>NC_138830.1:55010939-57745610 GCF_965183815.1 Platalea leucorodia | reverse complement strand
TATCCCTGCAACTGCCTCGCCGCGCACCTCTAAACAACCTTGGGCTCCGTACGATTCCCAAGTTTCACCTTCCGCTACGGCAAGGCGAAGAAGACGCTTCGCTACGTGCGCCGGTCCAGCCTCCGGCACCCGCAAAACACAACAGAAGTAACTGCGGCACCTGTCTACAGCTGCTTGCCTCGAGATGGCCCGTACAATCTTTGCCTACAGATACTGTACAAATGGACGTATCACCGTGAGGCTATGCTACCCCCAACTCCAATATCGCAACGCTCCTGGGCAGAGCGGCTCCAACCCCGACACACAGACAGACACTGCACACAGATGCCACAAACGACGTGACCTCGAGACCCGAGAAGATCACGAGCGGGAACGACTCCGGTAGGGAAGACGCCTCCGGCACGGAACCCCTACGGTGCCTGCCGTGGCCCAGGAGATAAAACTACCATCTAAAAAAGATAAATGGATGCATGACAAGCCAGGATTTAAGACCTAAGACCATTAAGGAACCAGGGATGAAACCCCTGAAGACGACCGTAGAAACGTAACTCTCAAAAGCAGACCTGCGGAGACCGCCCGGCCGGCCACCGCAACAGACGATCCCTCGGAAACATCTGGAACGCGACGCTTCCCGGACACGTCCGTGCTTTAAGCTACGACGGCAAGATAAGCAGGGCTCAAGAAACGCTATGCCGATGAGGCGATGCGTTCGAGACCCTCGGGAGGCTTACCGAGGGGCCCGATGATCACAAAGAGCTACGGAAACATCGAGACCTGAGAAAGCCATGGTACGAGACACAGAAGACAGACAGACTACGCAAAAGCAAAACGCACAGACACAGGATGGAACTGCCCTGCTCAGCAAACGTCAGCAGCGCGCTAACAACAGTAACCCGCTCCTTTGCCCTTCCCAAAGGAGACTGCTCCTGGACAGGCCTCTCCCCGACACCAACTTTATAACCCCTCCCTGCAATTCCTATCCTTGTTACCTCCTCAGCCCTGATCCCGCAACTGAGCTTTCAGAGGGCCAGGGATCTGAATCCACCCTCAAAAAAAAAAGAAAACCACCACACACCTAACTAGAACATTCCTGCACTCACCCAGTTCCTCTTCGTCATCAAAAGCCACAAAAGCCACAAAACAAAAACAAAAACAAAACAAAAACAAAAACAAAAACAAAAACAAAAACAAAAACAAAAACAAAAACAAAAACAAAAACAAAAACAAAAAAACAAAAACAAAAACAAACAAACAAAAAAAACCAACACCAAACTCCCAACCCACTAACAAACTAAAACACAGCGCTGGTATTCAGCATCGGTCTGGTTACTGCCAACCGCTTCTGCGACACCCTCCTCCTCAAAAGCACCGTACCGCTCCGCTCACCTGCTCCATGCCTATTCTAAAGAAAGATGCTGCGACTGTCACTCGGTGCGCCTAGGATGCCAGGAGACACAAAGTTCCCGTGGCGCTCGGGTGAAATAGCCAGCCCCGGGTGCCTCCCCTCTACAACCCAGCTCACCTCAAATTCTCAGCCGATTCTAAAGGCAGCCAGCACAGCTCCCACAAAACCAAAAGGTAAATGATTAATCAACGTGCCATTTCATACTTTACTATTAAATGATGACCCGGCTGACAACCACCTCGCCTCCTCCAACCGCTCCTCAGCGGGAAGCTACGCCCCCTCCGAGGCTGTTAAAAGGGAGGACCCTAAGGAAAGAGAAGAACTAACTGCAAACTAAAGACAGGGAACGGGATAAAAGCAAAAAAAAATTCAAGAGTGACGGGAATTAGGGCAACAAAGAGAAAAAAATGAAAAACAGGGACAGTGAACTAAAAGAGAGACGTAGGAAGAAAACGGACAAAGCAAAGGTACTAATAGAGACAAGGAAGAATTAAAAAATGGAAACGGCAGACGGAATACAAGTCGACAGAAGCTTTTGTCGTGGTTTAACCCCAGCCAGCAGCCAAGCACCACACAGCCGCTACGCGGGAGAAAATTGCAAGGGTCGAAGTCAGAAAACTCGGGGGTTAAGGTAAGAACAGTTTAACAATTGAAGGAAAAGACAACAGAATAGTAGTAACACTAGTAGTAGCAGTAGTAGCAGTAATAAACCAATAAGAGTATACAAAGCAAGCGCTTCACTAGACAGGGGCTCACCACTCGCCGACCGATGCCAAGCACGTCCCCGAGCTGCCATCGCTGACTCCTGGCCAACGCCCCCCCAGTTTCCAGACCGAGCGTGACGTCCCACGGTAGGGAATAGCGCTGCGGCCGGTCTGGGGCAGCTGAGCTGCCTGTGGCGCCTCCCAGCTTCTTGCGCACCGGGCAGAGCACGGGAAGCTGAAAGGTCCTTGAGTGGTGTCAGCGCTACTTAGCGACAAACAAAACGTCAGCGCGTTACCAACACGATGCTCATCCGAAATCCAAACGGCAGCACTGTGCCAGCTACTAGGAAGAACCTTAACTCTCTGCCAGCCGAAAGCAGGACGTTTGAACAGCAAGGGCGACGGAAGAAATAAGGAAAAAACTTAATAAATAGCGACAGGGAGCTCCATCGGGGAAGGAAAATTTAGAAAGCGAGGGCACTGAGGGAACACTAAGGGAAGAGAAGAAACAATTAAACCCAGCTAAACCCCCAGGGGAAAAGTCAACCTAGAACATGGAAAAAGCCACAGGGATTAGGGAAATAAATGGGAAAATTAAAAAACAGGACAGCGAACTAGAGGGACGGAGAAGGAAGATTCAAAAAACGAGGGCCCTAAGGAAAGACAAGAAAGAATTAAAACAGAAATACAGGGGAATAAAGGCAGCAGCAAAGAGGAGAAAAGGAGTCAGGAAAGTGTTTAAAGGAAGCGGCGATTAAGAACATCGGGAAGTGATTTAAAAACCCGCATGGGTGAACTAAAACGGAGACGGAAAAAAGGGAAAAAGACAGAAAATTATTTTTTAATAATTTATATAATACAGCAGATACAGGTTTGTATTTTGAAATCCTCCTTTTTAAAAACTTATTGACTGAAAAAGCACACAGCTTTTATGACAAAAACAAAGCCTGTTTCTTCTGAACTCTTGCAAACATTGCCTTTCCTCTTTTCGGATAAAATTGTTTTCCCGATATCCTTTCCTAGTAAGCGCACAGAAACACAAGATTGCGCTTTCGGGAAGGCAAAATAAACGGAGGGAAGCCGACTTTGCACAGGCGTTAACACGCTCCAGCGCAGACCTTCTTTGACTTTTAGTATCTGCCTTAAAACAGTTCCTAGAAAAACTACAGAAGGAAGGAGAGCCGGCACATTCTTGACGTTAACTTTGAAGTCCGTACTACAAGCGCCTTAGGAAAAACGCGGACACGCATCGCGGACGTACCTTGTACTCGCAGACCGCTATGGAGCCTTTCCGTCCGTCTTGCACTTTCACGGCAGAAGAAAGGGCGACCGCGGTGAAACGGCGGCAGCTGACACTCTGCTGAGAGAGGAAAAAAAAACCCGTAGCATAAAGCTGGGTAGGAGTCCCAAGCTTCCTGGTTTTGTGAAGTTTTGCAAAGACTACAACCGAGGGAAGGAAAAAATAGCCGTTTGGAACATATTGCCAAACAGCATTTGGCCGTAAAACTCGGATGCGTTTGACACGCGCCCATTTTTTGGGAACTTGCTATTTGCTTCCTGTTATCGTTGTTCTTCCTTCAGAACCTCTGCTTGTAGCCAACTTGATTTGCTACCGGTTCAGGCGTTTCCCTTCCTGGTATTACTGGCACACGGACCCAGGCAAGTCACTGAACCGCTCTTCTGAACTTCTCCAAACGACAATTACAGCCACGAAAGAGGAGTTCAAGAGAGGAAAAGGAGAGGTCGGGCAGCAAAAGAGCTCTGCAGGCTGCCACCAGTCAACACTGCGCTCTTTTTTTTCTTTTAAATCCACCCCCCCCCCGCCCCCAAATACAAACAAAACCAACCCCCACGACCTTGTATTTTTTGCCTTTGGGAGCTCATCCCTGTCTCAGCACGAAGCGCAGACGACCCGTATCCCGATTTGCACGTGACGAATCCGTGTTCGGAAGAAATAGGCCAGATCCGTAAGACTGGTGTTATTTTGCGGGTTTTAACAATCGCAACGCAATCGCATCGACCGACGCGTTTGTGACAAAACTCATTAACTTCTAAACGCAGCACCTCCTTGGGTAAAAAAACGTGTTTGAGACTGAAAACAAAATGATGATTCAGAGCTCCCACTCCTGATGGAGCCGTGGGGAAAGGAAGGAAAGTGAAGACAAACAGCAGCAACATCAAGTGAAATTCGCCTCCAATTCCGAGCACGTGCCTAAGAGACTCTGCAAGTCCACACCTCAATCCTAGGAGCGACTAGCCCTTTTCTGGAAGGACAAACTTCCTTACTTCAAAGTCCTAGACCGAAGGCTCCACGGAACAGAACGTGGACCGAGCCACAGGACACCGTGCCATCCACGCCCGAACGGCAAAGAAAAATCACGGAAAACTAAACTTAAGTATCAGTTCCCATCGAGCTTCATTCCTTACGTTTCCACTGGCACCTAGGTGCTCAAAAATGAACTCTACTGACACCGCGTATTACTAACAATTGACTTCTGCGTATCAAAACAAAAGGCTATTTCCAGCTCGCCCATCCAATTAGCACGACCAACCAGAAGTGAAACACCGGACCCTAAAGAAGGGAACAGGCAGCTCTTCATTTCTCCTAAGGCAAAGTCTGTTCTTTTGCCTGGAAGGCAAACATCCGTAACTCCCAAGGGAGCACTGCAGGAACGAGGTGCGCTCTCTTACCTGCAGTTTGTCCTCGGCTTTTCTGCACGGGCAGCAGATTTGCCTTTCCTCTGGCTTTGATGTGGCGCACCCGTGGCGTCCTTGAACCGGCAAGTGTTTCTCCCCGCTCCCGCAGCCCCAGACGCGCCATTACCTGAGCAGCGAGCGGAATCAAGCACGCAGGATTTTCTGCACGGGACGCAGAAGGTGACACTGGAAAGGAGGAGGCAAAAAGAGAAGCGGTTTCCCGGCAGCCACGGCCGTAGAAACTACACCTCCCGGCATGGCCCGGGGAACCAACGTGGCCGACCAAAAGCCCCGGGCTCCAAGATGCCGCGAGACGCAGCCCTCCCTGCTTTTGGACCCTGCGGGGACACCGTTCCCCACGCCACCACCGCATGTGGAAGCCCCGCCAAGCCCCCAGCGCGTCTCCGGTCAGCCCCCGCCACCGGCCGGCCCCCCCCCCACCGGCGCCGACCCGGCGCCCCCCCCGCCGCCCGGCCCCGGAGCGGCGCGGCCCGGCGCCCCCCCCCGCCGCCCGGCCCGGGAGCGGCGCGGCCCGGCGCCCGGCCCCGCCGCCCGGCCCCGGAGCGGCGCGGCCCGGCGCCCGGCCCCGCCGCCCGGCCCCGGAGCGGCGCGGCCCGGCGCCCGGCCCCGCCGCCCGGCCCCGGAGCGGCGCGGCCCGGCGCGGCGCCCCCCCCGCCGCCCGGCCCCGGAGCGGCGCGGCTCGGCGCGGCGCCCCCCCCGCCGCCCGGCCCCGGAGCGGCGAGGCGCGGCTCGGCGCGGCGCCCCCCCCGCCGCCCGGCCCCGGAGCGGCGCGGCGCGGCTCGGCGCGGCGCCCCCCCCGCCGCCCGGCCCCGGAGCGGCGCGGCCCGGCGCCCCCCCCCGCCGCCCGGCCCCGGAGCGGCGCGGCCCGGCGCCCCCCCCCGCCGCCCGGCCCCGGAGCGGCGCGGCCCGGCGCCC
Organism: Platalea leucorodia; assembly: GCF_965183815.1. Classification (NCBI taxonomy): domain Eukaryota; kingdom Metazoa; phylum Chordata; class Aves; order Pelecaniformes; family Threskiornithidae; genus Platalea; species Platalea leucorodia. The sequence goes on along the minus strand of NC_138830.1, from coordinate 57,739,868 downwards.
CCCCCGCCGCCCGGCCCCGGAGCGGCGCGGCCCGGCGCCCCCCCCCGCCGCCCGGCCCCGGAGCGGCGCGGCCCGGCGCCCCCCCCCGCCGCCCGGCCCCGGAGCGGCGCGGCTCGGCGCGGCGCCCCCCCGCCGCCCGGCCCCGGAGCGGCGCGGCTCGGCGCGGCGCGGCGCCCCCCCCGCCGCCCGGCCCCGGAGCGGCGCGGCGCGGCTCGGCGCGGCGCCCCCCCCGCCGCCCGGCCCCGGAGCGGCGCGGCCCGGCGCCCCCCCCGCCGCCCAGCCCCGGAGCGGCGCGGCCCGGCGCCCCCCCCCCGCCGCCCGGCCCCGGAGCGGCGCGGAGCGGCACGGCGCGGCGCCCCCCCCGGACCGGCTCCAGGAAGCTCCGCCCGCCCGGCTCCCACACAGCACCGCACCCTCCCCGCTCCGTGCCTCCCGCCGCCCTCCTCGGGGCTTTCCCCGCTCACCTCCTCGCTGCCTGCAGCCGCAGCCCAACGACCGCTCCGCTCCCCTCCGCCCCGGGCTCACGCTGGCCCCTCCGCGTGGGGATCCTCCGCCCACCGCGCGATTCCCGCCCCCGACGCACCGCGCATGCGCTGGTGAAGCTCCGCCCTCCCCGCGGCAAACCCCGCCCTCTGCAGCAAAGCTCCGCCCTGCACACACCACGCATGCGCCAGCGAAGCTCCGCCCTCCCCGCGGCAAAGCTCCGCCCTGACCCAGCGCGCATGCGCCCGTGGAGCTCCGCCCTCCCACGGCAAAGCTCCGCCTTACCACCGCAACGCTCCGCCCCCCGCGGCTAAGCTCCGCCCTGCACACACCACGCATGCGCCAGCGAAGCTCCGCCCTCCCACTGCAAAGCTCCGCCCCCCATGCACTGCGCATGCGCCGGTGAGGCTCCGCCCTCACGCGGCAAAGCTCCGCCTTACCACCACAAGGCTCCGCCCCCCGCGGCTAAGCTCCGCCCTGCACACACCACGCATGCGCCAGCGAAGCTCCGCCCTCCCCGCGGCAAGGCTCCGCCCCACGCGGCAAAGCTCCGCCCCGACACAGCGCGCATGCGCCCGTGGAGCTCCGCCCTCCCACTGCAAAGCTCCGCCCCCCCATGCACTGCGCATGCGCCGGTGAGGCTCCGCCCTCACGCGGCAAAGCTCCGCCTTACCACCGCAAGGCTCCGCCCCCCGCGGCTAAGCTCCGCCCCCGACACAGCACGCATGCTCGGCCAAAGCTCCGCCCTTCAGGGCAAAGCTCCGCCCCCCCGCGGCAAGGCTCCGCCCCCTACGCACCGCGCATGCGCCGGTGAAGCTCCGCCCTCACATGGCAAAGCTCCGCCTTTACCACCGCAAGGCTCCGCCCCCCGCGCCTAAGCTCCGCCCTGACACGCCGCACGGGGTGGTCTCCAGGGGCGGGGCCTGTCGCTAGGGGTGGTGCCCTTCCCCTGCCGGGGAGCTCCAGGGGCGGGGCCCGTCCCTAGGGGCGGGGCCGCTCCACACCAGGACGGGGGCGTGGGCCGGGGCGGGGCTGCAGCGGAGGCCGAGGCGGCCGTGCCAACAGCAGCGAGCACCTCCCGGGCGGCGAGAGCGGCGCTTCCTTACCGGGAGGCAGCAACGGCTGCGGCGGCATCGCCCCGCGGGCGCCGCGCTGTCGCATGCCCGGTACCGGCCACCGGCACCGGGGATCACGTGCACGCCACCGCCCCTGCGCGGCTCCCGGCCTGCAGTACCCGCTTTTGGACGCCAGGCGGCAGCACCGAGGCACGGCCAAAACGCCCCACCGCCCCCGGGCGCCACCCGAGCTGCAGTACCCGCTTTTGGACGCCAGGCGGCAGCACCACACCGAGCCCCGCGCCCCGAGCGCTCCCCGCGGGGACAAAGGACTCGCACCCCGGCCCGCCTTGGGCCGCCCGCAGCCGCCGCCGCCGCCTTACGGGGGGGGGGGGGGGGGGCCACAAGCCTCGCCCTTCTCTGCCCCTGCTCCCGCTCACAGCCCACGCAGCCAGAGCCATTGCCTCGCCCCCAAAAAGCACCCAAGCGGCTCGAGCATTTCAGTCCTCTGCACTTGACAGCTCGCAGAGGGCTGCTGGCCCTTTCTCTCCCCGCCCCTCACCCCAGGACCCAGCCGGGGGAAGCAGCGCAGGGAACCTGGTCAATACCTTTGCCTTGGCTCGGCTTTTTTGCCCCCAGAGTAAGCCCCCGGGATTGCTGGATTCATCTGCAGGTGGCATCAGGGGTGGGAGAGTGACACCAGCGAGCCAACAGACCCTGGAGAGATTTTATTAAAAAAAAAGAAAAAAAAAGCGACACTGATGACATCCTGAAGGCACGCGAGGAGATACTGAAAGCTGCTTTGTGTGAGAGGGGCAGCTACGATTATCAGGAAGCGGTGCACGCGAGCAGACCGCCGGCAAGCGCGCGATCTGCGAGCGAGCGATACGCCGGTGACCCTCGGGCTCTGCCGCGGTGCCCTCCGCTCATCCTGCGCCGCCCCGGGCTTCCCGCGCAGGGCTTGCCACTTAAATAAGACCTGCGCGATGTTACTTACCACCCTGCCCTGCGGCACGCAAAGGAATTAGACGTGAAACAGGGAAAGCAAAGAGGCCCGTCGGCTGGCCGCACCAGATGGCCCTAGAGCCCTGCCGGTTCCCTCGCCGCTCTGGACGGCAGCGCAGCTCTGCGCTCCCTGCCGCTCCCGCCAGCGAGCGCGGCGCCTGCGCTTTGACCGCCTGCGGCGCGCCAGACTCGGGAGGCTGGAGGGGCTGGTCCGCCGAGGTGGCGGCTGAGCCGCTCGCTTCCTTCGGCTGCCTCATTTGCCGCCTTCAACCAACCACTTCCACGCTCCCTTTCTTTGTTTCAGACCCCTCTCAACATCTCCTGGCCTGCAAGCCATTTGCAGCAAGCAACACGGCTGAAATACCGTGCTGCTAGAGACCTAGCTGTCATCTTGCTCCCACGTCCAAAGGCTTTGGGAACCTGAACCCCCTGCTTGTTTTGGCATCGAGACTGCGAGGCGAGAAACACGCCTGGACTCCAACAAGCCAGACGCCTGCCCCGTCGCTCAGCACGGTGCTACGCGGCTGCCCGACCGACACCTTCTGCCGCTAAAACCAGAGCGCGGTTCCCTTCTGAAGAGCCACCAGCAGCGCGGAGAGTCCCTCGCCTTTCCCTGCGCCAGGTCCCCCGGGAACAGCGTCTCGCTCGGACCGGAGCGTGCGGCAGCCTCCGGTCGTCCCAGCCCCTCGCCCGTCCAGAAAGCGCCTGCCTGTAGCAGCGGCAGAACCGCTGCTGCCCAGGGGGGAAAGGAACGGCTCGGGGTGAAGCTCCCCAGGCTGCCCGTGGCCCGTGCGGAGCTGGGGGTCCAGAAGCAAAGGGGTTAGGGGAGGGGTGGAGCAGGGGAGCGGGGGCGCGAGACTGGAGGGCAGGGGACGCGGGGGGCACGGCCCGGGGGAAAAAAAAAAAAAAAAAACCCGCACGGGGGGAAAAACCTTGTGCGGGGGGACGTTCGGGTGGAGAGCACTCGGGAGGGCGGAGAGACACGCAGAGGAGGACAGGGGGGAGGAGACGGACACGGACGGACGGACGGCGGCTATGTGTGGGTACAAAGGTGCACGGGGGGACACGGGTGGGGATGACCTACACCAGGGGGTCCACCCGGCATAATCCACAGCAGATAACTCACCTGGGATAACCCGCAACGGATATTCCGCTCCGGAGAAGGAATCCATGCCAGATAATCCCCAGCAATGCCCCTCAAACTGTCCGCGGTTCACCCCAGATTTGGCCCAAATTGGCGCCGGTTTTTCGTTTGGGGTTTTTTTGTTTGTTGTTGTTCTTCTTTTTTGTTTTTTCTTTTACATCATACAAAACTTGGGGGTTTCTGCTTTTCCAAAATATTCAGTTCTGGGGTTTTCCGGCGCTTTTCCACATCATAACAATGGGTCATTTTTGGTTTTCTGCGTTAAAATGCGGGGGGGCGGGGGGGGTGTGAGTGTGTGCATGTGCGGTGTGGTGTGTTTGTGCTTGCTTTCCAGCTGCACAAATCCAGGCGGATTCAGCTTTCCTGGGAGCCCCAAACTGTGTTGCTCTTGGATATTGGATATTTTGCTCTTGGACTTGCATATTTTGACACTTTGATATCTTCGACTTCTCTCTTTAGACTTCGGTATCTACTTACAATCCTACCTCTTTAGACTTAGTTATCTGTTTACACTTCCATAGAACCTTTACTTCGATTACACGGGATACCTACTTAGGCTTACTCGGTGACACAGGGTAAGCGTAGGTACTTCTACCTATCCAGACTGACTTCTGGTTTAAATTCCTTCACCTACATCATCTCTTTTTGCATTTTAAACTCCTTTATTTCTTAACATAGAGACAAGTTCTTTTTTATTTTAAAACCCTATCTATCTCCATTGAGATTTTTTAATAATTTCTATAACATAGCAGGTACAGGTTTGTATTTTGAAATCCTTTTACATATATATATACACACACACACATAAAAACGAATATTATTTTTCAATATATATATATAAAGGCGAGAGATTTTTCTCTACTGCAATGCCTCGCACCCGTATTTCCAGTTTTTAACATGGTTAATCACACACACACACACACACACACACACACACACGAGTTTTCAGGCATTTTGGCGCTGTGACCCCCCTTCTCTGGGAGGAAACCTCCCCGTGACACCTTCATCCCCCACTCACCTGCTCCTCTGTTTCATCATCACGCCCCCGCCCCCCGTGACGTTGGGGGGCCCCAAATGACATCATCACCCCCCAGGCCCCTCCACACTTTTTAATCACCCCCCCAAAAAAGGCACAGAACAAGGAAAACAGCTACTTTAATAATGCCATTTACATATGTAGGCGCCCCCCCGAAAAGGGGAGCTCCGCCAGAAAAATAAAATGGGGGCAGCCCCCCCAAACGGCTGCAGCCCCCCCCGGCCCCCGTCCCGCAAGCCGGCGGCTGCCCCACGCCGCGGGGGGAGCCTGCCGGGGGACGGTGCCGCACCTCTCGCTCAGGCTCTGCTCTGCCGTGCTCCCCCTCCGTTCCCGCGCTGGGACGGGCTCCCCGGGGCAACGAACCTCCCCGCTCCCTCTTGGCCCGGGACTCGCCCCACCACGCAGCCCTCGCTGCCGCACCCGCGGGGCACCCGCCGGAGACAGAGCCGGGAGCCTCCAGGCACGGGGCCGGCCCCTTACCCTCGGGACGCTTCACGACAGGCAGGCCAACCTGGGCCGGGGGGTACCTAGCGAGCATCACGAGACGCTTGCAACAAGACACCTGAAAAACAAAAAGCCCAAGCGATATTTCAGCATGTGAAAAAAATAGCACAGCAGCGAGTACAGGAATTCAGTCAGAGCAAGGGAGAGGAGAGCAGCTGAGCTCAAGGAGGATTCGAGGTAAGCAGGTCAGCTCCAAATACAAGACATCCTTTAAAAGTTAGAGCGACCTGAACGCTTCCAATCAGCATTAAGACTAACCGGTACGATTCCGAACACGTTCTTCGCATACAAGCACACGCTCTTGCCGGCGTTGGAAAACGTCTCACCCCTTCCTTACGGCACGGCTGCAGGGAGACGACCCTGCGAGGCTGCAGGACGAGGGCGTACCGCAATCAGAATCTACGCTTACAGGTCCGCCGCAACAGCTACGGCCCTCGCAGCTGCTGCTGCACATCTTGCTGGCTCGGTCGACAAAGCTGGAAGCGAAGCGTAACGCTTTCGAGGGGAAAAGGAAAAGCAAAGGACAAATCGCAGCAATTCGCTTCATACTAAAAAAGCTGTGCGTGTGTTTATAAACATCCAATAAAAATACTTCTGCTGGAGAAGGACTGGATTTTCCTTTGGCGTTAATTTAACTTGCACAGCTGTGAATCGATACCAGTAGATTATCTGTCTCCAAGATACGCAGTTATCATTTGACCAGGGGTTTTTTGCGCCTTACGTCATTAGGAGCGACATCTGGCCAGCCGCGCCGCCCAAGAGAGATGCTGCTGAACTGCCAGGGAAACGCACCCTTGAAAGCCAGACAGAAAGTACTTCAGAGCACTCCGTCAGAAGAGCGGGGGGGAAAACACCCCGTAACGTTCAGTTGCCTCTCCTGGTCAACGTTCAGAACAAATACCTAACTGCTTAAACACACCTAAGCAATTGTACGCCACAGCTAGTTGGCAGTTACAGCTGAAACAACGCAAGGCAGTTTGTAGATCCAATTTTAACTTTTTTTTCCTAAAGTTACATCTAGGAGAGAAAAATCCGTGACAGAAGAGATCCCCCATACGGTTTTACTTTGGGGGCAGAATCCAATCCCCGGGGCTGCAACGCGTAAGGCTACCAAAAAGGACTGGCAGATTTGCTAACGCTTTTGGCTGCGCCGAAGCACGCAGAGGAACGCGTGTTGATGACATCTCGGCTGTTGCAACTGAGAACCAGCGATGCCATCAACTTCTGGAAGACGTGCTGTGCTCGGGTCTTTGGAAGCAAACGGACTTTTTTTTTTTTTTCTTTTTTTTTTTTTTTTTTAAGAGAGTGGAAAGTCTTGCTGCTGCTGACTTCTACTGCCAAGCGCATCATCTCTGAAGATCCCCACTCTGATGGGGAGCTCATAAAACACAACTTCTTTGAATGAGAAAGATTTCCATTCTGGAAAATCTCTTTCCAGCTGAAGTAAGAAATCACACGCTGTAGGTTAAGAAAAAAGGATGCTGCCGAAGCAGTAACTCACCGAAACCACGTCAGGACTCGCTGTCGCTACTTACAAGGCTGGCAATGCTTCTCGGGAAAGCGACGCCGATTCCTCCTCTTTTGTCCACGTCTCTCCTTGGACCTTGATCGCTTTTAGTACGGACGCTAGTATCGCAGTAAGCTTTTCAAGACCTACTGTAAGATATTTTAAAAACTTATTGACTGAAAAAGCACACAGCTTTTATGACAAAAACAAAGCCTGTTTCTTCCGAACGCCTGAACTCTCACAAACATTGTCTTTCCTCTTTTAGGACGCAATTGTTTTCCCGATATCCTTTCCTAGTAAGCGCACAGAAACACAAGATTGCGCTTTCGGGAAGGCAAAATAAACGGAGGGAAGCCGACTTTGCACAGGCGTTAACACGCTCCAGCGCAGACCTTCTTTGACTTTTAGTATCTGCGTTAAAACAGTTCCTAGAAAAACTACAGAAGGAAGGAGAGCCGGCACATTCTTGACGTTAACTTTGAAGTCCGTACTACAAGCGCCTTAGGAAAAACGCGGACACGCATCGCGGACGTACCTTGTACTCGCAGACCGCTATGGAGCCTTTCCGTCTGTCTTGCACTTTCACGGCAGAAGAAAGGGCGACCGCGGTGAAACGGCGGCAGCTGACACTCTGCTGAAAGAGGAAAAAAAAAAACCCGTAGCATAAAGCTGGGTAGGAGTCCCAAGCTTCCTGGTTTTGTGAAGTTTTGCAAAGACTACAACCGAGGGAAGGAAAAAATAGCCGTTTGGAACATATTGCCAAACAGCATTTGGCCGTAAAACTCGGATGCGTTTGACACGCGCCCATTTTTTGGGAACTTGCTATTTGCTTCCTGTTATCGTTGTTCTTCCTTCAGAACCTCTGCTTGTAGCCAACTTGATTTGCTACCGGTTCAAGCGCTTCCCTTCCCGGTATTACTGGCACACGGACCCAGGCAAGCCACTGAACCGCTCTTCTGAACTTCTCCAAACGACAATTACAGCCACGAAAGAGGAGTTCAAGAGAGGAAAAGGAGAGGTCGGGCAGCAAAAGAGCCCTGCAGGCTGCCACCAGTCAACACTGCGCTCTTTTTTTTCTTTTAAATCCACCCCCCCCCGCCCCCAAATACAAACAAAAACAACCCCCACGACCTTGTATTTTTTGCCTTTGGGAGCTCATCCCTGTCTCAGCACGAAGCGCAGACGACCCGTATCCCGATTTGCACGTGACGAATCCGTGTTCGGAAGAAATAGGCCAGATCCGTAAGACTGGTGTTATTTTGCGGGTTTTAACAATCGCAACGCAATCGCATCGACCGACGCGTTTGTGACAAAACTCATTAACTTCTAAACGCAGCACCTCCTTGGGTAAAAAAACGTGTTTGAGACTGAAAACAAAATGATGATTCAGAGCTCCCACTCCTGATGGAGCCGTGGGGAAAGGAAGGAAAGTGAAGACAAACAGCAGCAACATCAAGTGAAATTCGCCTCCAATTCCGAGCACGTGCCTAAGAGACTCTGCAAGTCCACACCTCAATCCTAGGAGCGACTAGCCCTTTTCTGGAAGGACAAACTTCCTTACTTCAAAGTCCTAGACCGAAGGCTCCACGGAACAGAACGTGGACCGAGCCACAGGACACCGTGCCATCCACGCCCGAACGGCAAAGAAAAATCACGGAAAACTAAACTTAAGTATCAGTTCCCATCGAGCTTCATTCCTTACGTTTCCACTGGCACCTAGGTGCTCAAAAATGAACTCTACTGACACCGCGTATTACTAACAATTGACTTCTGCGTATCAAAACAAAAGGCTATTTCCAGCTCACCCATCCAATTAGCACGACCAACCAGAAGTGAAACACCGGACCCTAAAGAAGGGAACAGGCAGCTCTTCATTTCTCCTAAGGCAAAGTCTGTTCTTTTGCCTGGAAGGCAAACATCCGTAACGCCCAAGGGAGCACTGCAGGAACGAGGTGCGCTCTCTTACCTGCAGTTTGTCCTCGGCTTTTCTGCACGGGCAGCAGATTTGCCTTTCCTCTGGCTTTGATGTGGCGCACCCGTGGCGTCCTTGAACCGGCAAGTGTTTCTCCCCGCTCCCGCAGCCCCAGACGCGCCATTACCTGAGCAGCGAGCGGAATCAAGCACGCAGCATTTTCTGCACGGGACGCAGAAGGTGACACTGGAAAGGAGGAGGCAAAAAAGGAAGCGGTTTCCCGGCAGCCACGACCATAGAAACTACACCTCCCGGCATGGCCCGGGGAACCAACGTGGCCGACCAAAAGCCCCGGGCTCCAAGATGCCGCGAAACACAGCCCTCCCTGCTTTTGACCCTGCGGGGACACCGTTCCCCACACCATCGCCGCACGTGGAAGCCCCGCCGAGCCCCCAGCGCGGCTCCGGGCAGCCCCCGCCACCGGCTCCGGCCGGCCTCCCACCACCGGCGCCGACCCGGCGACCCCCGCCGCACGGCCCCGAAGCGGCGCGGTGCCCCCCGCCGCCCGGCCCCGGAGCTCAGCGGCTCGGCGCCCCCCCCCGCCGCCCGGCCCCGGAGCGGCGCGGCCCGGCGCCCCCCCGGACCGGCTCCAGGAAGCTCCGCCCGCCCGGCTCCCACACGGCACCGCACCCTCCCCGCTCCGTGCCTCCCGCCGCCCTCCTCGGGGCTTTCCCCGCTCACCTCCTCGCTGCCTGCAGCCGCAGCCCAACGACCGCTCCGCTCCCCTCCGCCCCGGGCTCACCCCGGCCCCTCCGCGCGGGGAACCTCCGCCCACCGCGCGATTCCCGCCCCCGACGCACCGCGCATGCGCTGGCGAAGCTCCGCCCTCCCCGCGGCAAACCCCGCCCTCTGCAGCAAAGCTCCGCCCTGCACACACCACGCATGCGCCAGCGAAGCTCCGCCCTCCCCGCGGCAAAGCTCCGCCCTGAACCAGCGCGCATGCGCCCGTGGAGCTCCGCCCTCACACGGCAAAGCTCCGCCTTACCACCGCAACGCTCCGCCCCCCGCGGCTAAGCTCCGCCCTGCACACACCACGCATGCGCCAGCGAAGCTCCGCCCTCCCCGCGGCAAGGCTCCGCCCCACGCGGCAAAGCTCCGCCCCGACACAGCGCGCATGCGCCCGTGGAGCTCCGCCCTCACACGGCAGCGCTCCGCCCCCCGCGGCTAAGCTCCGCCCCTGACACAGCACGCATGCTCGACCAAAGCTCCGCCCTTCAGGGCAAAGCTCCGCCCTCCCACTGCAAAGCTCCGCCCCCCATGCACTGCGCATGCGCCGGTGAGGCTCCGCCCTCACACGGCAAAGCTCCGCCTTACCACCGCAAGGCTCCGCCCCCCGCGGCTAAGCTCCGCCCTGCACACACCACGCATGCGCCAGCGAAGCTCCGCCCTCCCCGCGGCAAGGCTCCGCCCCACGCGGCAAAGCTCCGCCCCGACACAGCGCGCATGCGCCCGTGGAGCTCCGCCCTCACACGGCAGCGCTCCGCCCCCCGCGGCTAAGCTCCGCCCCTGACACAGCACGCATGCTCGGCCAAAGCTCCGCCCTTCAGGGCAAAGCTCCGCCCTCCCACTGCAAAGCTCCGCCCCCCATGCACCGCGCATGCGCCGGTGAAGCTCCGCCCTCACATGGCAAAGCTCCGCCTTTACCACCGCAAGGCTCCGCCCCCCGCGCCTAAGCTCCGCCCTGACACGCCGCACGGGGTGGTCTCCAGGGGCGGGGCCTGTCGCTAGGGGTGGTGCCCTTCCCCTGCCGGGGAGCTCCAGGGGCGGGGCCCGTCCCTAGGGGCGGGGCCGCTCCACACCAGGACGGGGGCGTGGGCCGGGGCGGGGCTGCAGCGGAGGCCGAGGCGGCCGTGCCAACAGCAGCGAGCACCTCCCGGGCGGCGAGAGCGGCGCTTCCTTACCGGGAGGCAGCAACGGCTGCGGCGGCATCGCCCCGCGGGCGCCGCGCTGTCGCATGCCCGGTACCGGCCACCGGCACCGGGGATCACGTGCACGCCACCGCCCCTGCGCGGCTCCCGGCCTGCAGTACCCGCTTTTGGACGCCAGGCGGCAGCACCGAGGCACGGCCAAAACGCCCCACCGCCCCCGGGCGCCACCCGAGCTGCAGTACCCGCTTTTGGACGCCAGGCGGCAGCACCACACCGAGCCCCGCGCCCCGAGCGCTCCCCGCGGGGACAAAGGACTCGCACCCCGGCCCGCCTTGGGCCGCCCGCAGCCGCCGCCGCCTTACGGGGGGGGGGGGGGGGGGGGGCCACAAGCCTCGCCCTTCTCTGCCCCTGCTCCCGCTCACAGCCCACGCAGCCAGAGCCATTGCCTCGCCCCCAAAAAGCACCCAAGCGGCTCGAGCATTTCAGTCCTCTGCACTTGACAGCTCGCAGAGGGCTGCTGGCCCTTTCTCTCCGCGCCCCTCACCCCAGGACCCAGCCGGGGGAAGCAGCGCAGGGAACCTGGTCAATACCTTTGCCTTGGCTCGGCTTTTTTGCCCCCAGAGTAAGCCCCCGGGATTGCTGGATTCATCTGCAGGTGGCATCAGGGGTGGGAGAGTGACACCAGCGAGCCAACAGACCCTGGAGAGATTTAAAAAAAAATTCAGAATCAGAAGGGTAAAAGTGAAAAAACTGATGAGTTGAAATAAAAACAGTTCAACAACCACAACCACTGTTACGGAAAAGAGGAATACTAAAAATCTAAGAGAGGAAAAACAAAGCCAATACAGACACGCAATACAAATGAAAACAATTCCTCACCACCAACCGACTGATGCTCTGCCAATCCCTGAGCCACAGCCGTCCACCAGCCTCCCCCCTCATTTTATTGCTGGACATGTGGCCACATGGTGCAGGACGTCCCCTCGGTCAGCCGGGGTCAGCTCTCCCAACCCCCTCCCCTCCCAGCGCTCTGTGCCCCCGCCTGCTCGCCGGCGGGGCAGGGTGAGGAGCAGAAAGGGCCTTGACTCTGTGCAAGTGCTGCTCGGTGACTAAAACATCCCTGTGTGTGTTATCAACACTTTTTCCAGCACAAATCCAAAACATAGGGGCAGGGAGAGTGGGATGGGAGCAGGGCGCAGGTGGTGTCTTGCGGAAACAGTCATTTTCCAATTAGCAAAACTACTAATGACTTGTGCCTTGGGAAAGGAATTTGGGAGGGAGTTCAAAGATATGAAAGTGTTTGTATAAGTAACAAACTGTGGAAAACTAACGGCTCTAGCCTTGAGGAAGCGCTAACAGACCGATAAAAGGGAGCATCTTGGCACCAAAGACTGGACGGTGGCCAGAGAAGCGTGAAGTTTGATCAAACTGCAGAAAGTGGGTGACAGGTAAATGTGGCGAGGGGAGATCGCGACCGCCGACTCAATTCAGGACCAAAAAGACTTGCCCCCCCCACCTGAAAGGAGCACACGTGCTAATTTACATAGCAAGCGAGGCTAATTTAAGTACAGTAAACTGTAAAAGTGTATGGAATGTTAATCACCAGCCAACAAGTGTAAATTTAGGCAGGTTTATACCAATCATGTAACCTAATAAATATACTGCCATTTTGTATGAGGGTGTGCTTGATTTGTGGGAAATCGCCAAGCACCCAGCTTTGTGCAAACCTGAAATAAGTAATCAACGTCTCTCCTGAGTGGGTGATTATTGGGCCATTGCACACTGGGCAAAGGATCCGCTTTTCGGACAACAGTTTTGGTGACCGCGATGGGACAGCCGTGAAGCCTTGCCCGGGACGACTCGCCGCCACCGGAGGGGAGAAGCCGTTCTTCGGATTCCAGCGCGCGCTGACCTGTTTGTTCGGGGACTCTGCGAGTGCTCTCCCTGTCCGGAGCGGGCAAGCGACTCAAAGGTGCAACACGTAAGTTAGAGACATTGTAAGGGGAGCTGTATGAATGGTAAAAGTAAGAGGTATTCGTTAACGCTTGACAGTGATGACTGGAGTGCCTGAAAAAGGGGATAAGACCATTCTTTTTGGGTAAAAATATGGGAGCGGGACAAGGGGCAGGACAGTCTGCTGAACCTCCCCTTTGCTCTCCATTAGGATACATACTGCAATACTGGAATAAGTTTGGTGGGATCCCCTAACTAAAAGAAAATTAAAAGAATACTGCAGTCGATGGTGGCCAATGTATAAATTGGATGATGGGGAAAAATGGCCGGATATGAGAACTCTGAATTATAATACTATTTTGCAGCTCATTATTTTGTATAAGGCAGGATAAATGGGATGAAATACGTGGATTTGTTCTTTCTTTAAGAAATGATTATAAGACAACAAGAAAATGCAAATTGTTGGTATCTGATTCAAATGTCTTGATGACGGAGTATAAAAATAAATTGCCTCGGTGTTGTTCTGCTTCTAGCATTGGGAAAAGGTGTTTGAAAGTGGAAGATGGAGAAGAGGATGCGCAGCTGATGGTCTCCCCGGGAAGAGAAGGGGACAGTGTTGTCGATAGGGAGAGAAGCAGTGAAGGACGTGAGTCCTATCGTGGGCAGAACTCGGGCGCAGCAGAACCCCGTAATTCGGGCTCCGTTGCGCCAGGCGGTAGGACCGGACGGAACACCTGTCTATGTGAAAGTACCTTTTTCAGCCTCAGAGTTAATGAATTGGAAGGAGTCTGCTGGGTCATATCGGGAAAATCCGGAAAAAATGTATTGGTCCTTTAAATTGATAATTGAAAATCATAACCCGGATTGGAAAGATATGCAGGTGTTGCTTAATACTTTATTTCTCCCTGAGGAGAAGAGAATGGTGTTAGAAAAAGCTCCAGAGGACAATATGAGGTTAAATACCAGGGACGGTCCGGGTTGTTTTATGCCAATACAAGAACCAGATTGGGATCAGAATATTAGTGCAGACAGATTGATGATCAAAAGGTATCAGCAGTTAATTTTGTATGGGGTAAAGCATGGGGTCTGATCTGAATTCTCTCAGTGCCAGGAGGCACACAAGGCGCGAACATTGTTCTTCCACTTCGATCGGTCTGCGGCTGCGTGCTCTGGAGCCCCAAGGGCCACAGCGCAGTCTTCTGTTGGTTTTTCCCTCAGGACATGACCGATCCAGTTCCATCTCCTCCTCCTCACTTCATTACTGATTTTCTCCATCTCCGAGTTGATGCTCGTCGTTTGTGCAACTTTTTTTTTTTTTTTCCGGGAGGAGGTAGTTGGCCTCCTGCCCAAAAAGCATGGGGTACCTAGACCCAAAAATCTTGCAAAGTTGTATCAGGTGGTACAGAGTAAAAGTGAAGACCCTTCTCCTTTCTATGAGAGGCTGTGTGAAACTGCTAGAAAATGGATGGATTTGAAGCCGGATGATGAAGCAAATGGGAGGATGTTCAATATGGTGTTTATTGGGCAGTAAGTGCAGGATATAAAGAGAATGTTACAGAAAGTCAGTGGGGACAGGGGTATGTCAATAATTGGGATGAGAGAGAAAGAAAAGAGAAACAGAACAGAATGAAGTTGCAAGCATCTTCACTGGCAGCAGCAAGAAATGGGAATAATAGTAGAAGGAAAGGTAGGGGTGGAAGTGGAGTAAGAGGGGAACGAGGTGGAATGATGCAGGGAAGAGGTTCACAAAACCTAACCCTGGTGGGGCCAAACCAATGTGCAGCCTGTAAACAGAAGGGAGACTGGAAGAATGAACGCCCGAACCTAAAGGGGCTAGAGGAGCAAGATCGGGTAAGAAATGCCCACCTTATGGCGTTAGAGGATTCAGACAATGAATGAAGGGCACCAGGGGAAAACATTAAGGTCTCCCCAGCTGATCCCCTGGTTTCAGTTAAGCTGGCGAATCAGACAGCTAAATTTTTAGTTGATATAGGAGCAATACATTCTCTATTAAACAGTTGTAAAGGACCTATGAGTAAATTCTCTATGTCAGTAATTGGTGCCACGGGAAAACGAGAGATTAGAACTTTCTTTCAACTGATTAAGTGTGAAAATGGAAACAAAGCACTTATACAAAAATTCATGTGTATGCCAGAATATCCCCTACCTCTGATGGGAAGGGATTTATTGAATAAATTGGGAGCACAGATAACTTTTTCATGAGAATAAAGTTCAAGTACATATTCCACAAAATAACGCCTGGGAGGCACAAACATATATGTTACAGGAATTGTCAGAAACGAAGAATGCTGAAAATAAGGAAGAACAAATTGAAGTTCCCTCTGAAATCACGAATGCAGCGGTTCCCTGCGAATGGGCAACTGAGAAACCTGGAAGAGCCAAATTGGCAGAACCGCTAAAAGTGGAATTGAAACTGGGAGCGAGGCCAGTAAGACGAAAACAATATTCCATGAAATTGGAAGCTCAGGTTGGACTGGAGCCTATAATTAATAATTTTCTAAAATATGGACTGTTGAGAGTGTCAATCTGAATATAATACCCTGATTTTGCCTGATAAAAAGCCACATTCATAGGAATATCGATTAGTACAGGATCTAAGAGCTATTAATCAAATAGTGATTGATGTACACCCGGTGGTGCCTAATCCCTACACTCTGCTGACAACGATAGTTGATTCAAATGTTTATTTTACAGTGTTGGACTTAAAAGATGCTTTCTTTTGCATTCCATTGGACGAACAAAGTCAGAAGCTGTTTGCCTTTGAATGGGAGAGCCCCGCAACGGGACGCAAAGTGCAGTTCTGCTGGACAGTGCTTCCTCAGGGATTCAAGAATAATCCTACAATCTTTGGTAATGTATTGGCAAAAGAACTGGAACAATGGCAAGGTCAGAAGCCTACCGCTACCTGGTTACAATATGTAGATGGTATCTTGTTGGGGGCAGACACAGCTGAAGAATGTAGAGAGGCAACTATTAATCTATTGAACTGTCTGGGGTTGGCAGGATACAGAGTGTCACAAAAGAAAGCACAGATTATGCAGAAAAATGTAATTTATCTTGGATTAGAGATATCCCAAGGAAAAAGGAAACTGGGAGTTGAGAGAAAAGAGGCGATCTGCCAAATCGCCCTCCCCCCATCGAAAAGAGAACTCAGGGGATTTCTAGGAATGGCTGGATGGTGTCGCCTGTGGATACCTAATTTTGGGTTAATGGCTAAACCTTTGTATGAAGCTGTTAAGGGACCAGGAGCGCCAGAATGCCAGGAAGGATTTGATGAAATAAAAATCGCTCTCATGAGTGCTCCTGCTTTAGGTCTCCTGAATTTATCAAACATCAGGCACTGGGAGTGCTTGTACAAACTTTGGGAGACGAAAAGACCAGTAGCTTACTTTTCAAAGCAATTGGATAAAGTAAACTCTGGATGGCCAGGATGTCTGAGAGCAGTAGCAGCTGCTGTGTTGCCAATACAAGAGGCATGAAAATTGACTTTGGGACAGAAAATAACTGTTTATGTGCCACATGCTGTTGCGGCGGTGCTGGAGCAGAAAGGACATTGTTGGCTATCCCTGAGCAGAATGGTACAAGACCAAGCAATATTGCTCGAACAAGAATATATAGCAATGAAAGTGTCCGGTGCCCTGAATCTGGCATCGCTGTTACCTCTACATGAAAGGGAGGAATTGTCATATGATTGTCTACAAACGATCGAACAGGTGTACTCTAGTCGTTCAGACCTGAAGGATACTCCCTTGCAGCATCCCAACTGGGAGCTGTTCTCTGATGGAAGCAGCTTCGCTGTGAAAGGGGAACGGATGGCTGAGTATGCTGTTGGTACCTTAGAAGAAGAAATAGAAGCAAGACCACTGCCAGCGAATACACCTGCTCAGAAGGCTGAATTAGTCGCTTTAACTCAAGCTCTGGAATTATCAGAAGGAAAGTGGGCTAATATCTGTACTGATTCAAAATATACTTTTGGAGTAATACATGCACATGGTGCAATTTGGAAAGAAAGAGGACTGTTATCATCACAAGAAAACCCTATAAAATACAGCAAAGAGATTATGAAATTACTTGAGGCACTTAATAAACCTAAAGAAACAGCAGTAATACACTGCAAAGCACATCAGTCTGGACAAACTGATGTAATTAAAGGAAATCGAAAAGCAGATGAGGCTATGAAAAAGAATTGCTCTATCAGCAACAGTGACAACCTTAGTTCCAGAAAGAATCTTAAAAATTGACACTCCTAAATATACAGAAAAAGAAGACAAGTTGGCTGAACTATTGGAATGCATGAAGACTGCTGAAGGATGGTGGGTGACTCCAATCGGACAATGTGTTGTAACTCCACAGATAATGAAGGAACTAACGGAACGAACACATAAGAGCACACATATGGGAACTGAAGCTTTAATTGAAACAGTAGGAGGTAGGCTGTAGGAATCAACATGACGTTGATTGCTAAAAGTGTCACACAACAATGTGCGATTTGTGTCAAAAATAACCCTAAGATCCAAAGGACGTCCCCTCCCAGAGAGGTAAAAAGATGTTTCACACCTAGGGAATATTGGCAAATTGATTTTTCCGAATTACATAATTGTAATGGATATAAGTTGTTGGGTTTTGTTGGGTTTTTTTTTGTTTGTTTGTTTGTTTTTTTTTTTCTCTCAGTGCCACCAAAGACTGGACGGTGGCCAGAGAAGCGTGAAGTTTGATCAAACTGCAGAAAGTGGGTGACAGGTAAATGTGGCGAGGGGAGATTGCGACCGCCGACTCAATTCAGGACCAAAAAGACTTGCCCCCCCACACCTGAAAGGAGCACGCGTGCTAATTTACAGAGCAAGCAAGGCTAATTTAAGTACAGTAAACCAATAGTGTATGAAATGTTAATCACCAGCCAACAAGTGTAAATTTAGGCAGGTTTATACTAATCATGTAAGCTGATAAATATACCGCCGTTTTGTATGAGGGTGTGCCTGATTTGTGGGAAATCGCCAAGCACCCAGCTTTGTGCAAACCTGAAATAAGTAATCAACGTCTCTCCTGAGTGGGTGATTATTGGGCCATTGCACACCGGGCAAAGGATCCGCTTTTCGGACAACACAGGGAGCGGGTTGGGGGGTGTCAGTTTGGGTGGGGGCAATGGGCAGATGGGGGGGTGCAGGCAGCGCCCCGGGGGTCCAGAAGCAAAGGGGTTAGGGGAGGGGTGGAGCAGGGGAGCGGGGGCGCGAGACTGGAGGGCAGGGGACGCGGGGGGCACGGCCCGGGGAAAAAAAAAAAAAACGCACAGGGGGAAAAACCTTGTGTGGGGGGACGTTCGGGTGGAGAGCACTCGGGAGGGCGGAGAGACACGCAGAGGAGGACAGGGGGGAGGAGACGGACACGGACGGACGGACGGCGGCTATGTGTGGGTACAAAGGTGCACGGGGGGACACGGGTGGGGATGACCTACACCAGGGGGTCCACCCGGCATAATCCACAGCAGATAACTCACCTGGGATAACCCGCAACGGATATTCCGCTCCGGAGAAGGAATCCACGCCAGAGAACAAATCCACTCCAGAGAATCCCCAGCAATGGCCCTTAAACTGCCAACATTTCACCCCAAATTTTGCTAAAATTAGCAGTGTTTTTTGGTGGGTTTTGGTTTGGGTTTTGGTTGTTTTTTGTTTTGGTTGTTTGTGTGGTGGGGTTTTTTTTTTGTTTTTTGTTTTTTTTTTTTTTTTTTTTTTGCTTTGATATAATACAAAACTTGTGGTTTTCTGCTTTCCAAAATATTCAGTTCTGGGGTTTTCCAGCGCTTTTCCACAACATAACAATGGGTCATTTTTGCTTTTGGTTTTCTGCATTAACATGGGGGGGGGCAGTGTTTGCTTTCCAGCTGCACAAATCCAGGCAGATTTGGCTTTCCTGGGAGCCCCAAACTGTGTTGCTCTGAATCTGAATTCTCTCAGTGCCAGGAGGCACACAAGGCGCGAACATTGTTCTTCCACTTCGATCGGTCTGCGGCTGCGTGCTCTGGAGCCCCAAGGGCCACAGCGCAGTCTTCTGTTGGTTTTTCCCTCAGGACATGACCGATCCAGTTCCATCTCCTCCTCCTCACTTCATTACTGATTTTCTCCATCTCCGCCATTTCGGTTTTTTTTGAAAGTTGATGCTCGTCGTTTCTGCAACTTTTTATTTTTTTTCCCGGGAGGAGGTAGTTGGCCTCCTGCCCAACCCCCATGACTTGGAGGGCCAGTGGTTTTTCTATCAGGGTGGCCTTCCCTTAGGCTGCATTGGTTCGCGGCACCTTCTTCAATTTTATCCGGTGCACCCTCCAGAGAGGGATCCCCTATCCACCACCCAGGGGACGCGCCTTCCAGCCGTGCAGCCCCAGCCGAAGGAAACTGTGTTGCTCCCCCCCTCCAAATTGCGTGGCCCCGCAGGGGAAAGTCCCTGTTTGGGGGAAACTGGCCCCAAAGCGGGATGGGAAAAGGGGGAAGGGACAGCTTTGGAAAGTGCTTTTATACCTTCAAGAGAGATTCGAGGGGGAGGTCGAGTTTTTAAATCCTTTCTATAAACAGGGTTTCTTTGCATTTTAGAAACCTTCTGTAGCATAGACGTTTACACTTACATAGCTAGTTACACATACATACATTCAGGCAACAGATACCTTTGATGCATATTACCTGTTTACACTGATATATCTACTTACATGTACATGCCTATTTACACTTATTATTATATAGAACATCTATTTAGATTAGCTAGCTGTTTAGACTTAGATATTTTGACACTTTGATACCTTAGACTTCTCTCTTTAGACTTAGATATTCTATCTGTTTAGACTTAGTTATCTGTTTACACTTCTGTATAACCTTTTACTCTGGGACACACGGTAAGCGTAGAGAGCTCTACCTATCCAGACTTTTTTCTGTTTTAAATTCGTTCATCTACATCATCTCTTTTTGCATTTTAAACTCCTTTATTTCTTAACATACAGACAAGTTCTTTTTTATTTTAAAACTCTATCTCCATTTAGATTTTTTAATAATTTCTGTAACATAGCAGGTACAGGTTTGTATTTTGAAATCCTTTTCTATATATATATATATAGAAAAAAATGAATATTATTTTTCTATATTTTTTCAATATATATAAAGGCGAGAGATTTTTCTCTACTGCAATGCCTCACACCTGTATTTACAGTTTTTAATGGTTTTAATGAATTCTCAGGTATTTTGGGGCTGTGACCCCCCCTTATCTGGGGGGAAACCTCCCCGTGACACCTCCATCCCCCACTCACCTGCTCCTCTGTTTCATCATCACGCCCCCGCCCCCAGTGACACTGGGGTGCCCCAAATGACATCATCACCCCCCAGGCTCCTCCACCCTACCCCACCCTTTTATTTCACCCCCAAAAAAAAGGCACAAAACCAAGGAAAACAGCCCCAACCGGCAGCTTGCTACTTTAATAATGCCATTTACATACGCACACAGCCCCCAAAAAGGGGAACTCCGCCAGAACAATAAAATGGGGGCAGCCCCCCCAAACGGCTGCAGCCCCCCCCGGCCCCCGTCCCGCAAGCCGGCGGCTGCCCCACGCCGCGGGGGGAGCCTGCCGGGGGACGGTGCCGCACCTCTCGCTCAGGCTCTGCTCTGCCGTGCTCCCCCTCCGTTCCTGTGCTGGCTTGGACTTATCCAAGGGCTGCAGTCCCTTAGGGGTTTACCCGCTCGAAGTGGAGCCGTATCTACGAGCCGGTCTCTCCAGGAGTACACCAGCTGTGGCACAGAGTTCTCCACACTCACTTAGGGGTGCACCTGTTCCAGCGTGGCCTTCTCCACAGGCCACAATGCTTTCCGAGATATACTTGCTCCAGCATGGCCTTACCCACAGCCACGTTCTCTTCAGAAGTAAACCTACTCCAACAGGGCCTTACCCATGGCCACACGCTTTGAGGTGCTCCAGCATGAGCTCATGCACAGCCACCAATGCTTCAAGGTGTACCTGCTGCAGCGCGGACTCATCCACAGCCACAGGCGCTTCGAGGGGTACTTTCTCCAGTGTGGCCTTCTCCTTCGGCCACAATCCCTTCAGAGGTATACCTGCTGCGGCACAGACATAACCATGGCCACAGACGCTTCGAGACATACCTGCTCTGGCATGGGCTTACCACGTCCACAGACGCTTCGGGGTGTCCTGCTCCCACGTGGACTCATCCACAGGTCGCAGTCCCTCTGACTCAAGGTCAGCTGTCCTGGCCGTGCCCCCTCCCAGCTTCTTGTGCACCGGGCAGAGCATGGGAACCTGAAAAGTCCTTGACTAGTATAAACACTACTCCGCAACAAACAAAACATCAGTGTGTTATCAACATTATTGTCATCCTAAATCCAAAACACAGCACTATACCAGCTACTAAGAAGAAATTTCACTCTGTCCCAGCTGAAACCAGTACAAGTCCTTGCACTGCTGCTGCACATCTTGCTGGCTCGGTCGACAAAGCTGGAAGCGAAGCGTAACGCTTTCGAGGGGAAAAGGAAAAGCAAAGGACAAATCGCAGCAATTCGCTTCATACTAAAAAAAGCTGTGCGTGTGTTTATAAACATCCAATAAAAATACTTCTGCTGGAGAAGGACTGGATTTTCCTTTGGCGTTAATTTAACTTGCACAGCTGTGAATCGATACCAGTAGATTATCTGTCTCCAAGATACGCAGTTATCATTTGACCAGGGGTTTTTTGCGCCTTACGTCATTAGGAGCGACATCTGGCCAGCCGCGCCGCCCAAGAGAGATGCTGCTGAACTGCCAGGGAAACGCACCCTTGAAAGCCAGACAGAAAGTACTTCAGAGCACTCCGTCAGAAGAGCGGGGGGGAAAACACCCCGTAACGTTCAGTTGCCTCTCCTGGTCAACGTTCAGAACGAATACCTAACTGCTTAAACACACCTAAGCAATTGTACGCCACAGCTAGTTGGCAGTTACAGCTGAAACAACGCAAGGCAGTTTGTAGATCCAATTTTAACTTTTTTTTCCTAAAGTTACATCTAGGAGAGAAAAATCCGTGACAGAAGAGATCCCCCATACGGTTTTACTTTGGGGGCAGAATCCAATCCCCGGGGCTGCAACGCGTAAGGCTACCAAAAAGGACCGGCAGATTTGCTAGCGCTTTTGGCTGCGCCGAAGCACGCAGAGGAACGCGTGTTGATGACATCTCGGCTGTTGCAACTGAGAACCAGCGATGCCATCAACTTCTGGAAGACGTGCTGTGCTCGGGTCTTTGGAAGCAAACGGACTTTTTTTTTTTTTTCCTTTTTTTTTTTTTTTTTAAGAGAGTGGAAAGTCTTGCTGCTGCTGACTTCCACTGCCAAGCGCATCATCTCTGAAGATCCCCACTCTGATGGGGAGCTCATAAAACACAACTTCTTTGAATGAGAAAGATTTCCATTCTGGAAAATCTCTTTCCAGCTGAAGTAAGGAATCACACGCTGTAGGTTAAGAAAAAAGGATGCTGCCGAAGCAGTAACTCACCGAAACCACGTCAGGACTCGCTGTCGCTACTTACAAGGCTGGCAATGCTTCTCGGGAAAGCGACGCCGATTCCTCCTCTTTTGTCCACGTCTCTCCTTGGACCTTGATCGCTTTTAGTACGGACGCTAGTATCGCAGTAAGCTTTTCAAGACCTACTGTAAGATATTTTAAAAACTTATTGACTGAAAAAGCACACAGCTTTTATGACAAAAACAAAGCCTGTTTCCTCCGAACGCCTGAACTCTCACAAACATTGTCTTTCCTCTTTTAGGACGCAATTGTTTTCCCGATATCCTTTCCTAGTAAGCGCACAGAAACACAAGATTGCGCTTTCAGGAAGGCAAAATAAACGGAGGGAAGCCGACTTTGCACAGGCGTTAACACGCTCCAGCGCAGACCTTCTTTGACTTTTAGTATCTGCGTTAAAACAGTTCCTAGAAAAACTACAGAAGGAAGGAGAGCTGGCACATTCTTGACGTTAACTTTGAAGTCCGTACTACAAGCGCCTTAGGAAAAACGCGGACACGCATCGCGGACGTACCTTGTACTCGCAGACCGCTATGGAGCCTTTCCGTCCGTCTTGCACTTTCACGGCAGAAGAAAGGGCGACCGCGGTGAAACGGCGGCAGCTGACACTCTGCTGAAAGAGGAAAAAAAACATTTAGCATAAAGCTGGGTAGGAATCCAAAGCTGCCTGGTTTTGTTAAGTTTTACAAACTACAACTACAAGACTACAACTGAGTGAAGGAATATGTATTGTGCATCCTCTTTGTGCTAAAGGAGCAGCAGCCGCCCGAGCATTCACACACTATTTGGGGAGTAGCAACGCACACCACCCCAGACTTTAACCGCTCGGAGCGGAGCCCCTTCGCAGCGGGCAGCTGCACTGAGCTGACCAGTGCCCCTTTTCGAGTCCTCGCTCACACACACACACGCTCACCCTTGGGAGCTTTCTCTCCCCTCATGCTCGAGCCCCTGTTCTCCCCGAAGCAGAGTCTCCGACACGATGTACGCCAGGCGAATTTGTCGAGTGGTACAGCAGTGAAGAGCAGCTCGAGCTGGGTGTCTCCGGAGAGAGACCCCAAACAAAGAAAGCCCTGGGCAATTATACCCTCGCAGTTTAAGTTCCCTTCCCCTTGGTCAACGGTTCAGTCCAACAGCAATATTTGGGTCTGGGCTCTTCTTGTTCCTTATTGGATCCTTTCCCTGTCTCCAGGCAGGACGTTCCTTTTCTTATCTTGAATAGCTGCAGCTTCTGCCGACAGTCACGGCTACCTTATCTTCCTGGTTTGCACCAGTTTCAGGCCCTTCCTTCATGTAGCCAGGCAGGAGCTCAGCATACGGTCTGCGGATCCAGGTGAAAGCTCAGGGCGTGCAGTCTGAGGCTGCAGCAGGCCTTGCTCCTCACGCTAGCTATCGGATTCTATTTGAGCTACAGTGACTTCTGCAACATTTAGTACAGTTGTTGACACAGGCCACAAGAGCTTTTGCATTTTTTTTAGATGACGGTGTCTTTTTTTAACTCATTGGCAGCTTTAGTTTCACTAAAACCACTTTCATAGATAGATGTAGGTGACAGACAGATACCTATGTACATTTTCTCAAGCCTACGTATAGCCAAGACTTCCTTGCCCTGCACGTCCCAAGTTGAATAGTTTTGTTGAAGAGTACAGCAACCCATCTGTCCTTGTGAACTGCCTCCTTGCAAAAAAGGAATGATTTTTCCCAGGTTGTTTCTCCAAGCAGTCGAGATCTTTTAAAACCGCAGTTGTGCCACAAAACCTGCTTAGGGTCCCTCCCAGCTTTTGGCTGTCCTTACATTTCACAGGCACACGCTCTATTCCATCTTCTGGGATGCCCGGGGCTGCCCGGCCCCAACAAGGAGCGGCTGAGTGCTGACGGGGCCGCCCCTGCTCCCCCCGGCCGCGCACGGGCTCGGCCCCAAAACCCCCCGACGAACCCCAGGGCAGCGCTCAGCCCCCACCGACCCCAGGGGAACGGGGCCCAGACCCGCCCAGGGAAGCTCCGGCCGGGGGAGCCCGCACCCAAGACCCGCCGCGCCCCCAGCCCCTGACCCGGCGCGGCTCCAGCTGCCCCGCGGCCCGGCGCGGAACGAAGCCCAGCGACCGGCCCGGCCGCCGCCGCCGCTCTTCTCCCGCCCCGCGCCCCCCCCGCCCCCCCAGGCGCTGCCCGGCCCGGGGCAGCAGCGTTCCCGCCCGCTCCCCGGTTCTGGACTCATCCTCCTCCCGCCGGCGGCTCCGGGACGGCTCTTGTCCCTCCTCGCTCTGACACCTCCCGCCAGCTCGAGCTGAGCCGGTCCCGCTCCGCCGGGCTGCCGGTGCTGCCCGCTCTGCCGCTCGGTGCCGTGCCGGGCCCTGCCCCGCCCGCCAGAGGCCCCGGGGGCCGAGTGCTGCTCTCCGCCCGGCCGTGAGGAGCCGTCCCGGGGCTCTCTCGGGGCGTCCGGCCCCGTCCCATCCCGAACCGAGGAGAACTGGCTGCGAGCGCGGAGCCCCGGGCCAGGGGTTGCCCCGGTCCCGCCGACGGTCCCGTCCCGCTGCCGCCCCCCAACCTCCCCCGCCCGTGCGGGGTGCACACACGGTACCGGCGGGCAGGGGCATCCCCGGGGAGCCGCGGGGCCGGGCTGCCCCGCGTACGGGGCTGTGCCGTCGGGAGGCAGGAAGACGAGATGCGGGCGACGAGCACGGGAAGCGGCGAGAGGAGAAGGTGGTGCTGGTTTCCCATTTTTCCCACAGGCTGATTCCCCCCCCCGCGCCGAGCACCCCCCGTCTCCCGCGCGTTACAGCCCCCCAACGCGAGCCCCGGGGCCAGAGGAGCCGCCTTCCCTGCCAAAGGGGGGCTTCTCCTCTTGGGAGGCAGAAATGCCTTAGAACTTGTGTCCATCACCTTGGTTAATCAACATTTTCTCTTGTTTTTAACGCGGGCCCGCAGCCGTGGCAGTTCATCTGTTAAATAAAAGAGGAGGGAAGAGTTACACGGCCCTCGTCTCCTGCCGCCCCGTTGCGCGGGGACGCGGCTAGGGAAGGCGGAGGGGGGCGGCGGGGCTCCCCGAAGGGTCGGCGTAGTGCGGGGAGCGGCCCGGGGCGGGGTGGAGCCGTGCGAAGGCGGCGGCGCTCGGGGCGGGGGTCTCGGGCGGTGCCGGAGGCGTGGGGCAGCGCCAGGGCAGAGCAGGAGCTGCACTGGGGCTGCTCACAGGTGAGCCATGGTGCACCGCTCCAGGCCACCACCTTCCCCTTTCCATGGCTCCGGGCTACCCCTCACCCCAGCAACCCCTCACAGCCCCAACGCAGCTCCCCCGTCCCAGCGTGCTGCCCTCCCCACCGTTTGTTTCACGTTGCCCAGGACATTCGCAGTTGCGGGGACCCCCCAGTCCCGGCTCACCTTCTCTGTGGTGGCGGTCACAGTCCCGGTCCCAGCAGGCGATGGTTGACAGCAGCTCGGTTGTCCCAAACAGACCTTGGCGCCGCCACCCTGGGCTGCACAACCCCTGCTCAACTACAGCACATTGGATGTAGAGGGGCCATTGCCATTAGCCCCGCTGCCTGCACCTGGGGCTTTCTGTCCCCAGCCTCCCAACCCACAGCTGTAGCTGGTCAGGAACGGGAACCATCACCATCAGCCCCATCAGGGACAGCTGGGGCTACCAGGGCAGCCGAGCGTGCCCCAGCTCCTCAGAGCAGCTTGCCAAAGAAAAAGGGAGAAGCCCTGCGGTGCACAAAAAGGAAAAAGGATGAGTTTTAAGGTGAAAAGAACAAATTGAGAGCTATGGGGTGCAATGAAAAGAAGAAAAACACCAGAGGATGACAGGGCAACTGATAACTCTCGGAGGCACAGCCAGCCAAAAGCAGAAGGTCCAGTGGCAAGCAGAATCCTTGTCTCCCAGCACCATCCACACAGGCCCCAGCCCCCTGTCCCAGACACAATGGAGACATCTCAGGGTGCAGTAGGCAAAGTCAGTAGCAGCTTGGGGACCTCATGCAGCCTGCGGGGGGGGGCTGGCTGCCCCTGGGATAATGGGAAATGCTACCAACAGCCCCAAGTGTCCATAAATCCCCAGCAGCCCTGTGAACAGTGCTGGAGTTCTCTGGGACTCCCCGTGACCCAAAAACAGTACAAGAGACCTTGGGACCAGCTCCCACTCCCTCAGAAGCAATAGGTAGCCTCCCTCCCTTGGGTACCATCCTCAGGCACCTCTTACTGAATGTAAAGGGACTGCAGGACCCGCAGCCATGACTGTAAAGAATAAAGCAATTATTTATTAATTAATGCACCTCACACCTGGGAGTGAGTCTGCCATGGGGCTCAGTGCCAGTATGCATTGCTCGGGCAGCGTTCATCACTCTGGTGGGGAAGGGTCAGCTCTTACTGCAGCGCTCGCTGTGGCAAACCAGCGAGCAGCTGTGAGCCTCCCCACCACATCTTCCTTCAGGGACAGGATTCAGCTCTGGTATTTGAGAGGAAGACCCCCGACCTCACTTGTTTGTTCCTCTGCCCTATCCCTTGAGTACGACTCTGCAAGAAACTTGCACAGCTCTCGGGTCGCCCACCACCTCAGCAGTCTGACTCAGTGCATCATGCCTGCATCATATCAAACTAAGACCTTGGATCAGAGCACGGAGCTGAATGCTGGGTGGTTGGAAGGTTACTGTAGTAATCCTAACTAGAAGACTAGATCAGGTTGCTCAGAGCCCCATCTAATCTGTCCTTGAATGTTTCCAAGGATGGGGCATCTACCACCTCTCTGGGCAATCCGTTCCAGCGTTTCTCCCCCCCACATCATGAAAAATTTCTTCCTTGTATCTAGTCTGAATCTACCCTCTTTCAGTTTAAAACCATTACCCCTTGTCCTATCACTACAAGCCCTACTAAATCTGTCCCCATATTTCTTATAAGCCCCCTTTAAGTATTGAAAGGCTGCAATAAGGTCTCCCCGCAGCCTTCTCTTCTCCAGGCTGAACAACCCCAGCTCCTTCAGCCTGTCCTCATAGCAGAGGTGTTCCACCTTCTGATCATTTTTGTGGCCTCCTCTGGCCCCGCTCCAACAGCTCCATGTCCTTCCCATGCTGAGGACCCCTGAGCTGGACGCAGGGCTCCAGGGGGGTCTCCCCAGAGCGGAGCAGAGGGGCAGAATCCCCTCCCTCGCCCCACTGCCCACGCTGCAGGGGATGCAGCCCAGGAGACGCTTGGCTTTCTGGGCTGCAAGAGCACATTGCCAGGTCATGTCCAGCTTTTCATCTATCAGTACCCCCAAGTCCTTCTCCTCAGGGCTGCTCTCAATCCCTTCATCCCCCAGCCTGTACGGATACCGGGGATTGCCCCGACCCAGGTGCAGGACCTTGCACTTGTCCTTGTTGAACCTCATGAAGTTCACACAGGCCCATTTCTCCAGCTTGTCCAGGTCCCTCTGGATGGCATCCCGTCCCTCAGGCATGTCAGCCGCACCCCTCAGCTTGGTGTCATCTGCAAACTTGCTGAGGGTGCACTCGATCCCGCTGTCTATGTCATTGATGAAGACATTGAACATTGAACAGCACTGACCCCAGTACGGACCCCTGAGGGACACCACTCATCACTGATCTCCATCTGGACACCGAGCCATTGACCACTACCCTCTGGATGTGACCATCCAGCCAATTAGCTATCCACCGAACAGTCCACCCATCGACTAAGTCCACCCAACTAAGAAAATAAACTTAGTTGGCTAACAAAGGAGCCTGTAGGCCGCTCCCACTTGACACTGGTGATTATAGCATCTGCATGTCTTTATCGTAAAGTGAAGCAGCAGGTTCCCGTGTGAACATCCTTTTGTTTGACAACAGAAATGATGAATAGAATTATTTTCTTCTAAGAAAATCCTGTAAGAGCTCTAAAGGCCAAGACGTTGGTGGAACCTCCCACAGAGGGGATCTGCACGATATGCTGTGCCTTGATTGAAGTCCCTCTGGTTCTGTGCAAATCAGAGTTCCCAGCATCTGAAGGACACAGAACTATCCATACTAACCTCTTTTTCCTTCTGGTGTTAAGTTCAATAAATGGAATTTTAATCAATACCTTGTGGAGCGTGAGTGCCTTTCTCTCTGGGATAAATAGCCCAAAGTTTATCATCTCAGAATTTAGACCTGTCTATTTAACAGTAAGCTGTAAAACCTGAACTCTAGCTGAAAAACTGCAAATCTCAGAACGCAGATGGTTGCTGGGGCTTTACAACTTATGGCTGAGGTTAAATTTTAAAACCTATGCCCTGAGCAGTAAATGTATAAACTGTAAATCCTGACTGATAAATGCTGAGTCCCACAAAATCAACAAGTAAATCACAACACCTGAGTAAGAAACCCTCAACAAGAAATTCTAAAAAAAAAAACCCAACTGTACAAGAAAACCTCCAAACCCTCAGTCTTACGCAAGAAAAATCAAAGCCCATGTGAGCAGGAAAACAGTAAAGAGAAGCCAAGGAATTCGTGCCCACAGCTTAAAACTTTCCCTTCATTTGTGAGTGCAGCAGAACTGTAAGACACGTCACAAACACTTTACAGTTGCTGTTTATAAGCTTGGTTTTAGCCACCGTTCAAATGTGACCATATGCAAGAAGTGATACATAGGATTGTACTAAGCTGCACTTCCACTGAACCTACCTGCCACGCTGTGAGAGCTAATTCACATGCAGTACCAACAAACATTTGTGTTATCCAGGCTATCCAGAAGATGGCACACAGTGTCCAGAACAGGGGTAAAACACTACAGACAAGGAAATATTTATGATGTAAACTAGACGTGTTTTTAGCCTATAAACCACAGCGCGAGCACTTCTAGTCCAAGCTACCTAACTGCTCAGGCACCGGGCTGTCTTCAGCCTTTGGCAGATGGTACTCCTCAGGGAAACTGCAGCACAGAGAGACACTGCAATGTTAGAAGTGTTTGTTTGTCTTACTTAGCATGAAAAAACACGTAACATAGAAAGGGGGAACAAGCAGCCCTCTGACCTATCTGCTTTCTCATTCAACACAGGCAAGAGAAGGAAAGCTAAGACCTCACAGACTCCCAAGCAACCATCCACGGCCGTGCCCAAGAGCGCTGCCTACTCAGTGCACTGCCACCAGAAGCACCCTTCTCATTGACCTGAGAGCAAGGAAGCCAGCCCGCATTCCAGCCCTCTGTTTCCCACACCCCACCTATGCTTCTTCACTTAGCACTTCTCCCACAGACACATCAGGCACACAACACCCATGGCACCCGAATTTTTTTGGTCTCCTCCAGACCCTTCAGAAAGCAGCCTCTAAAGCTCCAAGCACTAGAGAGACTAAGCTAATGGGAAACAGACTGTAGCCAGGACAGTGAGAAGCAACGTTTCGCTTCACTTCCATAGGCTGCCTAACACACATAAGTAGCTCAAATCAGAGAGACCCTGCTAGAAAGCCCTGTGACTCGAACAGCGTGCCCAAAGGCTGAGTCAAGGGCAAGCTGCTGCTGCAGAGAGGTGGAAGAGGAGCAGCGTGAGGCTGATGTAAGGAAGATACCTGTTTACATAAAGATGGATCCAACAGGAAATTGGGCTCTGTGCCGGCATCACGTTCATGAGTTGAGTCAAGCTGCACCACATGACAGCCCCGTCTGGGCACAGGTGAGCAAGAGGCAATAACAGCCTATGCAGAAGACAGATGGTAACAGCAGCTCCAGGCTACCCTACTACAGGTACCTGCCCTAACACCCAAGTACTCAGAGACTCTGATCTCTGTCTTCCTGACACCTTCCCCACTATCAACCGTACCCTCCCTATAGCGTCTTGGCCCATGGGTGCTCCCCCAGTGCACACCCACAGCCCTGTGCCCCAGCAACAAAAATCTCTGGAGAGGTGTTAGACTTAGTCTGAATGAGGCAGATCAACACCACCTTCCATTCACTGCTGATCATCTCCACTGAGCACCCACCAGCCCTTGGCACCTCAAAGGCCTGACAAAACACGAAAGAATGCCAGACCTTCAGCTTGACAGAGGAACAGGAATCCAGAAAGAGGATGGGGAGAACAAGAGAAGAAAAGAGGGATAGGGACACAGAGGAATGGAAAGAGTGATTTAGGGGGTCTTTGAGGAGCGTTTGGAGGTCAATAGGAGCTTTGAGGAAGGGTTTGGGGGCTGCTGGCAGCTTTGGGGCAGCATCTAGGGGGTACGGGGCAGGCTTTAGAGATATTTGGGATCTGTAAGGCCATTGCAGGTCCATTGCAAGTAGCAGGGAAAATGACAGTACAGTGCGAGGCCTGGGCTGTCATTATCAGCATCCAGTGGTACTGACAGCTGCAGTCTCTGTTGTGGCAAACTTTGTCAGCCAGAGCTTTCTGGGGGAGGCATAGTAAAGCCCATCACCCCCATGGCTCCTGCAATGCTGACAGCCACACACAGCAGCTGAGATACTGGCACCCACGTGCACACAGCACCCCAACCAGGGCAGTCGTCCCCCTCTGCCAACTCTAACCCCCTCTTTCCTGCCTCACTCCACCCTGCAAGGGCATTTCAGATGCCCTCCCAAACTGTCACTCCAAACCCCCCAACCCTGCCTGTCACGGATGGAGTGATGAACTTCACTCCTAAGAGAGAAGCAGCAATATGTTTATTGATATAAAACAGCAATTTAACAAAGTTTGACAGTAAATGCGACAGTGGTTTAACAAGATTCAATGGCAAGGTACACTTGATTATTTACTGCACAGAGGACAGGGCCAGACAAAACTGTTAGGGAGACCCTCCCGTTGAGCCACAAGGTTCAGAGAGGACCCCCTTGTGTGTTCTAAATTCCTTCCCTTACAGGAGTCTAGGTGCAGCTGGATCCAAACTTAGTCCCAGACCTGGTCAACAGTTTATGTCTAAAGGTTTATATGTGGCTAATCAATCTAAGATATAATCTCAATGAAGCTTACAAAGTTTAGCAAGCTACTAGTTGCTTACTGAGGATCTGTTGCAGCAAGGGATCTCTCAATATCGAGGAGTAAGGGACCTCTGCAGCAGCCATAACCTTGAAAGGCATCCCTACTCAAGGGGAGATCCTGTCATGCAGTCCACTGATATGCAGGAGAGCTCAAAGGGCTCGGGCTGCTCACTATTCATAGGGGTAAGAGAATTGACTCATAGTCATATTTGCATACCAACCACAGATTCTAGTTTCTTCCAAATCTGGTTTGAGTCAGACATTGACCAGCACTGTGGTTAGGTGAGCACGTTGCTCAAATTAGCCCTTGGCTATTGCGTTGCTATCTGTCTCCTGAATCCACTTTGAGCCTGATGCAGCCATCACAACCAGATGCATCCATTAGGACCACCACTGGTGGTTATTGCTTGAGCAGGGTTACGGGAGATAAAGGTCGGGGGGGGGGGGAGCACACCATCACACTGCCCTAACACCACCACTGAGCCCTAAAAGCCCTGATAAGTGCAAAATTACATGCTCCTCTTCTTCACGAGCACTGCGGCTGGAGTAAAGCAGCAGGCGCTCTGGATGCTCTTTGAGGCCTGGGGCAAGTTTCTCATGCCTGTGGTAGCTAAGGGCCCTGGATGTGACAGTAGTGACTCCAGAACTGCAGAATGGTTGAGGTTGGCAGGCACCTCGTGTACGTCATCTGGTCCCACCCCTCCCTCCTCAAGCAGGGCCACCTACAGCCAGCTGCCCAGGACTGTGTTCAGACAACTTCTGAATACCTCCAAGGTGGGAGACTCCACAACCTCTCTGGGCAATCTCTGCCAGTGCTCCACCACCCGCACAGTGAAAAAGTCTTCCTGACGTTCAGAGGGAACCTCCTGTGCTTCAGTTTGTGCCCATCGCCTCTTGTCCTCTCACTGGGCACCACTGGAAAGCACCTGGCTCCATCTTCTTCACACCCTCCCTTCAGGTATTTCTATACATCGATAAGATATCCCGAATCCCCACCCCCTACCCCCCCCCCGCCGCCTTCTCTCCAGGATGAACAGGCCCAGCTCTCTCAGGCTTTTCTCATGTGAGAGATGCTCCAGTCCCTCTGTCACCTTGGGTGGCCCTTCACTGGACTCTGTCCAGTGTATCTGTGCCTCTCTTGCACTGGGGAGCCCAAAAGACCTCCTGTGCTACAGACAACAGCCCAGATACCCTTTCCACCCAAAAGTTCCAGATTCCCTGACACAAGGAAGAAGCCCCAGATAACCTGAGTAAGCAAATGGACCCCAAACAACTGAGGAATGCACCAGAGATGCCAGCACAACCTCAGAGTTGCTGGAAAAGCCACCAAGACAAAAAAATATGACTCCGCAGGCCCCACGATAGCTCTGGGAACACTTAGGAAAATCCCCAGAAGCTACGGGTGTGGCCCTAGACACCCTCCCCCCAAGGAGACACAGCGTCGACGGGCCCACCTCCCAGCATCTGGAGCGCTAGGAGCATCCATCTCCTACAGCAGATCACAGTAGTGGCACTGAGGAGCTTTTGTGCTCATCCTAAATGAGCTACAGCACAACATTCTTCAATTAGCCCTAACAGGATTATCTGGCATCAATCAAACATGTACTGTCCATCCTGAGATGTGCTGTATTAAAAAAAAAAAAAAAAACAACAAACAAAAACCCCATACACAAGTGTCCATCTCTGCTATCAAAGTTGTTTGAATTGATCACTTCCACACAGCAGTATAATCAATATGCAGATTTCCAAGGCATGTTAAATTTCTGTGATCTTCATTAACAACAACTTGTAGCTCTGAAGAGAGAGGATAATGGCATGAATCGCTCTGCAGGAGCAAGTGTGTGCCTACTCTGTGTCGCAGCGTTAGAACGCATGATTGGGGCAGCATTAACACGCTATTTCCATGGTGACTCCGCTCAAAGTTTCTTCATCTCTTTTGCTTTTTGCACTCCATGCCAACATCACGTTCAAGTATCTGATTGCAAACCTTGCCATTCCAGGGAAAGCACTAAGAAATTTATCAATAAATGAAGTTCCTGCTTAAGCCTTTTACAACCTAACTGCTGCAGTTGCCCCAGCTCTTGAAGAACTCTTCTATTAAAATTAAAAACATCAAGAGAAGTCTAAAAAAAAAAAAAAATACACAACTGCACAACAACTTTAAAGCAAAAGAAAATCAAGCAATTCTGGAAGAAAGTGAAGGCATTTAGTTTCTACTTTGTTCCATTTATACAAATTAAGAACTGAGATTCTTAAATATTTAAAGCATGAAAACAGAAGTGAACTATTATCAATGAACAAAGACATCTTCGACAATTCATCTTTTAACAGAAAGTACTTAAATTGTATTTTTAAAAGAATGCTGAGAACAGGACAGCTCAGCTGTAAATCTGCAATGACAAGTATCTCATGGCATTTCTCATGCCCTCTTTTTATTTTTGTGGTGTAAGAAACTCAGAAAAAAACCTCCTTCCATTACGGAAAAACAGCAGACAGGAAGATAGTTAAACTCATCAGCCAAGGATTTTCAAATTACCTATATGCTGCACAGTATACAAATACTCAACCATCTACCCCTCCCCCCACCGCCACCCAGATCTCTCAAAAATAATGTTTCAGTGCTTTGGATTAAATGATGACCAACTGAATTGATTTTGTCGTCTTGGCAACACTAAATCCAATGACAGATCTCTTTGTTCTTCTTCTGAATCCACCAGCTGATAGCCAAGCATGTTTATAGCACCTTTGCAAACTTCCTGTATTTTCTTAATTTTCTGGAAGGAAAGAACATTTCTCCAGGCCTGTGAAACACTAACTGCATCTCGAGATGTGATTTTGAAGGCTTCTTTTTTTTTTCCTGGTCCTTCTCCATGTGTGATATTATAAATCCAGCTTTTGAGCGTGGGGGTCAAACTAAGATCTGCGAATTTATACATTTCTGAGATTTCTGATAATGGATCTCTTACCAGATCTTCAAAACGGATCATTAAATATCGATCTTTAAGGAAATTAGGTGGTTTCAGAGTAGCCGTTTCATAAATCTGAACATGACTTCTACAAATCTCTTGCATTACTTTGTATTTGCTGTCTTCTACTTTAGTGCCATTGGTGCTCAAAACAATTCCATTGTCACGGGCTAATGCTTTGACGGATTGTTCCCGTGACTTGACGACTGCCCTGGGGTCACGGACCAAGTGAATAATTTTCAGATTCAGGGATGGATCAGTGAGAAGGGGGTAGAGGACCTTCAAGTCAAAGAACCGAACCTCCTTGATGACAACATGCCTGTAAGTTTTACAGGCTTCCTCCACCTTGCTGAATGGGTACCGTCCACAAAGAGTCTTGCATGCCATTTCACTGGTTATGTCAGTACGTTGAAAGGAGTCACAAGCAGGAGCTGAACACAGAGCCCGACTCACTGCCCACTGGAAAAGATCGGATAAGTTTCTTTTCCAAGGCATGTAAGCATCAAACACAGACATGTCACACAGAAAGACGGACCTGACTAGGTCCCGCACTGCCATGTGCAAGACCTTGGCGCTGTTCTGGTACATCGTAACCCACACGTGCCATGCAGGCTCCATCAGGTAGAAGACGCTGGGGTGCTGGCTGAAAAGTTGACCGACAAAAGAAGATCCCGACCGCCAGGAGGAGAGAATGAGGATGTGGACTTGAGATGGCTTCTCCTCAGACTGAGGCATGAAGCTACTGTACCGGGCATACATGAAGAGTAAGAATCCCGTCTGAATCGTAACAAAAAGTATAACGATTGTGCTAGGAATCCGAATCCTTGCCATTCTCACCGAGGAAAAGCAATACATAAAGCTGAAAAAGAGAAGGAAAATGCTGGTGAACCATTGCTGCTGTGGCACAATAATGATAAAACTTACACAATACAAACTCTTGCATTAGTAAAACCTTTCTTCAAATATGCATGTATGTATTTGGCACTATTTGCTTTCTTAATCGGTGGCACTGGGAGATGATCATCTGCAGGTGACAGGTGTTGAAAACTGAAAGAAAGTAATGCGTGACAGCAAGATCACAGCAGAAATAAATCTGGAGCAAATGCCTGATGCTGAAGGAAACCTTGGGTTGATGCAGCTCAACTGCTGGAGGTAAGAAAAAAAAAAAAAAAAGAAAAAAAATCTACAAAATACACAAAGCCCTCAACGTGAATTCTGGTAAATACTGCTGAGGGAAAAAACCCCACAACTTTCTGAATCGCTCCACTATATTTCCATTTCAGTCTAATATTACAAGGGCTTCTATTCCTTAAAAAGGGTAGATGGGAACATCAGTAACTGTGGCTACTGAAATAAAAATCATCTTCTTATCTAATGTGAGTGCTGTACCCTGCAGTGACGGTAGGCCGCTACAGCGACTGATGCTTGTGCACAACCCTCTATTTTCCAAATTGCATGAGATGGGTGAAAACTCTCAACCTGAAGCTGCATCTGACAACAGATGTTAAAATGAAAAAGCAGCTGACATGTGTCTTTGGGCTGGAATGCATATACCCCATGACTGAATACCCTGAGTTTGCATTTAAGGAATTATGCATTTGTGAGTTAGAATTAGTCTGCATGTAACTCCTGGAAAATTTTAGGCATGTCGACCCCAAGTGGACTTCTGTTTGAAGTCAAAGTTCAAGCCACATGCGCTCCTCACAACATTTTACTACAGGTTTTTGGTACCTACCTCGTTGTACTCTCACTTTTGCAGATTCCACTTGTAAGCAGTCAGTATACGTTGGTAGGCATGGTATTAGGAAAATAAGAATCCTCGTGTATGAAGGTCATTTTGAGAGTTTTACATGGAAGCATTTGCTATCTAGCTGCATTTAGACAATTTTTTTTCTCATTACAGTGAAAGGTACATATATCAACACACTCTGGACTCTTGAAAGTAAACTATGCAGACTAACGAATATAGATACACACTCATTTGACATAATAAAGGCATTAAGTTCTTAGTGCTAGCCTAATGAAACATGAAAAAGACTATTAATTAGTAACAAAAGCCGAAATAAATGGTCAAATGAAAGAGAGAGTAGAAATGGGCAGTTTTGGCTCCTTCCACTGCCTAAACGTCTCTTCATGATATAAAGAAATGCATTCTATTTTAAATTAGCACAATTTTGCTACTAAACTTCTGTTTGTAAGCCAAGAAAAACAGCAGAAATATGAGCTGAGTAGGAAAAAGGAGTCAATAAAAGCATCTACCTTCGGTATCATACAGTATCTTTTAAGAGGAGTAAGGGAAATGAGTAAGGTACTAACTTGCTTGCAGAAGTTTTTTTCCCAAAGTTCCAAAGGTATAGAATCATAGAATCATTTAGGTTGGAAAAGACCTTTAAGATCATCGAGTCCAGCCGTAAACCTAACACTGACAAGTCCACCACTAAACTACGTCCCTAAGCACCACATCTACCTGTCTTTTAAATCCCTCCAGGGATGGGGACTCAGCCCCTGCCCTGGGCAGCCTGTGCCAGTGCCTGACTACCCTTTCGGTGAATAAGTTTTTCCTAATATCCAACCTAAACCTCCCCTGGCGCAGCTTGAGGCCGTTTCCTCTCGTCCTATCACTTGTTACTGGGGAGAAGAGACTGACCCCCACCGGGCTACAGCCTCCTTTCAGGCCGTTGTAGACAGCAGTAATGTCTCCCCTGAGCCTCCTTTTCTCCAGGCTAAACAACCCCAGTTCCCTCAGCCGCTCCTCATAGGACTTGTTCTCTAGACCCTTCACCAGCTTCGTTGCTCTTCTTTGGATGCAAAGTTCTGTATACTCTTTACATCTGCTCTACTTTATACCCATTCAGCTAAAAATGCCTTTTTACTGTATTATTATGTTCCCTACTTCACCATACAATGTTTCTGTAACTTAGCAACAGCATTCATTTCTCTCTAAAACTGTGGTTATCACAAAGTTTTAAGTGGTTGTGTTGCCCATTGAGGCAAGGCCCTTTTCTCCAGTGGTTCCACATTCTCATCAACTGCGCAAATATCCGTGACATGTGACTGCAACAGCACCTCCTAGGACGAAACCCGTGCCCCCCCAAGCCTCTCCTGCATAGCCCAATGCTTATCAGATGCTCTGCCAAGCCGTTTCAGCCTGCTAGCCTGGAATAAAGCTACTTGTTTGTTTTTCTTCACCTAGCTCTTTAGCGTTGAAACAACTCAGCACAGCACAGACCAGCACTGGAGCTGGAAGAAGGTAAGGAACAAAAAGGCATAGAAGGGAAAGAGAGCAGGGGAGCCCCAGACCACGGCTGCCAACAGAACACAGCTTAAGCCATTCACGCAGATCTTCAAATTAATCAGTATTATACCTTTTGACCATCTACTGCATAATCATGTCACAAAATCATTTACATGGCTTTTTCACATGAAGTCATGCTAGGCCTCCCCTTGGTCTCTCAAGCCTACTGGGTCACTACTCACATTACAGAAGCATCTAGATAACTGCCAAACTTAGAAAACACAAATGAACAGTGAAAAGGATAAACCCACACAACTTCTGTGAAACAAACTAAAAAAAAAAACAACCCACATCTTTCTCATCAAGCTGCTACAATTCTTTCATCATTTCAAAATAATGATTGAAGAACCCTGGTTCGTCTCATGGAATCAAGCAGGGCCACCTACAGCCAGTTACCCAGGACCATGTCCAGACAGCTTCTGAGTATCTCCAAGGTGGGAGACTCCACAACCTCTCTGGGCAACCCGTGCCAGTGCTCTGTCAATGCTCCGCACGGTGAAAAAGTATTGCCTGATGTTCAGAGGGAACCTCCTGTGTATCCATTTGTGCCCATCGCCTCTTGTCCCATCACTCTCCCTTCAGGTGTTTATAAACATTGGTAAGATCTCCCAGTATCAGCCACTCCTCCCAGTTTCCTATCAGCAGCAAACTTGCTGAGGGTACACTCTTCCCCATCATCCAGATCATTAATGAAGATGTTGAACAGCGCTAGATCTTGTGCTGACCCCTGAGGTACGCTGCTACTTACTGGCCTTCAACTAGACTTCGTTCCACCGACCGCCACCCTGCGGGCCTGGCCTTCAGCCAGTTTTCAATCCACCTCGCTATCCGCCCATCCAGGCCATACTTCACCAGCTTCTCTATACAGTAACCTTTATTGTTTTCACTTCAAGATGTCTTTGGTTTTTTTAAATAGCAAAATAGGACAAAAAAAATACATAGGTATATTTCCATATTCCTATCTGAGAGGATA
Organism: Platalea leucorodia; assembly: GCF_965183815.1. Lineage (NCBI taxonomy): Eukaryota > Metazoa > Chordata > Aves > Pelecaniformes > Threskiornithidae > Platalea > Platalea leucorodia. Next base: position 57,701,641 of record NC_138830.1, on the reverse strand, counting down.
TTAACAAAATAACAAATATAACAGAGTACTCATAAATAACCTTATTTTTCAGGGCCAGGTTCATAAGCAAATTCAAAGCCACAAAAAGAGCATACCTTTTTACAAGACCCAGATGTCAATATATTCCTTCAAATCGTGACTAATACATCCAGGCAGACAAGCATGGAAAAAGTAGCCCAGTCTCCCCTTTCTGCTCTGGCAACGGTGTCTGGACAGCAAACAAATATGCCGCCAATTTTTGGCAGTGGGATGGGGGGAGGCGGGGTGTCTGTGGACCAAATACACTGCAAGTTGGCTTTTGTATTTTGGTGCACAATCAATATTAAAGGTGTACTTTAAAGGGAACTGGAGAATGACAGGTGTAGTCTGGTCTATAAACTGATAGCTTGGCACTGCACCAAACCATGAAATGTTAGGAATTATCGGGCCCTTGGCATAGCTCCAAGATCTCCTGATTGGGATCCCAACGAGTCCTGACTCTATATGGGACCAATGACTTTTTTTAGAGCATCGTATTTTGCATGCTAATTTGCCCACAATAATTCTTCAAGACAATATAGCAGAATACAGTAAGGTGTGAAGATCAGGCACAAGGACAGTCAATAACTTCTGTAAAAGGAATACTGAAGTGACTATCACTCCTCAGCCTGGAAGAGAGGCTCCCTGGACAGGGAAATCACAACTGGCCTGGAGAGAGCAACTGCAAAAACACTCTCTCATGACAGCTCAAAACAGGAAAATTGGGAGAATTCAATTAAATGATCACTCGTGACAAAACCATTTTGTACACTGCATCATAAAAAATGTGAAACTCTGCCTCAAAATGCTGTGGGAGCAAGAGTATACAAGAGTTCAACAAATGATTACATCAATTGAAAGTAATTAACAGACGAAGAGCCTCTCAAGACTGTTAAATGCAAAGATGAGGCTACAGCCAGCAGCTTAGCAATTCCCTAAATTGTAGATGGCCCGACATATGCCTGCATCTGGGAGGTATGCTATGAGAAATCATTTCCTGGATTATTTAACTTTTCCCCTAGCAATCCACTACTTGGTAAAGGCAGGCACAAGAGCAGATAGATAAACCTTTGGTTTAATTCAGCATGGCCATTCTTCATAGATAAGATCTGCCTCATTCAAATACTGAGTTTTTGCATATTATGTCACCAGAAGCATCTACGAGTTTCTCTATGCTGTGAGGATTATCAGCAATCCAGCAGCCTGCACTGACACTTCGCTAAACAGAGGCAATGAAAGAATCTAAGCAAAAGTGGAAGAGCAGTTGCATTTGCTAGTTCAAGTTTTCCTGAAACAGATTCTATGCCTGAAATCCAGCCAGCCATAACTACCTCAAATCCTTTTCTCGTCTGCAAAACATTAGCCATTTTCTACACTGACAGCACTCTGCAGCTCCTCACAGTCTAACCTTTTACATAGCTTTTAGAGATCCAATGATACTTCTTAAAGAATATGTTTCTACTCTAGCTACACATAACTGACCTTCTGCTCTAATCAATACCACTTTGCAGAAACGTGAACACTAACTGTTCTTTACACCTTATTGGCAAGGGGTGGGGAAGTGAGAAATAAAAACACATAGATGTCAAACCAAAAGCCAGTTTTTTTAAATTCACATCTGCCTTGACTGCCTCTTGGACCTCTCCTCACTCTGATTCCCACCCAAGTACTGTTGCAGACAATACCGTGCCAACAAAAACACAGCTAACATGAGTATTAGTCCATAATTTGTGTCTGACCTAGTCTGCCCACCATAAGCACTACAAATAATATGTAAAATGACTGTAGCTAAAGTATTTCCCTACTCTGCAAGAAAAAGTGCAATATCAAAGTAAAGCACTAAGTAGATATACATTTGCAGTATTTAAGATTCACCTTCTACCGTTTGGGGAAAGTTGGGATGCTTCTAAGGAATACACAGGCACGCAGACACCACAAAGAAATGAGTAATTGCACAACAAAACGCAGCATCTGTAGAGTACTATCTCGGGCAGTTGCCGGTGCCTGAGGCCAAATACACATCCAGTTCACTGGATTTTCTCTCTAAAGAGTGCGTTTTATTTCTGCATTTCTCACAACGGGCACGTGCAATTCTATTTGCACGTAAATACCCTTTTACCATTTGCAGTTGCATTCCGCAGTTAAGGTTAAGGTGCTTTCACCCTGGGTTAAACTCTCACCCCTTTAATATGCAACTTTATAACCCGCCAAGATCTTTCATGATTTTTGACAAATGTTAGACGAGGCAGAATGCAGCTCTTGAATACTCTGAAGAATCACCTTCTCATAAAGTTCCTGAATATATATACACACACATATATATATTTATAAATCGACTGAACAGGTTACACGGTATCATTGCCTCAGTCGTGAGGGACAGGGCCTTGGGATGCAGGCTGCTCCTCCTGGTCCTGCGGGTACTCCGTGGCAGGCCTCGGCAGCGGGTGCTGCAGGCAGGCTCGCTCTCTCCGCACAGAAAGGCAAGATGCCAAAATGCCATCAGTTACCAGGTGAAACGCCGGTCTGTGACTTGCTCGGCACGGCCTCTCGTTTTGCTGGGGCCCTCCTCCCGCGCCTGCAGCTCGGCGGCACTACCTGCCTCCCCGAGCTCCCCTCAGGAGAGCTGACGAGGGGCCTGCTCCCGCCTCCTTTCTTCCTCCTTGGCTTCACAGCAGCGCTTCCCTGGGGCTGCACCGGCCTGCCTAGAGCAGGCCCGCTGACTAAAAACGTGGGGGGAACGGGAGCCGCACCAGAGGGGCCAGATGTCCTGGCGTTCCTGCCGCTTTGGCTGCCAGCGCAGTGACAAAACCCGCTCGCGAGCACCTCCTCAGCGACTCAGGAAATCAGACCGACCAGAAGCGGCGAGGGAGCTACAAGAGGCAGAAAAACAGACCGAGAGGGACATCAAGTCGCAGCACAGAGCGCTCCAACACCTTTCGCATCGCTGAGACGTCTCAAGTATCGCGATGCTTGGTGGTATCACAACACCTGCTTTTGTACATAACCAATACTGCTAAGCATAAATTATTTTAATAACAGTTACAATGTTATTCCTTTTCTGTGACAGTAGTACTACTTCTTTTGCGATACTGTTTCTTCAGGGAGAGCTCTGGCAAACAGCAGAATAATCAAAAGTCTAATTCTAAAAAAATTCTTGAGGCAGAATCAGCTATTCACAAGCCAATGCAAATGTTCAAAATGTGATCTGAAAAGCATCTGCACATATGGTTTAGTTGACAGTCCTGAGTCAAGCTCTGTCGCTGGGCTTGTCCGCTAATGGCTACTAATGGAAACAAGATCCTGGACTAGATGAACCCCAGGTCTGCCCCAGAATAATTATTCTTACATACTGTGCAAAGGAGATTAATTATACAAACCGGACAACAGAGCAATCATTTTCTTCATCACTTAAACTGGCTTTGATAGAATGCTGAGCTGCAGTGCCACTAGCATCTGCCATTGCTTGCAGAGAGACTAGATACATTACAGACAGCTACCCAGTTTTACCAGGCAGGGTAAAACCACAGTGAGCAGTAGTATTGATCCCAGAAAGCTTGTTTTCTAAACAGAGCACTTCTCAGACCCAGAATGGTAGAAAAGAATGGAGAAGGAAAGAAATAAATTGTGCAGCGGATGATCATTCAGCTCTTGCTTTCAGGGACTTTTGTTTGTCATGTAAGACAAGCAATGTTGGAATTGCGTAATCAGATCTTTGCAGGTCAGCACTGAAACGAGCACAATTGCTCAGTGAACTTACTTTCAGTACAGAATTCAACCTGAAGAGACACAGTAAATTAACAAAAATTAACTTTATAGCTACAAAAAAGGAAAAAAAAACCAAAAAAGACCCTCCTATTACACTGCTCTTTTTTTGGGGGGGGATGCTAAGACTGTAGAAAGACAGAAAGAGAGTGCCTCACATTAGAGCTATGAAGAAACATGGGCTCTCTTTGAGCTTGGGACAAAAGGCTAGGATGAAAGACTTCCTCAGAACAAAGACGTCTGGGTCTGTTACGGGAAGCCTGAAAAATCTGGCTGGAATAAAGCAAAGAACTGAAAACAATGGAGAGAAGAATTACAGGTACCCGCTCCCCTAAAAGGACTTCTGAGCAACTGAATGTCAGCTGCCTTTGTCAAAGTCTTTCCCGGCCATCTTGTGTCTGAGAAAATTTCCAGCACACTTTCATTTAAAACAGTTTATGCAGCACTTTCAAAGCCAAAGTCTTTATAGAGTACACAGAAATTACTTCAACTTCCACTAAATGCAACATAAACATTCAATTAATTTCCCAGATTGATCTATTCCACTGAAAAATTAATACCTAATGCTATATTATGTGCTCAGCCTTTTGCTAGCCAAAAATGATTTCGTCCTGTATGCTTGTCATACACTAAATGCAGACTTTCAGAGCAATCGTATGAGCTGAGTATAAGTATCATCATTACTTACAATTCACCAAAACGCCTCGGTACTGACTGAAAAAAATCATAATGGTAAATGTCATCATACTTTTAAACAATTAATAAGAAAATGTTTGTGTGTGGTATGATAAACAGAGCAAAGATCACCTGAAGGTCTACTATACCTTATGGAGAAGTTTACTCACTACATACTTCACCTATAAGACATTGCACCAACACAACCACTACCAGAATGGCTTCTATGAGCCAACATTATAAACATAGTTTGCTACTCAAAAAAGTGAAACGCAGGAACGTGACGAAGCTGGTCCAAGAAAAATGCACAACAATGTTATTAGTAATTCTTGCTATAAATCACCCCGCTGACAAAACGTCACTTTCCAGTGTTCTTCCACAGCTAGAAATGACACATCTTCACAAGGCAAAAGCTTACTGTATCGCCAACAATATGCAGAATGGTCTTGAAATGGGGAAAGAAAAAGTTAGTTTGGAGGGTGCCTTCTATAACCACTGGTACTTCAAAAAGAATTGGAAGTCTTTCTGATAGCTGATCATTCCTAAATAGCTGAAAGAATTAATAAGACTATTTTTTTAATACAACAGTGAAACTGCAACAGAAATAATAAAAGTACAGTAAATATACTGTAATCAGACATTTTTAATTCTGACGTATTAGCATTTCAGCTGATAGTGTTAATTTAGCTTTTGAGAACGTACTTCCTTTTACAACCTAGTGGAAAATGAGATTGGAAGAGTCGCTTCCAGGTAATCATCAGGTTTAAATACTTTATAATACAATGAAACATACTGTAGATTTCATGATACAACCATAAAAATTATTAAAAAAAAAGGTACTGGGCTTTTTTTTTTCTTTATATTGGTTGGAGTTAGATAAAGCTGTCCAGCCCAAACAAATGGCAGTGTCGAGGCACAGCCCCACAACACCAATTTCTCCATGCAATGCAGCTGAGGATCACCAAGTGTTTTCAGCTACTAGAATTACCGGCGTTCAAGAAATGAGGTCTGGTCAGTTGCCATTTTTGTAGGAAGTTTTACTGTTTTTAAGGACGGCAAAACTGGGGTGACAGAGAGACACTCGCAGCGACTGAACGCTATTCGCTTATTTGAGACTTTGCCTGCACCAGCACGACGGCGGCCTCAAACGCCAACAGTCCGAGGGCGAAGGGGCCGAGGCGTGCCCTGCGCGCCCGCTGAAGCCACCGCCGCCACTACGGAATAACGACCAACGCTTTGGTCCCGTACGCCGCTTTCACCCAGAAACAGAGGCTGGGCACAGCAGAAAATCATAGAATCGTCAAGGTTGGAAAAGACCCTCAAGATCATCGAGTCCAACAAAACGGGAAGGGGTTTCCCGGGATGAGGGGGAATGTTCTCCAAGGCACCTGGTTTCGCCATCTAACGCCACCACCTTCACCCGAATCAGCCATGTTCCCGGGGAGGGGGGGGGGGGGGCGGGGAGGAGAAAAAAGACTGATTTTCAACTTTACCTCTGTCAACAACGGACCTCACCTGAGGCAACGCCCGGCCCGGGGCCGTGCGGCATCGGCCCCGCCGCCCCGGGCGCGACCGCCGCTCCGCCGGCGCGGGCAGCGGCGCCTGCCGACGGCTCAACGCCATCCCCGAGGCGCGGCGCAAGCGGCCACCGGCGCCGTTGTCGGATGCCGACAAAAAAGGCCTGCGATCGCCCGGCTCGCCGAGCGGGACGGGAGCCCTGTGGGACCCCGCCTCCCCCCCGACCGGCCTGCCCGTTACCTTCCCGCCGCCTCCCGGCACCGCCGCGGATCCGAGCTGCCCATAGAGACAATGAGCCGCTTTCAGACGTGGCCGAGGCGCCGGGGCAGCGGGAGGAGCCCGGGAAGGAGCCGATCCGCCCCGCACCCGGAGCATCCTCGGGCAACGGCGCAGCCTAGCAGAGGCGGCCCGACCTCCCGCCCCGCCCCAGCACGGCACCGGGCCGCCCCAGCGAGCGCCTCCGCCAGACGCCGGCCCGCGGCTCGGGCGCTTCAGCGCCCGCAGGGGCCCGGCCGCCTCACCGGAGCCGTCCCGTCGCAGCGTCGCCGTCCCCCTGCCTCTCCCCGCGGCCTGCGCCGCCCCGCTCCCCCTCCGCCGCCCCGCTCGCCAGCGCCCCGGGCCCGCCGGCCCCAAGCGCCCCCGGCCCCCCGCAGCCGCAGCCTGCCCGCCTTGCCCCGGCAGCGCTGACGGCCCTGCCCCCGGGCTGCTGGGCCAGCCAGGAAACGAGCAGAGGTGGTGTCTTTCCTCCCAGCATCACCCCTTAAAAAACTCGTGGAGCGCGGCCCTTACTCGTCCACGCTCCCACTTGTACGGATGCACAGGACTCCTAACCAGCTGCTTACCCTTCCCTCTTGCAGAGCCACTTACAGAAGTCTGGCTAATCCTAACATGCCTCTGTGTCCTTCCTCAATGAGCAGCACTTACGTTGCTCTCTGGCATATGTGTACACAGAAATCCGTGTAGTAGCACTGCAGTGGTATTTTTATTTGTCTGTTTATTTTCTGTTGCTTAGCAAGCTAAAAGAAGAGTCCTTACAGGGAGCCTTCTGAGAAAGACTCCTCCTTCCTGAAGCTCCTTTAATGCTAGTTGCAGTGGACTCTCTCTGTACTTCAGCTTATTGCTACAGCCATAAAAATCTTACCTACCTTTTTCCTATTGCTTGGTTACTTACAGAAGTGGAATGCCTCTCCAAGCTTGAGAAAGGAGTCAGAACTACAAATCAAGAACTGAGTATAAAAATGATCCAGGAAGTTACGACAGCAGAAGTATCACAAACACGTTTTTTTTCCCCTGCTGTAGTCACATCTGCCTTTCCTGCTCCTTTTACGCTGCATTCACTTACTAGTCCCAGTTGTGAAACACACCTCCTTCAAAAGAAGGAAATGGAGGGATTGCTTCAGGTCATACTACACAGTTACATGCCACCTGCAAGCAATTAACTCTTTCTGATTTCCTCCTTTTAACTTAAATAGTTCCCCTCTTAAATTACTGTAGAGGATCTTTTCTAGCTTTCCCCTTCCAAAGGAAAAGAGAACATAAGGATATTTTTCTCTCTGTTTCCTGAACCAGACCTTTTCACCATTTCTTCTCTCATATGCATTCACTGAACTGTTGCTCTGAGCAGCGCCATTTGTCATAACTTAATGTGGAAGGATAAGATAGGAGAGAAATAATAGGAGAGAAAAGTGAGACAGGGATAATGGAGTCTCCCGGTATTATTGTTGTTTTCCGGCATTATCCTCTTTCACGCTCCAGTTGCTACCTTAAACACACTTCTGTTCAGCTTGGAGGGCTGTTACACCTTCCATTTTTGTGGGAGTACAACAGCTCAAACCCTTACAATGGGGCGCTCTGGTCTCTCCAGAGATTTCTGTCCCTTGCTTAGGCCTACCCTGATGTGTGTGCAGACACATACCAAGTTCATTCAGGGAACTGACTTGTCTGAAAAAGTGAGTATATTTAGTAAAGATCATTTTCACCATAATGAATTCCCTGACTTAACTCATGCAGTCACACAAGCGCTATCACCACTGCAAGGGAGAAGAGCTGGACTACAGCAGACCAGAGGGACATCAGCTTGAGATACTGGGGAAACAAGCTCACAGGCCCCTTTGCTCATCCTGCATAGTGCCTAGAAAAACACTAAAAAGCAGTAGACAGTTGCTCTGATGCTCTGCACTGACACGAAGCCAATTATCAATAGTCCTAGGCTGCCAGGTACAGACTTCAAAGATCAAACTGGAGATTTCAAACCAAAAAATAAATATGTATATAAAGCAAATGTCCCTTGCAATAATTTACAGTTCACATGTCAGTACGTAAGTTTCACAAGCACAGAAGTGTGTTGAATAACCAAGACATGGCTCCCCACATTAACGTTTCACTTGCATTGAAGAATAGGCTTGAGTCCATCCAGCATGTAAAAGCTGGGAGAAATGCAAGCTGCACGATTACAAAGTTTAAAATAAGCTTTAACAGAAGTTCAAAAAGAAGCTGGCCATTTTGAGAAGGAGAAAAGAAAAAGCAATAGGCAGGTCTCCAAAATTCCAGGGTGCTGAATTCTAGAGGACAATGGTCAAAAGATGGGGTGCTGCTGTACAAGTTGCTCTTTCACATTTCATAGCTGCACCACGTCTTAAGAGTTCAAGAGAACCAAAGACACTCAGAATTTTGTTAGCTAGCATCTAGAATTGTTTCAGACTCTCTCCTGCCATAACATTGCTTTGCTAGAATTAAATCTTAACTACAAAACCGAAAACATAACGGAAATTTTGTTGGTTTCCCCTTTTAAGCTTGTCCAGCATAAAAACTAAGCCCAGAAAGAGAAAAGAAAATTAAATAATCTTCCTTACCACCACCCCACCCATCAAGAATGAGGGACATAGTTTTTCAGTGCTCACCAGGTGATTATAATGGATTTAATTATCTGTTTTAAGTTATCATTTAAGTTCTGAAAGTCATTATTCACTTGCTTTGGAACTCTGAAGCTTCTCTGGTAGTTTTTTTTGCTAGTTTTCCTTAAATAAATACCAGGCTTCTCTGTTTTACTATTCCCAATTCGCAATTAATGGTCTAGTGCTACAGAAATAATGCCAATAGTAAATGATTGTGCAAACCTTGCAGACGCTATCACCCACAACCCAGTTTCTCACATCAACCTTGAATTTATCCATCATCCAATTTAATAGCTAAATCAGTGCGCACGTATAGCCTCAGTTACAGAAGTGTGGCTCTGACACTAACTCATCTGTACATTTTTTTTCACATTCCTTATATTTTTTCCTTTCATAGTGCACAGAAATGCTGGTACAAATAGCTCTTGACAGAACTCTAATTCAGCAGTGAATTAATTTACGAGACAGCAAAAATGGCTTATGTTGTTACTGCTAGCATATTATTTTCAGTCTTCAAGGTTTAGCAAAATTAAGATAATGCAAAAGCAGTCTTATTGCTTTTTACTGTTTTTTGAAGCATGTTCTGGTTGAAAAAAAAATAACTAGGTTCCTCTTTAACTGCCAAAAATATTAATTTTTCAGTCCCAAAGCAGTGTTCCCAGAGAAACAGATGAATGAACATATATTTTAAAAAGGAAGCATGAACAGAACATACTTGGAACATACTTACAAAGTTCTGATCTTCTGAAGTAAAAAATGTATAGAGAATAAAAGCAGGTATCTATTTTTGAGCTGCATTTCTTTAAAGTGTTCTCAGGCATCTCCTCAGGACTGGTGCTGTTTGTAGGACAGTACTGGAGACACTGGCAGAACTGGTGATATTGGAGTTGTAGTCAACACCTGATTCTGGAACACAAACATTTTAATCCTACCAAAGACCCAAAGAAAGATAAGGAGAATGCTGACATACTGGATCCAGGCAAATTTAATAATTTCCCAAAATCCTGGCTGATATTTAAAGAGAGTCAAGGAGCATTAATGAAGAAGCTTCTGACACTACCACTGCAATAACTAAACAAAGGAACTCAGAGGTGGAAAGGCACAAAACTCATCAGACATCAGTTTGTGTGGCAAATGCAAAGCCTTTGAGCCATGGAAACCCCTAAAAGCCTCTTACTGTAGTATGTAACAGAAGCTGCAGAGAATGTCTGTCCTACAAGACATTTAAACCAATTCTGTAGAAAGTGCCTATTTCGTCCCTGACTCACCAGAAAGTAGTTATTGGTAATACTCAGGAGGTAAACAAACCTCATAAGAAATGTGCTCCATACAGATTCTTTTAAACACAGGCTTGTTCTTGTCTGAGAAAATGAGTACAGAACATAATGAACGAAGAATTATTTTGCAGAAAAAATAATTTCAGGTCTGTCTGTGCATGTAACAGATTTGCCACATCCACTGTGGGGGTTATTATTTGGTGAGCTTACCTTGCATACAGATTTCTAATGATTTGCTTTAGGTCACAGAATACAGTATCATGCTCTGCTAGTAGCATCCATGACAGACCAGGACAGCAGGTGCTGCAGCAGCAAAGCAAGACTTACCAAGGATATTCACTGCGAATGGCTAAGAAACTGCCTTCAAGGCCAGTTTAGTAAGGCTGAAAAGCAACACAGGTTCCCAGTAGAGAAAGGCAAAAAGTGGTTATGCAAGCAGAACCACCTGGAGGAGCGGGCAAATAGGTATTCAGCTAACTCCAGAACTATAGCATTTGCTTAGCTAACAAAGGAGAAGTTTAGCAACGAGTCTAGAAGAAAACAGTTTTCATTTGGCCTATATGTGGAAGCCCAAATAATGCAACCCAGTTATGTCACAGTTTACGCAGTTTTCAAAGGATATAAGATAACTTCCACTGGATAATGAATGGTGGCGTTAATGATAAATGGTGTATCTGCTGCTCTTCCAGTCATCCAAACAGGGTTGGGATCTGAAAAGACTGTTGTCACTAAAATGGGGAAAGGAAACATCCAGGTTAAGGGGCTTTTCAGTCTTAATACAGAACTCAAATCCTCACAGAACAGCTGCCAATATGCTAACTACTGCTGTCCTGTAATTCACAGCTATACATTCAGGCTTACCATTTCTATCCCAATATGCTGCAATGATGTTTGTTAGATCATAGTCACTCGCAAAAGGACTTGTGCCATTGACCACGGACACCTGTTACAACAAGGTACTTGCATTATTTGTACGCTCTTCAAGAAAGTAATTCTACTGAGTTTCTTACGCAAAGTAACCATGCCCTTGAAGGAATGCACATAAACAACAGGGGCTCTAGGGTGCACTCTGTGCAGGAGTAGAAATAATGAGGGTGTCACCCATGGTACTAGGAGGATGAAGAGGGGGGGAAATTGATGGGGAAGGGGAAAAAAAGTTTCCTCACGTTGTATCTGGTATCCAGTCCACAATGGTTAAGTAATTGCCTCTGGTTCAATTTCAGGTCTCCATTCATATAGAGCTGAGACCCTGGCACAGGAGAAAAAAACTGAAGAAAAGCCATGCTCTGCATCACAAGTGTTGACATTCTCTGAAATGGTGAACATGAGAAAAGAGAATTTGGGCGGGGGGGAACACAACGTACTTTTCTACCTCTTTGTTTCTACAGATTTTCTGCATGGATTTGATTTTTTTCTGACTCCCAAGATTCAGATAGTCACATTAGTCTAAACAAAGGAACACCAAGAAATATGAATTACTTTTTTTTTTTTTTTTTTTTTTTTTTAAGTGAACTACCTTAGTTGTTAGTTAACTAACTTTATAAACCAAAGTTCCACAGGAAATTCAGTGAAGTCCAACAGTCTGTGGCTAATGACAGAAATATCTGACTTGCCGTAACGTGCGAAAAGCAGCAAGATGACTAAACACATCAATTGGAGACACACTTTAAAATACTCAGCAGTCAAAGCCAGCTAAGGACTCCTGCTCTGCAATAAGGACCAAGCAAAGAAGTTCCTTAGCCCTTATCGACCACTCAAGCTGAAGGAAAAGTTACACATTTACTGTAAAACAAAGTTGTTGTGAATATTGGAACTCTCTGTGATACTAATCACTGATCTAATACTTCAGCGCAAATTTAGGACTGTCGGGTCTTTACTCTGGGCCTCATAGGTTTGTTTTCTACGTGACACAGCTATGCTTGCTAAGCTTGTCCATCTGCAATCAGCAAGAGTCTCTTGGATAAACTAAGCCTAATCTCCCTAGTAAAATAACTTCTTGTCTGTGTGGCTGCATCTAACACAGCACTATACTATTGCTCCTTTCAGATGCATCCGTGGGTTCTCTGTGCACTAGTGTTTTACTCACTGCTTTAGGTATTAATTGCACTGCCACCTGAGATACAATGGCAGCAGAATTTTATCTTCCTGTCTCCCTAGAACACCTTCTTCCCCCTCCCAGTTACAAGATACAGAAGATCCTGGCAGATGATTACCATTGCTTCAAGGGCTGTTAAGTAAGCAAAATCTATGGAGTTTTAGGCTGCTGCAACAGCCTGCCCCTCCACCTCAGAGAACTAACTGGTTATGTCAAGACACAGCAGTACCTAAGAATGCACATCCTTCTGCCTACTGCAAGACTCTCAGTTATTTCCTGATGCCACCCACACTGATATCCACTGTTGTGCATCTCTCTCCTCTATGCTGCACTACAGCCCAAGAAAATACACAGGCTTAAGAAAAAAAAAAAAATCTAACGAAACATATCAAAATATGCAACAGAGCTAGACTAGGAATGACCCAGCAGAAGAGGAGACAATTAAACATTAGTTAGTAAAATAAATCTTTTAGATAGGAATTTCAAATGTGGAAAGGTTCTTTCATCCTTTGCATAACCACTACTGGAATATTACACTGCATCTATATGTCACAAGAAATAAAACCAAAAAAGCTCACATAAAGCTGGTAGGAGAAGAGTAGAATCAGCTGAACACCAACTACATGCTCTGTAGGTTGTAGCGGAAGCTCCAATTTAAAATGCAACTGATCCATTTTGCCATCTTGATTTTTGTCTTCTTCTCTAGTCTAAAAGAATCAATAAGATTTTTTTTTTTTTAAAGACGGGAACTTCTGTTAGAAAGAAAAACAAAAAAAGGTAAAACCCCAGGGGATCTCCACAACTGCAGCATGCACATACTAAGGAAGCAAATAAACTGCATAGTTAGGAAAGCAATAAAAAGCTGCTCGACTGTATAGACACAGGACTAGAGACAAGCAAGAAGCCTGCAATTTTCTTCTGTTATACGATGTCTCATATGCCCCCTAGGGAGGGAAAGCTCATCAGACACTTCAAGGTCTCTTCTGCCCCATGCCATTCCAACCATCTCCCCTGCATGCTACGAAGCATGCCTTAGTGCCGGATCTTCTGTCACAGCCTGCACAAATGTGTGACTGATGGTCAGGCTTTTGCCTCTTGCCATTGCAGCCTGCCTATTAATGGCCTCTGTATGCCAATTCCTGGTTGCGAGCCAAGGCTTGCTACACTTCTGTGCCACAAATGCCCAGTACTTCAGCTATGTGCAAGCATAACAGGACTCATAACAGAGGTAACACAGAAAAATTGCTGCCACTGTTGAATCCCAGCAGAAGCAAACCACCGGTGGCACTTAGGGACATGGTTTAGTTGTGGACTCGGTAGTGTTAGGATAATGGTTGGACTTGATGATCTTAAGGGTCTTTTCCAACCTAAATGATTCTATGACACTGAGAGGGCGTAAAACTGGACTGGTTAAAAATCACATGTCCCAAGCGAATTTTGCTGTGAGGCACGAGGTTACGCATGAAGCTGCTGCTACTTGAAGGCAGCGGTGCACGACAGGCGGCCTGCTCGCAGGCGCTGCCAGCTCATCCCCTGGGCCCACTCTCCAGCCCCGCTTCCCACCGCCGCTGCCGAGCCCGCCCCGGGCAGGCCTACCGACAGGAGCGGGACTCGCAGCCGGTCCTCCTGCAGCCTGTTGAACGCTGGGAACGTGCTCCACGCCAAGAAGCTGCCCGGGCCGGGCCCGATGGTGGCCACGAAGAGCACCTCGTACCGGAACCGCACAGTGGGCTGCTCCAGGTACGCGCTCTGCTTCAGCCAGAAACCTGCGGGCAGAGACAGAGCGAGGCCTCAGGTCCGCGCCGGGCCGGGCCGGGCCGGGCCGCGGGGGCCGAGCGGCGCTCACCGTGGCTCCGGTAGGCCACCAGCAGCGGCGGCACGTAGGTGAGCACGGTGATGAGCAGCAGCGCCAGCGCCGCGGCGGAGCAGAGCCCGGCCCGGTAGCGCGTGTGGAGCGCGGGATGCGAGAACAGCTCCACGCCAGCCATCGCCAGCCGCCCGCGCCCTCGCCCTGGCAACGGCGGGGCGCCAAACTGACGGGGCGCCGCGCCTATCAGCGCGCCGGGGCGCCGAGGGGGAACGGGCGCGCCAGCCAATGAGCGCGTACCGCTGCAGTCCGGGACCGACGAGTGCGGTGAGGCGGGAGGGCGCCCGGGAAGGGCAGCGGGACGGAGACGGGGGCACCCGCCGCGGCGGCGGAGCCCGTGATGCGGCTCCGAGCGCCCCGGGAACGCCTCGGGCGGGGCCGACGCGTGGCCGCGCACCCGCCAGGCGACCGCACGCCCGGACGCTACGGCCCCGCCCCTCCACCCCCGGCCGGAAGCGCCGCGTTTCGGGTGGTTGCTAGGGAACGGCCGAGCCGGAAGTCCCGCCCGCCGAGCCGCGGCTGTTGTTGTTGTGACAGGGACCGTGACAGCGACAGGCCCGGCCGCCCGGCACGAGCCCCCGCCCGCCCGCCCGCCCACGGGCCTCGCCGCCGCTGGCTCCGCTTCCGCCGGCCCGCACCATGAAGTGGATGTTCAAGGAGGACCACGCGCTGGGTAAGGGTGGGCCCGGGCCGGGCGCTGCCCGCTGGCGGCCCCGCCGTCCTCCGTCTCCTGTGTCGCCATCCGCCCCGGGGCCTCCCGGCGCTGCGTGCCCCGGTCGGCTGCCCGAGCCGGTCGTCTTGTCTCTGGGCGGACAGCCGCCTGCGGCCCTCGCCGAAGGGTGGCGTGATGCCCGGGGCCGGCCTCCCTGGACAGCTGGAGGCCCCCTCGGGAGGGGCAGGACGGCCGCGATCCCCGCAGGCTCCCGTCCCTGCGGGCGCTGCCCTCTCTGCCCGGGACCCTGGCCATACTACTACTATGCAATGACTAATTACGAGTTTTGTTCACAGAGCACAGATGTGTCGAGTCGGCAAAAATCCGAGCCAAATACCCTGACCGTGTCCCGGTGAGTAACCAAGCCAGCTTCATCTGAGTACGTAGAGGCAAAGGTGGATAAGCTGTTTCCATCCTGCCCTCTTTTCTTTGATCAGGTCCTACGAAGTAAATACATCTTCCCTTTTGTGTCCTTAGATGTTTTAAAGAGGCCTCAAACACATCTAACTAATCCAACATTCCCTCCTCTGCACCAGTGCATACTGACAAGTAAGCAAGAGTGCCTGACTTTCTAAACACTTCCCAGGCATGTTTATGGTTTATCAGTGTCCTGGTTTCTTCTAATGGCAATTATATCCCAGCAAATACCTTCAGCGCCTTGAGGATTCATTCTGCGCCTGATCCCAAGAAAGATCATAAATTCTTTAAACCTTGACAATCTTCTGTCCTGGCTATATGAGGAAGGTTCTTTTCCCACAAGTATTCCATGCCTGTAACCAGTCTTATCGTGGTGAATCTCCCCATGCAAACCCTGTTGCTTGAAGAGCCAGTGCAAGTGGTGGGCCCTCCTTTCTGCATTAATACCTGCCTACTTGCGAAATAGTGAATGACCTCTCTTCTTCACTCCGCAATCCCTTTTATCGTGTTTCAGTCTGTGAAATGACCACACTTCACGTCCTTATGTAGCAGCTAGCAACATGTCCACATTCTCAACTTATCTGCTCATGAGTAAAATTTCCCACGTCCCATCTGACCACATGCCAGTTAGTGCCAGTCCTGTCTGACCTCTTGGTAAATAACTTGTCCATTAGACAGCGCAGCCCAGAGAAGAACCTCTAATCCCATTGACTTTCTCTGCTGCTGAGTTGCACCTAGTCACAGTGTCTTCTCCAGTTGCTGTCTGGCAAGTTGATCTGATCCTTGCCATTCTCTGCTTGGCCACCTACCCCCTCATATATAGACTGTAGCATGCTAATGACCATACATCTCCACAGATAACCATTTGTCCATTTCAAGAATATCTTTTGTAACCCTAGGGGAAAAAGAGACAGTGAAACTCATAGTGTGAGTCAGAATTACGTGATGCTGTATCAGGAGTGGACAGCAAGGTATGGATGGATACAGGAATTGAATTTCACATTGCAGTGTGATGCTTTGTCTGGGCTGATACATGTTTTCTGCCTGATGATTCAGATTGAGCCATGTACCTTTCACGAAAAAGTCGGTATCAAATGTGGTTTTGGCATTTAATAGTCAAAAGTGTTTTTCAGCCTTAATGTATGTTTCCTGCTTTCCAGGTTGTAGCCTGCATCCAGAGTGACATAGGTCAAAGTGACTTCAATTCTCAGCTGCTGTATCTGTCTACCTGGATTTAGAGCTGTTTCAGTGGTTCAAACCTATTGAGATAATATATGAACAGCCTGCCTCTGTCCTAGGCTAGACTTTTTAGGAATAAAATGGGAGGTGAAAGATATTCATGCTTGCTAAACACTGCA
The DNA here is from genome assembly GCF_965183815.1 of Platalea leucorodia. Lineage (NCBI taxonomy): Eukaryota > Metazoa > Chordata > Aves > Pelecaniformes > Threskiornithidae > Platalea > Platalea leucorodia. The sequence continues at coordinate 57,685,048 of NC_138830.1, read as the reverse complement.
ATTTTAAATTTGCTTGGGGAATCAAGTGGTGAAGGGTTAAAGGTATCTGTAAGTTTTACTAGAAGCAGTTCACCAACAGCCTTGACTTCCAGTTATGACAGTTTCTGCATAATGAAGCTATGCCTAGTGTGTTATTGTAATCTTTAAAAAAAATATCAGTTGTTAAGGCTTCAGTATTCTTTTCAGGCTGTTCTTGGTCCTCTTTACAGTTTACTCATATTAAATTGCAAGGGGCAGTTACTATGCCCTCCTTCTGTTTCTGCAGGCAGAGCTGAAGAAATTATAAGGAGCACTCTCTCCAGGTCATAAGATAGCACATTTTGTAAATTTACTTGAGCATTACCTGTAAGCTGTAGCAAAGGGGAATGCAGAACTAAGGAATGGAGACACTGGAACCTCTTGTAAGCCTTATTTCCTCACATGCTGCATTTTTCCTTCAAGAACTAGCCTGTGTGGAGCAACAAGCACCAGGTCCTTTCCACAAGTAATACTTAATTCTCCTTCCTCCTGTACCTGTTGCTTTTTGTTTGGTTTTGTTTGTGGCCATCTTGCCATCTTTCCTTCCTGTAGTCAGTTTCTAATTTCCTAACGTATGAAGTAAGATACTCTAATATCAGTTCAGCATAATACAAAGCAGAGAATAGCATTGATGAGTCGTACCTTGACAACAGTAACACGGTGGAACAAACAATGTGCCCCAGAGTACAGCTATATTCAGAATAACACATTTTTAAAAAAAAAAAAATCTGGTTTCCAGTAATAAAATCAGTATGCTATTGCAGACCTGAGTCTACAGACATCCTAAAATAGTGATTAACATAGGCAGTTGTTTTTTCAAAGTTGCAAACAAAAGCCTGTTGATGCTGCAAACATCATCTTATCTGGGCATCTCTGCTCGGGTTCCTGCCTGCTTTCTGTTACCGAACGCTCCTGGTGTAGGCAGAGAATAGCCAAGTTCCTGTGGTGGCCTAGCAGCAATAAGCATGGGTTGTGATTTATTTTTTTATCTTATTTTTTTCCATACAGCCTATGTATCCCATCTGGCTTTCGTTCATAGATAGCTAAAACCTACACTTTATTAGTGTGGCTTCACTGTCATCCTGTAACTTCACCCAATCAACTGAAGCTGTAATCATATAGTTTTTAACATCAGATGCATACATTGCTGGATTATCTGGCAGTCTAAGTCTGGTACAGCAGAGGCACACAGACAAGATCACGTCACAGCACCTTTCTGGTGATTTGGTGCAGTGCTCAACGGGCATCCTTGGCAGGCCAGCTGGTATTCCAGAGCGTACTGCAACCACGCTTCATTTCTCTTCCTTGAGGCATTGTTGAGCCTGGCTGAAACGCTTCGTGGCTAGCTGTGGGAAGTCAGTAATCATTGCCAGATTAATTAAAGAAATGCAGACAGCATGGATGTCAAATCAAAAGCAGTACTGCAAAGCACTGTAAAAAAATGAACGTGGTCTATGGCCAACTAGAACCTTGTGTTATACCACAGTTCACACTGCAACTGTGTCAGATTTTTGACTTTATTCAGATATAACATGGCTTCTTCAACTCTGCCTTGAGTTACCTGAAGTATGCATGTGCCTCTACGTAGCGCGACAGTTTCTGACATACTGGTACGTGTTGTGTAATAGTATGGTATGCTGCAGAGATGAATACAAAAGACTTCAGGGAGGAAAACAAAAGTGTTAATGACTACTGTAATGCTCTAGATGGAAGCCTGAGAGCCATTTTGGCATTTCTGGCTTGTACACAACAGGTGAAATGGCAGATTAGATACTAGACTAGGCTGGTGGTTCTCCCTCCCATTTACCTAAATACTGATTTTTTAGCTTCAGTGTTACTGAAATTTATTTCTAATGCTCTTTTTTTTTTTTTCTTTTGCTATACTTCATATCAAGGCAGTTGGTTCTGTCATCTGTTACGAGCAACTTGGGACATTGTTTAAAGAAGACAGTTAAGTTGGAAGGGTGGAGGTGGTGTGTATATTAAACCTGTATGTCTTCGTATTGTGGCATTTTATTTAGTCATGACAATTTAAAAGAGGATAGGGCATGCTTGTTGCAAACTAGAATTCTGTGTTAACACAAGATTTCAAGCAATGATGGCCACACTTGCATGTCCTATGAGGAGCAGCTAAGGACTCTCAGCTTGTCTAGTTCGGAGGAAAGAAGGCTGAGGGGTGACCTCATTGCTCTTTGCAGCTTCCTGAGGAGGGGACATGGAGAGGGAGGTGCTGGGATCTCTCTCCCTGGGATCCAGGGACAGGACACATGGAAATGGTTCAAAGCTGCGTCAGGGGAGGTTCAGACTTTACATTAGGAAGCATTTCTTTATCAAGAGGGTGGTCAAACACTGTAACAGGCTTCCTAGAGGTGGTCGATGCCCCATGCCTGTCAGTGTTTAAGAGGCAGTTGGACCATAATAACATGCTTTCATTTTTGGTCAGCCTTGAAGCGGTTAGGCAGTTGGACAAGATAATCATTGTAGGTCCCTTCCAACTGAACTGTTCTGTTCTATTCCACTTTCTTCTTACGTCGTGACAGTGACAAAAACAAAGTAAGCAGCATCTGTACAAAGGGAATGGACTTCCTCAGATCACCTACCATTGCTCAGGTACCAGCGCTGCAGTCTAGTTGAATTTTTCATGACTCCGCTACAGCTGACTGGGGCAAGAAAGGAATATGGTTAAATGGATTCCTTAGTTTGCTACTATCAACTGGAGTTAAGTGAAAAGACAGAAGTCCTGGACTTCAGTCACCGGTTAGTTTAAGAGAAGTAGTGCAGACAAGCCACTCCTAAACCCAAAGTTTTCAAGCTGCCTGAGCTTCGAATGTCTCGGTAGATGCCAGTTCCTCTCTTGCCGCTGACCCTAAGCTTTTGTTGGGGAATACACTATTTTTGGATAGTGCACATGGGGAACTTCAGAACATCTTGAAAATTAGCCATATTTAAACACAATAGGACGTTACTGTCCTGGTAAGAATAAATCACAGGATCACAGAACGGTTGAGGTGGGAAGGGACCTCCGGAGGTCGCTGGTCCAACCCCTCCCTGCTCAAGCAGGGCCACCTACAGCCAGCTGCCCAGGACCACGGCCAGATGGCTTCTGAATACCTCCAAGGGGGGGGACTCCACAACCTCCCTGGGCAACCTCTGCCAGTGCTCCGTCACCTGCACAGGAAAAAAGTGTTTCCCGATGTTCAGAGGGAACCCGCTGTGTCTCCGTTTGTGCCCATCGCCTCTGGTCCTCTCCCTGGGCACCCCTGAAAACAGCCTGGCTCCATCTTCTTTGCACCCTCCCCTCAGGTATTTATACACATGGATAAGATCCCCCTGAGCCTTCCCTTCTCCAGGCTGAACAGTCCCAGCTCTCCCAGCCTTTCCTCATAGGGGAGACGCTCCAGTCCCTTAAACATCTTTGAGGCCCCTTCTTGGACTCTCTCCAGTATGTCCATGTCTCTTTCTTGTACTAAGGAGCCCAGAACTGGACACAGCACACCAGGTGCGGCCTCACCGGTGCCAGTAGAGGCGAAGGATCACCTCCCTGGACCTGTTGGCAATGCTTTTGCCTAATGCAGCCCAGGATACCATTAGCCTTCTTTCCTGCCAGGGCACGCTGCTGGCTCATGTTCAACTTGGGGTCCACACTGCAGTAATTTCATATCATCGGTGTACAGAAAGTTAAAAGATGCGTATACTTTCGTGTCACAGGTTTCTTGTAGACATATTGCATCTTTTTACCCCATTGTCAACCGCAGGCATAGGAAGCTTTGAGCCACTGTGTATATGAATGAGGTTTCAGAGCAGTTGTAAAATCAGGTTTTACAGTGCTGAGCCAGTGCTACCTCTCATTTGGTTGCGGTCAAGAAACCTTTTTGTTCCTCCCCTCTGCTCACTGCTGTAAGCCTGTACCAGCAAGCTATTTACCAAAGCTGTCTGTTGGTACCAGTCCTGAAAAGCCTGACCCTCACACCTGTGCTTTACAGGTCATAGTGGAGAAGGTCTCAGGATCTCAGATTGTTGACATTGACAAGAGGAAGTACTTAGTTCCATCTGACATCACCGTGGCCCAGTTCATGTGGATCATCAGGAAGAGGATTCAACTGCCATCTGAGAAAGCAATATTCCTCTTTGTAGACAAGACTGTCCCACAGTCCAGGTGAGAGGCTATTCACTTGGTATTCAGAACTGTTTCAGCAAGCGTGTGTGCATGAAGGGGACAGTAACTCCCCTCTTTGAGGCTTATCTGGTGATTTTGGGAGGTGTTTGGCTACATCTTAATCTCACCATGACAGGTTTTTTTCTCACAAGTTTGATAAACATTTCTTCAGCTAAGCTGAAAGGAAAGGTGACTGAAAAATATATTATGATTTACTTCCATGGCAAGAGGGTGAGCTCTGGAGTTATTACAATATCTTTGGTTGAGTGCAAGAACATTTACATCATCAATGCCAAAAAAAATAATCATTCTCAGTGTAACAAAGAAGTTGCATGTTAAATACTCGAAAGCAAGCACCATAAATTATTCTGAAGAAACATTAACCTGTCAGCTCAGAAAGAAATTAGGACGTTACAGACTAGTTGCTATTGCTTGTTCTAAAAATTAATTCTTTTCTTCTATAAACACAAAATGCAAAATGACTATAGAAAGGTTTTTTACCTTGCTTTTATATAGGAATAAGTTTCATTGTTGTCTGCTGTGTACACAATAATGTATAGCAGAAGCAGCTACTACAACTGCTTTCTATACGAGATAATACTATTTGAGGAAATAGTACGTCATGATGTTACATGGCTTAGATAGAATATTATTCTTATTAATCCTTACCTGCGTAACAGTCCCTCCGGTAACTCATCCAGACTCAGTCAGGAAAATTTTTATTTACTTTGTGATACGCAATAGGCACCTGTGAGAACCACCTTTTTCTGCTTGGTTGCTTCTAAGGGTATTAGGAATGCCTATATGTCATCTTTTTAACAGTGCGGTAGAACTGCTAGGAACAGGAAAGCAAGAGAAAGGGCACATTGTCTCACCTTGCATGTTCATGATGAGATGTCACATCTCTGCTGGAAAAATAGGGCCTTGAACTTTCAATATTAATGCAAGAATGGTAACTTGTTAACAAATAAACAAAAATCTGATCTGTTAATGGCTCTGCTCCTCTCGTAAGCTGAGTTTATTACATAGACTGCTATCTCTTGACATCCTTCTCATCCAGAAGTTTATCTACTACTCACCAATTCCCTTCCAATTCAAGTACTGCCTGCAGCTCTTCCCAGCTCCTCTCTTGGGTAGAAAGCCACGATCGTTTTCCCCATCACTCACATTCAGCCTGCATCTTTCAGTTCAGCAGCCTTTTCTCAGTCTGGGGAAGCCAGACAGAGGTGAGCTGAGGAGGCGTCATTTGTGCAGCTGACTGGTACCAACTGGTACCAACTGCCTGTTGCATCTGTAGGTAGATGGTTGGAGCAGTTGTACCGGCCAAGTAATTGCTTGGGTTTCTTTTTGTTTTCAAAATGGAGACATTGCCCTAAAGACCACAGCTGCTCAGATGGTGAAGGGCCACATGCCTATTCAGTTTAAGAAAATTTTCATTTGATCAAATGTTCAGAACCTTATCCACTGAAAAAGCACTAGTTTCTGGCTAACTTGTAATTTATTGCCCACGCATTTTGGTACTAGTCCTATTTTAAGTCATCGCTTTTTAACAACATAGAAAGCGAGGCTTTTACTCCCCAAAACAACCTGGACCTCTAAGAAACAGTCCAAAAAGCACAAGTCTGACGGACTTGAGAGCAGCTGAGCATTCACAGCCACACCAGGTGGAGGGAGAAAAATCAGGTTGCTCAACACAAGACAATGTTAATGCAGCTGCATTCAAGGAAGGTGCGGTCAGGTATTGATCCTTGTATTAGTCACAGCATCAATAATGGATGATTCAGAACCTGAAATGCACTCAGTGACTAATTTCCAATAAAATAAGGAAGCATTCTGACAAATGCATTTGTGAAGAAGTAACAAAAACCCAGACAGGGTGCAGAGAGCCCAGAATCATTTTGCTAACTCAGGAGTCAACTGCTTTTCACAGAGCCTCATTTTTGGATTTTAATTTACACACAGACTTACCAGTTTTAGCTTTTATTAATCCTTGTTTATGTGAGGTTCTAACTGTTACCATTTGCAACTGTCATGATCCAAGCAAACCCTTTCTCTTTTTTTCCCCTTCAAGCTTAACTATGGGACAACTTTATGAGAAGGAAAAGGATGAGGATGGATTCTTGTATGTTGCCTACAGTGGAGAGAACACATTTGGTTTCTGAATGGTGGGTCTTGGCTGCTATACCATCCTGCTGTGTATCTTGTAAATAGCTGATCATTTTCTGTTCTGACATCCACAGAAGTTCCTTCTATATACAAGCATTTGTAACTGGATTTATTTCTTAATATATTGATAGGTCTTGTTTTACTAGACTGTTAAATTATCAAAAAAAGTTTTGTTCGTTTTGTGCATTGTTTGTTTTGGTTTTTTTTTTGTTTTTTTTGTTTTTTTTTCCTCATGGCTATGAATTCCCAGAGCCTCACTCCTTTGGGGGATACATTTGATGACATTGATTAAATAACAAAGCAAAGTAGTTGGGCTACTAAAACATGAAAAGAAGAATATGCATTTATTCTGTTTTGAGGTGTTAGTTTAAGAAAAATAAAAACATTAAATTAGTATTGGGAACACTGGATTTGCTGGCTTATCCTAAGCAGGAGCAAGATGCTGATCATGTTGAATTGAGCTAATATGTTCCTCTTTCTCAATTAACAAACAAGTACAATAAAAATTCCTGTCACAAACAGGCAGTGCTGTCATTTCTTTACCTTAATTTTGGCCAGAAAGTTATACATCACATTTACTAGACACTATACAGCTGCTTATATTATTTACTAGACACTGTACAGCTTCTCAACCTTTCGTATGTGGATGACGATACAAGGAACAAGGAGCTATCTGTAGGTTCCAAAACCAGTATCTTCAGAGCCACTAGATCTCATCAGGAGAAGAGCTATGCCTGCCCACGGGCACTTTTAAAAGGGACTTTTAAAGGTCCCTTCCCACCCAGACCGTTCTCTTTTATTTAGTTGAGACAGACAACTAGAATTAGAAATGCTGCATGCAAGATGAAGAATTCAAGATCAGTTCCTCCAGTTTATGAGCACTATTGCCAAAGCACATATGCAGCACAGCAAAAGTAGAGGCTTTGCCACAAAACCAAAAAAGGTTGTTACTCATGAGGCGCTCAACTTCTCTCCAAATGGGCTTACCATAGCTACACGGCTACCTCTGCTTACAGGCAAAGAGGCAAACTGGTGGCTCTGCATGGTGGGGGGGGGCGTGGAAAAACACCTAATTGACGTAACTGCGCAGTATTTGAGTTCACACTTTGATATTAAAGGGTAACACTGGGTTGGAAAAGTAGCAGCACTTTGAACTTCGTAGGCCAGCAAGGAAACACTAATTACACTTTAGATTCCTAATAAAAGTTTTACTTCATTTTCACGCTACATGGTGCGGAAGAGTTTAGTTTTTAGAATGTTTCCAGTCACAGTGGAAATTTATCACTTTCCAAGCTTAAATCAAATTCATAGTAACTCAAACTCCCATGAAGTCACCTAGGATTATGTTGGGCTCTACAGTTATTCACAGGAACGGGCAGGACTCCACAGCGAGGAGGGAGGAGCCTGTGAAATGCTGACCCTACTCTGTTATTGAGGCTTGTCACAGTCACAGCGCTGCGCGTGCTTACTGCATCTCAAAACGTGCTTTTGATTTCAGTAAGCCTTCGTGAGTCAGACTAGCGCTGCCATGTACGGCACTGCTTTAGTAAACGCTCCGTCACTGCTTCCATCGTGAATTCCTTCTACCCCCCGCCTTTCCATGCATTTACTATTAATGTTTACTCTTAACAGAATTTTTGATTCAGAATGAAGAAAAGTAGTTTCATCTGTAATTTTTTTGTTACCTTTTATTACTGGAAAATGTTCTGTTTCCTTTAAGCTGAAACTTCACAGTTTGTCTATGGTTATACAGTAATATTTTTTTGCTAGCTGTTAGCAAGAGAGTAAGAAATAAAACTGCTAGATAAAGCTAATTACATGCTAGCACATAGATACATCTAAACAAAACAAGGGAAGATGAAGTTTTATTCCCAATGTTATGATCGAGGTGATTTTTGGGATACCCTTCATAAGACCCTAAAAAACCCCACATAACTACTTTCTTTAACGTCTCTGTAATTATTAGTTTAGATTTAGGAGCCCACGTACACAAGTAATTCTAGAGAATGCAAGGATAGATGTTCTACAGCACTAACTTTACTTTTCATCTACAGATGCGCTTAAAATGGCAATAAAACATCAAGAGATTTCCTTTTGAAACGCACAGATGAAAAGCATCCCTTTAGACAGTGCAGGCACTCTTGTAAAATTATTAAAAGCATTTGGGTCCCATACGGCCTTCACTTTCTATTAACCCTTCAGGACTGGGAAGGCATTTCAATTTATACACTGAACAGAAAACAAAGAAATGCCTCACTATTCCTACAGCAACACTTCCACATCACCTATCTTTAAGCTGACTTGAAATGTCATCTCTGATATAACTAAACCAGTACTAGATGAATTTAGATGGTCTTTCCTCCAAAATTGCCCTGCTTCCACCTGGAAACCACTGCTGCAACCCTCTTACAATGACATTGTCAGATTCTCGGGATGGTTACGCTTTGAGAGAAAGAACTGCTAGGCCCCTCAACTACATTTGGCTCCCAATTTTACTCCCACACCTTTCTTTCCTCCTTACCAACAGCGGCTTCCCAGAAGTAACTCACGCTTCATTTCCATACTCACGCCTCAAGCATTTTCTCCAGGTGTGGTTTCATACAGCTAGCAGTTTGTAACAAGGGAAAGGAAGCCTGCCTCCACCTCCTCCTGCCCTCGGCAGCACAGCCCTAGCTCTTCCTGTCCTCGAGTGCTTACTGGGCTTAGTGCAAAGCGGATTTAACTCCTAGTGAAAAGCTACAACTTGTTTTGGGCTCGTGATTTGTTTTTCTACAAAGACAGTAATTTGAATAGTCTTCAATTTACTTTGAACACACTGACATCGGTATGCACTCCAGCCTGTGTAAGGTGAGCCGCGGAAGAACGCTGCGAAGATCAAAACCCTGCTTCTTCAAAGGGAGTGGGATGCTAGCGTGCTGTCTCATGGAACTGCAGCCTCCAGCTCAGACTACTTCTACACTTGCACAAAAACACTTGTTTCTATGCTCTGGTTTTGACTTCCTTAAAGATAAGCAGGCGGTCTGCCCTGCCTTCTTACTGTGATTGAAAACACAATGATTTCTCCAATAGTGAAGCTGTTAAAGACATCCCACTCAAAATAAGGATCACAGTTTCTTTGTTCTGGCAAATAGGGACCATTGGTCCCCATACTCGTTTGGGAAAGTCAAGGACCTATCTGGGTAATACAAATATGCTCTGGAGAGCATTTTACACATGCCTTGGGAATCTCAGTGCCCTCATATGCTCTGCTGCTCCCATTACCAGTTGTTTGGTTGTCCTCATTAACCATGAACTGTGGGCACTTCATTTCCCCTACTTCACCCCCACCCCCTGCTCCCCTGTGGCAGAGTCTCCGCATTCCACTGTCCTCCCTACACCTTGCCTATCTCTGGTTTTCAGAGTATCAGCTATTCCAGTGCAACGGAGTGATACAAGCTTGGAACACGTCAACCACTACCTTCCAGGAGCAATTCTGCCAAAGACCTGCTGACAATGATGAAAGTTTAGTTTGCTGCCTCTTCCAAAAGCAGAGATTGTCTCTCTCTCCTCTCTGCATTTTTCCCTTCTGATTTTTAGATCGGTTTCTTGGCGCTGCCTACAGCATTTCCTAACATTTTGGAATTAAACAGATGCAGCATTTAAATACTTATTTTCAATCCCAGAAATGCTACCCCATGGAGTATAAGATCCTGCAAGCTTAGCCCCTCAGCCTTTTAAATGCTGCTTTGTTTTAGCTCCTTCCCTCTCCTCGCATATTCATTGACTCACTCTAGGCTAAAATATGTCCTCAACTCCATCCAAAAAGTGAGGTTAATATCAGTGTTCAGCACCTCTAAAACTACTTTTAAACCTGACAAGTAGTAGAAAGCAACAGTCCACAGTTCACAAGCATTTTACAAACGCACAGAAAAATCTTACTAGGAACAGCCTTTCTTAACAGCCAGGCTCAAGTTTAGGAAAGAGTTAAAAGAATTTACATCATATAACTGCTCATCTGAAAACTAGCCTGATGCCAAGACTACAGAACAACTAGCCTCATGTAACTCATTTTCATATGGCAGCTGGATAGGAAATGGGAACATTCCAGTCTGGTCAGCAGGTTCGCTACAGACCTTGTTGATTAACAAAGGGAAACTAGGTATGTTAAGGTATACTTTCTGCAAGATTTCAGGGAAGAACAGAAGTAAATTTCAGGAGCCTGGAAACGTACTGCTTCTCTCTTCAGGTGCACTACAGGACCCTGCCCTTGGAATACTATTTGCTCAATTACAATAACTGCTACCATTTCTCTTCAGCAGTTCACCCTGTAGCCCATCTGCAATGCCATCGGGCCATTTTTCATCCTCTGATGACTAACGCAAGTCACTGTTCTCCATAATCTCCTGCCCCCTACAAACACATACAACGACTCCACCCTCACCAATACAACTGGTCTTTCTGCATGTTAGTGCTGGACTTGAGACGAGAGGCTTATACACATAGAAGTTAAGTTCTTTGTTACTTCTTCAACAAGTAAGGGAGAACTATTCTTATTTGACAAGTCAACCCAAGCGTGAAGTAAGAAGATCTGCTGTAATCAATTCTCAGACTGTAATGTGATATGTACTGTTCAGTCCCATATGTACCTTGGTAGGTTGACTGTAAAGACTGTTTGGAGAACTGCTGTGCCCATTTTTCAAATCCAAAACTATAGTAAGATACCAAAGAACAGAAAACTCAAATCACTAAAGAATTCTTAAGTTCTAAATTACCCACTTCTTTCATCTGGCCATTGCCTTGTCCAAATATTTTATGAGTTGTAGCTTACAACAGAAAAAGTACAAAAGGGGAGTGTGCTCAGTAGCAGTTACATAGTCCTGAACTTGCTCACAGAAGGCAATAATTGGGACAGAAAGTTTAAGGAGGATTACCCGCTGCTTCCCCCCAGCTTGCAATGTTGACTGTTTTGCCATGCAGATGTTATGTGGTAATAAAGCAGAAAGGCAAAGACTGCCAGAGACTACTTCCAGTCCCCCACAACGCATCTCCACCTTTGCCAGGCTAGTAATGAACGCTTGCCAGGAAACAGTGACATAAATGGCTAAGGCATCCCTGCTTTTAATTAACCATGTATCACAGGGGGACAGGGGAATAGACAGTGTGTGAAGCACTGAAAAGTAGGTAAATGTTTGCCTGGAATTACACAGGATTGACAGGTTTGAATCAGGTAATTCAGGAGGTTTCTTTCCTGCCCGCGGAAGCAAAGCAGTTGAAGGGGTATCTGGCAAAGTCCTGACATTAAGAGAGATGCACGGGATATCATAAGTGGTATTATTTGACACAGCCTTCTCCCCAGCACTCCTTTGCTTCTGCTTTGGCTGTATTTAGTAAATAGAAGCTTATATGAAGGGCTCCCAGAAAAAAGACCCTTTAGCAGAACTAGTATTTCCAGTTAGAAGCGATGGGGCTGGGGGACACAGAAAATTCTTCCAGGCACCAGACTAGGAGAGCCAAGAGTTATAAAAATATTACTTACTATACATTAGGGTTGTCCCAGCAACATAAAAACCAACCATAACATTATGAAGAATGGAAGAAAAAAGCAGCACTAAAATTTTACAATGACGGCCTTTCTTCCATAGCACTGCTTCGATTTCAGTTGACATTACTTCCATTGCAATAGACTATGGCTGATAGATCATATCCTCAGACAGCAGAGGACAGCACATCGCTGCTTCCTTTCTTTTGGAGGCATATTGTTTCAGGCAGCTCAGAACTTTAAGTCTGCAATGATCCTTTTCTATATTTCAATAAAAAGGGGGCTTCAACTCAACCAAAATAAAGACTTCTCTAAATTGCTTTCCTTTTCACTCCTGTCTCCTTACAGCACAGGAACTAGAGGACAGCTTTTCCCGGCCCTTGAACTGCAGAGGTATCTGCTGTGCACCAGGGCTTATTGCTGGATTTACATAGCCGCATGTATTCTCATGTGAAGTGCAGGTATTCTTTGTCATTCTTGACCCAACCCAGCAGAGCTTGGCTACGCAGCACCTTCCAGGCTTCTTGATAATTTATTGCAGCTTCCTTGTAGTCCCAGTAGGTTTCTAGAGTCTTCATCCTGACAGAAAATGCACAACAACGAAAACATTTCTATTATCCTATTGGATGTAATGTCATAAAATGAAAAGAGCAATCAAACATCTAAGAACATGATGATGCCCTATAAGGTCTTTCATGCTACTGAGTGAAATTCTCTTGCGCTTCTAGGGAGACTTGGAGAGGCCCAGGCCCTGAAGCTACTGTATCTAGACACTGTCAGCAGTCTTACAAAACGAAGCAAACCAGCTCCCCTACCATGCGTCATACACACTCTCCAGCAACAGAAGTGTGTTTGACTGTGTAGTGACAGGTTACAGAAAACTTCCATGATAGCAAAAAATGTCGAAGCAAAGCAGAAAAGGTGGCTATAGATAGGTGCTTTGAATTGGGTGGAAGTAGCCTTGTTTTGCTAGAAGAATGGATGCAATTGCTGGCTGGAAGGGAAGGGGACAAGGACGAACAGGACAGCTGTTCTTTTCCAACACGAAATAATGGGGAAGAGTGAGACAAAGGAGAAAGTATTTTTTTTTAATCTTCTCCCTAAAGCAAAAGAGACTCGGCAGTTTTGGTGCTGCTCAGTTCCCCTTCCTCACGTAGCACCTGCTTCCTACAGTCTCAGCAGAACCACTGGTCATTCTGCTGAGAGCATTATACCATTAGATTTTCAAAACAGGGAATTCAGGTCTGGAGTATCTGAACACAAGCGCCTCTAAGACAATTTCATCAAGACTTTTTTCCTTTTCTTGCATTCCTTTCCCAGTCTCTTTCGTCTCCCTTTGCCAAACAGTCTGTCAGCCACATGTTGCACATAATGTTTATACATTCGACCCAATACGAAGGGAAGATCATAGGCAACATGACCTTCATCAAGAAAGGGGAAGAGCCAAACTACTAAAGGAACCCTAACCTAAAAAGTCTGAGAACCACTGCACTAACTTCCCAAACAGGCTTTCATGCTCAAAGGCAATATTGATCACACACGCCCAGCAGCAAAACCACCCCAAAAAACCCAAAAAAGGGAACAGCAGACTATCAGAAGCTGTATTTCAGGCATTCAGCATTCTGCTATAAATGTATTTCTAGAACACTGTGACATACATAGCCAGCCATGAGATATTCTCTATCCTGCAGACCTTCGGTTCAGAAAGTGCAAGAGTGCAGAACTTGTCTCTGCCATTGCTGAACATGGGAGACGTATACCTTCTTACAAACCTGCCTGCACTCTTGTCACAGCTAATCCATTTTGTATTCTCTCTTTCACATTAATCAAACTCTGTGAAACTAACCTCTGAGCTGCTCTGGAAAGTTCCATGACAGGGTCCACTGCAACTCTCCCTCACCTGCCCAGTGGAACAGTCACAGAACCCCATTATCAACGGTGGATCATGGTTTAGGAGCATCACTGAACAGGCAAAAGACCAGCAACTATCTGCATAAGCAGCATTCAGGAAACAACACAGGTTCAAGAAGGGCCAAGGTCAAGGTCAACCCACCACAAGCAGCTCCAAATCCCTAGCATAGGCAAGCTGTTCCTCTCCCAGGTAGTCCGACATGTACCTCAGACACAGTACAAACCACCTGCACCTTCTCCTCCACCTCAAAACCATTCTCTGGGGAGCAAGGTGCATGCTTACACTCAAGGATAATGACCGAATCATTCTTTGGGAAGAAACTCTCATGCTAACATGCTTCTTGCACTTAAAGTACATCTGACCTATTTGTTTAAGACTTTGGCCCTGCCCTTCTTCTCCATAAATGCATCTAATGACTTATATTTGTCCTTTATCATAGAATAGTTAATATCAGATGCTGTTTACATCTTCAAAACACAGCTACTTGTACTTATGAGGTCACATTTAGGATGGTCAAAGATCAAAAAATAATTCTACAACACAGATTTTTGGACTGGCTCAATCTTGTTAAAGGTGAAACAGCTGTTTTCCTTGCATTTGCTGGGGATGCACGTATATAGATATAGATCCAGATATAGACAGATAGATAGATTCCACCTGCCACTAAGCCAAGAGAAAGACTCCAATGCCTAGCTGTTCTTCATTTCTTCCTTGCTAAATGTTGCTCTTTTTCCTGAATCTGCTGGCAAATCAATGGCTCTCCAACTCATATATGTCAGTCTGATTCAATTTAACTAAAACACATATGGGATTTTTCTAATCTAGATTATTCCAACAGACCTTTGTTTGGAAACTGTTACAGTAGACAGTAAGGGAAAACAGCTAGTACAAAAGCAGGACAGACGGTAAGGAGCAGCTCAGTATTTTCACCCCACTGTAGCAGCTACAAGAGCACATGTGACTGCAGCCTCTTGGGGCCTCATTCTCCAAGCAAACAACATCACTACAGGATTTGACAGTGGATGCAATAAAAAGCTGAATTTTAAAAAGCTTCCTCAAAGAGCTGCCAAAATCAAATCGATTTATTTAATTCATGCTCAACTTCCACATTAAGGTTCTAAGAAATTTTCAACATATATATGGGAAAAATGCTTTAAAATTCAAAGTACATTACGTGTGCCTAAAAACCTCACATGCTTTGACTGTATCTTAGCTTTGGTTGGGCCATTAAGGCTCTGAGCATTAGTAATGAAGAACCTGCGACATTTTTTTTGGCAGAAGTGAACACTAGTTTGCTGCCCCAGGCAAGTCCAGTACAATCATATGATCTCCAGCCTATCCAGGTCTGCCTGACTACATTCCTTTTATGTTTCCCTTTACTATTTCAATCTTGCCCCTACACTACTGTGTAAGAGAGAGACAGAGTGATTCCAATGGCTGTGTGCTAGAGACATGAGAGGTGATCCACAGATTTCATTCTGAAAGGTATCACACTCTTGGAAAAAGCCTTACACAAATCACCATTGTGCTTGAAAACATTCATGTGCTCAGCTGAGCAGAAATGGGCTCACAAGCAAGGCAGTCTGCAAAGAAAAGCAATATGCTGCTGCAATACTTTCTTCTCAGCAACAAACCCTACCTTTAACCCCATATTCAGTTTCAAACTTTTACATTCAACCCATAATGCACTTTTGAGATTACAGACATATTGCACATGAAAAATGTTGACATAAGCACAAGGCATCAACCAAAACATTACTCTTACACAAAAATTAATGAATCACATCTAAGAGGGCAAAAGCTCACAGATCTTTAATATATAAAAATCTGTTGTGAATCCATAATGATAGGGGGCCAGAAAACTATACTTGGCCTGATTCTATCAGTATCTTCTTCAATGCTTCAGATAAAATGCAGTCATTGCAGGCAAACTTTATAATTGACACCAGCTGTTAAGAAGATACAGAATAAAGTCACAGTGAACTAACTCAATGAGTGAGTTCCACTCGAATACAACAAGTTTTAGCAGTAACGCAAGGTTTTGCAGCGTTTAGAAGATTGTTACTGCATTGCTGTGTCTAGCTTGGGAGACCAGATTTTCAAAGCATTATTGAAAAATTGGAAAGTTAGCTTTGTGGCTTTTTCCAATGTCATCTGAGATGTGGAAAAAATGAATCACACAAAGGAAAAGATGTAGAAGCTCAGTAGAGTAACTAAAAAAAAAGATCAAGTCTTGAGATAATGATGATGGATAAGTATTTTCATGGGGCAGAAAATACTACTTAATAAAAGGCTCTTCAATCTGGCAAAGACCTAATAAGCATCTGTGACATGCAGTATAGAAAAGATTTTTAGTTAGAACAGAGGACCTAAGTGTCCCACAAGCCTCTATGCAGTGGTAGGACCATCACAGGAATTCTTTCATGTGCAAACTTTAAAAAGAAAATTGAAAAAGGACTAGAAAATTGCAACAAAATTCTTGCCAAATTTTTTTTTTTTTTTTTGAATTACAGAACAGCAGTAACAGTGAAAACACACCCCTCCCGTGACAGTTACATTCATTAGGCTGACACTTCCTTACACTCGTCCTCAGTGACTCTAGCAGGAAATATTAAGTGGCCACCTGGCGGAATCTTTTTGTTTTTCACAAATGAACATTGGCAAAAAATCTTAAACATGAAGCCCAAGCGAAAGTTCTATACTTTAAGTCTAGCTATTTAAACCTTAAAGCCATCTGAAAGTCCTTGCACTCCTCTGTGCAACAGCCCACCCCCTCCAATTAGGTGTCACTGGAACTGGAATCGTCCATGCTGCAGACTGAATGGGAAGGAGGAAGAAAGCACAATCTTAATTGTGACAGCTCCTGACTAAATTTAAGAGAAACCAGGATCAGTCATCCATTTAACAAGCCCAGCGAGAAACTCAGGGCAGGTTTATGTTACAAAGTCTCACTTAGATTCAGACCAAGGGTTGCACAGCCCGCCACACCTTGCACAAACAGCAATGCCTGGTGACTCTGTATGGTGGATGCCACTGTATGACAAAAGGCGGCTTTCACTTCCTCAGGTGATGAACAAGACATGTTTTTTTGTACCAGCAGGGAAAACACACCAACAATGCAGAAAACCTCCTTTGCCACATTACCACCAAGTGATCTGCAAACAACAAGGACAGTGCAGAGGTGTTTACGTGACAATTCAGATTAGCAATGGCACAACACTGCCCAACAGTGTGTCACCATTCCTTTGACAGTGAGCATGGAAAACATGGCGGGGGGGGGGGGGAAGGATTTATGTACCTGCAATTTCAAAACATTAACACGAAACAACATGTGAGAGGGAGTTAACAGAAGGGAATGAAGCATGGCAGGTGGAGGTAAGAGGTTATAAAGAAACATTAACATTTAAAATAGTCTAGCTAGAGGGATGAGTGAGACTAAGTAAGGCACAGAAGACAGAGATCATAGAAATTATCAGAAAGGAAGAAAGAAAGTGGGACAGCATAATACAGCACTATCTGGTTCTTGGTGAAGAAGTAGCTAATGCCAGCCAACCACCACCTTCTTCTCACAGTCTCAGCTGAAAGCAAATAAACTAAATCCTGAAAAAAACAACTGCTGAATGTTATGCTTAGCATCTTAGCTAAGCCACACCAGTACAAATTCCTAAACTTGCCTTTTAGGTGAGCCAGCAAAGTCCTGCCCCCGGTAGGCTCTCTACCTGTTCCAATTTAACAGTGCCTGCACTGATCCTCTGGAGAGAAGTGAAGAATGAAAGAGAAAGGAAGGCACAAAAAGCAGGAGAAGCAGCTTTAGACACAGGAAAGAAGAAAACAAAAGAACATCAGAATCCGTATACTAGTTCCATGTAAAGCTTTAACTGCCCCAGTATCCTAGGTCTGACAGCGGACAACAGCAGATGAAGGAAGGGTTAAGTAAAGAATGATCCTTGTCCTAATATACCCTACAAATACCAAGACGAGCTGTTCAGCAAATCTGAAAGAACTACAGAATGAGGTTCCCTTGATCGAGCAGAAAGGATGGGAAGCAAGAGACCAAAAAGTGGACGAGAAGAGGCAGGGCAGGAACTTAGGGGCAAAGTGGGAAAAAGAAACTGAGTGAGAGCACAGCACTAGAGCCAACCGTTTGTGGGAGGAAATAAGATACAGTTCAACGGGTAGAAAATACAAAACTGGGTAAGAGTTCAATACACAGGACTTTAGAGGAAACCATTTCAGAGTGTGGGATTTCTTATCTGAAGTCCACTCATATTCAGACTACAAGGAGGAAAGGAAGAAAAAGGAAGAAAACGTATCAGAATATTGTGTAGAAAGGGAAAGGGAAGAAGAAGGAAACAACAATAGGACAACATTTTTTATTTTGCCTTTTAAGCCAAGAGTAGGAAAAACAAAGACTTCAAAAGGAAAGCAACTGGACAAGCTGACTGGTGAGCTAGCACCTCTACTGTATAAATAGAGCTTGTGCAGCCTAAAAATGATGCCACATCTGCGAATCAGCTGGACTTTGTCAGGAGAAGCCCAGACGGAAAAATGGTAGAGGACAAAAAAGTCAAAGGAAATTACAAAGCCGCTGGAGTCCAGAAAAGCCCTGAGGTGAAGTGACTTTATGTAAGCAGCACATGACCAGCACAATGAGTCACCTACCCAACAACGCGCCAGCTCACGCTCTACTCTGAGGAAATTAGGATGGCTAAACAAGCGAGGACAAACTCCCACCCAAAAGAGGCTAATAATTTTATATTTAAAACTGAATTAAGGAGAAAGTGTATCTTTAACTATAGAATCATTTCAACCATTTCAGCAATAGCATGGCTGATGTTGACATCAGAACTTTAAAATAGTTATGAGACGCTTCTACAGACACAGAAGGTAACTGCAATCTTTAATTCACAAAACTCAAAAGCAAGCAAGATCTAACAATTAAAGATCCAGGGTGCGCTTACTTTGGCTAAGTTCATCTCATCTAATGTCTTGGTACCATGAAAGGCAGAAAAGGCCTGTCTCCCCTGCTGCCAGTCACACATACCTCCTACTTCCTTTGCACAGGTTTTATTGTCCGTTTTAGCTTTCCATTATCCAATTCAGATCATTAGTCCAATAGAAAACACAGAAGACAAGGAAATTGTTTTCTGCCACATGAGTTAGTTGAAGCGGCTCACCATGAGGTTGGAGAAGTGCTACTGATACAAGGGAGAAAACAGGAATCTACAGCCAGTAGCAGCAGAGACTGCTGCAGGACCATCCCCATCAGCAGCTACAAGCAGTTAAATTAGCTCAACAGCTGGTATAACTACATCCCAGTGCTGGTGAAATCATACTTGGAAATAAGTCTAAAATAAAATGAACCTTCCAAGGCAATGGATTTAGAACCTTCTACCTCTCTCAGAATCTCTAAGGCAAAGTGAGAGACAAGTTTCTGTATATACGAAACTATGCCCTGCTCTGTGGTAGCTATTTGGGCTGGAATACCGCCACATACAGAATGCAATACCAGACTGGATGATTACCACAAGAAACTCCAGTCTGATAAACCAAACTTATTTCTAATAATATTAAAGAAACCTCCAAGTATGGCTTCCTCAGACAAAAGCTTCTTTCTGTTCTTTCCAGGAAGCCTCCTTCTATGTAATATACGCATTGCAGAAAGAGCCCTACACACTGTCTCACCTTACTAGCTCTTACTACATCATACACTTAGATGAAAAAAGATTTTAGCCTAGGCTTTTCTAAAAATAAAAATAAAAAATTCTTTTTTTTTTTTTTTTTTTACTTGAACTCTTCCTTCTTGTGAAACAAAGAAGTGGCATTTGATAGAATTACTAAACACCAACCAGACATCAATAACCCCACGATAATTTTGGGATGGGGGATCTGAATGCCACCAACGGTACAGTGCTGCAGGCAGCTGATGTAACAACTCACGTTTTCAAAAGAAAAGATACTACTTCCTCCTCTCACCTCCCTCTCCACTCCTACTTCCCCAGCTGTCCACTGCCACTTTCAGACAAGACCACTAACTCAGAAAAAAACCCCAAAATGTAGAGCTTTCTGCCAAGACAGCAAGCTAAAGAGGCTTACAGAGGTGTCCAACACACACCAGATCTAGTGCAAGAGAAGGACAAGGCTCCGCTGATCAAGAACAGAGTTTACCCTTTTGAAAAGCAGTAGCCCTTCAGAAGAGGTCAGCTGCCCCTAATTCTTACCTTAATTCCAAACAAACAAACCACCTGCAATTCCTTCTGTCTGTCTTTAACACATGAGATGTGATAGCTATTTCTCCAAGGAGGTGATTAAAACGACCAAAAAGAGAGTCTTCCTAACCCATCAAGCACATGCCATATTTTTCAAGTATCAAATTTTAACAATGAACTTATCTAAAGTGAGATTCATGAGCAGATTCTGGTATCATCACAGTATTCTTGAGTTTCATTAAGATAAATTCACTCTTCTAAATATAATGAAAATGTCTTTACCGGAGAGTGTCTGGTAGATCCTCTTGTGAAATACTTGTCACTAGCTTTTGGAATGTATGGAAGAGTTCCACTTTACAGATCTTGGATCTAATAAAAAAAAAAAAAAAAAAAAAGAAATCATAAATTTTGATGGAAAAAAGAAATCAGAAATGCACTTCCTCTTACAGCTCACAGTAGTACATCCCAGCCAAACATTTTTTATTAAAAAAAAAAAAAAATTACGTTCACTTCTCAAAGAATGAAGAGTTCTCCACAATTTAACTTCTCCTACCCCATCCGACCTGCCCACCTGCCTTTTCCCTTCGTTTTAAATGTTATGTTGTCAGAGTTGCATTGCCCCCATTGTTACAGCCAGCACTTTGTCAGTTTGCAGAGAGAACATTTTAATATCCCCATATTGTTACCTGTGTGAGACTGCACTGTCATCAGCTCACAACTACAGTAAGGTTGAGCCCGAAGGACTTGTCCCAGAAGTGATCAAACAGGCACAGAACAACTCCAAAGGTTTACTCAAACTGACAAACTTTGTATTATTCACAACAAATAAAAGAACCAGCAGAACTATCTGGAACGATGCTGTCCTCTTCACAATGGTGACGAGGACACATTCAGCAACAGCTGCAGTGCAGTTAAATACGAGGAGGCTCATCAAAAAAATAAAGTGAGTAAAAGTTTGAAAGGTCTTTTAAAGATACCATATGCACCTCTGTCAGTTTAAGCCCTTCTCTTCCCCCAAAGAAAAGGCAACCAGAAGAGCTGTTTATAAAGCATAGTTTGTTTTTGAAAGCCACGGCTATTTTCTCTACTTAATTAAATTTTCTTTATATACTTGT
Organism: Platalea leucorodia; assembly: GCF_965183815.1. Taxonomy (NCBI): domain Eukaryota; kingdom Metazoa; phylum Chordata; class Aves; order Pelecaniformes; family Threskiornithidae; genus Platalea; species Platalea leucorodia. The sequence continues at coordinate 57,663,954 of NC_138830.1, read as the reverse complement.
CTTCACAATGACTGATTCAGTTCTCCAACATGTGCAAGCCGATTCTCCAGAAGCATTGAAAAAAACCCAAACCCACCAATCAAAAAAAAGCCTTCCTATTTTGCTAGTATGTTCTTTAAGAATCCCAAAATTGGCATGCGAAGATGCTCTAAAATTTCCTCGTCATGTTAATCTGTCAAAGGTTCATATTGTAGTTTTTAGTGTTTCGAGTTAATTAAGCATTAACAAAAGCACATACCAGACATCTACCTACAAATTCCTTTTAATCAGTCAGCTTTACCTTCCATATTAAGGAGGTTGATAGTAGATGAGAGTTATCTAACATATTGAGGAGGGGGGGAAACCCCAAACACCACCCCCTACCAATCACCCTGAGATTCCTTGAGGGGGAAAAAAAAAAGAAAAGGGTAGAAATATGAGTCTTGTTTATTATTACACCCCCCCCCCCCCATAAGGCTATAATTTCCTTATTTTCATTACAAAAGTTCCTTTTGTGACCATTTATCACAAAAGTATAAACAGTTTACTTATTCCTTGACATTGTTTTTAATCCTGATTTCCTAAGGAAAGGAGACCTTTGCAGTCACAGAGTCTTGTAGGCCCTCTCTAATAACTTTTGAATGTTGTAGTGAATTTCAAGCACATGTAAAAAAAGAGAGACGGACCTCTCAACAATAATTAAGTTCCTACAGTTTTGTGCAAACTGGCAGCTAGCAGATGGCTCTAAAGTTTTAGAGTTGATACACAAACTCTACGTAACAAATTTAAGCCTACTGAGGAAAAGGGGTTGGTTGGTTTGTTTGATCTTTCGCACGTCTTCTGGAATACATGACATGCCATATATTGAAAATTAGTATTCTACAGTGCACAAAGCCTGTCTCAAAAGACACGCTACGTCACCCAGGTCACCTGGGCTAACGATACCCCAGACACCAATACTGGTCACAAACCACAAAGTTCCTGGTCCTCTTCTTTTCAGGGAAAATTTTGAAATACTAGGATATACCAAAATAAACTTCAGTCAAATCAGGCCTAACTTCGAGAAGCTCAGTGTGCAACTTGCAGGCATAGTGAATGAATTATCCACAAGAACTGTCTAAGCTCTACTTAACATTCTATTCATTACTGTCAGGATTATCTTCTTCTCCCAGAAAGCCTGGGAAAAATGAACAATATGACCATTGATAAATTGGTAGTATAAGCAGCCAACAACCAAAACACGACCCCAACCCTCAAGCTGAACTTCCACAGACCAATGATAATTTTGGTCACCTCACCTAAACTGAGGAAAGTGTAGAAAGATGGAGAAATTTGTCTGCAGATGTTTACAAGTAATTCCTCTCAACCACAAGAAAAATATGTAAGTGTTTCTTTAAACAGTAAGAGTTGATAGAAGATTATGATGTTTCTTAAAGAGCACAGTGTCAAGACAACAATTGGAAAGGTGACGTGTTTTGTGTTAGGAGTCTACTGAAAGAATTTCATACCCTTTCCAAACTTTAAGACAGAAAGTCACATTTCAAAGCAACACTTTTAACAATCATATATCCAGGTCAGCTGGCCTGACTCTTACAGCAAAAGAAATCTGTAAAAAGAGGACCTGCAATACACACATTTCCTTCACAGTCATCAACCCAAAAGATACAAAGCAAAAATTCTGCTAGCTTCACCAATAAGCTGTCTTTTAATAAAAATTTATCATAGTCCCCCACCCCCATTATCTACAATGCTCTCTTTAATCAACAGTGACAAAGAAGAAATAGGATAAACTTGCTAACCCTCATCCAACTTTTGTCATTCCAACTCCCCTTCTCTCCCTTGCACAGCAACTCTTCCTTTTCCCCTGCTCCCTACCTTTCCCCTTTTTCCCCACTCCCTGCATTCCTTTCTGTTCTGACAATGCACTACGCACGAGCTGACAGAAGCACGTATGCTAACGAATAAGGCATATACATCCAGATATCACAACATTCTCACACCTGCTCTGATGGCTCCCAATCGCCTTCTTTGTTGTTCCCTGCCGGAAGCCATCTGAGGTGACATCCAGAGGTTGCTCAGGGACTGCACTCCAACTGATAGCTGTAGAAGAAAGGATTATGAACAAGGGAGGTGCTCTCATCACAAAAGCATAACTTAACAGTTCCTTTCATTCTATGTGTTCACATGATACCGTGCTGCTTCCCAAAATAATTCAAACTAGAAAGAGGACCATGGTTCTCTAGGGCCAGGATTCCAGTACCTAAAAGAATACATAAATTCTGTTTAAAAATAATAAGATAGATTATATATATATATACACACACACACAGAGAGCTTTCATCTTAATCAGGTCCTTCAAGAATCCATGCCTCCAAGTATTTGGCATCCAACTTCATAATTCCCCCCTTTTTGGGGGGATTCTACTTTTGTGCATTCTGCCTGGAGAAAGCATGAAGAAATTTCCAAGTCAGACGGCTTATTTTCATATCAGGCTCTGAAGTACTCCCTCAAGCTACTTGCACCAGTCACTCTATGTTTTCCGTATTAATTTATTGTATACTACTATCTTATCGCTTATTGTATACTCTAGATAGTTCTATGTTTGATAACTCATATACATCAAATATCTGTAGACTTTACTTGAAAAATACTAGCCAGTAGTCAAATAAAAATAATTTGTTGGAAGAGATAGCAAGTGCCAACAACCTCATTCTTTACCCCCATTCTGGTCACCTTATTACCATCTTAGACTGTAAACTTCTTAATGCTGAAACTCTGCGTGCCATACCTTACAGATTTATAAATAACTAGCAAAGCATAAGTAGCGTGGTAACAGAAGCAAAACTGATTGACATGCCCAATCTGTCCCTCCATACCCTAACAGCTCCTTTAACTTCTACTGCCTTTTTGTTCCCTAAGTTCTCCCATTTCTCTGTGTTCCTAACAGGCAAAACAGTTCCACATGCATTAACTCTACAGACAATTTTCACAGCTTCTCTCCTTCATGACATCTTGCCATTCAAGATGCTCAAAAGCTACACATTATAAAGCATATTATGGAGACTGGTTATGTTAATCACACTTGTATTATGATTCAACTGTATGCTGCAACTGCCATACTCTGCTAAGCGTAAATTGTACTGGCATTGTGATTTAGGTACGATGCTGTATCACTCTACTAAATTAAAATCCTGTGTAATGTCAAATAACATTACATACATACAACTGGTATTAAACATTAAACTCTCCAGGTGTGGAGCATCTAAAACCACCTGGTCAGAAGAGATCAGATTCTGACAAGCAGATAAAAATTTACTTAAAAATGAAAATATTTTCTATTATTTCATTTCTTCATAGTTATTGCAAATGTCAAAATATTAAATGGAACACATTTTTCTTTTTAAAAATACCAGCTGAAATGTTCCTATCAAGCATATTTCAATACTCAGTGTAACAGCCCTGAATTTAAAGTTTATTCTGATTTTCACCCCTTCAAGAAAAAAATCAACCCGGCATAATTCATATATGCAAAAAAGCGTGATCAAGTATCATTCATCTTTATTTAACAGAATGACCTGAGTAACTGTACAGAAAGGCAAGCATACAGAGGAATTTAGTCATACTTGGCTTCAGATCTTTTTTGCTAAGTGAATTGGCACCATTTTTCAATGATGGATTTTGTTTCCTGTCTCACAGAATCAAAATCTTTTCCTGCCTGTAAATAACAGGCACCTGTAAATAACTCCAATTTAATGAATCTGAATTCCATTAAGGAACCCTTTGTTTCCATTCTGTTTTATCATCAGCTCTATTGTAACAGAATAACTTCCAGTTCCAGTTAAGCCAGAAAAGAATACAACAGCAGAAGGCAGGCATGTCCAAGTTTAAAGAAACTGCTTAACCACACACATACTGTGGCAGTTCCATTCGGTTTTTCCCCAAATGAGACCATGCTGCTAAATCACAACGTGACTTGCATATTCATTCATCACCATGACAAAAAAATGCAATGTCCAAAACCTCTATCAATTAAACCTTCACACTATACTACTCTGTATTCTTTCTACGTTCACAGATTTCCGAAGCAATTACAAGCATAATTCAGCATGGCAAGTCTTCTGTTCATTACTGAGGAGAATGCAAAACCAACTGAAACAACAAGTCTTTTGATATTTTTGTTTTCTTAGCACCCTCAGAACTTCTGCTTTTGCTGGATTTTTCCTGTCTTTGTTTAGATTATGAATTCTTAATGGCATCAACCAAGTGTTTACTAAGTCTGAAAACTCCCTACAGGGAACTAAAGGCTGAGATGAATATTATTAATTATTAACAATTAAGTTCTGCCCTGAAATTAATTTCTTGCTATAAGTCACACTTTGCCTCTAGCACTGGCAATGAATGACATTCCATTTTAGGAAACCGCCAAACCCACCTAATTTCTATTGGGACTTTTGCACATAGTTATGCAACTAGCCCAAGTTAACTCACCTGCACTACAAGGAACAAGTTTTGTTTTGCCATTAGTTTGAACTTCCTGAATTGCCTGACGGCTATGTTCAAATCGAAGATCCGATTGCAGCAGCTTAACCTCCTGAGGGAGAAAGCCATCTGGTAAAAATGAGATGTGCTGACACCTAAAGTAAACACAGGAAAATGCAAGTGATTTTAAGTCTTGTCTTCCCAAACAAGCTGATTCTGTGCAATTTCCCTTCATAATCTGAAACACGTTACTTTTACAGTAAAATGGAATTGAACATGAGTTATAGAAGAGAGACAGGGAGGTTTGGGGGCATTTTTCCCTTCAAAAAAGTATTTGTAAAAAAAATAAAGCCACGTAGTTTATTAAGACCTTGTCCATCCTAGAAAAACTATAATGAATTGATTTTAAAAAAGGTCTAGTCAAAAGCTAGTATAATTGATGGAGATAAAGTATGCTGGATAAAAACTGCAATATACTTCTGCAATCACAATGAAAAATAATAATCAAAGTATTTACATAGTCAATCATATTACATTAACAACTGTTTTATGAAAAGCTAGAGGTTCAAAATCAAAGACTAGAAAGACAAAAAATACACTATAATCTCACCTTTACCTTAAATTACCGTTACACACTGAATGGGATTAGGATCATATGAGGAGGGAAAAACGGCGTGTGTTTAATCATCATAATATTTACATAGAGCAGGTATGAATTAAGACTGAGGTTCATATTGTCAGATGTAATAGTCTGCTTGCAGATTCCTTTGCACTGATTCAACCTTTTAAGCACGAAAAATATCCACTTCCTATCCTTTTGTTGCTGGGACAGTTTTCATCAACTCAAGGATCTGAGGATCAAGAAAGCCAGTGCACAGCAGACGACTTTCCTCATTTAGCAGCACTGCACTTCACCTCCCACATAAATTCCCCTGAGGAGACATGTTGTGTTATCAGAGCTCTACTACTCACAGTAGGGAGCAAAACGAAATCTTGGATTTAATTCAGGTCAAAGAAGCAGACAAATTTTTATCACCATGGAAATGCACATAAGCTTTGCCTGTCCAGTCTAACACAACTCTTAAATCGTTTTCCAGCTGACCAGCACAAGCTGTCATATGCTAGGTGTCCTGAGCCACTTCAGTAAATCACAGAACGGTTGAGGTGGGAAGGGACCTCCGGAGGTCGCTGGTCCAACCCCTCCCTGCTCAAGCAGGGCCACCTACAGCCAGCTGCCCAGGACCACGGCCAGATGGCTTCTGAATACCTCCAAGGGGGGGGACTCCACAACCTCCCTGGGCAACCTCTGCCAGTGCTCCGTCACCCGCACAGGAAAAAAGTGTTTCCCGATGTTCAGAGGGAACCCGCTGTGTCTCCGTTTGTGCCCATTGCCTCTGGTCCTCTCCCTGGGCACCCCTGAAAACAGCCTGGCTCCATCTTCTTTGCACCCTCCCCTCAGGTATTTATACACATGGATGAGATCCCCCTGAGCCTTCCCTTCTCCAGGCTGAACAGTCCCAGCTCTCCCAGCCTTTCCTCATAGGGGAGACGCTCCAGTCCCTTAAACATCTTTGAGGCCCCTTCTTGGACTCTCTCCAGTATGTCCATGTCTCTTTCTTGTACTAAGGAGCCCAGAACTGGACACAGCACACCAGGTGCGGCCTCACCGGTGCCAGTAGAGGCGAAGGATCACCTCCCTGGACCTGTTGGCAATGCTTTTGCCTGATGCAGCCCAGGATACCATTAGCCTTCTTTCCTGCCAGGGCACGCTGCTGGCTCATGTTCAACTTGGGGTCTAGCAGGACCGCCCAGTCCTTTTCTGTGAAGCTGCTTTCCAGCTGGGCAGCCCCCATCATATATTGGTGGCTGGGGCTGCTCCTCCACAAGATGCAGGACTTTACGCTTCCCCTTGTTGAACTTCATGAGGTTCCTACCTTTCTCCAGCCTGTCGAGGTCCCTCTGGATGGCAGCACAATCCCCTGGCACATCAGCCACTCCTCCCAGTTTTGAGTCATCAGCAGACTCTCTGGGGATACACTCTGCGCCATCATTTGGGCCATTAATGAAGAGGTTAAACAGGACTGGACCTAGTATTGACCCCTGGGGTTCACGGCTAGTTACACCTCCAACTACACTTTGTCCAATGATCACCACCTTCTGGGCTCAGCCATTCAGCTAGTTTTCAATCCACCTCACTGTCTGCTCATCCAGCCTATACTTAAAACAGATTCTCTGAGGACATTACAAGAGGCAGTGCCAAAAGCCTTACTGAAGCCTAGGCAGACAATAACTACTGCTCTCCCCTCATCTACCAGGCCAGTCACTTCATCATGGAAGTTTTTCAAGTTGGTCAAGCATGACTTCCTCCTGGTAAATCCATGCTGACTACTTCTGATGATTTTCTTATCTTTCATGTGCCTGGAAATAGTTTCCAGGATTAGCTGCTCCATCTCCTTCCCAGGGATTGAGGTGAGGCCAACGAGCCTGTAGTTCCCTGGGTCCTCCTTCTTGCCCTTCTTGAAGAATGGAGTGACATTTGCTTTCCTCCAGTCTTTGGGAACTCTTCCCAACTGCCATAATTGATCAAGAATAACAGGAGTGGCCTCACAATGACATCTGCCAGCTCCCTCAATTCTCCTGGGTGCATCCCATCAGGGCCCAGGGATTTATACATGCCTAGTGTTCTTAAGTATTCCCTGACCTGAACCTCTTCCACCAAGGGTATGTGCTCCTTGCTCCAGACCTTCCCCCTGGTCTCTAGGACCTGGGATTCCTGAAGGCTGGTCTTGCTAGTAAAGACTGAGGCAAAGAAAGCATTCAGTACCTCAGCCTTTTCCACATCCTTTGTAACCAGGTCCCCCATCTCATTCAGCGGTGAGCTCGCATTTTCCCTAGCCTTCCTTTTGTCACCTACGTACTTAGAGAAGCCCTTCTGGTCTTTGACATCCCTCGTCAGATTAAATTCCAGTTCAGCTTTAGCCTTCCCAACCTCATCCCTGCATACAGAGACACTGTCTCTATACTCCTCCTAGCTGCCCTTGCTTCCACCCTCCATATGCTTTTCATATTTGAGTTTGGCCAGGAGCTCCTTGGTCATCCATGCAGGCCTCCTGACATTTTTGCCTACTTGTCAGGATGGACCACTCTTGAGCTTGGAGGAGGTGATCCTTGAATATTAACCAGAGCCCCTCCTGCCTCCAGGGCCTTATCCCATAAGACTCTTCCAAGCAGATCTTTGAAGAGGTCGAAGTCTACTCTCCTCAAGTCCATGGTTGTGAGCTTGCTTTTTACACTCCTCCCTCCCCTCAGGATCCTGAACTCCACTATCTCATGGTCACTGCAACTAAGGCCTCCTTCAACCTTCACATCCCCAATGAGCACATCATTGCTGGCAAGTATGAGGTCCAGCAGAGTACCTCTCCTCGTTGGCTCCTCTATCTGCCATTTCAATCATTCCTAAAGGTGCGTCAGGTTCAAAAATCCCACTTCTTTTGATATTGCAGAGCAGGAGGATGAGAAACAAGTATGCCAAAGCCAGAGCTTCAGAGCCACACACCTCATCCTTTACAGAAGCTGAAGGCCTGGAGTCTCATAGTAGAATTCTGAAGTGCATCCCTCAGAATGCATGAAGACTACAAAAGGTGAATTTGCACTGCACATCCAAATCAGTGTGAATATAAGTGGTGAAATAGACTAATGACAGATAATTAGCTTGCATGCAAGTGTGAAGTGTCCCAGAAGCACAAAGTTTTGCTCGAAAAGCAACAAACTGACAATTAGCACTAATAGAAACAAGTGTTGACATGAAATCATGACTTTCCAACCTGGTTGCCAAACAGCACTCATCTTTCTAAACCTACACGTACTCTACCACTCCACAGCAATTTCTACATTAGATCTAGAACTCAGTTTCCATGGGCTGCATGGCACACCCGAAGGCACGCGATACAGTCAAAACTTTAGAATAGCGGTTTTCAAAAACCTCTACTGAGGACGGACTGACAATATGATTTTGAAATTTACATGGGATGGACATGCAGGCATATGCAGTAACCCACATATTAACTTCCTGGACCCACTTTGGGAAGACAGCAAAAAGTAAAACTGTTTGCACTATAATTCCCTTCAAAGCAAGTCTAAAATACTGCATCTTTTACTTCCTGGAAAGTAAGTCTGAAAGCAGGGTGTAAACTCAGCAAAAGCTTCAGAAGAACTAAGACATTCATTTAAGGCTAAGTTATGAAAAGGTTTGTAAGGACAACCAGAAAGACATCCTTCCCACAGTGCAAAAATCTGCCTACGCATTCATTTGGAGTCATTCCAGTCAGATTGCCTTTAGGATGGATGGATTTGGGGGCTTTTTAATTTAATTTTAGGAATGGTCCTGCAAGAAATAGAAGCTGCTTTTGCTCACCAACACAATTCTGTAAAAGGGAACTTCTAGATATTCAGAATGACTTTGTGGAATATGGATAACTGAATAAATTAAAACTTTTCTTGACCCTGCTTGAGGAAATAAATTCAGGAAGAGGACAAGTAAAGTTCAACTTCACTACGCTAAAAAACTTCACTATGCTGAGTTTGTGTCCTTCCAGCTGCTTTTTCTCCTCGAAGGCTTCTAGAAAAACTTGGGCGGGTAACAGCTTCTCACTGCTTCATGAAGGGACAACCAAGGGGATCCTGAATCTAATGGAAATTCTTTTGTGAATCTTCAAGTCTGATCCATCAGCAGTAGTCACCTTTTCTCCATACTACACAGGGCCACTTTCTGAAAATGTGCATTTGCAGAAATTCACATTCTCTGAAAATGACTTTGGTGCCAAGTCCTGATATTTGCATGACACATACTGTCTTCCATAACTCATTGTCTCCATACACACTATCCGATTTCCAAAGGACAGCACTTACCTTTCAATAATTGCTCTCCGCATAGCTTCTTGGCTATATGGACACTTCCCCACTATAATTGCTGACAGGTACAATGGATACTGCAGGAAATGCATCAGAAGAGCTCCTTGACACCCTAACACATTCCAACGAGCCAGTTTATCACTGCAGGACATAGAGCATGTTCTGTCCCCACGACCCGGCTTCACTCGTAATAATCCCACACAGTGATATTCTAGCCCAGGTGTTCGGGCATCACCCAGCTCTCCAGGTACGCATTTTGCTCCAGTTCGATAAACATCTACTATCTTTGGTCTCCCTAAGCCAGTCTCCTTATTAGCTGTTTGCTTCTCTGCAGAACATTCACAGCTCTTCAGATTTGTGTCGTCTTTTTGTTTCACAGATACTTCCTGAACAGCCAGGTCTTCAGTGATTACGGAAAAACAACCATCGTCATCAGTTTTCATTCTCTTGGTTATATGGTTACTTGCCATTTTCTCTGATTTCCTTTTATCTTCTGCACCCAAATGATCATGGTTACTTCTACACTCTGCTGATTGTCCAGCTGCACCATCTCCAGTCCCTGGCTTAGGAAGCTGGTTCTCTGGTTCGCTAATTGGAATAATAGAAGCATCTCCACCTGGAACAAAAGAAGTAACATCAAAATTGGCCAAAAATGCATCTCATGACTGGAACACCTCACGCCAGTAATATTACAGCTACTACTAGCTTTTACAGATTTGCGCTCAGGAAAATTTAACTGTGAGAACACACTTTTCAAACAACATTGCCCTGTACAATGATGAACCAGACTTTGCTGAAATTTGAGCCAGTATATTTAATTTCAAGTTCTGCATTCTACCCAAGAAATAATCAAAAAAGCAAAATTTAAAACAAAAATTATAAAGCAAAAGGTCTCAAAGGCATTTGACAGACTACAAGCAGTGCCGAAGACTCACAGGAAAACTAGTCTGATCTAACTAAACAATACAAACCTAAAAAGAATAATTAAAGAATAACCTACCAAATAAGGATGGAAGTTTCAATCTGTATCACTAAAACAAGCTCAAACCCAAAATTCTGAATCTCAGTTCAAAGCAAACAAAGTCTGACAGGCAGGTGAGAAAACGGCAGTCAGGAAATTATTCTTGCTATTAAATTTGAAGCTGTAGATTCTATTCTCATATTGCATTAACGAAGAAAACCATCATAGCATATTCCAGCAATGCCAATTTTTAAAAACACACAAAGTGCATTTTCCATGACAAAACAAAAAGTTACGTTCCATTCCGTAAGAAGTTTTGGGTTGCCGGGTGGCAGCGTTTTGTGGGTGGGGTTCTTTTGGTTGTTTTTTGGGAGTTGGGTTTTGTTGTTTTTTTGTGGGTTTTTTCCTGCTTTGTTTTGGTGTTTTGGATTTTTGTTTGGTTTGTTTGGGTTTTTTTGTTTTTGTTTGGTGGTTTGCTTTTTGTTTGTTTGGTTTTTTTTGTTTTTTGTTTTGTTTTTTTTAAGGAACTGTGGTAAATGTCAATGTTTGTTATTACAATTTTAATCCAAGGAAACAACATTTAAAGCAAAGCAACCAGGAGACATGACAAGACCTCTGACAAGTATGTTAGTTTCTGCAGAAGAAAATAGTAGCCATTATTGTTTAAAGAGAAAATAAAGCATTCCACTATATAATGAGCAGTATACTGGAATTACGGAGTTCTCATGAATCACATCCAGTAAGATAAAACGCCAAATGTATCTGCGGAGGATCAGTCAAGTAGATGTTAGGGTACATACTGACAACATGAGTTACTGCCTCACTCTCACTCCAGACCAAATAGAGACCAAAGAAAGGCAAGGGGCAGAAAAGATTCTACGAGTGGGAGCCATGAAATTGCTTCACTCCAGCATACTCACATGGGGTATGACTGGAGAAGAAAACAAATACGATATTTGGTTTGAGTTTCCATTTCCCGGTTTCAGTTCCCGGAATAAAGATACTGCATTGCTGATGGGAAGCTGCCAGCCACATCTGATGGAGAAGATACCTGTTAGGCAGAAAGTTTTCATGAAACATTTGCTTCGTTTTTGATGCATGGGAAAACAACAAAAATTAGATGCCCACTAGTGCCTGTTCTTTCCTGATGAAGTCTATGAGGAGCCAAGCAGTCATGTTTCTACAGATAGATGGGATCTGACACACTCCATAAACACAAGCGCATCACTGGAACCTTAATAACAGACCTCAAAGGGTTGCATTCTGTGGAGTTAACTATCTCCTCAAATTGTATATCTAAGGTCCCCTCCTCCCACTCTGTATTTTTACCAGCACTGCAACTCATCCAATTCTGTGAGAGCCAGTTTAGTGGCATCAAACCGCAAGAAATGTACTCATTTCTGTAGCATTGCTGCTGGCTCAGTTCCTTGAACCAGCTTATCCCATGTGAACAAGAGGGCTGGTATGTGGGAAACAGCAAAAAGGCCACCCTTGACAGCTAGTCATCAGACCAGCACTGATGTCACATGAAATCAGATCCTACTTCTTCATACAGAGGCTCTACAAGAATGAGGAAGAAACAAGCTTTTGTGAAAGGGCCTTAACACCACCCAGAAGTGTAAAAATTAGGTTAAACTCCTGCTAACAAAGGGGAAAAAAGTGTTGCCTACACAGAAGTAATAACGTCTCTTTCATTACATTCTCATCCCTAAAGCTGCAAAATCTGGCTATTTCAGCTATAGGTCAAAACCATTTGTATCACAACAAGCAACCTGAAGTGGCACTGAGTAACAGCACGTGAACTTCACGCCTCACCTCTGGAAGCTCCTCTTGGCCACAATTTCAGCATGACTGTCATTCAGAATGTCTCCTAAAGCAACAACCAAATGAGAACAATACGCATCGTTACTGAAAAGGAGATGAACAAAACAACCAGAATTTGACAGCTGACAGTTCTCCAGATTTGTTAGCATTTGAAGGTTTAACATTGGTATTAGGTTATTCCAAGATATTTAAACTTCCAGTCACTACAAAAGGAGGTCAATAGCCTACACGAATGAAGGAGAAAAGTCTTCACTCTGCAGCAAGTCAGAGACTTGTTTAAAAACCAAATTTTAACTCTTCTGATATCTGAAATCCTTTGAGTTGAATAAACACTGGCTTCCTTCAAAACCTCCCTGATGTTTGTTCTTAAAAGTAAATCTTGATATTCTCAGATTAAGCGTAACATCCAGAAAATTTCAAGTGTTTGTTAAGCTTTTGGTTGAAGCGTCCTACTATGTCCTACAATTTAAATTACTTTTATTGTAAGTAATTCTGATATTTACCAGGTTTACACATCTTATCTTCAATCTTCCTGCAGTGCCTGCCTATTGCGGTTTCTAAAGGAACAGGATCTGTAGATCAGCTTTTATTTCAGGAATGAAAGGCCAGGTGATAAAAGTCCTCTTTAACAGTTCTAAAAGTTTAAAAGTTCTCTAACAGATAATCATTAACGTGACCTACCAACCAAGTTAACTTAAAAATAAATGAACGTTATCATAAGAGGAAAATATTCTCTAAACTTAAGATTACTCAAGACAAACAACAGAGAGAGGAACTAGCTTTCCTTTTTTCCAGTCAGATTTCTACTTTGACTCTTAATATCTACACTGTTAGTAGTACAATGGTTTAATCACAATTTTCCTAAATCAATCAGAAAAATGTCTGTATTAATACTCTTCTAAGATGGCTAAGTCACAAGAAACATCCACAGAAATCTAAGATACAGAATTTAGTTTCTTCTCTTTTGCTCCACTAATTCATTTCGATATGAAGGACGTTATAAAGAACACGAAACAGCCTAAAACCGATGCATGTAAAACCGTTTCTCCTATCCAGCTCTACTCCTCTTCTGAAGTCTAAAGAAGGTAGAAAGCCCTGTAGCTACATATTCACAAACGCTTTTCCTCCTTAGTCACTTTCCAGCATTAATTACTACGGCTTCTCCCCTCTCCTAGGAGAGGAGACAGATACATTCTGAATAAAAAAAAAAGGACATGCAGAGCAAGGAAAGTCCTACGATAAATGGTAAGAAATGGTAGCTGTGGGAAGTCAAGTATCTATCCCATGCATTTATTGTACAAACACTTAAAACTATCTAGCTACAGAATATACGGTAAGGGAGAAAAAGCCTGTTAGTACCTTTCTAGTGTCACCCCTGCCCTAACTCAGCAGTGGCATCTTTTGCATCAGACCACAATAAAACTAGACTGTAACAGGCGACTGAAGCACAATTCTTTTGCTTATGTTTTGTTTTGCTTTCAGTTATGAAGTCTTTGGGTATGCAGACTCAGGGTCTAAACTACACACTTCCACATATAAGAAGTTTATTCACCTTTAAGGCAGCACGTGCAGCAAAGTTTCAGGGCAGCCATTCTGGCCGCCTAAGCCCCTCTCTTCTTGACGAGGTGAAGTCTGCCTTATACTTCTGGTTTCAACCCAGAAGTCTGAGCTCAATTCCTTGGACATTTTCAATGATTCTATGACACCAGCAAGAAAGAAGGTACCATAGGTAGTCTGTTCTTGGATTTTACAACATACTTACCAGTTTTTCTCATTTTGTTTTGGCCAATACATTTTGTTCCAGTTCCCATAGCAACAACTTCCTTCGTTACTGAAAAAAGAAACAACATTAACTGAACAAACTATGGCCAGAAGCATTGTTCTCGTACAGTCATTCTAGTAAGACAACACACAGAACACTGTGTAGAAGGGAAGGTACAGGGAGACCGGCCAGGTGACATTCCAGGAAGGAAACAATATCAGCTGGAGAACTGAACAGAGCAGGCAGAAGCACCAGTGCCAGGAAAAGTCTACGATCCCATGGCAGGAGTGCTAACACAGGCTTGATATGCTAGGCAACACACAGTGGACACTGGCACAGGATTCCTCAAACACAAGAGAGAAGCATGGGATACAGTCTGCATGACAACATGGAAGTGCCAGTAAGGGAAAAGAAGATGATGGTGAACTAACACAAACACGCAATGTAATAAGGCAGTCTGTTAAAGGAGAGCAAACCGAGATCTTTCTAGGTTCTTTCAAACAGCAGCCGAACACACTTTTGCAAGGGTTTACATTAGGAATTCAGGTCCTGCCTAGACTTTTGCCACTTAGCGAACAGCCAAACGCAGGCTTTCATCATCTTAGTTACAGTCTGGGAAGTACAGCATTTCACTATAACCATGTCTTTCCAGACAGAAGCTATGAAAGCTTTTACAATGACAAAGAGTAAAGAATTTGGGTGGAGACAGAAATGGGGCAGGAAGGGGTTTATGTTTTTTTTAAAAGGTATCTTGGGAGAAAAAAAACACAAACAAAAACCAAACAAAACCAAAAAAAGCAAAGCATCAAGGACTGCCACCTCCTCTCCCCCTTGCCCCCCTGCCCCAATCCCCACAACTCATTCTTACCCTGCAGATTCCCTGGACTAGCAAGAACCTCTCTCTGGGCTGCAGACTCCACTTTGACAACAGCTGCCAGTGAAGTCCATTCCCTGTTTGGATCTGGCTTCCCCTGCTTAGGGAGTCTGGTCCTATAATGCAGGTAACACAGCTCAGCAATGTCATCAGCTGACCACACGGCTCCCGGTGCAGGGGCAGGTTCTAAACAGAACTGCATTCCGTCACAACACCAACTAACAGCCCCCACGTCGTCAAACCCTACTGCCGCCTTCTGTGCGACACCTTCCTGGACCAGACTGCGATATCCAAGGCCTAAGTGCACCGCCCCTTTCAGGATTATTTATAAGAAATATATCACGTGAAATAAAACACTTTCCTTCCAAATCGCTAGGAATAAAAAGCGATGCTAGCACCCTGCTAGCGCAGCAGCAGGGGAGACTGCTGCGTTCCCGAGGCTCCGGCCACGCAGCGGCCAGCAGCGCTCCTCACACCGCCGTCCCCGTGCGGTCCCCGCATCGCACCCGAGGCGCCGGGCGCCACCGCACCCGGAGCGAGGCCTCCGGGCCTCCGCCCTCCCGCACGGCCGGGGCGGCCAGCGCCCCGAGCGAGCCGGTGCGGAGCAGGCGGCCCTCGGCGCGGCCCCGACCCGCCGCGGTGACGCCGCCGCTCCGGGCCGGGCGGAGGCGGCGCAGCCCCCGCGCCCCGCCCCCACCGCGGCGGCGATACCCGGCCCGCGCAGGCGCAGCTGCCCCCCCCCCCCCGCGCGGAGCCCGCCGGGAGCGGCGGCTCCCGCGCAGGCGCAGACAGAGACACGGAGACGGGCGGCAGAGCGCGCAGCGTTTATTGAGGGCCCGCGGGCCTCAGACGGAGGTGCCTTCGGCAGCCGGCTCGGGCTGCGCCTCCTTCTTGTTGTCCTCCGGCTTCATGGCGGGGAAGAGGAGCACCTCCTGCGGAAAGGGACAGCGACAGCGTCAGCGAGCGCCGGGGCCGCCCCCGCCCGGGATCCCGCGCCCGCCGCCGCGGTGCCCAGCGCCGCCCGCGCGGGCTCTGCGGAGATCCCTAAGCCGGCGCGACAGAGGAGAGCTCTCCTGGGGTGGACTTCTGCATCTTAAAGAACCTCCCACGGCTGCGCTCTCCGCTGTTTGTTTTGCGAGAGAGCTGGCCTGCTTTGCAGAACCTCATTCCCTGTTCTCTGACGAAGCTTAGCAGCAGGCGCTGCCATTCCTAACGTTTACCTTGATGTTATTGGAATCTGTGAGGAACATGGTGAAGCGATCGATTCCCATGCCCCAGCCAGCTGTAGGAGGAAGGCCGTACTCCAGTGCGGTGCAGAAGTTTTCATCAATAAACATGGCTTCATCATCGCCTGCAGCTTTTGCCTAAATGAGAAAATTAATAGTAAAAGGTGGGTTGCACAGAGCTAGAGAGTGCCACTTCTGCTAACCCCTACCAAAAAGGAGGAATATCGATGTTTGTAGCAGCCATGTAACTGATGAACCAAAGCCCTGTACAGCTGCACCAGTGACAGATGAAGGACTCTCAGCACCTGCAGAACTGTGGAGGTCGCTTGTACAGGTGCTTCCGAAACAGCTCTGGGCTCCACTGCTTTCTGATCTGCAAGTTTCCTTTCTAGACAAAGGCCCAGGTCCTTCACTTCAGTAAAAGCTACCTCCAGGGCCACGTGGCAGCAGATGACAGCGGAATGAATTGCTTTCAAAGGCTTCTCAGGTTCTTTACTGCTTGCAGCCCCCCCTTTAATGTTTGCAGAAACAGCTAGGAAGCATAATTGAATCATCAGTAGTTGCTCCATCAAACAACATTTAGGGATTGCTTATTTCCCCCTCAAGTAGAAAGATTTAAAAACCCTACACTGAGATGGTAACTAACGCATCTGACACTGACAGCCTCCAAGTGCTAAAAGTCATAAGAATAAAAACGCAGGCTAGCCAACCCTCTCAAATTTAGAAAATGCCAAGTGTTGAAACAAGCATTTTTGCTCACGCAGTTTGAAGGAAGACTTTACAAAAGACTGTTAAAGCGAACTTTTCTGCCTGACTCTGAAAACCTGAAACGTGAACTGCCATCCTTCATCCCAATCTCCACCTTAACATTACATTTTCAGGCAAATTTTCATTCAATACATATAATCATATGTCTGCTCAAAGTAGTAACAACCCTTTTCAGCAGTAGGGACTACTGACAGATTTGGAATAAACATAGGAAATATTCTTTGCTTACATGCCTGTATCATTGATTCACTATCAGCAAGACACCATACCTTGGCCTGATCCTCAAAAAGCTGCCGCTGCCGGAAAGGGTCATTAAGTTCTGTGTACGCATTGCACACTTCCTTCTTCATCACAAAAAGTTCAAAGCGTTCTGTTAGTCCCCGATGAGAGCGATGCCTATGTGAAGATAAGAAAACAACCACACCTTAAATAAACGTCTTTACAGAAGCAAAGAGCACACACATTACTTCAGGAGGATTACCCACACTTGGCAGTAACCTCTGTCAGAACTTCAAACTACTAAGCATCAGCACACCTCTTCCCTGGATGATGGGTTTCACAGCTCAGGAACCAATGTCTACCTTGGCTGGTGTCAGAATTCACAAACTAGTATACAACATAAAAATCTCTGTTTTCACCTATGTGACTTTTTTTTTTGCCCCCCCCTTTTTTTTTTCTTTTTAATAAAGTAGGAGTAGAGGGTTTGAAAGAGTTACACACTGACTGTGACTCATACTCTTACCATTTGGCTAGAGGACTCATGATCTGTGGGTGGTCACAGATGAATGTAGGGTTGATACAAGTGACTTCCAGGAATTCACCTACTAACTGGGAAAACAAAAGCAAAACAATTATGTAGAGTACAATATCACTTTCCTAGCACTGCCTTTCCCAAACATCCTACTTCTCTGTCTTCACTACTGAAGAAGGTACCATAAAACCGAGAAGTTTCCCAAATAATAATTTCTGATCATGGTAACGTCTTCATTAACAGAGAGTGTGTGTCACAGTTGGGTAAGAAAAATGGCATAGCAGAAAATGCATAAAAATTAGTAACATAATTCAGTTTGGACATTACAACAAAAGCCAATAGGAAAAGCAGCAGAAAAACAGCTATCAGGCAATATTCTGGGTACAAAGGAAAAGACTTAATACAGTTGATAGAAGTGGCGTATGGTAAGCCTACCAGTTTGGTAAGGTACACACAAATGCACAGATCTCACAGACAAAACTGACATAAGATAAAGCAGATCTGCTTTAAGCTCAAGAGACCAGTTATCAAACTAAAATCCTCCAGCACTCACATTAAGCAGGCATCGGTAAACTACATTTTGGTGTAGACAACGCAAAAAAAAAAGATTTTGACACAGCAAGTTTTCTCACTGTGACACAGAAATAGATGAAGTGCCTTTCAGCATGTTTTCCCAGATGCAGCTAAACTGTTGCTCTGAAGAGACTTCTGTTGATAGAGATAGATCCTCAAAGGATCATAAAAGCACCACCTTTACTTACTCTGTCAAGAAGCCTGGCTGTTGTCCTGGGAGGTGGACACTCAACATTTCTCTCTGCACAAAGGTCATCAAAGAACCTGCGAGTTTCTGAAATTGTTGTAGACAAAAATTAGAAAAAGCCACCCAGGCAACCACGTTTTTTTCTTTCTGCATCCTTCAACGTGTCTTAGAGGGATTTATAAGATCTTAATGGTATAAATCATGGAAAACATGAGCTTAAACGTCCATCTGCAAAAACAGTGTGTGTTTTTAATCAGTTTACACTAAAATATAAGTTATTTTATATTTCAGAAACTTGACAACAGTTAGGCACAACCCCACATGACTGCTGGACATTATCATTTGGAAAAAACAAAAATTGGGGTGGGGGGGAAATATCACTAAAAAGTGTAAGAACTCATTTCCTTATGGCTCTGGATTCCAGGAATAAAATAGCACATACCCACATTTTGAAAAAAGCCCAGAATAATCATACTCCTAACCTATGATCACAGGCATGGAGACTCAACTGCACGTGAGACAGAAGAAATAAAAAGCTGGGTCTCTTCAACAGATCAAGAAGTCCCCAGATCATGCCTCTTGAGTATACAGCGTCGCATATACTCAACAAAGGAAAAGGCACAAGAGTCAGATCCTGCCAAAGACTGCAAGGCATGAAGGCTTCTTTCTGGACCTTTCAGTAACAGACAAAACCAGAGAAAAGCAATCCCATGTGTTAATACCACCTCAAAAAAGCAGCTGACAGGCTGCAGGCTGAGAACTTGAGACCTTTTGCCCTCTTTTTGTTAAGGAAGAATGCTAGGACATTCATACTCAGCATCTAACCTTCAGTTTCAAAACACTCAGCTGATGGAAATTTCACTCCTAGGATCTTTTCCAGATCATACACCATGTTAATTCGCCGGAAGGGAGGGGTAAAATCGATCTCATAGGCCTGTCCATCTTGACCATCTGGATGATAAGTGATCTTGTAACTTCCAGTAATATGTTTCACCATCCCTGCAAAAGGAACCTGAAGTTTAGAAGAGTATGCCACACAATACGCAATTCTTCCGGAGATTCTTACTCTTTTTTTAATTACAATTGCATACGTCACCTGAAAGCAACTTCTCTGTAATTTCCATCAAGTCGTGGTAGTCTGCATAAGCCATATAGAATTCACAAGTTGTGAACTCAGGGTTGTGAGTCAAATCGATTCCTTCGTTCCGGAACTGACGCCCAATTTCATATACTCTGTCTATGCCTCCAACCACCACCATCTAAACAAAAGGAAATTCTAGTAAACTCACGAACTTTTGAAGAAGAACTAAAGAGAGCTCAAACACACACAACCGCAACGCAACCTTACAAATCTCATTCAAGATAACTTTTCTTTCCTCCAGTCCAGTGAGTCTCACCTTTCTTCAAGAATAATCCTCATTTTAGCTACATTTACTTTCTTAGAATAAGATCATAAGAGTCTGGACAATATAGGCTTAGCCATGAGGGGCTTGTATTTTACCTTATGGTAAAGCTCTGGAGCAATTCTCATATATAAATTCATATCCAGTTCGTTGTGGTACGTGATAAAAGGTTTTGCCACAGCTCCACCTGGAATTATATTCATCATAGGAGTTTCAATCTGTAAAATAATAACAACAAAGAAATTAATTTAACAGTGGCAGAAATATTTCCAGGCTCCTACCTCAATGCCCTGCTTTTGTCTGATCTGTTTCCAAAGCAGAACTCTGTCGATCAAGCAAACAAACCAACCACAGCTAGCTTTGATGAAAAAGCTCTGTATTTCATTTATTTTTTAACTTTCCAGTATATAAAAACAATTCTGAACTAAACAGCACTTCTCCCATGCAGTCAGTAAAGATAAATTACTTAAACTATTTGTTGCTATTAAGAATCATTCATATTTACTATAAATGTGAACCTCCTGGGTTCATGTTATCAAAGCCAGGAACTGGGCTGTGGTATTGTCACAAAATCATCTCTCTACATTGCAGAAAATGAGGTTCAACAAGGTCAAGTGCAAGCTCCTTCACCTGGGTCAGGGCAATCCCCGGTATCAGTACAGGCTGGAGGATGAAGGGATTGAGAGCAGCCCTGCGGAGAAGGACTTGGGGTACTGGTGCATGAGAAACTGGACATGACCCGGCAACGTGCGCTTGCAGCCCAGAAAGCCAGCCGTATCCTGGGCTGCTTCAGACGACGTGTGGCCAGCAGGGTGAGGGGGGGGAATTCTCCCCCTCTGCTCCCCTCTCGTGAGGCCCTACCTGGAGCCCTGCGTCCAGCTCTGGGTCCCCAGTACAAGAAAGAGGTGGACCTGTTCGAGCGGGTCCAGAGGGGGGCCACGGAAATGGTCAGGTGGCTGGAGCACCTCTCCTATGAGGACAGGCTGAGAGAGCTGGGGTTGTTCAGCCTGGAGAAGAGAAGGCTTCGGGAAGACCTCCTTGCAGCCTTTCAATATATAAAGGGGGCTTCTAAGAAAGGAACAGAGAGACTTTTTACCAAGGCCTGTAGTGACAGGACAAGGGGCAATGGCTTTAAACTGAAAGAGGGGAGATTTAGATTGGACATGAGGAAGAAACTCTTCACTGTGAGGTGGTGAGGCACTGGCACAGCTTGCCCAGAGAAGCTGTGGATGACAATCAGCTGAAGAGCACAATCCAATACCCATGACAGTTTGGCTAATTTTTCTTGAAATTAACTAGTATCTGTCCATGGCTTGAGACTACACTGTGCCATATGGAGTACTGGGGTGACTGAGCACTGCCCGATTCATGTACCTGCAGACTGCACTCTATTGTATAGCAGGCCATTCCCTGACTTCTCTGCCTTTTGTTTTATTCCCAGCATTCTTGCCAAGCCTAAGTATCTCACTCCATTATTCCAACATCAAGTCAGAACTTCATATAAATTGAGAAGGACTCTCATGGTCCTTTTTGATTAAGTTACTTGATTAAGAATTATTTGGAAAAAGAAAACCCAAAACCAAATCAAAGACAGACATTAAAGCCATTACACATATGACAGAGATGACATAGCATAGGTTCGGATTCCCACTGCTCTCAAAAAACTCCCACTGGCAGCTTTTGCAGATTCAGTTGATAAACACTTGTAAATAAACTACATTAAGCTCTAATCTTTTTGCTAACTGTAAAGTACAACCAAGAATCTGGATGCAACAGAGAGCAGAGCTAGTATTATTTTCTCGTATGCTACTCCACAATAGATCTGAATATAAAACCAATTTTACTTACAGGAAGTAAAACCTGCAGTTACCTCCAGAGGCAAAACGCCCTTTCAAAGATGTTATCTCCAGCTTAGTTTACTGAAATAAGGAAAGGGCAGCAGTAGTTTGAAGTACTACCTTGATAAAAGTTTCCTGAGTCATAACCTCCCCAACTGAGGAATAGTTCTAACATTAAAGAGAGAGGAAAGGAATGGCTCTCATTACATTAAACTGATAAAACACACCGTGCTGAGGTAATTATTCTCACTTCGGTAAATATTTTGCATATGAGCCTGAATATAAACCATCCTTGAAGCTGAGAAGCTCTAAACACATTCAGTATGCAGAGAGAAATAAACACTGAAGCCTTACCTCAAGGAAGCCCAACTCATCTAGAAAGCTCCGAATGTATGTAATGATCTTTGCACGCGTTATAAATTTCTGTCTCACATAATCATTTAGAATTAAATCCAAGTATCTCTGACGATACCTAGTTTCCTGAAAAGAACAAATACCATTAGAACAAGCTAGACAAAACATGCTGCCAAAGGAAAACATACCAAAAAAACCCTAATGTTCCTTTATTGACTGACACCATCGGCAGATCTAAAAGGTCATCCATTCAGACCTATCTGTCAAATTGCCTCCAAGAGT
The DNA here is from genome assembly GCF_965183815.1 of Platalea leucorodia. Classification (NCBI taxonomy): domain Eukaryota; kingdom Metazoa; phylum Chordata; class Aves; order Pelecaniformes; family Threskiornithidae; genus Platalea; species Platalea leucorodia. The sequence continues at coordinate 57,641,782 of NC_138830.1, read as the reverse complement.
GACAGGTATGACAAGTACCTTATCTTTGAGGCCAAAGTGAAGATGAGGCAACATGTGCAGGCATGGAGACAACAGAGTTATTTCATAAGGAATAATACTCAGCTCCCCTTTCTTTGTTTTCCCAGGATTCCCCTCTACACCAATAATGTCCCCACGACGCAGCTTGTTGTTAATACGGAAATACTCTTCCTCGGATTTGTAGAGCCTGTAATTACAAAACCAGTGTAAGCAGTTTTGTTTAAAAGTCATCATTCCAAACTGTCCTGCAAGTCTCTCCCCAGACCAAATCCTTTAAAAAAAGGATTCTTCTAGCAGGGAAGCCAACAACAACATCCTATGCAAAACATTACCTGGCTGCCTAAGCCAACCCAAAGACAAATAGCCTAAGGAGATGAAGGAACAGAATGCTCAAATACAGATCTCTGGGCCCTAGAATGCAGTTCGGGTTAGAATGCTACTGGGAATACCTCTGCTTACCTGGAATTTGCCATGACCTGCAACTTGACTCCTTCGCCACGAAGATCATAGAAAATCAGCTTCCCTCCAGAGGCACGCTTTGCATGGATTCGACCTAAATATCAAAGCATGCAGGACATCAGGAGAAGAGTTCCTAGCAGAAGGGTACAAGGGCAAAAGCCACAGTATTATCACTTGGACAAAGGATCACCAGCTCTGAACTGATCACTAACCGTGAAAGAGAAGCAGTTAAGTGTCAAAATTACTATCAGTGCACAAAAGACCATACGAACTTTGGGTCTTAGAGCCCATATCACAATCTGATCTCGTAGTTGTAAGGGATGCTGCACGGCCCACTCAGTCTGAAAGGACGTGTGCTGAATAGTCTAACGCTGCTACAGACTTCATGACCAAGTAACGGGGGATAGGCAAAACTCGAAAAGCAACCACCCCATCACTAAAAGCAGCTAAAACTTGGCTTAGCAAAGCAAGAGACCATCTTTCTGTATCCCAGATAAGCCTTTACCTGCCACTCTCACTGTAATGTCTGTCAGGTGATCTCCTGGCTGCAGGTGACTGTACTTCTCAATAAAATCTGAGAGAGAGATGTCCACATGGAACTTGTGAGGATAGGGATCTTCGCTGGTGCCCTTCAGCTGCTGGACTGCGTGGCTACGGATCTTGTAGTATTGCTGTCACCAGAAACAAACAAAACCAAACGATTTTGTTAGAAACTGAAAATATTTTACAGGTTGTAAATTAAAACACAGCTGCCCTTATGTAGGAATTTTTAGGTCTCTCCCCTTTTAACCATTTGTCTTGAATAAAAAAAAAATCAAATGTAAATCAATAACATTTACTCTCAGAACCGTAATAAGCACAAGGCCAGATGCTCACATTTGGATCCAAGCTTTCCTCATCAGCACCGATGTTATTCTCAGAGTCAGAAGTCAAGGAAGGATTAATTGAATGTTTTTCACTTTGCTCCTTCTGCTTTGCCTCTTTTTCAGCTATTTTCCTCTCAGCCTTTAAACGTCTCTTCAGCTCACTGCAAAAGAGAAGGAAAGCAGATGCAGCAGGTACTCCGATACTTCTGCACAGAAGCACGCGGCAGGATTCTGCCAGAGGCTTACTGCACAAATAACCTTGCCATTTCTCTTACTCTGCCCAAAAGTAAAAGTAATCCTTAAGCACGTTTAAGCATTTTCTTCTTTGAACTCTTTTAGCTCACCTTCTACGAGATACAAATACTCAGAGAAAGTTAGGACTGAATTAAACATTAAATAAACGGACCTCGAGGACGTGCGCCTCTGTGCCCACGGACCTTCCGCGGCCCATTTCACGCGCGAGGGACCAGCAAGCCCACGCAGCGCGGAAGTCAACCGCGGCAAACTCCGCACCGCAAGAAGTCAGGCGCGACTTCGGGTTCCCGCAGCCGCCCTCGCAGCCCGGGCCGGCCCCCAGCGCCCACGGGCGCCGGGCTTTTACCGCGGCTCCCGACCCCGCCGGCCGGGACTTCTGGACGACAGCAGCAGGCCCAGCCCGGCCGCCCGGAACGGACCTGCCTTGGTCGTGAAGAGCCTGGCGCCATCGGAGCGCGGGCGCGGCCCTCCAGGCCCAGCCGCGGAGCCGCGCGGCGGCGGGGCTCAGCATGGCGCGCTCCGGCGGATCACCTGGCGGAGACGCGCACCGGGGCGGCCGGACATTCGCCTCGCCTCGCCTCGCTTCGCCTCGCCTCCCCAGCCCGGCGCGGCCCGGCTCCGCCTGCCCGCCCACCCTCACTTTTTGCTGAGGCGCGACTCGGTCTCCGCCGCCTCGCACGGGCGCTCCGCCGCCGCCGCCATCTTCCCAGCTCCCGCCGGCTCTTCCGGCGCCCCCGCGCCTGCGCGCCCGGCGCGGCGATGGCGGAACGCGAGGGCGCGGCGGCGGCGCGGTCGCGGTCGCTGTTCTTGTGGGAGGACGGGAGCCCGATGCGGTTCTACGTGCGGCCCGGGCTGGCCAAGCTGCGCTTGGCGCCCCTGGTGCTGGCGGGCGGCGGGCGGCTGTGCCGCGTGCAGGAGCCGGGGGCCGTGCTCCTGGCGCAGCCGGGCGAGCCGGCGCCCGGCGGGGCCGTCTCCACCGAGTACGTGACGGAGTGCGTGGAGCGCAACCGGCGGCTGCCGCTGGAGCCCTTCCGGCTGCCCGCCGCGCCGCCCGCCGCACTGCCCGCCGCCGCGCCGCGCGGTCGCCTGGCTTTCACGGAGGCGGAGGACGCCGCGCTGCTGCGGGCGGTGCGCGGGCGGGGCGAGGCGCGGGCGAGCGGCCAGGCGCTCTGGAAGGAGCTGGAGCGGGCGGGCCTGACGCGGCACAGCTGGCAGGCCATGCGCGACCGCTACCTGCGGCACCTGCGGCCGCTGCTCGGGGGTGAGCCGGGGGCAGCCGGGGCGGCGGGGGGCGGGGCGGGGCGGCCGGGGTGAGGGGAGGGCGGGGGGCGGCGGGGCGGGGGCGGCCGCGGCCCCGGGCCCCGCCGCGGCCCCGGAGCCCCGCGGCGGCCCGGCCCTCGACGCCCGCGTGTTCCCGCAGAGCCCCGGCGGACGGAGGAGCCCGCGCAGAGCACGGGTCTTTTCGAGGCGGCTAATCGGGAGTTCGAAAGCACGGAGGTAAGCGTCCGGCCCGCACGGCGCGGGCGTTGCTGCCGCAGCCGCTTCTGCGCGCCGCCGGGAGCGAGCGGCCGCGCCGCGACCGAGCACCGTGGCATCGCGGCCGCTTCGCGCCAGCCGTGGGCTCCGCGGCTCCTGACGAGCGGTGCCTCGCTGCCACCCATTTCCCGAGCTTGCTTTTCTGCCCAAGTTAACGTGAGGAAATTAATGTGGCAGTGTCGCGACAGTAAAAGCTGTATGGGCAAATGGAAGTCCTCCTTTCACTTCAGGCATAAAACGTTCCTGCAGTTGTGTTAACGTTTGCCTTTTACACTTAGTTTGTTCAAATTCTCCCTTATATTTCATGCTTTTCTGTGATCTTTTATATCCTCGCTAACACATACGGCTTCACTTCAGTCACTGAACTTCACTATGCCTAGCAATTTCTGAGGGTTTTTTTTTATATACGGTAGAGTCACAGTGGGAGGGTGTTTGGGTAGCAGTGATAGAAGCAGCTTGCCAGAAAATACCATGCCTAATTGATGACTCCGCTTCTCTTACTTTTAGTCCGGAAGCGACACTTCGGACGTTTCAGAAGAACTTTCTACGCAAGATGGAGGGGGAAAGTCCCCAGGAGAAACAGAATCTGGTTTGAAAGCTGGACCGGAGGACTGTGCTCTCCCTGACACTCAGTTACAAAGGGAAGAAAGACCAACAAGCACTTGCTCTTCTTCCAGTGTGGTGGGAGAAGTAGTAAAAACTATGCAGCACTTCATGGAGAAGTTTGGCATGGACCTGTTCACTGTTACACAGGCCTTTCTGAAAAACACTGGTGAAGTGGAGACTACTTTATACTTTCTGCAGACAGGGGAGCGCTTGGATGGGTACCCTGTATGGAGCAGAGAGGATGATTTGGAATTGCAAAAAGATGATGAACGTGTCAGAAATAAACTGATAGCAAAATTTGGAGCTGAAAATGTAGCAAAGCGGGTAGCATTTAGGAAAAGTTAGATAACAAAGCAGAGGGGAATGACTCGTCTAGGGCTGTGGCAGGAACTTGAAAAACAAAGTCATTTTAGAAATGCAAATGTGATGCAAAATTTGATGCAACATTCTGAAGTTTCAGAAATGCTTTAAAATGATTTTTTTATAAAAGGCCTATTTTGTATTTGATTTTTAATTGTAATACTGAGTATACTAAACGTTTAAAAGTAGAAAATGGTGAAGAGAAAGGTTCTATACGGTATCAAGTTTTCACTGAAAATTTGCTTTAAAGTGTGTATCTACTATACAAACCAGCTGACAGTCCTACCTGTACATTGCTGCACGCAAAGGATTTTGAATTGGGTTGGCACCGAAATCTGACAGAATCGCATCGAGTGCTCTAACCTGTAATGCATTATTAGTGCACAATAGCAGCCTGCTCTCTGTCGTGTGTCTGTTACCTCAGCCTGTTGTGGATGATCATTTAATAACCTGCTCTGCCAGCTGTTGCCAGTCTCTGTTGTTGTTGTGAATGAACCTTGATTAGCAGCAGACATTTGGAGACGATAACAATGAAAATGTAACTGTTCAAAAAGAGGGATCAAGAACATTCATGCCAGAAGATGAGGTACTTGGTCTCATAAATGAATGCTGAGATGTCTCAGAGTGGACATGCGTACTGGGAATGGCCAAAAAAGGTCACTGTGACATTACGGTACTCAGTCTCATGTTACAGGAATCTGTCAGTTAAAACCTCAGGCCAGTAGACAGCCATCTGAATTTTTATTACCACTTTCAGCACCCGTTCTTCAGTGCTAATATTGTGGGGTTTGTTTAACAACATTAACTTTACCATCTTGCTTCGTGATTTCAAAACCAATGAATAGCTCTGCCCCAGCTTGCTTCTCTACAGATTGAAGAGTCCCAGCTTCTTTAATTCAGGCAAAGTAACGCTTGTACCAGACCATATAGTTTAGTTGGAAAAAGCAGACCAGCTTTCAGGGCCACGTGCAATAGTTGAAGGAGGAGATACAAGTTAAGAAAGAGTGCTCAGAGTTTATTTAGGTATCTGTCACCTAAGTTATGTTTGAGAGAGAGGGAATATCATTGCTAGTATACAGTCACAGTCTAAAAAACTCAGTACTTGCAGCTTGAAGTCGTGCTCTGGTCACTATTTTAATATTATTTGAAGTCAGTCCTGTAAACTTGGAATTCATTCTTTTGGTGAAATAAAATAGACTTGTAAAAGCAAAGACTGATTTTTTTTTTTTTCCTTAGAGTTATATTTTGAGGTTTTTGCTTATTGCACTCGGGCACTCAAAAAATTAAGGTGAATTAGGAAGTTGCTGATGTTAAGCTAAATTCAAATTATAACAATAACTAGATATAATGAGACTGCTACTTCAGAAAACCACTGTCCTGAAACACCAACTGATTATCTGAGGTGTTAACCGATGTAACCAAATAAATGCCAGAACTCTGCTTTAGACTGCGCACTTTCACTGGACGGGTCATTCCTGCTGAAAAAGTGGGAATGATTTGGTACATCATGCTGCTCGGACTGGTTACCTGGGACTTGTGCGGAAGACCCGACAAGCACTTCACGTGAGAATGCACCATAGCAAATAAAGTAGTAAGGTTTTTAAAAAATTAGAAACCTTACCAGCTGGATTTGAAATCCAAGGACTCCTGATGACCAGGTTCATGAACAGGAGACCAGTTGTACACATCTCAGCAGTACCATAACCTCACAATTCAATGTCGTCTTCTTTAACCTGCTCTAGAATTCAAAGTGAGAGGCAGAACACATCAAATGGCTGCAACGTAAAAAGATCAGGTGTAAGGCTTATACCTTTTTATAATTCTAAGTGACACTTATTTTAAGAGTGAGTTTGTCTTTTTCAGGGCGATTCGTCAGACACGCGATGCAAACTTCTGAGTCCGCATACAGTGCTTTTACCTTTGCAGAACGATACAAAGACATTGTCTAGCACTGAGACCCCTTCCATACGCGCTTGGTGCGCTCAGTAGGCGCAGGAACTAAGACATAAAGAGCACAGCTTACCGAAGGTTGCTCTGTTTCATCTGTTCTGAACTCCTGAAAGGCACTGCTTATCCGCAGACACTCTTGCTTGTGCAGGCACATGGGTCTAGGTCTCTTCAGTCCACTTTCCCATTAACAGGACCTGAAGATGTCACTACATCTTAGGGTGCTTCTTCAAGGCATTCCGGCTCTGCCTTCTCCCATGACAAAAATCCTTGTTTTCTCTGCTTTGTCTTACCCAAGACACAGCTACAATCCTTCCAATATGCTGGAGACAGTTTGGCTTCCCTTGTTAACATCGGGTCCCTGTACTATCGGGAACGCTCTTTTTGTAGCTCAAAGAAGTATGCAAGTTTCTTCTTTGTATTATTGCCTGGAGCAGCAATATTTGCAAACCTAGAAGGGCGAGCAGAGTGGCAACGTGCATGCCAGAACTTAGCGTTAAGGACAATTCCAGAGGCAGAAATACTGGGTCTGCAAACTATTATCTGGAATGTGGGTATTTCCCATTCGCTTCCTTTTAGAGTTGGCCAGCATTCATCAAAATCGATGAATTCTGGCCTTTCATAACTAAAGTTACCAGGGAAGAACTGATTGCATGCACCAGGTTGAAGAGCAACAGACAGGAAAACCAGAGTCGGTTTTTAAATGTCCCTTTGATTGGTGACTTCTCCACCTTACACTTCATTGGTATAAAAGCAGAGTTTACTCTTCTGAGCTTGCACAATGTAAACTTGACATTTTTTCTAAACAGACATCCATAATCTTTATTTTACGCATGTTCCAAAGGATGTAGCCATAGTTTTAAACATCACGCTCACCGTCTTAAAAGTTTGGGGGTTTTTTGTTGTTTGTTTGGTTTTTTTTTTCCCCCTCCTCCAAGAAGTATTCTAAGTCATCGTTACTTGCATTAAGACAACTTTAAATTTTCATGTGACCACACTGTGTGGCTTTGGTACTTCCACAAAAAATGAAATCTTACCAATTGTTGTATTGAGGAAACATAGCTAACGGAGTCTAGTAAAGACACACTGAAATCAACGATCCTGCTTTTTCTCTGATTACACTTAGGAAGCAGAAGTTAAAGTAATTTTCAAAACAGTAGATTAAGAAAATGCATCATATGTTATTTTTATGTCATTTGTTTACTGAGTGACTGGAAACACTATGAAGGTTCTTGTCCAGCTAAACATTTGATACACAGAATTGACTGTGTCCACTGAAAACAAGTATTCCTAATAAAATTTATGCCACTCAAGCTGACATTGGTTAATGTAGAGATATAATTAGCAATGTACTGAAAAGAGTCCATGTTTGCTCAGAAACAGGCTTCGTGGTACATAAAGTAGGAAGCTCTTTACTATGACTTCAGTAAGAACAGGCTTCTGAGACTCCATGCTTTTAGCTGAGTTAAGGTCCATTTTAAAGGGACTTTAAAAGACATACAGTGGCTGTGCGCCTCTGGCGCAGTACGAGTCCTACTTCTCTATGCCAGCCTGCCTGCTCTCCGTTTGCGTGAACACTGTGTGAAGGAAGATACCTTGCTTTCAGTGGACTTACCACCGTGATGCCAGCGCTGCCTGCTCAGCACGGATTTTGTCATTCAGCAACAGGATCCCTCGTAGTAAGACTATGATTTCCATATTATACAACATCCCACCCTTTGCAGGGATTAGGGGTTTAGCTCTAGGAATATAGATATCCACAGGGCTATGGTAGCAAGTGATCTGTAAATGTCACTAAAGCCTAAACGTCGGATACAACTTCAGATGTCTCCTTTATGAATCTAGCTTCAAACCTTTATTTACACAATACAAGATTGAGACCTGCCTCCTCTGAATTGAGTCAGTATTATTCCAGTTTTACAGATGATGAAATGGAAATTCAGACTCTGGAAAGATACAGAAATAGCACCTGAAGTCTTTCCAACCATTAAGAATAAGAGCTTTGTTTTAAACAATAGGATTTGTATGTAGAGGAACCCTATCTTAGTGGTCTCCAGAAAGAAACCATGTCCCTGAGGAGCAAACATCCTGTAATCACCCACAGCTGCTTTAAAATGGTTTTAGTCTTGGTGATCAGGGCTGATTGCTTCATCCAAAAGAAAAGCATGACTGAAAGTGAAATTTGGATAGTGACCGACTTCGTGCTGAAGGAATCACCGGCAACTATAGGAGAAATTCAGCTTGTATGGTGTGCAGACTTAGTAGTGCATCTGAATAATTCAACGTGCTAGGCCCTGTTTAGTGGTAAGAGATGTCTGGATTCAGTTTCAAAGGGCTCCTTCAGAAACACTGGCATTCATCTAGTTCTGCACCCAGAAACCAGGAAAACCCCACTAACCGGGTAACAAGCTGAGGTCTGCCCCTGCCCACCCACCCCTTACAAGGCATGAGTGTACGCAGGGGCATTTGAAGAAACAGAATTTCACAGATAAGACAAAACACCAGCCTGTGAAATCTAAATAATTAACAATAATACCGAAGGTAACGGAAATTGAAAGAAAGGCTCCTCCCTCCTGCCTATATCATCTTTCCCACTGCTGAGCAATTCTGCATCTAGAGCTGCCTTGCTGGGCCCCTAACCTCGCCCGCTCACCCCTGGCTGTTGCACAATTCATCCTGCAACTCTCTTCCTCGCTGCGGCAGGATGGTCTCTTACCCCAAAGGGCCATACAGGATCTGGAATGCCGGCGCTTACCCCAGTGAAGGTGACTACAGAGCTGCTTTGGGCTGGGAAGCTCTCCCACTTCTCTAGGCTGCTACCCCTTGTGGTCTCGGAGCTGACTGTTAACTGGGGATGGCTCACTGGTTCATTGCACAGGTCCACTCTTTAGCTAGCAGCTACCTTCTCTTGCTAACCAACATAAATGCTCAAAGCCTGTCTGTAAGGTTACTTTCCCTACTTTCCTCAGCAGAATCAGCACATAACAAAACCCTCATTAATTCTCTGGTACAAAAAAAACAACCAACCCAGCTGCTGTGAATTTCTGAGAAGAGGCTTCTTCCTACTGTTAGAGATCGCTATTCAGTTAAGGTGAATCCTTCTCTGTCACCCTTCAAACACACACAATAGGTAGAGGCTGGATCTTGCCTATACACCTTCAAATACGAACGCAGTCGCTATATCCCCTAATTTTAAAATTCAGCAGTATACATTTCTCTTTTTAAGTAGATATTGCAACTCCTTAATAACATGCAAACAAGGTCTAATCCTCCAGGTAGATGTTGTAACTTTTCTATAGTGACTACCAAATGCCATTCTGGCAAGTTCAATATGAGCACTCCTCACCAGCACTACAGTGGCATGATGAGGGCAGCTGACAAAGTGAACAGGGCCTGGGGGAGGGGGCTGCAGCCAGGGAAGAGGAGCACCAGGAGAAGGAGCGGTGAACTGGGGATGGGGGGGGGGGGGGGGTGGCGTTGGTGGAGAGGGAATGGGAACACAGCTTCCCATGGCCCTGAATGCCCTGATCCTGCCTGGAGCCTCCTCAGGTCACCTCCAATGCCCAGCCTTGCCTTGATCACCTTCTCCCAGGGATGCACATCCTCAGAATCGAGCCTCATCCCTTGTTGATGCTTGTGATCCTGCCTTAGGACAGCTGCCTTGCTGTCTGCAGGGCAGTGGAAATACTCCAGCTCTGCAGCAACATCTGAATGCACTGTTAAATGGATGCACGTTAAAGGGACTCTGCAATTTACACATGAAAGAGGATGTTTAGAAGGAGGTATTGGTAGGCATTTCACTCCCCAAGTCTGCTAACCAGCTTTTCTCCTTGTCTTATGGAACACTGCTAAAACCAGGTAAAAATAATTCTGTCGTTCAGGTTTGAGCTACATATTCCCATTGGAAGTGGAAGAATGGCATCTCCAAGGGAGATGGTGGAGAATGGCATAGTCTAGTAAACATGATTTTGTTGTGCTCTAAGACAGGAAATACTCTCACCAAATAATTCCATAGGAAAACTTCCTGTTCTCCTCTCGGCTTCTTCAGCCCACTGCCATAAGCCTATCTTCCCAGTTCCAGTATTTATACCAATGGAATCTGTGTCCTTACCTTGTCTTTATAGTCTCAACCTTAGAATGAATTCTTCTCAGTCACATATGTGGACTGTGAAAACTCCCAGGGGAACAACTATTCTTGGTTTTGAAAGCTAGAAGACAGAATTATTTCAGCTGAAAAATAAATGGATTCACATAGTCCCAGAAATGGATCCCCATGTGCAAACCCAGGAGTTTTTATTTTCAACTATAGCTGGTTTATTCCCTTTTCCCATTATATACTAAGTGAATACAAACGTTTCCCCAACATTGCCACTAAGGTTGAATCCCCAGGTACAGGAATGGAGCAAAGAAAAACCAGGCTTGAAAACTCAACCATTCCGAAAAAAGGATCTTTCCAGAAACGAACGTCTGGTCATCCTTGCATCTCTTCTGGCATTAAGTGTCCTGGGTGGCAGCACGACAAGTAATGTTCTCTTTATTCAGCATCCATTTAGATATCCTCTTCCTTTGCAATGCCATTGCTCCATGTGGTTTCACTAGTATATAGCTGTGGTCTGTGAGGGGTTTGAGCTCTGCTATCTGGCCCCAGTCCTTTGGCATTGTTTGCTCCAACCTACACGGATGTCCTCTTTCACATAAACCACGGGCTTAATTTGGAAAACAGACTTGCATTGTTTCAGCCTGCATTGTGGCTGAGCCTCCAGGGGCCTTGGAGCGTGACCCTGTGCTGCTGAGAAAGCTCTCATGAGTGCAGTCGGGGTTCCTGTGTTACTTGTCCTCGCATAGCACATCCATGCACGTACCTCTGTTCTCTTTTGCTCTAGTAGACAGTTCTCCACTCTGCAGCCTTCAGAGAGTAGGTGCAGAGAGCAGCTTTTCTGCCTTCAGAATTTGTTACTCGGAGTTCTGGGCAAACAAAAGATCCAGCGACATATTTTTTTGCTCTTCTTGGGACTGAATGAGCCGGTAGCCCAGCAAGTCCATCGCATCCTTACACACATTTTGCACTTTTTGTATTTTCTGGAAGGGAAGGGTCTTCCTCCAGGCCTGGGATACTCTCACTGCATCTCTGGACCCAATATCAAAGGCTTGTGTTCCTTGCCCCTTCCCATGGGTCATGTTGTGCACCCACCTCTGAAGTTCTGGTGTGAAATGGAGTTCTGCAAACCTGTACATCTGAGCAGCCCTCGCTAGCGGGTCTCTGACAATGTCTTCATAGCGAACCAGCAGGTAGCGGTCTTTCAGGAAGCTGGGAATGGCCTGGCTGCCTGCCTTGTAAATCTCAACATGGCTTTTGCAGATTACTTCCATTGTGTTGTAGGGCCCCATTTCTCCGTTTGCACTCTGGGACCCCACAACAATGTTACTGTCACGTTTCAGGTCTGCCACTGTATTCTCTCGGGACCTGAACACAGCCCGAGGATCGCGGACCAAGTGAATGATTTTGAGGTTCAGGGACGGATCAGTGAGAAGGGGGTAGAGAACTTTCAGGTCAAAGAACCGAACCTCCTTGATGGCAACATGGCTGTAGGTTTTACAAGCTTCCTCCACCTTGCTGAATGGGTACTTGCCACAGATTGTTCTGCAATTGCCTGCAGTGATTATGTCACTGCGACTGAATGAGTCGCAGGCAGGGGGGGAGCACAAGGCTCGGCTTGTTTCCCACTGAAATAAATCAGACTTTTTCTTCTGGCTAGACATGTAAGCATCAAACACAGACATGTCACACAGAAAGACGGACCTGACTAGGTCCCGCACTGCCATGTGTAGGACTTTGGCACTGTTCTGGTACATCTTAACCCACACGTGCCACGCAGGCTCCATCAGGTAGAAGACACTGGGGTGCTGGCTGAAGATTTGTCCAGTGAAGGAAGATCCTGACCGCCAGGAGGAGAGAATGAGGATGTGGACTGGAGAAGGTTTTTCTTCCACGGGGGCATTGTTGCTGCAGGGCGGGAAGTGGAAGTGGATCAGAAGGAAGGACAGAACTGCCAGAATCAGGAGCACGTGCACCACTCTAGACTTCATCATGGTTGCAAAGGACCTGCAGAGACAGAGGAAATTCAGCATCACGATCATGAAGAAGGCAGGATGTGGTGCATCAGGCTCCTGCCAATCCCTCTGCAGGCTCCTGGTTTTGGAAAGCTGCCACACTACCAGTGACACTGTGACAACCACAGCACAAGGTGTCTTTGGAAAGGACATAAATACTGTAGGGCTGAAGATTTTCTGTGACAAAAGCATTGTCAGTGAGCCATTCTAATGCACTCTTAGAAGATGACTGAAAAGCTTCTGCACTTTTATCAAAGTTTAAGAGTTAGTTCAGTGTATTGAAATAAGTCAGTACACAGGAATGTGTACTTAGTGTACACAATCCCTGGAGACATGATCCCAGCAATTTTTATGGAGGAAAGATGGAACAAAGTTTTTGTGGAGAATTCAACGGTTGCACATTGTTGCTTTTAAGCTCCTGCTCCGATCACCGTTTACAATTATTTTTATGCCAGAATGCTGCAAAAATACAATGCAGGCTTCCATTTCTTTTGCTTATATTCCTTTTGGAATTTCAGGAAACACTTATTGTCATCACATGCAAAAACTCACATACCAAAGTGTCGTGGTTTAACCCCAGCCAGCAACTAAGCACCACACAGCTGCTCACTCACTCCCCCCAACAGGACAAGGATCAGAAGAGTAAAAGTGAGAAAACTCATGGGTTGAGATAAAGACAGTTTAATAGGAAAAGCAAAAGCCGCACACGCAAGCAAAGCAAACCAAGGAATTCATTCACTGCTTCCCATGGGCAGGCAGGTGTTCAGCCATCTCCAGGACAGCAGGGCTCCACCACATGTAATGGTTACTTGGGAAGACAAATGCCACCACTCCAAATGTCCCCCTTTCCTTCTTCTCCCAGCTCTTTATTGCTGAGCATGACGTCATGTGGTATGGGATATCCCCTTGGTCAGCTGAGGGCAGCTGTCCCGCTTGTGTCCCCTCCCAACTCCTTGTGCCCCCTCAGCCTGCTCGCTGGTGGGGTGGGGTGAGAAGCAGAAAAGGCCTTGACTCTGTGTAAGCACTGCTCAGCAATAACTAAAACACCTCTGTGTTATCAATACTGTTTTCAGCACAAATCCAAAACACAGCCCCATACTAGCTACTATAAAGAAAATTAGCTCTATCCCACCCAAAACCAGCTCACAAAGGAAGTCATTTGGCACTGTAATAAATCCAAGCACAACAATATCTCCTCCACAATCAGAACATCATAGGCAATTTTGCTAGAAAGGCCCACAAGTGTTTCTCTCATCCATCTTTGTGTAGGCAGGCTCACCCACACCTAACCCCTTTCTTAGCCTAACTCCTTTTTAAAGACTGTTTCCTGCTAGCCCTCTCTCCAACTCCACTCATCCTGTAGGTCTTTTATGACAAGAGGTACAACACAACGTGTTAGTCCAACTCAAAGGTCTGCCCAAAGCTGGCTCCTTATTTCTTGCACTAAAGCTCTATTCTGCCTGTTGAGGATGACTTCATTATTGGAAAACATCCATTGCGCTGCCTGGGGACAATTCATAGCCTGAGTACTGGCTGGCACAGGAATCTGCAGGAAGTACACCGTCAGGGATGGGATCTGAGTTTTCTCAAAGCACGCTCTGCCAACCGCTCCTCTCTTGTGCGCTCTCCTCCCCCTGCCCCCAGCCATGCCTGATTGTACCTTGAATATAGGTGGGTGCATGCAGCACTGGCCACCCCTGGGGACAGGCTCCTCGCAGCATGGTGAAGTCCACACCGTATGGTGTGCTCCCCTGTCACCACGTGCCAGGCTGGCAGTTTAGCTGTGCTGCAGTGGAGACAGGCCTCCCTAGCCAGTGCAACTGCTTTACGTTTTGCAAGGTGAACTAAAATTAAAAAATCTTACTGGTTCTCAGTTGTGGTCAGTCCTTCCAGGTGCTTCCACAGCCAGACAGGATAGAGAGAACAGGGCCTTCAGGGCTGCAGGGCAAGCTGGAAGTCCTCCTGGACAGAGCAGCACTGGAGCCCAGGTCTTTGCAGTGTTGTACACTGCTTTTGTGCAGCCCACGAGTGCACTGAATTCAGGCAGCCATGCCCACGCAGAGCAGCTGCCTCCCTACTACAGCAGCAGAGGTATAAAGTGTGCCCCAACCGGCCACAATGCAGACACTGCTTCCCTGCTACGTGCTTACCATGTTACCTTCTGGGTCCCTGGTAATGTATGAATGTTCGCAGTCAAAATTTACCTAACCTCCGCCTTATGCCCTGCCTCAATTTCCCTCTGCAGTGAAGATTTCAGACTAATTTGCATGGAGGTGCCTCCTCCCACGATTTCAGTTCCTGTAGCACTGATGTTTAGATTTCCAGGTACAGTCACTGCTGCTAACCAACTAGGAACAGTACTTATCTTTCCAGCATACATGCATAAGTTGGCTTGTTTATCTAATCTACCTGCTGTGCATTCGTTTTGAGTTTAGCATTTATAAGGCAGCAATTATAATTTCTCAGAGCCAGGACAATACCCAGCCCAATGGGTAAGCCTGGTTGTTGCCAATAAGTGCTACCACAATATGAATTTTATTTTAGTAATGTCTTGCAAGGATGGAGCTGTGCATTTAGTCCAGGAGACCAGAAGTATGTGGTCCCTCACAAGCAGCCCACTGATTTTTTTTGGTTGTACAAATGGACTGTGGTGTTCAGGTCTGACAAGAAGCTGATTCAGGTCAACATTTGGATCAAGCCTAGGAAGAGCTGCAAACAAAGACTGTTGTAAAAACAACTCATCTATCAGCTTCCTCCTTGCAAATGAATACAGCAGTGTTTACCAAAAGTCCTGGCTTCCGAATGAACTTTGATGATATCACTTCCGTCTGGCACCATTAATACCATTATTCTAACTCCCGACAGTGTTCCTGGACTATAGCCAGAAGCTCTTAATTGAGAAAAACTCTGTTGAGCAGACATGAACACTGGCATTAAGATACACAGGCAAATTTAAAACCACAGAAATCATTATTTGTCTGGAAACCTGTGTGTGAATGGTCTGAGTATGAGTAAAAAAAGAATAGATTCAGTTTTCTGGGGGAAGCAAGAGCGTGCCTTTATCTTGAATCAAACCGGGGTGGGACAGCTGGATGTTTTAGACATTTCAGAGAGTATGCAGACCATCCCTGTGACTGCTCCTGGTGTTTGCCTGAGAAATGGCCTCATGTGAGGCCACAGCCTCAACAGCTTCTTCACTCTTATACGAGAAGTAGTGGTGATTGTTGCCCTGACCAGTCTGTCCCGCAGGGAGGGGAGAAGGACTGAAATGAGTTGTGTGCGCTTGGTGAAGTAGAATCAAGGAGCAGCAAGGAACAGTAGGGGTTCTGTGAAAGAAATACTAATTACATATTTAATACTATTAATATTTAATACTAAAACCATGAAAGAAATACTAATTACGTAACCTTATTTTTCACTGCTGTATCTCTCGATCATGGCAGCTGGGATGTTTCTAAACTAAGGTCTTAAGCTTAACCACATTTTCCCTACAGCAAACATTGAAAGTCACAAGTGATTCAGTTCATTTCATATTGCAAAAGTGAAATATGAAGCCCTCGCAGAGCTGCAGAGTAAAGATCAGCCCAGAATGATTGAGACAACCTCAGCCACAGAACAAAAAAAGGCACACTGTTACTGTCTGCTGGCAGAGAGATGAGCTAGGATTTGGCTGAGAGCGGAAAGAATAGGAAGAATCTCAAGGCACTAAGGATGAAGAACAGAAACTACTGAAAAATACGACAATCCAGTGTCACCATGTTAGAATCTCCCACAGCACATGTATGAGAACGCAAAGAACTGGGATCTGCCTGCCTGAGCAGCTAGAGTCTCCGCAAAAATTAAGAGAGTTTTAAGCTTTTTCAGAAACACACAGGCGCCTTGGAAAAGCTTGATCCTGGCAAAGAAGGAGCATTACAGAAAGCAGCAAGTAGCCCCATGGAGACAAATGCACTCTGAGCGTGGGCAGCATGTCCCCAGAGTACGGGGCTGTTGAACCTGTGCGTGTCTGGGGGGGTGACAGTACAGCGCAAAATACCTCGCACTCTGCAGACCGCAGCTGAGCGCTCTGCGAGTCTGGGGGAGCTCTCCAGACCCGTACAGATCCCGCACTGCTCTAGTGGCAGTAGTGTAGCAAAGACCATCTGGTGCCAGGGAAGCCCCAGACACTGGTCTTTGATGACACTAATGGTTGCTCATGGTTTTATGAAATTCTTCAATTTGGCCTGATCAGCTTCTGCAGAATTAGAAGTAGCATCTGCCCATTCAGAGGAGAACAGATGGCATGACTCTCACTAGTGGGAAATGCTGAGAAGGGGCACTGAGAAGACAGTCTGGAGAAGCAGGAGGTACCCTCTAAGCCAGACCAACAGCTTCTGTCGGCGGGAGGAATCATGTAGCAGTTTACTGGCATCCAGATGTTTACAGTGTTTTACAAAAATTATCTCCCAGTTCAGGCTGCTGAGCATGAGCAGCGAATACAGTTCTGGGCACCCACACCAGATACCAAGAAACGGTTGAAAATCTCACCTTAACAAGTCCTCTTGAAGCACCACCAGACCTGGTTCAAGCAAAGTTGCCCTCACACACGTACACTGCTGTGGTACACGCTCCTCCAGGCAGCCACACAGACAGCTGTGCGTTCATGTACTGGCACTCTGCCTTCGTGCCTGGCTCTCATACACACGTGTACTCAGCTCTTACCTACACCCCTGCCTGCTCCCTCCTGTCCCCTTCATTTGTATATGTCACAGCTCTAAGACTGACTACTCAACAGTGCCGTGCCCGCCTACTTTGACCAACCTTAAACTAGAAAACTCCACCCTGCACTAAACAGCAAAGCCTGGGATGGCAGTTTCTTGCAGGGGCATGAATGGCCAAACCCTGCTAGTAAAGGAGAAGGGCCAGGAAACTCACGAAGGAGACTGAGAGGTGTAAGTCGCATTGCAAGCCCCAAAAGAGACTGATTTCCGTAAAAGGGGGAACAGGGATGTCTGTGGAGTGTCAGAGCAAAGGACAAACAGGAAGCCTTGTTGCAAGGAGGACCAGCTTGCCTACCAGGAGTGCAGAGATAGGGCATATTTGCCTACCATTGCTCTGGCTGCTTACCATGTTGTCTGCAGATGCAGATGCACATAAAGTCTTTTTGACTCTTTTCTGTCTGTGCCTTGCCTGAGTTAAACATTTGGGGGCTGGGACAGAAAATTGCGTGAAAGGAGAAGCTGTGATAGGAGCTGCTGGCCTTGGCCTGTTAATGATTCACAAGGGTGCTGGAGCTGCAATGGGGCTGTGCCAGGTAAGGTAGTGAAGCAGGGCAGCGCCGGGCTCAAGAGAAGCACATGGTATTCTGCGACCACACAGAGACAATCGCTTTGGGTCCTTCCTATTCCAGGCCTCATCATTTCTGTCACAACATCTGAAGAGGTGTAGACCTTCTCTTGATAGTGTCCCCTGTCCCCAAGGATCTCACTGAGCTGCTCTGAGGGCAAGTGGAGTACAGGAGACAGCAGAAGCAAAAAATCTGGGCAAGGCTGCTCCTTCCAGCAGGAGGGACAACCTGAATGGGGCAGGTCATGTTCCCTTTCACTTGTGGCATTACAAACACAAATGGTCAAGCCCTGGTAACCCTGGTCTGGGAAACAAAGTGAGAAGCTGGCAGTGGTCCAGGTAGGGCGCTGCAGAGAGAACCACGCAATCTTCTGTGCAACCTGGATTTCAGCTATGTGTTCCTATGCCCTGCGCTGACACCATTTGTAGGAAGGATTTACCTGTATGTCATTAAGTGTTACAAAGCTGGTTTGTAAAGGTCACACCACTTGAGTGGCTCTTCCTGAAGCCTTATTCCTCCCTGACCAACGGTTGCGTAAACAGAGATGTATCAAAACTCCTGTTCCACCTGTGTGTAGTTTGCCCAAGACATGCTGGTCCTTTGGCACCGATATTCAGGCTTCATGACAGCACTGAACACCGCTGTACAGTCCTCTAGTCACAGGGCCGAGCAGATTTTTTCAGTTGCACAGATTCCCAAGTTCTAATTACTTGGCTGAGCTTTCCAGAAGGCAGCCTCTGTGGCACAAGCAGTTGCACAGAGGAGGAGAATTACTCTTCCTTGGAGACGAGGCTTGGGAGGGCATGCTGTTCTGGCACATTGCATTTCCTGAGACCTGGACGTTGTGGAAATCTCTAGCCCTTGTTCTCATGGGAAACTTCAATTTACCAGATATCTGCTGGAAACACAACGCAGCAGAGAGGAAGCAGTCTCGGAGGTTCCTGCAGTGTGTGGGAGATAACTTCCTGACGCAGCTGGTAAGCGAGCCAACCAGGGGAGGTGCCCCGCTGGACCTGCTGCTTATGAACAGAGGCGGCCTGGTGGGCGATGTGGTGGTCGGAGGCTCTCTTGGGCTCAGCGACCATGAAACGGTAGAGTTTTCGATTCTTGGCGAAGTAAGGAGAGGGGTCAGCAAAACTGCTACCCTGAACTTTAGAAAGGCAGACCTTGGATTGTTTAGGAGTCTGGTTAGCAAAGTCCCTTGGGAGGCAGTCCTGAAGGGCAAAGGAGTCCAGGAAGGCTGGATGTTATTCAAGAAGGAAATCTCAAAGGCGAAGGAGCAGGCCGTCGCCATGTGCCTAAGTCGAGCAGGCGGGGGAGAAGCCTGGCCTGGCTGGACAGAGAGCTTCGGCTGGAACTCAGGAAAAAAAGGAGGGCTTACCACCTTTGGATGAAGGGGCAGGCGACTCAGGAGGACTACAAGGATGTTGTGAGGTTATGCAGGGAGAAAATTAGAAAGGCAAAGGCCCAGCTAGAACTTAAACTGGCCACTGCAGTTATTGTTTTTACAAATATATCAGCGACAAAAGGAGGGCCAAGGAGAATCTCCATCCTTTGTTGGATGCAGAGGGAAACATTGCCACAAAGGATGATGAGAAGGCTGAGGTACTTAATGCCTTCTTTGCCTCAGTCTTTAATAGTCAGACTGGTCATCCTCAGGGTTTTCAGGCCCCTGAGCTGGGAGATGGAGATAGGAAGCAGACTGAAGCCCCAGTTGTCGAAGAGGTGGCAGTGACCGACCTGCTCCTCCACCTGGATGCTCACAAGTCCATGGGGCCAGACGGGATCCACCCGAGGATACTGAGGGAGCTGGCAGAGGAGCTGGCCAAGCCACTCTCCATCATTTATCATCAGTCCTGGTCCACCGGGGAGGTCCCAGAGGACTGGAAGTTAGCTAATGTGATGCCCCTCTACAAGAAGGGTTGGAAGGAGGATCCAGGGAACTACAGGCCTGTCAGCCTGACCTCGGTGTCAGGGAAGGTCATGGAGCAGGTCATCTTGAGTGCCATTACGCAGCACGTGTGGGACAATCAGGACATCAGGCCCAGTCAGCATGGGTTTATGAAAGGGAGGTCCTGCTTCACTAACCTGATCTCCTTCTATGACAAGGTGACCCACTTAGTGGATGAGGGGAAGGCTGTGGATGTTGTCTACTTGGACTTTAGTAAGGTCTTTGACACAGTCTCCCACAGCATTCTCCTGGAGAAACTGACTGCTCACGGTTTGGATAAATGCATTCTGTGCTGGGTTAAAAACTGGCTGGACGGCCGAGCCCAGAGAGTGGTGGTGAATGGAGTCAAATCCAGTTGGCGGCCAGTCACGAGTGGTGTTCCCCAGGGCTCAGTATTGGGGCCGGTCCTGTTCAATATCTTTATCGATGATCTGGATGAGGTGATCGAGTGCACCCTCAGTAAGTTTGCAGATGACACCAAGCTGGGTGGAAGTGTCGATCTGCTGGAGGGTAAGAAGGCCCTACAGAGGGACCTGGACAGGCTGGATCGATGGGCCGAGGCCAACTGTATGAGATTCAACAAGGCTCAGTGCCGGGTCCTGCACTTGGGTCACAACAACCCCATGCAACGCTACAGGCTTGGGGAGGAGTGGCTGGAGAGCTGCCTGGAAGAAAAGGACCTGGGGGTGTTGGTTGACAGCTGCCTGAACATGAGCCAGCAGTGTGCTCAGGTGGCCAAGTGGGCCAATGGCATCCTGGCTTGTATCAGGAATAGTGTGGCCAGCAGGACCAGGGAGGTGATAGTGCCCCTGTACTCGGCACTGGTGAGGCTGCACCTCAAGTACTGTGTTCAGTTTTGGGCCCCTCACTCCAAGAAGGACACAGAGGTGCTGGAGCGTGTCCAAAGAAGGGCAACTAAGCTGGTGAAGGGTCTGGAGCACAAGTCTTATGAGGAGCGGCTGAGGGAGCTGGGGTTGTTTAGTTTGGAGAAGAGGAGGCTGAGGGGAGCCCTCATCGCTCTCTGCAACTACCTGAAAGGAGGTTGTAGTGAGGTGGCGGTCGGTCTCTTCTCCCCAGTAACAAGTGATAGGACGAGAGGAAACAGCCTCAAGCTGCGCCAGGGGAGGTTTAGGTTGGATATTAGGAAAAACTTCTTCACCGAAAGGGTAGTCAGGCACTGGAAGAGGCTGCCCAGGGCAGGGGCTGAGTCCCCATCCCTGGAGGTATTTAAAAGACAGTTAGACGTGGTGCTCGAGGACATGGTTTAGTGATGGACTTGGCAGTGACAGGTTAACGGTTGGACTCAATGATCTTAAGGGTCTTTTCCAACCTTAACGATTCTATGATTCTAAGTGAAGAAGGACTCCTCTGGCTCCTGAACAATGGACATCATTATCCCTGTATGTCTGACTAGGAAGCAAAGCAGAAGCATACGGCAGTCAGCCTTTGCTTAATGGCAGTCAGCCCCATACCACTTGGTCTTGTACACCATGCTTCCACCTCACGCAATGGCTAATCACATGATTAAAGGTGTTTTCTGGGGACTCGGAGACTAGGGAGCCCTGTGAACTGCCCATGCAGCCAGACTTTCCATTTCCTATACCTTGAAGAAGCAAGCAACGTGTGCTGTGCTCCCCAGCACACATACACGGAGCACACCTGACCCAGTGCAGCAGCAACGGGAGTAGGCTGAGGAGTAATGTCAGAGGTATGGACTAGAGGTAACTCCTCAGTGCTGACGTTGAAGACTTCCTCCCTGAGGGCATGATAGTCTGATGAGAGAAACAGGCATACCGAGAGCAGTGGAACCAGCTCAGCTGAAAGGTTTGACCAACACCATGCCCTGTCTTCTGCCATCATCAAGAGCAGACGTCCAGGGAGGAGAACAAGAAGAATGTTTCCTCCCTAGGTGCTTTCCTGGCCTGCGGCGGGCTCTGGAGCACGATTCACCTCTCTGAATGTGGGTGTCCAAAATAGGCTAGTGAGTGATGCCCCAGAAGTTCCTCTTTCTTTCTGTTGGCTGTGACAAGAGTGGGGGGTGATGTTTGTGAGTAGACATCTGCACTGAAGCTGTCTAAAATCAGTTGAGATCAAGCTTGTCTTTGCATTTTGCAGCACCTAATTTTTTTTCTATTCACTTGCCCAGTCATGTTTTGAACTCACAGATACTTTTGGTATCAACAGTATTCCCTGGCAATGAGAATATGTTCAGCTGCATGTTGCGAGAACTACTTCCCTCTGCTTTGAACCTGGCATATAAAAACTGTATTTGGTAATACCACCATTTTTTTTATCAAGAGAGACAATGAGTAATTTCTCCCTATTCAGTCTTTAAGCTATACAGGATTTTAGCATCCACTCTTATATGTCCTGTAGAACACAACTTGTCTTATACCAGGTTGATATCTAAAGCAGCTCATGCTGCAGAAGTCTCTGTCTCTTTCCACTGATTGCAAAAGGAGCCCACACGACTAAGTCAGAAGAGGAATATCAACCCTGGAGCCACACGCGAGATAGATCACAACCCTGTGCAACATACACAGGGACTCAGGCTGATGAAAGGCCTTCATACGTTCTGCATTCTTCTCCCCTCTTCTTCAACACATCAACTCGTCTGTCTCATGAGCCCTGCCCTTGGGAGCACCCTCCTTTGGAGGCAGCAATGTTTATTCACTGACAGGATTCCAGGCAGAGACGAGAGGGGCATAGTCTTCTAAAATTTGAAGGAATGTTTGCTATCTTGCAACATCCTGTCTGGCTCAGATCACAACTTTGACCTTAGAAAAACATTTAGACTCTCAAACACAAGGACTGATACGCTGCCACTTTTTCTTGCCTTCCTGGCAGAAAGGAAGTAAGTATGTTTGTTAATATTTATTTTGCAGTATCTCTGTAACTAGTTCTTTTACAAAAGAGCCAAGTTACCCTTACAAGCAAGGAACTCTTCTATTGTCATTCAGCAAACGCTCTATGAAACACTGGAGCAGAGAGATTGGTAAGACCAACAGCAAAGAAGAGAGTGTGATTAACACCTAAAGCCAATAGCTAGAAACTGCAAATTTGCAAAACACATGTTATAGATAAACTGGGTAACTGAATTTCCATATGAAAACCTTTACATGTATGGAAACAAAACCTGAACTTATGCATAGCAATAAGTTAAAAATATTCTTTGGACGAAGAAACTATTTTTTCCAATTTCACTGTGGGAAAAGAGGGGAAAAAAAAAAAAAGCAGCAGTGGAGCCTAGAATATCAAAGCAAATGAAAATGTTTGTTTCCCGAGTGTCCCTGCACAAAATGAAGTGGCAGAAAGATAAAACTATAACCATTTTCACAAAAAACCAAGCAGCAGAAGTGGTAATTAATGCCTGTGTTAAAGATAGCATTTATATATCACTCTGGAGATGGTACAGCTTTCCAAATTAAAGAGATCTTTGTGCACATACTGTATAATGTCTTTATCAATGACAAGGGCAATAGGACAGACAAGTTTGCAGACAACAGAGGGTTGCCTTCCCCTCTCTTAGGGGACACTGCCTCTGGCACACTGGGTCCAGTAAAAGACAGACGTTGGTTTAGTGGTGTGAGCCTAGAAGAGGCCACAAAACTGGTCAGGGGTAGGCACACAAGATGCACAAGGAGAGGCTGAGGAGGTGGGATCTGTTTAGCTGGGAGAAGAGAAGACAAAAGGCAGGCCTTGTTGCTGTTTGACACTACCTAACAGAAGAGCGCAGAAAGGCTGGAGCCAGACACTTCTCACAAGTGCACAGGCACAGGATTAGAGACTCAATATAAGAAGAAAATTTTTCACAGTGAGAGGGGCCAAACCCTGGAACAGGAGACCAGACAGGCTGTAGGATCTCCATTCTTGGAGATATTAAAACTCAGCTGGACAAGGCCCTTGCTCTAATAGACTCTCTTGTAAATAGGGGCTTGGACCATAAAGCTCCAGAGGGCCCTTTCAACCAAAATTACTCCACGATTTTGTGATTTCAGATGGCAGTAGCAAGACTTGAGTGAAATGGATCGTGCCTTAGAGAGAGATGCATCCAAAGAGAAGGACAGCTGAACAGTCTGGGAAAGGAACAAAACACCGCAAAACATGTACGCAGACTTGAGGACTCCAGTATGCAGGGAAGACAAGTGAGCTATAAATGCAGCCATCAAGAACTAGAGAGTGATATCTGGTAGGCAGCAGGAAAGTCATAACGAAACATGCTCAACCTCCAGGCAACAGAGCATAGTTTTTAACGGAACCATCTAGCTTGGTAGAAAGAAAAGAAAAAAATAGAGCCAGTGTATGTTGCTACTGAGGATGTAGCAGTTTGGACCAGCAGAAGACATTTAGGTAGATCACAAGCCATTGGCAAGTACCATGAAATCACCATTGCTGAGTGCAAACAAGTGTTCCCCTTGTTCCAGACTACAGAGTTGAACATGAAGATACATTATAGTCTAGGAAAGTTACAAGCCTTATCCACATGCTAGTGCTTGTGCTCCTCACTTCACCTGACCTTTGTTTCTCTTGCCATAATTTAAACTGATCCAGTTTGTGTTCACATGATTGGAGGTTATTTTCCATTACTCTCTTCTACAGGGTGATAACCGCTTGCCAAAACAATTTTAAAGTAGTGTCACTTCTTATTAGCTCATTAATTCAGTGAACAGATCTCCCCATCACATCAGGAACAATTGATTCTTAGTAGCAGTAGTAATGTTTGTTTTCCAGTCTCTACCTGAAAAGCTGAAAGTCTTCCATAATCGCACAGTCCCTCACTGTATTTATTATTCTAATACCGTGGAGATCTGTGTATGTAATCACACAGGGTCATTGAGACCCCTTCCATCATGCTTTCTTCTAAGTTCTCTACAAAGAGATTTTCAGACAAGCAATTGTGGTGTTTATCCCCATCATATTACTTACTTGTCACATGACTTTTACTTGTGTTTCTACCCTTCGTGAACAATGCATGTCCTTGAATACATATGTTCCATTCATGATTGCAAATCTATGGCAGTCGGTAAGTTTCCCCCACTCTATGACCAGTATCAGGAGTTGTAGTTCCTCTATTTTACTGCTGATTCCTTGCATTAGTAAACAAGCATCTTGGCCGTATCTGCCTGACATTATTCCATTTCTTGCCCGGTCTCCGATATCACCTACCTTTCTGTTACTTGAGTTAATATTACTATTTTCTCCTTACTACCAACCTGTGTACTAACTGGTTTTATTTTCATTTATTTGCCTTTTCATTTTCTTATGGAATGACATAAAAAGTTATTCTACCATGGCTGGACAAGTAAGATAGCTCTGCCCTAGAGCTGTCTGTTCAATAGCAGGAAGCAGGGATCCGTAACCAAGGAAGAACCTTACTGGACTGTGTTCCCATGTCTTTCTTACAAAATAACGCTATGGCAACACTTATTTACTGGCTTCCTTGTACTACAGCACTCTAATACCTCAAGCGGTGGGGGAATGGGAAAATGGGAAAACAGAAAAGAAAAAAACACACTTCGGTAAATAAGGCTCTAAGAACGAGATCACATAATACTTTACCAACACTTTACAGAAAAGAGAAGAATAGTAAGAAAAAAAAATGTATGTATTCAGCTTTTGAATTCATTCCACTGGTCAGCTTCTG
Source organism: Platalea leucorodia (assembly GCF_965183815.1). Lineage (NCBI taxonomy): Eukaryota > Metazoa > Chordata > Aves > Pelecaniformes > Threskiornithidae > Platalea > Platalea leucorodia. The sequence continues at coordinate 57,616,703 of NC_138830.1, read as the reverse complement.
CCTTCCTTACATACATAGGCAGTCTAAAACCAGAAATCAGCACATGCACTGAAGCTTGGAGTAGAACAGCTAGTCTAGAGTTGAGAGGAACAACAGCCATAAGCAGAGCTGAAGCACGCATAGTCCGCACAATGCACTAGAGCGCAGAAGACCCCATGCTAGCACCAACTACTTCTGCCAAGCATCCAGGAAATAAGTCCTATTTCAGACCTATTGACAGCACCTGGTTGCTCTGGCAAGGCTTCAGGGAATACTGACCCAAGGCAAATAAGCTAATGGAAGATAGTACATGACAAAGCAAAGGGCTGGTATAGGTCTGGGCTCCCAGCACTGTGAGAAAGCCCATGCCAGAGAGCCAAACCATGAGGAAGATCCAGGCCTTCTGCCCCTCAGAAGGCTTCCCCGGTGCTGGGATCCCAGGCTGAAGGCCAATATAGAAGATAAAGCCCCAACCTTGTTCTGACCAGTTGTTAAGCTTAGCTAGCCAGCTTTTAGGTGCCTTCCAGCTACTGGAACCCTGCTGAGGCTGTGTCTTTTGCGGCTGTCCTGTCAATAGCAAAGACTTTACCCATGCTGAGCCGTCCTTCTCCTCCAGAGCTCCTCTACCCTCTCACAGTCTGGTTAGCAAAATCCCTCCCAGTCACCTCAAGAAGGTATTGTCTGCCAGCCCACTGCTGCCACCTCCTCTCACATCCACAGTCTCTCCCTGGCCACTTCTCCTCCTTGTGGAAACCTATCCGTGTCCCCCTTTGCCATGCACCACGTATTTCCTTCCTCCAGCTCTAATGGGTAATGCCACCAGAGCAGGTCAGCTCATCTGGCCTCTGACAGGCCTACACAGCCTGAGAAAATGAGGTTATATGCCAGCCCTCATGTACAAAGAAGCTTTGCACGGTCACCTCCCCCTGGGGTCCTCCTCCCACTTCCACGCGATGCTCGAGCCTCACCTGAGCTCCCCGGCAGGCTGGGCCCTGCTTCGCCAGGGCCTCCCCGATCATCCCCAGACTGCCTCCCTGCCACCATCCTGGGTCCAGCTCAGGGCAGACCACATCCTCCCACTGCAGGTGTACAGGGTGGCTACATGCTGGTGGAGAGCAGGCTGGGTCAGGCAGGCTCTCATGGCCAAGGGCCGTGGCCCCACGGCAGGAAGACACTCGGGGACTGTTCCAGGCTGCAGCCCCACTGGGGGCAGTCAGGGCTGCTGGAAGAGAGAGTGGGCGAGGCCGGGGCCAGGGGCTGGGCTGCATCCAGGATCCTGAGGCACCTGGGGGAGCTGATGGCCTCACTGCTGGCAGGTGTGATTTGGCCCAATCCGCCCACAGTGCCAGTTTGCCCTGCTGGGTTGGGCCCTGCTGCCAGCCCTTTTGGAAGTTGAGGACGTGTACATTTCACCTTCATTTGCCCATGAGCTGAGTTCCTTCCTTTCCCAAGGAAAGCACTAGCCACGAGGTTGCCTCACTGCCTAGGTCCTCATGTCTGGGGTAGGTCACCCTCCTCCTAAACACTACCAGTCCAGACAGTGCAGAGAAGAGCAGAAGCACGCTGCAAGCTTGCCGCAGGGTGTACAGCTGGTGCTCCGCAGCTAAGACAGGGAGGATGACTGTGGATTAGCCATAAAGGCACTGAGGGAGTTCTACCAAAGCACTACAGACCTTGTCCGAGCATCTGAGGAAGAGCAGCTCCAGACCTGCATCTTGGCTTCTTCCTTAGTCTCAGTGATGAAGGGACTTTCTTTGGCACAAAGCACCTCCAACAGCTCAGGCTAGTTTGTATGGCTGGCAGGGTGCTCTAGGCTACACCCGCACTGTGACGCAAAGCATCTGCGAGTATAATGCCTGAAAAACGATACTAGCACATTTGTGGTTTAATGCTAGTTTGCTATTGCAGCAGGGAAAACCCAGGTGTGGTCAAAAGGTGGTGTTATGTTTGCAAAAGATGGCAATAGAGGATGTGGCCTTGAGAAATCTAAATATCTTGAGATTTATGAGCTATATATATACCTATGTCTCTGGCGCTCTCAGCGTCCCTGCCCAAATGCTGCTGGGCTAAGGAGAAACAGAATGGTGTTAATCATTGCAGAATATTTGCATGTTAACAGACATACCTCTGAGGGGACTTTGAAAGGAAAGGGGTCCACGAAGGGAGAGTGGTCTGAAAGGAGCAGCCTTCTCTAAAAACAGGAACTGTACGTTAGTAATGGGAATTAAAGCCGCAGAACTCAAGATACATGGAGAAGAGTTCGAGGAAACAGAAGAAACTTGACAGCTGTAGTAGATGCAAGACAACATAACAACGAAGTAATGTCATGTTGTAAAGGTCTCGTGGCCCAACAGACTCCTCACACACCACCCTACTTACCATTTGTCAATGTTTTGTCTTAAGCCGCTCAGGTTATTTGGCTCTATTTGGAGGTCTAATGGCATGAAATCTCTGAAGCTGCCTACCACACACCCATAGCCTCAGCTTCTTTCTCTTTTTGTTCTGGGATTGCTTTCTTTGAAGGGAAAGGATGTAGCAGGGACACTCAGCTGATGCGTCAATGATCTTTTCATACACTGCTATCTTTCTCATATAGATACCTCCCCTCTAATGGAGTGCTGGTACCCAGACTTTGTTCTGGGCAGGGGAGGTAATTAGGTATCTACAAAACCTGGGAGGAGGCCTGGCAGTATGTAATCTAGAGGTAGCTCGCTTTTCCCCATTACTGGGGAGGCAGGGTTGACCCGTGGATCCCAATTCTGCAGGAGGACAGGTGACCAGAGCTGCAGGCGATGGCGTGTGGCACTCTGCAAGTCACCCCTCTTGTGTTTCAGAAACGGCTCCCCGAGCCCCCGCGCAGCTCACCAGAACAGGTGATCGGATGGGCGTTAGCTCCTTTTGACTGCACAGCCACTCCTGTTTCCACGGAACAAACAGACACCTGGCCGCCAGTTCTTTATTACTTTATGGAGCTGACGTATTCAGCAATCAGTAACCCTGGCAGCGCTGGCATATCACAAACACCCTGTATAGTACAAGCATTTCACAGGGTGCCACCCCCTTCTTCACCACTGCAGCAGGAAATACCCAGCTGCCCTGGCTTTGAATGCTTAGGCACCAGCACGTGGCACGGGTGTCTCCGGCCCAGGGGACAGTGCCTCCCCACAGCAGTGGGCACCAGCACCCACTGCTCTGTCGGAGGCCACGGGGTGGGGGGAACGGTGAGGGCCAACACGCAGGTGCAGACAGAGCTGTCCTGCGGGGAGGGGCCAGAGCCTCCAGCATCAGCAGGGCAGGAGTGGCTGGCTGTGGTCTGTACCAGGCTTGCGGGGCCCATCCTGCCCTCAGGGCCTGGTAAGTGCATTTGAGGGTCTCGCCATGCCCCTGCTGGGGACAGGGCAGGCCCTGGACAGCCAGCTGCAGGACAGAGCAAGGGTGGCCCACACAGTGGCCAAGCCAGACCTGGCACAACAGGAGCACAGTGCAGAGACTGGCATGTCAGAATGTTTATTAGTAAAAAAGTCACAATAACTTACTCCCTTTGTCACACAAAGGGCTCAGTATAAAGAGCTCTGGCCTCCTAAGGTAACACAGGTAAGTGAGAGCTTGGTACTTTTCTCTTGTCCTCCGAGACAGCGGCCTTCTCCTGTCTCCAAGGGGAAGTGCAGCCAGCACAGGAGCTACTGGCCACGTGGGGCCTGGGCCATGGGGCCTGGCACAGGAGCAGCTGTGTGCCCCTGCCTGCAGCTGGTTTGCAGGCAGCACAGACCAACACAAGGTGCAAATGCAGAGTATATGGAGACCACAGGCACTGGCTGCCAGAGGGCATGCAAGCTGCAGTGGAGGAAGAGAGAGAAGTGGCTGCTTCTTCCCATAGCGCTGAGGGGTCTGCGGAACACAAGAAGTGAAGCAGCAGGACAGCAGCTGCTTGCAGGCAGGGGGATGTGGGGCTGGCTGGAAGCAGCCCTGCCTGGCTGGCTGCTGCCTCACACAAGGTCTAGCCTGGCAAAGGCAGGAGGCCAGCTGTGGCTACTTGTCACACTCGAGATCCTGGGCCCCCTCAGCACCCTGGTAGTGCATCTCACAGAACTCCTGAATGCGACTGCAGGCCTCCAAGATCATCTCCTCGGGCACGGTGATCACCACGCGGAAGAAGTTTGGGTACTCAAAGCACTGAAATGAGAAAGGATGAAGCTGGCAGACTACCTGGGATAGTGCTGTAGTTTCAGAGCCCTGCCTTGGAGCCACATGCTGTGTCAGCAGGTGAAAATGGTCAGTGTACGACAGACTGGAGCACAGCAGAGCTGGGCTCTTGCTCCCTTAGACTGTTTTTTCTGTTCCAGGCAGACCTCCCATCTCCATCTGTGTAGACATGATGCTGCGACGGTGAGAGGCCAGAGGACTCTGTATGGACTACGCAGGACCCAGGGAATGGGCTGGAAGGAGCTAGGGAAGGAGAGGGCTGGAGGATATCCAAGGCCGTGTTTGTATTCAGTGCTGGAAGTGGAGCTGGAAGGAGGTGGGCACAGAGCATAGATGTTCTCAGCCTGTAGTCCACCACTGTGCCTACAGGGGTGGGGGACTGGAAACAGAGCGAAGAAAGGAACAGTAGCAGTCCGGGGCCTCTGAGGGAGTGGCTTCAGCAAGGAGGTGTGGGGGTACATAGGATACAGCTCTGCCAACTTGAGAAATACAGAGCAAGCCTAGAGCTGGGAAGATCCCGGCAGCCTGACTGAGGGCTGTTAGTGAGCCAGAGACTGCCAGTCCCCATCCCTATGCTCTGCACTTGGAGCTCACAGCCAGCACATACACACCATTACAAGGCACAGACACTGCACCCAACTCCCAACCTGCCCCCAGAGCTCAGGGCTGCAAACCCCTGTTGCTTCTCTCCCCACGCTTTGGCCCCACAGCTCCCTTGGGCTCTCAGTGTTAGACTCACCGTGGCTGGCAAGCAGAACACAGACTGCTCCGAGATGAGTCGCTCAGTGAACTCCACATCATTTTCAAACTCAGGGAAATGCTCCATCTCAATCTCAACCTGCAGCAGAGGGATGTAACATGGCAGCCAAGGGCACCAAAACTATCTGCAGTGTCCCTGTTTACCCACATGGCCCAACAACTTCCCAGTCAAGTGCAGCTGTCTGCCCTCAACTTTTGCTCGTGATTTGGGCTGACTGAAATGTAAGACACAAGCAGAAAAATATAAATGAAAACTGGGGCTTCTTTAAGAAGCATTCATTAACTACCTAAAGCTGGAATTTCAGTTAAGGACAACTTTAGTCAAAAAAATGATGGCAAAGATACAGTAATCAATTAGAAGTGAAAAGGAGTAAATAAGATATTGAAAGACAGCTTGGGAGAGAAATCTAGTCCATATGCATTAATAATTATCTCATGCAAGAAATCCATATGGTAAGAAAAAGACAAATGTTTTGGTTTAAAAAAAGAAAGATAGCAAGGTCTAGAATATCACAAACAAAACCTTGCAGGATGATATAATTGGTAAAATGACACAGAAATGCTGAAATGTTCAATAAATATTTCTGTTCTGTATTTGGAAAGAAGGAGGCTGTCCCTTTATCACAAAAGGACAGTGATATCCTGGCTATTTGTTTATAACCAAAGATTATTTTAAACATCTCATTAAAATATTCTTAAACAAACCAGGTAAGAGATAATTTGTATGCAGAAGTTCTGAAAGAGCCAGTGGAAGAAATAGTTTACCAGATTATTTAAGTTGAAATAAATGTTCAGATACTGCAGAAATACAATAGGTGTGAAAGAATCTTAAAGCCATGCCTCTCCACGAAGAGCATAAGCAGAATGACCAGTGTAGCTCTGGGTAAGACTGGAAACAGGGTCAACTGATAAGGGCTTATCTATAAAACATGAGTGAGACTGATATTGCAGTATTGTCCAGTTCTGGACAATTTTTAAAATTTTTAAAAGCTGATTAAAAAACTTGAGACACTATGATACAAAAAAAAGGATTAAAAATGTATGAAACTTAAGAGACTTAAATGTCTCAATTGAGCTTGTTGAGATGAAAAAGGAAATTTCACCACATCATAAAAGAAACAGGTATGGAAAAGGGCAGAAAAAGACAACAGCGTAGGCAGAAGACAGACATGCTAGTAGGAAGAAGGCTACACCTTCAATAGGTGGTACGATAATCTGACTTGTGGTGTAGGGGCTTCCCATTACCAGCAGGCTTCAAATCCAGGAAAACAACGTTGTCTTGCAAAGTACAAGTCATTGAGCTCTGTGCAGGAGCGAGTGGGTGAAAGGTACCAGCTGCTGCTATGTGAGAAGTGAACAACATATTCTGGCCTTCTAAAGTGACCAAGGGATGCATCTACCGCACAGGACTGTGAAAACGCATGGTGATGGAGACCTGGTGCCAAGCACCAATCTGAAACCATTGACAAGCATGGGCAATGAGACTTAGTGCGAGTGTGGATCTGGGAATGGCATGTCACTCTCTTCACTTACCATGAGGTACATGGCTCCGGCGGGCCGGACAGGCTGGAGGCCAGGGATAGCTGATAAGGCAGCATAACAAAGGTCAGCATTGGACTGAAAAGCAGAAAGGAGAAATTTCAAAACAGGAGAAATTCCAGGAAGCAGCTCAGCAAATGGAAGCCAAGCTCTGGACCAGGACTATAAACAGGTTTGCCCACTGCAAATAAAGGAACAACGAATGCAAACAGCATGGGTGATCATGGCCTTGAGTACAGCAGGGGCGACTGAGCTGAGCTCAGCAAGTCAGTGCCAAACTTCCCATCCCCTGGGTCCCCAGCTCCAGCTGCAGGGCCAGGCTGCCTGAAACTTATCACAGCCAGTGTTTCTGCCTCAGTGACCGTGTCTCCTGCTGGAATTGGATTTGTTGGGCTCTCCCAGTCACAGACAGAACTGCACCTTGAAGCGGGGTGGGGAGGGATGATAAACTAGAGAGAGATGACTCCCTCCAAACAATCCATGAACAAACTGTGCTGACCTGTTACAGCCTGTTTACCTTGAGGATGCTGAGGGTGTTGTGGTAGAACTCAGGGGGTGTTCGGTGCAAGATACGTTCCAGTGCTCCCTGGACAATTGTACAGGGTCCTAGGATCCTTTGACTCAGTCTTAGAAGGCCATCCCTGATCTGAAAAAACATGGTGATATTTGCAGGTCAGACTGAAGGAAAGGGACAGCTCCAAGGCTCAGTCTCCGTATTTCTATGGCCGTTCACACCCTTCTCTTCAGTGAGCTAAGTACTAAAGAACATTTGCTTCAGAGTACTAAAGAACGTTTGCTTGAATATATATGCCAGGTATTTGCAGACTATTTACAGTGTCATTCTCTGTTCCTCAGTTGCAGATTGTAATGCCAATAGAGACAACCTTTGGAGTTTCCCAATCTGACTCAAACCAGGCTGGAATATAGCTAATACAAATAAAGCCAGAGCAGTTCCAAATACCACTTTGCATTTCCCTTAGGTTTGGGCCCACAATCCACACTTTCAAAGCCAGGTAGGGACAACCAACATTAGCTCTTCTGCTCACTCAGTTGGTCCTCTCTTCTCCCTCTTCCTCTGCAGAAAGCTTCTAGGTGGAAAGGTCACTGCAGTAGATGGTTGTTCTTGTAACACAGCGGAATAAATAGCCAGAAAAAGCACTGGCAGCACTGCAAGGTGCTTTGTACTTACTTTTACGAGAAACCATGTAAGAGCACATGGAGCCCACACATGGACCCCATATGCTGGATAAGCCATGCAACACCTTCAGTGCGCACTGGAGCTATTTGAGAAGAGAAGGAATTAGAAACACACAAAAAGGACAAGGCATATATGACGGAGCAGCAGAGACAAGGAGTGTGTTACAGTGTAGATGTGGGTAGAAGGCCATGTATGGGACCAGATGGAGTAAGGAAGGGACATGAAAAGCCTAGAGGTGCAGAAAAGCATGTAAGCAATTGAATGACACCCATGTGAGAGCAAAAGAGCAGTACATGCCTGTATCAGTTAAAGCCCTGGTGATCCACACACCAAAGACACTGCAGGTCTGTTGCTCTGAGCACGACACTCAGCAGTTCTCACCTCATTACCAAAGATGTCTCTCCTGTCATGAATTAGGATCCAGCCCATCCGCCAGCCAGGCACTAGCCACCGCTTTGCCAAGCCACCACAGGACAAGATTGGCACGTTGGTGCTGAGAGTTGCAATGGGTTCGTATTTGCAGTCAGCAAACACCTGTGACAGGAGGCTGTGTTAGGGCCGTCCCTGCCTCTTACTGTGAGAACTGTGGGGGTGTGCATGAGGCACAAGAAGAAGGGAGGCAGGGAAGTGATGGGAAATTGATGGTGAAAGCTCTCAGCTTCAAGGTATGAACATAGTAAGTGCACTCTCATGAAAGTGAGCTGTTTGGGAAGAGGAAAGGAGCTGGACATGAGAGGTACCCCCAGGACTGCACACCAGAGGACCGGGAGTTCCAGGCATGGACCCAGGTGCAGTATAGGGGAGTGGAGCTGTCGCTCACCGCTGCCATGGCCAAAGGGCAAGGGCATCAGAAAGGACAGGCAGCATGGGGGGTGCAAAGGACTGCAACTGACACTCACCATGTCTCCATAGATCTCGTCAGCAAGGATGGGCACGCACTGTCTTGATGCCACTGTGGGAGAGAGGGCATTCAGCCTGGCCACCCTGCATCCTCCATGGGAGCAGACTTGCCCTTTGCTGCAGGGCCTGGGAGGGCTCTGAGGGAAGCTCTGTCCCAGGGCAAAGGGTCCCCATCTTCCTCCTACAGACCCTGCATTCCGAGAGCCCAAGCACTGGAGATCCCTACCCTGGCTGAGCCTGGTTCTGCTCTCAGCTGTGGGAGCAGGCAGCACAGCCCTCCCACTAACAGGCCAGGGCTCAGGAGGCATAGGGCTCCCCGTGAACACTCTCCCTCTGCAGAGCCAGAGCAGAGAAATGAGCAATCCAAGCCACACAGAGCGTTTGAGAAAGAGCAAGACACATGCTCTGCATGTTCTTGCCCAGATAAGGCAACACCTTCACACTGACCAAGCCCTGCTTCCTGAGCTGGAGTCAGTCATGAGGAGAGAAGCAAAGCGCTGGGCCATGGTGCTGCAGTGATCGAGACGTGGGCAATGTGGGCAGACGCTAGACTGCAACCATGCCCCAGATACACACAGGCAGGCTCACCTGCCAGGATCTTCTGGAGGTGGCTCTTGCTGAACACAGAGCCACAGGGGTTCGATGGGTTGTTCACAATGAGGCAAGCTGTCTTCTCATCCACCAGAGACTCCAAGTGCTTCAAATCAATTTCCCAGGCCTTCTCTGGCTAGTGAAGTGAAGAGAAGGGGAAGTAACAGCTGAGGAACTGGACTTGCCACACAGGGTGAGGTGTGACAGGGTGCCCGGGGTTGCTCAGGTCATCTTCACCCACTTCCCAGGCAGGGCGAGGGTATTTCTGAGAGAAATGTCAGGGCTGCCCCTTCCAGGCCTGCCACCACTTACCAAGAGGTTGTAGAGTTTGACCTCAATCCCCATAGACAATGCCAGAGTCTTGTAGAGGGAGAAGCCAGGCCGTGGCACCAGGATGTTCTGGCCTGGGTTGGCCAGCACTGCCAAGGCAAGCTCTATGGCCTGGCTGCAGCCACTCGTTAAGATGACATCCTGCAAAGACCACACAGGAGTCAGCGGAAAGCACAGCCACCGTGAAGCGCCCCAGCCACGTGGGAGTGACATAATGCCCAGGCTCTGCCAGGTGAGAGCTTCTCAGCCAAAAAGACAAGTCCAGAGCCTGACTGAAAGCAGGAAACCTCCAACAGCTGGAGAGCTCAGCCTCCTCCTAAGGAGGGTGGAGGAGAAGGGCTCAGGGCAGGGGATGAGAGCCGCTGTGGGACAAGGCCATGGGCCACATGTCCCACAGCTGGGCAGGGGAGGGAGAGAGCTGGGGCAGGGCCCCCACGCTGTGTGGTCTAGGCATGGGCAGCAGCACCCTGCCTGCAGTACAGTGGGAGTGCCTCAGCTGGGCACCAGTACCTGGGCCTCCAGTGGTGCCTCTGGGCAGTTGTAGTATGCGGCCACTGCTTCCCGGCAGGACTGGTAGCCTGGGGAAAGAGGAGCCAAACAGGGAAGGGAGGTTTTTACAGACCGTTTCTTTTTTCTTGCCAGTACAAGGCTCACAGCTGCTGCCCAGCTGGGGGAAGGCCACTGGTTAGTGATGCCGTCCCAACGTGGCAGAGACCGTCCTGCTTCAGGCCAAGCACTGTGCAGCCCCGAGGCCGGGCCAGGCAGGCCAAGAGCAGGGACAGACCCTGGGCAGAGAGGCAGACTCTGGCCCCAGCACGTCCTGGACACGGAACTGGCAGGAGCAGGGTGGCGGGTAGTCAGGGAGCTGCTCTGACCCAGCAGGAGGCCGAGTGCTATTACATGGCCTACACTACATGTTTAGTGATGGCACGGGGACAGCCCTGCCTGTCACCACGTGGAGTGTCCTGTGAGGCAGGCGTCATCTATGCTCTGTGCATGCTTTTTGCACTAACTGCAAACAAGGCTCATATAGTCTGTGAAGTCAGGGAGCCCAAGGGGAGTCCTGGTCAAGGCAGATCAGAAAGGAACTCGGCTGTAACCCACGACAGGGAGACACAGTCCTGAGCCCTTCTGGATACCTGAAACTCTGCCTGCTCCAATGGCTGGGGGAGCAAACACAGCTTCTGCAGGAGGCTCTGGGCCTCAAACAGATCATGCAGGGAAGGGCACTCAGGTGTATCTGAGGGATACACATGCTTGTGTGCTCATGGGACTATTGGTGAGGGCAGCTGCAGGGTGCTACTGGAAAGATGACCGTGGGATCCATATACCTGCTGTGGGGTAGGAGCTGGCACATGCCTTCATCCTACTCTCACAGGAAGAGCTTTGCAACTTACCAACAGATGGAGCATAACCGTTGTAACATCCTGAGTCCAAGACCTCCTTCACAGCCCGTGTGACCTCATCATTTGTGGGAAGGTTTCCAAAGACCGTCGGGTCTCCTTTTTGAAGATTGAAAAATAGTAAAGGTCTCACTGATCTGTGACAGGCACAGAGCTGTGTGGTTGTCTGGCTTATCCCTGGGTGTTCACACAAGCATTGTGCTTCAGGGCCCTGCAATTTGCCAGCCACACAGTTGACCCCACTGCCCGGAGGCTTCAGACACAGCAATATGCTCACCTAAGGACAAGGAGATCATAGCTTTCTTTGGGTTGGGCTCCACCTTCATGCTGTCTACAATGGCCCGGACAGGATTGAAAGTCTTCTTCGACATTTCAGAAGCCCTGACAGCCCATCTTGGCTTCCGGCCCTTCACCTTCCCCAGCGATATGCCGTTCCCATTGGTCTTGAGATGAACATCCAGCACAGGGGCACGATCTCCATGGCCATTCACTTGTATCAGGTACGAGTCCATCCTGAGAGCTGTCTGTGTGAAGTGGATTTCCTGGGCTTAGTTAACACATGCCAAACAAGGGATCTGCCTGTCTGGGGACACAGCCCATGACTCTCCAAAAGTAAAACTTATGAAAGCTGGAGACCCTACCTACTGCCTATGGACAACTCAGTCAGCAACAGCAAGTAGGGCTGTGTTTGGGGCCAGGATGAAGTAAAACCCTACACATAAGCAAGAGCACAATACAGTGGGAAAGATAAAGGCACCTCTCTGTGCTAGCTGCACCACTGCCTAGCACGGACTTGCTGTGCTGAGGAGGAGCAGGCCCCGCTAAAGCCAGCAGCCAAGAGTTAGCAGCATGTTGTAGTCACTGCTTGACTGCATATTCAATGTTCCACTGACAGAAGGGCCAGGTCACCCCCTCCACCTCCATGACTTGCACACCTCAAGCTGCAACCACAAGGATCAGCCCACTGTGGGTGTTCACATCCAGAATGTCCCTCCAGTCTGCAGACAGAAATGCAGCACTGTTTAAATCAAATCTCAGATGCCAAAAAGGTAGTTCTGGTCCAATGTTATGAGGATGCGCTGGGCAGTGGCAGGGTATAGGTTACAGACACTTGCCTCTCTCAGCAGAGCAACAGGGAGCAACAGCCCAGCCCAGAGACCCTAGATCAAAAGGCAGGGCTTAGGAAATGGACCAAGACTGGTATGGCCAAGAGGGAAATCAGGGAGATGGCACTGCTCCAAGCAAAGGGCCTGTAGTCCTGCCCAAAGGCTGGGTAACAAGCAAGGCACAGCAGAAGAACAGCTGCCTTCTAGGCTCCAAAACACATACAAAAGTGACTTACACACCCCAGCATGTATACAAGCCAGACCCAGCCAGCAAAAGCCTTGCTTACAAACTGCTGCTGACTCAGGGCCTTCCAGCCTGGTTAGGGACAGGGCATGGGGCAGGCAGAGACCTCCTGAACCACCAAGCCCATGCTTACTGGTACCGGCACACTATCTTGTAATCCTGCCATGAACTGCTTATGCTCTCTGTACTGCTCTATTTCTCAGCTCCACTGAGAGGCAATTCAGTGAACAGTGGCCCTTTCCTGGTGGTAGTTACGTAGCCCCATGCTTGCAGATATTCACAACACAGCTACCCCTTCCTTGCTGCAGAGACTGAGCTGGAAGGGTTGTAGCGTTGCCTGGTTCAGGCAGGATTTGCCATCTGAACAAATTTCTCACTGCTTCAGTGAGGTTTGGACCTAGAGATGCCCCATGCTGCTGCAGTTACTCTGCCAGCAGTGCCTCATTAGCCTATTTATAGCAACTCAGGCTGATCTAACAGGGTCACAAAGCAAGACTTCAGCTTCTCTGCTGCTAATACCTTCCAGGTCTACTTTCTACCAAAAGAAAGGCAGCTGAAGAAACTTGCAGCAGGGCTACATAAAAACTAAGCAAAGAAATAAGCCATGTATCTCAGTTCAACAGCACACAGTGCAGAGTCTATCCCAGCAGAGCCTTCACACCACCCTACAACATGGTTCTCATGCAAAGGGGAGCTGCAGACACAGGCACAATGGATGCCTTCAAAGTAGGCAGCCAGAGAAGATCTCCCCACTTCTCTCTCTGAAAGAAGCAAGGTACCAGAGCATAGTACTTTACCTTCTACAGCACAGAGAGGGAGACACCAACAAGCTTGGGGGTCCCGTCCCTACTTTTCATCCAGGACAAATCCCCTTGAGAAGAAAATCCTGCAGATTCTTGCCCATGAAATAAGCCCCAAAACTGGGCGTTGGGACTGAATCGTTTAGCCATTGGCTCACCGAGAGGGCTGCTCTCCCCACCCAAAAACGCCCTCTCCTCCCCATTGCAACTGTGTTCATTTCAAACACCTGGAACATGCCTGCACATTAACTCTTTCTGGGGGCAGCCTACACAGGGACAGAGCTTGGCTTTCTGGAGGCCCTGGGCTGCCACCCTTTTGCACCACTTCCCTCAGTCCTCAAAGACTGCGGGGGGCAAATCTGCACAGAGTCCAGGTATTCCAGCCCTAGCACCTTGTGATGCACCAAGAGTGAACTGGTGGACCCCAAAGCCTGCAGAAAGCATCTGTCTGTCCTGACCTCAAAGGCTGTGGGCTCCCAATGCACCAGCTGAGAAAGGACAGTTTGTGGCATCATTACAATCAGGAGACATCTTCCTCTATAGGCTGAAGGGAGGCAGGCACTTCCCAGCTGGTGTCTTGGAGGCACCAGGACCTGAAGGGTTAAAGTAAGCTCAAGTTGCCATGGGTTTGGGGTTTTTTGTCTTTTTTCTTTTTTCTTTTTTCTTTTTTTTTTTTTTTTGGTTGCTGCAAGGCCCAAGCAAACTCATAATTTTGGCAGCTAACAGAAATGACACAATTCTTCCCTCTCTGATGGTACTGCAAAGCACAGATGACACCATTCCCAGAAGGCCCTTTTTTGCTAAGTGATGTGGAATCTATGCCTTCCTGTCCCTTGACTCCTGCAGGCTGGGATAAATAAGAGGGACGTCTGCACCCTCCCTGTCTTCCAAGGGCTGCTCCAAGTCTTCCCTTACTGCCTTGGCAGCAAATGGTCGGAGATCAAAGAGTTACTTGGGGACAAGAGGGATCCTGCTAATTTTCTTGCAAACAGACTGCTGATGCCTTCATTACAGAGGCCAGCGGTCACTGTGATTTTTGCTTGTTTACATCCACTCCTGCATGGGAGGAGGAAGGACCACTTGCGCTGAACCAAGCTCACTACACCACCAGCAATAAGGCTGCACCTCCCCAGGTGCAAGCAGTGGCCCCTTCCCTCAGTGCTGGGGCTGGGGTGATGCTGCTGGGGAGTCCTGACCTGCCGTTGTCCACAGAGCTGCAATGGGCACTGCTGAGGCCGCAATGCGGGCCAGGGACTCGGGGCTGGAGGTGGTTTGGGAGGTGGTGGGGTGCCGCCAGCGGGTCCGGCCAGGGTCCCCAGCCCCAGACTGGCTGGCAGGCCTCCCACAGCAGCCACCCCCTGGGGGCTTTGGACAAGGAATAGCACCTTTCAAAAACACTTCACAAAGAAACGTCTGGTATTGAAGCTGCTTGGACTCGTCTGCTGAGAGCTGCCCAGTTCCAGACTATTTTCTCTCTTCTTTTTACTGACACCTGACATGAGCGACCTTCAGAAGTTCATGCAGGCCCTCTCCAAGCACCTATGGGTTATTTTCTTGCTTCCCCAAGCTGGCCCCATCTCTTGACATGCTGCAGCCCTGCCAGGGTTAAACGTGGCATTGGGAGGCCTCAAGGACGATGCTGCATGTTCTGCTTAGCAACAACCCTGAAGCTGACGCAACCGGAGCTCTACCCGTAATACTGCACACAGCAGTGGGGTTCAGGGGAGGGCATGGTGGAAGCCTGCTGCCAAGAGGGGAAAAAAAGGTGGCTCTGGAGACATAGGTAGACCCAGTTACACAAGGCCGAGAACCTGGCCAGAAACAGGGGGAGGACAGTGGTGTACAACGGGGTCAGTGGGTTTCTCCTGGTATTACTGTGCCTTTCTCCTCTCTCTGCATGACTCCAGTCCTTCTCTGGATGCTCTCACATGGGGTCTGCACACACCCCCCCCCCCCCCCCTTGTGGTGCACAGAGCCTCCCAGGGCTGAAGCACGAGCACACAGCTCAGCACTTCATATTCTACAAATATGGCCAAGCCACCCCTTGCATGGTGTGGTGAAACAGGTGGCCATACCCTGCAGGATGCATTTCTGCCAGCAAGGCAGCTGGCTGTCTTGACTGTCAGGACCTCTGTACCCCACTAGCCCTGACGAGCCTCCCGCGCTGCAGTTTGCTCCTCTGTCTCAGCAGCTCTCCCCCCCAGGTATCTTGTTGCATACCTCTTCAGCTCCCTCTTTCTTGTATAGCTTGAGCAATTGATTTTTGTCTCTTCCCAGTGGAAGGAGAAACTGGTGATGGCGTCAATGTTTTTTTGGTACTGCCTTGGTCTGGTACCAGGACTGCCCAGAGTCCCGTTTCTGTGAACAGAGGCCAAGCCAGCAAGAGCAAGCAGTTCCCTTTTCCAGGACCAGCCACAAAGCAGGACTGACAAACGGCTGCTTGAGCGGAGCACAGGCTCAAGCATCCCTGCACTGGCAAACCTGTGTCTCCGTCAGGCTGCAGATAGGACATGCACCTGTAGAGTTTTGCCCATGTGCGCTGCTCCCCATTCAGGGTGCACTGCTCCAGTGACAGACACCCAACTGGTACTCTGCACAAAAATCCACCAGGCCAAATAACAAACCGCTTCACTCGTTACCTCCTCACATTTTGCTTTTATTTTCAGCAATTTCTGTCTGCTCCTTCCTGACACTGGTATAGCCCCAACCAGTTCAGGGCTGGTATCCACAAATATGCATGTAGCCTAATCTCTGTTTGGTCTCTGCATTTCCAGTTGAATCAGCTTTTAATAATCAAATATGTGATTTTTTTCCTTTTTCTTTTTTTTTAAATCAATTTATTGTTACTCTCTCATTTAGATGAGCAAACAGCCATGAAGCCTCCTTGGCTCTCATGAATTTTGTGGCTGTTTATCAATTCCCACAGCATATTTATCTTTATAACACTGCAGCAGGTTTCCTGCAATGCAAGGTACAAACCTTGTCTGTTACAGGTCAGGGCACCTGCGCATGCTGAAAATGCACGTATTCACAGTTAAATCTGCCTTGTGGTGTGGACAGGGCTGCTGTGCTAAACCCACATATATCTGCATGAGTCTCTGATCAAACCATGATGATGGTTGTGCCTCTAGCAATTGTAATTGCCCAGCATTCACCTGAAATGGAGCATAGCACCTGTTAACTCTTTGCATAATCAGAGCAGAAAATCAGCTCCAAAAAAACCCCAGCTAGGTTCTACAAAGCTGTGTAAATATTGTGCTTAAGAGCCAGAAAGATGGCACAATCCAGACAGAGTGACTCAAAGCTAGTAACCGAGTGACTCAAAAATACACAGTAGCTATTTTATCTATCTGCCCGTACTTAGGATCAATTTTGATTTGATCTCAGAAATAAAAATCTGAAAGACATTAAAAGGCAAATTGCACAGTCTAGCTAGAGATGCCTCATTCTGGAAAAGGGGAGCACTGGCATCTGGGGCCAGTCTGCTCTCTGCACTTCTTTTGAAAGTGGAACAAGGTGGCTCACACAGCGCACGCCGGTGTTGCAGTAGGGACAGCGGTGCTCTGCCTAGGCTCCTGGTAGAGCTCTCTTCTGCAGGTGCTGGGCCAGGCTGAAAACAGCTGTCTTAATACACCTGCCTTAATGAGCGCTATCTCCTACAACTGCAATTTCCCTCTGTCAAGAAAACTAGGGAATGTAAAAAACAAATGCTTTCGTGACCATGGCATCTTGTGGGCCTCCCACAATACCAGTGTCTGCAAATGCAGTGCTGCAGCCTGATACCAGTGGTGCTGGGCAATCCGGATTGCTCTCCTCAGCCATGGACCATTGCAGCACTGGGGAGGGGAAGGAGTCCAGCAGCCATGAGGGCCCTTGCACGCTCAGCCTGGGCACTAAGTCCCTTGCAAGCATGCTGAGAGACACAGAGCGCACTCCAGGTTCGTGGGGAGTTGGAAGCACTGGTGAGCTACAGGCCCAACAGCCACAATGAAAGACTTGCAAGCCCTGTTACAGATGCCGAGAGGAATGCTCCGCAGGGTGTGAGCGTTAGCGGCTCCTGGGTACAGGCACAGTGAAGAGAAACACCTTGTCCAGCCTTGTGTTTTGCTTACATCCAGGTAAACATTATGTAAGTGCACACCCTGTGTTTGAGTTATGACTTCAGAGACTTGAGCTGTTGCGTGCTTTGTTGTGGCAGTTGCCTCCTTGATGGCCTTGAAGCCACAGGGACAGTGACGAGCCAATGGCGAAGGGATGGAAAGGGACACGGTGGCTTTGCGGGGCAAGGTGACACCATGAGCTCGCAGTGAGTGGCTTGGGCAGCACCAGGCACCCCCTCCTCTCAGAGCACAGTCAGGCCAGCCCTGCTCATGGCTGAATTTGAGCCCCAGTGATGGAAACCCACCATCTGCCCAGCCAATCTGCTCCAGCCACAACTGCTTGTCTCCTTACAAAGTGGTGGAGTCGGTGTGTGGGGGAGAAGTATTGTCTTTATTTGGGGGGTGCCTAAATCACATCCCTTTTGCTTCAAGCTCAGCTCAAGCTAAGCTCAAGCTAAGCTTCCTGACCATGCCAACAGCAGATAGTGAGAACAAAATATTCCCCTCCTCTTGACAGCAGCTTTTTACAAGTTTGCAACTTCTTAAGACTCCTCCCTATTAACAAGCTTGCAAGTTGTTAACAGACACCTGCTCTGTCAAATGAGAGGACTGGGATCAATCTTTCTCTCATAGATTGTATTTCTAGAGCTTTCTTTTGCTTTCCTCTGGATCCTCTCCAGCTGATCTACTCGCCTCTGGAAACACAGTGTGCAAGACTGGAGGCCTAACCAGCGCTGAAGGGGGGGGAGGCAGAAGAATTTCTTCACATGTCCTCCATGTGACATTCCTGTTTATACACCCTAGCAATGTTAGTTTTTTTCGCAACAGGATGACATTGTGGACTTGAGTTCAGTTTGTCATTCCCAGTAACCTCCAGTTCTTTTCTGCAGCACTGCTGCATCGTCATCGTGCTGCGCTCATTGTTCCTGTGATTATTTATTTATGTGGGACAGTCAATAAATCTGGCTGTGGTGGTCAGCAGCGATTGTGCTGCAGCTCCCAGCTGCCTCACGCTGGAGAAATATGAGGCAGTTCATGACTTGCTCCTTCCACTTCACCCTCGAAGTTCCCAGGGAGGGCACTGAACCAGGTCAGAGCTCTTGGCCCATGGCAAGCCAGGCCAGGCCCTTCCCTCCCCTTAGTGCAGCAATGACATCAGGAGCAGCCAGAAACAGAAGAGCCGAAAATTAAAAAAAATGAGAAAGAGAAGCCAAAGCAGAGGTGAAGATTAGCATTGGTGTCCTTGGCTTCCTGTTGCTCTCTTCTGCTGACTGCTACTTGTTGCAGTGAGAATAGGAACCCAGAAGAAGACGCTGACCAAGCTGTGGTACTTTGAGCAGGAGTGAAGTGACGCCAAGCATTTTTTTAAAAATTCTCATTATAGCAACAGAAATGGAATGAGGTTAACTCAGTTCTACAACACCTTGAAGTTTGTACCTCACTTGTTAGCAGCAAACACTCCAGTAAAACACCGAATGCATCAACAAATCAACAGAGCAGTGCTTCCCAACTCTGTCTTTGAACAAGTAATTCCAGCACATCACAAATTCCAAAGAAAGCTTCAGCTCAGGTTGCTGGATGACCATGACCAAGAGCGCTTGCTCTGCACTTATTTCATCCCTTCTTGTGGCTCATGATTATTCAACTTGGTTGTTCATGTCCCTCTCATGGCAGTTAAAAGCTCTACTAAGCAAAATGGCACTGCCCATGATCCTGAGATTATACAAAGTGTTGCTAAAGCTTGTAAGCTCACCCTGTGTGTGGCAGCAAAGAGGCCTGGGTTCTGGCACACGAACATGAGTGATGCAACATACGCACACCAAAAGGTGTGTGCAACAGCCTCGCTGCTGCGCATCTGCACTGTCTCCAGAGCCCTCATCCTAAGCTCCCTACGGTCTCCCCATTTCCTAACTTCTCATCATCATACAACTCCTGTCCTCTCGATCTGAACTGGGGGTTGAACAAAGAGTTCTTTTGTTTTGCTTCTCTCTTATCCCCAAACTAAGTAAATTTTAAGACGAGTTTTCAGATCTCCTGTCCTTCGTGGAGTCAGGCGAAACGTTGAGGAGAGTGTTTTCCTCCAGTGGTGAGGTGCAGAAGTGCTGCAGTCCATAGGCTTCTCATGGTATCAGTCTATAGGATTGTTGCTGTTGCTCCTGCAAGGACAGACGGGTGAAGAAATCTCACTGTTGCCACCAGTCTTACAGATGGAGGAAATGTATTTCTGCATCTTACTGACAGATTTGGACCTCTCAGGGCACATATTCAGATGCTGTGTCTGAGACCCCATGGTGTAACCCTGTTTCCCTAAAACTCTCTGTTTTCCTAAATGCAACAAAAGTGTTTCTTTGCAATGCTAAGGCTTTTCCAGGCAGCGTTTGGTCAGACTCTTGGATAAAAGCATTCACTCTGGCTATGGAGTTTTCTATGCTTCCCTCTGTATTTCCAAATTGTCCCGCTGTTTATTTTTTTCCCATTCCTTTCCTCAATCAGCTGTGCCCTGAGAAAGGCTGACACCGGTGCATGGGTGAGATCTTGGGCACTTGCCTTCACTCCAGCAACCACCAGTAAACAAAGGAGCAATTCATCGCCTGCTCTGCGGGAAGGTGATGGCTGCGCGCAGCAGCCTCCTGGGACGGGATGGCAGCCAGTCCCACTGGGCAGCAGGACATTATTGTGCATGGAAATGGGGCAGCCGGTAAAAAGGTCACATCATATTGTTCGAAGTGGACTCCAGCAAAGAGACACAAAAGAGGTCTATTTGGTTCTGCATGGACACATTTAAGGTAGTGCATCCAAAGAACATTACCTGAACGTGGCCTGCAGAGTGCTGAACTGAAACCTGGCAGATGCACTGCAGGACAGGTCCCAGGGTGCTGATGACTCTTCTCTGCAGACACGGGCTCCGCGCACCAGGGCAGCCGGAGAAGCAACAAAATGCTGTGCGTTGCCAGGAGAAGCCAGGACAAGGCAGAGGCAGCCATTCTGCTGCGATGTAAACCCCTGGCGCACGTGTCTTGGGTGCTGCATGGAGGTCTGGTCACCGCATCACGAGGTGGCTCTAGGGGAGTTAGGGAAGGCCCAGAGAAGGGCAGCTGGTACAACGAAGGGAATGGTGCCACTGCTGTGCGAGGAGAGACTAAAAAGGCTGGGACTTGGGTCTGAGAAGGGAACAGAGGGGCAGGACTGAGGCTTACAGGGGCAGGAGGTGGCAGACAAGCTGAATGCAGAACACTTTCACCGAAACCCGCAGCACAGGAAGAAGTGGCACTTGTGAAAATCAGTCGGTGCTCAGTTTCCCATAGGTACGAACCGTGCTTGTTATATGGCAGGTGGGGAACCTCAGGTCCTCGTCGCCACGAGGGGCTGCGGGGATACCGCCCGTGTGAACGGAAAGGGAGCGGCCGCGCTGGCGGACAGCGGGTCCGTAACCGGGCGCCGAAGGGAGCGGGCCGCGACGGCGCCCTCTTAACGCCTCCCTCAGGCGGGGCAGGGCCCGGCCGCGGCGGAGCCGTTCACCGCCCGCCGGAGGGCCCCGGCAGGGCTGAGGCGAGCCCCGGGCGGAGGGGACGGAGCCCACCCCAGCCCGCGGCGCGACCCCGCACCGCGCCGCCACCAGCCCCGAGTCGGGCGCCCCGCGGCCCGGCCCGGCCCTGCGCCCCCAGCGCCGGAGGAGCGGGGCTGCGTCGGGCCATGGCGGAGCGCTGCAGCCCCCGCGCCCCGCGGACGGGACGCACCGGGGCGGGCGGGCGGTGAGGGGGGCGCAGGCAGGCGGCCGTGAGGGGCTCAGGGGGCGGCCGGGACGGGGCGAGACGGCGCTCGGCGGGGCGGGCAGGCGGCTGTGAAGGGCTCAGGGGGCGGCCGGGCCGGGCCGGGCTGGGGCGGGCACACGGCCATGAGGGGCTCGGGGGGCGGCCGTGGGGGGCCGGGGCGGCAGACGGGGCGGGCGGGCGGCCGTGGGGGGCTCGGGGGGCGGGCGGGAGTGACGGGCTTGGGGGGCGGCCGGGACGGGCTGGGGCGGGCGGGGGGCCGTGGGGGGCCCGTGCGGCGGACGGGGCGGGCTGTGGCGGGCGGGCGGCCGTGGGGGGCTCGGGGGGCGGCCGTGGGGGGCCCGGGCGGGTCGCTGCTATCCCCGCCGCCGTCTCCCTGCAGCGCCGTGCCCGGAGCAGGGCTGGAGGGGCCGCCGGGAAGCCGCGCCGCCGCGCCGGGGCTGCTGGAGTGCCGTCGCTGCCGGTACCTGCGCACGGGCAGGGGTGAGCGGGGCGGGGGGGGGCCGCGGGGGCCGCTCGCCTCGCCTCGCCCCGCCGGAGCGGGCTGCGCCCCCGGCCGCCCCGGGGAGCGGCGCCCTCCGGGCCCGCCGCCGCCGCGGCCCCACCGCCGCCCTTCCCTTGCAGCCTGCTGCCAGGCGGTGGAAGCGCTGCTCGCCCTGCTGGTCCTGGTCTGCAGCTCCGTGTCCTACGGCTCGACGGGAGGCTACACGGGCCTTCCCGGCCTGGGGGGCATCTACTACTACCAGTACGGCGGGGCTTACAGCGGCTTTAGCGGAGCAGACGGGGAAAGAGCCCAGCAGCTTGACCAGCGTTTCTACCTGCTGAAGCTGCCGATTGCAAGGGCAGCAATGGCCGTGGGAGGGTGTCTCCTGGTCTTCTCTTGCGTTCTTATTTTGGTTGGTGTTCTGCGGGTACCATGGCATTTCCCAGCATGGCTGCTGCTTGAATGCAGCCTGGACATAGTGATTGCAGTTGGCCTAGTGCCTGCTCTGTACTATTTCTTCCATTTTCTGCTGGGGGTTTATAATTCATCAGTGTGCAAAGAGCGAGAGCAGCTTTATCAAAGCAAAGGCTATCAGGGCTTTAGGTGCAGCCTGCACGGGGCAGAGATTGCTGCTGGCCTCTCGGGCTGCGTAGCTGTCGTGGCATACCTGTTCAGTGCAGGCCTAGCTGTCAGGGGGTACAGAACAGTTCACAAACTGAAACAGAAGCCAGTACAATTATATGAGCTTTAGAATGATTCCTCTGCTCCAGTAACGGTCATGATTTTTGCTAGCCTCCTTACTGAAACGAAGCAGTGTGCTTTTCCTTGCGTCTGGGCAGTGCATCCTTAATGCTGCAGCAGAACGCACACTCAGAGAGTACAGCTCTAAATACGGTAGAGCCAAGCTGTTCCTAACCTGAATTTGCATTATTAGCGGACACAAAGTTGGTCCGATGGCTTGTCTTCATCCTGTAGCTGTCTCCTAGTAGAGAATGACTGTCCTCGTGTAGTCGGCTAGCAAGCTGCCTGCCTCACAGGTGCCCTTTCCCTCCCCGCCGTCGGGTGCCTCCGCCTGCTCCGGCGAGGTCTTGCTGCAAGTGCTGCTACTACACACTTCTGCTGGTGAACAGCTTTCTGTAGCTGAAACTGTCTTTACAACGGGCATGCGACTGTTCACTGACAACAGAGCTCTTAAAAATGAGCGAGCGAGGCCTGTGGTTGTGGCAGCTAATTATTGCTTTCTTGTAGGTCCCTTGGAACTAACAGGGCAGTTTGAACATGGCATTTATAGAGCCATCAAAGAATCCTGAAAGAAACTTGCAAAATGATGAATACGCTCAGCCTAATTTGTGACACAGTACCTTTTCAAACTCTCCTGGGGAGGGCACATTTTTGTATGAAATGGTCTTTTGTATAACTTCTATACAACAGTTTTGCTTAAAAAGATGCCCTGAGTTGGGATAATCAGACAAAAGCTTTAAGAGCTCAAACAGGTGGTTTAAGATAGAAGTATATTGTTTTCAAAATACATTTCTAATGTACAAGTCGGGGAAATGAAATGCTGCTCTTGTAATATTTATTAAAAAAAAGGTGAAATTTAAATTTTCTATAAAAGTTTAAAAAAAAAAGTAACAGGGAAAATAAAAGTAGCACTAGAATCACAAAATCATGCCTCAGAATGAAATGTCACTTCAGAGCAGTGCCCACCATGTGCACTGCCCGTACGAAGACGGAACCACCACTGGTCTCACAGACCAGTTCTGCCCGTATTAAAAAAAAAACCAAACCAAACCAAACACCGAACTAAACACAGCAGAAACATGCTTTGTCTCGGATATATCTCCAGTTTCACTGGCACCAGTGACTAAATCCTCACAATTGCCAAAACCGTGGAACACTGTTGGAACTAGAGATACGAAAGTAAAACAAAGGCTTAATAGGAACACGCTGGGGACTCCGGAGTTCGTTTGATTTCTCCTCCCTTTCAGCAGCTAGATGCACGGAGTGTTTCACTGCAGGGATCTGTGTGGACAGTCCACTGTGGTCCTGCTGCTTTTAATGCTTCTGTATTTCCTGCTTTCTGCAGCTACTTCCAGAGCGCTGCACAGTACCACTGAGAGCAAGTTCACAGGGCAGGACTCTGGCAGGACACAGAAAGCTGCCTACTAATTGTATTATGAATTCCAGCTGCACAGCGTTCCGCAAGTAGCTTTTGTATGGAAGGCCGATGAGTGAAGTAGCACAGACGGAGACCCTACGGCACAGCTACTGCCAGCCACAGCTATGTTTGACTGGGGTATTGCACAAACTCCCTCCAGCGCAGTAACGGAATCAGAATATATAGTTAGATGAAAGTAAAAATCTTTATTGCTAAGTCAGCTGAGAAGTTGATGCAAAAATATTCTTCCTTCCTGGACTGCTCTATACATCTGAATAAAGAATCAATGGAATAGTGTTTTCCAGCAATCTTCTGTTATTTGCCTCTCCAAAGCAATACAAACATAGGCCACAGTGCTGAAGGTGCATTCATCGGACAACCTACTCCCATACATGATAAAAATGGGGATTATTATAGGTGCATGCTAGAGTGGGATACAGAAAATACTTTCCTTTTTAAAACAAAAAACATGGAAAAAAGATTATTTAATAAACGGTGTGCTGCAATATTTCTTTAACATGCACTGGGTCATATGAGTCAAGTTAGAAAAAAAAGTAACATTTTAAAATGTGAAAAAAGATGAAAAACTACCCTTGAGTCTTCGGACAGCAACGGAACAGCAGACAAGGATTGCACAAAACCAAAGAGGTGAACCCACTGCCTGAAGGCGGCCTTTGGCAAGTGACACGAAAGCCATCGCCATCTGGAAGGAGTGCAGGAACTCCTGAAGGCCAAGGGCCTTGGGTGTGGCTGAATGTCCCGTCTATTAGAAGGATTTCAGGCCTCACAGCAGCCTGTCCCTGAGAAAGGGAAATACTTGCTCCTTCTTGGAACAGGATTTTACCCTCCCGTCTAGTTGAGGATTCTGATCAGGTCCCAGCAATCTGTGGCGCTGCCTCCACCAGGCCTCTTCCTGGTGCTGGGAGCAACTTGGAGGCTATCCCTTATCCTTAATACTTGGGCCCCAACTACTCGTCCCTGAATATAACCTTTATGGATTCCTTTTGTGGAAGCCTTTCTGGACAGGACAGGGCAGACAGGTCAGTGCCTTTAGCGTGCCTGGTCTCGGTGAGCATGCTTACCAGCAGAGCCAGAATTACTGAAGAGGGGGACAAACCAACTCACCAGCATAACCTGATTGTGGCCGCATGGAGCATGGCAGGTCTGGCACTGCTCAGCAGGGACAAGAGAGCCTGATGACCCCAAGCTGAGAACCTCTCTAACAGCAGGTCTGTTAAGGAACGGGACATTGTCAGTGATGTGGCTCTGTGGAGAGGACGTATCTGTGCAAGAACCTCATACAAAAATCAGGGGAGAGACTGGAGGAGAACAGGAAGAGAACTGGGAAAACACTTGCTATCCCCTGCTATGAGTCCTTCACTAGACTTGCCCATTCATACCTGTTCCACCTACAGCAGTGCTCCTAGGGAGCTTGAAATCTAAGGTGGTGTTAAGAAGTAAGGCGAGGAAGACGACGGAGAAGCTTGCTGCCTCTAGGCAGGCAGGAAAACAAAAGGTGGTGGTGGAGGGAAGCACTCAGGCTGTGCTGCCCGGAGTTAGACAAACAGTTCATAATATCAGCTTAGGCAGAGAAAGCCGTGGACTCTACCTAGTGTAAGAGAAGAAGCCATGTTCTGCCATGACACTTCACGCCCATAGAAAATAGGAGCTGCTTCAAAACCAGAAATGGCACTGGAGAAAAAGGCTAAGCAGGAATTCCTTGCATTGCATTCTGCCACTCCCATGAAGAGGTGCAGCTCAGAAGTCTGCACGCTCCATTGCAGAGCTTTATTTACTTAGTCCTTCCCCACTGAGCTAGGTAGAGCCATTCACGACTAACTCCCTGTGGCAATGCCAAGTGGCCGTGCAATGCTACTGGTTCAGACTGGCAAGGACACACTGGATTTTCCACATCAGTGCAAGAAAGAGAGACCTGATTTGCATTAACATCTGCCAGTCTCCTAGTGCAAGGTTTGTCACAGTCTTATTCAGAAAGAAAAGTGTATTTCTGCATCAGTCCCGCACTGAACAGAGGCTGCTTTGCAGCCCTATCAGGTACCAGAAAGTGTTGGGCTGGGCACAGGTAAAATTATCACCAGTGACAGAGCAAGTTACAGTCAGATACATTGGGATGAGCCTTTTCTGCATACTTGTACGAAGAGAATATGAAAGAGGTTTGGGGTTTAGTTTCTGAATCTTTTCTGCTGTTGTTTCTCTGCCTAAGGGATTCAAATGCTGCTGTTTCTGTCATTCTAAGAATTACCTTTTCTCTCAATTTCCAAATGAAACAGGCATTTAAACAGCCAAAATTTGTGTGAGTTTAAACTTTGGAAAAAGCTGGGTTGTTTCATGATTACACCATAACAAGCACAAGGTGTATCCTAAAATGTTGCTCTCATATGCATGGTAAAAATACGTTTTTTCATAGTGAGAAGAAATTCAAGGTGCTTGGAAATCTCAGTAAAACTCTGTTAGATTTCGTCAAAAGATATATATTGACAGAATCCCACAAGTAGTCTGCACAGTATTTCCTTCTGAGCAAGGCCTGAATTTGATCCAAAAATATACAACTCAAGCCCCTCAGAGCTCTTGAGAAGAAACTTTCAAGTTTTCTTCATAAACAGAATTCATAAAGAAGAAAAGGCACTAGCCCACATTACAGTCAGGATTATTGCACCACTGACGTGGCCGGTGCAGCTGCTGTCCAGCTCTGCCAGCTAAGGCAGACAGACCTGCACGCTACAGGGGCAGCGGTCTTTTCACACCCTTACCCAAGATGCTGACGGAGGCAGCCAACCGACACCCTGCACCAAAAACCCTAATGGAAACACAATGCATCTGCCGAGTGCAGACTGGCCAATTCACCATTAGTGGGACTGTTTTAAACATCTTTTCCAGTGCTGATAAAGATGTTATTAAGGTGAAAAGTTCCATTTTTCCTTTTGCATTGAAAGCTAAGCAGAAACAAGTATGCTTTCACCTTCTTTGTGGCCAAATTGGGCGTGTACCATGAAATGCAAGGTTGCTGTGGATTTGGAATATGACTCCTGTTTTCAGAGGCAAGCAAAGATGCTGTAGCTGGCAGTGCAGAGGTTTATGTTGGTGGAACAGAGCACTGAACACTTCCCCAGCCTATGAAGGGCAGCCCCACTGCTCACTAGCCTTAGAGCGGCATACCACTGCTTACAACTTGGTTTCATCTTAGACTGAGTACCTCACTGAAACAAGCACGAGCTCCGGGTTTCATCCCATGTCTTCTGGATACAGGAAACCTCTACTGTGAAGCATCCATGGTGCAGGTGGCCAGGTTGCTGCTGAGCTGGGTCTGTGTTCTGCAGCTAGAAGCACTAGCTCTACACATGACCTTAATCAGTCAGTCCAGAGCTGATCTTCCCTATGCTGCATGTAAAATGCGTCAGTAGGCACCTGCTTACCATTCAGCTGTGTATTCTCTCATCCTCCATAGGCTGATCCCATCATAACCCTCACTCTACCCTGCACCAGTGCTCATCAGAACACTGGTATCCTGAGTCCTCCATTGCCCTAACAATATCCCTTGGGAAAAGCCCCCGCCACAGCTGCTGTGGAGCGCTCTCTCCCCTAACCCTAAATAATAAAGTGCTGGGCTGAAGGGAAGCAGAGCAGCTTAAGTGCAATCAATAAAAGTGCTTGCAATTAATGCAGAAAACCATTCTTCGGTCAGCTTCATTGCAACTGGCTGTATTCTTTCAAGGAATAACAAAGTCAGGTGCTGGGGGGGAGGGAGGGGCTGCATCAGAAATATTCACAGGACTCCAAACACTGAACATTGCCCCCTCAGCAGCCTCCTCCCCCGCCCACCCCCCCCCCCCCCCCCAGCCCCTTTCCTGCAGAGCTGGCAGAACCTCGGGGTTCAAGGAGTTACAGGCAGGTGTTGAACACCTGCCTTCTTCCTAGTGCTTGCACAATTTCCAGACAGTCCCTAACGCACAGCTCAGCTGCTGGTCTGCGTGCTCACAGCACAACTGAGACTCTACAGTGAAAAGTGGACAGCCCAGACCTTAGCACTCCCAATTCTTCCTCAACTCCATTAAGGAAGCAGCAGATGCCTGTACTCTTTGCAGATCCCAGCTCCCCTTGGAGGGCAAGATGGCCCTTATGGGACAGAGATTCCTGGGACAGACAATGTGGGAGCAGTACTTGTAGGGTTACAAAGCTGTGTCAAACTCCTCTGGCAGAGCTGCTGCATGTTCCTCTTTCTTTTCCTGATCTGCTCCATGCTCCTGGTGCTGCTTCATTTGTTCCTTCACTTCCTCCTCCAGATCAGGTGGCACAACAAATTGATCCTCTGGCTCCATCTGGGATGGAGCAGCAAAATAGCCTGTCTTTTTCTTGGGTGCCTCTGTGGCTACTTCGATGAGGTTGAGGCTCTCCTCCAAGGGCACTATGGAGCCATTGGAAAGCTTCTTTCCATAGAGACAGCATGTGGAAAGAGATTTTTGCAGTTCACACTTTTCCTTGACCCCTTTCTGCACAGTGTTGCTGTTTACACTGTTCTGTCTCCGAATGACGAGGACAAGCCCAGAGTCATCCTCTGGCCCTGGAGCAGAGGAGCTGTACTCTGCAGCAGGAGGTTCAAACTCCAGGCCCTCTCCTTTACAGCAGTGGATGTCCACCTCTACCTCCACTTTACTGCCATTTGTCATCACACCTTCCACAGGCTGCTCATCATCGCTATCCAGACCATTGTCAGACTGGTTGCTAGAGAAGGTGGCACTGGAAGGTTGGCGCTGAAAGATGCCTGAGGGGGGCACAGGATGTAGGCTGCACCGTCGCTCTTGTCGCGGTAGCAAACTGCCATCAAGACCAACGGCATTGTGTTCATCTGAAGCAGTAGAGCCCACCTCACTGCTAACCTCAGAAGCAGACAGTTCACTGCTGAACTCTGAAGCAATTCCACTGCTAGATGAAGGTGTTGCTGGCTTGGTGGTGGAACTAAATCCCCCAGGACCTGGCAGCGTGAGGCCATGCATCTCACAGGTGCAGCTGTCCTCACTGATGTTCAGACACACCACCATCGCACCTACGTTGTCTTGGCAACCATAGCTTTGGGCTAAAGTGCAGAGTTTCTTCGCAGCAGCTAGTGGATCATGTAGGTGGCGCACAGCTGAGACAGCCTCTGTGTAAGAAAGGTGTTCCCAGAGAGCTTTGTTCCCTAGAAGTAGCAGCTCATCTTGTACAGTCAGTGGAATGGAATTGACATGTGGTTTGGGCAGGATCCAAGGATGCAAGTACGTGCAGCCCAGCATCCGAGTACAGCAAGTCACACCGTTGACCTTATTGTCCTGCACACAAGAGAAACAAGGCAGTGGCGTTACATCTGCTATTACATCATTTGGAGAGCAGTCTTTCCCCTGCCCATATACTGGTTTGGAGCCTTGAGAAATGCCAGTGCACAGCTACAGTACAGGAGAGAGGGATCTAGGTCCAGGTACCACGGCACAGGCATTCGCTGTAGCTGATCATCGGGTACGGTGATCGCCCATCACTCATGCTGGCAATAACACACTTTTATTCCACAAGACTTTTTGTCACATTCTGAAGAATTGTAGCAAACTACTCTGAAATGCACAGCTAGCCTACCTGCAGCACATTGATCAGAGAATCTCACTCGTGAGTCTTACATGAAACTTGTTTTTTTCAGTATGCACGAGACAGTGACTTTTTGCTTTCTCATCGCAAGGCAGATTATCCAGAAATTAAATAATTTCTGTGTATTTTCTGAACTATTTCCCTCTTTATTAACATCTAAGTGCATTCTGAAGCGTGGACACCACATCCTGAGGAAGAAAAGAACAAGTAGGTGTCTCGCACTACTGCTGTAACCTGGAGGCATTACCTCCTTCCTGTTCCTGCTAGAACGTCCCCTGGCCAGCCGGGCACTAGTCTCCTGGATAGAAAATTGCCCACAGCCCTCAGTCCCTTTTCCAAGTTGGTGCATACAGAGTACACAGCTTCCCCAGTGTTCTGAATTTAATTTCAGTATTCTTAATTTCCATATCCTCTGGGTGTTAAACGTTGCTGCTGCTGCTAAGTATTAAAAACCAGCAGAGGACACATGCAGGGAAGTCTCCTTAGACAATAACTTCACTTT
This sequence comes from Platalea leucorodia, assembly GCF_965183815.1. Classification (NCBI taxonomy): domain Eukaryota; kingdom Metazoa; phylum Chordata; class Aves; order Pelecaniformes; family Threskiornithidae; genus Platalea; species Platalea leucorodia. The sequence continues at coordinate 57,587,006 of NC_138830.1, read as the reverse complement.
TATTTTTCAGAATCCGTTCATCAGCCAGTTTTTAAACCATTTAACGTGCTACGTTGATTCCACAGTTATTTTTAGTCAGAGTGCTATGGAATATAGCACCTTGCAGAGCTATAACACATTAAGAGATTATCCCTGTCAGAAACACTTTTATCAAAAAACCTGATACTTTTTAAAAGACCCACTGAGCATAAAACTAATATGACTGGCACTGATTTCTCAGATCTTTGCTGGCAATGTATTTTCCAGCCAGTTCTTTGGAACTTCCATGTTATTTCCAAGTGTTTCGAAAGTTAACCTTCAGAGAGTTCTCCAGAAATCATTTTAATACATCCACATAAAACTAATGAACATTTCTGTCTTTTTTGTGCTAAAATTTTTACCTGTGATATACTTTATATCCATGTTCTGCATGTCTCAAAGGCCACTAATCCTGTACCTTCACTGAGTAAAACATGGAAGAACTCCAAAGACAGGTAACTTGAATCATACTTTTCAAGAAACACCAAAGATATTTCATGGGTTTTGAGACAAGATGACTTCCCAGGACCTGCTCTGTTCTTCAGTTGCTCCTCTCCACACTCACCCAAGTTCCACACCTATTTTCTTTCCTCCCTCTCTCCCCAAGCCATCCTTGGCAACCTGTACCTGTAGTTCTCAGGCCATAATGGGTGTTTTAGGAACATGTAATTCTGAATAGCTAATCAGCAAGAGAAGCCGAGTAGGAAGCAACAGACAAGTCACTCGAACACCTTCATGCCATCCTCTCCCCTGCAGTATTGTGCAAGCAGCAGAGCTCATGTATTTGTACCAAGCTTTTATGGGAGGGTGGAAGCTGAAGTGAAGAGGGCCCAAACCAACCTCTGTTATAATGGCTTTTTGCTCCTTGACTCTCTTGGCTTCTTCTGGACATTGTTCAAGGCTGAAGACTTTGCAGAGAGGCAGTGGTTTTCCACTTCGGCACAGAATGGCTTGGCACGTCCCCACATTGGCCACCGTCAGAGAAAAGTTGCTGGCTGGATCAGCCACATCATGACGAATATAGCAAAGGACAGCAGAGGAACCCAGCTTCTGCCCAGCCATGCCCAGCTTCCTGTTGGAGGAGAAGGTGTAGGAAGGCTCCAGACTCCAGTGACAGGCGTTCTGGAGGGCTGCTTCACCCCACCTAACACATTAAGTGATATACCTATGCAGGTCCCACCAGGACCAGCTTGCTCACTGTCCTACCTGTGGGAGACCAAGAAGGTGTTGGACATGAACATGGTGTCTGACTGCTGTACCTCCTCCAGGAGCACATCGGCCATGGTGCACTGCAGCAAGCGTGGCAGCTCCTCATTCTTGTCACCATCAAACATGCCATACACAGCCTCCAGCCCCTCTGCAACGCTTCCCAGTGCCAGGGATGACACACACAGCCTGTTAGAAACGCATACAAGCAAAGTTAATACGTCTCAAAAAATTATACAGTCCCCAAAAGCACAGCCATCAGACACCTTGCCATGAGGGCTGTTCTCACAGGGCAGCAAAGCCACTGTCCCTACATTCACTGCCCCATGAGATGCACAGCCGCAGTTTATTATTGGAACTCCTGAACCCTCCTTGACCACACTCAGGAGAGGGCAATGGGCACAGCCGGCAAGAGAAAGAAAAAGCACCTCTGCTAGGGTGGCAAGCAAAGTCCAAGCATCCCAGGATAAGCATGAAAACTGAGGGAAAGGACAATGTGGAGGCTTGAGTTGCCAAGACTTTAGCAGGAGATCTGGAGAAACAGAGGGATGGATGAGCTCTTGAGCAAAACAAGTCTGCTTGGGTGCTTAGCAGCGCACTCCACCTAGTACCCCGAGAAGACGAAGTGTCAGCATCCAGCAGACCACAATACTCACTTATTTCTTTGGCCTGCCATCTCAGCTACTCCATGACTCCAGAAAGTAGAAGTGAGTGCTGAGTCTGCCGTGAGGGAGGGCTTAGCATCAATCTTCAGTGTGGTAATGTGACTACAGAGAGAGAAGAACACAAGTCATTCTCTCCTAGACCCTGCTGAATAGCTTGTGGCCAAAGGACCTTGTCCAGTCTAGAGTTTTAGACAGCAGCCTGTACAAAGAACTGCACCAAGGAGAAGAATTTAAGGTCTTGGCCTTCTGGAGATGTCTGGCTGCTTATGCCAGAGACAGCTGGGAGAACCTCATACCACCTGAGAAATTGTTTGCTTGCTCTGATGATTTGGACCCAGACTTCTCCCTTCCTACAAGACAGAAAGCTTCAGCTGCCTCAGGCAGGGAACATTATAACATCATGCAGTGCTGCGATACACACTTTCCTATCGCATTTCCCCTCCTGGGAAGGTCACTACTGGGGTGGCATCTCTGTGGCTCACCTGAAGATGTCCAGTGTCTTATGTTCTAGCACCAGGTTTGTGTTTCCAGTCAGGTCCAACTCTTGCAAGGCACCTGGCAGTGCCTCAGGGATTAGGATTTCAGTTAACTCATTGCAGCTCAAGTCCACAAACTGCAATATCAAAAAAAGCACAATGGCAATGAAAATATTCTCTGTTCTCTCATGTGATCAGTTCCTCCAGTGCTCCTTCCAAACACCGTATGACCCCACTACTGATTGTATCCCACAAACAGGTCATGAAAATGGGTCTGACCTATCAGTAGAAGAACGATTTATAAGCAGCAAATACTTACAACAATAGCCAGGACTCCAATACTGAAAGAACAGTCACACTAAAGATAATAGACTATATATACAAACCTGCCTAGCTATATAACATTCCTTACTGTCTCAAATGGTAAACCAGAAATAAGCCAAGTCAGAGATGGTGAAGATGAATGAGAGACGAGTCATCTTTGATCAACACTGAAAGGCAACAGATCTAGAATGCATATTCTCTGCCCTCTTCTCAGGTTGATCAAGCAAAATGCTGGGATCTCCAGTCCCTCTCCTAGCAGTTACTCTTCATTCTCCAACCCAAACTCTCCCCTGATACCTCTTTACCTTCTCCATAAGAATACCTGAATACGGGGCAAATGCAGGATCTCTGGAAAGATGCTGATTTCATTAGAGTGTGCAATAAGTGTATGAAGTAGCTTGCAGTTTGCCACTGTTGTGGGAATTGTTTTCAGTTTGTTGCCACTCAGATTCAGCTCTTCCAAGTGCTCCAGCTTACTGAGTTTGCTGAAAGGGAAGCAAAAGAATACTGTAGCTTATAGGCGAGAACTTGTCACTTTCTGAATCTGTAGATGAGGTGCCCTTTGAGCTATGTTTCTCATTTATTGATAGGTGACCAAGAGTCCTAAGAGATGCTCTAATAAGAGCTCAGGGTCCCCAAGCTTGGCTTGGATTTATACAACAGACAGATCCCTTCACCCCTGACTTCTAAAGCACTAAAGCAGAAGATGACAGTGTCTTCATTTTAAAACTGGCAAAAACCCCTAAGCTGTGTCAGTGTACTTTGTAGGAAAAAACAGATTTACATGAAAGTGGTTGTTTAGCCTGACCAGTACCAGGAAGAATCATGGTAAAGCTTGCACAGATGCAATACATACTGAATTAATTGTGCTGACACAATTAATCCCCCAAAACCTACAGATTTTTGTGCTGGTGTACCAGAATTTGCTGATTTTATGAGGCTACAAATTAAGCTGACACAGAAGTCTACCAGTATAGCACTAGCTCTCTACTATATTCCAAAGGAAATATATTTGATACCCCAGAACTGGATTGCAGAAGTTACCGAAAAGTAATAATGAATTAAGAATTCGGTGTAAGTCCTTCTAGTAGGGTTCTGTGGGGAGGCACTTTTGATTCAGTGACAGTTAACAGATTAGTGATTAATAAGAAAAACATATACACACTCACCAAATTATACCTCGTAAAATTTGCAGATAAAAAATATGGTGGAATCTCAGTTTTAACATACAGTAATATGAACTATTTGGTAACATGATCTTACCTTAAGAGAAACGTGATTTAAATTAGCTAAGTAAGGTTATGCACATCAATCCCTGCTGCTCTCAATCCCTTCATCCTCCAGCCTATACTGATACTGGGAATTGGCCTGACCCAAGTGAAGGAGCTTGCACTTGGCCTTGTCGAACCTCATGAGGTTCGCATGGACCCACTCCTCAAGCCTGTCAAGGTCCCTCCGGATGACATTCCTTTCCTCTAGCCAATCAACTGCACCACAAAAAAATATCTGATACTACGTAGTTTTCATACTAGAAAGACAGTGTGATACAGTGCTAAAAAGAAGCAGATAAATAATTCTCACTGAAAAATAAGATGCAGGCTTATATAACTGAGAGCAACTGGAATAACTTAGGAACACATGGGAGTCTCCAGCCTCTTGAGTTTCTACGCTGAGCATAGATTTATCTCTATTTCAACTCCAAATCGTAAGCCTGGTGCATGAACTAATGGATGAAATTATATGGCCTGCATTGGGCAGGAGTTCAGACAAGTCTGACTGAGGGTCTTCTGGCAAGGCTGAAAAGCGAAAAAAAGCAGCACAGCAAGCTGCTTGCCAGTAGCATTGAAGTTGTGAAGAAATACGGCCTCCATCCCCACACACACATCCACCACAACCAGGAGGACAGGAACCACTGCAGCCAGCAGTATCCTGTGCCAGTCCCTCTCACCATGCTGTTCCTCACCGTGTGTGTAGGAATGGCAGGCTTTTGTTATCAAGCCACAGGGAGAGCATCTTGCTTTGACACCGAGTCTCATGTACAATCGCAGTAAGGCAGGCAACATCCTCCTGGAGAGCACTATGTCGCCCGCCAGCCTTACTTATTTACCTTGCAGGGAAAGTCTGTAGGTTGTTGTTTGCCAGGTGCAGGATCCGTAGGCTTGGGTGTCCCACCAAGACAGGGATGCATTGATCTGTGAGGTTATTATTGGTCAAGTAAAGCAGCTGCAGCACGCTCAGACTCTCCTCCCCTGTACAGGCAGAGGGCAAGGACTCCAGGCTGTTTGCAGATGCATTCAGGTACCTGAGGCTAACCACAGCAAGTGCAAAAATCAGACTTCACATCATCTAAACCACTCCATTAACAGCAGGAAAAGGAGGTATGCAAACGCCAGTATGAAGAGAGCAACAGCATTAGACAGGAGACCAGACAACAGAGTGTAACATCCCTACTCACATTAAGATTTATGAGTCTACTAATGACTTATTAGCTATATAGCACTGCAGATGCACACAGCATTTTACAGTAAACTACTGAAGAACCTGTGAAGGGGGTAGGGCAATACTGGTAGAAGCAGACTGCAGAAACTCTTAGTCAGAGTCTTTAAAAGAAGGGTTGACTCATGTCTGAATAGACAGTTATGAAGGGCTGTTCATTTATAAGGGTCCCTCTCGCTGTTCTCCAATGACCTGATGTACTTTCTGCTGTAATATCTCAAAATCTGTATTGTTTCTTTCCTTTGCACCTGAATTTACGCACTACTTTCAGAGACTCTCTTCATGCAGCAACATGATCTTAGAAAGCATTGCAACTGAAGCTAATTCTTCGCTTGGCGGTTGGGTTAGGCAAGCCTCTGTTTTCCTGTAATTAAACAGTAACATAGACTGATTCCCTCAAATCAGCTTGATGGCTTCCCTCGTGGCACCTGAATTACCCCCTCATAAAGCACACGCCTCATTATCTCTTATGCAAATGGCACCTTGCAAGGACAGTCACGAAGATGCCACTATCAACCTTTACAGCTCCAAAGGTTAATGCAGACAAAAGGTGCTCGCTACTGCCACTCACTTCAGAGCCTTGACAAAGAGCGATTCCGGGAGTTTCGTCAACAGGTTGTGCTGAAGGTCCAGCACCTCCAGCGGAATGTGTTCTAGAAGAGGTGGAAGGCTCTGCAGACGATTGTGCCCCACCATCAACTTCCGAAGGCTCAAGCTGCTGAGGATCCTAGAAAGACACAGGGTTTTCTATATCAGCTTGGTTCACTCCTCTTCACATCCAGAGAGTGGGAAAAGGTAGTATTTAATCCGTTATAATTTCACTGTACAGCAGAGAAAAATTAAAATACACTGATCCATAAAATGTAAGCAATGACGAAGCAGAAACACACACGTGGTAAGGTGCCCCAGTCACTGTGAATGCTTGCAATTGTATCTACATTTCCCCTCTATGCTACTGCAGATCAGTAACTTGTGATACGAGTCAGTCTGTGTGCCTATGCCTAGCATTCTCTCAAACAGACAAAAAAAGAGAAGTCACAAAGGATGGATTTAAATACCTGTTTACACTTGTAGGCAGAAAGAAGTGCTTCCCCTGTGCCAACTTAAATTCAGAGCTTTGACAGGCTGCCTAGCACTCCTGTATTGCTTCCGAGGCTGTTGTCACATTCTCCAGAATTGAGTGTGTATTGAAGGAAAAGGCCTCTATCCCCACGAACTGCAGAGAATTGCTTGCAGGAATTTTGAGAAAGGATATCTCAACACACCTGGACATAGCCTAGAATCACCCTGCCCATTTGGGTGAGGTGATAATTTGGGACTATATTCTAAGAGCCCTGTACAGAACAGCTATGAAGCATGAAATGCTAAAACTGCATTAGCGCACTGCTCCATGCAGGCCAATTAACTCAGTTTCTTTCTGTATGCTGTGGCTTCTCAAAGCTAATTATACTGGGGAAAAAAAGCCATTCAAATGCAGGCCCACCAATTCCCTTATTCAAGCTGACTCATCCAGAGCTGGCTTGGGTATCTCCACTCAACACTGCCACGCATCACTTTGATACAATTCTGTTTTCGGATAACTAAGTGTAAAAGACAACTTCACGGTGAACTATATCCCCTTATGCGAGGCTCTTTAAACTTTAGTCTGCTGGATTAACCTGATCGATGGCTGAAAGTCCGCTGGCGAAGTTCTAACTGTACACAAGACATATGTACAGTGTTGATGACAAACACATACTGGAAGAGATCCCCAATAGATACAGTAAATTGCAGCACTTAGCAATCTTTAAAAATGCTTAAATTTCTTTTTAGAATATATATTTCTGTGTCTGAATTCTACAGCTTCTTTTTCCATAACATACTTAAAATTTGGTCTTTTTCATCCATTGGTATGGCTAAAATTATTTTCTAAGTTCTCATTATTGTGTCCTTGTTACATCCTTTTCTTGCTTTTGATGTATATAGTCTTGTCTCTGACAACCATCAGAATGTCACTGCTAAGATCACTTCCTATGCCTGCTGCTTTAACTGCTTCAACGAGCTCTCTGCATTTCTTCACTGCAATCCATCCCTGTGTTCAATTCCGACATAGCTTACCCTGGACACTGGGTGTCACTCGTTACAGTCGCACCCCCACCACACACACTTGTTAGGCTAAGAACATTTGTGCTTTGCTTCTTCCCATGATATCCCTGGTACCTTGGGGAAGTTATTATAAATATCTGCAAAATTATCTTAGTTCTTGGCTTCCCTTTACCACATTTCTTGAGAAACTGAAAGGGAAACAGGGAGAAAGGAGATGGCTGATGATGTGTTGTGAAAGCTACCTTTGAGATCGGCTCTATCGTATCTCTGTGATATCTCCCTATGAAAGGTAACAGATGGAATCTCTGCAGGGCAATGCAAGGCATATTAGGGCCTCACCTATGACCTGTGTTCACAGACACTATGGTAACACAAATAAATCATAGCAGTGTGTTCTACTTCAGGTGCAAACAGCTGCAGTAGAAGCCAGAAGCATAGGATGAAATTACCTGGCCCCTGTTATTCAAGAAGCTGATTTGGAAGTCAGTTCTTTCCAACATTTGAATACAGAGTATTTTCGACGCTGCACAGAGAAAGTAAGCGGATTATATCTCTGCACAACAAGGAATAAAGCAACTGGAATAGCACTGCTTCTCTTTCCCCAGTCAGCTCACCATAGAAGAAAGCTCAGCTCTGTATAAGAAGGTTTGCTGACCTCGATGGAAGCTCCACAAGGAGGTTGTAGCTCAAATCCAAAACTTCCAGTTTCTTTGCTTCACAGGCCCAGTCTGGGACACACTGCAGTTGATTGCTGAGAAAAGCAAGGGGGAAAAGCTAGACACCAGCACTCCATTATAGAACATACCCTGTTTGAATGCTGCATGACATTAGTGACAGCCAAACCAAAAACAATTGGCAGAAAATGAAAAGCAGTACCTGAGCTAGCCACGTGGAATTTATCTCACGGCTAGCTGTGTAATGCAAACTGAGCTGGTGCATGACTGCTAGAAGGTACTGATGCAAGGCTCTGATGATCAGGCTTTTTGTTTACAGCACTGACATCAGCAGAACAGGCCACCCTACGCTATCCTGCTATCAGGCTTCAACCCAGAACTGAAGCAAAAGGTGATCAGGTCCTCTGGGCATCCTGTCTTAGAGGTCTCACAACGCTGCTCCAAGGGCAGACATAGGCAACAAAGCCAACAGCAGAGATCGCTGGCAGCTACCCTAAATGTTTGCTCCACAGATTCCCACCATTCAGCCCAGTAAGCTGCCACAAGTTCAGTGGTCCCTGGTTGGCTTTTGTTGCTGATTACAGCCTATAGCTGAAGGACAGCCAGTCACCTAGACAGGTCATACTGGTTCAGAGGGGCTTCTGGTCTGGGAAACTTTCATCATTCTTCAGTGCTGGGCTTTCCAGTTCTATTGTGAAGATGGAGTGCCTTCCCTCAATTGCTCTCAAGTCTTTCAAAAGCTTAAAAGCTCCAGACAATTTCTGCAGAAAACAGCAAAGGTGTCCCGATGCTTTCTATTCTGTGGTGTATAGTCACTTACTGAGAGAGTTCTAGACATGTCAGTTGACCAGGAACCGGGTAAATATTGACAGCTGTCAGACCTGATGAAGTAAAGCAAATAATTATGATCGCAGAGCTTCAGAGGGAAAACAGCACAGAGAAGCAGACAGACTAGCTAGCAAGTGAGACTCGTAGTCTTACTTTATCGATACTCAAGGTCTCTACTCATCCTTTCCAAGACAGAGTTCACACTTCATACATCTGCCAAGTGGCACTACAGCTTCTCACTATCCCATTTCTCCATCTGCCATGTGGGGGTACCAGAACAAGGGAGAACTGTACTTTTATGTGTGGACTCCCAAACAGATCTCATTGGAAGACGAATCCCTTGGACAGTAACTCAACACCACAACCTCCCCCTGTTACAGTCTGTGCACATACATGCATATGTGATCCCTAGGAGCTGACCCCAGAAGACCGATCGCATACAGTCTCACTACTGTAACATCAGTGTAAGTATTTTTTTGTGGGGGTGAGGGCAAAGGGACGTTTTCCTTTGTTTCCAGGGCTTGAAGGAAGAAGGCAGGTGAAGAAGGCAGAGAGACATACAGTTGCTGTTGGCATAGAGGGCCCGAAGAGAGAAGCCACTCAGCGTCAACTCTTTCAGCTTATTCCGCTCGCAGTGCAGCTGCTCCAGGCTGCCCAAGGAACTCAGATCCAGATGTGTCATCTGATTGTCTCGTAAATCCATGTAAGTCACAGATTTGTTCCCCTCCAGAGTGTCAGCTGTTGCTCTCTTCAGGTTGTTCAGCCTAAACACTCAGAAATAACAGTTACAGAGTCAGAAAATAGGACACTGAACACTGGACATCAGTAAGAAGAGAGAAGAAAGAAGAGGAAAGGAAGAGTTCTGGTGAAGGCTAATGCCAAAGGTGAGCACAGTGAAATGTGTGAGGAGCAATGGTGGATTTCAGGCAGTGAATACAAAGAAAAACATTTCCTCTGTCTGCACTGCTATGTGCAGTGCAGTCTGCACTATGCTATGTATTATCTTACTCATTCCCCGATGTTTAAGAGATTCTGAAGACCAGTCTAGAAATCAGAAGCCAGGCCAAGGGACAGCTACTTTGCGCTGACACAGGAAGCTAATGCAGAGACTAGATACTAGACTGCTTTGCCACAGACAAAAAGTTCTTTGTCCCTTTCTGAGAGCTCTGCAGTTGGCAGCCTGGAGAGTCAGGATCGCGTCTTGGGGGGGAGGCAGAAACGGGTAGGAGAGATCAAAGAGCTACCAAAGCTCATGGTAACAGCATATCAAAAGAGAAATCTAGAGGACTGAGTCACATTTAGTGGCTTCAGGCATTGCTCAGTTAACCTTGTTTCTCTAAGTGAATGCTGCACACACTCAGAAACAGAACTCCCTAAAAGCTAAAGAATCAGTAAGAGAAAAAAATTACACCTAGTTTACTGCAAAATGTACTAGAAGTTACACAGCTCCTCTGCTGTAAATGGAAAGTAGAAATCTGGTTTATATACATATGCAGGTTTCCCCCCCTTACCTCAGGTCCACACTTTTGATGTGGCTCATACGGTTCAGCACTGCAAGGTCCAGGGTCTCCAGCAAGTTCCCTGCCAGGGCTAGTTTGTCTAGGATGACGAGTTTCTCACAAATTGCTGGCAGTTCACAGAAGTTGTTGAAGGAAAGCCCAAGACAGCTGAGCTGTTGCAGACTTCCCAGTTCTTCTGGTAAGGACGTGAGGAAATTCCCATCAAGCCAGAAGGTCTGGAGACTGCAGCAGTGAAAAAGAGAAAGAAAATAATTCAGCAGAGTAGTGAACATCACATTTAGCATTTTCAGGGAACTTCCTCATATAGATAGCTGGTCTCAGTGTGGTTGTTTTTTTACAGGTACCTAACAGCTAATTTTATTCTTAGACACATAAAATTACTGGAGTACTTCTATTACGCATGTAATAGGCTTGGAACCACATGTATGCAATACCAAATAGTTCCTAAACTATTTTGGAGGTAAACTTCCAGTTGTGCCAAAGACTGTAAGTTAATGTAAGCAAAATACAAATCAGTACTTACGTTGTAAATTAAAGATATTTACTTAATCACTTGGTTTTCTACAAATTAAGAACTCCTCACTTAGTATGCTGGACAATTAAAAGACCTATGACAAACTAAAACCAAAAACGACAGCAGTAACAGTACAGACCTGTCTCATAAGAAACAATAAAAATCAACTGCGCCACCATCCAATCGCTGGAATCTCGTATCACTGTTATGGCACTTATTCACATCTACGGCACTTACGGCACAGTTTGATCACAATTCCTACCACCCTAACGTACTGGTAACAGATTTTTACATTCTAGTTGTCCTTTCAGACACTCAGAAAAGAATAGGGTAGCTTTCTGTTGCAAGATGAATTGTTTTAAAGTTTGCATGGCTTTTGAGACTCAAATCCCCAACATACAATTCCCTCATGATGATTATGTTCCAACAAATAACTTTCTGAACATTTTTTAGCGGTGGTAGAAATTCAATCTGGGACCATAAAAAGTTCTTATGAATAAAGGCTCAAGGGGTCATGAAGATGACTGGACCTGAAACTAAGCTGTAAACCTCTGAAAGCTGTAAGCCTGCATTCAGCTTTTTCCTCACAGTTTGCATGTGGCTAGAAGATCACTCTGGAAATTACTTGCTTACATCCAATGTAGCTGCAGATACTCCTTTTTTAAAGATATAAGCTGGTGGGAGAGCAGGCCACAATGAACCAATAGCTCAATACCAATGTCTATCTAAACAAACGCAATAATAGTTTTGCAATTAACTTTACCTAAGCTTAAGCTTTTTGCTTTCTGGGTAGCTACTGGGGAAAATGGAGGAGGCTTTTACTTCAGCAAACAATGTAAGACAAAATTTTCAGAGGGGATTGCCCGAGTATTTCCATGTTAAAATCCTCTTTCTAACATAAAAAGCAACCAATTCTGTAGAAAGCTATCAAAACATACTAGTGCTGACAAAAATCACTAGACCTCTGTGAGAAGTTACCACAGAAAAGTTTTATACAATAAATTAAAACTGTAATAGAAACTGCATCAGTATTGAAGATATTAAACACAAATAATAAACAGAAATTCAGAAAGTCACACACCTGTGCAACTGCAGCACAATGTGCATTAACTTATTTGAGAAACAATACAATTGTTTTCAGACAATGCTTCACCTGCATCATGTTTCCTCATCTTTTCTACATCAGCAGCTGTAATGTTTTAATAGTAATGATTGAGGAATTGCACCTGAGACTGTCTCTCACCCTATAAGGTACCCTTATACTTTAAAATTGCATACAGTTAAGAAATCTGCAATCCCTTTTGTATAAGACATTTATGAATGCTGCAGCAATATAACCAGCACGCTCTTGCTTGTATAAGTAAGGTCCACAGGCTAGGCCTTAGAATTTGAGAGGCATGTATATTTTTCCATAGTTCTACAAAGCCTAGCTGATCTCCATAAGTGTTTCACTGTACTAATCTGCGGCTTCTGGAAATGGCCCTGACAGCATAATATTTAGAAACTTGTAACTGTTTTTATGTAAACATAATAATATTTATGTTTAACCAATAAGGCCCCACCATAATAGTAGTTTAAAAAAATTTAGAAGAGAATGTAGGAAGGAAACAACAAGAAAGCAGGCAAGGGAGTGTAAGATGGCAACATATGCAAAGAGAACAAGATGCATTCAAATTTACATAAAAATTGGACAAAAACCTGCAAGAAATCATACAAGTCACCCCAAAGTAAAAAAACCCAAAAACCAAAAAAACAACTCCCCAAAACACACACCCCACAGAGAACGTAAAAAGCTTCAAGTTTACTAAACTTTAAGTGAGAGTACATTCATATGCTTAGAAGCCTTCACGTTTACTCTAGTTCAGCAAGGTGGCGCCTGTGATTCACGGCATCAGAACTGACTGTTAAGTGTCTTCCTACGCTACTCCAAAATAGACAAAATCCATTAATCTTCTCTATTAGAAAACTGATTTACACTAATACATTTTACATAGCTAGTAGAATAGGCAGGAAGTCACAAATGATGAATGATAACTTGCTATATACCAGTGACTTAAAATGGCAACTGTATAAACACGCTGTGATATCTTCATTTTCAAGGAAAAACAAACCTTATTGGACCATCTTGGTTCTTGACCTTCTGCTGGAATAAAATCCATCATTCAGCCTTCATGGGCAGAACAGGCTGCCCCAGCACTCCAACTTTCCTGTGTAGTACCTTCACATCAGCCGTGCTCAACCGAAGCACCAAGGACGTTTATGACCACAGATAAAAAGAATACTCACTTCAACAGTTTGCCAATCTGGCTTGGCAAGTAATGAAGTCCATTACAGGAAATATTAAGCTCTGTCAGAGTAGCGATCTCGCACAGTGACACAGGAAACTCTCCCAGTCTATTATGAGACAGGTTCAGGCTCTTCAGCTGAGAAAACCTATTGGCAAGAATACTAGTTAATTCACAGACCTCCATGGTCTCAAAGCAAGAACACACAAAACCAGTCATAAAGAATTTTACAGTCTTTGCACACCGGTGCAAAGTCAGCTAACTCATTGTGGGAGTTTCTGGACAAATTTGGTTTTAAGTCACCGATACTTTGTATCTCAGTGGTAATGCTGAAAGTGATCAAATAGCATGGTTTTACTGCAGAAACTGGTAACAACCTTCTACCCTGATTCCTGACAGGCTTCCTCCTAGTGACTGTTACTAAGATTAAGGAGACTAAAAATACTCAGTTAAAAAAATTTACCCTCAAAGAATTATTTAGAGTAACAGTTTACAATTACACAGCTTGGGAAAACAGGAGCTGAAAACATTAACTGGAACTATTCTGAGAATAAAACAGAAGAGGGGAATACCCTTTTCCAGCTAGGCACAACAGAAGGCCGAGCAGAGCTGTAAAAAGGAAAACCGGGAAAGCGCTGACTTCACGCTGGGAAGCCCCAAGAGCTGCACCCAGAGGTCCTTGGAAGAGACTCCATGTCTAAAGTGCCACTTGCATGGCAGACTGTACCGTAAGCACAGTCCTGGAAGTACCGACGCAGCCCTCGCAGTCACTACGGTCCCACCTGTGCTTAACAGATGGTTGCCTACTCCAGCTCCTTCTGTCACCGGGCTAGGTCCAAACAGAGAGAAGAAACGGAGCACGGGCTGGGGTAATACGCAACAGGTTCTTCTCAAGGAGTTCTTACCTCTTTCTACAGGAAACAAAAGTATTTTTTCCCCAAATAATAACCTCCCCATCCCAAACTGGAGCCATCAGAAATTAATGCAGTGGGGAAATGAATATCATGCTTTTACGAGACAACTGCGAATCTAATGTAACGTACCAGAGACTTATTTCTTGCAAACATACAGTTCATTCATCTGCTCCACCCACCATGCTTTTTGCTAGACAATGGCGAGTAGCTCTTATTTTGAAGCAAATGTTTTAATATAGGTAACAAACCCAAAGTTAATTAGCTGAGGGAGAATGTTTCTGCTAGCTTGAGATGTCTTGAGGTACAAGACTGAAAGGTTTTGAAATTTTTTCTTCTTTATAGCGACTCCTTTTTCAGATTCAGAATACTTGGAATGACCTGTGTAGGAACTATGAATTATATTTCTCCATTTTGCTTTACAAGCTTTGGGGGTGGTGGTGGTGTCTTTTTTAAAAGAGGGAGCATACCTGAAACTTTGACATGGCTTGTTTGCTTTGAGAAAGCAGCCTGTCATATAAATAGGGGCATAGGCATTTTATGTTTGCTGCAGCCACAAACAGACTCTCTTGTAAGGCAACTGAAAGCCAAAGAGAAAGATGCTGTATTGGCAATAGCCTTCCTAAAGGGAACATATTGTATGATGCAAAGATTAACAACGATACAAAAATCAGAAACTTGCATACAGAACTTCACAACAATAATGGAAAAGAAGGAAACAATGAGGATAAACCTGCAGATCTGAACTTTCTCATTAACTGGTTCAACTTTAAGAGATTTAGGACAGATCACAGTTCTCAGGTTTTGGAATCAGAAAACTCTTTAATGAAACTGCTTTCTCTGGAGTTCTACAATGGCTTTTTCTATGGCACCTGTCCTTAAGACCAAGCAGCTCTTTCTCTGTCATTAGCAGAGTGTGGTGAGAAGCTGCCCCGAGAGGCACGGCATTAAACGCAGCAGCATCACCGATTTTTAGAATTCATCCCTCTGCAGCAATATCAAAGCAAACACAAAAGGGGCATAAAAGTTTCCAAAAGCTGGAGGGAAACTGGTACATGACACAGCTTGGTCTGAGACTCCTCAAGCAGACCGTCGTATGCAATGGGGAGGACAATACTCAAAAGCCTTCCGAGTTCCCCTTCCGTTCCTTCGCCTCCGCCCCAGTCATCTCAAGCTGTAGGGATGCAGGAAGAGAATGCAAATCCAACTCTCATTCAAGTTGTATACATGAACCATGTATTATAGGGAATAAGGATCTTGAAATCATTACGGCTCCTCAAGTTTTGGTCTGTGCTCTCACAGGGCATATTGAGATTACAGCAGAGAGGTATGGAAACACAGCAGCAAATCCTCAATGGGATGACCATCCTCTGTTCAGCAGCCCAAACTGGTGCTGGCCTGAAATATTCCCAATTTAACGCAACATCCTGTTCTGCTGCCAAAGCATCCCAGTACAACTCTGTATCAACTAGCTAGAGTGGCGATAACAGACACGCGTATGTATACATATGCGTGTGCATGCACACGCTGATCAACGAAGATCAGACTTGATAATGTTTTCCAGAAAAGGGAGATACTTGAAACGCAGTACGTTACATAAAAAATAAGCTAGGAGACGTAACAAAACAGGTGGGGTTATTTAATTTCCTTTGCTTAACATTTCCCTTTTAGTTAATTATTTTTGTTCCATTATTATAGTTATAGCTAATTAGACTCCTAGAGCTTCAAAGATTTCCTCAGAGGAAGAGATCTGATCGTTGCAAAAAATTCTGGTGTTCAGAACTGTCAGTCTCTAGGCACTGATAATACCTACTGCAAGGGAGCAAGTTTCATTTGGGGCTGTGACCTGATAAACATCCTAAAAACCTGAGAAAGAAAATCTTTTCAAAAGGCAATGAGCAGCCTTATGTGGGCTACCTAATGCTACCTGTTTATTCAAGATTGTGTGAAGTGAGGGCTTCTTTTATGGCTTTTGTTTGTTTGAGGATTTCAGCTTCATCAGACATAGTGACTGCCAGGAAAAGAGTCGAGTTTCTGACATGTCAGATCTCTTGTTGATTACATGCAAGGTCAAAAGAAATTTCAAGCCCTTTTGGTGATCCTGTGAACCAAGGATACCGCATTTTAGAAAATAAAGTTCTGATATGGTTTTCAACATCATACAGTGTATTTGAAGAGAGAAGTAGAAAGCAAAATCTTGAATTATTTTAAGCAGCTTTTCCAATAACAGAATCTATTACAATTCAGCAGTTAGAAAACATTTAAACAAGTTTGGAATTAAAACAAAACCAGACTACAATCTGACTCTCAATGAAACTGCAAAGAATTCCCAGAGGTGTGAATTTTTTTTTCCCTGTATACCCTCATGGATACCTAGGTATCTCATTACTCTGTAGGAAGAAAAATGAAATAACCTGGTAATAGGTCCCTAGAGATAAACAAAACAAAAGTATAACAAAAAAAACCCAACCCAAACAAAAAACCTGCACTTCTGCAAAGTTTCTCCAAATACATTTTTCTTAAGGCACAATGTGTTCCAAACACAGAGCCATTTGACAATATTACTACAGGCTTCCTAACGGCTTTTGAAATTCATAGAGCGATTCCTTGAATTCTTTTTAGCATGGCTAGAATAGATATCAACAGACTAATCTTCCTCTAGATCTTTATGGTCTTCAGGACTTAATTTGAAAATATTTTTGTAAGACTCCTTCGCTTACCTAAGACGACTACGTCATGCTTTCATACCATGACACAACTGCTACTCTCTTAAAAGCAGATCATGACAAGTTCCCAAAGCAAAGCTGGAGTCTCACAGGCCCTCTGCCAACTCCAAGTGCACACTAACATTAAGAACTTACCAAAACAGGCTTTTTCAGATCTGCACTTCTTCCTACAAACACGTACCCACAACAGCAGCATTATGCTTTCCCTCACCTTTTACGTTATACCCCAAGATGTTCTCTGTTTAACAAGCAGCCTTATATTGCTATTGCATCTTGTCCATACAAATGGCATATTGCCCCACAAGGCTCATCTCAGATCAAACTTAGCACAAAGAATCTGCGGAAGGGAGTTAATGAATACTGAAAATTGTTGGAAGCTTATGCCTGCCTGCGCTGTCCAGTTCTGCTTCCTAGCCCCCTCATTTGGTAAAGCTTCCTGAAGATCAATCTTTTTACCACCCCACGAGAATGGGCAATACACTCCCCCTCCTCTTCATCCCTGGATGCACATGTCAAGAACTCCAAATGCAGAAAAAAAATAATTCTTTGCAGACCTGCAAAGAGAGTCAAGACTCCCTGCTCCACTTGATCTCATAAAATTGTGTCGTAGGTTGAGGTAGATGATGTCTTGACTGTAGAAGAGGTGCTCAGGTACTTCCTCAAGGCTGTAGCATGAAAGATCAACCATGCTAAGTCGCATAGACACAACCTGAAAAGAAGGAGGAAGAGCTGCAGCTGTGCAACAATTTTTCTCTGGAAAATGGAAGGCCAATGAATGCAAGTAGTAAACAATCTGCAAGAACGTGAAAGAACCGCCTTGTACCCACCAGGTAGAGTCCATGCAGGAAACTGAGTCCACGGAGTATGAATTTATGCCATTTGCTACTATTGTTTCTGCAAGCCCCCTGACAAGGATGCATATCTGGATACCAACTAGGACACACAGAAAGCCCTGCTCTGTATGTGCAACAGGCGCTGCCTAAAAGCTAGACCGTAAGAGAGCCAACCTCATAGAGAAAACCATATCTTTGGCAGAGGGAACTGCTGAGAAAGCATAATCTGAGTGCCTTCCACAGATGCAAGCAGCAACAGGAAGCAGTTGAATTTCCAGTTCAGACCTTTAAGGTTTACAGAACCTCTGCTTGGCCTAGCTACTTCTTCCGACTTCCTTTTGCTAGCTTGTTCAGGGTACAATACTGGAAACATAACCTGTTATGATGAAAAGGCTTCATAAATTATGGTTTTGTAACATTTCATAAAGTCCCTGCAAATATCAGATCTCCTTTCATTAAGTATGCTTTGTTTCGAGGTCTTTGGTGCTTCATTCCAGATTTTATGACCTGCTTTATCCTGAACTCCTTTCATATTTCATAGTATTTTTTATATATATGTATATATGAGGTCAAAGTGTGGCTCAGCATTAAGCTATCGCCATACAGTTTTACTTTAACGTGGAATAAGAAAGCAGCTCTGAACAAACTACACTTCCCTTGCTGATCTATGATCTCTGTGTTAACTCAAACCTATCAGGGTGGCCCTATGCCAGCCCAGGTCACAGTTTAGGCGGATTCACGTATGGCAACAGGTGCAATTTATAGGTTTCTATGGCTGTAACAGTGACTAGTGACCTGTAATTAGCTACTCTCAATAGCTGCAGCGGGGGTGAAAACACGCAGAACTACTATTCAACATTATTGCACAGGCACAGAGAGAAGAGAAGGCTAAAAGAAAATCTCTGTAGTCCTGAGCATGTAAGAAATGAAGAAAGCTGGAAAGTGTCCCAGGTACTTTCTTCAGCATCATGGCTTCACCTCTGCCTGCATACCGAGCCTGCATCAGAAAACCCCTCTTACCCCTGTACCCACCACCCGAACTACTGCAGCCTCCAGGGCCTCACCGTGGATGCCTGTCGGTGCCACCGCTGGCACTCCGCCAGCGTTTCAAAGGAAACATGGTATGTTTGAGCTTGTGCTCCAGCAGATGTGAAAGCAAGCGTGTACTGCCGACGTTTCATCTCTTCCACCTGCAAAGGGAGAATTGGAAACAAAACAATCTGCCTGAACTCCAGCAATTACAAAAGATCTGAAGTCTACGGTGAGGTATTACTGACTACCAGTAACATTACATTTTGCTGAAAACACAGTTGTAAAGTTATTGGAGAGAAATACAGGAGTAAATCATAGCGTAGTTTGGGATGGAAGGGACCTTTAATGGCCATCTAGTCAACCCCCCCTGCCATGAGCAGGGACATCTTCAACTTGATCAGGTTGCTCAGAGCCCCGTCCAACCTGGCCTTGAATGTTTCCGGGGTGGGGCATCTACCGCCTCTCTGGGCAACCTGGGCCAGTGTTTCACCACCCTCATTGTAAAAAATTTCTTCCTTTTATCTAGTCTAAATCTACCCTTTTTTAGTTTAAAACCATTACCCCTTGTCCTATTGCAACAGGCCCTACTAAAAAGTTTGTCCCCATCTTTCCTGTGAGTCCCCTTGAAGTACTGAAAGGCCAAATCCTTAACATTTTTGTGCTGAAGTAGATCCAAGAAGTAATAATTTCCAGAATGCCCATTCACAACATTGGCTACTAACGTGGAAACAGAACTAGCGTCTCTCTGTTTTATTAGCCTTAAGACTACTACCTAAGCAAAGCAAGTAGAAAGTGGCTGTACAACTCTGCACATGTTAATGCAGTATTTTGTTACAAAAGCCTAGATTAACCTCTTGTGGATAATACCCATCATTATAATCCCTTCTCCCTTTCTAAGCCACAGGAAGCCAGAAGTCTTACCTTCCCTCCAACGAGAGGCAGGATGTGCATCTTCCCTGTGTGGCTGTCTTTCACAGAGGACACAATGAGGCACGTACCACAGAGAATTACCAAGCGCTCTGCCCACTTGTGCAACTGGGTCTTTCCTTTGCGTACGTTATAGACTCCAGAGAGCAGGATGCGATCTAACTGTTCCACCTGACATGGCTTTTCTGAAGAAAAAGGGGACATTAGCATTTATTTGCCATTTGTTCTTCATTCTCAGCTGTGAGTACAAATAGCAACACAGCTGTAACATGCAAAATCAGTTATTGTAAAGAACAAGTAAAGACAAGACAAGTTGCACTTGAAAAAAAATCTCAAGCAGAGGACAAGCAACTTCCTCAGTCCGTGCAGTAATCTCAGATAAGCAACCACTGTATGCCTTTCAGTATGTTACAATGGTTGCCACGTAGCGTATTTTTAATCTACAGGTAATTACAGACCTTAGCAAACTTACACACTTGCCAAACATCCTTCATTCAGATGCAATAGAAAAGCAATTTCAAACTCTTGTTGAGTCAGCTAAAGTCACAGGAACCATCAAATAAATGGCTTCTACTGGGCTTTAAAGGAAGGCCTGGAAAATCAGGTACAGAAGGAAGTTATTTCCCTGAAGATGACTCAAGTGAAAGGACTCGAGCACTGACTGTTATACCTGGCTGTGTGCACTGCTAGCCGTGACTCTAACCAGCAAAGTAGAATTCTACTTCAGCCTTCTAATGCACATACATTTACTTTTAGGTCATCCTACCTCCTTGCCCCTTTTATTATTTTTTTTCTGAAGATGATGATGAATCTCCCAGATGCTTTTCAAGATTCTGTCCACTGTTTATACTATCTTACTGGCTAGGAAAATTTTCCAAATAGTCACTTAATTGAATACTTTAAAGAACAGGAATAACCCTGACCTGACGGACTTGCGAGTTTCAAGTGTTAAGAATCTCCTCATATTAAATTTATATTTCATTTTATCCTAAATAATGCCTAAGACAGGTCCTGGCAACGGGTCCTTTGTTTTACTTAGGAAAGGATCAATTTTTTTTTTGAAGTTGCTACTGAGATGCTGCTTCTGTCTTGAACTGTCCTGCAAGCGTCCTGGTATCCATAAGCAGCATGAACCTGCAGGTATTTATATTCCCCCCACCTGCTGCCCGAAGTCAGACAGAGGAACTGAGTAGCCAACATATACGCCAGACAATGACAAAAACTCTAGTTAGATCTGCTGGAAAAATATTCTCACTCTTGGTTATGCATGCCCCACTTCCAGACAGAAACCATACTCCAAACTTTTATTAAGAGCAAAAAGTTAACCACTGACTAAAGTTGTTACACTGTTTCTCAGTTAGAAAGCAGGGTCTTCAGCTTGCCAAATTTAAAGCATTGTCTTGATGTCTATACCAGGCTGAATTTAGCTGAAATATTTGGCTGTTTGTTTATTTACAACAGTAGCTTTGTTTCAGGGACATGAAGTTTGGCATAAGATGTCCTTTAATGGTGAGAAACTCTAATCATCCACAGAAAAAATTGCTTGGATTTCACCAAGCTGAAAGACCAGCCCCAGACTTGTAGGAATAGAATATTACAGGACCAAAAGCAGTACCCTTCTGACTGCCACAGCAGCATTGTTCCAAGCACCAGATACTACAAAGAAGCTACACCGATCCTCCAGTTTCCCTGTCCTCTCTGAAACATCCGAGACACCCATGTCCTAGCGCTAAGGAAACATCCAGGGGCAACGCTCAAGGACTTCTACTCTGAATCCCAGCTTTTTCACAACTCCTCGAGCTATGGGTAAGAATGGTCTTAACCTCTAGGGACAGGCAAGTTCCTGTCACTCTGCAGCTCCTGAGCTTAGCCTTGAACGTCACTGTGATCACGCTTAACTCCATGCTCCAATGAGCGAGCAGAGGCTTTCCCATGGAGAGCAAAGACACAGGTCACCAATAGACAGAGCTACCACCTCTAACAGCACCCTACAAGTTACACAAGTCCAGCTATAGCAATACAAGGGATCAAGACAATTCCCCACCAGAGAAAGTGTGTTACCCTCTACAATTCACCCCTGTCACAGCTGACAAAGATGAACAGTTTGAGGTCCCTAGAGAGGTTCTTCCACTTGATCTGTTGTTGAAGCATGTAAAGACCCTGTAACATTTGGTCTCTGAGCTTGCCCCATCCAGCCTGGGTCACTGGCCTCCATTCTCCAAGTGACTTCCATTGAGAGGAAGCCCTCTCCCCATTCTCCCAGACAATCTAACACGTCCTCTCCCCTCATAAAACTCTTGAGCTCCTACAAGTACCTCAACAGCCAGACTTGAGGAAGCATGCTTCCCTCTCACTGCTATTTAATGTGGGATTTCTATTAATCCACTTGTATTTCTATCACCCCAACTGGGCATAAGTCCTCACTATCATAGAATCATAGAATCCTTTAAGTTGGAAAAGACCTTTAAGATCATCAAGTCCAACTGTTAACCCAGCACTGCCAAGTCCACCACTAAACCAGGTCCCTAAGCACTACATCTACCTGTCTTTTAAATACCTCCAGGGATGGGGACTCAGCCCCTGCCCTGGGCAGCCTGTGCCAGTGCCTGACTATCCTTTCAGTGAAGAAGTTTTTCCTAATATCCAACCTAAGCCTGCCCTGGTGCAGCTTGTTACTTGGGAGAAGAGACCGACCCCTGCCTCACTACAACCTCCTACAACTACGCACCAGGGAAAGAAACAGACCCAATGTATCACATGAGAAAGGCAGACAGAAAGTGGGAAGAGAGCAGAGAAATCCAAGAGACATCCCCAAGAAGTGAAAGAAGGCTGCTCTCAGCACTCCAGCGGGTCCAGAGGGGGGCCACGGAAATGGTCAGGTGGCTGAACACCTCTCCCGTGAGGACAGGCTGAGAGAGCTGGGGTTGTTCAGCCTGGAGAAGAGAAGGCTTCGGGAAGACCTCCTTGCGGCCTTTCAATATATAAAGGGGGCTTCTAAGAAAGGAACAGAGAGACTTTTTACCAAGGCCTGTAGTGACAGGACAAGGGGCGATGGCTTTAAACTGAAAGAGGGGAGATTTAGATTGGACATGAGGAAGAAACTCTTCACTGTGAGGGTGGTGAGGCACTGGCACAGCTTGCCCAGAGAAGCTGTGGATGCCCCATCCCTGGAAGTGTTCAAGGCCAGGTTGGACGGGGCTCTGAGCAACCTGGTCTGGTGGAAGGTGTCTCTGCCCATGGCAGGGGGGTTGGACTAGGTGATCGTTAAAGGCCCCTTCCAACACAAACCATTCTGTTATTCTATGAATCTAAGTAATATTTCTCTGGCTGAAATGTATTACTTTGTCCCTTATGTTCTCAGCTGGAGGCTTTGCAAAATTGTCACATAATCCTCCATAGCATTCCCTCTAATTCCTCCCCTAGCTTTAAGAACCACTTTGTCAGCATTTGCTTTTACTTTCTTAAAACAGGTCTCCCGAACACTCTTCAATCCTCATACTTCTTCCTTCATAGCCTCTTTCTAAGCAGGACTACCCTCCCACGCTGACTGAAACTACTCAATTCCATTTTCTACCTACTTGCTTCCATGAAGTTGAGTCACTGTTCCTGAATCCTCAGCAGTTCCTGCACATACCCAAGCTGAATTGCTCATTTTTTCCTCAAAAGTTCTCTACAGCCCTATGCTTGATGCCTCTCCTCCTTCCAGCTGAAGTAACTTCCAACTCCCTACTCCTTGCCCCATAAATCCAGACTGTACGCATGTCATACTTTTCATCTCCATTATACTTCTACACTGTTTTGCCTGTTCTGCATACAGCTCCCAGACAGCCGAGGTTTGTCTCAGATAAAGGGGAGGAGAAGCTGAATTCTTATGATTCTATTTTTTGACACTGAATAAACAAATGATGGCTAGCAGCTTAGTCAGACTACCCAGCTCCACTATGCAAGAACAATTTTCCATTAAAAGCACTTTAATTTTTTTATGAAATGGAAAAAATACTCAGGTGAAGTATTTAGCAGTAATATAGTAATTTCATTATCAGCTTTCCTCCCCCTTATTTCTTCTGCATTTCCTCTTCACTTCAGTGAATTCCTTTGCTGACTGCTAGCACCGTACACCAACGGGCCTACGACTAGCATTCTGCTGCTCCTTATGCACATGGTATCCTGCCCAAACTGATGCCCTAGGCCACTCAGAAGTCTCACTTCTGCAATGAAATGCACTGGGTTTCCAATGGCAGCCTGCATTATTAATAACCAGCTGGCACTTTCACTCTCTATTTACAGGCTGTGGAGATATTTGACCAGGACCTTCCTTGCCCACATCCATACACCTTTTAGAAATACAATCTTCAGGCATATCTAGGCTGAACTGCAATATGTTTCTGATCCCATTAGGAGTTCTAAAGCATTTGCTCTAACATTGGAAACTAAAGACAACAGAGCAATCTTGTGTCTTCCTGTGAAGCTATCTTTTCTCAAGCCATAGATAGGATCAAGAGAACTAAAGAATCGTGGTTTTTTTCGTATTTATCTTGAAAACTCATTATTTTAAGAAATGTTTACTGGTACTTTGGGTGTTTGATTGAGCCATCTATAAACCCAATAGGTCAATGACTTGGGCTTCAGCTGAGTTCCACCTCATAGTTAAAGCTACAGGAACAGCAACAGTCTGCACACACACAATTTCTTACCACTGTAAAAGCGAATCATGCAGCTGAGATCAGAGTTTGCTGCCTCTTCCTGCATTCTGACAGGATCGTCAAAACCCAACCCAGCCAAGTAGTCATACACAATCTGAAGGGGTTTTTCTGTGGGCTCCAGCCTCCTGTCAAAACATACAAGAAAGTTTGAGAATGCAAAAAAGATTAAACAAGCCTCATTGCAGCTAAAGTGTAAGGAATACTGACATACTGGTTGTTCTGCTCCTCTGAAAAGGCCTGGCAAGCACGCATCCCTGGGGTCTGTGCCTCCTGCTTGTCAAGCAGCACTTAAGAACTGTAGCACTTGGAGAATTACATTGCAGAAAGGAAACGGAGAGGAAAAGCAATAGGCATAAGCCATACAATCCATGGTGATCTTTTCCATTCCATGATTTAAGAAGCATCAGGAGGAAACAATGACAAGAAACAAAACCAGAAATACTGCACAAAAAGCAGACACCAGATAATTTAAAAACCTATGTATAATGACTGAAAGATATAAAAGAACTCTACTTAAATTTCTCTTCCAAATGCAGCTGGGAGCAAAGTATATGAGAATCCTCCTGAAAAATGACTTCTAAAAAGAAAGAAAAAAGAAATTTCCCATTCTCTTTGGCTCTCATCAGTGCAAGATTCTCATGCTTTAGCAAATTAACTCAAACAGTACATTTAAAGAAAAGTCGTTTTTAGAACTACAACAAATAGGAAAGATTCAGTGGCTAACTTGAATAAATGGCAATAAGAGAATAAATGAATAATAAAATAATAATAAACTTGAATAAACGGCAATAAGAGAAAGTTACAAAAGAAAGAAACATCAGGTTTAGTATATTCAGAACAGACGTTTTCTGATCCTCTCATCTCACTTCTTCCAGAGACACTGAGTTGTTATTTTCTGCAATAAAAATAACAGAGTTTCTTGCTAAATTAGACGTTTTACTTTAGGGGAAAAAAACCAAACCTTAGTTTAAAAGATTAAGCACTGAAAATGTAAGATGGGAGTTAAAATAAATCGCTCCACTGGTCCACTCATTATCCACCATTAAAAATCCTCATTCTTAATCTAAAAGTGCCTAGCTTCAGATTACGGTCACTGGACCTCAACTTGCTACCTATTCTTTAAACAGGTGTTTATAAATCATGAGACTAACCATTTCAAATTTCCTTTTCAAGATGAGGCTCAATGTGCTTTTAAAATTTTCTTGCAGTAGGGTAGGTCTACTTTGACTCAAAATAATTTTTAACACTTCTTTTTTTTTTTAGCTTATCAACACGCTGTAAGCGCTGGCACCACAACTGTTTGCTGTATCTGTGCACTGACTACAAAAAAACATACAGAGACTTCTTGGTTCTACTGAACAGTATTTATATTCCTAGATCAAACCTGCTGTCGACTATTTGGCACATTCACTCATATCCCTTCGATCCACGAGTCCTCCTGAATTGCACTTTTTGGAAGTTATAGCCTCCTTCCTCTCCTCCTTAGTACTTAGTACACTTGGTTTTTACATAAATATATTCAACGATATTGAGAAGCAGTGTCTTCCAGAGAATACTGCATGCTAAACCATCTAGATCAACCTGTTGCACTGACTTCTCAGTACTCATCACTCCCTCCATCTATGCCTTCCCACGTTGTTACCTTTCTTTTAGCCGCAGATTATTAACAGAGCAACCAAACAGTGCAAATTTACCTTTCTTCATTCAAGACATGCACTAACCCCTCATCCAAAAAAAATGCTTCCAGTGAATAACAGTTTCCAGTTTGTAAGTTATCAGCCAATGAGTTTTACTGGTTTGTGCATTGCTTTTCCACCAACGACGTCAGAACACAGAATGGTTTGGGTGGGAAGGGACCTTTAAAGGCCATCTAGCCCAACTCTCCTGCAACGAGCAGGGACATCTTCAACCAGATCAGGTTGCTCAGAGCCCCATCCAACATCACACACTGCAAGAAATGACTAATGCCTTTGGCGACCAAGCTCGACATTTCAAAGCATCAAGATCAAGTTTGTTCGGTAAGACCTGTTTTCTACTAAACTTTGTTGACTCGCATACATCATTTATACTGCATGTCTTAACGTGAAATATTTTATTACTGTATTTACCAAACCTTTCTGCTTCTTCTCAACTGAAGAACAAAAATATTTCTGATTCTTTTTAATGATTATATTATAGTAGTTCCACTATTACTGACAGCTTTACAAATGCCATCTCATAATTAAGGCAGGACTGATTTCACAAATCATGCACCATTTACAAGTACCTAGTCATCCAGACTTCCTTTGTAGTCAACAGGACACACCTCAAGAAGTAAAATGACCTCAGGTATTTCGAGCATGTACACTGCAACTCTTTCACTTCACACATAGGACCTCTGGATCAGAAACAGGATTACTCTCAAAGTTATGGTCCAAAACAACAAAGTTTCTAGCCCGAAAAGACAATGTAGTTGATACACAGCTGATCCAGAAAACCAGTTCTTACCGCTCCACGTTTGCTAAGCCTGATTAGGGCAACTTTGCTCACCTTCCTTTTTGTTTAACACGGAAATACATCAACTTGCTAGCCAGAAGGGTGTATATGAAATAACGCCCTTCCTCTCACCTCAGAAATTGTCTCTTGGAGCTTCTACTGACTAATAAACTGATGTCGGCCTTGCAGACTCTAGTGTCTAGTCAGCCCTAAATATAATCAGAAAGTTATTGGCAAATTTCAATCCATAAATAGGCTTTATTTAACAGATAAAGAAGGAAAACCTTGATCTGTATCTTCAAATCCACCCAAAGGATCACACCCTGACAGAGCTGGTTTGCTTGGAAATCTGTTCTTATTCCTTCCTTGATTAGGCTAGTAGGATTTAAATTTTAGTTTATGAAATATCAGCTGCCTTAACCAGTAGAAAGCATTGTTTATTCATACCAGTGTCCGTCACCAGTCATAACTTTTAGTTGATTTTTAGGAGTTATCCTAATTTTGTGAAGCTTCCAATATGACTAAAAGCAACATCAGAGATAGCAATTTGATATGTACTGTAAGTATACTCAAAGGTCATACAGGAGAATAATATTCACGCATCAATTTAAAGTTCAAGATGTAATCAGGTGACTGTCAGCAATGCATGCCATTGCTGCTGCTGCTGGTTTGTTGCGGTTTTTTTGTGGTGATGCTTTTTTTAAATAGAAAAAACATTTGGAAAACTGCCTTTTCTTTCCACCCCTTCTTTAAACCAGTAAAGAAAAGGAAATAAAGAGCTAGCCAGTGTAGTTTAATGCAAATTCAGATAAATTTCAGCAGAAAGCACAATCCCTCTCCTTCCCACCCTCCCCAGGCCTAACTATTCTCTTCTGGTATCCAAATCAGATGCTATGACACACATGTATGACAAAGAGACAGTTTCTGCCATGTTGCCAATTATTTTAATGCCTTTTTTGAAGAAAAAAATTTTGTGAAAGCCAAATTCACATAAACTTTGCACAACAAATTTAGCAAATGCTCAGAATCCACGTAATGCCAAATCACTGAGCTCAGATGATTACTAGTGTTCAACTTGCCACCAATGCAGTACAGATATTTCTATCCCGTTACACTGACTAGAAAGAGAGTTTAATCTCCATGGCAAGTACGGCGTTAAATCATACAAAACAGTAATGCAAGTATTTAAGACTTTAAATACATGCTTTTTTCCAAAGTCAGTCCATCCATTAGCACTAGTAAAACAGAAATCAGATTTCTGAACCTTTTTTTTTTTTTTTTTAATCTTTTTTATCACCGACTCAATGTAGTTGGAACAAGCCTCTGGAGTGATCATCAACCACCTACAGCTGGTTGTCCAGGACCTCGTCCAGTTTGGTTTTCAATATCTCGAAGGAGACTCCACAGCCTCCCTGGGCAACCTGGGCCAGTGCTCCGTCACCCTCACAGTGAAAAAGGGTTTCCTGATGTTCAGAGGGAACCCCCTGTGTTTCAGTTTGTCCCCATCGCCTCTGGTCCTCTCCCTGGGCACCACTGAAAAACGCCTGGCTCCATCGTCTTCATCTTTTTCCATCAGGTATTTATATACATTGATAAGATTCCCAAGCCTTCTCCTCTCTAGGCTGAACAGCCCCAGCTCTCTCAGACGAAAGATGCCTCAAGTCTCTTAAACATCGTAGCGGTTCTTTCCTGGACTCGTTCCAGTGAGTCCTTGCCTCTCTTGTACTCCCAGAACCGGACACAGCACTCCCGGTGTGGCCTCACCGGTGCCAGCAGAGGGGAAGGATCACCTCCCTGGGCCCGCTGGCAACACTCCTCCTAATGCAGCCCAGGTTGCTGCTGGCCTTCTTTACCGCAAGGGCACATTGCTGGCTCACGGGCAGCTTGTTGCTCACCGGGATGCCCAGCTCCTTCTCCACAAAGCTGCTTTCCAGCTAGTCAGCCCCCAGTGCATACTGATCCCTGCAGTTGTTCCTCCCCAGGTGCAGGACTTGGCTTTTCACTTTGTTGAACTTCATGAAGTTCCTCTCTACCTGTCCAGGTTTAGTTGCGTCAAATTTTAACGTCAAGACCACATGGAAGTTACCTGGTACCATTTCATGTGTCTTAGAAGCAGAACCCAAGTTTGACTCAGTATCACAAAAAGTGTAACTTGCCTCTGTAATTGGGATGACTTCACTCTTGATGATGCCATCCACTTTATATCTTCAATGACATGAGAAGTCTTCTGAAATAATTTGGAGAGCCTATAAGCAAGGACCAGATCCCATGTTTTCCAAAATAAAATAGAAAATAGCTTCCAAAACAAACAAACAAACAAACAAGTAAAAAAAGAAAACAGCAGTTCAGAGTGGAAATTCAAACTGTGCTGATAATCTGCACCACCACCAATCACTCTGACACTGCTCATCTTCTTGGAACTCCTGGAAAAAGATCCTAGTCCAGCTAAGAGAGAGCTCCCTGTACAATCAGTATGAAAAGCTGATTTATAAAATGCTTTTTCTTTCCCTGCTTTGCAAGATGGACAGGGGACAAGAGATTGGTTCAAAAGAGCATAATGCCATCAATGCTCCTCTCTTTGCAGAGACTTCTTCAGTTCAAATGCAGGCTCTCAGTCTTTTTTAGGACCTTCTGTCGAGATCTAGAAGCTTAGAGCCAAGGACTTCTATGAATCTGTAATTGAGGTTCACATTATCACTGCATTTTTTTTTTTGCTACAGATAGCACTGAACATGACACCGAACTTTCAAAAGAGCTTTCTGAGGTAATCTTGGAAATGACAAACCTGCGTATCCATCTCCTATAACAGGCAAGCTACTAGAAACTGGAATAAATAATAGATTGCACTGAACAATGCTGACTTCCAACACAGTAAACCCTGATGTATTCTACACCCTTCAGTGCAGAATCCAAGAAGAATATGAGAGATTTGACTGGATCTCAAAACACCTTGCCCAAGTTTCTTTTGACTACCCCTACACTCCAATCCTTCTGCTATTAAAGCCTTATGCTTGCCAGAAACAGCTTTTCCAGCATGTGACCCATGGCCATAAACGCTTGAATGTCACTCACAAAAAGAACACTTCAAGTAGTCTGCATCTAGATTTCCTAGGGAAAAAAAAAACCAAAACACTCAAACATTACAATTTGGTTTTGCAAGTATGCACTGAACAATATACTTCTTGCGCATCAGAATTCAGGAAGAACCTTAATACAGGAAAGGGATAAGCACTTTTCATATGACACAAATTAAATCATAGTTCTACAGGTTGCTCAATACTCTCTGAGGTACAGTACTGTGGTTTACCCTCCTGAAAAAGCTGGATACTCTATCCCACCATACTTGCCCCTTCTGGAGATGAGATCTAATTTTTTAAATTATTTTTATTCTTCTCATCTTTCACTTCAGCAAGAATTACTGCTGCAGGGTTTCAAAATGCTAATTTGAAAACCCCTTAATTTTCTTTCTTGTCCACATAAATCAAACTGATATGCTTCTTGCAGATATCAAACACAATGCCCTCAGTTTTGTTTCTTTTCTAAAAAAGCCATGTACAACAGGAACATTGGCAGTAATATCTATTCAAGCCTAATCCCCTAACAAATGTATCTCTCTTGCCATAGTGCCATTCCTATCTGAAAACCAACCAAGAGAGTGGTCTCTACTATCGCACCAGCTAGGCTTGCTTGCCACCGGCTGGAAGACAAAAGCCTTGCCAAAAGTTAAGCCTTCTGAATTCTTCAAGTTGTCTGCAAAATGCCACAAGTTGTTCAAAGTTCACTACCTGGCAAAAGAGTCTGAGTTGACAGAAAAATCTACACCTAAAAAGCCACATGTACGGAGGCGGCAATGACTGACCACTCCGCCGGTGAGGCATGGCTTGGTGTTACACATTTCAAGTGTGAAGACCCAGTGGGAAGGGTGTGCGACTCCCAGCCCGCCTCCGAGCTACTCTTCTGGCACGAGCCGTACGCCGGGTCTGTGGCCCAGGAAACACCAGCGCAGGTCCAGGCGGTCAGCTACCACCACTCACGAGTCCAGCACAGGGCGTTGTAAATACAGCCACGAACAAACCAGCTTGTTAACAGACCATATTCAAACCAGGGAAGGGAGCAATTCACTGAATGCCTTTGGAGACGTTCTGGAGACCTGACGGAATGGATCACTGGTCCGAGTTCTTGTCAAGAGCCATGTGATTCACTAACAAAATCTAGCACAGGCCAGGAAAGGGAAAACCAAAACCAGTACCTGGAACAGCAGTTTCTATATGGGATTTCTTTACTAACACGATCAAGGCTGACAGGTTCCAGAGGCAATAGTTAAAGCTTGAGGTAGACAAATATGCTTTCCCTTTGAGAGAAAGCAATGCGGTGTGAAACCCAAACTGGCATGTGATCACATTAGAAATGTAAAAATTCATCTTGTAGCCAGTGCAATACACACTGAATGCTAGCGCACATGGAGAACGCCCTGGCTGTCACAGCTGCTGCTGTTTGACACAAACGGCCCATTATATCCACATCAGTACCACGTACTGGACGCTTCCAGCAGTCAGAGAAGCAGCTCTGTTAGGTGAAGGTGCAAAGGGTAAGGAAACAGAAAAGCCAACAAAAAGTAGCAACAGTTCCACAACTCCTGCTGCAACCGTGGCTCTTCTTCGTAAGCAACAGTCAAGTTTTCAGATCTCTGGAGTTCAAATTTTTCTTGTGAGGGGTGTCCAGACCAAAGAAGGTATCCGTGCTATTTTTGTTTAATCCTCCCCGCTCCGCAAGAAGGTATAATTTCTGAATATGAAAGGATGCTAACATAAGAAAGGTTTCTAGCTAGAACTCCTCTAAAGATCCTTGAGGTGCACTGTGGAGAAGAAAGTTCTGACAGAAACTGACTCCCCAGTACACGGACTTGAAAGGGAAATGCAGAATGATCACAAGGACACCACTGAATATTTAAAGCGAACACACAAAAAAGGTTTCTGTTATTCTTCCATTTACTGTCCAGTTTTCAGTGTTATGAGTCAGGTGCCAAATCAATCTTTGCCATACCCAGCTTCTGAAAGAAAGTCACCTACTGATATTAAAAGGGTGAAGAATTCAGAAGTTGTTTGGGAGACAAACGTACCTATAGCAAAATGCAATCAGATGCTGAACAGAGTAATTTGTATCTGCAAACGCATTATATTAAAGTCATCAGCAAACTTTGTTCAAGGGAGGAATTACCTCAACAGGGCACGGGGATATCTCGCGCATTCTGTCACCTTCCTGGGGACAAGCGAGCAGGTACCATTCAGACCTGCCTGCTGTCACTGACAGGCAGTACTGAAGCAATACTGGTAACTCCCAGTTCTCTGCTGAGAGCACCCCCGTGGGAAGTCATTCGGGGATCTCTTCTGTGGCAAATACAGTCTGAGAGTTACAAGGAACAGACACGCTGTAATCAATCAAGATCCCCTCATGAAATTTAAGACAAAGCTTGACAAAGTGCCAGACGCACCAAGAGGCAACAAGAGCGGGAAGTAAACATTTACAACTCAGTACTTGCTTCCAAAACACTGGTAGCAGGACCAATTTGCTAATCCAGCACAAAGCCTGCCACAAATCAGAGACAGGCACGGCTACCTAGCATGAGAAGAGAGACAGATATTTAAAAGAATTCAAACACAAAAGCCATTTCAAGAGCTAAAAAAAATTCAAAACGTTCCTCTCTGAACACATCTACAAGCCTTACCTAGCCTTTTTCAGGATCTGCAGTAAAGGGTCTGCTCTTCTTTCTAAATGCTGGGAAATCTGCACACTGTTAGGGTCCAAACCAAGCCAATCTCCTTATAAATTCTTCAAGCAACGAATGGAGATTTTCAGCTGCCTCGATTCATTCGAGTATCCGTCGATCCTTATACAGTATTTCTAACTCACCTGCCCCTGGTTCCGATAACCCAGGCCGGGCAAGGCAAACAGGTCTAAATAACTTTTTTCAAGAGCCAGTTTTAACCACATCCTATTCTCTGCATCTCTTGCCACAAGCACTCCCTCCCTCTCCCTGATCAAACACATGCCACGTTTTTAAAATTCGGACACATGCAACTTAGGACTTTCGTTTCACTATCAAAAAACCAGCTACGAGTCCTGTTCAGCGTGCGTTGTCTCTACTGCTTAGCCTTCAAGCAAGGAGTCCACAGCAATTTTTTTTTACCCTGAGAACAGGGGTGGCAACTTCATAACTGAGTCTTAAGTCCAAAAGAATCAATGCAAAGTCTAAATTCTAACAAACCTAATGGCAGCTTGTAAACCTCGAGTAGTCCATAATACATCCACAGCATAAAGTTCATGCACATTAAACCCTGAGCTGTCTATTGTCAGCCTAAATTGACGGCAGGCATAAAATGTATAATCTGATACTTAAACCTTCTTTATATAACCCTCACTACACTATCTTTCTGTCTACCTTTAATTATTTACCTGGCAGCTCTTCTTAGCAAAAAAATTACTAACACATAAATATTACATGACATAACCGTGACAGTACCTTACACATTTCACTGACTCAGAATAACTGTTTACAGCTTCTTAAATGGCTTAAGTTTTCTGGATGCTAAAATGTCCGTAACAGAGAACGTAATAAAGGAGTACGGGAACAGCAGCCTCTACCTACAAAACGAGGACACACTTCTGGCTGGAGCACCAGCCGAACCCTCCCAGCTAAAACACCTATGGCTTAACTAAGAGATGCGTAAAAGGCGCACCACTACTTTGTTGTGATGAACGGCGTTACTCCAGGCCGTACCTGACTGCCGCCTACCGCCCCGGTCCGTTTCACGCCTGCCCTGCTACCGTCGGTGGGCACAGAGCGAAGGGGGCCCTGCAAGACCGAAGCAAGTGCTTCTCGGGCAGATTTATCCTTTCTCAGCCCTCACCTCACCAGGTCTCCGTGAAGTTGCAAAAAGAGGTTTTTCCTCCCTTCTCCATCGCATATCTCAGACGCCGGGGTGTCCACCGTACAGAGGACCAAGCGCAAGTCTGAAGACGCAGCGGCGGCAGCATCTCTTCCATAAACATAGACGCAGCCTCGTCCGGCGTCCCCCTTCAGCCAGTCCCTCTCCCGGGAACCAAACCGGCTCCTGTTCAAACAGCTCCTGCTCCCGTTGCGCTTCACGTTTCTCTGCAAGGCAGCGCAAACCCCGGCGTCAGCGGCTGCCTCCGAGTCGAGTCCGCAGCTGCCCGCCCTCCTCCCCCGCGGGCCGCAGCCGACCGGTCCCCCGGCCCCGCCGGCCCCTCTGCACAGGCCGCAGGCGCGGCCGGGCCCGGGGGAGAGCCCCGCCGCTCGGCTCGGCTGGGCTGGGGGCTCCCGCGCCGCCGGCGCCGCCTCGGGACTGCTCGCCGTGAGCCGGCGGGAGCCCCAGGGGCACCGGCCGCGCCGGGCCGGACAGACGGCCGGGCCGGACAGACGGCCGGGCCGCCCCGCTCGGACGCGGGCACGGAAAGACCCCGGCCCGGCCCGGCCGTCCCGCCAAGGTCGAGGCGGGCGGCGCCCCAGGCGCGGCGCCGAGCTGCCGCGGCGGCCCCGCGGCGCCGCCTCGCCCCCGCCGCGCCGAGCGGCGCGGGCCCCGCTCCGCTCCTCACCTTCAGCACCCGGATGCCGCCGCGAGGCCCGGCCCGGCCCCCCCGCGCGCCGCCCGGCGCCGCCGCCTCCTCCTCCTCGGGCTCCGGCGTCTCCCTGGGCCCGGGCCCCGGCCCCGGCCCGGCCTCCCCCATCGCCGGCCGGACGCCGAGACCCCGGGCGGCGGCGGCGGCGGCGGCCCCGCCCCGGCTCCGCGCAGGCCCCGCCCCGGAAGCGCGCGGGCTTCCGCCGCCCGGCGGCCGCTCGCCCCGGCGCGGCGGGGTCAGGGCCTGCGGCGGCCGCGGCCGGCGACAGCGGAGGGCTCCGGGGAGCGCGGCCGAGCCGCGTTATGGCGCCTGCCCCAGCCCTCGGCCCTCAGGGCGGGGCCGGGCTGGAGCCGTCCCGGGAGGCTGGAGCCAGGCGGCGCCGCGGCGGAGCGGGTATTCACGGAATGTCGTCGGTGCGAGTCCGCAGCTGCTTCCCGCGGAGCGTACGGTGTAAACTACTCGCTAACCCGACGAGGAAAGAACCACCTTGCCTGCGTACTCTACAGCTGCCCTATCGCACCATGTCCTTCGCTGGCCTCCGTCGCCTCCGTGGCCATCACCTCCCCGGGCTGGGGCTCCGCAGCAGAGCATCCGAGCATCGCCCGCCGCCGCTGCTGCGCGGGGCATCGCGTCAGCTCCGGCAGCCTCAACCGCTGCCTGCTAATAACTGCCATCATCGCCGTGCCGTTCACCAGAATTTGATTAACGCTTTAAGCCAGCTCCTGCTCATGCCTGAACAGGATCAAGCATGTTAAAAACAAAACAAAAGCCTCCCGCCTTCCCTGTAATCACCAATGGT
This sequence comes from Platalea leucorodia, assembly GCF_965183815.1. Classification (NCBI taxonomy): domain Eukaryota; kingdom Metazoa; phylum Chordata; class Aves; order Pelecaniformes; family Threskiornithidae; genus Platalea; species Platalea leucorodia. The sequence continues at coordinate 57,551,871 of NC_138830.1, read as the reverse complement.
TCCAAACTTTAATACACTTTAGCCTGTCATCATCGTATTTCTTTTTTGCTACACTAATTCCTGGTCTTATTTCAGAGTTAAGTCCAGAGATGCTTTCCAAATTCTCACCGTTGCTATTATTACTGTGCCAAACACTTCCAATTCTATTACATGTTTCCTTTAAACATTTCCCGCCTTCTTCCCGGTCTCTCGGAGCATTTTGCTGTACGGCATCGCAGATCCGCTGCCACGCACGCGTCCCGTACGCAGCCCGGTGCGGCGCTCCCCGGGCTCGCCCGCGCGCAGGAGGAGCGCCGAGGGAAAGCCTCCCAGTGCTCTGCCCTGCTCGAGGCCCAGGGCCCGAGGCGACGGACCTGACCGCCGCCACGCAAACGGGCAGTTTCCGATGCCCTTTCCGAATTCTCTGGTGTCTGGAGGGCTCTCCTATTTAAAACCATGAACTGACAGACAAACCGTCTTACCTGCAAGGTTAAAAGTGCTCCCTGGCACTTCGTATTAATTCATGTCATTAAACCAAGGTGGTCACAGGAAAGGCCACCTAGCTCTTAACGCTTCCAGACTACGCACACAAGCTGAGAAGACTTTAAATCAAATTTTCATTGGGCTTTCCCTACAGAAAGGCAGGATTACAACGCACTTCTAGCTACAGCTTTGCAGTTCTGTAACTACTTTGCCTCAAGAGAATTTCCATAAAGGAAGAACACATGGCAATACTGAGGAGATTGTACTTTGCAGAGAGAAGTGCAATTATGTGTTAGAAAACACACGAAAAGTTATCTAATAAAGTGTCACTGTGACTAGAAAACGCAAGAACGAACCTTACAGCAGGCACATGCATTGCTTTAGCGGACAACGAGATCACAACAATCCGTGTCCCAGAGGCACGTGGAGTATGAAAGGGGGCTTTTTAATCAGCACGGGAATCGTAACCAACTCCAAGGGGCAGGCTGCAAACACCAGGGAAAAATTTCTGGGTGTTCAGATCTCATCACACCTTTCCAGCAGCCGGACAAGCATTGCTGCCAGTAGCTGACAAGCTTCAGTTGAACTGTTTTAAGCGTTTTGTAATTGTCTACTCATTACGCTCTCCGAAATTTCCTGGAAAGTTTTTCCAAATTCTGCCCTTATTATCTCACATCATCTGACCTTGTCACGGCCAAACGTTAAGAATCAGCAAGTCCTATCCCACTGTACTTGCAAAAAGCAACAAGGCACAGTTTTAAATCATTGAATATTGACTCATTTTATTAGTCACTTCATAATTTGTTTCAACCAAAAGACAATACACACAGCAGAAGTCTAATGCATCCCATGTAAATGTTTACATCCGTTATGCTCCTCGCTCACCTAAGACTCAGCATTTAAGTGTTTCACACCTCAAAAATAGGTCTGCAGAAGTTTGAATGCCACCAGGCTCCCTGCTCGAATGGCATGTTTTTACTTTAAATTTGGTTGGGTTTGTTGGGGTTTTGTTTTGAGTTTGGCTTTTTTTTTTTTTTTTTTTTTTTACTATACTGTCAAAGAGGTGGGATGCGGCTCTATGTAAAATGTAAATTACAACATCAGGAAAGAAAAAGGAATATACAGGAATAGAGTGAAAGTTCAAGAGGGAAGCAGTCCAGTAGCTCTTTCCCTCACAGCCCCCAAGTAGAAAATGAACACATAGAAAGCGCACCAGCAGATCTAAAAAAAAGCCATCTTTGCTGCTCCATCTCGCAGCTCGTACCAGCCTTGGGGAAGGCACCAAGTCACCTTTCCCAGCTGTTTCAGCATGTTCTGAGTTATATATCCAAGGTACTGTATAGGTGGCAGTCCCCTCACTGCTATTGCTTCAAAAGGTTGTTCAAGGCCATATTTTATCCCATCAACACCTGGACAAAGTCGAATCTTAGGACCTTCCCATGTCTTCTCCCCCTTCAGGCCCATGATGGCCACTATTCTTTCCGTCATTTTTTGACTCGGAATACATTCACTTGAAAAGACAGACATTCAATCTCTCTCAGCTCCAAAGTCTCCAATGCAGATATTGGTAAGATTAGCCATGACGTCTGTATCTTGCTCCCTTTATATTCCCCTTACTGAAGCAAGGAAAATGTTGACCAGACCGGTAAGAATTGTTGCATTCAACTGGTGGAAAAAAGACTCACCCTATCCTCAAAGTGCCTCAGATGTGGACATGCGAGTACTCTCCAGTGAGAAAACAAAGCAGCAGCACAGAGCTTAAGAGATGTACGTAGGGGTCAGGAGCAAGCAATGGTATCTAGTGTAGAAGATACGGCAATTTGTGAAACCTGGCCTTCCTTCTGGCGTAAGGTTAGTACCCCGTCCCTTAGCAAGGGGAAGGGAAAGAGCTCCAAGGATAACAGGAACATTCGGCTGCTACAAAGGAGTGCTTCACAGCCAAGGGACGGCTTCAAGCAAAACGCATTTCAGGCACACACACCACCTCCTTCAGCTCGACTCAGAGATATACGACAAAGCACCTGTTTCCCAAAACACAAGCACTGTGCAAGGGTGGCTGCAGGAGCTAAGAACACAGTAGGAATTTACCCTACAAGCTTACCAGACAGAGACCAACAGTAAAACCCAGCTGTTCCAGGGGACAGAAAACAAGTGCAACAAAAGGGACAAGATAAGCTGTTCCCAGCTATGCTGCAACAAACTGGCCGGGTGAGAGACCATTTACTTCTTTCTCCCCATCTAGTCTCCTGCACCAGCGCTCTTTCTCAGCAAAAACAAACGAACGGAGACGGAGGCGTGCCAGCTCTCAGTACAAGGGACCATGTACAATTCCGCGAGGAGAATGGGAGAGCTTATGGGGTGTTCGGGAGCTAAGGACTTTCCATTAGCTTTGTATCTGGGACACCCTCAGAGCTCACTGGAGTCTAGATTTAACATGCTCAGCTTTCAAGACTACAGAGTTTGAGCTAGTGGGGTGGTGAATAGTCACAAATGCAGTGAAAGCAACAAAGGTAAATGCCCAGCACCTAGAAATGGACTTCGATTCAGCCATTTTCTGCAAGTCTGCCTGCTTCGTGATGCTTCTAGCTGAAGCGCAGTATCTGTCTCACCACTGACAGCCAAGAATGACCCTGCCACAACCCAGAGTTACTTTTAAGGAAATCATACATCATTCTTCTAGATTTTATAACCCCATGCTGATGCCATTTCCAGTAGAATAGTAAAGCTCTTTGCTAATCCAAAGGCCCAAACCTGTTTGATCAATAAGGCAGCAAAAATGCCCTCCAAAAGAAGCTAAATTTATTCCACTACACAGACCAACACTTAAGTCAGTGACAGTCAGTCCTACGGTATATTACTTAATGCAGTTAAAACCAAAGCAGACTGAACAACCTTTAGTGGCCTCCTGCTCCCAATTCAAGGGCAGAACAGGTCTTCAATTTTCTAAGTACACTGTGCACCACTCTTGCAGTGTTTTTGGCAAGGACTTGAGCCTAGTGGAAGCACATTTGCAGATGCAAAAAGCTGTGTCTAAGCCTGCCATGAGTGCAGTGAACGATCACGATCTGGAAAGCCCTATAACAGAAATAAAGCAGATGTGCCATCCGTTTCCTTTGAGAAAGCACTGGGTTGGAAGCTGGAGTACCTTCAGCTTACCAGCACACTCATGGATGAAGACCTAAGATATATCCTCCCTTCTCCCTCCCTGAAGAGTGCTGAACATCTGAATAGTTTTGTCACACCGTGTTTTATGTCATATACATCGCCTCCATGAGAATTCACAGAACTCTACTACCTCGACAACAGTTCACACTAGGAAGCATAACTGAACACAGCTTTCTGTAAGCTTAGGAGAGTACTGGAGCTCACATCTTTGGATCCGAACACTCAAATGACTGGCTTCCATTCAAAAACCAGTTTAGTTACTTTCAGTCTGAACCTGACTAGCACACTTCTCTGAAAGGGGAGCAAGGAGCAAACTACAAGGATCAATTAAGTAACAAAATGGGAAAAGGTCTCTTTAAACCGCATGGTCTTTATTTCAGTGCCAATATTACAGATACAACACAAATATCCCAGTCAGAAGTAACTCAAATGGAATCCAGGGGGTCTACTGTAGGCTCTGGAAATCAAATTGGGGAGAAGGTCTGGAATAACTGGGAAGAGCAACTTTGCAGCATAGTCTCTGATGAGTCTCCCAGCAGGAACAGAGTCCTCAAAGACTGATCTACAAAATTGAATGTGTCTTTTCTACCCATAAACCACAACTAATGGGTTAAAAGGCTTTGAAACTGTCTGTGGTAGAAAACCAGCTGCTCCTTGGATCTCTACATCTCTCATACATCACCACACTTTCTGGGGAAGGTACAGAAGACCATCTGTGAATCTGCATGGCTGTAGCTATTGATGGAAAGAAAGAAAATTCAAGTGTAAAGTCTTCATTTCCAAGTACAGCACCAAAGCAATTTTATCAGGTCTCACCAGCACCTCTTTTCCTGCACTGTCCCAGGCTTGCAGATAACTCCCAAGACCTAACTTGCTCTCGGCATGTATCACATAACTCAGAGGTGGGTGTATACAATAATGCACTGAATAGGCCATAAGAAGCCTCCAGCCCCTTCAGACATTGGGGATACGAGAAGAAAGAGGCAGGGCAGCCTGACATTCCCCAAGTCCCCAATCTGAGCCCCATGTGAAAGTGCCTGAAGGAATCCAGCTAGTAATGAATGACAACACGCCTTGCCCACCCCAGGGGAAAAAGACAGCAGAAAGAAGGGGCAGCTGTTCACTTGCTGCAGAGAGAAGAAAGTTTCCCTGCTAGAAATTCCAGACTTCTCTTCCAACCAGGCTGTGTTGCTTTGCGGAGGGGCCGGGGGGGAGGGTAGGGGAGAAGGGAATGTTGCTTCTGGCTGTGAATGCATGTGTGAGGGAGTGCACAGTAGCCTCCACAAGCCGCCAGCCTCATCAGCGGAGGAGAGGAGATTAGTCTTAACAGATATGCTTCAAAGTCAGCAATCACTTCAGGAAAATTCCTCCTCATCAGCAGGTCTCATCTGTTCCCCATGCCCATGGTGCAGTTTGGGGGATTGCCAAGGATCACAACCTTCTTCCCAGAGTTCTTTTGATTGGGTGGGGTGAGAATAAGAATGGTGCCAGAGCCTCACTGCCAAGACTGAGGGGGGAAGTTGTTGACTTCTGCTAGATCCTGCATTGCTGAGCCCTTGTGATTATATGTCAACTTGATCCTCATACGTAGTTGTTGCTACAAGAGAAAAGGGAAAAAAAAAAAAGCACAAAACAAATTCAGGTCTTCATTAAAGGTCAGCGAATTTCCCCACATCCAGCTCCCCTCCCTTACCCCATGAATACAAAACACGGACCCTTCCTCACCGCCAGAGCTTGCTGGAAGGATGTGCAGGGTAAGCTATGACACTGTAGATAAATGCTTAATCTGGTAGGACGCTGATTCGTCACTGTAGTTCTTAGATCAGGTAGAAGCCCTCCGAAAAGCTATAGCACAGCTTCTACCCACATTTCTCTGCACTGGCCCTGCTCTCACAAGCACTGAAGTCCTTAAATACAAAAATAACTGCCTTGAAATCCCAGTTAACAATGGAAGAAAGCAGGAGGCAGATCTGGACTCTGCTGCTCTGCACTTACGCTCACAGGGAGAGGTGCCATTTCCCATACTAGCTGTTCACTCAAAGCAGCGGTCTGGAAACTTCAAGTATTGCATAGCTCAGTAGCACTATGAAGGAAATAGCCTAAGAAAGACTGGAAACAGAGTCTCTAAGAACATTTCCTCTTGCTGTGAGTAAACGATGGAATAGCTCAGAAGCTGTTTTGCACTGTCATTTGGCTGTCATCCAGATACTAGGTGGCCCCTAATAATAGCTAGAGCACAGCATGCTCCAGCCAGGTTCCCTGTTTTACTCACTCTCAAAAAACACTCGTTTCCCAAAAATCCTAAAAGGAAAAGCAAAAAGTTGGCTATTTCTGGCTCTTTTGCCCATACCTACAGGGAAATATGCAAAAGGTAGAGCAGAGGGAGGAAAGGAGGACAATGACTGCTCCGACCAGCCTCAGGATAAAGAAGCTATGCTTTATCACTAATAGATCAATATAACTCAGTGTCAGTTTTTGCTATATTTGGTGTTGGTTTGGGAAACTGGCCATCAGTTTCAATCCAGCATAATGACAGTCCACATCCAGGTGAACAGACTTTTTTACAACACTGACAAGACAAACAGCTACCTCCTAAATAGCAAGGCTGTTCCAAGGTTGCCTCCCTCAGAGTATTCCAGGCAACTACACTATCTCATGGGCAGGGTTCTCGCAAAGCTTTCAGGCAGTAGCAATCTAAAGGACAGCAGGAGATGCACAAATGCCTGAAGTGGAAGAGTTACAAAACAGTGGGCAAGAGAAGAGGGTAGTTAAATACTATTTTGCACCTTCAGAACATTCTGAAGTGTTCATAGGAGTTCTGGTGTTCCAACAAGAAAGCATCCCACCATCTAGGTGTATTTCACCTTGTGGGGCCCATCTGAGGTGGATATGTTGTGACTTCTCGCACCTTACAGGAAAACTCCTAAACCCTCCCAAGTTCAGAAAATAACTTTCACGGTGATCTTTGAAAGGTGCTCTACAGCACCACAGAGAAATTCCTATCTGATGTATGCAAGACAAAGAGAATAATTAGTCTTCTGCCTTAATACATGCAGAGGGGAGCATACTACATGGAGATAAGGGGAGATGCATGGAAGCCACAAAAACTATGCACTAGAAGACAGCCATTTCAGTGAAATCTTGGGCTGAGATTTGAGAAATTTTCTGATTTGCACATCAGTCTAGCAGCAACACTTAACATGCAGAGCAGTACATAACTGTTAACCTATGAAAAACTTAAGATGTCTTAAATTCTTAAAGATGTTTAAGGTCTTAAGGGTGTCCCACAAAGGAAGAAATAACTGATCTTAATTTTATTTTTCTTTCTGATGCCATCTGAATCCTTGCAAAGCCTCTTAAGGAGGACACGTGGGCCACACCCCTCCCTCCCCTCAAGTCTGTTGTATCCCAGTCTTGAAGCCTGTCTCTGAAGACTGTAAAACAAATGGAATTACGATTAAATCACACCTAAAGATTCTTTCCATCACTACACTCATCACATTAAAAACAAATGACACCACCTGAGAAAACAGACAATTTTGTTAAGATTATGGATCAAGCTATTTTTTGCGTAACAAACATTTCAAGTAATGCTGCTGCAGATAGCAAGAACGAATGTTAAATATATTTATATGGCAAGATGCTTGCCTTTCAGACATCACTTTTACAACACAAACAGCAGGTTGAGCTCCTCTAGAAAGGCCATCTAGGACCTCCTGTCTTTTTCATAACTTTTTCCCAACTCTAACCAAAATGACTGTCATTAAAAACACATCATTCACTACCATCACTCCCTCTCTCTCATCAGAGATGCATTCCTAACCAACTGCCACTAAATGCGTGATTCCAAGACAGTATCTTTAGTAACTGTTCTCAGAATCACTCACCTTTTGTGGATTCAGGACTTTAATGACCTGTGTGATGGTCCCCGAGTTAAATGCAGGGATGACACTGCTGCTGGGAGACAGGAGCTGCAGCTGGAATGTCTGAAGAAAGGGCAAAGAGAAAACAATTTGATGCTTAATCAAGTAAGAAAATAAAGTGATTTGTTTGCACTGAGAGAAAGCAAGGAAAATTAAGAGTTGAGTTCCTGGCCCTGACAGTATATGTATAGCCACGATAAAGTCAAATAATCAGTTCTTCAATTCCCTATCTGCAAAGAACAATAGTCACTGGCCCACCTGCTTTCTACACAAGTAAGATCCAGGTAGCACAAATACCAGGGGGTGAGGGCTTACTGTAGCATACCAAGATCAGCAGTGACGCATCGTTTCAAGTGTCACACGCAGAGGAACAGTCAAGACTCCTCAGCACACCTGTAACTTCAGGAAGCCCATTCTTTCCCTAATTCCTTCCTACGGCAGGTATGAAACCTCTCCGAATTAAAAGTTAGAGCATTACTAATTCCTAGAAGTGAAACTCCCAGAAGTGAATGTATTTTCCCAAACTTGAAGAACATTCCAATCACACCCTGCTTAAATGGTCTGCTCCACTATAGACTAGGCAATATCTGTCTCCCATATTTTGTGCTGCAGCTAAGTGCATGGGGAGGCAATTCACTGCTTAAAGGAGGACCATCACTAATCACCATGTGGGGACTCATTCAAACTTTTATAAGCAGCTAATAGCTTCAAAAGATTTTTTTTCATGTATTCATAGCTGCAAAGAACATGGTATATTTCTTAGAAACTAAGAATAAAGGGAAAGATTAGTGTCTTCACTTTTTTTTTTTTTGACCCAGTATTTTTCTGCATGTGGTTTAGCAACCTTCCTAGAAAGTGGTGATTTTAAAACAAGATTTTGTCCAAGCAGAAGTAGACCAATCTGATAGGAACCGGTGTTCTATTGCATTTATAACATTTACTTTCAGACTAGAAAAAGATGACCAAGTTGAGCACTAAGAGAACCTATTAACAGCTCTTAGCCATGTTTACCAAGCTGCAAGTTTCTGTCTACATGAAAGCACCGATCAGGAAGTATTTGCAGCTGGCCCTCCACCTATCACTGTAGTTGCCCTGAGTCGCTCTACCTTTGGTACTGCAGCTTGGAAAACAAAATCTGTCATATCCAGCTCTGTGCTGTTGGAGGCCTGTATCGTGATTACAGTGACACTAGGGTTGGTGTTTGACCTCTCAAAGGTGAAGTCAATCTTCAGCCCATTCTTGTTGTATGCAGTAATTGAGGGGATTCCTGCAGAAACAAAAAAGCAGTAGACCTACAGAATCTGGAGATGATTCTCAACATCATAGAACGCATTTATTTTACCCCAGACATGAACTTTTCTGAAGATTAAACACACTCCCTCCCTCCTGCTCCAGTGTCTGTGCCACACTTCAATCCCGAATCCCCCCTTTTTTTACTACCCCTTTTTTCCTCTTCTAGTTGGGTGCTGTGGCACCTTAGGCTAAGGATTTACATGTCCCTAACCTGCAGCAATATCATTGAAGAGAGGCTGTGATGACAGTCCATCAAGCAGGAACGGAGGCTGTGCTATCTGGGGCGCAGGGGCAGATACTGGAGAACCTACAAGAAATGTTGAAGGATTATTACTTAGCTGTCATGAAATGAAGAGTAATTACTCCTTCCCCAAAGATCAACTGCTGCATGTCATATTTCTTTACATGAAGCTCTACAAATCATTTGTCTTGTTATCCTCCCCTTCCCTGCTTTCACTAACAAGGACTGGCTCCTCTTGAGCTAGCAGGCATTCAAAGGGAATGAATTCCTCACATCTCCCAGTCCTCTCTGGAAAGGCTCACAGCATTCCCAGGCTGGAGTGTGAAAATGCTCAAGTCTCACCAGCTAATCATGCAGAGTCAACCTGTGACTTCATTCCTTGACTCCTACCTGTATACTAATATGGATCCTGGTAAGAATAAGTGTGAAGACTAGGATTTGATAGAAAGTGAAGAACTAGTCAGCCCTCATCCCACCCCAGGCCTGAGAATGTAGACTTAAGAGATGCAGCCTGCTCACCTGTTAGGTTGAGGTCTCCCAGGAGGTCAAGGAGCTCCCCACCAGCAGAGGCTGGCTTGCTTGTAGGTGCAGTGGGGATTACAGGGGTTATATCACTTCCCCCCAACAAGTCCAACAAATCATTTGCCTAATGAGAGAGTGGATGTAATAGTTACATATTCGACTTCCTGCTGCTTTCCCTTGCAAATGTAATGGATTCTACTCGCTCTCAGATTGAAGACCAACAGAGCTGCTGGCCAGTCAGAGAGGTTCTTAGTTTGGCTATGGTCCCATGCCCCACGAGAGATCTAGCTTCCATGCTCTTGGGACCACAGAGACAGAGAAGGATGGGGCTCGTGCACACTGAGGCAGGCTGGGGGATATATGGCTTTACCCCACCCTGCTCTTGCACTCCCCACAATGACCTCTTCCACACACCTGCTCTTGACACTAGAGCCATCAGTCGAGAGATGATGCAATCATCACCAGGCCAGAACTAGCAAAGAGGCAGAGAGGGGGAGGGAGATAGTCTCAGCTTACTGTTGGCAGTGGCTAGTAGTGTGGTCTGACAGGCAGTGGAAACTTATCCTAGATCAGTTTCCATTACCTGGCTAGCAGGCTGCAATCCAGAGGGTGGAGGTTTGGTTTCCAGTACCGCTGGCTCTGTCTCTCCGTTGGTCTGTACAATCTCAGTAGGGCCATTTGTGGTGATTTTCTCCATTACTGGCATTCTCTCAAGCAGGGCTGGCCTGAAAGAAGCTGACATAGTTACACTGTGCCATCTTCCTGGATCCCAATCCAAATACTCAAGACATTCAGGAGATGATACACACAGGGCAACCTGCCTTTTCCTTTTAGCTCCAGTGCAGGGGAACTGTAAGACTGCATGACAGCTCGAGGTGGTCAGAAGCAATCCCCGGCATTCTGTGCCAGTGTAAAATACATCACTTGACAGCTGAAAGCCAAATAAGCCCTCCTGCCTCCTGTTTTCCCCTAGTACTTGACACAGTTTCCGCTGTGGGGCTAGGATAACAACCCAAGACAAAGATTAGATAATTGAGCAATGGTGGATTAACTGCAAATATGGGACACGGGACACTTGACTGCTCTGTTCCATACGCAGTTGAGTCAGAGTCAGCTCATTTGACTTCTCTTTGCAGAAGGGTTAACAACTTAGAACAGCTGCTAATTGTTAACAACTGTTAAGTTGTTCTAAGTTGGAAAAGCAAATCACCATGCTCTCATTTAGCCAAATTAAGTTTCCAAAGAGATTAAGTTCAGCCCTTGAGAATGCCCTCCTGAAACGATACAGAGACTGAAGAAGAGGCACAGGATCCAGAATCCTGACATCAAAACAAAAAACTAGGAAAACCTGTATAGGGAGAACTAGCCTGTAATACAAGAAAGGCCATTACCCTTGCAGATCAAGCCACAAAGCGCCGCATGTAATAGGGGTAAGCCACACTGCCTACGCATCTTTTGGGCTGAAAAAGTGTTCCAGTGCCAATAAACCCAACAATGGGCCACATTTTTGACCATGAATAAAGTCTTAATGAGCAGGAACTATTAAACATTGACCTTTACACCACAATGATCACCAGAATATACTGGGGGAAAAAAATACAGACGCTCTCTTGTAAAACTGAATGAAGTTCACATATGTTTTTCTCAAGTGCAACGCTTCCCAAAACTATGAATAGCATAGACTGCCATCTGATCAAAAGCCAGCTGACCACCAGACACTTGTCTGCAATGGTCAACTTGGATCAAAAGCCTCTCATGCTAGACTTTTCTCAACTCATTCATGAGGCTTTATGTGAAGCCCTAGGCAGCTCACACGCCCTAGCCCATTAATGTGACTTTTCCAAGAACAATTTGAGTTGCTGCATGGATCCCACAGGAGGAGAGAAAAGAGGAAATCACCAGGATGTTGTGTCCTACACATAGTGAATAGGATGGTACCTATGGAAAAAAGTGATTGCGAAGAGCCTTTGAAGCAAGGTCTGGAGGCCTCTACAAACACAGGCAATATTTAGTCCAGTGGCACCCATTTTCTCTGTCCTCTCATCTAGACTCTAAAATGGATGCTCCTCCATCCAGTGGAATCTTATGGAAAGCTTTCAAGGGTGGATGAAGTTAATTCCCAGAAGATCTCCTCCAATCTTATGACCCTCACTGAATAGAATCTGTAGTGCTCCTACGTATCAACAATTAACTATTGCATATAGCAGATTAATGACTATTCTGCAAAGAATTACAGCTTTAGTTATCGCAACAAAGCAGAGTTTTAACATTCTTATAAAGAAACAATCACTTGAGCAAAGCAATGATGAATGGGGACCTCTCGATAAGCTGTAAGGTGGTTAACATGCTCGCAAATTGTAGAGCAGGGATGCTGAGTGGTGCAGTGAAATAGTATACCTTTGCATGCAGAATCTGAGATTTTAAACAGATTCTACAAGAAGATACAGTAAATTAAAAAGATGTTCTGAAAAACTGAAAAGCATTAACAGTTGGAAGAACTACCTCAAGTTCAGAGCACAGCTTAGGAGGGGAACAGGTCAATGGATCTCTGCATGTTTATTCCGAAGACATCTTAAAATCAGTTTGAACCTAATGCCTGTGGTAATGCTAGCGTGGTAAAAGCTACCTGCAGACACTTATTCTGCTAGCAAATTTAAGATTCAACACCTAGAAGTGAAAATCAGTCAAAGCAGGGCAAATGTTTTGGCAGAGAAAGTCTCTGATCACAGAACAACCTCCCAGGACATGTTAAGTTCTTAAAACACTCACTAACCCTATAGATGAGGGAGGGATTCTAGTTCCTCTGTAATCCTACGAAAATCACCAGACAAAGCTCTAAAAGTACAAAGTGTGGTACACAGGAGATCAGAGTAGATTATAATGATTCTTTTCAAACACCAGAACTCATCAGCACTTACCTCATGTGATCATATTTCTTGAAAAGTGCATTATATTCCACTGCCCTCTGCTGTAGCTCCACATCAATGCTGCTGCCATAAATGGAAACTACCTTCTTAATGCGACTGTGTGGGGACAGGGGAGAAACAAACAAACAAAAAACACCACACCATGAAATTAGCAGCAATAAGCAAGGGATTATCATGTGTCATCCAGAAGACACTATCTGGCCTCTGCTCAACAGGTGTCCTGTGTAACTACAGCAGTCACTGCTGTTTTCCCCAAGTATCTATGCAACATCCACCTTTGAACTGTCCCTTCACAACAGCATCGGCAGGTGATTAACATACCACCACAAGGTCTATCACAATAAAGGTCAACTACCCGCACCGAGAAGCCACCAACAGAAAACAAGACTATTTTTCTCTCCGTTATCCAAAAAAGGAACTGGAAAGAACAGTCCACTGGAAGTAAGGACTTATCTTCCCCATAAAGGAGTTTTCAAGCAACAGCACCACAGATTAAGTCCCTACACAGTAGAGGACACCCACAGAGAAAACAGTACAAATCAGTGGAAGTCTTCCACCCTGCAAGCAAATGAGGACTGTAAAAGCCAACAAATCATGTGACGACTCTTGTAAACCATGGAAGCAGAATGTGTCCAAGGAATACTTCTACCGAAGACAATTGACGCCAGCATATTTGCAACAAAGCCCTGTGCAGTACAACATCAATGAGAACTCACTTCACAGTGCAGGTGAACCTTGTGGAAAGCTTCATGATGGCAGTGAGAGCATAGCCTCGTGTAACAGATGCAGACATATTAGATATCAGGACGCTTTCTAAAATATCAAGAACTTCATCCTCTGTTACCTGAAAAAGGTACAGAAAGGTTAGGCTGAGACAGAGAGAAGCTTTGCAGCAAGCCTTCCGGGGCATACTGTAAAAACCTGTCTCTTGCTTAATGGCCATGTTGTACCTCCTCCGCAACTTTGTGAGCCTGTAGCATATATTCAGAGTGTATGAGACAGATGCATCTAGGTGGAGATCTTATGATGTTAGTTTTAAAATACAGTTCCCGTTCCACACATTGAAGAGCAGGTTTATCACTAAAATACGCAGCTAAGACCCTAGCAGATACCCTGCAAGCTAGGTCAGCACTGAAACTACATCGCTCTGCCCATCATAGCTGCACTCTGCACAGTGAGCGTTTACACAGCCCATGCCTGTAGTATGGGAAGGAGATTCCTGTCCAGGGTCCATCACCATCACGGACACCAGTGCTAAGTAACCGTTGCAAGCATTCCCCTCACATGGCCAGCATCAAGCAGCTCCAGCCTCAGCCAGGTACACAGTTGTTGTTCTTTCCCAAGCTGTACCTGTATTGGCTCCTCCTCTTCACATTGACCAGACACCAGAAGATCTCCATACTCTCCTATGCACCAAGAGGCGACTTGCACCAGGGGCTGCTGTTAGAAGAAGAAAAATCAGATGCCTCAGAGACAAACGGATGCCTGCATGACAAATTACACAATCACCATTTCCCAGAGTGAGTTTAGCCCTCCTTCCAGCCAAGGAAGTTCTCCAGAGCAGAAGAAACAGGAATATTTGATTCGATCAAGAATTCCATAAAAGAATTAAGAGAAAACAAAAAGAACATGAACTTATAGGAGACATGCCTGCTCTGCAATCTGTCCCTTGGAGCTAGACAGTGTGATGTTGACTTACCTTGAGATGCTTAGTAAACATGCTTATTGCAGTACAACAAGGAAACTGAAGCTGGCTGGTCACGTTTGGTATTACCTGGGAGTAATCACCAAGGATGGCTTTGTAGAGTCTCTGCACAGTGTAGGCATGCATCTCCACGCTATTAGTTATTAGCTGAATCAGATTGGGAACAGCATCATCACGAACATAACTTCCTGCCTGCAAGAACAATTGTGTAATCGAGAGAAATAAAAGTTGTTTGGTTTCACTATCCGACTTCTCAGTAACACCCAGCATCTGCTGATATCCTTCACAAAGTCACCTGATGTGCATGGAAATAAAAATCAACCTCCTCATCCCCAAGCACTTTATGGTTGATTTTGAGCAGGCTCAGATGGGTAGAAGTACAGGACAGTACATTTTCCCAATGAACTCAACCATACCGAGAGCAATCCATACTACAGATATCCTGAAATTGTCAAGAGGGTAGAGTGTGGATGTAAGAAGCCTGTGCTACAGGAGGAAAAAAAAAAAGCCAGCAAAACACAGAACACTGCTCTTTAGGCAGGAAGGCTTTAAGTCAAAGATGCCCTGGGGGCAGAACACAACTTACTCAATTGCTTGCTCAAAGCCAGACTCTATGCCAAATAAGCACAGGACCCAGGAAATTGCCTGCATATCACTCTTTGGTTAGAGGACAGGAACACAGAGCTCAGAGGGAAAAGCCCACTTTAAGGCCAGGTAAGTATGTGGGGCAATACACAATCACACAGCTTTGGCACTGAAGGGAAGATGTATAGTGTTCAAAACCTGTTCTGTTCAGGCACTCCTCTGGCACTGAGAGCAAAGCATGCAAACAGAAGGACATTAAGTGAGCCCAATTAGGTCAACTAAGGGAGAATCCACCTAGCCAAATACGGCTGGTGCCATCTTTCTGTGTTAGTTCTCATAAGGCTGCTAAATGGAAAAGGATGTTTATCTGCAAAAGTCTGCAGTAGGTAGTCTCATGAATGCAGCTTTATAAATGGTTTCTCTAGCAGCCAAGGGAAGGAAGTTACTTTATTGAAGGAAGTAATCTGAGAGCAATTCTCACAGCCAACGACCTAATGGAAATCAATTCTCAGTTCAGAGGAATCTACTTTTCTCTGTTTCAGGGTGGCAAAATAGCACACAAGCCAGACTCTCTTCTGGATGAACGTCTCAAATTTGAACACTCATACTGATAAAGTAAATCTGTTCCCACTCCTTTGCCTCAGGGAACACACTGCCTACCCAAGTTATCAAGATCTCTTCCCTCTTGTTTGCCAAAACACTGCTCCAGTTCCACCTCAGCTATGATGTTTACAAAGAAATTAACGTAGGTAAAGAGTAATAATTAAACCCAAAGAAGAGGAACTAGAAAGCTGTTGAAAGTTTCATTAAAAAAGCTTTGATAAACTCAACTTGGAATAATTCCAAGAAATTGTTTCACCCCCTCTCTCTTTGCAAGTCACTTAAGGCTACATTTACTCTTCCCTGAAAGCACCGTATATTGGAATCACAGACAGGACAAGAGCTGTCCTAACTTAGAAGCTAATGTGATTACTGCAGTAGAAGAACTCTGCTACACATTGTGTTGTGTGTTTCTGAAATCATACATTTCTTCTAAAAAAACACTCAGTCATATTTACTGAGTTTATATATTTCTGATTGCCTGCCTTGGGTCACTACCATGTAAGTATACTTTCTCCGTGTATCGTAGTGTCTGTTATCTACCAGCCTTTATAGCCATCTCCAGCTTGATGATGAGTAACTTCCTACAGAATTAAAAAATTTGTACGTAGTCACACACAAGAGAGGCAATCTCACTTACCGTTGTTAAGACTCTCATAATTGTGTCTATGTGCCAGCGTTTGGAAGGAGCGTATCTGACAAAATTAAGAAAACAAGTTAGAGCAATAACTGCTAACCTTCAACACCAGCAAGAAACACATCATCGTCAGACTCTCCCCATTCAGTTACTTCCTGGCCCACTGTTTCCCGAGAGGGGAACACACACAACTCCTCCCTCCCCCCCAAAACCAAAACACCACACACTTCACATTCTTTGACTTCTTTGTATTAATGCTGACATCGGAAAGCCGAATGAATATACAAGTCTGTATAATATAGCACAGCCATACCTTGTATATACAATAAAGTCAGGCTGCTGATTACAATGGCCCAATGGTAACGAGATCACCTCAGCTGTACAACTAACCAGAGGGAATCTGTGTGTGGGGCGGAGGGCAGGGCCAGGATGTCAGCACAATACCTGTTCCAAAGTGCAGCAGAAATCGATATACTAGACTAGCTTAGGGAGATGAGGACTATCCATACGGGACAAACTAGTGTGTCCTGTTCCTCAGAGCGGCTTAAAACTGACAAACCACACAAAAGATCAGCAAATGGAGAAGAGATGACCAATATATTCTCTCTTGGGGGGTGAGGAGGGGAAGGAACAACACACAAAATGCTCATAGTTCCAAGGATGTACAAAAAACTAATAGCAAGTAAATTGATCCCATACTTTTCAGCTGCAAGAAATATTCCAGATGCACAGTCTGCCTTGAACTCCGGTTCACAGGAATCTAGGAAATACAGCAACTCCTTCATCATTCCACGGACGTTGTTCCCATTAACAAGGGCAAAACTGAGTTCCATTGCACGCCTAGGGCAAGAGACATAAAACCAATAAAGTATCTTCACCTAGTGGTTTGGTTTTATTTTTCCCACTCAAATGCACTTACCTTTTGATTATGAAGAGAGCAATATTTATTAATCCTGCGAGAAGAGCCTTCCACATTAAACGTACCAATATTTTCCTGTCCATGGGCAGACAATAAATACCCACCCTGAAAAAAACCTATGGGGGAGTGGGGGTATGGGGTGTTCTAGAAACACCTATCCAGATGTCCTAAAGGCTAGAAATATCTTTCAGCAACCAGAGTCCACCAGCGTTAAGGTCTGACTGCCCAAGTATTTGTAATCACATGCTGGTCATTTCTGACACACAAGTGCAATAAGTAATCCATGCTACAAGACGCTTTCTCCAGCTTCAGGGATCCAGAAGAGACCTGTTTCGATCTCCACATATTAGAGATTGAAAAACAGTAGAGATTTAAAATGCTAACTGATAAGCTTTATTGTATCGTGTCAGATAGACCATGTAAGATTTCTAGAACCCCAAATTACCTTGGAGCTCTTTTCAGAACCCATTCCTCCCCCTCAGCTGACACCACAACTGGAGAGAGTACTGGCTTTTTGCTATCCCTTGCTGTATACATCAAGAGCTGCGAGGCTAGTCCTCAGTCCTTCTACTCGAAGCTTCTGTAGTTGATTCTAGCACAGCTCTCCCATTCTTCTGACATTTTTTGAATGAAGACTATATCTTCAAATGCAATCGATTTTTGTACAACGTTGGCAATTAGTTATGTTAAAATGCATTAAAACCATCTATTAAAACACCCTCACTAAAACCCCCCGACTATTCTTTAAAATTGAGCATTTGGTGTAATCCAGAACCCAAACCTCCAAGTTGCCTCCTCTTCATACTATCAGGAACTTTATTCTCTGCCTGTAACTGAGAGCGCCTACTGGAAGTCAAGAAAGATCCTCATAGCACATAAAAAACTTCCTCCCCCATTTCAGTTATCTTTTGAAATCATCTGAATAGTTGCTGAACTACTTCATGTGTACAGTGATTTTGTACTGCTTATTGTGCAACAGATTATGTCCAAAATTATGCCACAAGGCCTAAAGTCTATTTTGTAATATATACTTTCTTCAAATAGATCAGACTTCAATGTGTGCTTAACTCCAGCAATTTTCATTAAAATGATAATGTTGAGATGCATGAGTTATGCTGTCTTCCTTTCATACGTATACTGGCAGCAAACCCACGAGCAGTCCCACTGATTCTGTCTTGCTCCAGTGTCAAGCTTGCCAACCTACCGCTACATGGACACAGTTGTTTTTTTTCTGATCGCTTAGTATTTTCCCAACGTTCATGAAACATCAACAACTTAGACCAGGCACATTACCCAATCCAATGGTATCGCACACAACCTATTTGTTCTCAAGAATCTGAAAACAGCTACACAGCACTGCTTCTCAACATCTCCCTAGTTATTATTGTAATAAGAAGGATTTCTACAGAATTATGAACTGTAAATGTGGTTTTTTGCTTTTTACCCAACTAATACCCAGGGACCTAGAAAACAGAGGCGTTCAGAATTAGGGTGGAAATACATAACTGAATTGTTACCTTTTATCATCTAGACCTGTGGTTGGTTGAAGACCTATACCATTATTAGAACTGTTTTCATCCCTCTAAGTAGTTTCCAACTCCTTACACCTAACCCTACTGGGTTACAAATTTTCCATGTTTATGTTTAACTTTTCAGTCACATTACAGCAGATATATCAATAGTGCAGGTGCACAGAGGTACTCTGCAATATTAATACCAGGCATTTATCTCAACACATATTGCTTACCTTCAATCATATTACATGGCTCATTTCTGTCACAAAGTTCCTAATCATGTAGTTTGATCATATTAAGCAGACAAAAAGACTTTAATTAAATGCCAAAGACATTCTGAATTATACTACATGGACCAAAGATGCACTGCAACCGTTAAAAGATGATGAGAACAGGCCACGCTTCAGATAACCAAAACCAGGTATCACGTCTTTCCCTCAAGTCCCAGCCCGTGAAATTTGCTACCTGGGGACTCTGACATCCAGTCAATATATTGCTTCAATGACGACAGTGCATTGTCAGCAGCACGAGTGTCAGCATGGCAACGTCATGCTCTGCTGATGGATCACTCAAAGGCTTCATCCTCCAACAGCACTCAGACATGAAGCTCTGTTGTTTGCAGCATACCTATGTTTTCCTAGCGGGCACCAATAAAATGCTTTTATTGCCTTCTATCCAAAACCTAGATGGGGCTTTGCTATTCCACAACGTAGCCGCATGCTGGCTCCGGCACTGAACAGCAACAGCAGCCTGACTTGCTCAGCATAGAAATACAAATTTGTGTTTTGGGATAGATTGCAACTGTAAAAATAGATTACATGATACCCATTACATAACAGTTAAAACTAAGTTTCAGAAGCGAGACAGATCCAATTTCTTTCCTATTCTGTACATATTAGACTGTTAAAAATCAAGATCTGATTCAAAGATGGGCATAAATTTGAAGAATGCCTATCAGAACGAGGATCTATGACGTATCTAATCGGTTTGACTACATGGAAAAAACAGGCTAAGCAATTTTGAAAGTATATTCATGATGTGACGAGAGCTGAATTAAGTTCTGGCCTGCAGCAGGCAGATTCTGCAAGAAGCAACAGGGATGCAGCTGTCCCCATCACTGACATGTCACATGCTGCACTGAGCTCTGACCACCAGTTATAAGAATAACAACGATGAGGAAGAGAGCTCTGAAAGAAAGAGCAAGCAATCAACAGGCTGAAGGACTCAATTTAGAAGAGCAGCATTCCATACAGGTTGGGCAAAAGTGAGATCAAACAATTCAAGAGTATCTATGAGTGTCTGACAGAAACAGGAGAAAGTTACTATCATGAGTAAAAGAAACAACTGAAGAAATGAGAAGAAACAGAGGAAGAAGTTTAGCCTGAGTATCTGAAAAAAAGTCTTCCTATAGCGAGAAGTAAGGTTGCAAGCTCTCCCACTGCCCAGAGAAGTATCGACATACCGCTATTCAAATGACAAATGAACACCAAGAATGCGTAACAGGACATGGTTTGTAAGCAAATTATTTGAACAATCAAGTAAGTCTGAATTCTACCACTGCCTAATCAAATTTAATCTAGAATACATTATTCGTATGGCTTAACACTGCTTCAAGACAACATAGCTCTGCCTGTTTGTCTGGGAAAGAAAAGCAATACAGAGCATGTCAGAGTAGCTTTGATTAGGATCATACTTTATGGAGGCTTTCCATCTTGTTGTGAGCACACAATCTGATCTCCATTGACTCCATTTTGGAAAAATTCAGGCAAACAGGAAAAAAAAAAAAAAAAAAAAATCTTTTTTTTCCAATCCAAGATGAATAAAATGTAAAAGCAGCTTCCCAAAGAAGGTGGCTGCACATCTTCATTACCTTCTTTGAAGTATGAACCATACTAGTCTCCCTGACAGACCCCCAAGATGACTGTCATTTTCCCCTGTGCCCTGCTCACTTGCCATAGGCTGTCAACCTTGAGAGTCTATTTCACTGATACTTCAATTACCTTTTAATGGAGACATCCAGATCCTTCAGGCAGTCCACAATAGTGCTTCTATGCCGCTGTACTGCATTATGGTCTGTCTGCACAGTTTTCAACAATGACGTCAAAGCTACATATCTGGGATAAGGACATACAGTAATAAATAGTTGACAGTAGGCATTTAATTTCTATGCACAGACACTCACACCCCCCAAAACTTAGTCTTATTTTGCAACAGAACAGGGTTTTCTTGTACTCATTATCGAATGGAAGTCTTCCAGGGGACTGCCTGGTCTATCTTCAGAAGTGAGTTACCATACTAAACTGTAACATGCCTGACAACATCCTGCTGCCTGGACAAGCACCTGTCCCAATTCCTGGGCTCATGTCAGTTGTCCAGTCTTCACAAAGATTTTGAAAAGACAAGACAATTAAAGATTACACCTCCACAGATCATACACTCAAATTAGCGTGAGTTGCAATTCCCAAGGCTAGAGTCTTCTACCTATACCATGATTTGGAATCAAAATACCTAGAAATGGGACCTAAGTACAGCAGTTGCAGCAATTCCACGTTCAGATTCGTAGTGACCAAAGCACAACTTCCTTGTTGCCAACAGCACGCAATCAGAAAAAAAAACCCCACGGTCTTTGCCTAATTTGCCAGATCTCCAATGCCAACTCTGATTTGAATGTCCCAACTGGTCTGTGGTGACAAGACAGGAGATTCACAGGTTATTGGAAAAAACACTGGACTAGATTAAGAAATCCCATGTTAAGAATTAGATTATACACCCAGACTCATCAACTAAGATGGGCAGGGCCACAGTTAAGATTTCAGAGAAAAGAATGCATCAAGAAAGAAGAAAGCTAGACAGTCATACTAACCCCAACAACAGTACTTCCCAATATGGTCTCCTGGAAAGCTCTACTTCAGCATAGTCTTTGTGTAATTGCTTCTCACACATTTTAAACTGGGTGTTGCCAAAACACACTTCATACAACTTACCTAATATTTTTGTCGTTGTTTAACAAGAAACGGCCTAGGATGTTAATGGCTAACACCTGCAGAAAGAGTTAGGGAAGGTCAGTGATCAAAAAAGGCTGCTGGTCATCTTCACTGTTTCAAGATGATTTTAAAGGCTACAAGTCAAAGCTACCATTGTGGTTCTTGGCCAGAAGCTGACTAAGCAGAGGAAAAGCTAAGACAAACACAGCACAGGCTCTCTCCTGCGCTCAAGGGAACACAGTCTGCAGGAAGTGTTGCTTTTTTATTTTTGTTATTTTTAAAAAACCACAAGCACCACTTTCTGAAGAGGCTACAGTCTTATCTAGAGCTAACTGCGGAGCTACGTTTGGGTGAAACGACTTTGCTTCATGCCCTCTACGCAAATTACTCTACTACAAGCCTAGCGGGGGTAAAAAAAAGGCCATAGCAAAGGCAACTTACTCTCAGTCCACTCTCAGACTTTATGTCCATAATAGTCAGCACAGTTTCATAGAGAATGGCATTTCCCACATTTTTACTTGTTTCTGTATTAGTGGCAACCTGGAGAAAAGAAACAAAGTAAGTGACTCCAACACATCCAAAACAGATCCCCCTTTGTGCTGTTCCACAGAACAGGCAGTGAAACTAAGCAATCCCTAGCAAACAAGCATCACACCTATGAAGATGTGTCTCGTGCAGAGAAATTCAACCCAGCACAGCAACCCGCTGTATCCTCACCAGTGCTGCTGAATGCAAATTATTAAGAAACCAAAAGAGAAAGTTTAATTTGCTCATCAACATTGCAGACCTCACCTGTGCAAGTATATCATTCATTGCTTCACTAGAATCGTCATCATTTCGCCCTAAAATTCTTAGTAACCGCAGGATTCGTACCTATTTGACAAAATAAAGCAAAGAAAATCTCATTGGATGGCAGTGTTTTACATGGGGGCCATGAAACGCCCAGTACACCTCCTGAGGAGTGGCAAAGAAGCAAAACAAGCTGCTGATTTCCGTTCCTAAGCAAAATGCTTATCCTTAATAAGACCTTTACCAACAAGAACAGGCTTATGCCATGCTCATTTTCTTCCCACTAGCTAGAACTGTTAAGAGTACCCCCACTACCCACCAGGCACAGCCTTGCAAGACCAACACGTGCTGCTGCTTCTCCCTTTTGTCACAGCTCCACATAATATGAGAAGGCACTACAACTGCTGTTAAACTAAGGCAGGTGTCTTTCACTAAGGTAGATGAAGAGCATTTGGACAATCAGCTCTAACAAAGACACAAAATCTTACAATCGACACAGCTGCCCTGAGGTAACCACCTCATCACACCTAAGTCTCAAAACACAGTACTAGAATTAAAGCTATCAATCATTGTTTGCATGAGTTCTTACCTGCAAAAAGGGGTCACTGATCCCAGACACATCATGCTCTGGTGAATATCCAGACATGATAAGGTTCTTCAGAATACGAACTAATTGGGGAACAAGCTGTGAAGAAGAGAGTTGTCCTGTTAGGGTGTTGTTCCTCCCCTGCCCCCACAGCTTTGAAGTACAGGTCCAAGAACAAATCTTGTATTTGAAAGCAAGTCAGTCTACGGATTCTTCCACAACATTCAACCTGCACATCTAGAGCTGATGTTATATGAATGCTTACAGCTTAGCCAGGGCACAACTAGAAGCAGTTAGGCTGGGACCCGAGCACCACATTGTACCTACCAGAGCTTGGCCGTCGAGACCTGAGAGGAAATACGAGCTTAAATTCCTCTCTTCATGAAAAGGGGATGTGCTGGGACTATTAAAATGGTATAATTCCAGGACTTCACTTGGGGGCTTTACATTAGCTCCTGACTCGTTTTTAGCATACATCTCCATGGAAGTATCAGGCATAGCCAAGCATTTTGATCTTTTCAAGTATGATTATGATTAAATTATTAAGAATTGCTATGATTAAATTACTAATGATTAAACTGCTATGATTAAATTATTAAGAATTCCTTCAAGTTTGACACTGCATCCAACTTATCTTGTAGGAAGAAAAGCTTTGTGATCTGCGTTCCCTTCAAGAGTTTCCAAATAGGGTGGAGAATGGGTTTCCCTCCAGCCTTCACCCAGGGCTCGATTGTTAGACAACTTCTTCCCTGCAAGCGGCCCCAGAGCTCTCCTCCTCTTCATCCCAAACTTCTCAGCAAGAGCAGCCAAACTAAACTGACCAAAATTCTTTGCTTCGCTGCTGTTAGAAGGGTTCTGCATAATAGCAGAGAAACTGATGGAAGCACTGCTACTATGCCAGATTCGGGAGCACAAAACCATATCAACTTACACTGTTCATATTTTAAAGTTTCTTTCCAACTGTACAGGCTAAAAAACTTTCAGAAGCAGTTCAGATTCCTCAGATGTTGATGGCACTGGTCTCCCAGTAGACATCTACCCATAGGAACTATCCTTCAAGACTTGTGCACAGCTTTGAAGAAATGCTACCTATTTGCAAAAGTTTGGTTTAACTCCCTCCATCTCCATCTTAGGCATCTCTAGCGATGCACTTCATCTGTCAGGGCAACTCTGAGGGACCGTAAGAGAATTTCTCCATAGTATCTCACATGTGCAGAGCAAGTAATCAATCAGTTTAGGGCAGAACGTGGCAAATAAGCCAATCATTAAAGCAGATAAGCTATAAAAAACTTACTATTTATCTCCAAAAACCTTCACAGCAGCTATGAGTAACAAAATAGTCTCAGGGATGAAATGGAAGCTCATTTCCAACACATCCTATGAAAAATCTTAAGGTTGAAAGACAGAAACTGGACTAATTTTCATTGAACTGTAAGAGAAAACACTCCTGGTGGATGACGTAGAGTTGTAGATCTCTACAAGCTTTATTACTTCCACAGAAAGTTTCTTCTATCCCACTCGGTGCTGGTACTATTAAAGTAATCCAGACGCTAGCTGGAGATGAGGTGACAAACTAGACAGAGGTGTTACAGTGGCTGCACTAAGTGGATTTTTCATTCCTGAAGCATGGCTAGCACCAGGACAGCATCATTCTTTCTCTCAACTCCATGCATGACAATTACAGTTTATCAAAATGTTCTCTACAAAACCCTTCCAACAATTCACCCTTAACAAATTTTCCCATCCTTGAGATGGGCTGCTCCTGCATTCGTGTATGCCTACTATGAGTCAGGGATTGCACTCACATGAAATTTTTACCAGATCAGAGATTGCTTATAGTAAAGTTGCCACTTCTGACAACATCAAATCAAGATGGTGCTTCAGATTCAGGACAGTAGCAGAAGGTGCCAAAAGCAACGTGTGACTTATAGAGCACAACAGCTGCACATGGGCATACTAAACAGGCAATGTTTTCTGGACTAAAGTCCTGTACGTTTGTGGTACAGCACAAGAAGAAAACCAGCTGAGTTTCCCTATCATCTCTTTTTATTCCTACCTTCGCTCTTCAGCAATTACATACTCCTCTGAAAACGTGCATTTCATAAAACACAGAAACAAGAGGAACCATGAATTTCCTTTCATCTGCCTTAAAGAGGAAACCAAAGGATGCTGCGACATCTTCCCTCAAGACAGAGTAACAAAGTGGAGTGACCTGCTGGAGCATTCCTGGAACCCTGATTAGCATTTTTCTTTGCCTTCTAACATGCAAGAGTTATCAGGACTGAGGACAGGACAAACAAAGGGAAACATTACAGCCATGGAGATCGGTTGAGGGCCACCCCCCCCATCTTCTGTAGTCTAATTACACCCATGAAAAATATCAGCAATGCAGCTGTACTCAGTAGCTCCTTGCAGCACAGTAAGCCCACTTACAGGCGGCGAAGTAACTGTCTCTCCTGCTCCCTCCTGGGAATCACCCGAAGTTGCCCCATGATTCAGGCAAAACACAAAGCCCAGTTTGTGATAAGAAGAAAGCCCAGGGCTACAGTTTGCGTAAGTCAACAAAATTCCCTAAAGCATTCCTCAAATGAGAGAGCACTTGAGGAAAGCAGGCTCCTGTTTGGACAAGGCCACAACTGAGATTCAGGGCTGCCATGGGTATAGAGGTTTAGTGACAAGACCAGACCAGCACACAAAAAGCATTAGACAAGTACAATTGATCTAAGCATGTGGCATCAATCACAAATGTGGCATTAAGAGGCGCTGCCTCACAAGAGGCAAACATCTACAGATTCAATGCAAGCATGCACCATCTAGAAGAATTAACTCTTACCTTTTCATTCTAACACACAGCAGGATTCCAAACAAACAAAAGGGACAAAACAGACGAAGCCGGCATTAGGGACAGATCGATGTTATACCATTCACAGCATAAACAACTACAAGACATAGCTAGAAAAGAATGCACCTAGTACCCAAATTTTGTGGGCTCAGCTCTTCTCTCTTTTCCCACGACTATCATCTTAACTGAGCAGTTAGGAGCAGGGATGGCTACCTTCAAGATGACCCCAGTCCCACTTTCATTCCTGCTTTGACATGTACAATCAGGGCAAGGGAAGATGCATGCCAAAATGCACCAAAGGATGTACTGTTTGAAATCCCTAATGATACAGACAAGCGAAGGAAGAACAGTAAACTGGGCATGCAAATAAATAAGCACCTTTAAGACTTTTCAGAGGAGCAAATGGCCAGTTCTGTTCTACCAGCTTTGTTCAATTTCTCCTCCTTTGACCAAGAAGTCAGAATGACATAATCAATGCAATTTTCACATGCCCTTCTATTGGTAGTCTTTCATTTGGCAGTAACACTGCCCAGCAAGTTAGAGCAAACAGCGTAAGGAAGTTTGGGGGGGGAGCGGTGGGGCGGGGAGAGGAAAGCAAACATTCCTAACCAGAGGAGGAAGACTGACATTGACTCTCAAACCCTTATGTTACAATGGAAAATGATGTCATACAGCATGCACCAGCGATGAAGTATCTATCTAACTTCCATTGGTATTTTTGAGCTGCGCTTATAAAATTGTGCAGCTGTGGTTATGGCATGTCGGTATAAGCCTCAGTTTTTCATCTTTGCCTCTTTATGTTTAATACACTCGTGATCCCAATGTCACTATGCAACTAGCTACAAAGAGTGGAAAAAACACTAAGGGAACATCGAAGTGGACGCTTTAAATCTAACTTTAGGATGAGTTTCATACTGCACAGTCTTAAGACTGATGTTCTGTAACTTACCCACTTATTGAAGGAGATTAGGGCTAGATACACAGAAAATTCCCAAATTTATATTTTTTTTAAAATGTTGATAACAAGCAGACAGTATCATTAAATTCTTCACCCAAATAGTTGTAAGGATTTTAATAAAAGATGTGCACGCTGCTTTCACTAGGGAGACTAAGAGGACGCATAGGTAAAAAAACACAACAAAACCTCCCCGCCAAAAGCAAAAAAACCCCAACCCACCACAAACAAAGCCATGAATATTAACTCTGCAATATTACCAGTTCACGCTTACCTTTCTAAAGTGTGCAAGCATGTCTGGGCTTCTCTCACACATCTCTGTGAGGAGGACAACTGATGTGTGAAGAACACCTAAAGGTGAGGGGGGGAGAAAAAAGTATCTACATTTAACATAATTTCATTGGCTCTAGGCATGTGACAAAGATCAGAAGGAAACAACAGGAAATCATAAAAAAAAAAATCCCTCAAGTCCAACATATCTACCCCAAAATATATTTGCACTTGCAGCTGTGCCCAAGGGAAAGCAGATAGCAATGTGCTCGTGTCTTAAAGCTGCAACTAAAGGCCAAAGGAGGAGAGAAACTGGACTTTGTCTGCAGAACCATGCATACTAAATACACAGTCAGATGGTAACAGGCATAGTTGGACTAGATGATCTCTAAGGTCCCTTCCAACCCAACCCATTCTACGATTCTATGATTCCATACAAACATAAGACTTTAGAAGGACAATGTGTATTAATTGCATTGCAGGTGTTGGGTTCATCACGCTTCCTGATTTTCTCTTCCGATTTGGGTACCTAGCCAACCTTATGTGACCTGAATTGGACCTTCCTCAGAAGGTCTCAGAGCTCAGTCTAGAGAAAGACTATAGTAGACTGCTTGGTAAAGCCAGTGTCTGCGCATTGGCAGCCAGCTGCTGTGTGCCCTGCCTTAACAAAACCCAGCCAAAGTCTCTGAAAACAGCTAGTAAAGGCATGTCAGCTACAAACCATTCAACTAGCTGTCAATGCCAGATAACTTGTTAGTGAGATATAACCTTGTAAAGCACAAAACTTCAGCAACAAGCATTATTTTACATCTGCATTCAGCTGTAACACAGCAATCCTTCTCAGATGCTTTTTCAGTTAATTTTCTGTAGCTGTTACGTCTGTACTGGAGAGCTCCTGACTCAGAAAGAGACCAGAAGCCTGCTTAACAAGCAATGTTTTCTACAGAGATGACATTTATATTCCACAAGCTATGCAGCTTTCCAACCTATTGCAGGTTCTATCCAAAATCTGTTTTGAAGTACATAAATATCTATCTGTAAAGCTTGTGTCACAGCTTTCTTAATGCTGACACTGCTTACTTGTCACTGAGACCTCCCAAGAGGCTGCTGAGAGGGTTTCATATATATTCTGCTTCAGAGAAAGCTCAACACAAAGCCCATGGCTAAGACTGCTGGAAAGGAGATGATTTTTAAGGATGAGGAAAGCAGAAAGGATGATCTGGTTCTTGAATCCAGGTGAACCTAGACTCAATTCTCTGCTTGGCCAAGACTTGAAGAGGAGCGTTCCCATCTTTAAAGAGGGAACAGAACAGCTCTCAGCTTTTCAGGGTTGCGTAAGACAGAGGATCTCACGCTACCAAGTTGGATCATGTAGGCATCACTTACTGACAAAGACTCTTACAGATCACTGCCTGTTTGAAGTAGTACCTGATCTAAATGTTCTGCTCATCACGTTTTGCATCAGGGTATACTAGCTCCACACACACGAACGACATTCCACCCGCAAACTGTCCTGTACCTCAAAGGTTTACAACACATGCAGGAGGAAAAAAAAAAAACAAACACCAACCAACCAACCAAACAAACAAACAAAAAACCCCACACGAAAAAAACTCCCAGAAACAACAGCTTCTCAGGAAGTTACTGTGGCCTGTTAGTACTGTTGGCACTTACAGTTACCCTGTATTGAGACAGAACTTCTCCCTGTAATGGGTTTTCAGCACTGCAAACACCTACTGTAGAACTCCTAGTACACCCATGTGTTTTCTTAAGACACATGCTCATTGCAGATGTGCCACAGGACTAAGACTTTAGGAAGTGAGCACTAGGCTTGATACAAATTAGTCAAGGTGTTAACATTAGTATTTACCGTTAAATAATTTTCTAGAAGCACTTGTGCAAGGAAATGCATTAAAACAGAATAATCTTGCAAAAGACCATTAAAGTGAGAATCTGTTTTATGATGTAGTTCTGATGAAAAACAGCACTGAAGAAAGACTCTTGCCTGATAGTGATGGAGGTATCTCAGTCCTGGGAACGCCTGCTAAAATGATGTCAGAGAATCCTATAGTGCTATGCTAATGGAAGACAAAAAAAACCCCTAAAAAGTGTACTTTAGAGTCCCTTTGGGCAGTGTATTGGATAAAAGTCATAAACTTTCCCATTCTACCCACTCTGAAGTGTATGGAAAAAAACAGTGAAAGAGTTCCTTTTGCCACCTATGCCATGTAAAATTCCTGCTGACTAGCAGTCATACACATCCCTTCCTTCTGAATGACACCTGCTTTCACTGCATAGACACGGGAAGAAGCAAATCATACAAATACACCTCAGAAGTTCCTTCCAAACAAAAGGCTTAGGTAGCAAGTGTGCCATCCTGTAAAGAACGGCATAGCCTTGCTAAGTAGCGTCTTGGATATTACCATGGTTCTTCTCATTCAGCAAGTTTTTGGTGGCTGGCAGGAACATCTCCATGAGTTCAGGCACCTTTCTAATGACATGAACAGCGCACAATGCTGCCTGTATAGGAAAAACAGGCCTGTTAGTACATACTGTAATGACAATGATACATGTTTTGAGAACATCTAACACAGTGGGAACTATCACAAATTTCATGATATACAAAGGCCTAGAAAGTTTATGGTACATTTTTCTATCTCTCTGCTACAAGTGATACTAAACAGCATCACAGAGAAGAGTTCAATAAAACCACCACGAGTGAGGAGGGAAAGGGGGGGGGGGGGGGAAAAAGGCACTGAGCTACAAAGTAATACTCCCACTAGCAATGGTTCATTTTTACATTATTCACTTCAGAAGCGGTAGTAACTGCAAAGCAGCTCTGCCTTTAATAGGGCTACTTCAGCCTGTCTTCCTGTTGCTAGGGAGGGGATAATGCATTGGAAGCAATTAATGAAATTTATGTCAAATTTATGGCTCATTTTCTTTCCCTTGAATATCATCTCCTTCCCCACAAAATAACTTCCTCCTGCAGTTGGTGGTCCCTATGAAAAACAAAAGTATACTGCAAAAAAATTGCCTACTTCTTCTAGGGTGCAGAAGCAACAAGAGACACTATTCTTTGCAGCTGCTTGAGAATCAAGTGCACTGAGGGCCTCCTCCCAGAATACAGCAATACCTCCTAACATTGCTTTCTCTCCAATCTCTCTCTAGATCCAGCACTAGAGAAAGTAGTAATGCATCTCTTCCTAAATCTCACTGCTTCCCACCCTCCCCAAGACTTAACAATGAAATAAATTTAAAAGAACAAGGGTGATTACACTTTGCAGATGCTACGGCACACTTGCTATGGAAACGAGACAATTTGTAATTGCTTGCCCGTTTCAAGCCCTTAACCTTTCTATCCCACATACTACCATCATCATCATCAACAGAAGAGATCAAATAGGTTCAAATCTTCAGGTATCAGCCTGCACTGTTAATGATCGAAGTTTCTCTGGACTTATCTGAGAAGATACAGAAATAAAACTGATAACTAGAAGTTTTGGGGTTAGTGTCTGTGAATGGGCAGGCGTTCACATTACCATCGATAACCTTAAGGTAGAGAGCATCTAATTAGAAACAACTGCCTCACCTGTGGGAGGCTTGTCTTTTAGAGGCTTACACACATTCCTGCTATAGACAGACAAGGAATTTTGACCTCTATCTGTCTTGCACACTGGGACAACGCTCAGCCAGTGTGATCCAAGCCATCCAGTATTCCAGATATTAGCAAGGTATCCGATCAATCTTGAGTTTTAATCCATAACAAAGTATTCAAAAGTTCCCTGAAGTACCTTCTTCCTAAGATAGGAGTTGGAAGTTTTGAGGAGCTTTTCCACCTCTCCTGCAAGGTCTCTGCACATTTCTGAGGAGCCCATGCAGCCAAGAGTGCAGAGTGCCAGCCCCTGCACATATTGCGTGCTGTGATTAAGGTCACTGTAAAGGAGAACAAAAAAAAGCCAATCAGCATGCACACAGAGAACCTGAACACACAAGAAAAGGCATCTATATCTACAGTCATCTAAACAGCTGCACATGTGGCCCAGAAGAACTCTCCAGATTCTCAGCTATTTGGGAGCATGACTTAGGAGCAACAGCAGCTTTGAGTGCATGTACCACAGGGTTTGTGATACTTCTACTTGGAATCCTCAATTATAAAGATAAAATACTTGGTTGAACCTATTACGTGGGTGTCTAGGGATTGAGCTGAGAAGGGGGAAGACTACGCAAAATTCCATTAAACTTCTAAAGTAAAGACAAAATGTTGTATTTTGGAACTTGCATGCAGAAAAGAACCTAACATGAAGTACAATCCTGCAGTGACTCTGTGGGTTGTCCTAGTTTAAACATGTTCTAGGATAGGATTTAGCTTTTGCATTTACAAACGAAACAGCATACAAAAATCTATGTAAAAATACCGTCTATCCTGAGTAAAAGCCACAAACCCCGCCACTCACACACCTTGAAAATAATCCATACAGAAACTTTTTTTAGCAATCATATTCATATGCCTAAGGAAGTTGCGAAAGTTAGTAGGAAGTTAAACCACTTAACAGTAGATGCTATTCATGAGGCCAGCTACCAACGTCACACATATTCCACATGGCAATTCCAACAGCCTTTAAAACTGATTTCTACACTGCTTTTCCATCAGACTACTTGGTACTCATGTCACCACAGTATCCAGGATTCAATGTTCAAGAACATAAAAAAATATGGTTCCTGGTTTAGGAGGCAAGGGGAGCTGGTTTAGGAGGCAAGGGACTGCGTGATGGGAGAGCAGGGGAAACGAGTGGTACGTAACCAAATGCGCACAACATGCAGAAAAGCAAGAGACAATATTCTGGTTGTAACATCAAGCAGCTATGGCAACATGCAGACGAAGGAACAGACAGCACATGCCACTAATAAATGGGTTGGTTTTTTGTTTCCTTCCTTTAACAAATTTTTGGCAGCTATATAAAGCTGTGTGTATAGCAAGTATGTGCTTTACAAGGGTGCTCGCTTTTTTGTATCAAAAATCTAGGTCTTGCTATAAGATAATAAAAGACAATGCCATAAATCAAATACCTTAACATCTAGATAAAAGCAAGACAAAGCAGTAGATACAGAAGCCAAAGGAGAAAGCAATAAACAACCCACTGAGATGGTGGGAAGCTGTCCACCAGTTTTGCTCAGCTTTCAGTCTGACCCATTTCCAGTTCAAACTCACTACACCCTTGCCACACAAATTCATTTTAGCATAAACACTCAAAAGAAGTGTTAACGTAGCAGCCCGGTTCTAATGGAAGTGCCTCACAGGTATGACATTTCAATGAAAAATCTTGAGCCAAATGTCTCTTCTCTCCTGGACACCAGGTCCAAAGTTAGCAGATCCTCAGGCCTGCAGTTTTGTCAAGTTTCTTTCCAAGCACTTTGAGGCCACAGTCTAACTGAAGATCAATAATTTACTTGCTAATATCTGGGAGGCTTATATTCTAAAAGTAAATAATAATAAAAACAGATAAACCACACACAACCAAGCAGGCATTTGGATAAATCAACTAGAACCCAGTTGTTCCACTCCTGCTCCCATCCATCTTGAAAAGGAGTGTTACTGGAAATGCACCAATCATCAGCTACTAAACTAAATGTAAACCCGTCCCAGTTTAACAGCATTTTGCTGAGAAAAAAAAAGTAATAATAAAAAAAGATTGTTTCCCATCCTCTCTTGTCTGATTTCAGCAGGATGCCAAGCAGACCACACATCCCAAGTTGCTGCCTTGCTTCCAAGGAAAACCATTCATCAGGACCATTAGGCCAACCTTGAAAAGAAAGCAAGATACACAGCCTTCATCCTTTAAGTCAGACGACTCTTCAGAGCTCGTCAGAAGAAGGCAAGTAAACAAACACAGGACAACATGGCTGCAGCAATATATATGACTGTGACATGTGATGGCCAGTTCAGCCTATAAAGTTTTAACAGTGTTATAAAAACATCCTGATTCAATCACATTTAAAAGGTGCACGGACCTTTATTGATGCTGCATTACTGCTCGCCTGGCTCTTTCCTACTGCAGGCTGGAAGATAACTAATTTACAGAAATGGATAAGAGTTCTTTACAACAATTAGAGGTCTTCTGCACTGGCTGAGCAGCTTACTGTGGTCATTTCATCCTCCTGATTTTATTTATCTTAACATGACGTCCAGAAACATGTACTATCACTCTGTAACAGTAGTTACATGAAGTGTTCTTTGCCACATACACCTCTTCAGGACCAATGCAATTTTATAGTCTCTTCCCTCTAAGGAAGCCAGACAGGATCATCCAATACAGTACAATACTAGAACAGTCTTGTACAGTCAACAGCATACAACAAATTGAAGATACCCATTTTCTAACACAAGGGAAAAAAAAAAAATAAAGCACTCAAAATATCACTGTCAGGAGTGTACTTTCATATCCTGAAACCTCAAAGCATGTGTTGATGGAGAGAGAGGTGGTACCCTTACTTCTTGATGCAATTGGTCATAAGAAGATGGACATCCTGTCTCTCATCCAGCAGCAACATGGCACCTAAATACCCAATGCGCTTGTCTGTGAATTTCTGAGAGGCAATGAGCTTGAGGCACTCCAACTGGAAAAAAAAAAGGAAAAAAAAAGAAAAAAAAAAAAGACAGAATTAGCTTAAACTACTTAGCTAGAGGAGAAACAGTTTGAGTTTTGATGTTTACTCATTTAGGTCTCTCAGAATGCATTTTTAAAAGTATATTTTATTCCCATTTTGGTGATGTGGAAAAAGAAAGGTGAAATGACCTGCCCAGAGCTCCCAGCAAGCCATCAGGAAAGTCATTAGCAGCTCCTGCATCTTGAAGTAGCCAGACACTGTTGGCCTTCCATGACTTCAGATACACCAGATATGTGCATTTATGTCAGATCACAAAAGTAAAAGGTAACATATTTATAGAGAGAAGAGATCCATCATTAAAAACAAAATAGTAAAGATCTGGAAATCTAGATCATGTGTCATGTTTGATATGCACTGGATACTTCTGAACCAGGCTTAAATGGGTCCATCTACCTACCAAAGGGAGGACCAATGCTCTGTAAGTTAAGCTGTCAAAACCAGTTTTTGTTTATTATGATCCGTAACTAACTTGCTAGCTAGGTAAACCTTAGATACAGAGAGAGTTAAGTTTTTGTCCTGCTCCATAATCTCTGTTTGAACACCTGAAGTTTGACTAAAATCATATGCATTGTAGCCACTACGAGCTTCCCTTTCACCACGTAGAAAGGTCAACTGTGTTCAACAGCATAAGGGACATCCCTAAGATAACATGCGTAGCTGCCACTTGCCTTCAGCTGATTAAAAATTTAATTGCTAACCCATTTTTCAACTTAACACTTTCTTACTGCAAAAAGAGACATCAATGGCAGAGATATCCTGACATTACTACGCACTGCAATATTTTTCTCTACCAGGTAACTAACCAAGCATAATCAATCTCTACTTTCCGACAGGAAGTAGCAGAAATGGCTTCTCAAAACAGGTAAGAGACCTATCCCTCACAAACACATCCCATAAGTCTGTTTTACAAATTAGCTGGGGCAGCAACTAAGCATACACAATGGTTTTGAGGAGGGGTCAGACAAAGCTTGCAACAGATCCATTTTAAAGGAAGTAACGGGGGCATGCACAGGCAAAAATACAGGGTGCTGTGAAAAGTTTTTCATGGTCCCTAGCTACAGGGAAACTTGAACAGGGCAACAGACACAGGTGAGATGCAAGAAGCACACGCACATCAGGAGGGTAAAGTTGTACAGGATACCGGGAAGAAAATTAAAGTTGAAGTGCCAGAGAAAGTAAGTGCTATGGCCTAGCCACTGACGAGTTCTCACAACTGCACGGCATCAGAACATACAACTCAACTATGCAAGAAGGTGTCACATATGAACACCCAGCTAGTGCACGGTGACACACTGATAAGAAAAAGCTTGAAAGAAAGCAATTTCAGTTTGCTAGGTTTAAAGGGGCTGAAAATCTAGAAGAAAGAAACACCTCTGAACAATAAGATCAGTCATCCACAAGGATAACTGAACTTGCACAAATGGGCAAGATCAACCAGGGGTAAGGTACAGAACACTAGATATCGACATCTTATCTTTCCAGTGCTTTCTGTAAGAGAATAATGCACCTCTGAACCAACTCTCTTCCCCAGGTTTACAAGATACTTTCTTATACAACCCTCTGCAAAAATGCAATGTAGAATTGATGACATCTAAGCTACAGTGTAAGAGCCGACAAAGGCAGAAGACGAACAACTAAGAAAAAGCAGAAGGAAACTAATGACTGCAACAGACACTGTAAGATATATTTCCAGTACTTTTGAATTTGAAAGATATTATTGAAATTTACCCCATGAAAGGCTAATGAGTTCTTGTTTCACTTGAATACAAATACATGCAAACTAGCTTCATGCACAGCAATACTGAGAAACATGATCAGCTGAAGCTCTTGCTAGGTCTAATTAGTGGAAGAAATCTTGATACCATTATAGCCATTACATTCAAAGGAACAATTAAAATCTGCTACATCAGTACTGGAACATACATTAGTAAAGCTGGATATGATACAGGCACATAGCCAGACTACAACTTACCCAAGTTTTTACTGACACAGTCACTCTTCCAACTGGATTTTTTTTTAGCAAGTAGAAATAATGACAATAAAGTTATGTGATCATTTGCCCAGGCTGCCTGACACCTTCTAAACTTGCAAAATGGCCTTTGCACATGCCCAGGAGACAGCTTGCCAACCAGTGCATCTCAGCGTGCACTGGCTAAATATGGTGTTGATGCTCATATTTCTGTACAAGATATCCTGGGCCAAAGTTGACGATCCCCGGCTTGGAAAGAAGTAGATCAACCATTCACTACTTCTGATGCCTTCTCTAAATTGTCTTTTATTGTTGGTTACCCCATCCACACTGCTAGCTGAAATCAGATGTCTGCTTACATCTTTAAGAGAGACAGTCTAACACAGCCTGCGGCTCTCTTCTGTTTTTCACCAAAACGCATTTCCTGCGTATTTATCCTGTCACTCCCAGAAACTGCCTGTCTACAATGCTGGACTGTCTATCTACAAGACTGCACTGCTGGACCAGCGTGTCTTCAACAGGTCCCCAACTCACGCAAACTATACTCTACCTACACAACATTACCACTTTGAAAGATTCCTTCCAGTTCTAAGCATTGAGGACATGCAAAGATCTGCAACTTACTCACTTGGCGAATACTTGTTAAAATCCCTTCTCAGCCTCAGGCCCTATACCTTCCTGAAAGCACAGCTGATGAACTACATGAGAACCAAGGCCATCAAATGAAGTACTCTGTTCCCAAAATAGTCAGCATAGATGCTTCTATTTGAGAGGTAGCAACCCCAGCAATAATAGATATTGAATAATCTGTTTTATCCTTCTTCCACTGAGAGTGAAGAGGTAATTTACCATTACTGATCAAAGCAGAAACTGAAAAACTATTAGATATCTGGTCTAATCTTCCATATACGGGATTAAATACTTGAGTACCAAGATAAAATAATCCAAATAAAATTTAAACATGTTCCTAACATAGGTCAAATGTAGAAATTCTAGATGACACTTATCTGTAACTTTTTTCATTCTTCTTGCAGCTCTTAGATACTTAGCCTTAATTTTTGTGACAGGAAGTTTTGCACTTGGACCAGGGAGCCTGGTTATGTGAAGTGTTAAGAACAGGATAATACACAAATTCACTTGCTCTTCTGCAACAACTCGTTATGTGAGAAGAATCCAATGATGGAGAAGTAAGATGATGCACTTTATATGCAATAACACAGCCCAGACTCACCCCCTAACATGAGGACTATTTGGAATTTGATTTCAGTGGTTTGAGTTTACTGTTTCCGTGAGACATGTCAGGATTGGTAAATCCAATCATGAATGGATAGACTCCCAAGAGCTGAAGCTACTCGAAGGGATACAACAATTTGACTGACTTTTTATTTAGCTTTATGGAAGGCCTAGGTTAGATTACTACTAACAGGACACTTAGTGACTTCTAAGCAAAACAGACTATGCCCCAAAGACTAACCAACACTCAACTTGAAGAACATCTTGTAGATCAAGAACTCCCATCTTCCTGTCTCCTTTTCCCACAATCTACCTGTGTCAAAAATAAGCCAAGGATGGAAAACTCGTACCAGCATTCTCCAAGTCACCTCATTAAGATGGGGATAAGGAACACCAATTTCTTACTGCTGGGAACAGACCAGCTCTTATCTGCCTGGAATAGATTGCTTTAGAAGGAAAAGGGCGTAGAACCTCCTTTGAAGCATCTGGTCTTTTCCATCAGACACAGAACTCCAAAGTCCTGTTTTGAACCCACCTAGAAATATCCATATGTACTGGACTGTGGTTTAAGAACTACTGCTCTGCAGAAACATGGGTGGTGAGGAGCAGACAGTCTGGCAAAACCAGACTAACCCTAAGTTTCATAACAAAATATGCAGAGCAGATCTCACTAACAAAGTCAAAACTAACTAATGTAGGTTCAGAACATATGTGAAGACAGACCTCAAAACATCCCAAAGAGCAGACAGCAAAAGTGCAGCTAGGAATGCTCTGAACAAGTCAATGTGCTCAAAACACACAAAGCAGACTGGCATATGCCCATAGCACAGCAAGCACTGGACGCTGACCTACCTGTCCAAAATGTGCAGGGTATCCCAGCATGTGCATATACAGCAGCTTTGCCACATTTCTGCATCGGTATGTGTTATCTTCCTCTCGGAAGGATGACCGGATAGCAGCACATTCCTTTTGGATCATCTCACGCTCTTCTGCCTGGGTTCTTGCTGTCCGGATGGTCCGGATCAACTCCCGCAGTCTGATGGGGGCTGGCATCCTCTGTGAGGAGAAAGAGATCTGTAAACCTTGTACTGTACCTAAAGGCTTCATAATGGTCTCATACTTTCACATATTTTTTTCTTTCTCACCCTACAATTATATAAGTAGAAGAATCAAGAAAATGTAGACTGCTTCAGTAGCATGATTAAAAGTAAACTTGAAAACCAGAGGAATTAATTGTACCTCACATTTGCTTTTCCAGAACATTAGAAACAGGAATGACTAAGCTTTGAGCTAGCTGTCAGGTGAACATAACATGAATCCCAGCTGTGCGGATATTTCAGAGAATCTTCTTTTAAAAGTAAATAAATAAATCAAGTTGATACCTTCCCTTTATTATACACCAAACAAAACAATCCTTCTAAAACAAACAATCCTAAGCTGAAGTTGCCGGGGGAGGGGAACCTCAGTCCCTCGCACTCCTACCAGTTGGATGCCAGTGCCAGCAATAGATGCCCAGAGCCTGGAGAAGGATCACAGGTCAGCAGGAGAGCACCAGAAGAGCAGGACAAAGGAATTCCAGCCACTCCAGCCAGTAAGTCAGCTTCATCAGGAGCCCAACTTAAATGCCTCTATGCAAACGTACATAGCACGAGGAATAAACAAGAGGAGTTAGACGTGCACACACCCGCCGGCCCATGATCTTATTGGCATCACAGAGACATGGTGGGATTGCTCCTATGACTGGAGTGTTGGAATGGAAGGGTCCAGGCTCTTTAGGAAGGACAGGCAGGGGAGATGAGGAGGGGCTGTCGCCCTCCATGTCAACGACCAGCTGGAGTGCATGGAGCTCCGCCTGGGGATGGATGAGGAGCTGACCGAGAGCTTATGGGTCAGGCTTAAGGGCAGGGCAGGGACAGGTGACATTACAGTGAGGGTCTGCTACAGGCCACCTGACCAGGAAGACTGAGCAGATGATGCCCTCTATAGACAGATAAGAGCAGCCTCGCGTTCACAAGCCCTGGTCCTCATGGGAGACTTCAGCCACCCCGATACCTGTTGGAGGGACAACACAGCAGGGCATAAGCAATCCGAGAGGTTCCTGGAATGTGTTCATGAGAACCTCCTTCTCCAAGTGACAGAGGAGCCAATGAGGAGAGGTGCTGTGCTGGACCTTGTTCTCACCAACAAAGACGGGCTGGTGGGGAATGCGAAGCTCAAGGGCAGCCTTGGCTGCAGTGACCATGGAATTGTGGAGCTCAAGATCCTTAGGGCACCGAGGAGGGCGCACAGCAAGCTCACTGCCCTGGACTTCAGGAGAGCAGACTTTGGCCTCTTCAGGGATCTGCTTGGTAGAGTACCGTGGGATAAAATCCTGGAGGGAAGAGGGGCCCAAGAAAGATGGTTAATATTCAAGGATCACCTCCTCCAAGCTCAGAAGCAATGCATCCCAACAAAGAGGAAGCCAGGCAAAAACACCAGGAGGCCTCCATGGATGAACAAAGAGCTCCTGGACAAACTCAAACACAAAAAGGAAGCCTACAGAGGATGGAAGCAAGGACAGGCAGCCTGGGAGGGATACAGAGAAACTGTCTGAGCAGCCAAGGATCAGGTTAGGAAAATAAAGCCCTGATAGAATTACATCTGTCCAGGGACGTCAAGGGCAACAAGAAAAGCTTCTATAGGTACGCTGGTGATAAAAGGAAGACTAAGGAACCTGAAGGTACACAAGTCCATGGGACCTGATGAGATGCATCTGTGGGTCCCGAGGGAACCGGTGGATGAAGTTGTAAGCCACTATCCATTGTATTTGAGAAGTCTTGACAGTCAGGTGAAGTTCCCACTGACTGGAAAAGGGAAAACACAACCCCCATTTTTAAAAAGGGAAAAAAGGAAGACCCAGGGAACTACAGGCCAGTCAGTCTCACCTCTGTGCCCAGCAAGATCATGGAGCAGATCCTCCTGAAAACTATGCTAAGGCACATGGAGAACAGAGAGGTGACTGGTGACAGCCAACATGGCTTCACTAAGGGCAAATTGTGCCTGACAAACTTGGTGGCCTTCTATGACAGGGTTACAGTGTTGGAGGATAAGGGAAGAGCAACTGACATCACCTACCTGGACCTGTGCAAAGCATCTGACGCTGTCCCACACGACATCCTTGTCTCTAAATTGGAGAGACATGGATTTGACAGATGGACCACTTGGTAGATAAGGAATTGGCTGGATGGTTGCACTCAAGGAGTTGCGGTCAACGGCTTGACGTCCAAGTGGAGACCAGTGATGAGTGGTGTTCCTCAGGGGTCAGTACTGGGACCGGCACTGTTCAACATCTTTGTCAGTGACATGGACAGTGGGATTGAGTGCACCCTCAGCAAGTTTGCCGATAACACCAAGCTGTGTGGTGTGGTCAACACACTGGAGGGAAGGGATGCCATCCAGAGGGACCCTAACAGGCTGGAGAGGTGGGCCCGTGCAAACCTCATGAAGCTCAACAAGGCCAAGTACAAGGTCCTGCACACAGGTCAGGGCAATCCCAAATACAGGCTGGGCAGAGAATGGATTGAGAGCAGCCCTGAGAAGAAGGACTTGGGGGTGCTGGTTGATGAGAAGCTTGACATGACCCGACAATGTGCACTTGCAGCCCAGAAAGCCACCCGCATCCTGGGCTGCATCAAAAGAAGCGTGACCAGCAGGCTGAGGGAGGGGATTCTGCCCCTCTACTCTGCTGTCATGAGACCCCACCTGGAGCACTGCATCCAGCTCTGGGACCCCCAACATAAGAAGGACATGGACCTGTTGCAGCAGGTCCAGAGGAGGGCCACGAAGACGATCCGAGGGCTGGAGCACCTCTCCTGTGAGGAAAGGCTGAGAGAATTGGGGTTGTTCAGCCTGGAGAAGAGAAGGCTCCAGGCAGACCTTATAGCAGCCTTCCAGTACCCAAAGGGGGCCTACAAGAAAGCTGGAGAGGGACTTTTTACAAGGGCCTGTAGTGACAGGACAAGGGGTAATGGCTTTAAACTGAAAGAGGATGGATTGAGACTAGATATAAGGAAGAAACTCTTCACTGTGAGGGTGGTGAGGCACTGGCACAGGTTGCGCAGAGAAGCTGTGGATGTCCCATCCCTGGAAGTGTTCAAGGCCAGGTTGGACGGGGCTTTGAGCAACCTGGTCTGGTGGAAGGTGTCTCTGCCCATGGCAGGGGGGTTAGAACTAGATGATTTTTAAGGTCCCTTCCAACCCAAACCATTCTATGATTTGATGATCCTGTCACATTACTGTCTGGTGGCACTGGTACAAAAAGAGTGTGCAAGAAAAGTGTATTCTACATGAACTCCAAGTAGTTTCACTTCACCAGATGGAATACTGATGGAACCACCTGAACTAGAGAACAATTTAGTCTTTTGAGTATTCCTCAAGAGGAAAATGGCTCTTAAAACAAAAGCCAAACTTCAGAATTATGTTCAACAGTTGAACTTTTTAGTTCATGCTCACCAAAGCAAACTTTTGACTTTCTGCGAGATCAAATGAGGCAAGCATCTCTATCTTCTTTCATCCATGCTAAACTGCGACTATAACTAAGCCATTCTGATAACAGATAATGTCACACCAACTTGTAAAAAGTTGCCATGGCAGTCTGCTACAGATTTTGTCTGGGTCACCATCCTCCCAAAATGGAGTGTCATACGTTTTAAGCACCGCCATATCAGATGACGTGCATTCAGATGCTGCACTAACTGGCTTGCCTGACACCACAGAACTGACAGGCTGGGAAGCATACAGAGCTAGCAGGGGAAAAGCAGAGAGAGATGCATGTAAAATGAGTAAAGGTGGCCTCACAGGAAGACAGCTGAATGCAGCTCTATAGGTCTGGATTATAAATCTGGTCTCCTACAGCTTTCATACATAACACTAAGTTTCTTTGGTCAAACCATGTAGACCCCTCATATTCCAGTTCCCCATCTTCATACGTAGAAAGTCTGAATTTACAGAGATACAAAGCATCCAATTCTGAAAATGGAAGAGTAGCGATGTTCTTCGTGCATAAGGAAACTGTGCCCCCAAATATCAACACGTGTAGGATCAAGATTATTGGACACATTAATCCTCAGTCTTACCTTACCCCTCCATATGAATTTATAACACTTCCTCACATTACTGTGATATGAATAAATTAATGCTTACCATGCATTCAGATGCTGCACTAACAAGCATCACAGAAATGGTCAAGGGGAAGTAAGAAATCCGTCTCCAGAACAGTATTTGAACATGCAATAAATAAGGCCTTTGAATGTGGCAGTCATGTTCTTTTAATGCAGCTTGTAATGCTCCTACGCTGAAAAGATCTTCCTCACACAGCATCGTATCTACATGCGTATGGGGAGGCCTTTAGTTAGAGGAGTCTTTAAACCCTTACCACAGACCTCCGCTCTTCAGCTAACAGTACAAGTGACAGCGGTAGAGCTGTGATCTTTCAGCAGCAAGTTAAGGTTGTAGGATCATGGCAAACAGAACATGAAAACCCTGCAGAGCGTTAGGAGCAGTACATTGAGACACTCCTATTGTACAGTCTCTGGAGATTTCAGATGCTGAAGTGTAAGTCTCAAAGGAGCACGTACAAATCATTTTTGCAAACATTATTTGGCCAAATTGGAAGACTATTTACACCAGTGCAACAAAATACACATCCTCAGAATAAGAGGACAACTCCCCAGCACTCATACTGGAAGTCAGCCAGAAGCATGAATGTTTTAAAGCTTTTCAAAGAAAAGGTAGTTTAATTCTATTCATTTCCCGCTGCATCTCCCCTATCCACACATAATAAAATACTTTTCCTACCTTAAGAGAACAAAATACTTTTCTAAAATCCTGCAAAAAGCCTCTGATGTATAGCCTGCTTGGGAAATTTCAGGATGAGCAACTTAGAACTATTAAAAAAAAAAAAAGGAAAACAACTAAAAACATGGATTTAAATGGCTTGTAAAATTAAGGTAACTGGGCAAGAGTTAATTAGTGCAAGCTAGAGCTCCAATATAGCACATACTAGTTGTTTCCTAGCTGTTGTCTGATCGCGTTGCTTTACGCTGCGGTAATTTACTCCTAGTAAAAAGGGACAAACACAGATTAACTGTGTGCTATCACTGGAGACTTGTTAACTTGCTGCTAATTACACCCTACTACATATCCCAAAAACTTGTTTGCATAAGCCTATCCTTAGAGCCTGCCTTCAGAGCTGAAACTCTGAATAAAACTTAAGGCACGAGGCTTGTCTACCTAGGAAGTTATTCTGCAATAAGGTAGGATACAACCCCGTCCCAAATTCTATGAATCCTTGTAACAACATCTGCTTAAGTTCCTGTTTCTAGTCTGAATCTGTCATATTGGAAGTGGTCTCAATCTCCTATAAAAGATATTCTTAATTAATTCAAGTTGACCCCTCATTTCTATAGTAGTCTTCAACTTAACCTACTAATTTACATGAAGAACATGAACTGCCAGCCCTTCCCTGTCCTAAAAAGGCAGTCAAAGAAGGCAGAAAGGCGATCAGAAATGGCCATGCCAGGTCTGATCAAAGCTCCATCCTGTTCAGTGCCCTGTCTCTGACAACAGCAGATGCCTAGGGAAGAGCGCAAGAACAGGGCAAGCACGGAGCAATACTTCCTCAGAATTCTCTTGCAGTCTTCAACAATTTGTGGCCCAAGAACTTCCAAAGCCAGAAGTAAAAACCACTCTGGTTTTATGTGGAACCCAGGTAAACTTCCAGAACCAACAATACTCTGCAGGACACAACCTGAGTTCCCCAGCTTCACTGAGTGGCATATGGAGACCCAGCTACTTCTGTTCTGCATTTCCAACTGCTTGTTTCCGCTGGTGCTCCCAATTATTCTGTACGCTTCCACCGTTATCCCTCCCTCATCCTCCCCAGTCTGAAAAACGCAGCCTCACATCCAAGCCCTTCCCCGACTGATTACCTTTGTGGCCTTGCCTGCACATGCTACAGTTCTGCATCTTTTCTGAAGGGGGAGAGAAGAAGCAAAACGCTGCGTGCAGCATTTAAGAGGTAGATATGCCATCGATTTATTTGTATAAAATGCCTTCTATTTTGCTCCCTATTATTTCCTAATAATTAGTAACACTCAGTCTGGGGTTCTGACTGCTACAAAGTGCTCAGCTTGTGTTTTTCCATAACAATCTCATAAACCCAAAAATCTCTTTCCTGGGTGGCAACAGTCTGCTTAAAGTCCCTAACTTTTAAGCCTGGACTCACCTCCTACACACACGTATCACATGGTTCTAAACTGATCTTGATAAGCCATGCTCTTGTAGGAAAACTGGGAAGAAGTTAAAAAAATAAGAGCACTACTGCAGGAATATTCCTCTGCAGTCTATAGGCAATAATTTCACAATCACTAAGATGACCCGCGTGCAGGATCATGCTGGAAGAGGTGGTTCCCGTCCTTCCATTGTGCTGACACTGGCATTCCTGGGACAGCGCACCACATGAGGCAACCTGCATATCTGAAAATCAGCTTGCTGCTGTCCCCGAGAAGAGTCATCTTCAGACACATCAGTTTGGCTCCTGCAGACACAAAGGCGGCAGCGAGAACACACAGCTTTGGGAGATGGAGTGGGAAAGAGGTGAAGTGCTCCCCTCCAGCAGTAAACCACACTTATGCTATGGTTCTGTACCCTAGTTAAGTTGATCTAAAACTTTAATGTTCCTGAGAAGCTAGGCAGTGGCTATTATAAGTTAAAACCACGACCGACTTTTTTATTTTAAAGAAAGCATTCTTTGGAAGCTTTCTGAAACTCTAATAAAGACAGTCTGCAAACAAAGTGCAGTGTGGGAACAACCTGCTTTGATATCACAAGTCCTTTTGCTCCCACTCTGAAGGGTTTATAAACTGCTGAACGTTGGTATCTTCAGCCTGTGACCTGTATA
Organism: Platalea leucorodia; assembly: GCF_965183815.1. NCBI lineage: Eukaryota > Metazoa > Chordata > Aves > Pelecaniformes > Threskiornithidae > Platalea > Platalea leucorodia. Next base: position 57,507,142 of record NC_138830.1, on the reverse strand, counting down.
CTCGCGCTGCCTTCCTTGCCACAGGACCAAAACTTTCTGTAGGTATGCCCATAGAGGACTTCAGCATGTTAAGTTCGGCCCTGGACAACAGAAAGTAAAACGACAGACTGCCTAAACAGTTTTAGTCAACAGGGAAACAACATTGACCAAAGTTCCCATATATTCTAAGTGCAGCTTTTTATGAACGTTTATTTTGCATCCTTCACCACTGTTTAGGCAGGACTTCCTACCTCACTGAGAAGGCAGGTAAAATGAAAACAAACACTGAAGATCTAATATGATTTCACCCTAACATCATCCAGCCACTGAACAAAACAAATAGTCTATATTTACAAATGCCCTTGCATAAATAATCAGCAAGCCACGCTGTAAAGATTATTTTTCCTCCTGACACAACCACAGGGAAGCAAGCAGAAACCAGCATTTCAGAAAGCAAAGAATCAAAGAATAAAACTCATAATCAGATGACAGCCAAATTATGAGGCTACCTCCTGTTTTCGCCTGCGTAACACACTAACAGGCAGTTACTACAGGTACAGTCCAATCTGAACTACTTGCTAAGAGCAATTGTATCTCTCGTACCCTTCCTGTCCGATAAGGACAGGACAGCTCAGAACCGCTCTGACGGAGGACAACGTGAAGGGCAGAAGACAAAGCTATGATTTATTTTCCAACACTCAGAACTTCTGTCCTTGTGCTGCAACTCCATACTTGTTGGGTTTTTTAATCAATATTAAAATCATTCAGCTTTTTTTTAAAATATACCTTTGAATTCTCCCTATAAAAAAAAGCTTCACACCCATCCATATAAAACAGTGCCTCCCCCTCACAAATCACTTCACGTTGTTATTCCTTGGGGCTTGAGCTCCTTTCCTCTGCACACACTCTTCTAGCATTTCAGTGCACAGTAATTCCCATGCAACGTATCAGGTTGGCTTTTCTTCCCCTCCACAAGCAAGCGTTCTCTTACTACCAAGAAATTCTTACATCAGGTATTTGATTTCTGCCTTCAGCAACTTTAAGATTCTTTTGCATGCTAATACACTGGAAATCTCATCTCATTTTTAAGTTTTAGACATTTCAAGTAAGTGTAAGCAATAGATATTGCAGGTGTGAAGAAGCTTTGGACATGAGAACACTTAAATTCAGAAATATTCCAGAACAGATTAATATTTACCTATTATCAACTATTCCAAAGCCTATTATAATGCCGACAGACCTTTAACGTGACAGACCTTGGGTAATTCCTGCTGATTTTCTGCTAAGTTTGACTATTTGCATGACACAATATGCACACACCCAAACAATTAATAATATGGTGAGAGCTTTCGCACTAATGGCCTGCATGATCAAATATCTGTTGCCCTGTATTGATGCACTACCGGGCACGAAGAGGAAATTGCAGGGAACAACAGCAGCCGCCGTGCCAGGTAAGGCACAGAGCTGACCGAAGCCCGTGTGCTGTCTCGGGACGGGAAGCAGCGGGTGCATAGCGGAATTCACAGAGAAAGCGCATCTCCTCGGTACCTTCCCTGCAGCTTAGGGGACGTCCTGACCCGCAGACAGTATCTTTCTGCATAGCACCTCTCTACAGATCTATAGATTTATCTCATCGCTTTTTTAAAGCATCCAACCTTTTTCCCATTCATACCCACGGTAATAATTTGCACAGTTTAACTATAAATTCCATGAAAAGTTATCTTCTGCTCTAAACCTGCTGTCTCACCAAGTAAAGGATACTAAATGAGTTCATACACCGTGAGAAAGTAAGCATTCATCACCTATTAATTGATTTTATATCATCTATGATTTTACAGCCTTTAATCATACCTACCCCTCAGCCACCTCCCTTTCTAGGCAGTAAAGTCCTACTCTAATCTCTTCCTGTATGGAGCCATTGCACAATTCCTCCCTATCGCTCTCTACCTCTCAGAGTGCCACCTTTGGTTTGTTTGGTTTTTTTTTTTTTAAACAAAGAGTAGACCTACAAAAAGTATTCAAGCAATGGGCGCACCATGAGTTTACAAAGAAGTGTGTGTTTTGTTTTTTTTTTTTTTCTTTGCACTTAGAAAGTTAAAAATGTTTAAATCACTTTGCCTGTTCGGCTGCTGTTGAGCCGACATTTTTATAAAGATCCTACAGATAGCACTAGGACCTCTGGCTTAAGTGACAACTTATTTAGAGCCTTTCACTATATATTTATCTTTATAGTAATTTCTTTTCAGTGTAGGCATTGCTTTGCATTTATTGACAATGAATTCATTTTACCATCTTATTGCATACTTCCTTAGTATCACAAAATCCTTCCGTAGCTTTAGGATGAAACTGTCACCTCACTATTCACTCCTCTTCTCCAGACTGATTTATGAACACACTTAACGGCACAGTTTTGCAGAGTGCCTTTCAATAACCTCTTCCTATTACAAAAGCAGACAGATTTTTCTGTCATTGTCTGGTCACTATTGTTTCTTCCTTAGGCAGTTATTAATTCACAATAAGATCTCCCTTGAAAAGCTGTGCTTTTAAAAAAAAAAAGCTGTGCAATTAAAAAAAAAAAAACAAAAACCAACACAAGACCAAAAAACTTGTTAGAAGCTCTGTCAAGATTTCTGAAAATCCAACAATTTTATAATCCAGACCACCCTTACCCATATATTAAGAACTTGTGAAGAACCATGCAGTTCCTGGGTCCTCTCCTGGCACCCTTTTAAAAAACTGGCATCACACAAACTACACAAACACATCAGATCACCTACCCTTGTTGTAAATAAAGTGTTGATTAAGATAGTGACATTTCAGATTTACAAGTTGAACAATTTTGAGTTCCTTCAGAGATACTGGTGAACTTTACTTTCTATTGGCAATTTATTACTAATTTTACCTATTTGTTCCAAGAGTTCTTCTTGTGACATTTCAGTTTGAGAGTATTTCTCACAAATTTCAACATGAGAATCCCAGTAAGTTTTTCCATACAAAGTACTGATGTAAATAATGCAGATTTTTTTTTTTTTGCGCTATGAATTTGTTTTCTTTACACATTGCTTATCAGTCTGACTTCTAATGTATGTCTCTGCTATGTATCATATTCCTATACTGGGCAACAAAACAGAGTCCTATCCAGGCATGTGGCCTTCAAAAAAGCATCTCATCCATGCTGAGGTACTGAGAAAATGAATTATGAACCCCAATTGAGAAGAAGAATAAGGGCAGGAAAATAGATCAAGAATTTTGCTTAGGAACATAACATAAGAAAACTTCAAATAGTGAACAGTTCTTCCTTTTTACTGGATCTCTCAGACACTTTGTCACATTTTAAAGACATAGTCAGACATGGCTTCCACATAACCACCAGCAAATCAGTTCTCCTAGACCACCTCATCGTCTCAGTTCCCCCCTGTACAGCACAGATAATACTGATTCTGCAGGCATAGTAGCTTAAATGCCTCTGTTACTGCAGCATTATCCTAAGCAGCAGCAAGGTGAAACAAACATGGTCCATCTTGCTACAACCCACAGAATGGCTTCCTAGAGGCACCTGCAGAATACAGGCACCCAAAGAGCCACGTGGTGCTCACAAAAACTTTAATTGCAGCTCTTAGATCACTGACTACATCAGGCAACAAGCATCAAGATGGTATTGACATAAGGTCTACTGAGTAAATAACTACAAAACTGGGAGAAGCCAAGCCAGCAGGGACTGCTGGGGCACATACTACCAGTTAATTAAAAAATACAGAGCCGCATGTGCAGCTCAAACAGCTGAACGAAGGAGCTGGGGATACCTGAGCAGTCATTTTTCATGTCCTGCCTGTTAATCTCTCCCAGAGCTCTAAGGTGAGCAGCATATGCCCCCTGGTCATCAAGCAAAGGTCCATAGTTTGTAGGGGTCAGGAGAGCTAATCATCCTCAATCCAAGCCATCTGAGCAAACAAACCAGGTCTTGTGCAGGTATCGCAAGACTTGATCGAGTCATTCAGAATCTCAGTTTCACTCCCACCCCCCAAGAAATTCCTTTAGCTTTTTGAGGTCCATATATTTTCATACTCAACGGCGACCCAATAAATCATCCACACCGCTTCCTGGACAATCCCATGTTCATCTGGGTGACTCCTGTCCAGGGGCAGGCTGTAACTTAACTATTACGCCCACAATGCTATGACTTGAAGTAGCATGATTGCAGGCCAGAAGCATGCGTTTTGCAGACTTAGTAGAAAAGCAGGCAGAAGAGGTATAATAGAGGCACCGAGATTACATGGATACTTCTACAGGATGGAAAACATTAATTCACACAAGACAGCAACCACTTCACATGATATAGTTCAAATCAGTATGCACTTGCAGATGTACAGCTAAAGAAAACAAAACAAACCAAAACACACTACTAACCAAAAGAGAGAAGACCGCACTGGCTCCGCTTTTCTTGCTCCTTTCTAGAGGAAATACACATCAGAAGTGCCATGGCCTTCCCTCCCCTTAGTCAAATCAACTCTCAGCATTACTTGTATATCAATTTTCTAGGATTCTGATAGATCACAGAACAATAGGAAACAAACATTTTTCCACATACGCACTGCCAAGCAATCCGTGACTGGAGGCTAGACTCACTGAGCATGACAAGCTGTAACAGCAAGACAGGCACAAGGTCTCATGCCCCCCATGGATATAGAGCTGGCACTCTAGGAAGCTGCAGCATAATGAAAGGCACAAAGAATGGAAAAGAGCTTCAGCAAGCCCCAGATGATGATTTACTGACAAGTACTTATGATTTTCCTGATCATATAAGCAAAGTATGGACAACACGCAGCGTAACCATACCGTGGCTCTACTAAGGCAGTCAAAGAGTTACGGTATCAAAATCTTACTGGGACTCGATACACCACCATACAGACTGCACTAAAGGAGGGAATTAGGGCTATACATCAACAAACAGATTAATAATGAGAGTTAAAACAAAAAGAACACTAAAGAATCATAAAAGCAAAATATAAATAGGATTAAACAATGTAGAGCTCAGAAGAATTAAAACACTTAAGTGATTGTCTAATTTTGACTATATAACTTGTCTTGAAATGAAACAGAATCTTGAAATTCACATGGTGAACCACGTGAAAGATTAAGAAAAGTCAGCTTCAGGTGACAACTACAAAGCCATCAAATAGCAAACTGCCATGAAAAATTAAATTTTACCGACTTCTCTGTATTACAGAAATGCATTTCATTGCACAAGATGACTAACGCGGAGGACCTATCAAGATGACTAACCTAGAGGACCTATCATCTAGTAATAGCAGACCTGCAGTTTAACTTCAGCTGGCTAAAGGCAGCTTAGAACTTCCCTCAAAGCAGCAGGTCTTGTTCTTCAGGATTAGTTAACATTTTTCCCCAGTACAGGCATATGTTTTTATTCTTTGCACATTAACATAAATGACAAGGCAATTTTTCAAAGTAGCTACCTCTTTTCTCATTTTGTTTACAGCAGCAGTTTCCCTCTGCCATTTCTTTGCTAACTACGAGTTCTAGGAATCAGGGATGATCCCCGAGTACCTGAGAAGAGCCTACCAGTTAATATTTACAGTATCTGGCAGGACCGAATGCAGAATTCTTCACCTCATCAAGCCTGTTTCCCCCTTCTCATTTTGAAGGCCTTGCTCATTAGAGTAATTTACTATCAAGACCAAAGCTTCTGAGAGAGTTAGATACCTAATTCGGATTAGTTTCAATGGTATAGGGCGCTAGTGTCTAAGTTCCTTTACAAAAAGAATTCCAGCTTTCTTCCTAGTCTCTGGATTGCATGAAAGGTGTTACCTCAGTGATTGTCCTCCCTCTGCTATCCATGACTTCTTCCCCTGAACCAATAAAAAAGGCATTCTTTCTTTATGCAGCTTATTCCCAGTAAACTATCCAAAAATGAAAAAAATGAATCAAGAAAGCAAAAATCAAAATGTATTAAAAACATTTCATTTAAATTATGCTTCTAAATCACTATTTTCTCCACTTTTGTAGACTTTTACTAGTTAAGCTCGTCATGTTTCAAAGTTAAAGATTTCATTCAACACGCCGTTATGCCTAAAATATTTAAGTATAGAACCTTACTAAAGTTTCTCTTAGAATAAAATCATATTCAAATATGATTGTTCATCAAATAACCTTTTATATTTACAAGAAGCACCTAATATTATCAAAACCTACATGTAAAATGCTCATGTGCTTCAGCCAACCTATATTCCTCTATCAGGAATTGCAGTGTAAAGACAAAAGGACTTACTATCCTTAAACGTGTAACTGAGTCGAGATCCTTCCCTCTGGAAACTATTCAGAAATATTAGCTTATGTCTAAAAAAAAAAGTTAAACCCACTCCTTCAATATATTAATGAAATTAAAAAAAAAAAAAAAAGAAAAAGTTGCTTAACAACTTTTTTAGGGCAAATTATCAAATTACCAGACGTTTTAAAATTCCATTATTATTTAGCCTTAAATTCTGGAAACATTAAGACATGAAACCTGACAACGCTCATGGAATTATTCACAGAAAGGCTTTACTGTTTGGGGAAATTATCTGAATTTTCAATTCAGGTAAGATACATAGCCAGTTATAGCTTTTCCTGTAAACAGTATTTCTGAACTTGGTTTATCCTTGAAAGCAACCCAAGACTGAAGCAGCATACATTTTCAAACACATCTAAAATACACAACTTAAGCTGCTCCACCCCAACGCATGCATAAGTAATCACATTCCTCAAGCAAAAACAGTTTTTGGGAAGTTACATAATTAAAGCCTGACCCAACTCCCAACTGAAATCAGTAGCAGAACTCCCCTACGTGCTTCAGTATGACTGACTCAAGCCTCCTGTACACAAAAGCAGAAGACACGTCTGCACTACATGTAAGGAATAACTGCAATGGTTAGCTACAAAATACTGATGGCCTCAACTCCATACTACTATCAGTGGGCTTTACACTTCTATCAGATACTTAAAAAAAAAAAAAACAAACAGGTATATTGGCAGTAAAACCAGAAATATACACTGCAAATAGAGGTGAAGCTGTGCACAAAAGCAGAGATGTTGGTATACAGTCTAATATTATCAATATTTATACAGAAAACAGTAAACACCTAATCAAGGAGCACCATCATCATCAAGAAGGGCAAAGAAGGGCAAAGGCAACAGAAAAGGGTTGAGAGAAAAAGCAACCAACCATACAGCATTCCAAGTGGAAAAGTAATCTCTCTTGAGAAAAAGCTATTTAATACAACAAAGAACTAGAAAGTAGAAAGTAAGTGACATCAGAAAATCAAAAAGAAATTAAGGCAGCAGGGGGCTTCAAATATAGTACGATAATAAAAGGCATCAGTGTTACATTTTGCATTATGCAAAGACAACCTGGGGAAGGGGGGGAAAAAAAAAAAGAGGTCATGTTTTGGGGCATTTTTTCCCCTTACAAGACCTAAAAAATAAGTCTCAGAAGACATGATGGTCCCATTCCCAGTTATATTCAAAACCCAAGAAATGTAGCACAAGAGTACTCAAGAGGCAAGCCACCATGCTGTTCAGAAGCCGAGAGGAGGAGGAGAGACAGGACAGCGACAGAGGATGTTACGCTGCTGCTCTTAAGGGCCTTCGGTTTGAACAGATCCCAGGAGCCAGCCGGACTGAGCGCAGCCCTACCGCTCCTCTCTTCGCTTCCTGTGGCTGCAGCCCAACAACAGAATTTGGCGAGACCAGGTAAGCACTTTTCATCAGGTTCCCGTTCCTGCACAACAGTACATACACACCAAACCAAACGACTCCTGAACTGGCTTCAAAAGATTCAACCATTACAAATATTAACCTCAACACCTGCCAAAGAGGAAAATAAATATTTCCCTTTTCTTACAAGCTAACAAATGAAGCATTGGAAGAAGAGTTACCACATCTACTTAGCTGATCAGTGTGACAGATGAGATGAGAATTCCAGATCTCCTGGCTTCTGTTTCTATATTTCAATCACTGCTGACCTACATTACCTTTGTATTTCTCACCTGCTTCTAGTTTCCTAACTATTTTGATCCGTAAGGTAATCTGGTTATTTTACTTCCTGTTCACCTTCCTGTAGAGTTGAAATTTAAAAAAAAAAAAAAAAAAAAAAAAAAAAAAAAAAAAGCTACTACTTTGTGACAAAAACCCCACGCCTCTCTTTACCTTGGTTAATGCCAGATGAAAGACAAGACGCTGCATTTTTACATTCATTAATATAAACTTTGCAATATACCAGGTAACTTCAGCTGTGCCCTACGAAGCTCTGATCTTAGATTTTACCTATAGCATCTCTGCCAAACAGCAGATAAAGGCTACTTGTGATATTAGCAGATTCACTTGCACTCACGTTACTGTAACTCTGTTTTTCGAGTTACAGCCTCATGGTATATTACTTATTAACTCCAGAACTCTCATCCAATGAAGTAATACTGCTACCAAGGCAGACCAGACCCTTTTCCTCAGAGAACAGCTGAGTGCCACGCAGAAGAAATTAACACCACGTTCAGTCAGAAGAGCTTGCCTCATTATTAAAAAACACAAAGAAATCAAACAACCCGTCTGGTGAAGTTATATACATTGCCAACTTAAAAATAAAAACAAATATTCATACTGAAGAGGCACAAGAAGCTTTACTGAATGAGCGCCATCAACTTTAGAATGAGCTAAGATTTTTATGAGCCCTTACACTTTGAAAGGCGACTTTCCAAATCTGAACTGCATTAACCAGTGCCGTCTGTCTGCATGGCTCAGACCAATTCCGTTCCTTTGCTGCTGTTCACAGCCTTTTGACATTATTGCCTGACAAACTCACTGATCTCATTTTAGTTTACAACGATGCCAATGCAAAACTCTGTATGCAAAGGAGCTATAGGGAATCAGAACATTTTTGTATCCCTTACTCTCTCGCCAGGACATTGCAACGAAGGTGCTGCAGGACCCCCCATTCCTATCATACCACCTCTAGGAAAAAAGCCAGATCAGCAGTCACAGGAGCAAACAAACAAAAGAAAAGAAAAAGGAAGAGAACGCTTTTTTTGTCAAAAAAGGAGGAAACCTGAAAGTTCTCCTACACACTGGAGACAGAAAAGCTGGATCCCTTCACAAAACCATTACCCCAGACTTACTTGCCCCCTTCTCAGCTCACAGAGATTTAAATACCTTCCCCCCCTTCTCCTGCTGTGGAAGAATCGAGGGGTTCGGCATGAAAAAAACACAAAATCTCTTGCCTTTGTTGAGCTCTCAGGTACCCAGTAAAGTTTTCAAATCCCGTGCCAAATACTAGAGTGCACATGAGTAGGCAAAACAAAGAATCTGGCAATAGAACAGGACACGCAAATAAACAAAGGAAAAAATAACAAGTGTAGTTGGGGGGGGGGGGGGATGGACAGATGGACACAGGCATACAGAAAACAGCTGTGCACTATCACAAAGAAGCAGAACAGGAAAAAGAGAAAAAGAAAACAGCACAAAAATATCTGCCATTTTAAACGTTGGATGCTAGGGGTACTACACAGGGAAAAATATACATATATTTTACTTTGTAAAAGCCAGTATGGGTCACATACACCTTCTGGTCATGCACATGAAACGTCATCCTTCCAAAGGTGCTCCACTGGGATTCCATACCTTTCCATTAACAATTCAAGCATCAGAAACTAAAATATATCACTAAGCATTTCTAAGCATCATTTACAATGTAATAAAACACACAACTTTCTATCTGCAAACTTCAAAAAATTCTTACTATAAAAAAACCTCATGACTTGTCTTACTGCTTGGGAGAGAAGAGAGAGAACTCGACCAACTCCCTTGAAGAAGGGACTTGAAACTGGCTTTACAGGCTGATTCTCAAACAGCAGCCTGCCACTCACACAAACCCATCCTTGCAAACGCCTTTGGCCAGAAATGATAGATTTTTGTTTCCGTTAAAACCCACGCAACCGTGAGACCACACGCAAACACTCTAAGTACTAGCGAGACGCTGACTGCAACGCTCCGAGCAGCTGTGCGGCACAAGCAACAAAATACCAAAGGAAGGACGGAGGCGAACGTCCGAGCCACTTCGCGGAGCCGAGGGCCTCCAGCCCGGCCAGCGCCGCCACGCTCCGTCCTGACGGAACTTCTGCAGCTCTGCGCTTCCCACTTCGAAAAACGCTGTGCAGGCTCGCCCCGGTCCCAGTAACGGGGGCGAGGGGAGCGGAGAGAAACCTGCCAGCGACGCCCTTCCAGCGGGTAAAAGCCGAAGGACGCAGAACGCGCCCCCGGCGCGGCGGCAGGCAGCGGGGCAGAGTCCGAGCCGGGCCCGGACCGCCGGGCGGGGGCGGGGGGCGCAGGCCGCGGCCGGGGGCCGAGGGCGGCCGGCCGCCCGCGAGCAGTGGCGCCGGCCGAGGCCGCCGGAGGGCATCGGGCGGCCCCGCCGGCAGAAAGGCCCGCGGCGCTGCCCGGGGCCGCAGCCCGGCCGCGGGGCTCGGCGGCGGGCAGAGGCAGCGCCGGCACGCGGGGGCCCCGGGCGGCCGGGACCTCGCGGGCCGCGGCAGCGGAGACCCGGCCCGGCCGGCGGCGCAGGGAGGGGAGGCGGCGAGCGGCGAACGCCCGGCGCTGAGGCGGGCTGGGGCGGCGAGCGCCGCGGCCGCACTCACCGGGCCGGTCCCTGCAGCGGAGGAAGCGGCAGCGGCAGGAACCAGGCATTCAAAATGGCGGCGGCGGGGCCGCAGCACCCATACCGCAGGCGGAGGGATCCGCGAGCCGGCACGCTCCCCTCGGCCTCCCGGCCTCTGCCGGCCGCGGGTGGGGGGCGGGGGCGCGGCGGCGGCGGCCTCAGCGGGGAGAGCGGCGGGGCGGCGCGGCACCGGCGGCGGCGGGGCAGAAAAGGCCGCTCGCACTACTTTTCTTGGCGGAAGCACCCGCGATGCCGGGCCTGCGAGGAGAGGGGCGGCCGCTCCGTGGCAGTCAGTGATGACGTCACGGGCGGGGCGGTCCCCCGCGGCGAGCGCTGCCCCGCCGTGAGGCCGGGCGGGTCGCGCCGCCCGCAACCAGGGTTCCGGGGCCCGGTCCGCGGGGGCCGCCCGGGAGGAGGCCGGCGGTGCTGGGCGCAGGGAGCGCGCTCTCCCGCCGGCCCCTCGAGCTCCTCCTAAGCGCTCGCTGGCGACTCGCGGGCGCCACGCCGGCCCGGCGGCAGCAGCGCAGAGCCCAGCGCCCGGTGTCGGAGGCCGGTGGGGAGCGGCCGCGGGCGGGCACGGCCGCGCGCCCCGGGCTCGCTCTGCCTTCGCGGGGGCGCCAAACCGGCCCGAGGGGGCCTGGGCCCGGGCGCGGCTGAGCCTGCGGCCCGGGAAGGGGGAGCTCGGGGAGGGGACCCAGGCCCCCGCTCCCGGCACGGCTCCTCCCTGCGCTTCCCAGCGCCCTCTGTCACCGCAAAAACCGGGGAGCGCCGAGGAGCCGCGCGCCTGCGGGGAGCGGCCGGCGGCGCCCAGGCAAGCAGGAGGCTGCCCGGAGCGCGGCGGGCGAGGGGCACGGTGCGGCAGGAGGCTGTGCCGGGGCAGCGGGGCAGGGACCGGGCGGGCCGCCGTGCCCCCGCCCCCGGGAGAGCCCGCCTGGGCGCGCGAGACGGCGGGCGCCTCAGGACGCAGCCAGCGCGGCCTGGGGACCACCGGCACCGGGCGCCTCCCGCAGCCGCAGCGCGTCGCTCCGGCCGGGCCGAGGGCCGGGCGCGGGCCCGTCCTGCCCCGGCGCCCGCCTCCGCCGGCCGGCCCGCCGGCACGCCCCGCCCCCGGCCCCCCGCCGGCAGGGCCCCGTGCCCGGCCCCGTCCCGCAGGCCGCCCGGCGGCGGCGGCGGCGCTGAGGCCGGGCCCCGCCCGCTCGGCTCCGCCCGGCGCCCCGGGGGCGGCCCCGCGGGGCGGGCGGTGGGCGCGGCCGGTCGCCACGACAACGGGCGCTGCCGGCGCCCCGTGACGTCAGCGGCGGGCGCGGCGTCGTCACGCCCCCTGCCGACGGGTGAGGCACTTCCGCCGCGCGGGGCGGCGCGTCGCACGCGTCATTGCCGTGCGCCGCGGCGCGGGGAGGGGTCGGGCCGGAGGCGGCCGCGGGCGGCGCCGGGGCCGATGGGGGTCGCGGAGGAGGAGCCGGGCGATGGCGGGTGAGCCGCGGGCCGCGGTGGGCACCGGGCGGGCCCGCGGAGGCGGGGCGCGGCCGCGGCGCCCCGGGCTCGGCTCGGCGGGGCGGGGCGGGGCGCGGCCGGGGCCGGGGGTGGGGCCGGCGGCCGGGCTCGGGCGCCTCCGTCCCCGGGGCCGCGGCCCCGGACGAGCGCTCGGGGTCGCCGCCTCGCTCGCTCCCGGGCCCGCGGCTCGGGGCTCCCGCTGCCGCTGCGGCTCGGGGGCCCCCTCCGCTCCCGCGGCCCGTGGCGGCTCGGTGGCGGGGCCGGGACTGACGGCTCCCTCTGTTCCTGGCGCAGGTGAGGCGGCGGCCGGCAGCGGGGATCCGGGAGCCGGCGTGCGGCAGCCCCTGCGGGTGCCCCCATGAACGAGCGTCGCGGCCGGGGCTGCCGGGACACCACGGGCCGCCATGAGAGCGGGCCACGAGCGGAGCCAGGAGTGCCTTCCGCCAAAGAAGCGGGAGCTTCCCGCCGCCGCCGCCAGCACCGGCGCCGAGGCGGGACGGGCGGGGGGTGCCCAGGCCTCGGGCGAGGGCCCCGAGTGGGCCCGGACAGCTGGGCCGGCTCCCGCGGCCCTGCGCTATGGCCCCGGCGAGGCCACGGAAGCAGTGGCGGGGCTGACGGTGGACCAGTACGGGATGCTCTACAAAGTGGCAGTGCCACCCGCCACCTTCTCCCCCACGGGCCTGCACCCCGTGGTGAACGTGAGCCCCCTGCCCCCTGCCTTCAATGTGACCTCGCCAATAATCCAGCACCCAGGGGTGCCCTACCCTCCTATCCACTACGCGCAGATCCCTCCAACATCCCTGCAGTTCATCGGCTCGCATTACACGGTGCCCTATGCTGTCCCTCCTGGCTTCCTGCCTAGTCCTCTCCTGTCTCCTTCCGCCAACCTCACCGCCTCTCACGTCCCCCACTTTGTGCCATATGCCTCTCTCTTCACGGAAGAAGCCGCTCCTTCCCCCCAGACTACCTCTCCTACCCACACCTTCAACAAATCTGCTTCTGCAATCTCTCCTTCTGGCCAGATGCAGCACCATGCTGGGACCCAGCCGTTAGATATCACGCCAGGTAGAATTCCTGTTTATTATCAGATGTCCCGCCTCCCACCCGGCTATTCGGCGTATGAGACACATACAGCAGGTGGAAGCCCAGAGTCTCCTCAGCAAGACAGTCAGCTGAGTTCAGAGGTAGCTGCTGCCAATGGTGGACAGAGACATCTGGAGCATAATGTGGTGAGGAGGACCAGCGAGGCTGCGGACTCTGCCAGCGGTAAAGCTGAAGACTGTCTGCCAGGGGCTGCAGCGGGATGTGCGGTCGATGGACAGTTCCTTTCAGGTTACCAGACGTTGGGAACAGAGGTGTCTGTGCCAGCTCACAGAAGCACCCCAGACGCTGATCTGGAGGTTCAGAGGGTGGTGGGGGTGTTGGCATCTCAGGATTATCACATTCTGGCAGCCCAGAGGAAAGATGACCCGAGCCCTTTAAACCTTTGCCATAACATCCCTGATCAGCAGGGGGAGTCAAAGGACACGCTGAGGAACACAGTGGAGAGGGCTGCTGCTGAGAAAAGCCAGTCCAGGAGTCCGTACGTAATGTCCCCTGAAGAGCCGGTTAGACAAAGACAATTAACCAAAGGAATGGTGATAGCCAACGGCAAGCCAGTCCTGGCTCCCGTTGGATCTGAGCCCATCAGGTCTTCCGCTTCAGAAACCCTGGTGAGGCGGAGCCCAGACGCGCAGGCTCGAGGAGACGCGCTTGAAAAGGACTTGGCCCAGCTGCAGCCACCCAGCTCCTCACGCTTGCCCTCTCACTTCATGAAAGGAGCCATCATCCAGCTGGCTACAGGAGAGCTGAAGCGGGTAGAGGACCTGCAGACTCAAGACTTTGTTCGCAGTGCGGAGGTGAGCGGGGGCCTGAAGATCGACTCCAGCACCGTGGTGGATATTCAGGAAAGCCAGTGGCCAGGGCTTGTCACGCTGCATTTTGTGGTTGGGGAGCAACAAAGTAAAGTGAGCATTGACGTGCCCCCAGAGCATCCCTTCTTTGTGTATGGCCAGGGTTGGTCCTCCTGTAGCCCGGGGCAGACTGCTCAGCTCTTTGCTTTGCCCTGTCACAGGCTGCAAGTGGGCGATGTCTGCATATCAATCAGTTTACAGAGCATGAATGGCAACTCCGCTTCTCAGGCTAACTACCCTCTCACAGATCAGTTGATATCTACTAGGGAGAGATCTGAAAGAACAGCTCAGGGGTCCAGAGAACCGTCTGACAGAGCTGCTGAAAGGAAGAGCCACACAGACAGGGACAGCGCAGCCCAGAGCTCTCATGCAGAACCCTCTCAGCCTGAGACTGGCAGTCAGCACAGCTGGACAGCCCCAGGCTTCCAAAGATACAGCGTGCAGGCAGAGGAGCCTCGGTCCTCTCTGCTCCGTCCCTCTTTCATTCCCCAGGAGGTCAAGCTGTCTATCGAAGGGCGTTCTAATGCAGGGAAATGATCCCTTTGAGGCTGTGAGCTAGGGCATCCCCTGTAGGTGAGCCTCACCATCAGGTGGAGAAATTGCACAGACTTTGCGACAGGTTCACCAGCAAGGCTGCTTTCTGCCCTGCAGGACTGGATTTGTTCCAGTTCAGTGGCTGACCAGTTCCTCTTGGGGAATCGGGAGGGCTCCAGTGCCTCAGGGAGCAGCAACGGGCTAGCTGGGGTAGAGAACAGGGATGTGCTCATGAGCTTGCGATGAGACCATTCCAGAGGTTGGAGGCGGGGGCTTTCTCACACCTCCCTGAATAACTGATTCCCTGCAGGGCAGGGTCTGAGCATTCAGGATAGGTGGGGAGGTGAGGAGGGCAGACATGGCTTAAGGTAGCAGATAAAATTGCTGAAGATTTTATTCCTCCTTTCTCATGATGGGGAGAGATGGGTCCCCACTGGAGTTTAGGGGGCTCTACTCCCAGTATCCCTTTTCTTCACACATGCACTTTAAAAGGACCGTTCACCGATGGAGCTCTTGAGGGCAGGACGGAGATGCTTCTCTGGTGGTTCTGTTTAATGTCTCTTCCACCAAATCCAACTGCTCTTTCTTCTTGCAAAGAATGTACAGATTTGAATGAATCACAGAAATTCAAGAGGAAGGACCAAAAGGATGGGTTTGGGTGTAGGTGAATAGGGAACTTGAGCACTTGGGATGGGACATGAGTTGGGACGGGAGACGCCAGTTTCCTGCTATAAAAGACATTTAACTATTTGCCACCAAATTAAATCTTTCTTCCCATGTTAATAACTTTAAAAAAAAATCTCTTGGGCTTATAGTTTTTGCAGAGGCTTAGCCTATGGATGAATGGGGTTGGGGTTTTTTGTCTGGTTGCATTTTGGTTGTTTTTTTGGTTTTTTTTTGTTTTTGTTTTTGTTTTTTTTTTAAGCTGGAGTAAAATATATTCAGCATTCTCTAGGGAAGGATGGAAACACATCCTTTTTCTGTGAGAAGACCGAGACTATTTTGTAATTAAATCAGAAGAAAACTTTCCAGATGGCTAATTCTTCCCTGCAGACAGTTTCCTGAATAAGCTCTAGACAAGGGACGAGTGTTTGTGCATGTGCAGGCAAGGTACAAAGTTTCTGCTAAGTACAGTTCTCTGATTAATGTAGGGACTCTAAAAATATCACAGCATCATAGGGCATTTTGGGGTGGTTTTGTGTTAGTTTTTCTGATGCTTCACTTTGGAGTTCCTCTGTAGAACAACATGGCAAAATCAAGAGTAGTCTTTTTCACGGTGACGTTTAATACAAATTATATTAATACCTCGTTATGGTAATAACACTCCATTCAAGTGAAGGCTCCTGTAGTTACACTAATTTGCCCTCTCTGATGGTGTGTTATGACACCAGCTCTAACTGCTTAGCTAGAATAAAAAATCGTCACTATTATGTTGAGGATAAGAGTCTTCACTGACTTAACTTGGATTAAGTATTCCTTGTATTAAGGTGCCCATCTCTGTGCTAGGACCAGGCTTTTGAGAGGATTTCTTTTCAGTGTGCAGGTCCCCGCTAGAGTCCTGATGCGGCTCCTGATGTTCAGCATACCATTTTCTGTCTCCCTTCTCTCACCTTCCTGAAGTTCTCCGTCAGGCACGCCTGACTGCTAGGGCACTGCTTCTCTCTTTCCCTGAATGGCTTCTGTGTCGGCACCTTTCCTCGGCATAGCCGTCCTTTGGTCACTTGCAGCGGTGGTGTCTCAGGGCTGTTCTGCACGCTCTCCAGGAATGTGTCCTGTAATTGGTTGGCTTCAGAGCGGTGCTCTGCCTGGGAATTAGGCAAATTGGAGTCTCCAGAATGTCCCTTCCATCCAGGCCATCGGTCCTGTTTTCCTAGCACGTTGCTAGCCGTTTCTGTTGCCTTTGAAATGCCTGCACCAGGAGGACAGTTTCTTTTCAGGCCTTAGGCGAGATATGCGCTACTCATGCCTTCAGTGTTTGTGCCTCACGGGGGTTTCTCCATAATGAGGATGCTGCCTGTATCCCATGTAGCTTCCCCCAAATGACACACTGCTTCCGATCTCATCAGCTGCATTTGAAATGTATGAAGTCATGGTGATGCTGTCATGTGAAGATTCTGCCTCCTTGGATGCAGCAGCTGTGGGAACAGATGCTGTTTTCATGGCACCATTTGTCAGTAAAACGTACTGTCTGGGCCCCGGTGCCTGCCCTCATCGCCTTGTGTGTTTCACAGTTGCTGTTCGTTGGACTCTCCTACGCAAAGACCTCGATTAATGTTGGGTAGTACTTAATGCTCAGGATATCCAGGGTGTCTGTGGCCAAAGGCAGAAGGCAGAGGAGCCCGGGTTCTCTTGCCTGTTCTTTGCATGGTGCATGCAGAAAAATTCAGAGCTGTGGCAGGCAGCTAAGAAAGGGATCTTGCATACGTATGGCGTGTGAATGTAGATGGGCTGGTTGCACGCATAGAGGGGATGTCTGAGCAGCTGAAGGGTGCGGAGCCCCTCGTGCATCTTTGAGCACAGAAGTCTCCGTCTTTTAGAGAGAGGGTTTGGAGAGCCTGCCTTATCTCATGCGTGTTACTGTAACTACTACTCCTAGATCTCAGCCGCACTGAACAGTGGTCCGAAAGGGCAGACACTGACGTATGAGGCAAGATGCTGTGTGGCTAAAATAGCTTTGTACTGTAGGCAGCTGAAGGGCTGTGAAGGTGCTCGCCCTGGTGTTTACCTGGCTGCTGGCCTGGACTTTGGCTAGCTGCGCATCTGTTGAGCGCAGCTCTCAGCTCTGCGGAACAGGCCAGGGTGAATTTGACCTCGGTGCTTCTATCCGGACTCCCTGTCAGTCCCACTGTTGTGCGTGTTTCAGCTGCCAGCTCTTCTATGGAAGCAACGGTTTGGGGCACATCTCATGGCGGGGCATTGAGGTGGAGAAGCTGGGCATCTGGCTGCTTGCCCCGAAGGCGGTGGGCAGGAGGGGCCACTGGCGGCCCTCTGGCCCAGCTTAGCAGTACTCGTAATCACTGGAATCTGTCCTTACTGGGTTGGGCTGCGTTGCTCAGCACCTGTGGTGGTGGCTGTGTTGAGCGTTGAGGCTCTCCTGAAACAGGGAGTGTGTGAGACAGGCTCTGCTGTAAGCAGAAAGGCTATGAATGAGCCCATGGAGGAGGCCCTTATTTCTTAGGTTTACAGGGAAAGGAGGAGATAAAGCCAGGAAGACGTTGTGGAATGAGATGGTTATTCGGGCTTTTCTGCTGGCAGAGATGTGACAGGCTTCTCAGAGAAATATACTGTTTTCCTGCTGCTATTGTGAAGGGGAGGAGGGCTGTGGTCTGTCCTCCCCGGAGGAGGAGGCCTCCTGGCCTTGGTCTTATCCAGCTCGTGCTCTGTGGCAAGAGTCTGTAGGATGCAATAACGGGTGTCTGCAGCCGTCTGTCCCATCCCGTGAAACATTCCTTGGGTCAGCTGCCCAGCAGAGGCCAGGCCTGTCTCTAGGCTATGCGTACACTGTTGCTCCAGGAACGTGAGACTTGCTCCAAGCGACGAGCGCTCATCACTACCAGACTATGCAGAGGAAGCTCTGTCTGGAAAGAAGGAAAGCTGCAGAGGCCCCTCTGCCTCCCCTTTCCGGCAGGTGCGCAAGTATAATGCACTTTTCACATTAAGTGTCCCCGCCCCCCCGTCCCCGCCCCACACTTGAAGTCACTTTCTCCCGTAGAGAACTAACAATCCTTGTCACTCAGAAAATATTGTGAAAGGAAACTACAGCAGCTTGAGTAGCCCAAATGCTAGTTCCTGCCCACAGCAGCACACGTGCCTTTCCCTAGTGTCACTCACAACTGCTCTTTGTCTTTCAGGCTGTCCTAGGGCCTGACACTTTGCAGAAGCTGCTAAGATGGCTACGAATGCACATTCTGTACAGTTTGGCCCAGGGTGTGTTCCGTATATGGCTTAAAATGCTGATGGTCAAGGCCCTTCCACGGTCTTCACATCTGTCCACGGAGGACAGGACTTGCCCCTAACGTCCTTCTAGGCTGCTGCCACCCCACCCCGCAAACGCACCCCTGCACATTATAGTCGTTTTCCGCTTTCGTGGCACCTTAGCGCCAGGGGAGGGTCTGCCCATGCAAAGCAGAGAACCAGGCGTGTGGCACGGGGGGAACGGCTGGGCTGCCCTGAGGCAAGGAGGTCTTTGTAGATAAGTGCTGATCCCTCGACTATAATCCCAGTTATGTAATGGCTGTATTAACATGTAACCGACCGCATTGTATCTAAAGCCTTAGAACTAGTCAGGTGCTCCCCTCCGACCTTGTTCCTGCCCCTTTCCTCCTACCTGATCTTTAACAAAGCATTAATAATTCTAAGGATAATCTCTATTTTGTTGTGCTTTTTTTGTAACTGTTTTAAATAAATCAATTTGTACTGTATATTTGTACTTTTGGTGAGATCCTTTTTCCTGTTTTACCATTTTAAGTCTGTACTTGGCTACACACAGATTGTATTTTTATTGTTAATGCTCTTATGAATATTGCATTTAACTTGTTGACTCTGTAAACACAGTATATATCTATATATATATATCTATATATAAACCAATAGCTTTTCCTTTGGTGTTTGAGAATTTTTGCTCGTCTGTAGCATCAGTGATCGTTAGGATGTGGCTTCTCTGGTCTTACACAGAGCGATCTGGAGACTTGTGACAAGGGCAAGGTAAGGGCTGTCTGACAGATGGACTATAAGCCATAATTCCGTGTTCAAATACTTTTGCTTTTATGTGGTCTCTTTCTTGAATCCCTTGCAATAACGATCGGGTGCCGGTGACGCTGCAGGGAAAGTTTCCGCTACAGTTTGCAGAGTGAAGCTACCTCTCTGCTGGCACAAGGTAGAGCAATAGCAAATATTGCGAGGAGCAAACTCTGTCGGTTTCAGTACGAAAATGGACAGAGGTAAGAATGGAAGCGAGAGATCAGTTCAGAGAACAAAGGAGGATACGGACAAGGTAACATGGAACTGAACAGACCCTTTCCAGATCTGGTGCCTTTTCCCAAAGCGAGAGAGGCAAGGATGGCTCCGGGATGTCAGTTCTGTGTGATGAACGATATGTTAAAACAGCTTCTGTAAGGTGAGGAAGCAAGAGGTTACAGGGGCACGTGGAGGAAATTGTAGTATTGAAAAGATTAAATGCTTTTCGTAGCAAGCGTCCACAAGACTGACCGTAAGGTTAGTTCATGATCATGAAAAAAATGCAACATTATGCACTTTGAAGGCAACTATTGTCAGCATTAACTAGGGCTTTAAGGGACTTCAATCAAAAGTTTTTCAAACTGAAAAAAGAGGGAAAAATCAGGTTTCTAAGTAGTCTGGCCAAAAGGTTTTGCTTGTTTTAACTTTACTCTTCTGATCTCAAGTAGGAGTCTTGTGGTCACCATTTCTGACTTAATGCAGAGAAATGGCAATCGGAGAGACGACAGTAGCTGCCACCGTGTAACTGTACTGCAGACCTTAACTGGGAGTGCTGCGAAAGCAGTAGGGCTCTTCAGGCTACGACACACAGATGCGTGGCACACCAGGGTTTGGTGGGCCGACGTTTGGAAACCACAAAGCTACAGCATGCATTTTTAGATGCTAGTTCTTAAAGAAACAAAATAATGGAGCGTGTACCACCACCATGAGTCCTTCTGGGCTAATGTTTTACCTTTTCCAGTTTAAACATGCCTAGATTTAATTTCCATAGTTGCATAGTTTCATAATGATTTCTATTAGCAATGGGAACCTTTTCATGCAGGTACAGACTACAATCACATTTCACCTTGGCTACCTCTTGAATAAACTAAAGAAGGCTTAAATTCCCTACCCTCTGGCAGGATTTTCCAGACTCAGTTATTGTGGCTGTCCATGGCTCCTCCCCAGCTCACCCCTTGTCCACATTTCTCTCATTGGCTTTGCTGCTGAGCGTGGAAGCAAAAGGAATTTTCTTTTCCGTCTACGTGGTTCTGTTTACTAACGGTCCCCCCTCGCCCCACGGTGTTACCTGCAGTGACCACTGAAAGTCCCTGTTGGTCACAGAGGAATTTACTACGAGAATAACTTGAGTGTGATCTGTGGTCCCAGATGAGCAGTGTTGCGTTTGGCTGTATTATAATGGTTGAATGAGCTGAGCTTACTATGAAGTCACAGAATGGTTGAGGTGGGAAGGGACCTCCGGAGGTCGCTGGTCCAACCCCTCCCTGCTCAAGCAGGGCCACCTACAGCCAGCTGCCCAGGACCACGGCCAGATGGCTTCTGAATACCTCCAAGGGGGGGGACTCCACAACCTCCCTGGGCAACCTCTGCCAGTGCTCCGTCACCCGCACAGGAAAAAAGTGTTTCCCGATGTTCAGAGGGAACCCGCTGTGTCTCCGTTTGTGCCCATCGCCTCTGGTCCTCTCCCTGGGCACCCCTGAAAACAGCCTGGCTCCATCTTCTTTGCACCCTCCCCTCAGGTATTTATACACATGGATGAGATCCCCCTGAGCCTTCCCTTCTCCAGGCTGAACAGTCCCAGCTCTCCCAGCCTTTCCTCATAGGGGAGACGCTCCAGTCCCTTCACTACCTTAGTGGCCCTTTGCTAGCCACTCTCCAGTATGTCTGTGCCTCTGCTGTACTGGGGAGCCCAGAACTGGACACTACTCCAGCTGTGGCCCCATCAGTGCTGAATAAAGGGGAAAGCAAGTCCATGCAGCACTAGAGAGCTGACCTACCCTTACTGTTTACCATTCAATCAACTCTTTCACTTGCAGACCTGCAATGCTGTTTAAGTGCAAATTAACTTGTGAGTAAACCAGCAAACTTGTTTGCTGTTTGCTTACCTCAGTCAGCCTTTCTGTTAGTGTTTATATGGGGTATCTTAGAACAGGAACTCAGTTTCCTCTTAGTTTTTCCATGGATGCTACTGCAAATAAGCACATAATGATAGTGTTAAGAGAAAGGGTGCGCACAGCCATTTCCAGGGCGATGACATCCTCCTTTGCTTCTTTTTTATGGGCACAAACAAGGGATTTACTCCTGCAGGAGTTGTGGACTATCAAAGTCCTCAGCTCCATAATTCATGCTGCAGTAAAGAAGATCCCTTTTTTAGACAGGTAGGCTTTCACCTACAGCAGCACTGCAGCAGCCCAAACCCATCTATGGGGCAAGGGTCCAAGAACAGGATGAAGCACAAAAGGTAAAGAAGGGGACTAAATAAATGTGAACATTAATTTATTTTCCCTCTGTTCACAGGCTGTGACTTGGCCCCCAGAGCAGACTGTATCCTCAGAATCTGCTCCCACCGGGGCTACTTTGGCAGACACCTCTCAGCTCTGTTCTCCTCCTGCGTTCAGGGGAAAACCAGAACCGTCTGTCAGGGAGAGTCAGCCAGGGACCCACAGCAGCCTCCTGAGCGTAGAAGCCTGCTAGTGCACCCGTGGGAGGTGCAGCAGAGGTGGCACAGTCCGTGGCTGTAGCTTAATGCAGCGCACTGTTGCTCTGCTCCTCAAAGGTCATTTTGCCCAGCAGCTGGCTCTCCAGCTCCACATTGCTCACTGGCAGCTGGAAAAAGTTCATTTCAGCTGCCAAAGCGGCCATGGCAGAGGGGTCCTGGCCAAACTGTGCCCGAAGCATCATGTCCATTTTCTCCAGGCGCCGCTTGAGCCTCTTGGCCTCGCGCTCCCGGATGAGCCGCGCCTGCCGTTTCTCTGGGGTCTCGTTTGCGCGTTTCAGTCGCATGGCTTCCCGGTCTCTCTGCAGCCGCCGTGCCCGCTGTTCATCTGTCTCTTGCATGCGCTGCAGGCGCTTGGCTTCTCGATCCCGCATACGCCTCACTTCCCGTTCTTCCGGTGTCTCATTGTCCCGCCGGCTCTTCTTGGCTGTGCGCTCCCGCTCCAGACGCTGCAGCCGCACTTCCAAGGGCTCGTTCTGCCGACGAAGTGCCCACTTTCGCAAGCCAGGCGTCTGTGCCTCCAGCAGCTTACGATAAGCAGCACAGTTGTTGCACACTAGGAGGATGCCTGCAGGATACACAGGGGTGTGAAAGGCAATGTCTTTCCCCTCAACACTGGAGGGGCCCTCGCTCTGGGGTGCCGGCAGGCGATCTGCACTGAGCACCTCTGGCAGCTTCTCACTGGAAAGCAGAAAGAGCAGAGAGTCAGAGACTTGGTGCTGACGGAAGAGTCCCCATCTCACACTGCCCAGGGGGCTGCAATGAACAGTGCCCCTACTACAGCCCACGACAGAGGCCTCTGCTAAACCATTCCTGCCTGCACACGCCTCTGAATATCTAAAATGAAGCAACATCATGTCGGGGGGTAGGAAGTGGGTTAGCCCAGAGCAGTATCTGGGTTGGAAGAGTGCAAGAGCAGGAATTAGCAAGCTGCTCCTCCCCATCATCTCTGGATTTCTCCTTTCAGCCTCATTCCACTAGTCAGTGGATAATCTTCCACCAGGCAGGACAGAAACAAGGAGCATTTTGGTTTCTGCCTGTAGTCCTGCTCTGGAAATGATGAACCCATCTGGGCAGTACAGACCTACTTTGATGGATTGCTGGGCAAGGGAGGCAGTTGATTTTTCTCCAGTGACTGGAGACCCCAGTGCTCTCTGCACAGTTCTAGTTCTTCACAGAGCTAAGGAGCACCCTTTTAGCAGCACAGCCTGTGGAGGTCTTAGCAGGTGATGCAGAGCTGCAGGCAGGAAGGGATCGAGGGAATCTCACTCACTGGGGGTGTTCACAACTCTCCTACAGGCCTTAGTAGGTCCAGAGCCATGAATTCTGTATCATTTAAGGCAACCCACCTAATCTTTAATGTGGGTACCCTAGCCCACTCACCAGCCAGGGTGACCCTGACCTGTTGAATGTGGCATGGCTGGTGAAGCGTGCTCCACACACTGCACAGTTTGACAGCTGGTCCTCTGAGTGGATCAGGAGATGTCGCCCAAGGGATCCTGGTGAGCTGAGGGCTCTGCCACATACAGGACACACGTAGCTCTTGGCGCTCACCACAGCTGCAGTGTGCTGCAAAACAACCACTAGGTTGTTAGTTACAAATTGCCCAGCTCCCTGCCCAGTCTGAGGCACGCTCAACAGATACGGCAAACCGTTCAGTTCAGCCTCTTGGAATGGGAACACTTTACCACTAAACCTCTGTCTGACGGCTCCTAGACCAAGCTCAAGACATCTGGGGTGTCACAGGTCAAACAGCAAGGAGGAGACCTTTCTACAGCTCCACTCCAGTGCAAGAGAAACAATTAAGGCCAAAACACTTGCATTGTAAGACCTGACCCTTGTTTTCAGAAATGCACCCGAGGAGCTGCTGTTGCTGGACAAAGCATGACTGGACTAACAGTAGGCGGGATGCTGGTGAGGAAGCGCTTAGATGGAGACAGTCAGCTGGTGCAGGTAAGTGGCCAATTCAGTTCTCCTTCATTCCTTCTTTTACAGACTTTGATGTGCTGTGAAGAGAGTACTGACAACAAAACCTGTGAGATTCCAGCACAGATTTCCTGCAATACTGGAAGCATTTCAGAGGAAGAACAGCTGTTTACATGGATAGGAACTGTGATAAAGGTACAAAATAAAGAACTAAGTGATTAGGAGGAGGGTTTCTCATCTCACTGAATGATGTAAAAATTGCTTCCGTGTTTAATCTGAAGGAACTGCCTGGTTTTAGCCTGCAACTGCTTGCAGAGACTGCCTTGGGATTGAGTTGTGTTTTC
The DNA here is from genome assembly GCF_965183815.1 of Platalea leucorodia. NCBI lineage: Eukaryota > Metazoa > Chordata > Aves > Pelecaniformes > Threskiornithidae > Platalea > Platalea leucorodia. The sequence continues at coordinate 57,482,761 of NC_138830.1, read as the reverse complement.
CAGATCTGCGGACCGGTGCCTTGCTGATTCTTTCCCCAGGACACCCTCTGGACACAGTTTACTGCTGTAAACTTCAGTCACATCCTAGCTAGAAGCTCAGTTCTGTGACCGCAAAGGCCAGAACAAAGCCACCCTGTGCTTTGGGTTGTTTCTGGATTTGGGACTTAAGGAGGCTTGAGGGGCTTACGGCCAGAGATATCCCACAGGTTGGAACCATCCCCTACCTGGTATACGTGAGCAATGAGCTGCTCTCTGCTTCCACACTCCAGCTGGCAGAGGGGGCACTGTGACAGTCCCAGCATAGGGTCAGCATTCAAACTCCCAGGCACCTACAGGGAGGAAAAGCAACGTGGTGTAAGGCACACAGATCCCCCACACGGCCACCTCACCCTCCCTTCGTACCTAGTCAACACTGCACGCAGGCATTGACCAGATCAAATGCTGCATGCCCAGTCCCGCTGGGGCTGGTTTGTGTTCTTGCAGTCCGAAACTTCCTTTACGTAGCCTCTGAGCAAAATTCCTGCTGTCTCGGGGAGAACAGGCAGAGGCCTCATGGCCTCCACTCACACCCAGGCTCTTGCCAGCGCAGCGGCTCTGGTAGGCAAGGCCTGCTCTGTAGCAGCAGGGAAGGGGAAATCAATCAGAGAAAGGCACCAGAAGTGAAGGAAGGGGGCACATTCTGCACAATCATCTTGGCCAGCCAGGAGAATGGCAGTTTGTGCCCGCTATCTCCTGTTCCTGGTGGCCCAGGAGCTCTTCATGCCCTTTCATCCTGCCAGGAGATGTTGTTTGGAGGAGGTGGGAGGAAGAAAAAGATAGGAAACCATGGTGGGGAGAGGAGATGTTTAGACAGTACCCTTCTCTCTCCCTGGGAGGCTAAGGTGAGTACAGGGCCAGTATACACTTGCCTCATTTTCTCTCATCAGTGGGGTTCCAGCCACAGGTTGTTCTGCATTCTCTAATTCTTTCTTCACTTTCACCATTGAGGCATCCTCCTCAGATGTATGGGATGAAACTTCATCCTGGGTGGTCTCCTCATCATCACTGCCACCTGGAACATGAAGAGCAGTTATTCCAAGTGTCAGGACCCTGAGGGCACGCATAGGCCTTAATTGTCCTGACCAGCATCACCTGGAGCCTCTACCCACACCCTCCGACCAGGGGCTCCACTTAAACTCAGGCTGGGGCACTTCAGTCCCCAAAGTGCTCTGTAGAGTCCCTGGACCCAGCCTGTTACCCTACCTTGCTTGCTAATTACTGGACCCACTGCTGTTACCACCCTCCTCTCGTAAGTTGGGACTGTGTCCTGGTGGTGAGGTCATTGCCCAATATGTGTTGTGGTGGTCCTTGGCTCTGGGCTTGCCTTCCCTTAGGGAGCAGCCCTGCTCTTGCTGTTTGCTGACACTAAGTCCTGCACACGAGCCAAGGGCTAACCCAGAGGAGATGTGTAAGATAGTCCTCAGAGGACCCCCACAAGCTGTGCAGCACCTAGCCTCACCCCTTGTCAGAGTCTCCCCAGTCCACTACCTTGCCATTATTGGAAGGGGCAGAACTCACTGCTGCTGGAGTCGGGGTCTTGCAGCGGATGAATGGCTGGCCTTTGGTCCCCAAGAGCTCCAGGAAAGTTGTTTTTCATCATGGCTTGGCGGGCTTGCTCCTCCAGCCCTGCAAAGACTTGCTCCCCTGGCAGCCACAAGGACAAAGAGTCAGACTGGTGCCATTCTATTGCTTTCATAGAATCACAGCATGGTTTGGGTTGGAAGGGACCTTAAAGATCATCTAGTTCTAACCCCCCTGCCATGGGCAGAGACACCTTCCACCAGACCAGGTTGCTCAAAGCCCCATCCAACCTGGCCTTGAACACTTCCAGGGATGGGGCATCCACAGCTTCTCTGCGCAACCTGTGCCAGTGCCTCACCACCCTCACAGTGAAGAGTTTCTTCCTTCTATCTAGTTTAAATCTCCCCTCTTTCAGTTTAAAGCCATTACCCCTTGTCCTGTCACTACAGGCCCTTGTAAAAAGTCCCTCTCCAGCATTCTTGTAGGCCCCCTTTGGGTACTGGAAGGCTGCTATAAGGTCTGCCTGGAGCCTTCTCTTCTCCAGGCTGAACAACCCCAATTCTCTCAGCCTTTCCTCACAGGAGAGGTGCTCCAGCCCTCGGATCGTCTTCGTGGCCTCCTCTGGACCTGCTGCAACAGGTCCATGTCCTTCTTATGTTGGAGGTCCCAGAGCTGGATGCAGGGCTCCAGGTGGGGTCTCACGAGAGCAGAGTAGAGGGGGAGAATCACCTCCCTTGACCTGCTGGTCACGCTTCTTTCACCACCAAGGCTTGCCAAAAACACAACGGGTGTGGGGCTGCTGACCTGCACTGTGCAGAACCTCTGAAGTCACCTCTGAGAAAGCATTTAAGTAACCTCTCTGCTTGCCTACCCTGCAACACCAGCCTCTTGTACCTGCCTCTTGACCTGAGTCCAGTCCCTGTCTCTAGAACAGTCTCACTAGTGGACATGTCCAGCATCAGGCTGCTCTCCGCATACTCTTTATATGCCACTCCAGGCACAAAAAAAATTAAAAAAAATTTAAAAAAAAGTGAGATCCCATATATCTGCCAATAGAGCTGTAGCACAGCTCTAGGCTGAGAGGAAGCCACTCGGGGACTATGACAGTATCCCAAATCAAGCATAGTGCTATATGGCTCTTCTAAATCATTAAGCCCCATTCCCTGCTATAACAGGCAACTTGTACAAAACCAGTATCTCCCTGAGTGCCTGGCTCCTCATCTGCTCTCCACAGCAATACTAAAACCAGGAGCTGTCCTTGGCATGCTCCATCACTACCTTCTGTCCCAGGAGGACTAAGGGCAAGAAGGTGTTTGTGCTCAGAGCTGGTGTTCTCCTGCTTACATGATGGATAACTTTCTCCATTGCCTTGCCTTGCCCAGGAGTGGCTCTGGCTAAATTAAATATCAGTGACACTTCATACGCTCAAAACAAAAAATTAAGGGAATGAACCCAGAAAGCTGAGATGCTCGTTTAGGATAGCTTACAGTCTCTTTTGTTGAAAGACACTGATCACTAGTGCCTCAACTCAATAGGAGATGGCAAACACGTTGAAAGAAGGCAATTGTTTGTGCTTCTCTGAAAGAAAACTCCTTACAGCAATCCCTGCTAAGGAGAACTTTCGGTTCCAAAGAATAACAAGAACAGGCAACCATTAATTTTCATATTAAATCAAACAAATGACTTCATTCCAGGTGCAGTCGTGATTTGCCTCTCTCAGTGGATGAGCTGGGAGTGCTTGGGACCAGGTGCTGAAGTTCCCAGCAGGCTAGCTTTTGGGTTAAATTTATCAACTGATTTTTAAGTTCTCAAGAACCACTCAAAGCATAAATGTGAAAATGCTAAGGAAGACGCAGTGCATTTTTCACATAAAACAAAAGCTTTCGTAACAAAATTGTACCTTTTAGTATAGGGCCACAACTGGCATCAGTATAACCAGGGAGCTGAATTCTTGACCCATTGAGAGAGCACCAGTCCTGTTAGAAGGACAGGTACGTTCTCACATGCGAAACCATTTCAGCCAGCTTTGCCCCATATTCATACTCGCACTGCCTTTCTGGTGCTTACCTCTCCATTTCTAGCAGTGCTTCAAAAAGCAGCAATTTACACAAGATTTCAAAGACCTTCAGAAGTTCCATGGAAAGTGTGGGAGAAGAGTTTTAGTTCCCAACATCCCCATGGAGGTTTCCAAAAGCATTTGAAGGCATTTATCATCCTGTTTCAGAAATGTGAGAAAGATTTCTGCAGAGAAGGCTTGAGAGCACAATCCATGCGGGCTGAAGAGAGGTACTGAGGAGCACTCTAAACCTATTTGTCACTGAAAGCAGCAGGTACCATCACGATTGCTGTGGCAGATGTACCCCCATCAGAAGCCATTCCAGCACTGAATGGTTTTCATAACCTGGAGTGCTGCTTTTATGTCTGGACCACAACCTCACATTGGTGGGACTGAGATACAGACTGTATGAACAGTAGACACTACAGAATTACAGTGCCTCTCCAAGAAGCAGATATCCACAAACCACCAGGATAAAAGTTGAGACACCAAAAAAGCATTGCAAGACAAAGGGAAAGTATGGTGAAATGAGGAAACCTGCAGAACACAGGACAGATGTAGAACTATGGTGGGAGACATGCTACCTGTGACCGAGTTACAAAACAGGATCCCCAGACACCGCTGCAAGTGCTAGCAGAAGCAGTTACGTGTTTGTTTTCTTCCCCCTTTCCCCTTCCAGATGGCTTATGTTTCCACTGAGCAGCAGCCTGGAGTCTAATGGCAGGTAGGTTCCTGCTCAGATATACAGGCTATGCAGACAGCCTGCAGGATTTTAAAAGTGGTGATCTTTACATGAGGTGACCGAGGAGGGAACTCCTCCTAACAGTAACACTAGCTTCAATCACAACTAAGAGAGCGATCATGTCTGCCAGTGGCCTTTCTGTACAACATACCCAGAACCAAGTTAGCGTTGATTCAGCGCAGGGAAGAGAACTATCAGCTTACAGCCAGAAATGCAAACTGTTAACCAAACCAGTGCTGTTAGCAGACAACACCTTGTGCATTCTCCACTAGCCGGTATCTAAAAGGCATCATGGGGACTGGGAAAGACAAACTTTTAAAAATGCTATCTTTAGCTTATACAGAATATCTTACGTATTAAACTAATACCGCCTCCAAAAGAACTTAGGGAAGAGCGTCCTGTTCATCTACTGATGGACTAAGTCCTACTTCGATGAAGCTTTAGAGCTTTACTGTTTGATAGGTACAGGGTTATACTTTTATTGTTTCTGCACACACACACTCACATACAGACACTTGCACCCCCACCTCCACCCCACTTTGAATACACTTACATTCATTTGGGAAGGGTAAGACAGGTGACAGCTTTAGGATCACTGCTATCAGTAAAGGATGTTATGCTCAATATTGAAGTCACAGACGCTTCTGCAGAAGTTTCTTTATTAAATACAAAAAGGGCTGCAGGCTGACCACAACACCAAAACAAGTCACTCTGTTTTACAAACTGCTAGAGACGTAGGACGGTGAAAGATCATACAAATGCCCCTGCTTTGGATTCCAGGTCTCCTCTCCATAATCTTGTAAATGAGTGGGATGCCAGGTGAGCAGCTGTGGAGGTAGGGGGCAGCCCTGGGGTACTGGGCGACAGGGGCAGTTATGACTGCTAGGATCTGGTGGTGTATCAACTTGGTAGCCAGAAAGGATTTTTTTCCTGAGCCCTTCCCTTCTTGAACTGTATGAATGCAGGATAAGTCTCAGGTGTTCTGGAAAATAAACACACAAACAAACAACCCCCACCCCAAAATCCACAAAACAAAATCAAAAGAAACTGCATCATTCCCCTGTCTTCCTTCCTAAACAGAAAGGTCTCTCAGAGGTGAGCCACTTTATTCCCTCCTTGTGCATCAATTTAAAGTCCCTGTTCATGTAGGTCTTCTCTGTGTTCCTTTCCTGGACCTGAAATTTGCAAGTCTTTCCACCACTGTGGATCTAGTTCACCTGCCCCATCGCTATTCTGGGTTGTCCAGACTGCTGTAGTGGTTACTGAAATGAAAAACAACACAATTGAAAGAGTTAACAATGGCAGCCCACAGAGCCCTTTAAGAACCAAGGATTTTGATGCAAGTAACATTTCTGCTCGGTTTTGAATGCTGGGTGCTATTTCTTGCAAGATACTTTCTCTTCCAACTGGGAATATTATAGACAGCAGAATTCAAGGAACACTGAAGAGCACAGAACGTGCGTGTGTCAGAGGGAGAGGGAAGGAAATAGAGGATTAACGGGATATTGGGACCATGAGAAATAGGCTAGGAAGCCGGAATTAATTTGACTAACAAAAGCTGTTCTCAAGAGTTCTAAAATAAGCATCACTTGCAAAGGGTACAAGCAACAGAAAGAAAAGTAGCTCATGGGACAGCAGGGAGAGGAAATAGAAGTGCACGCTAACACCTGCAGTGAGTTTTTGGCAAGCACGAGATCAGTGAGTAGCCCGTAACTGATGGAGTGGCAGTGGAGCAACGGATGGGCTGGAATGCACGATCAGATGAATTGCTTAGAGAGATTTTACACTTTCATACTTTAGAGTCTGGGAGAAAATAAAGACCAAATTGAACCAATTACGGTATCTCCACAGGAACAATGTAACTGCATTGTATTTTTCAACTCAATGTAGAATGGGCAACGCAATAAGTATATTCCAGTATTACAGTTTTATTTGTTACCACTTTGTCAGGTGTGTTTTTCATGCACCATGTGGCAAAACAAGCTATTAAGAGCCAATTATGTGCTGCAGCCCTGCCAAAGGGGAAATGACTACAGTTAAAACTCTAGAAGGACTGACCATCATGCACGAGACTTTTGTGATAACAGTAACTTTTATCATTGTTTCTGCCTGATTTTGAATTTCCTCACACATCAACTTCCATTTAAAACTGTTCTGACTTGTAACCACACAACTTCCCAGCCGGTCGCTCTGCATGCCAAACAAAGTGATTCTGTGCTAAGTGAGGAAAGCAAACCATGTTGTTGTGAGAGCGAGGTTAAATGAGGGCCATGCCAAGCCTGGAAAGTAACCCTGGAAAGAGGCGGCACCGAGCAAGCCAGGGAGAGGAGATCTGCAGCTGTCGCTTGCCCTAGTGAATCCAAGAAGGAAGATAACATGGAGTGGCCATGCAAGGAAGAAGTAGGCACTGTCCTCCCACAAGTCTGTCCAGTTAAGATATTCACAGTGGTATTTATGCAAATCCAAAAAGCGCTTCCCCAGCCCCACAGCCTGCCAAATCAGACCCCAACTGCAGACAACTGCGTAAAAAGCTGCATACCTGCTGTCCCTTTTATTCCTCTCCTCCCAACCACTTCAGTCCCTGTGAAGAAGTCTCAGTAACGTGTCTGCTATGTCTCAGCCTGACTCCTCATTCTGCTGGCTCACCCAGTTCTTGGAGCTGATGCTCTCTCCGATTATCCTCGTCAGTGCACTGCATGGCATTTCTGGGCCCTCCAGATACACAGCAGGCTAGGTAGACAGAGAAGTCCCAACGATTTGCTGGTGTTCATCATAAGAGAGACAAGATTTTCCATCCCAAGGTGGAGACATCACCATTGACATGTTTCTTGTATCTTTCAGTCCCTTTATTTTCTTGTGGTCCTACTTGCTGCTCCTGATGGCTCCTGTTGAATAGTTGCTGTGTAGCAATGTACAGCATGTAAAGGAGGTGAACAGGTCCCAGAATTCCTCTCTATGGCATACCAGATGCCATAACCTCAACCTCATGCCCGCTGGTAGCGTGTTTGTCAGATAGCTTCCCCTGAGACCAAAACTGGAGATACAATCACTTGTATTGCAGACAAAAACGCAATTTTCATTGTGAAAGTAGTGCACAACTGAACTCCATAATATGTATAGTTTTATATGTAATAGTACAAGCTTCTGAAGAACATAACCTTGCGCAGTGGAGTGCAGAAAACAGCCCACCTAAACACCATGGAAACTCTACCTGCACCATTAGAGCTGTTGTACCCCTTGGTTTCCATACCCGAGAGGCCGTGACTCTACACCAGGGGAGGCAACGTAAGTGCATGCCTTATATAAGTCTGATCCAAACGGTAGCAGTTATATCTGGGCACTCTCAGAAGCAAAAGTGTGTGGACACAAGATGTGTTACTGGCATCATAGGACAAAACAGAGGACATAACAAATTTCTCTAAGGAAGACAGTTCCAAAGCCATCAATGTACTCTCAGGCAAATCAAAGCTATACTCTGCTCGCTGTTGAACCCAGCGCCCAGAAGCAGGAATTGGAGAGCACAAGTCAGTGCAGATGCCAGAAGCCACGCCTCAAGACTCGTAACGCTGGCCACCAAGGAAAGCTTTGTCAGCTCTCCCATGCCTAGCTCTAGCAGCCAATGGGGCTTTCAAGTCCCAGACAGAGGTAGCTCTCCCCAGTACGCTCACTGAGTGTGCAGAGTGTTAGGCTACATCACAATGTATTTTGCCCTAGCACAGAGAACAGCATGCATAGATTCCTGGTGCCGTACCCACACAAAAAGGCAGCACAGAGAAACACACGGAGACATGCAAGCCAGCAGCATCAGCAAAGTGGGGCAGTGTTAGGGCTGCAGCATTCAGCGCTCTGTCCCATACTCCTGACAGCTACTACAGCCTAGCAATACCTAGGGCCCTCTCGTCAGCCTTGCTTTCACACGTCTACAGAAGTAGAAATTTGTTTTGCTCATTCCAGCCCAAATTCCAAACGTGTCTCCAGCCGCAAAGCTGGGTATGTGCAAGGGCATAGCTTCAGTCCCCCCAACTTACCTCTGCTGCAATCAGTCAAACAAAAGCCATATATGTGCCGTTTCCCCTTTGCAGCCAAACATCCATACGTGTTTCCCAGCTCCACTATCATCTCGCTGTAGCCTGCCTACAAGAAGTGCTGATGTACAGCACCTTCAGCCCTTTCACTATCAAACAAATGCTAGGGTCTCGACAATGCTGGAGAAACAGAGATCTGTCCTATCAGCTCAGCTCAAGAATGAGCTGACAGAAAGCATTTAGCTGTCCAGTAAATTACTTAGCCGCTGCCCATTCCCTGCAAGGAAAGAGCAAATGGCTTTACTTACATTATCTGGTAGGAAATTGCGGTACAGTGAGCTTCAGTAACACATGCAAGGCCAGCCAGTTGAGTCTGTGGCAGGGCAAAGATCAGAACCCAGGACTCCCTGCCTTTCAGACACACACTCAAACCACCTTGCCTAAAACTTCCTTTGCTACTCAAGACGGGCCAGAGCCCCGAAGTCACATTTCTTAATATACTAACTTGCACTTGTGACAGTGTGAATGCAAAGCACAGCTACAGGCCCTGCACATACACACCTACCTTTACAGCACTAGTTGTTTGTTCAAGCCTATCCCTGTCCTGCCATGCCAGGACACAGACAGCTCCCCTGATGCACAGAGCTCAGTTTCTCTTCTTACAGTCCCTAAGACGAAACGTGAGTAACCACCATTCCCCCACAAACTGTATCTTTTCATCATTCCCCTCCTCCCAATCTCGCTCCACAACAATCCAGCTAGGGCAAGGATCCCACAATGCTGTGTAACATAATACTCACAGTGAACTTTGTTAGGAGTGGTCTGTTTCCGACGGGACATGTTTCCCTGACCTGGGAGCACAGAGTGTTCGTTCCCTCAGCAGAGGGCTCACCTGAGAAGAGAAGAGCCTGTCACACAAACCACTGGAACCTCCTCAGCCTCTGGCCAAACGCAGCTGACTGTCTCAGGGTCATTCCCCACCCTTCTGCCTACAGGGCTCCTTCCGCATCACCACAGCCATCTTCAGTGCCAGCATCGAACATGATCCACAAGCATTTCACAAGCCACCGTGTATGGGCAGTCCCACCCAGTCCTCAAGCAAAGTTATAAGCAATCCTGTCCCCAGCATACAAAAAGCTAAGAGTGCCCCACTTCAAGAGTGACTGCAATCTCAGTCCAAGCAGCCTTCTCCCTCCTGTCCACTACCACAGCCAAGAGGGCACAAGCCCAACCAGACCTGCAGACCCTGCCCTATCTCTGGCCCCCCACCCAGAGAGAGACTGAGGGGACAAAAGGCCCCACCGCGCCCAGAAGGCTGGTGTCGGGCACCGGATAACCCAGCCCAGGCAGACGAGGGAGCCGGGAGGGAGCCGGCTGCCCTGCGGTCACAGCTGCAGACGCGGCGGCAGCAGCTGACAGGACGGCGTGGCCAGCCCAGGGACAGGTCTCGGCCCAGACAGACACCCCTCAGAGGGACAGACCTCACTGCCCTCGCGGGCAGGCACAGGGAGAGGGAAACAGCGGGGCTGCTGTGCCCTGCGGGCTGCCAGGACCTCCCCGGGCAGGCAGGGCCAGGGCCAGGGCCAGGGCCAGGCAGGTGGGGACACACGGGGCACCACCGACCCCCCACCGGACACGGGGAGGGACGCGCCCCCTTGTCCCTCACAGGGGGGGACACACCGACCCCCTCAAACTTCACAAGGGGGGAAACATCAAGCCCTCGTCCTTGTACGGACAGAGGAAGGAATCGGTGCCAACAGTCCCCTCAGACAGACAGACAAAAGGATGAGCTGAACCCATTCGCCCCCAGACAGATGGACACAGGGATCCCATCAGCCTCGCACCGACAGACGGACACAGGGATCCGGTCAGCCTCACACTGACAGATGGACACAGGGATCCCGTCAGCCTCACACTGACAGATGGACACAGGGATCCTGTCAGCCTCCCACCGACAGACAGACACAAGGATCCTGTCAGCCTCCCACCGACAGACGGACACAGGGATCCTGTCAACCTCCTCAGACAGAGGGACACGGGGATCCCGCCAGCCTCGCACCGACAGAGGGATCCAGCCGGCGGTCCCAGCACACGGGAGGCGGCAGGAGGAGGGATCCAGCCCGCAAGCGGACGGACACACAGACAAACAGACCCCGCTCCCCGGCAGAAGGACGGACGGAGGGACCCCGCCCGGGCCCCCGAGGATGCCGACGGACGACCGAGGGACGCAGCCCGACAGCCCGGACACACAGACAGACAGACAGCCCGGCCCGGCCCCTCGCCAGCTGAGGGACCGACGCTGCCGCCCCTCAGGCGGCCGGCGGGATCCGGCCCGCCCCTCGCGGGCGGGCGGCCCCGGCCCGCGGCCCGGCCCGCCTTACCCGGTCCCGCTGCAGGTGCCGGGGAGCCGCAGACAGACAAAGGGCCGCCGGACAGACAGACGGGCAAGATGGCGGCGCCGCCAGAGCGCGCGGCGCGGGCACGGGCACGGGCGCGGGCACGGGCACGGCCCCGGCCCCGGGAAGCCCCCGGCCCGGCCCGGCCCCGCCGCGGGAAGCCCCCGGCCCGGCGGCCGCAGGCCCTGCTGGCGGCCCCGGAGTTTCACGGTCTGAAGCGTCTCACCTGTCTGTCATGGGTGCGTCCCGGCCGGCAGCTCCCGGCCGCCCGGAGGAGCTCATCCGTGCCAGCTGCGGGCCTGCGGACCCCGGCGGGCGGCCCGGGAAGCGGCGCCGGGCCCCGGCCGCCTCCGCCGGCAGCTGCGTCTCCCCACAGCCGGGTCGGGAAGCGGCTGCCCCTGCGCTGCCCCAGCTCACCAGAACGTCCTTACCCTGCAAGGTCGAAAATCACCATTTTACTGTTAATTTAAAAGCCGCCACGCGCGTTACGAACTCATGCATCCCTTTAGAAACGAACCGCTCCGCTCCGCAGAGCGCGGGCCCCGGGCGGCTTCCCCCCGCGGGCCATCGTCAGCCCCTGAGCGGCCGCCTCCGCAGGGGCCTGCGGGCACCGCCTGCCCCCCGCCGGGCCGGCTTACCCTCGGGGCTGAGCCGCCCCGGGGAAGCGCAGCGGCGGGACTGCAGCCCCCGGCACCGGGCTCAGCCTCGGCCCGACCCTCCCTCACGGAGGCGCCGCCGCCGTCGCCTGGCCCTCAGGGGGCTCGGAGACCCCTCCGCTCGCCCGCGACCCGGCCCGGCGCCTTCAGCCGAGCGGCTCCCGTCCGCTGTAGAGGCGGGGCTGACGGCAAGGGGCAGGGGGAGCGGCAGGCGGAACGCTGTGCTGCCGGAACCTCCGCGCCGGGGGGCGGGAACCGGCGGGCGTCTATTGGAGTGCTATCGTGCACTCACGCGAGAAGGATCCCTCCGCTGGGTCATTTAGTCCCTCAGCACCGCCCTCCTTGTTTGAGCTGCTGCCGCTTCGTTCCCCGGGCCCCGCCGCGTCCGTGCGGCGGGCACTCCTCCGTGCGGCGGGCACTCCTCCGTGCGGCCTCGCCGCCGTAGCTGCCGCGCCAGCTCGGTCGTGCCCCAAGTGAGGAGCGGGAGTGCCAGCTCCGTGGATCCCTCCGCACGCGGTGAGGTGCTGCGGCTGGGCGCCCGCCATTTTGGGTGGCTGAAGGCTGCGCGGAGGGGCGGCCGGTGAGTGGGGCTGTGGCGGCGGAGCTCGGGGCGATGGGGCGCGCTTGGTGGTCGAGAGGGTGCTGGCAGCGAGGGAGGTGCCTTGCCCCGAGTGCCCGCTGGCGGGGCCGAGGGCAGGCCCAGGGCTTGCCCCGCCGGCGCTGTGGGACGTCCCCTCGGCGCCACCCCGCTGGGGACGGCAGCGGGGAGGCAGAGGGGTCTCTCCCCTCAGCCCCGTCAGGGCGCAGCTGCGCCGGTGGGGCTCACCCAGGGTCTCCTGCGCTGCCTGCGCGCTTCTCTGAACTAAGCCTGGCCGTTGGGCAGGTACGCGGCGAGTCTCGCCAGCTGACTAATGCACCTGGAGCCCGCCCTGGCCAGAGGCGAATTGCTGTACGAGTAAAGGTTAGTTTCGGTGTGGTCAGAGTAGCAGCCCGTCTCCAGGAAGGGAGGGGAAGGCAAGGCAAGATACAGGGGAGGAAGAACTGGATCAGCCTCTGTGCAGCAGCGTAGCTGAGAGCCTCATGCAGGGAAATGGGGGCAACAAAACTTTTTAGAATGACAGAAGGATGGTTGCGAAAGAATGGCTGGTGAGCCGGCTGCTACTTGATGGCTGTATTTTGAACTAATCTGTTAAAATAGATTGTTGTTAATCAGAATAGTTATTTAACAAGTACTTTTACAGAGACATTGCAACCCGTGCTGAGGCTGTTGGTTTACTTTCCTCACCTTCTGAAGTGAGGGCACGAAAGTGTGTCCTTTAACAGCTATGCTGTTTATTGTGAAATCTGAGGGTTTTTTCCACTTGTGCCTCTTAGAAATCTAGGCCTGAACGGAACCTCAAAATACCATCTCAGTAAGCTCATCTTGCTGAACTGAGTCACAATCACATTTTCCTAGACCACTGCTCGTAGATGTTTATCTACCATTCTTAAAACTTGATTGTACTCTGGTATTCACATCAGCGGCTACTGTCACTTGTCTAGATTAAATAGACCCAGGCCTTTACCTTCTTGTTTTAGGGTATGTTTTCTAAGCCTGTTCCTATTTATGGAGTAGTCCCAGTTTTTTATGATCTTGCATCTGTTAATGGGGTCGAGATTCAGTCTGTCAGAATGGAAATATCCAGGAAGTTTCTATTCCCTGTTGGCCTTGGTTAAGTGCAGGGCTGTGAACTGGGAAAGGGAATGATAAGTGCTGTAGGTCCAGTCATTTGTAAATAACCAGATTCAGGAATAGCAGGCCTGTACCTGTTTGTTTGGAGAAATTGTTTGGGTTTTTTTTCTCCCAAGTAAAACAGTGACTGGTGTCCTTCTGGCATGACCAACAGCTCCCGGTTCCAATCACCTTCACCTCTTCCCCACAGAAAGTGTTTATCATGTTGGGCTCTGGGTTCAAGGCTGAGCGCTTGCGAGTCAACCTGCGCCTTGTCATCAATCGCCTCAAACTGCTGGAGAAAAAGAAGAGTGAGTATTTGAGGGGGCAGGTGTGACCCAGGATACTTTTGGGGCTCAGGAGACTTGAGGAGATTTTTCTCAAGCCAGGGTACTTTCATGGGCCGAGTATGGAGTAGCCTTTGCTCTTCCTTGCTGGACCCAGGCCTTACGGTCTGCCCCAGTGTGCGAGTACCCAGAGGAGCAGGCTGGCCACAACAAGGCCTCTGTCCACCTTCCTGGCAGGTGTTGGGGTGCAATTTATGGGGTGCATGGGGTGGCAGCTGTGGGCTGTGTGAGGAGGGACACGCCAGTTTGCCCCGGGGGGCCTTTCCTGGGCCTTCTGTGCCCACAGCGTAGTGGGGAACTGCCTGGGTGCTGTGGGAGGCTCTTCCCACCTGTGCTGTCCTGCCCTGCCCAGACACAGATAAGACCTGTGGTTCTGATCGACTTGGCAGGGAAGTTGAAGGTGTAGGAGTGTTTCTAGCAGCTGAAAGCCCGCTCTCCTTTCTCCCGTGAGTTAGTGTGCTAGGACCTAGACACAAGGGCTCTACCAAGCCATGGCTCAGTGTCTTGTACTGCAGAGGCTCGATGAAGGAGAGAGAGAAGCTCGTGATGGCTTTGTGCGTGGTGGGGACCGTGGGCAGGTACGGAGGCAGCAGCCCCTGCCAGCACAGTGACTGGCCTTGGGGATATGTGCTGTAGCCGAGTTGGCCCAGAAGGCAAGGAAGGAGATTGCAGATTATCTGGCAGCCGGAAAAGATGAGCGTGCCAGGATTCGTGTGGAGCACATCATCCGTGAAGATTACCTTGTGGAGGCCATGGAGATCCTGGAGCTGTACTGCGATCTGCTGCTAGCCCGCTTTGGCTTGATTCAGTCCATGAAGTAAGCTCTGGCCGAGAGGGTATGCTGTGGGGGAGGGTTCGGGCCCCCTGGGCCGAGGGAGGGGTACTGCTGGGGGCAGGCCTGGGATACAGAAGGGCACCTGTTTGTCTCGGTGTCCTCGGGCCTCCAGAGACCTTTTTCTTCCCCACGCAGAGAAGACTCTGGAGCCCAGCATGGAGGATGGGCAGCAAAGACTAGGTGCTTGGTGTGGAGATAGGATTGTCTTCTGTTCTCCTTAGGGAGCTGGACTCTGGCCTGGCAGAAGCAGTATCTACACTGATTTGGGCTGCACCACGACTCCAGTCAGAAGTGGCTGAGTTGAAGATTGTGAGTAGGGTTGTTTGAGGGGTGTTATGTGTGCAGGGTGGGGGTGACGCTGCCAAAAGCTGGTAGAAGCCGTTGTCCAGGACTCTGTGTCGTTAAGGCAGAGGACATGTTTTTATGGGCTCTGCAGATGGAGACACCAGTATAGGTGTCCCTGGAGCATCAGGGATGGCTAAGGCTGCTCAGCTGGGGCACTCAGTGGCAGAAATGAGGGAGGTCTGGGGCAGGGGAGGCGGGCAGCTGTAGGGGCTACAGCAGATGTGTGCTGTGTGGTGGGGGAAAGCAAGGATGTGCACATTCCCAGAGTTTCTCTTCTGCTGCAGGTTGCTGACCAGCTGTGTGCCAAGTACAGCAAGGAGTATGGGAAGCTGTGCCGGACAAACCAGATTGGGACAGTCAATGACAGGGTAACAAACTGGTGGGACAGCTGCAGCCGGCTGGAGCTGGCAGAGCAGACATGCCTGCTGTGCCTTTTTGCCCCTTTTTCCTGTGGCTAGTGGCTGATGCCTGTGGCTCACTGCAGAGTAGGGTGGGCCAGCTGTGCTGCTGGGGCCCTGCCTGCCTTGGAGCATGGGAGCATAGTGCTGAGGTCCCTGGCAGGCGGGGCCCTGCTGTGCTGGATGGATGGAGAGGAGCAGAGCACGTGGAGCCCTGGCCCATGGTTGCCAGCGGCCTCCTCTGCAGCAGTGCCATAGTGGGAGGAAAGGCCTCCCCAAGGCTGCACTGTGCTCCCCGCAGCAGGTGGCCCTGGCTGGGATAGAGCTCCGCTGTGCCGCGCTGCTCCGGTCCCGCTGAGTGTCTCGGCACCCTTGTGTTCCAGCTGATGCACAAGCTGAGCGTGGAGGCGCCGCCCAAGATCCTGGTGGAGCGATACCTCATCGAGATTGCCAAGAACTACAACGTGCCCTATGAGCCCGACTCGGTGGTGATGGTGAGTGAGGCACCCGCGAGTCTGGAGCTCCCTTCTGTGTTCCAGTCGCTGACATGTCCTGTTAGCGCTGTGCGGGCTTTCGGAGCACAGGGCTGTGGCATTGCAGCGAACTCGGTGGTGATTGTGCTTTGGTAGCTTCTAGACAGCCCTTACGTAGCATGTTCCCTGCTCCTTCCCAAAGCCCTGCGGCACGTGGCTGTAGTTAGTCATGCTATAGTCTGGTTCCCTTTCTGATTCCCGTTAATATCACTGTGCAGTTGCTGTGCCTTGTGTCCGTGTTGCATTGTGTCCGTGTTGTCCAGTGACAAACGCTACACCTCTGTTCAGAGGGCTGTGATCAGAATAGAGATGTGTTGGTGAGCCGAATTCTTCCGTCCTCTCCAGGCTGAAGCCCCTGCAGGCGGAGAGGCAGATCTGATTGATGTGGGATTCACAGATGATGTGAAGAAGGGTGGCCACGGAGGGGGAGGAGGTGGTGGATTTACAGCCCCGCTGGTTGGTCATGATGGAATCGTACCCATGCCAGTGATGATGCCTATGCCCATGCCAACACCAACTCCGCCCTTCTCCTACCCACCTCCAAAGGGACCGGTAAGTGCCTTTGTTTTGAGCATTCCCTTTTCCTGTGGAAGACTCCGATTGTGGTGCTTAGCCCTGTGCCTGCTGATGGGGAGGTGTCTGCATGTGATAGCTTGATGTGTCAGAAGGCCGTTGTGTTGCCGTGAGACTGCGCGGGATGGAAATCGTTGGCAGTGCAGCTGAAGCTTCGTGTTGCTTCTTGACTGCGGAGGTTCCTACCCCTGTTCTCCAGCCAGCCCTCTTTGCCTTCAGGGAACAGAGGAGTCCAGACTTTACTCCTGAGGCAGTCTTCTGACTGTCAGGTTTTTGACCAGGGGTTGGAGCTGCACTTTGAAGTTGGTAGGCTGGTAGTGTGCCAAGATTCAGTCAAGGAAATCAGGTGAGTTTTGTGGGGTGGGAACAGCACAGAAAAATGCAGAAGTGCCCTGCCTTCAGACCTGCAAGGGGAGGGGACCAGGCCAATGGCTCGTGGAGATGGTTTGTTGTGAGGGTGGAAGGTGGGAGCTGAAAAAGAGCACCGTTCTCTGAATTCGGTCATTTACAGGATATCCATGTAGACTGGAGAGTGGGAGAACAGTGGGATGGCTTGGGGTCTTAATGTGGTCGCAGCAATGCTGCAGTGTGTGGAAAATCTGGGCCAAGTATCATCAGCAGGCTGAAGGCCCAGGCATAAATATGCTGAGGACTTGTGCCAAGTCTAGGTCTTTGAGGCGCTGTTGTGTTACAAGTAAGGGTAACAAAGGCTCGAGTGAGCCAGGGACCTCCTTCCTGGTTTGTGGTACTGCACTCAGGAGAGATGGCTCAGGTGTGCCTAAGGCAGGGTGTTACCCTTTTTGTCCTGGTACTTGTAATGCCTTGAAAGAAGACATGTTTAGTCATGCTGGTTCTTTAGAACAGCCCACAGTCCTGTTAGCTGGGTCTGGTTGCTCCAGGTGACTACATCTGACTTAGTACTTGAGAATCTTTTCCTAGTTAGTATAAACTCTTATCAGATTGGATACTTGCCTGCATTGATCTTAGACTACTACTTTCTCTGACTCCCGTAGCAGCTGTAGGTGTATTGTGTCCCATGGTCGCTCTCCCAGGTGAGTGGTCTGGTGTGTGACTGTAATCTCTCTGTACAGGAGAACTTCAGTGGCCTGCCAGTGGGGACCTACCAGCCTTTCACTAACATCCACCCGCCACCAATTCCAGCAGCCCCACCAACATACGAGTCTGTAAGTGCCTGAGCTGAATCACCATTGTAGGCAGCAGAGGGAACCTCACTCTTTTGAGTGCAGTGGTAGCCACGGGAAAGGCAAATGTTCATTAAGCACATTGCTGTCAACCTTTGGAGCTTTTGGGGTGGTGCTTGGCATTGCTTATGGGTGTGGTGAATCACTGAGCACATGTGATGGGAGGATGACTTGTGAGAAGTTCCTCGTTCCACTGTGTGTTTTGGCTGCAAAGGAAAGCCAAGATCTGTTTTCCTGCATTGTTAGAGTGGTGATAAACAGTTAACGAGTCCACAAATTCTGTTTTTTTGCAATGTAAAGGGTTTATCACCTTCAGTCTGTTTAATTATGGCTTTTGAACTAATTCATAGTTAGCCTGGATGAAAATTTTGGCTGGCCCAGATGATGTATGTTTAAACACTCTTCCTTTCCCAGACTTTTCTTAGTCTTTGGGAACAACGAAGGAGAGCCTGAAGTCTTCTCTTTCTATGCTTGTCATGTTTTTGTTGCTGCGGTTTGTGATCATGCCTCTCATTTTGCTTTTGGTGACATGCTCCTTGTTTTTGCAGTATCCTGAGTAGGGCTGAGTGTAGCCAAGCACCTGTGTGTGCTAACACCTTGCACTGGCTGCACAGCAGCCTTTGAGTCCAGGAGATGCGGGCACAGATGCAGCAGTTGTTAGCTGGGTAGAGATAGATGGCACTGACTGCAGCCCACGGGGAACGAGGAGGTACACCAGCACAACTGACCATGCCGCGGGCCTTTGTCCCAACCAGACTGAGACCTGAGATGGGGTCATTTTGTACCTTGCTACTGGTTACAACGACCTATCTGTTGCTTACTAAAGAAAGGAAGCAGTCGCTGTGATTATGTGGATGAAGAGGGCAGTCTTCTCCCACTTATGTCCTTGATAAACATTTTAGACCTCCTAGTGGATATGCTCTGTTCGTCCAGTTCCAGAATGTGGCCAGTGAAGCCGCTCTGATTGACAGGGCGGGAGAGGAAAATGGAAGCACTGCCTCCTTTTCTTGGGAAGAGAGGCAGATTCTGTGTGTGCTGGAGGGCGGGGCTGTCCCTTGGGGAGGGATGGGGCTGCTGTTGCCCACGAGCAGCGCCTGCACACCTATGTGACTCTGTGTGCCTGGTAGGAGAGAGCTGTAGTAACTGGGTGTCTTTTCCAGATTGACGAGCCTAACGCTGACAAGGATGCTTCTGCGCCGGTGGCCGGTGAGTATGGCAAGGGGTACGGGAAACCTAGGGTGGCGTTAGGGGCTGTGCTTAGCTTGGGATCCCAGCGTCCCTGGGAGGAAGCTTTCCATATATAGGGAACAACGAACAACGTGTAGATCTCGATGCATCTTGAGAGCAGGATTTGAGTTTGGAGAGGACTCTGACAGAAATGGAGAGTATCCTCTCAAAACAGGGTGGATCCAGACTTCCACTGGGAAATTCAAGAACTGGAGTTTGACTTCGGAGTCCGTACTGGGTCTCCAGCCTAAGCTGTCTCGTCAGGCCGAGTATAGGGCATTGCAGGATAAAAGGAGAAAGCAACAGCTCCAAGCGATAATATATTTTTACACAGCGTAAATATTGTTCTGCAGGAACAGGATGAGAGAATTAAGCTCTAAGAGGGTAGATAGGTTTGTATTTATGTCAGCGTTGAGGTTGCATACAGCAGAGCAGGACTTGTAGAGATAGCTGTTATCCCTTGGTCTGTCTCCCTAAAGGCTTAGGAGATGCTTCGTGCATCGCAATTGGATCATAACAAAATTCTCCTGCTTTGTACGGTGTGATTCTGCTCTGTGTTTTGAACGCACTTGTTATCTCTAGCGCTTGATAAGGGCGGAGAGGGTTTTTAGAGTAAGTAGACCCTTGCCAGCTCTGGCAAGGATTTCTGCCCAGAGGATCTAATGGAGTCCTCTGGGGAGCGTTGGTGACGCGTGCTGAAGAAGATGGGCCTATGGGTGTGCTGGATCTGGCTGCATGCTTCAGCTGGACGGCTGGGTGACCGCCCGTGATGCCTGCGCGTGTCTTTAGGAGGTGTTGGAATGGAGAGACCCAGGGCGTTGAATCCCCAGGATGCAGTGCAGCCAGCACAGGCCTGTGGGAGCTTCAGCCCGCCGGCGGCTGGCCACGGGCGGTGGAGGGGGATCTCCTGCTGTCTGGTGCAGCCGTAGGATAGGGTCACCCGTCGTAGATCTGCCGTGGCTGCAGCCCCTTGCGGCCACATAAACCTGAAACCTTGCGCTTTTCCCCGTTGAGTCTATGCGCAGCTGGAGGTGCGCGGCCACTGCTCCTGTTCAGAAAAACACATTGGTACAGCTTTTTGGTAGAACGACCTTTCTTTGTGTGGCTCTGTTTGGCCTGGTGAGAGTGTGATGATGGTGAGGTGAAATGAAATTTCTCTTCTTCTAAACAGGGCCCGGGCCCAAGTCGGAACCTCCTCCTAAACCAAAAGCCGGAGCTCCTAACACCTTGGATAACTTTGTGCTGCCTGAATTACCATCTGTGCCAGATACGCTGCCGACAGCTTCTGCCGGCGCCAACTCCTCTGCCTCTGAAGACATTGACTTTGATGATCTTTCTCGGAGATTTGAGGAGCTAAAGAAGAAAACCTAAAACTGACTGGGCTGTAACTCCCGCGTGAGGGGCAGGAGCTCTGACAGCCGCTTGTCTGTGAGACGGACTCCCCTTGAAACTGGTTTCCTCTATTAACCTCAAACTAATGCGCTCTTCTTTTTGAGCTCTCTTCCCGCTGACCTTAAACCAAATGCTGCGCTTTCCCAGTCTTTGTTGCTCCGGGAGGTGAACTGTGGGGAATCTTGTGAGGTGGAGCAGGGAACAGCCCCGTCAGTCCGGGCGGCTGTGCAGGAAAGCTGCGCGTGACGTCCTGGGTGCCGCGACGGGCCGCCTCCGCAGCGGCTCTGCGCTCGCTCCCGCGGAGAGGGGAGGTGAGGGCTGAGACGTGACGGGGCTTTCTCCTCTCCCCGGTGGTCTTGGGGGCAGCGTCACGCACAAGCCGCCCCTCTTGGCTCGGTGGCCTGGATGGGGAGGGCGATTAAGTCCCTTTGGTAAGAGTTGTGACTAGTTGGGGCGGAGGCCGGGACTGCGGGGGCGAGGAGCCGCGGCGCGGCCCTGGAGCTGCGCATTGGGCTGGCGCTTCCCCCGGCTCCAGCTGTATCGGTGGCATTTGCCTGCTCTCCCTCGCTCCCCCTGGGCTCCCCGGGAGCCCTCCCCGGCCTTCGCCGTGCTCGGCGGGGCTCTGGTCCCTGCTCACGGGAGGCAGCGCCCTACGCTTTCCCCCTCGGCTCCTTCTCGCCGGGCGCGTACGGCGAGCTGCGGTCGAGGGCGGCTGGCGTGCGCGCAGCCCCAGCCCCGCTGCCGGTCGCCGCCCTGGCCCCGGGCGAGGGCAGCCCCTTCCGCGGGCGCGGGCGGCGGCTGAAGCGCGGTGCCCGTGCGTACGCGACGCCCTCGCGCGGCTCCTCCGTGGCGCCTGGGCCGTTGGTGCCCGGCGCTGGTTCCCGATAAAGCCGGGGCTGCGAGCGGCGGCGTCCGGTTCCTCGGCGCCGGGGGCGGCGGTTGCGGCCCGCTCGTGGGTGGGGCCGGGGCGGGGCCGCTCCAGGCCCCGCCCCCGGGGCGGTGCCCCGAGTCCCGCTGCGCCTCCATTGGCTGGGCGGGCTCCCGGAAGTGCCCCGCCACGTGTCGGGCTGAGCGGATGGCGGCGCCGCTGCGCGTGAGCGGCCGGCGGGCAGCGGGGGGCCGGGAGGAGCCGGGGCTCGGCCGGGCGGGGCGGGGGCGGCTGGGGCCGGGGCGGGCAGCGGCGGGATGGGGGGCGGGCGGGCCGGGGCGGGCTTGGCCGGGGGCGGCTGGGGCTGGGGCCGGGGCGGGCGGGGCGGGGTGCCGGGGCGGGGTGCCGGGATGGGGTGCGGGGGGGGCGGGTTAACGGGGCGAGGTGCCGGGATGGGGAGCGGGCGGGGCGGCTGGGACCGGGGCGGGCAGCACCGGGGCAGGGGGCGGGAGGGGATGCGGGCGGTGCGGGGTGCGGGTGGGACGGGGTGCCGGGATGGGGAGCGGGCGGGGCGGGCTTGGCGGGGGCGGCTGGGGCTGGAGCCGGGGCGGGCAGCACCGGGGCAGGGGGCTGGAGGGGGTGCGGGCGGGACGGGGTAACGGGGCGGGGTGCCGGGATGGGGAGCGGGCGGGGCGGGCTGGGCGGGGGCGGCGGGGGCCGGAGCCGGGGCGGGCAGCACCGGGGCAGGGGGCGGGAGGGGGCGCGGGCGCGGTGCTGACCCCCTGGCGCAGGGGCGGCTGCGGGCGCTGGCGGCGGCGCTGGGCGGCTGCGGGCTGCTGCTGGGCTCGGCGCTGGCGGCGGGCGACGAGCGGCTCTACGCGGCGGCGGTGATGCCCGCGCTCCGCGCTCTCCCCCCCGAGGCCGCCCACGGCCTGGCCCTGCGCGCCGCCGCCTTCGGGCTGCTGCCGCCCGCCCGTCCCGACGGCCCGGCGCTGGTGCGGCTCTGGCGGGGGCGGGCGGGGGGGTTCGGGGCCGGGGCGGGGGGAAGCGGGGCCCGGGCGGCGGGGCCCGGGGTGACGCCGGTCCTGCCGCGGTCCGTGGGGGCGATGAGCTCTGCCCGCCGGCGGAGGGGCCCGGCCGGGCTCCCGGGGCGGCCCGGGGTCCAGGAGATGGCCCAGCGGGAGCCGTGGGGCCCCGGGGCAGGCACCTGATGAGGAGGCCCTGCGGGGCAGGGGGAGGGGAGGGGAGGGGAGGGGAGGGGGCCGGGTCTGCTCCCGGTGCCGGTGGGCTCCCGGTGCCGGTGGGCTCCCAGTGTCGGTGGGCTCTGGCCCTCCTGGCTCCCGGCTTCAGCATGTGACCCTGCCCCGCAGGAGGTGCGAGTCCTCGGGCAGCGGTTCCGCAACCCGGTGGGCCTGGCAGCTGGCTTCGACAAGCAGGGCGAGGCTGTGGACGGGCTGTACAAGATGGGGTTTGGCTTTGTGGAAGTGGGGACGGTGACGCCCCAGCCCCAGGAGGGGAACCCCAGACCCAGGGTCTTCCGGCTGGCGGAGGACGAGGCGGTCATTAACAGGTGGGACCCGAGGGCGGCCGCGCCGCGGCGTCCCGCAGGCCGCCCCCCCGGAGGGAGGCCGTTCGCTTGGGTGGTCCCCGCTCTGTGCTGCGGTGGGTCTTGGGTTGGATGTGCTGAGCAGAGCTGCAGAGACCGTCTGTCTCCCTCCTGTTTCTCCCGTGCCCTGCTCAGGGCTTGTGGACGCCAGCCCAGTCCCGAACCTCGTCTGTTCTGGTGCAGGTATGGATTCAACAGCCACGGCCACGCTGCGGTGGAGCGCAGGCTGCGGGCCCGCCAGGAGACGCAGCTCAGGCTCACTGGTGGTGAGACAAGCGTATAAGCCTTTGTTCTTGGGGTCTGCAGGGTGGGTTTGGGGGTCTCCCAGGTAGCTATAGGCCAGGAAAGGTGTGTAACACCAGTGTCCGGGTACGGGAGGGCCCTGGCCAGAGCAAGGTGCATTCAAACAGCAGGAATCATCTTGGGGGCTGTAGCCTCTCCCCCTTAGGACTGTCACCAGGCGCCTTTCTCCTGCCGTTTTCTCTGCGATAGAGGCTCCACTTGCTGCTTTGGGCAGGACGTGTCTGCTGAGAGCCAAAGCCAACGGGGCCCGAGCCGGGCAGTTCCCGAGGGCAGCCTCTGCCGGGTGGCCGGGCTGGAGGCTGTGGTGCTGGGAGGTGCTGGCCGGGGCGGCTGTGCTGATGCTGCTGTGGCTGCAGGACAGGCCCAGGCCCATCCCCGTGAAACACGCGGGCTGCTTATCCCCATCTTGATTTTAGCTGGTCCTGGGGCCTCCCTTGTCAGGTGTTCTGGCCCCTGGGCGCTCGTTGGTCCCACTGCCCTGGTTCAGCCGTGTCTGTGTTCCAGCGGGGATGCCCCTTGGAGTCAACCTGGGCAAGAACAAGAGCTCCACCGATGCTGCAGCTGACTACGTGGCTGG
This sequence comes from Platalea leucorodia, assembly GCF_965183815.1. Lineage (NCBI taxonomy): Eukaryota > Metazoa > Chordata > Aves > Pelecaniformes > Threskiornithidae > Platalea > Platalea leucorodia. Next base: position 57,459,409 of record NC_138830.1, on the reverse strand, counting down.
GGTCCGGACGCTGGGCCCTTTGGCTGACTACCTGGTTGTGAATGTGTCCAGCCCGAACACCCCAGGGCTGCGGGACCTGCAGGGCAAGGCTGAGCTGCGGGACCTGCTGACCAAGGTGGGTGACCCTCACAGCCATCCTGGACCACAGCTGCAGCACTGGATCCATCCTGTCCCCTGGCAGCGCCTGCTCTGCTCCAACCAGTGGGTTTGCTCCAGCACAGGGAGGAGCGCGGTGGCTCCCCGGAGTGGTGTGCAGAGCCACCAGGTTGTCCCCTGCTCAGCTGCTGGCACGGGGTTCACCAGGGTGCTGTGCTCCAGCAACGGGCGTGTGAGCAGTAAGGCATTGCCCTCCGCTCTGCTCCTGCAAGGGGGCGGCGAGCCACCCACCCCACGGCATCGGGGCTCACTGTGGTCCTGTGCGGGTCGTGCGCCCCAGGGGTGCCCGTCTCATCGGCAGCGCCCTGTGGGGAGCGCGGGGCCTGCCCCTGTGCCTCCTGTGGCGGTGCGTGCAGGTCTGGGGCGGGAGGTTTCCCCACCACATGCTGCTCTGTGTCCCCGCGCGTCCCACTGCAGGTGCTGGCGGAGAGGGACACGCTGCCCTGCGAGCGCAAGCCAGCCGTGCTGGTGAAGATTGCCCCTGACCTCACGGCGCAGGACAAGCAGGACATCGCTAGCATCATCTGCGAGGTGAGGAGGTGGGAAGGGGAGGCTGGTGAGGAGTGGGCTGGGGTGCTCGTGGCAAGTCACCTCTCTGAAGGGACAGGCGGACCTGCAGCTCTCTGGCTGCCGTAGGGATGGTGTCCTGGGTAGCTCTGAGTCCGTGAGGGCCTGTGTGTGTCACCCAGGCCTTGGGGACAGTCCAGGCAGCGAGGGGCAGCTGCTTTGTCCCCGGGCATGTTGCCGGGGCACTTGCTGGGGGGGTCCTGGCCTGGCAGCCTGGGGATGAGAGTGGGGGGCTGCTCATGGCAGCTGCGTCCTCCCGCTGCTGCCCCCCTCAGCTAGGTGTGGACGGGCTGATTGTCAGCAACACCACCGTGAGCCGCCCCAGCAGCCTACAGAGCAGGCAGCGCGCAGAGCCCGGGGGCCTCAGCGGGAAGCCGCTGCGGGAGCTCTCCACGCAGACCATCAGGGAGATGTACTCCCTCACCCGAGGTAGGGGCAGAGCAGGGCTTGGGGGCGTGTGCTGGCGTCGCCCGTGCTGTCCTGACCCTGCACCTGCCCGCAGGCCGGGTGCCCATCATCGGGGTGGGTGGGGTGAGCAGCGGGCGCGATGCCCTGGAGAAGATCCGCGCTGGAGCCTCACTTGTGCAGCTGTACACGGCGCTCGTGTACCACGGGCCGCCGGTGGTGGGGGCAGTGAAGCGGGAACTGGAGGAGCTGCTGAGGTGAGTGAGGGGCCAGGCACCTCCCCAGGGAGCCCCTGGGCCTGGGGTGGCTCTGGGGAGCCGCGTGCTGGTGCACAAGCGGTGGTACTGTGGTGCTGAGCCGCAGTGCCAGGTCGGCCCAGCCATCAGACGCTGTCCCTGGTTAGGGAGCAGGGCTTCAAGAACGTCATGGAGGCGGTCGGAGCAGATCACCGTTGCTGACATGCTGCAGAACTAAGGTCTAGCCGGGAGGAGCTGTGGCCAAGCAGGGACAGGCCTGAGAAGGACCAGTGATGGGTGACACTCGGGCTGCACTGGTGGGGAGCAGGGGAGGGAGCCTCCACACCGGTGCCACTCTCCAGGGGCATATTTTGGCTTTCCTGTGGGTTGGGCTCCTCAGCAGAAAGCAGTGCTGGGTGAGGCTCTGCTGGGCGGTGAGGAAGGCCCCTGAGGGGACAGCCCTGCAGGCTGTAGGCAGTCCCATGCCCTGGCTCAGGCTGCAGCGCTTCCCCGTGGAGGGCACACCTTCCCTGGTGTTGCTGCCCAGAGCCGGGGGCCAAGCAGCGTATTGGGTGTCCCTTCTGCCAGGGACCCGCAGCCCCTGCTGCCTGCTCTGGCTGGCGCCCTGTCCTCCTGCACCGCAGCCTCCGCAGGAGGGCCTGCCCTCCCTGCCCTCCTCCCCTCTCTGCGTGCGGTCCTGTAAGAAACCTGCACGCCCTGGGTCCTGCCCAAGTGTCAATAAATGTCTGGCTCACCTGGTCCTGTGTGCTGCTCTGGGAACACCCTTGGGGCGGAGGGACGCAGCCTGACTCCTCAGCCGAGCGGGATCAGCTCTTTGTGTTGTTCCCAGTCAGTGCATCTTTTCCTGGTAGAAGCTGCAGGGCAGTGGGCTCTGGGAGAGATCCCTGCAAAGCTCACCAGGGCTCCCCTTGCAGAGACCTCTGCTGGGCCCTTGGGAGGTGCTGGGCACCGTTTCTTCCCTTCGTTGCCAGTATGTGGATGTTTGGAGGCAGCTGTGGTTATGCCATCACTTGTTATGGAAAAGCCCTGTTTGTTCACGCTTCTGGAGGCTGCTGGTTTTGTCTTTGGTGCCTCTGGCGTTGGCTGCTGCTTTACCCTGGCCTCCCTGCGGTCGTCTCAGGCCTTTCTTGAGCAACACGGCTTGACCTGGACACCGTGTTCCCTCTGCAGCCTCTCGCAATCCGCCTTGTAGCGCAGGATTGCATCACAGCATTTCACTAAACCTGTTTACAGGAGGAGCAGGACTGCTGACCCTGCTCTCGGTGGCTCTCGGCTCACATCAGGGCTGTCACCAACCTGCTCAGCCGCTTCTGCAGCCTTCTGCACCAGCCTCTCCGTTTCCTAGAGTCTCTGCTTCGGACAGGTGGTGCTTATAGCTGCTCTAACAGGGAGGTGACCTGGTCCATTGGCCAAGGTTTTGATGTGCTTCCTCTGGGGAGGGCCTGGGAGGCGCCTGCTCTCCCAGTCTGAAGGCGGCTGTCACACCTGTGGGAACGTGAGCTTGAGTTTCACCGTGTCCCACGGCACTCTTGTGCTCTGCAGCTGATTCACAACTGTGGCTCGGAGACATTCAGTGCCTTTCACTGCCACAGCAGTCGCTGGCGGCATTGGCCTCGAGCATGGCCCTGTGCCGCTGTAGCCCGGTGCGTGGGCTGCGGTCCGTGCCCACGGGCAGGCTGGGGCAGCTTCCCCCACCTTCCCGCAGGCAGTCCCTTTGTCCGAGCTAACCTTGAGGCTGCTGGGTGGGCACCACGGCAGAGTCGCCTGTTGCTGTTTTCCCCCTGCAAGTCTCCTGCAGAGGGACAAGCCTGCTGCAGTGGGACAGTGCTATCTAAGCCTGCTATCATCAAACGCCACGGCACCTTTCTAAGTGCTGGCGTGGTTCATGGAGTGGAGCTGTCAAGCCCTGACGTGTCCTGTGCTGGACCCTAGCCTTCTGTGTGCCAAGTGTGGTTGCATGAGTATGACTGGTGCTGGGCCAGAGATCTCAAGCCCTGCATTATTTAGGGGGACAGGTGCCCATGAGATGGGAAGACGCTGGCACAGGATGGGAAAGCCCTCTTCTGCAGTGTCTGGGACCAAACACAGATGTCCCTCCTGAGCCTGAAGGAGCAGAGCATCCGAGGGGCACTGGTGAGACCCCCAGCAGGCCAGGCTTCAATGGCTCAGGGCTGGGACTGGCCCCACATGCCCCAGACGGTTTTGGGGTGGCCTCACTGCAACAGTGGCACCCTGGGATGGGTAAGAGAGCGGGTGCCTGTCCCGTCCCCTCTGTGCTGCCCCTTGGTTGTGCTCCTGCTGGAAGCAGACTCTGCTCGTCAGAGCAGGCTGATGTGCTCTGCCCTGTGCCCTTGCTGCTGGCCGGCCACATCCAGCTGGGCACTGGCCAACGATTGCTGCTACGAGTTCCTGTAAGGCTGGGCTGGGCCCTTGCCTCTGCTGACAAACAACCTGCACCCGAGGGGCCAGGGGCTGCCAGGACGTGGGGCTGGAGCCTGCTGAGCGGGAAGGGGTGGGTGGGTGCTTCTGGGAAGTGGTCGGCTTGGCCGCGGTCCCTTGGAGCCTGCAGCGAGCTGGCATGGGACGTGCTGCACCCCTCGGCCAGCTGGGCCGGCGCTGCCCGGGCGCTGGCGGCACTGAGCCCCGCTGCACCCCAGCTTTGTGGGGTGGCTGGGAGGGTGCACCCCGGCTGTGGGCAGAGACAGGCACAGGATGGGATGGCATTCAGCTTCTGTGTCCTGGCTTCACCTGCCAGCGCTGGGGCGGCTGCCTGCACCCTGCGGGCTGCCGGGTGCCCCCACAGGGACTGCTCTAGGTGGTGGCACAGGGCAGTTTTGCAGGGGGCAGGGGCTGGCTCTGCTTTCTGTGAACCTCAGCTGGTGTCACAGTGCCAGGGCACCAGCATCTGCAGCCAGATCCCTCCCTGCATATTTGTAGCTGCAAAATCCCGGAAACTCTTGGCACGCTGGCTTCCCATGGGGGCTTGGCAAGCTTCCCGGGAGCCTCTGCCAGGCCGGCTGGGAGCCAGGTGGGGCTTTTTGGGCTCCTCCTGCTGGGAAAGGTGCTGGCCGCGTATGGCAGGGTCAGGAGGTCTGGAGCACACGGGGCTGCACCAGGACGAGGGAGGTGGCAATAAAAGGGATGAGGAGGGAGCCCTGAACAGCATCGACCTGCAGGAGGAGGCTGCTGTGAGGAGAAGGAGCTATGAGCATGGGGTGAGAGACGCTGATGTGTCCCTGCGTGTGCGTGGTGCTGTGTCTGTCCTGCTCCCCTGGCTGAGGACCTGGCCCTGCTGTGGGCTGCGGCAGGACCCACTCTGGGCCCGGAAGCGCTCCGGGTCCCAACGCTGCAGCCTCGTCCTCCACAACAGTGGGGTCCAGGTCTGGCCCAGACGACTTCTCCAGGCTGTGTCTGATGGGCAGCCCGGGGGGTGCAGGGCCGGCCCCCTGCCCTCCCGGGGAGGGAGCCCTCGGGACAGGGCATGAGCCTGGCCAGGGCATTGGTCCTGGTGGAGCCCACAGGCTGGGAGCAGCGGGGTAGGAGCCCTCTCCTGAGCGTGCCCTCTCTTCCCGGCAGACCTGCAGTGCTGCTGATTGCTGGCCTGGCCTGGACCGTGCTGGAGACCGCAACTGCCACCGGTACCTTCCAGGGCAAGGGTGGGAGCACTGGGGCGCGGAGGAAGCCGGGGCAGCTTGGCAGGGAGCAGGGGTGGGGCTGGGAAGACGGGACTGGGGAGGGACCCGCTGGAGGTGGGGGCGATGTCCTGGCCTGGGTCCTCTGGGCCAGCTGAGCATCCTCTGCCTGCAGAGTGGAGCTGCGCAAAGCCTGCGGAGATCGAACATGGCTACGTGGAGCACCTGATCAAGTACCGCTGCGACCCGTACTACCAGCTGCGCGGCTCTGGCGATGGTGAGGCACACAGCATGCACACAGCACCCAGGGACGGGGCTTGTCCCCGGGTCCAGGGGATGCATGGGGCTGCCCCAATGCCGGATGATGCAGCCCCCCCCCCGCCTTCCTGGGGGTACGAGTAGCCACCCCCACTCCCCCAAGCCCTGGGGAGGCAGAAGTAACTCCGCGCCTCGCTGGCTGCGGGGCCCTTTCCCTGCCTTGCAGGGCAGCGGTGCTGACTCTGGTTTCCCTCCAAAGGCACGTACAGGTGTGACGAGGATCACGCGTGGGTGAGCCCTGAAGCTGGCAAGGAGGTGCCTGTCTGCGAGCCAGGTGAGAGCAGAGCAGCAGGGGTCGGGGCTGCGAGGGGCAGGGTGGGCGGGGGGCTGTGAGCGGTCTGTCTGTCTGTGTGACAGGCTGCGGGGGTTGCTCGCAACCCCCATCTTCAGTGCTGCTCCCTGGGGCTGCTGTGGCCAGGAGGCAGCTGGTGACTGCTGGCCTCAGGGCTCACCAGGGCCTGCTTTGCCCTACGCAGTGTGCGGGAAGCCGAAGAACCCCCCCAGGCAGATGCAGCGCATCATCGGGGGCCTGCTGGCTAGGAAGGGCAGCTTCCCCTGGCAGGGCCGGCTGGTGACTCGCCACAACCTCACCGTGGGGGCCACGCTCATTAGCGACCAGTGGCTGCTGACCACGGGCATGAACGTCTACTTGAACCACAGTGAGAACACCAAGCCGGAGGAGATCGCTCCTACGCTGCAGCTCTTCCTGGGCAGCCAGAAGCAGCCTGCCTTGGGCATCGAGCGCGTGGTGCTGCACCCCGACTACCCAGAGGCTGTGGATCTGGCCCTGCTGAAGCTCAAGCAGAAGGTGCTCCTCGGAGAGGAGGTGATGCCTATCTGCCTGCCCCAGAAGGACTACGTTCACCCGGGGCGGGTGGGTTATGTCTCGGGCTGGGGCCGCGGTGCCACCTTTGCCTTTTCCGACATGATGAAGTACGTCATGCTGCCGGTGGCAGAGGCTGAGACGTGCAGGCAGTACTACGAGGCGCGGAACGCGTCCTACTGGGTCCAGCCCATCCTCAGCAATGCCACCTTCTGTGTGGGCATGAGCGAGCTGCGGGAGGACACGTGCTACGGGGACGCCGGCGGCGCCTTCGCCGTGCAGGACCCCAGCGACGACACCTGGTACGCGGCCGGCATCCTCAGCTACGACAAGACCTGCACGGCCGCCAAGTACGGCGTGTACGTGGACGTGCAGCGCGTCCTGGCCTGGGTCAAGGAGACGATGGCGGCCGGCTGAGGCGGGGCCGTGGGGAATAAAACTGCCCTACGCCCGGCTGCAGGCTCTGTCTGTCTGTCTGTCCGTCCGTCCGTCCGTCCGTCCCTGCGGGGGGGTGAGCGCGTGCGTGCGCCTGCCGCCGGTGGGGCGGTGCCCGTGGCTCCGGGTGGAGCCCCTGCAGGGCTTCCCAGGGGGGGCCTGTCGGCAGGGGCTGCCGGGGGCCCCGTGGGGCTCCCCCCTTCCCCCGCCCGCGGGGCGGCCCGTCCCGTCCCGTCCCGTTCCCCCCGGCCCGTCCCTGCCCGCCCCCAGCCGCCACAGCTCTCCTCCGGCCGCGCCCTCCGCGCCGGAAGTCCTCCCGCGGCCACGTGACCCAACACGCTTTCCCCACGCCGGAAGTCCGCCAAAGACCCGGTAGCACGTCTTGTCTAGCGGTCGTTGGACTCTGTGGTGGCTGCCCCTCCTATAGGCTCTGGCCGCTATGTCTATGGTGCAAGTGGGCTAGAGCGGCTCTTCTCGCGGAGCACTGTGGGGCGGCTATGGCGGCGCTCAGGGAGCCGGTTTACGGTTGCTGAGACAACTGCAAGCAGGTGGGGGGCGGCGGGGCCGAGGGCCGGCGGCAGCGCTCCGGTACCGACCCTCCCGCTGACCTGTGCCCCGCAGGCCCCATGGGAGCCCGCCGCGGCCCGGCCGCCCGGCCCCGCGCGGCGTGGTAGCAGCCGTCGGCGGCGATGGCCGAGGCGAGCGAGGAGTCGCTGCACCGGCTGGCGGGGACGAGCCCGGACGCCGAGGTCGGCGGGCTGGTCCTGCGCAGGCGGAGCGCCGCCGCCGAGCAGCACGTCTTCAAGGCGCCGGCACCGCGGTCCTCCTTGCTGGGCCTGGACGTGTTGGCGGCCCAGAAGCGGCGGGAGCGTGAGGAGGAGGCGGCCGGTGGAAAGCGGTCCCGGGTCTCCTCCTACAAAGACTGGGAAGAGGGCCGCGACGAGGCCGGCAGCCCCGAGGAGGAGGAGGAGGAGGAGGACACCGGCCGGAGCAGCCGGAGCGCTCGCAAGGACAGGTGGGGCCTGCTCGGGGGTTCCTGGTGCTAGCGGTGGCACCGGGTGCTTTACAGCCCTTGGGTCCCTGCCGGCGGCAGCGAGCGTGGGCTGCGAGCGCTGTCAGCGTCTGCGGGGGCTGCGCCCTCCTGTGTGCGGGGAGGTCTGGAGAGCTCCTCGGCGGAGGACTGTGGGGCACCTCTACACCCGAGGAGGTCTGGGAAAAGCTCTTTCACTGGTGCCTTCCCTGAGGTGTTACGGGCAGGAGTGCTTTTGGATGCCGTTAGGCCTGCAAGCACCAGTCATCCTGGTCGTGAGACTGTCTGCTTCCGCACGCCTGGAGGCAGTGGCCTGCTCAGAAGTGCACGTGTCTGAGAGCATCGGCAGGCTTGGTGGGCTGTTAGCAAAGGATGGAAAGAGCGCTTTTAGCCATAAGCTTCTGCTGTAGCAGAGGTTAGAACTAGAGTTGTATGAGACAAGTCAAAGGCCAGCTGTTCCTCAGCACTTTGATCTTTTCTTCTCTCTGCTCTGCCTTTCCAGGCATTACCGTTCCGTCCACGTGGAAACACCTTCCTACACAGGGGGTGTCAGCGAGGAGTTTTGGGAACGCAGCCGGCAGCGGGAAAGGGAGCGTCGGGAACATGGAGTCTTTGCATCCTCCAAGGAGGAGAAGGAACGAAAGAAGGAACGCAGTAGGGATCGGGACCATGATCGTAAACGGGACCGTGGTAACTGCTCAGAGACCTTTGTGACCCTTCCTGGTTAGGGTTTGGGCTTGTCCCTCAGCCTGTTTGTAGCCCTTAGCTAATGTTCGGGGTGTTTTCTGCAGCAGACTTGGGAAGCCCGTTTGTGCACTGGGCATCTGATCCTACTTTCTTTTCGCAGAGGAGCGGGACAGAAGTCGTCACAGCAGCAGATCAGAGAGAGATGGCTCATCGGAGCGGAGCAGCAGGAGGAGTGAACCGGAGAGTCCCAGACATCGGCCCAAAGGTAGGACTGGGACCTGGTAGAGTTCTCGTGTGAGGCCTAACAGGGAGGGGCTTGTTTTTTTTTTTTTCTTTGTTTCCTGCTGTTTTTGTCAGGACAAGAGTGGGTAGAACAGCCTGTATCTTCTAACATTTGTGGTTAGGGCAAGCATAAAACTTCTAGCTTGACCTGGGTCTGGGAGCAATCTTCCAGGTGCGTGTGTGAAAATCTGGCTGATCTCTGCGCAGTGGGGTCTGTTCTGGGTCTACATGATAGAAATGTGATCCTTTGGCAATTTTCCTTGGAATTGCTGGGCCAGCCCCTCCTTTTAGAGGGAGGGCAAATGGGTACTTTCTCTCAGTGTTCCTCGCTAGAAAGTGTGAGGTGGCTCCAGGTGCCTGGGGTCACTGTTTGAACATCAGGTGTCAAACCCCATCTCTCCTGCTAGATGCAGCCACGCCGTCTCGCTCCAGCTGGGAGGAAGATGATAGTGGCTTCAGCAGTGCCCGCCGCTCTCAGTGGGAATCTCCCTCACCTGTGCCTTCTTATCGAGACTCAGAGCGCAGCCACCGGGCATCATCACTGCGGGACACGGACCGGAGAGACCGGGACAGGTATCCGTGCCTGGGGCTGCGGCTATGAGCTGTTGAGCTGCAGAAAGGGGAAGGTTTGCGTAAGAGCAGCGCCTGGCTGTGGGCACCAATTCCTCCCTCGTGCTGTTTTTTCAGGTCTGTGAGGAGCAGGTACTCAGATAAGACGCCATTGCCCACCCCGTCATACAAATACAACGAGTGGGCTGATGACCGGAGACACCTGGGGGCCACGCCGCGGCTGTCCAGAGGCAGAGGTGAGGAGCCTGGGCTGAGCTGCCTGGGCTGGGCAGCGGCAGGATCCCCTTCCCCTGCGCAGCACAAGGTCGGGCTCTGGGATTTCCTCCCGCGCTGACCAGCTCACCCCCTGCAGGGCGGCGTGCGGATGGCGAGGAGGGCATTGCCTTTGAGACGGAGGAGGAGCGGCAGCAGTGGGAGGACGACCAGCGGGTGAGAGCCCGAAGGCGGGCAAGGAGCGGGATGGACAGCGGGCTGGGGGCTGCTGGGCTGGGCTGGCTGGCGGGAGGGCCCGGCCCGGGAGTGTCTCTGCGGGCGTGCACATGCTGCGGGGGGCTGCCCAGCCCAGCCTGCGGGGCCAGCGGAGCTCAGGGCCGCACCTCTCCCCTCTCAGCAAGCTGACCGGGACTGGTACATGATGGACGAGGGCTACGACGAGTTTCACAACCCCTTGGCCTACTCCTCTGAGGAATACGTGAAGAAGCGGGAGCAGCACTTGCACAAGCAGAGGCAGAAGCGCATCTCGGCACAGCGGCGGCAGATCAATGAGGTAGGGGCGAGATGTGGAGTCAGCTGCTCTGAACGTGTGGGTGCTGCTTGTTTTGCTGCCCCTTGAGAGACCTGCTTGCTGGCCATGAAGGCTGAGCCCTTGTTCTCGGGTGGAGAAGGACGGTCTGTGTCCTGGCCCAGACCGAACGAGGGCTCACAGGGAAACTATTGTTAAGTTCCCCCAGAAAGCGCAGCCCCGTGTCTCCTGCATGGGGCAGAATTTGCAGTCATCGTGACTGTGGTGGATTGCAGTGTCCAGGGCAGCGGGAATGCAGAGAGCTATGCTCCTACTATTCTGGGGTGAGAGTTACATTACTAGGGTTATCTACCGTTGGCCCAGTGGACGCTGGGGGCTGCTGCCCTCAGCGCATGAGCAGGATTATGTCCAGACTTCCTGGCGTATTCTGAGTATGGCAGGACCCTTGTGGACAATGTCTGTCCTGCATTTCCTTGGAGACAGTCCTGTTGACCGTGTACTTCATATGGCCACTCTGTTTCCTGTACCCTGCTGCTCCCAGTTACTCTTTCTTCCCTAGCGCTTACTTTCAGGCTCCCTAGGCTGGAACCATCAATTTCATCCTATTGTCAGTGTGGGGCCCAGACCCGACCTCAGTGTTCTGGTGTGATCTCTCGGGCTTTCTGTGGGGCTTCTGTGTATTTTCTGGTACGTTGTTTTCTGCAGGATAACGAGCGCTGGGAGACGAATCGCATGCTGACCAGCGGTGTGGTTCATCGGATTGAAGTGGACGAAGATTTTGAGGAGGATAACTCTGCTAAAGTACATCTGTTGGTGCACAACCTAGTGCCCCCTTTCCTAGATGGAAGGATTGTCTTCACCAAGCAGGTAGAGACTGTGGCCGAAGGTGCTGATGGCAGGGAGCCCCGCAAGCGTGAGCTCTCTGTGCTGAAGCAACACCTCTTTTCTCTAGCCAGAGCCAGTCATCCCTGTCAAGGATGCCACCTCGGATTTGGCCATCATAGCCCGGAAAGGCAGCCAATTGGTGCGCAAGCACAGGGAGCAAAAGGAGCGTAAGAGGGTATGCTGTGACCTTTTAGCTTACTACCCTGCTGTACACATTTTGCAGTGCCTCACAGTCTTTGTCTGGACTTTGCAGAATACAGGGTTTGGCGGCAATGACGATAAGGAGTTCATACTTTTATGAGCTGGGATATCCTGCCAGCCCAGCTCATTGCATTGTCTCATAAGCAGCTGCTGTGATGTGATTTCCTGAGGCGCTGCCTGGGACATGAATTCCTGTGCACTTGTGCACAGGAGTCTGATCCAAAGGACATTTGGATCATGAGAGAAGAGAGTAGGTGGAAGAACGCAAGGTAGCTTAGGGACAGGCAACAGTCAGTATGGCAGCAGGATATATCTTGTCGTGTCTCAGCAGAAGAGTTGTGAGGAGGAGGATGTAGTAAGGTAGCATATTATTTTTTGGGGGTGTTTTCTAGGGACTTTCTCTAAAGCTTATGTGATAGCTGTGGGGAAAGCACAGGTGTGTTCCTTGTAAGTTGAAATGGAGCTGGATTTGAGCTACGTATACTATGAGTGGAATGGAGGTGGAAGCTAAACTGATATCAGAGGTGAGAGCAAACAGGAAGGTGGGAGAGAGTTCTGTGAGCACCTGTCAAGAGCAAGATTATCTCTGGTTCAGATTTGTATAACTTTAAGTTTGAATTTAATGGATGGGTCAGCAGCTGGAATAATTTTCTTAGGAGTTGGTTGGTCATCTTGTGCCTGAAGTCTCTCTATCCAGACCCGTGTCTAAAAGCTCTGCTCCAGTTCACTTGGAAGGGGGGGACTGGATGTAGGAATGGGGTGTGCATTCTGCATTGTAGCATTGGGGAATTGTGGGGCTGATATGCTTTCCTAGTCGTACAAGTAAGGTTGGAGAAGAATGACTTGTCAGTGCTTGCTGTGGCAAAGTTACGCTGCTCTCTGTCCTTCCAGGCTCAGCATAAGCACTGGGAGCTGGCAGGCACAAAATTGGGAGACATTATGGGGATCAAGAAAGAGGAAGAGAAGGACGAGATGGTGACAGAAGATGGCAAAGTGGATTATAGGTAGGAGCTTGCTTTGAATTACTCCTGCTCAGCTGGTGACGGGGGCTGTAGGCATAGCAAAGTGTGTGGAGAGGCAGTTTCAGGACTTCTGGTGTTTCCTTAGGACTGAACAGAAGTTTGCTGAACACATGAAAGAAAAAAGTGAAGCCAGCAGCGAGTTTGCCAAGAAGAAATCAATCCTGGAGCAGAGACAATATCTGCCCATCTTTGCTGTGCAGCAGGAGCTGCTCTCCATCCTCAGGTATGGCTGCTAGGGAGCTGGTCGTAGAGCATCCCCAGGGCATTGGCCTACATCTCAGGAACACAAGTGAGAAATTCTCCTAGATGCATGGCCCATTTGGAAGCCGTACCCTCAGGAAACAAAGCCCACTGCTTTGTGTGGTTGGTGGCAGCTCTCCCGCCAGAGTAGGATGACGCTTGGGTGGCCAGCCAGGGCTGTGAGTGCAAAAGCCCTTCTTTGTGGTGGATGAAGAAATACTTTTTCCCTTTCTTCAGAGATAACAGCATTGTGATTGTGGTGGGGGAGACAGGGAGTGGGAAGACGACTCAGCTGACACAGTACCTCCACGAGGATGGCTACACAGACTATGGCATGATCGGCTGCACTCAGCCCCGCCGAGTGGCGGCCATGTCAGTTGCCAAGCGGGTCAGTGAAGAGATGGGGGTGCGTCTGGGAGAGGAGGTGAGTCTGGCAGTGGGTGCAGGGGTGCAGCCTGATGACAGCGAGTGCATGGGGCTGTTGGAAGACTTGCTGGTATCTCTGCCCTCCCAGGTGGGCTATGCCATCCGCTTCGAGGACTGCACGTCCGAGAACACAGTGATCAAATACATGACAGATGGGATCCTTCTTCGTGAGTCACTGCGAGAGGCTGACCTGGACAACTACAGCGCTATCATCATGGATGAGGCACATGAGCGCTCACTCAATACTGACGTGCTCTTTGGCCTGCTTCGGGAGGTGTGTGTGAGCCCGGACTAGAGGACAGCAGCAGAGGGCACATGAGCTGGTCTTAAAGCAGAGTATTGGCAGGGACAGCCCTTCTCTACCAGGCCTGGGAGAGGGAAGCAGAGCTGCCACATCTCTGTCTGCACTTGCTGCTCCAACATCCTGGTCCCTGGTTCTGGGCGGTTAAATCTCCCCTAGTGCCTAAGTGCTGCCAGAGGCTTGCTGGCTAACTGTCAGACACTCGAGGTACAGCGATCTTTGCTGGCTTAAGGCTCCCTGGACCGAAGTCGGCGGGTCTTTTTAACTGCACAGATCACATAGCATCTGTGTTCCCTGGCATTAGTGGCCAGTGCCTCTAGAGTACCGCTGAAGCTCTGTCCTGTGCTGTTGTCTCAGTAATAATGGAAGCAGCCTGCAGCCATGGACAAATGCCCCTTCCTTATTGTTCCTTTCATCTGCTTTCTAGGTGGTGGCCCGACGCTCAGATCTGAAGCTTGTTGTCACCTCGGCCACCATGGATGCAGATAAGTTTGCCTCCTTCTTTGGGAACGTTCCTATTTTCCACATTCCTGGGCGCACTTTCCCTGTTGATATTCTTTTCAGCAAGGTATGGTCAACGTTGCAGAGTGAAGTCCTGTCGTGACAGGAGGGGGTTGTCACTTGGGTGTACTGTACTCTGTGGTGGACAGAAAAGATAGAGGAGGAGTAGCCGTGCTATGATGGAGTCTTGCACACAGGATGGGGCAGGTGAGATTCTTGGCTTCTGTAACCTGGGCTGTGCCTTTCAGACCCCGCAAGAGGATTATGTGGAGGCTGCAGTGAAACAAGCCCTGCAGGTCCATTTGTCTGGTGCTCCCGGAGACATCCTCATCTTCATGCCTGGCCAGGAGGACATAGAGGTGAGCTGGAAGGGCAGGCACTGTCCTACCCCCTTGTTGTTTTAATCTTATGTTTACCCCCCTCTTTGTGTCTAGGTGACCTCAGAGCAAATTGTGGAGCACCTTGAGGAGCTGGAGAAGGCGCCTGCTCTTGCTGTACTACCTATCTATTCTCAGCTACCGTCGGACTTGCAGGCCAAGATCTTCCAGAAGGTGCTGATGTGTGCTCTGTGGTAGGAGTGGGGACAGGGGATACTAGTGCAGGAAGGACTACTGAGCATGAGTGAGGGGTGCAGACACGCCTTTTGTATTGCATGTGGAGGGCGAGAAAAAGCATGTGTCCCCCTCAACTTCCCGAGAGTCACCCCCGTCCTTCTGGGTTCCGTATTGCTGCTCTGCACTCTTCCTCAGTGGTGCAGAGGCCCTTGCCCAGGGAGTTGACTGATGTGCGGTATGCTTGCAGGCTCCAGATGGGGTCAGGAAGTGCATTGTTGCCACTAACATTGCAGAGACCTCGCTGACAGTGGATGGCATCATGTTTGTGATTGACTCTGGCTACTGCAAGTTGAAGGTAAGCTAAGATTTCTTGTGCTGTTTATGTCTGTGATCTCTGGGGTTGGGTTGAGGGAGTTCTGTGGTAGTAACCCAGCCTTCCCCTTACTTCAGTCTCTTCTTCTTGTGCCTTGCAGGTTTTCAACCCCCGTATAGGCATGGATGCACTGCAGATCTACCCCATCAGTCAAGCCAATGCCAATCAGAGGGCAGGCCGAGCTGGCCGAACAGGCCCAGGCCACTGCTTCAGGTAGGTACATCACCGGTGTTCCTGTTCCTGTTGTATCTGCAGCTTGGCATCAGGTTATGTGTATTTTTTTCTCAATGGAGCTGTTTGTTATCTTGAGCTTCTGGGGGATGAGGGCAGTAGGCAGGCCTTGAGGACTTCTCTTTTGGACCCAGTGCCTCTGCAGAGTAAAGGATATGCTCCAGTTTCTTCCCTTTCCCATCTTCACTTGTGGCTGTTCCACCCTTGCTGCTGTCAGGAAAGCAGCCAAGCCAAAGGCAGCTTTCTCAAAGCTTTGCTTTGAGACTGGTCTGCGCCCAGTCTGCGACTGTGCTTGAGAGGGGTGTACGCTGTACTGCAGCCCAGGCACCCTTACGTGCTGGGGAGGCCACACTTTGGCCAGGGTAGGAGGTTCCTCCCTGGGTCCTGCTGGCTGGCCTGGCTGAGTGCAGAGGCGCTGCCCCGTGCCGTGCCTGGCTTGGGCAAGGGCTGGTGAGTCAGTAAGGAACACAGTGGCCTGCACGGGAGGAGCATGCTCTTGGCATCTGTTCCCTAGGCTCTACACCCAGAGTGCCTACAAGAACGAGCTGCTGACCACCACGGTGCCCGAGATCCAGCGCACCAACCTCGCCAATGTAGTGCTTTTGCTCAAGTCCCTGGGTGTGCAGGACCTGCTGCAGTTCCACTTCATGGATCCGCCTCCCGAGGACAACATGCTGAACTCCATGTACCAGCTGTGGATCCTGGGGGCCCTGGATAACACAGGTATTGGCTGCTGGGGCAAGCTGTCAGCCCGTGGGACTGGGACCTGTCCAGCTGCTGATCCCTGTGCTGTTCCTACAGGTGGTCTGACCTCAACAGGACGTCTCATGGTGGAGTTCCCACTGGATCCTGCGCTCTCCAAAATGCTCATTGTCTCCTGTGATATGGGTTGCAGCTCTGAGATCTTGCTCATTGTCTCCATGTTGTCTGTGCCTGCCATCTTTTATCGGCCTAAGGTACCTGTTTGCTCTTTCGGCAGTCTGGGGCCTTCCCCTGCTCTTTGACTAACCTGTGCTCTTTGCTCACCCTTCAGGGCCGAGAGGAGGAGAGTGACCAAGTGCGGGAGAAATTTGCTGTTCCAGAGAGTGACCACTTGACTTATCTCAATGTTTACCTCCAGTGGAAGAACAACAGCTATTCCACGCTGTGGTGCAACCAGCACTTCATCCATGCCAAGGCCATGCGGAAGGTGAGGCTGTGGCAATGAGGCTGGGGGAGGGAGCCTTACGCAGGAGAGGGATCTGACTGCTACACCCCTTTGCAGGTGCGGGAGGTGCGTGCCCAGCTCAAGGACATCATGGTGCAGCAGCGGATGAGCCTAGCGTCCTGTGGTACTGACTGGGACGTTGTCAGGAAGTGCATCTGTGCCGCGTATTTCCATCAAGCTGCAAAGCTGAAGGTGAGAGGTGTCTGTGCCAGTCTGGGGGCTGAGGGGCCCTGTCTGGGAACAGGTGGGCTAACCACACTTCCCTTCGCAGGGCATCGGCGAGTACGTGAACATCCGCACAGGCATGCCCTGCCACCTGCACCCCACGAGCTCCCTGTTCGGCATGGGCTACACACCGGACTACATTGTGTATCATGAGCTGGTCATGACCACCAAGGTGAGCTTGAGCTGAGGGCTAGCAAGAAGGGTGAGGAGTGCTCTGAGGGCGATGGGAGGGCTTTGCTGTAATAACTAGGATCTGTCAGAAGGGCAGTTCTCAGCCTTTCTCATCTACACCAACTAGGCATGTCTGTGCCATCTGCAGAGTCCTGTTTGTCCCTTTCCCAATATTTTTCCCTGGCCTATGTGGGACATGTTTGAACCTCTTTGCGGTCTCACCAAGTCCAGCCCATAGCAGGTTCTGAGGCCAGGAGGAATTGTCTGGAAGGGGTATAGTCCCAGCCTGAGAAGTGCCACCAGCAAGTGGGGGAGGGAGGGAGCTGCCATGGTGCTGGAAATGGTGCCCAGGCCCTGAGAGTGCCAGCCTGCGACCCTGGTCTTTCCTTCTGTCCCTGCAGGAATACATGCAGTGTGTCACTGCTGTGGATGGAGAGTGGCTGGCAGAGCTGGGCCCTATGTTCTACAGTATCAAACATGCTGGCAAGTCCCGCCAGGTGAGTCTCCTGTCCACGACAAGCTGGCAGACAGCAGGCCCACTGCATGCCTGTTCTAGTACAGTGTGTGTGTGTGTGTTTTGACATGGAGGGAACGGGCCTGTGGGCCTGCAGAGTCTGCTGCTGGCCAGCCCTCTGCCTATCCCTGACCTGCTGCTGCCTTGCTGCAGGAGAACCGCCGCCGTGCCAAGGAGGAAGCGTCTGCCATGGAGGAAGAGATGGCTCTGGCTGAGGAGCAGCTGCGCGCCCGCCGGGAGGAGCAGGAGCGCCGTAACCCACTCGGCAGCGCACGGTAGGTGCTGGCCCTGCCTGGCCATGGGTTGCCCACTTAAGAGCGGGAGTAGTGAGCTGTGTGGAGGATCCCAACTTCCCTGTGGGGGTTCTGGTGCAGGGAAAGGTTGCGTCTTCCAATAATCGCCCTTGTCCTCTCCTGGCAGATCTACTAAGATCTACACCCCTGGGCGGAAGGAGCAGGGGGAGCCCCTGACGCCACGACGTACCCCAGCCCGCTTTGGCCTCTAAGGCGGCAGCGCCTGTTGCTTTGAGGCGTAAAGACTTCCAGGAGCAGCCGAGTCTTAGGAGAGTGGCCTGCTCCTCTGATCACTGTACTCTGTGAGGCTCTCTACAGCTTGCAGCCCAGGAAGGCTTTGGTGCTTGGCACTAATTTTGCTACAGAACAGAAAGAATTTTATTTGTTCAAAGGTTGTCAGTCTCATCCTTGCTTTGTTTTGCGCTGCTTCTTGTGCTGGGTGGAGGCAGCCCTGCAGAACCGTGCAGGGCTGGTACTGTCAAGCTGTTGCCCTGTAGAGCCTGGGACAAGGCACAGAATTACACTGACCTAGGGGGCAAAGACAGCCTGTCCCTGGCCCAGCCCTGGCCCATGCTACTGCAAAGGCAGTTCTCCCGCAGCCCGTGCCCTGGCAGGCAGCGCTGCCCAGCTCTCCCTGTACACGCAAGACCACAGGCTCAGCCCTCTTTCAGGCCAGGCTGTGCCAGGAACTCTGCTCACCTTCAGCTGCTCTTGCTTGTGGTGCTGCTCGTGTGTTCGGACCATCAGGTAGGTGTTTTCCTCCTGCATCCTGCCCAGTGTGTCCTGAAGATACCTGGAGGACAGGCAGGGGAGACGAGGTGATGCAGTGGTGCAGAGACAGTCCTGATCTGCTGGCCTTGCAGGAGCTTGGGTAGTCCAGTAGTTGTCCGTCTGTCCCATACACCTTTGCCGGCAGCAGTAACTGCTGTGTGCGGAGAGCTCAGCCCCACTCCCCATGTTCACCACTTACTCCTTTTCGCCTGTCAGCTCTGCGGTCTGCTTGATTTGCTGCTGGATCTTGTGCCCTAGTTTCTCATTTGACTGCCTGAAAACAAGGTGTGAGCTGAGTGAGCTGGTGGGAGGAGAAGGCAGCCGCCTGCCCTCTCTACTCCAGTGAGGCTTCTCACTCACATCTGCTCCTTTGCACGCTGGCTCATGTTGACCAGCACCAGCTCCCTCTCTGTGCGCAGCCTGCTGCTGTCGGAGCGTGCCAGGACGTGGGAAGAGTGCAGGGTTTCTACCTGGAAAGAATGACCCCCCCGTGCCATGTGTGAAGCAGCACGTGACTGCTCTTCCCAACCTCTGTGTGTCTGGGGCTGAAGGCAGCTGGGGAAACCAGGCTGTGCTGGGGCAGCAGCCTTTGGGGCTGAGCAGAGGGGCTGGAGATGCCGGTGTCTCGGGAGAGCTGCTCTGGAGAACTGTCACCTCAGCACTACTGGCCCTGAACTTCTCATAACAGGGTAGTTTCATGCTGAGGGACTTCTTTCTAGCAACGGAGCAAGGAGGGCTACTTTAAGGAGAACAAGATGTTTAGCCCTGCTGTTGCCAGACCCACAGCCTCCTCCCTCGGCAGCCTGGGACCTGCAGTACGCTGTCCCCTGTCCTGTCCTCGCCACCTCTGCCCTGCGCCAGGATCTGCCGTTCCCTGGTGCTAGGGGTCCAGCCTGCGCTCCTGCCCTCGGGCTGCGGTGCTGCTTGTTTCTATCCTGCACCTGCTCCGTGGCCTTGCTGAGCTCTTCCTTGAGGAAGGCCAGTTCCACCTTGCAAACAACCAGCTCCTCTTCTCGCATAGCCAGAGCTCGCTCACTGTCCTGGTGTAGCTGCTGCCAGCGTTGGGCTCGGCTGCTCAGCTCCTGCAGCCTCTCCTGGAGGGAGCGGGCCTGCCGGTGGCACAGAGAGGCAGTGAGAGACGGGCTGAACGCAGCCTCCCAGTGCCCTGTGGGAAGGCTTGGGACACGCTTGCCTCCTGCTGGCTCTGCTCCTGGGACCCCTGCAGCTTCCTCAGCTCCCAGCGGAGCTGCTGCCTCTGTTCCTCATAGGCTGTAATCTTCTCCTCCTGCTTGGCTTTCTCTTGCTGGGCTTGGGCCAGCTCTGCCTGCAGGGTGGCCATGTCCTGCACCTGCATGCAAAGTTGTGGAGCAGGGAGGGTGGTTGGCCAAGCCATGGGCAGGCTGGGGCTCCCCCAGGGGCTCCTCTTGCCCAGAAGCAGGAAAGGGCTCTCTGCAGCACTTTGCTGCTCTGGTGCTGAGGGCTGCATGGCAGCTGGTTGCATCTCGGGGCTGTCCTGTCCTTCCCCTCACCTGTTGCAGCAGCTCTGCCAGGTGCTTTCTGTTGGAAGCCGCTTTTTGCTGCAGGTCTTGGATCGTCTCCTGGGCTCCACTTAGCTGCTGCAGACTTTGCTGCTCCCGGGCCTGGGTGGCTTCCAGCTCCTCCTGCAGCCGAGCCAGGCTGTGCCACAGGCCCTGGCTCTGCTCCCTCTCTGCCACCAGCTGCAGAGAAGGCAATGCATTAGTGGGTGCTGCATTGCTGTGCTAGTGATGCTTCCTGCCAGACCGAGGTCTGCGCCCTCTCTTCTGCTGCCGATCCCAGCTCACTGCCCACTCCTGCAGCACAGGCTTTGCTGCAGGGCTTTATTCTCTCTCTTGAGGGTGCTTGTCCACTCCGTTGCCTGCTGCAGCTCTTGCTAGAGCTTTTCCTTCCTGTCCTGCTGACAGCATAGCTCCCCTTGCAGCTCCCACAGTGTGGTAGCCTGCTCCTGGCGCTGGGCAGGCCCTGGGTTATCCATGGGGACAGAGGAGACTGGGGCCAGGCTGATGGAGGGACGCCACAGCAGGTCTTGCCCACTGCCTACCTGCTCCCTCAGGGCTTGCAGCTGTTCCTGGCTCCTCTGCAGCTTCTCTTCGGCATGGGCTGCAGCGTGCATGTGTTGCAGCGCCTGCTCGAGGGTCACCTGCTGTTTCCACTGCCACTGGCTCAGCTCTGCCTGGAGCCACGCTGCCAGCTCCCTGGGGCAAGGGCACAGTCTGAGCTGTGGCAGCCCCAGGCTGCCCTCCCTCGAAGACGCGGGTGCAGGCAGAACCCTGGTCGGGCTCTGGCTGTGCTAGGGACAGCCAGCCTCAGGGCCTGCCTACCTGCTCTGCGCCTGCTCAGCCTTGCTGCTGGCTGCTTGCTTCTGCAGTGCTTGCAGCTCGGCCTCCACCTCGCAGTTGGCCTTGTGCTGCATGCCCTTTCCCAAGCACAGGCATGGCTGCTCCTCCGTGTGCTGCAGGATGACCGGGGCTGGCAGCTGCTCTGCTGGTGGCTGGGCTGCTTGAGACAGTGGGGGCAGGCTGGCATTGCCTCCCCCGACTCTGTCCCAGGGCTTCTGTGGGAAGCGGAGCAGGGCTCAGCCCTGCAGTGCAGTTTTGGGACACTTGCTCTCGCGGCTCCTATGCCTCCCTGGCTGCTTCCCCCCAGCCTCGGGGAGCTGCCCCTCCACCTTCCAGAACTGTTGCACAGGGAAACGCTGTCTGCCCTGTAAATCTGCAACTAGTGATGCTCCAAAAGCACAAGGAGCCTGTGGTGCCCGCAGGGTCTTGCCATTTCCCCATTGTTGCACCATGGTGGACTGAGTGCTGCTGTAGCACGTGGACATGCAGTAACCGATGGGGAGGCACTGCCTGCTGCCTCCTGGGGTGCTCGCCTGCCTCATCCTCCAGCCCTGTGTGCACTTAGCCTTATGGGTGCCAGATGCCTCCTTGCTGCTGCTCTCTGCCATCGGGGCAAGCTGTTGGCTCCAGCTCTGCCTCCCCACCAGAGTCACCAAGAGCATGCAACCCCAGGGTGCTGGCTGCAGGCTCCAGTCCTCACATGTCCCAGCCCTGTGGCCCTGGATGTCCCCCTCCTCGCCCACCCCACCTTCCTCAGCACTGCTTCGCTCGGCCGCCCTCCCGAGCTCCATGTCCTGTGCCTGGTACTGGAGCTGCTCAGCTGCCCACTTCTGCCTGCAGTGCCTCAGCTCTGCGCCTGCCACCACCTGTGTGAGCAGCACAGCCACGTGCTCTCTGCCGGCTCCCGCCTGGCCCCGGTGCTGTGGCTGCCGGCACTGACCTGCTCGAGCAGCTCTGTGGGCTCCTGGATATTGTAGCTGGTGTCAGAATGGCTTTGGGGGGACACATAGGGGACCTCTGTCTGCACAGCCTTATCCGTCTGGTCCTGTGGAGAGGTGCATCACTGGCCTGCGGGTACCCAGCAGGGTGCGGGACGCCCTGGATCGCCCCGTGCTCCTGCTGTGGAGAGGCTGGGGCTGGAGAAGCAGCTCGTTGGGGACAACCCATGGGCAATGAGCTCTTAGGGAGGGCCTGCGGCGGAGGGATGTGGCCTGCACCGGGTGGGAGGTGGGACGGCTGCTGGCTCCTGGCTCATCCCTGTGCAGCCCCCGCAGTGCCCTCCCTGTTGTGGGGTGTCTGCTGGACACCCAGCAGCCCTGGACAGGCATCCCTGCGGTCCCTGACCTGTGACAGGGCACGGGCACATGAGGAGAGCAGTGAGCCCAGCTCGCTGGCAAGGCTGTGGGCTGCAGCAGTGCCACCAGCCCTGGGATGGTGCCCAGGGTGTCAGTGGGGCCATTGGGGGCTGCAGTCTTCCAGCTCTGCTCAGCTGGGTGGACTGGGCCACACCAGCCATGCCTGCCCTGTGTCTGGCATGGCCCATACTGGGTGCGGTGCTAAATCCTTGTCCCACAGGTGGTTGGCAGGACATCCCCTGCCCTCCCCTGGGGGCTGGTCACCAGCTGTTTGCAGAGGCAGGGCTGTTGGGCAGGCACGGTGCCTAGCCCGCGATGGGATGGCTGTGGGGGGCACGTGGCCAAGGGCGGGGGACTCATGCAGCCCGGCCTGTGGCCACTATGCCCGGCAGCGGTACCTTGCTCATCATTGCCTGGTACTGCTGCATCAGAAAGACCAAGTCCTGGTGCTTCTGCTGCACTGCACACTCCTGCTGCTGCAGCTGGACCAGCCGCTCGCGGTTTGTGTTCCTGCAGAAGTCCAGGTCCAGCTGCAGAGCCTGTATCGAGGCCAGCACCTGTGCTGGCTCCAGCTCCTGCTGCTGCGTGTCCTGGCATGCTTGGGGCTCCCCTTGCCGTGGCTCCAGCACCGACGCTTGCCTTTGGCCCTAGGACGTAGCATTAGCAGCATCTGCCTGGCTCGCTGCTGTGGCCAGCCCATCTTGCAGCTTCTGGCAGGCACTGGGGCTGGACGACAAACGCTGGCAGTCCAGGTTTTGGTCAGAGAGCAGCAATGGGGTGTGCTGGTGACTGGTGGGTGCAGACCTCTCCCCGCCCAGGCAGCGCCACCCTGTGTGTGTGTTCTGACCGTCCCCCAGGCTCACGAGCAGCCAAGCCCCCGACAGTGCTGGCACTTGGCACTGCAGTGATGCCAGCATGAGCTGTGGCTGCTGTGGGAAATGGTGGCAGTGGGACCAGTGCAGCCGCAGAAGGACTGGGCACCCCTGAGCCCTTGTGCTTCCCCCAGCCCTGGGGGACGAGCTGTCTGGTGGCACAGGCGAGGGCTGGCCAGGGCCTCCTATACCACCCGGCCACCAGCCTGCAGCTACACGACCAGTGCCTGGGGTGGGAGTGGGGTTGGCACTGCTCACCTGGGGCTGCCAGGTCTCTGTCTCCTGCTGAAGCTGCTGGATGGAGCTGCTCAGCTCTGATGGTGCCTCCTCTGCTCCTGGCAGCCCTCCGCAGGGACCCTCAGGCTGGCCCAGAGGTGCAGGAACCTCCCTGGACATGCCACATTTTGGCGACTCTCTCGCTGCTGGAGGGACCACAAGATGGGACAGGCCTTGCCCGCTGGCCCCAGACAACCCTTGGTCCCAGGGAGGGGGCAGCCAGGGATGTCACCCAGCCCTGCCTGGGGCAGCCCCCCCATCCCGCGGCATTGCCACTGCCACTCCCCATCGCGGGAGCACCCGGTGCCAATGGGAGATGCCAAGCCTGGGGCTCCTGCAAAAGCACGGCAGAGCTGCGCGGGGGCCACGGCCCTCCCCTCCAGCAGCACCTGCCCCCTCTCCGCAGAGCATGGCCCCCACAGCTGCCTGCAGCCCTCACCATGGCCTTCATGTGGCATACTCCTCCTCGACCGTGCTCTGTCTCTGGCATGTCATGACACTGCCCTGCCCGCAGCCCGTGCCCTGGCCCGGTTCTGGGGACAATGCCCAGAACCAGAACCTGGTGACGCTGTGCCCCAGGGAACTCCTCCTGGTGCTGGTGCATCGGGCAAGCCCTGTCCCGTGCCGCTGGCATACCCAGCGCTGGCATACGTGGTGAGCCTTGCAGCATCCTCATGCCATGGCAGGGCCTCACCAGGCTCACACTGCCCTTGCACCCCCTTCTCTCTGTGCTACCCGCCTTGCACCATCCTTGTGCTGTGCTCTGCCCCGTTGCTGGCCCCAGGACTCGCTGCAAGCCTGCAGCCAGAGGTGGGTGCCAGTGGGGCTGGCAGCGGTGCCACGCTCGGTGCCGTGCCCCTGGGACAGCCGGGCACAGCTGCCTCCCACTGCGCTGGCCTGCGGCTCCCCGAGATGCCCCCCAGAGCTGCGCCGAGCTCTCAGAGGAGCTATTGACCACATCGACTGAGGCCGCTGCTCCGTGTTTCTCCCTGTCCAAAAGGGTAAAAGTAACAGAAACAAGTTGTCGGAAATGAAATTTCAATTTCTCCACGCCCTTCCCTGTCCATGCGGCTTCCCAGCACAGATCAATAGTGTTTAGACAGGCAAGGAGATTTTTTTCCCCTCTTAAAGCACCAGATCAATAGCAGGAAAAAAATAAAACAAACCCAAAACAAACCCCTCTGTCTGTGCGTGCGTGTGCTATAGTAAATGTGAACAAATCGGGCCCCGGGGCCGCTCAAGCGGTGTCACGGCAGCGGCTGGGGGTGGGCGGCTGCGCAGTGCGGCCCCTCTGCTCTGCACACCAAGCACGGGGCACGGCTGGTGGGACCTGCCGCAGGGGCGCATCCTGGCAGGGCTGCAGGCCACGGGCCCGAGGGCAGGCTGAGCGTGCCCCAGGAGCTTCTTGGGGCAAGCGCAGCGCCCGTGGGCAAGGAGAGGCTCTGAGGATGGAGACGAGCCTGGCTGTCAGCCCGGCTGCTGCTGGGGGAGTTGACAAAAACTCAAATCAGCAGGCACATGTGCAACGCCGATCTGCTGGGAGAGGGCAAGCAGCTTTTGCAAAGGGAAATCCTGCTGTGCAACGCTGCAGGGAACCTTCACCCAGGGCTTTTAGGAAAATGATCAGCCAGTGCACAGGGGATGCACGGGTGCTGGCAGGAGGAATGCCGGGCAGTGACCTCCAGCCAGTTGCTGGGCACAGGAGACCTGCCCCATCCCGTGGGGCCGCAGGTCACCCTGTAGCAGGTGGGAGGCATGGGTGCAATTTGCCAAGCTGCCCAAGGACTGCGTAAGACGGTGAGCAGACGGCGAGAGAGGCAGTGCTAGTTCAGGGTAGGTAAATGTGCAGCAGTGCAGATGTATGAAAACCATAGCGGCAAAACGCTGGTGCGGATGGGATTGCTGGCTGGTGAGATGGGGTCTGCGGTGCCTGAGCTGGGGGCTGCTGGGGGAGCCTTGCACCCCCGGCCAGCGTGCTTGCTGAGGCCGGGGGAGTGGCCGGGGCTGCCCCACCACGGCTCAAGAGCTCTGGGCAGCGCGCGGCTGCTCTGTGCGCCCTGCCTGGGGACACGCTGCAGCAGCCGGGGTGCCCGGGGTGGCCGGGCAGGTCACTGGGTGCCAGCGCTGCCTTGAGCACAGCCATGGCCCTGGCTGCCTGTGCCACAGGGCTCCCTGTGCTGTCGCCCCTCGCTGACGCTCAGAGCGGTTTCACAGGTAAGTATTTTAACTGGAAATTTCCAAGGCCAAGCTGGACCCAGAAGGTGAACGCAGATGTACCATAATAGAAATCATCAGTTGCCATGACGACCTGCTCCACCAGCGGGTTGCAGCCACAGGCGGTGGGAGTGGGCGCAGCACCAACAGTCCTGCGAGCAGGGCCACTTAACCCCCACTGTGCAGGACGCTATTGAATTTAGTTCAAGTGCAAGGGAACAAAATTTCCCTGCAGATTTCAGTCTTGTTCAGGCAGCGGCAGCCAGGCCACAGAGCCTCCACAGGGCACAGAGCCTCCGTGGCTGCCATCCGCTGCCTCGGTGCTGTGTCACGGCCTTATTGCTACTTTAATTAAAGCTGGTTGCCCTCCCCTGCAGCAGCCTGCACATCGCACATCTGCTGGGACTCAGCCCAGAGCAGCCGGCACTGCTTGGCATGGTGCAGCTCTGCCCAGCACATGGCGGCACACCTTAGCATGGCAGATCTGCAGCCTGCAGCGCTGCGGCCCATTGCAGCCGCTGCTTACGTGGGCCTTTGCTACCTCGTTTGCCCTCGTTACTGCATGCAGCAGCCCTGGCTCTGCCGCCAGGCTGTGCCCACTGCCAAGCTGGTTGTTGCATGTGCTGTGGTGGTCCGCACTGCCATGCCATGTGTGCTGCACTGTGCTGAGCTGTGCCATGCTGTGCTGCATCGTGCCATGCGTGCTGTACCGTGCCATGTTGCATTGTGCAACATGCAACGCCGTGCTGTGTTTTGCCATGCATGCCACACTGTACCGAGCTGTGCTGCGCTGCACGGACCCGGCCACCGGCTCCTGGAGCAGGGGAGCTGCGGTGGGGCCGTGCACTGGGCTGGTGTTTTCAGAGGTGCCCGCTGCCTGTGCCTGGGCAGATCCGACCCACCGCCATGCCTCGCCTCGCCTCCGGCCACTGTGGTGCCGATCCTGCTGCCCCGGGGCTGGCTGCTGCGGGGCTGCGGGCAGCGCCTGCCTTGGCAGGGCTCAACCTCGCTCCAGCTCCTTGTGAGCCCGTGGGGCAGCCCCACGCCTCGACACACAGCCGCCTGCCCGTGCTCGCCTGGTGCTGGGAGGATGGGGGGGCCAAACTGGACCCTCTGCTGGGTGACCCGGCACCGCACAGTGCTGGGGGTGGGAGTTGTCTCACTTTAATTACTGCCGTAATGTTATTCTTTTCAGTGCCACGTTAATTGAAATTAAACAGCTGCCACATTCTGGCTGGGACAAAAGTGAATCCTTTTTCATTCCCCTCCGGTTTAATGAAGACTGACGTGCTGAGAGAAAACAAAGGCGATCCAGCTGCCGCCTCTCGCCGGCACATGCACCAGCAATTACCAGGGAACCGGCGACCTGGCGGAGACACCCTGGAGCACCCCACAGCCGCCAGCCCCAGGCAGCCTGGCCCCCGCGCCCCGGGGCGCTCCCACCCGAAGGACCTGGCCGAGGGGCCGCAGGGGACGGGGCGCCCCTGTCGCAGGGCATGCTGGCACGGGGGTGCCGGGGAGAACTGCAACGTGCCCAGGCGCTGAGTGGAGGCTTTGACCCAGTCCGTTAAGAAGCATCTCGCCACCAGCCACGTCCTAGCGCTGCCCCTTGGCCCTCCTGCGCCGCTGGGGTCGTCCCGTCCCTATGGGCTCGGCCGGCTTCAGCCTCCCGACGTTCCAAGTTACCAACTGTCCCATACAGCCTGAAAGCCTAAGCTGAGACAGCGGTAGTAGCTGAGGAGCGTATCTCTCTCCAGCCTTAAGCTTTCTTCTGTTTTAGGACTAGGAGCTTGCTTGTGATGCCATTCAGTACTTTAAAATATGCAAAATGAGGTGCTGGTACAAACCTCATTAACACCCGCCTCCAACATCATTAAGATGTTTCCAAGAAAATTAATTGAGAGACTCATTAAAAATAAATTAAGAAAAATGTGTTGCAGAGCGCCTGCTCTGAGCTCGTAAATCACGGCTCAAAGCTCCAGGCCGCTGCACAGGCAATTAACGCCAGCCAATTTGTTTTATCCTGACTGCGAAAATTAGAAAGCAGACATGGAGATTAGATTAGGGATGTCTGTCAAGCGGAACTTGGAGTGAATATTTTAGGATACAAAATGGAAATCAGGAAAACAAAGCTGGGACTTCATTCGGAGGAGCTGACAGGCAGAAGTGGGGAGCGAGCGAGAGATTTAGATGTTTTCTGTTTCAAGGAGCGACACCACGGCTGTATTCAGACAGACACCCATCTCGCGCTCCTGCTACCAGACAGGTCTCCATTTTCATCTGCGCATCGCCAGTCCTTTGTGGCTGTGTGCACAGACACCGCCTGCCCCTTTCGGGAAGCGTGAGCTCACATTGAGAGCGCGCTTTGAAGTTGCTGCGTATTACACAGCCTGAACCAACGTGTCGCCTACGTACACGCTGATTACACACTCGGATTAGCAAGCACAGTACAACTGGGTGAGACCAGTGCTTGGGACTTCGTCAGCTTTGTGCCATTAGTACCCTTTTGTCCATCTCCAGCACCTTCCGTCAGAGGATCTCAAGCTACTTTATATTCATGAACTGAACCGCAGAGCCCTTCTGCAAAATGACCAAGTGTTATTATCCCCATTTTGCACAGGGAAGCCGAAGCAGAGATAAGTTAAGGTCTTGCTTGTAACTGTGTGAATGCACAAATAGCTTGTGCAGCAGCAGACATTATATCCGCACATACCAGTAGCGTGTGGCACAGACCGACGGCTATTTGTGCAGCCAAACGTCCAGCCACGACTGCGGCAGAATCAGCCATGGTGCGCACGAGGGGGCAGTTTGCAAACATGCACACCGGCAGCTAACAGAAATGCAGGTCAGTGCCCTGCCTGTGATCAGCCGCGTAACAGGAACAGACGAGGAGCGACCGGGCAACGTGGTGCTGGCACAAACGCCACCTCTTCCTTCTCGCGTGGCCCCCCCGGCCGGGAGCGGGGCGCAGCTCCGCTGGCTGAGGGGTCTGCGTGCGGCGCTGCCAGAGCTGCTGCTTCTCAGAGTGAGCTGCTGCCGGCCGCCTCCGGGGCTGGGTGTTATTCCCCGGCAGCCATCCTAAATGGCTGGTTTTTAGAAAGCAATGATCATGCTTTTGCACGTGGGAAACAGGAAAATCCCCTAGACAGGGCAGGCTTTAAATCCTTATTTCCTTTGCTTCCTTTTCTCACGTTGTCTAGACATGTCCGATGCTCACGTCGTGAGGTCCAACTCCATAATACGCCTGATGGTTTTGGGTGGTATTTCAAAAGGAAAACTCTCCAAGTAAGTAAACTGTTTAATAGCTTAGAAGTCGCCTCCGGCATTTTAACCTGCCGTTCTCTGACAGCCCCTTCCTTACTGTCCCCTCCACAGAATGGAGGGAACGCCGTCTTCGTGCAGCCACTGTATGTCAGTTCAGTTAAACTTCAGTATTTAACGTGTATGCTGATAACATACGCCGCCCTGGAATCCTGTCTGCTTTTGACCAGATAGATACATCTACTGGCACCAGTGTGGGTCAAGCCCACTGATGGGATGGTTTGGTTTTGGTTTTTTTCCAGTGTGGTATTTCTACTGGAAGCACCTTTTAACGTAGGGAACTTCTGCCTTCCCACCAGATGTGAGCCTGCACATTTCTGCACACGCTTTCCCCCAGCCTCCCTCCGTCCATGGGGGTTCCTGGACTGCATGGCTCTGTACCAGCGCCCAACATACTGCAACTGAGCAAACGGAAAGGAAAAACCAGTTTAGAGTAAAACCCAGGTGGTATTACTTTAATATGACCAAGCTCTTGCAGCATGCAAAGAAGCACAGAGGATGGTGAACTCCTCCAGCAACTGCAAGGCACCTATGTGGGAGCAGATAGAATTATTTTTACCTAACAAATGGAAGAAAACAAAGAAATGACTGATTAAATCATTGACGACAAATTCATGCACACAGCGACGGGGCGACAGCAAAGGAGGCGTCCCAGCACTACAGAGACTGGATGCTGCGGCACGCCAGGTGCGGGCAGATAACATCAGGTCGCTGCAAAATGTCAAATCCTGCTTTCAGGAGCAAAGCACAGACACGGCTCCCGCAGCGCAGAGACCTGTCCGGGGAGCGTGGGCTTGGTGGAAGCCGTGGTGGCCTTGGAGATTAATCATCAGCTTGTGGGTGCTCAGTGGAAGCTGTGGGCTAACGAGTCAACACGATCGCTGGTTAGTGACAGGCACATCGCAACAAGGAGCCGCGGTCTCTTGGTGGCGGCGGGTGCTCGCGTGCTCCTGGTGCTCCCGGCGCAGGGGGACGTTGGAGCCGCAGGCGCTGCCTCAGCCTGCAAGATGCAAGTGATGCTGCGTGTGCGGTTTAGTGGAGAGGAGAGTGAGGGGCAATGTGCTCACACATCTGTATGTAAGTGGTTTTGTGGAGAACAGAGTCGATAACAGAAGGCTCTTCGATCTAGCAGGCAAAGGTACATCTCAATCTGATGACGGTAAGATGAAACAAGCCAAACTTAAACTGGAAATAAAGCATACGCATTAGTAGTTAACTTTTGCAGAGTAAACTGAACGCTGCAGGAGATGTACCATCAGTGGACACTTAAAACAAAGTCTGGACAGCTTGTTTCCATCTCTGCTCAGCCAGTGACTGATTCCAAAGCAGACGTTAATTCTGGTGGTCCTGTGAC
Source organism: Platalea leucorodia (assembly GCF_965183815.1). Classification (NCBI taxonomy): domain Eukaryota; kingdom Metazoa; phylum Chordata; class Aves; order Pelecaniformes; family Threskiornithidae; genus Platalea; species Platalea leucorodia. The sequence goes on along the minus strand of NC_138830.1, from coordinate 57,429,820 downwards.
GGGGTGGGGGACACCGTGCTGGTTCTTCGCTCCCCTTTTGGTGCCCTGAGCCAGGCACACCCATCCCTGGGCTTGTCGGGGGCATATTGCTGGGCTTGTGCTTAAAGGGGTGATCCAGGCTCTGGGTAAGCTATTGCAGAACTACTGAAAGAGATCTTGGGCTGAAAGCTTTATTCAGGTTTTTAGTGCTGCTCAGAGAGGCTATTGCCGTGCAGCAGCTGAGCTGCGGTTAGGTGTGCATCAGTGTTTGCCGGCTGAGGGGACCGTGGACGCGCTCGTGTCATACTCGGCCTGAACCCCTCCTGAAACACTCCTCGTTTGCAGCTAAAACTTTCCATGCCGAGCCTTTGCATGAAGATGCATTTAATTCAAATGTTTGATTAACCTCCTTTCAACTATTTCTGAGTTATGGAATGAGTCAAAAAATACTTGCATATAAAAAATTACTAGTGTTAAAAATAAGTCTAACCACAGGAAAAATAGCTACGTTTTTTTAGCTTAACCAGACTTCATCCTCATGTGTCCGAGCTCCTTCCCGAGAAACAAACACTTGCAAATACAGCAAAAATGCTTTTGAACGTGCTCGGATGGCATATGCTAAGCCGGGGGGCGGGGGAGAAAAGAGAAGGGGGGGGGGAAGAGTAAAAACTAAGGGAACCCCAAGTCTAATCCCACTGTCTTCCTCAACCTGACCATGGAGCGATCTGTGGATGTCACTTGTACAACAGAACTGAAACAGAAATCTTAAAATAAACAGCCCCCCTTATATGCACGACAGCAATCAAGCACACGCCTAAGACCTGATAAAGGAGAGAATGACAGCTGCAGTAACACCCAACATCCCCAGTTTAGCGGCTTTATGCTTGCTTATTGTTCTGCAATTTTGTAGCCGTACTTCGTGCGTACGCTTGTTTACTGAGACCAGCGATAGCACGAAGGATGCCTCCCCCGGGACGCGCGTGCCCTCCCACCCACGAGCCGCGGTGCAGAAGGACACGAGCTTTGTCTCCGCGCGCGGCGGGGGCAGCCAGGGCACCACCCGCTGCGGCCGCCCCGGCGGACGCATCCTGGGCTGCCGGCCCCGCGGTGGGCGGGCGGCTGCAGCGGGGCCACCGCGGGGACCGCTGTGCGGCCGCCCTTGCCGGCGGTGGTCCGCATGGAGAGGGTGACACACCCAGGAACGCTTCCCAGGTGATCTGGGGTTTCGGCACACAGACCGAGCGTGACTGGAGGCAAGGGAGAAGGAAAAAGGGGCCGCTGGGGAACAGCTGGATTTCTCCAGCAGGATTTAATGGGGAATGTGTTTATTGCCTGGTCCAAAAATGGGAGACAACCAGCTTGCATCTAGAGCTAGGGAGCTCTTCCACCTCAAGGGACAGAAACAACGCGAGAAACCGCAGCTGAGAAGCACCAAGGTCTCCTGGCCACGCATTGACGCCGGCTCCCTGACAGTGGGGCCGCCTGGGCAAAGTCCAACAACAAGTGCCCAGGATTTATCTGGGGAAGGGTTAGTCCGGAGCTCCTTGAAGAGCTGCGGCGAGCTGCACCACCTGAGGATTGCTTATTGATTTTAGTGACAAATTTAACAAAGGCGACATGTAGCAGCCTTGCAGAGCTCGCTGCATGGAGCGCTGCTGCCTCATGCTGCAGTGCGCCAGCTGCCAGCTGAGCCATTCCTGAGAGCCCAAGCAGGAATTCTGAGTGAGCCAGATAGGCAATTGCCAAAACCGGGCAAGAGGACAAGAAAGAAGAAGCCAAAAAAGGGTGGGAGGCCGAAAAGGGGTGAGAGGCAAAAAAAAGGCTGGGAAGCCGACAGGAAATTAAAGGCCGAAAAGAGGTAGAGGCTGACAAAAGGTGGGAGGACCAAAAAGGGATAAGAGGTTGAAAGAGGAGGCTAAGAAAGGGTGGGAGAACAAAAAGAAAGTGGGAGGCTGAGAAGGGCAGGGAGGCCGACAAGAAAGTAGAGGCCAGAAAGGGGTAGAGATGGAAAAAAAAAAAAAGAGGCTGAAAAAGAGTGGAAGATCGATAAAGGGATGGGAAGCCATCAGAAAGCAGAAACCAAAAAGGGATGGGAGGTCAACGGAAAAGCAGAGGACGAAAAGGAATGGGAGGCTGAACAAGGGGGGAGGTGGAAAAGGGGGGGGGGGGGGGGTCAGCAAGAAAAAAAAGGCTGAAAAAGAGTAGGAGGCCAAAAGAGGATGGAAGGACAAAAAGGTGTGGGAGGCCAACAAGAAAGTAGAGGCTGAAAAAACTGTGAGGCCGAAAATGGATGGGAGGCCAAAATGGTGTGGGAGGCCGACAAGAAAGCAGAGGATAAAAAGGACAAGTAGAGGCTCTTTTTGGACTTCCACCCCTTTTTGGCCTCCCACCCTTTTTCAGCCTCTTCTTTGTGTTGGCCTCCCATGTCTTTTCAGCCTCCCGCCCGTTTTTCGCCTCACACCCCATTTTGTCCTTTACTTTCTTGATGGCGTCCCACCCCTTTTCAGCCTCCCACCTTTGTTCGGCCTCCCACTCCTTTCTGACCTCTACTTTTCTTTTTGGCTGCCCATTGCTTTTCAGCCTCTCAACTTTTTTCATGCTCTACGTTCTTTTTAGCCTTCCAATTCTTTTTGGCCTCCAAACGCCGTTTTGGCCTCTGACCATTATTCGGACTCCACCCCTATTTGGCCTCTACTTTCTTGTTGGTCTCCCACCCCTTTTTGGCCTCCCACCCTTGTTCAGCCCCCTAATGTTTTACAGACTCCCGCCCCTTTCTATCATTTTTTTCTTGTCAACCTCCAATCCTTTTTCGGATTCTACTTTCTGCTCAGTGTCCCACTTCAGACTTACACCCTTTTTGGCCTCCAACCCTTTTTGAACTCTACTTTCCTGTCAGCCTCCCACCCCTTTTCAGCCTCCTACCTATGTTCAGCCTCACATCCCATTTTGGCCTCCCACCCTGTTATGGCCTTCCACTATTGTTCAGTCTCCCACCCTGTTGCAGCCTCTACTTTCTTGTCGGCCTTCCACCCTGTTTCAGGCTCCCACCCCTTTTTGGTCTCTACTTTCTCCTTGGCCTCCTACCTCTTCTCAGCCTCCCATGCGTCTTCAGCCTCCCACCCCATTTCCGCCTCTACTTTCCTGTTGGCCTCCCATCCCTTTTCTGCCTCCCAACGCTTATCTGCCACTGCTTTCTTGTTGGCCTCCCACCTCTGTTTGGCCTCCCACCCTTGTTCGGCCTCCCACTCCATTTTGGCCTCCCATCCCTTTTCAGCCTCTACCTTCTTCTCAGCCTCCACCTTCTTCTCAGCCTCCCACCCTTGCTCAGCCTCCCACTCCATTCTGGTCTCCCACACTGTTTTGGCCTCTACTTTCCTGTTGGCCTCCCACCCCTTTTCGGCCTCCCACCCCTTTTCAGCCTCCCAACCCTTTTTGGCCTCTACTTTCCCGTTGGCCTCCCACTCCTTTTCTATCTCCTATCCTTGTACAGCCTCCCACTCTTTTTTGGCTTCCTACCCATGTTTGGCCTCCCACCTCTTTTAGGCCTCTACTTTCTTGTCGGCCTCCCACCCCTTTTCAGTCTTCCGTTCTTGTTCGGTCTCCCACCCCTTTTTGGCCTCTACTTTCTTGTTGGCTTCCCACCTGTTTTTGGCCTCTAATTTCTTGTTGGCCTCCCACCCATTTCCAGCCTCTACTTTCTCCTTGGCCTCCTACCTCTTCTCGGCCTCCCACCCACTTTTGGCCTCCCACCCCATTTCCGCCTCTACTTTCCTGTTGGCCTCCCACCCCTTTTCAGCCTCCCACCGCTTATCTGCCACTGCTTTCTTGTTGGCCTCCCATCGCTGTTTGGCCTCCCACCCTTGTTTGGCCTCCCACTCCATTGTGGCCTCCCATCCCTTTTCAGCCTCTACTTTCTTGTTGGCCTTCCAGACTTGTTCGTCCTCCCACCCCTTTTTGGACTCTACTTTCTTGTTGGCCGCCCACCCCATTTTGGCCTCCTACACCTTTTCGGCCTCTACTGTCATACTGGCCTCCCACCCCTTTTCAGTCTCTACTTTCTTGTTCCCCTCACACCCCTTTTCGGCGTCCCACAATTGTTCGGCCTCCTACCCCATTTCGGCCTCCCACCCTTTTCAGGCTCCCACTTCTTTTTGGCCTCCTACCCTATTTGGGCGTCTACTTTCCTATTGGCCTCCCAACCCTTTTCAGCTTCCCACTCCTTTTCACCCTCAACTTTCTTGGTGGCCTCCTACCCCTTTTTGGCCTCTACTTTCTTATTGGCCTTTTTCCCCATTCTGGCCTCCTGCCAGTTTTCAGATTTCCACCCCTTTTCAGCCTTTACTTTCTTGTTCGGCCTCCCACTCATTTTTTGGCCTCCTACCCCATTTCGGCCTCCCACCAGTTTTCGACCTCTACTTTCTTGTCAGCCTCCCACCCCTTTTTGGCCTCCCACCTTTGCCCAGCCTTGCACCCCTTCTTCAGCCTCTTCTTTCCTGTTGGCCTCCCACCTTATCTTGGCCTCCCATCCCATTTCGGCCTCCCACTCCATTGTGGTTTACCACCCTTGTTCAGTCTCCCACCCCTTCGAAGCCTCTAATTTATTGCCAGCCTTCCACCCCACTCCTGTCCTTTTTTGGACTTCCATCCTTTTTCGGCCTTTACTGTCATGTCGACATTCCACCTCTTTTTGGCCTCCAACCCCTTCTCAGCTTCCCACTGCTTTTTGGCCTCTATTTTCATGTTGGCTTCCCAAACTTTTTAAGCCTCCCCCACGTTTGTCCTCTCACGCCTTTTTGACCTCTATTTTCTTGTCAGCCTCCGAACCATTTTAGGCCTCCCACCCTTGTTCGGCCTCCCACCCTTGTTCAGCCTCCCACCGCTTTTTAGCCTCCCACAGTTTTTCAGGCTCTAATTTCTGGCTGGCCTCTCACCCCATTTCAGCCTCTAACTCCATGTTGGCCTCCCACCCCATTTTGGCTTTCCACCTTTGTTCATCCTCCTCCCCCTTTTCGGCCTCTACTTCCTTGTTGGCCTCCCACCCTTGTTCGGCCTCCCATCTCTCTTCAGCCTCCCACCCATGTTCGACCTCCCACTCCATTTTGGCCTCCCATCTCTTTTTGGCCTCTGCTTTCTTGTTGGCCTCCCACCCCTTTTCGGCCTCTTGTTTTCATGTCGGCCTCCCATCTTTGTTCAGCCTCCCACTCCTTTTTGGCCTCTACTTTCTTATTGGCCTCCTACCCCTGTCTGGCCTCCCACCCAAGGCTGGAGGACAGGGGGATGCTGAAGGTGGGGAAGGCTGGAGGAGGAGGTGAGAGGAAGGCCAGAGGTGAAGAGGCGGCCAGTAGGTCCAGGGTGGCCAGAAGGCAGTTGGTGGCCACTGGGCAGTGGGAGGTTGAGAGGACGGTGGGGCCAGAGAGTGGATGGGGCCAAAAAAGAGGGGGATCCAAAGGGGTGGGTGGCAGAGGGGGCCACAACAGGCGAGTAAGGCTGAGAAAGGGTGGCGAGGCCAGAAAAAGGGGGCAAGGGGAGGCTTTAAAAAAGTGGATATCACGGTGCAGGAGGAGGCCAAAAAAGGGGGGGAGGCAAGGCTGGAGGGAGGCTTAAAAAGGGGCAGAGGATGAAATGGGGGGGCAAATGGAAACAGCAGTCCGTTACAAGAGTTTGCGGCCAGACAGCAGACGAAAAAGGAGCGGGAGGCCCGCAGCGAGAGCGCGAGGGAGCGCCGCCGGGGGCGGGGGGGGCGGGCGGCCGGGGCGAGAGAGGCGGGGCCGGGGCTGGGGCGGGGCTGGGGGCGGGGCTCGGGCGGATCCCGCCCCGCCCCCTCCGCGCCCCGCCCCCTCCGCGCCCCGCCCCCTCCGCGCCCCGCCCGCCTCCCGCCCCGCCGGCGCCGCCCGGCAGGGGTCGCCCTCGGCTCGCGCGGCGAGGCGGCCCGCGATGGCGGCGGCGGCGGCGGCTCCTCCCCGGGGCCGCGGTGCCGGGGGGCGGCTGCGGGCACCTTTGTTCTCCCGGATCCCCCCGCGCCGCCGCCTCGCCGGGCTGGGGCGGCCCCGGGCGGCGGGTTCCGGCCCCGTCCCGCCCTTCCTGCGGCCGGGGCGCTGCCCGGGGCCGGGCGGGCCGCCCCGGGGGAGCGCGGCGCGGGTCCGAGGCGGCCCCGAGCGGGCGCGGCGGGAGCGGGCGACGAGGACCCGGCTGCCGCAGGCGCCGCCCCGCCCGCCGAGCGGCCCCGGGCCCCGGGCCCGGCCCCGGCCCCGGCCCCGCCGCCTGCCCGCGGCCGCCCCGTTTCGCCCCTCGGTCCCCGTCGGGAGCGGGCGCGGCGGCCGCGGGCGCTGCCCGGGAGGCGCTGCCCGGGGCGGGGGTGCCGGTGCCGCCGCCGCCCGCTGCGGCCTCGCCCGACCCCGGGGGCGGCGGGTCCCGGCCCGCTGTAGCGCGCAGCCGGCCGGAGTCACGGCAGGGAAAACGGGGACAGAGTTTGCGTTCGTGGAATTTTAATGAGGCTTAAAGGTTATTATTTCTGTGAGATCCGGGCGTAATTCCCGTTCTCTGCGTTCGTAGGAAGCTGGTGCCTCGGGTCTGATGCCGTTGGGCGCTGTCTGGGGCGCGCTGCGCGTGTGCTGCTGAGGAACGTCCGCAGACATAAATTGTGAGTAGGGTGGTCGGCGTTTACAGGGGAGAAATAACAGGGAAGTCTTGCGTGCCTCTGCATTCTACAGTGAAAGTGATCTCATTATCCTTTCCAGGGTTTCGGCCAGCTACTTGAAAAATACTTATTAAAACAACATTGCAGCTCTTGGGAGCGGGTCCCCTCCGGAGAAGGGAGGGAGAAAGAACTGGATGTGCAGAAACAGTAGGAGGAAACAGCTACAGTGGCAAAAATAGCTGAGAACCTGCCCTACCGCTTGTCCGGCACAAGCGGAGGGCCCAAGCCAAATCCTGGAGCCTCCTTCGTCCCTCCAGCCCTCCGCTTGTTCCCTTCCAACAGCGGGGGGACACATTGAGGCAATTGGTGGTGCGTGGGGGGCCCAGCCCAGCCCAGCCCAGCCCCACAGGAGTCAGCCTTTCACATTCCCGTTGCGCCAACACCAGGCTCTCGACTCATCCCTGGCACAATGCCACAGATGCTGGGGGCTTTGCTGAGGGTGCAGAGGCCGTTGCCTCCTGTGCCTTTGCAGCCCCCTTGGGGGGACAGGCTCTGTGTCACAGAAGCACAGAGTAGGGGCCTCTGGAGATCACCCAGCCCAGCCCCCTGCCCAGGCAGGGTCAGCTGGAGCGGGCTGCCCAGGGCTCTGTCTAGCCGGGTTTTAAATGGCTCCAGCCCAGGGTAAGAGGAAGGCACAGGTAGGCATGGGAGTGACCCTGCAGACCTGAAGGTGTGCGCCAGCCTGCTGGAGCTGTGCCTCTCAGTGCTGCCCTGTATTTACTCCATCATGGCAACCATTTCCACCGCGGCTACTGCAAGCTGCACCTTGGTTTTATGTGTCTGTGGGTTAAGGATGTACACAAGCCACGTAGGAGCTGCCACATGTTTCTATAAGGAACCATGAGCTAGAAACCTCCACAGGGTGGGTGGGCATGGGAATGCAGAAATAGAGACAGAAAAAGGATCCTCATGCTGTTCCTTTCCTTATGCTTAAACTTCAAGTCTCTGGCCAAAAGGAAATGAGTATTCTAAGATACAGAAAAGATACAGCATAAAACCCAGGAGAAAAAAAGTTGAGACCATACTGCTGCTGCATGGAAAGCTTCATTAGCCCCATTGGCACAGCAATAATCAGAGAAAAAAAAAGTCCGTGGGAGTGATGCAAAGGGATTGATGCCAAGGGAGGAAGTACTGCATTTGCCATCTCCTGATGTCTTCAAGTCCAGTCGAATGCCCTTCTGAAGCTGCCTTTGTCAAACAAGTTATTGAATTCAGCAGTAACATGGTGAAATTTTCTTGTCTGCAGGTACAGAAGGTCAGACTGCATGATCTCGTCCTGCTCACTCTGTGAATCTACAGAAAGAAAACACGAAGAAGGACTAAGAGAACATGCCATTATCTATCTGTGTTCTTCCATAGGGACTTAACGCCCGCATTTATCTGCAGGGGCTCCAGCTGCATTTGCTGGTTCGGTGTGCTTGTGCTGGACGGTGAACGGTTGGTGGGAGCCACCCAGCAGCGCTCCTGGGCGATGAAGCCAGCCGCTCTCCAGCACCGCGCCGTGCAGGCTGCGTCAGCTGGGGCGCCTGGGCCTGCCCCCTGCCACGCTGGCCTCGGCAGCCCTGTGGCCGGTGTAACAGTGGCCTTTGTGCTTGGTGTGGTACCTGAAGGTGGGATCTCATAAGGAATCCTTGCAACAAGGGTGAAGGGGTGACCGCATTCAGCAGGCGTGGGTGTTTTGTTTAAGGAGGCTCCGTGTCCAAGTGCAGGGCGAACGTGGGCTGTTCCTAGCGGTTCTGCCTCACCTGACCCCCAGTTTTGCTTCAGCAAAGAGCAGGCTCCTGAGCTGTTCCCACAGCCTTACGCAGCCTCTCAGGCGGGGCTGGCACTCGAGGGTAGACTTGCCTGGAAAGGACAGGGCTGCAGTGGTGTTAGGCTGATCCTAACTCATCATTTCTTGTTTTTCAGATGTTTAGCAGCTGTCCCCGGTCTTGAAGATACAAGACACAGCCAGGTGGTCTTAACCCTGCTAAAGTTCTGGGGCATGTGCACTTTCTTCCTTACAAGATTCCCCTTGCAGCCCCAGCTGCTGTAGCTCTGTTCCCTCCTCAGGAGCAAGGGCTTGGGGCTGTACTAGATAAAACCAGATATAGATGGAGAGATGGTTCTATGGAAACGTTTGTTCAGTGCCCAGGAGCAGCCCAAAAGGCAAACTGGCTGTTAAGAATTATTAGCAAAATAATGGAGAGCAGATCACAGTTATGCCACTGAATAGATCCATAGTGGAAACTGCATTGCAATTACCATATGCAGCTCTGGTCTGCCTCTCAAGAAAAATGGAGTTGGAAGGGTTTCAGAGAAGAGCAACAACGGTGATCAAATACAAAGAATATTTTCCATATGAGGAAAAAGTAGATAGTCTCTTTAGCCTGGAAAATAAATGACTGAAGAGGATTATAAAATCAAGTTTGGCATATAGAGGTTGCCTGCAGTATGATTTCTCATTGTCCCTTCAATATAAGAACTGGCAGCTCCCCATAAATTAGCAGGTAACAACTACAAAACAAAAAACAGTTCTTTTTTTTTAATGTCATATGTTGTGTCAGGCTGCTTCGCACAGGGTATGGTGGGCTCCCAAAGTTTATATGCATTCAGAAAGAAATTAAACATTTTAATGGGAGAAAAAAATCCACTTACATTGATTAAATGCAAGACCCCACTTTTGCTTCTGAAGCCTCTGAGCTGCGGATCACTGGAGACTGGCAGAGTACTCTGGGCAGTACCGCGGTATCTGTGCCCTCTTCTTACACCAAGAGATCCGTTCTTGGCTGCTGTCAGAGATGCGACAGTGGCAGAGATGAGACAGTGAGCTAGACAGTGTTTCAGCTGGTCACAGTTTCTTTCCTTCACTGCTCCGGGCTCCTTTGCAGGGACTGATCCTGATACATCCTGCCCTGTCTCAGTATCAGCCTGTTCTCCTTTTCTAAGGAACTGTATCCAAAAAGCCTAGCTTAAACATTTGCAGTGGTGGGCTGGTAACCCTGCCTCTGCCCTGCCATGTCAGGATACAGGCGAGCCGTCGTGGACGAGTCCACTTTTAAACAACCCGCACTCTTAGCAGTGGCAGAGCTGGCAGTAACGACAGCAGAAGCCTCTACATCCCAGTCGCTCTCTGTGATGAGCTGCCAGGATGTCTAGTTTGCTGCCGCGTCAGCCGGCCAACTTCAGTGCCAAAACCTGCGCTCAGCTCTCATGAGGAGCCCTTGAGCTGGGTCGACAGCACTTGTCCTCCTGCAAGTCAGGGAGCACCTCTGCCCGCGGCGCAAGCGGCGCTGCAGGCCCAGGGAACCGGCGCCCCGTGGCTTGCAGAGCGCTAAGGCTCCCTGGGGCATTAGGGGCTGCCCAGCGACCTCCGAAGGGGACTCAGCTGCGCCAGGGGAGTCTCAGAGAAGCAAGGGACTGCGGCCCCCAGCCGGGAAGTCAGCTCCCACCTCTGCGACACACACGGGCTCCTGCTCAGCCTGATGAATCTGGAACCTGGGGTCCTGTCTGAGGCAGCCTCGCCTTGTGCTGCATGCCTCCTGGGGGCAGAAAGCGGGGGACACACTGCTGGTCTGCTGCTGCTCCCCAGTGGGAAGGTGGGGGTCCCAGAGGCGCCTTGGTTTGACCCAGGCAACGGAGCTGAGGGGTGTCTCGGCCAGCGCGCAGCTGAGTTCTGTCCCGTGGGGCAGGTCAGAGCGCAAGGCACGGTGCTGGAGCAATGGCGAGGAGGGGTGGCGTGTAAAGAGACACCAGCAGAGAAAGTGCTGTAGCTCCCAGGGCTGTGTGCAGCAACAGCTCTGTTTACACATGCACTGTTGTCAGTTATAGCGGGTAGCATATGGGCAGTTTTCTAGGAAGTGTTTGACCATTCATGGTTGGTGAGACTTCTTTTCTCTTTCTTTTTTTTTTCAGAGTACATAAACCAGTTCACAGCCATCTCTATCATATCCAACTTTTGCTGTCACAGAATGACAAGTGCTTGCCGTGGTATCTGTGGGAGATCATCCATCCAAGTGCTGCCTTCCGACATTGCACTAATCGCAGCCCCGGATCCCCCAGCCCTGCAGAGATTGCTCCGGCAGTCGGAGCAGCTCTTCCTCCGTCTGGGCTCTACAGCTAGTAGAGATTGCTGTCAGCCCTTTCCCTGCTCTCCTGTACCTCTCCATACCAGCAGCGGCTCTTACCTTCCCAGGGCTACATGGTCAGATGAGGGAGTAGGGCAGAGCCTGCTCAATTGTCCCAGCCAGTGCGAGTCTACACGGTTCCCACGGGAGCCCAGGATAGGGGAAACGTGGGACCTGTCCTGAAGAGCACTCAGCCATATCACACATAGCATGTGAGGCCAGTAGTGAGGAGACACGGGCAGAGCTGTACGGCCACACACGGATGTGGCCCCCTGCACACACCTGGATTGCTCACTTGGGAGTTTCGAGGTGACTGCGGAGCTTTGCCTGCCATCAGCAGGATGAGGGTTGGCTCAGCCATGACTCCAGTCGTCTTTATCATCATGCTCGTTGCCCTGAGTCTGCCCTCCAGCCCCACTGAGCTTGGGAAGCTCTCATTTACGCTCCAGCCAGCTCGAAGAAGAGATACACAGTACGGGCAAAGGGAGACCCTCGCAGCCACTCCAGCTCCCGGGCCGGTGGCTCTCGTAGACTGCTATGCCAAGTCCTGCTCCAACAGCGTTTGCTGCTTTGAGCTTTAATCTGCTTCTAACACTAGCAACTATTTGGTGGTTTTCCAGCAGACTGTGGGTTTACCAGATCTGTGCAAGCATGCTACTCCTCTTTTGGTCAAATGGAGTGCTGGCTTTGGCCACAGCAACTGGTGTCTGTCAGGAGCTGGTATAAGAACCTACAAGAAGCTGAGGAGAGCAAGATGGATCCCAGTGGCTTCCTGGTGGGTGCAAAACTGCGCTGTTATTTCTGCTGCACACAGTACTGGCCTCTCTGTCACATTTGTCATCTTCATGTGGAATTTGTCTGGGCAGCTGCCATTCCCGCAAGACAACTTCAAATGAATGGAATGGATGACTGCTTTTCATATTACACAACATGATTCCAGATACCCCAGTGCAGATGCACTAGCCAGATTCCAAGAATCAATCACCAAATAGCACCATCTCCTGGAGCAAGCTACCAGTGGAGAAACCGAAAACAGGTTTTTTTGCAGCTACATTGAAACTTCACAGTCAATTTTAAGCCTCTTAGACAGTATAATACTGAATGCAAGTTCCTGCTGAGGGCTATCGACTTCAGTATGTGCCAAGCTGCAGGGAACACCCCGTGCCATGCCTGCATGTGACAGAGTGCTTCCCTGCACCAGCAGCGTGACTCAGATCAGAGACCAGCTTCCTGGGATTTCCCATCAGCATCCTTTAAGATTGCATCCAGCAGAAGGGATCTGTGCAGCCACAAGGTGAAATGCGCCAGGAAACAGCATCATCTTCAAAACACACAAAGGGATTAGCACAGTCTGAGAACAGCAACGTGGTGCCCTCTGCTCAGGGGTGGAGGCACGCTGCCTGCTGCGGCCTTGGGGATGGAGGAGGAGGCTAGCCTTCAGATGTCAGGTGTGCTTGTAAGTGCACACCGTGTCAAAGTAATTGCACGTTCTTGCAGTGTAAATCCTAACCTGACTTCTCGCAGAGCATCTGCTCTCATGCTGCCATGGTGCTAGGGAATGTCTGCATGGTGGAATGCAAGGGTATACCTTAAATACCTGTAATTACTTAAGAGCAGTGGTGTTTTGGTGCTGTAGGACCACACCAAGGCCTCAGATTATTCACAGCCCCCATATGTTAGAGCAGCAGGCAGCATTCCGTGCTGCAGCCATGCTTTGGTGACCGATGTCCTGTGCGTGCAGCGTCAGAGTAAGAAGCATAATTGCTGCTTATGTGATCCATATTGTCCCCAGCCTGCCCTGTGCTTTTGTCCCTTCTCACACCTACCTTCTCCCACAACTGCTCCAGTGTATCAGAGTTCCGTAAAAGCTCCCAATATATGGAAGTAATGGGACACATTGCAGGTCTTCTTAAAGCATCCAGGTGGGTCCCTTTAGCCAAACCCTTTCCTACAGCTCTCCCAACTACCAACACAAGGAATACAAGCCAGAGAATCCAAGATTATTTCCTCTGGCAGCGTGTAGAAGAGCTGCTCAGTGGGCAGGGTGGGCAGGCCACCGGAGCAGCTGCTGGAGGCGAGCTGCTTGGTGCTGTTCCTGTTGTCACTTCAAGCGCTGCCTCTGCTTTCTCGCACACTTCCTATTCTGCTGCACACAGCTCTCTGCAGCGATCTAGCAGTCACAAATCCTCCATCTTTTTATCATGCAATGATTCTCCTACACCATTATTTTTGTATAACTTCCACTGCAAAACAGAAGAGGCCAATACAGAACTGCAACGAATGCTCAGCCAGCGTTTCCCTTTCCTTTCTCTGTTAGATCATCCTCTTTACTGGCAGAGCATGGTAATCAGTCAAATATCCTATTAGAAGCATGGTTTTAACAAGGCTAGCTCTACCCAGCCCACTTCCACATGGTGACCAAGAATGCAGCAAGTGAAAGGGGCCCCCGCTCTAGTTTGGAAATGCTCCCCTATTTCTGGAGTTTGTTAGTACAATATCAAGATTATGGACTACAACACTTGCCATTCCTTTCTTTCATTCTGAATTAAAGACCATCTACTGAAGACTCTCACTTCAAAAAACAGCCAGGCACTTTCTAATATCAAGCAAAATGCCTGAAGAATAAATTGCTCCTATCAGAAATAAAGCATTTTAGTTCTGCCACAAGCAGAGTGATCTGTGTTTGTAAGTCTCTCCAAAGGCAACTCCATCTTTCCTGCTTTCCTCTCATTTTCTTTTGATGCACAAAGCCTGCATACTGCAGTGCTGTGATTGGATTCAGCTTTGGAGCAGTGTAATTGTAAATATTCATTGGAATCCAAGCTAGTTTTCCCAAGTCTCTCTTAAAGGCTCTGCAGCTATACAAACAGCCGTGGCTCTGCATTAGCTTCACAGCCTGGAGGCTGCCTATTTCTCCACAGCCCCAAAGACTGCTCCTTCAGAGGCTGCATGGAGAGAAATCAGCCTTGCAGACCATTTTAGTCAATGCTCTATTATTTTCTTTATTCCCTCTTTAATGTCTGTGTTGTAGAACTGGCTCTCAGACCTAGGTACCCTATGGGGTTCCTCACCGGTGCCTACACAAATAACACAGTTCGCCTTCGCTCGTAGTTCCCACTGGCTGTCGTGGCTGTGTGTGTTTCTAGCCCTGTCTATCTGCTGACGGTGCTGGGACGTCTCTGTGAGCCGCTCTGTGTCCTGGTACACGGCACGTGGTACCTGTGCACATTGCACCCTCCCACTGAGGACCCGTAATCCAAGGGGGTGCTGCTTAGTACTGACACGGCTGTTACCCGGCAGACGGCTGTGAGGCTCCGTGGGTAGGCGACGTACATCTGGCTAGGAACTGCACCCCCGTTGGTGACTGAGAAGAAAGCAGATAGATCAACCACTGAGATCCAGGGAATTCTACCTCTCCAGCAGTTCCATGACTGCACTCCAGCAGTAGGAGGTAGGCAAAGGGCAGTAGACTCCTACAGCCATCAAGGAGCAGAGGCGAGACCTTTCCATCAGTCAGACCCTGACCTCCACGTTGCCTGGGCCAGCCGCTGCACAGCAAGACTGCGTGGCATCAAGCCGACCTTACTCCCCAGGTGGTCTCTGACTGATAGCCATGCCCTGCACAACTCATTTGCAAAGCAGCACATGTAAGAAACTGCACATAGCTATTCTACTGAGAATGGAAATTGAATCCAAAAGTTCTAATAGCAAATCTGCGCTCCCATCTCTGCCTCATCTACTCTTGTGTTTACCACCAACGGTGGAACTGCAGCGCTCAGGCCAAAGCCCGCGGCACAGCAGCACATGTCATACAGATGCTGGTACCAGAGCCTTCATCATCCACTGACATCCTCCAGGCTCTGCTTGCTCTTTTCAGCATATGTTAAAGCACATGTTCTGGCTACTGGCTGACCTGACCAGATAAGTAAGTAGGTAATAAAAGGGGCAAAATCCAGCTTTCTTTCCACATGCCAGTTGCTGGGCGCAGCTCAGCAAATAAGGCACCTCTCTGTTCCAGCTGCAGCAGTGCAGATTGCTGGATGTGCTACTAAAGGGAGCAGCTCAGAGGCTGCCAGCTGTACAGTTCTGCCCCTCGCTGCAGCCCTGCTGCCTGATCCTCGTCTGCTTCAGTCAGGGCCCCGGCACCAGTTCTCTGCCAGCTGCACTGAGGCCGCTGCTCGCCCTATGGAGCACGTCTACCCAGGAGCATCCCGGACAGCAGGCTCCTCTGGAACACGCGAAGGAGCACCAAGTCATCAGCCCAGTATGTTCAGGTGAACGCTAAGGCTCCAGTATGAGAGATCAGGCAGGTCCACTTGTCCTTCCAGAGGGCTGGAAGGGGAGAGGCTCTGTGCATACGGAGACCTCCCGCGCACAGCACTCGGAACAGAGACCGCTGTTCCCTGAGAAGAGAGCTGCAGGAACATTACTAATGAGGAAGACACATAAGGATGAATTTACGTGGGAAAACGCTAGTGTGTACTCCCCAGTAAGTCTCTCCTGTGAACAAGCCTGCAGGAGCGTAACAGTGAGGTAGAAGAATGATCCCACAAACCAGCGCTGCTACCCAGCACAGGAACGCGGCCAGCGCCACCGGAGACGTGACACCACCTGAAGCACAAAGCTGGGATTAAGTCCTGTGGAGATCAGGTGAACCACAGCAGGATGCGAGCACGCATCCAAGACTCAAGTGCAGTCACTTTGCTAGAAAGGGGAATCAGCCTGGGAAATGCTACGCTGATATGCCATGGACACTGAAGGAGACTATGGTGGGGCTCTGAGGAAGGCAGAGCTGGGTTTCAAGGTATGAGCAAGGAAAGATTTAGGAAATGAGCAAGGCTGGCGTGAACCTCAGGAGGCTGACAGCACATCTTCCAGTTCTAAGACAGAGGAACCTACAGGTGCCCTGTCTTTTGTTTATCTGTCCTTAAAGATCTCCTGTGATGCGGAATCCTCAGGCCCCTGGCAGTCTGTTCATGGGCTTTGTTCTCCTCCCCATTAGAAAACTGTTCCTAACCTGAATCTTTCTTGATGCAGGCTGTGCCCATTAGTTCTTGTGTGTGCCTTCATGGACATGGAGAACAGATGGCTTTGTTCCTTTTTCCAGGAGTTTCTTACATGCAGCTGGTGGTGTGATTTTCCTCAGTCATGCAGGAGAAAAAAAAAAAAAACTAAAACAAACAACAAAACAGCCAGATCAGAAACAACAAAAGAAAGCCTGTCTGGTGGAACTCACTGCCACACAAAGCGACAGCAGCTATGGGTGCCCTGGGAGAACAGATAAAGTGATGAGGCCTTTATAAAGATAACAGCTCCCAGAGTCAAAAGAGCTTTGCAGAGAGAAACGCCCTGCTCCAGTAGATCTAGATCTCCTTGTGGTAGCCACCAAATTGTCCTCTGTGCCCCCAAATCCCTCCCCACCACAGAGGCAGGCAGCTCAAGGCTAGCTGCCTTCAGATGTGGTGAAGGAAACAGCCCTGGAGAAAGTCCAGCCTCCAGCTGAAGGGAACCCACACGGAAGAGCACGCGGTCATGAGCAGGGGCTGGATGGTGAGACATGAGCGGCGGAAGGGGCCCGTCCCTGGGGTCGCTGTGGAAAGCCACCCTCTCCTCTCCCAGGTACAGCACATCGCCGTTCGCCCACCTGCAGTGTAATGCCACGGCTCCCGGCGGCTGTCGGGGGGGACCGTGCCAGTGGACCCTCCAGCCCTTGCAAGTCTCCAGGACCTGATGCCCCAGCAGGGTCCCTGGCATGAGAACACACCAGTCCTTTCGCTGCACAGCCCTGCTGCAGAGGAGCCTTCCTGGCGTGAGCTGGAAGCACAGTCCTTCCCTTCCAGCTCCGTTTTCCAAAGCGGTGAGAGCAGCGTTCTTCGGAGCTCCTGCTATGATGATTTATCCAGGTCACGGTGAGGACAGCTGGCTAACTGAGGTTAACAGCTTTCTCGGTTTCATTTCAAAAAGACATTAGCATGGGGGCTGTATTAAACAATGATATGCCAAATCCTGATTCATTCACCAGGAGAGCTCATGATCAGGTGGGGGACTCAGCTGACAGGCAGGGCTGTGCTGCTAACCTTTCCTTAAAGGGCAGGACCATAACTCATGCTCCAAGTGCTAAATTACACCTGACACTCCTTGCGGAGGGCTTCTGGTACGTGCAGCCTGCTACAGGCATCCTGGGACTGCCAGCCGTGGGAGCCCGAAGCCCCCAAACCAGGAGATTTATCAGCAACCATGTCTGGCTCAAAAAAACAACACCAGATTGGAGCCCTTCTGTCTGGAAGAAGGATGATAGAAAGGAAACATGGCAGAGGTCTAGAAAATCAGAAGTGTCACAGGGAAGGTGACTGAGGAATGACTGTTCATGGTCTCTTCCAATAACTGTCAGGGGACAGGTTCAAAATAAACAAAAGGAGGTGGCTCTGCATCCCGCGTGTGGTTAAGCAGCGGCACTCACTGCTACAAGACATTGCAGAAGCCGGATAATGTCTGAGTTAGTTAGTTACAAAAATAGTTTCACAAGTTGGGTGAAAATTCCTCAAGGGCTGTTAAACAGAGGAGTCCCACGGGCTCAGGAGCCCCTTCGCCACAGAAGGCGGGCGAGCGTCTTGGGGCAATAACACAAGCTTGCCCTGTTTTTCCTGGGGAAAAGGGCTCTTTCCCAGGCACAGGCATAAGCTGCTGCCAGACGCAGAGCTAGGTGGAACACTGATCTAACCCGGAGTAGTGTTATATTTTTATGTAATGGGGCTTGATGTTCAGTACTGTAATCGGGAGTTTTGTAAGACAAAGTTTAGAGCCGGGCTGTTTTATCTGCTACTTTCACACCAAAACCAAGCAGCTAGGCTCAGCTGAACTCAGTGTCAACGGATGGAGGGATGGCATGGGAAGGGAGTAAGACAGGGCAACTATAAGAAGAAACAGAAGTGTGATTCCCGCCCTGCCATGCTGTCCCTGCGCAAATCAATACCCGGTCACCCATATACACAGGCAGAACAAAACGCAGGCACGCACTGACACACTCGCAGATTCATTTGTCCTCCACCATTCATGCACGCAGACAAAGGCACGCAAACTTCCCGCACCCAGCCTTCACTAGTGGGCAAGCGGAAAACAGGCTCGCAACATGCCGTTCAGCCCACACACCGTGCTGTACACACACACGCACGCGCGCGCGCACACACACACACACGCACACACAGACACGCACGCACGCGCGCACAGAGAACAATGGGTGACTTGGCCGTAAGCGGAACACTGTCTCGGTATTTTCCTTCAAATGCAATGAACATAATCATTCCATCATATTCATATATGATGCAATATATATATTGTTCATATATGTTCATATTCATATGAACATATTAATCGTCACCAAATTAAGTGAAACAAAATGTTTCCACTTTGAATAATAAGGGGACCCTCTCGCCCCGATTTTGAAATGCTGCCCTCTGAGCTGCTGCTCAGACAAACCAGCTGTGCTGAGCTGATTCCTGCTATCCAGCGTGTTGGTACCAGATACTCCAATATCAAGATTACCTGGTTTAGTCTTCCAGAACACTGAGAATATTTAACTATCAAGTTGTTAAAATAGACATAATTTTTATGGCTTATGGGGTGCTGAAAGAGAGTAGAAGTGGGTACCATGGAGGACGGACGCAGGTTAAGCAAGCAGTCCTGCAGTGTGCAGCAGCAGTAGCTGCACAGATTTTCAGGATCAGCTCTCTTCGCCGTATGGATCTGAATGACAGCTTGTGGTCAAAGCCTGCTCACGACTACAGTTGCCTGCGTGGACATCAGGCAGACGACCCTGTGGCTGAGGAGACAGGGGAGCGGCACGCTCTCCCAAGGCAGATTCACCTGCAGAAGGAATACACCGCCCGACTCCTGGCAGCTTCTGAAATACAGGGATCGGAAGAAAGGAGCTGCGGCAGGGCAGGGGCAAACAGACCCGGCACAGAGAGGACTGGCACAAGTGCTGCCCAGCAGGCCTCCCGTCAGGTCCGCAGGGTGATGAGGGTACTCCCACCCTAACTGTCTGCATGTCCTGGAGCAAACTGAGGATTTCATCCACAGCAGCATAGCTGAAGAGATCTGAACAAGCCTCATCTCCTGGCTCACTTCATGTCACTGTTACCACCAGCTAGGACAGCGCTGTCCTGGGAGGCATCGTCTCTGCCCTGGCCCCTTCTCTCCGAGGAGGTCAGCAGCAGGAGCAACACCCAGGGCATCTCTGCATTACAGCAGTCACACCCTCAAATCGAGTGCAATCCCAGCACCTCTTCACAGTCAGCAGAGACGTCGCCGTCTCCCCGGTTCCCTGGACTTTCCCCTCCTCACTGGGAGTTGACAGGCTCTGCTTTCGCATCTTTAGCCCTTCCTCATGCTCCTATGTAAATGAGGACAGTAGATTATCACTATTGCTGTGAATGCATTAAATAAAGTTCCCTTCCCAGCCTGGGCTGCCAAGCTAGGGTGGACTGCCATCTTCTCCTACCTGCTTCTGAGCTTCCTCCTGCAGCTGGTGGCTGGCCTCCAGGTCCTGGCTGAGCTGCTGGATCCGGCTGCATTTCTGCTCCAGTTCTGCCTGCCTCTCCCTCTGCTTGGTCTGCAGTTGATAGATCCTCTGCTCTTGAGCATCCAGCTATTGACCCGCCCAGGGAAAGAAAGAAAAAATGGAAAAAAAAATCAATTAATACTAAACGGCTTAACAAAACCCCGAACAGCACAGGCCTGATGCTGCTGGGGGTGGGGATTGTCGGGAGGAGACACCCCCCGCACACATTAGCTGCAAAAACCTGATGTTCTGGGGACAGGAAGCCAATATGGTAGGTGTGATCTGACACGCACGCCCGCGGCAGCAGTAATGTGTCCAACTCGGGGAAGGCAGAGACTCTGCCGCACCGGGGTACCTGCCTCCGCTGCTCACGGAGGGGGTGTCAGACAGTCTGGGTGAGGGAAGCAAAGAGCAACTGAGCAAGCCAAAGTTATTCTTACTAATAACTAAATAATCAGCTCCTGCTCTGGCTGCCTGTTGGGGCTCTGTGCTCCTCTACCCTGCACTAAGGCCCCCTTCAGGCATTTCCCCCGCGCCCGCAGTCCATGGAGCGAAGGGGAAGGGGAGCTCCGGTACCCTGCAGCTCAGCCACCCACCCCTCCCATCCTGCCTGAACAGGAGTGGGCTTTAAGGGCTTGGCATTTTCACTTCTTGGCATCCCAGCTGTAAAGAGTTTACACAAGGAGGGAGCAGGAAAGGATCATGAATGTCAACCAAGGAGCAATTAGCATGCCAAGACTAAAGTATTGATCAGCTAGAGCTAACAGTGCTGCAGCAGCCCTGCGGTGGAGCAGCTCCCCGGCCACTCACCCAATGCCTTTGCAATGAACGTCTCAGGGCTGCTGCTCGCCTTCTTCCGACAGGAGAGAGGAGCCATGGCCAGTGGATGCAAAAGCGTGGGGCTGGGGCAAAGGCTCTGCATGGCTCCTGCCTGCTCATGACAGGGAGGCAAGAGAAAACGCTGGCCACATAGCCCAAGAATTGATCTGCTTGGTGTTTTAAATTCAGCATTAAGAAATCCTCCACGCTGCTGGCCAGGGGCTGTG
This sequence comes from Platalea leucorodia, assembly GCF_965183815.1. Lineage (NCBI taxonomy): Eukaryota > Metazoa > Chordata > Aves > Pelecaniformes > Threskiornithidae > Platalea > Platalea leucorodia. Next base: position 57,409,432 of record NC_138830.1, on the reverse strand, counting down.
CAATGCCTTGCCATAACCAAGGGTCCTATGTGCAGCAAAGCGATCACCGGAGGTAAGAACAGCATGCTGCTGTGAGTGCTCAGGAGTGACCGGAGGCAGCCTTGTTTCATGGGGAAAGGGGCTCGCCAGCGCTTCCTGATAACACTAGCGAGGGACCGCGCAGGGGACAGACGCCACAGCCCTCTCGCCAGGACTGGATGAGAGCACTGCCTGTGCCGCTGTGCAGAGGTGCAGGGACAAGGCAGAACATACAAAGAACAGATTTCTAGCAGAGATCCAGTGTATTCTTCTCCCCTATCAATAGGTCCCAATAGGTCCCGTATAGGTTATGCATCTCTTCCTAGAAACAGGAAGAGCAGGGGTCCCGAGCAGCACTGAGCTGCCCAGGTCTCTGTGCCCACACTTCTTGCCCAGACCTGTTGCCCTGCCCCGTCCCGCAGCCCTGCTGCGCGGCACAGACATGGCTCACTGGTCTTGAAGGACACAACGGGCCAAATGCCGGGAGGGGCGGAGCGCCCCGAGCTCTCGTGGCCAGCCATGACACTGCACCGAGCAGGCGCGACCTCAGCTCTCCCACGACCGCGGTGTCACGCATGAACGCGGGACCTGCCTGGCCACCGCCAGCTCCACTCCCACCAGCAGCCGGCCTGCCCTCGGGCAGCGCTACGCTGCATGTGTGGGGCTCCCAAGAGCAATACCTCCCAGGGACTTCTCCCTTCTGGGCACGTGTCCATCTGTCCTGCTGGCAGTGCCGCTGCCCCCAGCCCCCTCCGGGCCCACCTGCCTGCCCGTGCCCCGCAGAGCTGCCGAGCACGGCTGAGCCGTCAGCAGCACCACGGATGTCCTGCAACATACACAGCAACTGAGGGGCCTAATTAATGTTCACTAACTGTCTTACTAAACCTGGAGAGAATTTCGATATTAATTAAATACTAACTGATTAGTAAAACATATTTACTGAAGACTGTCACCCAGCTGTCAACATTCAATAAATACATTAATAATCAATTTGCATGTAATTAACATAAAATGACATTAATGTCTACATTAAAGATGTATTGGAGACATTGTTATTAGCACAGCAGCCTGCATTTCTCCAAGCCATATTCTGTATGCACGTAGCCCATTCAAACGCGCACTGAAAAAGGTTATGGCTGTCCAGCAAAACGCCCACCAAAAGAAAAAAAAGAAAACATTTAAATTCTGAGTAGATCTGAGCACGTGCGCACGTGCTCGCATGCCTGTACACTGCAATAGTGGAGACCATCTTTGTGCTGAATACAGGATTCAGCAGTGAGCACCGCATGCTCTGAGGAGCAAAGGACGTGCTCCGGTATCGGGCAGAGGACTGTCGGACTCCAGGGTCGCTCTTGCTCTGCTGGCAATGACAGCCGCCTTCCACCGCGATGGGAGCACGGGCCGAACCGAGTACGAGAGACATTCTGCAAATCCTCGGTTTGCCTTGGTACAAACATATCAGACTCTTCCCAGTCTAGGAAGATTCCCCAAGACTCCGGTGTGGTGGTTTCTTCTTGTATTTCCCAGAGAGCAGAACACGCGCTAGGGCACGGAGGACTTTTCACATGTCATCTCAGTCAGCCTAGCACAGACAAAACACTTTCTTCCCCCCCCGCTGCGTAAGGCGGCCAGGCTGTGGGTCTGACCAGCTCTGCACCGCTGCCTGCGAGCCTCGAGCCGTAGCTCCTGGACTGAGGTGCCGCGTCACTCTCACAACCCCAGGCACGACATTTCCACAGCAGTCCTTGACTGGATGAGCAGCCAGGGAAATCCCTGGCAGCTGGGAAAATGGGAAAGCCAGGCGCTGGCTGTGGCTGGAGTCTGGGGCACAGGCCAACTGGCTGCCATGCAGGGAAGGTGAAGAACAAAGAGAGAACAAGGGAGTGAAGCATCTCGAGAGCGCTTGTTCTCCCAAGGAGCAGCAACGTATTTAAAATCCATGCAAGGACTTATCTCTGCACCGCTGGCCCCAGTAAACCCCCGCTGCCTGGCAGCACTCTGGCCGAGGACACAGCACACCCCGGAGCGAGCCGGCCGCTTGGCCAGGCAAACCGCACAAGCAGCACATGCCCACGGCAGAGAGGGCTGACAGGCGCCCAACACCCTTCCCTCCCAGCAGCCCCATGGCCCCAGCGCCCGCCCAGCAGCACAGGGCTGCAGAGGGGCAGCGGAGCCTCCCGTCACCGCCAACCGCAGCGCCCGCGCCTCGGGGGCTGCGAGGGCTGCCGGGGCAGGCGCGCCGGCCAGCAGCACTGCGCCTCGGGACGGCCGGGTGCCAGCTCTAACGGGGGAGACAGAGGTGTGCGCCGGGCAGCTCACGGAGGAGGCACAGGGCCCTTGGCAGAAGGATGGGCATCCACCAGCAGGAGCCGGGCTGGATAGCTTCCAAAGCCTTGGGCTCACAAAGCTTTATCCACAGGGCTAATCTGAGATGGAGAGGAACTGATGTCTCCTCAGCATGCTGCGTAAACACCCCCTTCCCCCAGCTGCAAAGCAGGTCAGTGGGTTTTGGAGGCAGAATAATTCTAGAATGTTCAATGCAGTGAGGCTCCCCACCAGCTCCCCAGCAACAGAAATGCCTGGGACCATAGGTGATGTCATATGGCTTCATGAAGCAGCGTCTGGCTTTGGGTTCGAGTTAGCTGAGAGGAGGTAACCTGCTCGAGGAGGTAACCCGCTCAAGGAGGTAACCCGTCTGAGCTTGCCTCCTTCCCCTGCGTGCCATTCAGAGACAAGCCCACCTTTCCTTCGTCCCCACACAGACCCACGAAGCAGTTGCTTGCAGCAGGAAAGAAGGTGGCATGTTTAGGGTGAACATCCCCCACCCCCACCCCTTCTCTTCTCATTTAAGTGGAATCAATTGTGCCGTTTCTGCTTTGCTTTTCAAAAGCAATTACTTTCATGTCATTTCTGCAGACATTCACAGAGAGCAAGAGAGTGAGGGCTTGATTATCCCCCCTCCCATCCCCATCCTGTGGCTTCCGCAGTGGCGGTGAAGTATTAAATTAAATGAGGTGTCTATGGAGCGGCGATGGTTTCAGGTCAGAGGCGCTATGGAAAGCTGTATGCTGCACTGCTCCTGTATATGTAAATGGATATATTAAAACCACTGATGTCAACTTGCAGCACTCATCTCCTCTGCTCTCGGGTGATCAAAGCTGATTGCAGAGGCAATTACTGCAAAGGAAAAGAAAATCACGGCCTCCTGCTCATCCCTGAGCTACCGGAGTTTAATTGCTTAGTGTAGCTGAAGCTGCCTCTCCATCTCCCTGGTGTGCACACACACATGTGGGAGCAGTGCACGCCATGAAACACAGACAGGAATGGACATTTTTGGGGATGGGCAGCGAGAAGCACCCCAAGCAGGGGAAGAGCACAACATGAAAAATAATGATGCTTAAAAATGAATTAAACCACTATAGCAGGCAGGGCTGTATCTTAACAAGCCGCTGGATCGATAACACAGGGAGAAAATCAGGGCAGCATAATACATGCCCATAAGACAGCCTCTCTCATTCTCTACTCTTTGGTCTTAGATTCACAGTAAGACTTGCCCAGTCTTTTACAGGCTGTATCTAATCAGGCTCCCAAATCCTTGTGACGTAGATCAGAATCGTGACCCCTGTTTTACAGCTGAAACAACTTGAAAGAAAGGTATCGGTGCCTGCCCTGAGAAGTCCTGACTCCTCGCCCTGTTCTTGCCTTTGTATTTCACATGCACTGCCGCGTGAGTGCCAGCAAAGGCAGGGGACATTTTAATGTACGCACAGCACTCAACCAAGTCACAATCAGCACGGTTTCAGAAACCAGCCTGAGCTGCCCAGCTGCACTGCTGGTGGCGCCGGGTAACTCGGTGCTGGCCAGACCTCAGCTGCGGGGTACTGACTTCGCGTGCTGTTCGTTCAAATGCCTTCTCTCGGTGCAGCATGGAGAGCTGGGTCAAGGCAGGTGCCTCCACGTACGCCATCCTACCTGCCCTCCTACTCCCGCTTCTCCCCGAGGCTGCATACCAGCATCCGTTCGCGTCGGTGCTGTGCCGGCGCGCAGTCTCCCCGCGTGGGCACGTCGCGCTGGGAGCGCGCGCTGTTCTGATGCGGTGCGCTGGCCGTGGGCACGTGCTCTCTGCATGTACGTCTGCCTGTGGTCTGAAGCAGGGCTGTGCAAAACATAAGATCGGTCACTAGGATGTTATAAGGGGGTAAGGAGGTCAGTAAAGAAGATGGAGGGGCAAACAAAAGACCTACCTTTCCACCTGAGGCAGGAAGATATTTTTGGGAGAAATAACGTCCGAGGAGCGTCAGCCAGCCCCTTCAGCCTGTATCTAAGCCAGCGGGTGTGGGACCTGAGCAGTGTGAACAGGTCCTGCCCAAGCACCTGGTGCCTGCTCTGGGATCACGCACCGGCAGGCTTCTTGTTATCCCCCACTATTGCTAGAAATGCTGGTGCAGACCAGTTCCTGACATTGCACTGTTACCTAATGGGGCTCAAGGCAGCCTCGATATTCCCCAGGTGCAAACCCATGCACCCCACCAACTGCCTTATGCCTGAGATGGGCGAGATAAGGCTAGCAAAGGCTTGAGTCACGTAGCCCTTCTGGCAGCCCACAGATCACGCACACGCGAAGGCATTCTGGACTGCGATCATATACAAATCTTGCCCACACGCTGTGCCCACGCTAGGGAAGGGGAGAGGAGGAGGAGATGTCAGTAAGCACATGTTAGTAAACACAGGTTGGAACTCTGCCTTGTGCCTGAATAGGTGCTGACAGCCATGCTGCTGCTGCATAAGCGTTTGTAAAAGTGCTGTGCTGGCCTGGCCATAAGAAGGTTTTCTCTAGAGCTATATTGAATTAAATCGCCACAGCACCTGATGAAGCAGTAAGACAGCACCCTAAGAGAAGTCCTGCTCCCCACTCGGCCACCACGACGCTTGCTGGAGGACAACAGGAGAGCCAGTGGCTTTGGGGAGCCTGTCAGGCTGCTTGGAGGGAACAAACTGCTTGAGTAGGATGAAAAGCAAGTGTCTTTTCTGTAGGAGGGGAAGAGACCTGGCTGGGGAGGAGCACAAGCTGAGGTGGAGGCTGGGCAGCGTGGAGGAGGAAGGCCTGCCCTCTCCTGCTGCAGAGCAGCCCCTCTCCCAAGGCCCTTCCCTCCCGCTGGCTGGGCTGGGCGCGGGCGCCGCCATCACGGCAGGGTGCTGGGCAGCCGCAGGCCTGCAGCGGGTGCAAGGGCCGCATCTCGGAGCGGGACCTGCGGGTGCCACCCCAGAGAAGCCCGAGTGCGAGGTCTGGTCCCCGTGGGACCTGCAGCGAAGAGGGATGCCGCCAGCAGTGACCTGTGCCGCCAGCAAAGCCGGCAGCATCACGGTGTCACAAGGGTGCCCCGAGGGAAGGTCGCCGTCAGCCTTGAGACACCTGAGGCTTCTTTGAGTTAATAAGCTGCAGGAAGCACCGCTGTGGAAGCGGTGGCACCACCCTCACACCAGGCAACAGAGACACCAAGAATTTATTTTCTGCTGTAATCTAATTCTCTCAAATGGCTGCCGCTCTCCTTTCGGACTTGGCTGGGCTGAGTGGCTCTCCGTGAAAGCTGTCCTCCCCTGATGCCTGGGGAATGAGAGAGACCCGGAAAAAAGCAAATGCTGCAATGCATGGCCAGAACAAAAACCAGCAGCAATTCCCTCTCAAAGGCAGATGAACAGAAACACCTAATGATGAGGACAGTTCTGCCATCCCATGACTGCATTTGGGAACCACGAGTCAGGCCCCAAACAGCAAGTGTTTACAAAATTGTAAGTAAGTAAGTGCTAAGTTACTTTTTCTTCTGAATTTTTGGCCCTTGAAGGTTTCACTTTTGTACTTTTCTCCTGAAGCACTAGAAAGTGAAGCAGAATTTTTTTTAAACTGCAGACAAAGCCTGGGACTGTTCCTCCTGCTTGATTCTACAACTGGAGCTTCAAAAACCCCACAGAAAATCATGAAACCCAGCGGTAAATCCTGTGATCTGCTCAGGCCGCAGAACACTGGGAGCGTTCGGCAGCACCTGCCCAGGGCCCTCGCTGCCCGCCGGGAGGGCTCTGCCGCGCCTTCTCCTCCCTTCCTTCTGAATCTGTATTTTCAGCCCAAGGATGCAATTCTTTTTTTTTATGAGCTGCCTGTCTCTTTTTGTTTAGCCGAGAGTGCTCAGAGCCCTTCCCCCACCTCCTTTTCCACTGCTGCTGCTGGTTTTATTCAATTCAACACTTGAGGGAACTGCAGATGAAATGTCTCTGAATCTAAATTGCCAGCGATAGATCTAACAGCCTTTTTCCCTCTCCCCCTCCCCAAACTCCCCTCAGACAGAATGCTCGAGCGCATTGTCTCTGCCTCACTCGGCTTCAGCTGCGAAATACCAGCACCAGGACGGGAAGGCGACAGCGGGAGCACAAAGCTCGCACGCCCCTCTCCTGCACCAGCGTGCGGGCAGGAGCGCGGCGCCTGCTCCGGGAGGACGGGCGCTGTGACTGAGGCGGCAGAGGCCAATGGCTGCCTAAAAGCAGCCCGAGTCCAACAAGGCTCTGCACGGGCACCTAATGTTCTGCTCATGGCCGCCTATGCGGAGCACTGCAGACAGACACAAGACGTATTTTGCAGAGCACCGGCACTCGCTACGCTCTCCTGGGTCTCCTGTGTGCAAACCACTGATGCCCTAAGCTAAGCACAGGCTGCTGCAGCAGCCTCAGCGCTGCACACAGACATCCAAACTAAAACCAGGCCCACCACATCTGGGGGGGCAGCAGGCAGAACAGCCTCTCCCAGCACTTGTTTCCCTACAAGGCACCATGCAGAGCTTGGGGGGGCAAATGCTGATGATAGCTCTGCAATCACAGCGAAGGGAGTGCCCTGAATACTGAGCCAGCAGCTGAAGGGAGAGGAGGTCATCCAGTCTGAGCAGGTCATTGCTCTGGCATCGGCCTGAGGAGATGGGAAACCTGCTTCTTCTTTGGGTGGGAAGCGGGGGGAGAACGCTCTCGCTATTGGTAGTGCCTCCGTGCCCAGGCATTCACAAGCTTCGTATGGGGCACATGATGCCACGCAGGCAAATGGCATAGGAAGGGATAGGAAAGGCACACGCTCTTCATTAGAGAGGAATCTAGTGCAGTTCTTGTGAAAGGACTGCGCATCTCTGCAGTAAGCGGGGCACATCTGCCCCAGCCTGCATCCCACCGCTGAGCTCCAAGGACAGCCACCCAGCAGAGCAGCGCTCGGGACGGCTGTCCTTCGGCTCCGCTGGCGCTTAGGGCTTTGGGAATGCACCTGCAGCGTGGGGGGAGATGGGGCTTCATATCCACCAGGAATGGATGTTTCTTTGCCAGTGCCTCACGGCAGAGCTATGCCAGCGAGCCTGTGGGGTCAGGAGAGCTCCCCCCCCGCTGCTGCGCTCATCGCACTCGTGCCTTAGTGAGGGGTAGCAGTGGCACACTCAGGGCACGCCCAGAGCCTGCAGCACGTCAGCCTGTGCTGCGCGTGGGGTACGGGACAGAGGAGAGCTTTCCCTGCAAACTCCTGCAGCCTCTGGACACGGTGCTGGCAGCGGTGGCCTTGCTGTAGGGTTGGAGGGAAGAAATGCTACGTGATGGTGCCCTTGCCACGCTGCTGCTCGGCCCCCCAGGCTTCACCCAGTCTCTGCAGCAGTGAGTGCGGCACGTGGGGTGGTGGAAGTGGCATCAAGTTCATTGCTAAGGGAGATCTGCGTAACCCTCTGCTTCCATTTGAATGGCCTTTCATTTTGTCCAGTTCAATGTTTGGTGATTGTTCATGCTGTCTGGAGAAGCGTTGATTAAACCTCCTAATTTTCGGCTAAGCTTTTTCTTTCCATAGGGCAAACCCTTGACCTGAGAGCATAGAAAAGTCGCCAAAAGGAAAAATAACAAGGCAAAGAGGACGAAGGGGTAAAAGCCGGGAGAGACAGAGGAATTAAAAGCTTGAAGGAGTCACTACACATGGGAAGACTCCTGCAGCAGTCCTGCCAAACAGCTCCCTCCGCAGAGCTCGGACTCACGGCAAGACCTGTGGTTCCCCACGGTGCCTGCCCACGCTGCCGGTGCTGCTCCGGTTTCCACGATGCCCCTAAATCTGCTCCTTGGCGGGGGGGAGCTGGATAGCGGAGCTTTCCGTTTCTGTGCGAGGATCCAGAGGCACCGAGGTCTTCCACGATCGTGTGTTACAAATGGAGGCTGCGGGGCTCACGCGGGCTGGAAGTGCTCAGCAGGGAGATGCACGCGCAGGATGTTTCATCACTTTAAACCATGCCAAGAGGACAGGTAGAGCGGAGAGGAGACCGGCGAGAAGAGCAGTCCTTTTCTTTGCAGACAAGCACAGATCCCGGTACTGTGCCAGCCAGGGTTTGGCATGCCCCCTTCTTGTTTTCATGGCATCCCCAGGGCTCTGTCTGGGGATATCCAACCCGCTCCCCAAGACTTGAAACTGGAGGGGGTACAGGGCTACAGTTACAATCACGCAAACACACAGATAAATGCCATCACCTTCGGTGCTGGGGAAATCAAATGCTTTTTGCCCTTTGGCTGCAGAGAAAAATATTAAAATGTAGGCAGAATATTATTGAAACAATAAATATTTTTTTCTGAGTGTAGAGACAGAAAGTGAAATGTTAACGATATGAGGTATGAAATACTTCACTAATCTCAAAAGCCTGGTAATCCTAAAGACAACAAATATCAACTGAAATCCGGAAACCTAAAGCTTACAAATATCAACTTCACAACGTCAATATTATGTTAAGAGAGAGACTAGTTGGTGTGTTTCTTCCACAACTGTAAACAACACCCATTTCCCTCAGATATTAAAAAACTCAACTGACCTCTATCCTGCTTCCCAAGTCCTTCAGTCCTATCTGAAATTCATTCATAACGCACAGATGGTCAGTATAAAAAATCTCCCTCATAATGAAAGCATATGTTGAGAACAAAAGCAAATACCTGTGGTATAAAAATAAACATACCAAGAGGCATCATGCTGACTGTATTATAGATTTTCGTATTTAATTAAAAGAAGATCTGCCTTTGGGTATCTGTCATAAGAACATAGTCCTGCTGTGGAATCCGCGGCCTATCTAGGATCTGTAACAGAGCCGGTCGCTGCCGTGTCCCAGATGGGACTGGATCATCCGGCTGGGCCCGATGCTGCTGTCGCCTGGGCTCGGTGAGGAGCGGTGCCCCAGCCCCGCGCGAGCGGCCGCGGTGCCTGGCAGCTGACACGCGTCTCCACGGGGCGCCTGAAGCAGGTCATGCATGGCACGTGCCGCAGCGGCCTCCGGAGCAGTGGCGGTGTCCTGGACACCAGCGGTGCAGGACCCAAAGGATGGGGTGCTGCAGAGCACAGTCCTGCCAGCCCAGCGGGGCACACGGGTACTGCCACTGTTCTCTCAAAGGGGGAAACTGAGGCACAGAAAGGTTTCAGTGACTCGCGCAAAGCCACACTGGGACTCGGCGTAGCCTCGTGCAATGGCTGGCTCCTGCCCAGAGGGATCCGTGACACTGCACTCTCCTGTCACAGAGCCTGCTCTTCCTCCCCCTCGTTACCTCCACCTAGTAATCCTGCTCCTGTAGCGCTCTTCTGGACTGGCTAGGGAGAGTTGACAGCTTCAGAAGGAAAGACCCAACAAAAGCATTAGCATTGCCTGGAACAGCAAACGTCTCTCCCTTGTGCAGGACGCATTGCACAGCGATGAGAGGAGAGGTTTGTGGGGGGCAGTACCAGCAGGGACCAGCTTCAGCAAAGCCAATCTGATGTACATGGAAACGCAGGAGGAAGCAGAGCGCAGGAATTATGAGCAGAAAGAAACGATGCATTTCATTCTGCTGTTACTTATCAAGCTCTTTGTAGATTTCTCCCCCCCACATTAGCAATTCATAGTATTAAGTAAGTGTTGTGTAATTAGATTTTCAAAAGTGTCTGCAGTAGATTGAGCTGAGAGATAGGGAAAGACAGGGGCTAAACGCCCATCTCCAGGTACAGCTGCAAGACAGCACAGGCGCCAGCGTCCACGTACCGACCGGCCCGTGGCTCGCCCCTCGGCATGTCGGCCTGATGACGACTCGGCTCGGTACTGATTTCCACAGAAATCTGGCTTGTTATCTGAAACAAGAGCTCACTCTTCACAAAAGATTTTCTGCAGTAGGGCTGCCATGGATCCAGGCGTTTTTACACCAGTCACGAGGAATAATCAGACAGCCCTGCTTGGTGTGAAGTGCTAGAAAGGGAACGGCTGGGGAGATGCTGCGTGTGTGAAAAGGAGCGGAAAAAGGATCACAAGGCAATGGCTGAATACCACCAAGACACAATCCCTCTGGCAGAGCTCAGAATTCCCTCCTCTACAGAAAAATCAAGGTTTTGTGATGAAACAAGAAATCTACAAGTAGGCAGCTCAAAATATATAAATCTTTCCTGCCCGACATTCCTGCATCCTGACTCACTCTATGAAGGGTGTAGACATGTTCCTCCCACCACTCATCTCCTCTTACTGCAGCATCCCTCATCTCCAGCCAGCATATCAGGTGATGACACATGAAATACAGGTTTTTGGGCACGCTCTGAAGTGACAGGCTGAGGGCCTGGTTCTCAGCGGCGATGGATCTCTGCGGCTCCCGTAAGCATCAGTTGGGTTTACAAAACCCTGGATGCTGAGGAAGGGGAGGCAGAAGCTGTAAAATAACTACACTCTTCATCATCGACATGTGCGTGCACTCTCATGTAAGTGAGGGGAAGCCCAGAAAAAGAAGGTGAAAGACAGGCTGTGTACAAAGAGGAACACAGCAAAGCCAGGACAGTAAAACTGTCTGACACGGAGGCACTGCTCCTGGGGCTGTGCTGTGGTCTCCCGCGAGCACTTCTCCTGCACTTGACTCACTGTCTCAGGGTCCTTTAAGGAGGTTTCATGATGAAAACTCCACTGAACAAGACCCTGAGCAACATCATTATCTAACTTGGAGGTTAGTCCTGCTTTGAGCAGGAGGTTGGACTGCAGGCCTCCTGTAGTCCTTCCCAACCTCTAGTATTCTGTGATTTTCTGATTCTAATTCTTAATTCATGCTAAATAATACAATTGAATGGGATTAACGAAGACTTGGTATAATGCCTCATGTGACTGAAACATTAACATACCGGGGACAGTTCCTCAGAAGAATGCTGTTAACTGCACCCATTCAAGGCATTGTGCGAAGGAAGTGCTACGAGCGTAGTGTGAAATGAACTCAGCTAAACCATGAGATCCACAGTGACTACAAACAAAAACAGGACACAATCAGACAAATATGAGAGCAGGAGTAAGTAGAGGGAAAAAATAGGAGGACACAAGATGAGGTGCAACCAACAAGGGAAATCAAAAGTGGCAAGTATGCATTTACTGGAAAGACTAAGAAAGAGTTGGCTTGCTCCTCCACAGAACAGTACAATTATTGAGATACGATGCTAAGACAACCAGTCTTTCATAACATCTTGTTCCAGTCTCGTCTAAAAAGTCAACAGCAAAAAGATGGCTATCACAGTAAATACCAAGGACAAAGAGGCAGGATTTCAGACTCAAAGAGGTATGGCGTGCAGTTACAAGTTAGATATTTTCAACCTGTCTGGGTCTATGGAATCCCAGTGTAGGGTGTGTAAAGAATTGACCGAAGCAGTTTAAGAGCACTTAAGACCTCATGAACTACTGGAAGACCAACAAACATAGTGTCTGTCTATAAAAAGGGGGTAGAGGAAAAAGAAGGCAGAGAACTATAGATCAGTCAGCTTAGCTCCGATTTCTGGAAAACGAGTAGATAAACAATTTGTAAACACCTGAAAGATAACAAGGAGATGGGTAACAATCAACATGGATTTGTCAAGAACAAATCTTCTCTCATCTAAGTTCCTTCCACAAAATGGTAAAAGGCTGTAGATAGAACAGATAAAACAGATGTCATATATCTTGACCTTATAAAAGTTTCTGATGCTGTCTCACATATAGTCTTCTTTTAAGCAAGCTACAGAAACATGATCTAGATAAAACTACTATTAGATAAGGTACAAAGGCAACTCGGGTACAAAACTTGTTGAAGAGCCCCATCTCATGAGTAGTTATCAATGATTCGTTGTCAGATTGGCAGGATGTACCTAGAGCTTTTGAAGGGCTTGCTCTTTTTTGTGCTGGGGATTATTAATGGTGTAGGTGACGGAATAGAGAACGTTAGTTACACTTGCAAATGACAGATCTAGGCGGAACTGCAAGATTATTGGAAGACGGGATTTAAAACCTCATAAACTGGAGAAGTGAGCTGGGAGAATAAAGTGAAATTCAATAGAGGGGAGTGCAAGGTCTACGTAGGCAGGAATCACTGCTGCATGTACAGTGTGTCAACAGTTGCTAGGTAGGAGCTTATCAAGGTGGGGCTAGTACTACTGTGGACCCATACGAATGCAAGCCAATGATATCACGCTGTTGTGAAAAAGGAAAATGTTATACTGGATGCATGAACAGGACGTAGCCTGCAAGACATGTGAAGTCCTCCACGTGCTTGATCCCCAGCTGGAGCATGGTGTCCAATTTGGGGAACTGCACTTCAAAGGATTAGTGGAGCAGTTGGATAAATCCCAGAGGTGAACAGCGTGAATGAACTGAGATCTGGAAACATGACCCCTAAGGGAGGAGTGAAGGAGTTCAAATGATTTAGCTGGAAGAAAGAACAACTGAAGGAATCTTCAAACAAATAAAACCACGCCTTCTGCAAGCAGCAAGAGTGTAAGCCTTTCCCCATGCCAGTGAGAGAAAGCACAAATAGCAATGGTCTTAAACTACATTAGGTGAGAGATTAAGAAAAACTTTTTAGAGGAAAGGATAGTTTGAACTGGAATCCGTTGTCTCAGGCTGCAAGTCTGGGAGGTCTCCATCCTCAGAAGCCTTCAAGACTAAATTAGGCACCACACCTGTCAGGAACGCCACGCTTGAGGGCATGAGGATGGATAGGTAGCTTCTCACGTGCTCCTTGTAGTCCTGCTTTTCTGTCACCCTGTAGCCATGCAGGAAGGACTTGCTTTCTACGTGGGTACGGCTGAGGCAACTGCCGAAATGTCTCATGCTCCCAACAGCTAAGTCCCAGCGAAAGAGGGCAGGAGCTCTCCTCTTACGGGAAGGCAAACAGCTGATACTCCTTTTGCAACGACTTGTGTGTCCGAGCTAAATCAAATGCCTAAGTGCAGAGCAAAGACTGTCTCTTCTGAGAGCTCAGCGAGAGTGCGAGCCAGGGTAAGCCTGGTTTGTGCTGCAGCAGACGTGCCGATGGTGTCACTAGTGTGACAGCATCACAAATTCAGAAATGTCTCCTCTAATTAATGATGCCATTTTAAAATGCTCAGGACGGTTTATTCAGGATTGCTGAGGATTCTTCTTCCATGAGAGCTTTCAGACTGCAAAGAGCAGCTACAGGATGAGAAGCGCAGCTGCAGCTCTCCCTAAGCAGGGTGCTATGAGACAGTAAGATCACAGGTATTATTTGCAATATCTTTGTCTACTTTTTCTGCAAGCTCAAGGAACACAGGCAACCTTAACTGTTACTGCAAGCACAAAGCTAGTGTGCAGCACTGGAAACCACAGCACAGGGACAAAGCTCTGGGCTTCCCACCTGGGGAGCAAGTTGCAGTACAACATCCAGAATATCAGAGAGCTCATTGGCTTCTAGCATTTCCTCCTGTATTTCAAAAGGATTCCACAGGCTGTTTCAAGCCTGGATGCCATGATTAGAGAAGACATCTCATTCACAGATTTGCAGAAATTTAGATGTCTCAGTTTGTAGTTCTTCTTCTGCAGGCTTTTGCAGCTTGATGGGGACAGGAGATGTTTGTCCCTCAGGAAGACTGGGGAACATGTGCGGCAGTACGCTCCCAAATTAGAGCAGAAGCTGTAGGTTTTGAACAGAGAAAACTCCTTGGCCTTTTTTTTTCTCCTCCAGCAAAACCTAGGGTTTTTTTCATCTTTTAGATAAAAGTTTGGAAAAAGCAGTCAGCAGCAAACTGATGCAAATCAGAAAGGAATGTATAACTTTTTTGAGGTGGTCATCACACATCAGTCAGTCTACCTGGGGCACAGAACTCGGGAAATCTGAGGTTATGAAATCTTTATATTTTACACTGGAATGCTGGCTCATTTCCCCTTCACCATAAGCGAAGACCTTAAAAATCTTAACTGCTCATGCCAAGGTCCTGGTGGCTACAGTAATGTTACTGCCAAGCTCCAAGCCAGAATGATTTCTGCTGGAAGATCATTGACATAAAAATCAGCTCAGTTGCTAAGTGGCTAGGTGAAGAACATCAACGAAAAAGGCCTCCATATACCAGCTGTTTTGCATATCTTTACCGATGCCATAAGACATCCTGATGCACACAACAGTATCTCCACTGAAGCAGCTGTGAACTCCACCGACCGACGGCGTGGCTGCAGGCAAGTCATTCTGTAACCCTGTGCTGAGAAACTGAAGAACAAGCAGGAACTTCACTAGAAAACCTTCAGGAAAATTCTTATCAAGCTATCTTGAGATTTCCCGAGGAAACAAATTCCCCAGCTCTTCTCCAAGGAAACATTTGAGACGCAAGTACGAGGAAAGTGGAAGATTTGATACACATGGCTGTACCATCCCTGCGGCTCATTGGAACGCCTGTAAAGGCGGGCTGATTCACTGGCGACCAGGAACATGCAGAAAAAACCACAGGTGAAGGCTGCAGCTTTTGAAGTTGGTGCCAATGCATTCGTGGTTTGCTCTAGGGACAACTGAGGCATACCTCTCAACATCGAGGACCCCATGGTATCCTGATGAAGGAATACACAGCATTTATACACACTCTAAGAGAAACCTGCTTTATGAACGTGTTGCAGACATGATGCAGAGCCTCACTTCACCAACCTCTATGGCTGTGGCTTTAGCAAGAAAACAAAACTCAGCTCAAGCCTCCTGGCCAGACGCTATGAGCTGTCTCCCAAAACCGGCCCACCACATCCCAGACACTCAGCTGAGCCCCCTGATTCTGCAGCTCAGCGCAGGGCCTCACGAGAACAACTCTGCTGAGCGGGCAGGGTATCCCCAGCACACGCTACCACTTACTGAACACTCCTTTGAACCCCTGCTCCTGTACCCAAGAGAAATTCCTTGTCTTGAGCGTGACTTGCTGCTGAGATAATGTGACTCAAGCTAAAGAAAACAGCTGGGACCTGCAGACTGTGAAAGCAGACCACAAGAAAAAAGCTCCCAGGCAGCAGAATGCAGCAAAGCCAGGACAGCAGTCTTACTGGGGCTAGCAAATGCTGTGTCAAACACCCGGGCCAAGCAGAGTGCCCGGGACAGGAGGGCCAGCGCAGCGGCTGTGGCAGGTGGCCCTCGCTGCGCAGCCGGAGCGTGCTGGGGCTGATTCCCAAGGAGGTGGCGGCAGCAGCAGCCCCCAGCAGCAGCAGCAGCCCCCAGCAGCAGCAGCCCCCAGCAGCAGCAGCCCCGCAGGCTCCGGGCTGGCAGCGGAGCCCCTGCCCTGTGCCCCCCGGGCCGGGCTCCCGGCGGCCCAGCGCTGCCCAGCCCGCGGCCTGCGGGCTGGCTCCAAAGGGCTTTGGACGGTGGTGAGGCTCCGCGGCACAGGCTGCTCCCCAGAACCTCGCCAGTCCTTGCTGACGGGAGGTTTAGAGGCGAGATGAGAAAATATCACACAGATAAAAGGAGAAGATAGGAGGAAAACCTTAACCTCGCTCTGCAAATCATAATAGCTTTGTCAAAATAAGAGTCAGAGCTCAATCCTCCCGCCGCACACCTTCCCACTCTGGAAACCGTTCAAGCACAGACATTTTCTATTAGCTGCAAACTCCGCACACATAAGGGAGAGACTCCAGCATAATCTCCGCACAATAGCACCTCCGTGCAAACACTACACCCGTAATGGGAAATTTTCATGATGTAAAGCAGCAAGGTCACACGATGCGTCCAGGCAGCCTTTGGAAAGGCACAGTCTCTCCAGATATTAGAGGAAAGCTCAGAATTGCTCTTGGTTCATTAGGCTTTGCCTGAGGGGTTTGCTTCCACCATTAACTACAAACAAGGTTCAGGTTCCTGTTAGTTTCGTGCATGCGATGCAAAAAGGTGAAGGGGAAGGTTTACCAAGAGCCATTTGCAAATATGCTAAGACAATTCAGATATGTTTTTAAAAGCCATCAGACATCCTGTGCAGTAAGTCACCTTAAACACGAACACTGGAAAAGCTCTGTCAATACAGCAACGTCTCTTTCAGCATAGAAATTTTACATCAACGTTGGCAAGGAGTCTGCGCATAAATTACAGGCAGCAGAACGTACAGTGCAGCTCCCTTCCCTCCAGCGCTGACACTGTGTTCCCCCGCAGCCTGCCTGTTTCTCCCAGCTTTATGACCCCAATGAGATGAGCGCTCACTGTTTTTTTCCTTGTTACATTTTGATATTTCAAAGCATGGCCTGCTTCTCACTCCCATCTCCCTGCTCCACATTATTAATGAATTGGAAAGCAGACATCATTAGTTTTTGGAGACCATTTCTTTTAAAATTTACAGAACCCTTCATCTGAATCCCCAGAGCCAGTCTGCTGTTCTCATCTTAGAATCTTATTAGCATCGTATCTCCTGGATCCTGCCATGCAAACTGCATTGCTATGCACTTTCTAGCACTTGACCCTTTTGCGGACGGAATTAATTTCCTCTTTGAAGACAGAGCGGCATGCTGTTGTGCTTGTTAAAGACAGAGAACTCAAGCTGGAAGATAGGAAACAAGCAGAGGATATTCCCAGTTAAATATAGGCCACTATAAGGTTTTATATAGGCAGGTTGAGAAAGAGAAGGATTGGTCAAAAGAAATAACAGACTGATGACACTTTATTGCCAGAAACATCTTCCAAAAGAGCAGGCAAATAAACCGATTGACGATACTCACTGGGAATTTCTGTTTTTATGGCATACTCATTTGGAGCAGCGTTGTCTCTGTCTGCACCCTCCGCATCCTCCACCTGTGTCTGTATGCAAAATACCCTCAGCCTTTTGGTTACAGAATGAATGTGAATAACACAAAGAACCGGAATTTGCTTCCTGCTTGGGGCAAAGAAAAGGTGACCAAGCTGTATTTGAAGTGCATAAAGAAAAACAGCCCTGGTAAAAGAGGTCTTTCTCTAAAAGAATATAATACCTAGCACCCCAAGTACATTGATGTCATTACTACTATCCCCTCCAAAGGTGCAACAGTCCCAAGACGTGGAGTAAATGAGAAAATTTAAAGTGTTTGTTGCTCAGCCTGGGCTGTTTCTAGTTCCAGAGGACTACTGGAACTGAAGAACTTTCCTCATCTGCATGGTTTTTACAGTTTTGGTTCTGCTGTCTCGTTTTAGCAGCAATCTTTACTATGACTGCTGCAGAGGAAATCCCTTAGGATGACGGCTTCATCCTTTCCATAAGCTCATCGGGAATATGTTAACAAAGAAAGAACTGCAGAAGAGCCTTACTCAGCAACCCAGTCACCTGGCCTTCCCCTTTCTGTCTGACCATGGCCTGTAACACCAGTCCTCCTAGGAGAGCGAAGTTCCCAGGCACCAATTCCTCGGCAAGCGATAGGGAGGTGCCCTGTGGTGTGCAGAAGCCCCAGCCGTTTTTCACAGGCTGCTGTGCTAGTGATACCGGGTGCGTGAGTATCACATCCGTCACCTTGCCCTTTGCCGTGTCCTCCAAAAGAGCATGAGGAGGAGTGCTGGAGAACTGTGACTCGCTCTTTTCTTCTTGTTTACCAGTCGCCTTCTGAAAACGGGGGGGATGTATGTGCAGAACTCATCAGGCAAATGGTGTTAGCAGCAGCGGCAGCACAAGTGCCAGACACAGACTGGCAGAGAGCTTATGAATAGCACGATGAATGATCTATAGCGAAAGCCATGGGCAAGAGCTAGCCATTAGTCTGGGGCTTAGTAATGCACTCTTCAAGTACATTACTCACCAATCCATCAGGCAACCTGCTAAAGAACTGAGAGATTCCAGCACTTTTAAATCTGTAACGCAATGGCTGGCAGCCTGCACTACATGCCCTAGGTTACAAGGGCATGGAGGAAGACAATTCATTTTGTGTCATAGCCAGTATTTCTTCTTCTCCTTTTCTGTGTGTACTTAAGAAATGGACCTTCTATTATCTGCAGATTAATAGCTAGGAGAATGCTCTGGTGTCTCCGTTAACATTTACTATTGAGGAATGCTTTCAAAGGATGCCTCACCCTTGCAGTTTTCATCAGCTGGACTAAGTACGGAAACATGCATGAGACCAGATGTGATTTCTGAATTTAAAAAAAGTGCCTACAGCAGAACTATTTTAGAAAAATCCTACAATTACAAGGCACTATTAGAACACTGGATATGACAGAATTAAGGTTGCCAGCATAATTTGGGCCCTTCTGTGTAAGCATATGATATGGTCTCCAATAAACGATCCTATACGATCCTGGACTTACTCATTCGCAAGGTGGGTAATGTGCACAGAAAAGGTAACCAGTCGGTATTTCCCTCTCCCTCTCACAAGTTAGCGTGTGGCTCCGGCTTGCACTTGGAGCACGCTTTTCAAACCTCGCGCAGAACATTGTTGTTAATCTCATCTCCTTCTGGGAATGTCTACGACATTCGTCATCATCTAAATTCTCCAGGAGCGTTACCTAATCTCAGCACCCCTCTGAGGAAAAAGTTTTATTATCTGCACTTTACAAACGCAGAATAAAGGCAGAGAGAGATTCAAGCACTGGATGTGTCCTCTGATTTTAGGTGCTTGGTCTGAGGTGTCTAGTTCTGATTTGTGAAGCACTTAACAACTTTATAGCATTCCATATGTTTCAAGCAAAACTGTGAGCGCTCAGCAGTTCTACAAAGAAACACCTTCGTGTTCCAAGCTGAAAGCTTGGATAAGATAAGGACAATTCGAGCTGTCTACGAGGGTCCTGGCTTGTCCACTCTCTCCAGTAACATAACAAGCCCACGGCCATAGCTGTCACTGAAAGCAATTCCCCACCAAGCCAACTCCCAAGCCACTGCCTGTCGTTCATCCAACACTGCCAGGTTTCCACAGCAGCCGGCTGAGAAATCCCCCAAACAGCAGCCCTCCTCGCCACACCTTGCCGCATCCACAGCGCAGCAGCCACGCACGCAGCACGGCATCAAAGAACAGCGCCGCGAGGCAGACGCACGGCGAGGCTGCACCGAAGCCGCGCCACCGTGCCAAGTTTTGCGGTTTGGGAACGCAGCCAGGGTGTGGGACCAGCGTGCGCAGACAGGGACAGAGCACGCGGGGAACGGGGTGGAAGCGAACCCCAGGCGCTCCCAGCAGGGTAGGAAATGTCCAAGTTAAGGCTAATTCTAAAGGCAAGGTGCAGCACATCATTGCTAAAATAGTTCTGGCAACAATACTGAAATCTTTACATTGAAGCACAGAGGCTTTCGTGTTTTTCAGGGAAATATCTGTAAGGTTCCCCCCCAAATCTTGAACAAGTCGTGTATTTTTTCCTGTTAAAATAATTTTTGGCAAAACTGTTTTTTTCCAGAAATAGTAAAGAAAAATCATGCCAAGACAAAAGTGAATGTAGAAAATTTCAGGTTTAAAGTGGGTAAAGAAGTGGCAAGCAATCAAAAAGAGAATCTTTTAATGGAAAATGTTAATACTACCTTTATTTGCTAATATAAGTTAATATTTATAGGGAAATTAAACACAGGAACTTCAAACATTAAAATGTAAACAGTAAATTAACTTTGAATACATACTTCTAGGCACACTTTTAACGTTGCCTCGCCACAGTCAAAGTCTGTAATAACGAACATAGCAAAGCCCTCCCTGTTTTCCTCCCTAACCCTGTTCTCGCCAGCCACAGCTGCTGGGACATCTGTTTTAACTGCGATAGGACTGACTCTGAGCAGAAATAGGAAATGCTACTCGTGTCCAACATGGGTGGATTCATGTTGCAGCGAGCACCTTAAATTTCTCATTTCATGGCTTTTGAACACCCAGATTTGCAATTCAAAATCACTAACATATTTTGGTTTGTTTTCCTTTTTTGGAATGAGTCTGGCAGTAAGAGCGAACAGGGCAACCTGATGCGCGAGGCATGCCTGAAGTCACCTGGATGAGCTCTGCTGCGTTCCCTCCTTGCCCGTGCTCCCTGCCCTGGCCAGCCCGACACCGGCGCCCGCGGGCACCCAGCTTTCGGCTCCCGTGCCTCGGTGGCAGCGGTGCACACGCCTGTCGGCGACGGGTGCTGCTGGAAAAGACGCCCAGCATTAGCTCTTGCATTTTGCAGTCACTCCCGCTTAGCACCTTCCTTGTCGCGCGCTGTTGAGAGACGCAGGTAAGCCTGTCATTTCTTCAGAAACCTCTGCGCGCTCCACGGGGCAGAAAACCAGACTGCACAGATTTCAAGGAAGGAGGAGAGGGGAGAGGGCCTGCAGGTACATGCTGCTGATAGCCAGGAAAGCGGAGAGCAGAAGAACAGGAGCAAGT
Source organism: Platalea leucorodia (assembly GCF_965183815.1). Taxonomy (NCBI): domain Eukaryota; kingdom Metazoa; phylum Chordata; class Aves; order Pelecaniformes; family Threskiornithidae; genus Platalea; species Platalea leucorodia. The sequence goes on along the minus strand of NC_138830.1, from coordinate 57,388,877 downwards.
TGCCAGTGACACTACAGAAAAAGGGAGAAGCTAGGAAGAATAAAAAATTCACAGCACTGGAGGGCAAGAACAGAGGGCTGGGAGGCAGGCATCTGGAAGAATGAATGAGAAATGAAAAAATAATGCAAGAAAAAGCATATAAGCATGGCAGAACTGAAATCAAAGCCTAAAGTAAAACCAGCATCACTTAACAATCAGTTAATGCAACTGTTGCAAAATCTAGTGCAAACTCTTAATTTGGGTTCAGAGTAGCTTAATTTGGTAATGAATCAATGCACGCTTCTTTTAAATGAAGATAAGAATGTTTAGACAGGATTTCACAGCAGTTAAATAATTCATTTTTAAAGACAATTCAAGTTTTAATATGGATGATGCTTCAAAGAAGCATCAAAGAAGAAGAACAAACCACAGAGCAGATGATAGAAAATTCTTAGTTATACAAACATAAACAGAAAATCTGAGGCTAAACCACTGAAAAATCCACAGGATTTCTTTGAAACTTCTCTGAAGGGGCAGACTACTGCTCTGCAGGGAGGGAGGTCTGGGCAGCCCCTAGATCCCTGCGCCAACTGAACGTGCTGATATCGGCAGTTTCTGGTGTCTGTCTGCATGTCTGGGGAGCACGAGTGGGCATTCACACCCTGTGCTTTGCTGTTCATTTAGTAGGCTTAGAGTCATTCCTTGCTTTATTTTAAAAAGTCCTAAAATATTCTAGTGTAGGACAATTCACTGGGTATTTCAGCATTTCGCGGGAGAACATCCTGAAGCCTTGGCCTAGTTTTTTCTGCCGTGCTTGGCTGGGTCTTTGTGCAGGTGGAGCTGGCCGGTTAACGCCAGAGCAGTGTCTGAGCACCCACGCTGCCCGTGCCCCCCGAGCCTGTGCCGCTCCTGTCGGAATGCTGGTAGCACCTTTCCTGGTCGCTCACTGCATTTAAAACATCCGTCAGCGTATTCACTGACGGCTTCCACAGCTTCACAATGAAAGGACCTGACTTGAGGGTGCAAATGGCTCATATAGAATGAATCGATCCGACGTGGCAGCCTGTGCAGACCGGCATACTTCAGAAAAGAAACAACCCAGTCTTGCGGGACAGAAGTGCTTCTGTTGGCTCCTGCTACAGTTTGAATTACTCAAATCGCTTTGAACAGGACTGATCTACTCCCACTCGTAACAGTCCTGGACCAGGACTTGCAGCCTGGATTCGGCTCTCTGCCAGACCAGGCATGGTGAGACAGACAGGACTAAGATCTCCCTTGGGATGGAGATGTACTGAATATTTCAAACAAGTTCGGTCAAGAGGGACTTGTGTGTGACCAGGAGCAGGCTGTTTGCTGTAGATCAGAGACTGTTCTGCTGCAGAAAAGGAATGGGATCAGAGATTTAAGTCTGTGTTTTGTCACATGAGTCTTCTGCATAACCTAGCATACAGAGAGCTGATGCCTGATTGCAGAACCTAGCTCTTACACACCTTCTGTCTAGCTGCTCAAGCCCTGACTCAGCCACCAAGGCCCCATCTAAGGTCTCCATTGCACGTTTCCAGTAGTGCTTTGGTTTCTCTTTTGCTTCAGCATCACTTTACCAGGGCAAATGATGGAGGAACAAGAACTGAGGTTTTGGGTGGTTTTTAAAGAGCAACTGATTTGTTGGTCAAATATTTGACTCAGGTAAGCAAATCACAGCCAGAAAAAGGCAAAAGAGGAGGTACGTTCTGCCTGCTTTCACATACCAAGTCTGCTCCAAGTGACCTTGAGCTTAGGCAGTCAGCTTCAGAGCAGCGTAGCTGTTCCCACGCTCAGCTGCTTGATCTGTGTATTGAAAGCCCAGTCCTGGAAGAAAGCCTGTGTGATGGCACAGGGCGTACACTGCCGGCTCCTCAGCACATCCATACATCCACGTCCTCAGGACATCCACACATCCTCCTGAAGCACCACCATGAGGGCCACAGTCCTCGTAGAAATTAAAAATGAGCATCATTCAGATTCATAAGAAATAGCTAGAGGAAAAAGAAGTAACAGCCTGCTCCTCCCTGCGCTAGTCTGTCCTGATGTAAGAGGGCTCTGTGGAGGACGCAGAGGTCGAGGGCTCAAAGCAATGCCAGTCAGGCCCATCGCACTCTTTCAGGAGAGAGTCTATGAAACAACACAAGATACCATGGAAGAGCTGGGCACTTGGCTGCTCCAGGCAACCCCTGTCTAAACAGGAGGGCAGGATGCTAGTGGTGAGCAAACACAGAGCATGGAGAGCTTGTTTCTGGATCTCAGTAAGTGTCTGGCCTGTGGGGCTTCTGCCTCGTGCAGCTGCCAGCCCTTCTCTCCAAGCAGGAGGCAAGAAGCGACCAAGCCAACCAGCCTCTCAGATGCCCAGTTGAGGTTGCCTCTCCCGTAGCTCTTCCCAGCAGCTGCACTCACTGCGTGCACACAGGGCACAAGGGCAATTCCTCAGCCCCGGAGAGCACCGCAGAGGGATTGCCTGGCTGGGAGGTGGAGGCTGACACAAAGGAGCTGCAATCAGCTTTCTGGGAGCTACATTAATGCTTGACCTGAGCTACCTGGCTTCAAAGCCCCAAAGAGATGCCCTGGGCTGTCTTGACTGTCTTCTAGAAGGCGTTCAGCTGCCTGTGACTTGTGCTCCAGATTCTGAGTGCAGAGAACCATGAGAGAACCCAGCACATGGCTTGTGCCTTGGAAATAGGAGACACAGCAACAGCCATTTCCTCAGCATGCAAATCATACCCAGAGATGTAATCTCCACCTTTTGCATTTCTTCTGTTTCTCTGTCCTTGTCCCTTGCTCTTTGACTTGCTCCCGAATAAATGAGTCAAGACTGTAAAGAAGGCTGAAGGCATCAGTGAACACAGCATTAACACAATAAGCAGGCCTGTTATGCAAAGTGACCAGTCGGTAATCAGCCACAAGGCTACAAAGGTTTCCACTGCTAGGGCAGAAATGAGGAGGACGGGGCACACAGCGATGAAATGGGAGCAGTAGGTATTCATTCACCTCGAAGGCTTCCCCGCGCACGAACTCGGGCGCGCACACAAAGCAAACGCAACCCTTCTGTTCCTGTGGGGAACTCTCACCCTCAGGCTAACCCTAAAGCTAGCATTAACCTACTTATTGCGCCCTTGGGCGGTTTGCAGGGTGAGGAAGCCGACTATTCGGGGAGCAACCTGAGCAGATCTCGGCATTTAAGTACAATACCCTGTGATCACCTAAGAACAACAGGAATTTCTCATCATTTCAGTAGAGCTGGGGGAGAAGCAGGGCACCCTTCTGTCCTGTTTTTCAGGCATCTCCTCACATGATTAGACAAAGTGTAACTTTATTAAAACAGAAGCGTCACTGTTTTAGGAGACCAATTGCTATAGCAGCTTTGAAACCTTCAGCCAGCTTCTTCCTTCTGCCACTAAAGATCTAGCGGCGCAGTGAAGGCGCAGGCTGAACCGCCTGCATCAAGCCTGTTGTTCTGCCCGTCTCGCAGGAGGAGGTAGAGAAGAGGGACCCGACCACCTGCCCCGCTCACAAAGCACCCGCAAACTTCAGCTGCTCTTGAAAGAGCAAAACATCACCTGCCAATGTGGGGAAACCGCCAAGAGCTCCCTTCTCGTAGACCCAGGCTCACTCAGGCTTTGCTGGTCAAACAGCATTTGTCCCTTCAGAAGATTTATCCTGCAGCTCTTGTTTTCCCTTGCTTACCACCAAACTCGGAAAACCTGGCATTGATCTGATTGTCACCCCAGGTCTCCAGGAGCTATCATCAGTGTTTCCATTTGGACATATCACCACAGAACCGGGAGGTACTGCTGCAATTTTTAGCACCGGTCATCACGGTGCTGCCTTTGAAACACACATAAATAGATGCTAGAGCAGAAAGTCCTGGTCCCTGTCAGTCCGAGGACAGCGGCATGACGAGAGTCAAAGGCAAAGATAGCGAAAACAGAATCACTGAACTGGCAAAGAAAGTGAGCACCACTGAAATAAGGGACTGAGAGAGGCAAAACACGAGGAAGACTGACAGACAGTATATGGCCCTGGGTGAGCAGGAGCCACGGACAGCTGTACGAGCAGGCAAACGGGGTGGGCAGATGGGGAGAGCACCAGCTGAGAGCAAGTCACCGCATTAAACCAGGGATGGGTTATAAAGATATGTCTGGCCTTCGCTGAAGAGCCTTCACCCGTACCTGCGACATCTGCAGCTAGCCATGTTTACGTACGTCACGCCTCGGAATATACGTTTAGAAAAGGAACACACGCTTCTAAGGAAGAGAAACCCTGGTCGCTCCAGCTAAGAGTCTAATCCTACAAAATCCACTCCTTCAGCTCCTGAAGCAAAATGTAAATATCTGGCTGAATTTCCTTGCGCTAAGATATTTAACCATTTCATTGCCAATCAGTTATGTCCACAAATACAGATCAGTTCTCGTGACCACTGTAGAGAGAGTGGCAGAGGCTATGCACAGGCCCTTCTGATGTTCAGGACCTTAACATCAGGCTGAACCTTGGGAAGGATCCTGATTTTCATCTGGGACTTCAGCATCCTGTCTGGTTTTTCTGAAGATGCCGTTCATACAGAACTGCTGCGTTTCCTGAGCCTGGAGCGCACAGACGATATCTGCCTGTAGCATCTTTGATATTTTTGAATCATGCTATACAGAATCATGCTGTACAGTCCCATCTCACTGAATCTTTGGCTCCGTTGAACCCTGGTCCAGTGGTCTGACTGCCATCCTAGTTCTATCTAGACCAGGAACAAAGGAACTGCACATTACAGCCTGTCTGGCTGACTGTTTTTCATTGGATATATTTTCTCTGTCCTACAAGTGATCAGCTTGCTTCCTTTTAAAGCCTGCAGTCAGCTTTAATCTACTTAGCTGGGATTAATGAGAGATTTGTTAAAGATTTAAAGATTTTACACACTTTGCTTACAACTGTTGTTATCTACAACCATCAGGCAATAAGCACCATGCAGACAAGCCGTTCTTAATGTCAGGCACATCCATCAGGTGTGCCAAGGCTGGTAACACGATGCTGACAGCTGATGCCTGTTGCTGGCAGACCAGTGCCTTCATGGACATGTTCAGAAAGCAGTGCTCAGACCTCTGCCTGCGCCTTGCCCTTCTTGAGCGAAACAGAAAGGGTGGGACAAAGCTGGCAGCTCAGAATGCGGGTCACGACATTGGCATCAACAGCTCACACTGTCATGGAGCTCAACACTGGTAGGAGCGGAAAGTCAGGAGCGTCCATCCAACCCAGGATTGCCTGATGTTGCATGCCTTACCCAGGAGAGGTGAGGAGGGAACTGGAGGTCCTAGCGGTTACCTATTACTGTATCCCGTTGCTTGAACAGCATTGGTACTTGAGGAATGGAAGGTGGCAGAGGTGACGTGATTCTTTAAAAGAAGGACTCTACATTGGATGTGGGAACTCTGCTCTGTGGAAATGACAACAACAGGTAATGTTAGTAGGCATGTGGCTAACCTGTGCTCTGTTGGGGAGGCCCCCGCGTGCTGAGAAGCCTCAGCTCACAAGTCTGCTGAATTAGTGTTTCCGATGGCTTACCTCCACTGAGGTACAGAAAGCAAGAACTGCAGAGAAAGGCCCGGGGAAGTCTCAAGGAGGGACCTGCAGGGAATCCTTCCAGTGCCGCAGGTGGGGAACCGCAGAGGCCGAGGACTGGAGGACACTGGAAGAAAGCAAGAGGGGTCCGTCAGGTGCACTCCGTTCAGCTGGCAAAACCCACCACCTCAACAGCAACCCAGGCAACAAATGTGTGACGCTGTGTGAGGGATTCCCCATCCTACTGTCCCTTGTCACTTGACCTACAAAGACCAGAAGATCTTGTCTGGTAGATACGGAAGTTTCAGTGCATATGCCGGATAAGCTTTCATTCTCCCACCCCAAAGGAGCTGTTTCATCCCTAAATACAAAGCTCAGGACATTCAGCAGTCCTCAGTGCAGCATCAAAACCAAGAGAACGTTCATGAGTTTTGGTGGTTTTATAAAAATACCAAAAAGCGACACATAGACAGAAGGCCCTGCCCCCGGGAAGGGAGGGAGTCCTCCAGCAGGCAGCTCTCCCTGGGGACATCAGGGCAGAGGAGGATGGCACGGCAGGGCTCCCAGGGAGCCCTGCGCCTTGGAGGGAGAAGGGAACCAACTCAAGTGCTGGTGCAGGATCTGCTGACGCCAGACCAAACGCCCAACGAGTAAACAGATGTTCTCCTCTCCTTTCCAGCTTGCAGGAGGTTTTGTGATGAGTGAAGCAGGGTGGTTTGCCTCAAGGTTAAAAACGGCCCTGACGCCTGACATTGCAGGGCCACCGGTCCCAGAGCAGCATGACGTTCTCTGGGGCTACCATACCGCTCCCTCCCAGGGCCCTCGGCCTTCCCTGCTGCTGCAGCTCCACCGCTCCCCACAAAACACCCTGCCTCCGCTGCCCTCGGTGGACACACCAGTTATTCCCAGTGGACCTGATCCAGTCCTCTTCCCTGCGCAGGCTGCAGGTCAGACTCAGCTACTTCTCTGCTAACTGCACCGGCGAGGGCCGGCACGGGGGACAGTCACCCCTCAGTGCAGGAGGACGGCACCAAAGTTGAGCAGTCATAAGCAAAAGGTGCTTTGGAGTCTGGATGTGCCGCTGCCTCGCGCTGGCGTGTCAAGGCAGAAGATGTGCCAGTTTTGCCTTCCTTACGCCTCATGCAGAGGGTCCTTTTATATGCCCGCACCAGGAATCCTTCAGGCACGGGTAAAAGCAGTGTTTATGAATGCACTACTTTGTACTGGAGATGTTCAGTATGACATACACTGTCAGAGTCAAGACCTGCATCTGCTAAATAAACCATACAAAGGCTCACATTATTTTGAAACTGATTGCAAGTGAAAGATTCATCAGTTTAGACGGTAACTAGCACCAAAAAACTTGTTTTGAAACCAGAGAGATAAACACATTTTTCAACTGAAATGCAGATTCTCAAGAAAAGCAAATCACACTTTCTTGCCCAAAAGCCCTTTCAGGAACCTCCCAGAGCTGCGGCAGGCTGACGCAGCGCTGCCCGACCCCTGGGCTCACCCACCCTGCAGCTCTTCGCCGGGCACTGCCTGCAGCGGGCAGGCTGCGATCCACGCGCCAGAGCCACGCCGCGGTCACAGCCACGCCGCAGCTTTCCACGGGCCGGTGCCTGTTATCATTTACCCTCTCCCTGGGCAGCCAGCTCAGAGCAGCAGTGTCCCCATGTGAAATAGCCTACCTGCGTTCTCCCGATGCTCCCGAGATCTCCAAACACGCAGAGAAGAGGAGAAAAAAAAAGGAAAAGAAAAAAAGTCTTGATACCTGTCCTGCATTTCCAGATATTCCAGAGACCTTTTCAGTGCTGAAGCTGAACGCTGCCGGCTCTGGGCAGGAAACTCAAGGTCTCTCTCCGCTGGCACTGCCACTCCTGCACTGACCTTGCAGCTCTTCCGAAGGTCAGGCATGGGTCTCTCACGAGTTGGACGTGGCGCATTGCAAATAAGCAGTAATCCCGCCATGCCTGTCGGAGGCAAGCGTCTCAGCGCAGCTCCCTGATGCACCCCGTGCCCATGGAGCTCGCTTGCCTGCAAGGCAGGATCTCTGCTGCTGGCAAGAGCCCCAGAGGCGTCCAGAGCGAGAGCCAGGCTGAGCCAGCGCGCACGGGGCTGCCCGGCCACCACGGTCCTGGCTCCCCCGCGCCGGCCAGACGCCTCCTGGAGAAGTTCGAAGGGAGCAGGTGGGAGCTTGGCAGAGGGAGAGACGGAAAATAAACCGAGGGGGACAGGGTGGAAAGGGGGGCTTGTTTCTCATTAACGAGCGTTTGAGCTGCTGATCTCAAGGAAGACTTTGAAAAGAAAGCGCAGAGCCCTCCTGGCAGGGCGGCCAGCCCAGCTGCCCTCCCCGCGCCTCACTTTTTATGAATTCTGGGAAACACTTTTAGACAGACACTGGCACTCATAAATTATACAACTCATTTGCATATTCCAGTCATGAGACATTATGCAAATGTGACCTGATTTGCATAATGGATTCCTCTCGTCGCTTCACTTGCTTCATGCCTTTAAAAAACAAAACGAAATAAAATGAAAGCACGCGAAGGTGAAAGCAGCAAGTTCCCAGCATCGCCGCGTCTCCTCCCCGCCGCACCGTCACTCACCCTCGCTCGCGGCAGAGATTGGGGCGAGGGAGAGCAAAAGCAAAAAAACAAAGCCCTCACATGGTTTATTTCTCTCATCGTTACAACGAACTAACTTTCCCCTGGTTGAGATGCTTCACCCCAAGCGACGTATCTGAGCCAATTAAGGAAACGAAAAAGAGCCCTGGAAGAGGGGACGAGCCCGTAGCAGACAGCGGTCCTCCGGTGCCCCGCCGCAGCAGTCGCAGGGTGCTCGGGGTGGGGAGCCCCGCGGTGCCAGACCCCGCAGGGGCTGGTCATTTCTGTGCTGTGAGAAGCCTTTGGGGGGCCGGCTTCCCTGCTTAAACTTCGACAGAGCTCGCCTTTCTGAAAGGAGGGTGGGTGGGAGAGGCGAGGGGAGGGGTTGCTTTGATTGTTTATAGCAAAATATAGCGGTGACATGTCGAGAGGACGAGGCAGGAGCGCGTCAGCCGCCCCCAGCCACACTCCAACAGGCGGACAACCGTCCGTCCATCCCTCCGCAGTCGCTGGTTTTGCTGCGGGCTCTTCCCTGCCCCCCTGCACCAGCGTGAGCGGCAGAACCGTGCCAAGTGGCTGGCGTCCGTACCCTGTGGGAAAAGTTAACTGTAATTCTTCAGCTTTTAAAATCAATTAACCCGTGTGTTAATTAACGTCAAGTCGACGGGAGGAGGAGGAGGAGGGGAGAGCGGGAGGGAGGAGGGAGGAAAAGAGCTGCAAGGGCGGATGGCAGCGGAGTTGGCACAGTGCCATCCATTCAGTGGCAACGCCACAGCTCCCTGCGATCGCGGCAGCGGGTATATGTTACGGGGGCCCTGTGCGCGGGCCAGACAGTGCGGTAAAGCCAAGGGAGATTATCCAGACCCCCAGGAGCAAACGGCAGGCAGCGACCGGAGGCGCGAGTGCCAGGATTACAGACTAGGCTCCTCCGCTGCAAGCCCTTCCTCGGACGCACGCCGCTGCGGGGCCGGGGGCTCCCCCGCCAGCGCCGCACAACTCGGACTTTCAGCACTTTTTCCCCCCTTTAAACGTCATTCTGCCGCAGTGGAGCCAGCACAACGGATGCTTTCACACCCTGTGAGACAAAGGCCGTCGTCTCCGCCATGACACCGCTGCGTTCCAAGCCGAGGCCGGCATCTTGGAGTCTTTAAAAATAAAGGGAAAAGGGGAATGCGAACAATAAAAACAGCAACAGAAAAAACCTCAACAACAAACCCCTTGTGCCCGTTCTCCATGCCAGGGGCAACATGGGCATCTGTCGCAGCAGAAGGCGTTTGTGTGGGGCTTTCTTTTTTTTTTGTCTTTTTTTTTTTTCGCAAGCTGTTGGCGTGTTTGCCATTCAGGTTCGTTTACAATTAACTCCAAAAAAAAACCCCAACCACACCCAGCCCAGTCAACAACAAACAAAAGGGAGTAGCCGACATGGAGAGAGAAATGCCATAAGAAGCTGCAAGAATGCAAGCTACAGACGATGCCATTTGCCATTCGGACGACCTCAGGGAAAGATGCCAATTCTGCAGCTTGGGAGAGACTCCGAGAAGGGAGCATGAAGGTCTCCGAATAGCACACCGAAGGAAGGAAGGAAGGAATACCGCTCTTATAGGGCAGGATCACAGCTACATACAGCCTCTGCTGGGAGGAGAGGGAATGTTTATCGGTGTAGCGAGATGCCTGTGTATGCACATACGCACACAGACCGGTGTGCGTATGGACACACATACACATATGCACACAATGCCTCAGATAATTGCAGATTAGATGTGTGAGTGTGGGGGTGTGTATGACGGAGACGTGCGTATACCTCTGTGTGTACACACGGACGTCTGTGTGTGGATATATATTTGTGTGCACGCGTGTGATGTACATACACACACATGCAGGGAGATGTATGTTTGTGTGCTTGGGTGAGAGAGAAAGGCGCAGAGTGAGAAAGACACCGACACAGACACACACACACTCACCCAACGTCAGTATACATCCCACTTTTTGACCTAGGTATACACCGAAGACAAAATAAAAATCATACTCCAGCAGCAAGCAGGCAGTCAGAGATTTATCTACATTCACTGCTATCACCAGGGAGATGAATGGGGCCGATCTGAAGCCCTTTACAAGATCCACTATGGGAGTGAAGGAGGAGGAGGGATGCCACACAGACATGCACAAACTTGAAGACAGAGAGATTTGGAAGGTGCTACTTGTGAAACCCAGGTGGCACTCCGGAGGGGTGAGCGAGGGAAAGAGCCGCACAGGCGCTCCGCAGGGTCCGGAGGGCTTGGGGCTTTTGGAAGAGGGCGTCAAGGGACAGCTGGCTACTTACGTTGTCTGCGCTGCTGAGGATCCTGCAAGGTGTTCTGTTGGCACCGGGCGCTGAGCCAGGGAAGGGCACTGGAAACAAAAGGGAGAGACAAAAAATAAAGTCATACAATGGGAATATTAATTGCCTCTCGTGCGGATTTTACAAAACACACAAAATGTTTTCTTTTTGCTTGTTTTTTTTTTTTTTTTTTTTGTGGATTGGCGCGCTTCCCTTCTGCATGGAAAATACTAGCATGGGATTTACAGCCCAGCTACAGGGCTCGGGATTAACAGCGCTGGCATCTTTTGGGCATATTTTTTCTTTTAATGAATGAGCTTTCGCTGTTAATGAGGAATAATCGTTTGGCTAATGAGCTTTGAAACATTAAGAGAAAAGAGGGTTTTTTTCCCGTTAATCGCCCTGGTGCGACCGCATGGATGGATTACAAAAGACAGCAGTAGGAATGCAGTACAAAGGGGGGGAAACGTCTCCTGGAGTGGGATAAATGCAGAGATGGGTGATGCGTCCCTGCATCTCTCCTTCCTTCTCTCTCTCTCTCTTACTCTCTCTCTGCCAACTGCTATGGGTTTCCATAACTCCGCAATCAAAGTGGATGCTCGGGAAAGATTATTACAGTCAAACAGCGAAGCGTCGGCTGTTAATGTCTCCAGTGTTTAATCATCATACAGTAGAATGGTTTTATGCATATTTCATTTGCATATCATTAAACCGCGCTAGCGCGGGACATTCAGAGCTGGAGAGGTACAAAGTTGGGGGGAGAGAGAGGGAGAGCGAGAAAGAGACAGAGGGAGGAAGGTCCCTATGATGCCTATCTTCAAAAGCCAGGGACTCGTTCCATGATCTGTCTTCTACTTTTACTAAAATCATGATGACTTGGAAACCTTTGAAGTTGGATATAACCTTGGATTCTTCTAATTCCAGCAGAGTGATGTATTAGAAAGGGGGAAATGATGCTGCGCTAGACATTTAAAGGAATATAAGCTCCAGTGGAATGGAAGTAGGAGCTCTTTGGGGAACGAACTGGCAGAGCCAGCCACAGCTTCGACAACCACCACACTTCTGGGTTAATACTAGTAAAGGATATCAGAGTAATACGAAAGAAACGAAGACAACATATACATTAAGATGGGGATTATATTTCTCTACTCTTTCTCTTTTCTTTTCTTTTCCTTTTTAAAGGTACAAAGAAGGATGGAACCAGCGGTAATTTACACACTAATTAGCGAACAGTTGCCTCTTTTTGTGTTTGTTTTTCTTCTCTCTTTATTTTGGAGAGGGGTGTTGTCACCGCTGAAGTGATTAATCAATTACTTGGTAGCTCAGATCCTTCTCCACTGGCACTGATCAGGAAGAGGTGGTGGTGGTTGCGGGGGGAGGAACACAGTGGGCTCTTTGTAGATCTTATACATGCACAACATATTAATTGGGGTCTTTATAAAGCTCCCTCAATAGACTGTTTCTTTCCTGGAAAAACAGCAGCTGGTTAGCCACCGTTGGCGACTCTTCAAATATCACTTTCGCTGGGGGCCGTTCTGTCGCTGTTTGTTGTTGTGCTTTATTTTCTTTCTCCACGGCGGGGGCTACGTGTGCGATGCTGCCACTGCCCACCGCTTTCGAATGGCAGACAGACAGACAATATCGGTATCAAGGCAATCTCTCGAGCCGAATGCGGAACGTTGCTTCAAAATGAAATGCTGATTTATATTTAAATTCTCCTCCTTTCCCTCCCCCACTTTTCTGCTCCTCCAAGTCTTTGTCTTGGTTATGAATATTCAGATGAGCCGTGATGTGATTACACTGTACAATTACTTGTGTCCATGGTGGTGGCGAAGGCACTGAGGAAAGACAGAGCCAGACGAGCTTGGAGCTCATTTGGGGTTTGTTTTCCGTATTTTTCGCCCCATCTCTGTAGCGCTGCGGCACATGCAGATGTCGCTGTTGTTCTTTATAAAGCCCTAATGATATGCGAAAGCATAACGACCCCATTTGGGTGCACGGCATCAACGAAATATTATTGGGGGGGGAATCCTGACTGAAGGAATGTCCACATAAATTATTTTTATTTAAATGAGTTGAAGAGGTGGTGGTGAGGCAGAGGAAGTCACATGAATACATGCATAATGTTAATACGCAGAAAGGTTATCGCCAAGGAGAAGAGCGTTTTTTGCACTGTGCTTGGGACAAACAGGCTCATTAGGGAATAGCACAGCCCACTGCGTGATTTACTTATTTATCATTACTCATACTCAAGCCAGGGCACCAGGCATGCTCGCCGCCTGGAGACTCGGAACGCCGGGAGCTGGATGCCTGGGCGATTCCTGGCTTTCATTCTGAAATCTCAGTGAAGCTTGTGGTGGGAGGGGGACAGGAGAAGAGGAACCGGAGGGAGAACGTGTTAAGTGCCACAGCTGGGTGGCAAAGGAGGGGTCCGATGACAGCCGCGGGGGTGGAGTGACGACACGGCAGCGCACCGGCGCTCAGACCCTGGCGCTGGCTGATGCCAGGCTCGCGTGCGCTTCCCAAGGGACGGAGCTCTGACGCAGCGCCCAGCGGGCCCCTGCCCTGCCGGCGCTGTGCCCCGCCACGGGACAGCGGGACATGGGGCTCCGCTGCAGCTGGGCCTGGGGCAGGGCAGCTCCTGGCCACGTCTGCCATCAGGGAGGCTGCTGGGGGCACAGAGAGCCGGGAGCTGGCCAGATCCGCCTTCGCCCGTTTTTCTCAGAGCAGCGAATGGTACCACTGGATATTACAGGTACAAAAATACGTGCGTGTGGAAGCAGGACTTCTTGGCTACTCTGTTCGGCTAAGAATGCTCTTCTGGGCCAGGGGCTTGCGCCTACACACCTCAGCAAGGGGTGAACAAAGAAAGATACAGTGGACCAGCAGCAAACAGCAACACCCTCACTGCCGCTGTGGTTGACATCAGCTTTCAGAAGGTCTGTGCCTTGTGTGCTTGCCCTGCACTGATCCTGAACGGCTTCGCAGCCTCCTCAGCCTCTGCCGCACCCTTGGTCGCGGGGAAGGCGCGAGCTGCAGCCAGACCTGCTCTCTGGGGAGGGAGCATCGCTCTCCTCTCCACCCAAAAAGGGGGAGGCAGGACGGAGAGGAAAGGCTATTGCAGATGGGAGCTCTCCTCTCCTCCCATGCCGTGGGCATGCACAGACTTCACCTGCGGCTCTAGGAATGCTCCCGAGCAGATCCTCAGCTGTCGGAGTGGGGTGGCTCCGCTGCCTCTAAAGGAATGCCGTTTGTCACGGACACGGAGGTGGCATGAGAACCTGCCCAAAGGAGGCTGCGGACCTCTAAGCAGACAGTGACCAGGTCTCCTTAGGCAGGGCCCGTCACAAAGGGAGCACTGAGAGCCCCAGACAGGAGGATTATGCTCTGGTCTGTGTCTAAGGACCAATGTGCAGAGGGCGCAGTGACCCATAGCAAAGAGGGAAGCTGCTGGCCAGTGCTGCTTAAAGACTCCTAACCACAGGCCCATCTAGCTGTCATCTGCCCCCAGTTCCTTCCTGCATCTCAACAGATGCATCCCTGTCATGCCCACACACACCCCCTTCTGCAAAGCACCCAGAAGACTGAGTAGAAGGCAACAGACTGCCAGTTCTGATCAAAAATAGGACACCAGTACCGCCTCTGGGCAATAATCCTAAATCCAGGCTCTCTGCTCGCAGTTTCAAACAGCGTGCAAAAATTCAGGACACAAGGGATAACCCAGTCGTCAGCCTAACTCAGAAGTTAGATGTGAATATACTGTCCACGACCACACAGCCCTCTCAAAGGCATGGCTAAGATATATTGCCATCCTGACGAAGAGGAACTTGTGCTAAAATCAACCTAGACCCAAGCGAGCAGCCCGAAGCCAGCCTGCTGTAAGGAACGGAGCAGCCACACTCAGCTGGAGTGATCTGAGCAGATCACCTCCACCCCATCCACCCCAACCGACTGCTTCGTGACCCCAGAACAGTGGCACTGCTGGTCTGGACCTTGCGGAACAGCAGCCCAGAAGGGGCCGCCCAACTGTGCCCTGTCTTCCTGGTCTCCAGCCTCAACCCAGCTTAATGCAGAGGCACTCTGCCAAAGACCAAATGGAGCCCGGGAATATGGAAAAACCAAAACAAACAGGGTGACTCCACAGGAAGGCCATGCCCGTGCCATGCCCCTGTCATCATTCCAGGTATTGAATCCTTCCTCCAGGCTGGTTTTGCCCTGGCAGCACAGCAGGGACCTCAATCCTGAACAGTGCCTTTGCGCGCCGTGAGCCTTACTCATCGGGAAAGGGAAGGAGTTAGCAGGGCAGGAGCCTAAACACAAATCTGCCCTGAGGTGGAGGGTAAGATACGGACCGAAAGACAGGCTGCGAGGCGGGGAGGTGGCGGTCCCCTTCCTGCGCCTGCGCTGACGGACGATCCTAACTGCAGAGCGCGGCAGGGCAGTCCCCCCTCTGCCCGTGGCTCTCTGTGCAGCCGAGGCAGCGCGGCCACCCCAACCAGAGCTCATTGCCAAAGCCTAGGAGGGTTTTCCGACCAAGACATGGAGTAGGCTGCAAACCAGATCAATGGCTCTAGCGGTGGCCTCACAGGTGACTCATCTCCTGCAGTCCTCAAGGTTCCTTCTCCCATCACATGCAGGAGAGCATCCAACACCACAGGAGAAGGGCCAAAGGAAGGAGAGGCTGGGAACTGCCAGAAGAGTTCATGCAGCCTGCTGCCTGCTCCTGGGTAAGAGAAACCCCCAGGGAAGATGGAGTCAAGCAGCTTAGGACTAAAAGCCTAGTCAGAGTCACTCGTCTTAGAAGTGCTCACAAGAGGAGCGGGAAGGAGACTACAGCTGGGAGAACAAGCATGGAGCGTGCCGTATACGCAACAGGTCCGTGGGTGAGGCAGAGGAGGTGGTGAGGCAGCGTGCAGCGAGAGGCAGCGATGCTCGCTCTGCGATACCCACGCCGAAAGGCTGGGCACCCTGCCCTGCGCGACACCGAACGTGCTCTCACAGGGCTTCTGCAAAGGCGTTCGGGCCCGTACAGGCTACTGCCGCTTTTCGACATGCACAGGTGTGAAATATTACCTCCAGCGTCCCAAACATTTTCCATTACAAGTCTGTGACCATTTTGAAGTGAATCTCCCCACGGAGGCTGTAGGAAGGGGCAGCTCTTATAACACTACAGGAACCATTGCTCTTCTTGTCAATTCACCAAATACCCTGAAGAAATTGCTATTTAGAAAAAGGAAATTCAAGCATTTATAGAAGGTATTGCTATTCAAAAAACCAAAAGCATTGTTTTGCAAATAGTAGCACTGCTGAAGAGGGGAGAGAAGTACATCAGTCATCTGATATTACATATAAGCAGTTTATTAAAGAATTAAATATTTATAGACTATAAAGCAAGCAGGGCGATGAGTCGCAAACAGCTTGCTGAGAAGTATGTTATAAACAATGAGTCTGTCAGTGACTAATAAAGTATGGAGAACACAAATGTTTTATAAAATCACCAGGCCAGCTATGAATCTCCAAAGCTGAGATGCTGCAGGACCCACCAAGGTTCCCGCTGCAATGTAAGCCTGGAGCCAGTATGAGAGGGACAATATCTGATGAGATATGTGGAGTGCAGACACATGCTGAGCACTCGTGGGAACGCACGTGATTCAATGCCTTAGAGAGATTTAATTTTTCACATTATTTTAAACAGAGATCTATTAATAGGAAGTTCAGGAATTTTCAAAGAGTTCAAGGCACTTCCCTCTTCGGTTTTTCACTGCATCTACTCTTCCATTCCGAACAAAATTATAGTTTGTGATTCAGACCGAAATTCCTCTCTCTGCAAAGCCCCTTCCTTCCCTCCCCAAAAGGAAAGGCGTAGATACCCCAGGCACCAGCTCCCCTGCTCTGAGCAATCCCCTGGACCGCCCCAAGGGCTCCAGCCTGACCCAGGTTTGGAGGAAAGCAGCTCTCTCCTGCACAGGCATAGCACATTTACAAAGGACAGCTAAGATTGTCAGAGGCTGTACGGGAGGATCAAACAGACTGTAGCCCATGAGGACAGGAACAGCTTTTTGTTTGCAGGCACCGGGGGAAACTGCGATTGACAATAAAAGTGTGCATTTTTTCCTATGTGAAAAGGACAGGTCTCATTTTTCCACAGAATACAGACATCGGTCACAGTAATTTTGGGGGGCAGTGCTGTGTTATTACTAGCGGAGATGAAAGTCTCTCCAGATTATTTTTTATTTTTGTGAAGCCAACCCAAGGCTTAGAAATGATTTCTAATGTAGGATGAGCTGACACCTTTGGTCATGTCAAAGCTGACCCCTGTAGCTGTTCCCACAATTTCAAGTCTGGTGGGATGGCTGAAGTTCCCAAGTGGTCTAGGCATTCATGACCCTTTAGAATTCACTCTCTTTGCAAGTCAGCGGGACTTAGACCCACCTGAAAAGTCCCAGTCATCACAAATCCCCTTCCTCAGGCACTCCCTGCAGTGACCATCGTCCTCCCGAGGCAGCAAGCCGAAGTGGTGTCTGCTGAGACAAGGGGGGGAGGACCTGCACAGAGACAGGAGAGCAAGCGTAGCTGCTGCCTCCTTTTTCTCCTCAATTAAGTCCCTACGAAGGGCCATCTTTAATTAACGCAGGAATAAGCAGGCTAAGAACTAACTGGGGTTGGTGAAGACAGATTCCATTTAGGATGTAGAGAGCAGCCTCATTTTGCCAGCTGTTCTTTCTGCACTTAGACAAGGTGGTAGATTTTAATCCTCTGAAATGTAATTAAGACAGATACTTTTTTACGGTTAAAATGCAGTAACTATTCAAGCTTATTTGCCAGGGAAGGCATACCAGACTAAATTTTGGTTTAAATAGCAACCTTTGTTGTCTTGTGTGGAAACGATTACAGTGTAGTTCGGATCTCACCAGACTTTTAGGCTGATACAGGAGGTATACAGAAAAGCACAGTCCAATCCAAGGCACGAACCCATTAGTTCCAGATGAATTGTTTGAACGGTCCCTCTCTCGAGAGCCCAGAGCCCATCATCTTCAGGGGTCTCTACAGGAAAGCGTGGTGTCTCCCAGAGAGCACTATAACCAGTCCAATACTGCTCTTTCTGTGCTGGTGGAGCCATTGCTGTCTACACCAGCTTCCCCAGTTACTGAGCACTGCAAGAATCCTTAAGCATGATGCCCAAGCCAAGATCAGCTGAGCTTCACCAGTCTTCTCTCCATACTACATTCTCCCTTCTGCAGTCCAGCTCTCATCTCTCTCCATACCAGCACACCGTGACGTTTTTCACCCCCACAAATAGGTTTCTTCACCCCCGTGATTTTACCAAGTGTTATTATATCACTCTCCTTCCCGGCAATCCTAAAATCATGGAATATGCTGCAACATACTTAGGGTTACTTGTAGCGAGGGTCTTGCCTCCATTTCATAGAGGAGCTGTTTGCAGGATACAAAGGTCTGTTCTTGACCTGTCCTCACCTCTGTTTGTTGAAAATTTCAGTACTGTGTTCATCTCCTTGCAGCTCAACCCTGCTGGGCCATCAGGTCCCATCAGTTCATGACATAACTCACCGACCTGGGATTTGACACACTTTTCAAGTCTGTATTCCCTCTTCGGTCCTTTGCCCCTTCAGTCTTTATCCCCTGTCTCCAGGCGCCCTTCAGCACTCATAACTCCAGAGATCCTTCTGCATTACTGACTCTCCCCCTTCCACCCAGGCGTTTCGGTGGGTTTTGTGTTGCTTGAAAAATAAGCACTGCTCAACCTGAAGCTCCTGTTCTCCCTTCCTTGTCTGCCACTGTCACGCCTCAACACTGACACCTGTTCCTAATGCGGACAACTATCTTCCTTACTGCCACTAACGCTGACACCCTCGTTCCTTACTTCCACTTGCCTGCTGTAGCTATGTCACTTTGGACACGGCTGCAGCTTGCCCTGCTCCCTAGGTGTGGATGGAGTAACACCCTCCTACTTTCAGACCAGCATGATGGGCAGATGACTGGTACTTCTTGTGTACTCTCTTCTCCCCATCAAATCCCCGCTTGAAGCCTCACTGGCACCTGCCTGAATTGCAGCAAAGTTACCAGTTCCCGGGCCCCCAAAGCATCCACCTCACCTTCTCTTTCAGGACATGGAGAACATTCCCACTATATTTATCCTCTTACCCTACAGACCTGATGGTAACACTTTGCACTCTGAATCCCTTTCCTAGAGTGTTTGAGAAGGTCCTTACAACTATGCAACACTATTGCAATAAACAAAGCATTATAATCTTTCTACAAGACAGAGAGCATGCTGCCCAGCTCCCGCAAACAGGCTGGGAGATTTCTGCTTCTGAAGCTCTGCTTGTGCACAAGCAGTTCCATCAAGCAGACCTCCTGCGGGAGGAGATTGCCTCTTCACGAACACAGAGACAAGCTTTGCTTTTGACATTTCAGGACAGATTGCATCCCAACTGAAGGGGCTCCTGCACTGGGAATAAGGTGTGCACAGCTCATCGCTTCAGAACCTGCCTTTTCGAGAGCTCTTCCCCTTTGCTGTTGTACTTGCAAGACACAGGCCTTGTACCACAAAGCGTCTGGCACGTGGACGGACGCGCCTCCGTGGCAGCAGCTATTCAGAGCCAGGACCGCGAGGTGCCATGTGCAGTCATCTGCCTCCTAAAGGCACTAGGAAGAGACGGCGAAGTCGGGGCAGTTGTGTGAACGTTCAGAGAGAACGCGGCAGAATCAGACTTATCTGTACGTTTTACTAGGATATTGCCGCTTGCTAGCACTATGACCTGCAGGAAGGAGGGTGAGGAATTCCAGCTAAGTGTGGATTAAATAGCTGCGTGCTCAAGCAAGCATCAGATGTACAGGTTGAATCATAAAGAGGTGATATTTAAAGGCGTGCTTATTGCTACTCCAGTAAGCATTTTGCAGATCTCTATATGATGCTCAGCATTAGCAAGGCAGGTAATTTGCATCACTCAGGCCAGGAAACCCTAGGAGTAAGGTAATGGCAACTGCCATAGGAGCACAGCGCCGTGCTGAGCCTAGCCTGTTTCAGTCAGCACTGCGTGAGCACGGCATTCCCTCACAGCTGTTCAGGAGGCTGCATCTAAGTCCTTGCAAATTTCCCAAGTGCACTTTTCCTGGCCACAAACACATGCAAAGCCTCTTTGTCGTCCGTGGTCTGGAGCCAGGACTTCACGAGTGGGGAATGAGCAGTGTAGACTTCATTAAAGACCATCTGCTCCAAAGGCTGTGGAGATGCGGGGCACAACTGCCCTGCGAGTATGGTAAGGGGACAGTCAGCCCCTAAAATCTGAAACTTTCTCACATGTCTTCATGATTAGAAAGGCTATCTAGTCTCGAGCAGCATAAAGTGCACACTCCAAAGGCTCAACAGGCCAGCTGGATCACATCTCCATGAAAACAAGTACTTTGTTGTCCTTACCTATCTAACTCAGAGTATGAACGTATTTCAGAAGACGACAAATTCTCTCAAGGCACAGTCTCCCACTGAGCAGCTCTGAATGTACCTTATACAAAGTAGATACTATGCCATTCGCACAAATTCAGGTTTTAAATACAGCAAATATACACGTGCTTCATGTATTTTGTTATATATGTTCCCTATGTACATTAAGATGGGTTTATTTTACTTTAATGGACTCCTTTAAGGAATATTTGTCATCCCGGAAGCCTGCGAGTGAGGCTACTGCTTAACAGGCTCGTCTGCCTGCCCGGCCAGATATATGGCCACAGGATGCTCGCGAAGCGCCTGGCACGTGTCCCGCAGAACCATCGCCTCCCAGCAGAGCCCGTGGGGGTGAGCGCTCTTTGCTAACGTGATGTATGGCTGTCCTGCTGCCTGTTAGCTTTAACAGCACAATCCTTGATCACTGAAAATAGTTTAGAGTGCACCTTGCTGTCCCTCCATCCCAAAGCAGTGAATACTGAGCATCCTGCAAGCTTCATCAAATACCACGCTCTGGTTTTACCATGGGTTCAATCTAATATGCCTGGATAACTTCCAAGGAGGAGGAGGCTGGGAAGGGAAGACGGGACGGGATGGAACTCTCCATTTTAGCATGGTTGGTTATCTAGGTTTAAACAGCTCCAGAAACTGCACCCTTAGTTTCTGAAGAAAGGGTCCACAGCAGAGACTGTGAATATTTCAACATTTACATTGCAAGGACAGAAATGAGCTAACCTGAAAAACGCCCAACTACAAGACAAGAGTTTCCACAGCACCCGATCAGACGGCATTGCTGCAAAGGCACTTGTGCTTTACGATGTAAGATAGGTAGTGGGTTTTTTTTAATGACAGAATTACAAAGAACATTTGGCAGTGGACAGGCTGCCTTATAACTGCCTGAAGAGGAATTTTTCTGCATCTTGTTATAAAGATCATGATTAAGTCAAGTCCTGATTTATCCCAATCCATCATTTTCCTATATTCCTGTTGTCTGAGAGTTCTCATCTTTGCTGAGGACTCTGAGAAGCTCTGAGCAGAGCTTCAGAGAGTCATGTTTGGAACCAGAGCCCTAGCTGGTGCTGGGGAGCAGAGGAGTTCACATGCGGTGGGGCAGAGCTTTGGACCCCCAGCATAACGGAGAACCTATAAGACCCTTTTCTAACAGACAGTAACTCAATAAACATCCCCGAACTTGTCTTCTATAACAAACACTGTTATTATATAAAAGCTTCCAAATTGAAAATGATCAATGTGCTTTTAGGAGCTATCAAAGATATATCACCTGTACTTACTGAAAGAAGGGAGAATTTTAGAAGCTACTGTTAACGTCCACTCTCCCCTCCTCCCTTTGAAACCAAAGAAAAGCACATAAAAGAGGGACGGAGGGAAAAAAATAGTTCAGGTAATGCACAGCTTCAGTCTCTTGACAAAGTCTTACCAAAATTATGCTATGTTTGGCATGCCATTGTTTAGCCTTGCCACTGTGGTTGTAGAGGTTTCTGTGTTCAGGCTTATGCCAGACTCGTGAAATACAAAGGAACACGAGGGGTAAAGCACACGTAAGGTGAGAGGAAACGTCTAAAGCTTCAGCTGCCCCATGTACTTGCCTACAGCAAGAGCAGCGGGGAACAGTAGTACAACAGGTAGCGCAGGGTCCATCAAGGACTAAAGGTGACGGTGCAATAACTATTCTTCCTTCTCCTCCTCACCTAGCTGCCAGAAAAGAAATTCCATGTGCCAATTTCTTCCTGCAACATTTACATTTAAAGTTCTTCCTTGGAACAAGAATTATATCGATGCCTATTATGGAAATAATCAAATGCCCAAAACACCCTTTACTACCCCAAATAATTCTTTAAACTTGATGATGCCCAGGTTTCATTAGTGTCTTTTGCCTTGAGCCTTGGTTTATTTTACCTGTAGTCCTACATACAAGGTCAAGCTAGACTTGTGCTGCTTTGCCCTTGCCACAGAACAAAGGAAGGGGTTAGCACAATTAATGCGTCTCAGCTCAAAGTCATGCCATGGACCACATAACCCCAGTACCCTTGGGGCAAAGCATACAAATCATAGAAGGGTTTGGGTTGGAAGGGACCTTTAAAGGTCATCCAGTGCAACCCCCCTGCAATGAGCAGGGACAAAGAAGGCCCAAAGTTGGCCTCTCCCTGGCACCTTGCAAAAAGATGTCTCTCGGCTCCCAGAAAACATGCAATACAAAATCACAGAACGATTTAGGGTGGAAGGGACCTCCAGAGGTCATCTAGTCCAACCCCCTGCTCAAAGCGGGTCTCATCGGATCAGGTTGCTCAGGAACTTGCCAGTGTACGTTCAGCCTTGTTCCTGAAGATGACAAGCAAAATCTCCATAAGAAACTGCTCACAATACGAACAGTTACACTTGACTGGAGAACGCACACGTCTGCTAACACTTACAGACGGATGGACCAGAGAGCTTTCAAAAGAGCCCCAGGGGTCCACGGACTTCAGGTTCAGGGCTGCTGATCTAACCTAGTTGCTATTTAAGCCATTAATTCTTAAACACAGAAAACAGATTATTCCCTTCCCCTTGGCAGCAGCTTCTTCATATTTGAAAGCTGTTGTCATATCAACCTCCTCTACTGCTATCATAAAATTTGCACCTAGGAGCCAACAGGACAAGACAGAAAACAGTTTGGCACGCTGCCTTTGTACTTTTGCTGATTCATCTTTTTAGAAGTATCACATGAACAACCATTCTAGAAGCAATATCGTGTTAGCACCAGAAGTTTTCAAAAGTTGATTCCTAGCCTCCATTTACTTTCATAAATAAATGCAGAGAATCAGGTTGTTACCTTATTATCAAACACCACGAAAGACTGGACCAAAATAGCACTTTCCATCTAGCAAAGGGCTCCCACAGTTTCATTCATGCCCATAGAAATAATCTGTTCTGTTTGTACAAGCGTGCTGAAACGACTTGCTCTTGAGAGGTGAGATGGATTCCTAAAGAGTCCGACCCTTTGTGATTCATAGTCAGCAGACCCTCTTGAACAAGAGCAGGTCAGGTGGTAATCCCCTCTATTTTGTCTGCTGCAAAAAAGCAGCATAAGACACATCAAGAGTTTGCATTCAATTTCTGTGGCAAGCATGTCGCTGTCTCCAGTAGGATGGCAGCTTGCGATGTTGAGCACAGGCTTATATGCAAGAATGGAGAGAGCAGATATGAGACTAGCACAGCTACGTCTGGCCTGGTTTGAACAACTTGCAATAAAATATTTTCCTCCTGTATCACATAACTAAGTGAACAGCAGATTGCCTTTGAAGACAGTCAGTCTTGTGCATCTACTAGGGGTCAAAAGGCTTGGACCCTACTTTGAGCTCTGTCATATGCTTTCTTTATGACCTGGATCTATCACAGAAGGGCTTTGGGAAGAACAAAGAACTTGAGTAAAATTGGAGTATTTATCAGTCACTGAATGGAAATACTTAGGGGTCCCGATTCTTTAGTATGTTTTAAAAATCCAAGGAAAGGTGGAAGAAGTTATACATGTTCTTTGCAACTTTTTCTGCTCCTTTCTTTCATAACGGCTTTACTATTAGAGCGAGTCAACATATCTTGAAAAGCAGCAGGGTGGAGAAGGGATTTACTCTCAGGTACAGCCTGTTAGGGTTCAGCCAGGGCAGAAGGCTGAACCGCAGGTTCAACACGTGCAGATGGGGAAGAGGCTGCTTTTAAACAAACATGTTCAGTTCACGTTCAAAATGGAAGGAGATTGTATTGAATATCCCAACCGGCTGTGAAGAACTTGTCTACCGAATGTAGCACGAAGCCTCTCTGGGAAGCTGGAACACTGCAAAAGAGCAGCCAAGGTGCAATATAACATTTAAAACACGGAGGGAAGGAAACACGATTCCAGAAACATCCCCTGGATGGTCTCTCTGCTCTCCGCTGCTGCACGCGCGCGCACCTTCCCTCTTCTGCTGGCTGCTCGCTTCTAGTTCAGGGTAGAACGGAGAAAGCAAATTCTTTTCTTAATGTCCACCAATACAAACAGCCAACCACAGAAACACCAACAAGATTAGTATTAAAGCAGGTCAGATGAATACTCAGGGCTCAGAAAGGATGAAGACAGGCTGCTTGCACACAACACTACCCTCTCACCTAAGTCTCAATTGTGTCCTCGAGTCCTGGCCCTTATTCCCCGCCCGGGCTGGCTGGCGGGGAGCAAGGCCAGGCGGGGTGTGGGAGCGCACGTTCTGCTCCCGAGGAGGTGTCGGTAAGGCGGGGAGACAGAACCGGCCAGGAGGGGAGCGCAGCCCTGCCGCCCAGCCTCCAGCGGCTATGAGAAACTTTAATGGGAGCAAGGCCGGCCCTAGGTAGGGCAGTGGCAGAAGCACGTAATGAGATTCTGACTGAGTGGGAGCTTCTCATATTTAGGTATTTCTTTATATTTGGACAGTTATTTGTGCAACCTTAATATCTTTTAGCGTGTTTCCTATTATACCACACAATGTGAAGGTGAATCAAAGGTCTATGCACCAGCCTCATTCATCGTGCATTTTCAACCGCCTCCTCCGAGCTCTACCCATTAATTCTTCAGCCACTACTTACTGTAATGTGCCCAGGCTTCAGGAACAGCAACAAAATTTAGAAAAAACACAACTCAGCAGGGAATAGTTCCTTCTCCACTCCGTTGTGGAATAACACATTCCTCCATCCCAAAATTAGTTTGTGGTCTCAACTCAGTCACAGGCCAGTCACAGGCCAAAGGTGGACTTCCTACGAGAGCATCAAAGCTCAACTCCAAATTCAAAATTGTGTATGTAAAACAGCATTTATTTTGTCCTAAAATCCATTCCACCAGGCTTGCGCTCAGTAGCAGGTTCAGCTTCATCTCATTAACTCTGAACAAGAAAGAAGGACCAAGTACACAATGTTTTGTGCGAAGTGAAAATCTAAGTTTGCAGCAACGCAGAAGAAGCGATGGTTCGACAGGCAGTGTGCCCTAAGCACTTCTAAGCAAGCAGGTTCTTGATGGAATCCCCTTATTTTTATTTCTGTTGCAGCAAGCATAGAAGGTTTGGGTAAAACGCCGTGTGTCTCTTTCTGCCTTCAGCGGGGTATCAGGGCAATGCAGAGAGCAGAGCATCTGCGGCGAGGGTGGTGGACTGTTTAGGTGAGACTGTTCCTCCAAGCCTGCTGCAACTGCAAGTGCAGAAGCCCCCACTGAAGCTGCAGTCAGGACCAGACACCCGTGGCTCAGTCTCGCTGGAAACAATCATGACGGAAACCCAGTAATGGAGATGGTTAATTGCTTAGCTAAAACGTCTTGTTCTAAACTTCACACACTCTACAGCTAAGCTGAAGCATGCTTCCAGCATGAGAGAAGGTGTGCAACACCCCTACCAACACGCTGCTTTCAAAGCAGAACGAACGCCAGCCCCCTTCGTGCACAGCCCCCCCTTCCTCTCGCTGCCCTCTGCCCTCTGCCCATTTCACAGCTGGCTGAGGAACAGCACTGAGCCCGGGCCCCTTCTGCAGAGACGGGCATCAGCCACCCAGGTTAAAACCTATCAGGTGGCACAAGGTCGCTCCTAGCAGCGCTGCCTGCGTGAGCTCCGACTGCGTGAACGGCGCCAGCCCCGTTAGCCCAGGCCGCTTGAGGTGCCAGGTTGTGCCGAGCACAGCGCTGCGCCAGCGCTGGCACTCCCTGCTCCCACCGTCAGAGGCGTCCCGGCGTCCTGCGCCGAGAGCACTGCCGCTCCGAAACAAACCGCTCTGCCGTGCAGACGAACACACCGTGTTCCTGCCCAGTAACTGGCCCACGTATACAAGAAAGATTGCCTTTTGTTCAGGTAATAAACATAAAAGCAATCTGAACTGCAATCTGAAGGTCTGAGGATCAAATCTCGTTGATAACGTCCGGGTGAAAGACCTAAGAGGTTTACACTGGAAACCAAGCGTCCATTTCCGGACGGAAACAAACAAGCACAGAAACATTTGCTACAAGCGGTTTTTACACAAAACCTTCATCAGAGCTTGCAGGGGTGGCAAGAACGTACACCAGGTTTCAGACATCTGCTGACAGTCTCAGGCTTGCACCGCGCAAGTGTGACTTTGATTGCTGAGAGACGTGTCCAAAAGATGAACAGCTTCTGGCGTTGGTCTCGTCGGAGTCAATGGAAAACAGCAGATCCAATTAGGGACACTTTACCTTCAAGTGGAATAAGACCATCTTTACTTAGGACACAAACTGCTCTCAATGCCGTAGTTCACAAAGGCATTAAGGCATCCTATCAGAAAGAATAGCCGTTTCAAATAAGGGAAAGCATGAATCTGCTAAGAAAAACAGGAAAAATAATTACTAATAACTTCAAAACACTGGCTAGTAAGTTTCTGCTGTATGGAAAGTCACAAGCATAAATAATAAGCCAACCACTTACAAGCAAAAGCAGATGAGCCACCCCATACCTTTTCCCCTGTCAGACATCAGAAATGTCACAATCCTATCCCACTCTGACCTTGCAAAATTATTATAAAATACTGGAGATATAAACATCTCTCCGTAGGCTCCCTTCTTTAAGTGCAATTCTCTGCAACTGGAAGTCCAGGCATCAACTTAATACATATATGACAAATCTAATTCATCTTTGCTTGCTATCTCTTCCATCGCTCCTGCCACCTGGATCGTAAAGAGCTGCACAATTTTCCCATATCTATGTAATTGCTGGATTCTTTCTCCTTTTTTTCTGCGCTGTCTCCAAAAGGCATTCCTTCTGCAGAAGCTGTCCTTTGTGGTCTTTGATCTCAGGTGCTGGTTGGAATGATCGCCACATCTCTAGCCTTCCCAGGTATCGCACAGCCCCTGTTTCTCAGCCAGTCCCTCTAAACTCCTCCAACCTGCCCGGCCTTCCAGATCGGTGCTATGAATTTTGATTCCTTCCTGAAGCATGCTGAGTCTTGCTGGCTCTATCTCCTGGTCCCCAGGATCACGGGCCAGGGAGCCAGCTAGAGCCAGCATGCACCTTGTCCTGCACCCCACGGGTCCCTGAGATCAGCTGAGGGTATCCACACAGCCCAAGGGCTCCAGCTGCTGCCAGGGGCTCTCGGACCCTGTTTCGGAGGGATCCTGAAGCCACCTCGCCTGGGCAGTGCTGCCGAGCAGTGTCACCGCGAGGGCAGGGTGCAGACCGTGCTGGCGGCCGCTGTGCAGCTGCATCCGTGCTCAGAGGCGGTGGGGATCTGTGCTTGCTCCACGGGCGGGCTCCTCTGCCCACCTACAGCCAGTTGGTGAGGACAGGACGGGGTCCGAGCCCTGCTGTGCCTGTCTCTGTCCCAGTGTCCTGTCCGGCTCCTGCCTCCTGGCTCAGGACCGTCTCGTGCCGCTGGCCAGCAGACACTGCTGCCGTGGTCTCGCCTGCTGCTGCGCTCTGGGCCTCCCCAGCCCGCAGCCCTGCCCCTGCCCTCCGCGGCAGGACTCAGCTCTGCGGCCAGGATGTCCCCGCGGACGCTGGCCTCATGTCAGCGGCCGCCCCGGCACGGACAGCCTGCCCCTCCCACCAGCAGGTCTGTCTCGCTGTTCCCTTACCCAAATGTTTTCAGCTTCCCGTGATTGCTGTGTTACGGTCACATGAGATTGCAAACTTCTCTGCACGGAAGCACTGCCCGCACCTGGAGTGCCCAGTAAGACCAGTGGGCAGCATGGTAAACACCACATTAAATCCGCACACTGCCGTCAGCCTGTCCGCCTTTGCAAAACTCCCTCTGCATGAAATTCTCCCCATCCCCACTGATCATTGTTTTAATTTAAAGGGTTTTTTAAAGGATGCGATTTTAATGAGTGCAAGGCTCAGACCAGAAATACTGTATTTCTTTCTCCTGAATGATGAAGTAGGCACTTGGACTCTCTGCATTGATTTCTAATCTGCCATTTCATACTCTTGACAGTGAGCCCTGGAAACCAGGTTCATTCAGCTGTACCGTGAAGGTTTCCGTAAATAAGAGTAGCTGAGGCTGGTTAGGCCAAAAGGGAGGACCTGAATATCAGAGGCGCAACCCTTACTCAGCCTACAGCTCTTGAGCACAGCCGACCGGAGTAATAAGAATAATAACAACAACAACAACAACAAGAGAAGACACGTACGGACTTTCGTAAGACAGAACTCAAAGTGGAGCTCTGCCCCTGGGGACGCGCGCAGGACCCCCTTCCCGGGAGAGCAGAGCGATCGGGAGGCGGAAATGAAAATGGCAGGGACCTACTGATCAGAAATGCGAATCCACGGGGACCGCCACGAGCAGACTCGCACTCAGACACACGCCTGAGCATCCGTGGGTTTTGTCTCAGTCACCACGTGCGCCAGACCCACGGCTGGGCAGTAAGCCTGTTCCTGTTGCCTAAGAGCCTGCCTTCCCGAAAGGCCTCCAGCTCCGGCACGCTGCGTCCTCCCAACACTGCAGCAATTATGCTCCCTTCTGTCAAACCTTGGTTTAGGTTTTGATGAGAAATGCCTATAATTAAAGTGACAAAAATCTTCCTCTCCCAGGTGCAAAGGAGACCTTTAATATTTGCCGCTATAAGGCAAAGTCTGGGTTTTTCATTTCAGGCACTTTTGGTTCAGAGATCAAGAAAGGTGCACTCCTCTCCTTAAATAAAGACACTTGAGGGCCGTAATTGCCGCGCGTTCTGGCGAGCCGCCTCACGCGCACGCATCGGCACGCATCGGCACGCATCGGCACGCGCCGCCCGCCTGGGCCCGGCGTCTGCGGAGCCGTCGGCGCGGGCGCTCTTACCCGGCTTGGCCACCCTCACACCGCCCACGGCTGTGATTTTTGCGGAGCCAGAAATACTCTTTAGATTCATCCGCTGCTGTAAAGTCAGAGCTGTAAAGTCAGATCTTTTCCTCCTTTAAATGTGACTAGCTATTTACTCCCTAACAATTCTGCTTCAGAGCTGATTTAGCATTTTTATTGGAATGTGAAAGCTCTTAAAAGAAGAAAAAAATCTAATCAGGCAGAAGAGATAGAAAACTTGCTGAATTTTTCCTCCCCCCTTTGCACCCCTTCAATCCTATCAAAAGCACATCTTCCATTCATTGCTTCCCGATGTCATTATGACAAGCGGCTACAAATCAATAGCAGAAGCAAAGGCAGGCCTAGCCCGCACTCACCAAGTGATAAAGATTCACTCTCAACCCCGATTTGCTAATAGCACATAATAGCAGCCATTGGCGCCCCGCATTAAATCATACATTTCACTCTGCGTTTATTATGGGATTTTTAAAACTCCTCACCAAATTGGATTTTCTCGACGGTCTCTAATTTCCACATTTATCATTTAAAATTAAACTCCTCTGTGGGGAGGGGGTTGGGAAAAGGGGAAGGAAGAGAGAAGCCGTGCAATTCTGTATTTTCCTCTTTCTTTTTTATGAAAACCCATAAATAATCCCAGGTATCATTGCCATCAGCCCTGAAGTTTTATATATATAAAATACCAGAACTTCGGATAGAATAGCTTTGGGACTCAGCTTACCTTCATGCAGCCCTGCTAAAGAAGAGGAAATTAAAGAGAAAGCCATAAGGAGACAGATTTTAAATAAGAAATCCAATAAACAAAACAGTCAACAAAGTAAGGTGGGATGAAAAGCATTGTAGAACATTACTGTGGATTTCCTTGGCTGGAAGAGCTAAGCAGCAAGGAAAAGATGGACCAAAAAATTTTTAAAAACCCAACAAAACACACACAAATAAAACCTTATTCTCTCTTTTTCGGTTCACAGACAATTCATTTGCCAAATAGAGTGAAAACTTAACAACAAACTCATCTTTTAGAGCAGATTTTTCTTAGAGCTAATTTCCTTGTGAGCAGGACCAGCGAAGAAAGACGACATACCCGAAACCACTGTTCTTTGAAATTTATGATTTCATCCCATTCATCCTACAGGTGCCACGATGTGTGAGGCTACTGAGCAGATAATGATGTTTCACAGCATCTACAGGAGCATACGCAAGTTTTTAAGCCATCTGGCACCTGATTACAAACAGGCAGAGACATGGATGGCAAATGCTCTCCGAAAGAGTGCTCTGGCGGAGGCAAAGATGACTCGGGTCTCGGCAGCCTGTGGCCACGCAGGCAGTGCAGTCTGAGCGCCCCAGTTATGGGGCCAGTTGCATGGCTCCAACAGACTATTTGGAAATGGTCTCTTGGCCACCGGTACCGACAAACTGGGATTTTTATAGTTCAGGTCAGTATAATCCTACATATTTCCTAGAGGAGTGCAGCTCCTAGCGATGTCCCAGCTGCAGATGCAGCCTGGCCACTGCCTTGGTCACTGTGAGCAGACAACTGTACCAAGGGTTGTGTTTTCTTTAGCTGATGCCCCAGCTGAAAGGGACCCCTTGTTCAGAGGACCTTAGCCGAGGCAGCAGAACAAGAGAGCGATTTTGCAGCTGTGCAGAAAGACAATGCAACAGGCTGGCTTTCAGACCAGGAGACTTAGAGATCATCAGTCAACTGGTGCTTTGGTTCTGAAGTATAAAGCCAGTTTTCAACTTCACATACAAGTAAGCCCATGTGCTGAACTCCAGAAAAGAAAAAATACAATTACCTACATCTGCCTACTGTAGAGGAGCCAAAGGAAAACAGTATGAGAGGGATACAGGACCACCCGGCTCCGGAGGGAGAATGGAAGGGATGCAGACGTGCCTGCAACGAGAGCGGATGCTGCTGCTTACGACTGCAGCGCAACGGGCGCAAGAAGCACGCACACCGTGAGAAACCCTGATGGGCAGACCCTCGGAGAGCTTCCCGCTTTATGCGTGGATACGAATGATACTTCCCACGATCCGAGTGACCGGAGGGCTGTATCAGGAGAGGAGTGATCAGGGAACACTCCCTACCTCCTCCCCGCTCCACAGCCAGTACGAGACACTCGTTCAGAGAAAGCTACTGCTCTTACGCCAAGCAGAGCTCTGCTCAGCTCACGAGTATCGAGGTCCAGATTCCTCCATCTGCCTTGGCCTTGAAAGAAGCGTTCAGATCCCAGGCTATTTGAAGCATTATACGTTAAGAGATGAATTTGAGTCTGATGTGAACAAAGGCCAGTGACTTCTGAAACAGAAGGTGATGTGATAACGGCATGGCGAATTAAGCTTTCACTGCTCGTGATTTCCAGCCATGCGATGTGAACTCAATCAGCCCTCTGTCTGACATCCAATTAGTACAATCACCTCAATTCACAAACTACTAAGCAGTTTAACTAGGACTCTGCTTAAAAGGACTTGAAGATTTTTGTTCTGGTAAGTTTGGGTTTCACTAAAGAGCTCTTAGAGATAAAATTCCTCACGAGGTCTTGCCAGTTCAGCTGCCATGCATCAACCATATCACAGGCAACACTCCAACCGCTCGTGGCCTTTTTGCGACTGTATCAATGTCATTCTGAATCCCAGCTGAATATAGGGGCAGCTTCTGTTTTACTCTAAAATTATCTTCTCTTAAATCTTATGGCAAAAGTCACAAAATTCCGGAGCCTCTGCTTTGAACTGTTATCTGTTACCCTGAGCATCCGCAGTACTAGCAAAGGCTGGCCAGTGTAAACGCTGGCGAGAACTAGTTACCTCTCACAGAGCAAAAGACCATCCTAGCAGGGTTTTTCCATCCTTGAAAGGGCTGGTAACTTTCAAGAAATACAACGGTTACAGGTATTGAACCTGAGTGTTGGCCACCACTCGATTTAATGGGTCACAAGTTGCGCCTCTGGTATCTTCGCAGGAAGCAGCGTATGTTCCTCCATCTACAGCCAGAACGTGCATCTGGCCAATGCAAAACTGAATCGCCACTTTCTTTCACTAGAGACATCTGCTTAAAGTTAGAACATCAGTAAGAGTTAATCTAGGAACAGAGCAGAGGGAAGGAATGTAATATTTTATATTAAGAGCCTTTTTTACTTCAGTCATCCCATACAGCAAAGGGCAAAGCCTCAGCAAAGACAGCCATCTCACTTCACAGTAAGTAATTTTAAGAATGTGCCGGGGTCCCATTTCTTTTTCTTCCCCCATCCACTTTTCTGTGGCCTTGCCAATTCAGTTTGCGGCTTTTTGCTACCATTTCTTTACTTCTCAGTTTCGCACCTCCATTCAGGCATGTGAACAGTCCCCAGGTGCTGGTCTCCTTGGGAGACAGCTGTGAACACTAACGCTCCCAATGCCTCCCACCTACAGTCATGCTGTTTCTTACTGCTCCAGAATCCGAAACATCCTGTGGTTTATTGATCCGCCTAACCACACTTTGCCACTGATCTTTATCTTTTCCATTCTTCCTGACCAGTGCATCAAAACTGGAAGTGTGTGACACATTACTCTCCAACTGACCTGCAAGGTTTCCATACCACATAGCCAAAACTCCCTGACAGCCACCGTCTCTCCTTCAGTTGCAACTGATGGAAAAGTATCCTGAACTCAGCATCATGAATCACCAGAGTAATTCTGCAGCTCTGGAACGGTGACGATGAGGGTGGCGAGACGCTGGAGCAGGTTGCCCAGAGAAGTGGTACGTGCCCCATCATTGGAAGCGTTCAAGGCCAGGCTGGATGGGGCTTTGAGCAATCTCATCAAGTGAAAGATGTCCCTGCCCATGGCAGGGGGGATGGACTAGGTGATCTTTAAATGGCCTTTCCAACCCAAACCGTTCTGTGATTCTATGACTTCAGAAAACGGTTGCTTCCATCCTGCCCCAAAAGAGACCTACTTCTTGTGGAGAGGAATCGTCCAACAAGGAACAGCGAGTTACCTGCGAACGCCTCATTTAGGGAGGTGTTCTTGAAATGGACAGCAAGGTCTACAGGATACCCTGGAATAAAAATGATTCAGGAAAGATTTCTTAAGAGCAATGCTACAGAAACACGGTTTCAACAGTTCTGATGGTTAGGAAATCACATCCTGGGTTAGCGCTTTTGGGGTAAGAATATGACAGTAAGAAGGAGATCTCATTTCTCTGATAATTGTCAAGATTTGGATATTCATCTACAGAAAGCAAATCTATCTCTGCATGCATAAACAGAAGCATGGATGCGTTCCTCTTTCAGCTTGAAGGGGACTGCTGGTTAGCCAGGTCTAAACCCTACCTGACCCGGCTTTGCACAGATTTCCACAGTTCCTGCTGGAGGAAGCTTTGGTCACTAAGACCTTTTCTCTGCAGGAATTATCTTCCCCATGAAACTTCCCAAACTACAGTCTGCACGTGTTGTTTTCAACTCATTTGTTCAGACACTTCACATTTAGAAATGATGATAAGTAGTATAGTATTTCATGCGTGCTTTGGAGTAACAAAACAAAACAGGTCAAGCTTTTAAATGATCTACCTGTGTAAACAGAAGAAAAGAAAAAACAAAAGCCCAGAGGTCATGGCATTAATTGCTACTGCAGAAAATCCTGCATTATCAAACCGGTGACAGCTACCATGGGACAGCAAAAGATCTATGTCCAAGCCCCGTACTGCCATGTTCGTACATCCCAGATGAGCACTCTGAACGTCAGGCTGCATGGGGATGGCTTGCACTCTTTCCTGTTGGCGCTACGGCACTTCATAAAAGAAACTGAATAATCGCTGGGCTGATGTTATAGCCCAAGGGTCAAAGTAGTACCTGGAACATAAAGCAGTCAAGTTCAAGCCATTACTCCAATGAGCACTGAATGACTTATGGAAACGACAGGGCTGCGACTGAGCAGACTGCGGGAGGCTCGTTCCAGGAGAGCTGGCACCCCGGCAGCCACGGCACTCGCTCCGGACGTGCAAGGCAGCGACACCAGCCCCGGGGCGCATCGGGCAGGCACGGGCGCTGGCAGCCCCCAGCGGAGGCAAGGCAAGGCAAGACGTCTATTCTTTCAAGTCTTTTTTGCATTATGCTTCTGTTCCCACCAGCTGCCACCTCCTTCTCCATCCCCCCCTTCCCAAAAGAAACCCAACCCCTCTGCTCCTCAGGCGTACGCCTGGGCACTCCGTACGGCTCCTTCAAAGCCCGGACGGGCTGTGTTTCACAGGTACAACCACCCAGCAGCCCGCTGTCAGCAGGGGTGGTGGTCAGGCTTCGTGTCCTGGAAACACACCGGGAATGCAAGGTTGTTGTGTAGACACAGAGATTGATTTGTAGGTTTACAAGAGAAAAAAAACCCAAACAACCCTACGATTAAAAGTATCAGAATCTTAATGGTTTCAAATCCAAAAGGCAAACAGCCTTTTAAAAATCCTCATGATTTAAAAGAGCTTAGGGTCAGCAAAAATGTAAGGTGGCAAAAGCTCCCCAAAGTTTGCTTTTATCCTTGTTTTACCACAGCAAGTAAAAGACGTAGCCAAAAAAAACCCACCAGGACTTCCACAAGTCGGCTTCTTAAGCTAGCAGATTGTTCTGCCAGTTCTGGTATCAGTGGGACGAGGCACGGCAGCCAGCTCTGCCGGACTGTCCCCTGTGGGACAGACAGAGAAGATGACAGGGAACAGAAGTTGTAAAACGTTTTTATTTTCCTCCCTCATTGGAGAGCACGCTGCAGAACATTTCTCCTTGCACCTGATTAAGAGACAAGTTCTGACGCAGGCCTAGCGCGAGCCAGGTGCACTGCGAGCCGCGATGAACCAGTACGCGATGGGACCTACACCAGGCGCGTTGGGCCGGGAAGGGAGACCGAAGACTGGAAACCCTGCTGGCACACAGCACGAGTCTCCTTTTCCCACAGACCGGCTTCCGCCGCGATACTCAGCAGCTTCTCATCTCTTTCTGTGAACGATCTCCAGTATTGAAGTTAACGTATAAATGACCAGCCACCCAGAGGCTGCAAGGATGCCGAGATTCTGCATCCTCTTCCGTGGAACTAGGACAGAGAGACACTCGAGCTAACACACCTTGGCTCCAGCTAAGCCAAGAATTAGACACAGGGCATTTCAGCATCATGTCCTCAGCGTTATAATTTGTTTCTTTCATTCCGCCAGTGCTCAAACTTGTTGACCTTCCAATCATACTTGCCCTTTCTATCCTCATCTTCGCTTTCAGGGAGGATAGCAGTTTTATTACAGGGCAATTGGGAGTGTTCTTAGTATAGTCATTTGTCCGAGGCAGTTACTGCATCACTGTTACTGATCAAACAGTAACAGGGCGCCAGGACTCGGGTTAAGTGGCATTCCTACTTTTGGAATGCTGAAGGCCAAACAGAGGCACATTAGCAGAGCTACGAACGAACGTCTGCAAATTGAAGGCAACTCTGCGTACCGACTGCCTACGGGTTCCAGTGGGGGTAAGCCTCAACGTTAAATACATTTATACTAAAATGTATATGCTTTCTGAGAAAGACGAGAAGGCAAAGGAACAGGGGTAAAATGTACGAGTATCTGCCAAAGCGATAGCTTCTGCAGTGCTTGAGTTTCAATCGATTCACTGCCATCTTCCTAATATGAAGGAGGGATGTTTTAGCAGGACAGTCTGTCGTAGCTGCTGAAGTCTGGGCACTGGAAGGCAGCTGCTCAGTGCTCCAAATCAAAGCTGTAAACGCCCTCAAACAACTTAAAGACAGGTCTACTTTAAAAATATTAATTTAAATGAGCCAAACCCACTTTTGACCAGCACACAACTCAGATTCTAGCTAGAACGGGGGTGGGGGGTGTGTTTGTGGGGTTTTATTTCAATTGTGTGAAAAGGTACCAGGCAATAAAGATCACCTGCATCTCCACATCATACATTGCAAGCAAAAAGGTATGAAAGGTCTCATCCAAAAACTGCGTCACCCCGTTAATGCTCTGCCCAACCTAGCAAGCCCTGCCGAGCCGCGGTGTCAGCACAGGCTGCGCGCTCCTCTAACAGCGACGTGTGGCTTCCCGTCGCCCGCGGGAGCGCGCAGTGCTTGCTCCTGTCCTCCTGCAACGCACCGGCTAGGCAGGAGGACACAGGACCTGGTCTCATAGGGTCGTAATATGCAGGTAGAAATGAAGACCTGTACCTTTAAAGTTCTTAAGCATTAAATCACTGATGCAGAGCTGCAATTATATCAAGTTATTCTGCCAACATGAATCCTGGAGATACATATCCAAACCAGCAAAGCTGATTAGTAGTGTGGGAGCTCCCTGCATGCTCCTTCAAAACACAATTAAGAAGAGTTTTATTCAGAGTAACACAGGGGTTATAGGGTCAGAAGAGTTTCCATTTCAAAAGGCAGCAGGATACAAACTAGCAGGAAGGGGAAAGTAAATTGCCCAGATTTTGTGCCAGAAATATCATGGGTATTTAAGCAGCTGGGCTTCAAGTTCTTACCAAAATTTTATCCTACAATTTCTAAGGAAAATAGAAAAAACAGTGCAAAGACACTGTGATGGTGTGATCTGTGAATGGTGAATAACTTGTTCCACCTAGAGCAAGTACAGATTCTGCCATCTTGCTTCAAACTTTGGGCTTCCCCATCGATTCTTAGAAAGAACAGACAATAATTCTTTTGACTTTCTATATTTTAAAACTTACTATGGTCAAAACAGAAAAAGAGAGATGTAAAAAGTGAAGAGGAAGCTCCAGCAAATAGTCCTCTTGTCCAGTATTGCTTTAAGAAGTCAAGAATGCAGCCTCCTAAGCCAACAATTCAAAGAAATGTTCACCAGCGTGTGGCAGCCAGCAAGTCATTACCTTGCCCCACAGTTCTCTTTGCGGCCCACTCGGGCTGTAGTCAGCTGCCTTCCTGTAGGCTTCACAGAAGACGACTGCTTTTACTAGTTTTTATATATACATTTTAAACTGAAGCGATGTGCGGAGTTCCTGTGAAACGTGGTTCTGCACAGACCACAAAAACTTTGAAGATTTACCTGGATGTAGCTTAGAGGAGAAGAGCTGCTGGATCTAGCAGAAGCCAGCTAACACCAAATAAAAAACATAATGCCTAAACGTCGGTCAAAGCAGCATGGAGGTTGACTTCACCTAAACCTGAATGATGGAGAGATCTTGCATTGTCAACCTGATCTGAGATTTCCAGAAGCTACTTGGCTTTCCTCAGACCACCGCAACTTTCTCTCCAGCTATCTGAAGACATCGGAAGGGTAAGATCTTTCCTCAATCACTGTCAAAACAAGAGGCTTCTCCTTCGTTTCCCAGCTTTAGTGCTAATGTAAAGGCAGAAGCAGAGAAGGACTTTCCTCCGTAGCTTCTCTCTATATATCTACAGAAATAAAACAATCCTTTTCTGAATAGACCTGTTTCCGAAAGCCTAAAGTCTATCTAAATTCATTTCTCTTATTACGGGAGCCCAAAGAAACCTTATTATTAAAAAAAAAAAATTCCAAGATGAAGCAGGCCACAGGTTTTTAGGAAAAAAGCCAAATGAGGCCGGTATCTTGCACCCAAGCTTTTGTGTTCACCCCCTCTCCCTACCCCACGCACCACGTAAAAGCTTTATGAGTACGACCTGAAGGAGGGGGAGCAGGGAGGAAACAAATCTATCTCAACTATTCACTCTTCGTATTTTGGAATAAATTACATTTTGCCATAGTTTTGAAGCCAAAATGTAAAAATCATCTCCTACCGTACACAGAAGTTTGTCTCCATATGCTTACCTCCTCCCCCCGCCAAGACAACGAAGTATGTTAGACTCTCACGGGGCACACAATTTTCCACATATTTTCCAACACCTTTTCTTTACTATTTCAGATAGCTCCTACTTATGACTGGTTAAGCTACCTGTGCTCATGTGCTTTTATAGTAAATAAAAATGGTTTTATAAATAATCAAGCCTCTTCTGCTTTATCAAAAGCCTTTTTTTCCCTTTTATAACTCATAAGAAAAATACAGGCTAGTTAAATATTTGTTTTAGTAATCAGACTTGTCCGTTAAAAAAAAAGGGGAAAATTATTAAAGTCACTATAGAAAATACTGTATGCCTCCGTATTAGAAACAATGAGGTAGTTTAGCATTATGCACTTCTGACATTAAGTTTTCTAACAAGATAAAACCTTTACCAGTAGTTAAATCATTGCTAATTCCTGTGGTTAGTAGCAGGAAGATGAAACCTGAGATATGTTTCCTCAGAAAAAAGAGGGTTTTTTTCCTTTTCATTACAACCCTAACTGTATTGTCTTTGTTCCTAAACTACTTAATCTACATATGCATTCATAAACTACGAACGATTACCTATATATACTTACATATATAATATTGTATTATATATATTATAATACTCTATATTATATATATGCTTAATGTAGATTATTCTGTTGCTTAACCTTATAGTTGAATCATTTTTACATCACAGCATTATCTGACAGAATGTCGTCTAGGATTAGCACTGCAAATATTTTAAAAATAAAGCTGAAGTTATGTTACTGATAGTAAAACGTCCTTACGCTTGGTTTATAAGCATTTAAACTTAACGTATCAATGTAATACTAATCGCTCATCTTACTCTTTGAACAGAAATCATGTGCCTTTTTACCTTAAGCTGGACTGCTATATACTTACTCGACTCTGATGTCTAAGGTCTAAATGCTCTCCCGTTTTTTAAAGAAAACAACAGAATTTGAATTGGGCCTCAGAACCCCGGTTGTTGTTTGCTTGTATGCCTGATTAGACATTAGTGATAACGAGACTCCAAGCGCCTTATTATTAATGCTTCCACAGGACTGAAAACATTCTGAGCCTGGAAACACAAGAAAATATATGCAGTTATGGGACTCATGCCCAGCTCTCTAAGAATACCGTTCCCCTGCCTGACCAGCTCCGGCTCCAAGTGCTCCGTTACTATGGCTCTCTGCAGAAGAGCCACACGCTTCTTAAGCCAGCTTGCAGCAATTTCTGCAATATGCCTCAGACCGGTTTTCACTGCTCTATGAAATCCTCGTTCAAGGAACACCCCACATTCAGAGTAACTTGGTGGATGCTAACTAAGAGAAAAACAGTAATATTTGGCAGGAAGTAATCCTGTAGTGAAAATCCTACTTGGCTTTTATATATACTAATTATTTCATGGGATGCACAACATGTAAATCTATGTACTAGCTTTTAAAGAACTCGCTTTCCAAGCAAAGGTTTCATTTCAGCACCATTGAAAAGCCCGAGTTCAAATCCCCAAAAGCACGACATTCTCGGATAAGGCTGCAAAGCCCCATCCCCGTGTCCCTCTCCGCAGCCTTGCCATGTCAGCGTACCAAAACGACACACGCAGACGCTCAGCTGCTTCCTGGTGCCTGCATGAGACCTGGCCAAGCTGCAACACAACAGAACAGCTGAGCTCAAGTGACAGCCTTTGTCCTTAATTTCTTGGAATTTGTCAGCCGCAGTGAGACAAACCGGGTTTTGTGCTTAATTTCACAGAACCTTTCCCCCTCCGCCGCCTCCTGTTCTGCAGCCTCCAACTATTGCTTTTCCCACGCTTACTTCCTGAGCTCTGGCCCTTGGGAAAGAGAACAAGAGGCAAAATGTTTACATGATACAAACTGCGCCCCGCCAAAGGTTTGGTAGCAATGTTCCTGCTCTCGGTCGAACCGACACCGAAGATCTTCAGAAGTTTTCATTTTTAATCACACCAAATCAGCTTATTTTTCAGAGCAGCTAATCGAGACACCCACATCCAGCGGATGTCAGTAGGGCAACATATTGTTTTGCACCCAGAGAGCAGAGCCTATTATAAATAACACTAAAACCTTTGTGAAGATGACTGTCCTCTCTACAGCTTACAGCCTAGAGGCTTCATTATTGCATTGACCATAATTCAATTCATCCCCTCCTAAAAGGTCTATTTCTGCAACCAACCCCCACCCTTGAAAATACGTTCAACTAATAATTTCCGATTAATGCAGTCAATTACTAACTCTCCCCCAGCCCCTCACCATCACCTGATTGGGCCGGAATGGAAAGGAAGCAGCAACTAACCAGGGAGGAATAGAAGTAGGGGTAAAATAGCAATAAAAAGTAATTACATAAAAATGCTAAACATATTACATCTGTTAGTTTGCTTAGCCCAGTGGGCTTGACAATCCCAGGTTTTTGCCATTGTCCACGCTCAGACAGACAAGAATAAGAGAAACAGGGAAAGGATCTTTCAATAAGATTATTAAATCAGTGCATGAAAAATAAGTCGTCATTACATTGCAAAAGGGAGAGAGAAACTCGCTGAAATTTCTTTCTGCAGATTTGCCTTTGTGATCTGCAAGGTGCTGTTCTCCTGCTTACACTCTGTTGCCCTGGCAACGTACTCCTGTAAAATAAAGATTATTAAAGCGCATATGATTATTTGGCCGCACAGTGAATGAGGCAGCCGCTTCTGAAATTCCTTATCAGAGAAATTCAATTTTAGGCCAAATTGTGTTTTCACTGCCTCTCAGCTTCTCCCTCCCCCCGCAATACCAATAAAACCATCATCTCCCCAGCTGTACATGATATTTTGTCACTAACTCTTTCATGCCTTGCCTTTCCCATTCCAGGGTTGGTTTTTTTTCTGTCAAAGCAGAATGCTTTTCCCAATTTGTAGGTTTTCTTCCTCGCAGGTTTTCTCTGGCAGCGCCAGCCCTTCCCCCCGCACAGCAGGGAGCGCCCCGCAGCAGCACCCGGGGGCCGGGGGCCGCTGCCCGAACGCGGCCAAGGCCCAGCCGCCGCCGGCGCCGCGCCCTCCCCGCGCAGCCCGGCCGCTCCGGGGCTCTCGGCCGCCTCTGCTGGCAGCCGCCCCTGCCCGGGCCGCGGTGAACCCACCGGGCCGGGCCGCTGGCACCCGCCCCGGGCCGCCGCACGGCGGCTGCTGCCCCCGCAGCGCTCCCGCACCGCCGGCCCCCGGGGCGCAGCGGCGC
Source organism: Platalea leucorodia (assembly GCF_965183815.1). Classification (NCBI taxonomy): domain Eukaryota; kingdom Metazoa; phylum Chordata; class Aves; order Pelecaniformes; family Threskiornithidae; genus Platalea; species Platalea leucorodia. The sequence goes on along the minus strand of NC_138830.1, from coordinate 57,348,162 downwards.
GCGGGCACGCGCGTCCCCGCAGGTGCCCGTTACCGCCCGGGCCCCGCCGCACCGGGGGGCCCCCGCAGGCGGAGGGCAGGACAAGCCCGCCCGCGGCTCTGCGGCACCGGCGGGGGCGGAGGGGCTCCCGCCCCTTCCCCGCAGCCCCCGCCGCGGCCGGAGCCTCCCGCCCGCGGGGCCGGGGCCGGGGCCCGCGCAGGCAGCGCCCGGCCGCGCGGGGCCGCCGCGGCGCAGCAGGGGGCGCTGCCGCCCCGCCGCCGGCGCGCGCCGCAGGGCGGGCCGCGGAGCCAGGGCCGGGCCGGGCCGGGCCGACCCCGGGAGCGGCGGCGGCGGCGGCGGCAGGGGAGCGGGGTGTCCCGGAGCCCGTCCCGGGAGCGCAGGGGCGCTGCCCTCCGCTCCGGCGAGGGGCAGCGCGGGCAGCGAGCGGGAGCGGCGGCCCGAGCCGCCCCGCCCCAGGCCGCCCGGGCCGGGGATGGGAAGGAGCGGAGGGGGCGTGCGGGGCCTTTGGTCTCGCTCCGAATTGGCGTGGGAGCCGGGAGCGGAGCGGGGAGGGGGCTTGGGGCGCCCCCCCTGCGGCTGCTTGGGGCGCCCCTCCCGCGCTGCCTGCCGGCAGCGAGCCCCTGCGCGGCCTTGCCGCCGCTTCTCTTCCCCGCCTGCAGTTTAATTAAAAACCAAAACCAACAACGGACCGTTTGGGTAGAGGAGTAAAAGCCCCCAAGCGCATTAGCCGGTCGAAGCCCGGGGGGCCGCTGGGGTCCCTCGCTTGCCTCCCCCCACGGCTGCGGCCGAAACCGAAATCCAGGTGAACGCGCCCAATGCGCCGCGCGCGAGGGATTCTGCTTCGTCAGGTAGTACTAAAAAACTACATCGACTTCAGAAAGGAAAGGGAGTTGCTGCTTTTAATATTAAGCTCGTAACTGCTCCTGTTTCCCCGATGTTGTGTAACTGGGAGCCCGAGCGACTAACAGCCTTTGTGCAACTGTTAGCGGGCAACTGCCGCGCAGCCAGGATGACTGAAAATTTCTGAAGGCAGTACAGTAAAGATGAAAGTGATTCTTAGAACTAACATATGTGCTTTATTTTTTAAAGATGGAACAGAGAGGAGGCACAATTACCCCAGATTTAGAAGATCTGAGCTCAAGCCCTGACCTACTGCAGCTTCCCATACCTCCGCTTCTCCTCCCCCTGTCTTAAAATGAGGGGAAGAGCTGTTGCCTACCTTGCGGATAATTGCAAGGATAAATACCTCAGAGGCCGAGAGCTGGTTGATAAAACAGAAAAAATGCCTAATATTGTCAACACAATGTACCCCAAATCGGGCCTCCAGTTTTCTTATACTCAGCAGAAGATGGCTATGATTAATAAAAAGGATAGGAAAGGAGACCAAAGGGGGATGAGTGGATTGCAACAGAAATAGGATGGTTCACCAAGGCAACACCTGTAAAGATTTCCCTTTTTTTTAGGAGGTGGGGTGTCATCCAGCATCGCCTTAATAAACACAAATATGTCGCAGGAAAAAAACAAAAAGCAACAGTTGAGTCCTACAAGCAGTATTAGTTTTAGAAAATCCCCAGCAACAGCATCATTCCCTGTACAAAACAAGGCAGCTTTCTGGGTTCGTTAAAGAGCAAGCGGTTCCTGAGCCGTGTCCTCCAGTTTGGCCACCCTCCACCTACGTTATCTCTTAAGACCATTGCCTCAACTGAAATACCGTTTTGGTCACTTGGATCACTTTATGGAGGGCGGGAGAGGCCTCTGTTTCCTCTACAAAAATGAATAGGTCTCAGTGAAAGAAAAAAAAAAAAAATCTATAGCCATTTCTGAAGGCCCCAAACAACGCAAGTTCTTCTCATTTTAGAATGTAAAATACACAAAGATCCCAGCTCCAAAAAGCTAATGATTTTAAGACAGCTAATACAAGAGGGCAGAAAAAGCCTAAGAACAGTTCCAGAGATGAGAGCGAAGGTCCATCCAGCCCGGTGTCTGGGGTCTGAGAGCGGCCAGCAGCAGCAGCCTAGCAAAGAGTACAAGCAGCAGGACAGCAGATACGATACGTCCCACGGGTGCTTTTATGGGCTCCCTCTGTTTGTTGCTCAGCATTTCCCAAACCAAGCATGGTGTCTCCACACTTAAACCAAAGGATGGGGAAGGAAAAAACAATGGTAAACGTTAGAAAAGGCGGAGCAATTATGTGTCATCTGTATTTAAAAAAAACATGAGTGAAAACAAATGTCTTTAATATCCACACAAGAAGCTGCCAGGCCCTCAAAATAAGATTTCGGTGGATGTACGGGATGGGCGCCACGGACGAGGGTTGCAGAGAGCCCCTTGAGAAGCGTGCAGTGCCAGCGCTGCCGGGTCTCAGAAAGAGAATGCAGTCTTCCAGACTGAGGGCACTGGACATGCAAGGTTGCTGAGTTACACTTCTGGCTTCTTCAAGCCGTTTTCCTCTCTCAGCGACACCTAACACCATTTCCTTGGCTAGCGTTTTTTCAAAGAGCCGGTAAAAATAGGACTTCTCTGTCACAGGCTTTCCAAAAGACTGGCGTTCCAGAATGAGTGATGGAGTTAAACAGCTTGCAGTCAAGTAAGAAAGACGCTTTCAACAGGATATGCAGAAAATAAACTTCATCCCTTGTCTTTCTCAGATGAAACAAATTCAAGTTACAATTAAAGCCGTAATGGGACAAAAATTCTGATAAGGACTACACTTTTTTGGTGCTAGATTGCCTGTCTTGGAGCACTTCTGGCTCACCTGGAGCAAATGATGTTAGCAGTCGTAGTTTCTAGGAGCCAGGAATAAAAAGTGTCTTCTACAGACTGGGGAAACCGTACCACGGAAATAAGAGACTCTAAAGGATTTAGGGAAAATGGACAAACAGCTGACTGTAAATTCCCTGAGTGCCTTTGTTTCTGGTGTCCACGTTTTTTAAAGGACACAGGAAAATTGGAGACAGTGCAGAGTCATAAAAATTATTTGAGAACTAGAATAACTGCCTCAGAGCGAGAGACTTAAGGAGCTCAATCTGTTTAGTTTATTAAAAAGATCAAGAGATGGCTTGATTACGATGTATAAGTACCTTCAAAGGGAGAAAATACCAGGTCCTAAAGGGCTCTTTAATCTAGCTGAGAAAGGCATAACAAGAACCGATTGCTGGAAGCTGAAGCCAGACCAGTTTAAATTAGAAATAAGGCACAGTTTTATAGTGAGAATGATTAGACATTAAAAAACCCTACCCTATCAAAGGAAGGATGATTCTTCATCTTTTAATATCTTCAAATCAAGACAGGATGCCTTTCAGTAAAGTAAGCTTGAGTTTAAAAAAAAAGGCTCAATACAAGGGTAATTGAGTGATATTTAATGACTTATCATAGGTAAGGAAAGCTCTAACATCTTAATTTGGAATGAAGGCTTGAAATCTGGCAGCACACAGCTTTGGTAACAGGTACATGCCATTTGCACTGCGCAAGAAAAACTGCCTGGATCTGGATGGGTTATTAGCCTCAGAGAAATACCAGATTGCAGACGCCAGTCAGACACCTGGCAGTTTAAAACCTGATACCACTTTTCCTTATATACTGCATTCCATCTCCTGAGGAGGCTGCATGCTGACCAGAGCCGTGGCAATGTCACTATAAACGAGTCTGCTGAAGCCCAGGGCCACGAGTGAGAAGCCGCACTTTCACATCCTGGTAAATTAGCGTTCAGGATCGTCGGACAGACTGCGGCTGGAGTTCCCAGCTACGGCCGAAGACACAACGCCAGCCCTTGGATGGAACCTGCTGCATTTTATCCCCTTTGCTGGGGATGGATGTTGCAGGACTTACGGGTGCCTGACCATTCAAACTAGGCCTGGGTACTCCACACAAAGCCAGATAAATTCAGGAAACAAGGCTTCCGGCAAGCATAGCAGCACATCCATTGCTAGGAACCAGCGAAAAGGCGCAGGAAACCAGGAAGACAAGGCAGGATTTGTTGTATTATTTAACTACGCAGCAGTTGTGGATTTAGATGAAGCTAAAATAGACCCTCGTGTACATGAGGAAGAGTTCTTGCACTTACATGACAACACAGGGAGTACAGAACTTCCCAGCAGCATTGCCTAGGTTTTTTTCATTACTTCATATCTTTACATCGTATTACAGTCTTTAGGATTCTCTTTGTGGAAGAACTTCTTTGTGCCATTGCCATCATCCTCATCTTTCCCTGAACATCTCATAGAATCGTTAAGGTTGGAAAAGACCCTTAAGATCACCGAGTCCAACCGTTAACCTGTCACTGCCAAGTGCATCACTAAACCATGTCCTCAAGCACCACGTCTACCTGTCTTTTAAATCCCTCCAGGGATGGGGACTCAGCCCCTGCCCTGGGCAGCCTCTTCCAGTGCCTGACAGCCCTTTGGGTAAAGAAGCTTTTCCTAATATCCAACGTAAACCTCCCCTGGCGCAGCTTGAGGCCGTTTCCTCTCATCCCACATCAGCGGTCTCCAAACTTTTTTTATCGTGCACCCCATCAGTAAAAAAATTTTGACCATGCCCCTCAATATATATTTATTTATAAATTATATACATGTACTACTGTGTTGTATACTTTATAAAGCATACACAAAAATAGAAATTAAAAAAGGATGAGGTAAGGATGAAATAAACACTATTTTAAATTTTCAAAATTTATTAACTGTACAAAAAGTATTTTCTTCCTGTACCCTAGCGGATTGTCTTGCATGCCCCACCTTGGAGACCACTGATCTAGATCCACAAGGGACCTTTCAAGGACAACTGTTCTTCTAAATTCTTCTAAAAAGTTATGTGCGGTTGCCTCGGATTCCCTGAAGGGAAGGCGGCAAATTGCTCAAGGCTGAGCATGCAGCCTTGGTACTGTGATAAAGTGAACTGACAGCATGGCTTCATAAAGAGCTAAAATGGGGTAAAACCTGACCAGCCACTACCATACAGAGGGTTTCCAGGAGTTGAACAGTGCAGCCACGTTCCCAGGTAAGAATCTAAATAAAACCTGCTGTTACGACAATAGTACTGACCCAGGAGCCTGTGATGAAGCCAGTTGTGGCTTCAATAAATACTCAGAAGTTTTTTTTGTGCTGAGCATGATATAAGATGTGGAGCAGTGCCAAAGAAACACTTGGTGCTAGATGCCAAACCATCAGTCTGCTTCAGCTCTGGCAGCAACTGACTCCTGAAAGCAAGTTGCTGAAGGTGAAAAAGAATGGGACCACTTCCAAGTCTACCACTTAGGCTTATCACCAGACAACCAGAGCCAGAGTTTTCTGAAGCAGTGCCAGGCAACCAGACTCGACACTCTTGAGCTTCTGAAGTTGGCCTTAGCGTCTGGGAGGCCTCCATGCAAGTACCTGGGAGCTGGAAAACAGAGCGAGAGCAACATCTTCTGTTTCTCTGCAGATTGGTTCTAGGGCACTTGCTGGGTGAAGGAGCCTATGACCACAGTATTATTTATGAAGACTCATCGCTACAAGATTCAGATGGAACTTCAGCTGAGAGAGAAGCCCATGCTTAGCATGACCAAGGCACACGCGGTCAGCGACTGTACGCCTGCATCCTTACACCAAGACAGAACCTGTGCATCAATGAAGTCAAGGGAAAACTCTGAAATACATCTTAGTTGTGCCGTGCGTGGGTTTACTATAGTCTGAAACGTTTGTTAGGCATATGACAATTTCCTTTTCAGGGCTGAACTGTTCTACATCTTCTAATCCAATTTCAGTTGACTCAGTCAATGGACTTTCCATCATTTCCTTCATACTCTTATCATGACGGGTCTCATAAATCTTGCAAATGGAGGATATTACCTGATATCTGAGATACATTTTCCTTCTTGTATTATGATCCCAATACATTTCATTTGCATTCCTTAGGCCCTGTCCAAAGCAATTCTTCTCTATGGTTTCTGTTTATGCTCTTCATATGCTTGTGGACAAGTACAACACTCTTCATTTATTTTGCCAAGTTAAACATATCTAATTCTTTTCATATTTCTTCATAAATCATTGCTTCCAGCCCTTAAACGCAGCTTTACTCAGAAAAATTATTTTAGAAATGGTGTTGCCCAGGATCCCCGTTTACTAATCTCACGGCAACTGTTCCATGATTTTTCTAACTGACAGTGCTTTCCACTAATTCCACGATTTATTTTTTTGTCTGTGCAATCTACATAGTAACATGGGGAAAATCTCAGGTTTGTAGTGTCAACCTTACACATTCTCATTCTTCACATCGTTCAGCTCCTTCTGAATTGACTTTTGCTATCTTGCATGCAAAAATGAATAAAAAAAATCACTGAGAAATTTACATACAATTTAACAGAATTCTGTGACACTGGCACTATCGCTCTCTTCTCTGATCTATGCACGTCAAACAATCTAGTCCTTGATTAGAAGCTATTGGTAAGAAGCTTTTATTTATTTTTGGTGTGGCACCTACTATATATTAGGCTTTTAAAAAAAAATTCTTCCTGTAAGTGCAAAACTCATGTTCTTTAACGTAATATGCAGGTAACGTGATAGTTTTAGTGGGGTTTACATCATTGTGACTGAGTAGACTGTAATTCTGTTGAAGACGCGCTAACAGAAGAAATCCAACCCGGTTGATCCAAACTTACAGGAACAAGACACCTTAAACAAGAAGTTATTTTACTTCTTCAAGTACCTAGAGTCATCAACATTTACTAAAAAGAACGAACATCCAGGCAGGTCCATCTCAGAGGAGAAGGTGCCTCAGCAGAGTTGCACAGATGACAGGCACGCATCCAAGCGTATCAGCTTTCCGTTTGGAGGAGCCCATCATTTTGTAGCGTTCTTGGCTAATTTGTGGAACAAGATTCCTCGCGAGGCGTTCTCCAGGAGGCAGCGCAGAATTCGCAGCCTTTGAGGCCCAGAGCGGCTTGGTGCCGTGTGCCTGGCCCCTCTCTCTCGCCGAGTTGGTTTGCGTGCCAGCGGAGACCCCTGCCTTCGCCAGCGACGCGCCTGATGCTGAGCCGGGGGGGGCGGGTGCTGAAGGGCAGCTCCCGCTGGGCACCGGGCATCCAGCAGCCCTTTCGGTGCTCCGGCCTCCAGCGCTGGCGGAAAAGAGACTCGGCCGTAGCGGAAAAGCCTATCTGTGCCCATCTCCTCACTTCTCAAGCACTAAAAATATCTTAGAAGATGTGGAGGCTTGAGTTCGGGGTTCTTTTTAGTGAATATGCCTCAGATAATGAGACAAAATCATTCTCTCTGACAATATTTTACTACGGACTGGGTAATACTAACTCGAATCCCTTTTCTGAGGGGAGGAAAAGGAAACAGAGTAGTGCCTTGTATGGATTCTGCAATCCCTTCCTATCTCGGCAGTTTATTATCCTCCAAATTAATTCTCAATGTTTTGCAAAAAACTATAATTAATTTCTTTAACATAAAGGACACATATTATACATAGAACTAGTTTTCTATTTATAGTCATCTTTTCCAAGTATTCTATTACCATCCCACATTTTGAAATGTCTTCATTACTTATGAATAGGCTATCTGCTGCTGTGTTTTTTCCCCCTTTGTAAAGGCCCATTTATGAAATCAGTTCAGTAGCTCATCCATTTTAGATTACTGGTTGACTTTCCTTTCAGTAATGATTTCTTTACTCCACCCCCCCCACCCCCCCCCACCCCCCCCAATATACACTGTAAGCCATTTCTTATTTCTTTTTAGTTCTCTGCAGAATTTACTCAGCCTTTTTTATTACTGTCCCTCTCTCTACATCGTAAATAATCCTGAATATTCTGATTTTCGCCCTGTTTCCTTTCATCATTTCAAGTAAAGGCGCCTTTGTACCACCGAATCTCTGAGCTACATCAATCACTTCTTGTGCCAGGTATCTTCCTTTATCAGATGAATTAGTTGTGATGTGCTTATGATATATTTAAATCCTTGCCTGTTTTTCTCTCTCCTTGTGTTTGTTTTCTTTTTAAATATTTCTTGCACCTATTTCTATTTCACTAGTTGCTTCGTTCCTTGAAAGTCATCAGAATTGTTAACAGCCTGATAGTTCCTGTTCTGTGCAGCTTCCCACATACACTCAGTCCAGGGAATTCACGAATTTATCGTGTGCAGAGCTAACACACCCTGCCTTTCCTCTGGTCGGACTCCACGTGGCTCAGACACAGAGCTGCAGCTCTGACGCGCAGGTTTTCTCTTTTCGCTCCCCCTTCGCAAATACCCCAGCAAAGATCAGTGCTAATGTTCTACTTCCATTTTATTATTCTGAGCAATTACTCGAAAGATCCTACTGATACAGGTTTGGAAGATCAAGAAAAACAAGAAATTCACTGTAATTATCAAGGACAAAATGAATACCAACACTTTACCTTAAACTTAGGATAAAAGTTATTGTATCACGTTCCACCTCAAATTCCTCATCAGACATTTAAGTTTTCACTAAATTCTAAGGAATTCAGGGCTGAGAAGGGTCTGCCCTGCTTGAGATCATCTTAAACCTGGCTTGTCCGTTTCCTCGCCGTGAAACGTGTGCAGTGTGCTTTCAGGGATTCTTCAAGAATGTGCTATCATGTTTTATCAACACAGAGCACTTACCAAGTGTTGATGCAAAAAGCCCAAAGGAACATGTGTAAACTGACTTCTTCAGAAGAAATCATGAGGAAGACCCGAGGGAGTTTAATATAGACACCAGGAGTAAAATTTGGTTATTAGAAACACTCTTCCAATGCTGAACGTATCCAACTGACTAACAAAAACCCCACGTGCACTTGGAAAGGAACAAAAGAACATAAAAGAAATGCAGTACAGCCTATGAAGACGACTATCAGAAGATTCAGCAAGTCTGATAACAGAGTGTCGGACGAATTGGATATCTGCATTTCCATTTTGTCAGAAATACTGGTACCTCAGCGTGTCGGGGTGGTAAGAGCAGGTGAGAGAAGAGAATTTTTAAGATAAATGTATTTGACTGAAGCGCCGCCCCTGCTCGTACGCATGAGCTTGTGGTGGCATTTTTATTAACGGATGAATCGGCTATTTTCAGTCACAGACAGGCCTACAGTGTTTATTAACTGATTAAAAACAAAGCAAAACACTTTTGCAAATTTAAATAAATTGCAAAAAAGAAAAAAAAAAGGTTGAAGTCATTTAAGATGCAAAGTAACCATCTACCATTCTGCTCACTGCCGAGTACTGCCCAGTGATGGTCTGTAGGCTTCCACAGGCTCCTAACTGGTAACACTAAAGTATATGAAGACACAAAAAGCTAGTCAAGGGTTCCTGAGGAACACATTTTGACTAAGTTTTTCTAAGACTCGGGGAGGGGGGGGGGAAGGAACTATACCAGCTGAGGCTGAGAAGATGATGTATGCAAGAAAAGAGAACAGGATCCTCCAAGAAGTGGGCTATGTTATTTCCCACAGTAAAATTTGTGCATTGAAAGCAATGCTATAATGAAAAAGCATCAAAGTTGCAGTTTATTATGCCTCAATGATCTCCAGAGTAAATCTGCTTAGTCTGCAAAGCAAAGGAGGATTTTCCCACCTTCTAGCTATGAAAATCTGAAACTAATTCTGTGTTCTCTGGCCACTCGTAATACAGGCTCTACAATCAAAACATAATTAACAACATTGCTGCTGCTGCTAATGAATAAGCTAGAAAAGAATCTACCTCGCTCTTATCTAACATTAATTTTCCAAGGAGAAAGGGAGAGAGAAAGGCAAGAATGACAAAGTAATATTTTGAGGTCAGAGCAAGCAATTGCAATACCATTCAATAAGCTAGTCACTTTCTAAGTATGATTAGTAATGATTAGAAAAAGAACCTCACCAAGAAAAAAAATAAAGGTCCATCCACCTTTCAGACTTTCCTGCTTTTAAACTTGACAAATAGATACCCGTTCGCACTTATTATTATCTCAGTCCTGTTCCTTAAGCCAAATGTTATGCTTGTGGCAATGAGTTCAGCTTCCGCAGCAGTAGAGGCAGAGCATATATTTCAAAACCAGGGTCAAGGCAAAGGGAATTGATGATGCTGTTACCAACATCTGCAAGCTGGCTACAGATCCTTTCACAGCTGGATCTATGAGCAAATCGGCACAGGCAGACCAACAAGTAGAAACAGCTTGGAAAATATTTCCTATGCATGCTCAGACTTTTTTTTTTTTTAAAGTCATAGCAGCTACAGGAAATTATAGACCCTTTCCCCATTTTTTCCATGATTTCTTCCTCAGTTTTGTCTACGAATTCAACCTCTTCTGTCCCCTCAAAATCCAAAAAGCAAAGCACAAAAAACCAAAAGCAGAATGTATTCCCTCCTCCTCTCCTTCAGAACAGCACAAGCTATTCTCAACATCAGGTCAATAACAACAAAACTAGGAGAAAGCTTTTCAATATTAATTTTTTAAGTTAGTCCAATTAAAGATAACACCTTCAATCTCCCTTATGCTGCATTTTCCAAACATTTTAAAACATTGGATACAAAATGCTGATCATGAAAGAAGCTGAAAGCTAGCTGCTGAGCTCTGCCAGGAGTAAAAACTTTGTCCCTGGGGAATTGGCTAGCAATTGGCCACGTGGTCCAGCGAGTTACACCAACCTTTGTCCTATTCCAAGGGCTTCCTTTAATCCAATTGTTTAGATACAGCTTGACATTATTATCCCAGATCTCATTACCACATTGCAGAAGAACAGGCCGTAAGTCCTGAATCAAGAATAAAGAACAGACTGCAAAATATAGTCAATTCTGATATTGGCTAACCTAAAAAATCTCTAATAACAAAAATGCATCTTTACTTGGAGCGAAGGGTGGACAAAAGAGTGATGGAAAAAATAATGCCAATATACTATCAAGAAACTACTGAGAAAAGAAAGTCCGAAGCTCCTCTCCTCCTCCAGGCTTTTTAGGTGTAGATTGCACTTTCATGTGAAAGACAGGGCTGGTGTCGAAACCCTGTTGAGAGCTGCCTGCTTCTATTGCAGCTGCACAGTAACGTGTCACGGAACAACTTACTACGAGGTCCCCCCCTTTCAATGGTCGCTCTTAAGCCATTATTTGTTGTCCCCAGGTTACTAAATTTACATTTCTAACTGTTAAAGCATTGTCTGGAGCTATCTTCCATCTCCGCAGTTTGAGGGGCAAGCTCAGTATTTTCCTGAATAATTTGAGATGTAATCAAATTTAGCAGGACAGCAGGAGATAAAAATCTCAGTGCGTTAGTAACTGTGAATACTCTTCCTTAGAATTACCATTTCATACAATGATTTCTCATCATCTGACTCACAGGCCACAGAAAGCGTTGCACAAAAATGCATTTATGTTTTCGGCCTTTACCGTGAATTCCATAAATTTTACTAGGTGTTGTTAAAAAGTATTTCTTTTTCTTTTTGTCAGCCAGTTGCCATCTGCTAGTTCCTGCATTAGAACAAACAGAAGCAATTGTTACCTATTCACGTTCATCATACGGCACGATCAAGCGCTCAGTAAACAAACTGCTCTCACCGTACCGCTCCAGCCTGCACGAGCACGGGCGCTTCTCCCCGTATGCAATGGGAGGTTTCAAACAACTTCCAGTTCCACTCAGCCAAAAACACTCTGATAAAAAATTTGGGACTCTGAAGACGCGGAGGAGAACAGAAGATAAATATACGCATGCGCAGGATAACCTGAAAGCAGCCTTCCCCTTACAGCTTTTGTGTGCATGTGCGTTTACTCCAGAAGTGACTCCAAACAGTATCTTTCTTACGCTTTCCTTAACAGGAGGCAGGTCACGAAACCTTGAAGGCAGGCAGCGATGACAGGCTCGCTCTGCCAAGCCCGGGGGCTCCTGCACGGGCACAGCGCTGGGCAAGCGCGGCGGGAGCGGAGGCGGCGGGAGCGGAGCCCTTCCAGAGGCTGCTGACGCCGCTGGGGCACGGGCACGCGCTCCCTTTGCCCCGTGGCCGTTCCGCCTGGACGGCCCCTTGAACGTGACGCGCAGCCTGGTGTCCAGTGTGCGTGTTTCTAGGTGAGGCCTGCAGTCATTTGGCTACCAAAATCAATAGTGGGTGTCGTTATTTGCAAGGCTGCTGCTGCTTCTAACTGTCTTGATTCTGAGGGCCTCTGTTATGATCAGCCTTGGTTATAGCCCTCTGGAGAGTGACACTAGACTCTCATGACATGCAACATGGAAACTGATGTCTCAGCCCTAAAAGTAGAAGTATTGATAAAAAAGCACACACAGATGCGTTCTGGTCTAGATGAAATTCAAATAAAATTAAATGGAAAAAAAATAAGCAAAGGCTTAAGTTGGACCCCAAGACTGCAAAACTAGGTAGAATGTGGAATGAAGGGGAAGAAGAATGCTTTTTTTGAACTTCTAACTAGTAATTCAGACTAGACTTAGCATATGAAAGGGCATTCTTCATGGAGACCCAACAGTGAGACAGAAATCATGCTTTTACTAAAAACCTGTTAAGTGAATATGTTTCATGATGACAATCTATAACTTGTTGCATAAGACACTTAAACGCTTACTGTAAATAGCAAGAAAGCTATTAAAGCTAGAAAAAAAATATACCAAAGGCAGAAATAAAAGTTCAGTGAAGCTCTTGGAGAGAACGGTCTTGGATGTTCCATTTGCACCTCAGTGACACGGCGGATGTAGGGAAGGTGTAAAGTTACCCAGCGTAGCAGAGACCCGCAGTTACTACAGTTGCCTTCCCCTCGGGTGGAGGTCCCAGCTAGCCTGCAGGGACTCCCCGCTCCGCAAACTGGCAGACTAAGGAACAGCTAAAGCAGAACTGGTTAGATGAAGTCTAGGATCGTCTCACTGCAACTTTGTTCTCAGTTTTTGTGAAAGAGAAGTAAATCAATGTAGGATATAATACTTTAGTTTGCTAGAATAAACTTGTGGTTTTCCACTTTAAAAGATATCTAGTGTTTAAAGCAAGCCCAGTGAATGACATGTCTAAAAGTGCTCTCTCTTCACCCTTGATAACGAGCCGAAGTAAAGCTGCGCTGTAACGAGCTATCTGCGTGTCCGCAACCCCAGAGACGTTTCAAAATCTGAGGAACCGGAGTGAACTTATCACTGCTTATCACTGAGCTTCGTGCAGCAGTTTAGAAGCCGATATCATCACGTGCCATGGCAAGTCTTTCCTGGCCGTCATTAGCCAGCAGCCCCCTGCCTACAGGTAGGAAGCAGAAAGGCAACCTAGAAGATCAGCTAATCCAGCGTCATCAGAGTGAGAGACACTATACCAAGGAGGAATACCTTCTTCAAGCCATTGGCCAACAAAGCTTAAGACAGAGGAAAAATGACAGCTATCAAAAAGGATGCTTAAAGGAGATGCTCAATTGAGTAGGAGACTGCAAGTTCAAACCACCATCCCCTAAAGACTGTAAGACAAGAAGCAAGTATTTTTCTGAATACCTTTCCAGACTCCAGTTCATGCATCCTGAATCAGAGGGATTTTCTTTTTATTTATTAGTCTTCAATGAATTATTTCTCTATCATTTTTAGTCACTGTTGAACCCATGTAAACTTTTAGCACCCACAACTGCAAGAATTCCGCAGCTTAATCATACAGCATGAAATGCCACCTCCTTATGTTTGTCTTGAACCTGCCACCTTCTTTTAGTTGCCGTTCCCTAAGCCTTGTATTAGTGTTCAGCGTGTGGTCATCTCCTACTCATCTTCCCCGTGCAACTAATGGATTTATACTTGGCTAGCACACCCTTTTCTACACCCATAGTCACCCATAAAATATTCTAGGCCCTGAAATGACAAGTCCTCAAATTCAAGGGACCAAATCTCACACAACAGCTCTGAAGCTGGGTTCGGGGCATAATTACTGCTGTAGCCATTGATCTCGATGGCAGGGGCATTGATACCACACTGCAGGGCAGTTCAGGGTTAAGTACATTCTGCTAATGAATATGTATGATCTAACCCAAAACGAACACGGAGGTTGCTAGCAAGAGACTGATGAGTCTTAGATTGTTTACCAATGGAGATTGAAGCAATGCCAAAAAATATGCCTGCTTATCCAATATATCTAAAACAGTTAAGGTTGGATTGATGATGTTCTGGAGTTGTTTCCCTGCCTTGGGGATTGCGGCAAAATTTAAGAGATGCAAAGCAAAGAATAAGTGCAGGAATGTGAAGCTCCTCAGCAGTATCTTAAAAACAAAAACAAAACCCAAAAAAACCCCACAATGCAAAAAAAAAACAAAAAAAAACAAAAAAAAACCAAAACCAAAACCCCAAGCCACTTAAAAAAAATTCCCTCGCTAGTGGGATTACAAACTGTAAATGTTTACCAGAAAGGGTGGGATAGCTCGATAATCATGATGTTGATGGAAATGTGCCCTTGGCTGATGAAGGGTGATGACCTTATGAAAGAATTTCTGTAAGGGAGTGTGCAGGAACTACACAATTCTTCCCAGTTGTTCCAAGAAAGACTCAAGTTACCAAATAGCCAGGAGCAACTCGGGGAGGAAAGAGAGTGCTGCTGGTTGTGAATGTTCTAGGGGTGCAAAGGAGGTGTCTGGAAAGTGACCTAGGAGACATTCCAGCGTGGCAGTTTCAGGGCTGAGGAGATCTACAGGGCCTGGAAGCCAAGGAGCAGCGTCCATGCAGTCAATGATCCTGATCCTCTTAAAGGCTGTGAGCTGATAGCCAAAGTAAGGCAACATGTGGAATAACAGCATGGTTTTCTGTGGATGATAAGCAGCAGATTCATTGCATGGCTTTAGTTGCTGTGCCTGAGAAGTCCAGGTACAAGTCTTTAAGTGTTCTGTACCAAGCAGTCTCCGCAGCAGGACAGAGCAGGAAAGCAGACAGACTCCGGCAACGGAGCTTCCTAAGGCTGAAGGTAAATCAACACCATGCATCGCAGAGTAGTCGAGGCCGGAAGGGATGGCACAAGACTGGGCAGCCCAACCCGCTTCCTCAGGCAGGGTCAGCTAGGGCAGGCTGTCCAGAAGCGTGCTCAGCTGGGTTTTGAACATCTCTATGGATGGAGACTCCACAGCCTCTCTGGGCAACCCATTTCAGTTTGACCACCCTGGCAGTTCAGTCAGTTTTCAGTCTGCCTGTCCCAGAAAATCAAATTAATCAGAAATCGGGATGGAAGATTTGTGTCCAAGTTATCTTTAGCACCCTTCTCTGAGCTGCCCTAATTTCACAAAAACCTTTAGATATTAAGAAAACAACATTTCATGTTTAGGCATATTATTTAATTAGGTTAATTAATTGTAGGTTAAAAAATAAAAGAAGGGCTCACTAGCTTGATTATTTCAAAAGTTGCATTTAGTAATTTGGATGCTTGGC
Source organism: Platalea leucorodia (assembly GCF_965183815.1). Classification (NCBI taxonomy): domain Eukaryota; kingdom Metazoa; phylum Chordata; class Aves; order Pelecaniformes; family Threskiornithidae; genus Platalea; species Platalea leucorodia. Next base: position 57,332,850 of record NC_138830.1, on the reverse strand, counting down.
ATTAAGCAGCTCCAGCAATCCAGGCTGGTGGCCAGTATTCCTCCATAGCTGAAACAATGCTTGAGCTCCCAGTGCCACGTACTCAGTCAGTTGTTTCCTCTTCCTCTTTAGTACATTAAATTTCTTTGTATTTGTTTAAGTTCTAGGCAGCAGGAATGAAAAAAATCCTGTCATCTTTCTTCCTGAAAAGCCTCAGATACTTAGCACCACTAAATATTTGGCAAGATAAGTGACAGAGCTGCTCTAAAATAGTCATGCATTTTAGAAAAAAAAATTTGGTATGTCTGTTGTCTCTTTTGTTAACGTGAAAGGTGAGCGAAGTAAAACATGAAGTGGCAAAATACTGAGGAATGAGACAGAAGACATGTCCATGTCACAATTTAGTTGTAAGGTTATCCTATTTCCTCTTGTTTCTGAGGATCTGACATGCTGATTTTTTCAGAAAGATGCGCAGGAGACCAAAGTAAAGGTTTTTGGATCTTGCTAGCCCGAAATCAAGGAAAAAATACCTGTTAACTTTCCCCAGAGGTATTGTTTGGTTTTCCCTATGCTGGTGACTCAGAAGCAGCCTGGGAAGGCTCAGACGCCTGTCCGCGGGCATCGGCACAGTTAGCCCTTGCAAGCGAATTGGTAAAAGGGTGCTGCAAGGCCACGAGCTATTAGGCCAGTTAAAAGACCACGACTTTCAAATCACACCCTTCTTTGGGACCACACGCAAATAGCGCGGCATAGGTTTCCACAGCTGCTCAGAAAAGCGATGGATCGGGAGCGCCAGAACCTGGGACTTTCCGCACCAGCGGTGTCACGCCAGGCTAGGTGAAGACTTTCGTTTGTGAAGATCAAACGGGGATGCCTCCCTCATCGCTGAAATTGTGCTGTGGACCAGATTATCCCATTAGCCCTCCCATGTGGGGAAAAAAGTACTTTTTTTTCTTCAACAGAAGAACAAAGACAATTGATTTTTCTGTTTATAGAGAGAAGGAAAAAAAACCTCAGGCAAAGTCCTCATTCTCTAGTACTTGTTTTAAATACGGCATGTGGTGCGGGGGTTTTTTATTGCTGAAACAATTGCATCTCAAACTATGAAGCTTGAGTGTTCTCCAACTCACACCTGGGTCAGTGCCATGACTTCAGTGGAGGTTTCTCCGAGTTGTAGAAACTTCTTTTCTGGGGGGGGAAGATGTCTGGCATCTGACACAACTGGCCTTCTAACCAAAAGGAAGAGACTGCAAAGCTCTAATACCTGATCTGATTTACACTATGATTTGTAGCTACCAAAATATTTAAAGTACAAAAAAAAAAAAAGTATTATTTCAGTTTTCTTGGAAGCACACAGAGCCACTGTAGCACACTGACTGACAGCAATTATATTTTACCACCCTTGAAGCAACTACTCAGTACAAATTTTAGGTAAGAAACTGCCAAACAGTTCCCTCAGTTACTATGCAAGAGCCCCGATAAAGCAGCAGATGACTTTGTAAAACGCAGGCTCTCTATCTGAATCCACTAAGAAGTACAGCTCCAGCTGGGTAACTTTCCTTCTAGCAACGCACTCACTGTTACAAGCTTAATTGTCAAAAATCCTTGTGACAGTAGGACATTAGGGACTGTGGGACTGGTCTCTGGAAGCGGACAACAGCACGTCTACCATGTATAGCATTCTATGTTTCTGTAGGAAAAAATTCACCGACATTTGCCAACAGTTGCTTTGAGATGAGGACCATATTGCAAACATTCTGCTACTGAAACAGTTGTGTAGCTCAGTACATTTCAGGATTACTTATGCTAAAGTTTAATTTAGGTTAATTTAATTCCTCGTTAATTCGGGGAACTTGGTCCCTTTGCAAAGGGTGGCACAGACGCTTCATAAATGTTTGCTCCCGGATTAAAATATTTTTGGTGTGGTCTGCATATGGCTCACTAGCAGCCTCCTAGATTTATCTGGATTATTTGTTGAATTTATTGAAAAGTACACATACTAAATTAATTTTAAAAAAATTCCTCATGGAAGACTACTGTTCAGTAAATAGGAATGCCAATATCCTCAATGCTAGCAGCCCCAGCTGAAGCAGTTTACTTAAACAGGAGGAATTAACTTCAGGGCAGTTAGTCTCCTGAATGTCAATAGACAGGAGCACTGAGAAGGCTGCTTTTTTTTGTGCTATTGGTTTGGGAAGAGGAATCTTTGAAAGCAGAAGACAGGAAAGAACAAAACCATCACACTAATCATTAATGGATGAATTCTAATGCCAATTATTAAAGATAATTCTAATATTTGTCTCCCAGAATATGGACTTTTCACAGAAGAAACAGTACAGGAACATGCATGTACCAGCTAAGTCTTGACTTTTTGTTTGTTTGTTTTTATGGGTTTTTTGTTTGTTTGTTTTTTAAATCATCAGCAGAGGAAAGCCAGTTGTAAAAGACAGAGCAACTCCTGATGCCCAGTTACCTGCTTCCTGTAAAAAGGACAAACACATCCTCATCCCGCCCCAAAACCCCCCATGCACCAATCTGAGAGGCCTCCCAGAGCAGCTGAGAGCTGAGAGGAGGTTGCTTCTACGCCTGAAGAGCGTCTTGCAGCTAAGCGAAAGCAGAGAGGAAGAGTACGCGGCAAGTTTCTCATTCAGTCAACATACATCCACCTTGACGTTAAAAACTCCAGACCCTCAGCAAAAGGTAGTTCTACCCAGGTTTTGCCACCACATAGCGAAGCAAACACTTTCTGTTAACTCGACCTAATGACTTGAAATCATAAGCCTGTACTCCAAATTCAAAATGGAATGGTAACGCTGTATTTTCTACCTTTGTCTCAGTACCAAGGGAAAATGAGAAGATCTCAAGCCAGTTGCAACTTCTCAGTTTTTTAGATCTCTCTGGATATTTTCAAATTCAATCTGACATGTCTCAGCTGTGACACTGTAAAAGGGACAAGGACTAGCCCAACAAGCAAGCCTGTCTTCAGTCTGCAAGGAAGGACATAGATAGTTCCATCTTTTTAAAAAAAAAAAAAAGAAAAAAAACCAACAAACCCAAAGCCATAGCAGAATAATTTGTTTGGCAAGTGATTTTCTTCTGGGTACCTAAAGTACAGGATGAGTGGCTGTCCAACCATTGTTTTGCAATTGCAGAAGTAAGTTTGAGGCCATACTTGTGTTTGGCTAAACTAAAACTCTGTAGGTGAAACAAACACCCAAAGGACAAATAAAAACGTTGTTCTACATTGCAACACCTTAAAGAGAGATGTTACCTCAATAAATAACACTTCCTAAGATTCAAAACCAATTTAAGTTCAAACAAAACCTGAAAGCAAACCAAAAGCTATTGGGGGGGGGGGGGCCAAAACAAACAAACAAAAAAAGTCAGAGCATGTAAAAAAATCTGCTTTCCTGCAGGAGCTACAGGAGAATACCTTGTGGCTGTTCCACAATCCTGTTCGCGTTGAGATCTCAAGAAACGAGCACAGTTACGGATAAGTTCTAAGCAATTTACTGCCTCTTTCACCATCCAATAAATTAGGAAACAAACTTCAAAACACACTGCCAAATAAGTTTGTGTGTAGCTTAAATAGGAGATCTGAGAAACTTTCAGATATTCAAGAAAGTTGGCATTGCCCACGCAGCGTGAATATGCACTTCTCCCTGGAGTCATCAGCCAAGCCTCTACTATAAAAAGCTCCGTTATTGCAAAGCTAAAGAACAAAGACTAAATAAACCCCCCTGCAGACCCAACATCCTATCACATGCTTAGTGCAATTAATGTGACAAGGGGGTAGTCCTTAGACTGATCAAATCTCAACTGATATGCTTTCTCTGCCAACATACCATCCAAGGAGAGCACATAAATGGGGGGGGTTACAGGCGTTTCCCCCCCCCAAATTATCTCAGAAATTTCATTTTGCATACATATCAGTGATGAAAACGTTTAGCCTTGAGATTAGGCTGAGTTACAGAAATGTTAATGTGATTATGGTCATCACATCCGATATTCGCAGTACGCCATCTGTAACGCCCATAAGTAGATGAAAATCTTTGTCAAATGAGGGGCCTAGGGGAAAGGGTTCTTGGTTTTGCTGACAGCCATAAGAGGAGGTAGCACAGTATTCCAGTGTACACAGGCAAAATAAACACAGAAGTCCAAGGAATAAAAATATTCTAAACTACTTGGGCTAAATATTTGAGACTTTAAATATTTGAGCATTTAAAATGCTACACTAAATTAGGGCTATTGCATGTAGCACTCTGCAGTTTAATGCATATTTCTATATTCACTTAACATTTATTTCCCATTGAGTTTTAAATCAAATGGTGGAACGCCACTCCTTTCCCATCAGTATTCTGGTGAAGAATTTTGGAACACCCAACTGCGCTACTTAGTTCCATCTGTTGACGTTTCTTTCCTTGCCGCTTCATCCGCTCAAGCGCCCGAGAAGTTCCCCCTTGCCAGCACGCGTTAAGTCAGCCGCTAAAGCTCACCGCCATCCCATGTCTGTCCACGCTGCAGAAGTGAAGACATGGGGCGTTGTTTATCTAGGCAGCAGGGACACGTGGAAACAGCCTTTAAGTATTTAGAAGGTTGTGACAAGGAGTGAAAACCTTTCTGCATGTTCATGGAACACAATAAAAGTGGAAGGAGGTACAAATTGTAGCAAGGGAGATTTAGATTAAGTAAAGAAAAAACCCCTCTCAAACAGTAAAGGTAATTAAGCACTGGAATACATTTCCCATAAGGGTATCAATCGTCTCCATCGAGGGAGGAACCTTTCATGGTCTTTTCCAGCCCTGTATCCAAAGATAAATCCTTGACATCCCTTTCAGCCTTTTATCTCCTTACACAGGTTCACAGACAGTTCTTCACCGTTATCTCGCAAGATAACCAAGTTTGATTTTTTCATTTAACAAATGGCGTGGGGTTACTAAATCTTTTGGTATAAGAAGTTGCTTGTCTAAAAGACACCAGTGATCCATAAAGTCTGACAGCCTGTCTGCAAGAGCTGCCAGCATCAGTTTTGGGAGAAGCAGCTTTACCTAAGGGGCTTGAAGAATAATCTCTCTCTTTGGGTCCTCCTGGTCTCCAGCCACCAGAGTCAGTACAAATCGCCTACTTCACAAAACTGTTTTAAAAGTCATTAGAACTTAAGATTTTTCTTGCAATAGTTCTGAATCTTACCATACTCTTCATATGCATAAAATAGTCCTAAGGGCTAATTTTAAATTAGGTGGGAAAAAGATTTCCATTTGCTAGTTTTGATCTTCAGTTTTGAATTGTATCAAGTGCTCTTCTGCTTTTGGGTGTAACAAAGACTGAATAGGAGTCTCTTTCATACATTGTATTTTTGTGCACTAACAATCTTTCAAGAAAGCTCCAATTGTTTTGGCAGATTACATACACTATTTATCTACGCAGAGTATTCTCCCATTAAATGGGACATATATAGGTTCTACTGTAAATTCCTTTAGAGGAATTGCCGAATAAGCATTCATGCCGTACTCACAATGGGAGATAAGTATCTGATCTGAAATTTCAGCACTGTGGTGGTTAAAACAGTGAGAGAAAAACAACATTGTTTTGCACTTAGAAACCTGTTTCTAATCAGCTGAGCTACTCCTATGGGGTCAAATAAAAATGATTAGCTTATTAAAAGCATAGCTTTGCTATTTAATAAGCAAAAATGATTGAAAATTCTGTTCCAGATCCTGATAATTTTAGTGTTTCTAGTTAAGCCTGCAAAATTGCATTCATTATTAGTGTCTAGATTCATTAACAATTCAATTTATAGATATTAATGCTTATAATGCATGCTTCGCTTGCCAAAACTTGAAGAGAAATTGTTTCAATTAGCTTTCATGGATCATGAATCCTACCGGCTGGGTATTTTTAGACAAAAGATACAAACACATCCCCAAGCAATGCTAATGCACAGCTGGGATTCGTATGTAAGGTCAGCTAACAGTTTAAAAGGAAAAACAAGTAAACGGGTTTTACGCAGAACAGTTAGACAGGAACAGAACCAATCAAATATTTGCAAGTCACACTCCTCCCCCTAAAAAAGCCAGGATTCACTGGGTTTTGTGCTGTATTTTTAAAAAGCCAAACTGGGAAGATATGAACTAGTGACTAGGTTAAAGAATATTTTTCAGCATGTGACTAAGCATACTGGCTCTATGTGCAGGCCCAAGGCAAACTGTTCCGTTCTCATTTTCATTCAAACTATATAATTAAAAGCAGTAAAGATGCACAGATGTAACCAAGGACATAATTTCGCTCGACATTCGCTCCCCTTTCCTTAGGTCAGTTACAGTCAGGGGGAAGAAACAGAAATCTACGCAAACAGTTTTGCACTACACGTGAGAATAAAAGAACCAGAAGATCGCAGAACAAAAGCCTCTGTTGGCCGAGCCGGTGGCGGGTTCAAGCGCGTTACGACCAGTGCCATCCAGCGCGTGAACAGAAGGGCCAGGAGGAGCAAAGCCTTCGTCCAGGCTCACAGCGACGCCACACCAGAAAGAGCCGAACTCTGCCAGACTCCGGGCTGTTATGCGATTGCATGTGCTGTGCGTGAACCAAGGCACGCAGCCTCAGGGTAGAGATTAGCGATTTTATCTGAGCACGTAAAGGAAAAGCAACCAGAATCACTTGGGTCCACAGGCTGGACTTCATTAATATAAAAAAGTTACTACAAAAAGTTGGCTTTTATTATTGCCAGTAATCCATTACCCTTCCTTCTCCTCTTCTGAGCATTGTAAACACCGGCTGGAAAATGGTGGGATTTTAGGGCAGCTACTGCACAGAAGGTACCACAAGGTGCATCGGGTGGTACATCAGATGGCTCTACACTCGGTGCCGGTCCCCACGGAGAGCCGACCTGCTGCTCCTGCTTCCTGAACACGGGGCGACGTGGCACGAGGACTTCAGTCGAGCCGAAGCCTGCAGTCCATAATGCTGACAGCACCACAGCTTCCCTCCGACCTGGCCCATCTGCCTCCGAGATCAGACCGTCTTCCAGTCCTTACAGGTATTGACCCCTCCCCGATTCCGTGGAACTGAGAACCTAAACACGATGAAAAGATGCTGGCTTTGCTTTGATTTTCCTTTTTGGTGGTTCATTGCCATTTCTGTGGGCAATGTCACTTGAAAAACAGGGTGAGGATTTCCAGTTCAGCCTTTTACCAGCGGAGGGAGAGGGGAAAAAAGGTCTTCAACACATGAGCAGCATAGCTAAGGAACAGTCTGCTTTCAACTCATGCCCATGTTATTTGTCTAGAAGGTAGTTACTGTATTCTCTCTGAAACAGCCCTAAGGAAGGTATTTTCAGGAACAGGAAAGATTCAAAGAAAATTAGTGTTTCTGCAAACCGATAACTAGTTTGTGGCTCTCCTCTCGGAGAACAAGGTAAGCTAAGTTCCAGTAATACTGAACATACTCGGTATTTTATCCAAGCAGCCTACCCAACCATTCCTCGATAAAGCTGGTCTTTGTTTCAAAAGTGTCTAGACTATACAGATCAATCAAGTTATTTCTTTTGAGTTGGCTTATTTTTGGAGAGCAGCACTCTGGAGAATACCATCCTAATGGCTGACCACAGAGGTGTCTCACACAGTCATTTCGCTGCTAGGCTTCAGCATATCTATCTCATGTTTATTTGTAGGGCAGAGAGTCAGGCCCACACTAAATTCTTTGCCAGTGACGTGAGAGCATATGCTCAGCTGGAATTTCTCTGCAGAGAAAGGCAATTAAGAAAAAAGATTTAGAGGACTAACATCAGCACTGAAGTGAGCTGGAACCCGGTCTGCAGACCAGCAGTCTTTGCAGCTGACCCACTGCCGCTCAAGACAGCTTCAGGGCCAGCCATCTCAGAAGTACGTCTTTCTAATTAAAAATTTTTGTGGAGTTAGGACTTGAGTCAGGGTAACCTTGTTATAACTCAAGAAAAGGCAGACCCAAATGATCCATCTTCCACAGTTTAACTTCACCCTAAGTTTACCAGTGCATTAGTAGGCGGTGGTCCACATTTCACTCCTAGTTTGAACCACGTTGCTACTTAAGCACCGTAAGGCACAAAAAGCTGCTGGGGGTGGCGGGACAGAAATCACGATCTTTTCACAGATTCTCAAAAATCTTCGAGTGACTCAAAATTTTCCAGGCCTCGTTCCTTCACTCGGGTTTTCACTCTGTTAGATTCAGATTAGGGCCAAACAACTGGAAACAGTGGTACCAGAGAACAGACCACTGCTCCATTCAGGCTTATATTTCGGCAAAGCAGACAGTATGAAGAAGCCCCTAGGCTACTTGCACTTACAGCCAGGCTATTTCAGGCCTCAGAATTAACACAGAAAAGTCACCTAAACAACTATTTTTAATGATCTGATGTATGTCCTCAGCAGCACCAAGCAAAAAGGAACATAAGCTCACAGACCTTAACCTCCACTATCCATGTTCCCAAATTCATTAGTTCAAGATTATAGTTTGAACAGTACATTAAAAGAGTCAACTAATTTAATAAGCAAAACGCCTCAAAAATATATTAGAAATGACAATGATAGCCTTACTGCCAACAGCTGTGGTCAGCAATGAAATCATTAGCAATACTGCATTACTATTCAAGATGTAATAATAATTCATTTGGTTTAGAAAGTCCGCAGAGGCCTGACTTGCTTTGCCATGAAAAAGAGAGCTCAAACAGATTCAAATTACAAGAAGATCCTGTTCTTTACCTCCCCCACTTCCTATAAACATGCTTTCATACATCTTCCACCAGCATCTAAACGGTCTGATTATTCCTTTGACTATGTAGAATCATAGAATAGCCCGGGTTGTAAGGGCCCTCAGAAGATCATTTGCTCCAACCTTTCATGGGAAGAGGAGCCTAGATGAGATTATCTAGCACCCTGTTCAGTTGAATCTTGAAGACCTCCAGTGATGGGGACTTCGCCACATCCCTGGGGAGGTTGTTCCAGTGATTGATTTTTCTCACTGTAAAAAAATTTCTTTCTTATATCAAGATGAAACCTCTCCCAGTGCAACGTGTATCTGTTGCCCCTTGTCGTCTCCTTGCGAAGAGAGCGCCTCTACCCTCTTTGTAGCTGCCCTTTAAGTACTGGAAAACTCTGATGAGGTCCACCCTGAGCCTTCTCTTCTCCAGGGAGAAGAGACCTGACTAACTCCTGTGGTCTTTCCTCATAGGTCAGGTTCTTCAGCCCTTTGATCACCTTTGTGGCCCTCCTTTGGACCCTCTCCAGTCTGCCTGCATCTTGAATTGTGAGCCACTGCTGGAAAATGAAAGCCACTATTAGAAAGCAGAGGCTTGCAAGAAAATGGCACTCAGGTCTGAATTGGTCCTAAATCAAACAATGAAGTACCTGTCCCCTGTATTGCCTTAAGCTACAGTGAATAAAGAAATTAATCTCTTGAGGTCAGTTAGCCAATCTTCAGCAAGCATACACATCTTTAGATTAAGAATTTTTTTAGAGCTGGCCTTTGGACCTTCATATTTTGCATATACTGCATGAGCCACTCTGACAGTGTCCTCTAGGAACATCCAGTCAAAGCAGAACATCGAGAACTACCCCCTTATGTCACAGCTGTGGCCCCTCCTGTCCCTTCTTCTACAGCATCCAGGACATGGAAACCGCTCTGTAACTGTCTACTGTCATCCTCTTTGGGTCACCCTACAGTGTCTAGAAGTTCTTAAAAATCCTCAGGTTACATGTATACATGTCAACAAGTATATAAAAATAACAGAAGGCATTAGAGTGTTTCAGTGTCAGCAGATCATCAACCTGTGATCTCTGGGTGATTACTAAAAGGAGGCAGAAAAGTCAGAAATGCGAGAGTATTGGCAGGCTTAATTCGAGTAAGTAGGGGTTTACAAATCTGTTTTGTTCCAAAACTTGTAAGGATGCACAATCAGAAAAAGAGAGGGTGAAGAGACACTGTTCTGCATTTTTAATTACACATAGATACAGATTTTACCTGCTTTTAGTACTGTATACCTTGTAACTTAAAGTTGTTTGTGGTTTTTTTTTCTTTTTTTTTTTTTTTTAAAACTTTGTTTCATAGTTTAAAGAGGATTTCTCCTAAGAAAAATTATCATTTAAAGAAGATAAATCAAATCTCTCCCACTCTTTAAATGCAATTTTGTTGAAGGACACACTGCACTGCTCAAACATCATTGAATGTTGGGTTATCATCTGTACTCCACTCGTCCTAAAAAACACCATTTGGTCGCTACATTGCAAGCTTATGCAGACCCTAGGAAAACCAGCAGAACTTGTAGTTCTTGTGCTATTCAAAAACCCCAGAAATCATCACAGTAGATTTTATTAGAAGTATTTAGAGATTTGTTTAGTTTATCAGTTCATATTTGCTTTCCCCCCCACTTACAAGAAAGTTTAATATACAAACATACATGACATGCTATGTCTGCAGCCCAAAATTATTTACAAACATTTAACTCATTTCAGACTGCTACCACCTTTCTCTTGACAGACTTCAGTATAGATGGGCCTTGTGGCCCGATTTTCACAGCCCTAGCCCTAAACTTGGTGGTACATCATACATACATGCTAAAGCCGCCTACGCTGCAGACTTGCTAGTGCCAACCACATTTCTGTTCTTCACCTGTGCAGAGAGATACTAGGGGCAACAGTACTGCCCAGTTTTAGTCTTGATTTTCCTAAATGCAATCAGGTCTGAGTTTTGATTTTAAACAAAATGCATCCTTTTCCTATTTTTTGTTAATATATTAAGAACATTTTAAACTGTATTCTTAAAGATTAGTAGTAACAAAGATGGGAGAACATGGTACACCTGTAACAGGCACTTCAGAAAAATATATAGAATAGAATCCTAGAATCATTTAGGCTGGAAAAGACCTTTAAAGATCAAGTCCAACTGTTAACCCAGCACTGCCAAGGCCACCACTAAGCCATGTCCTCAAGCACCACATCTACCTGACTTTTAAATCCCTCCAGGGATGGGGACTCAGCCCCTGCCCTGGGCAGCCTGGGCCAGGGCCTGACAGCCCTTTTGGGAAGAAGTTTTTCCTAATATCCAACCTAATAATAAATAATTATTATATATATAAATAATAAATAAAATAAACCTGCCCTGGCGCAGCTTGAGGCCGTTCCCTCTCGTCCCAGCGCTTGTTCCTGGGGAGCAGAGACTGACCCCCCCGGCCCCAGCCTCCTTTCAGGCCGTTGCAGAGAGCGATGAGGGCTCCCCTCAGCCTCCTCTTCTCCAGGCTGAGCCCCCCCAGCTCCCCCAGCCGCTCCTCCCCAGCCTTGTGCTCCAGCCCCTGCCCCAGCCTCGCTGCCCTGCTCTGGCCACGCTCCAGCCCCTCCATGGCCGCCTTGGGGTGCGGGGCCCAGCGCTGAGCACAGCATTCGAGGGGCGGCCTCACCAGTGCCCAGCACAGGGGGACGATCCCTGCCCTGCTCCTGCTGGCCACACCGGTCCTGACACAAGCCAGGGTGCCATTGGCCCTCTTGGCCACCTGGGCACCCTGCTGGCAAGTAGCTCCTTTCCTGCATAAACCTCTGAAGAAAAGTGCGAAGAAGAGTGACAAACTGCTTTTCATTGTCAAAGCCTGAATCTATCAATGCTGGAAAGTTTCCCAACTGGTGGTTGGGTTAGGTGGAAGATCCTGTACTATCAGCAAAGTGTTTTTGTTTTTAATTTCTTGGAGAGTAACTCAGGGAAAGGATTTGTCATTTTGTTGGGGTTTGTTGTTGTTAATTAGACAGCTTCCTTTGGTGGGAAACATACTACAGGGTCCCTGTCCTCACAAGGGAAGCAAAGGCAAGCTCCCCAGTGCTCCTCCCGTAACTCTTGGACCACTTTGGCCACAGTTAAGGAGCTAAAGTAACCCCAGATAGTAACTTTTTCATTGCAGGGCCAAATCTCACTATTTTTCCACCCTTACAAAAAGGGAATTACTAGCTGTATTTCCTATCCCTACTCCTAAGCACACCCACATCTGAATTATGACGACGGGCAGATAAAGACCGAAACCTGGCATCTTATGACATCTCCCCTCTTTAGGGTTTTGTACATCAGTGACACCACGTTGCAGCCCACCTGGGAACTAAGTAAATGGATAAATACACTCCGAGAGGAAAAGGACTCTCTACTGTTGGATTATGTTTAGGTTCAGCATTTTAACAGTTTTCTAGGTTTTGCAACCAAGTCAGATCAATGCTGAAAACACAGAAAGAATAGCATAGACAAGGGACCCGGATTTTTATTTATTTTAAAAAAAAAAACAAAACAAAACCAACCCTTTCCCTGAATAAGCCTAGACAAGATTGCTAAAGACAAAGGTGTGTACAAACGCTCCCACAAACACTAAAGAAGTCTATGCAGTATTCCCCAGAGTCCTACGTGAAGAAAACCAGGGTGCATCAAATTCATCTCTTAAATAATTGGGCCCTCATGTTCTGAATTCGCCTGTTTCCAGATGTTCTTCAGATGGCCTCAAGATGCTGGTCACCCTACAGCTCATTTCAATTGTCTAGTCCTGAAGTGAGTAACTGAACTGGGGTCTACATATGAAAGCAACTATACAATTCCATTTGTCTCATTTTGAGCAGATGGGAAACCAGCACACATGCCATAGCTGCTAAGTACTCAAAAGCAGAATAAAAACTAACAAAAAATAAATCAAGAACTTATGTTACAAGCAGCTTGTCCTGCTCCCTTCGAGAACCTGGTATAAGCTTCTTCCAATCTGCCAGCATTATCCCAGGCTTGCCTAGTTCTCATACAGTCCCATACTGTCACCAACACTTTCATTTCACGAGCCAGCTCGCAACAACGATGAAGCAAAGCTGAATGCTATTATCACGTAAAACACACTGTAAGAGACACAGTCAGGAAAAGGAGCAATACTGCATGAAAGAGAGGACCCAGACTAAACGACTAAGTGCCCCAAACCATTCTGTTTAATGGGTAAGTTGTGGAGGGACAACTCCGTCTGCTTCAAGTACCAAAGATGCAACAAAACTACCCATCAGTCTGCAGAAGACCTGTGAAATCACACGTGCACTCTGATTTATCTTCCCCCGTAACTGGGAGGTGATCAGCTCGAGCTAACAGCGCATCCATTCTACATGTCTGAGATTGCCAGATTCTGCCTATGGATCATAGAATCATCAACCTCCTGTGCTGGAAGGGACGCACAAGGATCATCGAGTCCAACTCCTAAACACACCCAAGTCATCCCCGCTGACGAGGGGATACAGAACTAGCTTGCAAGCTGTAGCCTGGAAGTCTCCCAGTACCTGCAAAACATCAACAAACTAAGATCTTGTGACACTTGAAGGGAGCGACCAGAGCTGGGAGGTGTTCCTGTGACGCCTGCCCCATACAGAAAAGGTGTCAATTTGGGTTCTTCAGTCTTGCACATAGTGGTATCGGATTTTGGACTGATTTCTGCAGCTTGACATGAGACATTTCACAAGCTACAAGTCCCCTTTATCTGGGGATGCAAGTTCCTCCTTGGGGTGTCTACAGATTTATTTGTATTTATTATCTCGAAAAAGATACAAGTAACTCAAGTTTGTCACTGCTATCTATACCCATCTCCAACACAAGATAGCTTAATGGTTAAAAATAAATTACAGGTTTATACAGAGTCAGGAACATCAGATTTCCAATTACAGAGCTAGAAACAAGATTAAAAGTAATTAAGAATTACGTATATTGTTTAAAACAGGAAGATTCTCTCTTCAGTTTACCTCATCTAGAATGCCTCTGTTTTGCTAGCCACAACAGTTGTGCACTGAGTCCACAGATTCACCCGGTTTTCCACGTGATCATCTCGGACCACAAGTGGTTAACGCTGGCTGGGAGGAGTGACAAACCCTGCCCTGTCCATCCCTGACTGCTCCAGACATCTTCTCCTCCTTCAGCAAATTCTATTTTCTCATGCGCTCCCTCATTTTAAATTTAGTTTCCCCATTTGCTTTCTTAATCCAGTAAGAACGTAACTTCCATGATCTCTGCCTCTCCTTACACCATTTTTTTTTTAGATTATTTTTTATTTTCAACTAATATGAGTAGTAAAAGTGTTACATTGAAGACGCAGGTGCAATGACTTACCTTCAGTATTTAGAACGTTCCTTGGTATTGACTTTCTCCTCCCAGCTCACTTTTTAAGGCAGACAGCCTGTTGTATTGCAGCTTTAACCATCTCTTCCTTCCATGGACACCCAGGACATGGTTTAAACATAGTACTTTGACTTGCAATATTTCACATCACTTTAATGTTTTCCTTATTTTCCTTTCTTATGGAAAGCAGGCATAGGTTTTAGACATACCAGTAGCGTAGATAACAGATTTGGTACCAAGAAATTTATGCTTATCACTTTTCCATTACCAACATCACCTTTGTCAATTTTAGGTGCATCTGGCATCAAAACATCATGTTCCAACTGGGGTAGAAAACAGCAGGCTTCCTACTGACGGATACTCATTGTCCGGCGCACCTCAGACAGCCTTTGTGTCTTGCACCGGCACACCTCAGGTATCCTTCACATCCTCACAAGCACTTCTGCAGGTGCTCTTCAGGCAAAGTGAGCTGTAGCCTGTATCAGAAGCCAGATAAAACCGCAGCAAGCAGAAGACTGACTTAACTATGCACAGCTGTAGACTCCTAACACCAGATCCACGCACTTCACCATCCTGTCTTGCAGTTGCTAGACCACACTACTTTGTTCACCACGGAGAAAACAAATGAGTCAATTCCAGACATTTTCCAGTTTTGTAACAAGAGCCATTTAAAATACAAGCGTCTTTTACATTCGCTTCATCATCTTTATCTCACCGTGGCCGTTCTGCAGAGAAGATGAACTGTACATTTTTAATATTAGTCATACCTACAAGCTCAGTCAGAAAAGGCCTGCGTTAAAATTCTATTCGTGACCCTTAACGGGCTAAACACAGCTGGGGTAGGGGGAGAACGGCAAAACCTTAGATTTCTGATTTTCACTTGAAAAATGAGCAGCAAGCCACATTAAGAGGTCAATAAGGTTGCAAACCCAAACATTAAAAGATCAGAAACACTTCCAGGTTCCCTATCCTACCCCAGTTCATTTTCTTTGGTCATATATATACGGCATGGTTGTGCAAGACTTCTATCTAGTTCAGCTTACAGCACTGAGATGAAAGGTTTTTCTAATACGTAACGCATTGGGCTAGAAACCTCAAAAAACTTGTTTCATCTCTGCTTTGTCACAAACCCCTCATAAAAAAACCCTAGCAGAAGCCATACTATAATGTATATACAGAAATGAATTAAGACTTCACCAATACACTCAAAATTGTGCTAAGAGATTATCCATTGTTTGAGTAAAACTGAAAAATAGTTTTAAATTTCAAGTCAGGACACCAAAACAAACCTGAAAAAAACAAACCCAAACCAACTGCTTTTTGACAATTGAAATAAACTTTGACTGTTAAATAATTGTTTATACAGAAATGTTTTAAAACAAAGTAAAATTCTTTTTTCAAAAACAGACCGTGGGCATTTCTATAAGTTCTTATTTTTCTGACTACTTTTTTTCCTCCCAACACTTGAACGATTCAAGAAAAAGGAATTATTTTTGGCAAAGAGCACTTTTCACCACAAATTGTTTAAATGCTTTTCTTGAACAGTTTCCTTTTGTCTTTTCTAAATTCAGTGATTGGTTTTGCAACCTTCAAACTTTTGCAACTCTAATTCTACGGCTACGTATTCCTCCCCCCCTTTAAAAAAACTGCACCCATTTAACAGTACTAAATACAGCTGACTTCATTTTTGCTTTTTAATTTTTGCAGGATCAGAGAGGCCAGTGGTTAGAGTGAGGAGGTTTACGTGGTGAGAGGATGATGGAAAAGAAACAGGGGAGATGGATTAGGCACAGAGGGAATTAAGTAGTAGGACATAGGCTGGCCTGGCAGGAGGAAATGTTAATAGACATAAGCAAAGATAAACACCCCCCCTTCTTTTCACTGCCACCAGAGAAGTCTGCCCGTTTCTTCCCCAGATGCCTTTAGCTTTCCGTCGCGGTACCCTTCATGCCAAAGCTCCCTCAAACTGATCTTTAGCCTGTGTCACTTTCCCTTTTCAAGGATCTTCAAGGCTCCCTGCTACAATGACGATGACAGGAATCAGCTGAAGGGCAACTAGGAAAAATTGCTCTTTGGTACATTTTCACAAAAGAGCAGCAGCAATGCACTCAAAAGTTAGCAAATACATTAATTCAAGATGTCAGATATTTGGCAAACTGCTCGGCCCCCGCTTACAGAAAAGGCACTGGGACTGCAAAGGCCCAGGGTCACACGGGAGTCCCAGACTTGGGGTCTGCTAAGCCACACTCTGCCCCAAGGATCGTCTTGTGGCGCCCCGAATCAGGCACCAGCTGATCAGCTGGGCCAGCCTCACCGTAGAGGTGAGCTGCGCGTGGTCCAAACGCTTCACTCCTCAGGCCACCAGGAGATGACAAATTCCCTTCCTCTGGTTACTGAGAAAGGTTCAACTGCCTCTCCCCCACCTCCCGACCAAAACCAAAGGGCAGTGCTCTCAGCAGTTGTTCCTGGTGGGAACAGTCTATAAAGAAAGCAAGTTCATCCCTTCTCGGGGCTAATGGAAAACAAGGCTCCAGAACATGAGACAAAACATAGGTGATGGAAATAAATGGGAAAAGGAGGAGAAGGATTCTGAAAAAGGTCAAGAGAGTATCAGATAAGCTGTCATGAAAAGGAAGAGTTATTGCACTCATGAGCTACTCTTAACGTCATCTCTGAGGCTCAGGTTTTTTCCTTCCCTCAAGAGAGGATTCCTCGGTAAGCTCAGCAGGTCCCATCCCCATACAGTTATTTCGTGCACCTTGGAAAAAACAGAGCTGGGTGCTCCAAATATCCCCACAGGAAAGGGTCAGTGTCAGGATTCCTCAGCAGCCAAATATTAGGCCTATTTGTCAATACTTCGGTTCAAAAAAAAATATAAAAGTTCATTTGAAAGATTTCCATCTCAGAAAAGCTTTGATTCTGACATGATTAGAAATCCCAAGTTTTACCTTATCACAAAGACTGGAAATTTACAGCTTACAGTTAAAGTTATTTGTGTGCAGGAATGACTGCCTAGTTTAAAAAAAACCCACCCTCTGCCCTTCTACTCTCACACACCCATGTTCAAGAGGCAGGCTCCTTGCTGGTATTTGAACTTAGTAAAAGGAAGCCACTTCCTCATTAAGACATACCCAACTATGGTAATAACATGGAGAGCCAAAAGTAGTAACAGATTTATTATTACCACTGTGTGGAAATAAAATGGTTTTTTTTTTCTCTGTTACTCAATCCAGTTAATTATCCATGCAAAGTAAAGTTATTCCTGGCAGCCACAGAGGCAAAACTAACTTCAGTAATGCTGGGGGTGGAATGGTTGTTATGCAGGAGAAGAAACTAAATAGTTCAGTAAATTGGCCCAAATAGATACACACTGGGATTGGCCTCTAGAGAATCAAAATACCAAATTCAATGCTTTTAGGCTTATCATACTTTTATTTAATAGAGAAATGTCTGATCTGGGACTGCATCATATCCCAAAGACTCTGCAAAGAGGTAATTTTTTCAGAGAGTGCCCTGAGGGTAACAGGAAAAATTACAGAAAGCTTCAAACCATTCAGCTCCCACAAGTATCCCTGCTTTCTGGACTTTCACTTAAGCAACAAAGCACAACCAGTAAGGAATTTGTGGTGGTTACTGAATACTTGGATGGGTATTACAAAGCACAGCACTAAATGCTTCAATAGCCCAACATTTTCCTGGAAAAGCATAGTCCGATTTCAGCGAGAGGAGCACCAGGCGGAGATTGCAGCATCTTCTCGGTGTTACTGGCCTCAGCACAGCTCAGCCTGAAGCGCCACGTACCCCCAGCTCCCGGTGCACTCCGGCGGCACTGCGTGTTTGCTCTTGAAGCTTATTTGTCCTAGGAAATGTCCCCACGGTCAGGTTTTACCTTGGGGGGCGGGGGGGGACCAACCAAGCACACACAAAATGCATACCTATGACAACTGGAGGATGGAGAAATCAAGCCATAGAGGGGAAAAACCCCAAACCTACAAAAAGCACACACAAAGCAAGAGCTGAAAGTGAAGGAAACCACAGAATTTATTCAAAGTATTTATTTCAGCTGTCCACAGGCACAGTGATTGTATAAACAATGAACGACGGGAACACAAATGAACACTATGGGAAAAGAAACCCCTCACATTTTTGCACTGCAGTAAAGTACAGACCACCAAGAACAGCTTGACTCAAATACCCAGCATCAGTTCCCACACGAGAGCTGTTATTGTTGGCTTCCACACCCAAGTCCAACAAGAACAGTAAGAACATGCATTCTGCTAATGTTTGAATAACCCTTGCCAACAAATTGATCCCACAGCAGCAAGGCTGTAGGAGATGGGTTCAAATAAATGAGAGAGAGAGAAAGTAAAGTAGGTAAAGGGAAAAGACATGCAGCACTCCTCTTTTAGCCTAAGTGTTCAGTGGGAGCTCTTTTTATTTCCCTTATTTTAAATGGATTGTTTCTTTCCCCCCGCCCCTTAGGAAAAAGCCAACCCAAAAGGGCATTGGTGAGCATCTGTAATTTACATGCAAGGGAGACACAACTGCTAGAGAAATACAGATTCCACAGATGCTAACCCAGAGGACAGCCCAAATTAAGCAAATCACTAAATAAGGTCTGGGAGGCACTTTCTGAAAAAAAGCAGCATTTTTCCAAAGTCGGCAATTACGGCTGTCAGCTTAACCCCAGTCCAGCAGACAGCCTTCTACACTTACCTGGTGACCCTACAATAAATCCATCACTTCCATAAGTAAAAGGGATGAACAGATCACTGAGATAGGGAACAATCCCTAGTGTCTTCTCTACCTGACCTCCTTTCTCCCTACCAGAGACAGTATTTTCAAATACCAAAATGGGCTCAACTAGTAAACCTGCAAACCCAGCCCCTGTTAATCCACAAAACAGATGCATTGTGGCCGTGAGCGACCAAGGCTCCTGATGCACAGGCCAAAGCCCTGGCCAAAGCCGAGCTAACCAAGCTGTACTCTTCCAAGGGCTGGAGCTCGTTTTTCTGCACAGCATCGTACTGTATACCTGCTATCCCAGAACCAGCTGAGCTACCTCCTGCACAGTGGAGTTATAATCTACACCTCCAAACCAGTTTCATCGTCACTTCTCAAACTGCCAAGGGAGCAAATCTGCAGAAGACACAAATGGAATTTTAATTTTATTCTTATGTGCACATCTCTTCTGGAGAAGGAAACTACATTTCCTAGAGAAGGAGGTCATATAGCATCGAGGACAACATTGACTCTTGACCATTCTTTTCAGGCACCTTCATTCTTTTCCTGCTCAAACACATTCACCAGTTTGGTACATCAGCTCAGAGATGCACACATGTACACCATGCCACAAATGAAAACAGAACAGAGTGAATAATTAAAAATACAGTAAATGTATAGTTGTTTTAAACTGCCATGCTCCAGTATAGCCTATTTCCTGAAGAGATTTCATCCTTTCAATCTTTTCAGTCCTTTGCAAACTCTTAATATTAAATGGGACTCTGTATCTTTAATTGTGATTTTCCATCTTGCACAAGTAAACCTTTTCCATAGTACAGTCTCTTTTTAAGTTATAAATAAAACACCCAACTATTTTCTTTTTCCCACAGATGAGAACATTAAAACATTGACATTTTAATCTGTTCTATACAAGAGTGAGTTGTGTCAGCACACTGCTTCCAGCTACAACAACAGAAAAACCCAAGTTTAATTAAAGACAGAGTAGAGAAGCTGCATTGTGGCGTCTGAACCACAAAGATGCACGGCATAGTCTCTCGCTCGCTCACCATTTTGGGCTCAGTTTTCTCTTTGGATAACGGCTTGGCAGACAAAAGATGATTGAAAAGACAGGGGAGGGGGGACAAGAAACAAATGTATTTTCTCAGATAGGAAATGCGAAAGGTGAGACCATATTCCTGAGACTTACATGCATTAAAAGTTTTACCCAGAAAATAGTAAAACCGTAGCACAAACAACCCTATCACAAACGCATAGCAGAAGCCAATCACATCCACATCAGCCTTGCCACTCAATGCTAGGGCTTGCACTGATCCAAGCTTTAATGCTGTGATCGAATACCCGTTTCCACTGACAAATTCTTTTCCCCGGCAAGTTCCAGCGATGTTCTATTTTTAACAATGGAACCACAAAATTCTGGGTTTCCGCTTCCAGGTAAACAAGAAACACACTGTCTTCCAGGTAGCACCTAACGCTTTAGTAGGAGTCTCCCAGCAATCCATCAGCCCAGGCCCCTCTGAGGTGCAGGACTGCTGCGGCAGGGCCCGGCGGGCGCACAGCAGGACCTCCGAGGGGCACAGAAGGCCGCTCTGCTACAACAGCGACTCCCTTCCTGCGCTCCTGCCCGCGGGGTGAAGAGGGAGGTTTGCAGATCTCGGGTTATTCCTACCAGCATTTCCTCAGCAGCACAAGCTGCGATGCCGCCGACGCCCTCCTGCCGTCTGTCCCCACTGCCGCAAAGGCAGGCAACAGGTAAGGAGAGGCCAAGAGAACGGGGTCTGCTCAGCTGGAAGGACGGGAGGCTAAGGAGCAATCTAATCGCTGTCTGCAGCTACCTAACGGGCACTTCGAGAGGTGCGAGACAGACTCTCCTTAGAGCTGCTCAGAGAAAGGACAAGAGGAAACAGAAGAAAGTTATAGCCAAGGACAGTCCAGCTACGGACAAGTAAAAATTCTTCAGTGAGCGTGGTCAGAGAGGAACGGATTGCCTAGGGAGGCTGTGCAATCTTCAGCTGGGGGGTTACTTCAGAACCAAGGGGGAGAAGGTCCTGAGCTGCCCAGCCTCACATCAGTAGCGCTGCTTTCAGCAGGGGGTTGCACCAGGTGTCCTCCGAAAGGACCTTTCCACCAAAGTTATTCTACAATCACAGGACAGATCTGCTTGTCACACCCCTGCTACTACATGGAAAATGGGAGCAGGTAGATGACAAAAAAGTAATCTCCAATAACAAAATTATGTATGATATTGCAGACTGAAAAAATACACCTTTAAGACTCACATACCCGTGTGTGTTTAGACTGCACATGCTAATAGTTCCGAAAAACACAGTTATGGCAGCATCGGAACTCTTCATGAGAATGACTTCTCACAGGTGACAGCCTTAAGCAGCCTTTGGGCACTTATATTTCCAAGTCAAGAGCCTAACTTTTATATTTAAGTCTTAGTAGTAGTATAAAAATTAATGCAGACTTGTTCTGCACCTGGCACCTTCCAGTAGCCATCAGCTGGATGAGAATTTCTCCTGCCAAACTGGAACGGTGGTCACCCTGCAGTTTTTCCTTGCTCAATAGGAAAGCCACAAACACCGAGCCATTTGCTATGGTTTCATTATGCTACCCAAACAGAGGTGCTGTGTTGTATTATTTGTTTAACAATGCATATGTCAAAACCACTACAAACAGGAATATCAAGGGAGCAAGATAAAAGTGTTTGTTTTCTGCACTAGAAGTGAAACTCATAATTTCTAATGAGTTCATTTTGTTAGCATTTCACATCCAAATTTCCTCTCCAAGTACCTAGAAGCCTTAGTAATATGCCCTTTTTAAAAAAAAAAAAAAAAAGGGTCAGTTCTTAACATTGTCACTCACTGCCCGGAGAAGAATATTGCTAGCGTTTGATCCTGCTCTCTTACAACTTCAGTTCCAAAGTAAAAGGACCACAGTTTAGGCTAGCTGATATCCCTAAAGTAGGAGACAAGTCAAAGTGAATAAGAAGAGTTGTGTAAGTAGCAACAAAATGGAAAGTGGATATGAAATTGGAAATAAGCAAAAAAGAGGAAAAAAGTATAGCAAAGAACAGTGTTACTGTAAGGATCAGCATCTGCTAGTGTTTGCGAAACTCCGCACCAGTCTGGTTCCAGTTAAATGAAGCTATGATTATCTATTCCAAAAATAAAGCTGGAGCGTAATATGTGCAACTCAAACTGTACTACAAGTCACAGGCGAGTTACAATCTATCTTCCAAAATTTGGAAGAAAAGCTTTTCAGCTGTCAGGCAGAATAAAAAAAATTATATAGATGACGATGCAAAGGGGGGAAAAATATCTATTCACCTCAAACTTTTATAGGTAGGTATGTAAAATTGTTTCCTGCCCGATCTTTTACACAGCATAGGAAAGATATTTATATCAAGAAAACTATATTCACATTCTTGACCAGTTTCTCAAAAAAACCCCCACCAAACCAAAAACCCCCGCAAAACACAGACAAACCACCCAACAACCAAAACACCCCCCCACAAAAGACAACCCAGCTCTCATTAAGACACTTAAATAGCCAAATTTTCAAACTCAGCATACTGGATGCATGTTGATGGCCAAGCTTCTCTGAAAATCCGGCCCAGTTGCAGATCCCGAGCCTCTGAAGGCGCAGCCGCGCGTACTGCATTCCTGTTGGACGGTCCCACCTCCGCTGTTCGCACGCGTACCAGCGACTGGAAAAGACACCGGTAGTATCGTACCTGATGAAAAGGAAGCACTGAATGTCTGTTCATGGGGATCTTTGTTGAGAGAGTGGAAGCTGATTTATACACCTGCTGTCCTCAGCAGATGGGCTTGTGTCACTATTTCCATTTTCAAGCGTGTCTCTAATGTGTGGCAACTTTGCAATTTTCCCTGTGCAAAAAGCACCATGTTCTAAACTTGACATTTGGGAATGTAAATTATGAAGGAGTTTGCAAGAGTGCTTTCTCCATCTACTTCTCAAAGAGAAAAAAAAAATCCTAAGAAAGTCAGTGAATCCTAGCAGAGACTTCAGAAGTCCTTTCAGACAATCAAAAGCAGGATTTTCCAGCCAGGCAGCTGTAGTTCATTAGATCCGCCATGGACCGTGAAAGCCACTTGCCAATAGTGTCGAAAGACTATTACTCATTTCAATCTCTCTGAAGAGGACAGCCCTCTGACAAAGCATTAGTGGAAAACAGAGTTTGGGGCTCTGAGTGGAACAGCTAAGCATGCAGACCAAGTTCAATACCAAACGCAAAGCTGAGTTGTGAAGGCAGACTGATGTCCCAGCTTTTCACCTTCAGAGATCAGAGCTTCCGTCTAGATTAATAAAGGGAAAAAATAAATATAAGCTGGCCACATGGGTGATAAGCATACCATACAACCTGGCTGAAGCCTATTTCTGAATAGCAGGTTTTCTCCAATCCTTTGAGTCTTGCTAATCCGCAAATGACAACAACAACAAAAAATTCTGGGACTCTTCAAATCAGCTAAGAATCTCTCACAATCCAGCAGTCAAGTTAATCAGAAATACTAAGATGGTTCTCCAAAATAAATACAAGATTAAGGCAAACATAAGGAAGGAGTCTGGAAAATACTAATTTTGCCCCTTTCATGAATTAAATTTCTACGTAAATAACAACAAAAATAAGGTCTTTTAACCATAATACATAACGGGATGGGCTTGGCCCATGTAAGCATTTGGCTGGCCTATGTTACAGCTGTGGGTGTCAGAATTCAGAAACAATACCTTCCCCTTTAATCGGTTGCAATAATCTAACCCATTCTAGTAATTGTTCTCTTCTGCATTAACTTTCCTCTTCACTTTTAATGCCTATAGTAGCACTCTGGACATTTTAATAACAGTTCCAGGCAGTATTATGCTGTGGTCAGACATTATATAGCAAGTTACACATCTCTCACAGAAGATAAATATGTCGAGGTCTTTACTACCATATACCATAACCTATAAATATTCCAGTTGCCATCCCCAAGTCCATCAGCTCTGGTATCCTGTATGCAATAGTGGCTAGGAAGAGTTGTCAGAAATCCAGCAGATGAACTAGAGAGAAAATGATTTCTCCATTAGTGTCTGTTAATCAAACAAACACCATCACCCCCCCAAGCCTCCAGATATTAGTATAAAATCTAAAGCAATGAAAAGGACTTAACAGAAAGCATTCTCTCTTCATCCCCGAGAATCAATAATCCACTTTGTACAGTTCACTTGGATTCTATTTTTAACACTATGTTTTTACAGATTACCAATCAAAGAGAGACCAAATAGTTTTCATTCCTAGCATACACCTTAGAGAAGAATGTTTACAGAAAGTTGTAAAAAAAGCCTGATGAATATACAGCAAATAGCACAAACTAATCAAATTACATACTTAAATATTTTCTTAGTATTCCAGAAAAGCAGCAGATTGTATTTTACAGAGGAGATGTACTGCAACATAAGCAATATTGTGCTCACAATAGAGTTGGCTTTTCTGTAATGTTTTGCTCTAATTGAAATATGTTCTGTGAAAAAGACTGGCAGCATAGCCACAGAGCCAGTATTTTCACAGCCTAGATAAGTGTCAATGTTCTCCTTGCATGGGAAAGTATTTTAGGAAAAACCTTTAAGAGTCTGATGTCATGTAAGCCACATTAAATGACCCTATATACACTTTAATAAAGCCAAACTCTACAGTACAGAAAAAGGTAGCAAACAGAACGATTGCTCTTATTGTACAACTGTGTATCAAAGAGAATCTTTTTTTTTTTCTGGTATCCTCTTGGAAAGACGACATTCAATAGTGAATTTTATGAGATAAGGATAAAAAACCAGGTAGTTAACAGATTCCTGAAATCCCAGTAGTGGTCAATAAATCGACTTCTGCTTCACATTATATGAAGAGGCTGTACTTAGCAAATCACTGTGTAAGCTGCCTCAATAACAGCACTTCTGCTACCAAGTTTACTTGCAATGATTCCAACAAAGAAATTAATTTCTTAGATGACAAGAAAAGGTTATCTAGAATGGGAAAAACACAGGAGACAAAAGTTTCCACTAATAAAACAAATATCAGACTCTGAACTGAATTTGAAGCTATCTTTTTCCTCCAAAAGATTTGAAATCCCTGTAGCCCAAACACTAGAGCTACAAAGAAAACATCCTACAAACTGCATTTCTAAAAATACAAGGAAAGCATAATGAACTAGATCTTTTTCCAATATGTGATTCGCTAAAGCATCCCCATCCATATTATTCCTCGGGCAAAGCCCATAACAGGAAAATACACTTATACTGCAGTCAAAGTTCTAGACTTAAAAACAAACCTTACTTTGAGCTACTGGTTGATTTACTCCTTCTCAAAACCTTTAGCACAATATAAGAAAAACTCAGCAAGAGTTCCAGATTTCAGAATGTGCCTTTTCACAAGTATAAAGGTGCTTCTCACAAGTTCAGCCAGTAATAAAACACATACCTGCCTCGTCTCATCTTAATGATTTTATTGATCTGTTTATTCCCAAGAGTCATTCAACAGTTATCAATCACCCATCTTATTTTCCAGTTGTTATCAATTTTGTTATGAATATTTCCACGAAGGGACACCATTTTACTCTATGACAACCTTTGCTCCTCTTACTATAATACACAGCCTTGAGTTAATGTTCTCATTTTATTCTCCTCATACTTGTCTTAGGCATATCAAGTGAGCAAAATTGCATGTTTTCTGTACCTGCCAACAGGAAGCCAGCCATAAACAAAAGACAACACAGAAGTTTGATTTTGAAAGTCAATATACAAAAAAGTGGATTACCTTCCTCTGTTACCCAAAGATCTACTCCCAGCAGTTCTCTTAAAGCAATTCAATCAATCTGACATCTAAGAACTATATGATCTAGATATTGGCATCAAGCAATTAGCCTCTATGCTAGATGGCTTGATTACAATACTTTACTTGCATGATCAATTTCTATAGATTTGTTTTTTTTTTCTGTAAAAGTGCGTTGAATTTCTATATTTCACAGCTGCAAAGATTATAAACCAAATTATAAACCAATCAATTGTAAACCAAAGCAATGTAGTTCACCTAAAATAAATAACCCAACAAGATTTAGGCCTTCAGCTTCTATCCCACCTTCATCTAGCCCCAGATGCCAAAACCAGGGACAAGGCCTTCAAGGTCAAAATCAACCATTTAATGCTGTCGATCAGGCCTATTAAGGAGAGGACCTCTAGGAAACATCATACTGATAAAGGATTAATGCGACCTGAAGTCCCACAGGAAGTCATATGACTCTGCTAGGACGTTTATAAATTAAGTGAGTAGCTTGAACTAGGTCAAATGGGAAAGAGTTAAGATCTAGGTTTCAATTTCCATGGTGATTAGAAGAAAAAAGAGCTTGTCTGAAGAGCTGTTTGGACCATTAATGCTCATTTTTAGTATCCTTGGGAAAACATGCGATATTTGAGAGGACAGAGAAACAATAACAGGTTGTGTTTTGTTTTTTTTTTTAAATCTGGTGATTTGAGTAACTTTGATCTTGTCTTTCTGTCACTGATCTCAAAGTAACAAAATGGCCCATACAGGGCTCTAGCTAGAAAGAAATGGAGGTATATAATATTAATGACATGAATTTTCAGAAAATATATTCTTGGATTAGCTCCATTTTTAATTAAAAGTTTATTGCTAATTAATAACACAGATAGAGCAGTTTTTTGTAAGGCAGTTGACTTGATGCAAAATGACATTTGATTAAGAAACTCAAAATCAACATGACACATCAAGTGGGCTGGAGACTGATAGGCCTCAAACTGTAATTGCAGATGAGGCCAAACACTAAATAAGTGTTTCCAGCTTATATCAATTAAATATTAACACAAAAGAGAATGGTTTCTTTTATCCCACCTTCAAGAGCTTGACCCTCTGTTATTCAGCAGTTTTGCCTATGCCCTGAAAAGAGGCACAAGATGATTACTGAACAAATTTACAGATTAGAGTGATGAAAAACAAGGATCAGTGATAGAAATCCATTTAGTTTGCCTGGTAAAGAAGAGTCAAGCAAAGATCATAGTTTTTAATATAGCTAAATGTAAGAAAACATGTCTAAGCCACACTTACAGGTTGGAATCCTATCCTGAAAGCAGGTATTCTAAAAGGTCATTGTAGAAAAACATTTGTCAGGAGCTTCAGCGAGATACTGTGGGTAAATAGGACTATGGAGATAATTTCACTTTCAAATTTCCTCCAAAGCTAAAATTACACAAGTGAGGCTTAGTCGGAAAACAGCAGACAATAGCTGGTGGCAGAAAGGGCCACACGCTGTACGGCAGGCGAGAGAGGGCCTGGGAGGCTGGCGTGGGCAATACTCCAGAGCAGGAGTCTGATGGGCTCTCTGCCCTCTTTCCCTCTTCGTCTGAAGCCAAGCCAGTATATGGGGGAACACTTACTCTGTGAGGTTCCAGCTTCTTCTACTTTTTCCCATAGCATCTGGATGCAAATTGAAACCTCAGGAGAAAAACCAAACCAAACCACACCACAGGAAACACATAGTTAAAGAATATACTATTTTGTGGGGGTTGGGGACTGACCTAAACCGTAAAGGGAAAGAATATGGAATGACCGAGCTAAAGGCATGAACGCATAGCAGGTGGCAGGGCTTCAGAAATAAGCAAATAATCATCTAAGAAGCTACTGCCAGTAGCACATGCAGCACATTTTCCTTTTTAAACACAAAGACTACTAAAGTGCCAATTGCTTCAATCTTGGCCCAAGACGGGAAAACAAGCTGGAACCATTGGTGGGAAACTATATGTTGCAGGATACAATAAACAATAGAAAAACCCTTGTGTCCTCTCATATGTGTCAGGTTACTGTTAGCACCTCAGAGGAGGTTTCTCAGCTTACCAGGCACCTAACATGTTCAAATTCTCTGCCACGTGTCAGCCTTTGCTCTTGCTGGTTTTAACCTCATTCGCACGCCATTATAACAAGACTTAGAGTGGGGAAGACTACTTTGAAACTGCTTGACATCAACTTTAGCAAGTTTATATAACTTTAGAATGTCAATATAAACTCACTATTTAAAGAAACAAACAAAACCCTCCCCTAGAAAGCTGCCAAAAGTTTAATTGAAACAGACGTAAGGAAGTATTTGGGCTTCTCCTGCCTTCCTTGAAGGTTGAATTGGACAAAACTCAAGCATTAGGGAGCAGTCATGATGGTGTGCATCTTAACCCTAATCACAGTTCTCCAAGTAACATCCTCATATGCTCATAACATGTATCCGAGCTCTCCTACTTCTTTTCGTACCTTGCCTTTGCAGATAGTGCAGAGTATTAATATTTCCTTTTCCTGAAAGAAATCTCCTGTCTTGAAAAGCTGTGCTTAAGAGGAGCTACTTACGTATGGTACAACCAAACATTTTGCTTTCGTCAGCAATGAAATTCCACCACTAAGTTTCACAGCTTTTTTTGTCTGATGTATAGAAATATGCTTAATGTTATGATCTTACTCACCTGTTGCAAGACCTGCTTAGCAAGCACTCTTACATCCCACCCAGCTGCTGACAATCCCCTGACAGGACATGAAGCTTACCAAATACAACCAGAACATCTGCTGCTTTATTCTGATCATAAATACATAGAAAGGAGAGGAAGAAAAAACCCTCAGAAAACTTTTCCTAGGATCTCTTTATATCAAAAACTGTCCCACCATGTTCTTTCAGCTAATCCCTCCATCTTCATATAAAGTTGTATTTAGTACATTACACACAGCTAAAGAACTGAAGACCCGAAACACAAAAACTCAAGGAACATATGAAACGCATGAGGACATGTAAGAGCATGACAAAGCTGAGGAATTGCACCGCTGCCTCCCGATTCCCAAACCAGGGCTTTAACACTCGCATTTAAACCGGTCAGACATCACGAAGTCTATTACAAGTCCTGAGCGGGGACAGAGATGTGACCTCCATCGGCGGCCAGGCCCACCGACAGGTTCCCGCCCGACAGTCACTGTCGGCAGCAGTCGCAGCTGAGCTGTGTTGAACAGTTTAGCTGTAATTCTAGCCATGATCAAGGCAGGAACAACATTACTTTAGCAGTTGTGAGTAAACAATAACTCTGATACAAGATGTTTTAATAACAGTAAGTGGGGGTTTTTTGCTACAAGAAGTATTACCACAACAGGACCACCTAGACATCTCCAAAACAACTTTCTCTCAACACAGCCTGCCTGCCCACGAGCCAGGATCCAGCTACCATGAAGATGTTTGTGGTTTTCCTATCTGCCACCTGCCTCCCTCCGACATCAATATACAGCTTCAGAGTCCAAAGGGATACCCAAACAAAGCTGGAGGGACAGAGAGGAATCAATGGCAAAACAAAAACAAATAGCTTTCAAATGATTGTGGACTCTTTAAAAACGGGGAGTTCTTATTTTTATACTGCATTCAAGTAGCTCAAGGTGCTTTTTCTTTCGTCCCCATGACAGTAGTTAAGTGAATACACCTGCCTCGCCTCGCTCCCTTCTGATGGTAAACAGAAGGTCTTGCATTTAAGTTACAACATGGAATACTTCAGAGCAGCCCTGTGCCAAAATAGCACATTTCTGAGGGATGCAAAGGTATTCAATAAAAAGCTTTTAAAGGCATATTTTTAAACTTGCAGCAGGAAAGCTTTTCTGTGTCAAGACAGTAATTCTTTTAACAGCATTGATCAAAATGTCATTCTTTTATGAGTGTACAATACCTTTTAATGGCATACAACAAGCCATTAGGGTTATACACCTCCGTACAGCAGACAGCTTACTGGAAAATCGGGAACACTGGCCAAGATACAGTCACTAGTTTTTATGCTTCTAATAAGGCAGAGTTTCTTCCATTTTCCCCCACTCTACTTCACCCTAATACCCACAAGTGAAGCGATCCAAAAATTAAGCCAAACTTCTCATCACTTCCACCAGTTATTTTTACTGTAACCCACGTATTTTCCCCAAGAAATGCCTCTTAGAAATACAATGAATATTCTGGCTTTCTAAAGGGGGATTCTATCACCAAGGGCAGATCTGCTGCTTTGTTTTCCTCACCAGTCATCATACTTATCCCCAAATCAGCACTGACTGAGGAATCAAAGGTGGTTGAATTGCACGTAATGGTTTTGATTTTCAGAAATGCGGAAAAGCCCCACCTGCCCTTTCCTAACGCTCCCAGGCCTGGGACAGAATCTGTCTACAAATCATCCAGTTCTTTTCAAGTGCTCCGACGTTCAAAAGGGGTAAGAGCCCTGGTGATTGCATTTGCTCTGCTTGAATGGAAGGCAAGCATGGACTCTGGATGCATTCGGCAGCCCTTTATACCCTTATTTTAGTTACAGATAACAACAGGAAAGGGAATGATTTCTGTCAACCCACCTTCAAGGGTTTTCACATGAAGGAGTAAGAGAATATTTATGGGATTTTATCAATGTTAACTGAGCAATGGCAGCAGCAAAAGAACTTTATTTCACTCCCTGAAATACGGATAATATCATGATCTTCTCAGCTACTTTCTAAAGCATATCTAAGCCATGGGTATAAGCAAATGAAAAAACAATTCCTGATTAAAAGTTCAGGCAAAAATGTAAATCAAAGAAGGGAAAACTGACTAGAAAGAAGAGAGAGAAAAAATTTGAGGCTCTAGAATCAAAAGCCGGAGTGAAATTAATTACAATTAAGAAAAGTTTAAGGGGCTACTTGTCTCTTACCTATTCAGTTCTGTAACACAAAAGCGGCTGTTGTCCATATGACTTCCAGTTATGAGACAGCTGCTATAAGTCTTCTCTGTCACAGCAGTCACATCTAGAATTTAAAATCAAAGTTAGTATTTTTTTCTTTTACACAATCTTTAAACATACATAAACTCAACTCAGTCAAAACAGTTTACGCTACAGAAGATGCCATTATCTCAGACAGCATACCACAAAGCCAACTGTGTTTATATCTGCCCTGCATTCATTATTAAACATTCAGTCAGATACAAAGAGGTCTCCCCGGAGAATTACCAGGTCACCCACAAAGAGCATAACTTTGCTAGATGGTTCAACTGATAATTCAGACCAAAACCTAGTCAGAACGAGACACGACCCACACACACCGATCACGAACCTAAGTATGCTACATTCAAATAACAAACACGTCACTTGCTGGCCAATTTTATTTTAAGAGGCAAGTTGCAAAATCTCAGGTAACGTCTGAGGATGAGGACTGCAGGTCTGTGACACGGGGGCTCTGGCGCTCCAGCAACGGCCGTGTAAGAAGGGCTGCAGGGCAGCAGCATGCGAGTGCCGGCAACGGAGCCTCTGCCCACCGCACAGGCTTGGGCTCCGCTCAGCGTACTTACCGAGCCTGTCTAATCATTCACTTTGAGATTTCTTACCTAGTTTTAAGCCACATAACTTATAAAAGTAAAGTAAAGACTAGAATATTTTCTGGAAGGCGATATAACAGGAATACAAATGCTCCCTGAAGCAAGCTACATAAATTTCATGGTTAATAGGGATTGATTTCTCACTATTACATACCAGAGAGTTCAGAGTTGCTCTTTCATGGTTGTTGTAGTTAAGAGAGTAAATACATATTCAAGTACACGTTTGGTTTTTTAAACAAACAGCTGATTTACTACATTACCTGATATATATCAACTAAAAAAATTGCATTTTGCAAAAGCAATTAATTTCTTGTTGACCTACACTAAATTCTGCGCAGTAAACATTGTGGCAGGATAGGAGAGCTGCTGTTCCTGTCCCCAGGGTGCGAAGAATCAGATCGTGAAGTCGCTCCCCCTGCGCCTGGGACAAGGAGCTGTGTTCTGACCCAGCACGCAGTTTTAGGATGGAACAAACTTTTCATTCTTCAACACAAGCATTTCTAAAACACAACTGCAACTTAGTTTCCATTTAGAAACAAAACCAGTTTATGCTCAACAGCACCCTGATCTACCCAAAGCTAAAGATATATACCTTTCTTCTCATTTCAATCCAATTAAACACAACCAGTGGGGCTAGGAGCACTTCCTGGGCACAAGGAGTGTGGCTAAGAGTTAGTGAATTGTGCCTTTAGTTTCTTGAGTAAAAAGCGTCATTTTTTTAATACAGCTTGATTTGGTAAAAGCAAGTACCTACTTCTATGTCTCTTCAGTGATGTAAAAATAAACTAAAGTCTTGATCTAAGGAAGTCAAACAGGGCCAACATAAACAGGAACCCATCTCATTAGCACTTCAGCTTTTAACAGCTTGGTGTTTCAGTTTAAATCTCCATCCCTGGAGACTTTTAATAACAGGTTTGGCGCATATTTCTTCCAAACTACATAGACACATTTGATCCCGCTTTTCAGTGAGGGAACAGACCAGATTGCGGTTGCTACAGTTCGGCAGCGCAGCCGGCCTAGGGAAGGAGCTTCGCACCCACCAGTTACCACTGCAATGGTAACTGCAGCAGCTTAACTGAGCTTGTCTCTGTCAGGCCTTTGCCAGCGGTCCTGGCAGCCAAACCACTCTTTCCTACAAATAGTTCAGGAAACTTCTTGGCTAGAGTCCTCCCGAGAATTAACCTGTTAGCAATTTGGCAAGTGCTGGATTTTTCCAGGTCCCTGGCAATGCGGCCTCTCTTCCTTGCCAAGGTAGTGTGCAGCGGTGTAACTGCCATCACCTTCCCAGAAGGGCGACGGGAAGGCTGAAGGAAGAGCGTGCCTGCCCAGGCCAGGCTGGAGGGGAACTCCTCCGTGCCGCAGGAACTCGGGAAGGGAACGCTCCAGCCTCCCCACAAGAGGAGGGAGGCAAGAGGACAGCGTTAGACTGAGCGGTAAACTTGCCCATCAGCCCTTACCTGAGCTGCACGAGTGGAGCACAGCGCGCTCGCCGCCCCCTCAGCGGCGGGGCCCGGCAGCCACAGACCCTCGCCGGGCCCCGCAGCGGGGCCGGAGTCGCCGTCGTCAGGGGGTAGGGATAGGAGTAGGTAGAGGCGGCCCCGGCCCCGGCCCCGGCCCCGGCCCCGGCCCCGGCCCCGGCCCCGGCCCCGGCCCCGGCCCCGGCCCCGGCCCCGGC
Organism: Platalea leucorodia; assembly: GCF_965183815.1. Classification (NCBI taxonomy): domain Eukaryota; kingdom Metazoa; phylum Chordata; class Aves; order Pelecaniformes; family Threskiornithidae; genus Platalea; species Platalea leucorodia. The sequence continues at coordinate 57,299,922 of NC_138830.1, read as the reverse complement.
CCCGGCCCCTCACCTGGCGGCCCACAGACCCCGCCGTTTGAACAAAACCGCCAAGCCTTCCTCCCGCCCCGCCTCTTATTGACGGCTCGCCGGTCCAATCCTGAGGCGGGACAAGCAAAACCCCGCCCCGAGGCGCCAGCTAGCCAATCAACACTCGCCAAGGGTGGGGACGGTGCTGCCTGTGTGTACACCTCCCGGCCTTCCCGCGCGGAAACCGCACGAGCCCGCTGCCCGCAGAGGCGTTGATTAACGTAAGTGTTGCCCAACAGGAGCTCACCCCTCCTCCCGTGCGTGTCGACGATTGGACAGCAGAGGAAGGGGGCGGGGCTCTCAACCAATCTCGGTGGAGACGGACGAGCGTCGCGTTGCCATGGGGACGGGCGGGCGGCCGGCGTCGCTCGGGCCGCGGGGCCCGCGGGGGGCCCGGCCCCGGCCCCGGCCCCAGCCCCAGCCCCGGCCCCGGCAGCCCCGGCCCCGGCCCCAGCCCCGGCCCCGGCCCCAGGCCCGGCCCCGGCCCCGGCCCCGGCCCCGGCCCCGGCAGCCCCGGCCCCGGCCCCGGCCCCGGCCCCGGCCCCGGCCCCGGCAGCCCCGGCCCCGGCCCCGGCCCCGGCCCCAGGCCCGGCCCCGGCCCCGGCCCCCGCGCCCGCATCAGCTCGCTCTGCGTCCAGCACCTCCAGATCTCACGAGCAACGCACCCCGCCGGCTGCTTCCCCTGAAGGCTCCGGGGTTGCTGCGAGCCCCTGCCCGCTCTTCGGCAGGGCGGATGCGGCCAGCCAGATCCCGGCCCCGCTTTGGAAACGGCCTTAGGTTTCGGGAATCTTGCTAAATGGTGTCCTGGTTTTTGGGGGGAAGAGGTAAAAGCTGCCTGCGGCCCTGTGAAATGGCTGAAGAAAGCAACTCTTCGAGTCACCACTCTCACCTCGGAGCCCAAAAGAAGCGACAGTGCCAAAATTGTCCCAAGCTTGGCATCGCCGCCGTCAGAACGGGCGCGATTCTCCCCGAGGAGAGCCACAGACCCCCCAGCCTGTTCCAGGTTACTGCTCTGCCTGCCGCCAGTCTTCTGATTAAGAAAAACCAGGCTTCCCCCCCTCACCCCGGGAGCTTACCCTGGCCAGACACTGAAAGCAAGACGACTGAAGATCAAGGTAGCATGCAAAAGAAACCCAGAGCCGAATACCTATAACCCGAGAGCTGTCTGGAGAGCAGCAGGGCTTGTGGCCTCCTCTGTCGCACAGAGAAGGCACAGGGCGAAAGGACAACGATCTTGGTGCCTCAGGTCGGATGAGTCACTGCCCCTCACCATCCCTGGCCGTGGCTTTCCTCGCTGCGCCTGCTGGGAAGCTGCCCTCCTAGGTCCTGCGTCAAGGCGCTTCACAAGCACTCATGGCGCGAGGTATAAACCAAGTCAGCGCTATGAAGGCAGGCACCTGATTTATGTCTATTACAAGCAGTTGAAGGAGTTACTGCTGCCTCTAAGCCATACACAGATCTCATTCTAGATAGGGGAAAGCATCCAAATCCAGGAGATGCTGAAGTTGGCTTGCTCTCCCTTGTAAGAAAAGCAGCCAGTTTCAGAAATGGAAGGGTGGATGAAAAAGATGGCATTAGCACAGGTGAAGTATAAGCCAAGCTTTGGAGCTGGGAAGCCTGCATGATTCAGACATCGGTTCATGAGACCACATAGAAAACCCAATTGCTGAAGGCAAAAAAAAAAAAAATTAAAAAATTTACAGACACACGCTAAATCATAGGAGGCAAGGAACTGCAAGGCTGTCCCAACACGCTTGATAGAGACGCAGGGAATGAATCAAGCTTACTGAAATCCTAAAGGCATAAATAACGACAGTGGAGCTGCAGTTCCTTCCAGCCATAGCTCCTTGTTAGCAGGATGAAGTTTTGCTTGTCCAGGGGACTGCTTGCAGTGATGGAACTGGGAAACTAAGTGAGACAAAAGCACTGGGCTGTGATCTTAGTGAAGAAAAATAGCAATGGAAATTCACTTCCTTTTCCGTCTTTGGAACTGATGTGCGACCGCAAAGCAAGAGAATGCTTGGAACTCTGTCTTCTGTTTGAAGAGGCATGAAGAAAAACAAATATTTTTGTAATAAAAATTTAATATCCTTTTTTTGGACTTTGTAATCAAAGGAGCTTTATAAGCTATGTGCGCATGCATAGTAATCCTTCGCTAATCCCACTAGCCTCAGGCATACATGGTGCTTATGAAATAACAGGGCAGTTCCTATTACAGAAGACACATCTAGGTTTTTTGGGTTTTGGTCTAGCGCATCATAAGGCCAAGCAAAAGAACCAAGTTCACTGGACCATCACATGCAAAATATAAAAGAGCTCAAATATAAAGTATTCCTGTACCCAAGTGTATTGATCAGCTACAAGATGGCACGAATGGAGTAACACTGTGGTACGGTACTGGGAACGGAAGTCCGGTTCCCGATGCTTTTTCCAGAGCAGGATATCATTTTAATGTGTGAAAGCCAGTGAGACAGCAAGGAAGCAAGGGTACTGTGGGGATTAGAGACCAACTATGGCCGCTGCTGGGCACTGGTCATTACAATCATATTTCATAACGATTCCCACTACAACTCTTTTCCCCATCACTCATAACTTTCTAACAATTTTCTAACCAGAAACTTTCCTATCTTGAAAAATACATTTAGAACTTTTTTCTCTTAACATTCCTTCAGCTGAAATGTACAAGGGTCAAAAATTTGAAATTAGGCACAGCAGTGATCCACACTGGAAAGCAAAACATGCCTTTACGTAATTTGGCTTTGCTTCGCTCTTCGTGAGTGGATGAAATTCAGGCTGTTTTTACTGAGCTGATTAAGACAGTCAGGGACATCTGCTGCTAGCTGATGTAGCTAATGCCTCAGTCAGGGAAGATCCTTTTCTTTCTCCTTCAAGGACACGTTAATTCAACCAAGTCTGCAGCAGTGCACCATGGGTGTGCCCTGTTCTGTCGTGCCTGATGTCAAACCAGCGCCTGATGTCAAACCTTCGGGGTCCAAGCCAGGGTGTAAGGAAGCCCGCCAGAGGCCAACTCCTAGCTTATTTTATTGCGACTAATAGACTAAGACCCATCATAGTTTGGAATCAAGCCAAGGCCTGAAACTGAAATTGCTTCCTAGTAAGTGATTTGCTCCCGTCAGTGAATCGAGAGAAGACTTCCACACTCATCCTCCTAGACCTACAGTCTTGGCAATGTTAATAAAATAGACCCTGACCAAGGAGAGGTGGCAGGATGCCAGGACAATGCATCAAAACTATCTTTCCTGGAGAGAGTCATCCAACAGGTTGTCAACAGGCGCTGCGCCTCTGCCAGCCTGCCTGGCACTCTTCTGGAAGAGTCCGGCAATAGTCGCAGCAAACCGCCGGATGCAGGTGTGGAGCCCAGCTGGTCTGGCCTCAAGCAGGGCAGAGGTGGTGCTGGCAGGCTACGAAAAGCACACCAAGCCGTGTCCATCACCTCTCTGTCTCCCCAGGCTGGAGGCAGTCCCAGGGCGTGTGCTGGGAGTGCTTGTTAAGCCTGAGCTCTCCAACCGCGGCTCAAGCAGCAGAGCTCCCGCCGGCTCCTGGTGCCAAAGGAGCCTCATCCACTACAACATGAGTGAGCCCAGCTGCAAGGCTTAGTAGCCACAGTGGCATCTGTGGCCAGGACAGCAGGGAGGTGAGGACAGGGAGCTTCCTCCCGCGAGTGCTGGAGGGTTTGGAGAGAAACCCTGGCAGCTGCTAGGCTGCCTGCCAGCCTTGCTTCTCCCTTGCACACACTCCATGCGCGCTCTCTCCCCACTGAAGGGTGCTGGGTGTGCAAACTCCCGCTCATAGCTGCGAGAAGGTGCCTGGCTGTGCTGGTGCTGAGCACAGTCCCTTAAGAGATGGCTGGTGGAGCCTGTTTGTGGCATGTGTGCTCACAGCTTCACACAGGGACCACATCAGGGTGGGTCCGTAGCAGGGGCCGTGCGGCGCCGCAGGGTGTGGCGGGGTGGTCTTGCCTGGTGGCCAGGAGAGCTGTGAATCTGCCGACTGGCAGCGTGCACACAGGCAGGCGCTACTGAGCACTTGACTCATTTATGCAGGACAGGCAGGTTTGGCAGAGCATAAGCCAGCTCAGGAAGGATGGCAGAATTATAGAATGATAGAATCATAGCATAGTTTGGGTTGGAAGGGACCTTTAAAGGCCACCTAGTCCAACCCCCCTGCCATGAGCAGGGACATCTTCAGCCAGATCAGGGTGCTCAGAGCCCCGTCCAACCTGGCCTTGAATGTTTCCAGGGATGGAGCATCTCCCACCTCTCTGGGCAACCTGGGCCAGTGTTTCACCACCCTTATTGTAAAAAATTTCTTCCTTATATCTAGTCTACACCTCCCCTCTTCTAGTTTAAAACCATCACCCCTTGTCCTGTCACAACAGACCCTGCTAAAAAGTCTGTCCCCATCTTTCTTGTAAGCCCCCTTTTAAGTACTGAAAAGCCGCAGTGAGGTCTCCCTGCAGCCCCCTCCTCCCCAGGCTGAACCCCCCCAGCTCTCAGCCTGTCCTCACAGCAGAGCTGGGCCACCCTCGGAGCATTTCGGTGGCCTCCCCTGGCCCCGCTCCCACAGCTCCATGTCCTTCCCGTGCTGAGGACCCCTGAGCTGGACGCGGGGCTCCAGGGGGGTCTCCCCAGAGGGGGCAGAGGGGCAGAATCCCCTCCCTCGCCCCGCTGCCCACGCTGCGGGGGGTGCAGCCCAGGAGACGCTTGGCCTTTTGGGCTGTGAGCGCATGTTGTTGGCTCATGGCCAGCGTTTCATCCCTCAGTACTCCCAAGTCCTCGGCAGGGCTGCTCTCAATCCCTTCACCCCCATGCTTCAAGCACTTCTCTCCCTGCCCCATCTGTAGTGCTCCAGAACCTTAGTGTTTTTCATTTTGAACAAAATCCCCCTCAAACTCCATTAGAAAATACCCCATTGCAAAAATATCGGGGCTGCACAGTTAAACACTCAAGATAAGCAATGCTATGAAGTCAAGACTGTATGCACAGCCCTTAACTCTGCCCCTTGCCTGTCTGCACCATTACAACACGAGCTAGTCCTTGCTCCCACAATAGTTTGTACTCTTTTCAATCTTTTCTATAACCTTGTTCATATGACACCTTGTAGCACTCTCCACCATGCAATGTAGCCCAAACAGCATCCATTAAAGTAATTTATCTGAAAAATACGCAGTAAATCACAATTAGACAATATACAACTGGTGAAGTAAAAGAACAGAATAATAGTGAGGACTGGCTACCACATTCAGGAGTTTAGATTAGACTACATTGACCACTTCAATGCCAACACCACCACCAGCCCTTATGCTTCAGTGGTACCACTCTCTGAAAGTAAAAAAAAAAAAGAAAAAAAAAAAAACGGTGAAAAAAAAAAGGTAAACAAAAAAACCCTTAATAACATTAAATGCTTTGTTTCTGACAATGTACTAGTACTTTATATCATCAATGCATGGAGACGTTTTTTTTCCAGGTGTGACTGTTGCTTGCATTCTGGTGGCATGCAGGGCCCCCGTCACGGGTCAGGACGCAGAGACGGGGCGTCAGCATGCAGAGAGGTTGCTGCGCAGGGCAGCGAGCCCTCGTGCTGCGAGCCAGGCGGGATGCCAGGTCTGAAACACGGCTAAAGCAAAGGAAACGCATAGGCGTGATAGCCACCAAAGCTGCATGACTCCACAAAGATGGTGTGAATTCAGAGCACGTATTTATAATGACTTTTAAAAGTCTCAAATGTTTTCTTAAGAATACATTGATTGTACAGCTAAAGGGATACTTTGACTTGATTAGGCAGTGTAATCAATGTCCCATCACTGGAGTGGTTGCTCCATGTCAACTGAGCCAGGGTAACCACATGCACAGCCTGAGCCTCGGCAAGACAAGGTGTTCCTGCTGAGCCCCCCGCAAAGGTGGCCACAGCCCATTTCCCTGTGAGCATCTACGCAGAGGGTTACCGTGGGTTAGCAAGCCGTATTTCAGCACAGTAATCCCCGCTGCATCGGTACGCCCTCACAAGCCGTGGCTCTGAGGTGCCCCAGCCCTCTGGCCAGCCCATCAGCATCTTCCCTGGAATGAAGGCCCCAGCCAGACCCTGTGCTCCAGCTGAGATTTATCTAGCTTGGCTTGGAGGGAATAAATTACAGTCTGAGGACCAAAAAGTTACAAAGATACCAGCCCTAGCGAGGAAAGTCCTCCCCAGTGAACATCTCTGGGGTAAGCCCTTTGGCACTGCCAATGGGCAAAGGCTGCTGGAGCTCCCCTGTTGTGGTGGCCGAGGTCAATGGGGAGCAGTGGGATACCACGTGTTAGCGGGACGGGGAGCAGTGGGATACCACGTGTTAGTGGGATGGGGAGCAGTGGGATACCACGTTAGTGGGCATCGTGCAGGAAGCAACGGCGCAAGGAGCACCACGGCCCCCATGGAGGATGTGCACGGGTGGAGAGAGGACCGGGTCCACACACGGCCGCCCCAGGCTGTTCCCGCCAGCGCGGGCGAGGGCCGGTGCTGCAGAGCGCCCACAGCCAGGCACACGGGGCCGGCGCTGGGCACGCTCGCTCCCCGGGTGGGGAGGCCCCTCGGAGCCCCTGCGGCCCTGGCAGAGGGGGCACAGCCACAGCCCGTGGGGAAAAGCCAGAGTCACTGCCTGCACTGGCTGTTTAAACTGGGATTTCCAAGGGGAAGTGGCCCCGTGGATAAAGCGTATTTAAAATCCGGAGTGCTCATGCCAATACTGTGCTTCTGTTGCCATTTGGACACTGCAGAGCCCGGTGTGCGGGACAGGCAGCCCTGCCCACACACTGCCCTGAAGGGGCAAGGTCCCAGACCTCTGCCAGACCCCCGGGAGTTTGATTACACTTCAGGGCCAAAGCACAGCGTTTTCACTGTTGTCTCTGACGTAACCTCAAATCCTAAAATGCGTGTCTCTGGAGCTTAGCTCGCTTGGCTTTGGCCCACAGCAATCACATCCTGGACCGCAGGTTTAGTGGCTGCTTCTCTCTCAGCCAAGCAGAGACCCTGTTGTACCACTCCGAGGTACCCGGAGCACCGGCGCAGCTGGGGAAGCACGCTGGCTTCCAGACACGCCGAGCCGTCGCAAAGGTCGGGTGTGCAGGGCTCTCACGCCAGCGCCGGGAGGGCAGCTCTGGTTACTCCCAAACTCTGTGAACCATACGCGAGACCATTGCTCCATCCTGCTTCACTCTTTCTCACAGGTCCGCTTCTACCATGCTGCCTACAGTGACCCAGCTCATTTTTATTTTGAAGGACTCCACCCCGTTTTCTTCTTCTAGCCACTTACCTGTTTGTCCTCAGCTGAACTCTCAGCTTTCCTGAGCACCCAAAAAGCCCCTGGAACATTGCAAGCACCTTCATAAGGGATGGAGGAATGCTGCCGCCTTCCCCAGCTGGCTCCTACAGCAGCACTACAGCTCTTCCACCAGGATCCAGCCTGACAGCCCCAAACCCCCCCCCCCAGAATCAGCCATGATATCAGGTCTGGCAATGCTCACAGGTGGGTGCTCGGGGCCAGCTCTCAACTGATGTAAATCAGAGCAACTCCATCCCCTTCAGTGCTCCTGCATTTGGGATGAGATTAAAAGTTGTAATGTCAACTATTAAAATGATCTTTTCGTTTCCCGTCTGCTTCCTGGGGAGCAGTGGCATGTAGAAGAAAGTTTGCTGTGATTCCCATGAGGTGTGAGACAGTGACTAATTACTGGAGAAGATGAGATACAGCCCCGTGATTCCCTGGAATATCTGCTAAACCTCAGGACAGCTTGTATATGTTTGAGCCCCTCCTCTACAAAGAAAAGGTAAACAGAATGAAAGACGGCAATGAAGCAAGCAGCAGCTCTGAATAGTAACTGGTCTCAGAGTTAATCCAGAACCTGGTAAATAAAGCTGCAGACAGTTAATAAATTAGACGAATAAAGCCTAGAAATAATATTTTACAGTAGGATTAGTTCATCTAGAGGGTACCTGGTGAACTCATAGGAAGTATGGGGAGAGAGGTAAAGACGACACTAAATTACCTTCAGCTCTTTAAATTATTTCTGCAGATCCTATTACAGGAGAGAAAGGAGAAATAGCTGCAGAACAAATCATATGACTTCCTGCATCCAGCGGTCCGACAGTCCCCTTAAAAAAAAAAAGAGAGAGAGAGAGAAAACACATATGTGCGGTGGAAGCAATAAAAGACGCGCTTGTCCCCCATTCATCACCGTGTCATCTTTGGATGCATGCAGATATTGCTTAGCAGGGCTGGGGTGGGTGAGCATTACCACAGCCCCTGACTCCGGCGCATTCCCCCCGTGCTCCCTTGCCGGCTCTTTTTAGGGGGCCCTCGTCGGCCCTGCCGCTCCCCCAGGCCTTGCGGGGCGGAGAGGACGGCGCCCGGCAGGCACAGCCCCGGGGAACAGGCACAAACCAAGGCACGCTCTTGCGTGGTGTCTCTGATCCTGAATCCAGGCACCACCGCTGCCCTGCTGGGGCACAAAAAATTGCAAGTCGCAGGCTACGGCATCCCCTAATTGTCCCATCTGACCCGGCAGCCGTCGCGGAGGGCAGCTCCGGGAGGCACGCTCTGGCACCAGAAGTGCCGTATGCAAACCAGCACAGGTAACGAAGGAGAGGAAGCAAGAGTTGCACGTGAGGTCCTCGGAACCAATTGCTTCAGCAAGTGGAGGAGAGTTTGGAGCTTGTCTCCCTGCCGCTCATCGCTGACATTTTGGCTGGCAAGGCTGAGCACCACTCTGCCTGCCTGGGCCCACGACGGAGCGGCAGGCAGCGCCTGCCTGCGGTGTGCAGGGACATGCATGCAATTAATTGCGTGCTACTCTGGGCTGAGGGTGTTTGAAACCTGAACGTACTCTCGGGAGTGAGTAGTTGTTACCCGGGCTGAGGCACAGGAACGAGCACTGCTTGACCTACAGCCAGCCTGATTCAATGGCTCTGAGCACTGAGACTGGCCTATAATTACAGGCAGTGTGTTAGCCCCAAAGTATGAAAGATGACAGTCCACATGCCTAAACTGTTAGCTAATACACTGCTGCTCTGACACAGAAGCATGCAATTACCGCATTTTAATCCTGAAATATCGGACATGAAGATTCAGCCACTGCGGATTCAAAGCTGCCTGCGCTGGGTACCGGTCCCTCTGGCTGCCTGCAGCACACGGCTGTCCTGCGGAAAGCCGTGGCCGTGGGCATGTCGGGTGCAAAGCAATTGCAGAACTTCCAGAAAAAAGGAACAGCTCTGTTGCACCATTTCTTCAAGTCCCTGCATTTCCAGTCAAGATCTGTGCGTATTTCCAGACGCTGCTAGGGCCTCATGGCAAATTTTTTTGTGAGAGTAATTTACAGCACCTGGGAATTTTATTATTTCTCAATGTCATGTCCTGCTTCACGGGACATGGATGCTCCTGCATCGTTCCTACTGTGATCCCTTCGGTCTTCAGCAGTTTAACTGTCTGTCCAGTGCAATAGACAAAGTGATCCACCTTCACCTGCGTCTCTCGCACGCTCACACAGTCGCCTCTGGAAAATAATTACAGCACGGAAGCCGATCCTGTTAGATTAAGACAAATTAAAAATCTAATATATAGGTTTGCTGTCAGGTTCTCAGGGTCAAGGGTCGATACAGTATATTGCAATGAGGCTATAGGTTACCCCTGCCCCAATATTTTATCATAATAAACCAAATGGGGACGAAACACCCAGCAGTAGCCCATAAATCTATTAGCAGTGAACTGTCAATGTCCCATATACCAGGGTAATTTGTTAATTCAGAGCTGGGTCTCTTTTTTCACTAGACCTTGTAAACTCCTTTCTGAAACATCAATAAACCATCTGCTTTGACTTGTTAATCAAACGACTTTATTCAGTCCAAAGCAATTTTTTCCTAATAAAAACAGAGTATTTATCTCCATGGCTATAAAAGAGGATTGTTTTCAACTGTTCACTTATAGTTAAGAAGCACATTTAGTTTGGATTGATTTCCAATGCTTTGGTCATATCTTGTCACTTCCCATTTCTTACACACAGCATCTCAGTTTAGCTCCTTAGCAGGGAAAGCACAACCTGACCCAGTGCTGGGAGTGGCACTGGGGGAGCAGCAGCCAGCAGCAAAAAAGGTCACGGAAATCAAACTTTAAAGAGCTAAACACATCCCCTCTGGCTCTCAGGCTGCTCCCAGCTTTCTCCCGGACTCTGAGCAGACTTCCCTGCAGCTGCACCCCTCCGGTCTGTCTCTGGGCAGTGACGTTCCCACCTCCTCCCCAGCCAGCCCAGGATTTTCCTTGGAACAGCCTCCCCAGGCCGCCCGCGGTCCCTTGCTGCAGGTCTTGCCAATGCTCGCCCAGCAGAACCGAGGCCTGAGCCCCTCCGGCCACACCCGCAGCGGCTGCCCGAGAGCGGCGCCGCGCGAGCGCGGGATGCCGGGGCCGCGGCGGGCGCTGCGTGCCCGCCGCCCCGCAGCAGCTCCAGCAGCAGGCAGAGGCAGCAGGCATGGTGGCATGCCGCCCTTCCTTCCCGCTCTCTGAAGCACGGGGGTGGGGGTCGGGGAAATCCATTAGGACACTATTACCGAAGCATGCAATTCCCTGGTGCAGCGCAGAGGGGGAGATGACGGGCAGAGGACCTGGGGGATGCATTAGAGAAGGAAAGTGTGTTTTTAGTCTGGCCGGTTGTTTTCTTTTCTCCAGCGGTATGCCACATCTGCAGCAGGAGTTGATGAGTTCAAGCAGCCCTCCGGCACCCCACAGCACAGCCAGAGCAGCTCGTGCAGCAAGGCAGGGGCCAGCGCCAGCCCAGCCCCAAGCCCTTCCCCTGCAGCAGGACAGTGCTGGCTCCCAAGCCCTCCCGGACACCAGCGCCACAGGGGCCAGCCTCTGCTGTGCCCACAGGGCTCAGGGAGCCGTTCCCAGCAACCCCTTGGGTCCACCTTGGCTGAAGTGGAAGGTGTTTCGTGGGCTGGTGGCCGTGACATGCGGGCTGTAGCTGGGATCCTCCCAGGGCATCCCTGGGCTCACCTTGGTGGTGGGACAGGCAGTGCCCCCATGGCATTGCAAGCCACGGACAGCTGGGGCTGTGCCGGGGACACGGGTGTTTCTTGGCGATGCCCATCACTCAGGCACGTTGCAGAGGGTTGTCCCCGGACCACCAAAGCCCATCAGGCCAGGACACAGCGCCCACCCGTGCAGCGGCACTGCGTCGGTGGAGAGCCGCGTGCAGCCCTCGCAGCACTGCCATCAACCCAGCTCTTCTCTGCGGCGACTTCGAGGAACCAGCGGGAAACCCATTCCCCGACCCAGTCTGATCCTAACCAGATCCCGCCCTTGTCAAGTACCTTCTGCTGCAGACTGAGGAATTGCAGATCTTCCGCCTGAAGCCTCCCTAACGAATGCCTTTTACTAAACACAAAAGGTGGTTTCTGCGAGCGTGAGATCGAAGCAGCAGTTCCCCAGCTGGGTGCAAACCCTCCCGCCCGCCGGGCACGGCCTCGCCTCCTCCCGCCGCCACCCCGCGCTGGGCAGCACCACGCCCGGCACCCCCAGCCCCGCGGCCTGCACGCGCTGCACCGTGCTGCAGGATGTCTGTGGGGCCATCGAGGCAGTCTTGTCTGGCATTTCCCAGGTGTCCTCGCACGGTGCTGGTGCTGCACCGACACTCGGCCGAGGGAGCTGCGCTGAGCTGCCGCGGGCCAGCTGTGGCTCTGACCCGCTAAGGGACGTCCGTCCGGCGCCACCTGAGTGCCACTTGCCACGCAGTGCTGCAAAACGCACTGTTAAGGGATGTGTCACCAAATGCCTGAGGGGCGTCCCTGTGCCACCAGGGCCACCATGGTTTGATGGAGGCTCAGCTGCCGGCACAGCCATCCCGCAGCCTGGGTGAGCCTGGGGACCATGGAGACCACAGTCGCCGCAGCGCTGTGTCGCCCTGAGTGTGCCCAGGGCCACCAGCCAGCATGGGCACCCAGGGACCCGCCAGTGGCCAGCACCGGCACCCAGGGACCTGCCAGCGGCGTGGCGGCTGCGCGGGAAGGGCAGCCGGGTGAGGGACGCAGCTCTGCCTCTCTTTGTTCCCCATCGCCACATGGCACCAGAGGAACCGGACGGCAGAGCCTTGGCCCCACGCCAAGGTACCGCGCGCCTGCGAGGGTCGCGGCTGCCGAAGGGTCTCTGCGGAGCGGCCCCTGCCCAGCCCTGGCTGCCTCGACGCGGCTGGGCCCTCCCGGCCGCCCCGCAGGACGCAGGACCCGGGGCGGGCAGGCAGGGCCCCCAGCCCCACAGGGCCCCCAGCCCGGCAGGGCCCCCAGCCCCACCGGGCCCCCAGCCCCACCGGGCCGGCCGGGTGCGCCGGGGGCGCCGGGCTCCCCGCAGCCACGCTGCACCAGGGCGGCAGCTTTGCCCCAGCCGCAGGCTCTCCCCGGGATGTGCAAATCAGGAGCCCCCCAGCCCCGTCCAGAGCACCCCGTGGGGGGGAAGGGGCAGAGAAACAAAGTCATTTATATAATGTGTCTCCCTGCTGAGCCCCTAATGGCTGGCGCTTTTGTTCTGCAGTGGCTGGCTGTCTGTGATGGGCAGGAAGCCGCAGTCTCCCTTTGTTCCCCGGCCTTATTCAGCAATTTAGATCCATCATAAAAATCAAATATGCATGTTGCAATCGCCTTGCGTACAACAGCTTCAATTTTCGCCTTTCTTTAATTTGAACTCCATGGGAGAAAGAGGCAGGGCCAGGGAGCAAGGGGCAGCAGGAGAAGCGCTCTGTGTTTTTGTTCAGCGGGCTGTGAAAATAGGGAGTAATGAAAATACAGAATTTTTATCTTTGCCTCATTATTTAAAGAAAAAAAAAGGACAGAAATCTTCAATAAAGGCTCCCTAGTAGAAGGCTAGCCTGTGTGGGGGGCAGCCTTCATGTCCCCCCATCCTGGGTACGACAGGCTCGGCGGGGCTGGGGGACGAGGGGTGGCCCCGAGGGCTGCAGCACTGTGGCAGGGGCTGGTGACAAAGCTGGCAGCTGCCTGCTGCCACGACGCACACGGCTGAGTGGACATGCCGTGGCTCTCTGCTGGCAGACACGTTTTATCCTTCCAGAATGTCAAGGTGCTCTTCTGTTGCTGAAAGCAAACATATATCCTTAAAAATTTTGCCAGCACCTCCCTGTACTGCTTCCCTGGGGGCTGATGAGCGCGGTGCCGTGGCCCTGGCAGGGGTGGCCGTGCACCGGGTGGCTCTCCCGGCACATCCCGGAGAGCTGCAGAGGTATCACTGCAGCAGATGTGCTGGGGCTGCTTTGCCTCCGCTCGCCCCCGCACCCTCCCCACGGCCCCGCAGTGCGAGGGGCAGCTGCGGAGGGACAGAGCCACCAACGCCGAGTGTACGGAGCCAGATCCCGGGCTTCGGAGCGCACTGGCGGGCAGCACATGGACCCGGGAGATTTCCACCTTGTGTCCACCTTTCTGTGAGAAGGGGATGCACTTTCCTGGGAGCGGAGCACTGAGATCTGCTTTGACTTGCACAGTCTGGGTGGGAAGGCTGCCAGTGCGATCCGGGGGAACCTGCTGGCTTTGTGCCAGGGACCTTTCTGTGCCACTGTGACTGCAGAAAAACTCGCAGCACAACGTGGGGCCAGACTGCTGTGGGACCCTGTTCTCAGTGCCATTGGAAATCAGGAGGAGCTCAAGGAAGCAGAGTGAGCCGCGCAGGCAGCCAGCACAGCGGAGGGGCACGCGGGTCCCCAGCCAGGCTGCGCTACGATGTTTGTGCCATCCAGCCTCATGCACAGCCATGCTCCCGCACCGCAGGGCCAGCGTGCCCCAGTCCAGCACAGGAGGTCCTGAACCAGCTGCAATGGAGCCGTGCCCCTGGGAGCACCGCAGCAGGACGCGGGCAGGCGGGGCTCACTGTCGCGGTGAGGGGGGACGAGCTGTGCGCAGCTGCGACCTTCACTGCTAGCGCCAAAGGTGCAGAGCAAACACTCACCTCCGGTGCCGGAGCTGCGCTCAGGGCCGGTGCTGCTGTGCGTGGTGCTGTCGAGGGTGATGGGTTCATGGTGCCTCTCCTGGCTGCTCGACCAGGAGTCCTGTTTGCTGTGACAGGGTCGCGGGTGTGGCTGGGGCTGCAGCACAAGTCCTGCAGTGCCAGTGAGCCCTGCTGCCTCCCGGGCCCAAGCGCAGCATCCACATGCATGGCCCCCCACCCTGGGACGGGCCCCCCGCCCCAGCATGGCGAACTTGCCTTGGCACGGAGGACCTTTGCAGGATTCTTTCCAGAAGCTGCCTGCATGCCCAGAGCCGAATCCCAGCCCCACAAAGCCCTACAAGGATGGAGCAAGGCCCCTAAGGCATGGTCTTGCTCCTGTGTGGGGCACCACTGACCCCCTGCCAGCGCTCGCATCCCCCCGATGCTACGCAGCTCGTGTGCCCATTGCTGTGAGAGTTGCGACAGTGCTGGGGGCCGGGGTGTCCAGGGGAAGGATCGGTCCCCTGGGCCCTCCCTCGCCACGGGCACACAGTGGGACCCCTCCCAGCTGCCACGCACCGGGGCACAGCAGGGCCAAGGGACACGCGGCGATGCTGGTCACATCCCGTGTCCTTCCCCCTGCTGTGTGCGCTGATCAAAGGCGCTGCTGGAGCAGGAGGGATACAGCTTCGCTTAATGGAAACTGAATTTCTGCTTAAAGAAGAAAAGGCGCCGCTTTGCCAAAACACTCGGCATTCCATGCACACATTAACCTGATTACGGGAGGAAGGGGGGGCTTTTCCTTGTCTCTGCCCTGCTAATAATTTTCTGCCAATTCTGATTTGGCTTTAACCTCCCTTCAACCCCTGGTGTGCCCGGCTTGCCAGCGCCGTGGCATCAGGAGGTGCCTGGGAGCCATCCTGTGCCTCGGCCGCGGCAGGGTTTACCCCCACTGACCTGCTTTCAGCCGAGACCCACCACTCTGGAGACACGAGCGCGTTGGAGGGTGCTCCCGGAAACCTGTGGGAAAGGGGGGAAGCAACTGGGAATGCCCTCCCCAGGAGGCCCGCCTGCCCCAGGCACGCAGGGCCCCACAAAATGGGGCACAGAGACCAAATCAGCAAAAGTTCAGCCAACACCAGCGATCCTCAAAGCCATGACTTAAACCCACGCAAGCTCCAGCCCATCCTTCAGTCCCTGTCCGGCTCCCTGCCACGACAGCGGGCTGGCTGGGGCCGTGCGAGCTGGACGGGGAGCAGCAAGGCCCCTGCTGACCCACGGCCCCTCGTCCCCGTGCTGCGGCACGGGCAGCCGGGGGTCCGCAGCCTGGCCCTGCATGCGGTGGGGACAGGGCCCGGCCACGGGGCAAAGAACTGCTGGCTGCAGCCAGCACCTGGCCAGCCCTGCCGAGGCTCTGCTGCTTCTCGCCATGCGTCCTCCCAGGCACCCGGGCTGGCGGCAGGCAGTGGCACAGGGCTGGGGCCAGCCCCCGCTGCTGCCAGCCCAGCAGCAGCTGGAGGGGACAGGCTGCTCTGCTGGACACACAGGAGGAAACCCCACGGACCGGGGACGGTGACACCCAGCAGTGCGGCATCGCTGGGGTTGGCACCGGTGGCTCAGGGAGGCTGGAAGCGCTGGGTCAGGAGGCTGTGGGCACCGTGCTTGTGTGCGTGTGTGCACGTGTGTGCCCGGCCCGGCTGGCAGCCGTTTGGCAGAGAATCCCCTCCCCCATGCTGAGAAAAGGCCCTTTTTCGCTGTGACAATTCAATATAATTGAAAGTTTGCTTAGGAAAGAGAGTCTTTTTAACTGAACATGCTCACAGCTGAATCGATATGAATTATACGGCACAGAAGATGCCTAGGGTATTAAAACATTAATTAAGTAACATCATGCTACCATCTAACCAACAGCACAATACCATTTATAGGTACCGCTATCTTTTCTCTGGGGCGCAGTGTGAAGTCTCTCTTCCATCACCGCAGAGGCCACGGGAGATCCGGAGCACCGCTGGCTGCGGCCCCTCCGCAGCTCGGGCTGGCACCTTCCCTTGGGGCTGGTGCCTTCTCTTGGGGCAGCGGGCACCGACGGGTGCCCCCAGCCCGGTGGTCCTGCTCCTGGCCCTGGTGGGCACGTGGAAGGGCCCCCGTGGCCGCAGGGCTTCGTCTGTCAGTTCTGCGGAGCCGCCGACCCGCTGCCGCCTGCGCCCCGCCGGTGGGTAGGGGAGGACCTGCCTGGTCCTGCCGGGGGACGAGCTGCCGGAGCCAGCCCTGCGCAGCCCTGCCGAGAGGCGCGTCCTCGACCCACGGATGGTGCCAGCGCCTCTGCGCTGAGCTGCCGCCTGCGGAGCCGAGCGGAGGCAGTGCCCACGCGGCTGTAGTTGGATTAGCTCACCACATCAGCCCGGGGAACTAATGCACCGATTCTGCAATATACCAAAATAGAAAGTCATTGGAGTGAAATCAGTGTCTTCACCACATCCCCTCTGGCAGAGCGTTAATTAAAATGACTCTCTAGTGCTTTAGATCATCAGGTGTACATTGTTAACGAGCTTGGAGGAGAGAATGGGCTCCACATTCGTAGTTTAAGCGCTGATGGAGTTAACCCTTCACCACTGCTGGCACAGCCTGAGCCTGGTGGCAGTTTCTCAGAGCATCCGTCTGCATTAGAGAAGTCGGCTCTCTTAGCAGACTTCAGATGTCATTTAGCACAGACGCTAACGTGGGACCCTGCTCAGTTCAGCAGAGACCTGGCTGCAGAAGAGACATGGCCACAGCCGCTGCTCTCAGGAGAGGGGGCTCTGTGCCCGGCCCGAACTCCCCGCGGGCTGCCGTGACCGCGGGGGCTGCAGAACCAGCCGCCCCACGGACTGACCTTGCCCTGGGCTGCAGCAGGTCTCCTGCAGCAAGCCTGGGCATGGCAGCGAGGTGTCCTGCAGCACACAGCCAAGTGGTCTCACTGCAAGTTGGCAGCTGGCAAGGTTTTGGGGTTTCTTTTGGCCTTGTTTTAGTCCCAGTAACGTGCTGCTTCATGCCCCGCACACCTGTACAAATGCAGATCTTCTATCACTTGGTGGCATTGAAAATGTGTCCTTGATGCCTCACCTGGATGCCGGGGCCCGTGGTGGGGATCTGGCAGCACCGGCCACGGCATTGGGCTGGCGGCGAGGGGGGGGAAGCCGGTACCCACGGCTGCTGGTGCAGGAATGGCACCTCCATAGCGCTGACCTGCGTGTCTGCAGGCTGCGCTGCATGGTGGCACTGCCGTCCCTGTCCCCTGCCCCCAGCTCCCCCTGTGCTGCCTGGACGCGGCGCTGCACTCGGGGGCCATGGGGCCGGGGCGAAGGGCTCGGCTGCTGGCTGGGCAGCCCAGGAGCCAGGTGGCCCAGCCCCAGCACGGACCAGCCCACGGCTGCTGCGACGCCCAGCAGGGCTGCGCACCGGGAGCGGGTGCAGGAGGGAGAGCGTCTCCCGAAGGCATCCTCCGACCATAGCCTCCGAGTGCCACAGGCCTCTGCCTGTCGGATGGGATGTGGAGTGCACCGGCGTCCAGCTTCGGCACCCAGCACCCATGCCAGCCCCGCGTCCTGGCTGCTGGGAGGGCTCGTGCAACAGGCTCACCTCCGCTGCACAGCCGGGCAGGATCCCCTGTGGAAAAGCCAGCTGGGGAGACCAGCAGTGTTTCCTCCTTTGGTGCCAGCAGGTGCTGGGCGTCCTGTGGCACGGCGTGCCAGGCTGCGACGCGGTGACCACCCGGGCCACCTCCCCGGGGCAGCTGAGCGCTGCCCACAGGGGCCAAAGCCCCGGCCCCTGCTGCATCAGCAACAGCAGCACACGGGCTGCACCCGAGGGCAGAGGCACTGTCCAGCCAGGAGCTCTGCTCCAAATCCGTCGGCAAGGTTACTGTCTGTGGTGGACACCTGATCACTGCCCTGTTTTTATAAATATGCATCTTTTTGGCCTGTAAGAGAGGACTAGTAAGAGCTGAATCTCTTCCTTGTCTTTTAGGTGATGGCAATTAAAGGTTATAAAAAAAATCATTCCCAGTCTCCTCTTACCAGAATCACAGCACGGAAACCCTTTTTAGTTCTGCCAGAGGTTTGCACAATTTCCGCTGATGCCTGCTCTGAACAGAGAAGCTCTTGCAGAGGTTTTTAGTTTGCAGCCTGTGCAGCTACTGGAGGCCATTTACACCTTTCTGAGCATTAGAGAGGTGCTTTCTCAAGCGTAGCTGTTTTAAACTGGAATTCAACCCAGGAATAAATAGCAACGTTACATAATAAACTTACAAAACTGCAGGTCTATGAACAACACTGAAGTCATTAATGCGGCACAGTGCAAACACCGGTGGAAGGGCCGCGCCGTGACCGCGTTACTGCCACGGTCCCGTCTGCCTGTAGAAAACGCAGAATGCATTTTTTTTCCCCATTAAAAAAAACCCCACCCAAAGCCCAGCTAAGAGACAATCCAGATCCCCACCTGTTTAGGCTCACGCCAGAAGAGCAATGCCTGCGCCTGGGACAGGGCCAGGCAGCCCGGCCCGGGGGGAGCGTTGGGGCACTGAGCTGCGGCGCGCTCGGGTGCCCTCGCCCTCGCCCTTTGCGTCGCCAGAGGCGCAGGAGCTCCTCCGTCAGGGCCGCGTACGGGGGCCAGGGCCTGGCTGCCTTGGTTGGGTTACGCTGCAGCACCAGGAGTCGCTGGGGGCTTGGCAGTTTTGACCCACGTTATTTCATAATCCACGTATTTTTGGAGCCTTGAATCAGTACAAGTGTTGGGTTTTCTTTTTTTTTTTCTCATGAAGGTGCATCAGCGACCTGATCATTGAACTTCCTGGCTCGCAAGTGAATGTCCTGACCCGATTAATTAAAGAACGCTCCGTGCCCTTGCTAGCTGCAAGCTTGCCTCCCCGCGCCCTCTGCTCCAGCTGGCCGACGCTGCGGCGCTCCGGCCCCGCGCCCGGGGAGGCGGCAGAGCGGCCAAGGACACCCATTCTGGACAGACTGCTCATCCCACCTGCAACGTTGGGGTCGTTTGGGTTTTTTTAATTATTTATTGCTGCAGTTATAAATTAGAGATGAATGGTGGCCCCTGGGGCTCTCTTTTGGATGTGGTCCTTATTAATGAATTTCAAGCATTTTCTGCTGCAAGGGGCAATTTTTGGTAAGAGAATTGTGTATTTAACACTCGGCAGTTCATCAAGTTTTCCTCCCTGCTCAAGAGGCACCGCAAGCAAAGGGAAGAGCAGCGAGTCAGCCACTTACCTTCCTTACCTTTGTCTCCTTTTGGTTTGATCAGTAGAAGAAAACAGATGGCGATTTTAGTTCACTTCTAGTTTACAGGTTTCAAGATGACCTCAACCCATAAAGGCATCGTGCTTTCCCTTTAACCATTAATTACAGCAGCGTGCCCAGAATTCTTATACAATCATTTAGTAAAATTAAATGCACTTATAATGTCTTTTTCATACACAATGCATCCCGAAGCCATAATATGAATTGCGCTATTTGGCTCATTACTTCCACTTTAACGTTAATTTGCAGCATCAGCCCAGGCGCTCTCACTCCGACGGGCGCCCGACGCCCGTGCGCGGGGAGGGACGCGGGCACGCGTGCGCCGGTGCGCGCACACCGGCGGTGCACGAGGGCGCGTGCGTGCGGACATGCGGCTCCGGGGCAGCGCCCGCCCGCTGCGGGGTGCAGGCGCTCGGGCGGATGCGCGCGTCCCGCCGCGCCGAGCCCCGCCGCGCCGAGCCGCACGGCACGCACCCACCCCGACACAGACCCTGCACCGCACAAGCGGGGACATCGGAGACGAGAGCTTTTGCTCATTTTTTTTTTAATGTATCACAATGAGCAGGAAACATACGTGATGAAATATTTCCAAAGGAGTATATTCAATTACCATCTACAGTCAACTCAACTATGACAACAAAGTCTTTTGTGACAAATTTTTTAAAGTTTTGAAAGTTCCATGTGGTTTCTGTTTCTGTTAGTCTCCATGTATTTTGGTACAGTTCGAGATCAGCATTGTTACAGTAACAAAAAAAAGCTAACAAGACTACATTATAGAAAAACACCAAGAACATCATTTTTGGTTTCACTTGCTCTATTTTTTGTACATTGCAAAGGCTGTTCATATCCCTCTTCACCTCAGTTATGCTTTCTGTTCTACCCAAACTCGCCCCCCAAAATAAAAATGAAAAAAATAGTCAAAGCTTTGTGTTTCACAGTGGGCAGTATCTCAGCGCCGACAAACCAACCAACCGACCAACCAACCCAATTTCTGCTTCTATTTAAAAGTTTAATTTTTTTTTTTTAAAGCAAAATATATCTCCACGAACAGCCAGTGTGCTGGCTCGTGTCAGCGCCTCCCGCGCCTCCCCGCCTGCCCCGGGCGCGGGCGGCCCTGACACACCCCTTACGCCTCTCTTTATTCTCAATTGTATGAAACTTTGGCCATCTTCACCACTTAAAAAAGCTTTTTATTAAAAATAAAACAGAAACCTGCTCAATGCTAAGTTTAAAATCTTTTCCTCGTGCCCTGCCCGGCCCCGCTCTGACACTCGTTACGAAGGCCACGCGTGGGCTCGGGGATCGCGCCGAGGCCCCCGCGTGCCGCCGCCGCTCCCGCCGCGGCCCCGGGGCGGCCGGGCGGTTGAGGGGCGCGGGCGGCCGCCGCGGCGGCACTGCGGGGCGCGAGGCCGGGGCTGGCGGGGCCGGGGGGCCCAGCCCAGCCCAGCGCGGCCGGTGGGGACGGGCGGCCGGTGGGGACGGGCGGCTGCGGGTCCCACCGCCGGCCCCGGGGCAGCCGGGCGGCAAGAGGAGGAGGCAACCTCGCACTGAAAGTCTCTAGAAACATTTAGAAAAAATACAAGGAAATGAATTTATAAAACCTTTTAGTGGGTGGGAAGGAGGAGGGGGAAGAAGGAGAGAGAAATTGCACTATGACCAAGCAATATAATTAAAAAACCGAAACAAAACAAGACAAAACAAAAGGATTTCCAAAAGAGACCTTGCGGAATTCGACAGATAAAGCTAGTGTTAAATTGTTAACTTGTATCACATAGAGAATCAAAAACAAAACAAACAAAAAAATTTCTATATGATACAGACAGAGTAACATACAACAGTTAAATGGCAAAAAATATATATATATATATATTTCATAGAATTACAAACAAGATAAAATAATGGAAAACAAAAACTGTACAACTTTAGAATTTAAAAAATGTTCATCTCAAACACGGGGAGAAATACAAGAACTTCTGTTAAAAGAAAACAGTTTGTTAAAACAGCAAACGCTTTTTGTGTACTTGTTTCCGTTTTTGACACCTTATGCTACAGCTGGGTACTGGTAGGAATATTAGATGGTACTCTCTTTAGTATCGTCTACTTAAAAAACAATTAAAAAAGGAATTTGCACTGTGCATTAGCCTAGTTAGAAATATGTACAACAGTTCAGGATCTAGTCTTTCATCGAACTAAAACCAAAAATCCGTAAAAATAAAAGCGTCCCGCTAGAAAATGAACCCCACGTTCGTCTCTCGAACGCTCCAGTCTCTCGCAGAGTCGACGAGCGGCTTCAGCACGGGGAGGAGAAGCCCGGAGGCGGCGGGAGGAACCTGCGTTCACAGTCTTCGAAGTTCCCTTTTGAAGCAGGAGGAGGATGATGATGGGGAGAAGGCTCTCGCACTTTCGGGGCAGAGGAAACGGGGGGGGGGAAGGAGATTGTTTCTGTTGACGTCTGGCTACGGAAGTGAAACAGCAAGCATCTATTTGTCTCCAAAATCTACATTTTAGCAGCACAAAGTTTTCCTTTCAAAGTCCGGACCGTAAGAGATGCGTGCGTGCGTGCGTGCGTCTGCGTGCTCCCACAAGCAGGGGTGCGGAGCCGGACGGGGACCCCGGTGCGCGGCAGGCCCTCGCCTGCCCGCACGTGGCTCCGAGCCGCGGCGCTCGCCGCTCCGCCTGCCTACCGCGGGAGAGAACTTGGAAAGAGAAACCTGCCTTTTGGTGCGCTGGGGTTTCGCTAAGAGTTGTCTCTCTGCTTGCAGAAGAAGCACAGATAACAACCTGGGTACGTTTTTTATTCTTTATTTAAACTTAGACTTGTTTGTTTAAATCAGAAACAAATTCTCAAGTAAAAAGAATCCTTTTTGCTCATTCTGCACCAGTGGTGAAAGGGTATGTCTTTGGATTTTATTTAAAGCATGAATTTTCTTTAGAGAAAAAAAATGTAACAAAAACTTTTTTTGAAAGAAGGAACAGAGTGCAGCCTAATTACACAAACAGAAACAAATGCTTATAGTTTAGGAACAGAGTCTTTGAAGCATTTACAAAATGAGGAAAAGAAGAGGGCAAGAAAAAAAAAGAGGAAAAATGGAAAATAAGAAAGAGATAAGTGCACAAGGGTAACGGACATAGGTAAATCGTATGTATACGCCTTAAAAAGTTTCAAACCCCCAACAAAAAATATTCTGCAAGGGATCCTACTGACCCCCCAAAACCCTTTGAACTTCTTTCTTTAGTTTTTATAAAATAATTATGCAACCACCCTCTAAGAAATGAAGGTAGCGACCATAAGTGGAAGATTACAGGATGGGGGAAAGGGGAGTAAAGGTACAAAGGGGAGAAAAGCTTAGGCGAGTCAATGGATTGCAATCTATCTGGCTAGGAATGAACAAGACAACATCAAATGAGAAGCCGTCAGCTGGACCATACAAAAGCTAAATGTACACAAAAGGGTTTTTTCTTTTAAATCTACCATACTGCTTCAGTTCATTTCCAATGCAACAATCTACTCAACACCAAAAATGGTCATATCTATCATAAATACAGAAAGTCAGTTGTTTTAAAACTTATTTTTTAAGCTCCGAGTCCTCAACACTCTTTGTGTGGGTTTTTTTTTTTTTTTCTGAAAAGTGGGAGTGCTTAACTTTTCCCCTTGAAATTGGCTTCAGCAGAAAAGCTACCCTTAAAATCCCCGAAAAGCTAAAGCAGTTCACATTGTTTTTCTCTTGAATACTTTCTGCCCATTTTAAATTAACAAAAAAAAAAAGAAAAAAAGAAAAAAAAATCCTTTTCTGGAACGAAAACGAAACAAAACAAAACAAAAACCCCAAAACAAACGAAAGAAATTATATATATATATATATAAAACAATGATTCTGAAAACAGAACAAAGTGTGAGCGATTGACCTGAGAATAAAAAGACATTACATTTCTTTTTTCTTTTAGCAAGCCATTGGTATCTGAATGCTAAGATAGCAAGAAATTTAAAACTGTAACAAGGTGGGCTGCTTTCCCATACAGTGCATGCCGGCCTCTGCTGTGCTATCGACGTGGGGCGGTATTGAAAAGGGGCAATGTACAAGGGGCTCGAGCTCCGAAGACAGTAAGGAGGCAGCACGGGCTTTCGTCTCCCAGACCAACAGTACCTTCGAAAGGACAAATGTAACAGATTTTTTTTTTCTTTTTTAAGTTTTATTTTATTAAAAGGAAAGGAAAAAAGAAATGTAAAACCCACCGGCATCGTTATATGGGAAAACAACCCACGCTTTTTCTTTTTTCTTTTTTCTTTTTTTGGTTAGAAGCTTTGGAATTGCAGTTAGTCTATTTTTGAAATTGGTTTGTTATTAACTTTTTTATTTAAATTCATTTTCATTGTTCATCTTCAAAGCTTACAATCTGAAGGTGTCCATTCCTACGCTAGCTAGACCACTGTCCTTAGGGCAGCCGGGGTCCCGGGGCCCCTCCGCCGGGCTCGCCGGTCCATCTGACTTTTGGCTAAGATCCGTGTCAGACTCCTCCGAATAGTCGTCTGTTGGCATCGAGGGCTGAACCCCTGAGGTGCTGCATGAACTTGAGGTAACCGTTGAAGATGAGGAGAGAGGAGGGAAAGGCGGCGGCGGCGGCTTCCCCGGCGGGGCGCGGGGGGCCGCCGGGGGCCAGGGCTTTCTGGAGGCGTGGGGGGAAGCCGGGGGGGGCCGGGGGGGCGGGGGGCTGTCGTTTGAGTGAGCGGCCGACTGCGAGGTAGATGCGGTGCTGGGGTCGGGGGGGCAGGCAGAGTGAGGTAATAGACTGGGGTGCTCTTTGGCGTTTCTTGCTGCTCTTGTGATTGTTCGGTGTTTGTGCGGGGCTGACTCGAGATGCTGACTGAGGGCTTCGTCCCCACACACCGTGCTCTCGCACGCCACGCACTGGTACGAGCCGCTGCCCTGGCCGCTGCCGGTGGGCACGTGAAGCACCATCTCTTGCAGGTTCGCCACGGACTGGCCGAAGAAGCAGAGGGACTTCAGGTGGTCGCTGGCCGCCTCCTGGTCGCCGAAGCCCGCCTGGCACTTGCGGCAAACCAGCTTGTACTGCACCTTGGGGACGATGAAGGGGTCGCAGAGGGAGTCCGCGCCCTTGCCTTCCGCTTCGGGCTCTTCTTGGGGTTTGGGCAGGAGGGGGGACACCTCGCGGGGTGCGTTCTTCTGCTCTTCTTGCTTGGGGGGTTCTTTGGCAGGGTCTTTGTCCGGGGTGGCAGCCCCCGCGGGGACGGGGGTTTGGCTTCCTTTGGGCTGCTGCGCTTTCTGTTGCTGCTGCTGCTGCTGCTGCTGCTGCTGCTGCTGCTGCTGCTGCGCCTGCCGCTGCTGCTGCTGCTGCAATGCCTCCTGCAGACTCTGCTGGTATTGCTGGTACTGCTGCAGCAGGGAGCCGGGGGACAGCCCCAGCAGCGCCTGCGACAGCGCGGGGCTGTAGGGGAAAAGCCCCTCCATCCCGTACATGGGCTGCAGGTACCCGCTCTGCAGGGCGCCTGGGATCTGGGGGGCGTAGTAGGGGGAAAAGCCGGGGACGAAGTAGGGAAGGAACTGGCTCGTCAACAAGGTGGTGGGGTCCGAATTCAGGGCGGCCTGCAGTGCCTGGAGCTGGGCAGGCTCCACCGCGTACTCCATGGCAGGCAGTGGGGCCGAGAGGGCGCCCGCCGGCGCCTCCCCCTTCTCCTTCTTGGGCCCTGGCAGGGGGTCCCCCTTCCCCTTGGGTGCCTTCTCCTTCTCTTTTGCCTTCTCGCTCTCCTTCTCCTTGCGCTGTGGCGGGGGCGGCTGCTGCGGCTGCGGGGTCGCTGTCGGCGGCTGCTGTGGGGCCACGGCTGCCGTGGCTTGTGCCGGGGTGGGCGAGCTCAACGCGGCCGGGGGCTGCTTATTTGGTAATCCAGAGGTGGGGAGGCCGGGCGAAGGGACGCTTGTGCTGGGCAGGCCCATCAGGTTGGGTTTGGGAGAAGTTAAAGCTGCAAAAGGGAGGAGAGAGAAGTGAGGAGTCACTCTGAGCTGGGCAGGCAGAAAGCACAAGGCGGGGTGACCCCGGGCCACCCTGCAACTGCCCCTGTGCCACCGTCGCCTCTGCACGAGGGCAGCGACCGGCCCGAGCTCACGCGCCGCAGCAGTGCGGGTCGGAGAGCCCGTCTGCCGCTCCTGCTTCCTTTGGGACAACCGCTCCTCTCCCCGCTCCCCAAGGCCCTGTGCCATGGGGACATGCCTTGTCACCCCCGTCACCCGTGGCCGGCGTAGCCACACACATCTGGTGTCTCTGCCGGGGACACCCACCAGCCGCCCGGGACGCTCAGCATAGCTGCTGTTGTACTGACCCCTCCGAAATCCCCGCGTGATTAACAGCTGGTGTCAGGGACAGCGCGCTTCCTACGTCGGCACTAACGGGTCCTTTGGCCAAAGGACTCCAGCAGAAGGAAAGTGCTATGCCACATGGCCCTAATGCTAGATACTGTCAATCTTGCTAAAATCTCCACAGATTAGAAAGCCCTGGTCATGGCAACTGAAGAGGACCGAATAGGCTAAATCTAAGTTATTCTGTCCTAATTAGGCTGCTGTTATGAGTCCACAAACCTCTGATGCAACCCCTTCCTTCCTTCCAATGTAAGAGGCTTTGGGTGCACAGCCTCTGAGTAATTTCAGAGTTTATGCGATATTCACACATCCCCCAGGGCACGAATGTCATGTTTTAGGCGGAATTAAAAGCGTCAAGATGCTTCCTCACAAAGGAGATGAATTAATGGTGAAATGTGAAGTTTGCCCATCTTCCCAACAGCAGCAATAGCCAGTAACAACACGGTCCCCCGGTGCCAATTTCTACTCTCGCAGGTGATAGCAGTTGGGGGCAAGAGGAGCGTGGCTCCTGGAGTCACATCCATTAGTCATGTCCACTGCAGCTGGTGAATGTGCTCCTAAAAAGGAACATTTTGCTTGGGAAGTCCCTCAGTGCCATTTGGGGAGAATAAAAACGAAACAAAGCTCTAACATTCTGCCGGCACAGCCTCGTACGCTCCGTGGCTCCGGAGCCAGGAACCTGCTGCAGGAGCCACGCCTGCCGCAAAACTGTTCAACAAAATCTAACCTTTCATTAACAAAGCCCGAGTCCTTACAGCTGCGACGGTGACTGCTCAAAGGAGGTCTGAGTATCAACAGTCGCCGAGTTAGGAATCAGCCATGGAGGCACGGGAACTTTTGTTTTAGGTTGTACCTCTTCTGTGATGCATCCAGTGGGAGAGGAGAAACTGCCTCTTTTGGGGATGACCTGGGCCATGGTGACAGCTTAAAGCCTGAAGCATGCCAGCAGGGAAATCGCTGTGCACAGGGCAGGCGGTGACTCCTGGCAGGGAAATCCAGCTGCTACAAGGCTCCTTTGCCTTGCAAGGCAGCGTAAAAGGGCTCAAACACAGCTAGGGGCTGGGGCCAACAGCTCTGTCTGAGCTGCAGCTGCCTCACTTATCCTGGTGAGCTCTTAAATCATCATCATCGAACCTGAGGAGCAAGCATAGGCATCCTCAACCACTGGACCCCTGGCCCTAGCAGGCAGCCCGATACCCAGGTCCTTGGCCAGAGCAGACGGCAGGACCCGGGGCAGCGGCTGATGGAGGGAGCACAAGATGTAAATTCTGCGCAAAGACACACATGCTCCTCGGGCTTCCAGACACCAAGCCCCAGCCCGCTGCCGGCACAGTTGCATCGGAAGAGCCTGTCACTTAACCGTGCCCTGTAAAGCTGACGTAGCCCAGGAGGAATCCATGCTTCTCAACATACAGCACAGGAACCGCTTTCTTGCAGGTTCATGCTCTGAGTAGTAGCTGGCAGCTAAGGGGAGCAAAGCACTCTCCAAAACCTGGCTGCGCTACGGCTGCTATAAACAGCCCGTTTCTCTACAGCGTTGCGCTCATCCACTGATGTTGCAAACCTGCCCCCGGCGCTGGCCCCCCGAGAAGGGCAGGCGGCAGAGCCACCGCGGCGCGGCAGAGGCCAGCCTGGCCAGGAGCCCCGCAGGAGCGCTGGCAGGAGGGCAGCCGAGAGCCGGGAGAACTCAGCGATGGCTGATGCAAAGCTCTTCTGAAACCTGCATCTGCTCCTGATGCGGTATCGAGACAACAGTGATTTGTGAAGGTACGAAGTGTGTGAAGCCAGCCCCCACGCAGCAGCTTTATAGATTTCAGATAAGGGCATATTATGGATAGATGCCATTGAAACTGATGTTCCCTAGTTGAACAGTCCCTGAGAGGTTCAAGCGCAGGAGTAGCGGCTAATTCATAACATTCCTGCATGCACAGCCTTATCTGCTTCGACAGACTTTGAGCTGAGATGGCCTGACCTTTGGAGCTTTATCTAAAGGCCACAAATAGTCTGTTTGACTTTCTAAATAGCTTAGTCCTGTCTAGGCAGTCACTGATTGCTTTTAACATTCATAGTACGTAGCCCCATCTCCCCAGGACACATACTGGTCTTTGGAGAAAAATAAAAGCAACAATGTAGATTGAAGTGCAAAAAAGTAATTTTAGATCTTGTTATAAATTTGGGGTACTAAGTAAACAGCACGGAGCTATCTGCGATAGGCTGACAATGTAACGTGCCAAAGAGATCCTCCTGGCCTAGTTCTGGCCTCTGAAACGAGATCTTCGGTAAGAACAGAAGAAATCGCATGAAAAAGTCCTGGCATGCAAAGATACCCATCAGGCAGGTAGCTAGGACTAGATTCAAGGAGCAGGAATGAGCAGCAACCCTGAACGGAAGAATTTCTAAGAGCAACTGTTTTTAAAAATGGTTTAATTACAACGACCTGTCCTACAACTGTAGTCAAGAACGATTTCACTTTCGCTTTGGGGGTCGTGGGAGGAGTTCTGTGACTACGCAAAAAAGTCTCGCAGAGGCCCTAGCTCCCAGCAGAAATCTTCTCCAGATTCCAGAAAAGCTTACTCTGATCTTTTCTGCTCTCTGATAGGATCTTCTGACACAGACATCAGCAACCACGCTACAAGGTAATCCCCTTGCTGCTCTTGTGGAAAAAGGGATCTTGACTCCAAGAGGGTGGATCATCTTTGGAAAGGCCAGAACCCAACAAATACAGTCAGATTTAACTCTTTTTCATTTGTCAACAGAAGGTATTTCAGAGACAAGCAATAATGGAGAAAAAGGTGAACACAGCCACTTCCAAGGGGAGAGAAAGATGCCTGTTTTGAGTCATGGGTCCCTAGTGCTCTCTTGAGGGCGTTATACCCAATGTCACTGCAACCACAGGCAGCTTCAGGTGCTAGTGAGGTGATCTGCAGCGAGCAGCTCTGCAGCCAGACCCCCCGTGGATGTCAGGTGAGCTCTTCAAGTTCCACACAGCTGCTCACACCAGCTACTATGCGTTTGTCTAAGGCTTTGATTTGCTTATCCGAAGATTTACCTCCTGGATGACAAAAGATGGCGATTTTATTAACATGACACAACCACATTACCTGGCAGCATCTGCACTGAGTTTTCCAATCTGTTGAAAAAGGAACTTCAGCGTCAGCCTGCTGAATAAAAGCATCAGAAAGTCTTTTTGGAGACTGACAGCACTCTGGTTTCCGATTAAGAAGCCAGGAAGATGCTCAGATCCTATTTAGGCTTCACACCATGGACTGTAACTCATCATTAGCCAATTAGTTCAGTACAGTAAGAGAAAGCGATTGTTTCTGGACACTGTCTAATAGCGCTAGAGCTGTATTGCCACAGTGTAGAAAACAAAGGTGCACAGTGGCACGTGGTGTAACTGTACGAGGCGTTAGGGTGTCACAGGCTTTCCAGCCTCACAGACTCAGCCTGGTGCCGAGACAAGACACTGGACTCAGTTCTCGGGATATGTCCGTGAACGTAGAGTAGCCCTGGTGAAACTCAAAGAGGGATCATCAGCAGTAGAGAAGTCTGCCAAGCGAAAGCCAGTCTCCTAGAGGACATCAGTTGCTCTGTCATGAGTGGCAATTCAAGACACAGGCATGCCTCTGGGATGCCATGGATGTGGCAGGGGTGAAACAAGGCCCTTGGATCAAGTTTTCTAGGTCACTGCTAGTCTACCGAGCAGTATCTTCCACTGCCAGTGTTTGCTACACGTCTTATACCTTCCACCCGTCCACCACGTACAAGGGAAAGGAGCATCCTCAAAAAGCAAGTCCAATATCTGGGATTAGGCCACCCAAAGGACTATGCCAAATTTCATTTTTATGTAGCATTGCTAAGAAAAGTCTTATCAAAATACAAAGTAGGTTTGTCCCATGACTACACTGTTGTTTGTTGAGAAGGTACTTTCAGGTCGTGCCCATCCATTGCTCAAAAACCAATCCACAGCTGCATCGGGATTTGTCCTGGAGGTCACCATAAGGATGCTACATAAAGATGCTCCAGGTTTCTGTCACCAGCGCTACCAGGCACATCACACTTTTTCCCAGAAACAGTTCAGAATTATTGAAAACTTGGAATAGCACTACATAAACTAGAATTAATAACAAAAGGAAAGGTATCTTGAACAATGCATGCAGCACATTAGTCCTTCTCCTGTTCTGTTTGATAAACCCTCTATTTTCCATTTCCTTGAAGGTGCTTCAGAATTTTTAGTCTGTGCTAACGAAACAGAGATACGCAGCATGTCTAGATCTTCCTCTATTTCAGACTTTGCTAGAAAACCTGAGTTCGGGAACTAGGGGTAAAATACCTATTGCTTATTTGCTGTCAAGTAAACATGCTCAACTAAAGGGCCGGGTATCCTATTATCAGCCATTCTCAAGGAACATCTGCTTCTGCTAAAGATGCGTCAAGTTAAGCTGTGTCTCCGAGCAGTGTGATAATATCCATACCCACCTGTGTTGGATGGAGTGAAGCCTGGTAAGGATGGGCTGTTGAGGCCTGGGAGCAAGACTGGAGGGATGCCCTGTAGTGCTGGGTATGCAGCAGGAAGGTTAAGAGCTTGCAGAGGGGTGTTATCAAACATGCCCTGCTGTTGAGCTGCCAGACCAAGAACCTCATTGGCTTTTTTGATCCGGTCCAGCTCCTGCTGAGCCATCAACTGACGTACAGTAGCTGGGTCAAAATACTCCTTTTCCTTATCCAACTGGCTTCCAATGGTTTCTTTAACTTTGGAGATATGCTGTTGAGAGAAGATATGGTCACGTACAGACAGTCGAGCGCTGTACTTGATGCCACACAAAGTGCACTCTGTTTTGGGTCCCTCGTAACTTGTTTGGTTTATACCAAAATGCTTGGCCATGCTGAGTTTGGACTTCTTCTCCTTTGCCCTAGCATTCTGGAACCAGACCTGAACAACTCTCTTTGGCAGTCCAATGTCATTGCCCAGGACCTCACACTCCAGCATGGTAGGTGTCCTGTAGTCATTAAAGCATGACTTAAGAACTTTTAGCTGGAGATTAGTCATCTGAGTGCGAAAGCGTTTCTGTCCGGGCCGATCCCCGCTCTCTCCAGACTTGCTGGCTGAACCACTTGCACCAGGGCTGGGTGAGCAGGGGTCTGCAAGGCTGGATGTTTCACTATAGTCCACAGTACCTTCATTATCGTACTCTTTGCTGTAAAAGCTGGGAGCTGGGCTGACCAGGCCAGAAGACAGCCGATCTTCATATTCAGACATTGCTATCATGGCAGCTTTTGTCAGACCTTCGCTGGGTCCCGATGCGGATTTGGTTTCGGTTGCAATCCCTGTTGCACTATCGTTGTCTGCGTTCCCTTCATCTCCTGTTGTAGTGTCTGTGATTGCAGTGTTGACAGAAGAGCAGTCATCATTGTCCAGCTTTGTTTGGTCAAAGCTCAGATTGACCGAGGACATGGAGGGACTCTCAAAGTCTTCTATCCCTTCCACCTTAATGGAAGATGGACTCAGCAGAGTTCGAGGTGACAGTTCCATGCTCTTGTTCACTGGGGAGAGAGGAACACTCTGTCCATCACTGCTAGTTGGTGGCATGTGGGAAAAGCTTGCTCCATCAAAGATGTCTCCCTTCATTTGGAGTCCCCCATCACAATCTAGGAGCATAGCGGACAATGTCAAGTTGTATCCAGCTCTCTTGGCCTCATGCCAGTGACGGGATCGGATATGAGCTTCAAGAGCTGTCTTTGCTTTAAAGAGAGCTCGGCAGAAGGGACACCGTCTATGGGCTTGGGCAGGCCCTACAGCTCTGAACTGCCCCTTCCTTTCCCGTGCACGGGTGTTCTGAAACCAAACTTGCACCACGCGTTTCTTCAAGCCCACTTCATGTGCAATGTGATCCAACATCTTCCGTGTTGGGTTGGAGTCGAGCAAGTACTTCTGATAAAGAATTTCCAGCTGCTCTGGGGTAATGGTTGTCCTTAGACGTTTATCCCTTTGTGGTTCTTCTCCTCCAGTCCCACTGTCATTTTCTCCAGGGCTTGCACTGGCCTTTTCCTCCAGCTTTCTCTTCAGTGTGTTCATTGTGGATGTTGGAGTTGACGGTGAAGTGGCTGAGCTTGCTGGGATCTGTGGTAACGTTCCAGAAAGCAGCTGGCTCGCAAGTAGTGGATTACTGGGATCAAAAAGCATGAACGGCATATCCAGCGTTCTGTCCAGGAATGGGGGGTGGATAAACTGGTTCTGTGCACTCAGAAAATGAAGCTGCTGATGCTCCTGCCAATGCTCAAAGGAAGGAAATGCCAGCTTACACTGGTCACACTGGTATGGGATTAGCTGAGGAGGTAGGTTTGCCAGCTGTTGAGGGGTGGATGTGTGAATGGGTTTGAGGGAAAGATGCGAGAGCTGAGATGGACTTGGGCTTGACTGTGACAAGGAGCACTGAGGGGGCTGAGGAGGGGGAGGTGGCTGTTGCAATGAAGAGGGGGAGGATAACTGTGAAATCTTTTGGTGTGCTGAACTTGTCTTTTGTTCTCCTTGGTCCTGTTGCTGCTGAGACTCTTGCTTTGGTTGTACTTGCTTCTCTTGAGTTTGGTTTTGCTGTGTACTTGGAGGTTCAGACTGCTTTGGTTTCTCATCTGTAGCTTCTACTTTAGAACTATAGGTGGAGGAATCATCTGCCTCTGCTGTGAGCTGCAGAAAAGCTGAGGAGGTTGCATTGGCTGAAGACGTAGGCGTGCTGTAAGCTTGCGAGGGCATTGGTGTGCTGCAGGAGGAACTGGTTGGAGTCAAGAGCTCCATTGCATCCATAGAATCTTCATTCTGGCTATCATCCTGTCCATCCTCATCCTCATCTTTGTAACAAAGCTTTTTCTGGTGCTTAATGAGATCAAAAATGCGCTGAAAGACTAGACTGCACTTTTTGCATTGGTAGTTCAAGTTGCTTGTTCTAATATACCTGTCATTTGTAAGCTCCCGTCGTTCCCCGTCTTTGCCTTCTCCCTGATTCTCATAGTTTTTCCTAGCTTTTTGACGGGCATTCTGGAACCACACCACTATAACACGCGTTGGGAGGTTCAGCAAGTTAGAAAGCTGCTCAAATTCATCATCCTTTGGATAAGCATTGGCATCAAAGAAGTCCTGCAGGACTCTGAGTTGGTAGTCAGTAAAGCGTGTCCGGGAGGACCGCTTGCTTCCCCAGTACTCCTGCTTTTGAGGTTCTGGAGAAGGAGGCCGTGAGTCTATCTTCAATTCTTCCAGGCTGGTAATGGGAGGATTACTGAAGTTGTATGGGGAATCCTTGTTGCGCTGGCGTTCTTTGAAAAGAGTGTTTCTGAACCAGTGCTTGATCACTTTCTGGGGCAATCCAGATTTGTCCGCCATCTCTTTGATCTGTTCCTCACTTGGGGAATTGTTAATATCAAAATACTGCCGAAGGACTCTGAGTTGGTCGTCGGTGATCCGCGTCCGTGGCCTCTTGTTCTGCTGCTGCTGGAGAAGGCTAGGGTTGAGCTGATGCTGGTACAACTGGGCCAAGTCGGCAGGCAGAGGGTCTACGGGACCAAGCTGGGGCGGCAGCTGAGCAGGTAACGTTTGTAGTGGCATGGTTTGCATCATAAGTGGTGAAAAGATGGGGAGCTCCATCGGCATGGAGAGCTGGGTGAGTGGCACAGACGGCTGGGCTGGTGCGATTGTAGGAGAGGTAATCGGTGGGGCAGAAGTAGGAATGGTGGGAGTAGAAGCCGGCTGAGGAGGTGCTGGAGGGAGCGGAGGTGGGGGCGGTGGAGGCGGTGGTGGTGGCTCTGGGGTCTGAGGCCGTAGCGGGTACAGCTTGTCATAGTGTTCTCTGTACTGTTTGGCAAATCTCTCTAACTGCTTAAAGGGAAAGTAATGTTGGTGAACATGCTCTTGGTGGCTCTTCAGGATGAGGATGTTTGAAAAGAACTTGCCGCACGTATCACACTCAAGCTTTTCCAAGTTCTCACCTTGCTCTGTCTTCCCATTTTTCTTCTGCACCTTCTGCTTGTTCTCGTTATACTGAATGACAAGCTCAAAGCCAAAGTTTTCCAGCAAGGCTTTTGTGGCGTTCCCTCTTGCATCAGAGGCAATACGCGGAGGCAGTAAGGAGGGCTCCGAACTACTGCCTGGTACAAATTCCTTCTTCTCTTTGGGCTTTAAGTTATCAGGCAGAGACTCCTTAGATGCTACATTATTGTCTCCTCTCTCTGCACTTTCCCTTTCCCGTGGGGTTTCTTTTTCTTTCTCCTTCACTACGGATTTAGTCTTCTTCTCAGGGTGCTGGCTCTGCTGTATAAGGACGGAGTGAGGTTGTGACAAGGACAGCTGACCTTGCTGCTGCTGTAAGAGCTGTGGATGGCTCTGCTGAGGGAGCTGAACTTGAGCCTTCAGGTCCTCCAGCAAACTTGGACCTGTACCAGTCAATGTCAGCGCACCACTGGTGACAGGCAAACTAACTTCTGGATTGAGCTGGAACTCGGCACTGGGGATGTAGAAAGGAAACAAAAGATGCTGCTGTTGCTGAAGCTGCAGAAGGGTCTCAGTGGTCATCGGAAAGTGCGGCAAAAGTGCTGGGTTGAACAGCTGAGACTGCAGGAGAGCAGCTTGCTGCTGCAGTTCCTGTTGCAGATGGGCCTGGACTTGGGCCTGTGCCTGTGCCAAGGTTTGAGCTTGCTGCTGCTGCTGCTGCTGCTGCTGCTGCTGTTGCTGCTGCTGCTGCCTGGATGCAATCATGTCTGCCAGCTTCTTTCGGTTTACCTCTTTGGGCTCCGAAGGGGAGGAGATATTAGTGCTTACAGGGTTACCTAAAGGAGGAATTCCCACATTGTCGCTGGATACCTGGTTGAGCAGGCTGGGAATGGGAGTTGTGCCCGAATTACTTGTGTTGGTGGTTGTAAAAGTATTACTGTTGCTAGTGCTCACTGGACTTGGCGTGGATGAACCCAAAGAGAGGCTGCTGCTGCTGCTGTTGCCAGCTCCGTTACTACTGCCGCTGCCCCCGGCCGCCTCCAGCTTGGCAGCGCGAGCCTTGGTTTGGTGCAGGACAGACCTCATGTGGATCTCCAAGGTTGAGCTCTGACTGTAGGCCACGTTGCAGGTGTTACACTTAAAAGGTTTGTTGTCTGGGCTGCTGGTAGGTTCGGGCTGCCCAGTAGCAGACTCTTGGAGGGCTCTTTTCAGTTTATGCAGATGAGAAACTGAATTGTAATGGACCAGGAGAATGTTCTTTTGCGTGAAAGACTCCTTGCAGACTGTGCACTTGTAAGGGCGAGACGGATCTAGGAATTTCTCCATAGTGAAGTTAGGACCCTTCCTGAAGGGTAAGGCCCTTTTCGGTTCTGAGCCAGAGTCCTCTTGCACCGACCCTGAATCGCTACCTGTTGGGCTCTGCTTATCTTCCAAGTCGCTCTCCTCCTCCTTATCTTCCTCGACTATTATAGTGTGGTCTTCTGCAAGCGAAGGATCGCCCATAGCGAGGAGGTCCCCATTGACCAAGAGACCACCATACAGCTGCTGAATGTCAGCCTCGCTCAGCTCCAGATGGCTGGTTTCCAGGTGCTTCTTCAGGGCCTGGAAGGTTCGGAAGCTGCGCTGGCAGAGGCAGCACATCGTGGCCGCCCGGATGACGTGGTATTGGGAATGGAGCTGCAGCTTCTCAATGGTTTTGAACGCCAGGCTGCACTGGTTACAACGGTACTTGTAGACGTGGCGATCGGATACCGGCAGTTGAGGCCGCTTTGCGTGAACTTCATTGAAGTGTGTCTGCAGGGCTGCAGAGCTCTTGAACATCTGGTTGCAGCCCTTCTTCCAGCAGAGGAAGCCGGAGTCCTCCCTGGCAGAGCTCTGATCGGCCGGAACGGGCTTGGGATCTCCGCTGTGCTCTGCAGTTTCCGATGGCAAAAGACTCTTTCCCGAGTCCTCAGAGATCTCTGTGAAAACAAAATTAGAGCAAACCTGAAAATTACACCAGCACACAAGGACGGATCAACACCCTCTTTTTTGTCCCTAATACGTCTGTGTTTTTTTCTCTGCAAGACGATAGGTATTTCTAACATTTCTCCTCTATCTTCATTAATTTATTTTAATACCAGCCCATTACCCTCATCATGGCCCATTGCATAAACCTACACAATTTACTTTCTTGCCCACTTTGAATATCTGGAAATTATTCACACATACACGTTCCCTTAGTGCATTTACCACCTTTAATTCTTCCTTTTAAGTGAAGGCCATTCAGCCACCTGTCTGTCTTTGCTGTTTTTCTTTGATGTCCTGCCTATTTTCCAATACGAAGGTTCATCAAACTGAACGTTGTATTTGAGTCTTGGTCCTATCAAAGCTAGAAACGACAAGAACGAAATTCAGGTCCTGCTGGCAGCAGCTCAAAGGGTGCTGTTTGAGGGAGGACGGGAGAAGCAGGAACGAGCACTCAGTGCGCTGCCACTTTTCCAGGGTCTAAGAGCACAGTCCTGACAGCATGATACGGGTAGAGGCCAAAAAAGGGGTCCCATTGCCCAGAGCAGCATTAACTGCCCTGGCTGTGCCAGAGCTGCCCCACCAGCATCGCTGCCTTGGGGCCGGCTGCCTGGAAGGAAACGACGGCTGTCTCCATTCCCAGATTCCTTACAGACCTTCCAGGAAGGCACAGAAGGAACACCGGCATTGCTTCCTTGCCAGGTTTGAGATCAGACGCTTCTGCCCATGCAGAATGATCTTGGGATGCTCTCACATCACACGACAAAGCCAGGACTAAATAGCCATGGATTTATAGCCATGCCTTCATAACACAGCATGGCAATGAAAAAGGCTGAGGAGATTTGGGCCGGATAAGGACTGCGGCAGCTCAAAGCTCCTCAAACTGTATGCCAAGCATCTGTACTTGAGCCATGATGGCAGCAGAGCAAGCACAGCAGAGGCGGTAGCACAGCCAGCAGCTGCAGCCTTTGGCATTTCTCTGCCAATCCCCTCAGCTCTCTACCACCTCTGCTTTTCACCGCTCACATCTGGTCTTCTCCTTTGCAAGGATTCAACACCATTTCCACGTGAATCGCCACAGTGGTGAGCTGTGCTCCTCAGCGCTGAGCCGCCCTGCTCTGCCCTGCCATGGGGACAGCCGGGCCAGCAGCCTGTTTGCGGCACAGACGAAGGGAGACGGCCCTGCTGGGCACCATCGCACTGGTTCTCAGGGACAGCTGGACACACGGAGCTCCCTCAGGTGGAGATGTCCCCAGACACAGTCCCTGAGCAGGTGACGGGAGCTGGGGGAGCGGTGGGACCTGTGGACCTCATTGACCCGCACTCACCAGGCTGCTTCCCCAGCTCCTCTGCGGTGGAGTTCCCGTCCTTCTCTGGAGTGGCTGCCGGGAGAAACATGCTGCTGGGCATCATCACCTCAGGTGTTGTCACCTGGAGACAGGGAGGGAAGGACGTGGGGAGAAGAAAAACACAGGAAAATATTTTAAACATCTTCAGTGGCAAAATTAGACACCAGTACTGTAAAGTCAGAGGCGTCACTTTTCATAGCTCACTGAAGACTCGTGTTTATTAGACAAAGCTCGCATCAGTCAAAAGTGTTTCTACAGTTACATTCTGGACATAATTAGCAGTGCACACTTGAAGAATAATCTTATTATTAATATTTTTCCTTTATGTAGAATTCAGACTTTGATCACTGACAATGTTTTGTCATGGGCTGTGAAACTTCTTGTGCAACCAATTAGGTAGGTAAGTTGAAAGGCCCACCTTAAGCTGCTGAAAACATAATAAGGCCCCTAATTAAATCATACCTCGTAAAGTACACTGTAATCTTGAACTAGGGAGCATTGCAGCACTGTTTTCAAAGTGTATCGATGCAGGAGAAGGAGGGGCATGAGAAAAAAAAGTACAAATAAGGAGAGAGGTGACAAAGGAAAGGAGGAATAAGGAAAGACTAAAGAGACAGCAAATTGTCTGCGAAATGAAAAGCTTGTGGTAACCCTTTCCTTGCTCTGACTGATGTGTTCCCTTCGCCTCTCTTCAAGTGTTCGCCTGGACCCTGCACCATCATAACCAGCGCAGTGCTTGAACACCAACACTTTTAAAGAGCTGGAGAGTTTGCGTGCTTCAACTAGAGATGCTCTTTGAAAGAGTCACACGCATATGCTCATCTTTTTCTGGAAAACTGTGTTTCTTTGGGTGTACCTGGTCACACACAGAACACACAAACTACCTCGCTGGCCGGCTGGCATCAGACGCAGGACAATGAGTGCCCTTCTCAGCGTCCAGAGTCAGTATCTGGCCCCGCAGGCCTTCTCCCCAGAGCAGCAACCGGAAAGACAGACCCGTACCACCGTCACCATCCGTGCCCTATTCCAGTGCACGGCGGCCAGCACTGGTCAGATGCCCGTGGCAAGCGAAGACACCTCTGCGGCTCCGAGCAGCCTCACGCTTCACCCCGCTGATGCTCAGGGAGCGCCTCCCTTTCACCAGGGCCGTGGTACTCGAAGGAACAGCAAGCACCACTGACTTGCAATGCTTGCGGTGCTTCTGCTCCCAGCCGCTGACTGCTGGGAAAGCGAGGCATAACTAACCACTCCTAGGCAAGTATGCTTCCTAGCAAAACAAGTCTCTCCATCCTTCTGTCAGATACAAAGAGGGCATTTGAACCTTGGATTTCAGAAGAGAGCGAGTGAGTGAGGCTGTTAGCTGCGTGCAGTGTGCCTTGCTTTCTGCAAAGTCAAGGACCACAAGGCTCCGACTGAACCACATGAGATATTAGCAAATCTGCAGTGAAGCCAAAGGTAAACCTATGTGCAGGACATGAAATCTTCCTTATCTACACACATGTCAAATCCAAGCAAACACAGACTAGACCTTGGCTTCACTAAGTGGATGGCAGCAAAAACAGTCCGTGAAAAACCTCAGAAACAAATGTTCGCATACGAGTGGCTGCAGACACCCGAACCGCACCGGGGAGGGACGCTGAGCTCCCTCCCTTTGCAGGGGCGGCCGGTGCACGGAGGTGAGCGCCAGGTCCCACAGACGCCTGCAGGAAAGGCGGCTGACACTGATAAATCACCAGGAGGGAAGCCGAGCACACCAGATTCATTCCACCTTTTACTCTAAGCGGGGGCATCTGACGGCTGTGGGTGCTGGGTGGGGAGACGTGAAAGGTCACTGGTTAATTCCCAGTAGCCGGGCTTGGAGGAGGGGGACGAGCAGGGA
Organism: Platalea leucorodia; assembly: GCF_965183815.1. Lineage (NCBI taxonomy): Eukaryota > Metazoa > Chordata > Aves > Pelecaniformes > Threskiornithidae > Platalea > Platalea leucorodia. Next base: position 57,261,051 of record NC_138830.1, on the reverse strand, counting down.
TGCTGAGGAGGGAAGGCAAGAAGGCGCCGTCCCTCTCAGCTTTATCAGCAGGGAGAGCGCTTTCCTAGGATCTTTAGGAATTATGAAAAATAAATCATGAGAAATTAAAAAAAACCCCAACAGAGTAGAAAAAGAATAAAATTATCTAACACCTCAGCTGCACATCATTATAGAAAACTGTGGGCTTTTTATACGCGCTACAGTAAGGCAGCCATCCCCACTACCACACTCAGTACGACGGATCAGTAATTGTTTTCATACACTTTAATTAGAAAAACTCAGATGGCTATGAATAATAATGGAAAAGAGAGACTTTTGCACTTGAAAGGTTGAAGTCAATCAAGTGTGAATGACGGCAAAAAAGAAAAAAAAAAGACACCAATTCATCAGGCCTCTGTTGTCTCGCCGCGTCTTTAATCATAATTCCTGATTGGGATTCAAGAAGGCAGTAAGCAGCGGTTCTTTGTCTGCCTTCACCTTCCGTCAATTAACTCTCCCCGAAATATAATCATCAACCTCACATGCTCCTCTGCATCTTAATCTGGGTCTCCAAACCAATAAGTCCTGCCCTATATGTGTTTAAGTAATTACCTTTATCTACCTGCATCTCCATAGCCACGGTTCTCACCCTACTTCTACCCCTCCCTCCACAATAAAGAAAAAAAAAGGAAAATAAAAGGGGGGGGGGAGGAAAAAAAAAAAAAAAGACTGTGGTACATTAAATTGCTACAGGCACAAAATCCCAAAAGGCAAACAGAAAAAAGCTTGGAATAAAGTGCAGGAAACTAGAAATTCTGGATATAGATGTAGGGCAACTGCAGGCAGTCCAGAGAGCCACGCAGGGCTGGCCCTGGGAAGCAAAACCTTGAAAATAAGGCACTGCTCTTGCTTCAGCAATGGACCTGCTTTAGTCCTCCACCTGTTTAGCACCATTTGGGCTTCTCCGGAAAGTGCCGCCCGTTTCCTATGCCATTCTCCAGGGCAGGACTACTCTGTCTCTTCATCCCCACGCACCACTCCCAAGCAGGCAGCAAAGACAAAATAGTGAAAATAGGCTGCATGTCTCAAATAATTTTGCATTTACACTGAATTCCAGATTGTCCATTTTGAACTAGTTGTCCTTTTCCACCGCAAACCCGTCCGAGGATATACCATTTCCTTGTAGGCACAGAAAATGCCTCACATATTAAAAGCGACTGCTTTTAATATAAACAAATAGTGGGAGTACCAAGGGGGCAGAAGGTTTAGTAGGCCACGGCCACCCAACAGATAAACAAGGAGCGGTGCTCGACGACGCAGCATTTTGTACTTCAGATGTATTTAAATGGCATTAACTGTCCTGGTGATAGGGCGGAACGTGTTTATCTCGAGCACAGCCTGTGTTAGCGCGGGCGGTTGTTCAACGCTCTCTGCCTCCCTCCCACCTGAGCAGGCCATACCCGGCGTGCAATCCTGGCGTCCATCCTCAGCTCTGCTCAATACCTCTGTCCCCCTGTTTAAACGTCTCTTCAACACCAACCATTTCACAATGGCAACGTCAGTCAGCGTGAACCGTTATTAAAAAAACAACCCTACAGATGTAAGTCCGACAAATGTGATTTGTCTTCTCCCTTTCCTTCTTCCGTACGTACTTGTTTTGCTCTGTCTAACATTAAACTGCATTCCCTTCGCAGCTGCAGCCACGATCTTCTGGCCCACCAGCCACCAGCAAAGCCTTCCAGCTGGGAACACCACCCTCTGTCCCACCAGACCCACCTCTGCGCGCAGCCCCGAGAGCGCCCGTCCCCCCGCTGCTCCCCTCTAGGTTGCTCTCCCAGTGTTGCTGCACAGAAGGCAAGCGGTCCCCTTGGCTGGCATCGCTCTTGACCTTTCTGTCCAAACGACAGCGGGAGGCGGGGAGGGACCGGCAGCTCGCTCCTACCCGCTCTTTCCAACAGCCCAGCATTCGGATACCGATACGTGCATCAGGTTCTGTTTGTCGGTGCTTCAGTGACTAGAGTCCAGTGTCCCCACAAAAACGCCTAATGCTGGGGCAGGCACGCAGGGCGCACCCTGCGCTCCGACCGCCCTGGCCCTGTCCCCGTCCCCGCCTTGCTCAGTGGGGCAGGGAACTTGCTTGGGTAAAGAGTGAAGGAGGGGGAAGCTCGGGCTGGAGACTGTGGCCGCCCCTCCTGCGCCCCACTTTGAAACATCTCCCCTGTGGTCTGCACTGGCGATGGGGATGCCAGCCGGAGGACTTCCCTCCAGAGCAGACTGCAGAGAAGCCAATTATCTGCCTTAGAAGATGGAAAGTTTTTGGGACAAGCCTCTCTGCTTCCAAGGACCTTCCCTTTCAGATGAAATTCACATCCCCTTAAGCAGATAAAATTTCTTTATGATGACGAGATCCACTGAAATGCATGGGCATCCCAATTCGATGGCCATTTCTATAGACAGTGTGGTCCAGGGAGTGACTGTTACAAAACGCCGAGGGCTGACGGACCACGTCTCCTGCCTCCCTGCCCCACGAGTATCCTCAGCAGATCGCACACGCCCTGACACCTACAGACCTGTCACCGGTCGGAAGAACAACCTGCGGGTCCACTCCTCGCTGGTGACAACCTACAGCAGTGACAAGCGTGGCTCCTGCCACTACCGGATCTACCAGATTTTTAAGACGATGAACCGCAGAGCTGCTTATCAGCACGGGCAGGAGGCTCAGAGCCGCGACACCCCTCCCGTGCTGGCCCGGCAGCGTGACACAAGCATATTCTTGGCACGTCCAAAAAATTAATCTTGAACAGCGTGAACAGCCAGCTCCCCTTGCGCACTGGATCTGCCTGCTCTGACTTTCCTCCGGACCGAGTGACCGAACATGTGGACAGTCTCTGCAGTTCCTCCGTAAATGCCCCAAAATGCTGAAATCGTGCGGCTTTGAAAAGAAAATCTCTAGAAGGGGCCTGAGGAGATACATTACTATCCCTACGTCCATGCAACCAGGGGGAAATACACATGCAATGCAAGGTTCCCGAACCAGACAAAGGAGGTAATTTCCATTACAAAGAGAGAGAGAGGGTGCTGGAGTGAAAAGCTTCATTAGACTCAGAGAGGCAAAGTGATGGCAGTATACCAAGGTCACTTCTAATTTAGACCATCTAATTGGCAAACATGGCTCCAAATGGCTATCATCTCACAGGGCTCAGAATTAATGAAGCCCGATTATTTTCATTACCTTCATCCGAGATGGAGAATGAGACACAGAGTGAGAGGGAAAGGGGGGAGTGAGAGGGGGCGAGAAGGAGGGAGAGAGAAAAATTGAATGACAGCAGAATGGAGAGAGCAGTAAGAAAAGACAATAGGAAAGAGGGAAAAAATGTAAAGATAGCAAGAGGGAGAAGTGAGGATGGCAGGGATGGGCAAGAATTACTCTTAGAGCAAGGGAGAAAAGGAAAAGATGGAAAGACGGCTGGAAACACTGGGAAGACACCCTAAACCGAGGACGAGAAAACTGACAACAGAAATGACGGGAGAGGAATGTGCAGAGGGATAAAGCCGGCCGCGGGAGGAGGGAGAGCTCCCCGCTCCCGGAGGCTCTCGGGAAGCCGTCCCTTCTCCCGGCTTGAGCCCATCAGTCTTGTCAATCGACTGTGCAGGCGAACTGCACTTCACCCTCATTAAGGGGCTCTCTGCTGAAGCGGTGCAGGCCCAAGATTAGCAGAGAGGCTGTTATGTGGAAAGATGGCGATTAGACCCGCTTAGAGCAGCTGAAATGCCACGTAAAATGAACTTGGCCACGTTCGTTCACCAGCCCCACGGAAGCAAAGCTGCTGGAGACGGGGGGGACAGCGGGAGCCCCTGCCCCTGCCCCACGGGGGCTTCCCCGGCCCCCACGTCGCGCGGGGACGCGGCGCGCACTCCTCTCCGCTCAGCCTGTGGCTGCAGCCCCGTCAGCCCCCGTCCCAGTGCCTGGGCCGGCGGGGAGGACCCGGGTGTCCCATGGGACAGCCAGCCCGGCTGCTTGCTGATATGAAAAGGAGGGGGCACGAAACAGCCAGCTCCGAGATGCTGAGCACAAGCAAGCAGCCGTTACTATGGCAACAGACATATTAGACACTGCAGGTTCCTGAAAGGCGTCTGATAAGGTATTATTAACTGGAGCCTCCTCCAAACGCCGAGCGCAAAGACACTGTGTCGAAAGGGACCTGGCTCCCATTTACTGGACTGCAATTCCCTCGCGGTGGCACCAAGACCCGATTCACGCGTCAGACTGAGACGGGAATCTTAGCTAGAATGAGCAAAATCAGGAACGTTTGATGCTGCCGCATTCTGCATAAGTCATACCGTTTCTCAAAATTTCTGTCATTCAATGCGAAAAAGAACCATGTTTTGAGCTACGTGCTACTTGACTTGAAGCAGGAGAGGCAATCTTCCTCTCCAGACATCTCTGGGTACCAAAGGGAACGGCTGCCCAGGGCCAGAGGCAATGGCAAGGTGGGAAAACCAGAAAGAAGCAAGAGGATAAGCTTCACGGCTAAGCCGGCCTCCACAGTCCTCAGCAGCAGCCCCGCGCTCTGCAGCAGCAGGATGAGGCAGGATGAGGCCCTGCTCCAGCAGAGCAGCTGTGCTCACCTAAGGGGACTGTCCTCCATGGTCCTGCAGATGCTTTGGCCACGTCCTCCGCAGGGGGTCCCCGAGCCCCCTAACGAGTGGCTTCTGCCAGCCTCCCTGTATGCTGGAGGGCACAGACCTGCTCAGGATGGACCAGCCCAACCGCACCCCTTCCAGGCTGCGCGTTCTGCCCACAGCCCAGCTCAGGAACGAACCATTTCACATCAGCGGAACAGATGCCCTCTGCAAACTGGTTACGCTTGCTGGCGTAAGAAAGGGGCTCATCTTCTGCTCACCGCTCTTCTAAGGTCAAAATGTCTTCCATCAATTTAGTTAGAAGCTAATAAGATTCGTTCAAGTCCTCAGAAGGTATTTACACACGAAGCACCATCAATCAAAACGGATGCAGGTCACGGAGACCGAGGCCTTTGTGACGGGACAGCTTTTTGACCCAGGCGCACAAGTGGTCGGCAGAGCAGAGCTCTGCCCTGCTAGAGCCTGCGGGCACAGCCAGCTTCGCAGGCTTAGCGAACTGCTGGTGCTCTTTTTCCCTGCCTCTCTCTATTTTCTTATTCAGAGAGTGCTGGGACCTGTCAGCCTGGCTGGACTTTTAATGGGTTTTACAATGTGGCGCCTACTTGGGGCAGACGTGGTTCTCGCGGGTGGTCGGGAGCATCGGTCCAACAACGGCCAGCGCGAGCCTTGGCAGCCGCCGGGGTGCAGGACGCACCCTCGGCTCCTGCGGAGCCTGACGGGGCCAAGAGAGAGGGCCGAAAAATGAGAGGACAGGTAGCTGGTAAAGCAAAGGGGGAAGATAAAAAGCATAAAGGTGTTTGGGAAGGAGCCACAAAAGGACTGGAAGGGGGACAGAAAGAGAAGACGAGAGACCTGTAAGAGAAAAGCTGGGCAATGCTGCATGCGCTCGCTCAGACGACGTCACAGGAGAGGAGCTGATAAGGAACACGAGCATTACAACAAACACGACATTTTTCACCTCAGTTGTCAGGAATCGGCAAAGAAGGGAGAAAACAAGCAGAAATGGGGTGCAAGAAAAGAAACCACAAAGAGAAAGGACTGGCAGGAATCAACATAAACACTTATTTTATATACTTGGCGACAAGTTCTTAAATGCAGACACAACCTTGCCTTGAAGATTATACCAAAGAAATAACAGTGTAGAAATCTGACAATACATCCCATCTGTGAATTTAGAAGGGTTTTTGAAAATGTGCCTTATTAATTCTACCGGTATCTTAAACTGGCACCAGCAAATGGAAAGGCACACTCATGTGAAACCTATGAAACGGGAATTCGTGAAAGAAACATTCTGGGACTCAGAACGTTATTTACGGAAGCAAGTGCGAGAGCGCTGGAGAGCGGGGTGAGCCCCGAGGAGCATTTCCGCGCTGCGACAGCGCGTACGAGTCCCGCAGAAGAGGTCCAGCAGCCGCACACGCGACCGCGCGTACGCCAGCAGCAGAGAGAGACTGGGTCAGCGGCTCCGGGGTGAAGCAAGCCAAAGCACAAAGCCAGGTCTCACCAATGAGAACTTGAACACCGCGCGGTTAATTTACAGCTTCTCACCAAGCGCTAGCTCTCAAGTTAAGACGAATTTCCATTCCTCGGGATGGTGTTGGAGGAGGATTCCCATGCTAGGTGCTAAAACAAGGATGCAGGGCAGAACAAGAGCCCGGTGCAAACACATCTGTGCTGAACCACAATCTGCCGCCTGAAGTTTCTGCTCCCCACCAGAATGTTGCAATAGCAATCACAACCCATACACAGGCAAAATGTCGTTTGACAAACAGCTTGAGAAGCGGAGTTGTTACAAGTCTTGGGCTCTGCGTGAAGACAGGTGACTTTATCTAGCGAACTTTTGCTCCACACTTCAGTTGCTAACTTCCTACTTCAGAGAATTTTAACTGCCTATGCTTAAATTTTTATTTAAAACCAGGCATTTCAAAACATCTTAAAACCAGCACTTGAAACAGTAGCTCTAGTATCCAACAGCCCCGTAAGGTTCCACCTCCCTCGGGCCAACGGCAGCGTATCCCTTGCCTGTTCAGGTTACCCTGAAAAAAAGGGAATTGCTGCACAACAAAAGCATGGTAATTTTGGATGGAGCGACTCCTCACAGAAGCAACAGATCCAACTTATCTCATACAACCACAACAATGATCCTCATTAAGTGAACGAAGCACAGAACATGGGCAGCACAATAGGACTGTCTCCTCTCCACGAGATGAGACCGCCAAGGGAAGTTATTCTATTGGTTCTTAAAATCATATTTTAAGCAGAAACCTGATATCTAATTTCCTGTAATGTTACCTTAATCACCCTGGCTGTCCGTCTTGGGAAGTGCTCATCAACACACGAGCACTTTCTCTCTGCAACAGGAGCAGCACAGCACATCAGCTACCGCATCTCCCAGAAGCTTCTGTGCAAAACGCGATCCCATGCAATGACCTCAGTAGTTAAAGGAAATGGTATTTGCTCTAATCTCTGCACAGGGAAATTACTCAACACTGCAACATTGCCAGTTTCCACAGTGCTCAAGCACGGACAAGATGTCAAGCAGACAAAACATGCAGGGATGGGAGAAACCTAAACGACGGAGCCCTGGCAGAGGAAGGAGCTGCTCACTACAGCAAAGTTAGCCCGTGCAGGTCAGGCCATGCCCTTACTCTTCAGCTTTGCTAGGAAGGCAGCAGACGTGCTTGACTACGCAGCCACTTACCGTCATGATGAGCTTCTCGACACAGTCAGGCGACACGCTGTGCAGGTGGGTGAGGTGCAGCTGCAGGTGGATCTTGTTGTTCAGCATGTCCTGGCAGAGCGGGCAGCGGAGCATGGGCTGCACTGAGTGCTGGGTCATGGCGTGCACCCGCAGGCGATTCACGTCTGTGTTACTGTACTTGCAATATGGACACTGATACATCTGCAGAGCAAGACAAATGAATCATGCAATTGTTACAGCTGCTGCTTTCCTCTTTCCTTACAGCTAGACTTTAATAATTCGATGCCTTCTCCTACCACCAGTTATCGCCTTTCGTCCTCCTCCTCCTATTTTATTCTTCGCTTTTGGCACATATAAACAAATTACTTGCTTGTAGATGCACAAAACCCTGGGTTCTTCTTCCTTACCTGCTCTGATTTGGTCTCCTCTGAAGTTTTTGACCATTTAAAGGAGAGAGGCGACTCGGAGCTGCTGGGAAACGATATTCGTTTAGAGGATGCTGGAGGCTCTGTCAGCTCCTTCTCTGCCTGGCTGGCTGGTGCTGCAACAAAGAGAGATTTATATCAGGACATCCCCAAAGAGGCTTAAGTTGGACAAAGACAATATTTCCATTTACTCTGCTGCTGTTTCTTGAGCACATACCAAGGCATTGGAGGAGGATGAGTTTGTGCACTAACTTACGTCCTACAAAGCATGTCTGGCCCAAAAAAGTTCATTCTTGATTATCTTCCACAGCATGGGAACTGTGTCATTTATAGTCAGAAGCAGAGAAATCTCAGCTATTTCTGTGGGCTGCTTATAACCTGTTAGGTGCAGGAGAGTCTTGTCCTGTGTTTATGTCGGATACACAAATGCTTGGCCAGACGTGAAGGCCAATGCGTCATCTCCACGAGCAGCTGGACTGACTCGACAAAGCAGAACTCATACTCCTCGCTCACCTAGGACTCTGGAATACCTTTGCCTTGGAGACGGCTGGAAGCTGCGGCCGTCAACCCAAGTGACTTGCACTCCGTGCTGGAGGCAGCGGCACGCTGCCAGGACGGCACCGGCCAGCTCAGCCCACGCGCCTCGGGAGAGCATCTGAGGGTACTTCCCCGCAAGCGGTCCCACCAAAATCACGATGGCAGACCGGCAGCAAGACCCAGCCTACGGCCAGTGCTGGGACGGGACCCGGACAATCTCACGCTGTAACAAGCTGAGGAAAGGCGATCTTATTTCAGCAAAACAGAAAAAGGCAAATGAGCCCAGAAGTCAACAGCAAAACACTCTGCAAGTTGAGGCACTCCGAGAAGCACATCCCTGACCTTTACCCCTCCCCCGAACCCTGGCAGCCTGCAGTACATAAATTTGTGGGACATCTATTATTTAAAAACTGTAAGGACAAGTATATTATACACAGCCCCCGTCTCCTCCTCCCCGAACACACATTCATAACAGTACTTTAATCTGTCTCGAATCGACTTCAAACCCATTTCGCCCTTAATGGGAGTTATTCATTTTCACTTGAAAGGTAATATATGACAGCTGGATATTTAATATGATGGATCGGCTGCCGATTAACAAGGCACTGTAGCATTCTTAGACTGGTCCCCCCATACTCTTCCCCTTGTCTCTTATTCTCTTTGTGAACCCACTGGTATCTGCTCCTCGTTTCAGAGGACGCCGTCAGAGTCAGACCCAGGTAAACTGCTTCCTTCTCAAAGATCCTTCCCTTCACTGACATGAGCGGTATTTCGAGAGGTACCACATCGCAGTAAGAAATGCAATCCCCATTTCTAACCGCCTTCCCGGCCAGATCCCACCTCTAAGCATTCAGCTAAATAGAGGCAAAATAACTGCCAGGAGAGGGAAAATAGGTATTGCACCAGAATACAATACTGCCAGAGGGATGAGAAGAGCTCTGGTGCTACTAAATTATTCCTGGTAGACTTGGCCATGCCAAAGCCTGCTTAGAGGTGATTTCCTTCCCCACAGCTGCCCTGCCGCACGCCTGGTATTTCAGCCCTAGCTGGTTACACAGCCTCCGTGCGTGGATGTAAAGTCTGGGCTCTATCTGAAACCAAACCACAGGACCTCACTGTGCTGCCAACTCCTTTAAAACGTCCAAACCTAGAGTTTCTTTGTGTAAACCAAGCCTGCGGTGTCAGTGCTGATTTACGGACACCAATGGAGATCCCGCTCTGCTCCTTGTGCAGAACGATGGGCTGCTTCTGAGGTCGATCCGCTGGCTGAACCCGAGACTCTCCCTGGGGTTCAGAACTGGAAAGTCAGTAAAGATGTCTACAGGACCAAAGCCGGCCTTCCTTGCTTCCTACTAATAAAATGTGCTTGGAGCATGAGAAACACGGCACCACCCCGGACCCACCTGCGGTCCCTCCCGGTGCGTTTGGGGAGGCAGAGACCACCACTGAGAGCCAGCACCGTGGCGGGTGGAGGACCACCCTGCCTTAAAATGCCCTGCCCGAGCCTTGTGTGAAGTGCGTGGCCCCAATAAGGAGGCTAATTGCTGTTGACATCGTCCACTCCTCGGTGTGACCTCGGACATTGAAGTGTCAGCCCCAATCAGGCAGTCAGACGTCGGGACAAGCATCTGGAGACCCTGGGTCTGCCAGCACGGTCACGCAGCCACGTGAGCTCTGCCCCAGCCCTGCACTGGGCTGGGATGACAACTCCAGCCACGACTTTGGTCCCCTTAGACTTCTCTGCCCCGGCTGGTGATTGCGTCTCCTACGTGGTCTGGGCAGGGCCTCTCCAGGCTCCCTATCTGTCAACTGCTGCTTCAAACCGTTGGGTGTCATCTGCTCCGCACAACTACCGACCAGCCCCGCCACGAGCTGTGCTGGCACCGCCAGCCTGCAAGAGGGGCAGGGGACGCGAGGCAGGAAAAGGGACGGCTGGAGAAACCTCTGCTCACGTATATGGGTCACCTTTCCAAATAAAGGATGACAACGCTTTCAGTTTTGGCAACAGAGTGAGAACCATAAAATACCTGAGAATTGCATTAATAAACCCAGGTGCGCTCTGGACACGTACAAAACCCCTGGTGTCCCCACTGGCGGTGGGATCTGCACTGGCACAGCGAGGCACGAGGAGCTCGGGGAGCCCCTGCTCCTCACCCTCTGCCACCGACTTCACTGCGCACCGCTTCCAGCAGCTCACCAACGCGACGTTTTCAGATGCGGTGACTAAATTCAGCAACCCAACTGCCAACTACCCTGCAGCTGCGGAACACCAGCTGTAACCTCCGGAGTCACGACAGGCTATTTTCTTATTTCCTTTCTACCGGGAAGCAGCCTGCTTAGAATTAGGGAAAAGTAAAACGTAATTAAAATTTACTTTTACTTTTTACTTACCATCTCCAAAGTGCCCAATTTTATTAAGTGCACTTGATCCAACCCATAACTTTAAACCTTCAAAAGCAGAATTATTAATGATTGTCCAGACCCCAGAATAACTGGTTTGTTGCAGAGTTCTGAAAAACGCATACTGACTATTTGTTCTAAGCATTATTTTTTGAGTTGACAGCTCAAGTGGGAATTTTAACACCGCGACCGAAGTTTATTGTTGATAAACAGCCGAACGCATGAAGTGACACATTCAGTCCACATCACAGATCAGAGGAATTAAGAACTCCCTTCTGCCTGCAGAAATGAGGACACGCAGCTCGGCGCCTGCCTGCAGAGCTCTCCCGCCGCTGCGCGGGACCTTCGCGTCTGCGCACAGCGCTCGGGACAAAATGTCCTCGGCCGAAAATGTCAAAAGGGCCTCGGCCCCAAGCGGCAGCTTGGCACCAGGGAAGGTGGAGCACAACGCCTGCGCCCTAACCACGTCCAAGACCACGCTCTAGAGGTACAGGCCTTGCAGAAAAGAAAAAGGAATCTAGGTGTAAAGTATGATGTACGACTATGTATCAATTAGAATTTTTATTATTTTGACTCTTTAAATGGATTTAGTTCAGATTTGCCGACCTTAGAGAACAATCTGCATTTCTCAACAAATGCACCCGAAAGCCAAGTGCAACAGGACGGCTCTGCTGCGGGCACGCTGGCCCGCCACGGCACCGCCCGGAGACCTGCCTGTCTCCTCGCTCTTCCTCGGCAGCTTCTGCTTTTCAGAGGAGGAGAAGAAATCCTCCCGGGCGTTATTTCAGAGGTGAGATGGGACGCTTCCTTGGAAGTGGGGATCCTTTCCTTTGCGAACTCCCGAGGCAAAACCGGCGAGGGTCCCCAAAGCTGCCTGCTCTCCATCCTGGTGGGAAGGGAGTCGCCACCCCGCCTCCCAGCCATCAGATTCTTTTAGCTAAAGTACCGCTGACAGCCCCTTCATCTAAACTTCCATCTCCCAACCCAGCAACATAATGGAGAAGCCAATTAAATGATTATTAATTCATGCTGCTTTCCGTAAGCCAGAGGTTCTCATCTCCCTGCATTCCGTAAACCAGCTTGCCACTTGCCCTAGAAATTTACAGTGGGGTTTCTGCTCTCTCCATTGATTTAAGAAACAACACCCTCCCCGCCCCCAGCCTACTGAAAAAAAATCCCTTCCTACTAAGTTCAGCAGCCGGCCTGGGAAAAAGTTTTCAGCGGGACCAGGGAACTGTGTTTTCACTGCCCGATGGAAAATAAAATTCCATATTTGGTGGTGCCTCCCTCCTCAACCTCCCCTGATGTTTTCTTGGAGCAATTACTCAGCATCACGAGCCTTGGACCGGACTGACCTGCCTGCCATGCCTGCACAGCCCCGCGGCTGGGAATGCCCGCGACGGCAGCCGTCACCCCTGCACGGGTCTTGCGGAAGAGGATCCTTAAAACAGCTGTGGTTTTCCTCCCGAAATCCTGAGACCGGAACGGACTGTTTTATCTGTTTTCACGCTCACGCAGCCTTCGCCGTGGGTGATGGGCAAGGCCAGGCCCCGTGGTCCAGACCTACCCGTGCATTTCCATTAACAGCAGCTGAGGAGCCCAGAATAACGGCACACAAAGTTTCGGTCTCAGCCTCTCTGCCGGACAGTTGCTATCCCACGGAAACACACAATTTGTATGGATACAGCAAGAATCACCCCGAGAAGGTAACTCCACTGCGAGACGGTGGTGACACGAAAGCAGCCAGAGCCGCGCTCAGGCCTCCCCGAAAGGGCACCTGGGCGTACAACGCTGCTACAGCACGGCCCGCTTGTTGCCTCCCGTCTTAATAACGCATGGCTGAGTGTTTCTTTCTGCAACACTGTCTGTTTACAGGCCTTATTCCCTGAAGGTACCGTTCGTTCTAATAAGATGTTGTAGCCATACTAACAGGCCTGTATATTGCCTGTTGCTCTACAGTATTTTTTCAACTCTGTATTTGATAAATAATGTGATTGCATGATAGACAGAAGTAAATACACCGAGATCTGCAGTACCCAGACCTTTACTGCTGCCTTTCAGAAATGTGGCCCTGAAAATGGTCAAATAATTTGTTTTTCTAATGCTGTGTCATACCTTCCAGCCTGCAGTGAGTATGAACAACTGAATTATGATTAAATATTCATATTACAGTACCCAGAAGCCCCAGCCGCCACCAGACTTTTCTGCCACGCTCTGTACAAACACAGAGCACCCAGAAAACGTCGCAGCGAGACGCCAGGCAGCACAAGGGGCACACGGAGGCAGCGCTTTGCTTGCCGTCATGAGCACCACAGACCTGCCCCGCGGCCCTGCAGCTCAGCTCATCGCCCGTCGGCTCCCGAAGGAGGCCCTGGCACCTGCCGGCAGCCGCGCTGCTCCCGGCGCAGCGCTCCAACGCGGCGCGGCGCTGTGAACCAGGAGTGAAGGCGCTGCGGGAGAGAAAATGACCCACGCAGGCTGGGCGAGAGATCCCGGAGCAACGGCACAAAGTTACGGATCAGTCCCGAAGGTTACGAGAATCCCAACTCTGACCCAGGGAGCAGGAGAGCTGGAGAGCAACACGGCCGTGGGCAGCCCTGCCACACCGGCACGCTGGGACGAGGGTCCAGGTGCTCACAAACACGGACGTGGCAGCGACTGCAGCAGAAGCTGACCGTGGCACACGAGTAGCAAAACGCTCCGGCAAACGTACCTGAAAGAAAAGGCCTGGACCGAAGCTGGGAGGCTTCCCTGCCCTGGGAACGACAGCTCCCTCTTTGCCCCGCTGAGTTCAACGGAGACCTGCGCCGGGCAGCAGGAAAGACGGGGCATGGAGAAAATCATCCCATCTTGTGCCCCGCAGGACCCACATTAGCAAAGTGGTACCCTAAAGCACTGCACCTTTTCTTCCAGCAATGGTGTCTAAGACGATGTCTTTAGAATCATGGGAAATCTTGGGTTTTTTTGAATTATGAAGTGGCTGAAAGGAAACAAGCAATAATCTTTTATATTTACCTATTTCATATGGTTCTTGAGCCAGCTATCAATCTGTGTGAATATTACTGTCCAATTCAATTGAATAAATATTTCAACTAACCTACCATGAGTCCATATCAACTAATTTATTAAATCAATGTGTTGAGCCTGGGAGATGGTCTAAACAGCAGTAATACTGCTAACTCCTTAAAACCAGCAAGAAGGGATGACCACCAGTGCTGGGCAGCACACAGCTACCTGGCGAGCAGAACCTACCGGTGAGGAAGGAGTGAACACGGAGAGTGGAGACAGCAGGGACATCGGCAGAGACCCACGCAACAAAGAACATGCGTGAAAAGTATCTGAAAACAGCAAAGCAGCCGTCGGACAGGCTCCGCTGCAGCACAGCCGCTCCTGACACCAGCAAAGCCACTCACCCAGCAGTGCCACCGAGACGGCCCCTCTGCGCTCCCGGGGGGCCTAGAAAGCCGGGACGGCCGCATGGACGGGTTTTACTATGTGGTGTCACTGCCGGGGAGGGAGCAACCGGGTTTCACTGTGGTGAACAGGACACGCACGTGCTTTCAAGATTAGCAACTGGTAAAGGCAGCCGAGAGCCAGCAGGGAGCCATGCAGGCAGGGAGGGAGGGCTCCAGTTTGGGCGGCTGCAGGACCACTTCTCCCAGCTAGAAGTCAACAGTTGCTCCACTTGGGCCAGATCGGTAATTTTGCTGCTTTTTATTTTGTAAGTAGCCATACCTTGCTAGGTAAAAACAGAAAAAGAAAGTTCAAAGAACAGTCATAAAAATGATCAAGCTGACCGCAAGGAAGAATCAAAGGTGCTGCGCACGTGGCTGGGCTGAACAGCCCCACCAGCGCGGAGAGGGCCAGGACTGGGCGAGCCTGGCAGACCCAAGCCACGAGGATGCTGCGCAGAGGGCAACCGCGGATGCTCTGGGGCGACAACTTGGAGCAGCGCCCACGGCCGATCGCACGGCGTGCCCCGGGGAAGGGCCGATGGGCCTTCGGGGTCCTCCCAGAGCCACCGCTGGGCCATCACCTCCCCTTCGCCCCCACGGAGACCAGAAACCCAGCACCTGCGGACACTGCCCGGGAGCCAGGCGCCTGCCCCACTCTGAGCCCAGCCTCCCCGGCGAGCCGCGGCATGGAGGCACCCGGCCCGGCTGTTTTCCTGGGCTTGAGCTGGTGCCTGGGAGCCTTTTGTGCTTTGTAAATCCTCAGGAAAAAAGCACAATTACAGCCAGCCTTCCCATCCCCTCTCCTGTGCTTCCCTCACACGGAAGCCAGGGTCGAGAGCCGCTCCATCGCGCCCCTCGTCCCCTTCCTCCCAGCCCACTCGCACCCTTGCCTTTACTCTGGTCTACAGAATATCCCAGCCATTAAGTGCTCAACGAAGGCCATATATTAAAAAAACCAGAAAAAAGCGGCAGCGGGGGGAGGGGCGGTAATAGATTTCCGTCAGGATGTGCCTGACCTGTTTTTTTCAATTTCAGTAATTAGAAAGGCAGTGGGCCTGTAGGAATTATTCATAAACTGCAGGAGCTGTGCAGTATACATTTATGTTAAACATGTCAAATCCGATTGAAATCATGCCTGCCAGCACCATACTCCATAAACACACTTTTCTGCAACAATTTCCCAGCTCTCGGCAGCCCATTAATACCTCCTTTAATAGCAATCTACCATGGATTCGAATCAGGGACGCTCCATTGCACTAATTGCTCTGTGTTAGGTGAGCATCATGGATTTAAAAAAAAAAAATCATTAAAAAAAATAAAAGCCCTTCAGGCTAGTCCTCTAGAAATATTTCATTTCAATCTATATTTTAAGTAGAGTTTGTTTCTTGTTTTTGTGGAAAAAAATCTGATATTCTATATCTATACAACTGACAGTGCATTAAGAAAGTCTCTTTCCTAGCGGGGTCACTGCGGATGAAGAGCTTCTCGCTAGCCAGAAAATACATAGAAGCCCTACCCCAAATCTCAAAAGTCTCGTACTGATCTACCCTGGTCTGATGCAGGCTATAGCTGGAAACCAACGTGTTGAATATTCATCATTTACATCCTGGCTCAAAAATGGAGTCGGGAAGGGCCATGATTTCTTTCCTCCTTGCTGGTTTGCTTGTGATAAATCTCACGTTAGTCATGATGAGATAATTTCTAAAGCTCAGCCACCAGGCAAAGAGCATCTCCCTTCTCCAGCACGGAGGTGGACGGCTCTGGAGCAGAACGGGGGAAGCAGGCAGGGCAGAGGCAGCCCCGGTGCGAGGGGGCTGCACCCAACGGTGCTTGGGAGCTGCTAATCCCGCCGCCGGGGAGAGAGGAAAAAGAGAAAGCAAACAGGTCCCGTTAGGAACAGGGAACACCAGCCCTTCTCTCGCCACGCGGTATTTTAGGAGTCGCACGGCAGTGCTAGTGCCTGTTAGGAGCCGAGGGGAAGAGAGGCAGCGCGAGCACGGCTGAACGCAGACGGCACTGCTGCTTTCCAGAAATCTTTCAGGAGCCACAAAGAAGTATGAGAAAATCAAGGTAAAATGAATCCTTATTTGGGATGGCGTTTTCCACATGTATATTTTAATGGAAAGTATTACCTAAAAAAAGGTTTCTGCTTAAGATTATTCCGTTTTAAAATAAATAAAAAAACCCAAATCGATACATTTGCTTTGCAGCTGAGACGTTTTGACAAATTTTCAATGAAAGCAGAGGGTTTTCCTTTCAGTGCTAACACCGACACCGGCGCAGCCTGCCAGACGGACGCGTGCACCGTAGAGCCGTCAAACAACCCTGACTCGTCACTCGCGCGTCTGTGCAGCGGGAGCCTGGCGGACACGCTCGACATTTCGTTAGAGATCTCACAAATCTTTAAGAAAGTGGAAGAAATAATCACCCGGTGCGCAGTTAAGAAACTGAGGCACAAAAGGTGAGTAAATTGCTAAGGAACGTAATGATCAAATTGCAGCATGATGAACAGAAAACAGGTCTATCAACCTCCACTTCAGCACACTATTTATTGGCTTTGCGCCTGCTCTTCTTTCTCACCTATCTCCCACTTTCACAGAATTGCAGGGCTCAGAGGCACCTCCGAAGGTCAGCCGGTCCATCCAAAGCAGGATAAACTGTGCCTACTTCATTCCCGACAGCAGCTTGTCTAATCTTCTTGAAAGACCTCTGAGGAACCTTCCCAGAAAATCTACGCCAGTGCTTCACAAGCTGTACCAGGAGAATTTTTTTTTAATTTATTATCTAACCTCAATCTTTCTCCCTTCAATTTAAGCCCATTACTTCTTGTTGTCTATATCCTGAACATGGAGAACAAATTATTTCCTTCCTTTCAGAAGCATTTTATGCACAAGAAGACTTATCTTGTCCTCCCCTTTGGTCTTCTCTTTTTGGGTCAAATAAGTCCGTTCATTCCATTTTCTCCTCCCAGCTGACACCATGCAGACCACGCTCTCTTCTGGGTCGATCGTGCTGTTTGGGCCTTCTGAAATTGCTCCTCATCTTTCTTGACACCCCAAGCTCAGAAATCTTCCAGAGGAAGCTTTCCAGCACTGCAGAAACGCACCCATTCCATAATATTTTCACCTACACCATAATGCTTGAGCTTCGTTTTGAGACTGTCCTGAAAAAGCAGCCTCAGAAGTCTTCCTAAGGAGAAGATACGAGATACTGACTGCGAACCAGACCTTCTTCACACAGAAAGAAATTGGGTCGTGTCGACACGATTTGTTCTTGACAAATCCGTGCCGACTGTTACTCATCTCATTATCTTCCTGTCAGTACGTACAAACAGTTGTTTGGTCAATTCCCAGGAAAATCTGGGGCAAAGAGAGCGGGCAGGTGTGCGGTTCCCCAGCTACCCCTTCAGTCCAAGACAGGCACCACGTCCGTCCCCTCGCCGCACCTCCCCGTCTTCTCTGCATTCACAAGCCATAGCAGCTGACAGGCCTGAGGACGCTTCGCTCGCCTCCTCGCCGCGCCCCGGCAGGAGGCAGCAGGCCAGGGATGTGCCCGCATTCGGCTCCGAGCACTCTGCGGCCGGGTCCTTCACAGCTGGGGGACGAGCTCTCCCCGCAGCGCCGCTGACACGGGCTGCTCTGGTCTCTCACGCAGTCGGTCTGTTCAGTGAAGACGAAGGCAAAGAAGGCTTTATGCTCCTCAGCTTTCTCGGCGTCGGGGCTGAGAGCCTTCCCACCGGGCTGAGCTGCAGACCAGCTCTTTTCTTGCAGTCTTCTCTCACAGCACATGCGTGCTTCCTTGATACTGCCCGCTCCCCTCCCCGGCTACACCTCAGTTTGTACCGTGGCGTTTTCATATTCCTGTGCATGCGGACACTGCTCTTCTGTGGTTGTCACGAATAACCTCACCTAGTTTCTATTCCTTTCCATGTCTGAGGTCCAGAAGGACGTGGCAACATAGCCATGTTCCTCAAGGGAGCTTGAAAGCAGAAACGTTACAAGACCGAGGGGTGGTACCTGTTTTGCATATCCACTGTACCTGAGTTTCAACAAGCGTTAAAGCACAGCTTGCGTTCTTCACCTGTCTGCGCACATCTTCCAGTGGCTGAGATTAAAACTGTACTGAGGTGAAAGACCACATTTCATCCTCTTCAAGTCTGGGTGAGCTGAAATATCTCTTTGGCCGTGGCTCACTAAGAGGCAACCACAAACAGGGCAGGAGAAGGCTGCCTGGAAGAGGGTCTCTGTGCAGACAGAGAGGCATCGTTCCAAGCAACCATAAGTCTGCAAACCGACTGGGCTGCCATGCAGAAACAGAAACGGGGAGTCAGAACTGCTCCGTCCTGGGTCAAGGAAAGTGGGTACTGCCTCCAGTGCCCCCGTGTCCACACCCACGCGGACACGGTCAGCAAGTGCCAGCTGAGTAGGGGAACGGCCCTCTCCGGAGGAGCACAATCTTGCAGCTGCTTTCCGCTCAAATGCAAGGAATATTTAAAGATTCCTCCCACTCACCTCTGCAAGATAGCAACCATCTTCTTCAAAAGACAGAGTAACCTAATACCTTCATAATTAATCCATCTAAGGATTTTGCAAAGAGAAACCTTTCAGACTGCACTGCAACAACAGAAGCATCGCTGCGCATCTGCAGTTTCCGCTTCAGGACGTCATGGCTCCAGCAGAAAGTGAAGCAGTTAACAGAGCCCAGCACAGGGTCTGCCTCTCTGCTCTGCCTTTCTGCGTCAAAATCGTGCTACCAGAGCCAGGACCATGATCAAAAAGCAGGCTAACAGTCTCTCAAGTCTTAACAACATAGGGTGGGGTTTCATGATATGCTTAATCCACCCTACGTGCTGGCTGCTGCCAGAAGGGGCAGTCCCTTTCTCCCCCCGCCCCTCCCAGCTGTGAGTCCCACTGCCAGGGTCAGGCCCAGCACCACGAGCGCAGGGGAGCTCTGACCCACGGCCCCTTGTGAGCCCGGGGCTGGGAGCGGGGATGCACGACCGACCACGGCTCAAACTGTGCGAGTGTGTCACGAAGCTACGCCCAAAGACTTCAGAGAGGACGACACTTAGGTCATGCTGACAGTGCTGGGTGGCACTCATTTAAGGAAAGAGTTTTGCAGACCGCTGCTCTGCAACTTCCTACCTCCCTTTCCTGGATTTAAAGAAAAAGAGGGACCAAAACCCACCTGTCCATTTACTTTGGTCCTTGTCCCCTCCACTCTCTTGCTCCTTAGCAGGCTCTTCAGCATCACCGGCTGTTTCATTGGGCCCTTCCGCATCTTCAATGGATTCTTCTGAAACGAGAGAAGCAGAAAGCATAACATAAAAATGGAAGTCGAAACAGAAGAGCAAGTAACTACCATTGAGCAACAGCCAAGGCTGAAGCACAAGTGCTGAGCGGCAGATACCAATGTCACCCAGCGTTCTCCCAACGACTACCTGCTGGCTGGTCAAGAGAGAAATTACAGAGGAAAAAAGTGAGAGATGAAGACGAAATGAAGAATCTCACCGACTTCTACTGCTTATAGCTACTGACGTCCCCTGCGGTGTAATGTACAGTAAAACATTTGCCTGGCATGAGAAGGTTCTACCCAACCACGCTATGGATTAGAGAAGCGTCAGGACTGACCGGAGCCTCCAGCACCTTCAGCCTCAGCCTTCCTCCTCATCCCCATCTCAAGCTCTTCGGACCGTACAGCACCGTGTAGTACTGACCCTGGTCACCGAGACCCCCAAGTTCACCGCAGAAACACTACCACTCGCTTCTGCTCAGAGAAAGCAAGGAGCAGCACTGTCTTCTGCGGACCTGGCCCTGACACAAGGCATGGGAGGAGGCTGCTGGGGGCCTTATTTTCATCCCAGTCATGGGAAGAGTTTGAGCACACAGGCAATATCCTACAGGTGCAAAAGCATGAAGGAGAAAAAACACTCAGTGAAGCGAAGCGCTGAAAGCTCCAAACAAAACACAACGTGCCCCTGCCCCACCCGTTAACCAAAGCCTGGTGTGCGAGGCCGGCGGCGCGGAGCGTGTCGACACGGCGCGGTGCAGCTCCAGGCAGAGGCACCCTCCTCAGGTGGGACACTGGGAGCGGGACAGCGGCAGCCGCCAGACCTCTTACACCAGGGTGCAACAGCTACGTTATCATCTGGTATCTTGGGTACTTCTGTATAGTGTGTACAGCTCGACAGCTACCATATAATTGACAGGGGCTACATCAACACTGGGAAGAAAGGGTACTTTTAAGCCATTACATCCTCTTTTAGGCAGGACAGTTCATAATTTTAACTTGCATTATCTGGTCATGGTAAATCCTAGGCTATCCTGAGGTTTTATCTGAACTACCTAACCAGTTAAAGCACGCCCCCCCCCCCCCATCCTCCCCGTAACAAAGACGGGGCTAGAAATCAGGATTAAAAACACCTGTTAGGAGATAGCAGATACTCAGCAGTGCCCTTTGAGAATGTGACAACTTAAATCAGGGAGGAACTTGTAAAAGCATCCAGAGATCAGCACTGATATTAAGTGGAAGCACTGTGATTTATTCTCTACCCCTCTTTCCCTCTTTTAAAAGCTGGAAACTCTTGAAAGCTGCAGGGACCCCAGTGGTCTTCGCCTGGGAAAACAGGACCCCAGGGCAAGAGAGGGGTGGCAGCCGCTGGGCGGCATCGCTAGGCAAAGGCACCTAAGGCGTGGGAAGACGCAAATTACTGCTGCAGGGGTGAGATGAGCAGCCTGCCTTGCGCGACGAGTGGTCAAGTTTGCTGGAGAGAAACGCTGGGAACTCCGCAGCTGGATTCACGTTGCAGAAATTAAAATTCCCAAATTTTTCCCAGCCTGGGGAAAAACCAACAAACCACCCCCAGCCCCCAAACCACCTCGCTGCCTTCAAAACGCCGCCACGCAGGGCGAGATAGCGAGCAGACTTCAGCCGGTTTCGTTAAAAACCCTCATCCAGGGGGTTCTATCATCGTAGCCCGGTCTTCATTTCAGCCTCCCCCCGGCCACCCGGCTTGCCCCGCCGGCTCGGCCGTTCCCCCGGCCCCGGCTCCCGGGCCCTTGGCAGAGCCGGGGGCGAGCCGGGCCCAGCGCCCACCGCCCCGGGAGCGGCCTCCCCAGGCCAGGCCTACCCAGGCCGGGCCCCCCAAGGCCGGACCCCGACCAACAAAGGGTGCCCGTCGCGCCGGCACTCCCGGCTGCGACCCGGAGGTGTCAGCATCGGCATGGGAGGAAGAGGACGGGCGAGCAGGCTGCCGGGCTCAGACGCTGTCTGGGCTCTAACCTGAGCATGTGGAAATAATACACGTCTTCAAGTGCACTGTCTGGTTCGAGGGGAATAAAATAGGACATTCATAAGCAGTTACACCATCTGTCTTTATACCATCATCATCATCAACAAGGGAAAAAATAGCTCTTTAAAATGGATGAAAGCCCAGGCTGACAGTAACCGGAAAAATGTGAGCTATGAATACCAATAACGGTAGAAAATGATTGAAAAACAAGGCTACAAACGGCAAATCCTCCTGCCCCGCTGGGCCTGCAGCCCCTCACGCTCGCAGGCGCAGCCCATCCCACCGCCAGCCCCGGCCAAGCCCTGGCCGAGCCTTGCACCAGGCATCGGCAGAGCCCCGACCCTGAAACGGCTGCTCTCCGAGGACCAGACCTGCCTCCTTGGCTCACACGCCTCTGCGCTGGGCAGGCGGGCTGCAAAAAGCACAGGCATGCTTCAAAGCCTTCTACTCCCGCCTCTGGGCTGAGCTGACTTTTTCTGAAGCGTGTTTTTTTTAAAGCAGGATGGGAAGGGAGCAGAGTGCAAGACACATCTGCCCAAGGAGGCTCCCCATCAGCTGGGAAAGCCGCTGGTACCATCCTTACTTGGCTCCTCGCTCTCGGGGCCTTTGCCGAGGACGATCCTCCTGCTCCTCTCCTCGGCACACCCGGGAGCTCCCCGCGCCCGCGGACCCCGGGGACGCAGCCGCCTGGCGCGGACACTTGGGGAAGGGGAACCGTTAACTCCTGGCTGCCTCGTGATCCTCTTCCAGCAGACTTTTTTTGGAAGGCTGGGTGCAACTCTGCTCACTACACTCAGCCTAACTTGTCTCGCAGCCGTCTGTCCAAGCTGATCCCTGGGACAGTCAGGAGAACGTCCTCAGCCACACCGCTCCTCAGCTGGCTACATGCACTGCACAGGGTCTGAACCGCTGAGAACCAGCCTCCAACAGACTGCAGGCAGGGCACGAGCATGGGATCTGACCCAGCTTCTAACAATCAGATCCTCCAACGCTGAAAATAAAATGCAGCAGAGCTGCTGGTGCCAAAAGATTTGCACCCACGCTCTCTGCTGACAGCTCTGCAGCCGCTGAGCCGCAGCGGCAGCTCCGAGGCGCGGTGGCGGCTCTGGGTAGCAAACGCACGTGCGAACGGCACCCAACCACCTATCCTCCTGCATTTCTTTGGGGCGCCCTTCTGAGAGGACAAGGCCAGCATCACACCTGGTAGGGAAAGGTCTGCTTTTCTCCTCAATCCGCTGCACACGCAACAAGGAGCTTTTGAGCTTCCATTTTAATTGTCTGCAAATCCTGGCATCACGTTGTCCCCACGCTGCGTTCGAGCAGAGCTGACTGCTGTCTTTTACTTAATGTCCGAAGAGCCCCATAGGACAGACCTGCAGCTGAGTGTGAAGGCGACCTCGTGGGACCAGCTCCCAAAGGCTGCAGGAGGCCGTGGTCAGCAAGATGTAGGGAATTTATTTCCAAACCACCATGACCCTTTTGTTACTACTGTTTGACCATACCTCCTCGAGGCCGTACACACTCTTTGTTAGGACTCATTCACCTACTGGCTTGACTGCATTTTCCTTATGGAGATTGATAAAAATTCCACCAGTCATCGTGTAGTTAAAAAGGTATTCAGCTTAAAACCGCACAGCCTAAAAACTGTCCCAGTCGGGGCTGATGTCTGGAGGGTGAGGAGTCCCTGCAGTATTTCAGCAGTATACTGGGAGTCTCTGCAGGCCAAGGACTCCGACCAGCACTTTGGGAGAGCGTGGCAGGGGTGCCGAACCCAGAGGTGTGGGGATCTGCCACAGAGGCGGTGGGGTTGAGTACCAACTGGGAACCTTAGCAAGGGGCTCTGGAAGGCCAGAGATGCTATTGCAGCTCATGCCCAGAGGATGTAGGTGCTAGCCTGGTGTCTCTGGTTTCCATAAACTCCGGCTACACAGGGTTTATGAGCTCACGAAGGGTAACTGGGCTTCATCCTCTGCGGGGAGCTCGCCAGGGCAGGTGCAAGAGCTGTTGCTGTGGGATTCGCATGGAGCGGATCGTGTCCCACTGAAATACAAACAACACAACCTGCCCGCGGGTGCCCATGCCAGAGTGCCATCCGGAGGCCATGATGCTTTATTAATAGATTTTCTTAAAGGAATTTTCCAACTGCCGGCATTCAGGTCAATACCAAGAGCGAGCAAGTGTAACTGCGGGGCACCTGGAGTCCAAGGAACCTGCTCTTCCATCGTACAAAATCTGCCCCGTGCAAAATCCTAGGAAGAGTCTTCCCTTCCTTCATGAATAAATCATTTTAGACAGTGGCATTTCCTTTTAATTTAAAATTAAAACATTCGGGGGGGTGAAGAGAGGGAGAAGAGTCTGGAAAATCATGAGTATCTGACATCTGCAGATGTCAGGGAATCTCTGACTCAGTTACACACTGAAAATGTGCCTGAATCCCCCCATGCCATCACCCAGGACCACGCTGCTGCATTTCTGCCCCGCTCAAAACCCAGAAAGTTTGAGTGTTGGAGAAATCAGCAAATCCCGACTGGATCCAGGCCAGCTTGAACAGCCCAAGACCCCTCACCTCTCCTCTCAGCTACGTTTTCCTTAACAAACCCAGATCTCTTATCCGAAGGGATAAGGGGCATTTCAAGGGTGGTGGAAATGCAGGGATGGGAGAGAAAGAGCGTGCGCTTGCCTCCCCACCCTCCGGCAGGCTCAAGAGCTGAGAAACATTAGCTGTCATGAACCACAATCAAATCAGGTTTGAAATATTTAGCAGTGGCTTGGAAAATGCGGTGGTGCAGCTCTGACAGGCGAGATGTGCAGACACCCATTTTCCATTATAATGGAAATATCAAGCCTGTTCTGAATATGTATAACCTAGAAAAATGTATTGATTTTTCATTCGGCATTAAAAAAATGAAATACCCTGCAGCTGTCAAAAGCCTTTTGTTAAAAGCTCATCTTTCCTGGAATGAGGTTTACCAGAAACAAGTTTTAATTGTACACAGGGTCTCTCCTTTGAAACAAAAAGAATCCCTGATGCTCCCTTTTTCAGGATAAGTAGCCAAAAAAAGCCCGTAGAAAGACAGGGTTGAGACCTGGCTGACTTCTGCAAGCTGACACTGTCAGGAGAGGCGACAGCGATGGCCTGTGTGCAGTCAGCTGCACGGCTGCACATGCACAGACATGCGTGCCGGCACCGCCGTGCTGCCGTGCCGGCTGCCCGCGAGCTGCCAGCTGGCGAGGGGCAGCTTCCTCCGCCGACGCCGGGGTCACACCACCGGGCTGCGGCCCAGCGTGTTTCAGAAGTGCGACTGCTTTTAACTAGTTTAAACGTGAGGTCCCAGGGCCCTGGGAGGAGATGTGCCGTGGTCTGGGTCCTTATGGAAGCAGGATGGGCTTCAGCTGGTCCATGGGGGGTCAGTGCCCTCCGGGACCCCAGGAAGCCCGTGAGGAGCTCAGCTGTCCCCAAGCTGTGCCAGGGCCACTGGGCACGGTCTGGTGCTGCTTGTCTTAACAGCAGCTTTTGTTCAGCTGTCCCCAAAACTGCGCCCACGTGGGACCGCAACGCTGACTCAGAAAGGGTGGCTCACCGCGACGGGGAAGAGGCATGGGGACGGTGGTCACACCTCGCACCATGCCCACGGGCCAGGCGCACTCGGCTGTGGGAACAGAGCCAACGCAGAGCCCGGGAAGGAGGTCTAACATCAACCGGTGCCCCCGGTGCAGAGGGACGTGCTTCCCCAGAGCCCGGCTGACCTGCTGCTGCTGCAGCACCACGCTCGCGGCGGCGTTCCCCCGCAGGGCTGAAAGCAGGCACCCTCACCGGGCATCCCGCAGAAGCTGTAGCCGGAGGCAGGGCGCTACCCCCGGCCACAGCCAAACCGCACATCTATCCCCGCTCCCACCGGGCGGCTCGGAAGGCTGCGGGGTCTCCGAACTGTTGGCGACGGTCGTGAGTGCTGTTGGGCTCCAGTCCCACAGCCAGTGGCACGGTTCTTGTTTGGGGCAGGCAAAGCTTCCCCAGCCAGAGGAGCAAACGCTGGTTTGTCTTTTGTTTCTTTCTCCCCCGCTTACATTTCTAAACACGCACTCTGCCAGGGGATGCGTTTAGCGCACACGACTGCAGGTGAGCAATGGAACGGAGCAACGGCAAACCCTGCCGCTGCCCGCCCTTCAACTGGCTGAAACCTGAGCGAGAGCACGGCCCTGGCACAGTTTTGTGGGAGAAGAGAAGCTGGCAAGGGCCGGGACACAGAGCAACACCCTGGAAACAATTCAGCTGTTTGTTTGTGACCAGCCCAACAGGAAAAAAAAGTTTTCCACCTCTGCCTGACTTGCAGACTATTTGCATTTGAAGATGAGACAATCCATCCCCATGGAAATGTAGGTAAATCCATTTTCAGAGGGTTTTTTGCTGTCTTGTATTTCTCACCCAGCTCAAGCTCATCTGGGGCACTTCTCCTACGGTAACCTTGGCTACCCGGCAGTCGCTGCCCTTGGAGCTCAGGTTCAGGATGCATACATATACACAAATACACTCTGTGCTAGCTCCTAACTGGATTATTCTACATAAACTTGTTTATTCCTATCGTTTTCCTGAAAGGAAAAGCAGGACTTCAAGCAGTGAAAAGAAGGCACCAGGCACAGGTTACGAGAGGAATGCCACGGAGCTCCAGCCCTGATGCAAAAGCTGGTGGGGAGTCCTGTCATCTGACAACAAGCCGCAGAGAAACAATGACAATGCTACACGTATCTTGGAATAATGGCACTTATTTCCAAGATGGGCCTGTTTCAGAGGACGGTCAGAGCACATCTGTGCTGCTGCTTTCATTGACAAAAAAGAAAACGCTGACTGGGAATGTGCCCCTAGCTGATAAAGCCATCCTCAGCTGCCTGTCTTCTCAAGGCAGGGAAAGTTCACCTGGCTCTTGTGCAGTTAACTGCAGCGGCAAGTGCTCAGCTAAATAAAACAAGAAATTCAACAGCAAAAGAACTGCTTGTGAACTTTTAGCTTCTATTCCTTTGCTTTCTGCTCCAAAGAAAAAATTCAGAATTTTTGGCCAGTTTCCCTGAACAGATCTGAAAATCCTACACCACCATCCAGGTCTCTGGTTATCTCCCGAACAAGCTTCTTGCTCAACAGAAATGAGGTGACCCTCTGCCCAATGTTAGCATCTTTTCCTCTTAAATATGAATGTTTTTACTAATACGGTCATTATTTTTGCATTCGGTCACTTTATCTGATCTACCAGCTCCAGCCAGCGGCCCCGCTTCTGGGCCCCGCGTGGCTGAGAAGTGCCCACGACCGGGGGCAGGCGGGGAGGACTGATAAAATCATGAAACCTTTGGCTGCGTGCTTTTGGTAACAAAACGTGGCAGCACTAGGAAAGAGAATAATGTTATCAAAACCAGATAATTAGAAGAAAAAACAATTTCTGTCTTAAAAAGAGAGAAGCCAGTGGTGGTGAAACCTGCTGCTGTCTTTTTTAAGGAAAGAGAAGAGTAGGACACCAAGCAGAAAGCTGAAGCCTGTCTGTGCGGCAGCGCACAGTCGCTGCCGTCAGCTTTATGGGCGCAGGAGTCCCATCTGCTTCAGTGGGTCCGGCTCTCAGATGTGCAGGAACGAGCCTGGGAAAGGCCCCGCCTGCTCCGGAGGCCTTCGCCTCCCTGGGAAGTTGGGGAGAGCTTTGTCCCACAGAAAGGAGCATTGTCAGAAAAGAGCTCTGCGCAAACAAGCCAGCTACGAGCTGGTCCCAGCTCGCAGTCGCTGACCGAGGGCCGGGTTTATCCGGCAAAGGAAGACGGAGCCGGGGATGCGGGCAGCGCGTTACGCGTGCTCAGGGCTCCTCGCGGTGTCGGTTCCTCGTGCACCTTCCAAGGGGCTCGGCAACACCGCGGCCGTCACCAGAGACGCCTCCGGGGGATGCCGGTATCCCCACGCGAAGAGACAGGAGCCCAAGAACCCCTTTCCCTGAGACAGCGCCGACTTCTCCCTGTCCTTGGGAACAAGGCTGTCCATTTTTTTGGTAACCTGGGCTAAATTTTAAGTCAATGGAACCCAACAGGGATTTTCCCCCTTGAATTTCAGCAGAACTAGAAAGGTTGCTGTTATTTTCACACATGAAATGTAAAAAAAAAAGGCAAATTCCTTGAGCATGTTTGTAGTGGAGCGTGATGTGATTGTGTTGTCATTTATGGGAAATAATCGCAAGCCCATCTCTCCCTTTCTCCCCATTTTCCAGTCCAAATAACCATGAAAAATTACACTTCAATGTCAGGAGGACAACAAAGGAGGGGCTTTCTCCTGCGGCTTGACGGCTTTTCAGCCCCCCCTTCTTTGGACAAAAACTACCTTCAATTCTATTTCATTTTAAACGTGATCTAACAAATGCATCTTGACAAGTTCCTTTCTTTTTTTCTTTTAAACAGTATTTTGCACAGTTTAACCTAGCTCCAAACCGGAATCAGCTGGAAAGGAGACTCATGCAAAAACGCAAACACAGATCAAACAGCAAAACAAAAGAAAACCCATCTCCAGCTTCAGGTCTGCGGGGAGAGGCCAGCGCGGTCTCCCACGCGGAGACCCGCAGGAGGAGGGCAGGAGACCAAGGGGACCAGCGGGGAGGAGGGGGCTGGGGGAGACGGGGCGGCCGAGGTGACACGGCAGGAGCGCAGCAAAGGCCGTCGGGGGACGGAGAGCGCGGTGCCCAGCCCAGGTTTGGTGCGTGGGCCCTGGCCCAGTGCGGATGACTCGTTTTGGGCCCAGTGCAGATGACTCTCCACCCCACGGGCGTCCTTACTGGGACCAGACACCCCGGGTGCTGCCAGGGAGCCTCGGGACGGCTTCTCCCGTGGCCACCTCCCCAGGCAGCCCGTAGCCAGTACGGCAACACTGCGCTGTTCTCATCAGTTACTCGCCCCTCTGCAGAGGTCAGCTCCCCACAAGCAGCCCTGCCCCACCGCCCCCTTCTCATCCTCTACGGTCTCACCCCTCCTCTCTGCCGCTCACCTCCCTCCTCGCACCTCCTCCCCGGCTCAGTTTCCCTCTGCTAAAAACACACAACAAAATTGCTGAAGCAGAAAACGGTGGGTGTTCAGAGACGCGACAGAAGGATGCCAACGGTGCTGACCTGTCCCGGGCTCCCTGCAAGCTCAGCGGCGCAGCTTTGCCTAGGCCAGGCTCGGCCGCGCTGGGAAGCGGCTGTGGTGGCCTGCTGCAACCGCGCGGACACAAGCGCGCGTTTTCAGAGTTGCTTCAGGAAATCCACGTTCCACCTTTCAGAAAAAGCACCGGCGCCGCGCATCCGCACATCTTCAGCTGGCAACGTGAGCGGAGCGAGGTGTTCAAAGCGAGCGCTGCTTTGTGCTGAGTGTGAATAAGCTCGCTCCAGGGAAACTTCTTAGATTCACAAACAAAACCAGTGCTAACAGCGCTAAAGCCAAGCTGAAGTAAAAGCTAACTTCAGCAACTCTGGGACGAGGTACGTCTCGAGAATATTGTAACTATAATAAAAATGAGCTATAATTGATTCATGCTTAGCCTTAAGGGTTGGATATGCACAAGAGTGCTCCCAACAACCTTAACTCTGCCCTGTAACGTCATCATAAACCATACTTAAATCAAATACTAAAATGTCCCTTTTCCGGTTAGTTTTTTTACTATACAACTCCTACAGCTCCTACTCTGTCCTCACTCTCCATGGTATCGCTCCAAGGAAAAGTTAATTAACGTGCTGCTGACCCTCTTTCTCCCCCTCCCCAAGCGTTTCCCAACCTCAGCATGTTTGGAGTTCTTTTAAGCTTAGCTAAAAACTTAGGAAAGCCATAATTATAGTGCCCTGGTTTAGGACAATTAAAATATTCTTGCAACACACTGCACCATAAGGTACAGCCACAGACAAGGGGCAGCTAAGGGAGACCGGTGGGGCTGACACGGCAGCCGGGGAGCACGACCAGCGTGCAGCTTGGTGGTTGTGGTGTGGGCTCTGCGGCAGAGCGGCATTCCTTGGCCCTGGTGAGGGAAGTTTCTTGTTATGAAGAACGGGAAAAAATGATCGATGGTTCTAAGCCATGTCTCTGAGGACGGCCTGCACACGGAGTGAGTCCAAACAGGTCTGAAGCATGTGGTCCGGTCGGTTCATTCTTGACTAGGTCACGGTAATGTCAGCTATGGTGCCGTGTCGCTGGGCTCCTCCTGGAGCTTATTTCTAGGAACTAACAATATATATGAACATGGGAAATCATAAATGCCCATAAATAATATATAGAATAAAAACTAAGAGAGGATCACCCCTGGGCGTGCTGCTGCCCGCGAGGCAGAGCAGGTCGTGGAAGCACGGGAGGGAGTCGGCAGGGCTGCCCGGGCCGCCCGAGTCAGGGAGCAAACGGGTTACGTTCTGCTGAAGCAGATGAGAAGTGCAACCGTGCTGCAGAGGCGAGACACGCAGCTGGCGCTTGCCAAAGACATTTCTGCAGAGAGCCGCACGGGCTTTTGCGGGGACTTCAATGCAAAAAGTTGAGGAGCATCCCCGGGGCCCCCGAGAGGGACAGAGCAGATACACCCGGCAGGTCTAGGCAGAGACAACACTGACTCCAGCCAGCTGAGGGGTTCTCGACACTTTGGTCACCAGAAGTGCGCTACCTCCACAGGTTAACCAGACATAAAAGTCAGCCTGATACGAAGTTGCAATACCAAAGCTTCTTGGTGTGAATGGCTGCGGTCTCACCTCTCTGCTGGACAGAGGCCGTGGCAGCCAGGCAGCCCCTCAAACGCAGAGCTTTGCTTTCAGCCTTGCCAGTCGCCAGCCCACGAGCCATCCTCTCCATGCCTTCACCCCTCCGCTGTCCCGTACGCCAGCCCACGAGCCATCCTCTCCATGCCTTCACCCCTCCGCTGTCCCGTACACCAGCCCCCAAGCCATCCTCTCCATGCCTTCACCCCTCCGCTGTCCCGTACACCAGCCCACGAGCCATCCTCTCCATGCCTTCACCCCTCCGCTGTCCCGTACACCAGCCCACGAGCCATCCTCTCCATGCCTTCACCCCTCCGCTGTCCCGTACACCAGCCCCCATTCAGCCACAGGCAGAGCTCCCCGATACCAGACACAATTTGGGTTGGTGCAGAAGAGGGAGTAGATAACATTTGCAAGCTCTCGTGTGCACAGCAAACGCCTGCTGACGAGAACAGGCAGCGGAGGCCCAGAAAACTCAGAGCTCTACAGCCCTGGAGCCGTCCCTGAGGACGCACTCGAGGAGCCCCACATCACCCACCAAGGCAGAGACGGCCACGTCCTAGAGCTGAGCTGCCCCTTCCCCGGGTTCGGGTTAGTGGCACTGGCAGTATGTCAGTAATTGCTTTTCCCCTTGTACTAACAAGCTTTCAGCAGCAGCAGATTTCAGCTTCCTGGAGCCAACAGGCCCTTTTTCTCCACCTCTCTTGGCTTCGAGTAATTGAAAGCGACTGCAATCTCGGCCCTGGCTCTCCGGTGTTCAGCTGCACCAGGGAGGTCAGAGAATGTCAAGTGAAGCCTTTCCACTCACCTCCCCGCCACCGGCGCGGCATTAACGGAGGCAGCCTGCTCCGCAGCCCAGAGGAACGGGCAAAATTACAGGGGCTGCTAACAGCCACGGAAATCCGAACACAGCTTCTCTGCAGCAGGGCGGGAGGACTACCCGTCACGTCTCTGCGCCGCATCCGAACTGCAGAGCCCCGCCGACGCCTGGACTTGTTTTTTTTCTTTTAATTTAAAACAGGAGATGGGTTTCTTTTCAAAGAAACTATAGATTCATTCTCAATTTTTTTTCAGCAAGACAAAACACTTTCCCCTATGATACCCATGCACCCTGTCATACATCAGGGAAGGATCTTTCGCTCACCATCAAATCTAAGATAAAGATGGAGAGCGCTGAATGGGTGCTCTAACTCCTGAGTGAAACGCAGAGGACCAAGGAAAATGGAAGAGCACGGAGCAGCTCCTAAGGAGACGCTGAAGGTACTCGAGGCTCACGCGCTGCCCGGCCCGTGGCCAAGCAGTTAGGCAGCACCGGGTGGGTAAACGGCTGGTGGGCTGGGAGGACGGAGCCTTTCGGTCACCCTGGGACGCTCCTCGGTGCCTGCAGTCCCCGCGCTCGGCTTCCTCAAACGCTAACGAGGGCACGCCGGGTGCTCCAGGGATTCAAAATGCTCCTGAAACCTGGACCGAGGCGCACGCACAGGTGGCAGCTCCAGCAGAGGCCTGTGATAAGAATTTATTTCTCTCAATTACGAGCGCTTGTCCCCAGTCTCAGTTCATCAGCTCAGCGCAGCCGAGTCAATGAAAGCTCAGTAACGCGCTAATCAGATGCACAGCGACTTCCCGGAGCTGCCGGCTGCGTGCAAGCGGCTGACACCGCTCTGAAAACAAGCGGCAACTTCGGGAAGCGGGTTCCCAGCCCTGCCCACCCCTCTGCTCCCGGACCGCGGGCGGCTCCGGGTTTATGGCCAGTTCAGATGCAGTTGCCCTGCGGGGTGCGAGGCGTCTCCTCCACTCCACGCCACCGGCACACGTGCTCAGGAGCGGGCAGATGAAGCAGCGCCCATCCATACGCTTTACCTCTACTGCCCACGCACGTCCCTCTTTAAAGAAAGGCTTCCAAGGGTGTTTTGTATATTTTCAGATGAAGTGATGAAGATTTTGGCATTTTTTATTGGAGTTTGATCTGAAATATTTGTTCCCTTCAGCCCAAGACTATTCTGAAATAACTGTGAATGTCCCAAGTAGACAGAGAAGGGATCTAAATATTGCCCTCAAAAAGCAAACGTAGAACAAAAATGCTAGGAAAAGAATCACTGATGAGATCTCTTCTGGTGTCCCCAGAAAAATAACGCTCCTGCTTTTGGAAGCCCGTCTTTAAAATGAGCGCAACAGGCCCACGTCACAGGGCAGGAGGGATGGAGGGACGGAGGGACGAAGACGAACGTGGCTGCGAACGCCTCCAGGCCCGAGTGCCTGGGAGGCATGGCAGCTTCGCTGTCACTGCAGGGTGCCGTTGCCTCTGGGCTTTGTTTGTTTGGTTTAAAATAAACAAATAAACAAATAAATGAAAGCACTTTCCCTAGTTCTCCTTCCAAAGCGAACCATAGGAAAAGGCTGTTAATTCAATGCTACGACCCCAGTCCGGCACCAGCTGCCCCTGCCCCGGCATCGCTGGCGCGGCTGCCACCACCAGCGCCGGCACGAAGCAGTTACCGAACTTCCCAAGCATTAACCTCTCCCAGAGAGCGGCGCGGGGGATGCTCTCCCACTGCAGCCCGCTCAAGAGCTCTATTGATCCAACACACACTTGGTGCCTTCGAAGTTGTTTATGATCAATATGCAAATTGCCCATGGCATTGATCTGGTATTAATTTTCAATTAGGGAATCCACAAGGGGTCTCCCAGGGTCAATATCTAACAATGCAAGGTAACTCCACAGCAGAATAGCAGGACTGATGCTGCCCAGCGCCTCCGGGGCTGCTCCTGCACCTTCTGCCCAGATGCCTCCGGACACCCTGGACGCCGCTGCCTCCCGGAGAGGGGCCAGCGCCCACGCAGCCTCCCGAGGCCCCTCTCCCACCCGCAGCCTCGTAGGGACGCGTCCCCCCACCCACCCTCTGCCGCAGGTGCTTTGCCCCCTGCACACAAGTCAGCACCTCGCAACCTCTCTGCTACCGAAGGCAGCACCGCCGGCAGGGCTGCCCTCAAAAACCCCCGGCTGGAGGAGTTTTGTCTGACAACATTTCGTGCCCCTTTACGGATGAGGCAGCCCAGCCCCAAGCTGTGTGCCGCCCTCCCCAGGGTGCTGCTGCTCCCCCGCCACGGGAGGGCACGGCCCGAGCAGCCGCAGCAGCTGCTGGACCCTCGCTTCCACCCCTGCGCCTCTGCGGGGGTCCTGCGCAAAGCGGGTCGCTTCACGAGCGCTGGGGACACCAGCAGCAGTGCAGACAAACAGCTGGCGGCTAGCAACTTAAGGCAACCCCGTTGCAAGCAGTTTTAGACAACAGCCTTCAACACACACACCGTGTTTTCTGCACTACCGCAATTATTAATTCAGGTGGCGCGGAGAAAGCGTAACGCAGCGGCGTGCACAACGGCTCCTGCAGGCTGGGCGGAAGAGTTCGGGGTCTGGGCAGAGCGCACAAGCAGCTTTCCAACGACACAGAGCCGGGAACCAAACACTGCGTTCTGCCATCTGGACACAAGCTACCTAAACCTGCACATCTCCAGAAAACACGTTAGAAGTGGAAAAGATCCTCATACGTACCATGTGAAGGTTAAAAAAAAGGAAAGAAATCATTGAAATTGCCTCATAAATCTAGAGACATGCGTCCCTTCCCAGAAAAAGGGACCCATCCCATCAGCCATCCCCCGAGCTGCCTCCCTCTCAGGGCAGCCCGGAGGCAGCAGTTTCTTTCCCCGAACGCCACGGTCGCACCGGAGAGGCGATGCCCTCGTCGCACCGGATGGCCGGTCTGCGCGCACCCGCGGCTCTGCCACTCACCGTGCTAACCAGCACATTAGCTACCCGGGCTAATTGGTTTATGGATAACATTAATTACCATGTTGCTCATTAATGGATGAAATCTTTATTGGTTCCATTGATCAGCGGGACTTGTTAGCCGGCCTCCTAACCAATGGCGGATGTAACAAGCTCTCTTATTGGCATATCAATTAATGCAATCAATTTCTGGCCAGCGGCTGCCATTCGCTTCCCTGCTTGTTAGACTGTGGAAGACAGAGTCATGTCAAGTAAGCATTTATTTAAAGGGTTTCTAATTCTTCTTGAGCTGACTTCCCAGCAGGCTTTCTGCCACACAAGGGTTTTCTGCCTCCAGAGACCTTCCCCTTTCCTCCCGTTGCAAAATCAGATCTATAACAGTCACTGCAAACTAAATCATTTCTGTAAAAATATTTAGCGAGTTACGCAAGTAGGACAGCTAGAGGTGTCAGATTAAGAAGTCGGACTGTACAATTTAACACATCGGAGAGACGGGCAGGGGTACGAACCCACTCCCAAAGGACAGGCAGGGGCTCAAGAGCCGTGCCAGAAAGCCTCCCTGCCCACGGATTAATTTTAATTACAGGGTCAGTTCCCCACAATTAGCACGGTTTTGTCGGAGAACAAAGAGCCCTTAATACTTCTGCCCTACCCCACCTTCCAGAGTGAACCTGGACCATTTTGCATCTTTACGCAGCCCTGCCACGTGGGTCCGCAGGCATCCGCATCCCAGCTGCCGCCTGCATCCGTTTTGTCAGCCTCAACCTGGCAAAGGAGAGCAGGACTTGCGCTGCTCACGCGCGGAACCAGCCGATGCTGGGCAACGGGCGGAGAACGTTACGTGGCCTTGCAGGGGTTCGGCAGTCTCGGCTGCAATGCTACACACAGCACGGGGGGTAATACAACACGCCCCCCTGCCCAAATCTCTGGGGGAAGAAAGGCGTATGAAGAACACAGGGACAGAAACTGGAGAGATCAGCCCTGCTTTCCTGGGAAAGGTGGCAAAGGGGACAACCTGATAGACGAGCACAAAACCGGTAGTGGGCTGAAGAAGACAGAGATTTTCTGAGCCATTTCTCCCACGAGCAAGAAGGGACTTTCAGTTAACCGGACAGGAGGGAAATGATGTTCACAAGGAGTAAGAGCCCCTACTCTGACTGACAGAGACTCTGTCCTCTCCGTTTTCCATTGGTCTAGGGGCCAAACAGATTTCAACAGCAGAAGATGTTCAGAAAGAGCTCAAACCCCATCCTACTTGGGTTTCGTTCTTCTCTGCCTGTGAGAGGCCATGCTTGGTAGTGATCGCAGCTGATTTCAGCATCCAGCTGCTGAATTTCCAGCTGACGGGAGTGGAGAACCGGGGGTTATCCTGTGTGCCCACCACGCGGCGGGATCCCGTAGCCCAGGAGGATGACGGTGCTCTCGGGCACCAGCTCGCTGCCAGAGAGGATAACAGGGGCCTCGAAGACGTGCCACATCAACTGCCTGGATGCACTAGGTTTTGTTTTCCTTTGGAGCGGCGTTTGGGCTGTAGCAGTAAGCCTGGTGACGTTCCTGCAGCCAGATGGAAATATCAGCATGCCGCTAAATGCTCCTGACCTCCGTCCCTCTCCCCAGCTGCTGACCTGCTCGGTTCTGCCTGTGCAGCTGGAAACGCAGGAAACCCGGCGGCTAATGGAGCCGCAGGACCTCGCAGGTGAAACAAACACGTTCTTCCATAGAATTAGACTGGGTAATTAGATTGTGGAAATCACTGTCACAGGATGTTGCTGTGGCCAAGAATTCAGCAATATTCACAAAAAGGATTAGATAATTAAGGTTAATGAGAATATCTAGGGATATAGTTGCTAAATCTAACAAAAGAATTTGGAAAAAATACAAACCTACAAGCTTTAAAAGGGCACACACGAGCTGCCTTCTCGCCGCGAGGGTTTACACGGGCACTCGCCCTGGCAGCAGGGGAGCTTGCAGCTGACGGCCAGGGGCTCTTCTCTCGCCCTGGTTCTCCAGCACCCCGTCACCTCCGGCCCCTCTCAGGCCAGCCCTGCACACCCCCGACCTGCTCGGGGTGTCCTGGAGCCTCCGGGCGACAGCTGGCAGCCCGAGGGGCGAGGCAGGAGCCGCCCGCTGCAGGCACGCTGCCGTTCTGCTGCACGAATCCCGTCCACCCGTCACCGGGAGCAGTGCCGGCAGGACACCCGGGGTGCGATGCAGTGGGCCAGGCTGGCAGCTCCACCGGAACGCCGGGGCGACCCGCCGGCACGCGGTAGCCCTGCACGCCCACGGCCATCCTTCCCGGACTAATCCCCGCTCTGGATCTTCACCCAGGTGATTATGTAGGAAGGATCTTCCCCACCAAACACAATAATAAATCAAACCTTATCAGAGCTGAACTATAAATCTGTGAAGACTCTGATAATTTCTAGCCATGGGAATAACACCACAAAAGTACTTTTTAAACTAATTACTCAGATTCCGAAGTGCTGCCCTAATGAGCCTTCCTTCTGCCCAGAACTTACTAAGAGAAAAAAAAATCTACCTTCAGTGCAGTAATTGCTGCTTTCCCCTTCAAACTTCTAACTGGAGATCAATGCTGCATTTTAAGACTCATTGATTTACAATTAGCCTGGCTTTCCTGCTAAAGTGTTTTTAAAGCAGAGTTTACTTTTATTTTATTTTGAAATCTCAGAGATCTGGTTCTTGGATTTTACATCCTCATGAGAGGTGTGCTGGAAACTAACAGACGAAGGACGGCACACATCTGAACGAAAAAAGGAAAAGGGGATTTTTGTTAGGCTGAGACTAGAAGAAAGAAAAGACACTCTTATATATTTAAGGGATAAACGTGAAAAAAAGAAAGACGGAGGGAGAGAACCAAAGCTAAGAGAAAGGAAGAGAAAGTGGAAACAAGGAAATGTAAATGCAAACAGAAGGAAAAATGAATCGCGGGCTAAGAAAGCAGAGTCACTGTCAGGCGGATCAGAAAGCCCTTACTGCCTCTGCTGTTTATTAGCATCCCTGGGAAAAAAAAAGCAGCAGCTTTGTGCATCTTTGCAAAACAAAGCGCTAGTTAAAAATAGTGTGTACAGCAGGGACAGTGCGCTAACATGAGGGTCCTGGCAGCTCCTGCATTTGTACAATCTGTCCCACGAGGAGAGCAGAAGTAAGTGAAGCAATTAAGAATTCCATGCTGATTGCTTCAAACATGTTTTTCTATGCCATAAAGATAATAGCATCGCGGATACATCCGCCTCCTCTCCCCTGCCTCTTCCCGTCCCAACATCAGCTGCTTTGCATCCCTTCCCCTGGAATTCCCGGCTCCTGAGGAGCTGGACCACTGGAAGGGGCCCACAGAGGCTGGGGAGCCTCCAGCCCCGGGAGATCCTCAGGCCCCGGCAGAGATGGCCCTGGCCCACCGCCGTAGCTGGCCCGGCTCCGAGCCGGGGGCTGGACTGGGCGGCCCCCAGAGGTCCCTGCCAGGCTCCGCTGCTCCGGGAGTCTCCGACTGTTCCGGAGCTTCCCAGCAGTGCTCGGTTCTGAATCATTTTTGGGTCATTTCTGCAGGAAATGAGCGACGCCGGACAAGCCACTTCAGCACTCCTCGTCCCTCCTTCGCCTCCTACTTCTTCCTCCAAAATAAACATTGGGAAGGTCTTCTAGGATTAGCATGAGCAGCGACACGACAGGAGCCAGGCTGAGGAGCAGGGAGGCAAAGAAAATTGCCTGCAAGGGTTTACAATTTTGGAGCTGCCATAGCGGTCTAGCCTGCCATTTCGTTTGCTGCTCTCATAAATTTTGTTCTTTACTACTGTTGGGTCCCAGGAGTCAGTGGCAGATGATGGTCCTAGAGTGATGAAAGCAAAGCAAGAAAATAGGAAAGCCAGTAACATCTCTCCTTTTTTATATTTTATTTTACAGAAAGCTGCTTAGCCCTATTTCAAAGACTAATATGAAAAAAGTGCAATTAAATCCTCGAAAAACTGACAGATCAGCAAAACAAAACCACCCGGAGGAGAGCACGATTGAGCCTCATTAAGAAAGAGTTCACTCTGTTTTTAAAACCTTTCTTAACACTTAGCTGGGTACCTCTCAGCAGCAACCGCTCCCAATGCGCCTGGCATAATTAGTGTCAGAACGGAAAGGAAAAAATCAACCTAGGAAACAGAAATTAAAACACCAGATTCAAGTGAGAGAAAAAGGTTCAGCTGTAGCGAAACCGTCTAAATTCTAACAGTAACCCCTCCTCTCAGTCTGCGGCAAAGAGCTACAGTTCCACTCGATGCATAGACAAATACATGCCAATTAAAGAGAAAAGTGGCTGGGGCAAATTCGTGCTGTAAAATTTCTATCGCTAACCACTCCCAGTCCCCAAACAATATCTGCATGGCAGTCACATCCACCCGCGAGGTCAGGTTAATGACAGATGGACAGTAAATTACACTGACCTCGACGGCAATTATAACTATCACAGTTGACAATAAGGAAATTGAGATACAGGGACAAATTCTGTGTGCTTTCAGTGGCCGGACCCTTTTGCAGGCTGTGCATGCAGACGCTTACATACGTACCCTACATGTTAAATTGCCAGCCTAGAACAGGACACCACACAGCCGAGATCTATTATTTTGCAGTGGGGGCAGGGATGAAACGCATGGGAGATAGAAAAGATGGCAGAGAGATGAAGCCATTTTATTAAATCAGGCAAATTCTAATTTATTCTGGGGAGATGGAGGAGAGAAAATGGATTCACTCTCAGCATGCTCACTCTGTATCGTCTGATCCAATCCCCACCGCCTCGCCGGAGGGGGAGGGGGCCTTGGCGTTCTGCAATTCTCCCACAATCCGAGAAAAAGATTAAAAAATAAGATGATTCTCCTTTTGGGTTTTGCAGCAGCCACGGGAAAAAGCTTTTCCTGGGAACGCAAGGTGCCAACCCCTGCTCTCAGCTGTGCCGAGTGGCACGCAGGGTCCAAGGGGTTTGCGTCTCGGGGACGTTAAATTGGCAGCACAAAGTCCAAGGCTGCACCACGCAAGCAAACGTGTAGACAGAGATACGTGTCTGGGAAGAGCACCCTGTGGTGGTCCTGCGCTCTCTACCATTCTTGGTGTATGTCAAAGCATGCACCCTCAACAGTTTGTAGGATTATCACCATCGTTCTTCTTCGCCAGGTAAGAGACACTGAAATACACGTGTCAAGGCAGGCAGCGCTGCCGAGGTTGGTGGCACCTCAGTTACCCACGGCCTCGCACGCTAGCGCAGAGCCCAGCCCTACCACCACCACCGAGCACCACCACCGGCCTCGGGCAGTCAGCGCCTCTGAGCACAGGCACTCTGCGCCTCGTGCTGCGGCGTCAGCACTGCGCTCCCACAGCCCCCAGCAGAAACTGGGGTCTGACACCACTGCAGACCTGGGAGCCGAGTCCCTCCGTGGCTCCAGCCGGTGCTTCGGCAGCCGAGGGAGGTCACCAGCATGGACGCGCAGCTGAGCTGGAAGCCACGGGCTTCTGCTCCGCTCATGGACGCGTGGCTCAGGTTATCTGAAACGACACACAGAACCTGGGAGCCGTCATGATGCTCACACGCTGGGGAAGGCTGTCTGCCGTGCCAGCCAGGTGGGGACAGCTCATGCAGACACATTTCCAAGTGGGGCTGATATCCGAGCCTTGCGTTTTATGGACGAGGATGACGTGCACAGCTGCCTGACGCGCAGAACAAAGCCAAAGAAACTCCGCGCTCAAGAGAAGAAATGACACCAACCCATGGGAAAAGGGAATGGTCCTTCACAGGTTTTGGAACTGAGGCCGAGTGAAAACACCTAAGTTTGGTTAAACACCGCTAACAAAAAGCAGCACAGCTCCTGCTGCAGAAAACAGCAATCACTCGGACTCAGGCTCCCCAGCCATCGTCCCAGAAGGAACAGGCAACTGCAACACCCTTACTGCATTCGCTCGGGGAGAGGATCATTCGGGACGGACAGCGCAGATGCTCCCTGGCGACAGAAAGGTGAGACATTGCTGCACAAGGCCCAACAAGCACAAGAATATCTCCCATTTGAGAATTAACAAGAACGAAACAAGAACAACATGTAATTAATTACCAGTGGCCAAAGAAGTCCAGAAAAACAAACAGGACTTAAGGTGAATTAGAAGAATGCTAAAGCTAGACAGGGCAGAACGTCCTGGGCTGTCACAAGGCTACCCTTCCATGCAGAAATCATTCTAGTTAAGCTTGCAATGATTAAATCAACATCTTATAAAAAATCCTTCAGAAAACACCCCTGCAGGAATCCCCCTCCCCTGAAACCGTCAACGTTTGTCCAAGTTCAGAACAGCGCAAGTACTGCACTGTCCCGGGGGTGAGCACGCGGTCCCAGCACCCGAGCGGCCAAGGCAGCCACGAGGACGCTGCCACTGCCAAAGCAGCCGAACCCCGGCAGGCTCGGGGCTCCGCTGAGCCCAGGCTCCAGCCCGCGAGGCTGAACCCTCGCCCCGGTGCTGGCGGGGCCCCGTCAGAGCTCCAGCCCCCGTCCCCAGGGCTCCCGGGCGGCGGGAGCGGAGCGGCAGCGGCTCAGAACTAATCTCTGCGCTGGAGCGAATTCCCACCCCGTGCCGCCTGAGAGGCCGCGGGGCAGCCCCGGAGCCCGTCCCGCTGCCCGGGCAGAGGGAGCCGCCGGGCGGGGAGGGAGAGCGCTTGCACCGGGCGAGGGGAGAAGCGGGGCCGGCCGGGGGGCTCAGGGGGAAGCAGCTTTGCAGGAGGGAAAAGGCCTGAAGCACGGGGGAGAGGGGCTGAGCAGCAGCACCGGGAGCACAAATTCCTAGCAGAAGAAATTCCTGTTTTGCATCCAGCTCCAGCGCGGGCAGTGAAGCTGATTTTATGACTTATTTATTTATTTTGTCTTTGATGAACAGAAGGTTAATATAAGAACAACTCCTTGGCAAACCTTTAAGGGTAATTCAAGCGACACTGATGTGAATCAATGTTCCCTTTGTGAACGCATTACTTGGCAGAAACTGGCTTTTTGTAACCCCCTTAAACCTAGCTGGCAAAACAAAAAGAGAAAAAAAAAACGTCCTTCAAACAAAAGGATGAGGTGAAAATAAAGAGAGAGTCGACTGCACTTTATTCTCTTTCATAGAAGCAAATGGATTTGGTGCTTTTTATACATTAATCAATCAATATCACTGACTGTACATCAGTGGCGCAGCCAAGTTATGAATGACCTTTCTGGCAAAGAGGACACTTTTAATGCTCATAAGACTGCTCATAGCTTAGCAACTTTCCGAATTTATGCCTGCATGATTACCCCTTGGAGGCAGGCGCCCGTTAGCGCTGCACTAGATATGACAAGGTTAGTCCTTGCCAATTTGTGCAGAAGAAAGGAAACTGTTGACTGTGCGCGCGCGCTTCGTTGATGCAGTTGGCTGCTGCCTTCCGGACGGCGGAGGACGCGCTCGCCCGACGCCGGGCAGCCACCTCGCCTGCCACGCTCCTTCGGACCAGAAGGAACCTCAGCCGGGGTCCAAAGCCGGCTGGGGGCCAGCAGGCGAGAGTCATCTTGTGCAAGAATCTCAGCGAAGAGAGGAGAGCTGAGCCCGAAGCAGCTCGCCCAAGGGCCGAAAGCAGCCGTGGGACCGGGAGCGCGTTTCTGCCAGCCCCCGAGGGGAGCCCAGAGGCAGCGAGAGGCACACGGGTGCGTGACGGGGCTGGAGGCCAGGCCGTGGAGCACGTCCTCCTTTCATCACTTTGCTGGCCGTATCGAGCTGGAACCGCTACTCTGCGCGGAGCCAGGGAAAGCACTGCCTTACGCCGTCAACAACAGCAGACCGTGGGCAACGGCTTCCAACTCCTCTATTCTTTTTTACATTATTTAAAAGAAAACACAAAAGTATCCAGACCTCGGACCGCCACAGGGTCACCACTTCCCCGTGAGCTGTGACCCAGCTCTAGCAGGCGCACGGCCAACGTTAGGGAGCTGCCATGCACGAGACTTCTATTTCACATTTCTGACTTTCAGGCATTTTCACATTTGTGCATGTCCCTAGTCAGCTCCGTAAGTTCTCCAGTGAGATCCAAGCTCTCCACCTTGGGTACACCGGCCCCAGCTCACACTCCTCCTCCTCCCTGCAGCTCCCGGAGCGCGCAGGGGCTATCATCCCCCCGCTTTCAGAAACAAAGCAGGAACTGATCACCTTTGCTCCTTGCAGAACCATTCTTAACTTTGGAAAAGCACTGTGCTCTTCAACTCGGTTTTCATCTTACCGTGCTTTTCTTTTTTTGAGTCTTTCCCTCTGCAATTTGCACCATTGGGAGCAGCCTTCCATCTGACGGGTGCTTAACCAGCCTCTTTATTTTGTATTAATTACCTTTTGGGGCTAGAAGTAGACTTTCTTCCTTGTCCTACCTCTCAATCCTTCCTCTCTAATGGTACCCAGTTTTGGAGGACTTGATGCTCTATGCCAGTCAGGGGCACTGCAAAACCCCACTGCATCTTTCAAACAGCACATCCTCGACATACAGATGTTTCCTGCCTTTTCAGCATTTTCCTATTTCTGCTATTTTAGAGGAATCCTGGTGATTCTTCCTTCCCTTTTCATTAGTGCTGCCTCCTTGTGTGAGACGGTCCAAAACTGGCACCGTCCCTGGCGCTGCAGGGCCACGCAGGCACTGCACCCCATGAGGCACTGCACCCCGTGCTGCTGCTCCCCCTCTTGCACCCGCCAAGCGGCCGCGGGGCACGGGGTGGCACGCTGCACCCCTCAGCGGCTGGCACAACAGCAGCACAAGTGTAAACAGAAAGCTTAACATGACCAAAAAACTCCAGGGAGGTGAGTCAGTCACCGCCACGACCTATGCATGCACCAGTGGCTGGGGTTGTCAGCCGGCGGTCCGGGCTGGCTGGCGGGGATGGCTTCCACAGGGCACCCCAGAAGCGAGGAAAGTGAGGGGCCCCCTGGGCTCCCCAACACAACGGCTGGGAGGAAGAGGATGGGATGGTGAGGTGCAGGTGCTCGGTGACCCTGGGGAGCCACTGCCGTGCTCCTGACCTTGCACACACGTCCTCCCTTGCCATCAACCAGCGGGAAAAGTGAAATCCAGAGCAGAGCCAGCTGCTCGCTGCCAAGTGCCTCCAAGATCCAGCACGAGCGCACCTGACACCCGGCCACCCGGCAGCCGTCCTCTTCTTCAACCACCTTCGCGAGTTCAGGCAAAAGTCACCTGGAAGCAATGCCTGGACAGGGTCCCGCAGAGTGCTGGCAGGGCGCAGACAGCACCCGCGCCTCGCACCCCACCCATGGCCACCCGCGGGGACCTCTCTGAGCCGAGGTGGCCCAGGGCTCCTGCCGTTTTCGGGGCACGGCAGAGGAGAGCAGCTGGACTCCCTCCCCTACGGCCCCGCTCTCCCATGGCTGACGCTGCACGGGGCCGCTGCATGCTCAAGATCACCCGACGGGTCAGCGCCAGCGCCCTCCGCGGCTCACGCCCGCGCTCCCGTTGTTACACGGCGCTGTTGGCATCCCGCCGTCCCCTAACCAGGAGCTCTCCATCCGCCCCACGTCGCCGCCTTCTTGCGACACCGCTTGAGGCCACGGAAGCCTCAGCATCTGGTGAAGGGGTAACGGGGGGGGGCACGACCTGTTTCCCACTCCCCAAGTCTCATCAGAGCCACGATGGCCAGCGAGGCGCTGGCTCAGGGAGCGAGGCACAGCAGGGAAAGGTCTGTTCACTCTGTACTGCCCACATGCCTGCTTCCCTTCGCTCGGCATCCCGGCTGTGACCTCTAACCCCTTCCAGACTGGAACAAAATAAACTCCGCGCAATCCTCCACACCACACACACACGCACGCACAAAAGGGGAGGCAAAAAAAAGAATGGGAGGAGAAGAGTGAGTAGGTGATGTGGAAAGGAGAGGTGGCTGCACAAGTGAAGTGGAACGGACAGGCACTGTGCGCTGCCAGATTGCCTGCCTGCCTGCAAAGGCCAAAATTAATGCCATTGTTTTGCCACAAAGGAGGCAGCAAAGTAGCAGCGGAGGCCAGAGAACAATCCTAAACACCAAGCCCTAATTCACCCTTCATAACAATAAAAAGGAGGATGGAAAAGGCCAGAACGCTTCAGCTTAATTGGTAACCAAATGAGAGAGTAGTTCCCAGAAAAGGAGCAGAAGCGTCTGCCCTGCATGAATACCAGCAAATCAGAAAAGCAAAGAAAAACCCTCGCAAGTCACGCTCAGTCCATCCCCGCTTTCTGTCCCTTTGAGTCTGGGGGCGAGCGATAGCAGGGGCAGACAGGGGCCCCGCACGCACCGTTCCAGAAGAAAGACAGGATTTAAGGGCTCGGCGTCCAACGCGGGACCGGGGAGGGCAGTAAGTGGGGATGCACGCGGTGCATCGTGCCAGCTTCGGAAAAGGCCAGGGCATCCCTGCAGGCAGACCAAAGGAAGCCTACATCTGACACACCGTGTGGGAAAGAAACAACACGTCAGGGCATGTGTGGAACAGGACAAAAAAATTAAACACTGTCATTTATTTAATGAAGTGGCCACAGATGAATAAAAAGGCTGAAAAGAGGGGCAGGAAGAGGTACCTACACAGAAAAGGAGAAGATTTGGGCTGCTTGGTATGAAAAAAAATAAGGTGGCCTTGACAGGAGCATCCAAATGCAGGTTGGTTCAAGGGACCGGACCGGTACTGCTCCTCTCATCCTCCAGGCTCTGGAGGACTGACAATGAACACGGAAAAAATGCAAATTTGAAGCAAATATGGATAACACTTTCCTATACAGCTGCCAATTAACCTTTGGAACTCGTGGCCTCAAGAAATCATCGAGGTCAAAACAAAATATATGGCAAGTGCATCA
This sequence comes from Platalea leucorodia, assembly GCF_965183815.1. NCBI lineage: Eukaryota > Metazoa > Chordata > Aves > Pelecaniformes > Threskiornithidae > Platalea > Platalea leucorodia. The sequence goes on along the minus strand of NC_138830.1, from coordinate 57,216,254 downwards.
AGATTGCAACTTAGAAAAGCAAACTGACTATTTGGAAGAAATAGAAACCCTCTTGCTTAAGGGCATGAACTAAATTTTAGTAGGAATAAGGATGAGACCTTTATTTGAGGTAGGTTATTATTTGTTTACAGGTCCCCAAATTTCCTTCTGAAGCAGCTAGAGCAAGACACTGGCGCTGGCAGACATGTTATTAAGCAATCTCAAGTTTTTAGTGGAAAAATAAATGCGTGTGGTAGCTCCTTCTTAGGCAGCTCTGAGGACTTTCATGCCATCACCGGAGGATCAATAGGCCTTACAGAAGGAAAAGGAAGCAAGTATATTTGAGAAATACAGGCAAGTACCGGACCACTAGCAAGTACACAGGAGCGCCTTCTCCTGACATGCACGTCGAAGGACCTAACAGCAGTGCAAAGGCTGGAGCGGGTCAGGCCAGGGGTTACTTCTAGCCCTGTGCCAGCTGCTGTAAAATCTTGTTTCACAAATCATCCCATTGATAACATATACAATCTCATTTTGCCTATGGCTCTTAAAGAAAAACAAAATCAATTTCAGAAACCAAGCTCTGTATCTCTTGCAATTAAGTCTATAATCCTAACAAATGAGCTGCAGGATGAGAATAGGTTCTGTTTTCATAATGCCTCCTCCAAACAAAGCTCTCAAAGCACTTTTTCATTTAGGTCAGACGCTCTCCTTCTCCAGTCCTGCCAGTTAGATAAAGACCATCAGCCACGTGCTCCTGCAGCAGAATGAAGTACGAGAGAACCAGGACAGGGAGAAGGCAGAAACAAAGAGGAAGGACCCGATGCTCTGCAGGGACGTTCCCTGGGGGGAGGAAAGGTGCAGGACGTTCTCTTCCAGCACTCAGCGTGACCCTGCCACTTGCACCAGCTTTTATAAACAAATGGTGCTCTTGTACAGGGCAATGAAGCCTACACTGCAACCCAAAACCAGCCCGTTCAGTGGCAACAAGCTTCAAATTCGCCTTCCGAACACGATGGCACATTGGCGTGCCGACGCTACAGTCTGAGTGTGCAAGCTCTGGAAAAGCTCTCCCGTGCTTGCTTTCTCTCTTTGGAACTGCTTTGGCTGACCAGTTGTGAGAGAAGCCTGCTCTGGTCATAGCAAGAAGTGGTATGGCTGAGAGTGCTCTCCTTGCAGGTCTGGCACTTGGAAGGACAATTTTCTGCCTCTGAAGACCTGAAAGAAAGACCATGAGAAGGGATTCTACCTCTCCCTTCCAAGGATCGAAAAGCACATGGCAAACATCAAGGAATTCGGTTTCACAACCACCTTAAGAGTAAGCAGATATTCTTCTTGTTCCATGGATGAAACCTAAATTGAGAAGTATCTTATTTCTATCAATCTATGTCAGAATTGTGAAGTTGTCCAGATTTCTGAAGTTTCAGTCCAATTTTTTAACATCTCTGAGAACTGTTTAAAACATCGAGGAGACAGCTAACGTGTGCTCAGTGTCTGCTAACCCAAGGCCCAGAGGTTGATTCTGGACCTGACTGACATCCTCCATAGGCTCATACAGCGACCTTTTCATTGCTATTTGCATCAAACATCTGGACAGGAGTTCTCACTGACAACGGGAAGCGGGTGTAACTTTGTCCATCTCAGAAAACACATAGGCAGGTTCTGCTACAACCAGTGGTGAAAAAGCATCCCAGGAGGTATGAAAGGATCTTGTCTGCGATTTCCTCTCTGATGAAAAGATGGAGCTGGAGACCAGAAATCCAGCATAAATGTCCTGTGTGAGGAACAGCACAGTTCCATAAAAGCATCCTTTGCATCCATCCGAACCATGTAGTTTCCTCTTTTGCAGAAAGCGTGGATTTGCTTTCTGCAGGACGCGCTGTCACAGCCCAGGACACCTGGTACTGCCTCAGCCACTCTCAGGGAGAGCTCTAGGTTTACACTGGCTCAGACATCCTTTTAAAACGACTTTTTATATAAGTGCAACATTTTCAGGAGAAAGGGAAAAAAACAGAATTACAGCTACACAGAGGGAGACTCCATCCAGTCCGTATATATACCTCTCGAGGAACACAAACCATCCCATACCCTCTTTCCCTGTTCTTACACTGCAATGAAACTGTAGAAGGAAAATAAGCTTGGCATTTCTGCTTAGGAGCATCCTGCCAAACTGGACCATATGAGCTATCAGTTACAGGGTGAGACCTTAGGAGGCAGGTCTGGGCCCCCCTGAGCTGGCAAGCTCTTGCCCACCACCTCTTGCCGCCCTGCTGCTGCTTCCTCCAGAAAGGAAACGGCAGTCCTCAGCCAGGGCTGGTGCTACCGCAACACCTTTTTGGTGTTAGCATCAGAGAGGAGTCAACCCCATTCCCGACCCCGAACAGCAGCAGTCAGGAACATGGCCACAAGTCTGGAGAAGACGCCTGGCTTCCAGGACAACTTCCATTTTTATCCCCCATCACAGAAATCAGCCAGAAAGGCTCATTGCTGACGACGTGCCGATGGGCAGGAGGGTGCTGAGCGGAAGGGACTGGAAACTGCCACCTCAGAGAGGTGCTGCCATGACACGCAGCCCAAGTGTGCAGCCACGGCAAACCCCATCCCAGGGAAACGCTCGCAGCCTCCGACGCTCCTTAAGGATGAGCCTGTATGACAGAGCGGAGACAAACCGGCAGAGCACCGCGCTCCCGAGCCTACCAGGGCTCTTCAGGAGTCGTTTGGCAAGAGTCCAGGCTGCCCACCACGGAGATACCAAATTAAGTGCGGGCGGAGCTCCGGCAGCTACAGCAAACCCTGAAATACCATCTGGCAGACCGGGGTCCTGCTTACATTTCCTACCTCTCCTCTCGGCATGGGCCCAGCGCTCTTCTGCGCTGGGGCTGCACGACCGGGCGGGTGGCCCAAGGCCGGTAAGGGCGCCATGCCCCGCAGGACACCGGGGTGCTGCAATGGGCACGGCTGCACCTCCACACGAGGAGCAGAGCAAAACCCGGGAAGCACGAGCAGCGCTGACGGACCAGGCTGGAGGCCTGTTGTGCTCCGCGCAGAGCCGGCGGGCGGTTGCTTTGGAGCAGAGTTCCCGTTCTGTATCAGTCGTTACGCGCAGGAATCAGCAGCAGCCAAGCCCAGCTGCTGGGCCTTGCCGTACAGCGGCGCCTCAGCCAGGGCTGGAGCACGAAGCCTGGCAGGCGGCTCTTCCTCTCACGGCCCCTCCTCACCCCACTCCTCTGTTTACTTATAAACAAGTTAAACATCCTCGCTGCCTTTGAACACAGAGCCTGCGCCCAGTTGAACATGACTGAACTTTTCTTTCTGCCGCTGTCCCCACCTTACGTGTTACTGGGCAAATTACTGGGAAAGAAGGTATCACGGTACCGGCAATTCTCTGTGCTGGAGCTCCAGCCCCTTTCAGCTCAGGTCAACAGCACAACAGGAAAAGCTAATACACCAACACAAGCATGCAAGTGAGGCAACTCTCTAAACTCGTTAACCTGTTAACACAGAAGAAGGCATGTTCATTCCAGATATATTTAATTTGAAGCCCAGCAGTGTAGGAAGGAAGAAACCAGCAGTGTAGCAATCGCTAGAAGAGCCAAACCTGCAGGAAAGATAGTGGACATGAGCTGCTACCATGGAACACTATGAGATGAACACCATAAATTAGGGTTGACAGTGGAGGAACGGTCACTGAAGCGTGCATGTCTAAGTTTTTGGAAGGTTTCTTTTTCTCCTTACCACCAGAAGGTGAAAGCAGGGGCCTCAGTCAGACACAGCACCGGAGCAAGTGCGAGGTTTGGACAGAAGCAGCACAGTTGTGCTGATGAGACTTCAAACACGAGCTGAATTTGCTGCTAACATGAATCCTGTGTCACTCACACTGACATCTAGCCCTTCTCCAACACATCTTGAGACAGGGCTGCAGTATCTACTGCTGTTCAACCGGCAACATCTTCAAGGCTTTACTGATTCACCCCAAAAAGGGAGAGCTCTTCGGTCTTAAGCCGCACCACTGCAACAACCACCTTGGGGTCCTGAAGAGTTCCCTATTCTAAAACTGGGAGACCGGGGAAAAGAGACAGAGGGAAGAGAAGCAGAAGGTGCAGCTGGCACCGGCCGCACGGCTTTTGGTGACCAAACTCCGTACCAAGGGCGAGAGCGCAGGGACAGGGCAGCAACTCTCCTGTCCCAAAGGGACAGCAGCCGCCTGAGCTCGGGGGAGACGCTGCGCTCCGACAGCCTGGCTTCAGTCTGGCTCTGGAGTTTGTTCTGACGGGGAGAAAAAAGCAGAGCAGGAGAGGGACCAGGAGCTTCCCAGCGTTTTACGACAGCATCTGGTGATGTTTTCCCCTTTACTTTTCTTAAGTGGAAAGGGCTTTAAGATGCAGCCGAACAAGAAAAACATTCTGGAACAAGTCAGCCGTCAGAGCTTCCTCTCTTTCTGCTTAATGAAAGCCATGAGCTCCCAGTGACAAGTGTCTGCTGGAGCTGGATGGGGAGTTTATGAGATTCCTGCCACGTTTCAGTGATATTACAGCGTGCCTTTGGTCTGCCTTCCCCAGCCCAGCCATCGAACCGCTTCCTTCCCGCCAGGCGCCTCCCATTAGAGAGTTTCATTAAGCCAATGCTTGGGGGTTTGTGTAGGTTTCTGTTACCCCCCCCGCTTAACCAGGGGCACATGAAAAAATCATGATAAACATTAATAAAAACAAAATTAAAATGATTAAACCTTTCATATCCTTTAGAGATTATCTGTTCACTGCTGGTTGGTCAAAACAGAGCTAAGGCACAACCGCTTTTCACTTTAAACTCAAAACCAACCCAAAAATATAAATAACAAAGGAAATCTGCCTCTGCCAGATATTAAAGAGGAACCAACTTTATCCCTGCATTCTGCAAAGCCAGACCTCAACAGTCCCACGGTGTCCCCTACGCACAAAGACAGAAAGATGCTGCTGGGACGGGAGCAGCGTTCTCCAAAATTTGGGTGGGGGAAAGGACGCAAGGAGGGAACAGGTACAAATTATGTGAGAGAATAACACCGGGAGAGAGCAGTCCCTTTCTGTGGACTTCGAAGTTCCCCGTAGGGACTGTCTTAAAGCACGTGGCTCTCCTCAGGTCTTCGGACCTGCCAAAGGTGCTGTGTACAGCAACCCCGGCCCACGGCCGCGAGATGTGCATCTGCTGGGTTTTGATAACCATTCAAGCAATACGAAACTAAAGCAGAACCAAAAGCTTCCACCTGCCCCTCTGTCCAGCTACGACGGAGAGAGCCAGCTGTCCGCCCAGCCCCTGGACGTCCTCCAGAGGAGCTCCTGCGCAGAAATACCACGACTCCCACCAGGAACGGGCTGGAAAGGTAAAAGGTCCTTAAGCCATTCAATCCACAAAAAATGAAAAAATTCCAAGGTTCAGCAGAACAACAAAGGGGAGAGCAACAAGCTGTCCTCCTGCTTTAAACGAACACACATGACACGAGATCTTGGAAAACAAGACGATAATCCTGCATGTGGGGGTATTTGGTGGGGTTGGCAGAGAGATCAGAAATGCTGCAGTAAAGGGGAACTGCGAGTTTAATCAGCTTAACATACACATCGCCAAGAGCTGTTTTCCTCTTTGTTGCTATTTCACGTATGTTATTGCACCACGGGCGAGTGTTTTCTCAAACCAGGACAATAGCTTGTCTTACTCCCTGTGTCTGAGGATGAGAGGAGCGGATTTCCTCTTCAGACAACGAGGCTGCTGCACACCCCCAGCCGTAGGAGCCGGCCCCCGGCAGAACGCTGGCTGCGTGCGACGCGGCGCCCAGCGGCCGTCCCGGCCCCCTCTCGGGTACCTGCTGCGGCTGGGCCGCTCAACGCGCGCCGAGCGCCTCTTTGACGATCCACGTACTGGTGATTCGGCTGGATTTACATGCAACGCTTCGGAAACAAAGACCGAGCCGGCTGCTGCCTTCAGGGGGTTACAGATAACATATTGGGAAAAGACAATATTGGGTTGCAGGGAGCGAGACAGAGGTAAAAAGCCTGAGAGAAGCTAATGAAGCTGGGCAGCATTTGATGTTTGCACACAGGAGCTCAGATTGTCATTTGGGTTGGCAGATTATTAAATGTGTCAATCAAGGACAAGCCTGGAAATGGCAAGGGGAAGCATGTGAAACGAGGTTAGCTGTTAAACACCGGAGGAAGGAATCTCCTTTGGAGGAGGAGAGGGTGACTGGCAGCAGCACAAGACCAGAGGAGCTTCTCCAGCCATTAGGGGCAGGGGCCGCGGGAGGAGAGGGCATGCAGAACATCATTTTGGAAGTCCGCTTGCACCAGGTGGGAAATTTTACACCAAATCCCTCAGCGTGCACCTCGCGCATTGCTCTTCCCTAGCCCGCTGCAAGGGCCACGCGTTCCAGCCAGGTAAATCCGTGCGTCGCCAGCGGAGCCAGAGCTGTCGCGTGCTTTCGGCTGGCAGATGCCGTTGTATAAACTCTACGCTGTTCTCCTGCAGCCACTGTACAAGTAATCTGCTTTGGGAAGTTTTTAGTTGATGTGTGCAATTAAGTCCCACGGAAAAGCAGAGAGAGGCTTACAAAAGCAAACTAATTATTCCTTTCTGAAACCCTCCATTACCTCTATCAGATGTAGGAGAGCAACATGCATGTTTCTCCAGCATTAGCAATGACCACATTTTCTTTAATTGAGACCAAGTGGAGGACATCAGATCTTAATAAATCTGAGTTATTTCAAGCAGGGAGAAATATCACTTGGCATTAGCCATTTTAATTTCAAAAGTCTTAAAGTTCCACTGGAAGTACGGAGCCTGCAATCATGAAAAATCCACTCCAAAGGAGCGTCTCGCATCCCTGTTGTAACAAATTACATTAATAATTACTCCATGCTTGATGATTGTGAATGAGAAATGCCTTGCACGGTTGCCCACGCTTCAAGGTGGGAAAATAAGAGGACAGTTCCCCTCGCGGGAGATTTCTGTGGAAGATCCGCTTCCCCTTTCTCCACCGCTTCTTCCACTTCAGTTTACAGCTGGGCCGATCGCAATTCCTAAGTCCAGGGCACAGCCTCCGAGGGAAGGGAGGAGCTGGAGAGCCTGGACGGGAGAGGGGGGAGTTCAGAGAGCAACGCGTGCTGCGGCACTTCCAAGTCACAACTTTAAACCGACAAATGTGGCTGACATCAAGGCGCCCTTCTGCTAAATAGAAACTTTTTGTCCAAGAGAAACCTTTTCATACTGCAAACCACATCCTGAGTGTTTGATGAACAAATCTGCTCCCGATCACACGGGAACTTGCTTCTGCTCCCATTTACCGTCGCCTCTCTCCTGACGGCGATGCCTTCGCGTCCCTGGTGCAGCTACAAAACTGCTTTTAGGAAAGAGGAACATTAACAAAGTGTTTCATATGACTCAGAGTGAAAACAGAGGTGCAAGCACCATATGAGCATCCAGCTGCCTGCAAGCACCACAGGCAGAGCCAAGCTCAGTTTGGTAACTACTATTTTTAAACCACATGGGGTTTTCTCATCTGGCAACTGCTCTAGCTATACCTCAGTTCTGTTTACATACTTGGTTTCATTAAAAATTCACATCCTGATTTCAGTCTACAGTTTGCAGCCCTTCAGAAGTTCGAATACTGAAATACAAGGAAGAGGTGGATGGATAGTGCATAGAGAGAGGGGAAAAGCGGGAGCTGGGGGGTACCCCCTCCTCCCAGGGAGCTCTGGGAGCCGGCAGCTTTCAAGGGGTTACCAGAACAGAGCTTTACAGGAAAGGCAGTCCTCTAAATACTTGTAATCAACCTGTCTGGAGTGGGGAGAGTGGCCGGTCCCTCGCTGTTTGCTGGCAGAGCAAGCAGCACGGATGCTCCAGCAAGGCCGGGCACAGCGATCCTCCCGCTCCAGCCCCTTTCCTGCCCAAACAAAGGGGCTTTTGACCGCGCTTGGCCGAGTTTAGCAACGGCTTCCAGAGAGCCTGCCCTCAACTCTTCACACGCGAGGGCCCCAACAATGACTTTGTGTGTTGGAAGAAGATGGCTGCTAAGGATTTGGCAGAGATTAGCGGGATTGCTGAAACAGTATGTCCACCCTAGGGAACTGGTTCTCTGCGGTGCTATGGGGAGACTGCGGCATCCCCTTGCGGTACGCATCCAGAAAACTAATTCTTCAAAAACTACGAGTGGTATCTTTGGCTGGCTTAGCATGGTCTTAGGGGAACACTCCCATCTCCACAAGGACAAAGAGCTTCTCCAGAAGTATATGGTGCTAAGAAAAAATATATAGAGCTGCACTGAATAGAAGATATTCTTTTACTTTATTTTTAGCCTTCCTACAGATTTTCACAGTAAGGATACAAAGCTTTGTAAAATAGTCTATAGGATGACTCACAGAGTTGAGAAATGGTCAGCATTTCCCACTAAATATTACATGACTTTTCCACAAGTCATCTTACTCGTCCCACAAAGCTCTGCCATGGCCTCCAGCACAACTGTAAAGACCAACAAATCTGACTTTTTTGGGCTTACTTGCCACATTTTTTTGTTGTTGTTTTTTTCAAAAGCATTCTCCACAGTCCCACAGATTGCATCCAGACTGTGGGACTCAAGCTGCCTTGGAAAAGGAGGAGAAAGGCGCACACCTTTTCCTTGCTGTGCTCTGCTCCCTCCTTGGACAACGCGGGGTGGTCTCAGCCTCAGGGCAGGAACCTCTCCTCCAGCCACAGAGGCACCGCACAGCTTCTACCAACACAACTCCTTGGTCCATGCAAGTTGTCCTCTGCATTTACATCTGCTAAAATCTCTGTTTTCCTTCAAAGATGTTAACAAATTCAGGACTTGTACGAGAGGATGATCAAAATGAAACTCCTAGGCATCATAAAACTCTAGGTGGTCTCTTGCCTCAGCTCCACCTGACCCTTCTGGATCTAGTTATTCTCCTGCGGAGCACAAGCATGAAGCGTTTCCACCTGAGGGGCCTCAGCTCAGGTCAAGCTTACTGCAAGCACTAGGACCTTCTCCTGACTCGAGGAGTGTGGCAGACCCTGACCTGCGCAGCTGCATGAAGCAGCAGCCCCGGGCCAGGGACACCCAGGACTCCGGTGCAGGTGAGGAACGCGGACACCTGACGGACACCCGAAGGACTTTGGTCCTACACAGTGGGAAGAGTGGGCAACCCCCCTCTGCTCCTCCCACAGGAGGACAGCTACGGAAAGGGAGAGCGGATGGAGATGGAAAACAGGAGGAGTCAGGAGAAATAGGTAAGGGAGGAAACCGATTCATTACGAACAGCACTTGACGAAAGAGAAGCAGGCTCAGCGGCTGGGGCTGTAACAAATCCACACCCGCACGGATAGCATGCGAAGAGCGATGCGGCAGGGCGAGCGGGGGGCTGCGTACGCCCCTGCGCAACCCGCGCTGGGGACGAAGCAGCAGTCCCGCTCCAGACCGGCTACTCCGCGCACGGCTCTCCGAGTTGTAAAACGGGCTGCCTGTACTCGATGCCTTCTAGAAGGAAACACTTTCAAAGCCAGAAGGAAAATTTGGTGCAGGTTGTTTCACTCTTATTTCTATGATTATCTAATGAGTCATAAGTGCATCCATTCCTACATCTTGAGAACGTTTTGTTTTTTATTACGGGTTTGGGTTTTTTTTTCTTCTCTAAACCCCCATCATTAAAAATCAATTAGCTTATGGGTAACGTTATACAGATGCTTCTGCAGCAAGGGGCTGACATCTGCAGTGGCAGCAGCCCAGATACTACAGCAGTAGATGTCCAAAAATACCCCACAGAGGAAAATAACCCCCCACCCCTAAAGCTGTATTCTTTCTGGTCAACAAAACAGCTGAACTGAACGTCCAGGCTGGGCCCACTTCCCTGTCTCCTGCATAATTAGCACACTTCTCAGAGCAGGCAGAAAAGTTTAATTGTCTTTAATTATCCAGTTCAAGGAGGATTGGGTTTCTTGCCTGATGTCCATATAATTTCCCTGCCAACGACTTCATCATCCCTTTACTGGAAGTGCAGTGTAGCCTCTAAAGCTCTCTTCCATAAAAGACACAAAAGTTTCAGTGAAGGCCGTGCTGCTGGCACAAGCAGAGACAAAGGTCCTTGTGTCTACAAGGCTGTTGCTTAGCCTGCAGCATGTGTTTTCGGCGGGGTGGGAGGGAATGAGTTGCAACTAATGTGCAATCAAGAACCACCACAATTACAAATGTAAATGAACAGGCAATTGGCACTGACCTTTGTAGATTGTTAGAGGACTAATTAAGGTATGATCAGACACACTCTTCCAACAGATTGAGATGCATCTATACAAGCAAATATCTACACACCGCCCCAGAGACAGCAATGCTTTTTCCTACATGCTTGCACACACCAGCGAGTATGTACACACAGCCAGACACGGCGTTTAACCCCAGCATCGGCTCTCTGCCGCAGAGCAAACAGGACGGAGCGGGAAGGGGAACAAGGCAACTCCACTCAGGCGGCCTACGCAGTCCCACTTAACACAAGGCTGCAGTCTGAGGGCTGAGCTGCATTTCATTACCGCAACCAGCAGTTTTATGTAGAGCTGGGGATGAGGGGATTGGCACAAACTGGATGAAGTTAAGGAAAGAAAAAAGCGATAAAGAATCTTTCAGCGTTTCAAGCCAAGCCACACAGGTCTCCAGCAGCGGCAGGAGCGATCGTGGCTGCCGTGTGCCTGCACCTCGCCTCGGGTGACAGCTGGCCCAGGGCTCTGCCCTGGAAGCAGCAGCAGCCGGCTGCACCCCACCGTCCCCCGGAAACTCGGGACCGCTCACAACGTGATCCCTCGTGCCTGCTTGCTCCTGGTCGCAGCACACCAGACCGAAGAGCGAGGAGAGGGCTGATGCTTACACTGCTGCTGAGGCAAACCAGCAGCTGGCCAGCCAGACCAGCGAGAGACCGGACCAGCACGAGAAGGGAAGGGTTTTCTGCCAGCGCAGCCCTGCCCTGAGCACTTGCAGTTCTACAGGGAGAGAAGACAGGCTGCGGTCAAGGTTCTGCTCAGGGCCCTGCCCTCATCCTTGCCCATCGGATCTTAGCACCTCCCAGGACAGCGGCTCCACAGCCCCCAGAGCTGGGACACCCTCCCAGGCAAGAGTTTTGCAGAAGGTCGAAAAGCTGTGAAGACTGACATGTTTTAAGAGTCCTCAGAAAGAGCAGTGATAACAAAAGGGGACTCACTTTGGAAAAAAACGCAAGCTGATATTATATTTGTAGGGAAACCGAATTCAAAACAAATATAATTAACTAGAAGGGGAGAGAGAATCACAGCAATGATTACCAGGGAGTAACAGCAGCATCAAAACAAGCCACCGCATTTGTAATGCAGCAAATCAACAAAAAAGTCACTGTCCCTTTGGGCCCCCTGACAGACGTGTCGCAGATCAGAAAAGCACTTTCTGCTCAAGGTGTCTGAAGCACAGGGAAGACTTGCTCGTGTTATCCATTATCACCAGAGACTCTCATCAAAAGGCAGCGAGGAAAGTCCACCCAGCCCTCAGAAAAAACCAATACAGAACAAACGGGGATACGGCAGAGAAACCGTCGTATTCTGCAGGAGGAAGAAATGCGGAGAGCCAAGTGCAGCCCTGCCCCGAAGGAAGAGCGTTTCCAGGCCGGCAGCATCGTGCCGGGAGGACCCGGCGGCGGAGCCTCACGCCCTGCTCTCCTGACCGGGTCTAACAGCCAAATACACCAGCAAATTCAAAACCAAGAAAAAGCAGACGCATCAGCAGAGTGAACTTAAGCCTAGGTACGTGCACATCCCTGCTACACATCTGACACCCCAAACTACAGAAAAATAACAACAACCAGCTAAATAATAAATAACAGCAGCATTTTATAACGCTGGAAGTTTAAACGTCACAGAAAAAAGGGAAGGATCAGCCTGTTCAAGGCAGATCTTTCTATGCACGAAGATATTACACTCAATAAATCAAAGCCGAGAAACAAGTTACTGTTGTGCCCTGCATGAGGCCGACCTTGCCCGCCGGGAGGACCACCCCTGGGTGCCGGGCAGTGCCCCCGCCTGCTCTGACGCCCGGGAACGGAGGCACCAGCCCGGCTCTGGCTTGCGGCATCCCGACGCGCCTTCCCTTGGGATATGTCCTCAGCCCAGGCCGGAGCTCAGCCCAGCCGCTGGCCTGGGGCTACGGGGCCACCCTGCTTTATACTGCAGTTGATGTTCTGATACCGTAACAGGATCAGAATAAACGGGAGATGAAAGCATCCATTCTCCCCCGCAGGGGTACTGCAGCTTCTCACCCAAATCCGACTCCCGTCACTGCAGGGAAACCGGAGCAGCGCCTCGTGCCTGCGGCCGCCAGTGCGCCGGCAAGGCGTGCCCGCTCAGCTGCGGGCTGCAGGTGTTTGGACTGAAGTATCTCAGGTCAAAGTGACATGCAAAACGGAGCAGGAGTTCCCCCCTTTGCATTCTAGAGAGTCTTATTCTTACTTGTATTTTTAATCTTTGAAATAAAATATGATAAAGAAATTCTTAGTGCCTTTTTGCTGTCAGTTTTTGTTAAAGAACCAACAAGCTTAAAGGAAATTATCTCAAGCCATTTGAAAAAGTAAAATATTTTTAAATAGAGATTTCCTTTCAGTGACTTGTCAAGACTTTTAGTTTAAAAAAAAATTACATTTTTTTTAAAGGGTCAACAAATCCTTTTCCCGCTCAGCTAGTCAGCTTCTGCACTGCCAGTACCTGCAATGTCATAATCCTGGCGGACGTACAGGGAAAGATAAGGTTTCTAAAGTAAAAGACAAAGTAAACAAAAATTTCTAAAGTAAACAAAGATTTTCAAGATTGTTCTGTATATCACAAAAGGGCACAGATGGTTTCTCCTCTCTGTTCATTTTGCTTTTAAGAAAACTCACAAACCATACAACACTGGTCAACATATCCTTTCGAAATCTGGGTGTTTTTCTCCAGCAGAGCACCGCAGAGAAGCGGAGCGGCCGTAAGAGCTGCTGTCCCCTCCGGGATGGTGCGGCAACCGCAGCACGCTTTCACTGTCACCCTGACCTTTGGGAAAGCATATTCCTTGCCCTCGACTCCGCTGGGCCACCGAGTTCACAGATCGGTCACTTTTTTCCATGAGACTGAATTTAACTCTTAATGAAAAATCTCCCATTTCACTTTTTGGGTGTTCTGCAAGTATTTCAGGTCCTTGTTACTAACACGCATAACGGCAACGCAACCCAGGTCTTAATTCAAGAGACGTTTCTAAGCCCCACACGTATCCTCCTCCAGCTGGTGCTGCTTCCCTTTCTCAGCGCCTTTAAGCTAAGATCGCTTTCCTTGTCTCTATGTGCGTTAATTGCGGAATGCCAGCTCCTCGGAGCACTCTTCTCTAAGATTTAGTCGTTTCAACAGCAGCCATGGAGGAAGGTCCTGGTTGAAGCTGAGATGAGGGCTGTGAAGGCTTTCGCTGGCATCCCCCCAGCTCCAGCATCTTCACATCCCTGACAGCACACGTACCAGCCGACTCGGGCAGGCTCTCCTCCTCCTCCCTCCAAAGAGGACTTAATGACATCTTGCTTTTTCCTAACATAAAAAACTTCTTAACCCTTTAAATGATTAAACAAAGTACAACTTCTGTTTTGCCCAGCCTTTAAGGAACATTTTCTCTTGCTAGATTCACAGCAGCAATCCCTTTCCTATTATCCGCCCTTTCTGTATGAGCAAGTACTCCGTCCAAGCCCTTCACTTTATCCACCTTGTCAAGAGGAGACATGGAAAACAGACAAACACTCGCCCCTTCTCCTGCCCACCCCTCTCCACCAGCTCCTCCTCCCGACCCAGCGTAGCTGAAATACGAGAAACCAATGAGCAAGCTGGGGCAGGTTCACACTGGCGCCCAGGACATCACCTGACACACTGCAAAACTTCTACAAAAAGTATAGTTCACTGGTTTGTTAAAATTGTGCAAATGTGACGGTATCTTTAGACACTCTCACAATATTCCACTGTTTAAGACACTCACTGGAACAAATATATAATCATAGAATCATAGAATTGTTTCAGTTGGAAAAGACCTCTAAGATCATCAGGTCCAACCGTTAACCCAGCACTGCCAAGGCCACCACTAAACCACGTCCTCAAGCACCGCATCTCCCCGGCTTTTAAATCCCTCCAGGGATGGGGACTCAGCCCCTGCCCTGGGCAGCCTGGGCCAGGGCCTGACAGCCCTTTGGGGGAAGAAATTTTTCCTAAAATGCAACCTAAACCTCCCCTGGCGCAGCTTGAGGCCGTTTCCTCTTGTCCTACACACTTCCACACGTCAAACTTGCATTTAGCCCCACTGGAACAGAGGGGACCGCTTACAAGTACGAAACGAAGCATGTGTGTAAGTATTTAGCGCTTCAGAGCCACCACCCACAAGCCCGCTGAGGCAGAGCTATGCTGGATGCTGCAGGTACAGCAGAGGTCTGCTCCTACCTTGGGGCAGCCGGGACTTCCGTAACATATTATTGACAAGTGATAAGCGTCATCCCCACCGCAGGGAAGAGAAACAAGAAAGTCACCGAGTTTGACACGAAACTGCACAGCGGGTCTGATGCTGCTGGCCAGATCCTGTGGCGCAGAGAAGCCAAGAGCCCGACCCCGTTCATGCAAGGGAGGCAGCACTCACCAGCCTCCGCAGCTGGGCACTTCCGGATGGTGAAGATCTGTCCCAGGTCTTCCTCCTCTTCAGGGAGACCCTTCTGGAGACGCTGCAGCTTGCGCAGGCTTTCACTCCGCTGGTGTTTCATGGAGCGCACGTGCTGGATAAGGTTCAGCTTGGCCTTGGTGGAGTAGTTACAGAGGACACAGTGATAATAGCAGCTTTCACCCTCAACCCCGCTCTCGTGATGCTGAAGGTGCTGTGAAGAACAAAGTAGAGAGATGTGAATTTCCTGTATCATCTCCAGTCTCCCTGGGTTAGTCCACTGTAAATTGCTAAAAGCCACCTGGGAATTAAGTAAAAAACCACATTCGGACAAAGACACCGTAAGATCAAGCCTGTTTATTCTCAAGGCACCGTGCACTCTCCTGCTTAAAAGCAAGAAAAACATAACACGTTGAAATGAGCGCAGAAGCAAGAATCGAGATAGGCAAGATCATCTCCTCCTGTAAAAGAAAATACCAGATCCAACATTAACAACTATTCACGACCTATGCATGGCTAATTCTTTCATATTTAAAGCTTATCCTGGGAGGGGATCCAACTTCACGTCAAACAGATAAAATTAAACTTGATAAATTCTCATTGAAAACTAAGAAGAATAAAACCAAAGCAATCCTAGAACACAATGAACCCATTAGATCGAGAGGTCCTGGAAACAGCGTATGGAAAGGGAGCGTGGAGTGTGTGCCATCCTATCCATCATCCAGCGCTCTGCTCCCTGGCATCTAGGCTTTACTGCCTTGGACCTGGAAGAGAGCAGCAGCCTGGCCTGGAAGACAGCCGTGACAGCGGTCCAGGCTGAAACGCCAACGGTGAGCATGCAGCTGGGTATCACCGCAAGAGGTTAGCGCTTGGAAAAAAACCCTGTCACCCTCTGAAGCTGTGCTATCGCAGCCAATATCGCTAATTCAAGAGTATTATACCTTGATTATTTGACAAAATCTATCAACCGTCTGGCACAGAGGTCCATGCCACTAGGGAAACGAATAGCTGTTTTATGTCATGGATGCCAAGGAGGCAGCAATTAGTTCTTAAAACCAGAGGGGAGAATTCGCAGCTTACAGCCACGTCAGCTGCCATGGCACAGCCGCCCTCCGTTCAGTTTGGGCAGCGGCAGGCAGGGCTGGGAGTTCACAGTAACCTTCCCAATTCCCACAGTAAGGGCTGATAGCAGGTTGAGGAAAAACGGCTACCAAAGTCCAATGACACGAAAGACTCCTCAGTGAAGGCCATTTGGTGCTTCCACCACCCACCTACATTTCAGCTAAGCAATAATCCGTGCTGGCTCCTACCGTCCAACCTCAAGACCTTTTTGTCTTCTGGGTCATCTCATGAAACTCTTTCCTCGCCATGCACTTCACCCAAGGCACGTAAGTAAGGCGATTCGGACGTGATCTCGAGGTTTGTCAATCAAAAATATTGCCTACGTGCAGCCAGGACCTTCTGGTAAAAATTCTGACGTGTATTATCTCAGTTACAGCTAAGATAAGATTAAAGACACATATTACCCAGCGCTGTGTGCTTAGCTAACACGGAGGAAGGAGAGCCCTCTGAGTCTAGGAATGATTAAAAATAGGATAGGAGCTGATGCTGAGGCTTCTGATTGGAAGGGTGAGGGAAGAGAATAAATGTATTCTAGATCTGGCTAATTAGACTAGCCTCTTTTGGGATCACGATGTATTTAATTAAATTCACTGTAATATTTGAAGAATCCACTAGGGCACTAATCCCACTGGTGCCCTCAAAAGATTTTTTTGCTGTTTTTCCTCATAAGAACTCCTCTTTCTCTCATTTCTATTGTTTGCATGCATTACCCTTTTCCTGAGCCAGAAAAAGAGAAATGGCTTAAGACATAAAAAGCTAAGGTTAGCGAGCCAGTCGCAAGAGCCATGCGGCCGGCTCGCATGGCCCGGCTTAACCAGCCTTGCCCTGCCCTGCTTAGATCCGACCTCTGCAATGAAACCTCCCCACCGCCCCATCTCGCTGCAGGCTGGGGGTCCCGCTCCAGGGGACGCACGGCAAGCCCCTTCTCTCGTCAGTCGCGAGGCGCGTCGGGGAAGCCCCCGTCCTACAAACAGCGCGCTCGGGCTCAGAAAGTGCCAACGGGCTCACTAGCAGAGGCAGAGGAAGCCCCGAGTGAGCAATTAGAGAAAAATCTGGTCACAGGTTCAAGGAAATATTAAGGACATGGTCTCTGTGGGAACCAGAGGCACAGTCTGTACCGATCTCGTTTAAAAGGGGATTTTAGGAAAACATTTGTTTTAAGCAGTTTAATAAATGTGCCTTATTTTCTGCTCTTCTTTTGCTCCCACTCCATGCACGTTCAAATATCCCTTGTGCTTGGGTCACCTTCACCCGCCTGCCGTGCTGGAGGAGTCAAGGCCTGAGGGTGCCACCACCACCAAGTCCACCCTGGACACGGTGCGGCATCGCACGCCGACCTCCGATTCATGTCAGTCTTCCAACGGAGGAAAGGAGCAGGCCAGAATAAGACAACATGACGGACGAGCAAGTACTATCTGCGCGTTGCTGGAAGCGATGAAACGCTGGACAAGTGTAGTTATTGTCCATCATACTGTTAAGTTTTCCCCTTGTGAGAATTTATCCGTATCACAGAAAACAAATTCAAAATTTTAAACCAGAACCTTGTTAGAAGACAAATCAACTTGAAAATCAAAGGAATATATTGTTCCTAGGAAAACCAACCAACTTCTGTCAGAGAACATTGATTTCTGCAAGTCATGGGGGGTGCTCGCCCCCTCCCTCTCAACGATAGGAAACTTCCAACATCTGGTTCTTCACGCATGGCATGCAAAATATTGATCAGGTTTAGTCAAAGCTCCACTTTAAATCAGAAACAGACAGAGGAACGCTCTGATGGAAACCATACGGCTCACAAGTACAGCTTCCCAGGGGGTCGTGGGCTGTTCCTGTACGTACGCTAACCGCAGCACAACACCGCGCTGCTCACAACACCTATTCCAACACACAAATCAAACCAAATCCGGCCCATCTTCCATTCGGGAAGCGCTCGGGTCTCTGGGCAAAGCTGCGCTCTCACTCCGCAGTGCAGTGATTAGCGCAGGAGGATCCTGCTCAGAGACCTCGTCTCCTCCATTTGCCATAACCCCCGCACCGCCTGCCCCCGACCCTCGCCACAGACCTTCCCTGTGTAACGCCAGTCCCTCACCACTTATAAACACCCTGCGTTTGGTAGTTTCGTCTCAACATCAAGAGCTATCCACTGCGGCTCTGCCCTGCGAGCTCCAGGGCGGTCTCCCCCAGACACAGCCGCACTGGAGCGGGAAGGCGAACAAACCTCCTGGGCTGGGGAACAGCCATCGAGGAGGGCCACTGCCACGCGGCCAGCCTGGCCCCGCAGAGGCAGCGCCGGCAGCCACCACCCCGCCAGCTGCCAGCGGTGGCCGGAGCCTCTCCTTTAGCTTCTGACAAGGACAACGCTATTTCGGGGTGACTCCGTACCAAACCGCGCTCGCTGGGCGGCCGCGCTCGCACTGGCGGCCAGGATGGATTCAGCCCTGCCCGACGAGCCTTTCGGGCCGGTTTAGGAAGTATTGCATATCAACCTCCCCCTTCCTCTGGGTTTGGCTCGAAGGAGTCGGCACGTTGGGAGGGTCCGAACAGAAAGACAGTTTAAATAAGCAAGAGAAAAATTATAACCTGAGCTTACATACACCGCAGATCGCTGGGGGCCAGCAGACAGCGATCGGTCCCTTTGGGGCGAGCACTGCGCACAGCCCCCAGCCCCCCAAACATGAGAAGAGGAAGAGGGCGGCGACTGCGCGCAGGCGGCGTTCGCACCGGCGCTGCCACGGCCCGCCAGCGCAGCCACTGGCAAGGGCAGGAGGAGGGGGTACGGACGGCGCGGGCGCAGACCGGCGAGGGCTGGAGAGGCACCGGTGCGAGCACGCGTGCGCTGGGACGAGCTGACCCACGCCGGACTGACAGACTGACTTTCCAGCCCTCGCTCTCTAACATCTGGCTTGGAATTGTTTTCTTCTAATAAATAATAGCATAATAAATGTTCACAGTGTACGACTATGGAAATTTAATTTTTAAACAAAGCAAGGAATGACGTTATGTTCAGTTTATCTGTCCTTCCACCTCCATCCTTCACATACCCCGAACTTCGTTTATTTTACCATCTATCTTTTCCCCATCTAACGCTGCCTCACCCACAGTCTTTTTCAATGATCATGGAATTTAATGTGACAGCTGTATTAATCTGCCTGACTGCAGGCAGTCCTCCTCACCCCATGCCATGTACTCGGACTACGTTCTTCGGAGAGGAGACCGTTGCAACCAGGACCGAGGATCCATGTTGCTACTATTACACAAGTATCCTGCCGAATACCTTTGTAGGTGTTACCGTAGTTAATGTTCACTATTTAATCTGATTTCTAAAAACTTTTGCACGTCTTATTTCAAAAGATGTTAAATCTATATCTGCTCAAAACCTCTTCTGTATTAACTTTATTACAGCCACCGTGTAAAGAGCCCGATTCTTACAGCACCATGAATAGATAATCCTCCCCATAGCGCTCTGCTGCCAGAAGGCACGACGTTATTTTCCAAACCCTGTTTGCTACGTTTAGTGGGTCAGATACCGTTCTGGGGACATCTGAACTGTAACCCTAGCTCACCAGGGAGACGCAATAACCGCTTTGAACTATCTTGTGCTTTTGATGTTTACTATTCATTAGGAAAAAAAGTCCAATTTCTATGCAATCTTAACTTCATCTTGTATAAAGCTTCCCCTTTGGAGGGCCCTAAAAGCTGCTCAGGACGAACTCACGCTGACAACAGTGGGAATCTCACAAGCCCTTGGTCTGCAAGCCATGAGACCAGCCACCTCTGCAAGTGGCGAGATCCCACCTCCACCCTCGGGAAGCCTTGGTGGTACCAAAAGCAGCAGAACGTGTGAGAAAACTCTCTACAGGCTCGAGGATGGCCCCCTTCTCCTGCAGACCTCAAAATGACAACAAGCAGCAGAAAGAAACCCCATAACTGCCCCAGCGACAAGCAGCCTGCGCTCTCCCGCTCCCCTCTCTGGTGCGCGAGGATGTCCTGCACGTTATCAAGGTGTCCGTGCGCGAGAAAAGCAGGCGCAGTAACAGGCCTGGGGGCCAAAACCCAAAGCGGGGAAAAAAGCTCGTGAACTCCATGCAGCAACCAGCCAACCAACAGAAACAAAAACCCTTCCTCACCACCAGCTGGCTAACAGGGCCACCAGCCGCAGCGGTGGCCTGGATCCTAAAACAACTGATGCAAGAACGCTAACGGCGACGGTCAGAACGAGCCCGCCGCCCCCTTGTTTACACAAACATCCTTTTTGCTTATATGGATAATTGATAAACAGTCTGGAGAAATCTCTTCCAAATCACTGCTGATCACTTTCTCCAGCTGGCTCTCACCTTACGGGACAATCCTGCCACAAAATCAGAGGCCACTCAACTACTGAGAGCTTCTTTAAGAAAACGTTTTCAGCCTTGAACATCCTTGGAGGAGGTTTTTCCTCATGTAACACCCTTCTTACCACTGAAGTCAGCATGACGGCTGCTCTGTTAGAAAGGGTAAAATTAGTAGTGATTTAAAAGAATCGACAGATCCAGCTGAGGAAGAAGGAGCCAACAAACTGCTGGAGGGTTACAGAAGCCATGGAAGGGAGCACCATTGCAAACTTGTGCCGCTCTTACTTCTTCTTGCGAGCACCTACGGCTGACCAGCACCAGCAAGGAGACCTAGAGCCAGCGGGACGCCCCTGAGCCCACGGTGGCACACAGAACCCATGGAGCACCGCAGAGGTTACTCGAGACTTTGAACCATGCAAGGTTACCGTGAAAGCCAACGCCAGCACACACTCCCGTGTTCAGGAGGAGGTGCTGGAGGCACGCCAGCCCTACGAGCACAGCCGCAGCACAGAGGGATGCCCAGGGATTGACTCTTCCTCAGGATGAAGTCAGACATGGGTAATTAGTAATAGGCTTGGTAGGAAACATTCCACATGCCAGCAAGAACTGTGCCTGTGACAACGCGCTCCCGGGGAGCTAGACGAGACGCGACCCTTACGCCAGGGCCTGAGGGGAGGCTACAGGTCGACATGGAAAGGGACCAGACCCTGCAGCAGACCTCGGAAGCCTGGTGAGCGTCTCTTGGCCCCCACGTGCCTCTGATCTGCTGCACGAGATAAATCACACAATCCTGGAAGAGAAGAATCTGAATTTTTAATGAAAGTCATGTGGACGCAGCTGTCTGATCCCGGTCTGTTCCAAGTACTCCATAAAAGTCAGAGCTGGCCCATCCATCTTGCTTTCCTTTCACACCTGCAGCCCCGGCTGGAATTTCCTGGAGCCGAGGGAGACGCGGGGCGGACGTGGCACGCAGCGAGAACACATGCTGGCTACACGCTGGAACGGGCTGGTGGCTTGCAGCCGCCCCCTGGCCCAGATGTTTTGAAAGGAGGAAAAAATTGATTCGCCATGCAGCAGGTCCAAAAGATGAACTTACGCTCTTTTGTGTTCCACCAACGTCCTGCAATTGTTTACTGCTTCTGAAGAAGCAGCGTTACAAAAGCCCTCCCTTCCTTCCAGCCTCTCCGGCTCCTTGCGTAACAGCTCCTTCGCGCAGCTTGCGGGCTGTGGAGTTCAGACTCACGTGCCCACAAGTTTTTGCAGTTTAGCTTGTGGTAACTCGAACGGCCTAATGGTGAGCATCACCCCCCCTCCCGCTAAAGCTCCTCAGTATCACCCAAGCCTTTAAAGACACCGCCACAAGATGAAGACAAGGAGACTTTGCGCAACAAATCTGGGTTTTGATTTACTTTTTGGTTTCTGATCTTTATTTTTCTTTCCAGAAGGCTGGAAACGTAGCACTCCCTCCTGCCAAAGCGGCTGAGATACTTGATGCAAGTCCCTGAGTCACACAGAAAGGCCTGAAGAACAGCACCAACCGCCCCAATTAACAGCCAGTCCCTACACCCCTCCCTTCTGAATCTGTATTTTCCGTGCCCTCCCACCCTGCCTGGCATTAAGTGAATGCCCCCGGTACCGTGACGAGGCCGACGCAGACACTGTGAGCCCCAGGCAGGCAGGCACGGAGCCACCGAGCAGGACCGAGCGTGGCTGCGCAGAGCCCCCGACCATCGCCCCACGAGCCCCCGACCATCGCCCCACGAGCCCCCGACCGCGACACTGCAAAGCGGGAGGGAAGCGAGACCAAGGACTTTCCTCAAAGAGGAGCCCAGCAGCAACACGCGGGGCAGCTGAGCAGAGACCTGCCGTGCCTGGGGAAAGGTCAGCAACAATCCATGAGGCACAAAAATTCTCGGCAGCTCCAAGTAACAGCTGGTCACCCCTGCGGCAGGGGAGAGGAGCCGTCCCCACGGGGTCCCACCCAGGCAGAGGCTACGGGCCGCAGATGCGCTCCCCGCTGGCCACGAGGCTGGTGCTTGCCATGCTGAAACGCTTTTGGGTTCCCCCATAAGCGACCCCAAAAGCCACCCAGCAAACCAGGTTTGCTCCACCAGCCCTTGAAGTCTCATTAAAAGCCAAATATTGCTCAGCCTAAAGATGGAGAGCTCAGCATGGATTTTACTGAACGTTAAATCAACCAGCAAGCGTAGCCAGCAAACTCTGTGGCACTTTAACTTTAAATAATGCAATAATTATTGAATTTCCTTTTTATAACCGAAGTGCTGGAATGTAAACAATGGGGCTGTAATTGCAGGAAGGGGGGATCAATAGAGGCAATCGTTTTCAGCCATGTTAATTGTAAATACAATTGCTCCAAGATGTCAGCCTCGTTCTTCTCGCTCCCAGAATCATCCTAACGGATGACAGAGTCCAACTTTCCCATTACAGCTGTTCGTTCCTTTAAGAGGTTCTCAATCAGGTCTGATCAATCTGTCAAGATAATGCATGGAGTAAGTAAGACTCTTCCAAACACAAGCTCCCAATCAATAGCCCAGACCTGCTTAATGAGGAGGGGCTAAAGCCCAGAGGGAGGCAACAGTCCCAGCTTCTGCTCGGCTCTGGCAGCTAACTTCTTCGTGGGGCCTTGCTAAGCCGATCAGCTCTTAACGAGGACATTGTTTATGCAGACTGAGATGAGCAGCATCCCCACATATTCACAGTCCCCCAGGGTCAGTGGGCAAAAAGCGACAGAGATTAACAGAAAACAAGAGCCAAGAAAGGCTGCACTTGTATTCACACCCCCCCCTCCCCGTTTTAATTGTGCAACAGACCTCAAAGTACTAATTAATCATTCGTCAGAACAGATCCCTAAAGATTAAAATCTGTGTGGGACCATTGAAAGTATAAGAGCATCACTAAGCTTCCTGCCATGCACCTGAGGAAGAGCAAAGTCCACGGCAAAGCCTGTGCTTGCCCAGCCGTGCTGGCCATCCCCTCCCACCCCAGGAGCGGCACCGACAGCGGGAGGAAGCGCGATGGCACGTCAACTGGAAACCTCCCAGAGGGAGGGAGGAGATGCGATGGGAGTCAAGGTAGCAGTCAGAGAGGCCGGTCTCCATCTCTGTTTAATCCTGGTAGCACACGGGTATGCCTTTGTACAGCTGGACACTACGCTATACGCTCGCTGAGCAGCCAAGAAAGGGAGAAAGAGAAAGCTCTCGCTGCAGCGGGGCTCCTTCCCCCAGCCGCGAAACTTCCTTGTCTCCCCCCGCTGCATTACGAGAGCTGCAGTCACCACGGAGCGGCCCTGGGGCAACGGCAACTTTCGAGAATTTTCCAGATCCCTGAAATCTTCGCAGCTTTCCCCAGGGAGGCACAGGCGTAAGCACTGCTATATGTGGAGATGAATACAGGAGTGTGTGTATTGATCTTGCTAATTATAGTGATAAAAACAAAGCACAATTGAGAGTACATTTCCTATCAGCTGTTCTGAAAAGCGCTGCCCTCAACCTTGCATGCTGCTGCTCCGTCCACGGCTCCCGCCGCAGGACCCACGCAGCCCGGCGAGTCTGCACGGACACCTCCCGCTACTCACTTGTGCACCCCGACAAACGTGAACCCAACAAGCTTCACATGAAGGGTATTCTCCTGTTACAAACGAGGGACGTAAGGGATGTTACCCGTGAGCTGAGCTTCAGAGAGCCGTTTCTGCAGAGCAGCACAGTGATTTGGTGCCAGTGGGGTTCCTCTGGAGCCTTGCAAGTTAACCAAAACCTGAACTGATGACATTTTGCTCCTCAGAAAAATTTACAGTTTTGTCACTTCATATTTTCCATGGATGCTGTCAACCCTGGAGAAATATGACAGAAAAGCTGTACTTTGTTTTTAAAAGCAGTGCCTGCAAAGTACTGTACGGACAGCAGCAGGATGAAGTTATAAAAACAGCAAGAATATTTTTGCCACGTCTCAGCAACGTCACCGAGGAGGAGGTCAGGTCCTCCAGTCCACTCCTTTCCCAGTGCTGGGGACAGCCAAGAGCCGAGGAATTCAGGGAGCCTTATCTTTCCCAGGCTTAGGAAAAGAAACAGGACAAGAACAGCCGAACACGGAGACAAGACAGTAACCAAAAGCAGGCTCAGCGATCCCACTGCCCGGTCGTTTTTCTTTTTCAACATATTTTGTACATATACTTGAAAATAATAAGTTCAGTGTGAGTTGTTAAGCTGTGAACACTCAGGTGAACTAGAGCAGCCTGTGAATATGGAGAAGCACCAGATAAAAGGCAAATTATATAACAAAAAGGGCTGGGGGGAACCTGAAAGACAGCAGGATAGAAATCTGTTGTCCATATTGTAATTATGCGGCTGCTGAGTGATTGAAAAAGGCTTCCCGTAACACAGAACAAGACTAGGACTATCCGTACAGGTGATGTATTATTTCCTCCAGCAGCGATAGGAATGATCCATATGTTACGCTGCGAGGGATCTCCGAGGAGGCTCTGCCTGTTCGAAGGCACAGCACGTAACACACGCTTGGTCTTGTGCTGTTAATGCCGGCTCAGACTTAAAACAACTACCCCAAACCCTCTCTGTATGTGTGGAGCCTGCTATGAGAATTTAAATTAAAATGATATTTTTTTCCCAATATTAAGTCTTTTGGAAAAGAAACCACCGCTCTCTGAAGAAGGTTAAGGACCATTTTGCACGCACTGTGCTCCTCACGAGAGCCTGAAGCCGAGGGGAGCAGCACAGGGAAACCCCTGCGAAGAGGGAAGGGCCCCGATAAGAAGTGGCTCCCTCAACACAACGGGGGCAGCCGGCCCTCGGCACGCAGAAGGACAGACGGGAGGGCGGCCGCCCCTCCAGCGAGCCCTCACCGGGCCTTTCGCATCCTGGCTTGGCCCCAGGTGCCCCAGCGCCTGCAGCCAGAACCCGTGCCGCCAGTCGGGAAGGCGGCGGAAGCCAGGTCCTTCCCGAGGCGCTGCAGGGACAGGCGGGACGGGAGGGCGCGACGCCGCTGGCCCGCGGGCAGTGCTCCTGCGGACGCGCGCGCAGCGAGGGGCCGTTGCGATAGTGCTCCGTAAAACCACGCGGGAAACTGAACCAGCCGCAGAAAACCACACCGAGTTCACGTTATTTAATAAAATACTACAGACACAGATTAACTTCCCTCGCCCAGTATTTATTGTTTCATCTATCTCTAGAGAAGTTACAAGCGCTATGATAGACTGAAGATTTCCTTGTTTTCATATAGCTTCTTTATAACTTCCTACAGCAATGTACCACATCGAATCCCAACAGATAACCATACAATAACAACAACAATACACAAGACAATTTTTTAATCCTCTCCATAAATCGAAGAATATAAATATCGAAGAGATGGATGACACAACCTCCTCTCACAGAAGCCAACAAGGATGCATTTAGGAACAACAGACCAAGCTCATCCTTCATCCACAGTCCTCACAGAAATATTTGTGAGAAACGATTGCCACTTTTTCCAAGCAGCTAGGGGACTCGGTGTAACCCTGGCCAAGGGAAGCCCGAACTCTGTCCTCCTGCCTCGCCGCAGCACCCCTGCAACACAGGAACGCACAGCCCTGGGCACAAAGCCATCAGCCCGTCCAGAGCTCCACCTGCTGCGGCGTACGGCAGCAGCTCCTCAGCAGGCAGGTCCCCAGGATCATCACCAGCCCCTGCTGCGCTCCCCTCCCCGGCGTCCCACACGCTATCAGCCTTCTCGTCATCCAGCGCCCCGACAGAGCGGGGCTTACAGGGTCAGCCCAGGACACGGATGAGTCCTGGACAAAGACAAGGCACCGTCTGCACTCTGGGGCACGTTAAGAGCTGCTACAACAAAAAGAAAGCTGGAGAGCGGCAGCGGTGGTGGTGTAGCTGTGACAGTCGGAAGATGCGGGTGATGCAAGGATTTTCAAGAGCAGGTGACACGGGAGCAGGGAGAACACGAGGGTGCAGTGAATTAGTACAACAGGGAACGGAAGCGGAAAGAGGAAATATATAATATTGCAGGAGAGCTGAGTCTTGAAGGTGAATGAAAAGCGGTAGAGCGAGACTAAGCCAGTGAAGCCCTCCCAGTAGAGCAGCCCTTCTCCAGAGCTGCAGGCTGCAGGGCTGGGCACCAAGCTGGGCAGCCAAGACTGCAGCCTTTGATGCAGTTGTTGTGCTGCAGTATACCCAGAACACAAGGACAGGAGCACCATCTGATTTCAGACAAGCGCTGTGAAGGTAAGTTCATTAAGTGTCTGTGAAACACACAAACAGAACACAGAGCACCACAGAAATGCCCATGAGAAAATAAATAATTCTTCATTCACTGAAAGCTTTGGATTGTATTAGACAAAGCCTGGGGCAATGTAATGAAAGAGGAAGATAAAAAGAAACGGAATAATTACTCATTCACAGAATGAGGCAAGAATCCTACTGGAAAAATATGTATGGAAATATTTATAATTAAAAACTACAATAATGCCTGCACACAAAGGGCTGAATTAAAGCAACCTGAAGTCTGATATTTTCTATGTTTAAGATGGTTGTGAGGGCTTCCATGAACTGAATGGACGCTAATGTGTCTTAAGAATTGTGTATGTAAATTCAGGCAATTGCTCCACGCCCCACACCACTGAGCAACTACTCTGTGAGGAAAGCCACCAAGTTCTCGGTGAGGAGAAGCCTTCCAACTACAGTCTCTTCCAAACCGGAGGGGGAGATCTCCTCAGTCCTTGAAC
Source organism: Platalea leucorodia (assembly GCF_965183815.1). Taxonomy (NCBI): domain Eukaryota; kingdom Metazoa; phylum Chordata; class Aves; order Pelecaniformes; family Threskiornithidae; genus Platalea; species Platalea leucorodia. The sequence goes on along the minus strand of NC_138830.1, from coordinate 57,189,400 downwards.
AGGCAATGGTTCCCAGCACGTGTTCTCAGGCCTGGTTTCCACCAGAAAGGACACGGCAGTGACCCATAACAACTTACAGCAGCAGAACTGACGTACCCGTCCTCCAAGCAGTTTGCAGTCTACGAATGGATTGGGTTTGCTGCTCTAACTTCATCTGCAACAGGCTCTTAGCTTGCAAGACTGCCAGGAACAGGGGCAATGTTTCTCCATAACCCCAACAGACACTGGTACGGTAAGCGCAAACCCGCCCTAAGACACCCCGAGAGGCTGGGGCTGCCGCAGCCTCCCATCCTTGTCGCAGACTTTTCCAAGCCTCCCAGCAGTAAAGGTCAGTATTTTGCACCAGCAGTAGATCTTCTGCTTTTTTTTTCTGTCATCATGAGCTGACACCCACAAAAGATATCGTCCTTATCCGAAGGGCGGAAACGAAACAACCTGCATTTCACTGCCGCAAAAGCAAGAGCGGGCATGGCTGTCCGGAGCCGGGGAGCAGCCGCGGGATGTTGTCGGATCTGGTGGTGCTGTTGGTACAACCAGCTTAGCATCACACAAATGGAAAAATGAACCTGAAAGAGAAGGGACAGCCCGAGATACCTGCTGCCCCTTCCCTAGCTGTCAGTCTTCATTCCTAAGCAACTTAAGCCCAGGGAAGGACGCCGAGGCACGCAAGGAGAGCACGAACCGGGGACAGGGGCTCAGAGCATCCCGCTCGCTCTTCCGTGCTCGTCCTCGCACCTGCGCTGGCGGCAGGCCCTGCACGCTGGCTGGGGCTTTGTCCAGCTCTGAAAATAAAGTGGATCTGCAGATAAAAACCTTTAACTAGCCCATATGCTCCAGTCTTGATGATGACTATAAAACAACACAAAGTTTCCCTCAAATCGTAAGAAATCCCCCGCATGACAGTCTTTTTCTTCCCCCAGTCTTTTTCCTCATCAGTTTCATGTAACATGAAAAGACACCAAGAAAACTCCCAGCAAAAGCTTTGCCAGCCTAAAGATAAGGTGTAAGGGCTTATTTGACATTAAAACGTTACGGGGATATGTTGTGTTTAACCCCGAGATGTGCATTCTGAATTAAAGAATTGCTGAGACAACCGGGAAACACGCGGGCAAGCCTTCAAGGCTACTGCAGCCCCGGGGTGCGGTGGACCCTACCGCGCTGAAAACGTGGGACTCCAGTTAAATGAACACACTTTTACACACCATTCCTAGTTTTATGGCCTTGGTATAAGGCAGAGCCAAGTAGCCTTACAGTGACATTTCAGTTCAATCTTTTTACCTCACCCATGAGAAACTAAACAACTAACATGATGATGGTTGGCAAGCACCTGCCCATGAAACTTCCCAGAGTACAGGTTTCTTTTATCTGTAGGAAAGGCCAAAGCAAAATCCAGTGCTCCCAACCTGAAGCTAAATAAACGCGCACATGAAACAGTGCACGGATTTTGAACAAGGTCAGTAGTTAACTCTTCAAACAAAAGGATACAGCAAGTCATCCCTTACCTAGGACTTTCCAATACGAGATTTTATAACTGAAAGCAGAAGTTCGAGACATAATTCAAAGAACAAGGTAAGATACCACAGCTTCTCTTAAGGTCAGACTGTAATGGTCCCTCCTGGTTTTTAAAAACAAAGAATATCCCCCCCCCCCCCCAGTCTGCTCTCTAGCCCATGGCTCACGCAGCACTGAGCACGACCCAGACGGCGAGGAGGGCTTCCAGTCCCTGGACCCCTTTAGATTCCTGCCGAAGGTAAAGCTCCAGCTTCCCGAGTTCATATGCTGCTTTCTTTCGGTGCAACTGTAACACTGATGGCAACGTTCGTGTAAAATTTCCTGTGTGTATCTAAAACGTATTTCAGTTCTAGTATACTTCTGCAGAGGGAACTACAGAATTGCTCTGAATATTAGTTGCAGCTATTTCCTCCAAGATAACTACAAAAATGGAAAATACAGAGCTTGTAGAAGTACACTGAAGCAAACAGAATAAAACCTGAGATGATAAATGTCTCTGCTCTTTGGTGCTCCCTTTGTTCAAGGGTATCTGCATCCTCTTGTATTTGCCGCATACAGGTACAGAAACTCCTGGGAAAAGCCAGGGACAGTATTTATCGGTTTTAGCAATTCTGGATCTGCAATCCACGATGTAGTCTGTAGAGACATACACAGGGTAAATGATAAATACTATGAAGGCAGCACTAATCAGCATCAGGAGTACTTACTGACTACTGCAATTCAGAAATAAAATGGAAGCAGCAAAATCTTTTTTGGGAGCAGTGTCCACTCACGGCAGAGAAGTGTGAAGAGCTGACAGATTTCTAAATCCTGTTTATAAAATTCCATGTGTAACTATTTACGCCAGTAGCCCTAAGATTCTCATTTCTGTGACCGTGTGGGATTAACTTCTTTGCAAGGATACTTGCTCGGGGTTAGCGTATGCTATCAAGAGGCCAGTATGCAGGCTTCACGTCTTGCTAATCCACCTGCCCAGCCCAGAGGCAGACATTTTAACAGGTCTATCTGGGCAATGCAGTGCACACACCGGAACGCCCGGGTAAATCAAAACCAAGGAGGTGTGAAAACAACAAAAGCAAGGTTCCTACTTTGTGGGACTACGGGAAACACGCACAGGCCCACAGAAACTGTAACACAGACCCCGTGACATGAAAACACCATCTACAGAAGGACTCCAAAGTCTCTAAATGTGTCCCATGTATGGTCAAAGCGTGCTCAAGAACCAGCACTGGGGTAGCTGGTCTTCTCCAAGGGACTTCTAGCAGAGCACATGCGTCAGCCTCTGCTCCATTTCTAGCAACGCAGCTGGTGGTCAAGAGCCAAAACTATTCAACAGTACTGTCCTTCTTCGTGCCTCCTCCTGTGGGCTTCGATCCTGGGCTCATCAGCAGGTACCACAAGCAGGTGCACTCTGCAGCCACCCACAGGAGGACGGGCACGGTCCTAATGTGACATACCGGTACGTGACACCCCCAGAGTTACAACAGTCCCATGAACGCTCTGGGTGTTACAATTTACATCTGCAGTTCTCAAATTGGGACACCCTCAGGCTTTTTGCTGGAGAGGACGCAAGTCATACCTGAAGGGAGGAAGGCATTAGTCACCCCAAGAGAGCTCCCAGCTATTCTTCACTCCTCTGCTTACCCTGCCTAAGGATCCTCCTTCCTCTGGCCCATAGGTGAAGACTACAACTCTTTGAATCGGTTTCAAAAAAGAAAGGATGGCTGATCCAAAAAGTCAGGACCTGCTGAAATAGGGGTTTCTCTGCAGCACAGACTGGGGGACGGGAGGACAGCCAGACGGGGACAGGGCTGCAAGGAGACCCAGAGGGAACCCAGACAAGGGGACAGGACCTGCCTGCCTGGAGCGCGACCTAGGTGGCACCTAGAGGCTTTGCCACCGGGCGAGCCGTCATCCACAGCCCCGCGCCCTGCGGGTACTTGAGGTGATCCTGCCTTAGCCTCCTCACGCACACCAGCCCTTCCCGCCTCTTCCTTCCACCCCCTTCGCTGTTCTGCTACTTTTGCTAAAACCACCTCCCAAAAAGCTCTTGGCACGCAGCTCTTCCCCTACTGGCACTCTCTTTTTCGCTCCTGACCGAGAAGCCGATCTGCACCCCAACAGCAATCGCCGGCACGAGCTCAGGCTAGTGCCGAGTCTTTGCACGGCACCAGCACCGCCCTGGTTTCTGCAGCTGGTCCAGAGACATCGACAACGGGGAGTGGAGAAGCCCCTCAGCCCTTGCAGATGCGGGCAGCTCTCACCCCGCAGAGGGGCAGGGAAGCAGCCCCATGCAGAGGGAGCGAGGCTGGAGGACGCGCCGGGACCCCCCGCGCTGCCGGGGAGCGCCCCGCCAGGGCGTCTCCGGGCTGCCCACACCCGCGGTGCATGGGGAGCCCCGCCAGACGCGGGTGCTCCAAGGCAGCCGTCGCTGCATGTGCCTGGAGCTCCGGCGCGGAGCTGTGAGACGCCGTGCCAGGCACGCTTGCTGCCGAGAGAGACGAGCGCTGTGCTCCTTCCCCACCAAAAACCCCGAGGCCTCCTGTGTGTATGCTAACCACAACCCTTTGAGAGGCTCGTGTATTTACAAACTGAGGCATGTTGAAATCAAAGGGGATACCATATGACATAATTCACATTAAAATGTCAACAGGCTGACAATTTATAGAGTCAATCCACCGAAGGTGGGGAGAACTAAGACGCGGTAATTGTTTAATTCCCGCTTAAACCAACAGCAGCTTTACCTTCAAACGCGTACAATGTGCAGGGCCTTTCAGGCGTGCTGTCAGCCAAGTGATGCCAGCCCCTGGCACTCGGCCAGGAATTAGATAACAGCGTTAACTATTTATAGGCGCTCCTCACCAGCAGCGAGCGGGGCGCGGAGCTGGGGACGGCAGGATGCTGCTGGGAGAAACGCAGCCCCAGCCCACCCCACAGCAAACATTTGCCGTCAGCACAAGGACAACCGGTTTTTCAGGAAGGCAGAGTCCCTCTCGTTAGGACACTTGAGGCGCAGCCCCGAGCCTCCGCAGCCACGGGTCCCGCTGCCGCACCTCACGGAGGCATGGCACACGTTCTCCTTGGGAGGAGACAACGCCGGGCCGCGCACTCTGCGGGCACCGGCTAACGAACCTGCTTGCACAGCGCCTGGCACCGAGCGGCCCTGACCCCGGCCGGGACCTGCAAACACCATGGCAGCGAAACAATGGAGGTACAAAGTGCCCCAGCCATAAATTACTTGAGGGCACACATGAACTTTTTACCCCAGGTAGATCGCAGCAGCTTCGCCCGTATCAAATATATCGCGTTGTTTTGTGAGACCCGACATCTGGGCCGCCTCAGCTCGCCGACATCCCTTGCCCAGACAGGCTGCTGGAGACATGTCTCGTAGCCTGCAATAAGGAAGGCATGAGAGAGAAATGTGCACCACTGGGAAAAATGCTACCTGGATAAACCACAGCCAATAAATTTTCTATAAATGCCAGCTAATGCTGTCCCTTTGAGAGCAATGGGAAGGGACTGCGTGGACTCCAGAGTCCTCTGCACAGACTTGCTGTCTGTACATAAACAGTAACACCTCATTCTCTCTTCTACCTCATTAACTGAAACGCATTAAAACAAGTGTGCATTGGGAGCAGAAAATGAGACTGTTAAACCAAGCTGATATAATCCTCATCAGCTGTGGGAAATGAGAACACATCCATTACGCTGAATCAAGTGCGCCAACTGTGATTTACCGATAATGTTAAGACCCCAAGAAGGATGCTCTTCCCCCCTTGACGTCTCTCTCCTGCTTCTGGCACACGAGGCAGTTCAATCCGCCGTCTTGTGTTACACCCAGAGCACTGGGGTTGCTCTCCCCATTCCAGCAGCCGCCCTTCGGGCACAGGGCTGCGGGCCTTGGTCCAGCACTGCAGACAGTGCTTTACGAGTCTCCTACCCTCAGAAGGTATCTGCTCAGCAAGAAGCCCTCTGACTCCGCTAGTATGAAAGTCGAATAAAAGGCCAAGCCAGCAGAGCACACACCCAGAAAACGGGACGTTTCAGAATCACGATCCCAAACCCAGACATTTGTGTGCACAGTGACAGTGTCTGACAACGGCAGGGTTTACCTCGGGTGATGGACATGCTGCTGAGACGTTCGCACCTTGCCTTAATGTTACCAGCCTGCAGAACAGCACAAAGCGGGGAAAATACCGCAGCACCTACGTATAAAGCCGAGAGCACTAACAAGACTGCATCGTTTCAGCTGTCCCCTAACCCCCCAGTCTGGTGATCAAACGCAGCAGGAGACCGAATCGGGGGTCTCAGCAGAGGCGACACGAGCTGTCACGCAGCGGCCGCTGACCTTCAGCAGCAAGGGACCAGCTCCCCATGAGGGTCAGGAACTGCTCCCTTCTCCTGGGGGGTAACCAAGACGCATCCCTGCCCTTACGAGCAAAGGCTTGCTCGAGATGCTAGAAACACTCGTTATTTTCTTACCCCAGGGAGCCCGAGTAAGGGAACCCTCCGGATGGCACAGGAGGTGCTGGCTGCGGGAACCAGACAGACCACATTCACGTCCGACAGACGAGCGGCTTCAGGCCCTCCACCAGCCTTGGGTTTGAACTGCTGACCTTACCGGCGCGGCTCAGGTTTCCAAATTCTCTTTTCCTTGGGCCAAGCAGCGCTTCTGGTGCAGCAGGACCGGGTGTCCTCTCCCCAACACCTCTGCCTCGCCTCCGTACTTAGACCAAGAATGTAAACAACCACTTCAATACTTGCATCTGCTATTTCAGAGTTTTTAAACCAAACAGAACTATCAAACGGCATTTCTCTCCGAGTGCAATCTGTTTGGAGTGCAGTCTAGACTCTCTGGGACTCGTTCCTCCATACGAGCCTCAGGGAGTGAACAGGACACACCAGGGTCTCAACCGGCAGCTTCCAGCAGCCTGTGCAGGCATTTTGAACAGGGTCCATGAAGTCTGTTTAACCAGCATGATGTGTGCAACAGAATCACAAAGAAACAGGCATTTAAAGTGACATCTGTTGGATTAATTAGCTGTGTAATTAGCCTCCCCTCTGTGGAGATAGGCTTTGTTACTGCTGCCTGAAACTTCCCCAGGTGATTTTCTTTGTAACCACCGTTCTCCAAGCATGAGAAAGAGCGGAGTGGGTGGGACAGGACTGTAATGCCTGTTCAGAAGGAGAGGCAGGAGTCGAGTCTCGAGGCCATTAGGCAGCCGAAGGGAAATAAACGGCAGCGGGTCAGAAGACCCTAACCGCCACGTCAAGGTGGTGAAACCCACACAGGTCACACGCATCAACCTTGCAAATTCTGCAACCGCGGGCAGCCCTGCACGAGGGGTGAAAGGAAGGGATAAAATGCAAATTTTTACATTCTCCCCCGTTAGATCGGAGCACTCTGGCCTCTGCCCCCTGCATCAGCTCCCCACCTCCCCAGCTCGCGAGCCCCCGGGCTGACAAGGGGGGAGTCAGAGCAGGCTCAAGCAGCCCTGCGACGCGGCAGCATTCCTACCTGAGCCGCCGCAGCCTGTTCTGCTGGGCAGAAAACATCTGAACTAATGCTTAGGATAAAGAGGAAACCAGGATCCTGGGATTAACTGCACTCCACTGATGAGTCAATGGCCAAATAAAGGTACCTCCTTAGAAAACCACCCCCCTGCTTTAAACGCAGAACAAGAGAGGGAAGGAAGGAATCAGGGCATTCATTTCTGGTGCCAGGAAAAAAGCCGTGTAACAATGGAGCTGTACGGCAACTCCAACATAAATCAAACCGGTACCTAAGCAAGTATTTGCACTGCAAGTTGATCCCAGCAGCTTTTCCATGTTGTGCCACAACTTCCAGGCTTAGTTCCTCACAGCTCATGGCAAGGGGAAGGTTCAAAATATGGTAGTGGGAAGGCAGTTTTGGAGAACAATGATGCAGCACTGCGAAAAATCAACTGACTGCAATACCTGCTTATTATCTTTACTCTGCACAGATGCGCTGAGTCCCTGCCAGAGCCATGCGAGCTGGAATCTGCTCCTTGTAACCCATCACCAGCACGCTGGCTTACTGCATCCCGGCAGAGGCGTCTGCAAACTCCCTGAAGGCAGGAAGGGACACACTGGTATCACTGAGCATTTAAATAAATATTTGCCTACCAGACAGCGGCAGCATTTAAGACGCTGCAGCCACCCCCCAGGTGCTGCCAGCGCAGCACAGCACAGCCCGGCAGGCCCAGAGCTGCCCCGTGCCGGCTCCCGCTGTTCCGGCGTCGGTGCCCACGCGCCCAGTGCACACGGCCGCGCGCTCCAGGGCGGTACGCTCACGCTCTGCCCCGCAGCTCTGCCGTGTGGGTAGCAGTCTTTGGCAGAGAGGCAAAGTAACCCGGAGACAAGTATCTTCAAACAGCTGCAGTACGGTTTACCGGAGCTTGTCCAACTGTACCCAAAGGCACAGCTTTCAGAGAACCTGTTGCACAAGTGTAACCTATTGCCTAATTTGAATTGCAGAACTTGATTGCACACATTACGGTGCAAGGCCAGAATTTTTAGGACTGGCAAGTAGGACCAAAAGAACATTACGGTATTAAGTTATGCATTATGCATACATTATTTATTGTAATTTAATGAATTTCCTAGGAGGTAGCAAACATCGAACCTCCCATGCTGCTTCCACAGTAATTTTGGAGATTTCAGCTGTTACAAAATTTTATTCAGAAATAGCTCAGTTTATTATAATTCAGTTATCTCAGGAGAGAAGACGACAAAGCGCCTTGCAGCCTGGTTGCACGAGCGCAGCCTAGCAGAAATCAGCAGCCCACGCCACGTCACACAGAACAGGCTGGGGAAAGAACCTTATGGCCTCCTTCCCAGCCTGCAAATCAGCCCACTGCTAGAGATGGATGTTAATGAATGGCCATCCATTATTTAAAAAGCTCGTTGTCAAAGAGCCTGCAGCTGCACTGCTGTTACCTGGCCAGGACTGTTACCCACGGTGCTGAAAGCCTGACTCTGCCCCAACCAGCAAAAGGCACTAAGAGCATTTCCCCGGCCTTCGAGGCATACTACCCAAAGAGAAACGTGACCGCCCAGATGGGAGCACAGGATCGTCCGGCGGGGGAACAACTCGAGCACAGACTGCAGCAGACACCGGCAAGCAGGGGCTCACAAGCCCCGTGCTGCAACCCCGCTGGCCAGCTTCAGCCTCGAACAAAGCTGTCCCCCCACCTCCCCTACCTGCTCGCGCCAGCACTCCTCCACCCAGGCTTGCTCCAGTCCTACCCCCCTGTCTTCAACTGCGCGCGTTAGGCACCTGCAGGAGCATCGCGATAAGACCCCGACAAACAGGCCCGTTAACCTGTCTCGGACAAATCTCATTTCAGCCCTCCTGACTGGAGCTCCCCATCACAGTGCCAAAGCTGCAGGCAGGAGAGTAAGGGGACACACGCACTTCTGGGCCAGCCTCTGCTCACAGTGGCTGATCACCCGAAAAAACCTGCAGGTCTTTGGGATCCAGACGAGCATCTCTGACACACATTTACCCTCCTCGCTCTCCGCTGCCGAGCAGCAACCTCCCACATCAGCACAGGAGGGAGAGCAGGTCCCCGACAACTTACACCACCACACCAAGGGCCGCTGGAGCTTCCGTCAACGCCCCTACGTCAGAGCAACGAGCATAACCACCTTGTCCTCACCCTGGAGGTCTGTACAAGCATCATCTGAAATGGGAAAAATTCCTGCTTTTAAATGTAAATATTCGTCCACGTGTTCCAAAATTACTGGGATAAAAAAAACCATGAACACAGACAAAACTGGCATCGTTCATGGGGAAGGGTGGTACAAGATTCACACCGACGCCTCATCCGAATGAGGGCATCTTGCTGCGAGCGGACGGCTGGGGCCCGGCACGGCCCTGCGAGCGCCCCGCCGCCAGCCCGCCCCTCGGCGCCCCGCCGCCACCGCAGCGCCCCGCCGCCACCGCAGCGCCCCGCCGCCGCCGCGCCGAGCCCGCGCAACGCTCTCAGCTTCCACAGATTAGGATAAAAGCTCGTCCAGGTGCTTTTCGGTTGTTTGCTTTTTTTTATTGGGTTTTGTTTGTTTGTTTGGGTTTTTGTAACCCTTTCTCACAAATATTTTGAATTCTAAATCCCGTTTGACAGCCAGCTTTCAGCTATATGTTTTGGCTAACTCCTAGCTCCTGCTGTGCTGATCGCTGGCTCCTGCTCCAGTTGCACTCTCCCTCGTTAGTTATTCAAGCTGCTTTTACAGGGTGGTTTCCTCGCTAAGCTGTTGGTTGCACATGGCTCAGTACTTACTGGAAAACCGTTGAAAGAAAAATCTGAGTGGCTGAAGTCCATAAATAAAACATACAGCAAGCAGTGCTGTGTGTTCTCAATAGTTTTGATTTCAACCCCTTCAAAAAGCAGAGGAGAGAAAGTGTAAGTTTTGTGATCCTACACTAACGTACTTTATTATCAAATACCTAAAGGAAGGTAAAAACCTACTTTAAATGCCAGGGTGATGTGATGGAGCAATCTGCCACTCAGAGAAACGTGCAGTCCCAAGAGGGAGGTTTCTGAAAGGGTTAAATGGACAGTGAGTGGTTTTTGTATTAAAATACTTGGCAATCCCAACAGGACGCAAAAGTAAAACCAGATCGTAGGGGTTCAATCCTCCTGTAATTGGCTGTACTGTGAAAAACAGTTTTGTGTAGAAGCAAAGCACTGCTTGAATTCCTTCAAGCCTGGACGACGGCAGAGCGCGCGGAGCTTGCCCAGGGGCGCTGCTGGGGCGGGGGCGACCGATGCCCCGTCCCCGAGCCGAGCCAGCAGCCCAGCGCGCCAGGCACACGGGCCAGCTCCGAAACCCCTCTCGACTCAGATTCGCCATGCGTGCAGACCAGGGTGTAGTTCATAAAGCTCGTCCAGCTATGAGTTCAGCAAGGCTCCAAGTTCATTCCAGATTTAAGCACGCTCTACTCCTCAGAACCGCTTCAATTCATAAGCTTAGCTTTCATTATGAGTTTATCCAAGACTAAGGGATGGCAGATTTGAATTAAAGGTTTTGGAGACCAGCTTTAAAAACAACTTTGTGGGGAAACTTAAACGGGTATTCACTTGTGAAGCTGCCGTTGGAATTTTAACTTAAGACCTCGTAGGAGATCAGCTACAAGTCCCTTATACTCTATAACTTAAACAGGCTTCTGGCACAATTCGTGTTACTCGTGAGTGTAATTCAGAGCTCTGATGCTGCATCTGTGGTTCAAAAGATAAACTTGCAAAAATAAACCCAAAACACACAGAACGCAGACAGTGAGTAAATCAAAGGTTAATACAGCTCTAAATCCTCTGTAACAAGCACGACAGACTCTTTGTGGGCAACTTCACCCTAAGAACCTTAAAAGGCAGAGACTGAAGGAAGTTTTTGATAAAAATCAAAACCTAAACATGTTCCCTTTTGCCTACGCTAAATCATTTGGCTATTTCGAAGCTGAATCACAGCAGCCACTCGCAGCTCCGGCAACGCCGAGCTGAGCTCTCCCGCAGCCCCGCGGGGTCCGGCGGCGAGGCTGAAGCTGGGCTGGGTCCAGGGGCTGACGGCCGAGCCACCGCTTGCCGGCAATGGCCAGGGGCAGAGCTATCTGCAGTCCTCCGTGTGACAGAGGACAGACCTCCACCAGCAGCTGCAGAAGGACGGACTGCGCAGAGTGATTTCCAAACTTCTGGTAGGCTGATTAAAACGCATCGAGGAGAGAAATGCAAAAAACTCTCCACTGTAGTTTCTCGTATCTTGGAGCCAAAAGCCAAGAACTCCTTTTATTTGCTTCTCATTGGTACCATCAATTTTCGGATTTTTTTCTTTTTAAAGCTTGAAAACCCAAGACATTTCATTAAAACTCTTTACCTTACAAAACGTAGAGCTTTCCTGCACTGAAGTCCTACAGGAAACATCTACTGTCAGCCAAATGGCGGGATGAGATGAGACTCAGCTCTGCCTTACTGCAGAATTACGGCATGCTTAACTCGCACTAATCCAGAAAGGAACAGGAACCAGGTTTTACTAAACTAGCAATTTCCACCAGCAGTGAAATTTGTGAAAGGAAAGAGGGCAGTTCCAAAACGATCCTTTTCTAGGACGTAATCAGAGCTGCCAGCTGTTTGAGAAAGTGCTGAGCTGGAGCTTGGGTCCCGGTGACCAGCTAACGGGCACCGGTGTGCCAGCTCCTCACCCCTCTTCTCCTGCTCCTTTTGCAGTCCATCTGCCTGGCTGCTCTCTACAACATCCCATGGCAATAAGATTCACAGGTAAATGACATGCTGCACAATAAAAGTGAGCTTTTTTCCATTTTAGACCTGTTGCTAATTGTACCAGATGCTCCTTATTTTTTGTTAGGAGAAAAAGGCGAGCAACTGCTGCCTATTCACCTCCTCTGCTCCGTTCTGGATTCGTGTGTCAAGTTAACTCCAAAGTCTATTTACTGTCTTCACACAAGTCATTCCAGCCAGCTATCATCCCTGCCACTTTCTCTGGGCTTCTAGTTTTTTTAATCCTTCCTAAAATGAGCTAAATTGAACACAATATTCAACAATCAGGCAAATCAAGGATTTACACAGTTCCCATGTCTTACCCTTGCCTTTCTGCTTGCCACTGATCATTGAGTTAATGTTTTCAATGAGGTCGGGAATGATTCCACATCTCACTGCAGGAAGAGCAATTTTAACCCTCTTTTGCTCTTTTTTCTTTTTTTTTTCCTTTTTGCATGATGGGAGGAGCAGGGAGAGAAGCCCAGACATCCATGTTAGGGCTGTTTGCCCCCCACTCCCCTAACACTCTGCAACACCAAATCTCATCTGTCATTCCCTGGGAAAGCACTTAGTGCTGTAAAGTTCTTCTGCAACTGCCATCCAGCTTTACACCTAAGCGGTCTACATATTTTTACCTTATAGCAGGTTTTTAAGCTTGCCTTTTACTCCATTTTTGGATGACTTACGAACACAGAAAATAACCACGTATCTTTCTAACCTTTTTTCTCCATTGTGGAAAGTTAGTTTTTATTTTACTTTTTATTTCTCATCCTTCAGCTCGCTATCAATTCACAGACCTCTTCCCCCAGTGATGAGAACCACAACTTTGCTTAAGAGCTGTTCCTGAAGAATCTTGGCAAAGGCTCTGGGAAACCCACTGCCCACACGAACCAGCCCAGCCCTGCCTGTAGGCTGGCTGACTCCAAATAACCAGCAGTGCTGGCAGAACCTCCTCTTCCAAAAGCCCATTTTTTTCCCCTTTCTAATCCGCATGCCTACTAAGACTCTTCTCACTACAGTTTCTATCAATTTGCTGACTTAACGCGTTGTCGTTTCTGGCATACGCTACTGCCAGGAGTCTGCCAGTTCACGTGCAGCTCCTGCAGAACTCTAGTCCTGGTAACTCCAGTGCCTTCCTCCTTCACCGGTACCTCCCTCTGACACCAGCTCTTGGCTTTATCCTGTGTAAAGAGGCAGCCTTCAGTTCTTCTCTGAAACATGGGCAAGAAGAATTCGCTCCTCCTTCCCCTCCCCATGCTGTGGTCCTTCTTCCCTTTTCCTTTTTCTGCCTCCCCTTGAAATACTTTCCTATTTAATCATGTTGGACTTTCTGTGGACTTTGGCAGGGTTTCCCCCCCGCTCCGTTTTCCACTTTTTCTCATGGGTAGGATACATTTAATACAAGCACCTAATGTGGTTTTAAGTAAATCCTCTGTGACCTGCACACATCACACCCTTTTAATTTCTCTAACAGTAGCTCACCCATTTGCATGTAGTTTTAACTTCAAAGCTAGATACTATTATGGTAAATGCTCTTTTTGTCTGTTTCTATTATGGAAGGATATTGAATTTGAATGCATTGTCATTATCATTCAGTAACTACATCTCATACAATATTCCATGCATCATCTGGGATTAAAAGCTTTTTGGGATTTTCCAACAAGTTTCTTCAAGTTGACACTTGGAGCCTGCAGAAGTTTAGTCACTGCATCACACGCTGCCATGACGCTTTACCCCAGTTGCAGAGTGGTAGCTACAACAACTGGCTCCTATTGCACTTCCCACACTGCAGGCTGTCGAACCTCCCCTAGCACATCGCAGCCACCATCCTGGTCCAGCAGCTGGTGACAGCCTTGATGTACTCTTCATTGCGTGATGTAAATCACTGCTGGGGATTCTGTGGTATCTCACTGGAGTCAAGTCAGTCAATGCACACTGTCACCCCAAGTCCTCTGTCTCTCCTCTACACGTTCTGCACTCTCACGCTGCCGTGTCCTTGGGGTTATCTTCCTTTCCACAAGCTTTCTCAATTGCCTATTTGACCAGTATCTTCGTTTAAGACCAACAGCCCCAGCACCTCTCTTTGATTAACACCATGTAGAACATAGGCTTTTGGTTCCAGTCCGTCTCACGCATTGTACTTCACTGCAACTGCAAAGCTTGGCTCCCAAACCCCAGCGCAGCTCAGCGTCTTGCTGCAGTAACTCCAGCTCAGCCTCTCCGCTCTCAAGAGACGTACACCCTGCTGCTGCGCCGGCGGGAGAGGCAGGACGAGACACACGCTGCTCCGCAGCGGAACCGGGAGCTCCCACCGCCTTCTGCTGGGTTTGTAGCTGCACCTCCTGTTTTCCTTCCCACAAGTCATCTTTGCTTCTTTCCAAGTCAGCACAGATCCACAAAGTTTCATCACCGCTAGTATCTTGAGTGCTGATATTAAGGGGTCGTTTTCCTGCACACTCTGCATCTCCCAGTTAACAAAGAACCTCTATGCAGGGCATCATGTAACCCCAGCCCTCTCCTTCAGACTCCCTATTCCCTAAAAAAGTTAACTCAGCACTTGGAAAGACTGAAAAGGAAGACACTGAATGAACTCATTGAACGCACTCACTTGGCAGTCTGGCCCGCAATGTGTTTCTTCAGTAGTTCTTTGTTTAAACTTCTTCTGAGTTGCAAGTTTTGAACCAGAGATTTTCAGGAAGTTGTAGGAAACATCCGAACTTGGCTCTTGCTCGAGCAGATTAATTCCTTCTGGAAATTCCACCTGTGCAATAGACACCGGGAACTCGTGCCCGACCTCTTCCAGATGTGGGGAACGCTGCTCTGCTTCAAGGCTGGTCTAGTCCTCTGCGGTCATGAGGAGACAAGACTCAGCTTCTGTTACAGTAAGCCTGCACTTGTCAAGAGTTTGCACAGTCTCTGCCTCTGCTTACAACCACCAGTGTAACTCAACCTCGGCCTCGCTATACTCATCAGGCTGTCCTAGCTAAGAGATGAAGGGTCTTCAAACCCGTCATCTACCTCAAGCCACCTCAAAAATTTAAGAACACACATTTACAAATGGTACTCTTGCTTTCCAGGTGGTTTCCCAGAATATAAAACCCACCAACTGCGCCAAGGAGATAAGTAGCCATGGCGAGAGGCAGCAGTACCGCATTCCCCCAGCAAGTGCAAGATAAACGACAAGATCTAGGCGCAGCATTTTAGGGGGACAGTAGGGATTCAGGGAGAAGATAAGAATAAGGGAAAGATTACCCGGCCCTTCCAGTTTCTTGTCGTAAGCAAGGACCCCACTGCAGCATCCCTGCCCCCTCATCACCGACACGGGAAGAGGTCTGATGCAAGCTATTGCAATGCGCAGGACGAAGATGGCAGCAGAAGACCAGACCTCCTCCTCCAGCACTGAGGCACTGCAGGAGAAGACTGAAAGGTTCACCAGACTATGGGCTAACAGTGTCTCCAGATCACATTTTTTGGCAGCACATCGCACTAACGGAAGTGGCTCTTGGGCAATGCAAGTGGCCAATAACATGTGATTTAAGAGAAAAACGGCAAAAAAGCAGAATAAGGAGGATTGTGTGTGATAAGCCTAGTATGTGCTCTCACCCAGCAGCATCTGGAGAGGATTTTCTCCAGCAGGCAGGGAAGAACTCGATTACATCCAGTTAACTGTGCTCTAAACTGATTATGCATGTGCCAGGCTAATGGATTACATTAGCAAGAGGAAAAATAACATCCAATCAATCTCAATTTACTGCAGACCACACCAAGGCCTGAGAGAAGAGAAACCATTCTGTGAGCTACCCCCACTCCCACTGCATCTTTTCAGCCATCCAAAGAGACACGGCATTGCCACCACTCCGAAGACTGGAAGAATCGCCTGAAGCTTGCCTGACCCACGGACAGGTATTTCCATGCAGTCAGACACTGATTCCAGCTACGCTGGTGCAAGATGCTCTGAATCCAGCCGTCCGCTCTCCCCTGCTACAGGCTTTACATAGGCACACTAGAAAGCGAATATATGGACCATACAAGACCTCATTACTCTGCAACGTGTTATTCTCCCTCTGGTGTTTCGCTGCTTTTGCAGCAGAAGCAACGCAGGGCTGCGAGAGCTCTGAGAGCTGCCCAGGCCTCTTACCAGCCTGAAAACTGACAACTTCTCTTCGCCTGTCTGAGGAAAGCATTTCAGGAATCCTTATTACAAGCACCTAGGGCTGTCCCCCACTCTGACTTTGGTGGGGTTTTTTTCCTTTCTCCCCCCCCCCCCCCCCCCCCCCCCCCGCCCCGGAGTGAGAGAATTCTAGTGCCCCAATTGCTTCTTCCCCAGTAGAAACCACTGTAGATGAAGGGTCTAGAGAAAGAATTTTTAAACTTCTGCAATGTATATTTAAGAGAACAATATTATGTGTTAGAACTCATAATAGAGCTTTCAAACAACTCCTTTGTACCCCAAACTGAATCCCACCGACAGAGGAGATTCCATTCCTCAGCTGGCTTTTCAAAGTCTCACTGGGACTCTCCTGCCCCCAGGTCCCAAGCTGCTTTTACTCTCTCAGGTCTCCTGCACAACTGAGAGCAAAGGCGTATGTGCCGATCTGACCATTTTTAGAGCCGGACTCTGCTGTGTTATGCTGGATCCCAGCTGATGACGGTAACAGCAATCGTCACAGCAGCCTTGGCCTCAATAGCGAGCTCAGCAGAAACGTATTCCTCCTCTGAGCAGTTGCCCATCAACTCCAGGCAGGTCCAACAACCACAGTTCAAGGCAAACCTATGATGCTCCTGGTTGTCTCCTTCCTCTCTGAATTTGCTGGAACTGCTCATTGCTAGGGAAAATCCAGGAGTTTTGAAATCTAATGTGTCTGCACCATGACATGGGTGGGCTACTGTACAGTTCAGTGTCAAGTTTTAAATTCCCATTACATAAAGAAAAACATTCAAAGAAATAATTAAGAAGCACAAAATACAGTCTGTGTGCATATATACTTATATATTAAAAAAAAAAAAATCTCACCACATTTGGGGGAAAGCAGGAAGAAAAGGATGAGAACAGAAAGAATATAAAAAAACCTGAGAGAAATGAGAAGACAATGAGTGGGATAGCATGTGTGAACGGAAGGTATGCGGCTGCTTAGATTTATGGCAATTCGTACCTGATTGTTCATACTAAAGCCATTATGGGATGATTAGAGAAAAAGGTGAAGCTTTAAGTCCAGTGAAAATCAATAGAAACGTCTGGAGCAATTCTGCTGCATGAGTGAAAGGACTATTTACTGTATCCGGAGCTCCTCTTGGGTTACAGCCCACGGGGTTCAGGCCAGCGAGGGGAGGGGGTTGTGAACGAGAGAAGTAAGTCAGGAAAGAGAAGATGGTTACAAAGACGACACAAAGTAAGGCGAGGGACGGGACACGACAGACTAAAGAAAACAAGATGGCAGCCACAGGCCAAATATTGCCGTGGATGAAAGTCTGCAATGCCTCCAAATACGGTCTGCCCATATGCCCAGTGAAGCACATGCACGTGTACACAGGCTTCTCTTCTGGCCCTCTCCCTTCTCCGTCCTCAAGCAACGCTTTGCTTACAGATCCCAGCCTTAACGCACCCAGAGCATAAAAGCACAGAGACAGCAGCCATCCTCCATCCCTCCCCACTCCATCCACCCGGCCTTCTCAATGCCAGGATGAACACACTTCTCTGACAACAGCAAAAGCCTTCAAGTGCTCATGAAGAATCTCGTATGGGTTAACAAAACGCCTTATGGAAAAGAGTCAGCAACAGTGTGGCAAATACCATCTTGCACAATGTTTTCAATAGTGACTGTTGAATTTTTGTGCAAAAGTACCGTTTAACAAATATGCGGTGCTATAAGACGTGCAAGCCCTCATTAAAGCGTCTTGACATGAACACCCCTTGGTCTAAGGCTTTAACAACCACAGTTGCTATCAGAACGCAGGCTGAAGAGCTGTACCACGCAAGTGAGATTGGGTCCCGCTGGAGAGATCTGAGCAGCTCGTCTCCAAAGGTTCACAATCCACTGCGGTTCAAAATAGATTTTCCTTTGTTCCAGCACTTGGGCAATGAAGGAAGATGAAGCAAAGCCAACCCTTACCTTATAGAGCTTCAGGCTGGCCTCATGCCTCGAGTTCACTGTGTGAAGACGCAGCTTCTCTAGACTGTTGGTGTAGTAGTCGCAAGCATTGCATTTCAGATGTACCGGATTCCCAATGGCCACGCACTTCAGCCTCCACTCGTTGGCCTTGCCACCCTCCTTGATATGCGCTACCAGCTGGTATTTCTGCACATGCTTGTCCGTCTTACAGTGGAGTTGGAAGTTTGCCTTGAGCTGTGTGTTGTAGCGGCACAACTTGCACTGGTACGAGTCCCCCATCACTGCCTTCCACTCGTCTTCAGGGAGGCTACGCTCCACGTTCATGTGGAGGCCCAGCATGTCCAAATTATCTGTAGTGAACTTGTTGCACACAGCACACTGGAAGAGCTTCAGCGATGGGTCATTTGTTTGCGTGAAACTCTCACCCAAGTTCATTAGCTCCTCAGACACCAGCTGTCCACCACCTAACCGCATGTCCAGGGGGATCTCTCCACCCACTGCACGAAGGAAAAAGGGGAGAAAGAGGTCAGAAAAGCTGAATTCTTTACTTGCCAGAAGAGAAGCACAGAGCAGAACAGACGCTGCTCTCAGTGCAACTCTTGCACCCGCCAAACGCACAGCGAAAGCCAAGCACAGCTGTCCCTCCGCTTACTCCTCTCCGCTGCTGGTCAGTACCGTATCTGAAGAAAAACGCAATCGCAGCCGGTGCGTAAGGCTGGCAAAGGACTGCAATAGCCCTTGCTACCTACCCTCCGAAGGAGAAGTATCCAACCCTCTGCCCATGAAAGGTGGCAAGAAAAACCCTACAAAGTTTCAGAGGACAAAGAATTCCTCAGTACCGCACTGAAAGTCTCCGTGGCCATTTCAAGAACAGCGTAACGTTTTATCCTGTTTTTTCTTGCCTACCTGGAGAAGCAAGAAATGTTACCTCATGCAGTACCTGAGCACGGTCCCTGCCAAATAAAAAAAGGTCAGCAGTCACAAGTCCAAGTGATGGGAGTATTACAGTTCGGCCACCGCACTGCCGTCAGAAGCGGGCAATGGTGCAGAATGTGGCAAGTACAAAAACCAATCTGAAAAGTGCCACTCCTGCACTATTAGAGCTCATCTCTTGTCCAAGAGCGGACAGTCTTCTAAAAACAGTGTTGACGGACGCTTTGTACGCCCAAGGAGAAGACAACCACTATTAATAACGAGAGTGCAAGAGCATGTCAAGGAAAGCCAGCAGGACGCTTACTGTCTTTGTGCCACATCTACTCTTCAAACCAAGAGCTGAACTCTGTTCACTTACAGTAAATGAATGCAGCAAGCTCTTATTTACATCAGAGCGCTTTGAAGATGTGGACAGAGACTTTCTTTTTCTAACGTTAACTTTTCATGCCAAAGCACAGAGACCAACCACCAGCCTCTTCTTAGGACCTTTGCTCCACCTTGCTCTCCTGTTCCATTTTTAAGACATTTATGCTCCTCCTGCAGCTTTTTGGTATTTTAACTTGATCTTACGTCACAGCTCAGCTTAACAATCTTATTAAAGGAACCTTCAGGTCAACAGTTAGTCGGTCAATCAAAAAGAGCTATTTTATTTCCTTAACTTTTAGTTTCCTATGTTTCAACCTGTTTGCTGAGAAACAGCCAACACTGGGAGGACACTCAAAGTTCAGGCAGAACTGTACCAACCTTCCTGAAAGCATACAACCACAGCTGGCGCAGACCACAGCTTTGGGCAGCGTACATGCTACTGTCTTTTCTGCAGAAATGCAATACCATGATGTTCATTACAGTCCTAAGCAGGATGAACCACAGCTTACAAGACAACCTGAACGCCGAGTTTGTCAGAGGAACAGCACCTCATTTTCATCAAGCATACCTCGTGCTCACACAGCGAAGAGCTGGTTGGAGAGGGCAAGTCCCGTCTGCATGCACTGCCAGGAACCTGTCTTTCCATCAAAGCAGTCAACGATCTTTTCTGTTGATCCACTCTATCCCTCCCTGCCACGGCAGAATTATACTCTGTACAGCTGCTCCTGCGTACCTGCTCACTAAATATCTGAAGAGCAGGGAACCCACCACTTGCCTTCTATGGTCCGCATCTCCTCATCATAGTGATTTGTCTAAGCATCCCTTTTAAGATGTATCCCAAAATCTTCCCTTTAAATCAGTCTCTCCTGAACACGTCATGCAGCAAAAACGCAAAAGCAGACTCGTCAGAATTATTAATATTCTACTCAAATCCAGTTTTGGACTGAAGTGTAAAAATGGGAAAAATCTGTTTCACTTCTCGCAAAGCTCATGGTGTGTGTATGTAAGTCTAACGAGCTTGGCTTGTGTCAAGTGCTTATTGACACGGGAAGGGCCTCCCTCCGTAATCCTCAGCTCGAGATTTGCAACCATCAAGTGTACAATTCACAAATCACTCTCCAGGCGAGTTCATATACATTCAAGGCCTTGTCATGCACTTTAGGATGCTTCAGTTAAAATACTCCCAACTCCTCTCATGCCAACTGCCCTGTGCTTCAGGAAGGAGGGGCCATGAGCTCCACAAGGGCGCCGTCCAAGAAACCCACCACAGACGACACTGCAACTTTACACACTACAAGCTGAATTACAAATGACTGTCAATTACATCTGCTGGCAACTTGGAGCTATTGAAAACACACTAAAAAAGACACTGTCCTTGACCTCCCAAAGATGCAAGCTGGGACACCACAGGAAAAAAAAAAAAAGAAAAGATAATTAATTTATAGTCACTTGAGTTCCTTCGTTTTCTTTTTCATTTTTTCAGTATCTTGTGTTGTTGTTCTCTCATATGACTTTCATATCCTTCTGGACTAATAATAAACTGTACTATGAATAGCTGAAGGAAAGGAGAACATGCAGGAGACCAATGAACCAGTAACGGAGCACATCAGTACTAACAGCATCGATGGACGGACAAGGTTAGGGAGGGCAGAGTGCAGCACGGAAAAATTAGTTCAGAGGAAAGCAGGTAAAGTGGCAGATTTCTTTTCACGTACTTTCTCAAGGCACCGTGAAAAATCCTCAGCAGCAGCAAGCCAAGATAGAGACAACAGTAATTTCAGTCAGCGCCTGCCACGCCTGAAGCGGGGGGCTCCGTTCCGCGCCAGCTCTCACCCTACAGCGCTGCGGAGTTCCAACGCACCGGGAAGCGCGGGCACACTGCCAGCGGCTGCTGCCGGCCCTGGGCGACACGAGCGGCACCAGGGAGGGACCTAACGGGACCTGACCCTCTGTCCCCACTCTAAGTCTAATTCTTGGACGAAATTATGCAGGGATAGGGCGTGCCCCCCACTGTGCCAAGCACAGCGCCAGCACGAACACAATGAACACTCGTCAGGAAAAATGCATTTGGTAGCTCATTTTTAAGTGCTTTTGTCATGTGACGAGAGAAATAATCTTCTCTCTCTCTAGCCATTCCCCTCCAGTTTAGCAATTCTCATCTGGTCAAGCCGCAAATCTTGTATCTCACGCTGGCATCAGAGAAACGGTTTCAGCTCAGTTTCCTCAGCAGAGGCACACCACCCCTTCCACTGAACTCACCGCAACTCTCAAAACTCGCTTACCTTTTCTCCTCAGGGCAACACAGCACGTAACGAACCAACTCAACACCTGCCTTTGAGGGCACCAGTAGCTGATCAGAGCCTCTCGCAAAGCCACCCACCAAGCTACTCACACCCCATACCAAACCGAGGAAAAATCATTTGGAAACACTGTAGTAAGGATGCTTTCCACAACGAGGAGGAACATTTAACACGTCAGCAATAAACCCTATCTACTGTTTTATTAGCTCCCTACTAAAACTCTTAGAAAATGTACCAGAAAAGTAACATATTTTCCCAGGATGAGAAAAACTGGTCTGGGGGAATGCAGAAGAGAGGTCTCCACTGCGTCATCTCCATCCTCGACCACCACACAAAGGCAACTCACCGCATTGCGGCTGCACTACACAGCGGGCCGCAGAGACAGAAGGAACGGCTGTGGCACGCACCACCCAGCCTGCGCACAAGGGTTTTGCGGTAAGGCAAACACGATCCCTCCCTTACACACGGACACGGTGGAAAACCCTTCAGCCTCACCTAGAGATGGAGCCATTGTTGCCATGGGATTGGTGGGATCGAGCTGGAATCCACCCATCATGAACTGGGCATCTGAGGAAGTGCTGTCCATCTTCAAGTTGGGAAGGTTCATGTTCTGCGCCAGGTAGTACTGGTAGAGCTCGGCCTCGGCGGGGGACGGCAGGCTGCCGAGGCCCAGGTGCCGGTTGTGTTGGATTTGGGACATATTTTGCTGAAGCAGCATCATATTGTGCATGTGCTTCTCACTGGTCATGTGAATACGAAGGTTTCTAGCTACATTGGTCTCATAGTCGCACACCTCGCACCGCCACGTAGGTTTGGTTTTTGGTTTGGTGGGGGAGGGGGCCCCACAGGTGCTACCAATGTTGGCTGCCGCGGCCGCGGCGGCTGCCGCGGCTGCCGCTGCCGCCCCAGCAGTGTGGCTGAAGACTTGCTCTCCTCCTCCGTTCTGCAGGTTTTGCATGTTGTTGAGATGCTTGTCGGACTGCATATGAATACTGAGGTTGCCTTTGGTAGTAGTGGAGTAGTTACAGACCTCGCAGCGGAAGGGCTTGTAACCACAGGTGTAGCTCTCACCCCGTGCCAGCCGCGGGTGTGGCTGTCCACTTTTGCAGTAGACACAGGAGCCACCCGGCTCGGGATGTTTCTCCTTCATGTGCGCCTCAAGCGTCTGCTGGTACTTGTAGTGCCAATTGCACTTGGGACACTTGAGTGTCTTACATGAGTTGCGAGAATGCATCATAGTCATGTGGCCACCCAGCGACCGCGAGGAGCCCAGGACCGTGTCGCACTTTGGGCACTCCACGCCGCTCCCCGAGGGGCACTCCCCACCCCCAAGTTCACAGAGGGGGCCAGCATGCTGGTGATGGGAGATGTAGCTCCCGTCCTCGCCCTCCGCGCTCTCATTTGGTTCTGGTGCTGTGGCATTGTCTTTATTGGCACTTTCATCGATAAAGTCCAGCCTCCTGCTGCCCTCTGCCACGCTGGCTCCGCCGCCCTCATTGTTAAAGCTTAAGTGATTCCTCCTGTTTGCACCATCAAAGACAAAGGAAGAAGCAGAATTAGAACTAGTAGAAGCTGTGCCCCGCGACAGGGTCTGGAGCACGTTAGGCATTAAGGGAGAGTTAGAAATGCTTTGGTTTGAGAGAGCAAGGTCCTTTTTGCTGCTGCCGCCGCCTGCCACAGCCCCAGCGTCCTCCTGGGGCCGGTCCTCCAGTTCGTCCTCCAACTCGCTTGGAAACAGTCCTTTGCAACCCTCATCATCCTCGTCTTCTTCCTCTTCCTCCTCCTCCTCTTCCTCCTCCTCCTCCTCTTCTTCTTCCTCCTCCACCTCCTCGACCGGCTCTGCCTTTTCCGAGAGGCTGTCCTGGTCGCCCCCCTCTTGCTTCTCCCCCTCTGCCACCCCAGGGTCCTTCCCCTCTGAGGATTTGGTGGGACTGGAAGCCAGCGGGCCCAGGGGGACTGAGGTAATGGGAGTCTTCAGAGCCGAGCTGGTCAGCCCGCCCAGGTTGAGGAGCGCGCCAGGGGCCAGGACGCCCGCCGGTGGCGGCTCCGCTCCGCCGGCCGCCCCGGCCTGGAGGGCCTGCTCGCCTTCCATGCGAATGCCACTGAATTTACCATAAAAACTGTGTCCAGGGCCTATGAGGTTAGCTGTGGAAACGAGAGGGTGCTGAAAGGTTTTGTTTTTTGGTTCCAGAAAGCTGACAAGGGGTTCCTTGTCTTTGCCTATCCCTTGGATGATAGCGGAGATGTTCTTATTGCTAAGAATTTTCCGCTCCTCCTCACTCAGAGTCATTCGGTGGTCGTGCACCGCGTGGGTCACGAACGAGCGGACATACCCAAAGGAGAGCTTGCACAAGAAACACATCAGGATGGGCTTCCTCTTCCCGTAGAGCACAAAGCCATCAAATTTGGACAGGTCCACATTGTTGGGAACATCTTTGGATACGCAGGAGCTTTTGGCAGAACCGTCGCTGTTCAGGTAATCCTTGTTGCTTTTGTGTCGCACATCGAAGACGCGGAAGCTGTGCAGGACGGGGCTGATGCCCGCCAGGGCTGAGGTATTCGGGAAGGCCTGGTCTGAGCCCTCAAACCACTTCCCGAAGGATGAGGCTATGTGGAAGGTGTTGATGATCTGTGGGTAGACAGGAGCGGCGGCGGAGGGCTCTCCCTGCTTGGGCAGAGAGTTCGGGAGCAGCGAGGGGAGAGCCCCGCTGCCGCAGGTGCCCCCGCTCTGCACCAGCTGGCTGAGGCTCTCCACGATGTAGGCTGAGCCGTCCGGCTGGTAGACGATCTCGCCGGCCAGGTTCTCCACATCGCTCTCCTCCTCCCCGTCCTCGCTGCTCTCACTCCCGCTCTCCCCCCTCAGCGGCGGGGGCGGGCGGGCGCCGGCGCAGCGGTGCTCCATGTAGCTCTGCAGGCCGGCGAAGGAGGCGGCGCACTGGCCGCAGCTCACCTCCTTGCTGGCGGGCTCGGCGCCGGGGCCGGCCGCGGCGCTGCTCTCGGGGACGCGCTCGGGGAAAGGGACCCTCAGGCTGTCCAAGGGGCCGCGGCTCTCCGCCACGGGCTGCTCCATGCTGCCGGCCGTGTCGGGGAGGTGGGCGCTGTTGAGATCAGTCCATTGCTGGTGCTGAGGGATGCCGCACCCATTGTCCTTCCCGGGGATGACGGGCGAGTCACAGCCTTCCATGGCAGGGCCGGCACGGAGCGCTCATTGCACCCGATACGGCTCGGACCTGCAGGCGGGGAGAGAAGGAGAAAGGCAGGTGAGTCAGGGAGGAGAGACGGTTCCTGTGGAGACCCCCCACCACAAAGGCTGCCGACCCCGCTCTTCGGGACCAAACGGGAGGCTGCGAGAGCTGGCGCCCCAAGATGGGCTCCAGGAACGGGCGGCCTGGCCTCGGGTAATGCACCGCTGGAAATGAGCAATGGAAATGCAACAGAAGCAGGAACATAAGAGGCGAATCGAAGGGCACTGGAAGGTGGTGAAAACCTCCCCCAACACCCTTCCTGAAGGGGGGCAGGAAGATTGTAGGACCTGCGCTGCTGCCCCAAAGCCTTAGATCTTCAGAAAACAAACAAAAAAACCAAACAAAAATGTAACAGAAAAGTTTTTGACAGAAACAGAGGTAAGGCACTACAACAGAACAGTGCTGGAGCTTTAAAACTTCATAAAAACTGTACTCCGTGGCTCCGTAAGCCAGATGCTGCTGGTTTTGGGCGATTCCCTTCTGTCAGCGGTTCTGGGAGCACAGAACCAGAGCTACCACATGTGCACTCCGTGCTAAACATGAGACCCAGGGCAACCCACAGAGATTTCAGAGTAGCAGTGTTTGGTATGCACAGGAGATTTCATTGCTGTGTTCTGGACAGAGTTTAAACAGAGAGACGTCAGGAGAGGAACCAAACAGGAAATTCCAGATCTGACAAGGGTCCGTCCTGGGGATCGGAAGGCTGTCAGCCCACCGCGCTCCAGGAAGCTCCCAGAGACCCTGCGCGGCACAGCCCCGGCGCGGCACAGCCCCTGCGCACAGATGGCTTCCTATCATCCCCAGAGGCAGATGGCCGACGTAGGCCCTAGAGAAGGAAGGACACCCTTCCCACTATTTCTATTCCAGCAAATACAACCGGACCTGGAGAACTCCCGCTGACTGCCAGGCAGCCGGCAAGCACAGGCTCCTGGGCATGGCCGACACCCACGGCTGCCTGCCACCTCTACCCCGTTTGCTGCATCCCACCAGCGTCTCTTACCCTGCGATCCTAAGCGCCTTCCTAGAGGTTACGGCCCTAGGAGATTAGGCAGTGGTACCTAGGAGCTGGCGCATTGTCATGCAGACCACAATCAGCAGGAGATTGCCAGTGCAGCTGCAAACCTACCAAGAATCCTGCCTGCAAAGAAGCGTTTCTATAGCCTGCTTCCTATAGAGAGCTCCTGCGCAAGCCACACGGGAGGAAACACCAGCAGAAATTAAAGCACTATTACCTCACCTGTAAAAGTCATTTTTAACCTGTGGGCCACAGATTTCCTTAGGTACACAGATACAAAACATCCATAGAAAACAACTGAGGAAAAACGACAAGCAGAGGCCAACTTCTCCATGTTTTTACAATCTGTGAACCAAGAGACAACAAAAGCCTCATGCTCTAGATCCGTTGTCATCAATGGTACACAGGATTTTTTCCACAACTTTTTATCTTCTACCAACTAAACCGACGTGCCACTTTGCTTGTCAGACCGTCCCAAAGCTGAATACACGCTTGGGGAGAGTTTTTGCTGAGTGTCAGTATAAGGGTTTGGGGGGCAGGGCAGGTTTTAATTTAACAATATGCTGTTACTCTTAAACAGACTCAGAGGGATTTACTCTAAATAGTGTACTTAAAGTTATACAAATTATTTTAAGTCTTTTTTTTAAACCTCTCTCATTTACCACAGCTTTCTCAAAGCTGCTCTTAACTGAGCATCCTCCAAGCGGTTGCTGCTTCAGCCCACGAGCTACTCCGAGCAGCACGGCGCTGCAGCTCCGGCTAGACCGGGCGATGGCTCAGGACCCCCCACCCGTTCACCCGCAGCAGACTTGGGTACCCAGCGGCTGACACCTCGGGCTTCAAGGGCTCTCCCTCCAAAGGCTCCAGTCACATCAGCAGCCTGCTGCCGCCCTTGGTCTCTTTCAGCAGAGACTATTAGTGTTTTGACAACCTACACTGCTGTGTAAACATTAAATATTATAATTGTAGTTTGAAAGTGTTTCCAGTACTCTCTAGCTCGATTTGCGCCCATGAGACATGGAAGACCCCTGCCAGCTCCTGCAGAGCAGCGTGCCTGCAACGCAGGCAGCAGCACCCACCCGCCGGCACACGCTGCACCCGGCTGGGCCAGCGCTGGGACCCGCTGTTGCACAGACATGCGGCTGGTACTCGAACAACTGGGGAAAGAGAAGAAAAAGTCTGAAGAGAACTGAAAATTTGCCAGAGAAGATCTGATCTGCTGCAAAGCAGGTGACACCACAGCAGCGCTGAACGAAGTACCTGAATTCCTTCAAGCAAAAGAAAATGGAGCAACATTCGACTTTATCTCTCTTTTTTCCTGGTTTCATTACCTACCAGTTTATTTTCCCTTACCACACGAAGTCAGCCATACTTTTGCTGATTTGCCTTACGTTGTTCGTATTTTCCCTTTATACTGTTTCCCACATAATCATGTAAATGTAACAACAGATGCATGTACTTATATGCATGTCAGATGCACACACGTTTATACGCCTTCACTTTTTCCAAGTGCCTCTTCATCCACAACAATGGAAATTTATAATTTCTGTGATATTATACACTAACATTAATAACAGTATCTTAGAATACATATGATCCCTCTAGGTGAGGAGAGGATCTCTCCCCTGTCCTCCAAACGCTGCAGGTCCTTTTGGGGGTACACCTGCACACTCTTTGGAAATAGAATCCCTAAATGCTTTTGCCCAGTAGTTATTTTACAGCTTCTGATGCCCCTTCCCCTGCCCTGGCGAGCCTCCCGCTGCAAGGGAAAGCAAAAGCTCTCCCCGCTAGTGCCAGAAAGCGCTCCAGCGGTTAGTGGGAGCAGGACGTGTCTTCTGTCTGTCCTCACCCCTGCATCAGCAGTAACGCTCCCCTGCACCCAGACGTTACGCCTGGGACATGGGACGTCAAACAGGACAGAAGCAAGTGAAACCTCTCACGCTGCTGACCACCAGACTGGGATCCCGGGCGTACCTGTTTGAAGGTACCTGGGCAGGTTTTCTCCTATTTTACTTCTGGTGAAGCCTGAGAAAGAGCATTTACAACTACCCGTGAAGGCAGAAAGTAACCCTTCTCAAAGCAAGCGTGGCGAGGATGCCTACGGAAGGACACCGAGGCGCAATGGTGTAATGATCCAAGGCGTTCACGTGCAAGATTACCCTACAGCATTTCCGATCCCCACCTGCTTGGACCCCGTGCGACACGCAGCTGTCTTTGTGGCTGCACTGGGAATAAACAGTGATTTGATCTGCAATAAAAATAACCTGGTGCACTGAGTGGAATAAGAAAGACGAGTGCCATAATCCCGTTGCCAAAAGGCTCAGTCTTCTTAATCAGCCAGTTTTGCTTACCTTAGCTAAAACGACGCCTCAGCACTGCACTGTAACAGCTCTCACTCGCACCAGCTCTCTCCCACGGAACATCTGTCCTTAGCTACGTGCTTTCCTTAAACGGATCCCAGATCCTTCTGTGTCGAGGCTGCACAGTCACCTTCCCACAACATGACATACTCTCTCCCTCTCCATGCTACCTTTTGCATTGACAACTGCAATCCAAATTAAACACAAATTCATATTGGGCAAAAAACATATGAGTAAAGTAAGAAACTCCATAAGCCTCGTACTTCTGCCAAGAAGAGTTTTGGGAGTATCTGTGCAGACTTCAAAACGCGATGTGGAACAACAGCACCTCACAAATGCTTTTAAACAAAAAGCATCCAGCTTGCCAGCACAGCCAGCTCCCGAAACATGCCTAGAGGAGATACGGCACGAATCTGAGCATCGCCGTTCTCAAGAACTCTTGATTGGCAGGAAGATGCCTGACTGACAGTTGGGCCAAAAGGGTTAGCAGGGCTGATGGGGCAGGAGGGTTAACAGCCTGATTGTAAAATCAATGTAATAAATGCTTGGTAAGTTACAGGAACATGCGGGAAGAGGAGGCCGCGATTGATAAAGGACTGCGGCTTTGATGCTGCACTGGGGACTTGTTTATTGACAAGAAAGCCAATCTCTCCTCCCGGCCAGGCCAGGCCAGGCAAACCTGCAAGCGCTTACCAATTAATTGGTGGGCTTTTCTGCCTTGGGTTGCTTTAACATCTCTCCCCCCACTCACTCCAGTTAACCAGCCCAGGAGGTGCTACTCCAAAGGAATCTTCTCTCCTCTCCCTTTCCTCGACATGGAGGAGCCCTTCCAGGGCAGGTGGAAAAACCCGCAGCCGAGACCTGGCCCGCCAGAGCCCCTGGACACAGGCCAAGCCCCTAAGCAAACCCAAGCTTTTCTTGCCTGTTCAGTTCAGCACCAGAGCTATTCCTGAAGAACGACGCTGAGGGAGGAAGAGGCACAGAAATATTTGTTGCTATTCACACAGGAACCGCAGATATCATCCCGTTAAACTCAAAAGAGCAATTTCCTCATTAAAGCAAACCGGACTTTAAGCAGGAGTACGATGTAGTTATTAGTTTGCTGTTACAGGCCCTGTATCTCCCTCCATCCCAGACCGTGCCTAAGTGACCTGCACGGGACAAGGAGAGCCTGCGAGCGCAGACTGAACAACGCGGGCTCCACACCTCCCATCCTCTCCCTATCCCCTGCCCTCTCTGCTCTGTTTATCAGCCAGTCAATAAGAAAAGGTAGTTCTTACTTAAGGAGGCAGAAGTCAACTCGTCAGGTCGATCAGTACTCCGTCTGTAAACATGGTTTCCCGTAAAATCAATGAACTCCAGTTACAGAGAGAACAGCCTGAGCGCTGGAGACTCCCTGCATTCCCACCGCCCCAGCGGCAGGGAAGGGCTCTCCCGGTCCCTTCTCCGGCCTCGTGTCCCACTGCTGCTCCAGGCGGCTCCCGCTGCCACGCTCGCCGTGCCTCCAGCACACAGCCCGCCCCAGCCCCTGCTCCTTCCCTGCAGCACGGCTGCACCTCGCAGCCCCTCCAAGAAGGTCTGGGACCTGGCTGGAGGAGCACGGACACGGTGGGGCCAGGAGCGCTCCATCAGGGCAGGAGCAGCAGCCACGGCAGTCCAGAGCTGAGCTGCATCTGGATGGCAGAGTGCAACCGAAAGCGCTGCACTGCGTGCCCCACACTGTCATCGAGAGTTTCTACTAACCCCGGCTGGTGGTTTGCAGCCACGCTCTCTCCAGAACGCAAGCGGAGTCAATCCCCGCGTCTCCCCCCGTCACCTCCTCACAGCCCCTGGCCCCATCCTCACGGGGACAGACGTGCCATCTTACAGCAACGCTTCCACCGCCAAGGAGCGGCTGGTGCTAAAGCAACACCCTCCGCTCCCCTGGCAAGCTGGGGCTCCTGGGGCAGCCCCCGGCCCGCGACACCAGGCTGCTTCCTCCCCCGGGGACGCGCGGCAGCAGCGCGGGCGGCAGGGACGGGAGCGGGAGGGAGGAGGGGGTTCCTGCTGTTGCCCAGGCTTCCCGAGAATTAAATATGAACAGCCGTGCTGTGTAATTTTAAATTGTTAATTAGCACAGGGTTAATTAGGCGGCCCTTTCACAAGAGGCTGTTTGGCAGTAAACCAAGACTGGAAGCAATGAGGAAGGAGGAAAACAAAAGGAGAAAGAGACAGTGAGAAACTGTTCCCTCAGCTAATGACCCACATGGCACCATGAAGAAAAGGGTGCTGAGGACAGGGAAAAGATACAAGCAGATGCATTACATCCACAGCCATTACCCTGGAAGATACCCAGCGAGGCACCCCTCCCCCTGCCCATTCCCACAGCCGCACGGTGCAGAGAAGTGCTCAACCCTGTAATAAGCAGGGTCTGCTCCTTCAGAGCATCCTGGCAAGCAGCGGAGGCTCACGAACTCCAGCCAGCTCTTAAGCTCTTTGCCGTGGCTCCACAAAAGACGCGGCTCACACAAACGCTCACCGTCAGCAACTGAACTTGAGTGGTTCCTGTTGGAGAAAACTGCACAACGGCCTCTAAACTTTGTAAATACACACCTACCTGTTGTGCCAACAGGCGCTCTGTAAATCAATACCATAAATACAGGCTGCGAGACTCCCCTAGGTTAGCTCCAGCACAGGTGCTGGTGGTTCAGAGGGGAAGCGGGAAGGGACAGAGGCAGGAGGAGAAAGCCAGCACAAGGACTAAAGGCAGGCTTCGACGCTCTGCGCACCCCCCTCCCTACACGCTCGGCTTGGCCTTTTACCATGTCCTCGGAAGGACAGAGCCTGGCAAGCGCTAAGGTTCAGGTCAGCCAAGAAGCTCCTGTCTCAGGAATGGCACTCGATGACACTGGTTCCAGCCTAAAAACTAGGGATGGACGTACCAAAGGTGACCGAGCAGCCAAGTAAACTTCATGATCCCTAGGACCAGGTATGTTCAAAGCTCCCGAGAGCAGGAAGGCTGGGAGGGGGGATGCAAGGCGGTTACCATGGCCGTCTGGAGCGGTGACACAATGAACTCGGAGCATCAAAGCTTTCTGTGTCACTTCCCTGCACCTGGCGTGCCACGAAGCACTCTCGTAACGCTTAGGAAATTGCATATGGAAAGACACGATAAAAATCATTATCTAGGATCGAGAATTCAAAAATTAAGGAAGAACAGAATGTATGTTGCCAAAGCAACTTTAATTTTGCTCCTTTATGCATATGCATTATGATACCGTCTTTAATTACATGATCACACATTGCCTCGCTTAGTAAGCGGGGTGGTCACATAAGAGGGTAAAATAAGGTTCCATGCGCATGTTGTCACTTTATGATATTTATACAGCAGCTGTTATCACACAAAGTTGTGGAAAGTCACCTCCTAAAACAGAAAGATCTTTTTAAATTTCCTAAGCAAGAAAGGCTGGATATTCAAGCTTGGTAGCAATACAGAGATGGTTTCAATTCCCAGTTTCATAAAATGCTTTTATCTTCTAACTTAAACAGAAGGTACAGGTTCCAGCTCTCTCCCATTCATTAAGGTGCCAGAAAGTAGTTAAGAATACCTGCCAGCCTAAGGGAATTGTTGAGGATTCTGCAACAGGACTTGAAATGTTAGGATAAAATGGTACTTCTGAGCCAAAATTTAAGCGTAATAGTGAATGCGGATGCACAGCTTGAAAAGTGATTTCTAGTTGGGGGTTTCCATCAACATTTTACAATGTCAGTGCCTTGGGATTCCTCTTATGCAATTCCTAACAAGCAAACCCCTGAAAATACTGATATTTATTTGCCAAGTTCAACATTCTAAAGAAGAAATTATAAACTAATTTTCCTCTTTCACATAGCAAGTCACTTCTTGCACCGACCAAGTTGTGTTTTGGCACACACCTGATCATAGTGGAGTTGCCTCATCAACAAGTGTGGTTTGCTGAGGATTCATAACGAGATATCAGTCTTGCCAAATCCTGAACAAGCTCTACATCTAGCCTTCTTCCTCTTCTGCGGTTAGGCTTTACCAATCAAAAGCCCAAGCTCAGCTTTGATGTCTCCTAGAGTTTCTCCGCAGACACTGCTCAGTGCCAGGCTTTTGTTTCCAGCTGGACACATGGCCACGTCCAACGCCG
Source organism: Platalea leucorodia (assembly GCF_965183815.1). Lineage (NCBI taxonomy): Eukaryota > Metazoa > Chordata > Aves > Pelecaniformes > Threskiornithidae > Platalea > Platalea leucorodia. The sequence goes on along the minus strand of NC_138830.1, from coordinate 57,157,119 downwards.
TTGCACCAGGAGTGGAATAAGCGAGCCAGATCTGCCTGCTGGTGGAAGAAGGATCCAACCAACATTGACCCATGGGTTCCAACACCTGTTAACAAGAGTCCTGGGGCAAGTCCTTGTGAACCAGTTTGTTATCCTGGCAAAGCCAAGAATTCATAGAATCTTAGAATCATTTAGGCTGGAAAAGACCCTTAAGATTATGAAGTCCAACCGTTAACCTAACACTGCCAAGTCCATGACTAAATCACGTCCCTAGGCACCACGTCTACCTGGCTTTTAAATCCCTCCAGGGATGGGGACTCAACCACTGCCCTGGGCAGCCTGTGCCAGGGCCTGACAGCCCTTTGGGGGAATTCATATGCCTCTGTGGAAGCCCCTGCAAACACTGCGTGTTTTCCCTTCTGAGGGATTCTAGCCAATGGGTCTTGAAGGGTACGAGGTCCCAGAAGAGGATGAGGTAGCACACAGTGGTCTACAGAAAGGAAAGATCCATCAGGCACCTCAAAAGGAGACGACGGTCTTCTCCCAGCAGGAAGACAACCACATGGAGGGCTTGCCTTTGGCAGCCGACAGCGCTCCAGAACTGGCATGCTGACAACACAAACAAGCGCTGCACTGCGCACGCTCATTAACAGGACAGAAAATGCAAGCCCTCTCTCACACACAAGCTCACATGCACAGGCACAGCCAGTTCCTCAGATCTTCACAGGATCATTAGCATAAACAGCTTTTCAAGCAGCAGGAAGCAAAGGAAACGCCGAACAAAACAGGACTGAAAGCTGTAGGGCTCAAGCACTTGGCATGAAACTAAGAGAAAGGGTCTCCTTGAAAAGGTGAACCTTCTACATTACCCACATTTTTTCCTCTGTCCTTCACACCAGCTAAAATGGAGCCAATGAGAGCAACACAAGATTCAGCCAGCTCTTCAGAAAACATTTTGTTATGAACTATTATTCCAAGTTTGCCAATCCCTTTGAGCCAGCTACTGTACTACACACGAAAATATTTATATAATCATCAACCGACTGCCATTGAGAACAGAGTAATCCAGGGGAGTGCCAGAGGGTTTTCAGCGAGCAGCTGGGGAACAGAGCGTTTATTCCTCCAGAGAGACTCTTTGCACTGAAAGTATTTTGTGGCAGAGGTAAACTAGCTTAAGTCGCATTTCTCTCTACAAAACAAAGTAAAGCACTTGCCGAGTTCCTAAGTGACATGGCATTTACAGGCTCCCAGGGCACGGCACTTGTCTTCAGGTCCTGTGCGAACCTCTCCTCTTGTATGAGACACCACAGAAGTTTTAGATTTTGTTTCCACATTGGTTTGTTTCAAAATATCGCACATTCCACGATTCTGCCGTTGCACAACTCACCCCTTTGCTCTGAAAACCCAACATTTCTTGTCAAATGCTGCTTCCAGCCTATGTTGCTGCGTAAATAACTACATTTGCATCTGGTTTGCATTTTCAGTGCACTGTTGTTGACCTAACTCCAAAACTAACCAAAGAGCTCTTGAGGACAAACCGCCTCGCCCCATCGCATGGACTCCGCGGTCCCCCAAGTCCCTCATACCGTAGTGCCTTGGGAAAAGGGCGTTACTGTTCCCTCCCTTTTGCCACAGTCTGAAGCTTGCCCTTTCCCCCTCCTTCGTTTTTACCCTAGCAGCCTGTCCAGTAGCTTGTACCAGTAAGAGCTGCCACAGCTCCGTCTGGGCCACCCTGTCCCGAATACAAAGAGCAGTTACATCCATAAGACCTTGCAGTAGGCAACTCCTACACCCATCTAACCCACAGAGATGCTTGTTAAGAGAGAAGCCCTGAATTGTTCCAAGTTTCGAACACCATAAAGACACATAAACAAATCAAAGATGGTATTCAAATTGCCAGAGCACTGTTCCTGAATCCAAGAAGAAAGTGCAGCATTTATAGCACGACTACAGGACGCAAACCACAGCAGCGACTCCTGCAAGTGAGGGATTCCAGCTGGCTTTTGCGGCTCTGCTGATGGCTCGTCCACCCCCCATCTTCCAGTTTCTCGATGCGCTGAGCGGCCCCACCCAGTCAGAAACGCTTGAGGCATTTGCGCTGCTACTCCAAGAGCCAACTCTTAATAAACCACCACCGCTAAGCTTCCACCAGCCCTGCACCATGACTTCAGGAGCAACACAGCCAACCTCAGACGGCCCAGCCCGAAAAGCTAACGCTCCGCTGCTAGACCGCACTCTCCGAGCAATGCTCTTCACATGCAGGCTCACATGCCTCGGAAAGAAGTCCTGCCAGCGCTTTTCCTTTCTACTGATTTACCCAAACAACATGTGCGTTCCAGACTAGTGTCAAGGGCCAAGCAGAGGGTAAGAGCTAGATTCATAAGTCATGCAGATCTCCTCTGCCAGGGCTCAGATCCAGTCCTTGTTAGGAAACAGACACGCTGCCTGGTCCCGGGCTCAGGCGCTCTTTCCCACCCGTCGGGAAAGCTGATGCTTTGGACAAGGAGAGCAGGCTCAGCAGCTTTAGGTCATTCAGTAACCATTCTGCTTACTACTTAGACAAACACCGCGGCTGCCTGATACATTAGTTCTGAATTACACACTGGTGTTGCAAACCCCCATTGCAAAGGTCACCAGGATGTGTGCTCAGATCGGCTATTCGTGTTTTGGTATGGAGTAAATTTTACTGGTCACAGTTTTATCACTGGAAGATAACCCAAAAAACCCAAACCCTGAAACAGGTAAAGAAACCTGCCAGTATGGTTGGGAAACCTTCCCATTTGGAGTGCCTTTTAGGCAAATTTTAGCAGATCCAAGAGGTCCCATGCTCCTGTAACCAGAGCATCTGCACACTCATCTGCTACCAAAACAGTTCCTTGCGCTAGACTTCAGATATGGTCTAAGCATTTTCTGTATCTGGTCAAAATAAACCCTTCTGATTGCAGCAACCAACAGGAGTCGATAACGAGACGCCGCTCATCGGCTCAAAGTCTCAAGTTCATGCTTTCCTAGTCCCCAGTATGCAGCCACTCTATCAGCTGCTACATCCCTGATACACTTCAGAGCAAACACCTCTCCTGTGAAAGTTTAACCATCTCCCAAGGGAGAGTTGATACAGAGTCAGATAAATACGGGTTTCACAGCCTGTGCCCGGTGGATCTGTGCGGACTCCCGAGCTCCGCGAGGACTGCCCCGTGGCACGCCTGGGAGGGCTGCAGGCACCCTTGGAGATGGGGAAGGAAGCTGCTGTCCACGCTTCTCCAGACCTCCAGGACTGAAAGCGTTACTCTGCTGCTCGGCCTCTTGCTAATTGTGGGTTTTATTTTTATTTCCTATTACCCTCTTGCACGCCTGATGAGATTATCTTACCGGAACTGACACAGCTGGAGGCTGTAGCCATACATGGAGCCTCTCAGGAGGCAATGCAATTTTATTTTCATTGATCAGAAATCAGCAGGGCAGTAAATGATGGGAAATTCCATTAGGAGAAATACTGGGCCACAAGACCCAACTATCTAGGTACACCCAAATCCCAGAAAGTCCCATCTTTCCTCAAAGTCCCATCTGGATGCTGACATAGAGTCATCTTCCTTCCTCCCAAAACGGAGCAAGCTACTAACCTGATATTCTTAATCGCTGACTGCTCTGCCGGAAGCGGAGGCAACGCTGTCAAAACACCCCCAAGGGTTCACTTAGCTGAAACAAAGCCTTTGGTACCGGCAGCAGCGTGCGGCTCCCCCAGCTCAGCCTGGCGGGCTGCTGTGGGGCCAGAGCAGTTCCACAGCACCTGCCCCAGTTCCACAGCCACAGCTGTTCTCGCACGGGCCAGGCAGGCGTGAGAGGTGCCGGCACGCCGGTGCGTCAGCCAGTTCTCAGGCAGTCCCAGCAGACCCCAAAGAAGCCGAGGAGATGTCCAGCGCATGCTCCCATCCCAGTCCCGTTTGGAGCCCAGGTCCCCGCGGAAGCGTTACAACTTCTCTGCAGAGGGAGCAGCCTTCCTTCTTCAAGGGCAGGGGTCTCGGGGCACGCACTGCTCGGGGAAAACCCCTTCTGACAAAGTGCTACCCAACAGTGTTACAAGCCCAAACCCAGAATCACATTCCAATCCTTTTTTAAAGTACCACGTACACAGAATATGCGTTCAATTCCATGTTCCTGGATTAAAATCCTACCATCAAGCCTCTCTGATTAAGAGCTGGCTTTGACCCGTCCTGCTGTTAATTTCTGCACATGCCTAGGTTGAAAGCCGAGTCCTTTGCCTCCTGCAGCAGGACGGACGAGCCTCATCGGCAGAGCATGGGTTAACAGAAGCTGACCGCAGCACAGTTGTTAAGGTAATCAATACCAGTGAGATACTAAAGCAGCATAAGCCACATTATTGATTGCCAAGCAGATGATAAAACTGTTTATTATGATAATTGCAGGGTGCCTGCAAGATGCTCCTAGTGCTGTCTTGAGCTTTTTACAAAAATAGGAGTTGCCAGGGCATAAGCTTCTGTCTGAAGCCCCTCTGAACTTTCGTGAGAGTCCTCCACGCTCTGCTGTGCCGAAGCGGTAACCCCGAGCCACCTTCACCTCCGCACTACTGCTTGGATTGAGGCCACATCACCGGACATAGTTCAGGGACTATTTATCACGCATACACGCCGTATCGTGGTCTCGCTCTTACACGCGTGCCTGCGCTCACCTTTCGCTGGAGCGCTGCCTTCCAGGGAAGCAAGAGCTCAAATACCAAAACTTGTAACATCAGTTCTGGATTTTCCTTCTGATCAGCTGAAAATCGTAACTCCTCAACTTCTCATTCCAAAACATTTTCTTCAGTATTTATGCATTAAGAATTCTTTTTTAGAAGACTGAACTCCAGATACACTAGATTTGGGAGACCACCTCTGCGCACCACCGGGTGGATGTGCGCGCAGGCCATACCTCAAAAGAGGCGAGGGACAGCAGCTCGCCACCCTGCCACCGGGTGCCTGCAAGAGGAGCAACTGGCCTGCCAGCGTAAACACCAAAAAGTTTCCCTTGAATCAACACAGTAATAGGCATCAACGGGCCTTCAGAAGATAAGCAAAACACAAACTGCCAGAACAGATCTCCTCTGGCAAAAGCAGCTATTACTTCTCCATTAGCGGGGGCAGGAATGGAAACTGTAACGTAACTGGGCTCCACGTTGCCACCGCTGCCAACGACAGCTGGAAATGAGTTTAACAAGGGCTGAAGCTCCAGGGTTCTGTCAGCAGCTCTACGGGCACTAATTATGGAGTATGGGTCCCATTAGCTCCCAGTATGGACAAGGCTCTGACAGCTTCATCTCAGCATTAACCCGAAGGACCATATGCTACGGGCTGCAGCAGTACTTGGTGCAAACTCCACCATTTTGGCTGGCTGCTTTCACACAAGCTGGGTCACTTTCTCTAAGTAATCACAGTTGACATTTGCAAAACAAACTTTACACCAGTCAAAACAATCTTACTATAGGCTGGATTAGACCACAGATGCTGCTTCTGGCTAATGCCCTTTCTTCCTCTTTCTCCTCTTCGTGCCTTCTCTCCAAAGCGTCCGACTGACCCCCCTGCTCCCTGGTGCCTCCCCCCTTTGAAAGGCTGCCGCTTCCTCCGCAAGCACAGTCAGCGAAGGATTCCCAAGCCAACTTCTTCTTCAGGGTGACAGACAAAACCTTACACATCCTCGCAGCCCTCTCATCCTTCCATTGCTGAACCAACCCCTTTTTTCCAGGCTGGTCCTTCCCATGCACATCCGTATCACAGGAGACTGGTGAGGACGGTGTTTTACCTCTCCAGCTCGCTTGCAGAGCAGTCCAAAGGTTAATGATGGAATGACAATGTGATGGAAACCGGCACTCCGGTGAGCGGACACGTCACAGCACACAGCCGCTGCCTCACAGGCCGGAGGTTCGGACACGAGCTTCTAGAACTCGTCCGCTCTCACCCCAGAGCACTAGTGGTGATGGGCGGCAGAGCCCCACGGAGCTCATCACAGAGGTCTCGGAGGGCTGGGGCTGCTCTTTCAGACTCTCATCAGTAATTCTGAATATAAGCAAGATGAAAACAATCCTTTCTTATTAAAATCTAGCAAAAGGGGAGGAGACCTCTCTCCCTATCACCCTTAGAAAAGGCCAGCCTCTACCCTTCCCTTCCCACCAGGGCCAGAAGGAGCAGAAGAGTCAACCACAGCCAGCGCCAAGCACCAGCGCGTCAGGTTCTCCAAGATAAGGGAGCCTTTGTTGTTCCTAAAAAATCCGCTATCATTGACAGCCAAGCCCCAGCTCCACATCTGAAAGCTGACTTCTCCATCTGAAGCACTAACACATGCAGCTCAACTCTATACGTGAGGCTTCTTGTTTTACGCACGCTTCTCAGCCACGCGGCGAGCAAAGCGCCAGCATCACACGACAGCCAGCTCGTTGCAAGACACGGGCCGTGGAGCCAGAGCCCTGCAGGGTCCTCACTGGGAGGAGAGCTGAGCGTGGCTGACCACACGCACTGGGACACAGGGTGGAGGCACTTCCCCAAAGCCTCACTGGGATTTATTTTTTTTTCCTCTCCTGTTCTAGAACAGCATTCCAGAAAACGATTCAGAGTCTTAAGCAATTTTGTTCTACTCCTCCATACAATGGGAGAAAATAGGGGACATTTCAACAACAGACAGAGCACCTGAACAGCCTAAATAGTGAAGGAGGGACAAGAACAAACATGAGGCAGTAAATCCTCCGGTCACCTATGGAAAGCTCCACAGAATATATCAACTTTCCAGCAGTGAGAAAGCCTGTTTCTACAGCACAAGAGGAGAAGTCAAATGATGGTCCTGAAGATGACTCCTGAACAGCCAGGAGACACCCTTCCTTCAGACACCCACGCTTTCCCCCTAAGGCCTGGAAAGGTCACCGCTTACAGTCAGCAAGACCAGGCAACGGGAGAGACAGATCAATCTTTTAAACACAAAACAAAAAAACCCCTAACACAGCAGCCAAACGGGGTCGATGAAATTTCACGTGGTCTTCTCCGTCTTCTGTGTTGTTAATACCTCTGTGCTCAGAAAGCTACTGCAGAAAGCCTCTTAAGCCAGAGACTAACCTTAGCTGAATAACTCCGAGCTCCCCATGCAAACCGCTTTAGTACTGGGCATGGCAATTAGTGCCGTAACAGTAACGGCAGCGGCTCACCATGGTGGACCTAGATAACAAAGACTCCTCAGAAAAAATTGCTGGCGATTGTAACCTACGTGCATAAGGCTCTACTCATATTAAAAAAAAAAATACTCAAAACCATTTCAGTTAAATAACAGCACCTTCCCAGTTCCTAAGAAACTACAGCTGAGAAAAAGGATAAAACAGCTCCAAGAGATGGGATTCCCCCCCCCCCCCCCCCCCCGAGTGTTTTTTTTCCTCCTGTAAAACCCATTGCTCCCAGGATGACCGCAGCAGTGATACAGTCAAACTACTGGAAGCCACTGGGACACGCAGGACTCAAGTACTCAACTGACTCTGCTGCAGATCAAGCGATGCTTGCAGCTCATTGCTTTCAGCGTTATTTACCGTTCATTCTGTAACAGCGCCTGAAGGCTCCAGCAATGCTGGACTACCCTGCAGCCAGCAGCGGCCTGCCTGCTACTCCACGTCCCAGGCTTATGGCGGTCCCAGCCTCAGCGCACCGACTCAGCTCCACCTTCGTGCACCCACCCCTCCACGCTCGGCACCGAGAGGCAGCAGACGTATCAGAGGGAGCGGCTCCGTCCAACCGACGCAAGCTTTGTACTGCGCCTCCGGGCTTTAGCAAGAACCACCCCCGTTCGGTAAAGCGGAACGAGCCGCCCGGGATCCAGTCCCCTTCCCCAGTCCTCCTGGAAATGCAGCACTGTGGACACCAGCTTGCACTCCTCCCGCAGAGAAGCCAGGGACAGCAGGTTGGTGCCCCAAGACCACTTACTTTTCTTGAAAACATCTGTTTTCATTATCACTATTACTTTTAATTAGCACTTTACAGCAGCCTTAAGCCCTCCCAGCTGGAGGAAAGTTCTTCTCCTAAATGAACAATTAGAAGGTGCGCTAAGGGAATTTTTTTCTTATCTTCAGAAATTACTTTCTCAGCAGAGCTAACAGGCAAGCCACCTGGTTAAACGGAACTCCCTTGAAGGGGTGTCTTCAGGCACTGCTCAAAGCCCGCAGGTCACCCCAGGATTCCTGCCGCCTGCGCGGGCTGCTGAAGTCAGGAACTTGAAACATTGAACTTCAGCATTACTAATGAAGGGGCCTTAACGCTTCTGCCCTGCATCACTCGCTGAACGGCCTCCTCTTCCTCACCTGGTCACAATAATTGCCCCAAGAAAAATCAAAGATTTGAATGCCCATCTCACTTGTGGAAAACCCCTGACATAATTTAATTTTCTCCAGAGTTCAGGCCAAGTACAAGCTGAAAAGGCAGAGCCCTATTAAATGCATAAGAAAATAGGTCCATACAAAGCATGATTACTAGAAACACCGTCTCCTGATCAAGCGCTTCTCTGAAAAACCAGCAATGAGAACCACCACAAAAAAGCCCCAAGCGGCAGCCCTGGTCGTTGTCAAGAAAGCAGAGAGACGGAGGTGTGAAATGTCAGAAGGCCGCCGTGGGAAAGGGCTGTCCCACGGCCACCACCACCTCCCCACAGCACAGCACCAACAGGTTCAAGGCGTTAATTAGAAACAAGCCATGACGCTCCAAAACTTTTCAGTCGACATTGATCAAAACCACAGCTATCACTCCCCTCTCCAGTTCAATCAGGGCTGATATTCTCCCATCACGCTGCTCCCAAAGCACCCCAGACTCGGGCAGTCCTTTGGGAACCCGCACCCTCAGCACCCCACTCCTGCCCCGGAGGGCAGAACCCCTAAGGGAAGGTGACCAAGACGCTTCCCCCTTGTCCTTCCCAAATCCAGTCCCCGCCTCGGATTATGGGACCAAAATTTTATGGGAGTCCACATACATCAGCAAGTCCAAAAGTCCAGCGCACATAAAAGGAACATGCGAAGAACTACTGAAGTTCCCAACACAACTGATAGCTTTCCTCGCCCTGGTACAGCCGCGCTGTCTGCTGAACCCGGCACACGTCGTCTTCTTTCCCTCAGTTTCTTCGATCTCGTCCAGCTCCACCAAAGCAGAAGCTGCCCAACAGCACTGCATTTATCACAATTCAGATTTGTATTTGGCATACAAGACTTGTGTTAGAGAGAGTATTCCAGAACCATTTTGACAATCCTGAAGTCTACCAAATGACAAGGCTTAACATAACACTAATAACATCATTTCCACTCAAATTTGTAATCCTTTAAGTCACTCGGTTTCCCCTGCTCCCCTTCACATTCTCCTCTTCCTCGCACTTCACAGTGACTTTCTCTTCTTCTCTCGCAGCCCTTCTCTGAGCACTGCCTTAAATTCCATGTCAGTGAAATTTCTTGGTAGATGTGAAATAAACTTTATTTATTTACTTAACCTTTGTTTACACCTCCTGTCTGGGAAAGTTTATTTAACCTACAAAGGTGGGCTATTATCTGCAGCGTGTAGCCTGCAGTAATGGACAGAAACACCAGCACCAGAAGAGCCAGAGGAGTGCGGGAGCCTGCAGAGCCAGACTGGGGGGAAGCCGAGCCTGCGTCCATCGGCACCGCACCGGGTTCTCGCGTGTGCTCCACCACCTCGCCCGGACCACTCCGACCAGCAGCTCCCAGCTCTTAAGCCCCTGCCCTCCCCACGCATGCTGCGGGGCACCTGCGCTTGAGAACAATATTTTTTCTATCCAGCACCTGCAATCCAGTAAGGATATGCATGCCACTATTTTCACTGCCCCGAACTAGTGAAGGACAGCGAGACTAAAATACTCTAAAGCCTGACACCAGTTACTCCATCCTGCTCTGCCCAAGCCCCTGCAGCCCGGCAGCTAAGCGTGCATCAGCCATGCCGAGCACCGGCGTTCCTCCCCACGACCCCGCTGCCACCAACTGCAATGCCACGGGGAGTCGAGCAAGCCCACAAATGGAAGGATCCCTGGCGGCTCAGTCCGTCCCCTCGCTTTGTATTCAAGCATTTACTCAGCTTTCCAACATCTGTCTCTGGAGAAGGGGAAGTGAACGCTTCCAGTGTCCAATGAGCCCAGATACCGATCAGACCACAAGGCAACAAGGGGGAAAAAAGGAAACACAAAACAATTAATTCTTGGCTCCTTGTTTTAGCTCTAGGCAAGGGAAGGTGCATGGCAGAGTGAGAGGAGACTGGAACAGACGGAGGCTGGGATTTGCTCCAAGAGCCCCAGGGGCAACAGCGCTGGCTCCCAACCCCAGAAACACGGGGCTGCTCTCCAACAGGTGAAGGCTCAGTCAGCTCCCCGGGCAGAGGGAACAAAGCAAGCTGCTCAGGCAAGATTTCTTTTGACTGTTCCAAGCCCAGGCTGAATGGCAAGAAGCCCCTTAGAGAGAGAATGGGGCTAAGCTAGCAAATAAATCCCACTCCTGCGACCAGGTCTGAATATGGCCTCCTCCACACCTCTCCTCCAAAAGGGCAACACTTTCCCTGCAAGGTAGAGCCTCACAACTGCAGGGGTTTCTTCTGTTCTTGGTGGGGTTTGTGATCCATACAGCTGAACGTTTTCCCCTCTGGTAAGATGACAACGTGGTCTGTGCGCACCAAGACCCGCCTGCGCCACGTGCCACCAGGGTCAGAACTGCCACGGTGGTGGTGGGAGCGAACACAGGTGTTTGCCCAAGGCGACACAGAAGACGTGGCTTGCCTTTCGAACTGAATCCCGGCAGTAAATCTGCAGGTTAACTATTGCATACTGAAATGTCTTGGTGATCTCACAGACTCCTGCCACTGAGAACACTTAAATTGCTTTTACTGCAACAGAAATACCTCCATAAGATGAGCATTTTAAGGATGAACCATTTAGCAGCTTTCCAAAAGGCATCCGGGGAACATAGCATCACCAGCAGCCACACCGCAGCTGGGACAACGGGAAGAAAAACTTAAAAAAAAACCAAAACGAAGGAAGACAAGTAGAGAGATGTGCACTGAGCCTGAATCTGCAGAAAGTGAACTTAAGAGTCCCATAGGAAAGCTACCCTACATGTGTGGTAGAAGGGCAAGTGGATTACCTGTGCTCCCGTGGAAAACCAGCCTCAGTGATGGAAACCGACTCTATGGGATCTCCAAGGACCCAGACCAAGGCAGCTTAGACTAAAGCCGACCTCTCCCAACACGGCAGGCAGCTGCATAAACAAACCTATGCAACACAGCATGCAAACCCCATTTTTCGGTTGATAAGAAAGTCAACTGAATAACTGAAATGAAAACGAAGTGTCAAAATAGAAATATTTTCTCGCTCTTTAAAGAATTTCTCAAAGAAGAAAAATAAGCAAAACCGCAAGTAAGCAAAATGCTTTGGTGGAGAAGAAACAAACTTGTTCAACAACTGAACTAATACCTACACTGGTGTCAGCAAAGGAGCTGGAAGAGAATGACATGAGAAATCCCCCACTTCCACATCTTACGCAATCTGAACAGGAGGCTTGAAATCCAGTCTCCACTTCTAAAGGGAGCTTCTTTCTCTCTCTTTGTCAAGAGAACAAATAGAAAAGACATGTGAAACTCTTGCCTAAATCATACTCAACTGCTAGCTGTGCCAGTGTGCTCTGGGGAGAACACAAGATCACTATGTGTGTAGAATGACCATGACCAACACTTCTGAAGGTGGCAGAAGTCAGACAGGTCACCTTTGCTAAATGGAAAAAAATAAAAATCTCTCAGTCATAAAATAGTCTGGAAGAACGTGTAGCTTTTTCAAGACTTGTAACTTCACCAGTGACAAGTGGTGTTCCTCAGGGGTCGGTACTGGAACCAGCGCTGTTCAACATCTTTGTCGGCGACATGGACAGTGGGATTGAGTGCACCCTCAGCAAGTTTGCCGACGACACCAAGCCGTGTGGTGTGGTCAACACACTGGAGGGAAGGGATGCCATCCAGAGGGACCCTAACAGGCTGGAGAGGTGGGCCCGTGCAAACCTCATGAAGCTCAACAAGGCCAAGTGCAAGGTCCTGCACACAGGCTGGGGCAATCCCAAGCACAAATACAGGCTGGACAGAGAATGGATTGAGAGCAGTCCTGAGGAGGACTCGAGGGTGCTGGTTGATGAGAAGCTCAACATGACCCAGCAATGTGTGCCTGCAGCCCAGAAAGCCACCCGCATCCTGGGCTGCATCAAAAGAAGCGTGACCAGCAGGTCGAGGGAGGGGATTCTGCCCCTCTACTCTGCTCTCATGAGACCCCACCTGGAGCCCTGCATCCAGCTCTGGGGCCCCCAACATAAGAAGGACATGGACCTGTTGCAGCAGGTCCAGAGGAGGCCACGAAGACGATCCGAGGGCTGGAGCACCTCTCCTGTGAGGAAAGGCTGAGAGAATTGGGGTTGTTCAGCCTGGAGAAGAGAAGGCTCCGGGCAGACCTTATAGCAGCCTTCCAGTACCCAAAGGGGGCCTACAAGAAAGCTGGAGAGGGTCTTTTTACAAGGGCCTGTAGTGACAGGACAAGGGGCAATGGCTTTAAACTGAAAGAGGATGGATTGAGACTAGATATAAGGAAGAAATTCTTCACTGTGAGGGTGGTGAGGCACTGAACCAAGTTTCCCAGAGGAGCTGTGGATGCCCCATCCCTGGAAGTGTTCAAGGGCAGGTTGGATGGGGCTTTGAGCAACCTGGTCTAGTGGAAGGCATCTCTGCCCATGGCAGGGGGGTTGGAACTAGATGATCTTTAAGGTCCCTCTCAACCCAAACCATTCTGTGATTCTATGATTATCACAAGTCAATGAAGATTCATTCACTCTCCAACAGTTTCCTCATGAAAACTGAGGGCATGCTGGTCCAAAACTTTAAACCTTGAAATCCCATGGATCATCCATGGATATTCTGACACACCCGCTCCACGCCAGACGTGTATCACCAGCAATTACACAAAAAAGCCTAAATTATCCCTTGAGCCTTCTAAACCTGAAGGCTAGAAGAGACTGTGCCTTCTCTTACAGCCTCTGTGACAGAAGGAAGCTGGAGCACGAAGGAGAGGAGATCCTTCTCCAGGGCTGAGGGCATCCAGCACCACACCAGAGGCAGCAATAAAAAAGGAGGAAGGGGAAGAAGAGGTTTCTTCCTCCCACCTGGAAGACGAGAGTCACATTGCTGGGAGGCTCAGGACCAGAGATAGCCCCCAACAGACCCCTTCGTACCTGGGGTCACGTCCAAGGTTAGCCTACCCGTCTCCAGCTGCCCACTGCTGCAGCTCTGGGGGCTGGAGGGGTTTGAAGGCATGAAACAAGCACAGGAGACTTAGGCCAGTTTCAAGGAGGGTCTAAAGGTGACCATCAACCAGGAGAGCTTCTGTGGAACGTGCTGCTCTGCCATAATTACCCAAGACCACCTCCCTGCTCAGGCACCTTCCTAGGAGCAACAGGGAAGAAACAGGACTTTTCCCCAAAATAAACAGTCAGGTTTTGAAGTGTAAGGACCAAGAGAACAACTCCAGCACAGAGCCCAGAAAGAGTTTTAAGAAGAAGAAAACACCACAAAATAACTGATTTAATTTTACCATGCAGACAAGATCAGTAGATCCCACTACTTATGAAGCCCAATTGCTCATCATGTAGAAAATCCTGGGTTAGTAATAGCAACACAGAAAACAGCAATATGATTCTTCTGTAGAGAGCAAAAAGGGGGCAATACACAAGACAACAGGGGCAGAAGTTTCAGAGAAAATTCAATATGGTAAATAGCAAGTGAGTTAAAAAGAGCCAGAATAGACGTTACATAGAAAGTTGTTCCTTATTTTTCTTTCAAAATCAAAACCCCAAATGCAAACTAATTTTTCTTTCAAAGGCAAAACCCCAGTTGGGAAAGGCTTAATTAAGAAGGCCTTCTTCAAAGGTTTGTAGAAGAGACAACATGAAAAGAAGGGGGAAAAGAAAGAGTTTGAACTACAGGAAGGTATTGCTCTTCATTATGACACTCCTCTCGGAGCCCCCCGACACCCCTCCCGCAGCCTGTGGCCACCCAGGGCTGCAGGGGCTGAGGCTGGTCAGCGCCGTGCCGAGCCTGCCCGATGCGCCGGCAGGATCCAACCCGCCGAGGAAGGCACCGTGGTCGCTCCAGCAGCAGTCTGGCACGCTCTGCCCCATGCAGAAATGCTCCCGAACCACCTCAAAACACACTCAGCCCAGAGGAGCCCCGGGCCAGTGCTGGCCTCCTGTGGCTGCCCCTCTGGAGCCCTCTGGACCACGGAAAAGCTTTTGTCTGTCACATCTTTTCCTTCTTTTCCTGTTCTCTCCCCCAAGCAGAGTGGAACTGTCATAGCACTGGATGTGAAGCCAAAGTGTCCCTCGTAACACAACCACCAAGAGGACGATACTTCAGCAAGACCCTTCAGAGACTGTTGGAAGTCCGAGAACATTTAACAATATTCCTTCATCTTGCAGCCAAGCCATTCCAAACCCCTAATGTAGAGAGGATGCCAAGAAACCTCACCCGGGAAGCTTCATCTCATCACTCAGGGTGTCTCCTTTGAACGACGGCTCCTTCCTTTCTCCTGCTCTCCCCTCTGCCTAGCCGCAAGGCGGAGGTACCAGCTTCGCAAGTCAGACAAAGAGTGAACTAATTTACGAAACAAGTCTCTAATTTACAAACTCTTCCTCACCCGCACATCCCTTCCCTACCAGGCAGGGAGGAGCAGCAGGCACCCTGCCATGTGCTTGCAGGCAAGGTTTTAACTACTTGGGTAAATGAGGATAAGGAGGTACCTTCAGGAAGCAAGGCCTAAAGGAATCATTACATCATCCAGCCTGGCCTCCTGCGCATCAAAGGCTGAATGACTGAGGCTCTTCATCAGCTCTGTCCGAGAGGATCAGTCCAGAAGGGAGGCTAAGAAGTAGTCTGCACACTCCATTTATCAATAAAAATAGGAAATACATGATTTTCAAGCCATAAGTTATTACAGGTATGTCCCTGTTAAAATGCTGAGGAATTTACAGATAGCTTTACCACTAGAAATGAAAAACCCCCAAAAACCCCAAACCAAATGAGGTGCATTTTAATATCCTTTATACCTTACTCTATATATTAGTTAAAGACTGAACAAGAGTGCTGAAACAGTATGCGTGCAACACCCAGCACACTTCTGCCCCACCGCGAGCTCTCACCACGCCGGTGCCGTGCCCGTACAAACCGAGCCGCTGGCAAAGCGGAGGCAGCGCGCGCTGCTCGGCCCCGCGCGCAGGGTCGCAGGGGAGCCCGGGCCAGCCCTGAAGGCTCTGGCTGAACGCCCTCCCGACACAGGAGCTCTGCTCCGCTCTGGAGAAGGGGAGGAAGGAAAGGCCAGCGGTTTGCTCAAGTCCATTATGAACGTGAAGAAAAGCCGATCTGAACGCAAGTCTCCAGCACCAAAGACGCTTGGCAACTTTTCTCTCACAGCTGAGCTCCTTCCCCCTCTTGCACATGTGCCTCGGTAATAGCAACACGCTGGCTGCTTGGGAACGACGTCTCAGGGAAGGTCAAACCCTGTATGCCCTCTACTCACGTGCTGGTACCTTCCCCGGACACACAGATGCGGGGTACCTTCCGACCACCAGGCTCATCCCAAACGTCCTTCCCCTTATCCTCAATTTGATTCAGGTCCTTCCTCCTCAGTGATCCCTTGAGCTAAACCACAGCAGGAGGCAGCTGGAGCCCGGCCAGCCTCCATTCGATCTTTCAGCGCCAAGGGGACATAAAACCAGTCGTCAAATCTTTGAAACCAGTCCAACCCATGACAGTAGCGTTTGGTAGACTAAACAGCTCATCTCTTGCCACAGATGACGCAGGACCCTTTCCCAGGCTCTCTGCAATCTGGACCTACGTGCGCATCAATACGCCATCTCTTCAGACCTCAACCGAATCTTTTCCTTGCCCCTAACTCTAAAGGGATGTGATAAGTTAGAGACATTTTACAAATAACATTTACTTAACACTGCTGCCTAAATCATTTCCTGATGTGGGCCACACATTACCATAGATAATCCTATGGATGACTCTCCATCCTATTTAAAATATCTCTGGTAGCAACAGCAAATGCTAGCATTAAAAGACACAGCCGGGAACAAGATATTCAATTAAAATCCAATTTTAAGACACCACAGAAAGTAGGAATGAGAACAAAGATGAAAACTAACCCTGTATGACTATATTTTTTCCAAGGACTACAGTTCTGGAAAACAAATCAGCTTATAGGTATTTTGCACTGAGGCACACGTTATCCATAAGATACCTGCACACCTTGAGGGAGATTGATCAGCTCGTTATTTGGCTAAAGCAGCATCCCCTTCTCCCCGATGCGCGGGCGCGCGCCCTCAGGGCCGCCGGGGCTGTAGGAAGGCCCACGAGTTTGCAGAGCCAGCAGCAGCGAGCACCATCGGCAGACCTCCAGCAGCCGCGGCAGAGCTGCTCTTCGCAGCGCTCACACGAGGTGCGCGGTCTGATGCTCTGAAAGTGGCGTTGCAAACCAGTTCCCTTTCCTAAAGGGGGGAGACGACCTCAGCTGCAGCCACTGTCCTGCACTTGAACTGCGAGCCTCAAGGCTGTGGCAGGCAGCCCTAGCCCTGCCCAAAAGCCGACGTGACAGCTCCGAGTTCCCTGGAGGACCACGGACGTAAGGGAATTTCCTGGGTGGTATCACACAGCAGCAGTAATTGCAGTTCTTACCCTCTGGTCTTCTTCTGAAGCCACACACTGAGGCCCTGAAGACCTGACCAAAGATTGGAATTCGAGAGTCCCCTGGGTCTCGCTGCAGCCTCCTCAGGCAGGGAAATCGTGGGGCTGGCTGTGCTAGTCATAAAATAACATGAGCTTTCTGGTAGCAGCCTGAGTCAGAGGACAACCCTTGGGGCAGTCCTGAGTCTAAGATCCTCTGATGAGGAAGAAGCTGATGTATTGCGGACTGTCAAATCGCTGGTACTGAGGCCCAGGATGACAGTGACCGATTTTCTTTTTAATCATAAGCTGCAGTTGCCAGAATGACCCGTCACCGCCACAGCTCAGACTACGTATCAGGCACTGCTGGCGCTGCGAGCTTCTTGCAGAAATGAGACGTGGTACAAGTCAGAAGCTGGCACGCATGCACTGCAAGCAACACAAGGAACAGCAGCCAGCTTTAAAAGATCAAGGAGGTCCAGACACAAGGAAGCTGCTGAAGAGCCCCCTCAGAAAGACGCAAGGCAGAAGGCACCAGAATACACAGCCGGACAAACATCTGGCGACCCTGTGTACCAGGGATCGTGGACCATAAATGCAACAAAATTTCAGGAAAGTAGTAACACAAAGGGAAAAAGAAGCCAAAAGGAAGAGTGGGAAAAACTGCCAGAGCAAACCCACCGCTGCCGGCCGCGCAGAGCAGCTTCCCACCGCCCACCCCAGTTACGCACACCCGGCCCTGCGCCCGGCAGGTGCTGAACGTGCCCAGAGAAACCCTTCGCGTAAAAGTATTTTTGGTCCTGGCCTCGCTGCTTTCCAGCCACCTCCAGCAGCGTGTTTGGGAGGTCCCTATAGAGAAGGCCATCTGCTTTGGGAGGATGTGTGTTCTTTCAAACATTTCAATTACCATCATCTATTTCATTTCAGTTTCCATTATTCATTACACTAATTTACTTCTTGTTTAAAGTCTCGTTCAGATTAAAGTGTGGAGAAAAGACAAATCTCACTCTCGCTTTTAAGCCCAGGGTGCCGCAGCACGGCACTCTGCCCGCTTGCTATCTCGCACACCGGCTTTCGTTCTGCCGGCACCGCGAAGCGGGAGGAGGGCAGCGGGACGGCGCAGCGTCCCAGACCTCTGCCCACATCCCTCCCGGGCCAACACGGAGCCCACGGCTGGGGACGGGGCTACGGCTCTCAGCACTGGGGAGCCAGCGTCGCAGCTGGCGCTTCCCAAACCCGCTCCTAGGCAAAGCTTCCCGAACCGGCGTGGGAGGGAGGCCAGGAGGGAGCGATGCTCTGCCCACCCCTGCGGCAGCCCCAGGCCGGCTCCCTCCCTCCAGGGCTGGTACTGGCGGATGCGGGCTGCCCCTCTGCCAGCGGGGCATCTGATGCACGTTTATAAACATCATGCAATTCCAGCTTTTTAGGGCCGTATGCATCCTACGCACGTGACTCTGACAGGTCCACAATTGTTGGCTGGTCACTAACCCGCAACGACTTAAGGTTCAACTACTTTCTCCGAAACACCAGCAGAGTATGAGCCTTCCCAAACCTAAAAACAGCCCAGGTCCAGGATGACCCCACCTTTACTCATGGTGACTGAATGGAAACCAGGAGCACAGCAGCAGCTCTCAGGGACACAGACACCCTCAACCCCGTAACCACACAGGAGGGCTATTCATCAGATTCCCTGCTCGCCAACATGATTCATGCCTCCCTCAAAACCAGCAACTGACCTAAGCCTCGGAACACGCCTGCCACTGTATTAGGGAGCGCGTGTGGCTCCGTTCGCCCCAGGGACAGACCTTCTGCTGTTCAGAAAATGGGAGAGGTACGAAGGAGCCACCCCAAAAGCAGCAGCACTCAGCACCAGGGAGCTACGGCTCGGACAACTGAAAACAACCTCAAAATCGAGCCGAAAATCCTCCTTTTGCATTCACTGGCCTCACAGCAAGGCCCGCAGTGAAACATGTATTTCATCCGGATGTTTGACTGCAAAGGGAGGAAAGATGTCCCATGCGATCAGGCAACTATTAATAATGAGAGCCTGGTATTTAGCAAGGGAGGTATTAAAGCGAAGGCACGCACCACAGACGCCGGATCTTCAGCCTCTTCTCCTAAGCGACAGAGCAGCTCCTGCACTCAGATCCCACCAGTCAAACCAGATCATAGTATGGGATTTATCACGGGCTCAGCGGAATGTCTGGCCCCTGCTGTAGCTTGCTGGGAGAGAAGAGAGGCTTAGGACAGACTGGAAAGTTTCTACCAAAGGATATGAGGAACTACACCTGATCTACCCAGCCATCCGCACTCCTTGGGCTCCCAAGTTCCCAAAAGCTTTGTTTTCCAGCAGGCTCCAGAAAACTCAAAAGTAATGAAATGTGGGCAAAGGCAAACCCTGAAAACTTGCAAGAGGTCTCAAAGATGTCCTTTGCTAGCATATACTTCAGAGTAACACCAGTACACCGAGCAGCTCTACTTCTGCTGGATAAGAACAAGTCAACTTCAGCTGGGACCTTAGCAAAACATGCAAAGAGTACTCACCTAAATCAGAGAATGAATTATCTGCCCGTACTTGATCCCAGGTCACTCGGCTCCACAGTGCTTGAATCTAGCAGAAGATGTCCCTGCTCACTGCAGGGGGGTTGGACTAGATGACCTTTAAATGTCCTTTCCAACCCAAACCATTCTGCAATCCTATGAATGTACAACTGGTGCATCGCCCTGCTGCTGTGCAGGCCTCCCCTTCCAGAGGGCTTGAACCTGCCAACACGAGCCACCGCTGCTCGCAGGGAGTATTTCTTTTCAAACCAGACTGTGCCAGGCCTGGCACAGACGGAAACCCTCTTTCAGCAGTCTTCAGCTGTCAGATACGGCCCTTCTCAAGGCACTTACGCTGCCCCGCGCTTGGCCTTTTCCACCCGCCCCCCAGCAGAGCCAGCACCGAGCCCCCAGCTTTCCAGCACAGGGCTGACACCAAGCAAGAACAAGCCCACCAAAAGCCACCGCTCTCCAGACTCTACCCCTTGGGCATCTCTAGGCCCTCAAAGTCAAATCATCAAACCAGAACTTGCCAGCGCTCGCCCAGACCACCGGGAGCCGTGCGGCACAGACTGGCACCACTCAGACCCTGGTTTCGGGGGCAACGAGTTCTGGCCAGAGGGAGAAGGACCACTGGGACGTCTCCCCTCCATTTCCACCCAGGCAGTCCACGAGAAAGGCGCTGCAGGGAGCAGCCGGCACATGCAGGAACGCTGTTGGCAGGGCAGGTCCGACACCGAGGGGCCAGGCTCTTCCCGGCGTTTGCCCTGGAGCATCTCCCCAGCGCCGACCCCACCTCTCCTCCCTGCTCAGCCAGATCCTGCCCCGCACCATCCCCTGCCAGGATTTAAACAAGGGAAAAGCGACCCTGCACCAGCCCACTCCCGTTCACCTTCCCTCCTCTCCTGTGCCAACAAAACGATCCGATCTACAGAGGCAAAAAAATACCCTACATTTGACAAACATTTGTCACGACTGGGGCTATAGCTACTTTCACAATGAACAGTGCAAAATTTTCCAAATGACACTGAAATCATTTCTTCTCAGAAGAAGACACGCTGTACAAACGGCAGCGCCTGGCAGCCTCTTGCCACTATTAACCATTAATAGCTGTTTACCAAAAGCCTGTGAAAACCTGACCTTCCCCACCACTGCCCCTCACTCCCAGCTGGACACCACTCACCTCAACTTTCAAGATACCTTCCCCCTTCATATTTTCTCTTAATGTTTGATGATTTGAGCTAGGAATTACAGCTGCCATCACCTCCCTGAGGAACTGGAGCAAGACAATTAGGCTCAGACTTCCCAGAGTCCACAGATGCACCTTGAATTATATGTCCAGGCTTCTCCTGTTCAAGCATACGGTGTGCGTAAACAAAAAACTTAACCAAGACCCCAAGACTAAATACCTCCATTTTCATCTAAGATACAGAGGCTAGGGGGAAAAAAAGTATAAAGGCCAGGACAACCAACAAGAAAGAGGTACAGTAATAAAGCTGGCTTAACTAAGGAGGAAGCAAAACTTGAAAATTTAAGGCATGAATATAAAAATCTAGCAATTAGCTCACAATTAAGAAAAGCAAGTATATCTTAGGTTCAACATCAGATACTCCTAACCATCCATCAGTTCATGAACCATGTTGGGTACAGAACAGCAAATACAGTATCTGTATTAAAAGAGGGGTGGGGAGACACTGCTGTGGGTTTTATTAGCTTTATCTCATAACAGACAAAGCTGTAAGTATTGTGAAGGGAAGAATAATTAAAGAGACAGCAATAAACGGAAAGCAGGGTAAAACATAGGGCAGGTTTATTGAAGACATATTGTGCAAACTAACCCCGTGTCTTTCTTTACTGAAATAACTGCCCCTTCTTCAATACCGTACCGTGGCTAATTCAGCTGGAGAAGATGGGAACTAGCTAAAATTTTAAAAAGGCAGAAACTAGGCCAAGAGAAGATGACACTGAAATGATTTAAAGACAATACTGCCCTGGATGGAGGTTACTGGGAAAGGCCTCGGGAGTCACCTCGCTAACTAACTTCACTGATGGCCTTGCTGCAAATCAGCAGAGTCCACTGACGCTTGATGAAATTAAATCGGGAAGCACATCCAACACAGCGAAGACCAGAATATTACACAAGAAAAGGTTATGACTTGAGGACTAGAATAACAAGAACAGAACTAAATCCTAGAGTGTAACAGGAAAACTCTGAATTTCTGCAGTACATTCAGGGTTTACCGCTCAGGAGTTACAGAGGAGGAGACAGACTGATGCATTAGTCAGGATGGCAGAACCAAAGGGATGCAGCTGTGGAAGTGGCAAACATGATCTTAATATGTTGTTCAGGCTGTTTGTAGAGATAAGGAAGTAATAAACGGCATGCTAATAGCTCTGCAAGACCTCAGCTGGAATTGCATGTACAACTGCACCACATTACAGAAGAAATAACGCAGTCGCGAACAGATGGAGGCGGCAGCTCGCAGAGCGACCGCAGGAACGGATGTTCTCCAGCACACCACCAAGGAGCTTTAACTGAGCCATACGTGTTCGGGCTGGAAGGCGGCGTGAGCACGCGCGCGTGTGCGCGGGAGGACGTGCGCAGCGGCAGAACGCAGGCACTCAGCCCATGGAAGCAGCCAGGCTGCAAACCAGGTCCCGGGGAGGAAGCTGCTACGTTAATATTTAGAAAGCAACGCCTGCACCAGCAGTAGAGGAGAGGCAGCCTTCATGACCCAGCATTAACGTTGCTAACAAGAGGTAACTCAGGCGACCCTAAATATACATAAGATCTGCTGTGGCAGATTTACATTTCCAGTCTGGATACCTTTCAGTAAACACTGACAGAGCAGCTTTCCACCTCAGACACTTCTGCTCCAGAAAACGACGAGGTTCCTGTGGACAGAGGCACGCGAGGCTGAAAGTCTGCTCCGTGCAGCGTTCTGAGGGAACAGGCAAGGAGGAGACCGCATACCGCTGGAATCGGCTGCACGCGTGCTACGCCACAGCGCCAGAACTGATCATGTTGTCCTGTATATTTAACAAGCAAATACTTCTCTGCTTCCTCCAAGCTGGGCTTCTGGGAGACATCAGTGCAGCAGTTGTCGCGCAAGCCTCAGGCCACGCTAACGCAAGTGCAGTAACAGTTCATTGGTTTGTAAGTTAACTTTCCTACTTTTCCCTGTTTATTTCTTTTGCTGGAAGATAAGTCAACAGGCCAAAGTGATTGTGCCATTTATTATGCAACTGTTTGTCAGTTAATATTTGTGTTCCAGCGAGGCAAGGACCAGAGAAGTGATGCCTCAGCAGCTGCCCTCCCTGCTCGGTACGGGAGCAGAGGGGGTGCAGAGGTACCCCACGCAGGTCACGGCGCGGCCGCAGCACCCTCCAGGCTCCGCCAGTCTCCAGATCTCAGCCGAACCGAGCCAGCCTCGCCCCCGTCCCTACGCGCTCCTACTGCTCGTGACTGGTACCTGCCACCGTAGACCTCTCTACAGCCACAGAACAGCACACACGGGTAAACACAGCCTTTCTAAATTTAGCCCTGCTTCTCCTTTCTCCCACCTCTCCCTCCACAGCATGAGAATAATGGTGGCAATCTCTTCTGGCAGCAAGCAGAACTAAAAGGATTAATCTGCTACATCTCTGTAGAAGTACTTCAATAATTAAGAGGAGCAACTGCTGAACAAGATTAGCAATAGACTAGAACAAAATATAATAAGCAATAGGGACCTCTACAAAAGCATGCATCGAGGTGTTACACCTGCCATCCTGGCCATCCAGCACCCCAAAGTACAGGCCTGCTGCTTCGCCCTCCGCTGATGGTCAAAAGGCATCCGATGTTGGTATTTCTTATTCCTTCTGCTCTCTCCTCCATCACGTGCCACTGCTGCTCTTCCTTACACGCTCACCAAATCCATTTGCGCGTTATTTTTTGCTAGACACCTCACTTTTGAAATGCATGAAGGAAGCCAGTGTTGCTGAAAGGCTTCACGGACGCTGAGCGGTCAGGTCCCCGGAGGTCCCCCGACGGGCTCCCCGGCCACGTCACCTCCCAGCTCTGCCTACAGCCACTGCACAGAGCGGCAAGTACCCACAGTGGGCACCTGCTGCTTGTCCTGGCTCGGGACCGCCAACGGGAACATCTGCCTCAGGACAAGAGCTGGGCAGGGGCGAACAGGCACACCGTGCCCAGAGCTCCCCGCCCGGGCAGGCACATCCAACAAGGAGAGCAGGGCAGTATCGGACTGGCGGCTAGCAAAGCCACGCGATCCACCACGCGCTGGGCCCGCAGGCAGCCTGCACCGCGCAGCGGGAACGCCAGGACAGGCACAGGGCAGCCGGAGCCCCTCGCCTGCCCCTGCTCCAGGCTGAGCCCTGCTTTAGCAGGAGTCTGAAGCCGGTGCGACACCTTCGCGCCGCAGCCGCAGCCCTGTGCTGGCTATTCCACCAGCGTTTAGGAACGGCTTCCTCTCGTTACAAGCAGACGCCCCGGCGCAGCGCGGTGCCCTCCTGCGTGGCAGGTCTGGAAACAGATGCTGCCCGGCTCCAGAGCACAACGGTTCCTCTCCTCCACACCCTGCAGAGCCAAGGCAGCTGCACGCAGGCTACACAAACTGCCAGCACAGAGCAACAGATATATTTAAAACACAACCTGCAATATGACCTAAATTTTACTTCTGCAAAATGAAAATAGTAGCTGCAAGTGTATTCCTCACGCATCACATTTTCTTTGTTTCCTTTATATTTAGGACATGGGTTTTCTACCCCTCCCATGAGGTTCAGGCACACAGGAGAAACACAAAGGGAACAGCGCACCAAAAAGCAACACCACAGCTAACGGGAGGAGATTTTCTTTGGAGCGTTTAAAATTGTTTGCCAGGCAACATATTAAACCAGCAAGAGCTGCAATTAAAAACCTGTGGGAGTTTCATTGCCCCAGCACATTAGGGGCTGAGAGGACTGTCCACTTGGGCCTTCCGACTCCTCAGGGCTCCCGCAGAACTGCGGCACCAGCACCTGATGCTCCGGCCGAGCACGTCAGCGGGACGCCGATTCCCCGCTCTCTCCTTCCCCTCCCTCCTCATCTCGTATCAGTACTCCAGCTCCGTTCTCATCCCATCCTTACTCCTTCGTGTGCTAGTCCCCGTTTTAGGGAGTTAGGTCTTCCAAGAAATATCCTGGATGTTAATTTTCTCAAAAGTCTTTGGCAGCAGATGATCCTAAGTTTTTCTTAAAAGGTATGTGTGGACGCAAGAAGGGCCATCGGAGCTCAGCTGTGCTCGTCCCAGAAAACAGAAAAGCGGGGCAGGAGGAATCCAGCTGCTCTGGCCCAGAGGTCCCGGGCACTTCAAGCTTTCAGGACGCGGGATGGAAGGACCAGAGCACCCACGTTCCCTCTTCTTCACCGAGTACACGCAAGAAAAGGAAACGTACCTGCGCAAAGTTAATCCCACGTGAGACCAGCTCTCTAGAGCGAAGGCTTCCCGCCGCCCCATGGAAGCCGGTCCCTACCTGCCAGTCCCAGCAGAGCAAGGCCTCGCGCGGGGGCAGGCACCCGTCCCTCCTCCCCTCCGCGGGCGGGTGCATTCGGAGGAGCATCGTCACCATCACACCTGCAGCTCCGAGGCCGAGGGAAGGCGCAGGTGTAAAGGAGAGCCCAACAGCGGTTTAGCAGGAGCTGCACCTCTGGGAATGGATTCGATGTCAAGTGTCAGCAAGTAAATTGCTATTGGCTTCTCAATAAGCAGCAGTAGTGAGCTAAGTGTTTCCCTGTGTTGTGCAGGCTCTCTCCGACTCAATACAGCAGTATTGACAGCACAATCACGGGGTAATCCAGGCTCCACTAATATCTCAGCACTTCCTCATTGAAAATACACTTTCCACTTGGACACCAGCCCATTAGTGCAGGCTGACATCGCAAGCGACCCCCCCGACCGGCCAGGACACGCAGCAGCACAGCCCCCAGCCGCTCCCCAGGGCACGGCCCAGAGGACCACAGAAAAGGGGCTCTTTTTGCAATGAGAAATCACCAATGGAAAAAGGATGAAAGGTAATCAAAAAGTCTTTACAACTCAAGTCTCTGTAGGTTCTGAGAAGAAATGGTTATTTCCTTGCTAGACAGCAGCAGTTCATTCAGGGAATTAACTCTCCTCTTGCCCCTTACCCTCCGATTGTCATCCTTCCCTGCTATCTTATCTCTAAACTTAGACCGCAGATTCCTCCAGGCAGAAGCCTCTCTCCTTTCATTCACTGAAAACCAGAGACCTGCTCCTGCATGGCAGAAATACCTACACCCTACTCCTGTACTACAGGGCACGGGCGCTCCGGCAGATCGCTGACGCTCCTCTGCTGGCAAGGGCGCCTGCGATAGACGCTGCGCTGGGCGTCCGCAGGCGCTGGGGGTGCCTTCACCTGGAGGAGGCCTCCGGAGCGCTCTGGCAGCCACCGTCACGGCACGATGCAACTCTTTTTAACGGTCTCTGTCACTACGCACGCGTGTGCTCTGGTACCCAGCTCTGATGTAAGCGCCGATCTTGACTGCAACAACTGGATGAAGGACTCTCACTGAAAATTAGGTTGTTCGTTTGTTTTGGATCGTATAATAAAAATCAACAAGTCCCAAGTACACGGGAGTATTTCTTTTTGTCCTAATATAGCACTGCCACCCATAAACCTCAAAACACAGCAAAAAGCGGACAAGCATCCCTATTTTACATGATGTAACTGTGTTCCAAGTTCAACGTCATTGAAAAAGTAGGGCCGAAAGTGCCACACGATCTCAATCAAGGTAGCGCTTCACCTGCGACATTTGGACAGAAGCTCGCATCACGGCTCCCAGACTGAAGCATCACATCGCACAGACTGGTTCCAAAAAGGTTATGCTCTTTTTCTAAGAGCGCAAGCCATAACAGGGACTGGTAATCAGACACGAGCAGAGGTTGGTTGCAAGGCAGAGCAGCATCAGAAAATATGAATTTTTCCTAAAACGGCTGCTCTAGAGCTGTAAGGAACAGACGGGGTCCCGGGGGTCACCAAGAAGCTTTTGGGACGCGCTGGCATAAGCAGGCGCTGCCATGTGCACGGGAAGCCCCGAGGCTTTCGCTGGGGAACAGGAGCCTTCCCCCCACTTCAAACCCGCTGGCGGTAAGAAAAGTCGTCCACGCCGCCTGGGTCTTTGGATGAGTGGGAGGCAGAGGGAGGCAGGCAGAAGATGACAGACTAAGGTAAGTTTAAAACCAGCAGGCTTTAACACAGTTAAAACACACATATGTGAAGAACACACAAAATATCTTAACCATGCACGTTTTAGCTTCTTGCTTAACTCACTACAAACGTACTAGCTAGTTTAGCAAGGCGGAGCACCTTGAACTACGTAACAAAAATGACAGTTTGCTCATTTGCAGGTATCTAATGTTACCAACAATGTGAAGACAAAATCAGAAAGTGAAAAGCAATAAAAAAAATCCTCCTGGAGGATCCTCTCGGGTTGGACCAACCGCCTTGCGTGCTGCTAGGGCAGGTTCCCAGCGGGGCCCGCGGAGCCGCTCACGTCGCAGCGCACGGGATTCACCCACGCCCCCTGCCCTGAACTCGGCCAGCACAGGCAGGCGGCTCCACGTTCCCCACATTCAAAGTTGCATTCACGTGGAAAGCTGGTGCCTCACAGTATGCAGCACAGAAACGGGATTGCAGAACGGGTTCACAGTTCAATTTAGCTTTAATCTATTTTGGTAACAATAACAGCAAAACCAGGAGGGCAGACGCTTCGAGGAAGGCCAGCCACACAGCAGCACACCCAAGGCCTCCTGCCACCCCATACAACTTTTCCTAAAGACCGTGCCACAGCGATTTCACTGCCGTTGCTGCCATAGAAGACAAGTTAATCTAAGGATGCCTTTTACGTTTTGTAACCGCATCCTGAGATGCCTGGCACAATGCCAGACCCTTACCAAAATGACTAAGTTCTGTTGCGTCCTAGCACCAACAAGTAGCATCTTCCACCTCACCAAGGCCGTAACAGCACCAAGAGGAGAACAGCAGATAAACATCGAGACGTGGAGCGCTTCCAACAGCAGCGCATCCCACAACCCAGTTCCCAGCCGGCCCCGAGCCGCGCTGTCCCGCTGGACACGGCACGCTGCAGCTAAGAGCTGAGCAGGAGCCTTCGGAAGAGAACCTCTCCAGCACGGCCATGCTGACGTTAAATTGCCAGGATTATGAAGGCAAGGTCAGGGAGCCTCTGCCGCAGACAGGGAAGGTTATTCGGTCTGTGGTCAGATGAGGAACAGAGATCTGGTTAGGAAGAGGTTAATGCTGCTTCAGCCTGCAATCTGATAAATGGCTCTGCAGAAAGCAGGTTCTCTCACTTTGAGATATGATGTCACTAACCTTTATTGATCCACAATCAGAGAACTTTGCTTATCTCTCTCCCGTGATATGCTGCCCTCCTGTACTCAACTAGTGTTTAATACACTGCTGGGCATCTTGCACTCTTTATAGCTCACACCACACCTCCGCCAGGCCGCCGGGGACAATATTTTACAGGCTGCGCCAGCCCAGCTAGCTTGAGGGATAAGCCACAGGCGTGCATCCCTCCCGCCCCACCGTCTCCTGCACTGGGAACCTGCATTTCAGAGAACTCTTACACGCCTCTATTGGAATACCTCGTGAGAAGAGGGGGCAAACAGTGCAGCTGCGGTCCAGCGTGGTCTTACAGCCTTGGGTACGGTAGCGGGTCTTCAGCCTGAAGCCGAGGCGAGCACGTGCCCTCTGAAGTTACTGTTCCCATGGGAGTGTTTATTTTTACCCAACTTTTACTATTTTACAAAAACGACACTTCACTTTTAGCCTCAACTTCCTTTTTAATATTTGAGGTGAAACATGAAGTTAGGTGACTAATACAAGAACTATAAATTAACCATTTATTCCTACGTGGCAGCAAAGCATTTGCTGTTGATCGTATGCACCAAATCCAGTGGGTTTTGTTTCCAATATACTAGTGATGCCAGAAAACAGCTGAATTCCAGGCAGCAAAGTCTGTCACCTAAACAATTAGATCAGCCATGTGCAGAGACAACCGGAGAGGAGCTTCAGAGAGTCTCAACGCCAGCAGGCAACCCTATCTGCTCTTTTTCTGCTAGACAGTACACAAAGAAGTTGCCTATGAACCACTCCCGTGCATTTCTGGGTTTTTACTCAGCTGTACCCTTACCAGAGAAAAGCCCGTGCGTCAGTGGGGACGGACGGGTGCAAAGCTCCCCCCGCACAGCGCGCGGCCGGCGCAGGACGGCAGAGCCCCCCGCACAGCGCCCGCACCCCCGAACCAGCCGTGCCCCGCACCCCCAGGGCCCCCCCAGCCCGGGCTGGGGAAGGAGCGGACACTGCGGCGAAGCGCGGGAGGTGCGGAAAGACCTTTACACATAAGAGTGCAAAACTCCTGACGTTACAAGAAATGACAGCGTAAGGCAGAGAAAAGGCCAAGAACAAGACAAAGGTATTTAAAAGCAACAAATGGCAGAAAGAAGTACATCGGGTGCTCCTGCCTTACACTACCAAAAGCAAAGTGGCCCTCGCTTACACTGCAAGGCTGCTCTCACTCATGATGGGAAACCCCGCGCCCCCAGCCACCCCTGAGGCCAAGAGATTAGAGAGGCTCAAAACCGTACTGGAGGCACTGGAGAGGTGGAGCGAAACATCTCAAGATTTGTTCTGAAGGTTATGTGAACCTGTCTGGTTCAATGGATAACTGGCCTTGTGAAGCTTTGGAATGGAGACAGAGTGGTAAGTTTTCCAACTTACAGGTAATTGTTATAAAATAGCTGTGACCTATTTTACTCATTATCCACCAAGCCAAAAAAAATGCACTCTTGTACCACTGCAGGACAAGTTTTAGGTTAGGAGTTCAGGTTTTCCCTGCTAGCTACGAGGGACGAAGCACTGGCACGGGCTGCCTAGCAAGACCGTGAGGACAGTCCGCCATGGTCTCAGCAACATCACTCCCTTGGTCCAGCAAGAGTCCCCTTCCAGACCTGTCCTTCTACGACTGTAAATACACTGCTATGCAGACAGGTCAGAGAAGAAGAAAATTAGGAAGAAATGTCCATTTTGCACAGGGCAAATTAGTACAAATTACTCTTCTGATGCAGTCTAGTGATTCTTATAGTTTCAGACACGCACTGAACTTTCTTTTTTTAATTAAAGGTCTTTTGAACCACGTGCTTCTTAAAATAGTAAATTACACCCTTCTCCAATTTGTGGAAATACGTTAGGAACGCTGTCCAAATTACCAACCTGGGCAGAGAGCATAAAAATCCCAAACTTAGATTTCCTGCAAGTCAAGAGACTTTTGAATTAGAGGTTTTGGACAGTAACCCATTAATACTCCTGCTCAGTCGTTAAGTTCACGTACAGAGCACCAAATACTGCAGGATCCAAAGAAGGAGACACGCAAGGGCTGGTGGCTGAGCTGTGCTCTGTCCCTTTGACAGCTCGAGAGAAATCGCCACCAACCCACGACGAAAACACTTCAGCTGATCCTGATCCTAAAAGCAAACCTGGATAGACACAGAGGTGCTGCTAATGAATGGTTTTCATACCGGTGCTGTCTCTCCCTGTCAAGTGCCATGCAATTTTACGATGAAAGTCACCTCGGGTGACTCCCCGCTCCGCAGAGAGCTACGGACAGCAGCTCCAGCCTCAGCCAACAGAAACGTGCGGAAAAACAAGCTGAATCCCCGGTCCGTTACCTGCACCAGCTAAAACGAGTGAGGAATTATCTGCCATCCACAAAGACTCACAAACCTTTCAGTCCAACCCTGGACCACGGAACCCCAGACTGCAGCCAGGAGGGCGCGCAGGGAACCGGGTCCCCGCGAAGCGGCAGGAGGTCGGGGAGGCGCTCCCACCCAGGCTGGGGAGATGCTCCCAGAGCTGCACCGCACGGGGTCTGCGGGCCCCGGCACAGGCCCGCAGGACCGCGACCCAGGGGCTGGGAGCCAGCCTGGACCGCCCGCAGGGTCTTCCCTGGCCACCGGCACCTTTCGGCCACACCACCCTGCACCCCAGGGACCAGGGACCAGCACCGCTGAGGCAGGCCTAGCACACACCACCTCCATCAAGCAATTACCTTAAAGCAATCCCATCAGCACGTGGGGTGCTGAAATGCCCTTTCCTGTACTGACCACAACCACCACAGTCAGCAGCGCACCGCTTCCAGAGAACCCCTTCGCTGCTTCAGGCCATCCACTACGGCAGTAATTGAACGGTCACAAGCTGCTGAAACAAAGTTCGCGCCTTCAGTTGGAGACAGAGCAAAAAACCCCAAGCAAACCCTGAAAACTTATTTAGGAAACAGTAGAGAAACCTTGTTCCAACCTGCCCTTGCCTCAGGCCTTGGCATCGTCAGGTGTGAACAGGATTCAAATATCTCAAATAATACACAAAGGACTGAGTCAGCTTCAACCTTTTTAAGATCTTCTTTTTTGAGGATCTGGTCAACACTGAAGACTTTCTTCAGCTTTCCCACTGCTGCTATTTCAGTAGTGCTTACATCTCTGCTAACCAGGGGAGGCAACCTGGTGCCCAAGAGGCTGCTCCTCTTGACTTTCACCATCGCTACTCGCGCTGTATGTTGAGCCACCAGAAATTTAAAGAAACCATTCAGACAGTTCGACTGCTCAGATGTTTCCTCCACAAAAAAGCTTTTGGTGTAAGTATATCCTGCTGCAGCTCAGCATCTCCTCTCCATTATGGATGGATCATGAGACTCAGCAAATCCCTGCCAAAACAGAAGTACTTGGAAGAGTTACAACTTTTAATGTACATCCTATACGATAACTTCACAACATCAGGGAAAACACAATTCAATATAGCTAGCACAGACGTGGCCAGATAAAGAACTTAACTTCTGGAGGATATGTCTTTTAGACATAAGCATGTTCCAGGGCAGTCTGACGGGGCTGTCTCGTACCAGTCTCGGCTACTAATTCCTACCAAGGTATTTCTGGAAACTGGAGCTGCCTCGAAACAGATGCTGCCGGATGCCCAGCAGAAGACATCACTGCCCAGAGCACTCTGCACAAGCTTAGGATAAAAAAATGATAATACTATGGGCACATCTTCACCCGCCTAGCAGTTCCATAACAGCGAGTACCTTCACTCCACTGGATTTAACAAAAGGAGGAGTTTTATTTATTTTTTTATTTTAAAAACCCTTCACCACAAGACCCCAGTCCTCTGCCCAGCCACCGGCCCACTCTGTAGGTGAATTCCCAGAAACATCCCCACTTTGAGCCCTGTAAACCCAGCAACGACGCTGTGCTTGCGGCCGCTCCCCCGCCCCAATAAAAGCCCGAACGCAGCCAAGGGGGCGGCCAGAAGCCCTCCGGCTGACCACACCGCTCTGCGCATCCATCGGCGCGATGCGGCGGGAGCCCGGGCTGTGCCCCAAGAGGCAGAGCAGGAAGGGGAGAGCTTTTTCTTTTCTTTATTTAAAAGGTGCTGCTGGAGGTAGAAACACATGAAAGTCTGTGTAGGACAAGGGAAGGAATTATCCCTCCCATTGATTTTCGCTCTGGGGTATTAGAAAGAACACAGCATTTATCTGGAGATTTCTTCCCAAAGCTAACTACGGACTTTCAAACGTAAATGAGACTTGAAAGGGGCTTATCGGCCGAGGATCTGCTGAAACCTCACCAGAAGGTGGGAGCCCCAGTGGGAGCTCTCTGATCCATCCTCCCTCTGGACAGCTGAAAGCCCCACTCTCAGCCCAGCCCCAAGCGGGCAGCGGAGCGGGCACAGCCCAGGGAAGGCAGCGGGGCAAGAGCTGCAGGACAGCGGGGTTCCCCACATCCCTCCTCTTCCAGCAAGCGTCCCTTCAGACCGGCCCACCGCTGCCACAGGGACCCACGAGTCCCCTTCTGCAGGGCCATGACGCCAACGGCATTGGGACGTTACAGCGTCAGCCACCCCGTGCCATGAAAGGGCTGGGGGCAGAGCGTCCCAGCTATGGCTGGATGCAGCCCAGGGACGTGGGCTCGCTGCCCTTTTAAGCTGTCTCCATCCTCTCGTGGCCAAGGCTACGCCCTGGGAACCGCAGCAGGACAAACCCTGACCCGGAGAAACCCTTCTGCGAGACTCCCAAACACGTAACCGCCTTGCTGCTGCCCCCAAAGCCGTTCCCGCAGCCCCCTCTGCCCCGCGCGGGCTCTGGCTGCCACGCCGCAGCCTGGCTCGCTGGGAAAAACCTCTGAAGCCTTGTCTCCCGTCCGCTGTCTTTCCCAGGTTGTAATTGGTGAGGCAGGAGATTAGAAATATCGGCAGCCTCTAAGTAAGACTTTAATTTACTGGCAGATCAATAGCGCTAGGGTTATATTGGCAAAGTGTCTACAACTCTATTGACTCACGCAATTCCTCTTATCAATTTATCAGAAATCTGGAAGCCAGAAGATATTGTTTGAAGAAAAAAGGCAGCAGGAGTTTGAACACTTAGCATGGGCTGCCCAATCAGGCTCTCAGCACTAAGCATTTTACAGCAGATGTATCTACTGCAAAGGAGGCTAATATATGATATGATTAAGAGCTAACTTGCTTCCTCACATGCCACGCAGCCTTTTCAAGTTGCTTCTCACCTCAGACCTTTGCACTGAGAGAGTCACTAGGACAGACACAGTCCCACCAGCCCAAATCGAATAAGAAAAACATGTATTTCACACCACAAGATCCTAAATTCAGACCCTCCTGCCTGGAGCCTACCCAGGCTGACCTCGGTTTCCTATAAAATCTTAGCTTTATGAAGTTAAAAAAATGAAAATGAGAAAGGGAGAGGTTTGTCTCCCAAACCTTATTTCCCACCCTCGAATGAAGAGTTCAAAGCACAGGGACCGTCTCCTTTTCCCGCTACAGCCGGACGGCCGGAGCAGGCGCGCAGCAAACCTGCTGCTGTCCGACAGCGGGACGGACCTGGTCTGGGGGGAGCCGGGGGAGAGAACGGGGCACCACAACCCAGCCTCACCCCTGCTGCGCATCCCCCCCAAACCCCATCTTAGTCCTTATCCCGCTGTGCCGGAGGGTCTGCCCCTCCGTGGGGTACCCAGGCAGAGGCACTCGGTGGGAGCGCAAGCGGCAGGGATGGCAGGACGGCCGCTCCTCGCCAGGCCGGGGTCAGCGCAGGGAATTTCGTGAGTTCGAGCTCCTGGCTACAGCCCAGCTCCCCCCCGCTGCGGCCCCACCGCCATGAGATGTCCCTCTCGAGAAGCACTAGACAGCAATGACCTCCTAACAGCTCAAATATGAGCTTGCACTTGTGCCGCCTTTGAAAAGGAACTCTTTATCAGCAGCGGGTGGGAACGCGTCCCACCCCATCTCCCTACTGAAGGAGACGAAGCGAGCACGTGGAGACCCCCACCGACCCCTTGCTCTCCCAGCCTCACCCCAACCAGAGGTCACAAAACTCATCCCCCCCCAGCGAGGTGGAGCAGTCTGGCAGGTTACACACCTCCTCCTTAGCATCAGAATGGAGCAGGAACCGCCTGAAACCCCGGGGCCGCCTCAGCTCCATCCACCCTGCGGCTCCTCCGCTCCATCCAGGCCCCGCTCCAGTCTGTAACAGAGGTAGCCTGATGCCACAAGGAGAGGAGTTGAACTATCTAGTTGAAGGTGGTCTCGTTGAAGATGTCCCTGCCCGTAGCAGGGGGCTTGGACTAGATGACCTTTAAAGGTCCCTTCCATCCCAAAGCATTCTGTGATTCTCCGATATACATTGAACACTCCCGTAACCAAGTGAAAGCTGCTAGGTGGCACCCAGGGCCTCTGCAGAGCTCTGCGCACTGCTGGGACCACACAGCTCGGGGCCCCCTGCCCCAGGGCAGCCCCGGCTCCCCAGCGCACCCCAGCCCCGCATCCCACCCCGGCCGAGGCTGCGCTGCCCGGGCAGCGCACCAGGGCTCAGGCTCAGCTCCCTCTTCAAAAGAGACCAACTCAGCTGTAAATAAAAAAGTTTCAACTAGATTGGAGACATCCCAACTGCTTAATGGCTCTCCTCTTTTTAAATGCAGATTTGAACTTTTCACCCAGGGTCGGGCAGCTGGAGCCCAGCCCGGCCCCAGCAGGGACCAGGCGCCGGAGTCTGCTCCGCTCTGTGCGTGGGCCAGGCAGCAGCATGGACCACAGCAGCCCCGACCCCCGGCAGCGCAGACCCCGGCACCCCGGCCCCCAGCACCCGGCCCGCAAGGTGCGGCAAAGCCCTGAAAAGCCGCTTGGCTGCACGGACCCCTCTGCCCACGGCTTTACTGGGGGAGGTGATGCCAGGGGCCAACTCGCGTTTGGAGAGCGCTAGTGACTCAGCCTGCCTGTCCCAACTTTAACTTAGCTGGGAGGTCCTGAGCAGAAGTCAGAGTTAAAGAAAACCTCACGGGAGTCCTACCCTGGAGGAAAAACTGGGTCTTTCACTGCAGGCTTCGCAGCAGGCTCTCACAGCTGAGTTTAACAAGACCACGGCAACCCAGAGCATGGATTCAACATTTCCAGAGCACGGATTCAACATTTCCAGCCAACGCTTACAAAGACGCCGTCCCCCAGACTGCTGATGTTCAAAGCTGCTGCTCAGGGAAGCACATTACCTGCTCCTCTGGGGAGAAGTTTCAGATGTTCAGCTGCTCATTAAGGTAAACAGGTATTTAGGTCTTTCTTCCAACAGGAAAGTATTTTGGAAAGGAAAAACAAAAGAGCAATCTGGTCATAGTGACAGAATCTAAACTCTGTTCCCCAGGGTGACATTGGGCAAGTTGCTTATCCACACCGTCTGGGTGCGAGTGCTCCTCGGACCAGAGCCCCGCGTACCGCTTCTCCCGCGGGAACCGGCGCTGACAGCACTCAGCCCATCTCCTGCCGACCCAGGAGCCTCTGTCCCCACCCTGTCTCCAAAACGTCACCCTTCTGAGCAGAGCTCGGGCAGTGCTGGCACACCTCTCCAGGTGAACCCCCGCATCCCCCAGAGCCCACGGCGAGGATGCGGCCCCACACACCGCAACCCCGCGAGCAATCTCGACCCCTGCGCAGCAGGGCGACAGGCGTCCCTCCGGTACGGCTTCCATCGGCTGCCAGAGCCTGCATCCAAACCAAGCACTTTGAGGAAGCCTTGAGCAAGCCAACCAGAAAGGAGAAATCAAAGGAGGGAAAGCCGTGGGAAGGCAGGCAGGGGGAGGAGTGCTGGGGAGCACCAGTAAGCTCTGGAATAAGCACCTTCAGCATTTGCTATGGATGCTCAGAGGGACAAAATCTCTCTCTGAACTTTTAAAACTTGTCTATGATCTGGATTAAAGGATGCCTTCTCCATCATTGTGGAAAGCTCCCAGAGGCCACAGGACACCCAGCCCGGGCCAGCAACCCCCACCTGGCACTCAGCACATCCCAGCCCGCAAACCACCACCAGTGGCATCAACGGCCCGTGCGGTGCCACTCTGCGGCCACACCGAGCCCGCTTCTCACCGAAACCCCAAGGGTTAGAGGCCTCCAATAAAAAGTTTCTGCTCTTATTGTTCCAGATCCAAAACACCTCCGTGCAGGGTCCCTCGAGTACCAAAGCCGGCACAGGGGAGGGACGGAGGCACGTGGCTGGGGCAGCGGGAGAGTGGGGGGCCCGACTCCTCCTGCAAAGCTTAGGGCGGGCAGGCGCTGCCCCAGCCCACCTCCCGGCAAAGCCTGCCCGAGGCAGGCAGCTGCCTGCGGGACAGGGGAGCCGGCCGGCGGAGGCCCTGTCCTGGAGCACAGCACTTTTGCTATTCACGTCCTCGTGCTAATCTTCCCGCAGAAGGACCGTCTTCTGCGCAGAAAAGTCTAGAAGCAGAAAGGCAGGGCGGGGGGCAGGGGAAGGCATCTGCCTGTCCAACCCCCCCAAGTGCTGCTATGAACAGCAGCGGTGACTTGCCACAGCGGATGAGCTTTAGAAAACCACCCATGACAAGTGTGGTAGGAGAGTTTCGTACACCAGGAATAATTGCCTCTCCTGGAGCTTTAATCATCGGGGTTGCTATGAGAAACTGACTTTTCTCCCCTTGGATTAATCAAAACCATGTTATTCAGCGTGGCAGCAGGACAGGTCTGCAATTCCACGTCCCTTTGTCTTGCAGGATGTGAAATGGAAGAGTAAAAGAGGGGAAAAACACATCTCCCGGGTCTAAAACCCAACAGTGACAAAGACCACTGGGCATGAGAAGAGTTTCTTCAACTCAGAGGGGCACTGGAGTAGGAAGCCAAAATAAAACACTCCAAACACCCTCCATTTCACTAGCCATCAGGTGATAATGAAAATATGCAGCAATCAGGGCTCTAGAAGCTGGTAAAAGCCTCTTGACCAGCTAGCCACCACTTCTAGATGCTTTCGTATCAGGGTGTGGAGCTCCAGACTAACTTGGGTACATCCCCCCTTCCAGCTGGATGCAACACTCCAGAAGTTACTCCATTCCACCTCAGATTTACTCCTCCACCATCGCTCAATAGGGCACCAAGGCTTTAAATATGAGCATGGTGGAGCAGGGTGACAAGAGGCAACCTAGGGGCAAAGGGTTACCAGTTTCCACCTGGGACTTGCCAGGCCCTGGCCTCAGACTGTAAGTTGTTTCCTTCCCATGAGCTGGGTGGTACCTCAACCTCTCATATTCCATTTAAGCCATTTTATTGCCCAAAGAACTCGCAAGCTAAATAGCGTGCAAGTAGAAGATATGGAAGTAAATAAAGGTAAGAGCCCAAAATACAAACTTGTGAAGTACCTGGCACAAGGGGAGAGAGAATCACCGCCTCTCCTGAGGAGAGCCCCCCTGCCCGAACACCTGCGGGCACTTCAGACAAGCACTGCTCTTACCCAGGACAGTCGGTCCCCACCTCAAGCCACCCAAGGGACCTGTATGCAGCTCCCGGTGCACGGAGCCCATGGAGACCTACCCCGGCCCCGAGGGAGGGCTGCGCCGTGCAGCTCCCTTCCTCCACGCAGGGCAAGCAGTGGGAGCCCCAGCAGGGATCAGAGGCTGCAGCAGGCTCAGGCTCCTCTGCTCTGCGCCTGCAGCCCAGAAGCCACGGCCCTACCTTCCAGGGTCAAAACAAAGACTCAAAAGCAAAAGAAGTTGACTCAGTAACTGTGAAAAAGCCTTGGCTCGAGGGCAGAAAGGAGGAAGGGTGGGACAAGCATGCAGAGCGCAGAACGGTGATAGCGCAAGACGCTCGCAGGACTGCCTGGGCTTCTAACGCTGGCCGGGAACCACAGCCGTGGCACCCGGAGCTGCTCCTGCCCGGTGGTACCCAGGGTCTCCTACTGCAGCCCCCACCTTCTGCCCCTGCCCCAAAGCAAGGCAAGTAACTTATCCAACCTGCAACTCTTGCAGCTCTGGCAAAAGCAAACACCTGCAGGGACCACAAAAATAAGATGGAAGGAAAGATCAAAACGAGCAAAATCCTTGAGCCCAACCGAGGACACAAAGACGCCGTTCCCGGGAGAAGAGGAAATGCCTGCCTTCCCCTCCGCACAAGCAAAAATCCAACTCCCAGCTGATGTCAAAGGCCAGCAATTCCCACTCCATCCTTGTCGTGCCCAGGTCACCAGACAGGCCCTCAGAACCTCTCGTCTGGTGAGAATCATTCATCTGATTGCATCCAACAGCCTCAGTCTTGACATTAGAAAGCAAACACTCTGCATTTCCAGGACATGAAGAGTTGGTTTGTTTCTCCTCCTCCACAAAGCAGCAACTACCAGAGTCAGGCAGCAAAACGCTCACCCAGACGCCCAAAGCATCCAGCTACGGCAAGCACCCTGACCAGCTCCTGAAGGCACACAGAACAGTCAGCTTTCCCCCGAGGCTCACGACCGTCTCCGGCCAGTTCGTGCAACTGGGCCCGAACTCCCCAAAGGAAACCTGCAGCAGAGCACAGCCCGGCTCCCGCACGTGCGCTGCTCCCGCAGAGCGCCCGACGACTGTCCTTCCCGCGCCTCGGCATTGCCCGCGCAGCAGGGCCGCGGGGACCCTCGGCGCAGGCAGCGGGGATGCTGGCGCGGGGGAGTGGGTGGAGCGGGTCAGACAACCGAAATGGGGAGAATAAAGACCTTTTGCTAAAGCTCCAGGAAGCAAAGAGAAAAAACGCTAATTAACTCAGCAGCAAGTTGTTAGTATTTGCATATAAATGCAGCCACAAATCATTACAAACAAGCCAGGACAAGCCAGGCCCATTAGCATACACAGATCCAGCCGGACAGCCGCTCGGTGGGTCACTGAGCAGAGGCAGGCTGCCAGCCGCTCCTGGGGGAGGGCAGGGGGAAAGGGGCCTTATCTCCGCAAACACTCCTACTACC
Source organism: Platalea leucorodia (assembly GCF_965183815.1). Taxonomy (NCBI): domain Eukaryota; kingdom Metazoa; phylum Chordata; class Aves; order Pelecaniformes; family Threskiornithidae; genus Platalea; species Platalea leucorodia. Next base: position 57,118,509 of record NC_138830.1, on the reverse strand, counting down.
AGCAGCAACAGAAGCCACGGGGATAAGGTTTCTCTCCATATGAAACAAAGGAACGGGATAAATCCGTCAGTCCCACTCAAGAGCAAAATAAGAGCTGGCAAGAGAAAACCCAAAGCGGTGACTCCCCACCACGGCAGCCGCGCTCCTCCTCGCCCGGGACGAGGGCGGAGCGGGCACCGCAGCCGGAGGAGCATGAGCCTCGCAGCAGCGACAGCGATGCCCCATCGAGTACCAGGGGGTCGCAGCGGCCGTTCAGCACCTCCCGTCTCTCCCCTCCTGCTGCAGCGGCCGTCGCAGGTCCCTGGGCCTCCACCACCCACAGACACGCCATGGGTGAAGCACCTGGCTCGCGGCTGCTGGGTCCGACTGCCGCAACCCCATCTGGTGCAGCCCAAAGGCAAGCGAAAGAGGCGAGCGTTCAGGAGAGCCTGGAGACCAGAGGTGTGACTCCTTGAGACACCGTACAGCCACAGGAGCCTTCACCTCAGAGCTCTCCCTCCAAGGAGGAGGCAGAAGGCAGCAAGCATCACAAATATCAAATCACACACCTGATGCGCCAAAAGAACATGCCCAAAAGCCAGAAATGGTAAAAACGACCTGAACAGAACAAAATCCAGGGCTATTACTGTAGTTCAACAAGTTCACCCTTCCAAAAGCCAGAACTAGAGCAGTTTGCTTTATCACACTGTATTTCATCTGAGCTTGCCTCCACGCTGCTGAGATTTTTGGCACTTTCTCCAGCGTCAGCAAAGGCTGCAGGTGCGCTCAGCACCGCAGCCCAACCAGCTCCGACCCTCCTCGGCACGCGTGGCAAGGACCAGCACAGAATCGGATCTCTTTGCATTTGCCTAATGAGTCACTCATTACCATGGAGAAGAGGAGTCAATATTACACAAAATTTACTATTTTCCCCTCTCAGAAAAAGCCAAAATATGCAATTCCACTGTTTTGGGGTTCTGCTTGTCCCCGTGTCCCCCCCCCCGCTCCAACTGGCATCTTAGGATTTAAAAGAAAACTCTAGCAATTACCAGTTTACATCAAGGCTTTAAAAAAAAACAAAAAACCCATTTTCTAATTTTAAACAGGAAACTCTCCCTGGCAAGATCCCAAGAACCCTTCCATGGTGACTTTTATTAAATGCAAGTTTCTCGTCACTGCAACTCTGAGCACAGGCTGTCAGCTCCGGCAGAAAGCAAACCGACACAGCCCTGACGCTGCAGACCGGCCCGGAGCTGCCCGCCTCTCCCCCACGAGATACACGAAGCCCTTCTGTAAATGGGAAACGCTCATTAAGCTACACCCAGGCAGGCATTTTCAAAACACGGTTTAGAAATACATTACCTCCTTATCTGCAGTCAGAGAGCATGCCTGGCTTCTTAGAGAGGCCGCAGCATGACACATCTAAACAGGAGCCAAGTTTGAACGATCAAGCAAGATAGAAAGGATGAGCTTCCCCACCACAACAGATAATACATTACTAAACTGGTCTGAAAGAGTATTAAAGTCAAAATATTCTAACTAGATTTTTTCCCCTAAGTGCAAAGTTTCAAAACAGATATTATCAAAGAAATCACAGCAGCTTCTAACAGCAATTCCCATTCTCATGTCCTGCATCACCCGACTGAGAAACCATCCTTCTTCAAGCTCTCGAGTGTGTGTTTGCAGGAGTAATCACTTTTATTTGTCCTGACTTGGAAGCCAAGCGTTAAGCTCACCTCTTCACTCTGGATTATTAAGTTTTTCTTCCCTAATGAATTTGTACAGAACAAACCACTAGGAAATCATCAGTCTGTAGAAACAATCAGGATCTGGGGGCTTTATACAGGAATCGCTCTTTAACGACCAGGAAAACGGGCACCTGTACAAAGATGTCCACGGCTGTTGGAGGAGAAGGCTGAAGCAATGGGAAACTCAGCTAAAGGTTGTACCGATGCAGCTGAATCACTACAGCAACTGATGGAGGTAACCGAGTGTGACACCCTACCCGGACAACCGGCGCCAGCCGAAGGAGAGGTGACACAGCACCACACGCAAGTAAGCGTGATCATCCCCATCTGAAACATTGCAACAAACCGGGCTAAGTTTTCACACTTGGGTCGGCCTCATCACACAAGTTCAGCTTTGAGTTGATAAAACCCCCACACTTCGCTATGGATAGCGGAGAAGGGGCAGCGGTCCCAACGGTCTCGCCTCCGCTGCCGCGTTCGCACAAGCGGCGAGCACCGTGGCCGAACGCGCGGCACCGCACCGGAGCGGCACAGGCTAGCGGCTCGGCACGCCGGCACAGGCCTCAAGCAGAGCCCCTGTCACCCCTCAAACATGGATGTACAGACTGAACACACTTTGCTGTGGAGTCTGAACACACCTGGCTTACAAACACGGCAAGAATACTATGCAAACACAGCTGACATCCAGGAGCAAAATCCAACCTCGGCACAACCTGCCACCAGGGAAAAGCATGCTGCACGTGCACAGCCAGCCCTCACCCTTCACTGGTGGCCTCCGCAGCCCTCCGCCATCCCCTCCACTGCCGTGTTACATTCCAGGCCTTTACAATGTTAGCAGAGACATGAAAGAGAGGCCTTCTAAATGTTATTATGCAATTGCTTAAATAACAACAAAATCAGTTTTAAGACCTGCAGCAAATATTTGTTTTAGAACTGCAAAGAACACTAAACAGAGGACAGGAGAGAGGAGATGGAGATACCCAGGGTACGTATGAGCCTCTCGGAGAACAGCAGACAGTTCCTTCAGAATAACATCGGCCAGTGCTGCTGCGGAGGACCAGGGAGAAGCAAAGATATTTATTTATTTATTGAAGCAGGTGAAAACACAAACAGAAGTAATCCAAGCTGAACAGTCGCTCCATGCGCCTGCCCCGGCAGGGGTGGGAGGTACAGTGGCAGAAACCACCAGGGCACAAAACCCGCAGCCGAGGCTGGAGCCAACGGAGGCAGCACCCAGCAGCGCCCGGGGCCGAGGCCCCAGGCTGCAAGCAGCCCTGGCCGCTCACGCCAGCGGCCCGCGGGCAGAGTTTAGCAATCGCCTCACCCCCAAGCAGAAGAACCAGCTCCCCGTGCCGGGGCTCCCGAAAGGAGAAGGACGCTCAGAAGGAACCCAGGGCAATGTGGGGATCAGCTCCTTCTTCCAAAGCAGGACGACAGAGCTGCTGCACAGCCAGTCCTGGAAGGCTACGCAGGGATCCTTTGAGTTTAACCATACTGTACTCCCAAAAGGAGAAGAAGAAAATACTAATAAAAATCAATAAATAAAAAAAAAAAAATCATCACTAAAAGCAGTGCCTTCCTTCACAGCAGCCCTACACCAAATGCACACTGAGGCCCTGATGCAGCACACGCTTTAAGCTGGCGCGGTAGCAAAACACACAGTCCTCCTGCCATCGCTCCTTGGGAAGGGCACTCGCTCCTGCCCCTGCGCTCCCCCCTCTCTGCTTCAGCGCAGTAACTCCTGCACCAACATACCGTATCACACCATTATTTCAAATGAAAGGGAAGCTGGCAAAACAACAAAAGAAGATTTTGAGGAAGTTGTTGTTTTTTTTTTTTTCCCCCCTCCTCTTGGCAGAGTTTTTCTAACCCAGGTCCCTTCCCTAAACTACTTCCCCATGCCACTGCACCAAAGCTCTCTGCCAGCAAAAAGCATCCAAGGCAAGACTGCCCTGCGCAGCTGTATCGGCTTCAGAGGCGCGCAAGACGACGGCCTCTGCAACACCCTTCTGCTCCCCGCGCCTCTCACCCCGCGCAGCGCCGAGCCCGCTGCGGGATTTACTTGCCAAGAGCCCGCACACGTGAGTACACAGCAGCCGTTCAAAGCAGGGTGCGTGACTGCAGCACCATTTGCTCACCAGGCTGTAAACCTGCTTGTGGACATTCTTGTTTTGGTTCGAAATCAACCAGCTTTGGTACAGCTTGCAACTGTTTCCAATTCAATTAAGGCAAACTAAAACAAACCATTCTTGAACTGAAAATAATGTCCACAGGGCATTCTAATGTCTACGTAAATCCTTTGAAAAAATAATAATAAATCAATGCAAACTTCTCTAAGTAGGAAGGGTTGCTGGTAAGCAGAGAGTATTTGTTATGAAAATCTTTGCAACAGTCCGAATTAGAACCCAAGCACAGCTTTTTACAGGACGCTTTCCCAGCCGAACCGCGTTGCTTACTCCAGACAGTTAAAAGGATATCACCAGCATGAAATGAAGTCAACTTCAAAGTCACACGGTTTCAAGTCCTAAACATGCCACAGCAATCTCATTTTAGGAAAACACATGCTCTATTTTTGTTAAGTGTTTCTCTTCCTCTGCTGCGCGAGAGGCTCATACACACAAGGAAGAAGGAACCTTAAGAAAAAAAAAGAAAAACCACAACACAACACTTTTACACTCAACACACAATGAACACATTAAACAACAAACCCTCTATCCTTTCTGCTGCAGTATCCAAAGTAGCTGTTTCTACCAAAAGAAGCCTTATTTTATCATTATCTTCCCCTTTTGTAAACGATCTGTACCACGAGACTCTCAGCCCTCTTTTATTTCCAGCTGCCAGGAAGGCAGGAGCAGTCCCCGACAGCAGCTACAAACATCAGCCTTGCAGCTGAGAACGGCCCTGGGGTTCTCGCGCTGCATCCCCCGCATCCCGAGGGCGACCTGGGGAGCGGGAGGGGGAGGAAGGCTGCCCCTTCCCAAATCGCGCCCTCCCCTCGCCCCTGTTGCCATCAGAGGGCCGGCGCCAGACCCCTTCCCCTCCTCTACCCGGAGCCACCCGGCACAGGCACAGCTAAGAGCATCCCTCGCTGCTGGTGCGGGGACTCAACTGTTCAACAGCCAGAGAACGGCAATAACAAAGAGAGTGGGAGTCTTAACGAAGGCAAATTAAAAGAGAAGTTGAGAAAGCACCCATTCCTGCACCATAACCCAGCAAGGCCTCCAACAAGACACAGAAACAGCTTTTAATATCCCCAATATTTTTAATGGGGAAAATTGTGACAAAAATACCATCTTCTACCTCTTGGCACGCTATGTTTAAATGGAAGGCTGTAGCTTTTTTTGTTTCCCCATCTTTTTTTGAATTTTAAAATGCAGAAGACCCACGGGGCACCATTAGCAGTAAAAAACCCGAGGCTCTGTCTGACGCTTCGCCACCCGCGTTCTCCCAGGCCCAGTGGAGGAGAACTTCAGTGGGGGGACCCGAGCGCCACGACGCAGGGAGCCCTCCGAGGTGGTGCGCCAGCAGCCTCCCTCCCTGCTCCCACCACCCCCGCCAGCTCCAGCTGAAGAAGGCACAGCACGAATTCAGCAGCAGACGAGAACTTTGCCCCCAAGCATCCCGCTGGCCAGTTCGTTTCCATTTAGGTGCCACCTAAACCTCTGAAGGTCCAAATCCTCTGCAAAGCTCTGCGAGGCACCCAGCTCCTCCTCCACGGACCGGGGTGGGCAGTGAGGAGGGAGCTGGGTCGCTCGTGCTCTTTGCTTTCTGCAATACACGGCACTTGGGTATTTCTCCTTTGGCCTCAGCAATTCAGTAGACTGTGTCACCGCGCTGTCCCTGCCTTGGCACACCAGAAGAGGCCCAGCCGTGCTTTCGACAGAGGACGGAGCTCAGCAGACAGCTCTATCACGCTGTAGACCAGTGACAGGGGCACTGCGTAATCCACAATCTCCAGAGGACGGGCAGTGTTTCTTGCCAAATCTCATCAAAAGCATCTCGCTAATCGTTGCTACTTCATGGGCTTTGCACCCAGAAGCAAGAAGAGGCTGAGAAAAAGATGGCTGAAGGAAGAAAAACCAGAGGCCCAACATCCAGCTCCTGCCTGAAGTAACCAGACAGTTTCACAGCCCAGCACCACTCAGACTAAACGGAAGGAAATCTCAGCTCCAAAGAAAGAGCACCTATCGCTTCAGAGACGCAAAGCGATGCTACTCAGAGAAGCATCAACGGAGGAGTGGTTGGTTGGACACTTCCAGTCGCATTGCCAACAGCAGGAGGACCTTGCAGGGAGCTTCTGGCAACCAGCTCTACGGCCCTGGGCACAGCTGGGAGGTTTCAAGCGAAGAGAAGCCAGTTGTGCCACCCTTGCTCTTAGGCTGATCCCAGCCAGCCAGTGCTGCGCAGAGCAGAGCTCAGCCCTCCTCCATAGCGGCCTGGAGCAATCCCTGGGGCGCTCCAGAGCTTGGCTCAGTTGCTCAAACATCTGCAGTTCCAGGTGAAACCGTTGCAAGCCCGCCATGAAGGGAGCTTTTCACACAGGGCTGTGCTGGCACCGGACCCAGCACCTGGGGAATTTCCAGGATCTCACACAAACCTCCAGGACTTCCACGCCGGTCAAAATAAAGAAGAAACAGTGGAGAGGCTGGTTAAAATAAGGCAACCAAGGAAAAAAAAAAAAAAAAAATCTGTGGCAGCTCCTTCAGATGGACACCGCTATTGGCCAAGTAACTGGTTTCTGAAATAGCAGAGGGGCACAAGGTGTTCAACCGCCCTCCCAGGGGCCGGGCAGCCCACACCAGCACGCAGCACACGTCCCGCTCCACGCACAACAGGGCGGCAAGCAAAGGGCACAGGCTGGCAGCAACGCCTGGTGCAACACCTCCTCTCCCTTCTGCGAGCCACGCGGTATCACCACAAAACTCATCCCGCCGGTCCTCCTCCAGCATCAGCCTGTTGTGAGGCAGTGGACACTTCTCGTCCACTGTCCTTACTCCTTGGCCGATAACGCAACCCAACCACTGGCACGCTCCCCCATGCCGCCTCTCCCTCCGGCTGCGCTGCAGAACCAATGTGATGCCTACAGGAGCTCATCCTGAAGAACAGGACGGAGTTCAAAATGTACACCTGCCTACACCTTCATACGTGGCTCCGCTTAGACTTGGACTCTCCAAGACTACAAACCCTGGCCGACACGACCACACCTCCTCCACACCAGTCCTCTGTGCTCCAGAAAGCAGCAAAACCAGGAAGGATGAAAAGATGTTACAAAACAAAGACCAACCGGCCCCGTTTCTCCAGTTCCAGAGCACGTCTCCAGTATGGCCCACTCGCCAGGAGGTGGCAAGCCGCTCTGGGTGACCCGGCTGCCCCCAGCCCACCCGCATGGCAGGTACCCCCCCCCATCCGCAGCAAGGCCGGCACTCCTCACACGCATTACCCCAGTGAAAAACCTGGCTGAGACAAGGAGATTCACCTCTCCCCTCCTCCCCCATCCTAATGAAGGTCAACTGAAGCAGGATGCTTCAGTGATCCTGCAGGACAAGGCCTGCGCCCAACGCGAGTGGTAACTGCGGCGCTGCAGAGGCAGGGGAACCAGCCCCGCTGCACCGTCTGGAAGCGCAGTCGCTCGCGTGACGCACAGGTACTGCACGATGCTTGGCCACCGGCCGTGGCCCGGCTGGGTTCAGACCTGCCACGTTACTACAAATGCCTTACCCCAGCTGCCTCCCTCCTCTCCAAGGTGCCAGAACAAAATTCCCCAGCCTATGCAAAGCATTGGGAAAACGAGCAAGGCCTACAGCATGAATTAATCCTCTGTCTACGATGTGGATAGAGGAGGAGAGGACACCTTCTCTAAGGACTCCAGTGCAGTCATGCCTAGAGCAGTGCAGCCCCGGGTAGGAAGGTATTGATGTACCAGAAAGTAGCGGGAACAAAGTTTAGCAGCTTATGAATTATCTGGAACGCGGGAGGAGGAGAAAGTAACAAAGAACAAAATTTAAGGATGTAACAATGCTCTGGGAATTTAAGACACGTTATGATTTTTCATAATTAACCCCCACTTACAGTCTCTGCATGAGAACTACGTATTATCCCATTTCATACTCCAGCTGAGGCAAACATTTGGTGGCTTGCCCAAAGTCAGCATCAGAGCTAAAATGGATCTTTTGACTTCCAAACAAGCTCACAGTGTTAAGCTGCTTTTAACTGTCTCCACGGAAGATGAAAAACAGCAAGAAGAAAGGAACTGGGGAAAGAAGTATGTAAGACTAAAAGGGATAAAATTAACAGGAGAAAATTAAAGAGGAGAAATTTAGGCTCTGACATCTGAAGGAGCTTTCGAGGAGCAAACACCTGGGTGCTGCAGACCTGTCTCCCAGAGGAAAGGCCGGAGCTCCAGTTCCTCAAACCTGGAGGTGAAAGCGCTGACTGCAGCACCCTGGGGGACACGGTGAGCCCCACCAGCACCCATCGGGTGCCTTCGCCTCCAGCGGCCAGGCCCAACACAGCCCTGGGCACCTGCCGTCCCCTCGTCCCCAGCACCACCGGGGAGGGGAGCCCCGCTCCCAGCCCCAGCCCCGGAGGCGCCAGCTCAGCCCCAGCAGGCCGCTGCTGCCCCGCTCCCCTGCGTAGCTGCACGTAAATCACGCTGGCTCTCAGTCCGTGGTATGCGTTACGCTGGGGGGCCGGGGGCACCTCGCATTAGACACCAACAAAGCAGAAGGTTAATTTGAAACTCTCAGCCCTGCTGCTGCACGCTTGTCTCTCCCTCGCCCTCCCTCCTCGCTCTCCTTTCTGTGCAAAGCCTGACATCTACAGTTCTGTCTGGCACAGTCAGGGGCTGCCGACGGGAACCGCGCGCAAGGGCAGCGGCCAGCCGCGCTCCGCTCCTCCGGGCAGCCCACGGCCGCTCGGCAGGGTTTCGCTCACTTGCACACCGGCAGGCACAAAGCAACCTCAGCCGGGCCAGGGGACACACGCCGGGAGCAAAGACCACCCCGGCGACGCTGCCCGGCAGTACCACTTCTCGGCAGGCTCCGAAGCACCAGCGGCCACTGCACACCACTGAAACTCATCTGAGACAAGCTCCCGCCACTGCGCATCGACATCTAACACTGTCAAACAGAGCAAACATAAGGAGAACTACGGCCTCATGGCATCGCCTCCGCAGCTGTACTGCAGGAACTTACTGCAGCCCAGCACTTCAGGGGCAGCCTTACCGCTCTGCTTCTGGAGGTGTCCGGGGCTCCGCAACACAAGAGGTACAAGTGAAACGCACAGGCTGGCGTGCACAGCCCGAATCCAGAACATCTTCACACCGCAAGAGCAGCTCTGGTTAGCAGATCCTGCAACTCACAAACGTGTGCCTAAGACACCAAGTAGCTCTGTGGTTCACGCGCTCCCCCTGCTCAGTCTTCCGAACTAACCTCCAGGCCTGCTAGCACGTTCTTCCATTACACGGTATCTCACCAAAAATACCTTGGTGAAGAACCCCCAGACTCTGCATTATCCCAAACAACGTGCACCTGACTGCAACTCTGAACCCAAACAACGTGCACCTGACTGCAACTCTGAACCCAAACAACGTGCACCTGACTCAAACTCTCGGCCCAAACAACAGGCACCTGCCTGCAACTCTGGGCCCAAACAACAGGCACCTGACTCAAACTCTCAGCCCAAACAATGTGCACCTGCTTGCAACTCAGCTGGCTGTGCCTCTGCACCCCCTGCATCCCCCTTCTTCACTAAACTCTCTTACAACAAGAAGGAAAGACCAAAAACCTATGAGCCCATCACCAGACGTCACAGACATTCAGGAAACCCAGCAATCCAACCTAGCAGGATCGAGCACATCATTGCGATGTTACTATCAACGTCTAAGTACGTGCTCTGAATTCTGCGGTGAGCATGAGCCTGTCTGCACAAGACAGGCAGTGGCAGCGTGGCGAAAGGAGGGTTAAAGCTCCTGCTACCAAACCAAGCCAACCAGCCATTTTGGAGGTAGGCTACCGCCAGCCAGGGAAGCACGGCTGCGAGTCCGAGGCAAACGCAAGGCGGGATGCGGGGTGCTTCGCTGCCGGGGACCAGAGGGGTCAGGAGCAGCTCCCAGAGCACATCTGCTCCCATCCTCTCCGAGAAGGGGCCAACTCTCCAGCAAGCACGCTTGGGCCACCAAAATAAGCATTTATTAAGAGCTAACGTGTTACAGGCCCTGCAGGCTCCACTTTCCCAGATACCAGGGCAGGAGAAAACCTTTTACCAGAACTGCCATGCACATTGCCTGCTCCAGCATCACCCACAAGCGAAGGAACCCACGCAGCTCAGCCCTCATCAGATTTAAGACCCAAAAGCCCGGGCACTACAGGGCCAGCACCCTCCTCCTGCTCCCCAGCAACGTGCAATACGCAATTCAAAACACTGGGAAATGTTTGTTTTCCAGGGGAAAGAAAAACATATATTGCTGCTCTGCTTTGCCTTTTATTAGCAAGAGGCATGTTTGGCACTTGTGACATAATGAAATTACAATCAACAGCTAAGTGTCTTTCTCCCAGCAGCAAACTCAAGGGCAAAGCCAGGTGGCTGCAGCCTGCCAGCGGCGGGGCTCCTCAGCACCCAGACCGTCCCACCGTCCTTCCACCTCGCCAGCCGGCCGGGCTCAGCCCCACACAGCCGGGACTCCGGGCCCCTCCTCGGTGGCTCCTGGGACGCACTGGGAGCCACCCGTCAGCTGCGGCCGGCGCGGCCGCCAGCGCAGGTCTCCCTTCCCAAGAACCCTAACGAAAAAATAATTTCAGATGGGAATGAACTTTCAGCCGTGTTTACAGTCCGCCTCTGGAAGCGCACACCTGACGCAGAATACCACCGCTTTCCAGGCAGCGTTGCTGTGGAGATGAACGCCCACCTCCCGCACCGACAGATGGACACGTCTGTCCGGCAGAGCCAACGAGGTAGTGCTGGAAAGCGCTCGCTCCTCGCCGGCGCAGCGGGACCCGAGCAAGACCCACAGCATCGATGGGGGGAAGGAAAAACACTGACACAAGCAGGCTGGTGCGGCCCGCTCCCCCACCGGCGGCCGGAAGGCAGGGGCACACCAAGGCTTCCCAGTCCGGTGGGATCCCTGACCCAGCGGCGAGGAGCGTCACCTCCCCGGCAGCGAGGGAAGCCCGACTCATCCACACTGGTTTTTTGTTTTGTTGGGTTTGGTTTTTTTTTTTTAAACTAGCTGGAATTTATCTATTTCTCCAATCCCTGCCTACACACAAACCCAACCTCGGGAGCAAACAAAAATGCATGAATCGCAGATCAGAGACAAAGCAGGAGGCGGGACGGGCGGCCCTGCTCCCTCCTGCCCTCACCTCACCCCACGGCGCGAGGCGGTTATATTTAGGTACCGCCACGGTCTGCGGTGCCGCGGCCCCCCTCGGGCACGGCGCAGAATGCAGATTTTCCAGACAACAGACCACAACAGCTCCGTCAAAACCATTAGAGGCTGCAGCGCCCAGGCCTGCGCACAGATGTTTTGATTCCCACTCTCCTGCCACGACAGCCCCGTCGTCGCCGCGCCGCCACGCGCTGGACACCCAGCCCGAATTTCGACTGGCGAGGGAGGGAGGGTGGGAGGGAGGGACGGGCAGCCCTGCTCCCCGCTGGAGGAGTTCCTCTCTCTGGTCTCCCCTTTCTGCCTGCCCCAAGGGCCAGCAGGGCCAGCCTCCCCCAGGGGCTCCCAGAGGGGCGCGGGAGGACGCCCCACCACGAGGAAACAGAAGCGGCGCAGAGGGGGGCAACCCCACGGGTGCCCCGCTCCAGCCCCAGGGGCCTCTCCCAGGCCGAAGCCGCCGCGGTCGGTCGGTCACGAGAGAGCGCAGGACGGGCGCAGCCCCGCGAGCGGGCGGGGGTCCCGCACGCGTCCGGGCCGGGGGGAGCAGGCAGGACCCAGCTTTGTTCGCGGCCCACCTCTCCTGCCGGCTGGACGCGCCCGCCGGCACGCGGCCCCCGAAAGCCACACAAAGGCCGAACCTCGGCCGCGCTCTGGTGAAGGGAAGCGGGGAGCCGTGAAACGCTCGGCCTCTTCCCAGCCCATCCCTCCTGAATCGCACCGATCTCTACAGCGCAAACACACCTCCAGCTCCGGCACCACAGCAGGGCCGGCGCGCGCACCACCACCACCACCGAGAAGATGGTTGCTGAAAACTCTCCCACCGCCGATGAGCGAGTCTGACACCGGCGAGGGAAACGCTCACGCGAGGGAGTCGAGCCCCGGCAGAACATAGCGTGCGAATAAAGTTGATGTAAAAGCCCGCTAGTCATTTTTCAGCTTCTCCATACAACATTTTTTTATTATTATTACCATTATTATTATTATTTTGGAAAGCAGAAGGAAGCGTTAACGGGGAGGCTAACGCACCCAGCCATATGTCCATCGGTTTGGGATTTAGCGATCCCCGCTGAAGCCGTTCAACTGCTGGCCAGGCCTAGAGCAAATCTGCTCCTCCGCGCTGCTCCCGGCCTCCGTCACGACACCGACGGGAACCGGGGCGGGGGGTCAAAACAGAGAGATGAAAGAGGGACACGCGCCTCTGCTTTTGTGAAAGCGGCCACCGCCGGGCCCTGGTTTGACAGCAGCCACGACAAGGCCAGGCAAATGTGCCAGGCATGCGGGGCCACCCGTGCCGCCTCCACCCGCCCGAGCGGCACCTTGGCTCGGTCCTGCGGGAACAAAAGGCAGCGGCAGGGCGGGAGGGAGGGTACGGGGGCTCCCGCAGCCGAGGGCCAGCGCTGCTGCGAGCGGCACCGCTGCCGCGCGGGAGAGGGGCTGGAGCGAACTTCCTGCTGCCCACTCCTCCCAGAGTGACCGTGTTTAAAAAGAAAGGGGGGGGGGGGGGGGGGGGGATACAAATACAGCAAAGCCACCTCTGCATCCAGACGCGGAGTTTCTCTTCCCTCTAATATGCCTTTTGTTTGCTTTTGTTTCTGGCCGAAGGCGGCCTGCCGAGCAGGACCCAGGCGGGAGGGCGGCTCGGGAAGCCGGGTCCCCGCACCGAGGCCGGCGCGGGAGGAAAGCCCTCGGCCGGAAGGCAGAGTGGGAGCCCCGGCGAGCCCCGGGCCTGGCCGCGGGGCCAGCGCTGCATGGCGGTGGGGAGCCCGGCACGGCCCTGCTGCTGCCCACGGGGGCTGCAGGGGGTCAGGGGCCCAGGACGCCCCGCTCCGCGGCTGCCCCCCTCCCGGCCGCTCCCCAGCCTCCGCCGGTGCCGCAGCCGAAAAGCCACGCTCCGTCTTGCGCTTAATGCCGGACCAGACAGTGCTCCCTAATGAGGGAGCATTACAATCAGCTTGTAATGCTGAATTTTTAATGCTGCCAAGGGCTCTGTTACATAATAAAGGGGGAAACGGGAGCAGAGCGCGGCGGGCAGGGCGGCCGGCGGGGCGGCCCGCTGCCCCCGGCCCGGCACAGGTGGCGGCCCCGGCCCACCGGCCGCCCCTCGCGCCCCCTGACCCGCCGCTTACCGCCAGCGCCGCGGGGCAGGTCGCGCACGACACCCATCGGAGCTCCTGCCCTGCCGGGAGGGTTGCACAAACTTTCCTCAAGTGCGTGGACGGGTGATGCCAAAACGCTCGCTCTCCTCTCCGCCGGAGCTCGGCCGGGCAATGATTTAAAAGCAAAGTTCACGAGCATGTTAACTGCATGCTCTCGTATGTTCCCGCACATGCAGTCTGCGCTGCTCCTCGCAGTAATACCCTAAGACTGTAAATCTATAACCACTGCAATGATTTAGTGATTAAAAACACGATAACATATTGTGTAACTGCAAACCACAGAATCCCTGCCAACTCTCCTCCAAGATACAGGAACAAAAATACAGAAAATGCGTTGCTCGCAGCAGTCTTCCTAAACTCAATGGAAAGATTTTAATAATAATAATAATGAAAAAAAAACTAGACATCAGGAAAAGGCTGGATACAATGCAAGGCTGGAAAAAAAATTTAAAAGACAGTTTTAAATACGATTCTTGCTCTAACAAATTACAATCTAAACATGCCTCTCTTTTTTTCTCTTTTTAAGTTTGTCGTAACTGGAATAACTGGTCTTGTGTGATGTCTTGCATATTCAAAGTGCTTTGTAATAGGATACGGAGACCAAACCTTATTTGCCTAAACTCAATGGGTTTTATTTTTTCCCCTCTCCCCCCCCCCCCATTTCTTTTCCTTTTATTCCCCCCCCCCTTCTCCCCTAACTGGGGGGGGGTGGGGAGGCAAAAGGAAGAGAGGACTTTAAGCTGTAAAGAAAATACCTGAAAGGGGAGGCTGCAATCTGTAATATGGCAAGGAAAGCCAAATATTATATATGTATTTTTAAAGGCAGCTGTGCGAGTTTTGGCCTCCAAGCAGCCGGCTTGACCCCATTCTCTCTATTCTCTTATTTCCCCCGTCGCAGGATTCCTGCACCTTCAGTCGGATTCGAACTCAATGTGACCCTAAGGAGGGAGTCACCGAGCCTCCAGAAAATTGCTCCATATTAAACAGGAGCGAGAAGAGGAGAAAGACAGACAGACGGCCGAGGAAGGGACGGCTATGTATTCCATATCCGCACAAAGTACAGGACATACCCGAGAGCAGCTTCAGGCGCAGCTTGAAAGAGAAACAGACCTTTCTCGGAATCAAAAAAATATTTTTTTTAAAAAAGAGTGGGGGGAGGCAGTTTAACAATTTAAAAAAAAAAAAAAAACACACCAAAAAACCAAAACCAAACCACCAACCAAACCCGCAGCCCGAATTATAAATAATTCACGCTAAGAAAGCCGTGTGTGCGTGCTACATACATACGCGGATACACACAGACACACGGACGGACGTGTCCCCACGCAAACACACACTCTCCTCCGGAGGGTTAGTTTCAGGAGCACGAATCGCCTTCCCTCCGAGGGCGAGGAGTGCAGTTTATTCAGAGGAATCAATAGGAAAGAGCGTTTACAAATATTTAGATAAGCGCCGTGCGATTCAGCATTAAGTAATTAAAAACTGAAACTGAGAAGGGGGGGATCGGCCTACAGTGGCGTTCGCTGCCTTCACCTCTCCCATCCCCCTAGCCGCATTCTTCCCAAAACTGAGCCGCCCGCGGAAAACAAAAATCATCGTCGCTGGCGCTCGCCAGGCCGCTGCGGGGCGGCCCGGCGCGGGGCCCGGGCGGGGCGGGCCGCGGGGCTCCGGGGCACTTCGGCGCCCCTTTGTTTTCAGCGCCTCACCGGCGCGGAGCGGCCGCGGGGCAGCCGCGGGCCCCCCCGAGCCGCCCCGGCCCCGGCCCCGGCCCCGGCCGGCTCCCGGCGGCGCCGGCTCCGCGCAGCCCAAGCGCGCCCGGCGCGGAGCGGGCATCCCCGCGGGGCCGGGCCGGGGCCGGGGCCGGGCCCCCGCCGATCGATGCCCGCGCCCCGCCGCCGGCCCCGCGCCCGCCCCGCCGCGCACAAAGCCGGGCAGCGCCGCGCCGCTCCGCTCCGCGCCCGCTCCGCGCCCCGCGGCCATGGCCGGCGGGCGGGGCGGGGGCTCCGCGGGCGCGCAGCGGCCCCCGCGGCGCCGGCACCTGCGCGTCCCCGGCGGCGGCGGCGGGGCTCCGGGACGGCGAGCGGCACAAAGTTTGCTGGGGGATCCGGGGCGGTGGGTGGGAGCGGGCGGGAGGGGGGGCCGGACCAGCCCCATGCAAAGCAGCCCGGGCGCCCCGAGCAGGAGGAGCCCGAGCGGGGGACAGGGCAGAAAAGTTGCCACTTACGCGGTCGCTGCTCCGGCGGCGGCGGCGCTTTTAATCCCGGGCGGCGGCGCGGGGGCTACAGATCCCATGCAGGCTGCGGCGGCTGCGGCGGCAGGAGCGCGCTCCGCGGAGGGGCCCGGGGCAGCAGCAGCGGGAGCCGGGGGCAGCAGCCGGAGCCGAGCGGGAGCCGCCGCCGCCGCCGCCGCTGCCCAGCAGCAGCATCGTTGTCGGGGAGTTTGCAGCCCCCCGGAGAGAGGGGGCCGCGGGCGGCGGCAGCAGCAGCGGCGGCGGCGGTCGGGGCGGAGCGGCGCGGCGCGGAGCGGAGCGGGCGGCGGGGCTGGCGGTCGCCGGAGCAGGAAGCGCCCGGACTCAGATCTGATGATTGGGAAGAAAAAAAACTCTTTGGATCTTTATTCTGCTAATTAGTTTCCTGCAAAAAATGGCTGATTAGTGCAGTGCGCATGTGCCTCATTACCCAGGCACGACGGGAAGGGCTAATTAGCCACCTTCTGGATCAATAAGATTCAGCCCAGGCGGCGGGGGAGGGAGCGAGCGAGCAGGAGCGGGCGGGGGGAGCGCGGCGGCGGCGGCGGCGCCGCACCGAAACTTGGGGCAAGCGGCCGGCCCCCAGCCCGCGGCGGGGGGGGCGCCGCTCCGCGCCGCTCCGCGCCCTGCCGCGCAGCGCCGCGCCGGGGAGGGGGCGCGCGGGCCGGCGGCTCGGCCCCGCGCCGCTCCGCTCGGCTCCGCGCCGCTCCGCTCCGCGGCGGCGGGGCGCTCCGCGGGGCCACCTGCCCCCGCGCCCCGGGCGGGGCCGCGCCGCCCCGCGCAGGGCAGGGCCGGGCCGGGCGAGGACGACCCCGGCCCCGCCGCCGCCGAAGTTTCCCCGGGAGGAGCCGGGAAAGTTGCGGCCGGCGGCGAGCGCAACTTTGTGCGGCGCCGCCCCGGCCCCGGCCCCGGCGGCGGCCCCGGCCCCAGCGCGGGGCGGGCCGCGGGCGCGGAGCACGGCGGAGCGGCCCCGCAGCATCCCCGCGCTCCCGTCCAAACTTTGCGGCCACCTTTCCGAGCGGGACAGCGGATCAATGCAGCCGCGTCCAGCCTCGCTGGGAGCCGGGCTACAGGTTTCACCAGCCATCGCTGGCAACAGCTTTGTCATTTTCTAAAAATAAGAAGCTAAAAGTTATTGTAGAAGAAGGGGCTTTTTTTGTCCCCTGCACAATATGCCTTTTGTGAGTTTAATGCCATTCTGGGGCTCTCTATAGCCCCGGACAATGGGGAACTCCAGGAGGCGGCTGTGCCTCTGCCTTTTTTCTTTCTTGCTTTCTCTTTTCTCCCCCCACCCCCTCCTCTTTTTTCCCCTTTTTTTTTCTTTTTTAGGAAAGGATGCAACATTCCTCCAGTCCCAACAGAACCTCTGGTTTGATTAAATAAATATTTCTCTAGCCTTACGGTAACATTTTTCACTTTCTGTTCGGGTCCATCTGCGATTATTATTTAAAATTTTTATTTCCAGCAGCTTTTCCCTCCCCACTCCAGCCCTGGCGAAAAATGTAGATGATCGCTGGGAACGTGGGATTTGAATTTTAGGAGGAGGTGAACCAGTAAAGAGCCTCTGTCCAGACTCCAGGAATATGTTTTCTTCATCTTTCTGTAAGAGACTCTTTTATTACTGGGAGAAATGCAGCTGAATTAAATCATCTCTCTTGAAAATCTAAAGAAGCTTTTCAAATTGCCTTTTTTTTTCCCCTTTTTTCTTTTTTTTTTCTTTTTTTTTTTTTTTAATTTTTATTTTTAATAGTAACCCAAATAATTAACTTCCCGGTTTGTTTCATAGCATTGAACAAGGAATGCAGTTGCGGTCAGTTTTTCCATTTGGGAGAACCTTAATATAGATGTATTTTATACTGAAAGGTAATAAACTGCATGTTTGTTAGTAAGTATTTTTGATTAAATGTATCAAGTTTTCCATATTTCTTAACGTGGGGGTAGGCATTTGAAATTTTGACAAGTCCCTTTAGTGGGATGGGGGGATGAAAGAAGAGGACAGATGATTAGAAATTGGAAGAGGGGCTCTACTAGTTGGTGCAGTACTGGAAGTGTCTTGCATTTGGAAGATATTCACAGGTTTTAAGAATCGAGGTTTAATATGTGCCATAGTTATTTGAATATTATAAATGCAGCACTGATGTGTACTGTTGTAATGCGCATGCTGTGTCTGAGTTCTTACGGTTTGTTAAATGGATAGACTCCAGCATGTTAGCAGTTTGCCTTTAAAAGCTGCTCTTAAAAATTTGTCAGTCCCTGCTCAAAATATGTTTGTCTGGTTGTATGGAAGAATAATTGTTAATATTACTTGCTCTAAAAAAAAAAAAAAAAAAAAAAAAAAACAACCAAGCCCAACAAAAAAAAAACCCAATCAAAAAAAAAAGAAGAGGAAAAAAACCCAAGCCCCAAACCAACAAGCCCCGGGGCAAGTAGGATTTTTCAGGGCTGCCTGGTGCGCTATCTGTAAAGGTGCATGTAATTTGTAACTGTTGTTCTTGCTGAATATGAAACAAACGTGTTTTAGTGATGAAGTTGAGGCGAGAATAAAGTGACCCTTGTCTTTTAGTACTTGGTACAACTTAGAAGAAGTGCCTGTTTCCCCCAGAGGCTGTAGATCCGGTGGACCGGTCTGAGAACGGGTGCTGCCTACGTACACGCTTTTTGCAGAGCAAAGAAAAAGTAAACATGTGGAGAAGGTGGCCAGCAAATCTAATAACTCTGTCGATACTCCAGAAATAGGCACCTCCGCAGGAACATGTGCAAACGCGGGGTCTGGTAGCCATCTATGTTTTCTTTGCATTTGCATCGCGAATTCTAGTTTTGTGTTGCTGTCCTCTAATTTCCCATGACAACATATGGATTCCATAAATGCAAACATGCCGAAGTGCATCTGTCTGGGTAGTTAACACAAACCAAACATCCCCCTTTTCAGCGATTCTGCTGTTCCTCTGGCCGTGCTGCGCTGTGCCCTCCTGCGACAGCCCCTCGCTGCTCCTGCATTCTTGTCCTTCCCTGCTCCCGGGGTGAGCCCCGGTGCCCCGAAAGGGAGGAGGGCAGCGGGCGCCGGGGTCAGGGGCGCCGAGGCCGTGGCCGCGCCCAGGAGCGGAGGGGTTAAGCGGGGAGAGGGGAGCGCGCCCTGCGGCCCCCCACCCTCCTGGGAGCTGGGGCCAGCCCGAGCAGGCTCGGCGCGGGGTCAAGTCCTAGGACATCTTCCCTCCCCTCCTGGCAAGGGCAGGAGGGGCGGCCGGGAAGGGGCGCAGCCGGACTGCGGGGGTGGCGGGGGTTCGCCCCTCGTCCTGGACGCAGCTGTCCAGAGGCCGGGGAATGGAAGGGTTCCCATTTCTGCCAGGGTGCAAAAAGAGGCGGCGAGGTGCGTGCGCGCGTGAGAAAAGAAGGGAACGGACAAGTGATGACTGCAGGACCGGCCGGATAAACCGCCGTGCAAACACCAAAATAAACCTAAGGAATTAAGGAATAATTTGTACGGTAATCGTTAGGTACGATTACACACACGTGCATGCATTTCTTCTCTAGAAAATTTACTACCATTAAGATTTCTTTGTTCTAGGCAAAAAGACAATCCAGTTGCTAAAATACAAGAAGGGACTACCCTTGCTGTAATTAGAAATCTCGATACAGCCTCATCTGTAATACTAGGAATGCCTCCTGTTTCTATATATGTATCTCTACACAGGCATAGATAGGATTTTTGGTTCAAGTAGCCTTTAATGTGCTTAGGAGAAAGAAGCTCTCAGTATCAGATCTGCAGGGAAAATAAGACTGATTTTTCCCATAGGAAACTTGTTAAAGATGCAGTTGAATTATTAGGGTAACCCTATTTTTTGTCTCGCGGCATGTCTGATATATTTGCGCATAGAATCATATAGTTTCATTTATATGTTATTTCGAACAGATGGAACTAATATCAGCATTTTAAAGGAAAGTTATTATTTGTAAAAATATATACAGATTAAGAGGAACAACTTTGAAGGAAAATGTTTTTCTGAGGCAGCGCATATGGCTTTCTGGACATAACTTTCAGAAAAGATGGTTGTTGTCTTTGACGTGTGAAACAGGGGTTCTGCGAGGAGACCAAGTCCTCCCGCAGAGACACGACTTGGCTGCCGAGCGGCTCTGTCCTGGGGCGGGAGCGGGCCAGCCTTGCTACGGCTGTGGTGAAAGCAGTTGGCTACGGTGAATTTTTAGGGAGCCCCAAGCACGCGGCGCTGCTCAGCAGCGGGCTGGCCGCACGCTGCCTCCCTCCACCTGGCCCGCCGGGGGAACGGGGCCGCAGCGCCCGGGTGGAAGAGGCCAACTGGGCAGGAGGGACCAATCCATGGGTATGGGAAGGAAAAAGTTCCAGGCTATCTTTTTAAATTCAGGCTTTAAAAATTATTGGGGGGGCGGGGGGGGGGGGAAGGAATCCCGCTTAGAAAAAAAAATCACCATAATATCATCCTCTTGCGTAGCCTTGTGCTTCTTGGAAATATGTCTGAGGAATCAGAACAAAGCGTAGAAGGCCGGAGTCCTTGAAGGAGCTCCAAATGATAAAGTCTGCCATTCATTTTAAACACAGCGTGCATTGTGAAAACACAGGTCAATTTGAAGGCATTTGTCAGATTTCCAGTTCCCTCTACTCCTTTGCAATGGAAATTTGCAATCAAATCCCTGTACTAGAGTTGGGATGTCTGCCTTTATCGGTTTTTATTACTTTATACGCAAAGCATTGCCCAGGTAAGTTAGCTTTTAATTTAGAAAGTTTGTTTGCATGAAGTTGCATACAAGAAGGGGGAAGGCTGACATGAATTAGACCGGAGCAGATGCATTTATTTAGGGGTTTGGAAAGGGGGAAAGGGCAGACGATCAGCAGCGACTGATTGCAAAGGGCTGTCTGAGCTGCAGAAGCGATCTGATACCATTTAAAGACGCCCAGCAAGAGGCATGGAAAGGGATATTCCAACAGCAGCGTGTTCATTGTTGGGATGCAGAAATGCAGCAGGGCTTAGAAAGAGAGGGCTGGAGAGACGCACTGCTGAGCAATTCTAGCCAGATAACATGAATTTCTTCTGGAGGCACGTACGTGTTGTTTAATGGGCAGGGGGCTGCCTCCTTTATTGCCGAGAGAGATGTGTGGGTATGCTCGAGGGGGGCGTACGTATTCCTCCAGAAGAAACACATACTGGAGGGTTCGGGAGAGATTTGGGCTGGGGGAGGGGGATGTTCAGAGGAACGTTTATTCTCTTCTTTTGTCTTCAGTATAGTTCTGGGTTTTTACCCGATTATTAAAAGAAATCTGTCCATCCATTTTGTAATCGCTGGACCTACTCTAGCCACTGGGAGTGACGGGACGTCAGCGGGCTATTCCAGCTATCGCCAAACCGCTGGCTGGGCTGCTGTAGGCAGGCTGAGTAAATACCCCTTAAGTCAACTAGCAGGTTTTTAATATGAATTTGCCTTTTTTTGCAGGCCTTAACAGAAGATGAGTAGATGTGTTTGCGATGGAAATAAACACTTGGAGTACATCTATATGTTTCTCTGCTTTTTTAGAGAAATGAAGGAAAAAGTCTTGGCATTTAATTAGGACTCACTAACCTGATAAATATTGAACATCATTTCTTTGTGAGCTGCTCTGTGTGCTCAGAGTACTCTATGGATGTATTCCACAACTGCACTTGTTTAATGCCTATATCACCTCATGCCTATTGTATTTATGTTGTCATCAATGTCAGATTTTAATTAAACAATTAAATCACTGTCACAGTAATTTCCCTAGAAAACTATTTTAAATGAAAAATCCCACAATAAATGTTTGAGAACCATCTTAAAAGGAAAAAAGAGGGAAATAAGTTACAAAATAAAATTACAGTTCCCACAGAATTAGAAAGAAAAAAAAAATGGTTTTCAGCACCGAGAAGGATTCTAGTTTACAGGGTAGCTGCCACAGAATTCAGAGTGTGTCCATACGGTGACTGAAACAGCCTGGCCAGAACGAACGGGAGGCGGGGGGACCCTGGCCCAGGGCTGGTGCAGTGCTGTAGCCGTCCCCCACTATGGGCCAGGAACAAGCGACAGCACTGCAAATCTTTCATCTTTCAGCGCAAGTCAGGTACCAATCACTCCTCAGAAAACAGCCCGTCCGCCGCCTTCCCCTCCAAATTATTTTAGAATTAAGACGGAGATTTGCAGAAAAGCCTGCATCGAATTACTCAGTAAGTTAAGCACCAATACCAGCCGTACTTACTGTATAGTAACCACGTACTCAGAACCTAAGATGTAAGCAGTGAGAAATCTGATCTGGCAGCGCATCTTTGCTACAGTTAATCAAATAGTTCGTCTTTACCTCTTTATAAATATATGCTCTTATTCCTCTAAAACCCGTACTTCTTTGCATGGAAAAATCACAAATACAAGATGCAAAATTCATCAGACAAGATATCTGAAAGAATCATGCTCTCCAACGTACATTCAGGATATTACCTGTATTTAACATAAGCACATTTGACATTTGCAGCACAGCCTCCGATGCGAGGCGTGCTTATTGAAATTCGGATTCCAGCCTGTGATTTCAGTCGGCGATGTACCCTGCAGCTAACCCCGACCCTCCCCTATTAGCCGCCGTAGCCGCTTTGATTTGTGCCCTGGGAGGGCTGGGACAGGGAGCCGAGCGCCGGGGAGCCGCGGCGATGGCTGGGGGGGCTCCGCTCCTCCCTCTGCGCCCCGGCAGGCACCCAGCCCAGCCCTGCGCCCAGCGGGGGCCGGGGGCACAGCCGGGGCTGAGGGGTGCCTCCCGCCCAGCACCCAGCCCGCGGCGGGAACCCCGCGCAGTATTTCTTTTATGTCCGTGCTGCATTTTTATTGGAATGCAGCTTTGCAGATTGGGTTGTGCCTGGGATGCGTGTGGTTTCTATCAGCCCTGAAGTGTTTTACAGCTGGAGATGATTTGGGGGGCACATCTAGCCTGTCCATTTGCAGCCAGGTCTGATGTTTGTCTGCTGCTGTCTCTCTAATTTTTTTCTGTGTTGCCTCCATCAAAAGGTGAGATTAGCACTGGGGGGGGGCGATGACGACGACAATGACACCAGGCCCATCCCTCCCTCCTCCTCATTTTAGTTCGCTTCTCGCAAAAGCAATTTGCCAGCAGATCCGCTTTCTTGCTGCGGCCAGAACGAGCCGGCAGGAACGGCAGAGATACCTGGTGCTGGCCGCTCCTGAGCCGGGCAGCCCCAGGCCCTGAACGCAGCGGCCAGCCCTGGGGAGCTGGCTCCACTTGTGAGTCTGGGGCACAACATCTTTAACCAGAATTCAGCCAGCAAACACTAGTCTGGCAAAACACCCGCTTGATCAGGCCGTAGCTGCAGCAGAGCCTCCACTGGCCACCTCGGCAGCGGCCAGGACGGGGCAGACCCTCCCTCGGACCCGTCCAGGGCCATCCTGGCTTTGTCAAGTGAGGTACTGCCACTAAAATAACTTTGCTGAGCATATGCAGACAGAAATACATATTTTTATACTTGGGAAAGGAAAGGGGAAAACTGATGAGGTTGCACAGAACCCTCCTGCAGGCAGGAGAGGCTGTGCCGGAGGAAAGTATTGCTCATAATGACACTTAAGCTCAGACACTTGAATGCTAAAGGTTAAACTTACATTCTTCAAGAAAGGGCTCCTTGCCAGCTTGAACTGTGTTGTGTGTTCACTATTGCCTCCTCCTCCTCTTCATCCACTCTCAACCCACTTTTGGTATTTGTTGAAATAACTGAGGTTGTGGGTTTTTTTTTTTTTCCTCCCCTAATGTATGTTCTCTGTGCCGGTCCTCAGCCTTATGTCTGTCACGGGGTTAAAAAAAAAAAAAATAAAATCAGTCTAATGCCAGTACAAAAGTGAAGATTTTTTTTTTTCTTAGCTGCAAACTGCTATAGCTTCAATCCAGAAAAGACCAGCCTAAGCATATTTTCTGTGCTCCAGTGACACACAGTCCACAGAACGCCATCCTCTAATTCCTGTCCCCAGCTGAATAACCAGAACGTATATTCCGACAATAAGGCAAAAAAGTTACTACGGAACTAAAACACAAATTGAAAGGCCAATATAAATACAGTAAACAACAGGGTGGAGAAATAACTTTTGGAGACAATCGTCACCAGGGCTGGGGATGAAACCGGTGGCAATGCTTCCAAATGTTCAAGCCAAGGAAGGAGAAACAGGAAAATGCCCACCCAGGAGCAGCACCTGAAGATGAATTTCAGCATAATATGAAGAAACAGCCACGCTGTTTGGACGCTGCATTCAGATCTTAATGATCAAAGAGCACCTTCTCCATAGACTTTCATGCTTCTCCCCAGAGATATTTCCCATTAAAAAAAGAATGGAAGTAACATTACGGTTGTGCACGCCTTCTAAAGCAGCCCCTTTTACAGTGTCACGTAGGCTTTCTGCGGAGAATCAGTCTTAGGTGAAAGCAAGAAACAAGGATGCCTACGTCTCAGCAGCAGCAGGTAGAGGACACCCAGCCTGGAAGGCTGGATCAAACGCTTTGAGGAGGAGCATGGAAAAGAGTCAGAGTGAGCTTCGGAAGTCAAACGCAATTTTTATTTGGGTTCAGAGATGATAAAGGGCTAGCGATGTTCATTTTTCCTGCTTCCTGCAGCAAGGGAACGGGGGGTTGCAGTGCTCCGCATCCCTTTAAACAACAGCTTGCTGCAGTGTGTTTCTTGGCACAGCCCTAATTGTATCTTCTGGTCCCAGTGGAAGTTCACACTTTTTAATATCTCTTATTGCTTCTGCAACTGCTGCCACTAGTCAGCAATCACAAACAGGAAGCCGTGACTCAGCAGAGCCACAACCTGCGGGCTGACAGCGGCCGGAGGAGAGGGAAGCTCCTGCACAACGCCCGCGAAGGGCCGGGGCCGGCCAGGCACCGCTGCGGGCCGCGTTGCGGGACTGGTGTACGCTCTGACCCGGGAAGGGGTCTGGGGACTCGGTTCCTAATTCAGCACTTCAGCTTACACCGAAACCCAGGAGATAAAGGCCCCGGTGCCGCTCTGGGCCTGAGCGCAGTAGGAGAGGTTTCCCGAAGCTGGTCCCCAAAGCATGGGGCTATCGCAACAGGGCAAGAGAGGACAGGGACACTGGGACGAGCCCCACGTTTGGTTGCCTGTCCATGCTCCAAAAAGCAGGGATTTTTCCCCCATTAAGAGAGAGGCATGGGCAGAGGAGGCAGCTGGCAACCCCTCGGCCCAGAGATGCCAGCACAACCCCGTTTGCACACCAGCGGCGCCCAGGGCTCAGCCGCACTACATCTCACGTAGCACAGGGAGCAGATGATCTATTCCGAGCCTGGTTTCGTCTGTTTTCCCACTGTATTTAGCAGCGAGTTTACTCCAGACTGAGCCTGCGTGAGTAAGTGTGTATGTAAGGGTTGAGGATTGGCTGCGGCAGGCAGAGGGTTTGCTGAAAGGCTTGTTAAGGAAGCACTACTGACCATGCAATCCAATTACATAATGCTTCAAAAAATAACCGTGCTGGGAGTCGTGTCTGGGCAGCGCGTTTCGGCAACAGAAAGAGGTATCAAATGTCCGTCTTCCAACCCAAAGGCTGATAGTATATTTGTGCCACAATCTGACACTGCGCCTCGGCCGTAAACTGCTCTAAAGAGGAAACTTGCTTCCAGGGGAAATGTCTGCTGTTCCCTTTCAAGGCAGTGCTGCACCCTGCAGACCAACGTTATTTGAGTCCTTGTAAAATTACCACTAATCTCTGCACTCAGGATGCCTTGCATTTTATGGGTACTTGCTATGACAGCAGCTTTGTTTTCTGGGGGTAAAGGAAAGTGCTGAGCAGGGACAAGCAGGCACCTGGCCATCAGCAGTGGCTGTGGGGCTGTTTTACCCAGCTTTCTATCCTTGCAGTTTCTCTCTGCTGCTCCGGACGGGACAGACATACAGATGATGCACAGTATCATACTATCACGCCTGGAAAATGCCTGAAAAAACCACCCTGTCCCGCCTGGAGAAAATACCGTCCCTGTCCCAGGCAGGAGCCTGCACAGTGCTGAGCGTTTCTTCTGCTGGCATCAGTGAGGAGGGAGGGGACTGGAGGGCCAGGCTCCAGCCACAGCAGGTGGCTCAGTCCACGCGTTATGTTTGGGACGACTGGGGATTTAGAAAACCCCGTCTCCAGGCAGCGCAGGTAGTTTTTATCGTAGTTACTAATTTAACTGCTAGGCTGCTCTGAAAGGCATCACAGAAAAGGCACATTTCTAGTGAATGAGGAAAGAGCAAACTAAGAATATTCTTGGCACGTTGCGGAGCTTTCTGTACCTGAACTCGTGTTGTTCAGTTGCTGGGAACGCTTCACGCGACGTAAGCCAGCTTCTATGCTTGCAGCGAACGCCTGGATTTTAACCTGTTCCCAGCCCAGGAGCAGCAGAGCTGCCCCGCTCAGCCGGCCTGGCTGGCGGCTGGGGCCCCTCCGCCGGCGAGCAGCCCTCGGCGCCTCCCGCCCAGGGCTCTCACCGGCCTCACCTGGGCTCTTCAGCAAGGGAGGGGACGAAGCAGGTCTGCTGCAACCACCGCCTGGAAAATCAACAAACTCTACCTCCTTCCATCTGCCAGCACTGTCTTCCAGAGCGGGCACCGCGCTTTAGAGCTGTGACACACGAGAGACATCGGTTCGCTTCGCTCCCCTGCATTCGCCGTCCCTGCTCCCAGCGCCCCGCTGAAGGCAGGGGAAGCCGCCTGCGAGGACGGCAGCGGGGAGGAAAGGGTGAAGGCAGAGCTCCTCCAGCCCGGCTGCACGCTCCATCCGCTGCCTTCCTCCCATCTATTTCTAGACTGTTTACCTGGCAAGCGCACATGACCGATCCAGAAGGAAATGCTGACATCACCCGCCGCCGTGCCCCCTCCCCGCTGCCCGCCGCGCTTGGCCCCTCTCCCCCGCTGCCCTCGTCCCTCTGCCCGGCCAGCCCACGCCTGCAAAGCCTCTCCCGCGCGCCGCGGGGCTGCCGCCGGCGCCGTAGCGCTGCTGCTTCCTGAGGCAGCTCAGAGACATGTTGTCCTGTCCACCGCAACAATGCGGCCTGGCACGCCGCTTCCCTCCGCGTCCCGGGGCGTGACGGCGGCCGCCGCGCCGGCAGGGATGCAATCCACACTCGACCCCGTGCCGACGGCCAGCAACCACACTGCCGACGGCGGGTGAAGCACACGTCTTTTAACGCCAGCGTATCGCTCATCTGGTGCGACAGCCTTAAACATACGGTTGCTTTTGCTTCCCAGCCAAAGCAGCTTCCCAACCCCCTTTACACCTACGGCTCAAACCCTCTGGGCCCACGGCACTGGACAAACTTTGCCGCCGTAGAGCAGCCGCCTCCCCACCCACCTCGCTGCCACGTCGCGTCTGTGTGCCGGAGAGCGGAGCCAGGCAAACCACGCTGCCGGTTCCTCGCCTCCTTCGCTCTCCTCCCCAGGGCTGCTCCCGGGCGCCGTCGGTGTGGGGAGTCCGGCTGGCTGCATCAACCTCTCCTGGCAGGCCCGGGGGAGCCGGCAGCCCCAGGGACGGCTTGGGCCGCAGCCGGCGGCGCAGGTGCTCGCTCCTCCAGGGGTTATTTATCCCGGGAAGCCCGCAGCGGAGCTCCGGACTCGAGCTGCTCTGTGGAAGCTTTCTTGGTGCATTTGGGCAGGGAGCCAAAGTATGCAGTTTAAAGGAAATGTTTAATAAAGACACAGGAGCCTCAAACTGTTTATTTTTCCTCGCAGAAAGGTGGAGAGACGATGTCCCTGGAAACTGGCTGCCGGGCCAGGCGCGGGCCAGGAGGCTGGCGGCCGAGCCGGGGCGAGGGCTGAGCACGGCCGCCCGCCTCTCCCTCCCCTGACAGCTCCGGCCTGCGGGGTCATAAACCGTGGGGGGAAAAGGCAGCCTATTAGTAACTCTATTAAGTCTCCATTAGTTAGGTGTGAACTCATTACCCTAATATACTTGGAGGTAGGATTCCACTTGCAGGACATTAGCACTGTAATAAGCACGTTTACCACCAGAGCTGGACGGAGCGAGGGAGAGGAGCCCCTCGACGCCCGGAGCAGGCCCGCAGCCTGCGCAGCGCGGCCGTGGGGAAGCCTTTCTCACCCGCTCTTGTCCCGGGGCGGCTGCGCCGCTCCCGCACGGGCCCCCCGTCCCCCACAGCGGCAGCCCCCAGCTGCCCTGTGACCAGCCCCCCGCCATCCCCCTCGAGACCCTCTCTTCCTGCGGCAGCGACATGGCAGTCACTGAAAAACACCCTGCTCATCCGTCCATCCGATGAGCGGCTGTCCACAGGAAGCAACGTGGGCTGGCCGCGGCCACAGAGGGGTGGGACGGGCAAAACGGGTGACTGTGGGGATCAGGGGACGGAGGGCGCACAGCAAAAGCTGTCGGGATCTTGGGGCGTGTAACCAAAAAGAAGGGTGACCCGGGCGCGGCATGCCGCGGCCTGGCCGCTCGCTGGTTTGCTGCTTGTGCTGCTCTCCCGCCTTTGCCTGGCCTGGCGTTTTCGATGTGTTTGCACTTTGTGACAGGAACTGTCTTCCGTTGTCTGCAAAGCTGTGCGCGCTGTGAGGAAGTCACAGCGAACTAAATAATGAGCTTATAGGAAATCAATTAATTAATAATAGATAGGATGCAGGAGCAGGGCTTCAACCGGGTTTGCCGAGTTAGCACAATAACAACAGGATCGTATGTAGAAACCTGTGTGTTTCTCCAGGCCTTGCCAGCCAGCTTTAACAGGCCGGCGTGAGCTGCCGGAGCAAGGGCCGTGCCTCTGTGGCCGGAGAAGCTCCAGCGCGTTGTGGGCCTGCTGTCCGCGGGGCTTCTGGCTGCCCCGCGTGCCCGAGTGTCGTTTTCATCAAAATATTGGCGAACAACGGTCTTGCTGTTTTTTAAACGTAAAAGATTTTGCGTTTGGGAGAAGGAAGTTGCAACCAAAATAAAGAGGATACAGAAGCACAGAATGTTGCCTTTCAGAGGCAGCAAAAAAGGAACCCGAAGCGCACAGCTATGAAACGAAGCCCTCCCTTGCCCTCTGCCAAAGCCCCTCTCAAACAGGTACTGTTTGCCCTGCAGAAGGCAAAGGCTCTGCAGCATCTCCTCTGTATCCTCAGTCATACTTTGAGGCTGCACAAAAACACAGTCCACGCAGAACTCTTCCCAAAACTAATTTTGAAGCCCATTTGTACCTAAACAGGGCTAAACTGCACACGATCCCTGACAAAAAACTGCCCAAGAGCACATAAGTATGATTTTAAAAATTATTTCAGGAGGAAGCATGATCTTGTTTCTAAGATCCTTGGCCAAGAAGAGTATGAAATTAATGGTATTAAGTGCCTAAAAATACTCTTGAGGATCTGGGACTTGGAACAAGGGCCTGGCTTCTATTCCTAGCTCTGCCACAGACTTGCTGTCTGCGCGGAAGGGCCGGCCAGAGCAGTCCACAGGGTATGCTGCAAGTGCCCAAAGACGAAGGCATACGGGGGTGGACTTCAAAACTCACTCCTCTGCTTTTTGTCCTATTTTCCCAGCCTGTAGAATGGGAATAATAGTAATTTGCTGTGAGGGAGCACAGCAGGGTAAATTTTCCTGATGTGTTTCCAGACGCGCAGACGACGGCTGCATGGAGTACCACGAAACCATGCCCATTTCCAGGGCACCACTGATCCCGCTCACTTGCCCATTTCTGCCTTTCCTATTTCCGTGTAATTAATTCTTACAATTCAAAACATCAGCAGGTCCAAACAATTACGATAAAAAAATAAACAAACTGCTATAAAAGTGCTTTCTCCCTCCCAGCAAATGCAGCACCTCCTTGCACTGGCCTCCTGGTCAGTGGCAACTTTTCTACCGTAAGGATGTTCAAGTCCAATATCCTGCAAAATTCAGTATTAAATGTATATCTTTATCCCACTGAACAAGAGAGACAGGCATCCTTAAAACGCAACACTTGCTTTTAGCCCTGGAAAATCCTGACATATTCACCTTTTCATCCATTATATTTTATCTAGGAAAACGATTTTGTCATTTAAAGATGATTTTATGGGTCTGTCTCACCCTGTTTTACTGTTATCCTATTAACTAAGGTACCTGTTCCTACATGAAATGCAACACAAAAATGGATTAAAAAATTGTGAAAGTTTCTAAAATTTGAACAACTTAGAGTTGTAGGATGCACAATGATAAAATAAGAGCCCGTCAGCACAACCTGAGCTGAACTTGCTGGTGGCTTTTCCACTTAGGAAAAAGGGACATCCCAAAGCGAATTTGATGGGATCTTAAATCCCTGTAATTCCCAATGTGTCTCAGCCATGAAATAACTTTTGGCATAGTAATTTAAACTGTTAAACAGAAGATTCAAAATAGCACACTTCAGTGATAAATGGGAAAGTTTATGCCCCAGAGTTGCTTTTAAGACAGCACGGGGCGATGAGATGGGACAAAATCCTGCAGAATGAGTTCTGTATAGAACCCAGACCCTGCCAGGTTTTTTCATCAGTAACGATACTCCAAGAGAAATAAAAAGACACGCAGTGAAAACCTCTGCTCACTCTGCAAAAGGGAAAGAAAGATACTGACATTTCCATGTGTGACTGTGTCTGAGGAAATCAAGTATTCAAATGACTTCTGTTTACATAGTATTTTGAGAAATAACGCTAATTTGCAGAATTGGCATCTGGGGTACAAGAATACATACCCTGGGAGAGCACTTACAGAGCCTTTGTGA
Organism: Platalea leucorodia; assembly: GCF_965183815.1. NCBI lineage: Eukaryota > Metazoa > Chordata > Aves > Pelecaniformes > Threskiornithidae > Platalea > Platalea leucorodia. The sequence goes on along the minus strand of NC_138830.1, from coordinate 57,088,262 downwards.
AGCTAAGTAATAAACGCTTTGTCTTCACCACACTATTTATGGGTTGCTTGGGGGCATCCTGCTCTCTTTCTGCCCCTACCTGGGCATAAAATTATTGCAGAACTAGGTTTTAATAAGACCAACAGTAAATCTGAATGACCACACATGCACAGCTATTCCTGCTCCCCTGATCTCCAGCATTAATTATGAAGTGGGACTGTTTATACAGTACATACCACTTTCCTGACTTCTTTCTTGTTTATGTCTAAACCTTTATGGACATAAAACTTTGGAATTTGCTTTTGGAATAAAACTGCAATTGAAGTGGCAGTAACTGTGTTGGAAAACAACTTTGCTCTTGCTCCCCTGGTCACGGCAGGTTTGTGTCTGCACTGGAACCCTCTCCCGTTGGAGCGTGTTGTTTCAGGTCATCTCCTTGCTGTCCCGTCTGGATGGCTCATTAGACGCTCCAGCTCTAGATGGCTCCGAGCAAATGCTCCAGTTTTTCCTCCCGAGTCCTTTCCTTTCCTCTCTGCTCTCCCCCACGTCTTGGCCTGCTCTGAGCATCCCCGCACCCTGGTCAGGGGGGATTTGCAGTGCTCCCTCATGCCTCTGCTGCCTGGCCGTGATGCAGGTTGTCACCCCTTCTTTCACAGCGCACTGAAATGGCAGCCTCTTTGCTCCTCCAGATAAAACACTTGCCCGTGCCCTCAGACATCCCCCCCCCAACTCAGAACTTTCCTGAAAGAGAAATTTTTCTACTACAGTAAGGTACTACAAACCAAGAGATTTCCATCTGGTGGCATACACAGGCGCGGATACCAAAGTAAAGTAACTCGTGCTCCACAAGCACTAAATTATTCCTCGCCGCACTGGCCTGACTACTTGTTTCGTCAGGCTGTCACATTATAAATTAATATGTTGGCTGTTTGGGGCCGAGAACTCTTTTTTCCATTTGTTCGGTAAAGCAGATACTGTACACCCTGGGCACCATATAAAAATAATAAATTACTGTAGTTCACAGGCGATGTATTATTCTTGTCTTTCCTTCCCTTTATTTTATCCCCTCCATCCTTTGCCTTTCCTCTGATCAATTCATCTTCCATTTACTTTCTATTTCTGTCTGCAGGTTTTACTCTAATACATACTGCTCTGATATTCCAACCATGCCACCTGCTCCAGAAGTACAAGTACAGAGGCTTTACTCATGTGGAGAAGAGGGAATCAGCAAAAACTCAAGGGGAGGAGGAGAAGAAATAATTACTGTAAGAAAATTAAGAAAAAGGAATTGAGCCTCTACCTGGTGTCGTCTCTTACGCTGACTTGAACACCTTCTAATTTCTGCCAGACTCTTTCTTTACTCTTCACATCCAACACAGAACTGCGGAGACTTGATAGCCAGAGGAACCAAATAGGCTTCTTTATGTAGACAGGTTGGGGTGGATTAGTAGGTGTTTGTCCCAATCTCCCGTGTAGGTTAAAACATCTTTTAATTCTGGTGGGCTGTGTCGGGATGAGAATGAATAAACTCTCTCTTCATTTTAGTGTCCAGCTAGTGGAAGCTGCACAGGCTGTATGTTGTCTGTCCAAATTCCTTTCCTCCTTGGCAAGGTTATCCTACCTAGAAAACGAAGAATTAAAAATAAGACCGTGTTTGGCTTCTTACAACTTTGGTTCTTCCCCCATTCCACTTTCCAGGGCACACTTCTGACCTGACTTTTAACACATAGCCCCTCAAAAGCACCCTCATAATAATGGTGAATAATTATTTGTGATAATACTTAGTGCATCATATTTTAAAAGTATCACGTAATCTTAACTAATAAAGAAATCAACAGAATTTACTGTTTGTTCTTTTAAAAAAACAAATAAGCAAAGAGGTAAAATTTAAATATTTATTGAAAAACTAAATATCGTAGCCTTGTGCAGTTATTGGCAAGAGATGCTGTGCCAATAAAACCACCGCGAGCTGTTGCCTCCTACACGTCCGAGCGCTGGCCTGCCGGGCGCCCTGCCGTTCCAGACCCAGCCGTCGCAACGCCGCCAGCGCCCGCGGCCACTGCAGCGCCAGACCTCTCCCTAGGAAAGCTCCTCTTTTCCTGGCACATTCATTGCTCAGGTACGTGCTGGGCCCTCACCCTTCTCCCTTTTCCTCTCACGTAAGGTCTGCAACCAGGACACAACTCTAAAGAGAACTACAAACGTCAGCCAAATGCTTTGACAGGAGAACTGGCCCTAAAGACTCGGGAGAAAACAAGATGTGTTTTCCCCGTCCTCCTGAACTCTCGGCAAGGTTCGGTGTGGTCTGCGGGGCAGGCAGCGCCTTTTCGGGGCCTGGGGTCAGCTTGGCGGGTACCAAGGAGGACTGCGCGCGTGGAGGAGCCGTTGGGCCTGCCCGGGGTTTCGGAGCGCCGGCCTCGCAGGCGGGCTCAGCAGGTGAGGCTGGGCTGCGTGGAAGCGGAAGGTCTCCTGCTTCTGGCGTCGTATTTCCAGCCCTCCCATTCCACATGGCCGTGCATTAGTGATGGGCAGTGCTAGCAGATGGCAAAGTTCGAGCCGGGCTAATTAAACATACTGAGCTAATAACCTTCCATTTTGGGACTGGTATAATTCATAATTTAATGTATTGCTGCTGAGACATTAACCTTTCAACAACTGGCACGGTGCCCACAGCAGCCTGAGTGCTGACCATCTTTCAGGAAAATGAGTATTATTGTTAAAACAGGTATAAATCATTCATGGCTTCAGCTTTTGTGTCAAACTGTACATGAAAATAAGTAGTAGGCTGGGTAATTTATTTACCTTTTGGTGGTTATTCTTATGATTTCATGATCATATTCTGTGATTCATAAACATTGGCCAAATGCCATTTTGTTCTCATTTTACCTTTTCAATATTGCAGCGGTTATTCTGATTTTCATCTTTAACAAGTTCAAGACTGATGCAGAATTGCTTGATCCAGGCACAGATATAATCTCATTTCAAGGAGGAAAAACTTACTTTAAGCTAATTCCACAGTATTCAACACAATTATTGAGACTACCAACTTGTTACATTGTAGCGTTTTGCTAAAGAAATGTATCTTTGAAAACTGCTGTATAAACACACAGATTCAAGGACTTTCAAAAACAAAGCCTGTAGGATATACAACTACGTAAATAGTGTCGGGTTGAAAATTACATGGGATACTGGGAAGAGGAGACTGTAAAAAGTTGGAAAGTTCTCAACAGTCCTGCAAAGCAAGAAGTCGAACTCCAAACACCTGGTTACGGGAATGACATTACAGACCCAGGAGACCCTTGCGCTGACTTTTGGGACCCTGCTGGCTGATCACATCAGATTTTGTATCCCAAACTACCTTTGCATTGAATTTTCTTCTCCAGTGAAAAGAGAACGAGAGCTAACAGGTCACCGGCCACCCGTACCACAACGCTTGCCTGGTGATTCCCGAGGTTAAATGCCTTTCATACAGCTCCATCAGTTCCAGCTCTTGCTGCTACGGTCAACGAGTAGGAATTGCTGAGATAAACTTATTATGGACTCACTATCTGCACCCTATACTGCAAAAGTTTTCAGACATTTTGGACTAAAAGACTGCTTTCAGTTCTCAATATTTATCACATACTGGCACATACGCTAATCAAACACTGAGAACATGACAAAGCTAAAATAAATTAAAAGCCAAAGCAAATGAGAATAAAGTCCTAAACTCTCTATTTCGGGTACAGATTGACCACAAAGTGGGATGAAGAGAGAGCCAAGCGAGACCAACTCCCTTTTAGATAGCAACACGCCTGAAGAGGTCCCAAACGCACCGCCCGTTCCAGCCACCATCGCTAGGCAGGCACGCTGGAAGCAAATCCAGCCTCATTTATGCAGCAAACTTCGTCACAGCACACAGATGCAGAATAGGGAAGATCAGATACCGAAGAACACAACTGTTTATTGTGTACACCGATTACATCGATAGTTCAACCCCCCCATATATCTCTGGGAAATTATCATTTATCTCTTGGAGGTATGAAACAGCAACCTGAAAGCTAAGACAACAGCATTTGCCTGCCCTCAGATATCAAATACGGTACTGAATTGGCAGAAAAAAATTACTTCCCTTCGTTCTTCTTAACCTTAATTCTTAATTCTTGACTAAGTGAGTACTTAGCACTCTGTGGAAGGAAACTTTCTGAAAACATCCAGGCTGGGGATGATTTTCAGGAAAACACGCTTCCAAGAGATGCTTCACCAACCTCCTGTTTAGTTGGTTAGGTTTTTTCTTTCTTTTTTTCCCCCTAGCTACGATTTCCCTCATTTGCAGTGTCACCTAAACAACAACAACAACAACAAATCTCAATGTAACAACTGACGTTATGCCTGACAGTAACCTTGGAACAGCAGGTTCAAGTCATACTTAGGGAAATCTGGCACACTCGAACGGGAACTTCTCACTGGGTGGACAACAGCAAGTGCAGCCTCTTCACCAGATGAAATGAAGTGAGCCCCCTCAGGCTCCTTCGATTGTTCACGTAAATGTGACGGCTCCCCAGCTTTTATCCGACCAGCCACTGGAATCGGATCGGCAGCTCAGTCCGTGCGTCCCTCTGCTTCGCGCTGGGCGGGCGCAGCAGCCAGGCACCAAACCTGCACTCGGGCCCCGGGCTTAGAGCTGGGCTGCAAAATTCACAGCACTAGTCCTAGGGCAAAGAGCACAGGCCTTGTGCGAATCCAGGGCCGGAGAATTTGCGTTTTATTGTATTACTGTTCAGAAATTTCAGCTTGAGTAAAAAATAATAACGCAACCTCTTTTTTGTGTTATTCTTTACAGCTACAGATACAACCTTGCTTACATCAGTGGTGCGCAAACTGATGTCTGCTGGAGCCTGCAGAGGCCCTGGAAGAATAACTCTAAAATGAGTGTGTTGTGCCTCTCAGGCCAAGTCCCACAGTGGTCTCTGACCACTGAAGTTGGCATTTTCCTGCCAGTTCTCCTTCAGAAGTAGCTAGGAGGAAGCTCACACATTATAAATGGTTTAATAAAGATCACTTCCTATCTCTCCTCATCGAATGGTGGACAAAGATGGCCAACACTCAATCAAAAGAGGAAATTGTATTTCTGTCTGTGAAGCCACATTAAAGATGAGTCTAAAAAAAATCCTAAGTGGATGCTGAAGAACTAATCCATTTGCAAAATTCCTCTTTTTGAAGAAGTTAACTAAGAAATCAGCAAGAAGCTATTTGTAAGCATGTCTATCCACATTTAGTGCTCAAGATAATGCCAAGACCAGGACATTTAGGAGGCATAAGAGAATAAGGGAGCAACATCAGCATGCTTAGTTTTAGGCTTCTCCTCAGTGTTTTCCATGGCCACTCAGAGGACCATGAGAACAGTGCCAGACCAACGGAAACATAAAGCATTTGAACCTACTTACGGGGACAGCACTCAGAACCTCCTCAGAAAAGGAATTATTTGAGAAGCTAAGGTTCCTCTGGTTACCTCTTCATACTGGAAACATACAGTGTTAGCCCCCCAAATGTCCGTTCTTACATTGATAGTGACAGAGCAGACAACCTCTCACTCCGACAAGTGACAACCTGCCTCTGTTAATCCACACCCGCATTACCTGCGGCCCTGGGCCGAGCCCGTGTGCCCGCACTATGGCTTTTGAGAAGCGTCATTGAACCAGCTGCACCTGGATCAAAACCCCAGCAGCTCCTTTTTCCACGGACAGTACAGTGTCCCTGCATTTCACTCCCTCTGCTGGCTCCATTTTATACCTCAAATGAAGTTTTTCCAAGACCTTAAATTTGTTTAAGGCTGGGATATCGAAAAGTTCACCTCAGTCTTCAGGCTCCTGGGTCTGCTCAGCTCTCCCCTCTGCCCTGGCACCGTAGCTGGCAGGGGCAGAGCCCTCCTGGCATCCAGGGCTTGTACAGGACCGTGGAGGCACCACCAGCACCCCCAGTTGCAAGCCTGAGTGGGAAGTGTGCAGCTCTGGTCTAGGCTCGGTGCTCCCACCTCCAGAAGAAAGCAGGACCTCACCTCGACAGCTCTGTAACTGTTGGCTGCGAAAGCCTTGGGTACCTACACGTAACTGCAGTCAGCCGAGCACCATGACAAACCCTACGCATGCTGCCAGCGCCTGCTGGCTTTATGTACCTTCCAGAGAAAACGAGGGTATATGAAAGTGCCTCCCCTGGACGCTGCTCTACAGCGTGCTCCCGGAGTTTTATCCCATTTCCACGTGATATTTGTCATTCTTGATAGCATGGCACTCACTTCAGTGAAGGGATATCCCTGCTCTCTCTCCTAGGAACAATTAAGCAGTACTTCTGCTTCACCCTTACAGCGCTCTCTCTCCTGGTTCTCACTGTTTACTCAATATTATTTTTACTTCTGCATTGACAACTGCACAACAGGAAAAATACTAGTTTTGAGTTGATCAGAAGAGGCAGTGTTGGACGACACGCGCTGTCCTTGTCAGCGGAGCAGCAGACGTTGCCCCTGCCGGCTTCCTCAGCTGTTTCTCCCAGCCCGCCAGCACCAGTTTCATCCTCTTTGGCTTAAGCCTCCGCCAGGCAGGGCCAGTTCTGGTGGACACGCAATGGAGATGCGTGCCGCAGACTTGCTGAGGACGCTCACTGCAGCAGGTGTAGTTACCCCTAACCCCACGCTCACCGCAAAGGCAGGACTTGCCATAGCCAATAACATAAAAAAATAAGGCACTTTTTACTCATCTCACAAGGCACCGACTACCACTACACAGAGGTCAGTCTGCTCATCCTGCCGTGATCTAGAAACCCACTAAGGCTGCTGAAGAGTCCAGAAATTTAAAATGGACAGCCAATCTTACAAGTGCATGAGAAATTTTTTCTTCTTGGCTTCTTGTATTGCAATCGTATTTGCTTTCTCTCTATAGTTCCTGTTGAAAAGGGAACGTGCAGCAATCACAGCTCTCTTCTCTACATACAGACACATGTTCTACCAGGGGAAATGGCCTTCCAATATGGTATTTGGAAAAAAAAATTGAAAAAAAATACTTCAACTCTGTAACATTTTTTAGAAACACACCTCTTAAGTTTCAAATAACATGAACGTTAGCAGTCTGTGGGTGCACGTTAGTGTAAAGTGGGTGCGTGGCTCTGCGTAGAGCTGGGAAGCCACGTGCTTCCTCCGCGCTCTCAGGCAGGCAGTGAGGAATATTAGCCCCCTCGGGCGATACTCGCTGATGCGGCCGTGCTGCACAGACGCATTCTTATGCAATTTTTTGCTTTCCAGTAGCCACGTGACTTTGTATGGCAAGAATTACTCAATGTGCGGTTCCTGTCTGAAATGTCCTATCCAAAGTATTCAAAACAAGTTTCAAACAAACCAAGCATGTCAAGCTTCTGCATTTAGGCAGATATTGCTATTTTACAAGTGGGAAAACTGAGGTAATTTTTTTTTTTAAAGAGGGGCAGACGCTGCAAGTATGCAGGCACCAAACATCCTCTGTGATTGTCTAAAGCTAGGAAGAAGCGTTGAAGAAAACCAGATATGACAGCGGCTGTATATTTGGGCATGAATCTCCCCAAACCATTAGTGCTTTTTGCCAGGCACACATTCACCCTGCCACAGAAACTAGTCTTGCACCTTATAGTTCAAATTCAAATCCTCGTCTGCAATTATTTTGTATTTCAGATTTTCAGTAGTTCTTCCTCGGTAACATACCAGGCTGCGTACCCGAAACCAAAGCAGAAGTTGCTTCCTACGCTGTGGTTAGGAGGGAGTTAAAGTTCAGGTTTCTAATTGCTCTCTTGAGGCCTTATTACTTGTTGATTAGGTCCTTTTGGGAACAGCATCAAACCTATAATAATAAACACTCATTTCACTGGAAAGTTTGTAACCGCCGTAGCAGCCCTGCGGCCCTTCTGCCTCCCCAGCTGGCACAGGCATAAAGTGACCAGAAAAGGTGTTTGTAGCTTCTCCGAGAGGCTTTCCGGGCTGGCCGTGTCTGACCTGCGGGCTTTTTAGCAGCCGGGTTAAGAACTGCATCTCCACCCTTGGCAAAGGCACTTGCTTTTGTGCCTGCTCCTCTCCTCTCTCCAAGCCTACAAATCAAGGCTGCAAAGCGGGGTCTGGCTCAGGGGTGCGTATGTGGGGTGAGCGTGTCTGTGCAAAGACATCTGTTGGGATTCCTTCAAAACGGTTGCTGCTTTCCTAAATGCTGGCAGTTTTCGGGACAGCAGCAAGCATAGGAGAAGTAAGGTTGCCAGCGTACTGCTGTCTGCTGGGCAGTTTTGCGGAGATTCCTCCTATCGATGTTCATAGCGCTTTATCTCCGTGTTATGTTATGGCATCGATACAGGACAGATGGCTCGGAGGTGCCATGCCGGAGCCTGTGTGCCTTATGCTTCAGCAGAATAATCTGATTTATCAGGATGCTGAACGTTTGCTAGTATTGATACAGTTTCCAGGCTATGCTCCTTCGCGCAGCGAGCCTCCTCCCGCGGGCGGCCCGTGGCTCCCAGCCAGCCCCGCGGGAGCTGCGGGCCGGTGCCCGGGTGCCGGGTCGGGGCTGGCTCTGCCGGAGGCTGGGGATGCCGCACACCGCTGGAGCACACGGGGCTCGCGGGGACACGGCCTCAGGACACCAAACTGCGACAGAAGGGCGTTTGCTGGTGAGAAGCTGTGAGGGGGCCGTCACGAGACACCTACTGCCCAGCTGCTCATCCCGTCCCCGTTTCTCATCAGCACTCGTGTTCTTAATTTTCCAAACCGCTAACTAGAATAGTTTGATGTGTAATTTTCAGTCTAGGTCCTTTGAGAGTATTTGGATAGCATCATTTTTACAGGCTGGATTTCAGAAGGGACGGAGAAAATAACATGGTCTCTTATAATCTCAGGCAGGAGAGAAGTTGCTGCGAGTCTCTGATCTCTGTGAGTCTCTGAAGCAGGGCACCGGGTCTCCTTGAAACCCCTCCGTAATGAATTAGCCTGAAGTAAAAGTAGGTGTTTATCTCAAGTCGTTGCCTCAGATAGCTGGCTACCTGTTGGAAGAAGGGTCTGATCGATGCAAACTAAGGCAGCCATGCGTGAGCTGTTACACAGTGGTTAGTATTGATCAGAGCTAACGGCTGCCGATAGGAATGTGGAGCGGACTGACAGGCAGAGAAGAGGGAAGGAGGAAACGGCCTTCGCTGGTGGCAGACGTACAGAGGAAAGCCGATAAAAAGTCAATTCCACTTAACTGAATGGCTGCTAACTAAATATTTTGGGGGCCAGAGCCTTCCTAGATAGCAGCTGGAGCATCTCTGCTCCGGAACTGAGACATCAAGCGAGCATGGCATCGACGGCTGAGATAAGAGACGCTTGTGACGGCTGGCAGAGCAGGAGAGCCTGACGAGCCGGCATGCCGGCCCTGCACGCCGAGCCCGCACGTCGGCCCCGCACGCTGGCCCTGCTACGGCACCTGCCACCAGCACCACCAGCTCTTCATGACGGGAAATGGGAACGGTATGGGAAGGGTTCATGGAGCAAACATGGCCAGTACTTAAATACCTGCTTCAGAGAGAGAAAGCGATGATTTGATTTCAGCCCCTTTCCCCTCAGAGCCCGCTAAGGACTGGTGCAAGGGTTACTTGCCTGGCATGGAGAAGCAGCACAGATTTTCCTCTGCCGTCTGGAGACACTTCTCATGCCAGGGTGGGACCAGCGACGGCCACAGAGCTTGTTTCAAGTCTTGACTATACGGAAAGTTTTAAGAGTTACGGCTCACCAGAAGTAGTTTCAAAAAGTTGGTGAGGTGCTGTGTGGGCTCGCTTGGGTGGCAGTGCCACTTCTGCCTGAAGCTGCTGGCTGACACCGTAGTGTTCATGCTCCCATTTTCCAGACCAGAGGTGTCTCTGCATTGGGAAGGACTTCAGAATTCAAAATATATACGTAACGGTTCTCTAAATGATGCACCGGGTTGTGAAATCTTACTGTATGAAAGGTGCTCAGGAACATGGTGGCATCACCCCGTGTCAGGAGGAGACCGAGGAGCTCTCCTATAGCTGTCTGCTTCCTCCTCAGCACAGCAGGACAGCCTTTGGTTGTCTTCCTCTCCGAATGGCTCGCGGTAGTGCTGCTTTGGGGTCTGGTACATGGTACAGTCATATACCGTAAGAGACCGCAAAGCAATCAAGAATTGCTTTTCCCGGGCCCAATACTCAGTATTTAGACTATGTTTCAGGCCAACTTTTAGTGGACTGGATCAGTGCGTAAGGCACCTAATACGAAGTAGTTCTCCAACACTGTGATTAATAGGGTCATAGTCATAGCTTCAGTTCAGGTTCAACCTTTTTAACATTTTATTATTTTACAGAGTAATAAATCAGGACAGCAGGAAAAGACAGATGTAGGACTGTCCCTGTCTACCCGCCTGTTCATGGAGACAATGGGTCACAGGATAATGGTTTCCAGGGTTGGGGCAGCCGATATTAGAAACTCTACTGGAGGGGAGTTTGTAACAGAGCCAGCACTGCCCCGGGGAAGGAGGAGGAGGCTGGAAGCCGGTTCGTGTGTCCTGCAGAGCTGGAGTATTGACAAGGGCAGGAGCAGGTCGGGGCTCCCGGGGAGCTAACCGGGATGAGATGTCTCCTTGCAGACTGCAAGAGGAAAGGCAGCCGTGCGACACTGCCAGCCATCCCCGAGTAAAGCGGGATGCTGCCCTTTCTCACGGAGCAAATGAGTCCGTTCCTATCCTTTCAGCACCGGCAGTGGCCAAATCAAGCTCACCACGTAGGTCCTTAACGAGCTCAGTATTACGGTGATGGAATACGGCTCCAATATCGTCATGGGAGACTACAGCTTAAAGAAAGAAAAGCAAAGACGTGTAGGTCCAGTGCAGACTTCAAAGAGGAGAAGGCAGAAGCTTTGCGGTTCAGTTTGTGGGAAATGATATAGATGATACAGATGGAAGAAAGTACGGAGATGTTTTTATGAGATTAAAAGAAGAAGAGAAATAAGCGTAGAGGTTCAGTCTCTGATGAAGCTGATGGAGAGACTACAGGAACATGAACTTAAACAGGAAGGGAAAGGACTGGAGGTGGTGAACTCGAAGCTTGACTTGTTAGGAAGGAGGGATGGAGAAAGAACTAGAGATCTGAAGGGATAAAACGGACAAATCAAACACTAAGAAAGGCTGTTCCGGCAGCGTATTTTATATGGACTGAAACGTGTGGGCTGACAAAAAGAGGTGGCTGCGGTAATCAGAGCAAGAGATGATGGAGCCTTGGAAAAGAGGTTTTCTTATTTGAACAGAGAATGATCAAGTCATTCAGAAATTGTGAAGGGTAAGGAAAAAACCTGGAATTCTGGTTTGGTCATATTGAGTTAAAAACTCCACGGAAAAGTAATAAAAATCTAATGAATGTACTTTGCTTCTCATATCGACTGGTTTGTTATGTGCAATGCAAATTTAGGGATAGCACACATAGATGCAAATAAATTCATGAGGCACATAGCGAGAAGAAGTCAGACTAATGTTTGAAATTTTTGCCCTACATTTATAGCTTGCTTCTTATATTGCAGAGCAAAGCAAGTTTTATATAGAACAAACATTTCACTGTTTTCCATCTTACTTTAACAGGATTTAATTTTACTTTTAAATTTTAATTAGTTCCGTGAAGGGGCCTGGCAGTCCTAATGCATAGGCATTACAACTTACAAATTATTTGTCGTTATAACTTAAAGACCGCTAAAAGAGGTATAAGCCACAGATCAGGCACCTGATTATCAAAATATTGTCAGCACCTGGACTCTTCATATGGATGTGTTTATATTTGCGAATGTTGATATTGTAGGTATTTACAAAACAAAGCTACTGTCCTCATTTCTGTTACAGGCTTGCTTACACTATTGAAGGTATTTGGTTTTCATGCAGCTTTTGCAAGCTGAGCTGCCCGGGCCACAAACATTAACAGCGCACATTTACATTCAGAAATCCTACAATTTTTAGATACCTGCTTTTTAAAGATCAGGGCTTTGAAACCTTATACTTACTTTTATACTAAAAGTTAAATGTGAGAGTTGGGCCACTTTCTGACAGTGAACCTTTAATTACACGGCGAAGGCATCGGCACAGCTAGCAAACTGCCTTCAGCACGCGCGTAGCACTTGCTGGACAAACAGTAAGATAATTTAGTGAAGAAATCAGTTCTATATTTCAGTATGTTTTTCTGCTAAATACTATGCAATGCAAAACTGGATTGAAACCCACATGTTAAGGCTCAACCTATTTTATTCTGCTTTCTTACCAGGCTGCATCCCTATACTCTGTTATATTGTTATGTTTTAAAGCTGACACAGTACAGGAAAAACTAATGAAATCTATTAGACTTACAGTACAAAAGAGGAGAGATTTCTAAGAAATACTGCACAAAAAAGCACAGATTAAAAAAATGGAAGCAGCAGAGAACAGCAACTACGTGCCACAAAAAGATAAATACAAAAAGCTCAGCTCTCTAAGACACCCACAGTCTCCATCTGTCATCTCAACCCTTCCTCTCCCAACTGTTCTTAAATTAAATGAATGCTTCTAATGGGAGATTTTCTCATGAAAGCTTATGAGAATTCATCCAAAGACAAATTAAAACAATGCGGTGTAATCAAGCAATTCACCTCTCTAACAGGTTGCCTGGCTTCACTGTTCACATTTACAAAAGAAAGAAAAGCAACAATAAGAGACCCAAATACAGAAAAAAACAACTAAAGAGCAAACCTTTCATTGACTGAAGCCGATATAGATGCAGGTTCCTCCCTGCAACCATCCTTACAGTTGTACAGCTGAGACTAAAGGTTATTTTACTCTGTATAAGAAACTACTCTACACATCTGATTTAATGATTTTGTTCTTTGTAGGCCTTGCAGTTTGAACATGTCTAAATGGATCAGCAATGTTAAAACAACATATTATTTTTTCCTTTATGTAAATAAAACTAGCTTGGGCTACTGAGTCTAAAGTCTTTTTAAAATACATTTTCCTACTCATCACTTATCATTTTAGTTGCTTTTAGCATCCTATCTAGCATCCTGTTCATGTCTGGATATGAGTAACATGTCCAGACTTTTGATTTTCACTTTTGGTTCTCGTCAGCTTAATTTTGGGGTTGGTGTGCAGTAACAAAATTCTTCAGTGTTTGGGTCGAATGCACTTAATTTCTATCACTTGTAGCCTAGATAGATGTATTAGCAAAATTGTAATGAAATATTTCTATTAAAACTAGGTCTAAAGGAGGGCGCTTGAAAAGGAAACAGATCTTAAGTTCGGACACAATCACCAAAGTCAGTGCCTTCTGAATAACAGGTCTTAGTTTGCTCTATATTTCGCTATTTTGCTCTTTGAATTCGCAGCAGGTAGCCTGATACCAAATGAGATGTTTTCTTAGTCCACAGTCCCACTAAATTTAGATCTAGCGGCACACAGGAATGTAAAAGGGGACAAGCCACCCCTGCCACCCCAGCGAAGCTCCCGGCACCAGGGACAGGCCGAGGCTGACGGATGCGCGGCTGGGGCCTTGCTCCTCAGGGGCCACCAGGTCCACGACCGCTGCTGTAAGCAGGTCGCCGGCCAGGGCAGCACTCAGGAGCATCCTCACCGGCCGGGGAGGGCAGGAACAACCGGACGGCCACAAACGGCTGCCACGAGACTGGCTGGGTAAATCAAGGGCTCCGTCTTCCGTCACCTCTGGTCTAGACCTCTGCTTTGCTGCTGCCCCTGCTTCCCTTCCTTTCTCCGGGACTCGGCACCCGATTGCAGCACTCGCTCAAACGACAAGCCCCCTTGGATTTCCTTCTCTGTTCGCTTTAATCTCTCTTGCTCCCTCCTTTTTCTTTCGCTCTCTTTGCATGATTTCTGCACTCACCCTCTTCGTTACCAAAGCCACTCGCACGGCTCGAGTTCACAGCGAAAGGTAACTGAAATCCTCCCCAGATCCCCCGGTCTCTGTTATTTTCTCCATGTGCTCTTTCACAGTTTCTTTTACTGAAGTCCCTCACTGTTGTACTTAACCACCGTGAGTGACAGAAATCCAATGCTGACCACTTCATTATCTGCCGACCTTGTCCCCCTGGCCTCCTGCCCCTCCATCTCTCTTGGGCAGTTTGCCCTACGTCGCAAGTCCTTGTTAAAGGTCAGGACCCCAAACCATCAGAATTGGTCGTGTTTTTTTACTGTATCACCAGAGAAATCAGGCCTGTCGGATCTCATTAAAGCCCTATTTATGGGTGGAACGCCACTCCTGGAGCAGGATGAGCTGCTACCTTTGAAACGCAATCTTCACCAGATCCGATCAGCATTGCACAGGGATTATATTCCACCAGTCAATCTCTCATAATCGCTCCCACCCTTATTGGCATGGCTACTGCTGTCCCTGCATGAGAAAGGAAATCCTCTTAAACAAATACTCTCGGCGGGCGCGAGGCTCCCCTTCGCCATGACGAGGCGCAGGACCAGGCCTCTCGGAGGACGGGTGGCCACGCAGGCTCTTGCGGAGGAGCCTGATCAATAAGCCCAGTGCACAGCGTTGTTATTCACGTACCAGCTAACCGTAGAGACGCTTCATACTTAATATAGTGCAAATGATGGAAAAGTGCTAACTGATCCTCTCATCGCGCCTTTGAAACGAGCAGGGACCTGTCACCACCGTGCTGGAGCCGGGAAGTGACGCGACTTCCTGAGCCTGACATCGCAAACCAGCGGCAGCGCCGAAACTGTAATTGTTCCCAGCCTTACAAGAACTTCATTATAAGAGGGACATGACATACATGAGAGGTGCAATCGCAAATAGCCTTAACTAAAACAAGCGTACATTTTCCTCCAGATCCTCAGGCAGGATTTCATACGAGCTTACCACACGTATGAAAAAGCCAGAAGACCTGCTTTCAGGGTAGGTCACTAATTCTGATATTTTTGCATCCATTTGGGTCAGCAGGGTCATAAAATATGACCCCTCCATTTCGCAAAGTTTCTTCTAAGTCCTTCTCCTAAGAGCTTCTTTAATCTGTTCTTAACCAGAAACAGTGGGGCTATCTCAGTTGGCCTCCTTTTCAACTTCCATGCACATTTACAGACACTTACCGAAAAGGGGTACGATTTTCAACAGGAAAAGAAGAGCTAAATTAGGCTAAAGCATGTTTTAATTCAATACAATTCCTGCTAATACTGAAAATATAGATATATTATATCCCACACTGTTTACCATTTCAGTATTTGCTTAATTAGCAATGCCTTATAAGAACAAGTCGCTCCTGAGGGCGGTGAGCGCGTTTCCTTTGGAGGTTACAGAAGAGGCATCTCTTCCACCCCGGGGAGAAGCACAACGCGGGCTGTTCACCGCAGCTCCCTTTCTCCACGTGGCTGCAGTGAATTTGCTGCTTGACTGCAACTCTGAAACTATCTGTCAAGTCCAAAGCAGAAAGAGAGTTTGAAACGCAAACATGATCTGTGATCAATATCCTAACAAATCCAAAGGAAGCCCCAGCTCCCGAAGGGTTAATCCAGAGAAGAAAAGGCATCCGCATGTTTAGTGAGCTAATGTGTTTATTGATGGGGAGGCCTTTAAGTCCTCAACAGGGAAAAGCTTAGATAAGTGACGGGAAGTTCAAGTCAGACAACCTGGTTTGGGTGGAACGTGGTTATGTTTTCCAGCTGATTTACTTTTTGGACTCCTGGGGGTGCCCTCCCGCAGGGGGTCTGCACGCGCCTGGAGCGGGGCCAAGCCCACCCTGGAGCAGGGACGTTCCCAGAACTGGGAGCGTCCGGGCTGGCCGGCGCGGACGCACCGCAGGCACCGAGTCCCAGCGAAAAGATGGCGGGCTAGTACCCACCCAGCGTATACCAGCACCTCTCAGCGTGTTCTGATGGAATCTGATAGGAGCGTATGTTGTAACTGTCCATCGAAATGCTGCACTTGAAATCCAGACACTCGTGCTGATTTCTGCAGGGGCGTTCTGTAACGTGTAACCGATCCACTGCTGAGAGCACAACCCCAGTCCGCACCTCCACTTCACAACCTGCAACTAACTCTCCGCTTGCATGCCAGCGCGTCCATCGCTGGGCGTCGGCGCAGCTGCCCGCGAGCCTGCTGGACGCCCCTGCCCAGGGCCACGCGGAGGAACTGCACCGGACCACCTTAACTCCCCCGCGTCCACCGCCGGTGGCTGTGCGGTCAATGCCAGGGTCAGGGGTCGGTGTCCGCCTGCTAATAGAGTGTAAGCCAACATTGTCCTCAAATTGCTGGAGTAAAGGGACAATGCCCACCTCCTGCTGACGGCGGTACCCTGGGGGAGAGGGTATTGGCTTTATTGGAAAACTGCCAGTCTGGGAGGTGATGGAAGCGGCTGATAGCAGCTACAGACGGTTTGATTGCTGCTGGAGAGCCGCTGGCTGGTCGGAAACCCTCTGAAAGGCAGTTCATTGACCGACCCCATGGACCTGTGTGTATCGACGGCCGGGTTTTCCTCACTTGATGAATCTCCCCAGCTCCGCGTGGCTCAGCCCCCTTCACCAGCTGGAAGCCTGCTGGTTCGTGGCCAGCTCTGGGCTGGCCTTGCCAGCCTGATCAGAAACTCCCAGTGACCAACCGGTCAGGAGCTTCCGCCATGGCACTCCCCTCCCACCCATGGCGGCCGGACCCTGGGCGCGGGCACGAGCATCCTGCAGTCAGACCAAGTGCGAGGGAACCGGGAACTGTGCCTTCTGCCTTCTGCACCATTTGAAATTACTTTTAAAAAACAAGAGAAATTACAAAATCAGGAGGCGAGAGACATTACCAGAATTCGGTAACAGTAACATCGGAATTTTGATAAATGTACAGTTTTGGATCTATCCCAGGCCACAGTATGCACCTAATTCAAGATGTGACTGGAAGGAAGACTCAGGAGATTTCTCTGCTCTTCTGATGACAAACACCTATGATTGCAGGTACCGTAGCTGCTACTATAAAGATGTAACGATGGTATATTCATTATGGATTTCTAAGACCTGCCATATTGGGAAAGTATTGTAACTGAGCTAGATATATCACATTTCTACGCTAGTTAAGAGATTATAAGAAGATAAATTAAATTAATGGTCCATCTAGCCAATATCCTGTCATCAACAGCGACCAGTAACAGAGCCCTGTAGGCAAGAGTATGAAATAAGTGAGCAGTGATGCTTCCCCAGGAGCCACCAACAACTTGTGATTAAAGGACTTTCTGAACTACAAGTCGTGTGCCGCTTCTGAGTAGTCCTGAATGGATTTTTCTCCCAGAAAGCTGTTCAGTTGCTTTTTGAACCCACGTACTGCCAGCATCTGCCGCCTCGCTACAGGAGAGCTGCACAGCATAGTTTTGTCTTGCGTGGAGAAACGGCTTCATTTCTTTGTCTGCTTGTTTTTAACTTTCTGGCTGCAATTTTCATTTGATGCCCCCTCATTCTTGTGCAGGGACAGCCAGCGGGCAGGCATTCCTTATTTATCTTGTCATTCAATTACAATTTTACGATGGTCGCCTCATCGCATGCCAGTTGTCTCTTCCAGACTGGCGGGACCTAGCCTGCTCCATGCTCTTCCCCTGCCCAGAAGCTGTTCCCTACTTTGATCGCCTTTCTTGCGCTTTTCTGAACTTTTTCCCATTCTCCTAGACCTTTTTCGAGAGAGGACCAGCACTGCACAGATTAGTCAAGAGGCAAGCACATAAGAGATGTATACAGCGGCACAATCATCTTTATGTTTTTTCTCTACTTCTTTCCTAATAATTCCTACATTCTTTGATCTTTTGATTACTACTAAGCACCAAAATGATATTTACAGAGAACTATTTATTGTAGCCCCAAGGTCTCCCCCCTAAGTGGTGACAGTCAGCTCCACACTACACGCTGCCTCATTCTGTCTTGTCATTTTTCGATAGGGGATTCCAGATTTCATGGCTGCTATGGAATTGTATCTTTGATAATTTGCACGTTTTAGTTTTACTTCGGGAATACTGTGTTGTATTGCATTGCCAGAAGCCCTTGCAGTTCTGCTCCTGTATGCAGAGATTATCAAGAGATGCCAGCGTCCCAAGTGCCTATTCAGGAAACAAATAAATACCCTGGAAAATTGTTCCCTGTAGGCCTGGCAATCTGGTTTAGAATAGACATGAGGAGGCGTGTGAGGAGCAGCACCACCGCGGCCTCAGGGAGGAGAACAGGCAAAATATGTACTGGCACCGCTACTGATGAGAGGTGCAAATTGGAAATACCTGCATTTGAGAACTATTTCCTCAAATATATTACTCTGTTAGTAACTTTGTGCCAATGACAATTCCTAAAGACACTTGGGATCTTACTACTGATTAGCTGCAGACAGAAGAGAAGGCAGATCAGGTAAGATGCTCAGAATAAACTGAAATAATAATGACTTCTTATTACTGGTAGTACCCGTAAGCCTTATGTCCCACATAAGGGGGGCTCGCAGCACACCCAAGCGCTGCATGGTGGGTTTCCAGGGAGCCACCAGTCCGGTTGGTCGGGACGACGGTGGCTCCGGGCAGACCCCTCGGGACAGCCGCCGTCCAGTCCCTCTACCGAGGGCGGAGAGCGGCTCTGTGAGCCGTTCCCAGCTCTGCAGAGTACGTGCACGGCTTTCCCAGCCCCAGTTTTATGGCATTATACGGTAGCTTGGTAGTCCTGCACAAAGCCGAGGAGAATGGGATATCGGATTCAGCAGCTTTAGGCTTCATCTTTCCTACGGATAAATTAGCACCGATTCCAGTGAAGATATGGACACCACATCAACATACAACCGTTTCAAACAGTTCTTCCACAAATCAAGGCTGAACTGATGGGTGGGCAGGCTGCTAGCCAGGACCCCAACCACAGGCTGAATAACGCCTGTGTCGTCTTGGGAGAGAGGGGAGCGGGCGACAGAGGACGCCTGGTTGGCACAAGGACTCCCAGATGTACCGGGGCCACCGATAAACCAGGTTCTCGGCAAGTAAAGATTTCCAACAGTCGGAGCTAGTCCTGCTACAGCTTTCCAATAGCCATGCTGGACGCAAGAAACCTGTCAGCGGTTCTGTGGTGGAGATCGTCAGGCTGTGAACAAGGCTGTGGGGCTGCCTGCAGAGCAGGGGACGGGGGCTGTGCTCCCCACCACCCTACCCGGAGCCCGCGGGAATGTTCCCCTTCTGCAGAATCCCGGACCGAGAACAGGGTGGAGGCGCAGTCTGAGGGGCGAGATCTGACGACAGGCTTCCTGAGCAATAGGAGCGAGTTTAGTTTTGCGACTTAGCTCAAGATCCAGATTCTTCATACTCTTCATGGGTCGAGATGTTTGATCGACCAGACTATCGAGGGAGACGCCATGGTCGGTTCCTGCTGCTCAGGCTTCTCCTTGCCTCGATTTGCATATTCAAGGATCGCCGCCATGCCTGGCTGTCAGAGATGGTGACAGTTGTGGGGGTTTTTTAGCTTTATCAAGGGGGATTATTTTTAACCCAAATTATTTTGCATTGTAAATGTTTAAATCCACATCAAATCCAGATTAATGCATAAAATAGTCCAAGAGGGTATTTACTGGAAAAAAAAATAACAATAAATCAAATTATTATGGCTAGCTCCCATCTGAAGTGTTTTAAAAAGGGTAAAGTCCGAGATTTTGGCTAAAATATCACTTTAAGGAGAAGACTCAAATAAACCTCTCTGCAAAACGGCCAAAGTTTACATACAAACTGGAACCCTTAGTACTTTTTCACAACATGACTGGAATTAATAATGCAGATAAATCCTAAATAAATCAGGATTAGTGTTAACTATGTCTTGAGGTTTAATACGCTCTACGAAAATGAAAGGGGGCCGGCGGGGGAGGAAGGAGCTTTGCCTTAAACCTTGCCCGCGAGCGAGCAGAGCAGTGCCCGGGGAGGAGGGCAGGGGCGCGGGGCACTCGGGACCCCAGGAACCAGCCGAGCAGGGCAATCAAAGCGCCTCTAATCGCCGCTGCTCCGGGGATGTGTTCAAAGGATCTTGTCTGGCCACAGGCTGCCTAAGGTCACAAGTGAAATGCAATTGCGGGGCAGGGGGAGGGGTGTCTCGGATTTTTGGACAGGCCGGCTGTTTGGATCTGTTTTCAGGAGGTCAGCCGGATTGCAGTATTTTACCGTCTTATCAGCAAAAAGATTAAATTTCCCTCCATGGTTAAAGAGCTCAGCCCCACTCTGAAGGAAAATATAAATAAAACTGCCAACACAATCGCCCTAAGTAAAAACTGCCACAGCGTGCCAGCGCTCGCTGCAAAGCCTGGGGAGCCGCTTCCCGGTGACCTCGGCCCCGCCATCCCCGCTGGCCGCTCTGGCGGGGTGTCACTGCCATCCTCCTCCTCCTCCTCCTCCGCCGCAGTGTTTCACACGCCCCACCGGGTCCGCGGGGAAGGGTTAAAGCTGTGAGTGAGTGAGTGAGGACTGAGGGAGGGATGGTTGGGTTTGCTGCCTGCAAAGGCACGGGTCGCTCCCAGTGTCCTCGCTGCTCTCCAGGGCTATTGCACATGCGAGCGAGGACCGTCCCCGTCCTCTCCTCCTCCTTCTGCTGGATGAAGCCAGGGCTGATGAAACACTCCCACTCTCTCACAGGAAAGTAGATGTTAAGATTTTTTTAGTTTTATTTTTTCGAAGCCACAGAGGAGTAGAAAAATGCTTCTTGTGTTCGCTTCGTTACCTGGAAATTCACTCTGTCCCTCTCCATTCTTGCTCTCTCCTTGCACATCTGTGTAAGGACACCGTTTGCTCTGGGCTGCCCTGCCTTTCTCAGGTGTGAGACTGGGCTGAAAAGTCTCAGAAATTTGTGGCCTTTTAAGAAATCTCCTCTCCCATCTGTTTCCTGTTCCTTTTTTCAGCGCTTCCCCGGTGCTCACACCAGCTCTACGGCTCAGAAGAGACGAGGGTCAGATTCTCGTCTGCCTTGTGCCACAGCTAATTACTGACACCTGTGCAAAATGGTGATAAACGCATCAGAATAACCACACGTTGCACGCTGCTTCTGCCATTCCCGGTCACCTCGCACAGATGTGCAGGGCCAGCGCATAAAACAACGCAGTCCTTATGGAGCTGGGGTCGGAGCCACAAACGTGCTTCCAGGGTGACCATTTGAAAAGAAACTTAGAAATGTGAAGTTTGCGTGTGATTTTTCTACCTTCCGAGTAATCTTTTGCACACGATAACGCACGGCCGAGTTTACAGCGCTGCTTCCTTCCTGCTGCCGGCAGCGAGAGTGTCGGATGCCTGAGACGGTTGTGCTAATTTCTGAGCAGGTATGAATCTCCCGGGCTCCGAGTAAAGTTTGTTTAGTTTGAAATGAAAATTTTGATGGCATGGCAAGGATCGAGGCAAAGAAATGAACAAATGTGCCAGCAAAAAGCCTGCGCTTAACAATGCTCACAAATGTGAAAAATATCCCAAGTCTTTCCATAAAGCAGTCAGTTCGCTAAACCTTAATGATAACTCGTTGTTTCAGCTTTTATGTGAAATATGATTAAACATATGATTAAACATTGACCAGCAAGCAAACAGAGTAGGTTTTCAATAATTTTTAAATATTTAAAAGCTGGAAATCATCCTATTTTATATTACATATAGCAAAGTGCCAGTAGTTAGCAGTCCAGTTGCTAACGTTAGTTGTGAGGGTTCTTAAACACATCACCTACTGTGAGAACGAATACGTGTCCCCCGTCTCTTCAAGAACAAGCCGCAGATCTGTATTCAGAGCTACGGATCTGCAAAGATCCCGGCGGGGCTGGTGACACCTCCCGGCACGTCCCTGTGTGGGAGTCGGCACGCTTACCTCGGCGGCATTGAAAACTTTTTAAAAAGTTAAAGAAAATAAATAACAAATCTGTCATTTCTTTAAGGAAAATTTAAGCATATGTCTAGGAAGATAAAGATGAGATGCACGAGTGTAAGAAATCCTAAGGCATCTTTGATTACTCTAACTTTGGCAGAGTTAGCACTGACATTTGACAAGAAATAAGAGCATTGCTTCACCCACAAGTTCTGTGCTCCCAGGAACAGCCGCCCGTAGTGAGCACGAGGCCACCCACAAATTCATACACGCCTCAAGTCGGTGCGGATGAAGCCAGCCCGAAGGATGCTCTCCAGCAGCTGAAGAGCCTCTCGCGGCCCCGGGGCAGGCCGGGCGCTGCGCGGGGCTCACAACAGCTCAGCACGCTCACTCGTGCGGGTACGTGGTACCCCCGCGGCATCTGGGCAACCTCTGGTTCCACACTCTACCAACCCCCCCAGGCATCCAAAAATCCCTTCTTTTGGCTGACATCGATACTTAAGCAAACACATACAGGCACCGTAGCGTGTCAGACCAAACCAACCAACTCGTTCATTGCCCGGTTCCAGGAAAACAAGCGTATTAAGGGCAGCGTGGGAGCTGTGGGACCTGGGGCAGGGCTCCAGCACCGCTGACTTGTGCCCGAGACAGACCGGTCCTACCCCAGGCCCCCTCCCCGTGCCCTCTGCCATTTCTGGCGAGTGAGAGCCGAGCTGCCGTGCCCAGCCGGGGCAGCCCGCGCTGGGTTTAGCTGCAGCCAGCAAGGGCTCTGCAGAGTATCACGGACCTGTTCTAGACCGGCTTCGCTAGTCGCAGAAAAACGTTTCTGAACATTTTCCCAGGATTCTCAACGTAAATGTTCAGAAACCATGGGATATTAATAGAGAAGAGAAGCTATTTTATTTATACTGTGATGTTTAAATGTTTAAGTTTTGCTTGCAGCCATTTCCAGTACCAGAAAAAGGAAAAAAACGGTGCACTAGATGCCCAAGTACAAAGAGCCAAGCCTGCTTATATTCCTTAAAAACCCACACGGTACGGTTCACGCGTGTTTGAAAGGAGCGCACTTCCCAACCCTGAAGACACCTGTGCGGAACAGGGGCAGGAAGAAGTAACCTGAAAACCTTCTGTGAAAAGTGGCCAGCATTTAAGAACAGTTTCCTTGGTGCCCCAAAAGCTGCAAATTTTTATTCACAAGGAAGTTTATACATCTTTGCTAAAAGAGGATATGAAAGCAGCTCTGAAAAACAGGAATCAAAGTGTAACAAATTAAACAAGGAAACATCTGTGACGATTAGTATAAGCCAAAGCTAATATATGTGAACAACTTGTAAGAAAAGTCAAATGTATCGAGAACTACCGACAAAATGCTCGCAAGCGATAAAGCAGAGATTTTTTAAGTTCTCCTTTGATACTGTCGGTTAAACCACGACAGATACGAGAAATTCCAATAATTGATTATTATGTGCAATAATTAACCATTACTAAACAGAGGAGGTAAAAATGTCAATAATTGTGGAATAAAACATTCCTGGTGCACATTTGTAATCAAACTAGTTGATGTAAATATATAATCAAGGTCATATAATAGTCAAGGTGTAGGTTAAATAGCATCTGTTAAATATAAAGATTTTTAAATTACCAAATCTGAACACTTGTATCTAATAATTTTAAAGGAATAATCTGGAAACTCTTCAAAGGCTTCTGGATAATCCTTACTACCTCTTTGAGAAATGGGAAAGCGTCCAGAAGACTTGGAACAAAGTTCGGTTGCAGGTCTTTAAAAAGTACATGGGATTGACCTATACGTTTAATAAAAGGTCAACACTTGACGTATGTCAGCAAAGAGATGAAGGATGGAAATATGCTTAATGCTAACTAACATTATTGCGCTGGAAGTAATTATTTTTAAAAAATTTCTCAGCAATGTTCATTGTGAAGACTCTCAGATCACCAAATCTAACTTTTAGCAATGTTGTAAACCTGTATCAAGCCCCGATTTCCCAAAGGTTGTCTATCTGAAAAGCTGCCAGACCTCCGCTCAGAAATGGAGAAGCCAACACTTCATGTGACAGTCTTCGTCCGTGACACATGAAGAAATACGTGGAGGTCTGACAAGAAATGTCCAGGGCGGCAAGGCAAAGAGGAATGGCTTACGCAGGTATTAAAGCACTTGCATAGGAAGAGCCCTGTTCGTTACCTCAGGGCTCAGCAGACTGGAAGATGACAGCACTTGGAAAAATGTTTTGATTTGTAGGGAATCATAACGCTCGTTCACACAAACGAGTATTGAACACCGCAAGGTGGGCGAGGCAAACCTGCGGAGAAGCCTGCTGGGGCGACCGGAGAGGGAAGGCGAACAACGAGCCCGTGCAAAAGGGAGCTTGGTGGCAGCTGAACTGAAAGACGACGGAGGAACCAAGGGCACGTAGTGAATGCAGCTTAAAAACAAGACCACCAAAATTTGCTGACAGAGTCAACTAGCACTTTCTGGCTGATATTATGAGCTAATTTAATGAGAAGTTAACCGATCTGAGAAAAGGATTGTGAAACCCCAGCAGGAAGAAAGAGGGAAAACCACGTAGCCGTGTATTGTGCCAGTTAAAGCTCAAAATAAAATTTGTGACAGTGACTCAACACGTAAATTGCGTATGTGAAACAAGTCTCTAGGCTGCATAGCAATTCTTGACAAAGTATCTACAGAAACGTATATTCTGGGAACCACTAATGATGAGGGCTGTAAGTCACGCTGACATGAACGGTAATTTGTAAAGCAGTAAGTTAGTGAGGTTTGAGGATCTGATACTGGAAAATGCTTCTTACAGCATATCGAAAGAATTTTATTTTTTTTTTAGGTACAAATAATAATGAAGGCCTAATTGTAGTTAAGGGGAAGCTAGGCAACAAGGACCATAATTCAGCTAGATTTTTAAATAGTACAAAAATTAACCCTAATAAATGGATAGTAATTACGCTCAATTTCAGCAAGGCAAATAAGGAATGAGAGAAACATTGGCCAGAATTGAGTATAATGAAGCAATAAAAGAAAAGTTTTCAAAGCGAAATGACAATGAACCTATTTCAGCAACATGACTCATTTTGATGTTCATGGGATTTATGTGTATGCTTAATATCCTTCCTGAATGGATATGGATTTTTAATGCAGGTCTATGTGCTTCGATGAATCGGGGCGTCTGTCTTACACTGGATAATTATGAAATTAAACAGAAAGATAAACAGAGAAGGAAAGAGAATCTGATTTGTCCAAGGCAAGAAAACAGGCTATTGAAACAATAAAATTTTAAAATTAAAATTTTACACAGAACATGTTAAGATTAAATGTTTTAATTTACATAAAGAAAAAATATAAATAAGGATTTCTGAAAGCTCTTAATGCAAAATTCGCTAATAGATCATTTAGGCATTAAAATTATATCTGATTTTTGTTTGACTTTTCACAAGGAGTGGTGGGGACAGTTTCTTTTCTTTGGCAGAAAAGAAATACGAATATTAAAGGAAACCACGATCATGCTTTATAAGAAAACTGCTTTCTTATTGGAAATTTTGACTTCTCTGAAGAGAAAGGTATACCAAAAACCAGCCTTCCGCTTGCTCTTTTGGGATGCAGACCCAACCGTTTTATTGCAGGATCGGCGCCCCCTCCATGCAATAGCTTACGGAGCTCAGCCATAACCCCCCTACCATAACAACAACCAACCCCGCCAAAACCTCCCCGCCAAAGGCCAGGACACATAACCAAACTGGTCAGCTGAAACCTTAGTGATTCTTTTCACTCGGGAATAAGAACTTTTCCTAAATCCCGGGATAACTCTTCTGCCGTTACTGGGCGGAACGGAGGGAACCTGCAGGCTCGCCCCTTGCAGAGACCCCGTATTTCAGCCGCATTTGTGTGTGCTTCTGCGTTGCTGTCACAGACAGGTTAACTGGCCCGACCAAAGAACAACTACCGGCAATGGGACATTCACACCTTCAGCCCAACGGCCCCCAGGTCTCTGCGCAGCGGCCGGGGGCAGCGTCATGGGCACCCACCGGCCCCGCAGCCCCCACCGCCTCCGTCCTCGATGCAAGCACTGTCCTTGAAGTGCCACTAGCATCGCGTGGACAAACATTTGAGGGCAAAGCTCTTAATATATGTCTGTGTTTAAGGATACTTGCAGCAGGCGGGAGCACCTGGGAGCTGCGGGCAGAGCGGCACCTCCCGCGCGCGCAGCCGGCACGGTCCATCCCAGCCGCACTGTGCCTGCCAGCAGGACAGACATTGATGGGAAACCCTCCCCTCCACACCTGCCCGCCTCCTAACTCCATCCACCGGTGGTGAGGGACCTCCTGGAGAAGGTGCTGCGTTGAACCATGGTATGTAATGTATGAATTGAGTTGTATTCGGGTGCAGGACTAGAGCTTGCCAAAATTTTTGCCACAAGTTACATGTGCAGATACAGGCTCGACTTCAAATACCCGCCTGCCTGTTCAACTGGCATAAACCGATGCTATTTCTTCCTTCAATCACTAACGTGATTTTGTGAGAGTACTTTGCTTCAAAGAATGCTATCAAATCACATAGAATCACAACCTGTGTGTTAGGTTGTATTAGCGAATCTAAACCCCTGTTTCCTCTGACAGAAGGGTATTCAGCTCTTGCAGCCGCTGTCTCCTGAGCCAGCAAACAACGCCGCTCTGGCTCTCGCGACAGGACCGGGCTCAGCAACGCCGGGGCAGGAGGATGTGCTTGTGCCCGCAGACCGGCACTCGGTGCCAGACCTCAGTTTGGGAATTTGGCCCTTATGAGTCATCTTAACAATTTGTTCTTGGGTTGCACAGCATGTCAAAACGTTTGACTTTTTTCTTTTTTAAAGATTCTGACTTTGTAGATGAATGTTATGGTGCTTTTCGGAGAAGGGGAAAGAATATGGTTTTGCATAGCTGCCTTTGCAAACCTCGGGAGATTTATTATGCCTGGACTGACAAAAGTAGTGACTGCTCAGCCTCTTCACCCGTCGAGCTGGCTTCCCGATGTCTCTCTTAGGAGACGAACACCGGGTTAGGACTGTCCGTGAGCCGTCCCAGGTGTCACATCTTTCGTGAGGGCAGCTGTAATACACAAGAATTGCCCGTTGCCTGGGAGCGCTTGGCAATGCTCTCTAAGACCTTGGTAATGCACCCTTGTGTCTGAAGACCAGACAGAAGACACGCTCGGATAGGAATTGGTCTTAGTTCTCTTCCAAATACTTTGGAAATAAGATGTCTCATTGGAAAAAGGTGTTGTTTTTAGAAAAACTGAAATTAATTACATTTCAATAAGATTTCAGATTTCTGTATGTCTATATTGAACTCGATCTTCCTTACTTGTTCCCTGTGGATTTTGCAGCCCAGCGTTGCTCTGTTTATATAGCCACTAAAAAGCAACCCTGTATATAGCAATCAATTTGTGGTGAAAGAAATTGCAGAAAACTGAGTGAGCTCATTTTCCATATCTGATATGATTAAAACTTTTTGCATGTAGAAAACTAAGCTATATTCGAGGTTGCTGCTTAATTTGACTGAGCAGCCATTGCTGAACGTTTCAGAGGTACATGCCAGAGGAACCGACCGCAGTTGTAAGTACCAACGAGTCTGTTCTGAAAACACATAACTCATAGAATAACCTTAAATTATGTTCTTTGCCACCAGAAGTAGTTCAAGGAGTAAGTTCCCCTGAACACTTACACTTCCAGATTGTTCCACTTTTTGCCTCGTAGAAGTGACATTTCGTTGGGTGTCCACACAACAAGTAGCTACAGAAGATAACCCTTTCGTACAATACAGAAGATGCATTAATCCTGTGATTTTGTTTTTTTTTAATTTCTTGGCAGACTTTTCCAGCTTTGCCATCTCTTATTTTCCTATTTTCTAGTCAGTACATACATTGGACTATGTTTTTAAGTAAAAACCCCCAAACGCAACGAACCAAAATTCAACTATAGATGTATCAGCACATCAGAGAATGATAATAATGTTACGACGATCAGTACAATCTTCTGGCTCGCCTTTCTCTTTACACCTAGTCCATTTGAAAGACCACTGACAGAAGCAATTTCTTGCAAAGCACACTGTTACAACCAGTGCAATAGAGTCTTCCCTGCACCTCTTCCTATGGGTCTTTCAGCTCTCCACCAACCAACCAACGATTCCTCTTTCCTCTCTCCTTTTTCTCCTCTGGAAAGACCTGCTTTTCTGACTTACGCCCCCCGAATCCGTAATAGAGCAATAGATTTCCGCGTCAGAAGAGATAACTGAAGATTTAAGCACAGTTGCTCATGGTGAGAGGTCCCTGAATGAGGGCTGGCAAACTCGATGCGGAGCTGGAGGCAGTGCAGCTGCTTGCCTCCGCTGAGCCTAAACCCGCTTGGGCCAGCTGGTCCTCACGTCACCGGGACCTGCCCTGTGCTACCGTATCTGCACACAGTTATCCCGCACCAAAACGCATTGCACGCTACAGCCGCGTTTCGTGAGAGCTAGCTCGACTGCCCCACGCGCACAAATGCAGTTCTGCTCATTCCTGCACCGAGCTCACCCTCTCTGTGAGAGCCGCAGCATATCTTTTGAAAAGATATCGTTCAATCTTCAATTAAAAATGCTAAGTGACACAGATTCCTTCACCTCCCTAAATAACTTGTCCTAACAGTCTATTAGTTTCATTGGGTAAAATACCTAGATTAAGTTTCTCCAATTTTTCACTGCAAAGTACATTTTCCAGACCACATTCACCAAAACTAAACTCACCAATGAGAGCTGGAACCCTGCGTAGCCTCGCAAGTGGTGTAATAGACTCTGATACCCATTTGGTACACGGCCAAGAACCTCGTTAGCTCTTACAAAGACATCACTACGACGCTCGTGTTCAGTTATCTAGTGTGAGCCTATGTCCTCTTCTAAGCCACAGTAGTTTTAGCCGCTAGATAACAATGACTGTCTGAAAATCAAGTCCCTTTGCAGCATTTCAAGCCGGACACCCAAAATTATGAATAACTTTGGTCTAGTGACCAACAGGTGGGTTTCTAAACAAAGAGGTGTAAGATGTTATACCAGATGGCAGAATTCAGGAACTAAAGTGAGAGACAGCAAAGCTGCTGGAAATACAGAGGATTAGGAAAAGAAATAAATATTCAATAAATTAATACACAAATAATAACTGACTCTAGAGCCAACTTTCATAGATGAGGGACACGTTAAGGAATGTGGCAAGTTAAGGTTTTCCTATGGTGTTTAAAAAGTAGTACTGTATTTGGAACTGTCATCTTCTGTGCCCATTGAGCACGAGGATGCGATCTTCAACTTCCTCATCTCCTTACCTCTGTGGCTTTTACTATTGTCACTTCGATTTCGCCTTAAACTAGATAGTCATATTTATGGAATAAGTATCACGTTTTCTCATGAGCTTAGCAGCAAGCACTATGACAACCATATCCTGATTTAGATGCTACTGACATAAAAGTAGGATGTAGTAACAATTATTATCATTCTTATTAAAAATTATATTATTATTATTAATAATAATTCTCTGCCATCATTAATAATCATAAAATAAAGGCCCTCAACTGCGGTTCCTTTATCATTGCAAAACATAACCTACAACAAGTGAATGGTAAAGTGCACAACAACATTACAAAGCATCACTGAGCAGCACAGTATTCTCACTAGGGTTTGACAACTGAAAAAAAAATAACGTGGTCAGTCTCAGGAAAAACATCACTGATAATCAGTAATAATCTATTATTTTCCAACATATGCTGTCTCTAACACTTCTACCCTAAAAATCATATCAATATATGTATATATATACACATATTTCACGGGGAGTACACAAAGCATGCCAGGGTAATGCCTGGTGTTAACTTTCTTCTGAAGTGGTTAAATGAATGCCAATGTTCTCGGCACTAGTTGATTAACCTGTGCAATTTTAATAAAAGAGACAACACTGAAAAACAAAATAAAGAGTAAAGAATTATCTCCCCCCGCCTCACATCATTTGGCTGTGTTCTCCATATGGCCAGAAGGAAAAGCCATCTCCCATTTGCCCACCAAACCACATATTTAATCCATGTGCTTATGTCAAACTTAATTACAGCACATTTGGCATAAAATAACAATCCACATCCTTGGAGAGGGGAACTTAAGTAGTTAATATGTGTGATTGAATGAAAGTGCTTTGCTGAATGTTTATGAGAAACCCAAGACGGGTGAAATGTGGTGATATTTTAACCATTTAAACACCAGCTCTCCCATCCTGTGCCGGAGCCCCACGTGCCCTGCCGGCACCTGCCCAGCCGCCGCGCTCCGACAGAAGCCTCGCACCAAGAGAAGCGCTCTCGTGCACAACCCTGGCCAAGCCTCGCCCCACAGGCTCACCGTCCTCTTAGCAATGAAGTCACGTTATTAGGAAGGAGAGATTCTGATACCTGCCTGCACCCCTCTTTGATGCCCCAGTTTTAGACGATGCGAAACTTTGCCACAAGAAGCTGGGGATTTCCCTACAGCGGAGGCAGCGGAGACGCTCTGCGGTGGGTCGCAGCGGAGAGCAAGCGGCTCTCCTGGGCGGGAGACGGATGGCACGGCCCGAGACCTCCACCAGCAAGCTCCTGCTCCACAGCAGGGACAAGGCTGTCCCACCCCCAGCCACCAGGCTTCTTCAGGTTGCATTGCGACCGCTGCGGCTCCAAAAGGCAAAACACACCAATCCGTGCTCTGGGTTTTAAGACCAGCGGTGACCTTGCAATCTGATGTCCCATAAGGCAAACCAGAATTTCACAGATACTCCCGCACTCAGCTTCAAAGCTGTGTTAAAGCTGAGCCGTTTTTCTTGCAGAGGAACAAAGCCTGATTTAAAGGCTCCAAATAATGTTTTAGTTTTCTTCCCCCCCCCCCCACTTCAATGTCCAGTGAGTGGTTCTCCTTCACAACAGACGCTGGTCAGGTATTGCTTCCTCTGACTGTACGTGGAAACAAAGATGGCATTACTGGCGAGGACCCCGGCTCCTGGTACCCGCGTGCCCTGCTACACTGCGCTTCCCTGTAGGTTTTTATCAAACTGTCCTCTAGTGACCCACTTGCAAGGGTTGCTCTGAGAGAGAATATGAGTCTTCCTGCCCTCGTCTCATTCTGTGCCTTAAAAATATCTGCATACTTCTATTCTTCTTTTCATGCCAGTTTGTAGAAACCACAGATCTCCAAAATGGAAATTCCCTATCTCTGCAGTCCCCACTCTCCAAAGCAGCATACCCAACACCCGACAAGGGGCTCTGAATTTACGTTCAGGCACAGATTTACTAGGAGCAGATAAGGACAGAGTAAAGAAGACGCAGAGATGCTTTAAGTCCCACATGGAAATCAGCTGGCATGGCACAAAGGCAAATTGGAGGATGAAAAGCCCGCCTTCTAAGAAGTCTGAACAATGAACATTCTGAGTAGATACTCGAAAAAATATTTCATGAACGTAATCCAAAAGTGGAACAGGTGTCCAGAGAGGTTGCGGAGGTTTTTAATGCCTGACTGGAGAAGGCCCTCAGCAACTTGATTTCTGTTGGCCTTGCTTTCAGTGGGGGTTTGGACGAGGTGACCTCCAGAGGTCCCTTCTCACCTAAATTACACCACGATAACCAGGAAGGCTAGAAACGCGGAGGTCACGGCCGTCGGCACCTGAGATCACAGAGCGCGGAGTAAAGTTTCTGTGTAAGAAATGGTTTCTGTAGGTAGTGCAGGGAAAGAATAAAAAGTGTTCAGCAATGACCTTGATACAAGGAGCAGGAACAAAGAGGAAATAGCTGAATGTGGCAAGGAGGTTATGAGCCCTGGTAATGGCCTGCTCCGGCTCTCGTACAATGAGAATGGAAGATCTCCTATTAACTTCAGTGACACTGGACCAGGCTCTAAAAGAGCAGACACTAAAGTGGATGACAGTGTCAGAAAAGAGAGGAGAAAAGAAGGAAAATTTTAAGTTTCACTTTCATCATGCTGAGTACGAGTTAACTGCTGAAATTCTATTGTTCCCTATTTCAAAAATGAAAATAAATAGTTTGCAACATACACAGCGGAGTGACTGCTGCTGGAGCTAATTGGCTCTGTATCTTTAAAAAGATGGCATGGCTTTCTTGTTGCCAGAGATTAATTCCTGATGATTTATCGGAGTTAGTGAGAGTCCTTCACCCTGACCTGGATATAAGAAAGGTGACAATAGCCTAAGAACTGTCAGATCGGGTGCAAAATCCTAAGGAATGCACGCTATACAACAATTTAACCTGAGCACCGTGCCTTGGATTTTACATCACCATTGTTACACTTCCTCTGCTAGTAAAAAATAAGATTAGTTTGGACACTAACTGAGAATATATATATGTATTTTATATATATATATATATGTGCTAGGGGTAGCAAGATTATGTAGGACAGACTGGTTATGGAGCCTTTGATATGTAAATATATATAATACAATCATATATTTCTGTATCTTACAGCAAAGTGCATGCTGTTGAAGAAGTTGCAGAGTTTCTATAAAAACCATAGTTTTATCTAGGGTGGCTAAAACACTGCCCAGACTAAAATATAAATTACATTTTTTGGTATGGGGAAGGTTATAAGAAGAAAATACCAAGACTCATCAAAACCCCTTTGGAGCAAAGCCGTTTCATAGCTCGGGGTTATTGCTCGCTGCTACCGCTTGTTCTGTTTGTTGTGGTGTTTCGGGTTATTTATGCCTCGTGAAGAAGCGGCGGCCTTTTCTGTTTGATCCACGGGACACCCTTCCCCATGCCAACACAAAGCCGAACAGCAAACATCGGTGTGTCAGGATATAACGGTGCCCGAGCGCTCCGAAGCCGCCAGCAGCTGTTATCCCCCAGCACTGCCCTACGCACCAGCCCCAGCCCCAGCCCCGCTTTAAGGAGGGGGTATTCAGGCACAGCCCAAACTGACGCCTAGGTTTGCTCCCAGTCCCACAGAAAGCCCGTGGCTGACCTGGGAATGGCAGCCGGGGCTGCTGGCTCCCCGGCCAGCGCTGCGCCCTGCAGAGCACAGTCCCTGCGCTCATCCACAATTATTACTGATTGTGGATAGAAATGAACCGTCCTGGCATCTCCCGGCCCCCGTTCAGTGACGTCCAGCCTCTGCCAAGTGCGGTGCCCTCTTCCCCTCGGGGCTGGAGCGAGCTCCCCTTCCCACGTCTGCCGGAGAGCCCTGTCTGCTCGGAGGGACCCGGGATTCCAGGCAGAGCTTTCCCATGCCATCGTCCCTCAGAATAGCTCAGCTCTCCGTATTTTTAGCAAGGCTCTAATGGGCCAATATGTTTGATTTTCCACTGTTTCCACCCTAGCTCAAGTCCCGCTCCTCGGCAGTCTCCCTGCGCTTCTGCTGGCGTGCCTGGCCAGTGGTGGCAGGGACGGGGGACGCAGGGTGGAGGAGCCTTGGAGGTGGTAGCTCTGGCAGCAAGAGCTGCTTTGCATACTTGGAGTTGTACAAAGCTGATTTTCTGAGAGAGAGAAAGACGGAGAAAGGGGTTTCTGTAAGTAGCGGAGACAATGAGAACAAGGCAGGCACTATGCCAAGCACGGGATGGCTGCCAAAACACATATCATTAGCTTGGACCAGCTATAAGCAAGGAAATGAGAAACATATGTTGGAGAGCAAGGTTAGGAGCGAGGGACTATGGGTCAGTGACAGTCGTCCGAAAACTTTTCCCTTGTTCTTCAGCTGTGGCCCGCTGGTGTCAGATGTCATTCTGACAGCCTTCATTTCTCATGACGGCCAGGCTTATTTTGGCCTGGTTGTTTTTTGTTGTCCTTTTTTTTCCCTCCCCTAATGGGAGTTATTGAGAGGAAGAAGAGAACAGACAAGAAAGCCTTTGCCATTTTTTTTTTTTCCACAGTTATGGGAAAATAACCTTGTTTTCTGTGATGTTCTCTGAAATCCTCACCCTTTATAAAATAACGGTGTCTCAGGACTGGGATGCTGCCTGGCCCTGGTGAAAAGAAAAGGGTGGGTAGTGTATTCCTAAGTAGTTCTTGCTGTTCTTTCTTAAATATAATTAGATGCACCTCATTACCTCAAACTAAAGGCCTTTTGTACTTCTTCAGGGCTGCGTTTCCTGAAAGCCACGGTGCGCCACGGCTTGCAGCATCCAGTCTTATTTTATTACATTAACAGCGTATTTTTAACATTTTTACCCTTTATCCAAGCTGTTTGCAGATTATTTCATTTTTCTCCAAAGACTACACCCGGATGATACGTTACTCACTGACATTTAATGAAGTGTTTGAAGTTCCTGCTCCCTTTCCCGGCACCATTGTGTCTCTCCTTCCTTTGATGGAGCTCTCACTAGATAGCACCTCAAAGTTCATTGCTACTTCCCTCCCAAGGCTGAAATATTCCCAGACAGCGAAGAGCCTAATAGGGATCTTAGACAGCATCCCAAGAGACTTTTGTTTGACTACTGTTCTGCAGCAGACTACATCTGAACTTGGTGGGTCCCTCCGCTTCATCAGTGCAGTGCTGAGGGATGAGCACCTTGCAAAATCTCAGCCAGCCTCGGCTCTGAAACGTAGAAGAGCTTCGTTTTGCTTTTGGGCTTGGAAATGCGGGCAGAGCGGAAAGAAATGTGAGGATGCAAGGAGGAAGATCAGATATAAAAAGCCAAGTGCCATTCTTCACGGACGACCCTGCAAGATAACAGGTGGAAGCAGCGGCATTCGACCGGCGCTGCGGCAGCGTCGAGCCACACGCGCCGGGCGAACTGGTGGGGTGCGGTCCCCGCGCAGCCGGTGCGCGCCTGCTGCCGGCCGGGTGAGCGGCCACTACGGCACGGGCCGCGGACGTCTGGCTTCAGCACACGCACTCTTCTGTTCAGTTTGGATTCCTGCTCCTGGCAAACCTGTGTCCCTGCTCCCGCAGGCCTACCGACGATATGCAACAGGCGCCCAAACAGCCAGGGCAATAACGTGTGAAACCTTTTGGTAGTTAGTTGGACATGCCACGTGTGGCCCACATGGCACGGAGTCCAGAGCTGCTTAGACCTCAGAGATGGTTTTTTTGCAATATTTCAGTCACTGGGTGGTTTGTTTTTGTTTTGTTTTATTTTGCTTTGGTTTTGTTTTTTAAAGTCCAAAGACTAACTACTGTTGTTGTTTTTTTTTTTTTAAGAAAGGTTCTTTTGTACAAATTTGCCACAGTGGTTTTCATTTGCAGCCAAAAACCATAGACTAAACTTGCGATGGTCATGTATTACATTTACTTTATTCTATTTTATTTGTTTGCTTGCTTATACACGTGGAATTTTTTTCCTTCATCACTTGCTTTTGCATTTGTCTCATGTAATCCAACTTCTGCTCTTTGCTTACATGCTATTCGTTTTGATTCAGAATAAAAATCTTCATCCCTAATCTGGCAAAAGGTTGCCAGCCATGGTTTGTGTACTATAGCAGAAAAAAAAATAAACCCACCGAATATAAACTTCTGCATCTCTACCTACACGTTTGTCTGCACAGGGGTGTCTGCGTTCATGCTGGAGAACTGCTTCAGTGGTAACTCAGAAGAACAACAAGCTGAATCAGACACACCTCCATGTAAACATGCACAGTAGGAAAAAATCGCATGCAACGACTGCGAAATAAGCAACTTGAAGACAGGACATTGGATAGTCAGAACTTAGGAGTCTTAAATTGCAAATTGCTCCCAGTATGACTTGTTAGTTGGACGACACACGACCTCGGATCTAAAAGCTTCATTGGGTTGGCTCAGTGACAGGCAGTGCCGGGCTGCTCTCTGGACACCGGTACATAGACAAGTCCTGAGAAAAGTGCAATGGAATATACCATGTCTGAAAGTTTGCAAGAAATAATTTCATTCTAATGACTTTTAATCACTTTCCATGCCCGAAAGCCTGCTCCGAGAGCCTGTCCACCCTGCCTGCCCGCTGCCCAGCTCCTGGGGGAAGCCGGAGTATCAAGTTTTGAGGGGAACAGGTGAGGTCCGAGATCAGGTTTGAAAGGAAAAGGGAGATGTAGCAAAGGTCATACGTGGACTGACAGCAGGCAGAGACCAAGGTCAGGGAAGAAGTGATGAGGACAGAGCCAGCCAAGGAGGCAGGCAGGCTCAGGCAGGCGATGGCTACTGCTGCACTTAACTCGTGGCCTGTGCTGGCTCCAGCCAGGCAAGAGGGACGACAGACGTGTCGCTTCTAAGCACTTTAACTCACCAGCTTTGAGGAAGGGACTGGCAGAGCATGCAGGCGCTGACACTCGTTTTCTCTCAGGCAGCAAGTTAAAATGCTTGGAAATAATATTCCTCTCTCCCCATTTCTGGAGCCTGGGGACGGCCCGCTCCTCGCAGCGTCCTTACAAACAGCGCTGCATCCTCCCCCATAAATCCCTGCTCTGAAAAACACCTGCAATATACTTTTTGAAGGATTTGGTATTTTCACATAATCGCTGTAAATCTGATATCTTTGACTTTAAAATACCATTAGAAAGGCTTGCTAGCAATTTTTTTTTTAACTAAATGGGAGAAAGACATGCCGACTATCAATTTTCGAATACTGCCTGCTTTTCACACAGCCTTGGCTTGCGATGTAAGATGATCTGAGATGAAATGCAAGGTTTAAATAGAAATCTGTAAGCCACGGTGCTTCAGCGCAGAGTGCCCAATCAACTTCACCAGCACAGACCCCAGTAACTTCCAGTCATCACGGCCCAAGAGCCAGGAACTGCTTGCTTATAATTACATGCAATGTTCCTGGTTGTTTGGTTTTTTTTTTTTTTTTGCTGAAATGAGATATAAAGAAGAGAATACAACTGATACAGGGGCCCAAAAGCACTACATACCATAAAAACTGAAGTGATACTCAAGATTATTGAGAAGCTGTGTATCCTTGGATTCAGTGGATGTGTTCAACCAACAGGGAATTTGGCTTAAGAGTCTAGGTTCTTCACAGAAGAAAAAGAAACAATACTCTAACTCTACCCCATTTTCAGGAATCCTTGGGAAAGAAGATAATAGCCTCTAAGTTAACGATAAGTTAAATTCAAAGTTGATGATACATATTAGCTCAAAGAGACTGCTGAGTTCTGGAGGACTGTTCAATGTGGAGCACATTTCAGCTCTCATATTTTATCCCCTCCAGGAATGCACCTTGTGGCAAGCACTGGGTATTTTCAAAAGCTTAATTTTCTTCTCTAAGCTTCAAATCACATTAATGTGTTTAATGCAGATCTACAAAGCAGCAGGTCACTCAGATCCAGCAATATGGATTTGCCAACAATTTTGAACAGGAAATTAGGGGGTTCTAGATAACCATTAATTACATTTAAAGGCAATGACTTCAGCATAACTTCTTCCCAAACTCATAACCACTATTAAGATGTGATTCCATTTTCTCTGCTGCTAAGGCTAGCTTAAGAAGGTCCAGCCGTTTCCATGCACCCCTTTATTTTTGGAGACGGAAGGCAAGGCTTTGTTTGGCCGGGATTTTTTAAACCTTGGTCATCTCACTTGTGGTTTACAACGGGGCTGCAGAAACAGTTGTATCAGCATAACTGCAGGGATGGCAAACCACAGCCCGGGAGAGGGAATGCGTAGCACGGGGAGGGTGTCTGGAAGCGGCAACGCTGAACTTCAGCCTCGATGTCTGATGCCCGTTCCACAGAGGAGCGATGAGCTGCACAGGCTCACGTGGCCACGGGCATCCAGACACAACTTGATGGCCGTTGTTTTCTTAAAAGGAGCTTCCTCAAAGATTCAAGAGAGATTGATCAGCCGCTGGTTACCTGCTCCCAGGTAGAAGGCTGGTCAGAAGGTCTTTCCTCCGACTGCTTTAGGACTCTGCCCCTCGTGCGCGGGAGGTGGCTGGCCTGTCACCCCACTTGCACGAAGAGCCACGGAGGGCCAGCGGGTGAACCAGGCGGAGAAAATCAAAAGGAAACCAGCCAGGGAAAGGAGGCACAAAATCCAAAGAACCCTTATCTCCCTTTGACTGTCTGAATTACGATGATGCTAATGCACGACGATATCTCAAAACAGATACTGCTTGATTAAAATTATAGACTCCAGTTAGAAAACATGAGCAGAACTGAGAATGTGGACTAAGGAGACTAAGTGAAACTGTACGGCGTTAATTACAGTCTCAAATGCATATTTCATCTTTTACTCTGTTCTGAGCAAGGGTTACGAAGAATTCGAGCAGCTTCAGTAACTGTAGGTGGATGCACAAGGACTTCCACGTTTATTTGCAGTTGTTCAAACACAGAGAGGCACTGTCCACAGAGCTGGAACCACTCAAATCAGACCTTATTCCCTTTGTACCTGTATTTCATTATTTTCACTATTTGGTCACACGTAGTTATTTCTCAAATGAATATGGATGTGTGCAGTAATACTTCACGTATCTCATGCTTATTTATATCTATTTAATTAGCTTCCCCCAGACAGAGTTATGACACATTTGAGGTCATAGTAAAGATGTTCTACTTAGTGTTTGCTATACGCAGAAAAAGTTTCATGCTATTGTCCGTATTGGACAACATACAACTACAGAAAGGTACAGGAGGGCGTTAGCGTTAGTTTGCGTTTGCAGTGAGCAGAAACTCGACTAGACAAGTCCTTGAGCAACTTGATCTATTTGTAATTGCTTTGAGCAGGGGCTTGGCCCAGATGGTCTCCAGAGGTCTCTTCCAGCCTCAATTATTCTATGATTCCCTGATTTTATTTTCTGCTTTTACACCACATGTTCCCTTAGCAAAACAAACCAACTTCTCTAAAATGCCTGTGTGATAGCATGCCGTCAGGTGGTATTATTTAACAGAAACCTACGGCACACAAATCGCTATGAAGCTGCACTGTACATATGTGTGTGCATGCACATATACACGCACCTCAGTACCTATCGATAGACAGATCATAGAAAAATACAATCCCTGTATCTTCAGGGGTGTTTATCAGGTAATAAACTAGCATACTTCAAAAAAATTTAAAACGTCAGATTGAAAATCAAGCTTATTTAATATTAAACGCAATTTCCGATGTAGGCCCTGTAACTACTTAAAGATCAGCAAAACAGGAAGGTGTAAACAGACCAAGAAATATATCTTTATCGAAAGATATAATATTTGCATTTGCATTTAGCTTGAAAACAGAAGCAGCCAAGACACAGTATAATTCTTCCATATCCCTGTAAAGTCTCTCCAAAACCTGCAGTCTGATGTCAGCAATCCTTCGAATTTCATCTTTTTCGAAGGATTTAGCAGGTCTTTTTCCTACCGCGCTGAGGCAGCGCCCAGGCTGCGGCAGGGAGCCTGCCTCCTGCCAGCCCCCGCTGAGGCCGCCCCGCTTTCTGCTCAGATGCCACACGCTGTCCCTAGTTACAAAAAACACCGAGGCTTTTAAAAAGGAGGTTGTGCTCAAGCCTATAGAAACGCCTGCTCCTGCACCCATCTGAGCTTCCTCTGAATTAATTCCAGTGCATGCATTTGTCTTTGGATAAAAACGCGGGTTTGAAGCAGATACATTCATCACAACTTCCTAAGAGGAGACATAAACCAAAGGGCAGCCTGATCATTTCTTCCTGACTGGGGATCCAGCTTTACTCTGGAATACCACAGCCTAAAGCTTTGTAAAGTTTTATTCTTATTGAGCAAAAACAAGAATAAGGAGGTGTCGGGGAAGAGGTACCCTGCCACAATGGCATCTTACACAGGAGGCTACGACAGCGCTGAATTACCCGTCCCTGGCAAGGTATGGTACCGAAGGGTGCACCTTCTCCTGCGAGAAGCCCAAGAACAGAAACTCCCCCAAGAGAAAGTGTTTTGCATTGGCAAGAAAGGCCAACGGGAGATTGTTTTTAATTTACCAGAGATGCCGGTCTGAGCTGGGGGGATTAATAGCTTTGTACAGAAAGATACACACGCGCACAGAGTGCCACGAGACAGCGCGAGCTGATGGGATGTCACAGGCTCATCGGAGAGAGCTCAGACCGCTGCTTCTGATCCTGCCATTGACCTTGGGCAAGCTCTGCCCCACTCGCGTCTCCCCTGCCATTTCTTCCCTTACGTGCCTAACACGTGCACACAAACTGTGGGGGCTAGACCCAAAAAAGCATTTAAACCCTGAGCTTCGGGAGAGGAATTCACGAGGCCAGGTTACTCATCCGAGTCTCAAACGCAGCGAATGGGAACAGATCCCCAGGCTTCGCAGCGGGCTGAGCTGGCAGGTGCCAAAGCCAGCCCTTCGCAGGCACCACGGGCAGGTACGCCTGCCACCCTGCCTCCGACGTGGACGTGGGGCTCCGGCTGTGGGCATGGACTTGGTGCTTCTGCGGAGCTGGTATGCAGGGCTCAAACCCACGTGTTACATTCAGGCTTGCCCTTGGGGACAGACGATGAGCTGCCTCTGACGGGAAAGGGGAGGAGGGCAGCGATGCTGCTCACCCTAACAGCCTGGTGGTAAGAGTGCTGCAACAGGAGTTCAATCTCCTCTCCTGCCTGAGGTCCCTCACAAGCCTATCACTTCTGCACGGCGGCAGGAGGCATCCCTGGAGGTGGCAGGGATGAGTTTGCATCCCGTGGGGTTGAGGGTGCCATTCCAGCCAGTCTCCCGCTGGGCAAGCGCTCGGACCACCCTCCCCTCCTCCATTCATGGCGGTAGCACCGTCCTGCACAGGGCTCCCCAGGCGCCCAGAGCTCGCTGGAGGACACTGCCTTTTCCTGGGTCAGTGGCTCGGGCCCGTGCTGCTGGGAGGCAGACGTAACGAGGACCGGCAGCGCTATCGCAGAGTCATGCTGACAGGCCCTCACTTTTTAGGAGTTTCACCAACGCCAGCAAGACTGGGACCGATTGCACGTGGGAAGACTGCAGCAGCGGTGCCTTTCACAGAAACACCCCCTTGCCGTGTGAATTCCGTGGTGTGTTCATACGAAACAACCAGATTACATTACAGATCCAGTCCCTGGCTCTGAGCATCCTAAAATATCTGGCACTGCCAAAAACCTGCCTTAAGACCACTGGCTTTAATCAAATACTGTTGATCTACATAGACGGCTCCACCAGTTTGTGATGAGCAATCATACGACTGGGTTGAGCCCTCTGAAAGCACCACAGTGTGCACATTTCAACAATGCCATGCGTAGGTTAACCAATCCATTTAGATTCTCACTTTTGATACTGCCATAAAAGTCAGGTTCATAACTACTAGAAGATGTAAATGACAGACATGGACTGTAAATCAATACTTGAAAATCATTGCAACAAGCTACGAAGCCAGGAGGATGAAGGTGTGACTGCACAGAGCCGCAACAATTCTGATCCTACTGCTGTACAGATTAGATGCAAACATAAAACTTAAGAGCAATCTTAAATTATTACGTACCAAAAATATGCGTGCTCCACTAACTATGGGGGCCACCTCTGTCACCAGGTTAAATGTTTATACTCTTGAATCAGGAGAGGGGACTAAGGAAGAGATTAAAGAGCGAGTCATTTCTTACGTACAAACATTACCAGAAAATGTTAGCCCAACTCCTGGAGCCACCTAACTGACAAGAAACACAGCTGAAGAAAGGCTGTACATAATTTTGATTATTTCAGCGCAATTTAGAGCATATTTACAGGCTGATGATGATCTCAAAGGCTCATTTTGGCAGGCAAGAATCAGATACATATCAGGGACAGCAGAAAGTGGGCACGAAGTCTGCTACGCTGGCCTCTGCATTACCCAGGTACTCCCTAACTGAGCAGGAATCACCTAGCAGCTGGCTGCAGTTTGGGTTGTAAACATCCATGTAGAAGCAGCTTACCAAGACCAAGAATGTGATACAAATATGCTGGACTTTCTTGGGAAAAGGCAGTATTTTCTGGGCTGACCACCACGGTTCTCTGTGAATGAATCAATTTGGAGACCACTGTATTTAATTTTAATGTGATCAAATGCTGTAAAATGCCAAAAAATAATATGAGCACCTGCATCTTGTAGAATAAAATAATGCATTACAAATATTTAAATTTCCTAACTCCTTCTTTATTCAGCTGCTGACATTTTTTGCTTCCTGTTCCAGCTGAGAACCCACTGACTGTGTTTAGGACTAAGACGACAGATATTCCTCAAGCACACTGCATTTTTGCTTTAAATCTGCCAGGTGATATCGTAAGGCCCTCAGGTATAAAGAAACTCGCAAGTCCTTTAAAAGTTTGAATGCATGATCTAAATTATTTTGATACACCTATGAACGGAGCTTGCTTCCCTTTGCATTTGTTTCTCCGATACACTAATAATGTGGAGAAACTATAGTTCAGTATATTCCTTTCTTGATAGGATCTCAAAATAGTTTTAATCTTTTGTTAGGACAGGGCTATTAATGGAACGAACATCGTAACTGATTAACACAGTACTAACCTTCTGCAGTCAGAGGGTTATATATGTACTGGGCTATACTGGGGTAGCTGCCGAGGCATTGCATAGATCAGACACCGTGCTCAGAGGAGTCGCTGCCAGAGAAGAGTGAAGGTAGCCAATCTATGTCAGTGTCAGCCCGTGAAGCTGGAAGAGTCGGCATAAGAGGCCACCCTAAACATGCCACGTTTAACTTGGGGAGCACAAGCTTCACTCTGTCGAAAGCTCGTGACTTTGGGCTACGAGTGCCCAGGTGGGAAACACGGCGCAGGTGGCACTGGCAGCGCGCTAAAGCCAA
This sequence comes from Platalea leucorodia, assembly GCF_965183815.1. NCBI lineage: Eukaryota > Metazoa > Chordata > Aves > Pelecaniformes > Threskiornithidae > Platalea > Platalea leucorodia. The sequence goes on along the minus strand of NC_138830.1, from coordinate 57,045,757 downwards.
AAAAACCCAGCAACTGAAGATAAGAAAAACCAAAATACTGCCAGAAGGACTTAGTTCAGTATTATCTTAGCAAGAGTTTATACAAATGGAGTTGGTTATGAATTGTACTGGACACTTCTCAAGATAAAGAGGGCTCAGAACACTTTGGGTCAGTGTTATCACCTTCTGTTCTGCTGGGACATTCAGCCCCTAGAAACCCCCGAATCTATCACTCGGCAAAGAAGCAACTTTAAAGTTGGTCGTTGAGACTTTCCAGATAAAATGAAAGGTTTGAGGAAAATAAATCGACAGAGGAGAACACGGACATGTAATCGCCTTCCTTGTACGGGAGGTTAGCCATCAAGGCTCCATCCTCACCGATCCTTTGGGCCGAGGTAACTGCTGCTGCAGAGAACCGAAGGTCGGTTTCCTCAAACAGACGGTGCACCACGTGCCACTTCACGGGCTGAAGTGACGGCACGTCAGCCCGCGCGGGCAGGACCCAGGGACGCGATGAGCTGGCGCGTGGGCGCGTCTCACTCCTTCCCTGACGGCGACAGTAGGAGATCAGGATACTAGGTGGAGAAATCTGATCGTGGTCACAATTAAATCCAACTTAGGATTTTAAAAATGAAGTAATTAATAGATTTACAAACTGTTCACAAAACAGTTATAAGCAGTAGGATCTTAATTTTTTGTTTTATTCAATAGTTTTATAGAAAGTTACACGGTGCAGTATCAGGCCCTACGGGAAAAACCACCTTGGTCATTTAATTATTCTTGTAGGCAACCTATAGTAGAAGCTATTATTTCAAAAAATAACTACTACTATCTGGAAAAATTGATAATTTTGAGATTTTCGCAACTTAGAAACTGTGTCTTGATATTTATACAAAAGGATTAGTAAAAAGAGAGGGGACAAGGAAGAAGACACTGTATTATTTCAGTACTGGGCAGAGAGAATAAATGCAGTTGTTGCAGATGCAATGCTCAAACTAAAACGGGCTGGCTCCCGGTAAGCGCATCGCACTGAAACGCCCGGCCGCTATTTGGACAGCGGCTGAGTAGGCTACAACTGAATGAGGCAACGACCTGAAGTACTGCGACATTTCATGCCAGCAGACACACACGTAGGTTTAAAATATGAACTATTTTTTTTTGCTTTACTTTAAATAGCAGTATCACTTGGGGCACTCGGATGCTTCACACGGGCTCCCTCCGCTGCCACCGTGCCCGTGCTTTTCCTGCCTGTGATTCCGCAATAGGAGGAAAAGCCCAGCCAGTGGTTACAAGGAAAACTAACGCTGAGAAGTAACGGATACCTCCTCGTTCCCTTTATTGGGATTTAACCGATAAATGGAAAAGCTGAACCCAGCTGAAAAGCAGCCTTTCTGCACTGCCACCAAAGAAACTGCCATAGCCCAGAGACCACAATTGAATGATGTTTGGTACTTTACTAGGTTACAAAAAGAAATTAAATTAAGATAATTTATTTTGCCTCTCCTTCAGGCTGTCCCACAAGTAACTACAAAACTGTGTAGAAAGCATTAAAAATTGTGAACAATTGTGCATTAAAAATTAAGAAATAAAGACTGTGTTACAGAAACTTATGTTCCTCCTTGCCTAACAGCATAAGCCATTCTCCAATTTAAAACACGAATGTCTTCCACGGCTTTGAAAACAATCATGTCCTTCATAAGCAAAACAACTACGTAGCCGAGAAATCTTAATGGAATATCTTCATGAAGAGAACATATTAATAAAAGACATATCTTATACAGAAAGAGTATCTTTGTGGGTAGATGAGATTATTTGGATGAAACACTGAACCCAGTATGAATAATAAATATGATAAGTTTTCTCTCAAAATTTATCAAATTTATAATAAGGGCATGGAAACTTAAAAAAAAATCATTACTAGCGCAGTAATTTTTTATAAAGTAGGTATTTAATTTGTGTTCAGAGGTCATCACACTTCAGAAATATTTTCATCTCGATGCTTTGTTTCTGTCCTGTTAGATTAAGTCTGAGAATTCAGAGCAAGTTGGTAACTCCAGAGAACGTATAGATACTTTTGAAAGTGGAAACTATTTTCATGCTTATAAGTAATTCTGTGGGAGTGAATGTATTTGCAGCTTCCAGGCCAGGCGGGATGACCTTTCCAGAACTTGTAAAATCAAATCAAATAAAAATAGATTCAGACTTTCCTAAAACGAAACTGCTTGAAAAAGAAGCCTACGAACTGAAACACTGGAAGAAAACAGAACATGCACTAGCAAAGCTACTTAAAAATGAAATTTTAAACTTGGAATGACAGTATTTATGGCTCTGTCCCTCTCTTTCTCTCTCACTCCCTGCCATTTCTATCTCATTCTTATCAGAGCTCTGTCAGCCCCTAAACTGACATTTTCCCATCCTGATCATTCCCAGGATAGAGAAGAAGGAATTTTTTTTCACTTCGCTGATGCAAACAGCAGATCATCCTACAGAGAAACGTCAAGGACAGTTCGGAGTCCTAATCCCTGACCCGCCTGCCCTTTCCTAACTAGCTATTGACATTGAACTTAAAAAGCTGCAATGCCGAGATGAGATAATGAATTCTGTTTGCTTTTAGTGTGCAGGAGGAAGAGGGCGAGATAGGGGAGGAGGAAGGGCTCTAGAATGGTGCCAGTCTAACTTAAATCTTCTAATATCTGAAACAGGTTTTAGGAAAATAACTGGAGAAGTAGACACTGCTTTTCCGCTGGAGTGCAGCGGGCGGGAAGGACAGCACAGGCGAAAAGAGCCGGGGTAACTTGGCGGCTGGGAGGCACCCGCCAGGAGGGCGAGCTGCCGAGACGTGGGTAGGCTCCTCGTGCTAAGTCCAGACTTCTTCCTTGGCATTTTTTTCTGGCTCTGCTTCTTGATTTTATCTTACTGCATAGAAATACCCAGAGTTAATGCTCTCATTAACCAGACAGGGCAAGTTACCCCGGTTCAGTGAGTTCCTGAGCCGCAGTAAGGGAGCTCGCTGCGACGGCACGCTGACGTACGCTTGCAGCCCCGGGTCGCCCCTGCAGCCCACGGAGAGCATCTCGGCCTCTCCCTCCGGGCCAGCACTGGCCTCCCGCTTGGGCGCAGAGGGGTTCCCGCAGCTGGGGTCCTGAGCACCTGCTTAGGCGCCAGCCCAGAGACAGGTCCCCTCCGGAGTCACCGTTTCTGCTCCGCTGACGCATCCAAGGAAGCCAAGAATTGCTCATCTGGCCAGCAACCAAGACTCCAGAGTCATCTCTCTTTCTTTCTAGGATCAACTGCTGTGTCCTGTAGCTCTGAATTATGCTCTTTATCCCTTCGTATTTTTAAGCAATTATTTGGTGGTTTGGGAAGATTTAGGAGAGGGTACTTATTGTATTTAAAATTTGTAGAGTAGCTCATCTTCACAGATGCTTCTGCCCTAGTATCACTTACTCCCCCAAAACTCCATTACAGTCTAAAGTGGAAAATGATTAAGTTTTGCTATCATGATCCCAGCGACATTCAACTTTGAGTGCCTGCCATCCACATTTTTAGAACGTTGAGTCAGAAAACCTGTAAATCGTAAAGTAAGTCACAAGACTTATTATTTTTAAATAGCATGTGCTGCTTGTTCTTATATTATATATTGATATTTTTACTAAGTTTTCAATTAAGGACTCATTAATCACACCCTGAGAATAATGATTCCTGCTTCGGGAAGGTTAGCTATTTTGTTATTTTGTATTTTTTAGCACTAAATATTCACAATTAATATTGTAGTAATCCTAAGATGCTGAGTGAAAACAACACAATTGCTGCTCCTGTTATCAGAAATATGAACAAAAGTGTATTTCTAAATCAGTGCTAAAATTCTGAGAATGCTGTGAAGATACAGCTCTTCCTGCTATTGCTAGACCTAAGTACAGAGAAAAATAACACCAGTTCTGGGATGATTCATTAAGGAGAGTGAGCAGTTGCACCAAATTATGTAGCCTTGTGTGAATTTGTTTACTTTCTTCTAAGGCACACAGGATATGCAGTAGAAAAACCATACCAAACTCTGCCGTTTCCTCCTGCATATTTAATTTATTCATTTCGATAAGTAGATATTACTGGAATGGAAAAGGAAATCAGAAAAAATATGAGAGTTGGAGAAATGAAATTACTTTTGGCTGTACTTCTAGAAGGATTAGTTCATCAGTTTATAAAAATTATTACCGCTGTTAACTATTAATACTGAAAATTTTTAGCTACTTCTACTAATTACTACCACAGGAGAGCCAGATTTTGTCTCGCCTTACTCTGAGATGCTGTAATACGAAGTCAGCACCTGTGTATGAAATGCCAGCTCTTACAAAGTCAACAGGACTTGCCTCCAAGTTAAAATTCATCCTAAAAGTTTAAATTCTTGCGTTCTACTAACTATATCTATGCAGGAATACTAATCAGCTAAGCATTAACCTCCGTGTAGCAGAGGGATTAACTATAAAGGGCTACCTACTAGTCTACAAACGCATGAAGCACAGGAAAACTTGACACAAATTTTGAGGTGCAGCATTTTGTCAGTTCTGCAACTGGCCCTCCTCAGTAAGGAGAAGTCAAAGCCACGCTGACAAGGGGGTCTGAAACGGTTATTTGTCAGCTCTCTGCACTCATTGATATCTCTACCCATTCTTTGCGGAACAGAGCAAAACAAAACAAAAATAAAACCCAGCTGCTGAGACAAAGCTTCTTCTCTCATCTCTTCCCAAACATGCTAATCAACATAATTCATGGTAAGAAGGGAGGAAAATGAACATCCTCACATGGATATTTCATCAAGATTCTGGAGGGCTTCATAAAGCAGCCTCTTTTAGAAACCATAAAATGAAACAAGACGTATTTCTGGGGTTGTCAGCAGGTAGATCCACTGGTTTTGTGGTAAGTAATCTCTTTGGGAGGAAGTCTTTGCTCTGATGTCTGTGTTGGATGTTCTGTGGCTCCCCCCAGCCGCACCAGTGCAGGTCTGTTCACTGGAAGAGGAGGCGGTGATGATATTGCTTCTAACAACCAGACTGAAGTATAGCCCGAGGCTATCTTCCAAAGCCCCCTCCAAACAGCCTCTAATTAATTTTAATCCTGCCACTCCAATGAGTCCCAAGAGTGCAGCAACCAAAACAAAAAAAACCTTCATCAAGTCATTCAGAAAAGCTTTGACGGCATTGCTTCAAGATTTTAGGGCTCCAAGCAGAAAGCGCTATAGAAAGCTTTCAAATGCGATTTTCCTTCAGTTTCTTTATTTTCTGCCCTCAAAACCATAAAAAGCCTATTTCTGATGAACAGTGTAGTTCCCGGTCCTCTCCAGGCCCCACAAGTTCACCGTACAAGGTGGGTGGCGGGTCTCAGGGAAGCCCACCGCGCTCTACCCGTGGAAATGGCTCTCCATCGCCTGGGCTGGCACGGCAGACCTGTCCCCTTTACCTTCTCCTGCAGCCCCCCGTCGCCAGGCAGAAAGGCTATTTGCAAAAGCTGAAACAGAAGCGACATAGAACCAACCTGCGTTCTGACACCGAACGTCCAAAACCATAGCCTGCATCTCCAGTCCCATCGTTGGCTTTAACACCGCTGACCCCTCCGCACACGGCCCCAAGAACTGCTCTCTAAGCTCGTGAAACGGTCTGCTTATTTTGTCATATTCTTTAGTACGAAGGTAGAAATGCTCATTCCATTTTTGTCTAGCAGGAGCATTAATATAACTGCTCACACAGCTGGGTGAATATGAAATTTTGGGAACGCTCTCAAATTTAGCAGTAAAACCCCTCTGCGCGGTACACTTCTCTGCATTTACCTTTCCACCAAATTTTATGCAATTTGATTTTGCTGAAAGAAACACTCATAGAAAACAAATTTCTAAATTGCTATAGAAGATCTCCCAAACTGAATTTTAAATTTGCATGTGCGTAAGAATATTGGTAATGGAAAATGTTTATAAATAGAATGGAGCTGTTCGTGAACAGGGAAGCTCAGGAAGACAAGCACTAGCAATTACACTGTGATTTGAATAGGTGGCAAATATTTCCTTGTGAATCACCTTTGCAAAAAATTTATTCCTCTGTTGGTTTACTCAATTTTAGATGCTTCATGGAAGGAATTATGTGTTCAGGGTTTCTTGGGAAAAGGACTTTGTTTGGCTGGAGATGTCTGTGTGAGGAGACAGAGCCACTTAAAACGGTCTGTTAATGACCCAGCAGAGAAAGGAACATGGAAGGGGACTGGGTTAGAAATGCAGGCACACACATCCCCCCCCACCTCCCCATATCGGTTATAAACTGGGGGCCACAGAGTATTTTTTCCCCACATTTCCACAGTTTTGCTTCAGCGTACAGAACGGACATACATATTTTTTCCTCATTGCTCAATGCATGGCCCCCTTTATTTACTTCATACAATTCAAATGCTGCCCTGATGTCCAAGTTATTAAATTCCTTGTAAGCTTTTCTTCAAATCCCCTGTGATACAAGGTGCTATTATTACCTCTGTTTTACTGACTGCAGAGCTGAGATCTGTAGTGATTAAAGGAAAAGTATCTTCTAACTGTGGATGCCTAATTAAGAGAGGTCTACAAACTCTTTTCTCAGAACACTCCTTATGTGTCCAAAATGGTCTTCAGCAGCAGTTGTGAGTACAAATTCAGACCCCTGCATCTCAAATGAACCATGAAGAAATTGAAGAATACCCAATTAGTAACAGTCTGTGAAAAGTTAGGTTGAAGTGAATTAACTAGCATCACAAATGAAAAAAGGTGGCAAAGGAAGGGAAAACAATCAGTTTTCCAAGGCAGCATTCAACCATCTTAACCATCAAATAATCCTTTCTTCTCCTTTTCTTAGGCGATTCGCTACTTCCAACTTCTGGAGCAGACAAAAGAGGGGTCCTGCAGACAGCAACGTCCTCCACCACAACCCCTGGTCCTTCCTCCTCCTCTCTTGCTGGCCCCAGCAGGGGTCACTCAGAGCCCAGGAACGACAGACTGCCCAGCGCGGCTGACTTGGGATGGGCAACCTATGGATCACGCTAACATCACGGTCATGTGTCCCCAAGCAGCGCCAACATTATTTGGCATTTGTATTATCCCCGCACTTCTGGTATTAACTTTGCGCCCAGCACGTGCCACGCCGTGCAGCTAGCCTGGCTTCGGTCAGCACCACCTACCTCCGCCTACATCTGGAGGCAGATGGTGCTGACTCAGCCTCCTCCTGCTTTCATCAGCCTCCTCGCCTGGAAAAAGGTGCTGCTATCCACGTAGTCTCGCTGTTTCCATACAGAGATGGAAGGAGTCTCGATATGGATGAGCTTATCTTATCCCCTCCCCTTAGCTGGTGATGAGCCCCTCTCCCCCCAGCAAAGTGCCAGACAAGGACAGACCCTACGTGCTGTTGTGGAGCCCATGTTATATTGAAATAGGAGGCTCCTCCTCCTCACAGGGATGGGATCAGAAATGCCAAGCACAACGTTATTCCACAGCTTCCACCATGGGGAGAAGATGACAAAGAGGAAACACCAAAACCACAGAAATTCTCAAGAGCATCACGCAGCTCTAGGGCAAGTGCCTAAGCGTGGTACAGCGCGCAACAACTCCGAGCTGAAACTGAGGGACGACCTCAACATCTGGCCCGAGTGTGCCCATGGCGAATAGAGCCTTGTGGCCATCCGTTCGGATCTAACCCCACCCTTCCCAACACGTGAGAAATGCAGGATTTGGAGCTTTCTTTAAAACTTACAATGTGGGTAAGTGTTCACAGAAACAGAGAAATACCTCATGCAAAATCCACCCACTGCCAAATGTGGAGTTTGAAATCTGGGCTGGAGATTTCTGGGAAAACAGTTGGTAGAATTCCTTAATAAAAACAAAACTATGTATCCCTAGTAATTTTTTTAAAGGAATCAACTACTTGATTGGTGGGGAACAAAAAGAAAGCCTGCGGCAGACATGGAGAATTTCCAGTCCAAGTGGTTTATGCCTGACAAAGGTAGAAGCAGCTGAAAATAGCATTTCATCATGGGAAGTACAACTACCAAGCGTTCGTGCTGTGAAACGCTAGCACAGAATGTCTCAGAATATGTCCACGGGACAGGGATCCTGGCCAGACCTCACCAGAGTTCGCAGTGGCAGCAGACGACTTCTCAGGGCGATGCGAAAACGCAGGGGAGCTGCGTCCCTGCGTGGAGTCCCCGGCCCGAGGGCAGGAAAGGCTCTTGAGGGGCTCCGGGAACCAAGGGGGTGTCCGCACCGCAGGCTGCGTCTGCCAGCACGGAAAGGCGAAGAAGCTGTACTATGTCACTAGCTTATAAACGTTTCCTCCGAGTTTTTCTAATGAACACACTATGCAATATTCTAGATTTACACCAATATGATCCTCGTGTGTAAAGAAATGCTTTCTGCTTCCAAGGTCTACATGTTCTACTCCATTAAATTCCTTGAGATCTTTTTAGTATTTACATGCTACCTTCTTGCAAACAATCCCGTGGTATCTGGGACGCTCCAAAGCATCCGTGCCAAATACAGTGATTCATTGCACTGCTTTAATAATGGGCAAGAAAAGAGGCTTTTGAGTCCTGTAACCCAAAACAACTTTGAAAAGAACAAAGGAGCCTCTCCAAAGTCACTGAAGTTAATAGAGCTCTTTTCACTAAAGCCTAACCTGAGTTTGTTGAACAACTAAATATAAGCTCCCTGCCATCTCACTCAAGATACTCTCTAGCCGTGGCGACCGTGGCTGTTCATTTTCTGCATACCACCGTAACGAAACAAAATCATGGAAGGTTAAACAGACACTGATCGCCTATAGTGGTGATTGGAACCGATGAAATGGAACTAGTATCCTCTGAACTGCCTGCTCTCCCCAACACCGCCAGCAGCACACCCCGTCTTCCAGAAGGATTTTTCAGTCCTGTGTCTGCTTAAACAGTAAGCATTAATCTATATCAAAGAGATCATTCGTGCCCATTAAGGAAACCATTTTCTCTCCTCCTTTTCCAAGGACCACATTTCTCTGTCCACCTCTGACAGAGGTCTCCCCCAGAAGACACCACCAAACCCGCCTGCCCAGACGGCGCGCAGAAAAGCACAGACAAAAGCATCCCGAGAAAACCAGAGAAGGACCGTTATGTGAACCTGGCTTTTAGGTCTCTTGGGACCAAACAGCAGCTCACTGTCTTTTAAACCCATTTCTTTTTACAGGCAGATATAGAGAGAGGATAATAGGTTGATTAGCCATAAAAGGCTGGAGTGGGGGGACTCCCTTAACACGAGACTGCAGGCTGGTTTATCTTTCACAAGACTGATTTAATTTAGTGGTATTTCAGTCATTCATTCTGTTTAAATACATTTTAACTATCTTACATATCCACATGGAAAAACCTCATCAACACTAAGAATTCACTCCAGAGAATCTCATAGTTTGTGGATTTAAACAAAAGACTCTCAAGGCAACACCCAGCTTGTGAAAATTTGTTTCAGTTCAATGTTTTTCTTCTCCTTTTGGAACCAACTGCTCTTTTTGAACCTGATTTTCTAAGGACATAATTGGGAAACGAGATTGCCTGCCTGGCAGTTGCCACCTCACTCCCAGTTTGGCCAATTTCAGCCAAAATGAAAGAACAGTAAAAGTCTCAAAGACATTTTGTGTTACTACAGATGTTGAGGAATTGCTTGCCGCTTGCAGGAAATGGCATTCCCACAGAGAGAAAGCCCAGATGCCGCACAGCCCCTGCGGCCGCCGCCGGCAGAGCGGCCAGCACGAGCCTCGACTGCGTTAGCCACAATGCGTTGCCCCTCGCACAGCCAAAATGCCAGAGAGATGGAAAGAGCCGTAGTTATTGCCATGGGATAGGCAGAGCGGGTACAGGGCATGGCCTTCATGGAAAACTCAGCCTTGTGGATTCGCTGCCTACAGAGCCATTCATTTTCCTGTAGAATATTTTATTTCAGAAATGCACAGTCTTAGGTTAGGAAGGACCTTCTGATACAAACACCGAAGACAAAATTCAAGTATCTCATAAAACCTTTGATTAGTTTCTTTTAACGTTTTGTGAAAGCGTTGTGAAGTGCTGGGTTCCCCCGGCAGATGTTCTGCTGGCGTTTCCCTGCTTGCCAGCATGAGCTATAACCAACTCAGGAGGGGTAGATGCGAGGATTACTGGGAATTAGAGAGAGGCTGAAATGACACTCGACGCGAGCTGACATTAGTCCGTAGCACGCAAAGGCAGAAAAGCCCTGCCCACTGCTTCATCAGGAAAGTGGACGCCTGCCCGGACCAGCGCCGCAGCGTCCGCTGCGCGCTAATGGAAGGGGAGGGGGCCAGGAATTCAGGAGGAAGCGCACCCGCACCTCTACACTGCTCTTTTGTATTTCAATTTTCTTTGGCCAGTGGGGATGATTTTATAGCATCACAGCAGAACATTATCTTTTATACTTTGACAAAATGAAACCGAGTCCTTGGGATTTTTTCACCCATTGCTCTCTTGGCTACTTCACTGCAGTACTATTTCATTACTTATTGATTTTTCAACATGCTGTCTGCATCGCTGTAATTTACACAAGTTCTGATAGCCCTCAGCGATTCTTAACACCTCAGGGTGAGATCATGGAGTTCACTTGAGATACCAAAGGTAGGCAACAAGTTCTTCAGAAAAGACGACAAATTGACAAACTTGATAGTCAAGGAGGAAATTTGAGCAGCTGGAGGCGTATCATACCCTAAATTATCAAGATATTTTTCTTAGCCAAATTGCATTATGGCAAATTGGTACCCCAGAAATTATTCTTGCATACAGCTAATAAGGGACTGCAAAGTGTATGACTAAAACCCGAGAGATTAATAATGCATGTCCCTACATGGCAGTTGAAGTAGTGCTATTTTTGTTGTAACTGGAGATAACCACTGGCCTACAGACAGGCTTGTTATGGGAGAAGGCAGCTTCGTCACAAACAAGGACAGTGAACTACAAAGAGCTTTTCTTGCACTGAGGTAGGCAACTGTTTCTTCTTCAAGCACTTTTCCACAGTTCTGCCATTTTGAATAACTCGGAGGCAGTCGCCTCTGGCAAGGGCAGCGTTCACCTTGACCAGAAAGGACGGACAAACCTGATGTCTCTGATAGGACGCGATGCTGTAAGAGCGCATGTGCCTATCTCCATTCTGCCTCGGAGCTCTGAAACGGGGATGCTTCTGCAGGAAACCGGTCACTGCTTAGCGAAATGAACTCTAATCTTATCAGAGGGTCTGATCCCACTGGTATCATGCCCGCTGATAGCACCCAAATCACTTTAGGAAATCTGAGTCAATACTGACTGGCCTTTCCTTCTTTCCGAGTAAACTACAAAATGCTTGAGACATTTTTTAAATGCCTATTCCTCTGTCGTTGGAATAACATTACTATGAGCAATCTTGACTTTTTAGCCTGGCTTCCCTCTCACTGAACTATAATTTAGGAAAAAAAAAGATTTATAAGGAAGCCTGAGATGACTTTTGGGTAAGGCCTGAAAGTCTCATGAACGCTGTGTTATAGACTGATGTATCTACACATGCGGAAAGTCTTTTACCCTACAGGAAAACAGGAGACAGAATGGACAGATGGTGAAGTAAACCCAACAGCTAGCAGCTACTATCAATTCTCTTGATACATCACAATGCCAAGAAAAGTGAGTTCCAGTACAAGCAAAAACATACATGAGACTTACAGAATTCATCTAATGAAGGATGAGAAGATCTTGTGAGAACCTTTATGGGTGGATATTTAGGATATTTTACCACCAGCTGTACTGTAAAGAACAGATAAGAGTAATACGAAATAAAATATGTAAGAACCTTCAGCGGGGTTAACTGATGAGCTGGAAGTATTAATCTTTCTGATGGTAGCATATGTACACATGGCAGAAACGCTTTATGGTTTGCAACAGTAGAATCTGAAACTCTGAAGACAATTTCTCTGCAAGGTGGCTAGCTAGCAAGCATCTTCCCCGTAACGCATAATCAAGTATGGTTCAGGTAGATGGGGCATCCTTCTGAAAGATCCTCTCTGGAAGAAGAGGTAAGTGCCTGGCGGGATGGATGGACGTGCTCACAGGCTGCCAGTTCGGGCGGTCTGCCAGAGCCGGCCGTAATGGGGGAGAAAGTAAAGAGATTTGGTAGCACACGCATCAGGATGACTGTCCAGTGTTCATAAAATCTTGGAAAACAGGACTGGAATGCCCCTCTCAAGGCCGTCTGGCCCGTCTCCCTGTACCATGATCTAAACCGGCTATCTTCTCGGTGCTATATATGCACGACCAATGCCTTTCAGTCCCAGTATTTTTATGTGCAGGTGGATTTCCCGATAATCTCGCTGACTTTCAGCTTGGAGATGCTGTAAGAGAGCTCTTTATAGGAGAACAGCAGTATCTGAAATAGCAGATAAAAACCCACATCACCTTGCACACCTTTAACAGACCTTCTGCAAGCCTAAAGATAAAAGGATTTCTTCCACAATCAGGTTGTCAGGCAAGTCTGAGGCTCTTACTGCAGTGTCTGTATGAGGGTTTGGCTGATTCCCGACATGGCTGTATCTCTTTGGGGCAGAGACTGCATTGTTATTCTGCGTTTGTATTTTCCCTTGGAGTTCCTGAGTGTCCTTAGGCACCGTGAGAGTATAAATAAGTAGAATAACAAGCCTGTGCTGTGCTGCAGTCTAGGACTTTCCCTGTGAATTCCAGCGTCCGAGAGGATGTTAACACCGACTTAAAAAAATACTAAAAATTAACTGAGGCACACAGTATTGAAAAGCTTGGATAGCTGATTAAAGGGGCATTTTTTTCCCCTGGAAAATATCCCTAGTAAGATACAGGTATAGTTAGATTCTCTTCGTTCTTGAGCTAGCGCCCATGACAGCAGGCATTATGATGTCATGAAGCGGCAGAACTCCGCGTTAATAGCAAGATCTTTAGACAGGTCCTGAGAACTTAATGGATACTTCTGTGAGAAAAGGCATCCTGAATCCCGAAAGCTGCAAATCTCCCTACACATCTGGCAGGAGGCCAGAGGGGCCGCGGGGGCTCCGAGCTGTGGCCGCAGCGAGCGCGGTGGAGCTGGGGGTCCCTCCTCGGCGGGGCAGGTGGGTGCCGACTGCACGTAGACAACCCCTGCCGAAGACCTTCTTGTTTCAGAAGATCTTACAGAGAACGGGCCACTGAAGAAGACCATCTGTACGATGCAGTGATTAGAGTCCAAGTATTTCAGTTTACTGGAAATCAGATTAAAAAATTATGCTTCAAACCAATTCGGATTTTTCAAAATATTGAAATTCTGCATGAAGCAGAAATCCCACATTTCTAGAAGCTATATTCATTATAACTATTTAGAGTGATTTACTGAATAACTCAGGAACTCAAATTACATGTAATAACTTTTATATCAAGAATATCAGCGTTTCATAAAACTCAGCTCATATCTTCAGACGAGGTTTAATTTTGATGTAAATATTTTAAGTGATAAATAATCTGTTCCTTAATCATTTGTCCCAGTGCTTAACTAGCCAACCTGTTACAAATCTACATTGTATCTCTCATAGGAATTTACAAAATTCAGCTTTCAGCTATTGGGAGTTTGATGCGTCTTTCCCCGCTTGGTTAAAAGCCCTCTGATATACACACTCCTCTTTCTACCCTAACTGTAAAACTTTTAAAATCTCTCATTATTCGACTGCAAGCTTCCTTGCATTTCTCCTCAGGAACCAAAACCAATGGGAAAAAAAGGCCAAAATAGGAAAAAAATCAGTGCACAAGGAGCTGGTCTCTGTTTTGTATCAAGGAGAATGAACCAAAAAAGAAAAAAGGCATTATTATTGCTTTTTAAAATGACAATTAATCTGGGGTATAATTCTTAAATATCAGCTATTTGCTTCTTCAATGATGGAAACAGATCTCAGCTGGCTCTCCGACCCTCTTGCAGAGGTAAGATGGAGACAAGTGCTCTAGCATCCGCAGACCTTCGCTGAAGCTCCAGCGTGCTTCTTGCAAGCTCCTTACAGATATCTGTTCCCTAAGGGCTTCAAGTACGACCACAACAAAAAGCAACCTGATTCCAAGGTGAATAAACAGAGATGGCTCTTTCATTCTGTTTTCCTTAACTGAGAGTTAAAGTAAAGATGGAAAAATGTTTTCTAAGTAATGCCAAAGCTCTGGAGTTAAATACAAAATTTAGAAACTGGAACCAGAAAGCTCTCAAGTTCCTCCAGTGGCCAGGCTGCTCTTGCTTTGCATGTGCATTTCTGGTTTTATTTATTTTTTACTGTTCTTAATCAAAGAAGTACCTTAAGCTATTGCTTTTAAAAATTGCCAAGTATTTACATAACACTACATCTGCAAATGAGGCCAAGTTGATATTAATATTTACTGACCATAATATTTTATTCTGTAACTTTAAAGGAAAACACAAATGACCGCATAAGAACCTGAACTGCATCACCTCCTGACTTGGCTTTTTTTATAATTCCCACGCTGCGTTAAAAGCTTTTTCTGTTTCACAGGCATGCACTTGTGCACACGCGTGTGCACGCACACTCACGCTTATTTACAATTTTGATTGCATGAAACTGTTTATCAACATTGTGTGAATAATGCCAGGAAAAGATACTCTTCAAAAAATCAATACGTTGAAAGTGCTGTTTTAGGGTTGCAGTAGTTGTTGGTTGTGTTTCTGAGTTATTCCTATTGACCTGAGTTCAAAAACAAGGTATTGATTTATAAAGTACCTTCAGTAAATAAATGCACATTCTTTCTGCTAACCCTAATAACCTGTAGCATACAGAGCAGGGTTTCAGCTCAGCCCAGGGAAGCGCCGTGCGGCGTGTCAAGAGTTTTCCGAAGGCCGGCAGACTTTTTTGACAAAAAGGGTAATGGTGGTAACACGACGAAAGCGATGGGATTGACTGGGCTGTGAGCAGAAGTTAAAAGAGGGGGGAGGAAACGAGAGGGTAAGGACTCTTTTTTAAAGGAAGTCCTGAAAATTATTAGATTCAGCTTCGTTGGGTATTTGCAAGTGACATACAGGAAAAACTTGGCTGGTTTTATCTGACGGCGTGCACGGAGACTTGTCTCCACTTGTGAACAGTTAGGATGGATTTTTAACTTTCATGATAAACACATCCCTCAAGCAGAGAAGGATCCCTGAGATCTCAGAGAAGGCCCTACTAGTCTGTAGATACGGGTTTTAGTTAAAAAAACCAAAACATCCAGCAGGTTTTAGAATAACGCTGCTACATCTAAACCGGCAACAGTCTACAGGCACGATCACCCGAAGGAGCAAATGGCACCCTGCAGCTTGACCGCACCGCTACCAAGCCCGGCACCGTGACCCGGCTGTTGGCATTACCGTGGTGAACCACATCCAGCGAGCGACTGCTGCTGCAGCACAAGCACCCCTGCATCCAGGGACGTGCATTAGGCTTTTAAAGTCTGCTACAGCCGCCCTCTCTCTAATTTGGGATTGCCATCACAAGCATGTCTGTCACCAACACTGTGCTATTTTATCACATGCCAACCTTTAGAGAGAAAATATCCCATATTTTCTCTTTACCTTACAATGTCACAAGAAACTAGTCTCATGGGAAATGAAACAAATAGAAATGTTAGCAAAAAAAATCCGAAGAAAAAGCATATGTAAAAAATATTCATGCGAGGTCTCGACAGCCGGTGCTTGAGACTTTGTTCACAGAGTCAAAATTAAAATCTAGCTCGCTCAGTATGAGAATCTGGCTATACGGTGATTATAAATTTCTACTACCCTCGTACTTGTGTGATGAAGTGCCTTTGCTCCTCAGCAGCTTCCAGGCTGGGTGCCATCTCGCTCGAGCGCCCCAGGGCACTGCCAGCAGCAGGCTGCGGGGAAAACAGACCAAAACTGGCCACTCTGAGAGGAGACCTGGAAAGGCAGTCTTTATCCAAAGCATGCACTCTGGTTTACAAGAAAATATTTCTGCTGTCACTGTTTTCCAAATAAAGCGTTTATCCTGAGACGGTCTTTTCTTCTAACAGTAAGACCAAACATGAAGTGGGATGCCTCCACAAGACCAAGTTTCCATTGCCAGCAAAGTGACAGGTGGCAACCATAATGAAGATGGTTATTAAAATAAGAGCAACAGAATTATCGCAAAGCTCCACTCTCATGCTGTTTCAAAGCATAGTTTCTATTTAGCTCTTCCATAGCATCTTTCATCTTATTTCCCACTGCAGACTTAAAGGAATTAGACAGTTCAATGAGGCAAGTAGTAAGAACACAGCTGAACGCTTTGCTCTGGCGCTCCTGCCTTGCTGTTACTTAGAAATCAAGTTGTTCAGGAGGTACAAAAATTCATCTGAATTTTAATACATTCAGAAAGATTATAATGCCCATAGACTATCTTCATTTCTATTGCTATGGAGCAATATTGCCAGCAACCAATGGTCTTTTTACTGCCAGCCTTTCTCTCTTGGTAGCGTGATGCACACCCGTACGCGGTGCACAGTCCCAAACCGGGGCTGAGCGCAGCTGTACAACCCGCTGGAAATTTTCCAGGGCAGCACTTTTTCGTGAGCTTTGTCAGCCACGAAACACTTCATGGGAACGCGTTAGTTTAAGCCCTTCTTGTGAGGAGTCCCAGCAGGTTTTCGACAGGCACCTGCCTCCCCCGCCCCCCTCCGGAGGGCCCTGCCAGGCCCGGCAGCTCCCACCCGGCGCTCGGGGTCCCGCCGGCGCCCCGCGCTCGCTGTCGGCGCTCCTCTGTGGCGGCAGTCCGCTAGCACTGGCTTTGGCGACTGGGTCCCATCCTTTGCTAAAGCCATCAGACAACCACGAAGGTGAAAGACGACAGCAGTGTTAGTGAGCACATCTCGGCAAGGTGTCCTACACCCTGCATAAACAATAAATATTTCAGGTATCAATATTGTTTATGAGAATCTATCAATTTAGCTCATTATGAAGGGAAAGACAAATGCATCCAAAATTAACGAAACTTTTCAGACAATAACATTTTTAGAAGTACTCCATGTTCATTTTAATAGTTTATGCATTTGAAGTGGCCGATCTATCCCTATTTTTACTATTGCAAACCATTTGGATGACCAACGGTACATGTATTTCCATGATACTGTTATAACTTAAGTTCATTTCATAGTTTTATTTCATACTCCTCAACCCTTGTATTTCAAAATTCATGGTCTCGCTACAAAGGTCATATACGAACAAGTACAAGTCCTCTAAGATCTGTTATTCAGAAACGCTAAGCTGATGTTAGTTTAATTGATTCTGTGGAAGCAGCGACGCTTGTAACTCCTGAGAATAAGGGCTATTCACAAACTGGCAAACTTTCCAGTGGGTAAAATAAATATTCTTACATCCTTATGTTAGACGGTATATGAACAGCACGCAGTTATATAAACGCACCTCTTTAATGATGCAGTTTAGTTTAAATACGGTTTCCTAAAGGTCCAAACGATCACGCTTTGTGGAGCACAAGCCACAAGCCAAAGGCAATAACACCTCCCAGCCGTCTCCTTGCTTGGGTGCAAGCTGCATTTAGTGCAGGGCCCACAGTAAAGCCCAAAGACCGCAATAGCCCGGACGGGTACGGGGGCCCGGGCCGACCCAAGCTGCGCCCTCAAGCAGCCGAGCGAGCCCATCCGCCAGCACAGGTCCCCGGGGGCCCCCATCAGCCTCCCCCGCCCCAGGCCACGCACCGCGTGCTGGCACGATCCGGCAGAGCATCGGACGCACCTGCGACGGGATCGCTGAGCTTGGCGCGTACACTTTCCAGGACAGATGTAATAAAACAAATGTATTGCTCCTTTTCCCCAACAGGACTATAGAAAGGTAAACAAAGAAATTTTGACTTCTTCAAAGAAAGGCCCCTTGAACTTATGTACATGACTGGGAGATTTAAGACCACTTTTCCCAGAGTAAGTCTCAGGGTAAAACTGTTCTCGCTGCATTTCTGCAGAGCTCCAGAGAAGATCCAGCAGTTCGGTTTTGAGGATTGTTTCACTTCAAGACAGCAAAGATTTAGCTGCAGGACTGCTTGTGATCTGGGGTGCTGGCATCTCCCTACGCGAAGAGGCAATTCAGAGCCTGGCTTAGAAAGCTCAGCCGATGCTGCAGATTAAAGGTATGAAACTAATTCCGCAAGCCTCATAAAGTGTTATAGAGCAAATCATAATCAAACCAGGGCCGATGACAGCAGATGCATGACGGGAGGAAGACCAACAGCTTGTCAGAAACCTTTGGAACACCCCACACCTTCCTCCCATCCCTGTCCCCATTTCCCCCCGTGCTTGCCCTGCAGGACGGGTTTCTGCTCCCCGCCTCCCAGCCAGGCAGATTCAAACCCAAATTCCACAGCTGCACTGCAGGCAAGCCCTAAACTGGAACCAGGTGGGCAGCCGGCGGGCCGCTGCGGGCAGCGCCGTCCCAGCCAGGGCCCAGCGCCCGCCAGCCATCGCTGCGTGCAGCGCAGCCGCGCCAGGGACTGGGACTGGGACTGAGACTGGGACTGCCACTGTTACCGTCATAACAGCTGTGAGCAGGCCGAGGTCTCCCCAGCACCGCACCCCTACCTCTGAGCTGAGCGATGGTGCTGAAACGCGCGCCCCCCGCACGCTCCCAGCCCAGGAGCTGCCCCGCGGGAGGAAGAAAACAGAGCGCTGTTTTCGCCGGTAGTTTTTCTATGAGTTTTGCTGATAATAACATTACGGTTTTCCCTGCGCTGGCAGTCGGATGAGAGGAGCCTCCAGCCTTCAGAGGGATCGATCCGATCGATCCCAGAGGCTCCATGTCATTTCCAGGGGATTTGCTAAAGAAGCTACTTATGTCCCTTTTTCATTTTCACCAACTCATTACCAGCTGCTGCTGCTCCCTGCATCTCAGCAGCACCTGCAGGAATGAAACCGTCCGCTCCCCTCTGCCTGATCCTGATTTAGATACCTTTTCCACAATTAAACGCCGCCGATCAGAGCCAAAGGCTAACGGCGGGCGATGCCAGCGCGCGAGGTTCATTACCCACCTCTCCCCTCCGCGCAGGCACACACAGACACTCTTTTTTCCTTTTTTTTTTTTTTAAAGGGCAGCCCAGCACCAGACTAAGCAACTGATCCCCTGGCTTAACTTTTAAATTAAGACCATTGTAAATTTGGGAACTTGAGAAGAGATGGAGAGGACACCCATAATCCTTTGCAAATGTCAAGTGGCTCTCGATATTGGTTACTTTTCAAAGGTAGCTAGGCTACAGCGTGCTGCAGTAATGAAAAAGCCCTGCCAGGCCCACTCCATAGGGCTTCAGTCAATATACATAATATTATTGGGCTTTGAAAGGATTAAAGATTGTTTCTTTTGCTTCCTTGTAATATGGTGATCTCTTGCGCTTAAAACTCCAAATGTGCCTTCTCCTTCAGGGGAGGATGCTGGAGACCGTGGGATGCCCCATCGCTGCTCCCTCCAGCGCGCCCGAGCCCGGCCCGGCCGCAGCCGGCACCCTCGGCACGCCGCCCGACCTTCCCCAGCATTGCCTCGGTCCATTCAGCCATTACTGGTGACAAAGAGCGGCAGGGGAACTGAGAATTTTTAAAAATAAAAGTTAAACAACACTGAAAGTCTCCCAATATCAGCAGGACCCGAGGGCAGACTGGAAAGTGTTGAAATATTTGGAAAAATAACGTTTTTCTCTACATACTACTCAAAAAAGTTCATAGATCTGTATTTTGACTGCAAAACCTCAGTTCCTCACAAACACCCGTTAAGTACAAGAAATCTGAACAATCAGCACTCATTCGAATCTCCCGGGGCTGCTCTGAGCCGTCGTGGCCGTTTTGCCAGAGGAGGCAGTGCAGGATGAGACCCCAAAGCACCGCGACTCCTAACGTCAGACCTCTTCGAGCGTGGTGTTCCTGAAAGCACCATCTCCTGCAAAAGGCACAGGCAAACCTCGATTTAAGGGGTCTTGGACAGAGGACCTGCAGCTGAATTACTGTCAAACCCAACCTTTTTTTCTTTTCACATTTGCATTTTCTTGTTCTAATATTTAATTAATATTGTTTCATTGAACATGGTGAATTTTTCTTCTCAACTACCTTGTATATATCGTTAAGGCAGGATTCCCTCTGACGCTCCTTTTTATGAAGCCAAATGTGAACACTGCTGGCAAGCCTCCGCTCCCAGTTACACTCAAGAGAAAGGGGGAACTCCCGGTGTAGGAGAGAGCGGGGTTCGGCACCCCGGCCGTCCGCAGAGCCCGGCACTCCCCGCGCTCCCTCCGGGCTGGAGTCAAGCTCCCGTGATTTAATGCCAAAGACAAGGGTTTCCAACACCTGAGCTGGTACATTTTATTAGATGTGGACTGATTCCTCACCACTGAGTCTTTACTGAAGTCATTGATCTATAACCACTTTTCTGAAAAAAAGTAGTTGAAACTATTGCTGTTTTCCCCTACTAGTCTTATGATCCTATGATCTTCAACAAATGAGGTGGAGACCAGAATCTGCAAACCCAAGCAGGTGAAGAAGCAATATTTTAAGCTCAGACCGTTGAAACACGGCCGGGACAAAGTCTGATTTACTCTGGAACAGAAATGAGAAGATACGCGGTCTCGTGCCACTGTAACGCAAGGCGACACAGATGTCCTGGCACAGTAAAACGCACAGCCAGGTCTTACGCGCGCTGTTTCGGAATCGCTTACCCCAGTGGGACTCCACGGGCACTTGCACACCGAAAATTACTTGGATGAGTAACTTGCCATTTCAGCAGAAGACAGGAAAAAGGGCAAGAGGAACCAGAGGAAATGTTAGAAGTTTTTACATAGTATCTTAAAAACCTAAATCTCGTGAAAATTTTTAACTGAAACCCTAACAAAAGTGCTTCTGCAGGTTTCAATCCATTAATCCTAACTAAGGCTTCCCCGCTTTAAGGGCTGATCCAACGTCCACTGAATTCAAAGAAAAACCGTGTAGCTACGCCAGTGAATAAAGCCTTTGATTTCAGATTGATTTCAAAAAGAAAAACGTTCTATATTACAACAGCAATAAATAATACGGAGCGTTTACAGACTAGATTACATGTTATTTCAGGTGCTGAAACTAGTTTTTCTGAGGTCAGGTGGGATAACCAGATGGGAGGCTCCCGCTCCAGTCCCGCTGCCGGGGCGCGATGCTCCCCCCGCCCCGAGCTCCGGCCAGCTCCCACACAGCCAGTGTGGTTTAGTTGGTTTTGCAGGTTTTGGACGAGTCCGGAGTTAGCCGACGCTCTGGCCACTTCTTTATGGAAATGTAATGACCACAAATGTCCAGTTTAAGAAGGATTTTGGTAATTCTGCCATGTTGCCAGAATTAAAGTAATGCTCACAAAAAACTTGCAGTTTTGCTTTAGTATAATGCAAATTCCCTTTAGAAGTTTTGGATAAAAGAATTAGTAAGATATGAGGATCCAAAGCCCGAAACAGCCTGAGTTCTTAAGCATTTGCCTTAACTTTCCAGGGCACCACGTATCCCAAATGGAATAACCGCAAAGTTCCAAATGTCTTTGGCTTGTCCGATGCTTGTGGGGATGGGCACAAAGACAGCAATGACAGACCAGTTTAGCAGCTGATATCCGTTATGAGATACCTCAAGATACCATAAACTTTCCTATCACCTTGTAAGCATTTTATAAATGTCACAGAAATCCCACTCCGACTTCAAAGGGTCTGTAAAACTCGACGGTACGGCTCTGCTGCAGCAACCTGGACTGGAGACACGGATATTACACCGAGCTAATGGGGAAAAAAGGGAATAAGGACGGAAAAAGTGTCTATATAACGACCAGGAGATCTTTTCTCAAATAGACTCTCTTTACGGGTATCTCACTGGTGCTTTCTTCTTCTGTCATCACAGAAATCTCGGGCTTGCATGGCGCTTCTTGTCTGGCAGCTTAGAGGAACGAGACCTAATCCTGCATCGCCTGCGGGTATTACACCTACCTCTGTCGGCTGAGGGTCCGAAACGTGGTTTTAAAGACCACAGCACAAACAGCCCAAACCCATTGAAACAAGTGAATTAAAAAAAATAAAATCAAAAGATTCTAGACCGACGGGGTGATAAATTAGAGGTTAAATACCTAACAAGCGTTCATGTATCCCTTCGGGGATTTTGTTTTCCTTTTAATCGTAATTTTAATTTGAATTTTCAGGCCAACAGTTGTGTTTCTTGAGAAATCTATACCATTCTTCTAGCAGTTTCCTTTAAATAACTGATGGATCTTCACAATCTAAATTCCGATTTAAAAGATTTGTCTGTAAGAAAATCCCAATCTCAATAAAACGTAATGCAGCCGAAGCTCTTGAAGCCAGGCTGACGGCAACAAAGAAGCAGTGAGTTTCTATTAGCTAGAATAAGTTAACAGATTCCTAGTAATCCTTCGTATTACCACTAAACACCTGCATACAGATGCCACATTGTAAGCGAAGAGGGATTTTTCATTTCTGGAAAAGTAAGATCTCGCGCGCACCGTGTGCTGGGAAGGCGAGGAAGGAGGGAGCGGGGTGTGTTAGACCTTCGCCGGTAAAAGGTTTCACATTGCCGAAGTCCATGGGATGCTGCAGAATGGTAAAGTCATTCATCACATGTATTTAAAGTTGAATTTGCCGATATTTTATGGTATTGGATTTTATTTCTATTAACATTTTATGCTGAAATTACAGAATGATTCGTGAGTACTGAATTTTTGATTGCTTTTATACTTGCTGGGACACTATTAACGTTGATTTACGTTAATAGCACTGTAAGAAGATATTAACAATGAAATTTCCAAAAGCACTTAGCATCCCATAATTGGAGTTAAATGACAAAAAAAATGAGGGGATAATAAAGTATAGAGAAAGGCAGAATTTTTGACAATACTCCCTCTAAACTGTATTTTTCAGGAAGAATTTGTGCAGGACAATTTTATAAAAGAATAAAGGCACCCATCAAGAAGGAGAACACTTGCCGTACCGACTAAGCAACGCGACGGCAAATTGAGATGTAGGTCAAGCCCCACCTCCCTCAGGCACTGGGGACAAACCGAGGATCTCAAGGGAACGACACGGATTTTACATCTTCACACCAGCTGGGTGCCGACAACTCCAAGTCTGTAGAGCACTTTTCTGGACTGGAATCCAGGCAACAGCAGGGGGAGGCTGGTGCAGGAATGACATTAAACAGGATAGAAATTAGCCAAGTGTCGTCTTTTGAGGCTGAGAGAATGAGAGAATGAAGTTTCTCCAGAGAAGGACATCAAAGGAACGCGGCGCAGGTGGAGCGCACAGGCGCGGGACAGGGAGCAGCAGGACGAGGCGGAGGCGTGCCTGTCTGATCCAGCGCTTGCCTGTTCTCCCCGCGTGGCAGCCGTGCCCCAAGTTATGCCCGGCACAGGGTGAGACGCTCTGCACGTGGACAGAGTTCGAGATCTATACCAAGCTGCACCACTACCAGCTCTAGCCTCGAAAAATCACTGTACAGCAATTTGAATGAGCTGTGCCCTAGGAAAAAAAAACAATTAAAAAGTTTTAGGTTTAAATAAGTTCTTCCCACTTGATACTCCATGCACGAAGGCAGTGGCAAAACCTCACGGCACCCGTCTACCTTCAACACCTCGGCCCCTTCTGACTTATCGATTCTCGGTAGTCGCCGGTCAGCAGCGTGTTCTACCGATGGAAGCCCTCAGCAAGTTTAGGAGTTAGCTCCAGGCGACGGAGGTACCCGAAGGAGCAGAAGCAGGATGAATGTTTTCCATTTCACTGCATAAAATCTCTCTTAAAACTGAGTAGCTTCTATGCTTCGTTTCAATCCCATGCATATCTCGGGACGTTCAGTAAACTCATCCTGAAAATAACAAAACGGCTCGGTACAAGCTGCTATCCGACCCAGCGGGGCTGGTTTTACACTCTCGCGCCGGGGCTGTGCGGGAGACTTCGTCCCGGCCGCGGGCGGGCTGCCCGCGCGACAGCGAGGAGGCGCTGCGGAAAGCGCCTCACCCGGCGGCGATGCAAGAGCGGAGACTCGCCCAGACGGAGAATCGCAGTTCCCAGAACACCTACGACTCTTTGATCTCAACTCAGGCTAAACCGAATTTAATTTTTTTTTTAACAGAATTTCCACAAATTCTACTTTGATATCACTCACATATTGTTTTTAAACCTTCTCTTTCCATTAAAAAAGCATCAAAGTGGCTTTTTATTACAAAGTGCTGCAACGCACTTCACTGTTTTCAACGCATGCAGTTAAATTGCTCATTTAGTCAGTCAGAGAACATATAGGGCAACGTGACAAATTATATGAAAACTTGGAACAAAAAAGTAAACTTGAAACAAAAATCTTAAAATAGACAACGTAAAGAAACAAAACACAACACTTGATTTGCTTCAAGTAGATCTGGAAAGAAATGTGAAAAGGGTTTGTATAGATGTGTTTTATCAGTTTTGTTTAAATGACATTTTTGTGGGGGGAAGAAGAAAGAAGGTATGCCAAAACATCTTCAGCCGGTTTTAATCAAGACGATAACTATGAAAATAGTACGCTGGAAGAAGGTCATTTTGTCATTTTCCTCTGACCGGGAAGGAAAACCATGTCGGAGTTTGGTTAAAAAGAAATCGTGCCGGCACAATTTTATGGTCCACTAAAATGGGGAAGAAAGTCATCTCGGAAGCCCAGTTACCCAGTACCGAATGAGAAGTCTTGGCTGTACTTAGGCAAATAAACATCTAGCAACAGCAATCTTACCAAAGCGACGAGGCATCGGGCGAGTGATTCGCCGCTGACAAAAGCCAAGGAAATCTGAAACAGGACCAAACCCAGCTGTTCGAGACCTACAGGCTTACCGGTGTCAAGGTCAGAGGGAATACTGGGATCTCAGTCTAATGGTTTCATCCCCAAATTTAGATATGAAGCTGCTGTTGCAGCTTTTTTAAATATAAAATAATATCTAAAGAAAAGCATAAATCTTAATGTAAAGACTCCTGCTGAACAGGAATCGGTGAGACTGGCTGGAAGCTGGCTACCTACCCCGTCTCCTACCACCACGCTGCTCATTTCCAGCCTGAGTGTGCCCAGCTGCAGGTTACCGTGAGGCCGTCAGCCGGGGAACCCGTTCTTTCGTCTGACCACAAACCGTAAATATATGGGTCATTAAATGCAAGGTTTGTTATTATACAAAAGTAAAAAGAATTTTTGTTTTGGAAGATTAGACAATGTTTCCTTTCAAGGGAAGAACAGCTGTTCATGGGCAGAGCTGTATTTTGGCTACCGTACCTTCACTTAGTTAAAAACAAACAAACAAAAACCCAACCCGAACCCTTCTATCAGCAGGAACTATATTTGCTTACACAGAAGATCTGTCAGCAGACCAGCGTAAATAGATCAAATGGAGCTGACACGCTACTAAATTTCATACGCATCCTCATGTCTTTAAAATTCCTATCTACCCATGCATTTAAAAGGTAGTTTTGTGGACTTCTTAAGGAATTATATTTCAATAACAGGCAAAGGTATGAACGCGTGGAAACTTAACAACAAAAACACGGACTGATACATAAATTAAAAACTGATTGATGGATAGATAACTTAGATGAATCATTAAATTGGCATACGACTGGAAAAAAACCCCACAGATCAAAGACTTGTGTGGTGTCCCAGCTCAGCAGACTGGGATGGATAGGTGCCCGAATTACCAGCTAAGGAGACGCAACAAAGGGGTCAGCGCTCAGGGAGCCGGAGAAGGAGCTGACGCGCAGACACAGCCAGGTGCTGGTGCCGGTGAGAAGCGGCGATCGGTACCAGGGTGTACAGGAGAAGTGCAGAGCTACAGAGCCAGCTGTCTGAGGACACAAATTGTCCCTCACCCCGCCGCTCTCCCACAGCCCGCGTCCAACCCGCTCTCTCGCTGTTGCAGAAATACCACCGCCAGCGGGGCTGACGCGACAGCCTGAGGGGACCAGCCCTGAGAATGCTGCCCCACGAGAGCAGAGCTGATACTGGGGCACCAGGAAAGGACTATTTCTGGAGCAGAAGTACCAGACAAAGGTGGCTTGTACGTGGGGGAGCTTCCGGGAACAGCAGAGACGAGGCGGCCGCGTCCCTGCCAGCAAGCGCCCATCTCTGAGACGCCAAACCCCCCCGACGGTCCAGCGCCTCGCTCGCCTCTCGAAGCTATGCCACTGGCTAGCGCCTGCAACATCTCAAGTGGAAAAATGTAATTTTATTAAGGCTCTTCTAGCTTCACTTTCAGCATCTGCACTGCAGCAGAGCATACAAAGAAAGGTTATGAAGAATTTCTCATTATGGCCACGGGCGCAGGATTCATAACATCCCCCAGCCAGCCTCCATGTGCTCCCCTCTGTTAATAAAGCACACGCTCAGCCCACCTGCCTCCCCGGCCCCTCGCCGCGCTGCCCGCAGGTGCCCAGCGCTGGGCCACCCAGCGCATCACCCCCTCATCCTTCACGGACGGGAAACTCCTTCTGCTTTGCCTTCTCTAAATTCTTATTTCATGGGCACCTTCGTTTGCAAACCTCCTCTTGGAGGCCCAGAGCTGTAATTAATCCGTGTCACAGGAAAGATGTAGTGTCGGTAGAATTTATGACTGGCTCTGAGCTACCGTGATGAGCAGGGGCACCTCAGCCCCTTGTGATATAAATGCCTCTGCTAATTGGATTGCGGGAGCTAATCAGAAGCTGGAGAGAGAATGAACGCGCTCAGCCTCCCCGCTGCTGGCACGGGCTGATAAAGCCGGCAGCTGCGCTTGGGGAGGAGGCGCGGGAATTGCATCCCCATGCGGAGCCTCACCCGAGATGGCTATCGCAGGTGCCCATGGCTGCCACGGCGCGGGGCGGCCGCGCGGGCAGAGGAAGGGAGGACTGCAGCCGGCCGAGGAAGGTTTCACTGCCGGCCGCGGGCAGACGCGCGCAGCGGCGCGCAGAGGGGGTGTGCAGGCGCGCGCGGGTGTGCGCAGGTGGCCTGCGAGCGGCGGGAGGCTGGTGAAAAGCCGGCACGGCCCCGGCAGGCTGGCCCCGGCCAGAAGCCATCAGAAAAGCCATGAGCATCCCGACGGGCCGCTCTGGGAGGCAGCACCATGGGCAGCCCTGGGCACAGGTACGGCGGTAGTGCCGCAACGGCCACCTGGCTTGCCCGGTGTAGCAGACACCCCCACGGCCCCTCAGCAGTCCTTAGGGTCTCCATTGCTCACCTCAAGGATTAGAAAGGGGGCTGAATACTCAACAATCCCAGTACCACGTCTCTCAATACCTTTGGGACGTGCCTTTCCCCAGAAAGACAGAAAACCAGGGGGACGAAGGTGGAAGAAACACGACAAGGACGTTCCTGCAGTAGGAGTAGGGCTGGCTATGCCGGGAGCAAACCGGGCGAGTGTCACCGGCCAGGTGCTCCACGCACCACATGGGCCCTCAGACGGTGGGCGGGAGATGGTTCCCCAGGATGGGGTCGGGCTGCTCTTGAGATGGAGCCAACCACAACCTTCAGAGCAGCTTCAAGCTCCGTTATCATCCCCACCTTCTGGCCAGGGTGGACCCGCTCACGGGGAGATGGGAAGAGCCCTGGCCGGAGAGCTCTGACCTGACTCTGCACCCGCACCTGCACCAACCGGGCACGCGCAGGCCCCCGCTGGAGAACGGGGGGGTTTCTGCAGTCTAGGGCTCTCCCACGTTCAAACGGCTTTTAGTCTTCTCCAAGTCCTTCTTATTGCCCTTTATTTTCCTCTCTGCCTCCCTTTCTTGCAAACACATGGATCCGAAAGTAAATCCTGAAAATGATGACTAAAAACAGTAATCCCTCCTTACAGAAATACTTTTCCACCTTCTTAAATCTTTTTGGAGGCGCAAGAGAAAATAACCCTTGTATTTATGCAAATTTAAAAGTGGCGTGTGATGATGGAAACAAAACAGTGCTGGACTGCAGCCAAGGCATGGCACTGATGGGGCCTCTCAGCTGCTCGCCTCCCGATTCTTCGGGGGAAGCAGCTGTAGAGAAATGAAAATACAGAAGCCCCCGCGCACACCCGCCGCCGCCCGCGCACGCATTCCAGCACCCGTCACCTCGGAGGCGGCAGGACGCGGGCTCTGGCCAGGCGCTGCCTGCAGCCGCTGCCCGAAGCACCCTGTCGTCCCCCACAAGCCTCCCTGTCCCGCTCTTCCCGATTCCCCTTTCAGGAATTTACAAACATTTTCCGCAGATCAATATCTGTATTGATTATTCATTGTGAGCGAGTCGTGTGTCTTTGGTGATCCAACCTGGCAGAGTGAGCAGCCAAAGGCTGCTGCAGTTACGGGGGAAAAAAAAAAAAAGAAAAAAAAAATCCACAGAAGGCGAGAGGGACCCAGATCTTGCTGGGTTTGCCGCTGCCAGCAACGGAGACGGATGGAGAGGAAGGAAGGAAGAAAACGGGAACGGCATGAAAAGGAACGAAGAGATGAGGGAGCTGAGGAGAGAAGGCGAGAGCAGGAAAAACAAAGTCACCGCTGGAGAACTGGTGCCGGGGCACGCCGGCAGCCTGGAGAGATTCCCAGCCTCGCGCTCGCCGTTCTGCACACAGATGCGGTGGACTTACTGCTCCGGGAGCGAAAAGTGACTCACGGTTTTGGTATCTGCTACGTAAGAGCTTTGGGGGGATTCCTTGGCTGGCTGACAGAAAGGGAAGAAAGCAGCAGCAGTGAGGTAAAACGCGATCCCTTCCTCCTGCCTTCCTGGGAATACGCGTCGCCTGGGCTGGCAGGAGCAGCTCGCTGCTCGCTTATGATATGCAAAAGGAGAATAATTAAAAGCGCCAGCATCACTTGCAAAGTGAGTAAACACAAAGCCTTTCAAAACATGCTCTTCAGCTAATGAGAAGCTGTAATTTCTTATACTTAAAGGCAAAAAAGACACTGATGAGACTCAGTGGAGTGTGTGTGCATGCGCGCCTGCGTGTGTGTGCATGTGTTTGTAGATATGAGAGAATCAGTTAATTGTTGATGATGTTTAGAAAAGGGATTATGAGAAAAGACACTGAAATGATGACAGGGAACATCTTGGATCAGAGCCAAAGAAATAAAATAATCAAGGACAATCAAGCCTGCAGCTCCGGAGAAAGCGCCGACTGTTCTGCCGGGGACTTGGAAGGAATTTCCCCGCGCTGCCGAGCTGCAGCTGGAATACGTGCTTGGCACCAGGAGGGAGAACTGCAAGGAGCAGTTTGCTTGGAGCATGAAACAACAGAAGAGAGAACTATGGAGCTGTGCTATAATTCAGAGGTTAAACAGCTTTGTCTGCTTATATGTCAGATGGAGACTCGTTTTTGCCCACATCTGACCTGCTCTCTGAGAATGCAACTTCCGAAATCCTCTGAATGCAAGCAGAAGCTGACGATTCTCCATACGCCTCTCCAGAACTGCTGTGATGTTACGAAAACAAAGAAGAGGGAGCTTGAGGAATTAAGTTCTCCTGTGGCTGCAGGACCTGATGGACCTGACCATGGGAACTGGCGCTGGAATCGATGCCTTCCTTAATTCTGGAAATCGGAACCCCCTTACTCCGGGTGGGGGGTTGCAGCTCACTGCCTCCAAGCACACAGGAAAGGTGACAGTCATCGGGAACACCAGGAGCAAGCTTTCCTTCCCACCTGGGCATCTGATTGCTGTCCCGAACGAACGGATTTTAATAAACGTTGGCTTTCTCTTGGGCTGAGGTTGGGTGGGGAGAGAGGATAGAGGGAAATTTAAACCATCTTGCGACTGTTATGTTGTAAGTGAGCTACAAAAATGCCATCTCTTTGTTTTGGATGTTAAACTCCGTCTTACTTCATTGTTGCTGAATTTTGGCACGTTACACTCTGGGCTTCTCCAGCAGCAGAAACACATGGTCTATTAAAGTGGGAATCTTTGGGGACGCGGAGGCAGAGAAACGAGCCAATCATACATGGCTTTTCCACATTCCGTGTTTTTCAGCATTTGCAGAAAGCTTTTCGGATGGTATGTATGTGTGCGTGCACCAGGGAGGGCGGGAGGGGGAGAGGGGGTGCGCAAGAGGGGAGCGAGCGCATGGCAGGAGCGGGCAGGGTGCTGGGGTCTGTCTGTCATGGAGGCAGCGCGCTCGGTGCTGCCAGGCAGACACCCCTTCCCCTGCGCCGGGGCTCTGCTGAGCCTGCTCAGACCTGAGCTGCATGTTAAACGCAGAGGACTAGATTAGCATACTAACCAAGTCGTGTCAACCCCCGGCAATCAGCAAATGGCCATCTCCTCGCTACAGCCGGTGCGGCAGAGCCTGCCAGACGCTTAACCGTGTCCTTTGTCAGATCGCTTTTTATGTTTCTAGTTAGCTTTTGTTTTCCAATCAGACCCTAGAAATTCATTAACAAGAATGAAAGGCAGAGATGCAAAACCCTATAATGAAAACAAATGATCTATTTAAACGGTGCTCGGGCTGAAAGGAGGGGTCTCACAGCGCTGGGACCAGAAGAGAAGAAAATCCTGCAGCCTGGAAAATGCCTGGACACAGGCATGTCCTTTCCCGTGCCAAGGCTCCAAGGAGACAGTTGCTACAAAGCCGGTGGTCTGTGTAAGGATGTTGTAGCGTTGTCTTTACAGAGCCTCAAAGAAATGCCAGCAACCGGCCAAAAAGAGAAGTCTTCATTGTTCCTGCTCTGGCTGCTGTTCGTATCGTAATTACTGCTACTGCTACTAGGCGGGCTTTAATTAGGAAAGAAGTTTCCGTGCCCATAAACATAAACTTTTCAAATCATTTGAGTTCATTCATATCGTTCCTCCCATTCTGAAACAGCAGCAGTGGTCCTGCAGCTGAGGAGCGAGGGCAGCCCTCGAAGGGAGGGCACGCTGCAGCCCGTGCTGCGGGGGACGCGGGGACGCCGTGCTGCCTCCGTGCCCGGGAGCTTCCGCGCGCAGCCCAGCCCGCAGCAGGGATGCGAGACCTGGGGCAGCAGGCTGCTCGGATGCCTCCAGCTCCTGCGTTATTTCTTAAACAAATTCTTTCACAAATGTTAATGTCCCCTAAACTGTCTTATGGTCGTGGAAAATAAAAAAATTTAATCCAAGCATGGCCTTTTTATCAGGATCTATCAAATAAGGGAAAATATGAAATAATCAATGTTGTATGATTTTTGTTTTTAAATGCTATGTGTAGGCTTTAACTATCACAGAGGCATAGCTTACGTATTTATCAACAAGATTTTTACCCGAGTGTGAACGTGGAGGGGAGGAGGGTGCGATCAGCCCCAAAGCTCCCTGTGTGGTTTGAGCGTGCAAGTCCGTGAGGTCAGAGGCCGGGACAGCCCGGGATGCGCCCTGCCGCCCCAGCCAAGGGCAGCAGCCGGAGCACAGCACCCCTGAAAACGGGCCGCCGGCACAGGAATTTTCTGAGCTCTGAGAGTCTGTGTAATTCACACTTTTGGGAAGCAGGAATGTTAGCAGGGAAAAAGGAAAATGAGTTTCAGCCCCCTTTGTCATTTTGTCCTCTGCTCTTACTGCATGTGTGTCTGTGAGGTATCTCCACTAATTCCAGCTGATTTACACCAGCTAAGAACCTATAGCTTAAACGTTTTAAAGATAGACAAAGATTTTATCTGTTGAAGAAATTGAAGGAAATGTCTCGTGCGTTTCAACACCTGCCATACGTCCATATCTTCCAGTAAGGAAAACACCCACCGAATCAGCTAATGGTTAAGGAAACCTCTCTAATTTACACATGGTAAGGACATGCTGGATCATCTTACTCGCTATAGTTTAATCTACCTTCACAATTAGATAGACAAACTGAAACTGTTAAGAGTCTTCAAAATTTATCCTAGACTACAACCAGTCCTTATCATCAAACTTCTAATTGTAAACGCTGCAAACAGTGGCGAAATGTTTGCTGCTTGCTAGGGATTCCTACCGACCACTGCTGGACAGTTTATGATCTGGGACCAGAGAGCTTTGCAGCCACTGAAATAAAACCACATATTCACAGTAGCTCTGAAAGAGCCTTGTGCCAGTTAAAAAAAAAAAAAAAAAAAAAAACGCGTTTTGGGAAATCACACGAGAACTGTCTATCATATATGCTAGCATATCACCCAGGGGGTGAGCTACAAACACATTCCCCCTCTTTTTTTTCAGTATCGAAACAAAATAGAGGAAAGTTACTAAAAATACGTTATATTCTTGTGCCGGCAGATCAAGACATACTTAAATTGAAGAACAACCTGGAAAAATATTAGCAAATAGAAAGGCTACGGCTTTGGGGGGGAATCTCTTATTTGGGATATTCATCAGTAATTAAGCACGTTTCTTACCTGCTCCATGAACAGAACAAACTGCAGGCTGTACCTGCCAACCCCAGAAACAAACACGGACTTTCCAGCCTTTTCCCTGCTGTCAGTAAAACCTGCAGCTCAGAGCATGTGCTCCTCTGCCTGACTGCAAAATAAACCTGGCTCCCTCAAGGAGAAAGCTGCAGTGCAAATGTTATTCGCCCTCTGATATGGAAGCACGAATTTCTCTGGATGCAGCAGGTACCACGGCCACAAGCCAAACCAGCCCGGCAGAGGCGAATCCAGCCCCCAGCCCCCCGGTCCTCCCGCCGGCGGCCGCCGCCGTGGCCCTGTGACTCTCCCCGGCTGCTGCCACAACCACTGCTTCAAGTGCAGCCGGGCCGATGCCACGGCAGCGATATGAGGATGTGAGTGCAGGGCCTGATGGGAACTTCAGCGGGCTGATGTAGTGCCCTGGAAAACAAAAATATTCCTATCGAGCTTTCCCTCTGCCCAGGAATCTTTGAAGTCAGGCTCTGTTACTCCTTGTTTGTTCTAGCAGAAGGTGTTAAAAAGAAATCTCAGTGATATGGAAGGACGTGACTCGCCAGCTTCAGAAAATGAGAGTTCTGGGTGTTAGTAACAAATGCCCCTCGTACTCTGAAATATAGCGCTGGCCTTACTTTCTCCGCTTTCTTCGCACTAACTGAAGAGCAATTAGCCAATAAACAGGTAATTATAATAACGTCCTATAATAAAATCTGTGACAACTATAGCGGCAATCTGAACAATGGCATTTTCCTCACCACGCTAGGCTGAAATCAAAGCCTTCAGTTTAATAACGAAGTCTATTTCAGATCCCAAGGGAAAAGCGAGAGCAGCATGCAGAAGGAAGCTGCTTTTCACCAGGTTCGGTCACGGAGCCGTATTCTACTGACACCGCTTGGTCGTCACAGAACTAAAACTGTTGGTTTTCCCTCCGGCAGCCGGTTAAGGGCTTGGGTCTCTTCTGCAGGCACGTAAGCCTCGCAGTATCTTGCCCTTTGGTACAATAAAATGGTACCTGCTCTACCAGCTGTACAGTTTTCAAAAGTTACACTTCTGCTAAACCAAAGCCAGTGTTCACATGGCCATTTAGAAGTACTATTTTCCTCTTAATGCTTTCTCCTTGCCAAACTTCAGTCTAACTGTTCAGTGGTTGCGTAGCTCAGAAATATTTCTTAGTAACAGGAATTTGTACTACTGCGTTGTTATCCTGAAATACAGCACAGTTTTGGTTAAACAGAAAGCTCATCTCAGAAGGAAAATCACAGCTTGAAAATGGAAGTTTCTAACAATTACAAGAACGCTAAAAACCAGTGGATACAATGAAAACAGATACGTACCCTGGATTCTAGCAACTATACGATTGCTGCACATTTGTCACGCAAATAAATGAAATATAATGATATTGCGATTATCAGTAAGAACATGGGCACAGCTACCTGCTTGCTTAGTGCTGTTTGTGCGTACCGATGTGCTATAAACTAAACGGGCTTCTCTCCCATTTCCACTCGCAGTGACGTATTTCCCTGCTAATCCCCCACGGCTTGCTTTCCGCCATGCGTACTTGCCTCTTCGACAGAATTAAACCTGCAGTTTGCATCAACTGGGATGCTCAAGCCAACCATCCACACAGTTACCCAGGCCCTTCACTGGCCACCTTTATTCTCTTCCACCCAGTACCAGTTTCTGTTCGGTTTTGCTTCACTTCCTCACAGTCCCATCTTCCCACTCTACGGCCAACCTGATGAAGCTGTGAGGTCGGGGCATTCCCTCAGCATATGGCTGCTTTTTCTGCCACAGTCATTAATGAAAACAGTAAACGGATTGGTCCCAAAATGGATTCCATTTGTAGATGTTTTTAAAGAATCTTTAAGTATTTTTAAAGATGTTTTAAGAATCTTTAAGTATTTTTAAAGAATACTTACAATTTACAATACAACAAAATTAGTCAAGACATAAGAGCATGAAAAAGGCACAATCAACCGCACGTGTTATCTCAAAAATGTTTCAAAATGTCTCCATTTCAGCCTCCTTTATCGTTCCTCCTCTTCCACCTCTCTCACCTTCTGCCTGCTTTTCTGTTCTTTCTCTGTTCCATCCATCTTTCCCTCTCATTCTCAGATCAAAGTCAAGAATATTAGTTCGAGCTCAGGGAAGGTGGGATTTCAGTGTTCATACTCCTCACCCAAATCTCTGGATTCAGTTTGCAACATTTGAAGGACATCACAGACCCCACACACAAAGGACACGAAGGCCTGGAAAGTTTCCTGACTAAATGGGAAAAGGTAGATGCTTTACTCAGGATCCTCTGAAATATTAAGAGCGCAAAGAGAATGAATGTCTTTGTCCATCACAGAATTTCCCAAGGTTTCCATTTAATTTATAAGTCTGATGATTCTCAAGAATTGAAGTGTGCACTTATGTTGTAAACAAAATACTTCAGATAAAAACATATGAGGAAAGCAAGAGAGAAAGCTTCCTTAAAGGATTAAAAAACCACAAGAAGTAAATACAAGAAAAAAATCCAACTCCAAAGTTACACTTCTCAGTTTTTAATCTAGATAGAGGCGACTGATGAGTACTTTTTGAAGCCTACCATTAATCTTGCACCCTCAGCCAGTTTGCAGGGGACACCCAGTCGGGCGGGAGCGTTGATCTGCCGGAGGGCAGGAGGCTCTGCAGAGGGCCCTGGCCAGGCTGGGGCCATGGGCCCAGGCCCCGGGGTGAGGGTCAGCACGGCTCAGGGCCGGGTCCTGCCCTGGGGGCACAGCAGCCCCAGGCACCGCTGCAGGCGTGGGGAGGAGCGGCTGGGAGCTGCCCGGCGGGAAAGGGCCTGGGGGTGCTGGTCGACAGCCGCTGGACATGAGCCAGCAGGGTGCCCAGGTGGCCAAGAGGGCCAGTGGCACCCTGGCTCGTGTCAGGAACGGTGTGGCCAGCAGGAGCAGGGCAGGGATGGTGCCCCTGTGCTGGGCACTGGCAAGGCCGCCCCTCGAATGCTGTGCTCAGCGCTGGGCCCCGCACCCCAAGGCGGCCATGGAGGGGCTGGAGCGTGGCCAGAGCAGGGCGGCGAGGCTGGGGCAGGGGCTGGAGCACAAGGCTGGGGAGGAGCGGCTGGGGGAGCTGGGGGGGCTCAGCCCGGAGAAGAGGAGGCTGAGGGGAGCCCTCATCGCTCTCTGCAACGGCCTGAAAGGAGGCTGGAGCCGGGGGGGTCGGTCTCTGCTCCCCAGGAACAAGCGCTGGGACGAGAGGGAACGGCCTCAAGCTGCGCCAGGGCAGGGTTGGGTTGGGTATGGGGAAAAACTTCTTCCCCCAAAGGGCTGTCAGGGCCTGGCCCAGGCTGCCCAGGGCAGGGGCTGAGTCCCCATCCCTGGGGGGATTTAAAAGCTGGGTAGATGTGGTGCTCAGGGACATGGTTTAGTGGTGGCCTTGGCAGTGCTGGGTTAACAGTTGGACTTGATCTTTAAAGGTCTTTTCCAGCCTAAATGATTCTAGGATTCTATGATTCTTTCTATTCCTATCAATATTACACAAGGTTAGTTTGATATTACGGAGTATCCCAGATAATATAAATGACTTTATAATAAGATATACAGATATATTAAAACTAGGTACTTCACAGTGACTCAGTGAATTCTGGTTACATAAAAAATAATTCTGAATGAAATTACTACATTTGGACCATAGGTACTTTTTCAGTGCCAAATCTAATGGTGGAGAGATGAGTAGGAAGAGAAGGGATATTTTTTCCTGCGTTCAGGAAGAGGTTTTTCCTGCCAGCACATCGTTTACCATAGTTTTAGGAAACTGAATGTCTAAGAATTGAAACAGACCATCTGAGTATGATTTACTTTCAACATGCAAAAGGAAACGTGTCAGGAGTCTCGTTATTTTCTCATCTTTCCTTATGCTTGTTTGACTATGACAGAAATTCAAGGGACAGTTTTCCTGCTAAGAAGCTTAAGCCGAAGACAGTAATCATTTGGCCTGTTCTTTAATGACAGAAACTAACAGTTAGGACCAACATAAATAACAGAGCCCTGATGGTTCCTCACCAGCCCGCACAGAGTTAGAACCTGACAAGGTATCAGCTTGAAGACATCCAGAAACAAACAAACAAACAAAAAATCTATAGATGGTCTTGTTCAAACAACACCTTTTAATTCATCTTACTGCACTGAAAATAAGATGAGCCAACATTACTGACCAGCAAGTCAGGTGCTAAGAAATACTTCATGCAGATGGCATTTATAAAAAAACCACAGAGCCATTAGAAGAAAGAGCAAGCAAACACTGCTGCTCACCAGAACGGCAGAGGAGAAATGACACAAAGAACTCTCAAACCTCTGCCTGAGGACAGCACGGTTGTATCACATGTAATCACATCTCTTTTAATCCATGTTTTTTACATTACACATCCCAGGAGGGCTACCAACACAAAAATCACTTCTACAAGGCTTAAGACAATTAGCTCACAGAAGATCTCCCTACCTCAGTACGGAAACGTGGAGATGATGTCGCAAGATTCAGCGCCAACGAGTGGAGTAGGGGAGATGGTTCCTATTCAGACTGGAAAAAGTTGGTACAAACTCTCCAGATCAAAGCCTGCAAATGAAAGAATATGAAATACGTAAGGAATCCTGAAGAATTTGGAATAATGCACCAAAAGAACCAGAAGTTTGTTTTCAGCATGGAGTTGTTCATATTTTTGATCTGTGTTCAGCTCCAATTCAGTCAACATTCCCAACCGTTCTACCTCTCCTACAACCGAAAGCTGACCTGTAGCGTCTTTTTATGATAGGGACATGTTGCGTTCCAGACAGCTGCGCTTTCCAGCGTCCTGGCTTAACATAGAACAGACTGTATCAGCTACGCTTAGGTGGCCTTGCCAATGGAAAACCTACAAGTTTATCTGTACCATGGACTGACTCGTCCATCAGCAAAGACAGAAGTTCTGTGGTCTTATTTTTCTGTTTTAACCACCACAGCTCAGTGCTGTTGCTCACGTAACAAGCAGGGGAGCAGATGCACAAGGAAGGAAAACAAACACAATGAAGAGTTAGGAGAAGCAGTTGGATTCGTGAGACACCTTCTGCTTCCCAAAGAAAAGCACCGCTTTCAGCGCACAGCTTGGCACCCAGACGGATGACTGACCAGGAGGTGTGACGCAACTGCTGTCGGCGCGGCCCCGGGGCGGGAACCCTTCCACTCCGATGGAGGTTCTTGTTGCAGTCCCACCTCTGCAGCCGTCATGAATTTATGAATAGGAATTTACAGAAGCCTAGTGAAATATGGTTTGCCTCTCCCCAATTTGTTACTGCTCTGTCTACCTTCTTCTACACTTGAATGCATTTTAACATTTTCTTTCTTGGAGAAAAGAGTCTTGTTTGACCGCTTGAATATCAGCCTCGGCCTTGGATGGCATCTGACAGGGAGCAAAAGCACACCGAAATCTAGCGTGGGCTTGAGAGAGAAATCCTGGCCAGCTCAGGGTTATATCGTTACGGGGTCGCTCTGCAGCTGAGACTGCAACTTGCCAGTCTGCAAATCGCGGTCACGGGCAGAGCCGTGATGAAAACGATGCCTCCTTCTCACCTGACTTAGGGAGCTTTAGCCCGGAGGGGAGCGGCGCACGATGACGCAACTATGGGACGCGAACGCGTGTGAGACACAACAGGTGAAAGGCTACAACGGCACTGACTCAAAGCTTGGTTTAAACATAAACAACAGAAAAAGGAAGCTATTTGAAATAAAAAAAGATACTTTCAGAAAAATGGAAGTTGTTTCCAAACAATGAAAATAGAAAAGGACATAAATCTAGCAAGCTAAATGCAAAACCGTGATAAGGTAGGCCAAAACAGGTCCCCAAGAACAATTGTTACAGTTAGGAGAGCTAATAAAAACTTCTCAAACACAAAAGCAGGAAACCTGTCAGTCACCTAGTGCAGCTGATGGACGATCAAGGCATAAAGGGAGGAATTAAGAAAGATAAGGACACAGCAGCAAAATTAAATTAATTCTTCGCACTGCTGTTCACTACGGAGGAGGTCAGGAAGGTTCATACGACAGAGCAACAAATCACCAGAGGCAGACCGTGCTCCCTCAAGAGTTTTAAAGGAGCTCAAATATGAAATTGCTGAACTTTCTTTCTTCCTTTGTATCAGAGGATTGGAAGGTGATAAATCTTAAAACAGGCTTTAGGAGCGATCGTGGGAATTACAGACCAGAAAGTCAGATTTCCAGAACAGGCAAAATGGCAGAAAACTGTCGGCCTGATCTGAATTAGCAGAGATGAGTAAACACGGCGAGTAAACGGGGACGAGTCTCAAAGCCAAGAGAAGAATTTATACGTGTGGATCTGAGTTATCTGACGGAGGAAACAGCCCCGCTAATATGGGAGATTTGGGCTGATATAGTGGAATCAGATTTTCTAAAAGCTTTTCTAGAACATCCCTCGCTAAAGGTTCTTAAGGAAACTAAACTGTCATGGAGTAAGGAGGATTAATCTTCCTGAGAATTCCTGATAAAAAGATAGGGAAAAAAGGGTACAAACACAATGTTAGCAAGGGAGGGGAGCAGAAATTCTGCACTGCTTCAGCGTACTCATAAATAACCTGGAAAGAGGAGATAGTGAAGTGACACACAGATAATGAAGTTAACACACAGAGTTTTTCAGGAAAGTCATGTTTAAAACTAACTGAGAAGAGTTCCTGAGGAACCTCACAGAGTTCCGTGACTGGGAGATAAAATGCAAGTGCACATCCCTGGCTGAAGAGGACCCTGCTTTTAACCAGGCACTTTAAGTCTGCCTTTTTTAAAGGCAGATATTTGCTTGCT
This sequence comes from Platalea leucorodia, assembly GCF_965183815.1. Lineage (NCBI taxonomy): Eukaryota > Metazoa > Chordata > Aves > Pelecaniformes > Threskiornithidae > Platalea > Platalea leucorodia. The sequence goes on along the minus strand of NC_138830.1, from coordinate 57,006,624 downwards.
TTAGTAAATGCTTGGGCTTTAAAGTAAAAGGCTTGGGGAACAAATTGATACCGGTATCATTTGGGCTAGTGGGAGAGGAAAGGTTAAGTCCTAAGTCTGGTGGTTTGGTTTGGGTTTGTTGTTTTTTTTTTTTCCCCCACATATAATAGCATCCCCCAACCTTGGGGAATCCTTAGAGGAAGAGCAGAGGAACAGAAAGGTAAAGCTTCTCATTTTGGCCACATAAGAGGATTAATTACTTGGACTTTGGCAGATATTTTGAGGATAGATTCCCCCAGTCTCTGCAGTGGCACTGGAGATGAGACAACAGTCCTATTGCTGCTGCCAGGCTAGTATCACAGAATCATAGAATCATTCAGGTTGGAAAAGACCTCTGAGATGATCGAGTCCAACCATTAACCTAACTGCCAGGTCCACCTCTAAACCATGTCCCTAAAAGGTTAGTTACAGGAGAATACACGACTCCATCCGCTGACAGATTAGATGAAAGAAGAAAGCTCTGCCATGGATGGGAGAATTCCCCGCAAACAAACACCAAACACCTCCCACCTCGGGGAATCGTCCTTCAAATCCGACTGCGAAGTGGAGGAAATCCCTTTCCCCGTTCTGGGCTGGGCTTGGGTGGGAAAGGGTTGCTGCAGTTGCTCTCCCCTGCCCAGGAGCGCGCCTGTGAATGGCATCGTGCTCCGAGGCTGGTGTGGCTTGCTGCCCTGCTCCCGCTGCCGCCCTGGCGGGCAGAGGCCATGTCGCACAGAATCACAGAATCCTTTAGGGTGGAAAAGACCTTTAAGATCATCAAGTCCAACTGCTAGCCCAGCACTGCCAAGTCCATCACTAAACCACGTCCTCAAGCACCACATCTACCCAGCTTTAAAATACCTCCAGGGGTGGGGACCCACCCCCTGCCCTGGGCAGCCTGGGCCAGGGCCTGGCAGCCCCTTCAGTAAAGAAGTTTTTCCAAATACCCAACCTAAACCTGCCCTGGTGCAGCTTGAGGCCGTTCCCTCTCGTCCTATCTCGTGTTACCCCGGCTCTGCAGCGCAGGGCGAGGGGCAGGTAGAGCCCACGCCTCCTCCAGCACTGAGGCTCTGCGGAGCCACACATGCAGCTGAACTTCTGGGGCGACCGGCTGCGGCACCTTCCCGTGCCCCACGAGCGGCCCCCGCTCGCCTCCCGCAGCCGGCGGGACGGTCGGGGTGGCAGAGGGAGAGAAACAGCTCTGACCCCCGCCACAAAATTATCTTTTTCCAGAAAGGGGGCTCTGGTGGCAGAGGCCTGTCCCTCTGCCTGGCCTCGTCCGTTCCTCTCCTGGTGCTCAGGACTGACGCGGGAATCCCTCTTGCCTGGCTGCGACTGACAGGGAGCTTTCTCCCTCAGCAGCTGCCTTGATTTTACAGCAGCTGAGTTACTGTATGGCAAATAAAGAGCATCTGACAATGCCTACACTAAATTAAACGGGAGACCTTCTCGCCAGCACGGAAACAAAGCGTGCGGTGAAGAGCCGGGGCGCGGCGGCGAGGGGGAGCGACAGGCGGGAGGGTGGGCGGTTGCCCAGACGCCTGCCCACCGAGGGCAGCAATGCGGGCAGCACCCTTCCCTGCCTTTGTGCCGGGCTGTCGGGCAGCGCTGCGGGGCACCGCTCTGAAAGGCGCGTGCACTTGTTTTGTCCTGCTGCATGCCCACATACTGAGGCTGCTTGTTTTCGTCTGATCACAATTAGCACCGTGCTAAATTCCTCGTGCCCCGCACTAATTCAGGAGGATGGGCATGTCACACCCTGCCAAGAATTACAGCCGGCCGCCGCCGAGACGGGGTCATGCCTACCCTTTCATTAAGCTTTTGTTTCAAAAGGGAGGGCTCGAGGACTCTCCTTTTTTGTCAGAAATACCGTGGAGGCGCTGGAGGGTGCAGAGGCCATGCTGTTGGGCCTAAAGCATGGGGGGGGGGGTGAACGTGCAGCAAGGCAAGGGATTGGTGCCACACTCCCTGGTCCATCATGGCTAACTGGCAAATTCAGAAAAATCCACTATCTCCAAGACGCTGAAAATCCAGAGCTGCATCAGTGCTGCTAAGCTGGTGCCATGCGCTGTGCACGTGCTGCAGGACCGGAGCAGGGAGCGCAACCCCTCCGCCCCGTGCCGCGAACGAGCCGCAGAGTTACGAGCCAGGACAAGGCATGCAACTGAAGGCTGAACCCACTGTCCCACCCTGCTTCGGGTCTCTGGATGGCTACGATTAAACCAAATCTTCTCAGGGCAGGGCTGTGCCCAGATTGCACTGGTCTGACCACATGCAACGTCATTCTGAAAACCTGAGATGAAAATGGAGAAAAAACAATTGGTTCCATTAATACCCTGTATCTGACGGACTCTGCCGTCCAGCAGCCGCTCCGGTACACAGGCAGCTCCCAGTGGAGCCGCCATCTCCCCCTGCAAAGGAGCAGCCACTGGAGGGAGGCAGGGTCCTGCAGCGACCTGCTCGGCCCCGTGCCCAGGGGCTGCAGGGGCTGCGCGTCCCCCTGCAGACCCAGCCGTGCCGGCTGCGGAAAGCACGCTCCTTGTCGCCTCCTGTTCTTCAGGTGTCATTTGAACGTTGCTCCTCGTATGAGCTCGTATGAAGGCCAAAACGCTACCCACAAATTCTGTCTGTTAAGCTGGTGACGTTCCTGACGTTTTTGGGTGGTGATGCCCATTGCCTGGTGACGGCCAGCGTCCGACGCAGACTCAGCAGTTTGGCTTTTGAAGGACACTTAGCTCCCCTAAAAGTGGCCTGTCTGCAGTATCCTACGCCACTGCAACCTGCATCTACGGGCTATTGTAAAACCTCAGTAATTCACACTGATTACGTGGAGGATGTTGTGAAGTACTGAATTTGTCAGATTAGCAGTACGAGAGCAAACTGTTCAAAAAAGAATAATGCTTCACAAAATCCAATTTAACTTATTTTCTTAATTGTAGGTTGATTCCTATTTATGCTAATTCATAGCAAATTATGAACTGCATTATGTAATTGGTAAAACGACAATAATATTTTAGTAATCCTAGAGGGGGGTTTGTTTTGCTTTGTTTTTTACACGCCACCGCTTACGCGGGTAGGCTCACATGTGGCTGGACCCATGTCCCCATGTAACGGTCACACAGAGAAATGCCATCGATTTAAGTGCACAGCCTCGCTCCGCTCACAAAATGAAGTCATTTTATCGAGCGCTGGGATTGCTTTGTGAGGAACCGTGGAAGGGACACGGATCCTGCGTGGAAAGGCTGAGGCACACCAGTACGCGGCCGGGTGCAAGTCTGCTCCTCGCTGGAGCCCTCCCCAGACGGCCGTCTCTGACCGCGGGGGCTCTGGGTCACATCCTGCTCTGAAGGCTTGGAAAGAGGACGGACTGACAGACGGCGACTGGCTGCCGAAGGGAAAGAGACACTGTCGGCACCTCAGGGAGGGAAGCCACCAGGACAGCATTGCAGCAGGACATCTAATGATTAGGTTTTAAATCCTGGGTTTTATCCCTTAATGTGCATAGCTAATGCAGCCTGAGCTGGAGAGCGCGAGCTGGCTGTGCATTCGACTTCCAGAACTGGGCATTTGATCTGTAATTGTTTTTCAATGATTGTATCTTTTTCCGTGTTATTGCTTTACATGGCTAGGTTTTGTACAATATTGAAAATCAATAAAAATGCATGAAAAAATGTTTTCCCACCCCCCTTAAAAGTTAAATGATCTTGTTAGGATTCTGGCACCGCTATTTTAAATCAGTTAGCCTACGTTTTCCTTCCCGTGCTCGAGGCCAGCGGCGGGTTACCCGCACGAGCCCCGGCCGCCAGAGCCAGCGCTGCGGTTTGCTGCGGGGCCCCAGCAGGCACTGCCGGGGGAGCCCGCGTCCCCAGCCGGTGACGCACACAGCTGCCCGCCCCAGGTGACGCTGCCCCATTGCCACAGAGGCTTCGGCTCACGAGGAGGAACGCAGGCCACGAGGGCAAGTGGCTTTCCCCCCGTTACACGGGAAGCCCGTGGCGGAGGAGCCGGCGCTCCTTGCCAGGCTAATGCTGCTCACGGTGTCTGACGCCCTTCTGCACGGCTCGTCGGTACCACAGAAAGCAAGCGCGCTCACAAAGTGTCACCAACATTGCTTCTTTTTCTGTTTCTGTACATATACAACGAACCCAAGTACAATAAAAGTGGAAAAAACACCCACAACCACCTATTTACGCTCAACTCCAGATCAGGATTGGGATATAGATGCTACGTGAGGTAATGAGCATGATGAGATGAGAACGGGGAGCTACTTAAAGAGATTAAGGGATTCACTGCAGTGTAGTTGGAAGGACCAATAGCCACATTGTGGCCATTAATAGCTAAAGGGAAAGGAGCCCAATCTGCTGCAGCATTAAGCAGCGAAAGCAGCCCGAGGTGACGGCGTCCAGAGAATGGCACAGCCGGACAGCAGGCAGGGGGGGCACGGGCACAGCCAGCAGCCCAGCACTGGGCCACACTGACCCCCGCCAGAGTTTGCACAGCCTCATCACGTCTGGATACGGAGATACAAAACGACTGCTTCGTCCTGGTTTGACGACTGACCATAACAACCAGAGCCTGAAAGAAGTGTTTCATATTAAATGGAAACATTTCTATTCTTGAAACAAAACTAAAAAATATTTTTGTTTTGTAAGAATACTTTGTTTGATGCAAGCAAAATCTTTCATTTCAGACTGTGCTGGGTTTTTTTAAAAAGTTCCATTTCAAAAGAAAACCTTTTTAAAAAAAACAGAGACAACATTTTCATTTTTCTGATTTTTCTAAAATATCTTCGCTGTTGCTCAACCTTCTGTCAATTTAATGTAGCTTTGCAAACTTTTATTTAAAACTGTTTTTCTGAAAATAAACGGTTTCCATGCACGCCCTGGGTCACTGCCCGAGCCCTCGTACCCTGACCACGCAGGGAGAGCTGATCCGCTTCCCGTCCCCGTTGCGTGGCGAACTTCCCCTTCCTGCTGGGGAGGGCAACGGAGGCGTAACTGGCCGTTAGCCTTTTATTTACAAATACGACCATACCCAAACTGACAGCGCGCACGTGAGGAACACGAAACCTTGGCGCGCGCGGCGCAGACAGGGCGGCGTGCCCCGCTGCCGTGGGATGTCGAGGACGGGGCACGGCCCTGCCGGCCCTCGGTGGCCACGCGCCGGGACCCCCTTCCCTCGGACCGTCGCCTGGAGAGAGCGCTCCGCAGGTGGGTATTCCCTCACCGCGGCTTTACAGCGCTGCACGCGTTTCGCCAAAGCCCCGTCTGGCATAAACACGCACGCGTCTCGTGAAGTTAACATCATTTTGTCACGTTAGCCTGCTGATAGATCTGGCTCCGCAGTTTGGAATTCCTCAGGAATTAAAGCCTTACATAAACATATCATTTAACTTCATTACAGTATAATAATGATTTTTAAATAACTTTGTAATATGCTCTATAATCTTTTCTTAAAGTGCGTATTATTGTACTGTCACAGTTTCGTTCCCTCTGCAGCCGTTCAGTCAAAGCAACAGATAGGAAGGTAAACACAACTGAGAAGGTACAGGGTGCTAAGTGGCCCCTTTCCCAGGTTTGTAACTTGCTTTTCCAAACTGCCAGCTGCTCTGTAGACAAGCCATACTAATTGTGGGACAATTTGTGTATTCTTAAACTAAAATATTTTTCAGTTAAAGCAATCATAAATTATTTATTCATTTGTATTTGCATTTAAATAGTTGAAAAATGTCCAAATTAACTGCTTTGAAAATTGTTCCAAAATTTCCCCCTAGGCTGTGACCTTGTGGCCAAGTTTAATCTCAAAGCAAATTGAAAGAAGGGTTTATAACTAAAACGTCAAATGGCTCTGAATGTGCTTTGCTTCAGAGAATCGAATTATTCTTTTGCAAACTCAGCTAAGCGTTCAGTTTGAGGCCTAAAGCTTGGTTTTCAAACATGGGTTTTCCACCAAGTTACCCAAATCTAGTGTAGACAGCTCAAGATTTTGTTGGAGAGGTTTTGTTTCGCGCTACTTGGTGGCTTCCTTAAAGCTCCTGCTTGCGGACTCACCTAATAACGTAAGGAGGTCAGCCTTCAGTTTAAAACACATTTTTAATGCTCATGGTTGAGGGGAAAAGCATTAAGTGTTAGAAACCAGAATACAAATGAAAATATGAACTACGTTAATTTTAATAACCTATATGTAATTGTGTCAAATCTGAGATTGCGGAGGCTCAACTCACGGCCATGACAACATTATTAACCCGGCACATTCCTACGACCGTTTCTGCACCCAAAGCCAGAGCGCGGCGCCTCGGGACACCAGGCTGCTGCCCCAGCCTGCCCGCTGGACTCAAAAGCCAAACAGCATTTCCTTACGGTTCCTATGGTACACGTAGCTGCATGGAAACGGCCCTTCCTTCTTCCTTTGTCATAAATCTGGTTTCTGCACATGTCCTGAAGATTAATGCATTGCACTTTCCCTTGCAAGGAAAACTGCTGAGAGGGAAGGGAGGAAGCACAGGCACCGCTCTAAGATCTCAGCCAGCAGTAACATGTCAGGAACCAGCAAGGAAGGTGGTGTCCTGCCAACGCGTGTCCTGATGCCAGCCTTCCCAACACGCTCCCATCGCGACCGGGAGCTCCCCTGCTCATGACTACCTTCCTTTCAGGAACAGAACGAAGAAAACAGATATAAAAGAGAACAATTAAGCGTACAGAAGAGGACAAAAGTCAGAAGACTTCAGCTGTCAAACCTTCAGTGGAATAGACACATAACTAAAGAAGTAGCCGAGAGGTTTGTTTTATTTAATATTCATTTAGAATTAATAGTTTAATTCAGTCTGCCCGACTACGTCAAGAGAGCAGGACGTACTTGGGTCTGGGGTCCCTAATACAGCAACCAGCTCGACAACTTATCTATGAGCACCCGCTCTTTGAGCAGCTCTTGACGTCTGCAGACTTTCAAGATGGGGAACACCTCAGGCCTTTGGCCCCACGCTAGTTTGAACTCTTAGGAACGGGTTCGTGGCATGCTATGAAAAACCTCACGTGTCCTTGCCGGACCTCCACGCCCCGCGTGCGCGGGTTCGGCACAGGAGAAGGAGCTGTCGCTGCGGGGGGCTGCGCTGTCACCGCGCCGGAGTACGCGAACCACCTCGCGCTGCACGTTACAATAGATCAGTAAATGTGTTGCTGAAACAGGGGTGAAAAGGAGCTGTCATGCTGTGCACAGTATAATTGCTATTTCTTTTATATGATTATAAGAGTGTGTGATTCTTTAATAAAACCTGAGAGAAAACATCCCAAGTCCTCCCCCTCCCCAAATACTCACATGCCAATTCATATAAAAATACCCCAATTTACTAAGAAATGCAAAAATATTAAAACAGCGATCTAAAAAGCACATTAGGCATTTCAGCTACCTGTAAATAAGTATCAGTTTAAAAATTAAAGATAGAAAAAAATACTAAACGCCAATCAAGAATAGATGAACTGACTGGTAGTTCCTCTGGCACAGAAGGCTGGCAGGAAGCAAGCAAGCAGAAGCACTGGACGGTCCCAATGGCCGGCACTGGGGGACAGCATTAAAAGGCTATCAAAGCCTCCACTCCTGCTTTAGCTCCTTCTCATTGCCAGGTCCCTGGGCGAGACTGAGGCAAACTGAAACCTCCGTTCCAATCTCTTCTCCTGGCTTGGGGGCAGCGCGTGCTCGAAACACAGAAAATCAAGAGATTTTGTCAGGGAATGACTCGGAGTCGGGACAGAGGGTGGGGTGGCAGAGGGAAGCAGCGCTGCAATAAAAAGACCTTAAACTCCTCCCAGAGGAAGCCTGCAGCACATGCATATCGTGAGATAAGGGTACCTCGCCTTCCCCCTCGCCCCTTCCAGAGCAGCGCTAACGCTGCCTACCTGCCTGCCCGTTTCTCCCTCCTTCCCTTTGAAGTCATTTATTTCAGCTCTCATTTTAATATTCTCCAAATCTTCTGGTTTTTCCACCCATGACTTCAGCTCCCCGCGCAGCCGCCTGAATTGGCTGAGGGACTGTCGCTGTCCTTACACCGACAGCAGCAGCAGCAGCAGGGGTATCGCAGTACAAAAGCAGGCACCAAGAGCCAAGATTATGTCTTCGGTATCTCGCAGGCTCATGCAGTGCATATATATCTTCTGTAAATAACCCTCAGTTTTCACATGGATTATTTAGACTTTCTGATGAAACCGCAGAAATGTCAATGCGGCGCCCGAGCACCCAATCAGGCAGCGGCTGCCTGACCCCTGCCCTCCTCCTCTCCAGCATGCCTGCTATTATCTTCAAGGGGAAAAACCCTCCTTGTCTCTCGTTATACCTTTTTTTATGATCTAGGATTCTGTTAATAATGACTCCATGTTACATAAAACAGATACACTAATGTCACCAAGTCCCAAAAGTACTGAATCAAGCTGACTCCTTCAGAAAGGAAGAAAGTAATAGATACAAGCAAGGGAAAGCCTTAATAAGAGCAGAGATCCTAAGGACGGGAAGAGCTCCACCAGATCGCTTTCTCCCTCCTATTTGAAACGGGGTATTTAAAGGGCCATGCGGCTAGAGAAGATCAGAGTCGTGGCAAGAAGACTGCGAACACACCATCAAAGTGAGCAAATCAAACACGCGATTTTAGGTGGTGCTGCAAAGGCACGCTCAGCCCGCTCCCCGTGCGTGCTCCGGTCCCCGGTGCTAACGGGGAAAGGAGCTGGAGAGGCTAGGCAGCCCCGCAACCTGGCGCTCACCTTTCATCTCCGCAATAAAAGTGCGGGCTGAGACCACCAGCTCTGGAGAAATAAGTTGCCTGGACTCGGTTTAGAGGAAAAAGTAGCCAATCCTTTGACCTATGCATATGGCTGAGACTATTTTTATTCCTCTACAGCTGGAGCAGACGCTACAATTAAAAGCAACACCCAGTGATTGCTAGTGCTACACAAATATTAAAATAGAACAAAATCTCTAATCAGAGGTATGGCGATATTTAGTGGCAAAACCATTAATATCTGAAAGCTTCAGGAAAGAAAACCCAGGACAGCCTGGCCAAGGCATCTGCTATAGAATGTAACGCAGAAGAGTGCTGTTTTCAGAGAGAAACATCGGCGGTGCTCACACACATACACGGTACGCATCTGGGTGTCAAAAAACCTGTGAATTACGTCCAGGGAACATGAAAATGGATTACTACATTTGTAAGTAGTCACAAGTAGTTTAAGGAAAGAAAAATGACATGAAGAACTAAGTCATGTTTGCTGAATCTTGTTTGGCCGGGCATCGAGGTTGTTTCCACCAGCTATAGACATAGCAGATATTTTGACTCCCACCTTGATGAATTTGGGAAAGGGTAAAATCTTAAGGCCAAGATGAGGCACATAAACAGATGCAGCATCTTTTATCGAGTGGCACCTGCTAACATGTAAGGCTAAATCTGGCCAAGTGAAAACGTGAGGCGAAAACGAGGGGCCCTACGGCTCCCCGGCTTGGTGCTCCAGAAAGGTGAAATCATTAGCCATGATGAATGCAGTTTCCAGAACAACTCAGGAGTTACCTCATGTACAAATGTAACAAATAGGGAAAAATCTAAAGGAATGGTAAAGGTCCGAGCCACAGACTTTTGTTTCCTTCTTTCACCTGGCCCGCCGAGCCTGGAGCCCACAGCATGCCGCTCTCCTTGGGGACAAGGAAGAAGTTCCCATGCACAGGTATATACATAACGGGAGAGCTGATAACCGACTAAAGCCAATAACACACAAAACACGAGACATTTGAACAGGAGAGAGGCAAAAAGGGGAAAAGAGAAAGCAGCGGTTACTCCTTGGGAAGCCTTCTTCAGGCTCCATCAATACATCAACGCTTGCCGCTCTGCGCTGTAACAGAAGACAGGCTCACCCAGCCGGGGCAGGCGAACAGCCCTGCAGCAGTGCTCCAGTGCCATTTAGACTCATCTGTACAAACAAATTCACATTCAGCTCCCCTGACAGAGATCCTCCAGAGCATTAGATCTATTAAAATTTGTATTTTGCAATTACTTCAGTTTACTTTGCTTCTTTTCCAGGTTTTATGCTAAATTACATGGATGGAGGATCAAGCTTCACTTAAAAAAATCTTTTTTTTTGGGTTGTGTCACTGTTAGAACAAATTTTAAATCATGGGATACAATCATCATCGTTTTGATTGATAAGTTCACTGTAAACCAGCCTCTGCATGTTTAATAGAGCAAAATCTGCCTTAATGTACTAATGTCTAATTTAACATAAATAAAGTACATGACACATTAACCATTTTTCTTAATTCACTACTTTCTTACAGTAGTGACGAGGTTTGTATTTATGCAGTATACCGTAACACAGCAGCTCCACCAATTCCTTCCATCTCTTTGGGTGAAAAAGTTAACATCTCCCTGTCTCTGTTCCTAATTCATAGAACGGACATAACCAATTTTGATATCAGAAGTGGTAGGAGAATTAATTTGTGAACAATCAAAAGTATAATATAAGTGCTAGGTGCAATTATTTTAAGTGCTAAATATCTCGCAGAAGACGGCAATCAGACTGCAATTCTGGGGTTTTTTTTGTTATTACATAGGCAATACTGACCCTCAAAGTACGCCAGGCATTTTCCAGATCAGAAGAAAATGTGATCCCTACTCTGAGAGTGCCTGATCTAAAAAGTCCAAGATGAAAAGAGGGAAAGGAACTCAGGATACAAAGGAATCTATGTAGTGACAAGTCCCAGCTAGTTATTTTAATTAAAAATATGCTAAATCCTTCTTTTTGCCTCTTTCAGCCCTCTCATCCAGGCTCTAAGCTTCAGTTCCAGCGCCTGCATAACCTCCCCTCATCATCCAACGCTCCCTCCGCATAAAGGAGCTCTTCAGAGCCACGGTCAGTAGGGGAACGGGGTACATGGTGGAGCGCGACAGTGGGCAGGACGACAGACCCCCAAGACTGGAAATCCAACTGATCCAGCCCAAACGTGCTGCCAGAGAGCCACGTCTGTCCTACCAACGGGGGCCCTTAAATTCAGAGGCTTCTCGTGGCTCGCAATGACAAACGGGGTAAACTGAAGAAAAAGCCCAGAACAGGGATCCCCCGTCACCTGCACGTGCAGACACGTACAGCTTGAGAAATGCATCCGCTGCACTAAACGCAGTCTCCTTTCTCAGAGGACCCTGGCACGTCCTCAGATGGACCATCAGATCCTCTGAGCCAAAGACAAAACCGCTACTTTATCAATGATGAGAGAGTGAGCTGGCAGCGTTGTGCTACTTTAAATGTTCCAAGAGTTTTACCAGGGGTTAGAGATCCCACCTGCCCTCTTCCCGGTGCCTTCTCGTCCTTCCCGTTGGCTTGCCCCCAAACCTGAGGCAAACGTCTCCCGGCGCAGCTGACTGCGCTCTGCTCCCCGGCTGCCCCCGGAGCCCAATGGATATTCCTTCAGATGTCTAACAAGCGTTGAACACAACTGAGGTTTAGAGAGAGACAGAAATCAATACCGCAGCTTCCACTAGTCACGCTGAGGGATTAGCCGTCCCAAGGAAAAGCACAGACGGTTGAATAGGAGAATCATGACTCCGAATAACGCAAGAGGTTTATGAAGCTGGAAAGCAGCCTCTGGCCTTGATAACCTCCAGCTGGCCTGGAAGAAAAGCAGGCAGTGGAAACATGCGCTCGCAGCATCCTCCCCTTGGGCAGCAGCGGGGGCAGGAGCGGGCCTCAGTGCATCGGCGGTGGCACACTGGGGCGGCACTGTGGGGCAGCAGGCAGGGGACCACCCGGGTCCACGCCGTCACGCTGAGCGCTGCCTGGCCACCGGTGTTTTCCAGACCTCTGTTGCAGCTGGGTGACATATTTCGGCTCTGGAGCTTGAAAGGGAGCAACCCCAACAGCAACAAAAGCCAGGAAAGGCAGGTGGCGTGGGAGAGATGCAAAGGCAAGGAGCTGAATCCTTTAACTGTGAACCAGGTTTGTCACAGTATGAAAGCAGAGGGAGAAGACATGGAAAACTGTTTGGCTCATACCATCGCCAAAGGAGGCCCCACAAACCTCTAATAACGAGAGCTACGGGATCCTGTGTCACTGCTAACAAGTACCTCTGCCTTATGAAATCCGAATCCTCTTTGATCTGGGAACGCTGCAAGAAGCATCTATTTTTGATGGGTAGAGGCAGGGTTAGGACAAGCACTCAAAGAGCAAGCTCGTTTTTAGCTTAGCTAACATCATATAATGTTCTGTGGTTTTATGAGTTGAGCACTTGTTACTCCCTATTGCTCTCGCTTTTGTTTTGGTTGCTGCGTTAGGACTCCAAAAGCTGCAGACCCGAGTTTGTCTTTGTCTTTAAATTGTCACAGGTGAGAAAACAGGCACTACAGAGGAGAGGAAGGGGGAAGCAATGTTCAGAAAGCCTTCAAGGTTTAATGAGGCATCGATAATATATTTGCATAGTTTGAGAGAGGCCTTTAATGACCTCTGAAGTTTCCAACATTTCTGAAGTCTCCAGCCCAGCATAAGGTTTCTGGGAACACCGAGCAAGTAGCTGCTCTCACACTCGCCCCCCGAGCCCACACAATCCCAGTCACAGTTTGCTTCGCTGCCCAGGAAGCACCACTGATTGACCATGGGACTTGCAATGTCGTTCTGTGAAAGCAGATGAATTCTTTACAATCCAAATTTCACCCACGGTGAGAGAAGAGCAATGAGACAAGAGCGGTGTAGAAGAGCAGGCAAAGTTCAAGTAATATGCAGAAAAATGCCTCAAGGTAATTTTCAGTCACAAGCCTCTATAAAGGACTATTTCTTTTTTATTTAGCTTTCTGATTTTTCTCAAGTGAATTAACACGGGGCGGGGGAAAGGTGTCAATACTTCTCAATATAGCAGCTGAGCAGTTACAGCACAATAGAAGATGAGCAAGATGCCCGCTTATACATATCCTCCTGAAAACAAGCCCCATTTATGACCTGAACACTTCTATTGTTTCATTTTCCCCGACGAGTCACATTCATCTCTTCTGATGTCCAACAACTAAAACTAAAGACGATGCGGAACCACATACTGCCAAAGACACTCACAGAACTTCCCTCTGCATTTCAGAATGGTCTGTGGTCCCCTAGATACTAAACTTTATTTACCATAACTGAAGTTTAAATCCATGACCTAGAACAGGTCTGTACCCTGTTGCCCGGTCATGCAGGACCGTCGGAGAATGAGCTCTGAACTTCAGCTCAAAGCTTCAGAGCTGCTTCAGACTTGCTCCATTTTAGGAAAAGCTAGTGATTTTGAATGTGCTAACCAACTATTTGCAGAAAAGGACGTAACAGTAGACACGGTGGAAGGGGATCAGGAACATGCCTGCCTTGCTGTGACTGCAGACGTGATCCATGAACTGGGTGATGGCCTCGCGCAGTGCCAGATTTGTACAGCCCAACGCACGCGAATACTGTTTGTCCATTAACCCGGAGGCTGATTCACAGGAACCTGCTCCGTCACCCCAGAGCCTGCGCTATCAGCCCACCCTCACCCCGCAGGCCTTTTGCTCTTAGGTTGGCTAGTGGGGCGGCACGGTGGGACTGCGGTATTGTAACCTGGCCACTGGCGAGCCCGGTGGCCACCTGCCCAGGGCTGCGAGCGGGATGGCCTCGTCCTTCCCCATCTTGGACAGAGCGAGGTCGGATCGGTCTGCCTCAGCCGTGGCGCATTGCTGTGGGCTGAGATCAGCCGCCAGCACAGGGAGCGCATCGCTCCCTCCTGAGACCATCAATCTGTCCCCGTCCCCACCCCCACCGCTCCTTCTCCCGCATTAACCTAAAATATGAGCGCATGTGCTCGCCCCCAGTGCTTCTGCTCCCAGAAACCACCCCGTCCCCTCCCTCCAGCGCTCCTTATCTAAGGCAGCGTGTCACTGCAATTTTATGGTCAACATTACAGGCTCAAGCCCTCCTTTGAGCCAATCGCCCTGTGCCGCATCCGTTAGGAGAGCAGCCAGGCTTCCCGCGAGGAGCTGCCTCCTGCGCTGCGCTGCCTGACCCCCTCCGCCGGCAGCCGCCATAAATCTGCCGTACCTGATGGGAGATGGGCTTTTTAGGATCTCTCAGGGTGCTTTGAGGTAGCACTTCTATGAACTCCGTGCCACAATAAATAACGCTACCTGCAATATGTCTTTGGGAACGTGTCAGCAGCGGCTGTCCTGCCATGAATTTTTATTCTTTTGCCGTCTGGAAGATAGATTCCAGATACAGCATTTCCCCGCACTTAGTGTCAAATCTCTTTACCCCTTTGCCCCGGCAGAATGACAGGGACCACAAATAAAATAAAATAATAAAAAAGAAGCATAGGAAAAATGGCCTGAGAGCAGAGGGAAAGCACTAAACTCACCTCTCTCTGCAGCTGAGCAGCTTCAGAGATGACAGCAGTGACTACGGGCAGGGGCAATTTGGAATAGGAAGAAGGTAATTTTTGTACGCTGCAGATAAGCCTTCTGCGGGAAGATTCCACAGAAAGGAGCGTAAAGATAAAATTGCTATAAAGAGCATAACGCACGTAGAACCGGAAGACACGAGAAGGCGGGTACGCGTGCCATCCCAAACTGCTGTGCCACAGAGGGGGAAATAAAGTCCTGACCCCAACAAAGGAAAGGGTTTTTTAATGAAAAAACCTTTCTCACTATAGATAAAAAGGTCAAACAGAAAGACTAATGAAATGGCCTAAATATTTGCAAATCTTGCACTGCAGATCTGATATCAAGGTTAGAGTGTGAAAGGAAGAATGCTGTAACAATTACCAACAGGAATCCCATGAAAAAAGAATTTGCAATTGGCATGAGAATCTTGTAACGTTCATTTGGATTGCTGAGAAACAGCGTGCGGTGCATCCCAGGGGTCGGCTGTGGGGCCAGCGGCGCTTAAGAGCCTCATTAACGAGCTGGACCTGCACGGACAGAGCACATCTTCTGCAAGTCTCTGCGGACGATACAAAACCTGGAGGAGCAGTCGACACAGCAGAGCGTTGTGCTGCCATTCAGAGGGACCTCAAAGGGGCCAACGGGAATCTTGAAATGCAGCAAAGGGAAAAGCCCGGTCCTGCCCCTGGGGAGGAGCAACCCCAGGCACCAGTCCTCACCAGGGGCTGACCTGCAGAGAAGGACCTGGTTCCTGGTGGACGCCAGGCTGGCCACGAGCCAGCAACGCGCCCTCGGGGCAAAGGTGGCCAGCAGCATCCTGGGCGGCGTTAAGAGGAACATTGCCAGCAGGTGGAAGGAGGTGATCCTTCCCCTCAGCACTGGTGAGGCCACATCTGGAGTACTGGGTCCAGTTCTGGGCTCCCCAGTGCAAGACAGATGTGGACTCACCGGCTGGGTGAGGCAATCTCCAGAGGCGCCGTCCAGCCTCAGCGATTCTGTGACTCTGTGACCTATTTGAGGAATCCAGGCTTTACTTTCGGGTTACCACATCGAAACAATTGACTAAACTGCCCTTAGGACTACAAAACACTTTAAAAAACCCACGCAGGTAAAATATTATTAGTTGTACAATTCAATTGGGAATATGAGAAATATCTGCTCAAACAACAGCATAACAGCCGGGAGAACTCTATAAAAAGATGAACAGTTCCAACTAGGCAGGAGTTCACAGTGTACAACTTTTTTCCTCCTAGTTTCCCTCTTCTAGCTCAGTGCCTTATAGAAAAACAAAATAATGACTCTCTTCCACTTCTGAATACTGCCTGGGCTGCAGTGCAATCTTATCTTAATTTGAAGACATTATTTTACTTTCCTCCTTTACTCTGATGAAATTACTAAGTTTCACACCCCTTACATCTAAAAGATACTAGGACGAGCACTCCAGTATCTTCACATTAATACGCACGTGCCAGTTATAACATTGTCGTGGTTTAACCCCAGCCGGCCACTCAAGCCCCAGCCAGCCGCTCGCTCACTCACCCCGACAGGATAAGGGAGGGAATCGAAGGGTAAAAGTGAGAAAACTCATGGGCTGAGATAAAGACAGCTTAACAAGTAAAGCAAAAGCTGCACACGCAAGCAAAGCAAACCAAGGAATTCATTCACTGCTTCCCATGGGCAGGCAGGTGGCTCAGCCATCCCCAGGACAGCAGGGCTCCATCACGCGTAACGGTGACTTGGGAAGACAAACGCCGTAACCCTGAACGTCCCCCCCTTCCTCCTTCTTCCCCCAGCTTTCTGTGCTGAGCGTGGCACCATATGGTGAGGGACAGCCCTTTGGGCCGCGGGGGGCAGCTGTCCCGGCCGTGTCCCTCCCAGCACCTCGTGCCCCCAGCCTGCTCGCTGCTGGGGTGGGGTGGGGTGAGGAGCAGAAAAGGCCTTGGCTCTGTGTAAGCACTGCTCAGCAATAACGAAATCATCCCCGTATCATCAACACTGTTTTCAGCACAAATCCAAAACATGGCCCCATACCAGCGACTATAAAGAAAATTAACTCCGTCCCAGCCAAACCCAGCACACATACAGTATGTTAAAGACATCGCTGTCCCACCGTTAAGTCACCATTGTCCAGTCTTCAAGCGAAGTCAGAATGTATCGATGCCGTATGAAATGTGCCCTTCAGCATATCTGCTTCCCATTTCACATCAAAAATGGTGCCGCTGTAGTTAGAATACAGCTACCCGTTTGCCTTTACGCCTGTCCTCTTCCTATTCCCACCTCTGAAACAGAACTTTAAACGCCGGAATTGAGACTTTGTTAAATAGGTATCACCGAGCCACGGCCGTACAAAACAAGCCACCCCAGATCGTTCGTTCCCCAAAGATGTTGAGCAACTGCTTTTGCCACACAGCAGAGTTAAAGTGGAGGAGATTTACAAGGTCATTGACAAATGCAAGTATTGATTGAGTATTAAAGTGTCTTGTGATTAATACAGCCTTCGAAGTAATTAGTGTAGAAGATCTCTTATATCTCACCATGTTTAAATAATGTATCTGTGAACATGCAGGCCCCCTGTCAATCACTCTGGCTGAGGCCAAACATCATATCACCTGATAACTCATTTGGAAACTGGGCTTCCTGCCTGCTGAATATCTTTCAAAAACAGCAACTCTTCCCTAATTGCCTGGGGTGACCTATATTTAGAGCCTTGCAGTTCACTGCGGGGGTAGAGAGGGAGAAGAGAGCCAGAGAAAATGCTAAAGCATGCCCTTCCTACAACGGTAATAAAAACCCAGGAGAAATATCAGAGGCGGTGAGCGCAGCTGGCCGAGGGACCCGTAGCAGGAACACGCAGACGGCATTTGCTCAGCCCAGATACGCTATTCCCCTACCTGATGTAGCCATACAACGCCTCCATTCACACTTAGGTAAGAGTCTGGATTTTTTCATACAGTAGTCGATGTTAAAACTGGGAATTCCAGAATTGCAATTTGTTTTTTAATTCAAAGAAATACGTAAGCCAAGATGGACACAATTTCTCCCAGGTCTCCTAAGTTTTTACTGGGGAAAGAGGTGTTCAGCCAATACTTTTCAAGCTATATCCACATCTGGCTCACTAACAGATCCCAGAAATCTATGATTAGAATGCCTATGATTAGAATAATAGAAAACAGGGCTGGAAAGGCCCTCAGAAAGTCACTAAATTGATCTTTCTACCCACAGGCAGAATCAATTACACCTAAGCACCCTAGTATCCTGGCATCCTAGCCTGAAAGGATGGGTCACGCTAATCTAATAGCAACCTGGTTGTAAACTCTTGATCAATTTGCAGTCATCTGCATCCTCACTAATTTTCCTGCTCCCTGGGACTCGGGACCAAGAGGCTCATAGCAAAGTCTAACTGCTCTTGAGGTACAGGACTGCAGGAACAAGAACAACTTAAATTCTGAAAGAAAAAATATGCTCCAAAACCAGAAAATCTTCAGGAGAAAGTAGATAATGGAAAAAAGAGAGTGGAAAAAGTATTTGCAGTGTCTAGGAGATACAGAAGCATCAAGGGAAGGAGGGCAAAGACAAGGAATACTCACAATCAAACTCAAAAAAGCTTACATTTTGGAAACATTATTGCTCATTTATTTCCCATTTTTTGCAGCTATTTAAGGAATACCTTTTTTTTTTTTTTTTGTTATTATATAGTGGAACATAATACCTAGATAAAAAATAAACACAAGAATGTGCTGAGAGGAGGATTATAAAAAGACCTAAAAAAGTCGCACTGCTCTTCCACATGTGCTCAGTGGAAAAAAACCACAATCACAAAACCACTGTCTAAGGAAGCTCGCATTCCTCGTACCAAAGAGTCAGGCTCCGTGTGGGTCTCTCTGTTCTGTATTTAAACACACTCCGTCACCCCTCTCAGTTAGTCCTTGAAGTACCTTCTGCAGAGGGAGAAAACGCAGCCGACGCCGAGGGCTCTCAGGCTAGGGCTGGCGGTCCCAGTATGCCTGTCTCAGCTCTTGGTCCCCACCAGAATGGCCTGAATCGAATCTGAAACGAGGACACCATCATCCGTGGGAAGATCAGGCTGTCGGCAGTTACTAGAACTACGCGTGAGTTTTTCTGGAGCGAGCTGGCGTTTATCGGTCACCTAGATCTAGGAGGTAAATGTTCTGCAGTAAGTGCCACTTCAGCAAAATAAGCAGCTTTACACCTGGGTGCTTTTTGGAGTCCACGAAGCACCAGGTACTCATCTCATGTCTTCTTAATCTCTTTCCTACCATTTTCTTTAAACAATTGTAATCACAGGGTTTCTCTGAAGCACACTCAGAGATCGTTAAACATTTACTGCTTATTGGGTAAATAAGGCTCTGGGAAACGGTTTCCTTCAAACTCAGCTGCTATTTGATTCCAGTTTAGAAAAAGCAAAGAGCTGAACGGCAACCCCACTATCCATCTCAGTCTCTCGTACGCTTTCCTGTAACAGGGACTCAGGACTGCCGCAAACCAGGCAAACCTGCTGTTACTACGCGCACGCTGCACGCTCTTGCTGTCGTGGCCAGCGCCAAGTGGGTGCCCAGCTGCCGGCCACAGCGGTCCCGGTTTAGAGGAGAGCTGGGACCGCAACACCAACGTACTTCTGGAGAAGACACAGTCCTCGCCTTCCCCTGCCCATTTAACTTGCAGGGGTTAAAATATGCAACGTATGGAAGTTAATCACTCTCATACATAATCAAATCAGAGCAATTCCTAAACTAATTTAGAAGGGGGGAAAAAAGAAGGAAAAATCCTTCTTCCTGGAAGACAGTGAAAGAAATCCAAAGCTGGGACTTGCGGCTTTTTCTTTAGACAAAGCACTAGAAATATTCTCCTGCCTTTAGTGTTAATCTCGCTTTCTTTTTTCTTGCACCTGCTAATGTTCCATAACTCATAAATCCCTCTTCCTTCCCCTCTTACAAGTTTATTTATTGTGACTATTTTACCAGCTACTGGTTCAACACACTCCACTCAAATATTCATCATTGAGTTCTCTGGGTAAATCGTATTTAATCAGCACAGGAGAGAAAATAGCATAATTATAGATGCCGGATACCATTACACTCAGAAGAAATTAAACCTTGTCTTAAGCTGTCCAGTGGTGCCTCCGATGAAAAGCAGCAGGCTGCATTGCCCGGGAGGTTACCGAGAGGTTAGTGGCCATACAGGGCCAAACGTACCTTCTAGGATCTCGAACCCAAGGAACAGGGAGCGGGAAGAGGCACAGAGGGAGAGAGAGAGACGCTACTATGGATAAACAGGGAGCACCAGAATTTGTCATAATGAAGCTCGTAAATGCATCTTTTTTTGAGAATACAATAAGCCAAACTCCTACGTTAATTATAGTGCAGAAACCCAAGGTTGCTACA
Source organism: Platalea leucorodia (assembly GCF_965183815.1). NCBI lineage: Eukaryota > Metazoa > Chordata > Aves > Pelecaniformes > Threskiornithidae > Platalea > Platalea leucorodia. The sequence goes on along the minus strand of NC_138830.1, from coordinate 56,986,809 downwards.
CAGAGATGCGGTGGTTGTAAATAAACCCTGTCCACGAAAATCCTCTCTTAAGAGTAAGGACAAAGATAACGCGTGTTTCATCTCTGGCCTTAGGAGGAGGCTTGCTGCAACTGAACGTGAATTCTTCAGCGTAGGAGCTGGGCTTCCTTGGTCGGTCGGTCCGCTTCGCACTGCAGCACTGAGCTGTACCGCACCGCAAATAAATGGTTCAACGCCAAAACGGAGGGAAGAGAGGACATCCACGCAAATCACCAACCCACGGGGAGTGCCTCGTCTGCTCTGTGCCAGTGATAGTACTTCTGTGTAACAGGGTTTTTTTAAGGTAAATAATTCTATTTTAGTAATACTAATGGACAAATTCTTCACTGATCCATAAAGTCCGAAAAGTTACTACAGCAACAAAGATGCAAATAGATTCTTAAAGTCGCCTGGAGAAAGAAGTGGGGCAGTCTTCTCCAGCTGGCACTGAACCACTCAAAACTTGACATCACCCTCCGATAAAGTATCCCGGCTTCCCCAGGTTATGGCACAAAATGCTATAGGAGACATTCTACCCGAAGACGCTTCCTATTCATCACTTGACATCAGTGCTCAGAAACGACTGCCCAGGTTCAGATAGAACAACGGCCAGAAAGGCTGAGTGTTGTATTTTATTTATTATTTATTTTTTGCTAATAATACATCTGAGGTTTAGATAAGTAACTAAGAGGAAGGAGAGCTCCTTCTAGTCCATCCTGCTGCCGACAATTAAGAAACCTCAAAGTAATTTTTGAAAATGTCAGCGTCTCATTTAGCAAACGGATAAATAATGAATGAAGCATAATCACTGTCCTGTGCTGGTGGTACAGCTTCGCGGTGTCATTAGTAAACTAACGGTATAATATCTTCGTGTCACAGTTTAATTATATCTTGTAATTAGTTTCAGCAATGGATTGCACAGAGTCAGGCCCCCTGAGCTAAACAAAAGGTAATAGAACTTTCAGAGTCCTCGCATAAATCAATTATGAAAGTGTCCTGTGTTATTTGAGGCTTGTTTGCTGTAATTTTATGCACAAAGAAGAAATGATCCCTGCTGCCTATGGAGGGTGATTCACCTTACCAATTGCCTGCCTAAATGAGTATGAGTACTACAGGAGCACGAGCCCATCCTGCGCTGTACATCTATCAGCGCACGCTCATCTAGAGAGGGCTGGTAAGCACGGCTGCCGAGAGCGAGCAGTACGAGCAACGTATAAAAATCGTACCCGGCCTGGCGGGGCACACCACAGGTCCAGCAGCGGTACCTGCAGGCACAGTAAGACGGTGCTATGATTTTGTTGCTGTTGTGGCTGATGCTAGTACTGAAGTTTGGCATTTTACAGGTATTATTCGTGTAATCCTCTGCGTCCGAAGCTGCATGTTGTTGCGTTTCTGTTCACTCTCCCGAGAGGACCACACCACCATCCAAGCAACACCTACACCTTCCCGCTCCCTCTTCTTCATCCACAGGGTGAAAAAATCCCCCCGGGCGAGACATCCGATCTCGTTTGCACTAGCACATCAAGACAAGCCCCCGGCACCGGTTCCCAGCCCAGCGAACGTCTTCCTCGTACAAACATGCTGGGGTTAGTTCTTTCTCCGGCTTAATTCCTGATATTACTCATTTGCTGCCACGTGAACGAAGCAAGCAGAAGAGGGCCATATTGGAAACAGATCCGTACAGGCTGAAGGTTATGCAATTGTAATTGCAGCAGATCAAAATCTCCGCTGCCAGCCTGCAGGCTGCTACTTCAGCTCCGGAAATTCTACACAAGACGCGCTTTTCTTAAGAGCTCTTTGTGCCGCACCAGGAGTGCGTGCATATATAAACCGTGGGTATAAAAACCCGTACCTGTAAAGTGGCTGTGAGTGATCTCCACTGTCCCAGCCTATGACTTCTCACACAGTTTCAGGAAAAAAAAGAGTTGCATTACTGGAATTAAACGTATAAGATAATGGTTCACAGTTCAGGCTTAATAGCTGTATTTTATTTGCATATTTCTTCCACAGTCGTCTTAGGAGTACTACGTGTTCTGTTACCGTTCCCCTACGTACTGAGGCACAGGCATGGCTCTCGCTGCTCTGGTGTCTGAGTGCCTGAATCATTTGTCTTTTCATGTTCCTCCTCTGCCCCCACTGCTTGGTGTTGGAAGCTGCCTATGTTACATGGGATGGAGAAGGAGGGGAAAAAAAATAAAAAATAAAATCAAGCCTCTCAGTGTGTCTAATTTTGGCCTACCGAGATCTCCAAAAGCAAAAAAGGCTCAAAGCAGAAGCAAAGGGCTGTCTGCAGGTCACCCAATCCGAGCCTGAGCGCCTGGGATCCCTACCGCGGGCGGCAGAGGAGAAGTGTGGAGAAGAGTCTGAGAGGTGCCAAGACATGTAATCGTCTCTGTGCTGATCAAGCTGCAGAACACACTGGGGTCCTGGTTCAAAGCCCTCATCAAGTCTGCCTTGAAAGTGAATCTAGTGGCATGCTGGCCTTTCTGTTTATACAACAACTTACAGGTTTAAATGAAAAGCTGCTTGATAAAGCAGCCTGAATCCTCCTATTGTGAGCCCTTCAGCAAATTTAACAAAAGAAAAAGCACTGACTAGAAAAAAAGGGAAAAAAGTCCACTCCTCGGAGCGGTGCTGCAATCCGGCTGGTTGCCATGGCGACATGATGACTTGTTCACATGGCAACATACCTTAGGTCCACTATTAAAATGATGAGAGTAAACTGGGTTGCACGAAGTATGGTATCCAGTCTGCTGTAGGCGGCTGGCTCTGCAGCGGGAGCCGGGACAGATGCTGGCGGGCGGGAGGGAGGAAGAGGAGAACAAAGCTGAGGATGGGAGTTTTGGTGGGCAGAGGAAAAACAAGCGGGATAAACAGAGTTCTAGATCTGTATCGGAGATGCACGACAGCTACACAGATGATAAATTAAATTTCGCTTTGATATAAAATCTGCCTTAGAAGGTAAAGGATGTTTTCCATACGCCAGTAACGTGCTCCAGAGGGCACTGAACCCTGTAGGAAGTGACCTCTAGCGAGCCCTGGCAAAAAATAAGTGGGGGAAGGGGGGAAATCGCTGGAGAACCCATCAACACAAAACTAATTGTGTTAAAAACAGAACTTAAGAAAGAGCTGCTACAGCAGTGAAATGCAATCATGTCGTTTGTCATTTACATTAAAACCCTAAACAACTAGCAAGTGGTAAATTGTGCAACATCTATTTAGTCAGAATGAATACCCGAGATGGCAAAAAATATATCCTCATTGCAATATTATTGGTGTGTTTTCTGCAATTCTTTTAATTTTAACAGATTTAAACATCTCCTTCTGATAGCACAGAAAATTGTGATACTGCTGGGGAACTCATCATCCAGTTGTCCCTCATTTAGATGAAGGACAGGATGAATTTCCTTGGTTTATGAAGCATGTACCTTACACAACAGACATGAGAAAGTTTCTTAAAATATAAAGCATGAGAAAAAATGCCTTTAATACAGATTCTATTTTAATTCTGCTGGCTTCCTTTTATTACTTTCTATAGAAGGCAGTAGCCTGATATCTTTCTTGCTCACCAACTTTAGTACAAATTTTTAGCTTAAAATCATATGTAGACAACGTAGTGATTTGGAGCACCAGAAATTTGAAGACACCAAGTGCAATCTACCACTGTTTACTTTCATCACTGACTAGTTAAACAAAACCCGGAATGGCATGAAGCCCTTAACATGAACAAGCATTCATTTTCCCCGTTCTGGTAACAGCTACAGTCTCAGCATGCTGCCCTTCATTTGTCTGCAATTCTTTTCTACCTTCTCAGGATCTCTAAAATTTGCAGATGACTTCTGGGCAGCTCCTGCATCCCTGGCCCTCGCGCTCTGCCGGCCGTGCCTACGCGTCGCCGGGCTCTGCCCTCGCAGCACGAGGATGGCAGCAAGGCTTCCCGCCCTCCTGCTGCTATGCCGGTCGGTGCTTAATGGACGGCTTTGGAGGCCACGCGGAAAGCTCCGAGCACGGAGGCTATGAAGGCCCCACGATTTTAGCAGATGTCACAGCAGAGGAGGATTCCTTTCATCTCTATTACTGATGAAACAATAGCTTTGTCCCGCTCCCCGAAACACAGTGCACGATAACTGCCTCACAAGGATGGTAAACTGTACGTGGAAAAAAAAGAAAAGAAACCTTCTGGTGTCTATCAAGCTATCATGACAGCCGCACTCGTGCTTCCTCCTGAGGACCAAAATAACTACGAAGTGCATGAAATCATTAAGTACATGAAAACCCCAGAGGTAGGCTTGGGCTAAACCTCATGATTTCCCAACCAAAAGGCATCACGGAACAATCCCTCATAGTTCATTTGCCGTGTCCCTTCGCTCCGCACACACCTGTATCAGCGCGGTTTGCCTTTGCTTGGTAAGCACAAAGCATTAACTCTCAGCTCGCTCTTTCTGCACGGAGAGCAGTTTCCCTGCCCGCGCTTCTGGGCTGTGCAGCGAAGGTGGACAGGCTGGGGCAGGCGGCGGCAGAGAGGACGGCCCGCGCGGGGACACGAAGCCTTTCACGGGCATCATACGCTTGCACACTCACAGTCTGTCGGAGCTTTTCCAAACAACAAAGGGAGTCTCCCATTTTAAGGTAAAGCAAATATCATCTTTTGCATGAGTCAATATGATGGTCCTTGCAGGAATACAGGTGATAAGGTGCTGGTTCGGTAGGAGTCTGGAAAGCTAACTTCATATAGTGGAGATGAGGTCCCATTTTTATTCATAATACTACTTAGTCAAAAAACTAAACAGTTCAAATGAACTTTGAATTTTTCAGCATGATGCAGTGCTTTAATCAGACCTGCAATTTGATGTCCAATACAGAAAGTTGTAGAGCAGAAATTAGGGCTATATCTGACCAGAAAAATCCAAAAGCAAAGAATAGACTTCATATTTCCATTCTGTAAAGACTGCTACCTAACTGGAGAAAACATACCTATAGTATTTTTTTCAATTGGCGTAATTCATAGACTTTCAAAGTGGGCACAGAAAGTCTTTTGCAATGCCTTTCTTCTCTCATCTTCTCCTGCTCCACCCCGGCATATTCAGAGATGATTTGCCACTTTCCACTTTCTAATGGTGCAGCACACACCTACCTAATTCCACCTTTAAAATAGTTGCTTCTACAAATTGCAATAATCTTATGATTTAAAAAAAAAAAAAATCAGTCCCTATAAAAAGGAGAGAAATGGAATCATGTTCACTCATTCCCAAACTTCAATGATAAATCTAATTTTAGAAATAAGATTTGTCTGAAGGATAAATCAGGAGGGAATTTCAGCCACTTGCAAGAACTCCGTTACTGGAAAAGGACCCTGAAGGTTCACCAGCGAGACAACAGGTGTTTAAACAATTCCTTCTACCTACGCGCTCACGTCGACTTTATTTTCAAGTTTCACTCAATGATGGAGTTGTTTCTTAGCTCCTTGTGTGCTTAGCCATTTAATTAAAGCAATCCATATTGAATTCATGTCCAGATGCCTTGACCAGCAGAGCCAGATCCTCATTGGCATGCCAGCTGCTCAAAGAAGAGCACAGCCCCTTGCATACTAATCAGAGGAGAAGGCAGTGATTCATCAGCCTACGATACTGCTTCAGCATCTACAAGCACTTATGACATGTAATTGGTGGTGCATAAGCAAGCCAGGCCACATTAAAAAGCCTACAGATAGTCAGAGATAAAAATTAATGACTTTTGCTTTGTGTAATCCTGCGTGCATGGGGGGGGAAGGGAGACTGGGATTAATGGACAAATCTAAGTAGGCACAAAGGAACAAAGAGTTTCTTGGCCTTGTTTACATATTGAACAATAATAATAAAAGAAAAGTGACAAGTTATGGGAAAGGCAAGTGTGAATTTTCGGCACGAGTGAGTTGGAAGACTGCTTGCAGTTCATTATGGATGCAGAATTTCCATACTCATTATTCCGAAACAAACCTCCTTAGAAGGCCCTTCTGGGACCAATGGCAGCAGTTTTTATTATTCATCTTTTGCTAGTATTGAGGATGTCATTATAAGAGCTGCACAGAGCTCTTGCTGCATGGCATACGGAAGAGAGGAGTATAACTACCTTGGGAGGAATAGCTTATTTTTCATGAAGCCAGAGCAACCAAAAAGTCAGGGTCATAGTGGGCCACAGTTGTAAAATCAAGAAAGAAGAGGGAGGTAAATCAAGGACAGCAGACAAAGACATTACGTTATGCACCCGTGACAGCAGCTTCTGTAGATCAAGCTCTCATCAAAATATTCACGCATCGACGTTGTCGTTTGAATCTCCCTCTTCCTGCCACAAATCCCCTTTCTTCCCCAATGATGGATCCACCCTCCTTGGAACAACTCGGAACAAAAATGCGACTTCTCTGTTTTTATTTTTTCTTTAACAATTGCTTTCTCTTCTGCTTTCTGAAGTCTTGGTGGGATGTGTCTATCAAGGAGCACCGTGAAACTGAAATTACTTAAACTGTCTTTCTGCTCGGAGGTAACAGGAGGAGGGAACCAAACCGATGCATGTGTGATAGTATACATAATCGGAAACTTAGTCTCACCTACGGCCTACCTCCAGCACACTAGGCACAGTAACGTACTTCAGCAGCTTCCAGGGGTAGAGGTCTATTGATTTCAGCAGAAATCTGCCCATGTACAAGAGCAGAGATCTGGTAGCAGACTTTCCTTCTGTCATGAAAATTGCCAATTACGCATACAGCTGCGTGTTCTCCAGCACAGAGGCCGATACCTCTAGTTTCATTTCTAAAGGTAAATGTGAGCTCCAGTTTGGACTCCGATTTCAGTCCACTTCAGCCACTACACTCATCCAAGAAAGGCAATTTATTACCTGTTGAATGGAAGTTTCTACTCTGTAGCTGGGAAGAGCTATTTTAGGAACTATTAATTTATCCTAATTGCATCTATCTTAGTACTATGAAAAACTGCCATTGCCATGGCAATAGTGTTAAAAAAAATGGAAAAAAGACTATACTTTAGTCAAGCATGTTGTTCATTTTAATACAGTAGACAACAAACCTTTCCTACAGAGGTCAAATATGATCACTGCATGACTCGGAGGTAACAGTACAAACCTGGAACTTGGTTTGGCATTTAACCCAGCCACCGCACAGCCACGCCTTGGCACCTTCAGGTTCTGGAAACCGCAGTCTTTAGGATGGGCTTTCAGCAGAACAAGGTGAGAAATAGCCACTTGTGCCAGCAAAAGACACTTGGCGCTGACGCCAAGAGCAACCGCGGTGCCATGCAGGAGGGACAGCGCCTCTGACAGCGCGCTTTCAGAAAGCCTTTCTCCCCGCAAGTGCTTTGCCTCAGAAAAGACAAGGTGGATCCTGAAATTCTCACATGCCAGGGAAGAGAGCAAAGCTCCTCGCTCTTCCTCTTCCCGGTGGCTACGACTGACACGGCCATACCGATACACCGCAGACACGGGCGGGAATCTGCAGGTGAACGGCGGGCTGGGCGTTACACAGACGCGGTCCTTTATGCAACATAAATTAATTCACATTCGATTTGATTCCTTCTCCTGACTGGCAACATTCGTAAATATAGTCTGGAGAACTACTTAGCCTTCCCAGCTCTTCACAGCCCTGAAGAATAGAGGGTAAACCACTGGGACTCAGGAAAACAGAAAATCATTGATATCGGCAGGCAGCTGAGCAGAAACTCAGAGCTATCAGTTGTGTTTAAGGTCTGCTGCTGCGTTACAACCTTTCGTTCTGCAAACTTTGCTCTTTATTTATCGGTTACACCAGTTAATTTCATCTGTTTTGCAGAAATATTTACCGAGGGTAGGTGAGAGAAGCAGAAGCTGCAGCTGCATCCACCGTCACCATACGATTTATTTACAGCTGGGGCTTTGTGGTGCAGCTAGCTAAAAGAGGATTAAATTACGCTTTGTAGATTAAGAGTCTGAACACTATAAAACTCATAAGCCTTTGTATGCTAAGCAAGAACTTTGACTCCCATAGGAGCTTGCATCAGAGATTCTGCATACACATGGAAGACTTGAAATTTTTTGATATTTCAGTGTATCTTTCACAAACAAAGATATTATCAAAGTGTTTGGGAAACATTTTTTCAGTACAAAAAAATTAAACTGAATCGTGACGTCCAGTACATTTTCATCTCTGTTCCTCCACCCAGTCATTCGACAGACTCTCCTATTGCTACGGTACAAGCACCAGTTATACACTGTCTGTACGTCCATTCCACGGCTCCCTTCCCGCCAGACGAATGCTGTCCCACATCTTTGCTCACTGAGCAAACGTACTAACACGACGCACACCCCCCCTTTTCCTGCCCCCTCTCTTCTCCTCCTTCCCTTGTCTTCTCATACACAAGTTACAAAATGCACACAAAAAAATCTTCTTTCAAGAGAACTTTTTCTTATATTTAGATAGCATTCTGCCTAAAACAAGAACAAGCAGCATTGTTTGGAGATGAAGAAAGCAAAAGAAGCTTTGAGTCTTTACAAGACCATAACAAAAAATCTACGTATGGATCAGCTACAGAGCAGAAAGATTTATTTGTGTGTGTGTGTGTGTGTGTATTTTCAGCTAAGAGGGAGGTAGCTCTCCAAGGATTCAATCAAATTATTTCTTCCTCAGCCTTAGTTTCCATTTTTCCCTCCACGCTTTTAGGAGAAAAGCAAGAAAACATTTCAGTTTGATGTGCACATACAACTATCTTCTGCAATGGAAGACGGAACTACCTGATAAAGTGTTTCACTCGGCGATGTTTGGGGCTAACCCCTGCAATAGTCCACTAACAGCTGCTCCTGGATTTAAAAATACAAAATGAAAGTTTCCTATGTAAAACTGTTGAAGAAAGATGTTTTTTTCTTTATACATTATGGATTGGACATTTTAAGATAAGTCTTCCATTATCATCATTGATGGCAAAGGCAAAGTGGGTTTAGAGCAGGTTGTCCTGGTTTCGGCTGGGATAGAGTTAATTTTCTTCCTAGTAGCTGGTAAAGTGCTGTGTTTTGGACTTAGGATGAGAATAATGTTGATAACACACTGATGTTTTGGTTGTTGCTGAGCGGCGTTCAGACTAGCCAAGGGCTTTCCAGCTTCCCATGCTCTGCCCGTGCACGAGGAGCCGGGAGGGGGCACGGCCAGGCCAGCTGGCCCAGACTGGCCCAAGGGCTAGTCCATACCCTACGACATCATGCCCAGTATAGAAACTGGGGGAGTTGGCCGGGGGGCAGCGATCGCTGCTTGGGGGCGGGCTGGGCATCGGTCAGTGGGTGGTGAGCGGTTGCATCATTTGTTTTTCTGGGGTTTTGGGGGTTTTTTGTTGTTTTCCTTTTCACTATTATCATCATCATTATTATTTTATTTTATTTCAATTATTAAACTGTTCTTATCTCAACCCGCGAGTTTTCTCATGTTTGTCCCTCTGATTCTCTCCCCCATCCCACCCGGAGCGGGAGGGTGAGCGAGCAGCTGGGTGGTGCTTGGTTGCCGGCTGGGATTAAACCACAAGGTATTAGCAATCTGTAGCGCTCAAGATAACGGTGAAGAAACTAGTCCAGGGGTGTCTAATTCACCTGCAAGGCTGGTTGCTGCCGTGGCGAGGCTGCTTCCAGGGGCAAATGGAGCCCTGATGTCCGCACACAGCGCTACCCTGCAAGGAGCAGACAGCTCCTCAAGGCCCAGCTCAAACCTGCAAATGAACTGGCCTTGCCTTTCCTACTCAGCACCCGCAGCCCCCCGGCCGCTAGCCCGCGCCTGGCAGCCCGCCCCGCGGGTTTGTAGGCCCATGGGACGACAGGTCTGCAAACGGCACCGGGTCCTGCGTGCTCCGGGCCCTCGCCCTGAGGTGGCACAAACATGGCCCCCATCGCCAGGGCCTCTCCCCACCCCCAGCGCTTGGGTTTAGCCAGCCTCGCGCCCGCTCACGCAGACCCTATGTTGCTGAAACACCATGGGTTCCATACATTTTGCTGCATAATGCAATAGGAAGCAACTGTTGCTGGAGGAGTGCTGGAGAAATGGCTCCCCGATATAAGCCAGCTCCAGCTACGGAAGGAAGCTCTAGGGGCGATATTAAACGTTACCCATCCAGGAATAGCTAAGAAGGGCATGTTAAACAGTAATCGCTAGGTAACTGTCTCAGACAGACAGAAAGAGAGGGGAAAAAAACCTGAAGTAGCTATCTTTAAAGAGAACAAGCAGATCTGAGTAATCCAATTTAGGGGAGATAAGAGTCTGCTGGTAGCACTGTCCTTTAACTGGACAAACGCCTTCGTTCAAGTGTCAACCCCAATCCTGGGGAGGTCAGCGCACGGGGCCTGCAGCCTAATGTACTCCTGAATTGGCTGAGTGGATTTCCGAACAAACACGCTGGTCCAACAGAATTGATTTTCAGCAGGCCGTATGGGTCCCTAACGTAATTATCCTGCAGTGAGTCAGTTCACAGCAGCCCCTGCATTTAAAAGCTGCTGGTCAGCCGAGAGGAGAGGTTACCGCCGCTGCCTCAGCCTCTCCGCCAAGTACAGCTTCGCTTTTAATTGTTTAAACAGCAGTGGAATTTCTTTTGCTCTTTCTCAACAGAGAATCATTATATCCCTGTTTAAAGAGGTCTGGAGGGACCTCAGAAGAAACTTTCCCTTCAAGCTTTGTGTGCTAATGAAAAAAAACCAAGTCATAGCTCTCTAATAGGCGAATTCAATTTATAACAAGCAAATACAATCATCTTGACACCAGCGCTACACCACAATAAAACTCCCGCAACAGCCCCTGTGAAACGCATGCCGGTGCCAGGCCGCCCGGCCCGGTCGCCCGCAGGCCACCCCCTCCAGCAGCCGCGGCCCAGGCGGGCGCAGCCAGCTCGGCTGCCGGCCTGCCCCCGCCGTCGCCGGAACCGCCGCTCCCGGCTCCTCGGGGCAGAGGAGAAGAGGCCACGCAGGCCGCTATCAACCAGAGAGGCCTCAAGAGCGGCACGGCATGGCACGGCGCGGCATGGCACGGCACGCTGCCTGGCTCAGGCGTGGCGGGGAGCAGGCTGTGCTTCCAACCCAACAGAGGACTCATTTCCAGGCACTTTAATGTACAGGTTAATTCCTCAAGGAAGTTCCTATAGTGCCTTTCTTGGCACTGCCGACATGAATCAAATCACATCTGGGGAATCATTTGATGCAGAAGAGCCATATTTCCCCATGTTAAATAATATCAGATTTGTATAGCAACCGGATAGAGCAAGACCAGTTTTACAGCGTTCCCTCTAACCGGGGAACCCCAGCAGGTCTGTGGTTCTGAGGTATGCACAAAAACGTCCATGCACTAACACTGGGCTTTGTCCTACAGACCGATAACAATGATGTGAAGTAGCACTGAATACGCCAAGGAGATTCCCCCCTTCCCCGTTTCATCACAGCAGTATCAGCTTTTTATAGAAGCAGATGTATCACCCTCGGACAGACGCACAGCACCCGCTATGCTTGTTCTAGATGTCATCGCATCTCTTGCAGCTTTCTCCAGATGAGTTTTGTCCCGACTACCTAGAAGTTTCCCACTCCGGTAAAACTGCCAGCACCGTGAGCCAGCTCACAGCAGTTGTGGCAAAGAGAAGGCATTTATGGCAGCTAGATATTTCATTTGGGCTACTGTGTTCCCTACCCACCAATGAACCTCTTCTCCATGAATTTGTCTAATCTATTCTGAACTCATTTATTCTTTTGTCCTCCAGAATACCCTGTGCAATGAATTCCATGCGTTAATTATGTGCTCTGAGAAAAGGTACCAGCTTTTCTCTGTTTTAAACTCTCCCCATTTGGTGAATACCCCTCACTTCTTGTAATTATTCCCTTATCATCTTTCCTGTGCCACTCACAGCTTATAAGTTGCTACTGCATTTCCCCACCACCTTTGTTATCACGGATGATGAATTCTAGCCTTTTTAGTCCCTCTGCTCGTGCAAAGTGCCACATATCCGTAAACAGTCGAACTATCTGATCAACTCAGTTCCCCATGTCAACATTTTCAAGTAAGGCCTAGCATCCTGATTATCCTTCCAAGGCTGCAACACTTACTAATACAGAACCCGCCCCTCGTATCTCCACCGAAGAGTGCCAAAAAACTGTTAATACACCCTCAGCTTTTCACAAAGCCCCCATTTCATCCGCGGTGCTGAAAATTTCTTGGCAAACTAAAGCTCCACTCAGACAAAGCTGCCTGATTTATTTTGCATTGAGGGAATTAGTGCAGAGGCAAGCTGCTTCGGAGCTCACCAGCCCAAAGTTGCAAGCGAGCAGACAGCAATCATTCCTAGACGGAGCGTCTATCTGAGTAATGGCTTCACTGCAATCCAGTTTTGTGCCGGTTACAGCTATGTTTCCTCCAGTCAGTCAGATGCCGCTTTAGCCGTGCTCTGCTCTCCCCGCTGCAGCTACAGAAAGCCATCTGTCAGATTCTCAGCCTTATTTCCCTTTTCCTGTCTTTCCCCAAAGTCGGAGCAAATGGGGCCAGATTCCAGCTGTATTTTTCATCCTCCAATTAGCAGGCTCCAATTCATCACCCTGAGTATCTCCTGGCATCAGTGCTGAGATTCCCTCCTCACGCCTGGTAAATCGGTCTTCATTTAAAACCCTCTCTCTTAGCCCTAAATGGAAATCAATTCTGCAAGTTTAGCAAATAGTTAATTACTCCACAAAGAGGATTGATTGGCCTTTGATCACCAGAAAGCTCTGTAGTGCTATTAGTCTCTTTCATCTGTGATTAAACCACAGAGAAAAAGAAACAAAAACTAAATTAGGCTTCTCCTGTTATCCTACAAATATTTAATGACGGGATAATCTCCTAAAGGTGCGATCAGGGGATATGCATTCCTCCAGGAAGCGTCTCCAGCTCAACCTTGAACCCAAATTCTCTCCCTGCAAAGAGCCTGGCAACGAACTTTACAGAGGAACAGAGCTGAGCTCAAAGGGACGCTTTGTAGTACACACTCTTCTTGGCCTTTTCTTCTCTCCTCTTCTTATGTACGTTTTAATGCAGATAAAGATTTTCCCAACGGAGTCCTGACATGAATAATAATAATAATAAAGGCTTTCTTTAAATTCAGTTTTGGCTCTGCTGACTTTCTCAGCAGGACAAGACTGTGTCCCGTTGATTTGCAGCATTGTACAGAGCTGTTTCCCCAAATGATGGGAGCCTCCCACTTCAGACAAATTTCAAATATCGCAGTCTCCCACTGCTAACCCACTCTAAAATTCAGTCCCAAAGTAAAGCATAAAGCTTTCTACGCAGCCACCTATCCGCACTGCAGAAGCAGCCATGACAGGAAGGTCACGGGATGGAGAGCGAGAATCGAGTTGCATTTCTCATGTTCCGGGCAAATTTAAGGTCTAGGAATCTTCCTTTTGCGACATTAATGCAAACCTCATTAGAGGGTGGCTGGCAGATCCCAAGTGGCTGGCACAGTCTGCGCGTGCCGCTCGCCATTACTCACGACAGCAGCAGCCGCGGTAACCGTTATCAGATGCATTACAAGCCTCTCCAGAGGTCTCGGCAGCCAGGGCTCGGGCTCGTGTTGTTAGGTGCTTTATCAACACGTACTCGGGAACCGCTCCTTCCCCAGCGCCGCCAGAATTTTAGAACTGTGGAAACGCACCTGCTCTTCGCTAGCAAATTTTCATCAGCTGCAAATGGTGCTATTCCCAGCGCACGCTCCTGGATGCAGTCGGGAAGGTCGAACCCAGCACCCGGCGAGGAGAGCCGCCCGAATTTCTGCAGCCTTTGCCTCTCTGCCTGGAGAGGGTAACAACCACGGCATTTGGCTACTGGCCAGCTGAAGAAGCAAGCCCCTCAAAAGTCAGCGCGCGATACTAATACAGCTGATGGGTGCGAATAGCCAGTTTGAAATGATCGTTTCTGCCATCGAGCGTGGCATGCGGGCACTCTGTTCTGCAGGTCCACAGGGAAGAAAAGCATATAGCCACATATCCAGGAGCAGGTTAGATTTCAGGAGGTGTATCTGGCCAGGTGCAAGGTGACCTGATTCGATACGAGACTGGGGAGCAAGGAACGGAGCTGATAAGGCTGAACTTCAAGAAGTTTCACAACTTGCTATGAAAACTGAGAAAGTTATCGTAACTTTTTTTAGCACTAAAATGTCATAATATTCTTCATGCAGGAGAAAAGAGGAGCCTCCTGACATGTTTTCAACTCTCGAATGGCAGAGTCCTTGAGGGGCCATGCCACGCATCAGGCAACAGCAGGCGTTAATTAGCCTAGATTTTCTATTGAATTGTTTTGTGTGTGTGTGCGTGCGTGCGCGCGCGTGTGTTTTTCTTTCCCTGGGTGTCTCATTTGCAGAATGTTCAATCATCCCCTCTCTCTTTCTGATTCTGCAGCCGTGTGTACTTCTGTGCGACTGTCGAGTCCTGACACCTGTCAAACAGTGCCACAGTAAATTGGACGTGTCAGCCCCAGCGTGCTGGTGCCAAGGTGTGAATTAGATAGAGCCTCTCACTGCTGTTCTTCTGACCTCTTTACTCCATTACTAGGACATCCCGAGACACACCGAGCCTCAGGGTATCAAAAAACAAAACACAACGAAAAGAACCCCACGAACCCACTGCAACCATAGCCGGCTGCGTAAGGATTTAAAACAACACCTTCTTCTCTATACAAAGGGAAGAATTTAAATAAACAGAATTTGTAAACACGCTGATTGCATTTGCAAAACTGCTACAAAATGGGCTTCGCATTTTTGTTTCATGCCATACCGGGAGGCTCCAGGAGGCCAGAAAGAAAAGGCAAAGCGAGTGAATAGTTAGTGGAGCTTTCAGATGAAAAGACAGATAAGTCATTCTGCACAAAGAAAAATATTTGTTTATATTGTGCCCATCACTGTAGATGCGGCTACCAGAAAACTCTGCACAAACAAAAAACCCCCAAACAATGCGTATGACTGAAATCACCCCGATTCCAGTTCCTTACCTCGCACGGAGGTTGGGGGGTTTGTTTTGTTTTTTAAAACAACAGCTCCCAGAACAAAAGGCTGATTTGTGCAGCAGGCAGTTCTGGGGACCACCTATTGCACAGGGCTGTAGACACATATGGTGCTGCACAATAACAAATAAGAACAACAATAAAGAAAGCTGCACCCACTTTGCTCGGTACGGTGTTCTCAAAGTTACACAGTAAGAAGCAATTATCCCAAAGTGGCAATTTTATTTGAAAATAACATTTAAATTAAAATG
The DNA here is from genome assembly GCF_965183815.1 of Platalea leucorodia. NCBI lineage: Eukaryota > Metazoa > Chordata > Aves > Pelecaniformes > Threskiornithidae > Platalea > Platalea leucorodia. The sequence goes on along the minus strand of NC_138830.1, from coordinate 56,971,539 downwards.
GGCATTTCAGGGCCTCCTGCTGAAGAGTGACATGGGCTGTTCAGGGGCCCACTGTCACTTTGTCAGCTGTCACACGCTGCCTTCTGCTAAATGGGCACAGTTTGCCTTTACCCTTTATCTAGACTCTTAAAAATGCCGCACGCATTTTATGAAGACCAACTAAGTGGGATTGCATCTCTGACAGCTGTTCCAGCTTGGATTCTGTGAAAGTGCTTTGCATACATCTATCTTTTCTGCTAACAATTTGGATAGATAACAAAAGCTGAGGGGAGAGGGGTGAGCGGGCTGGGGACCGGGGTGGAACAAAGAGCTGTGGCGCCCAGTCACCTGTTAGCACCCAGCCCAGGGTAACGCCAACGAAAGCGGATGTTTCGTGAGAAGTCAGCTCCGTGGCTTCGGTTAAATGAAAGCAGGTCTCGTGATTCCTTGCAGTAGGCAGGTGTACCTCTTGCAAAACCCCAGCACAGTCAAGCGTCCTTGTAGAGCGGGGGGGAAGAAGAGATGCCATTCTGGTCTTGGGCACCAAGAACTATTGACCATCAGCACAAAGCTGACAGCACGAGAGGGATGCAGGACTCTGCTGGATTCCTTTACGTTATTCTGAGCTGCTCCTTAGATTTTGGCGATTTTCCTTATTCTCTCCCCTCCTCTTTTTAACAGGCACATTTGATTATTAAAAATTGCCATCCTACAGAACCTGTCCTTCAATCAATACACAGCCATGCTGAACCTTTAATGCTGTAAGTTACCAGTTTAACAGCTCTGACAACAACCTCCTCTTGAGTTCAGTGTTCCCCGTAACCTAAAATACATCTCAAGTTTCAGATATCTACCGGTGCTCCTATGTACACAGACATACATTCTTCAATATAGGCAGACACATTCAACAGCAGACCCACATTTTCTCTAGTCTTCCTTTTGCTGCTGATATATCTGTAGAAACCCTTTTGGTTGTCCTTCACATCCCTTACCAGGTTCACCTCCAGGTGGGCTTTTGGCTTTCCTAACCCTACACTTGCATGCTTGGATGGTATCTCTGTAATCCTCCTGGCTCTCCTGTCTAGGAGGAGGTGATCCCTAAAACTAACATAGCTCTCCTGAACCCTCCTTCTCTCCAGGACCATATCCCATGGGATAAGGACAAAACGTTCTGATGAAGCTGGCAATTCCTACTGGCAAGGCAGAAGCAAGGCATAAACTCAACATAATGCCAATACTGTCTGAAATGATTCATTAGATTCGCTGGTTACGTATACCGAGGACTTCGTAATTACAAAGAGTTAAATCGCTAAATATTTGAATATATAAATATTTTTAAAATAAAACCTTGTTCATAAAAAGATCCCAACAGATCAAACAGCTGAATGCTTTGACAAGAACACTACAACATGATGTATACAGTTACTATTACTCATTGTTTAATTTCAACAGTGCTGGTGAAAAACAGAAGCAGGGTGCCTTTGTGCTAGCAAGGCACCATCTGCAAAACACTCAAACCAAACATACCAAAACGAAATGAAAGACCAAGGGCATACGAGAGGAGCACTACTTTTCCACGGGGATTAGTAGACGCATTGGGGTAGCTACCTGTCCCTTTTCCTTTCCGAGTGGTAGTGGTCCACTTTCTGCACCTCCTACACAGTGCAGCTGAAGCAGCTGGTGGTTACCAAAACTTTACTTTTTTTTGAGGCTCAAGAAGAAGGTTTCCCACTAAGAAGGCCAGTGTCTTGGGTCAAAAGTTTTCCTGCTCCATTAGTCTCTCTGTGCCTTGATTCCCTTCCACAACATGAATGTATTTTCATGCTAGATTACATCACAAAGATTTCCAGAGCTGTGAGATTTTCACATCTATGGTAATGAGGACCACTTCAATACTTAGAGTAGATGGAACGCGTGCAGGAGATCTACTGATGGGAAGTAAATTCTAATTTCTTCCTGCTTTTATTGCTGATTAAAGTCAAGAAATGTCTGTAGTTTGCTCCATTCTGTGTTGTGAGATCTCACATAATCACTGACAATAGTTTAAGGTATTATCTGATCTATGAAAGTACACGTATTTAAAAAGAGGTAAAAGTCTTAAACCCAACATATTAAACATGAAAGAGGTGTCTGGTTTACTTGTTCAAAGTAAGGGATTTGCTCCCAGGAGTGACACATCTATTACTAATTAAACAATTAATTTATTATGCAGCACTTGCAGAAAACAACATATTTGAAGTCTGAAAATGTCTGCTAAAGAATGGAAAATAATTTGGATACAAATAATTATCTTCAGGATTTTTCTTTACACTGGAATATGCTTAACACAATTCAAATGTTGTCTTCCCAGAGCTAAATAATAGTCACTGTGTCACTGGTAACGCATAGGCAAAGTAGAGCAATAACAGGTAGTCATTTTTCCTAAACATGCCTGTTTCTGAGTCACTGTAGAGCACGTGCAGAAAGACAGACAGACACGTATCTACAGCTTTACATTGTCAGTCTGCAGGACTGGCCTTAACCGAAGAGATTCTCTATCAGAAGCTCACACAACAACTGTCACTTGGCCCCCCCAGATCTTTGTACTGGGTGGGAAGGCAAGCTTCTCCGTCCTTGCCCAGTGACCAACCATCCAGGGTGTGATCTTAGGCACATGAGAGTTAGAAGAGGCATTGTCAAGATTTTAACCAAATGCTGCAGAGGAGAGCTTATTGTACCGAATACAATGGTTAAGTTTATTTCTATAAACAATCAATAGCTGTGCCGAGAGCTAGAACTCCAATTATTTCCCCAAAATCTTAACCGCAAGGTTGTTGAGTTTCATCTTCTGAGGCAGATTACGCGAGTGGCGCAGGCCCGCGGCGCAGCGCGGTGCTGAGCACCTCCCCGGCCAGCTTCAGCACCAAGGAAAGCTGCTCGGCGGTGGCTTCCTCCGCCCCGGCACCCAAGTGCTGGGATTGGGTCACTTTTTCGTTTCTCCAGGACCCAAGATTCCTTGCAAGAAAACCCACTGCACATCTCATATATATATATATATATATATATGAGATACATAACATAGATATATGTTATTAAACAGAAGGAAGTGGGTATTCCCAACCACAAATAAAAACTCAGTTACCTCTGTGTTGAGGATTCAAAGGTCTATCTCTCTGTCTAAAGGTATAATTCAAAATCAAATTCAAAATATTCAAAAGACAGTATCTTGTCTATCACATCAAGAACTCCACTTAGCTAGAGCAGAGGTCCTCATCTTCCCTGCAGTCTCTTTCACTACCAGCTTTCTCAAGTATTTTAACACTGAAGTCCCTGTCTCAGACAACATCTTTTACTCCAGCTTTTCTCTGTCATCACATTCAGATTTTTGTCTACGTTTGGCTTGCTTTCTCCTCTAACACCTCTAAAAATCCTTTACTAAGCATCTTCATTTCTAAAATACTTGGCTAGACACCCATTGTTTGTCACACACAAAATGGAAACATCCTTCCTCTGGTCTTAACATCTTCATATTCCTCTGAGAGCTGGGACAAAGATAATCTTCCAAGTTTATCACTGTGACATTGCAGCCGTCTACAGGTGCTTCCTTTTCTAGTGCATACATAATATATTTATCTCCCTCCTTTATAGCTCCTTATGATCTGTTCTCTACTACTTCTCATTTAGTATCTAGAGGCCTTTGTACTTTTCTTTCTATCAGCTTCCATTACAATTTTTTTAAAGTGTCTTCAAGTTTTCTCCTGTGCTGCTTTTATAATTGGGCCTTGCCTAATAATTCATAAAACGAACACACTTTTGCACAATTGTTTATTAAAGCTCTCCTTTTCCACGTTGGCTGCAGTTATGCTGATTGCATATGGAGACCACTGCTGGTCACGCCATCCGATATCACCACAAGTTTTGTGTGTATCACCTCTTGATTTCTGGAACACTCGTCACTTATCTCAGGCTTTACAAGAAGACCCCTTAGGCAGAGATTGTTTCTATCCCCTTTGTATGGCACCAAGTGCAAAGAGTCCTGCTCAGGGGCAGGGACCTAACTGCCAGAGCAGAGGGGGACAAATTATTAATGAAGGCAGCCCTACGCTCCCTTCCTCTTGGCCCCTCTGAGCAGCTGCCCCGCCACACCTTCCTCTGCGGTTCCGAGTCCACGAGCGTAGCCACAGCTGGTAGCCCTGGGACCGGCTGGAGCAGACTTCCCCCCAGCCTTCCCTGGGCACATGAGACGGGATCGTGCAGCTTCCCCAGCTCAAGCCAGCACTTTGGGGCTCCCCAGTCTCCAAGAGCTCCCCTCAGCCATGGGGACACTCGGAATAATGTGTCCGGACAGCACGAAACGAAGGTAGAGAAGAAGGACTTTCATCACAGTCCCTTTACTCTCTAAATGCGAGAAAGTTGCAGATCTTTGCGGAACAAGAGATCCTGGAATACATTGCTTTACTCCTCAGTCTCACCGCCCTCATCCCCCACTGCAGGCTTTGCTGTCAGCTCTGCTGGCCACCTCTCCTGGGGCAGCTGGACGGGGCGATGAACGCACCCCTGTCTCTGAAACAACTTTCCCTCTGAACTACAGCCTCTCCTCCTCCTGCAGCACATCTAGATTGAGAAACAGCAAGCCCACAAGGGCTGGAGAGGGCACCAACAGGAGAAGACAGTCAGGTGGCCAGAGAGGTTCATCAGGAAGACGATCAGTGTAACAGAATCCATGTTAACGTCTGAGATGTTCAGCACCAGACAGAAAATGGAGATGCTGACGCAAACTGGAGTTCTCCTTTTGACCCAGTAGCACCCCATCCCATCTCAGATGATATTACTCACACAGTAAATTAAGCTGCACGAGGAATAACGAGCAAACATGACAGTTCTCAGGAGCTTAGGGCACTGCGACACGTCTTGCAAGTAAGGGGGCTAGAGAAGGAAAATATGATCAAGCAGTAAAATTAACTCTTAATTCATCACATTTCTTCCAGCTGCTAAAGATTTGGTATAAGTTTTATGAGAAATCGAACTCAGGGTATGGCGATGGCCAAAAGCAGCAGGCTTAAACATAAACACATTGCAGCTTATTGAGCACATCAGAGCTCACTGAAGATGTAGGACAAAGCATGGTGAAAATACCACGCAGAACATAGTGAAAACATGAAGGAAATCAAGTCATAGACAAATAAATCTCAGCAACTGAGAGGAGGGGATGAAACATGGGTAGAAGCAGAGCTACATAAAACCACGGAGGTGTTCACAGAGCACGCAAGTCCAATGAGCGCATTCATGAGGAACAAGCCATAACTGTCAAGTGATTTGAGGAGGGAAGCAAAATGGACAGAATGCCATAAAATTAAGGTACATCTAGGAGAAGGAAGGAGAAGAGCAAACCTTTTTTTCCCCTGAAGATATTTACCCTATTAATAACTTGATAGCAGTAGCCTATTGTTGAGGGTTTGATCCCAGACAGCTCTGCGCCGAACGGCATCGGCAGAGCTCTGCCCATGGATGGCCGGACACACGATTATGCCAGAAGTCCGGACATGCATGAGATCTGGAAACTACTGTGGCATAGCGGGCCCTGAGAAGGGACGGGGTGTGCGGGCACTCGCCTGGTTTCACACGTACTGCAAAGCTGCTCTATTGCAGCTGTATTGCAGGAGGTAGCTTCAGTACTTTTGAATGTGATTAGAAAAAAGATTGGAAAATGGGATCCTCATGTTCATTATGAGAAAAGTAGTGCTTGAAATAAAGTCCCAAATATGTTTTGTAGCTGCCTTAGATATAACCATTATTAGCGGCCTTAAGAGGTGCAAGAAATTTCTATAACTGAAAATGTAACAAAGGAACAGAGTACTTGGGGAGAACAGTAGAAAAATCAAGCCTTTTTTTTTTTTTAATATATTTTAAAGGTATACATTTCTTGCGATTTAAATTTACCACCAAACCTCCCAGCTTCTCCCCCAGTGTACCAATTCAGAGCTACTTAGAAGGAAAAAAAAGAAGAGAAAAAGGAAAATCATTAAACAACCCCCCAAAAAGAGGGCTCAATGAGGTCTCATTTCGTCGTAATGAGCTCCAATTTAACATGATCATTATTTCTGACATTAAAGGCCTGTGAACAGTGTCACATGCCCAGAAGCTATTTTTTTTTACCCTCTAATGCCAGAAATAACAAGCTGCAGTTAAGGGACAGTGAATCAAGGTCTGTAAAATTACATTAAAATAGGAATTTCACTACTGATAGAATGACTCTTATCTAGGCAGCCCCTTCTGAAGGAGGTTTCTGAAGTGCCTGGTTATTGGATGTTGGGCTGGTACCTGCCATACCTTGCACAGCAACAGACCATTTCTGCAAAAGGAAGAAGAAAACCAGCAGAAGTCCTCCTGCCTTGGTGCAGGGCTGCCTTGAAGTGTCGCAACGTAAGTGCAGAAGAACAGCCACGTTAGGTTAGACCAAAGGCCCATCTAGCTCAGAGACCTCTCTGAAGGCAGCCACTCTAGATGCTTAGGAAAATAATTGTAGGAACAAAAGAAACACCGGGTAACCTTTTTTTGGTAATAAGCATCTAGTTCCCAGCAACCTGAAGGTTCTGGATCCCTAACCTGCAGTGAATACTTTATCAAGCTGTGAATTTATCAGTACAAAACCCTTAAAATCCAAAAGACTGAAAGAGCTCCCAAATTCCTGAGTTTGTTGACCTTCACTGTATTTTTTAAATTTCTACCATATCATTGTTGAAACGGGTAACAAGAACCCGATGGAGCAACAGAGATGTGGCCATCCCATACCTATATATGATGCTGTGAAAATATTTCTGTATTGGTCTTTCTTCCCTGATAGTTCCTAATGTTCTGGTTACTTTTTTGATCAATATTAGGTAAGTGGATGATTTCAGAAATTTGGCTCTGCTTTCAAAATCTCTTTCTTGTTAAACATTTATTGGAAAAAAAAAAACCAACAGTATTGCAAATATGTAGTTAGGGTTTTTTCCCCCTTGCATGCGTTTGTTCCCATTTACAGACACCTCATTCCCCCCCGCTGTTCTGCCATGTCAGCCTTTTGCTGGTCTCCAAGCCAGATTCTACTTTTAGCATTACTTATCTCGTCAGGCATTGCGACTTCAGCGTCTGCTCCATTTCAAGACCGTTCGTGGCTACGCTGAGCAGCACAGAGCGCGGTGGGTCCACGCGCAACCTCCCTCCCTTGGGAAAGACGACCGTCAGCTGGCCGTCGCAATCCTCTCGCCCTCTGGCAGCGCAGTTTCCCTGGGAGCGTTCCCTGAAAGATTTTTTTTGTTCAAAACGTTTTGGGGGAATCTAATACATTCTGTCATTTGATCACTTCACATCCTTGAGCTTCTCAATTTCTTTAAAGCAGCGCGATAGGTTTGTGATGATTAACGTCCACTTACAAAAGCTGCGCTGAATCTTCTCCGTCACGTCAAACTTATTTGTGCGTCTGCAAATTCCATTTGCGATATCCCTATTTTTCCACAACAGAAATAAAGTTTACTACTCTGAAATTCTTTACATCACCCTGGAGCCTTTTTAAAGAACCGGAATCACAATCAATTCCTCCGGTGCTGGGCCAATTTAAACTACAGGTTACACAATACAGTAATTTGGCTATTTTGAATTTGAGTTCATTAACTCTTGGCATCTTGTCCTGACAATTTGTTGCAGTTGTTTTTATTGATTTGTTTTAAAACCTTCTCCTGACATTTTAATTTGCGACAGTTTTTCATACCTATTCCCACTAAAAATAAAAGCTTCTAATGTGGTAACCCCTCAAAGCTCTCCCACAAAACACACCGGTGCAGAGATCATAGTTAGCTTCTCTGCCATCACTTTGGTTTTGATAACTGCTCATTTTATAATTCAGTCATCTAGCAGCCCTTCAGACTTGCTGGCAACCTTCATAATGCCGGTGCATTTGAGCAAGCACCTAGTGTTACCTTCCATGTTTTCGGCAATTTCTTCCTCGTAATTTTTTGGGGGGGGCTTATGATTTTATGTTTAATTGCCAACGCTTATGCTTTTTCCTTTTCTTTAAATACAACTCTCATTTTCTTTTTTTTTTTTTTAAAAACAAAACAAAACAAAACAAAACAAACCACTATGTCCTTTACTCGGCTATCTTAACATTCAGGTTTTTTCCAATATCGGCTTTTCACTCTGAGCCTCTGATGTGGTGTATTTGAATTGCCACCATTCCACTCAAAACATTTTAACCTTCTGGGTGTTTTCTTTTCTTTAAAAACAAAAACAAAAAAATTGTCATGCAGTTCTGTTTTCAAAGTTAAGACTTCACTGCAGTCAATTTTTGGTGGCTTTTTTTCTATTGCTATACAACACTTACCACCTGTACTATGTCCTCTGCACTGCAAGAATATAAAAATAATCAGAAATGTTCTCTCCTTTTTGGGGTTCTAAGATGTTGTGTCAAACAAAAGTCATTTACCGTATCTAAAGAATGTGTTCCCTGCCCTAGCCTGTTTCACAACACGTACCTATGCACTCATCTCCTTTACATCACAGGTCTAGAACTCGACTCCCGCTCGTTTGGCATGGACTGCTACCCGCAGGGACTCTCGTTAGCTGTGCTTACTGGTATATTTTTGCCTTAATTAATTCTACTGTTTCTTCTATGTATAGCTTGATTCTTTATCAACATGCCTTACTCCATCATTCCTACTTAATTTATACCCTTGGAAAACAACCAAAATGTGTTTACTGATTATCTTCTTCCTATCCAGTTTCTGAGATCGGTTCTGGCAATGATTTGAAGGAGGTGCTGCAGAATACTCGCCTCCATGTTTAGGTGTCCAGCATTCATGTAATTATTTTATTACTTTTAAAAGGAGTTGGGAAGGATTCTGCAGAGTACGTCTCATCTCCTTGGAGCCCTTTTAAATCTGAGTTATATGGGGTGAGAAACGAAGTCTCTCTTGGCTGCTGGTCTCGTTGGGGGTAACAACGCCACCCGCCAAGAGCCACTTCCAGCAGCACAAGCTTAACCTTCACCCGCCAGCGCTGGGAGCTGCTGGGTGAATCAATAAGGTCCTCACAGAGAAGCCCTATGGTCAGCGGTGGAAGCGAGGGATGAACCAGCACGGTAGTCCAAAAGAATCTTTTCTCAAAGGAACGGACACGGTCTTAGAAAACACAGGTTGCCTAAGCGCAGGAATGATCTCCTTCTAAAGGGGGTGAGAGGCCTCAGGCTGGAGCGCAGCCCCGGGGAGCGAGGGGATGAGAGACGCCAGCGCCGGAGGAGCACTTCAAGCACACGCTACGAGGTCAGGGCTGGAAGAACGTTTCTCTCAAACGTTCGATACCTTGACAAAACACTGCAAATCTTAAAGCCCTTTTTTTAGCTTTTTGTTTTGAGAAGACTATTGGTTTTTTACAAGTAACCTCCCGCTTTCTGCCACCTAATGCTTTCCATGCCGATTTCATAGACTCCAAAACGCATTTTCATAAAGGTGCCAAGGGGTTGATTAGTTTATTTAGGTGTACGGACAAGCCGTAATGCACTGAGGCGGTCAGTGCGGCGTAAAGGGAAGCTCAACTACAGATGCACTTCGGGAAGATTTGATCAGTTTTGCTTCCTTGTATCAAATACACATGACGCCAAATTTCCACGCACAAAGTATAGATCCAAACATTAGGGCATGATTCCAGCACTGGACACAGACTCCAGCTGATCACAGCTGTCATCTCGCACTCCATGTCAAATATTTACTGTTACAACACGACACGTTTTTTTTAGGACGACAAAGGCACATATGCATCCCCAGAAAACATACTTGTTTGCATGCACCACATACAAAACAGGTGTGTTCAGTGGTATTAATTTCATTTTACGATCTCTGGTACATGAAGGCCTTGCTTATGTAAACTGGAGATGAACAGATTATTTGGGGGAGTATTTTTGTCCGAGACACGTGCACGTAAGGTGGCCTCCAACTGAAACAAAGAAATTCCCAAATTAATGAATGACCCCAGCCCTCTTTCATGTGTTTTTATAAGAGCACACCCTCAAGCACGTGCATGTGGATACTGAATTTTTTTTTTGTGCAAGTCAATACCAGGTCTGGGTACGAAGGTGTATGCTTAATTGTGAATGCGTAATTCAGCATGTGCAAGACAGAAATGGAGCGAGAAGAGGCAGAAAGAAACGCAGGTTGATGTGTGTCTGTGAAACTTGGGGTAAGCGCAAGGCTGAAGGCGCTTTCAAGGAAAAAGGACCCAATTTGTATCTTCATTGATAATTGGTTTGTTTGTGTGGAGCGAGCAGGCGGCTCAGGCGGAAAAGGCAGGGGAAGAAAGTGATGGAGTGAAACAGCAAGGGCTGCGATTCCCTGCCTGATGAGTTGGAGAGAAATTGTTAGTAACTGAGGCAGGTCCCCGAGGGGTTCATTAAGTGACTGGCTCTTCACAGTACCCTGCCACATCTGACCTGGAAACATTAACATGAGGCCAGTGTTACAACACACAAGCACCGAGGGCGTGCGGGAAGCAAGGAGCACATGCCAGCGAGCGGCGTGCGCCTGCACGCGTGTGAGTGCGTGCGCGAGCCAAAGTCCTGCGACACGTTACCTGTGTCTGGCTGCGTGTGAAAATACCTGCCTTTCGCTCGTGGTGGCTGCACTCCAAGCGTTTGTTGGCAAACCCGTCCCTACCGCTGCGGGAGGAATCGTGCTGGCACTTACGACGGCGCTGTGCGGCTGAGACAGGAGAACTGAGACAGGGCATTAAAGCATGGAAGGACAACGTCAGAGCCCCAAAGTAAAGGACAACGATGACTGAAGAAGACAGGCAACAGAAAACTACCTTCTGCAAGAGATAACGAATATTTACCGGGAAACTAGGTGACCACTGGGACCAAGACGGGCGGGAAAAGGAGGAGTAGGAAAAAGCAAAAGAAAGAAAGAAGGGAAGCTTCGTGAATTGCCCCATTTTTCTTTGTCATTTAAAATCTGAGTATTTAAAAAACATCTAGCAGGCTTCAATCTTGAGTTTAGAAACATAGGTAAAAAGTGTCATATCATCCATCTAACAGTCATCCAGAAGAAACAAATGTTCAAGTCTGCATCAATGATCCGAGTTTGTAGCGAACGGCGTTTGCACTGGCCGGTGGGAGAAGTGACAGTGGGAAGAGCATCGGGGGAATACAACATACCTGCCTCAATCACGGGTCACATTAGACATGAGAAGGGAACAAAGAGACAGCCCCAGAGCACTCAGTTTAACCTGAATTAAAGAAATGATTCCTACAAATAAGACCGAGTCACCTCTCCAAAACTATGTTCGCGTCCTCCTTATGCATATGACTATCTCTGTCCTTCTAAAACCCAAGCCTTTTCACATCCTTCATGTGCCTCCACTGGAATATAGTCACAAGATTTTAAGCATTACCATTCAATCAAAAAGTATTTTAAAAGGCTTAACAGAAACTTAAAAGACAACAGTAAAAAAACCAAGCAAACAAACAACAAAAAAAACCCAAACCAAAGAAAAAACCAGCCACCACCAAACCCCAAACAGCTAAAGATACTCAAAGGCTGAGTAGCTAAAGGAAAATGTACTGGCAAGTTAGAAGCAAAGTATTCCAGGGAAGAGATGAGGCAGAAAGATACGGAATATCGTGTAGAAGCTGCAGAGGAGAATTCTCTCGCATTAAGTTACAGACTGCCGAGGCGGGACAGCGCTGGCACCCAGCTGCTCGGCAGCCAGGCTGCTGAAAGCCGAAGGGGCGAGAAGACGGGACCTAAACAAGCGATGTAAGAGGGCAGGGAAGCAGTGCCTTTCATGCTGTGAAACAGCAGAACAGAGTCAACAACATTAAAAAGCGAACTGAAATAAGGCACAAAAATTGCACGAAGGAAACGTATCTGTACTTCTCCAACGGTACTTATCAGGACGGAGTCAATTATTCATAGCCAGGCCAAGGAAAATACTGGGGTCTAAACATAGGCAGGCTGAGTACGCAGTCCCAAAGTTTTGAGAACTTGCGAACAAGTTTGTAGATAAAAGCCTTTACCTTTGCCTTACTGCAGCTTTTTCAAATCTTCTCTTCGGGGCATGATTCATGGCTACCTCTGCATTTGCACAAGGCACGAACAACACAGAGCTCTGCCTCTGGCAAGTCCGGCAGGGCCTGCTGCCATCCCCAAATGCCGTCCGAGAACAACTTAGCTGGAGAACTCTACGCTGCCTTTTTGTTCATTTATCGGTTCACAACGTCACATTCATATGGGAAGATTTTGACTTCGGCAAAGTCTTTTCAAATGTGTTTTGGTTTTTTTCAGGAATTAAAAAAAAAAGAAAAACAAACCAAAACAACAGTATTACATTTTCCCACGAGCCCATGGATAAATGGCCCCAACCTGCACAAACTGAAGTCAATACGAGCGACATTGACCCTCCTCGGCACGCAGACGTGTCTGTAAATACAGAGGTCCTGGCAGCAACACACCTTGTAACTCTTATTTTGTCTGTGGGAGCAAAAAATTCCCATGGGGCAAAGCCATCTATACTGGTCTCAGTCCGATAGTCTTCCAGTTTATGCATGTGCCGGGTCTAATAATGTTGTCCTGAATTAACTTGCTTTTACATGGCAAAAATCAAAAGGAAGCAAGCTCTGCTTCAGGAAATGCTCCTAACAAACAGCTTTTAGTGTTTACGTATGACCTCCCTCCATCTACGCGGAGCTGAGCTTTCTGGAAGCACCGCCAATGCACTGCTCTGTACCAGCAGACAATTTCCTAAAAGATACAGATCAGGAGAAGTAGGACTTGGTAATCATATATTAGTATTTTTTTAAATAAAAACTGACTCCAAGTTTTTTAGTCAATTAAACGCATCCGGCATATCATGTATGTGATGTAATGACAGCTCAAGACTAGAAATGCTTTTGATGCATTATTAACCATAAAAAAGGCATTAAATACCAAGCTTGAATGCCATAGGGATGCATATTTCAATAGAAATTATTTTTCAATATATGCTTAAAGTTTATTTTGGTAAACAGATGACTGTGGGCTGTCAGAGATGGAGACAGATTTATGTTTAGCTGGAGTCTTTTTGAAACGAAGGGAAATAGCTGGACTTGTTGAACACAATGAAGGAACATAAATCTTTCTCCCAGCTAAGACAAGGTTGAGCAGTAGCTTGGAAGCTGCCCCAGTTTGGAATATTAATTTCAGGGCGACAGTTGGGAATACCACCAAGTAAATAAAATCTAAAATCAAAAATAAAATAAAAGAAAAAAGTCTCCAAGCAGGAAGCAGTGGTAGAAAACCATGAAATTTCACTACCTGATCTGGAGGTGTTACAGGCATGCATTCATTTTCTGAATCTGCAAGCAGAAGCCAGCCAAAGTTCAAAAGTACGGTAAGGGAAACTAATCCTGTTGCTCGAACATCCAATAATCCCCGGCAGAAACTTGGAGTTTTTCATCCAGTATTGTATTACCAACATTATAACCACCTTTCACCATGTATTAAAAAAAAACAACCAAACCCAAAACAACAGAAACCAAAACCAACAAACCAAAAGCGACCACCCTTCCACCCCTCACGCCCCCAAAAAGCCCACCCACAGAGGGAGGCCGGCAGTAAATTCATGCTCTTGGTTCACGTGGATTCTTGACTCTGAGTTGCAGAATCAGAGCAGCTACAGAAAGAAGAAGCTGCTGGAGGAAACCCGTGCTGTCCCTCCGCTGCTGTGCATCCCTTTCCTCATTGTCTGGGATGTCTTTCAGATTAGACATCGAGGCTGAAGGATTTGATATCTTCCATTTTAGAAGAATTGTAAAATTTGAGTATATCAGTGTTAGAAACTTCTTGCTGATATTCACATTACTTCACCTGCTTCCCTATATATATGTATATATAAATATATATATATAATCATAACCGATTTTAGTTTGGTATTGGGGTTCAGTCCTGCAAACATTATACCCAACGCCTATTGATTCTGCAGGGACGTTATGAAAGTGAGGTCTGCAGGATCAACCCCTTTATGTTTAGATCTTCAAACATTTGTAGACTGTTATCAAGCCTTCTTGTACTCGCCTCTTTGCCAAGCTACACATATTTAGCTCTTTTAATCTTTTCTCATAAATCAATCCCCTCAGCCCCTTAATCCTTTTTGTTGCTCTTCTCTAATCTCCTCCTGGTTTGTCAATACCTCTCAGTGCTGCGGTGTCCAGGACTGAACTCGATACTCCGAGGTGCCGCTGCACCACGCCAGCACGGGGAGCCTGACGCTCCCAGTCCTGCGGTGGGAGGATGCTCCAAACCCTTGGGTTTTGCTCATGTCTCGCGTGGCGAACTTTAAGCGTGGGATTGCCACGCTGCAGTCTGCTGCCTGGCTCCAAGGGAAGTTTTGGCCTCAGCGATTCCCCGATCCAGACAGCAGGTTCTGCTTCAGCATACTCTACACCTCTTCTTGGGCTACTCTACTACGTGAAGACGCACCATTCCATCCAGCGCGGCGACTGCCAGCAGGCAGTGCTGCCTGCCTGCTCCTCTTACACTTTTCTACTGCGCCCAGCTTCTGATTGACACAAAACAAGCCTCGATGGCTAAATGATCTAAGTAACTTCAACTTTTACCCTGCCTCTGCCTTCTCGTGTTGCTCTCGACTAGATTCAAAACAAACAAAAGAAAAGAAATATTTTGCCCACTCTACAGTCAATGGAAAGGTATCAAAGAAGATTCCAGAACAAATTCTTCCACTGCGGAGCAATTTTCTCCTTAACGATGCACTGACTCCACGTGCTCTGCAGCTACAGCAGACACGGGGGTATTTCTCACCGCACCCCGAGAAGCGTGCCTCTACTTTCATTTCTCACCTGTGCAAGTGGCAGAACACGGGCAGCCACCCCCCGCCACTGGTTTTTAATGCAGAACGTGACGGTGCACGTAGGTGCGACGCGCACCTGATCCGCCCCACGGCGGAAGCAAAGCGGCACCGCTCCGCAGCACGCTTCCCGCTGCAGCCCCGTGCTCTGCCGGACACCGATCTCCCCACGTGCATACCACTGAGAATCACAAACCACTGTTAGACCCAGGAGAAGAAGAGCCCTGTATAAATGCTAATAATTATTTTAGGCCTGCAAGGCCTTTTTCCCCGTTGTACAGACACGGTGCGATGGCAGCTCTGATCCGGGGGGTGTGTAAACTGTCGGGTGTTTTCCCTACACGCTCACCCCCCCCCCCCCCCCCCCTTTTTTTGATCAGAAATGCCGCTTCACCATTTCACTACCAAAGAATGTTGCGAAAAAAGAAAAATACAGGTTAAGTTGCCTTTAATCTTTAATTCATACGCAAGAACATATTGCACATGGTAAAGTATAAAGGAAGATCCAAAGTCAGCGGGTTATGCAGACGCTGCCAGACCTTCACTTTCAAAGAGACACAGCCTGGGGAATTACACAAATGGCCTTCCATTGCCCTCTTAGTTTCTTTTTATGGCAAAATGCTTTGCTTTTATCAATTCCTCCCCCTTCTATGAGTCCCAGAGGCTTAGGCAAAACAAAAGGCAGATGCGCAAAATGCACCCTTCTCCTCTGAATGGAGTGGGAGACTCGCTCCGCAGGAAAGCGACGGACAGATGGAGAATGCTCTCTCGAAAAGCGAAAGCCAGTGAGTGCAGGCGATCTTTCTGCCTGGGTGAAGGAATTCGGCCTCGGCCAAAAAAAAGGGGACAAAAAAAAAAAAAAAAAAGAGAGGGCTGCTCTTTTCAAGGCCCCATAGGCACTACCGCATTAAACTGTGTCAGGCGGAACAGAGAGAGGAGGAACACGAGTCTATTGTTGGAGATAACCAGCAAAACAAGCAGCAAAGAGGAAACGATCCTGCAGCAGGACTCTTCCAGGGAAAGGACACCAAGCCAAGTGCCCGCCTCGGCTGTGGGGAACGGCGCGTCTACAGCGGGGTTCAGACCAGGTCCGAGGAAGGATGGGAGCGACCTCCGCGGCAGCTTCCAAGCGGCGGCAGCAGAAGGAACGACCCCGGCGGCGCACCCGTCAGCCGGGGGAAGGGGCCCCAGCCCTGCAGCGGCCCCGGCCTGGCGGGGCGCAGGCCGGCGCCCAGCGCCCAGGGCTCGGCAGCCCGGCAGGCGGGAAGGAGAGCGCGGGACGGGCCCGGGCTGCCCCGCTTGCCTCTCCCGGGGCACCTGCTGCCTCAGCTCTAGCAACTGCTGCCGGCGTACGGCCGCCCCGATGGACTAGGCAACCCCGCAGCACCTTTGGCACAACAACTTTCCTCCCGAAAACAGAATTTTTCTGTGTAAGAAATCTTACAAAAGCTGCATTTTGGGGGGAAAATGGACACAAAAAGAGAGGTCTCAATATAGAAACAAAACTTTCAACACTTTCTAGAGCAAGTATTTCAGTTTCAAATTTCAAAATTATTTTTCCCTTTAACCCCTTTCAGTAGAAAAGATTACAATCTGAATTGAGTATGTTAATTTTTTTTCCAAAGGAAAGTTTTATTTATAGTGAAATAACATTTGTTTTGTGCCAATCCAAAACAAAGACAAATTTTTAACAGCCATTTTCACCTGATAAATTCGAGTGCTAAATATCCTTGCTGCAATCAAACTTAAAGATTCTTGCACTGTTTTTAGAAATTGAGACCAAGCTGAATGTTGGGGTGCAGGGGCGGAAATCCTTTGGCTGTATTTATTGTACGTTTCTAGTTTGGGTTTGTATTTTTTTTTTAATTTAGATTTTAAGAAATCACTGTGACTGCTTTTAGACTGAAAATTGAAGAAATGAAAACAGGTAGGATTTTCATACCTAAAATATTTATTTCAAAATAAAATGGCTATATTTTGCCAGTGCAGACTAGCAGAGGTTACCCACTTGGCTTTCTTCAAAATTACGTTGGATTATTTCACAGAAGAGCAGCAACCGAGGACACGGAAAGCGCACAAGTGACATTAGCCAGCATCTCGGTCTGGAAGCTCAGTGTTTGTTCACTGAGCCATGTTTTAGATAGCACACTAACCTACATTTTTTTAGTACTGGGGGGGGGGAATCCAGAAATTACTTAATTACCAAACAGCAGCACCGAAACAAAATCAAAGCAATGACAACAACTGACACAAGCAGCAAAGCCAGAACGTGGGGGGCACGTGCTGCGCAGCCCCCGCTTTCTAAGCCCTGGAATTCCACATACTGTAATGATTCCAGTGAAAATTTCAGTGGTATCATTAATTCCAGAGTATTTCTGTGGAAGCCTGAGAACAGATTATCAAAAAGGCTGCGTGTTGCACTCCACATTAGGAGTGTTCTTCTCCAGGAGCAACTGGGTGGTGAAAAAAGTACAGAAAAATGGCTCTTGTGGGTCAGACCAGAGGTCAGCAGAGCCCCGTGTCCTGTCGGCTGACAAATAAGTTCTCATTTCCCCCCCGCTTATTTTCCTCTCTTTGCTATGCAGCCTTCACAAACACCGCTCTCTTTCAGAGCCTAAGGAAAATTGTGCTGTGAAAACCTACGGCTCCAAATCCTGCTGCTGCAAAGAGTCCGGTTTGCTCAGCCATCTCCGGATCAGGCCCCAGCGAGCCCTCGCGCAGAGTCAACGCGCCGAGCGGTGCGAGCCGAGGCGTGTCCAGACGCTCACGTCCGTCCCAGCAGAAACAAGGGACCGGCGCCGGCCGGGGCCGGGGCCACCCCCGAGGTGTGACACGGCCCAGGCGCCCGGCCGGACGGGAGCATCGCCCAGCGGGCCGTTAGCGGAGGACGCAGTTCAACTCTTTGTAAGCATCTTCTGCCCCGACTGCAGCGCACCGTGTCAGGGAAGCGGGAAGGGGGGCCGCTATCGTTAGACCAATTTCATGAGAAGTTCTTTTAGAACCAGGCAAAATTCAGCTGTTGCAAAATGACATTAAGTAAGATTTTAGGAATTCCCAATTTCTTTTTTAGATTGCTAGATGCTCTTACTCATATAACTTTTGACAGCAGAGAATGAAAACGCTGTAATCAGCAGAGAAAGACGTGCAAACCGATTAAGAAACAACCAAAGTTTTCCTGCCTGCCACCTTTCAATCTTAACATGTCACTGTCTCACACGCAAAGACCTGAATAAAGATTAAATCTGTAATAATTTACTCAAAATCAGATGCTTGCACAGGATGACTGAAGTACTACCCACATGCTAATTCAGCTTGAAACATTAACTAAAACCAGTGTTAGCTCATGGTAACAACTAACATCTTGAGTTTTCTGCAAGGAGGAATGTTTAAACACTGGATTAAATTTGCACACAAAACCCGAAAGCCTCGTCGGTAGAAGTTCATATACCAGGCATCAATCTGTTGCGTAGACTCAGTCTAAATTGGAAATCTTCTCGGCTGCCATTAATCGTCATGTTAGATTGTCACTCCTCGAAAGCCGCCTTCTACCAATACATGATGCTTGCAATCCTGGAGTAACAAGCCCAGCTATCATCTACGAGGAGGCTGCCTAAAGCAAGGAGAAGCACTTGGCATCCCCACCGCAAGCTACTTCACATGAAGTAATTCGCTGAACTGTGGGAAACATCTATTTTAAATTTGGGTTTCTGCCTTTTACAAACATAACCCGTGGCGTAGGTCAGCACATAATCTCCCCATTAAAATCTATTTATACTCTGGACTTAGTCTGTTTACAAGTTACATTGGTGAGATGTACATATGGAGTAATTCATTGCACTTCTGGTCTAATACTTATCGTTCAGGGCCCAGCACAGGAAAGCAGTTGAACAAATGTTTAAGCATGTGCTGAACTTTGCACATACAGTAAAGTCTTCTTGATCCATCCAAAGGCAAGCACATCCTTAAGTGCCGCCTTGAACATGAATGTTGTCCCGAGCTGGTCCCGCTTTACAAAGAGGTCCGGAGCCTGCTGGCACTCCTGCGCACGGGGGAATGTCACCCACGTCCATGACACGACGCGAACGATGTAACCCAACGCTTGGGCACGAGCGCTGGCGGAACAGGGCCCCGGGTGAATTGCCAAAGGCACCCGAGAACTAATGGTAACTCGGGACGAGTACCACTCTCTCCAGATTTGCGGTCCCACGGTACGACCGTCAGGCTGTACTCCTACCACTTCCCTCAAATGACTTAGAAAAACAAGCAAATACAAAAGTGGGATTTCTAATAAGTCATGTCTAGAAAATAGGGGGGGAAAGACCCACCAAACCAACATGCCAAAACCCAAATCCTGTCCCCACCTTGGGTGGCAAACATCGCCAGGATACGGAAGGGGCAGCAAAGGCCATAGCCTCCAGCGGCGCTCCTAGGGCCTTAGCAGGGCTCGGCGTGCTCCCTGGGCTCCTTCCCGGCACCCACCGCACCCATCCCTGCCAGCGTCGGCCTGTGCTCGCCCCTCTCACCTGCGGGCAGTGCTTAACTTTGGTTTGGTTTGGACAACAGAAGGTAACTTAAGCCATAAATAAAAGCTCAGATTTGTCACAGCTAGTGTAAAGTTTTGCTCAGCTCCACTTTCTACATTGCTATTTTGCTTGTAAGCAGCATTCTGACACAAACTCAGAGCAAACTGTTAAGAACAAGCCAGCACATACACATGCCATTAATTTAGCTAATGAAACAGTAATGTAAACATTTTTCATTAAAAAAAAGTATCTGTGGTAACAGTGGAAGATTGAATGGAGCAGAGAACAGCTTCTACCCAGGATGCAAGGGCAGAACACTAATGATACTGGAAAGCATCGCTCTCGCTACCACACCGTGACCGGTTCCCGAAGTCAGTTTTCTATAGCAATTTGGTGTTTTGACATGCTTTATTTTAAAAGAGATTTTAAACCGCTACTTGTATTTACAAACATAAGATATTGACAGTTTTCATATGTATGTATGATTAATAAAACGTAAGATGCTGCCTCTATCTTTAAATGTTTACATTTCTGAAAGGCTGAAGAACAGCTAGTTTAAACAACGTATGTATTCTGGATAACATGGCTTTGCAAATGTTCCCTCTTTCACTGTGATACCCATTAAAAAGCATACAACGTTCCACGCTAAGAAGAATCAACAGGGAAAAAAAAAAATCTAAGCACAAGAGCTTAAATAAATTATCATCTTTGTAACTCTGCCATAAATCCCCCAGTTGGGATATGATGATTTAGCATTTGCTGCTCTGGCACAAATCCAAATGCCTTGGGTTTCTTAATGGATAAAATATTGCCTTTTCACCTTTCTGACCTTACTTCAACTTCAGTCGGAGGTGACACGAGTCTCCTGGTCTCTGCGCAGTCCTTGATGGACAGTAAGAGACAAATGCAAGAGCATTCCTTACATTACTGCAGCCCTTCGAGCGCAGGGGGACGGCTGGGCGCGAGAAGCGAGATGCCTCCTGCCAGCATCTGCTCCCCGATGGAAGAACGCTTGCGTGCATTTTCTCATCTACTGAGCAAGACTTCAGCTCCCAGAATAGGCACATCGAAAAGATGCAAACAAATCCCCTGCAATCTATAAGGAGAATACCAAATACCCTAAATCCAGAATGAAGAAAACCAAAACATCCCCCCAAAAAACAACCACCAAAAACCCAAACAGGAAGGGTCACGTATGAGCTAGTGCTTGTTTTTCCTTGTTGGAAAGAAGCATTTGCTGCTCACTTCAGAAAGAACAGTGCTTCCATCCAAGGTGAACACTTGCACAGGCTACTCAAACTGTAAACATTTGCTTTATTCATGCAGGGTTGATGCCATGGGGGAAGAGAAAGAGGAGGGAAAGAGCAGGGGAGGAGCAGCCCCCAGGAGCAGGCCTGCAGTCCCTCAGCTAACGAACGAGGTCAGCATCGCCGCCTCGGTCCCATTTCTGGGGCGGAATCCTAAACACCACCCCAGGACCCGGACTTCCATTTTGCTGTTAGAGTTTCCTCCAGTCATTAAACACTGAGAAGTGCACTGTCTAGGATAACGCTTCCCTGCACGAGTTTACTAAGTTGCTTTTCAGGAATACTGCTCCAGATACATAAAAGCCTTGCCCACTCCACTCCCTGCTTTTTCTTCAACGTTTTAAATACCGCCTGGCTTTTCAAAAGGTGATTTCAAGGCCATTTAATTGAGGAAGTCAATTCCTCAGCTAAACCATTTTTATTAGAACATTTAAGGAGTAAATCCCATAGTGCTTACATTTATCTGGTTTATCTAGCTCCCAGGGACTCAGGGAAATCTCATTTTAGGGGTTTGGTTGACTTCTCTCCCAGCTAAAATGACAAGTCTCAATGTCTTTACAAACGGTACGACGAACTCGAGACCCCCTTTACTGGGCCTTGTTCAGTTTCTACTTTCCAACAGAATCAGGAACTTCAAATTAAGCAAACCTTCTACATTTCTGCTGAGCGTAACGTTGGGCACCTACTTCACGCTTCCGTATGAACACGGATAGCACGTTCCAGCTGGCTGTTGCTGCGGTGCCCATCAGTCCTGGCAACCTGTTTTGGGGGGTAAGAGCAAGCCCGTGGCAAATTGCACAACTCTGCCTGCAATCTGCCTGCTTCAGTTAATCGTATTTCCGCCTCTGCTCTGACTATGCACGCTGGGGAGGGTCCCTTATGTTCTGGATACATGTTAGAAGTTTGTGGGTGCACAACATGCCAAAAAGATCATTGAGGAGTAAATATTCTGAATAAAACATGTTATTACACCAAGACGGAGACTTAGCACAGTACCTTCCAGGCCCAGCACTGCAGTCCTGAACAGATAAGCTCCCTATCGACACCGAAGCACAGGACCACCGAAGCAGTCGCAAAGGGAATACGAATGCAACTATTAGGGATATTTCTCTGTGTTGTCGCCTTCTCTCCATCGTAGCTCCACCCGCAAATAACGTGTCCTTGTTCGCATCTCACTGACCTCGGATACTCTCTTAATTCTGCTTATACATTCAGCTACAGCTAAGCGTGGTGCCAGAATAACGTACAGGCACGCACGTATTTGGGGCGCTGGCAACGTGACCACAGAGAGGTTTTGCTCGCCCTTGGTCTGCCTGCGGCCCCTTCTGCACGGTGCTGTGTGGTGCCCAGAGCAGACTGTGAACCTCTCGGTGGGAAGGTGGAACCACCGCTTTCCTCTGGTCTCAGCTTTGCCGACATGACCCGACGGGCGCCAGCAGCAGCCAAGACACGCCGAGAGAGAATCAACCCCAAGGCCGCGCCGAGAGGTGCGATGAAAGTTGTTCGTTAGAACACAAAAGCACGCAAACTGGGGGTCGGAAAGGCTGGTCACGCTAAGGCAGGAGAAGGCCAGCCGTTGCCAGAGGTGCGGAGCTGGGCAGGGAGGCTGAGGGACACCGCCGGCACTCTGTCCATCCCGTGGGGACGGGCTTTGTCTCCCGCGGCCGACGGACACGCACCGCCTCAGCCCGCCGCCCCCCCGCCACTGACCCGGGGTCGGAGGCACACATGCTGGCCTTGAACTCTCCGTCTGTCTCTCTGCGGTCTCCCTGCCATATTAATTACCATTCCCCTCTGCCAGGGCCAGAAAACAACCTTCACTGCATTAGTGCTAATTAAGAAGAGTGAGCTTCCTATTCTGGCTGCTTAAATCACACTCCTCTACTCATTCAGAGCAGAAAGGAGTGCTGACAATCTTATTAAAAGCAGAAGGAAACACCTCGGTCGCGCTTCGAGCTGGCAAACGAGGCCGGCAAGCTTCTGTCCTTCTGCAGGGACAGCGAAGCTGCGAGTGTCAGCAGAGGAACAGAAGGGGAGGGTGAGAAAAACAACACGTTTCCCAGGACTTGGAGATCTATACCTCAGGGAGAGATGGGGAGGGCACCCTGCTTCAGAAACATCTATATCTGAAAGCAGAACACCCAAAATGAGCATTTAAAACACAGTCCTGTTTGCAGAGTGGCAGTGTAATTCTCCATTAAAACGTGGACCCTGAGCAGCTCCAGATGATGGCTTTCCAGAGACACCAGTATCCGGAAAATACAGATTCTGATCTCTCAGTATCAGAGCAAGATTCTGATTTGCTTGAGTCACGTAAAAGATAATAAAGTCAATAACAAGGTACCGTCGCTTCCCACCGAGCTGTGGCCTGTGAAGGAAAGTCTTCCTCTTGGACGTTGTGCCGATTACGCCACTCGTGCCCTTAACCTATACAAACTCATCTGTGCGTTTTTCATCTAACACACACGGTTTCCTCTCTTTAAAAGTGATCTTGGTTAATGTGCTTGCCAGTTTTAATTAGAGTGTAATAAGAGACAGAATTAAATTATAACGGGGCAGGATCATGAAGACAAGAGTCCAATACTGCAGATAAATTGATTTTTAAGATACTAAATATCATTCTTCAGAATACCATTAGTTATCCACTTGGATACATAAGATCCAATGGAAAACAGAAATTCTTCTAAACCATCCAGGCTTGAGGGCTGGAAACTCTCATGGCTTCCTACGGCCAGGACGAGCGGGAGGTCTGATTCCGTCCTCCCGCAAGGGCTACAGAGTCCTGTACCGTCTCTCTCCCCCAAAATTCTTGGCCAACCAAAATTCCCAAGACTTAGTCTTCTTTTACTGTCAGAAAATCCAGAGAGATCCAGCAGAAAAACGTGTCTTATTCTTCTCTAGTGACTAGTCCGTAAAGTGGGTGATCATTTAAGTACTTCTATCAGGTATGCTGTTAGCGCAAGCAGAAGCAGTTTAGGCTGTGAAGTGAAAGGTTCCTACTCTGTCTGTTAGAATGTGTGTTATGAAATTCCTCTCATTTTTAATTTTTATGTTTCTAAAAAGCTAGGAAAATATTTATTAAAAGAACATTATTCATATTGCAAAGCAATTAAAAAAAAGAAAGTCTCCTTGTTGCATACGCATTAAGATACCATCTCTTATCATCTCACGACGTTATTTTTCCATGGGACCCAACTCCTACCCGTTGCACAGGACAGACTGTGTGCGGGCCGGTGCAGCTGCTGTTGCCCCGTCCTGCAAGGGCACAAACAGCGGCGTGGCTGAGCCTGCAGCCCCTGCGGTCCCAGCCCACGTTGCCAGCAGCCCTGAAAAGCAGGTCGGGAGAGCAGACCGCAACACCCACACTGACTATTACTTTTCAAGGAACAACAGTTTCTGCAAGACGTGTGGTTGTCCCTACCTTGAGTACGCATCACATGGGACTGGAGGAGACCTAGAGAGTGATCGGGAGTTTCAGTTGTCTGAGTTCAGCAACATCTGAGCCCTCAGCATCTGGTTTACACTCCTCTGGGAATGGTAGATGCGTGTTAATCACATGCTATTATTTTAATTTTTATTGCTGAACAACTTTTGCAATCAATAGAAGGCAACGTCCTGCTCTGAAAAGGATGCAGGTTAGGAGACAAGAGCAAACGCTCCGAAGCGGTGGAAAGCCCGAGATGCACAAAGCCAGACTGGTTCCATCCACAGCACACACTGGGAGCCAGTGCCCAGTACTAGACAGAGCTGATTTCTCCTTGCACCAGAGGGCTAAATCGCATTAAGTCATCCACAGAAGCATTAAATAGTTTCCTGACATTACATTTCTATGTAAGCAGTTAAAGCTGTTGCCATAGGAACACTAACAAATATCGTGATGTGTATAATTGTGAATAAAACGGACGGGGAAAAAGAAGGAAGACGGCCTACACTATCAAAAAAGTTCAGACTCCCTACACGGCGCTGCTTGTCCAAGTACGGAGAGCTGGAAGCGCCCGCAGCGCCCCGCAGCCCACGGAGGCGCGGGCTCTGGGCATCCTCTCGCAGCAGCGGCCGTTCGCCGATGCAGCGCCGGACCCAGCACAGCTCTGGCCCAGGAGAGCAGCCCTCCCGTCGTGTTTCTGCCGATGGACTCCGCAGACAGAAAAAGACCTCGGGAAAGAGAGGCTACGTTTTAATCCCGAAAGCTCAGGCCCTCCTTCCCCTTATTCCCCCAGCTTTATAAAAATAGAAAGAACACATGTTCCCATTAGTCACTTGCTTGAGGGAAGCTGTGGGGTATGTGCTGACAGTCTGAACGCTGAGCTCTAATTTGAATACTATTTGCATATTCCAGGTAGACAAAGTGCAACTGTATTAAACACGCGCACGGGGATGTACAAAGTGAGAAGCAGTCTGATGACATTTACCCGAAATCAAGCCTTTTCCCCAGCACGTTTCCCAACACGCTTGCTAGGGCCCCTCACGGCTACTGACGCCCAGCCTGGCTACTTTCAGGGAGGCTCTTAATTAAACTTCCGCTTGCCAGGAACGGTTTGTATTTGCAGAAGCGAGGACACAGCCGTCCTCATGGGAACATTAGGCAGAGGGTTTTTTCCCTCTGGATAATACCACTTGCTAGCCCCGGCAAGCAGGAGACGTTTCAAGGTAATCTGAAGGCAATAAATGTCTTTCACTGCTGTTGACTAAGCTGAATTTCTGCACGTTATTTTCAGGCATTCAGTTAGGACTAATGAGTGTCTAAAGCTCATCGTAGGTCTGAATGCGAGCCATCCCTCCTCACTGACATCCTCTTGATCTTTAAAAGCTCAGTGATCTTTGGCTTGAGCATAACCCCTGGGAGTTGAGAGGTTAAGTTTTGGGGATGCAATCAGTGTCTGAGCGAGGCAGGACAGAGCTGCACCGAGGCGATGGCAAGGCGCTGCTGGCGGAGGCAGAAAGCCCCGCGTCCTAGAGGTGCTGTGCTCTTACGCACCAGTTCTCGTCACAGGAAAGATGGTGCACGCAGAGCGGGACGCCTCACCAGCGCTCCCCCAAACCTTTGCGACCCTGTCAAGACCGATGGTCAATAGATATCCACCATCTATAGGCAGGAAAATATCGTTTGTATTGCATTTCTGGCTACCTGTTGGTCCACTAAGAATTTTCAACACAAGAAAACAAAAAATGTATCATATCAGCATATCAACACTGTTGCATACATGAGGGCAAAAATAATGATCTAGCTATTGTTTTCCCTGTGTAGGTCATGAAATATACGGGAAAGAGGCTTTTTGTTTTCTTACATTCCCTAGTAAAGAGCTCAGAACATGATTCCCCCCCCCCTTTAAATACCTGCTCATTTACAGTTATTTAATAGAGAGGACTATGGCTAGATTAGACCATAATCCATACATAAAAGTATGGAACCTAGAAACAAAATACAGTAAGTTGCTAGCATTTTAGCAAAATTGATCTAAAAATGGATACAATTTGAAAGAAAGGATCTGGAACTTTAACTTGTCTAGTCAGTGCTGGGAAAAGATTATAATTCAGCATTAATTCCTACAGAATGGCTCAAAAATACCCACGTCAGTTTGCAATACTTTATCAGAGCCTAAAGGATAGCCGTTATCTATAACATTATGCCCTACGCTTTTGCAATACAAGCATGCAGAATCTTGTATTTAGTTCCTATTCCTGTTTAACTATGCGCAAAATATATTTGTTATATATTTTACATTTATGATGTGCTGCCTCCATGTTCCGCGGTGGGGACGAGGTGACTGCATGCCCTGCCCGCCTGCGGGGTGAAACCCGGCGAGGTGGGGCACGGCTGACCTGCACGGGATGAACCCTCCTTCCTCCGGAGCTCAGCAGCCCGCGCGCCCCAGAGCATATTAAACGCTTCTGCAACCTTCCCAAAACGTTTTGGCTACTGTTGCTGAAACTATGCCTTGAATTATATGGTACAAGCACGCTGACGCAGAAGGATACGATCACGGGAACGGAAAAGCTTGTGACCTGGCAATATCTATTTACAATTATCTTTCAAAGGATGTTTTTAGCAGAATTTGCCAAAAACTGCGTTTCTGCAGGTCACAGCAACTAACATGTGATGCCTTTGGCTTTAGATTTTTTTTTTTAATAAGTGGTTTGCCAACCACAGGAACAAAAAAGACAGAAAAGGATGCACACAGTCATACGAAAAGTGACTGGCACGTAGGAAGCCAAACAGCTGGGAAGATCCTTCAAGCAATCAGAAAAATAAATCTCTGTCATTCGGTAACAGACCTCAGTGCTCCAAGCTAAAGCTTAGCAACTTCTGGTTTGGGATTATAGCATCATCAGCCAGAGATCAATTTATCACCGAGGAACAGGGGTAGGGATATTTGCACAGGAAAAACAACTGATTAATTGTAATGAAAGTAAGAACATTAGACACTGCTAAGTTATTAAGAAAGTGTAATGGGCTAGATGGACATTTGACCCTATACGGTTTGAGCCTTCTCCTATCCTCCCAGTAAGAAGGAGCTTCCTCCCTTTGTGGCTTTGTTCTACATCCATCCTCAAAATTATCTGACATTTTTCCCACCCTAAGGATTTTTTCCCTGTATGAGTTTCATTGAACAGCATTCTTCCACTCCTGTTCAGTGACCCACTGGGAGCTCCAAGGAGAGCCAGTGCAGAAGTTCAGGCAGACTGTGTTTTCGGTGTACCGATTACAATATATATAAAATAATATTTTGTACAAGTTCAGAGGGAATAATTAAACATTGCTCTCAGCTCTTGGCAGTGACTTTTACAAGACTGTGTAATGAGTTATCGCATTTTGACCTTTACATCCAACTCACCTTCTGTGATTTGAACACCGTATAAGCAAAAATAACGCCAAGAGTACTAGAAGATAGGCCTGGGTTACGCCGTCAGATACTGCGGATAAATGAAGGCAAACATCAGGTAGCCGTACAGGAAGCAACCGAACTACTTCCTAGTGTTGGATTTAATAGCAAATTACCAAAGAGACACTACACATTACTACAATCTGCACATCAAACCAGGCAGAAAGCAACCTGCAATTATACAATTAGACTGATACACAAGCTTCCCGCTAGTGTTTATTTCTGCTGCCAATCATGCTGCTTACTGGAAAACAAGGGCTCTTAGCATCCATCGTGCCTCACACTTTTTCTCCTCTACGCTTTTCCATTTTGAGGGGCTTTACTGATCACATCTCGCCCCTTTAACATCCTGATGAACCCTTCTTTAAGGGTCCACCTTGCCCAGGTACCTTTCAGCTGTACTGAAACCCATCTTTATGCGTGGTGCATAATCTATCCCAGCAGCAACTAGCTGCCTGGAACCTGAGAATAGGAAAGAAGGGACAAATAAATGTTTATTATTAGCTGATGAAGGCAGCCAATTGAAACCTAACAAAACCCTTAATTTCATATGAAAATTATTAAATGACTATCATTTAACTATGCTATGCCCTGACAAAAACCATGAAAGGTGAATGCAACTAGGAGAAGTCTTTGTATTTGAGCTTGGTTTCCTCATAATATAGTGCCTCTAAATGACTAAATGTTGAGCCCATCTCGGATACTTCAAATAGGTCTGCTAGCTCAGGTTCAACGCACGTGTGATCTCTCAGGCCCCTGTGATAATTTATTTTTCCCACCCTATCTTTAAGCACAGCTGTTCAGATGGTTAGACTTTCTGTGTCTCTTGAGCATCATTCACTTACACATACCTATTACAGCCTAAATGCTGTGAGCTGGATGCCTTTCCGTAAAGTAAGCCTGTGCACCAAATTGATTAGCTAATTCTGTACGGCAGATGCTATTTATACAGTACAGCTAGTCAGCAGAGCTCCGTACCCAAACATACATTGAGCTGCCGGGGTACAGAGCAATCCTGAACAGCCATTGTATCACACTGCGTCCGTATGAGAAGGAAGTTTCTCATCCCCGTCCCGCCTGTCTGAACAGGGGCAAGCAAGTAAACGAGGGTGCACGCCCAGTCGCGAGATCGCCGTTTCATCGGCGCGGGCAGCGGATGCGGAGCCTCGCAACAAACCGGGAGGCGCAGTCTGCCCCGGGTGCTGGTGGCAAGGGAGCGGGCTACCTGGACGTCGCGGTGGTCGGTTACATCAGCCAGAAACGCACGTACCACAGCGAGAGCTTTACATATTTTGTACATATACGCAAATAAAATTTCTGATAATAATTCTCTTTTCACAAATTATCTTGTTCAGATTTCTGGATTTCATTTAGCTTTCCTATCAAATCTTACCAGAAAAGAGAGGCTTTCGTTTCCCAATAAATGTTGAGAGATTTCTCTCAAAAACATTTGCAGCATTTAGCAGCTCAAATCTCAGTGACTCATGCACACATTTTCTGGAGCCCACATTTTGTGCTGGTGGTAAATGATTCAGATATGTGGAGGCACCATAGCTTAGAGACATGGAGTGGCATCTGCAAGAGCTCGTGTGGTATCGCCCTGGCAGCACGGGCTGCGAGCGCTGAAGGGAGAAATCAAAGCATGAGTTACAAAATCTGCAACTCATCTACTTGCTCGGGCAGCCGATGCCATGGCTGCGAGATTCAGTTTGCCCCGATTCGCTCCTTCCCATCTCATGAGATCAGCTTTCTAACGCTTCCCCCTTGCACATTTAAATCCTGGAGGTTATCTCGCTGTGCTGGGGGATCGCCAGCTCCTGCAGACGCTCGCAGATTAGCGGACCTACTATTAGCAAATTGGAAATTTCTTCTGCTCCCTTTCCTCCGAGGAGCGCACGCTTACTTTTACAGAGGAACCGGCCTTCCTTTCATACATCTGTCAGGATTCCCATTCTTGACCATTTTTTATGACAATTAAAACACTTTAAATCGTCACACAGTATTCTAGCTTTTGGAAAGCATATTCAATGTAAACCGTTAAAAAGAGAACACAAGGTCCCAGATTCCCTTACTTGGAAGAGCTAGTCCGCGTCAGGAGAGCCAAATATCTGCTCACAGCAACGCGCAAGTGCAGCGTTCCCATCAATGGCAAAATCAGCGTCCAAATAACACACGTGCAGCCAGATTCAGAAAGCACCGGGACACCCAGCGGTTGGTTACGGGGTTTATGGACCAGCTGGGGGGTGGGGGTTTATTTCATCGGGATGGAAAATTCACGTTTGACTTACATCACAGAAAAATTGTACCAAGTTATCAACATTGAGGATCTTGGCACCAAGGAGCAGTTGTTTCAGGAAAGATCACTTGGCACACAAAATTATTCCACTTTATGCACTGATCTGAGCAGATTTGTTGCCTAACAACTAGGAAGTCCTTAGTCTATAAACCACTTAGGAGTGAAAGCAATCTTCTTCTAATGAATAAAAGCCTTCTATAAACTTGTGTGAGAAGACAGCGATTCTCTGCTGCTGATACCTGTTTGAGCTGTGCCACACAAGGCACTTCAGAATTTTTGTTTGGACTTCAGCTCGAGAGCTTTTCTCCAAAGTAGGAAGAGGAGGAATGTACCACGTCACCATTTCGATACCAAAAAAATTGTCTAGCTGTCATTGTACAAGGGTTTAAGAACAAGTCAAATTCAAAACCAATCTAACAGGCAACGCTTTACAGCACTTTAGAGTCAAGACAGTAATTTGCAACGCCGCCTAACTGACCGACTCGGGAAACACTTTAATAAACAGAGTAGGATTAGAGCAATATCCAGAGTCTCTAAACTTGGAGCACCTGCGCAGTAAACGTTCACTTTTCTTTCTTGCTTTCCCAGAAACTCCACAAAGTTATAGGTAAAAGGTAAAACATGTATTTTTTCACTATGTAGAACTTTTGCCTGAAACACCACAATAAAACTATTCAAACAAGATTTTTCTTTTTTTGGCATCGCTGGTGGGACTGAGAGCCCCGGTGGTCTCTCAGGACTATCACCACAACGATCCCTAGAGAGCACATTTAGCATTTCTTGCAATCTGCATCTTGGCAGAAATTCTTTTATAATGCGATGCAACATTTGGATTTACAAAGGAAGCTACATCATATACCAGTTTGGTATTAAAATGAAGCCTTTTTCCTCAGGGGTCAGGGGGCCAGCAAGACCTCCATCTAAATTTTCAAAGTACGCGAGGATTCAGCTGTGCCTTTTGCTTGTCAAAATAAATACGGGATTAAAACTGACGGCTGTCCTGGAAATGCACGTAACACTGCGATAATCCAAACGCCAGGTCGCCCAGTGGACAGGCTGCCGGCGTACCGCCAGCAGCCCATCCGCCAACCTATTCACCTCTCTGCGGCTCAGCCCGCGCGTTTTCTCACTGTTACCCTTCCGATTCTCTCCCCGACCCTGCCGGGGGGGAGCGAGTCAGCGGCTGCGTGGTGCTTAGACGCTGGCTGGGGTTAAACCACGACCCCTTCCCAGGGTCCTGACCAGGATCCGCACGGCTTCGCGCTTCCGACTCGCAGCTCCTGCAGGTCGAACCCTTCAAATGGTATGGCACTTTCTCACCGGGCAAAGAAAATTTTCTGTATTTAAGAGACATTTAGTAGGCTGCAAACAAATGGATCAAATTGTGCCCTTCCACTTTCAACATAATCTAAGTAGAAAGCACTTACCATCAGCGCACAAAGAGCTCAGCCATGCTGGAGAAGAACAGT
Organism: Platalea leucorodia; assembly: GCF_965183815.1. Lineage (NCBI taxonomy): Eukaryota > Metazoa > Chordata > Aves > Pelecaniformes > Threskiornithidae > Platalea > Platalea leucorodia. The sequence goes on along the minus strand of NC_138830.1, from coordinate 56,940,234 downwards.
GCAGCAATAAGTGCAAAGGTAGAAAATGGAGGATGCAGATTATAAAATTCAGTCACATTTTAAAATTTTCTGCTACAATAATTCACTTTATGTAGAATTAATGTGGCTGATTGAACGTTTGTGCTGTAATTTACTTATAATTAACATTTTATGGTGAACAGATTTCACCATCTCCTTCATGCTGTGAACTCCAAGCCATAGGTCAAAAATAGAGATGAAACAGATAAGCACAAAATATTCTCACTGAAATATTAATGAGATTTTAATTTACTATTTTAAAAATACATCTTTCATCAATGCCTGTATATCAAATCATTATTTTAATTTTTTTTACATTGTATTAAAAATATAATGAACTTTCCTAACTGGTTGAAAGACCCTGAAATCTCTCTTGTGAAGAGACAGCTCAGGGGAACAAAAAGGGCCAAACATTCGCAGCTATCAAAAATCTCACACGGTGGTTGGATAAGAGTCGGCTTAAACTGAACATAATACCTTGACCATCAACCGACTAAAACTGCGGCTCTCTGGTCTCACAGACCCTGTGGTCCAGTAAAGAGATGCTATTCTTCCCGCTAGGATCTCCCTTAAAAGCATCAGGTTAGTGTCTAAGAAAATACAACTGCCACAAACTCCTTAATGTGTTTCAACAGAAGTTGTTGCATTCACTGTTGACATAAAATCTACACAAGGTGTTGCTTTGAGCAGGCATTCTTGTCTTTTAAGCCACTCCTGGCTAAATTTGAAACCCTCCAGAACAAGGCTCTACCATTAAGAAAGACACCATGAGTCAGAGGAAAAATACGCTTCTTCATGGTCTAGGAAGAAAGTCAGAAGAAAACTTGTACAAAATCTCAAATGCAGTCACAACGTGTATTTAAAGCTGTCTTTCCTATTACCCAAAGATGACAGACCACATCTGAATAAATTATCAAGTCATCTGCAATTCATACAGTTTCCTATATTCCAACGCGCTATCAAAGAGCCAGGGGAGGACATTCCCGGAATGGTCTGGTGACAGAGAATGAAGATATGGGATGACAATGAAAAAGTCAGCAGAAAATCATAAGTCAATGGAACTATTTTATGCTCTTTACTTCCTAGCCTGCACCAGTCCATTCAAAAGGCTCATTGGAATTTCAAATGAAAAGCTGAATAATACAAGCATTATAAATCTGTTACAAACAAACCTAAAATGCATCAAGAAAAATATACATGGAATTTTCCTTCTTAAATTGTGCTGTTTTTTCCTACAGGGTTGTTTGCTGGGAATCAGCAACTATTTGTTTTTAGGGAAAGGCTGTCTTGTCTTTTCTTTTTTTTTTACTTATTTAAATTGAAGGCCAGTGCTTGCCTGTCTCCTTGGTCCCTCTCCAGCTTGAAGAATGGAATCCAGACACCTTTCAGGTTTCTCTCCACAGCTATCGGCTTTTTCTTTTTTTTTTTTTTTTTTTCTTTAAAGACATTACAAGTGAAAAAATACGTTATTTACCCGTGGGAGAAATCTCAAGAGAAATCAAAGCCTGAGCTTACTGCGGCATCCCACCACAGAATGACTCCTAATAGGAAGTTTAATTCTTATCTGCAGAAAGTAAGACCTCGTGGTAGAACAGCGACAGGAAGGTGATTTCTGATGGGTCCCGATACCCCCACGCCCCTGTGGCACGGGGGCAGCACGCGGGTCTCTTTCCAAAGTTGTTCTGTAAGACTGGTTCATACAAATATCTCTGCTGACGATTAGAACTAGTCATTAGAAGTCCTTTAAAAAGAAAATAAACCCTTAATGTTTCCTTTGAAGTAAACCAATTCAGACCGTTTTTAGGAATAACGGAACAAAAAAATGTAACGTACAAACTACCACCAGCATCTGAGTGGGGTGAACGTATTGCTTCTGAGAATAGCAAGAAAAAACCAAAGTTATGAGAAGATACTTAATACTATATTAACGGCTAAGACTTACATAGCATTTTTGTTGGTTTTGTTTGGTTGTTGTTGTTTTTTTTTTTTTTACCATTTTTCATTGTCAGAATGAAAAAAAAAAATCCACCAAACCCCAAACACGATGCCAGGAAAAAAACCCAAAACACAGCCATTGAATACTGAACCAAGGATTCCAAACTAAAACGTTATAGCATATCACCCACAGAAATCCCCGTAGAACTTCTGGACTTCTCAGACGCTGCCAGACAACAGGGCCACGCACGTTAAGCCAGAACGCTACGTTATGCTTTGGGAAGCCAAAGCGATGGCAGCAAGAGGAACAGATGACTACCCGGTGGAGATGTGCTCATGACCCAACAGCGTACAGAGCTGCTTTGTACGCCGGCCCCGAGCACGGCAAGGGGGACGGCGAGTGCCGGTGTTAGACCAGGACAACGCAGCTGCCTTGAGGCTGAAGAAAGAGCTGCTGAAGCAGACAAAGTCAAGCAGTTGCTTAAAAAATAAAATTAAAGGATTGCAACATGGTAGAGGTCTTCATCCCTTTGATGTCTTACCTAGTGCTGATATGCCACTGAAGCTATATGGACTCATCTTTCAATGAAGTATTAATGATGAGAAACTATTCTGACAGATGTTATCTCTGCACTTTCTCATGCCCAGGACCTCTGTTACCATTTTCTAAAACATAAGATTTTTTTTCCAGAACATCAACTAGGCTTCTACTCAAATATCGGGCTAAATCTTGGGAGACTGGCTTCCACAGGCATCGCTCGAAGAAAATCTGAATGCAAAATCTGAATGAGAACCTTACGTTCTAACCACCGAATCCCACAAACATCGTTTACTAAGTACCAAGTTCACCTGGACGAAATGTTAGTTACGGCTGAAACGCTGGGGCTGCCCGACAGAAGGGGCCAGAGCCAGAGCATTCGCTGGGAAATTCAGGCACGGTCTGCGATGCACCAGCACCGCCCTGTTCAGCTGGCGGCTGCCACCCTCAGCTGGGGCGGACAGGACTCCTGCCCTGGCTCCGCTGGGGAGCGGGGCAAGACATCCTATACAGGTATTAACACAGCTTTCTGCATCTGAAGGAAACAGAAATGAAATAAATATACAAATAAACAAGCCCTTCAAAGATAACAATGAAATCTCACCAGTTGCAGCACATGTCCACTCAGTCTCTTTTTTTTCCTAAGTGCCTTTCCTTAGTAAAAGCCATCAAATATCATTGCGATTAGTATTAATTTTTTTTAGCTGCATCGAAGAATTAAAGCAAGAGAAAGGGAAGGCATGGAAGAGAGAAAAGGAGGGAGAGAAAGAGAGAGGTTAAGCTCAAAGGCAGAGAGAGCGAAATGGACCAGATTATACAAAATTAAAAAGCAAATACGCGCAGACAATTTGTGCCGAGTGATTGCAAGCAATTACAGTCCAGCTTTTCTGGAGGGAAAATTGGGGAGGGGGGGGAGAAGGTTATTTCAGCTTAAAAGGAGACTTTATTCATTCCTGATCAGCTTCTCCTACTATTCTCTCTTTTATTCTTGGATATCAATTTAAAAAAAAAAAATCACCCTTCAGATGTTACATATCTAACCCTGGGAATCCCACCCCTGGGCAGAGAGGGAGGATTTCAGCTTCCAATCGGCTCTTTCTATAGCCCTGAAAAAGCAATTTGCTCATAAAGGATAAAAAAAAAGGCGGGGGGGGGGGGGGAAGAAAAGGAGGGCAAAAAAGGAAAACCACAACAAGGGCACGCGTTTCTCTTGGAGGAGAGCTTCAATTTTACTGTAATTGTCTGAAGAAGAGCTGCTTTGATCTGCAGAATTATTATTATGCTTCGAATGCCTGCCTGCTAATGTCACAGCTGTGCTTTGGCACGAGCACACCGAGGGGGACCAGAGGCTAACCTGGGCCCTGCCCCGGTGCGCGCCCCTCTCCCCGGCTCCTTTGTGTCTCTCAACTTTGCTGCAGGAGCACCCACGGCAGCCACCGCCGCCGCGGCTCCGCCGCCCGGGGCCAGGGGCTCCGCGCACCCGTGGAGCGGCGGCACGGCTCGCGCTCAGCCCCCTTCGCTTGGGAGGCAGAGATTAAAACGCTGAGGTTGCCTCCCTGTAAGGATCAGGAGAGAGGGTTTACAGCAACATATTTTCTTGCTGTTCGGTCTCGCTCAATGCCTAGCTGAAGCAATGGGAAGAAGGCTTAAGGCCTTTATTATATTTCTTGTCTTATGTCACTACCCATTACTGTTGTGAAATTCTTTTATTTTCTTAAATTACAACTAAATAATCTCCAGTGTTTGAAACGCATCTCCCTCCCCCCCGCCCCGAAGTTAGCCAAATTTTGCTGACAGCAGATGGAAAGCAGCAGCCTCAGACCACGAAGCTGGTGGCAGGAGGCCACGCCACGCGGGCGTCCCAGCACAAACCCAGGAGGCACGTCAGCGCGGGGAGCAAAAGGGATCCCGGGATTTTCTGTTCTGCAGCAAGATACAGAGCCGTGTAAGAAGGAATACCACCGCCTTCACCTTCACCGCGGAAGCTCCAGCTCTTCCCACTAAGTTTTAATGCAGTTCCCTGAATATTAAAGAAGTCCCACTGACGCAGCAGAAGCATTGGCCACTGCGGCCCCCCTTACTTCTGGGGACCTGCAGTCTGAAGTTGTTTGACTATGACTTTTTTTTTTCCCCCCTTCATTTTTATAAATCAGGTTTAGGGTGACTGAGATATTCTGCGTATAACGGCATCTTTTCTTTCCAGTTCTTTCATGACTGGGGCCAGAACCTTAATACCATACCGTATTGGTACCTGTGTCTTGTGAGCTACTTATATTCAGATAAAAGCTTTTAGAAAATATGTCTATTTAAGAACATTCTCAGAAATTATTATTTCTAATTATTATTTGAAAATAACCATATTTAATGATGAATTTTTTCAAATTCCTCATTACGCAAAGCCCTCTTCTGAAGTCCATATTTGACTACCACCGCATTGGGGAGGTCAGCTTCGAATGCCCCGAGACTGATCTGGAGAAGCCCCAAGCGCCTGTAACCGGGCGAGCCCAGAGGAGCGCAGACCCTCGGACCGACCGACCCAAGGCAGTGCCGGCTGACCCCTCAACAGCGAGGCAAAGACAGATGCAGCTTTCAAAATCAGGCTGCACCCATTCGGCTCTACAAGGCTCCCGAAGGACATAAAAGCAAGGAACATCAAAAATACCTTTTAATGCATCCGAGCGTCAGCTATTTAAAGTACAACGCTTTATGAACTACGCCGTCTCAAAGCAAGACCAGTATCCCAGAAACTTAGGATTTTCTCTCATCAACTAATGTATAACTCTTCTCTCCAAAGCTGCTGACACCTAACTGGAGGTTTGCTGCCACCGACCAAGGCCCGAGTACCACTTATTGTCATCCGAGGGATCCGGTGTGCAGGTGGTCGCGCTGTGGAGAAAGCAGGCTTTGCACCCTCATCTTTCTCTATCCGGTTTACTTCAAACAGCCCAAACTCTGCTCTGCAAAGAGCTGGCATTTATGTTTGAAGAAGGAATAATTTTTTTTAAATCAAATAGTCAGAGGAGTTTTTTCTTCAAATGCAAAATTTCTTATCCACAAAGCTGAATTTTGATGCGTAGCAGAGCGAGCATTCAGTCACTGCTGATGAGAGATTGGCGACCAAGTATTTCTGCAACTCACTAAAAACAGAATAAGAATTTTGAGATTTTACAGCTTTTCCGTGAGCAAAGCACTCTATGACTAGAAAGTTTTCAAGATAATTATGATCTTAAAATCTTCCCATTATTATACACAAAAATAATATTTTGTGTAAGTAAAGGTTTCTAAAATCATATTTGTACAATTTTGCTCTGCTTGTATAGAGTCAGAGTCCCGGTAACTGGCAGGCTGCCTTCACATGAAGAAGTCTATGAAAAATGGTACAAATAATTTTTTAAAAAGTCTCTAACATCTTTCTGAAATAGTTTGTCTGTAAAATATGCAGCATGCACAAAATACAACGAAAGGTGGTGTGACACAAACAATTTATCGGCATTAGTCTGGGATGAGCCACATAAGTCACGCAGGGCTTCACTACTCATAAGTATTGCCGTCATATCAGACTCATCAATAACGCCTTTACTCTATTGCATCCTAGCATGAACTGTGTATCTGTCTGAACTATAAACATATACAATTTTTCAGTCAAAAGAGTAATAGGGAAATAGCTGGGTTTCACTCATTTTGTGTTCTCCAGGTAGTAAAATAGACGCATACTTAATGTACATACCAAAAAGCGCAGTGCCAATAAGTAGAGAGAGTCATATTTCCGAGTTAGTTTATAGATGGCTATATTTTATGGCTGTACCGCTAAAACCATATATGCATGCATATAAATATAGATAAATATCTGTAAAGTCAGAATCTGCACACGTGAAAGAGAACTGGATAAATGCAAGACAAAGTACATGATTAAAATAATCCTAATTTCTATATACAATTATGAACTCTTGACTAAAATTACTACTTAGAAATGAGATCTTGAGGTTATACAGTGTCCTCTCATACTGATCCTAGAGGTTGCTATTGGACATTGCTCTTTTGCTTTATCATTTTGCTAATTGGTCATTAAGAAGTCTATAATTCTAATTCTGCCTTTGCCGGCAACACACTGTGGGTCAGCAAGTAAATTAATCTACCTCTACACCTCAGTTTCTCCAACTGCAAGACAGGGAAACACATATCCATCACAAGGTCCTGTAGGAGTTAATCTGTTAATGTTTGTATCAATCAAGTTGTCAAGTGCTATTTAAGTGCTTATTATTACTCATACAATAATTCTCTCCTTCAGGGCTCCGTAGGTTTGTAAATGCCTCTCCTCTCACACACTTGAAGCTCTTTTGGGGCAAGGAGATGATCTGGATTAGGGGCCGATCAAGCACATCTCTTCGTAGGTGGCCTCAGAACACCAAGCGCTCTGGAGCAAGGCGGACCAAGCATTCCCGACATTTTGCTCCCGTGCTGCAGAACACTTTGCCCTTTTTGTTTCACCACAACACCTTTGTCAGCTGCGCTCTGCACTGGATCAGGGAACTGATGTAGCTTAAAGGCATAGCTGTATCTTCTGCCCAAGTACCGCTACACGCGTAAGCTCGCACGAGCATCCTTCCCACAAGGCAAGTGTTAGGCAAGGGTCTTCGCCTACCTTCAGCCTGTTCTTCCTGTGCAGGCCCCCCTTTTGGCCTGGAAATCATTAGGCGCAAACTCTGAGGAGGTGTTCTGTTCATCCAGAGCACCACTCGCTCTGACTGTTCCAGAGAAAAACTGCTTATTCAGGATGCCTGCCTCTGAACCATCTTGGTGAGCAGTCCCGCTGCGGCACGTGCGCTCTACAGCTGGGCAGGAGGAGGGACAGACCTTTAGTCCACATCTGCGATACCCTCGGAAGCCCCGTGTCTGCCCTCAGTATATCAACTCTTGTATATAAGAGTTAGTGCTCTTTAGCTGTACGACTCTTGTCTATACAGAAGGCGTGCTGCATTCAAGGCACGCGTTAGCCAGGACTCCTGGAGCCTGCGTGCATTGGGAGCTCCTTTGGAAAGTATAGTAGCTCTTCTTCTAGTCTTCTCATAAAATGAATTCTCTCTGCTGGCACCAGTGAAGCTAAATACAACTTATAAAATATTGAGCAGATCTTCATGAGGAATGCAACTAAAAAAAGTGACACTTTAATTATCATCTTTATGCTCCAGAAATATCCCATCAATATGAGGAGCAGATAATTCACAGCACCGTTTCAACCACTCTGCAGAATCAGGAGATACTGGCGCATCATCCATGCCAGGCGTGCAAACATTAGTGCTATGTATCTATGTATGCAGCCGGTAGTTATTTATCAATTGTTTATGCATACACTTATTTATGAATTTATTTCATTTCTAAACATTTATATTGTAGAGCATGAGATGATAAATTCCGAAAAACACGGCCTCGCAGAGTATGACCCTCCTGCCTCGCTCAGCCGAGAAGGCCCTCCCTCGCGCAGGTGGGCTGACCCGCGCCTGCCAGCCATCGCTTGGGAACTCAGCCCAAAGCACTGAGATTTTGGGAAGAGCAGAGTTTTCAGCAAATCTCTTCCATGTGATTTTCTGCACGGCGGTCCTGAGCAAATCAGTTCTTCCAGCCTCTAGAGAGGCGTTTAACGAGTCTTTTGCCCACAATTGATCCTTCGGAAATGAGTGAGATTCTGTGGCTCCTAATGTGTCAGCAAATTATGTAACTTCCAAATTATTTTCGTATTTTCAAAATAAGCTGTGCTATGTGCAAAACTGCAAATCTCTCAGTAAATCACATGATAAATAAATAAATGTCTCTGCATAATTACTTGTTAAATAGCTCATTTTCCCACTGTTCCAGCATTGACAGTCAGCCGCCTAAACTCAAAGTCCATCAGTTTCAAAGCAAGACCTTTAGCAGGATTTTTTTTACCCCAGATTTCTTTGCCTCCCTACCCTCGAGTCTGTTTTCCCACAAGTTTTTAAGTAAAACTCCATTTTTCCTTTAAATGTATATTTCTTTATGTTTTCTCAATGCAGCAAGCATGACAGAGGCAAATGGCATTAATTAAACACATGGCTGGACGTGCTGACTATATATATATTACCAACATTTCACTCTCCTACTGTCTTCAAGTACCTCTTGCTATGTGCTACATGGGTAAAATAGCAGAACAAATGATACAGTATATTCTGCTAGGTCCAAATATACGTCTGAGCACGTCGGTACGGAACGCAGCGTACTAAGTGGCGCTGGAACGTCAGTGATTCACTGACAGGCACCTGTTAACGAAGCAGCAGAGAGGCTGTTTCGTCCTTTGCGTTATACTCCACTTTCCAAAGACTCCTACCATTCGTAGGATGGTTTGTGTGTCGAAAGACACGACTTGGGCGCAGTCCTCCAGTTCGGACAGTGCCGAGGTTGCCCCTGGCTGAAGGCGGATGCTGCAGGGCCGGGCGCAGCCGGGCGCGCGGGCCCTCCTCCGGAGCTCGGCCGCGCAGACCCAGCCAAGGACGGGCAAACTTCTCTGTCGTTTGTTTTCCTTATCTTTCTTTAAGATTAAGTACGCATTTTAAACAGCATCCTGACTATATCTGAAATCAACAGTTGTAATAATTTTGATCTTTTTCATCCTCTTGTATAGTCTAGACCTGAACCACCCCTTGGTTTGAGTCTGAGATTTCTGCCCCCAACTTTCTAAATTTATTTATTTCTTCTCTGAAATAGAGCTTTTCTGCTAGAAGCTCTGCCAGCTCAGTGGTTTTTCTTCACTTTCAAGGGTATTTTATTTATTTTCTTCACTTTTAGCTACAGAAATCAGCAAGAACAAATTTCTGTAATGAGCCTTAATAACAGTTTCTCCCATAAAGTTACCTATTTATCTCCTATTGTAGTGGTTTAGAAAGCACGAAAATGATGGAAAAATATAGGTGTAGTGATAAATCTCTGGGACTGATAGTGAATAATTTAAAATAGTCTTTATCCATGGGGGCGATGCTTGGAACCCACCCACTCTGTGTGAACCTTCCCCAGTCACTCAGGCTCCTCCTTTCGTGATACAGTAATATCCTCTCCACACAGACAAATAAAACTCTGTTTATCTAAACCTTTTAATCCAAATCTGTTCTATCTCTCAGCCCGTATCACTTACCCAATAGCTACCACCTTTATCTGAATGTTTGTGATGTCCTGGATCATTCTGGATAAGCCGAGCTGCTGAGGGAGCACACGCACGACACAGGCTGCCAGCCACGTTTCGGAAAAGCTCACTGACCCCACAGGAAGAAGGTTTTAAAGTTATCATCGGCAAAGATTTTTCTGTCGGTATTTCCCTCGTACACATTATTTAAGCAAACTAGAGGCAGCGGAAGAGCAGAGACTAGCTTTTTTTTTTTTGCCCCTAACCAGCAGGAACGACACTATTTTGAGACCGAGCCTTAGCTGCGCACACTGTGCTGTCCACAGCAGCGCTCCCCCTTCCCCTCCAGCGCAAACACAAAATGGGATACAACACTTCACTGTAAGCATAGCAAGACTCACCCTTAAAGCAAGCTCCTTGGGAAACAGCTAGAGATTGATTTTGTGTTTTGTACAGCACCAGGTACACCCTCAACACCGACAGAAGCGACGTCAGCATTTTGTTCTTAATTATTTATCCATTTTTAATGGCGGTGAGAAACAAACATCACAAGCGCTTTCTTTGCTCAGAAGACCCTGATGCAGAAAAGGATGAAAACCAGCCTTTCTTTTGCCCTGGTTCTTTATTTACAGAACCATCTGCATGCAGTTGCGGAGTCCGGTTGAGCCCCATCTATATCCCCCTTTCCCTCCAGCGCTAATTAGTAATGCAATCCCACAAAGAGTGAAGTTGCCCGAAACCTCCCCTCACTCACAATGATTTATGTTCAATTTGTACAAATGGAGAAAATGAGATTTCAAATTTCAATGCCATTTCTGCAATGAGGTGATTAAAAGAGAGAGAGGTATTGCGTTCTACTGTATAGAATATTGATCCCACTGCTATTTTCTTTAGCAATAACCATTAGCTCAGTATTATTTGCAAACCTCTAATGTGAACCTGGAGATGTAATTTACATTTGTGCTTTACTTATTTGCTTTAACAAAACAACACAAAAGCTTTGGGTCTTTCAATCTATCCTTATTGTCAATAAAATTAGCAGTTCATAAAAAAATTAATGTATATGCAAAACCATCACTCCCTTGTAAACTACACGGAGACTGTAAATGTTGCTCAGAACAAAAGGGAGATAAACTATTAAAAGCCTCTGGCCATTTAACAAATTGAATACCAAACGAATTAAGATGGAGTTCCCTTTTGTCCCCTTCTTTAATTTCTGGGCCCCTGGGAGCCCGCAAAAGTTTCCGAAGTACCGGGAGGTTTCCCCCAGGGAGCGCGGTGCTGACAGGGGGTGTCTGACGGGGACACAATGGGCACGGGGAAGCACACGCTTCTGCTCACAACCGGTGCCGCGGCTGTTGCCGTCGCGGGAGTCGCCCACCCCAGCCTTTACAGCAGGAAGCACAAAGCGCACACGCGTGCATGGGCACACACGGGCACACGCGTCCGGCATGCAAATGCTTCTGGGGAGGAGGCCAAGAAAGAAAAAGTGAGAAGAAAGAGCGTAATCGCGGAATAAAAGAGGACGGCGCTCACGCCGCTCGGGCGGCCGTTTGTCAGCCCCCAACCCTTGAATAAGACAAGGCAGTTCCTCCCATCGTGCTGCTGCTCCCTGCAAAACATCAGCTGCTTCTGCTGCCTGGCAGAGTTTAGAAGATGAGAACAAGGAAAGAAGAGGGAGAAAGGGGGGGGAAGAAAAAGCTAATGACCCATAATTGCCATGATAGTGGAATAGGGCCCAGGCAGCTGTTTTACATTCCCGGTATGTATAGTATGCAAATATCTACAAAGGGCCGACACAGTTTCTCTATTGTGGATCCTGAGGGTAACCAAATTAGCCTTTGGCAACCATGGTAATTGGGAGGTGCTGTTCCCATTAGGAGTCCTGCAAATTATGAAGAAAAATGGACCAAAGGCTTTGTCACAAATAATAATACCGAGAAGAAAAGAGCAGGCGGCCGTCTTTGCTTTGCTTTTCTTTCTTTTTTTTATTTCTACATTGTGTTGTTAATATCTCTCTGTTTAGTAATAAGAAAACAGTCCTCGGTGCCCTGCTGGACCCTCCTGGGCTTTCCATAGCAATATTAAGTTCTGGGGAATACTAAACATGGGACAGCAACATCAGTTGCAAATTCCCCAAGCAGAAGCCTCACGACCAGACATTGTATTCAGTTAGACAATGCTGCCTCTGCTCTACGCTGCTTTTAGCTGTGTGAATCAGAATTAGGAAGACAAAAAACCCTTAGCTAGTACTCGTATTTGCATAGGACAAAATAGGACGCGGAGCGCCAGCTAAGTTTTTTCTCCCTAACTTTGATTCACGCAGCTAAATACAGATTTGTTCTATGAATCACCCAACTTTGCTGCACAAGAGGCTACGTTTTCCACTAATGATTTGAATCTGTCTTTCACTCTGCCTGCCTTCTTTGATCGTCCCATATTTCTCAATTCCAGCATGCAGAATACTGTTCAATTGTTGTGATCTGCCAAAAAATTCACAACTGCCAACTTTTTGAGTGGAGCTGTGACACCGTAAGTCAATGCCAAAACCATTAAAGGCTTTTGTCTTTAACTCCCCCGAGAGGGGAGCTCGCCACCTCCATGCACTCTCCCGGCGGAGAGCACAGGTGAGCTTGCAGCACCAGTGGCACGACAGCGAGAGCAGGCCCACGTGCTCCGTCAGTCGGGTCAGGTCCCAGTCACAGTCCTGGAACACGGCACACCCATCCCTGCAAAGCCCAAGGTTTTGGGGGGGGAAATCACATTGCCAATGAAAACAGGGAAATGGTCTCATTTGCTTTTGTATTTCTTCCTGTAAGCTTTGTGATTACATCTCCCGAATAAGACAAAAAACCAACCAACCAACCCAAACAATAAAAACCACCAAAAACCCCCACACAACTTTCTTGGGTTCTTTTTGGTTCAGTACAAAAATTAAAGCAAGGTGCCATCGCAAGCGCTGACCAGTGCGACCTACAAAAGCTCATCACTGCTGCTTCCCAAGTGCTAATTCTAGGCCAGACTCCTGTTTTAAATTTTATCTAGCTTTTTCCTAATATCAGGATTTAGGAGAGGACAGCAATTACAGAGAGAAAAGAACGAATTAAATTTCTGATTTACATCCAGAGCACAGAATAAACAGAAGCAGAGATGGGGGGGGGGTAGTGTTTGACTACAGTGGAAAAAGTATGGCTGGCAAAGGAAGCCCTCCATGGTACAGCTGGCCTTCTATAGACTGACCAAAGCAATGAATTACTCTCGTTCCTAGGTACTGATTCAAAGGACAAAACAAAGCATAAAGGTAAGTAAACAACACTATTTTCAAGATGTATTTGAATTTTAGAAAACGGCCTTTCCTAGTGAAGTTCACGCTGCATGGCGCGCACAGCCCCAAGGACCACAAAGGTAGTCAACGGGACCCTCATCGGACTCGAGGCTGTGAAGTGCCTTTGCCTGCCATAAAACCGCACATTTCCCAGAATTAAACTTTTTTTATTTTTTTAAAATGGAAATCTGAGTCAAGGCATGCACCTCTTCTAGTAAGAGCTGAGAATACTCCCCTCTTTTAAATAATAGTTTAATTTTTATATACACAACAGAGTGTCTGTGGCCTAGAAGAAAATCCAGCTCTCATAATGCCCAAGCTTGTCTCCTAACCGACCTTTATGCAAAATGCTACTACCAGGAGAAGAGGCTGAAAGGCTCCCTACCCCAGAGCAGCCCATAGCGCGGGTTTAAAGCAGTCTTCCAGGAGAAGGAGCGGTGGTACGGCCGCGGCGGGCAGGAGGAAGCAGCTCCGGGGGGGCTCCAGCCTGCAGAGAGAGGGCATCGCCCCCAGCACCGGTCTGGGTGAGCGGCAGCATCTGCCCGTTCAGCGCGCGGGGCGATCCCGCGACGTGTGGCGGAGACACGCGGGATCTTTTGGAATGCCGATAGGGAACATCCATGTTGTGGACCCTGACCTGGCTCTTTGTGAAACCGATGCTAATTTACTTGGCACTAACACAATTAATACACTTTTAATACCAAAAGCAATAATTTAGGCACCTTAAGAATTTTTCTGGCAGGAAATTAAGTGCCTAAGGGATTAACTGGTGATTTTAAAGACACATTTTAGATTGAATTACCTACTTCTGTATAAATCTTACTTTAAGAATCCTTCATTTCTTTATATGCACCCAGACTGCCCTGAAGAGGCTTGCCCAGTCTCGATCCCCACACTGCCCATTTTGGGTAGCTGGAAAAGCAATACTGAAGGACTTAGCATTTGCACATAAAGCAGTCTAATACCATGTCAACACAACACACAAACTTCCCAAATCATAGAGCGTTATCTCCTAGAATGGGAAGTTCAAAAATCCACCAGAGGAAAAGTTCTCATTGCATGGGTATTAATTAACGCGCAGGGTTCTTCTGGTGGGTGGGGGACGCCGTGCTGTGAGTAACACCCACAGTCCGGGCTTTTTTGCCCGGATGCTCCTGGCTGGCAGCGTAAACAGCCTCCTTAAAGTGCTGCAAATGCCAGGAGAGCATCCAGGGCTTTTAATATAAATACGATTCAGAACAGCTTCAGGAACCTACAGTCATTGTGATGGCTGTAAAACCCGAATCGGCGAGTTCTATCAGATTTATAGGGAAAAAATAATTATAAACCAAGTCTCACATAGACCAGTAGTATTTTAATTTTTCATGCTTAGACTAACTCTTCATCTTAAAACCACTATAGCAAAAGTCTTAACCCCAGATCTTTATTTTTTCATGGTTTCCCCTCAGGGCCTCTTTAAATAGCCGGCAGAAGAGTCACTTCCCCGTCAGAGCAGTTGGCACGCCTGCAAGTGTACTTAAAGTTTGCGTCTGATCAAGTTATGTGTATTGGATCTGAAACCAGTTAGTCAATTCTTTCAGGTCCCTAAGTGGCGATTTGTGGTAATGTCTACATCAATACTAACAGAGCGGTTTGCTAGCTGGTTTACGTAAAGCAAATGTCTGAAGGATGGAGGGGCTGCCTCCAAGGGTTCTCTCAGTTAATGGAGATGTGGCTGGAAAAAGAAACACGCAGATACAAAAGAAGTGCTGCTTTTAAAAGGGCCATCCTTCACAGCAACACGCAGCCCAGAGGAGCCGACAGTCGGGCATTGCCCCGGCACACGCGCCCTGCGCCCGGCGCTCTTCTGGCCAGGCTTCTGCCGCCGAGCCCTCAGGTCTCTGCCGTCCAGCCTGACTCTGCTCCCTCAGTCTCAGCACCAGTAAGATACAACTCTCTTGCATTCGCTCCTTTTTTTTTTTTTTCCTTTAATTATTTTTTTCTTTTACGCAACAATCCCGGTCCCTCCTTTCTGCGTTTTCTTACTCCCTGGGCTCCAAATGGGGGATACAGGCCACAAATTAGAAAAAACAAAAGGTCAAGAAAACAAAGCAAACCAACCAACAAACCAACCAACAAACCCCACACTAGGGTAAAGTGTAATGAAAAATTAGAAAAAGGTAAAAGATGTTCTAGGAAACAAAATTACAATTAATGAAAAAAGCAGGAAACGGCTGCTGGTAACCAACAGGTGCTGGGTCAAACTACAACTAACAGAGGACAACTATAAGCAATAAACAATACTGATTAAACTTCTCCTTTCCAATAACAGCTTTTCTTTCTTTAACGTTTTTCTTTTTAGTCCCAAATAGAACGTAAACTCTTCAGAGCAAGAACTATTTTTTTGTTTGCGTTTGTAAAGCGCGCGGCAGGACGGCTGAGCTCAGGAAGGCCTCGGGGTGCCACGGGATTGCAAACACGCGCGTCACAGGCGCGTCGCGTTCGGCGCGGAGCTTCTTCACGCGTGCGGCTGCTCTGTAAGGTCCCATGCACGCCTGTTGCGCTATGGAGAAAACACGACCAGCCCTTGTCGTACGCCGCATCTCCTCCTCACACGCGATTTTTCTGTTTTCTTTCTAAGATGAAACACTTTCGAGCAAAGATGACGCATTTGTCTATATGGAGCTCTGGGTTTTTTAGGATTGTAACAGAATTAGCAGCTTATAGAAATAAAATAACCTGGAGGAAAAAAATCGTCCTGTGCTCCCCGGGAGAAAAGCCGCCAGGTTCGTTCTTACGGGGGCTGGACTGCGCAGGACACCCGTATGCACGTCGGGCTGCGCGACGCCCTTTCCTTGCCCTCACAGCCCGCTCCACCCCTGTTACAACACACGCGGGCCATAACCGAGGGCCCGGGGAGGTCAACAGGAATTTTGGTCGTTGACTTAACCGTCAGTCCTCACCGAATTCAGTACACCGCCGTCTGCGAACCAGAATATGTAAATACAGCTGTTCTCTGAATACTTTTGTGAATGTACGCAATATTTAGCTTCTGCTATCCGGCGAACAGAAGCTGCGTAGTAAAGCAGTCACACGAAAGCCCAACTTCTGCAGCCAGTGCCTACAGGCGTGCCTCTTGTCCCTGGACGGGACCTCACCAGCCTCTTCTCATCGGGCGGCAGAGCTGCCGAGCCCTCGTGGCGGGTATTCTTCAGAAAACGATGGAGTTAATTCTCATCGCTAGAGCGTGAAAACTGCCAAAGGTTTAATGAACCAGAATGCAAAAGGCAGGGAATACCTACACCGATGTGGCATTCAGGAATGCATCACCTTCTAGGAAAGGATCCTGAGCGGCAGGGGCGCAAGCGGAGGCAGAAGGTATTCGTAAGTACAGATGCAATTTGTAACTGATCAAACATTTTTTTGAATACTGTTTCTCTAAGTATGCTGCGAGAATGTTTTCTTTCCTAGATTTATCATCGTTTGTTAATTGGTCATTTTGTAATTATTCATCACCATCTCTGCAAGCATTTAGGATAAGACTTTTGGAAAATTCCCAAATATGATGCTACATGTTCGCTGAGGATTTGCAGACCATCGGGCAGCAAGCACACGTCACTGATTTATGCAACTCCCGCAACCTGTAAATGTTAAGGCACAGCGCTGCGCTCAGACAACAGACAAGCTGGAACAAGGGGTCTACGCTCGCAGCCTCCATCCGCACACTACCCAGAAAATAAAAGCACCATTCCTCTAGTTTCATTCCGTTGTTGCTGACCTTATTACCTGTACAGCTGCCTACTTGTTGCTGCCCCCAAGGAGAGCAGAGCGTGAATCTGCAACGCCCCAACGGCGCCAACCCAGACCCCTCCGAGGGCCCTTCCGAGCTGCCTTTGGGCAGCAAGTACGTAACCGAGGGAAGAGACCGCAGGTCGCACCACGGCTTAAAGACCCAGAGTTAACCAACACGACTGAGTAATTCACTGTGCCAAATTCACGGTGAGGGATGAATGAAGTTTGTATGTGGATTGTGAACGCACATACATGTGTACTCTATGCCTGTGGGAAAGCGAGCAACGTCGAAACCTGTACGTGGCTGGGAATGGGATACCAACGGAGTAACAGATCTATACAGTCAGAGGGAAGCTGGGGGGAGGCGAGAGCATCCCTGGTTTGTCACTGGCAGCCCCACAGACGGCACGTGTGTGCCGTGATGAAGCGATACCCCGGCGGAACGCAGAGATGAGGAGAGGGGAGCAATCCATATGGGCGAGATGTATGTAGAAGCGTAAAGCAAACAGGAGAGGAACCACAAGCTAAAAACACACACTGGGCAATGCACACCAGCACGTGTTACAGCATAGTCTGTTAGTTTGATTTAGGACCACAATCCTCGCCTGTAAAAAATATGTCTGAGAACTGGAATGACAATCTTCATGAAAGTGGAGGTGCCACCACTGCGTCATTTGCCTCCAGCACAGCCAAGAATTTCAGAGATCATCAGTGATTTTGGAGATTATCCTGTTATCTGGGATTATTATCCCAAATTTGCTGGAGTCACAGAGAGGGAGCATCCCTCGGCACAGCCTCTCCTGGGGAAGATCTGCTGCATCCTGACCTTATCTGCAACGGTGAAGTGTCCACAAAGGGTGACTCGGCTTCTGTGCCTGATGCTGCACAGGCGAAAGATGGACTCCGTGGACCCGCTCCGTGCCCTTGGCCATGTCGCTGCTGCTGTGCTCTGCTTCAAACAGAGCACAAAATCCACTAATTCCACACCAGCCATGCGCTGATTTACACTTTGTTAAGTCATTTAAATATACTGCCTGAAGTGTAAAATCTGTGAACTGTCAGCAAACTTCAACTTCGCAAAAATTGTTGCTATTTATTCTAATAAAGCGCTATATGCATACCAAGAGATGGCTTTGAATGAACAGATCCTATCTCAGACAAAAATATGGAATAAATGATCTCCCAAGGTCTCCCTCCACCCTGTTTTCCCTGACTTTACAAAGAAAAAGAGCAGAGCCCAAACCCCATGGGCCAGCTCTTCTCCAGATCCATCGTTCCCAGCACTGCCAGGCAGGGGCACCCACCCCTTCGGAAGGTGCCCTGCACGGGCAGCTGGAGCACGCGATCCCTCCTCTGCTCGAGCACCGCAACAAGCCCAGGTACTGCAAGTTTTCAAGCTGCTGCCAGTAATGAAGATGTTTTTTCAGACCCTTATTCATACCATCTAAGACTTGATGATTTCAAACAAACAATAAAAAGCAGCAGAAGAAACCCCAAACCTGAGTTGCCGAACTGCAGCAAAGAAAACATTTCCATATCTATCAAATCTCTGCAACCTCTCTTCTGCCACAGGAGGCAAAGAGGGTTTTAGCGGCGTTGTTCAAGGGATTTTCAAACTACAGTTTCATTTTCTCTCACTAACAGAGAGACCCTGCCCAACAATTGCAGGCAGAAGAATAAGTTATTTGGGGGGGGAAAGAAAGGCTAGAACAATTATTTATTTATTCAAATGATTTTCCTTAAATAGGAAGACAGATTTTTTTCCCATTTGTTCGTAATTTGAATTTTTAATTTTAAAGCTTCGGTATACGTATCACACGAACATCGTAAACACCACCTTCCCATAAACCTCCACTGCTGCTTTCAGACTTGACCAGGACACCGATGCCCGCCGCCCAGCCCCGCACCCGCCCCGGCGCAGAGCGAGCCCGGGGGGCTTAGCGCCTCGTGGGCAGGGGGGGGAAAAGTCTCCTCCAGAAACAGTTCGCTGACCTCCTTTCTTTCGAAGCTCCCAGTGATTTCAGGGGACAGCAAGTCACAGTTCGTAAGGCTAGACTATAAGGAAGGATCATAGAAGAGAAAGGGAAGCGAAGGAAAGAGATGTTTGTTCAAGAGAAGGTAGTGAGAGTGTTTGTTTATGGTAAATACATTTTAAAAACTACCAGTAGTTTTTTGCAGGCGTTGTAGCATGCATTATGTTTGTTATTGCTTTTGGGGTTAGCTTTTATTTTTATATTCGTTTTTGTTGTTCTTTTTAGATCAAATAGCAAATGATTGGCAGGAGTCCTGTAAATCTGAAAGAATGCTCATTTATTTTCCACATTTTTCTCCTGTATTTTCAGAGAGTAGTGCATGCAATATTTTAATGCTATAGCATAAATATGAATGGGAGTGAGAGCTCTTATATTTATACATTTGTAGCGTATGTGATGGTGATATCCACGTAATTAGATACAAGGACGTGGTAAAATGCGTTCCACGTGCAAGCTGGTTTAGGGTGCGAGGCTGGCAGGGTGAGCTTCACGCCAGGGAGATTTAACAGTCAAGCCTCTGTCACGGTGTCCGAGAGCTGAGTTTTTGACCAGTAAAGAGAGAAAGTCTATATTACCAACAGATGTGGTATTTTCTCTGATGTCCCTGAGAAATAACATTAAGATTGAGGACTTTTTAGAATTAAAAAAATATTACTTTGTTTCAGAGACATTTTAAAATAAAAAATTTCAAATTTTAATTTTTTATCTGAGTTGGACTTATGGCAGGTTATGTAGCTGATTTATGGGACAAAAAGCTACTTTATAAAACACTTTAAATATATATTAAGAGAAGAAAAATCATTGAACTATAATATTCGAAATATGTGAAATCAAATCTAAAGACCCATCTCAATAATTATCTTCATGAAGACTCTGCAGACATCTGTATTTCTGCTAGTGACACATATGCGGTTTCAAAAAAGACAAAAGATGGAAGCAAAAGTGGGATATATGAGATATTCTGGAACAAAGGAAATAGGATGTAGTTACTGCAAAAATTAATATATATCGATTCGATCAAGCCTAGAGTCCATCATTATGGAACACCGAACTAACTTAAAGACTCCCTGGGTCCAAGAAAGCCCTGCTGCCTGGCCCTGCCCAAGGGGACAAGTGGTGCAGCGGATCCTCACCAGCGCCGGAGCCAAACAGACCTCCAGGACACGCGGCCACGGAACGGAAAAGCTCTTTTATTCCTGAACCAAAGGAAGCATCTGCAAATATCACGCTCCCAGTGCCTGGCTCTGGATGCTTCCTAAGTTTTCTGGCTTGAATTCTTGAAAACGCACGCAGTCTCAGGCGCAGACAAATGCGATTTTTACTGTTTGCTCCTGACTGCAATCCAAACGCGCGCATTTGTGAATACAAGCGATCAAACCCACGTTAGTGTGCCTAGCCACTCCGTTTGCCCGTGCTACCCCGGGAGCAGTCCCCCAGAGCCGGATTCCCCCGCTCCCCGGGGGACGCCAGCCTTGCGGGTGCCGCGCACCATCCTGCCTCCTCATTCCCCTCGCAGAAGGATTTATCAGTGTTCCTAATTCAGGCCTGCTAGCCTTTCAAGAACACGGGCAGGATTTACTTCAAGAGATGAAATGACTGAAGGTTATCCTGAAGAGGAACGATAAAACATGCTATACACAAAAGTTAAAGGAAATGTGCTACCCAATAAAACAGTTTAGTACTTTAGACGAACATGAGAGAGGACTAATTTTTTTTTTTTTAATGTATATAGGCAACTGAATAATTTGGGCCATTTCTTAGTGAAATTCTTGGGTTTTGCTACTGACAGGTTTACATCTGTTTACAGCAGTGTGCTGTTACCGTGGTCATGATATTGTGCTTAAAGAAAAGTGATGGGCATGCTTCAGAAATGGGAAGGAATTTAATGTCCTCAGAGTAATTACTGCCTGGGACCAAATATTTTGACAAATCAGTGGCTCAGATCTGGGCTGATGGGATGAACTTCAGTTCCTTCAGAATTTTAGCCCTTCCAGCCATCACTCAACACCTGGGCAAGAACCGAGTCAAACAAGGTGTCTGACATGCTTTGACAAACAGCAGCGAGCAAGATCAGAGCAGAAACTCTGTTGAGACCCTGACGGCCTCTCTCTGTCCTTCTGCCTGAAGAAACAGTGTTGGAAGCAACGAACAAACGCACAAACTCATTCTCCCAGATTTGGGAAAAGAAAAATTCACTCCTTTAACCATTCTGTGGTCAAAATCATTCTGTCTCCTGAATACCTCGTTAGAAAAGAGAAAAAAAATGCAGAAGTACTTCAATTAAATTCAGGGATGGGTTAAAATGTAAACTGACAAACAAAAAAAACAGGAAGAATTTTGGTTATGGAGATTTCAAGGGTCTCTTCCTCCTGATGCCCCTTCTGTCTCTGGAATAATGTCTCCCTAATCCCTGATAACGTTCCTCTCTCTTCACCAGAGATGCGGACACTGGGGCAGCTGGGAAGAGGAGAGCACCAGCCTGACCTGCACCAGGTTAGTCCTGTTAGTCACAGGACAATTCAAAAAAGTCCTTGAACAAGAAAATCCTCTTTTTCTTTTTTTTTTTTTTTTTAGTATTATGACTAAGTCTGTCTGGGAACATGTGTACAGGTGATCTCCTTCCCCAAAGCCAACCCAAAAGGGAAGGTGTTTGTTGTGAAAAAAAGCCAGATATGATTTAAAAAAAAAAAAAAAAAAAGATTAAAAATATCAAGCCAAAAGCAGAAAATTAAATACCTAAACAGGGGAACTGGGCCAAACAAAGACAGAACAATGCACTTAACCCACCTGGAGAGCAAAACAGGCCATCCAGCCCCGCCGGCCAATTGCCTGGGCTTTGCGGCGGGAGGAAAATCCGCTCGGGCGCATGTGGCTGGAGAGCATCTCTCGGCCGCGCCGGTGCCGCACCGAGCACTCCGAGTCTTCCCACGTCCCTGTCACGCAGTGGAGATTGGCTGCCGGAGCGCGGTGGGGAGGGGGGACGAACTGGTAGGTGGTGGGGGAGTCTGCCTGGCTGGGGAGGGTGGCTCCGATATTTTTTTTTTAAGCTACATACATCAAATGAAACAAAAAAAAAAAAACCAACCTCCGTTTATTCCTTTTGGGTCATATGAGGGAGCCACTGGCAAAGATGATAATATATGAAGCAAGAGAATGAGAGGCAGAAGGAGAGGGAGGGAGGGAGGGAGGGAGGGAAGGAAGGAGGAAGGGAGAGAGAAGCAAAAGGCTTTCTATTATTCGGGACACTGGTGATGCACACTGAGGCAGTTGGAAGATTAAATTAAGTATTATATCTGCTGACCCCATTGCCATGGTTACCGGACAGCGGAAAATATTAATCAAGCCAAGCCTTTTCAGCTGAACATACCAGAAAAAATGCTAAATATAAATATATATGTACATATTTGCCGCTCTGCCATGCTAATGTGGAGTGCCAGCAACCAAACCACCTGATATCATCAAGATAAACAAATTTAAAATACCCTTGCCGCACGAGAAGGCTGACGTCACCGTGGCGAGCGCAGCATGGGGAATGGGGGCTGCGGTGTGCTCGCTCTCCCTTCAGCCAATTAAAAAAGGAATTTGAATAAGGAACGGTAACGCCTTGCTGGGTGCCCGAGCTGAGGGGGTATTTAGGGCTCTCCTTCATAAGGAACCAAAGCACCATCTCCCAGCCAGGGCAGCACCCTCCAAAGGCAGCAGCAGGGATGGGAAGCCCTGCAAGGGGGACTGGGATGAGGCGCCCGTCTGTCATCCGGCGCGAGCCCCGGCGACACCGGCCCACGAGCCGACCACATGCGCAGAGCCGACCTCGCCGCGGACCTGCGGCGCCACGTCCAGACCGCGCGCCTCCCGCAGGAAATTAAAACAATTCCCACCAACTTCGCCTTCAGCTTCAACCTAGAATTAGCGCTCAGAGGCAACCCAGCCGGAGCCTTGATCTGTACGTCAGGAAGTATTCTTTGTTTGTAAATTCTGTATACGTGACCTGCAGGTCCCTGCCTTCCTGTAAGCGTCCTACAGGCCCTGCTTGCTGGGTGCGTACACAACATACTCGCACTAAAAGACAATATTCAGGTATCTAAGGTGATAGAGAGCAAACATTGCTGAGCTGGAAAGAAAACACGACCATATTATTACAGTGTATCACAATGCGTGATAAACATCTGAGTAAGCCTGCATCTGCAGCCCTCGTCCACCGCCGGTGCCCGGGTCTCATCTGGGACGGGTCCGAGACAGGAGATTTGCAAGGAACCTCTAAGCCTTTGGAAAGGGAAAAATGGAACCAAACCAAAAATGTGTCAATAGTAATTATAATGCTGATATTAAACTTGTATCTTTTGTTTAACTCTAAGCTTAAATCCAGAAATGGGAATAACAACACAAATTAATCTGTCCCTTTCCATGCAGTAAATCATTGGCATAACTGAAAAGGGAATCTAAACCCCTCATTCTCTGCTTTAACCACGTATTAAAAAGGAGACATCCATGTGAAGAGAGTATTTTCTCCCAGTCAACACATCCACTTTTGCTTTGTTGCCCATTTTTGTCTTTATTTTACAGGTAAGTTTTATGCAGCTGCTGCTGACTTGTGTAATTTTCCCTAAAGTACTCAAAATGCGCAGAATACCGAGGTAACAACTGCACATCCTTCGCTGTGACCTGTCAACACATTAAGGTGCTAGAGAAGAGGTATTGGAGCAAATTGAAAACTAAAGGGATATAAGTCACTAGGCCCAATAAAAAACCCAAGCATTTTAAAGGAATCTGAGATGGGAGCAATGAATACATTAATAAACATGCCTTAAGAGCAGCATGCGTGGTAGCTAGTAGACCAGCTCGAATGACGAAACGTTTAGGTAAGTCTGATGCAGCAGTACAAAACAGCTACTTAACAGGAAAATTGTGCGTCTTGACTCTACCAATGCTTTGGGCTGTGTCAACAATTACAAAAAACCAAAAAAAGGTGGTCTGACAAGAGTAGCGTTTAACAAGCAACTGCTACAGCCCTGTTTGTCCCCCTTGGTACTGTAGGTACAAAAAAAAAAAAAGGAAAAGAAAAAGAAAAAGATACTCCATAGAGTAAACAAAACGCACACAGTGACCCGCCGTTCGGAGGACGGGGAAGCCCTGCCGCCAGCGCAGGGCAGGGGCTGGCAAGAAGAACCGCACGTCGCTGGGGCAGCACGCAGGAGGAATTCCCGACAGGAATCCCCACGCTTGTTGCGGTTGCCCCGGTTCGTGCCAAGAAAGGCGCTACGCAGCTCCCGATACCTGCGCGCCGTTCAGCATGGCGCCGGGCGCGCACCGGGCCACGCGGGCCGGGGGGAGCACGGCGGGGAGCCGGAGCCCCTCGCGTACGCGCCAGCGATCCCGCGCGGGCAGCCTTCACGGACAGCCACGCAGCCATACGTAACCTCACGCTAGCGCTCTCAAAAGACAGCAGATTGAGATCACGAACGCGAATATGCATATAAAATATTTTATGGATTATACAAAACAAATGTTCTGGTTCATTTACAGTTCTGTAAAAACAGAGCCAAATTTACTGAAGGCATAAACAAGTACATCTATTTCATTTTTAAAATGTTAATGAAGAATGAGATTGTTATTTGTTCTTGGTCTATTTTGTGATTTTAGCCAATAGTTCTAGTGATAATTATCAACTGTTTATATTCAGATAAAAGCAGTCCATATGGCAATAGCAGAACAATCTGATGTTTAGATCCTCAGCTACATGTTTTCTATAAATAATATGATTGAATAACTGTAACAAATTATTTCATCAGTCTAAAAGCAGATACCAATATATAACAACTAAGAAAGCTATTTACTCATTATCTGCAAATAATAAATACCTTCCCAAGTACATTCAACATTTAGGAAAATACAAAAATATGAAAACCACAGATATTAACCTGTAAACGTTTACATGAACTTATCTTAAAATTTACTTCTTAGTTTTCCGTCAATGCACACAAAGTATCAGATGGGTTCTTATGGTAATTAAAGGACCTGCCTAATTTTGCATACATAAATGCTTACTGCTATTTGATACGTTTGTATCTGAATCTTACCTAAGTATCATCCCTATTCAAACTGCCCTACCAATTTTGCAGATTCCAAACTTCACGAATACCCCTCCTGAAAGGGACCTCGATTCGCGACTTGGGGACCCTCCTCAGCCACCTCAGTTTTGAAAATATTCGCAACAACCAAACTAACGCCATTCCCAACATTACGGCAACATCACACGCACGCCGAGGGAAGGCTTCAGCAAAGCCTTCCCGGATTTTCGGTCTCGGTACCCTTAATCAGGATTTCCAGGTTGCGCAGCCCTCCTCCTCCTCCTCACACAAAGGAACGAGCCCCAGCCCAAACCAGGACGGGGGCAGCGTGGGCAGCCGCCCCTTCCCGGCGGGGAAAATGATTGCGGCACAATGGCCGGCACGGACAGCTTAGGGCAGCTGTGTCATATAAATTGTCAGCAATGACCATAAGCACTCAGAGAAACAATTTAATTCCTCACTCCCGCCATCATGGGCTGATATATTCTTTCAAGGTCATTACCCAAGGCTAGGAGGGTCGCATGATTAACGAGTGACACGTCCAATGAGGGCGGCTGTGCCTGAGCAGGCCTTATATTAATTAGACAGAAGTGCTGAAAAATAAACGGTGCCTGGCAAGCAGGGGCCAAACTTGAACCTCGACGGCTGCTGCACCTCCCCAAACTCCAAAATCACCATCCTCCTCCTTCCCCTTAACAGCAAACCGCTGCTTCGTTACAGAAATCCACAAGCAGGACACACAAAAGGTGGTGCTTTCCCAGTTTAAATGACTTGGGCTCTTGCTCCAAGTTTCCCTTGAGTCTTTGTTTTATGTTTTTCTTCCTCCTTGCCATAATTCATTGACTTATACCGCATGGAAGCACAAGAGACAACTATTCACAATTAACTGTGCATCTCAAGAGCAAATAAAAAAAAAAGTCCCAGGGCTTACAGGCTTGTGCCAGGCACTTCGAGAGACCTAGAGCAAACACTAGAACATACACTGGCCCATCACGGAAACCTTCAGCAATTTAATCCTGTCCAAAAAAAAAAAAAAAATCCTCCATAACAGTTTTGCAAGTTGAATGTTTTTCTAAAAACTAAAAGCCACTCTTCTGCCCCAGGTGCCAGGCAGGCATTCCCGACCACATCTGCCTCTCCACACAGAAAAAAATTAAATATCCCATCGGTGAAACTTAGTTGTTTTTCAGGTACTTTTGTCAACCAGAGAGAAGACTCCTTGTGATCCACCAGCAGAATGGGCTATCGCCTTTAAATAGCAAAGAGAACCAAAAAAAGCCCCAAACCCTGCGCGTAGGGCTGCTGCTGCTAACAGTGCTGGAGATGAGATGCAATTATCACAACACACTTGTTCAGGTTATCAGCAGATTAAATCCACCCACCTCTCTTCGCCATTGCCTCCCTAAAGGGGTACAGAGGGAATAACCACGTATTGCGATTCTAGCAAACGCTGGAAGCATCAATGTGCAGTTTTAGAGCATTCTGAACGGTGAGCACGTGTGCAAACCTGAGTTTGAGGCACGGTAACCAAATACAAATAAGAATCCCCTCAAACAATTCAGTTCAATGCTATTTTCTGCATCCACGGTGTTCAGCATTAACAGCAACCTTCAGGTGAATACACCTGGGCACAGCTCAGCTGGAGCAACCCAAAAGCTTTCTTCCATCCCACGTCTCAGCGCCAGCGTGCTGCACGCAGCATCTCCTGGCGTGACCAGCGGTCGCACGGGGCGGCTCAGAGGAAGCTGCAGAGACGGTTAAGTCCTGCCTGAGCACGCACCTCGAGCCTGGGCCAGCTGCGCCTTTCAGGAATCCTCCCAGAAAGGGTCAGAGAAGTCCAGGAACAACTGCTAATTACCTCAGCTATCAGAGCCCTTCGTTAGGCAGTACACTGCTATCAACCGGCAGGCGTGCAAGAACCCACCCCAATACCTAAGGCCTGGCAACTCGCTACGCCGCACGCCTCTGCCAGCCGAACGCCGCTGGACGGACCCTCCTGGCACATGGTTTCTGGGTACGTCGCCTGCAGGACTGTGCGGTTTGGGACCAGCCAGAGTGCCACACCAGACAGGAGTGGGACACGCTCATTCTCAGCCCAACCGAGCCATCCGCTGTCATCCCCAAAACACGCAGGGAAGTCCGAGCACCCCAGGCCATTCAGTTGAGGGGATTTTTTCGTTGGTTGGTTTTTTTGAGTAAAATACCACCTAGCCATGGAGAGACCCTAGATCTTCTCCACCTGCCTGCACTACCGAGCTCTTTTGGAATGCCATCCCTCCCTTAGCGCTGCTGTTGGATGCTTACATCCCCTCCCAGCTGCAAGCACCAAAGCGCCGGAGAGCCCCCCACCCTGCGTGGCTTGGGCTCTGGTGGAGGAGCATGCCATCTGGAATTCAGGAAGAACGTACTATAGTACTATGCAACCTCACTTCTTGGTTCTTACATGTTTTCTATAATAAAGGAAATAAAACCATTTTGAACAGTTATCACATTTCTCCCAGATTTTTACACATTCCATACAGACAAATATTATGCCGTATTATAGACGGAGAAATAGCCGATGGAAGATTAACTGACTTGCAAGGATAAGCAAATAGCAAACAACGCTAACAACGATAAATTAAGGCCACACAGCTAACCAGCTATATAAACTTTATATTAAGAAATAAAGGCCCCTCTGACGGCTGCAGCTGTGACCCAGCCACTCTACCATGATGCCCCTCCGAGGAAACGCTGTAAATAGTGCAGCTACCCACACAGCCTGCAATCCTCCCCATACCCTTTCTTCAGTTACCCGCCACATTTTATAATCCTGCTTATTCTCAGAGCAAACTAGATTCATTTCTGCCATTTTGCTTCCCTGGTGGTGTGTCCTGCCAGCTCCTTTCCCATCTACCATTTCACAGGGTTTCATTGCTCCCCAACCATGCACTCGTACTTTTGCATGTTTACAGTGCTCCTGCCTCTACCTCTCTTGTTTGTGAGCAGTAACTGGGCTCCCGAGGACCTGCAAGAAGGCCAGACTTTCTAAAGCAGTAATCCACCCTCTGATTAATGCACCCACGACACACAGCGCTGTACACACTGGTCTCAATTGGTCTGGTGATATCAAGCCTGCTGTGCCATGCTGAACTGATTTGATGTTATTAAACCAAGAGAGATGCACCATCAGCAAAGATGCAACTCAGGACCATCTATGCTTATTATCTGGAGAAAACGTCTTTGGACACCACCTCAATCTCAGATTTCCCCACAAAAACCTGGAAATGGCTCTGCTCACTCGAAACTACAGCACGTTAAACTATGCTTGGTTTATCTGTTCAAGCAGAAAGAGGGACAACTGCTTAATTTTCACCGTATCCAGGTGCTGCTAACCCGCCTGCCTGGTGTTTATGAGTTAGAATAAAAGCACTTTAAATGAAGACAATGTACTCAGGATCTGCCTGAGCAAGAAGGCCCTAATTTTCCAAGATTCTCACCACTCACAGCTTCCAATGACCTAAATGAAGTCACCTCAACAGTTTTGCAAAATTACCTTCAAGTGTTCTTGATATTCAACTGTTGGTTCAGCCCACAATACCACGATGCCTTCCGACCGCTCAGGCAAAGTACTAGAACCCACAACACCCCCCTGTATTTTACCTTACAATGTTAACCAGACTGTATCTTCTTCTCAGCCACAGCCAAATTTTTGGTGATGCAAACCACGCATCTACCTTACAGCAGAGCTTGGGACCGCGGCGAGCACACAGCTGCAGTGGCCCACGCGCTGTTAGGAGCTCCAGTCTCTCTGACGCCCACCTACATCCTCCAGCCCCGAGGGGCTGCCCCCCAAAGACACCGGATAACGTCTCCACCCAGCAGACGACTCACCCGGTTCCTGAGGCAGAGGCACCCTCCTGGCTCCGCTCGTTGTGCCGGAAGGTTCTGGGAGCCGAGCTGGAAGCCCTGCCTGCTGGGGGAGAGCAGCCAGCCCTCACAGCTGCAGGCACAGGTGAGCGCACTCTGAACTCATCACTGCCAATTAACAGTCCTTATTAACCCTCTGTAATTTGACTTGCTCATTTTTTCAGAACCCCCATTTTCTACTTGCAATACACTATGTCAAAAAGTAATCCTAAAGAAGAGTAAAAGTTAAACCTGAGCAGCAGCGTTTTAGGGTATCACTGGCATAATTACACTCATTAGCTTTCCTTTATTCTCACTACACAGACTGAAAAGGACGGCAGAAATAAAGCAAAGCTCTTTGCCCTGACTGCAAGCTTCTTGTCCGTTACCTGCTGCTTATAATCTACCATCAAGGGTTCCTAGACAATTTTACAATTCCCCTCGAATGTCTGTTGGACACTTGAACAGAAAAGCACCAAAAACTGTAAGAAGGAATTTAGCCAAACAGCCGAATGCTAGTGACTGGGATGTTAATTAGACTCAGAAATAATTTATTTTGGAATCCAAACCAAAGTTTCAACTTATTTTCTAGCAACGTAATTCAGGCTGATTTTCTTCTTCCTTCTGAAAAAAACATTAATAAGAAATTTAAAAATTTAGCACAAAAGGAAGGTTTGTTGGAAGCGGGGAGTAGGTTACAACAGCCCTAGCAGTATCTTCTCACCAACAAAGAATTCTGTGCCATCATTACGCTTATATTCTCCCATGCTAATCCTCCTCACTGATAGGAGCCCAGGCTGCTTGCAGGCTAGAGGGAGTATTTTCCAGGTTGCCTCATCGCAATACTCGCGCTGTCAATCCATACGCAACACAGCCAAGTGAGAGTCTCTCTAGCTTCCCAGATTACCTGTAAAAATCAAACCAAACTTACCCTTGGCCCAGACCAGCTACCGCAGCCACGGCACGATTATACAGCACACCACCAGCATCTGCAAACAGGCTACGCATTCAAAAGCAGGCAGACAAACAGGCGTATGATTTTAGGAAGACACAGGACATTCGAGGATGCGGGAGGGTAAACAGGAGCTGGGTTTTAGGGCGCCTCTGAAACAAGAGGAGGAACAAAGGTGAAAACCAGCCAATATTACTGTAAGCGAACATCACTGAGACAGTGTAATACCAGGAGAGAAAAGCACGTGCATAAGCACGTACGCAGGGGCCGGCGGGGAGGGAAATACGTCCAAAGAGCTAAATATGAGTACTTAGGGCAAGCCTGCATAACAGTAAAGAAGCGTGCACCCATCTTCAGAGATGTGTATGTTGTCACCGCCTGTACCTGGGTAGGCACACACAGGTCTCAGTTAGAAGGTCTATTTTAACTGTAAATAATTACTACTGTAGAGTGATAAGTAAATAAAATATATAACCTATCATGCATAATAATTACATAGACGATGTATCAGGAATAAAGAACAACTATTGATAAGCCCATTTTATTACAAAACTAAAAACCGTGAACGTTTCCCACTCTCCCCCTTCTCCCACTCCTGCGGCCTCTGGCTCTACACTCCTGATCATCACCTAAGGCAAAGGCTCTCTCTCCCTTTCCCTCTCTGTTTCTTTAAAACTATAAACCACAAGGCAGCACGCGAGCAACGCCATAGGTCACGATATCAAAAGCGGGAGCTTTCGCAGGTGTCCTCGATAACACAGGCAATAAAAGGCGGCGGCGGCAGAAGCAGAATCACTGACCTTGTTTGATGCTGCACAGTAAAGGGAGACGCAGGCGCTGCCGTGAGGAGCGAGACACACCACGTAAACAGGCTGGGCTTTTCTGCTTTCTTACACAAAATCTTTCGAAAGTCACTTCAGCAGTTAATACACGCAAAAAAACGACGTGGCCACTAACGACACGAAACTTGGCCGGGGGAGATCCTTCCTAGCAAGACTGACCACCGCCAAGCCCGCTCGCGACCCACCTTCCCCCGTGACAGCGGAGCACGTGCTGCGCAGAGGGGGCACAACCCCAGCCCGTCACCACGGGCCCCGGCGGCTCTGCCCGCTTCGGTGAGCGCAGGCGGCTGCGGGTCCCCGCGCACAGGCGAAAGCACGCGCACGCGCTCTCCACGCGGCAACCGAGATCCCTTTGCACACGCAAACAACAGCCAAAGTACACGTTACCCGCCGGGCAGGGCAGCCTTTACTGATTCAATGGGTAACTGCGATTTTGGCAGGTACGAAGGCTCACTCCGGCCCTTCATGATGGCGTTTTTCTCTTCCCGAGAGTGACCACTAGGAATTTTCCTTTCAAAATTCTTGGTATCTTTTTTAAATAATTTTGGTTTATGCAGAAACATGAAAACTTTTCCATCATCTCATTCTCCAGTCCTGTGTCTCTATGGTTACTGTCCCCATGAAAATGTATATCATGTATGAATGCTACATTAGCCGTAAACCCCTTTTATGATATGGGTTTCCATCACTTCGAGCTGGTAATACTGTTTGATACTTCTCTATTCTGAAATTACTGCATTTGCGGCCCTTCCTAGGAAGACTCCTCTTTATGTCCATAAATTGCACCGCCTTGGAAATGTAGTAGGACGAACCGGGGTTAAATCCCATTTGTTTTAGGTAGGTGCGTGTGTGAATAACGAGGGGGTAGAAAAGAGGCTTCTGTCGCCGGGATCAGGCTCCCGCCGCCGGACGGACCTCTGGTAAGCGCAGGACGGGCGTCCTTTGACTTACGGCAGGCTGTTGGGGGGCGTCTGGGTGACTCGTCTTGCCTCTTGTTCTTTCTCCTCATCAAAGACTTTCATCATTGCTTTATTTTCTGGGGCAATTTCTACCGTTCTCAGGGAGGCCACATTTCCAAGGATACTTAATTTTTCCCTCTCTGCCACCCTGTAAAGCTGCAATGCAAGCTCTTCTGTGTTAGCACTGCCTCTGTCCTGCTGAAAGATCGCTGCTGGATCTAGTCCTTTTATAATTTCTCTCCTCAAACACAGAGATCAGCTTGGATCTAGAATGAGCTATGGTGAAGGCAGAGCAGTTCGTGATATTTTAAAGATCTACATCTACTAAGTAACGCGGGTACTACGTGTGGGTGCACATAGGTGATCCACAGATGCGATGCAGAGACCACACGCTTGCTGTACAGTCGCGACACACGCTGCAAACAGGCAGAGCTCGCACACGCACGGAGCAATTCCACACACACACACGATATTTCTGTATCTGAATGCATCAGAATTGGTTTGGATTAATTTATCAGGTGCCCGTATACTGAAGATCTGCAGGTGCATTCTCTGCAAACCTCTGCCAGAAAAGGTGGGATCACCGTTTGAACGGTGCCTTTTCGGCAACAGCGTCATCACAAGCAATATTCTCTGGCGTGACATGAAGCAAAGGCCAACATGAATTACAGATGTCAGAAAAGAAAGAGTCCTCCCCTCCTGTTCCAGTCCTTCCCTCCCAGTAACATCCAGTTCCTGTCCGTTTAGGAAGGCTGGAAGCATCACAGTTCATGTGAAAAGCTGACTCTCATGCTATTTTTAACGTATCCCCTGTGTATTAGAGGAGTATTTACGTTACATCTATTTAAGTGCGTGTGAGTTTATGTGTTAATGCCTGCTCATATACAGGATAAAAAATACACAGCACAGTTAGTCAAATACATGTAAATACAGACAGAATCCTATTTATTTGGCAGACCACACAAAGGCTAAGAAATGAAAAATGCACTCACGCCCTCTGACACCCTGGCCAAGTGTATGCACGAGAGCTCTCGTGGTAGGGACTGAAGACTGGCTTCTGGCTCCCTCTCTCTCCCTCTCCCTTTTCTGCTAAGAAGATACTTTGAGCACAGGGATTGCTCACAGTCTGGCTGTGTGATCCACATGCAGGACTTGTAATATGCCTGCTATTTCCCTCTCTCTCCCTCTCCCCCTGCTCCAAACCTCCCCCAGCCCCAGCCCTCTTGTTCTCATGTTCAGTGGTTATTTTAGCTTAATGTGGTGACATCACGGCTCTCTTAGTGAAATAAAGCCCTCGCCGTGAATACAGAATACGGCTCCACTGATCACTTCCCACTGATGGGATTTAGCGAGGTCTGATATTTAGTGCTCATCGCTACAGCAGAAGGTGCTGTGTTGCGGTGCAGCTCAGCGCAGGCTGCGCCGGGGGTTTGCACAGCCCTGCTGCAGCGCGTGGGTGACGGCGTGGTGTCCTACTCTGTACGCTGGGAGCGAGACTGGGAGAGGCACGTTCAGCAAGTTCACTCATTTTTGAACAGCGGAGGAGAACGGCTAGACACCTGTCTGTTGCTATCGCTTGAATTTGGTGAGGTTTGTATGCAAAGACTGGAAGGAGATGGCTCTTAGCTGAGGAGAGAGATGGAGCGCTGGAAGACATCTCATTTTTCAGCATCATAGAGTGGCCAACCCCCCCGTCTGTATTAAAATGAAAATACGACGTGCATTTTTAAAGTTGCCCGAGAACCCCTCTACAACTCTTCATTTATCTGTAATTCCTCCAACCTTTTATATCAGATTTGCAATAGCCTCCGCAGTTTTCATGATTTTGTTCTGCGTTCTTCTAAAATGGGAAACAAAGAAATAGCACGTGATATTATAAAAAGTTAACAGCGGACCAGATAAGAAATGCAGGAGGAGAAAATAATGCAGTCAAATAAGCTTTCCATTATTAACAACTGTGCCCTGAGGTCTACGGGCATGGTCTCAAAACCTAAATTATCTTAAATCATGAGGTTACCAATAAAGACAGCTTGGGACAGCAGAAGGGGTCTGTGATTTCAAGGGGCTTGCAGACCACATATATATGATTAACATTTCTGTGCTAAGGTTTATTACTTCATTATAATATTTTCCATCATAAATGAATAGCTAAAACACCTGGCTATTAAATATAAACCTATCCCTCAGGATGATCAGATTATCACTTGAATTTAAAATCTTTCTGAATTTTTAATAATGCGTAACAAATAAGATTATTTATGCACTTTCTTGGCTCTGCTTGCAGGGCCCACGATTACGTATAGCCGCCTCTCCTGAAACGCAGGGTCCGGAGGAGGGTCCGCCGCCTGCTCCCCCCCGGCCCTGCCCGAGATGCCGCGGGTTTGCGCGGAGGGGACGAGGGACCCTCCTCGCAGCCCAGGCCCCGGCCGCTCCGCTGCGCAGCGCGGGTAATTAGCACCGCGTGGGAGTCGTCAGCCGCCGCCGCGCGGAGGAAGCAGCTGAGGAATCAGGGGCTGGCTGATGGGAAAGTCAAGTGGAGGCCTGGCTGTCTGAAACCTCTTCAATAGATCTGTAGTCTGGACTTGAACCCTGCCCTCTCACCTCGGGGTCCCATATTTCTTCCCCCCGCCCCCCCGCGCCTCCACCGGCGGCGACGTGCTGGCTGGCGGCGCGGGGCCGTGAGTGACCCCCGTCCCCCGCCGGCGAGGGGCAGGGGGAGGAAAGCCGTGAGGGAGGCGAGAGGGGGGAGAAGGGTCCCCGACTTCCCCACAGGTAATTAAAGGGACTGTTTTCAAGGTTGCATGAGCAAAAGACAATTCGGCCTAATGAAGCATCGATCGGCCGGCAGTAGGGTAGACAGGAGCTGACATTCACTCAGAGGTACCTCCAGCCGATGTGAAACACTGCACCGGGAATCGTCCTCCCTCTCCGTCATTGCCTGTGACCTGCCTTGGGAAAGACGGAGTTTGCTTTAAACGGACATTCATGCCGTAATTACGCAAACTCGTATGCTGAGCGGTACAAAAATATTAATTAGAGGGGCAAATTATTTTTGCGGTGGGGTTTCTTTTTGTTTGTTTTTCTTTCTTGGGATAAACGTTCTTCGTCGTTCACATTATAACCCCGCCAATCAGCGCTGACAGTGCCGAATGCATGAGGTCAGTTATGGAGATGCAGGAAATTACCGGGGATTGGCAGGGACGGGTTTGTCAATTTGTAAGCAAAACTCTGTGTTATTGCCAGGTTTTCATCTTTTCATCGCTGTCAGCCTGTGCCGGCACAAGATACTTAAAAGCAAAATCGTCTCAGAGACTGCTGGAAAATTAACAGGGGAAGATTAAAAATATATTAAAAATATTGTCGTGTAAAATAGAAATAGGAAACAGGTACTTACATAAAAAAAATTAAGCCAATTAAGGCCCCTGGAAGTGCTGACATATAAAGCTCGCCGCTTGCCCTGACCAGGCATCTGCTCGCTCGCTCGGAAGCCGAGCAGCTCGACAGCATCGCGCTCCCTGGGCTCCCAAACCTGCCCTCGCCTCACCCAGCCCCTTTCTTCTGTCCCAAATGTTTGCATTTGTAGGACGTCTGAATGGTCATAAAAGGGCCAGGAAATGATAGTTGTGCCAAGTAAATTGGGGTGAACGCTGGGGGAGGGGAGCGCGGATCGATTGTGAAACAACTTGCGCATTATCCGGGAAGGATTTGCTGACGGTCCTGCGCTGCTCCGCGTTACCAGAGGCCCCGCACTCAACAATAGCGTGTCCCCTCGGAGCAGGAAACACAAAGGGAATTTGCTCTGATTCAATCCACACAGTGAGGCCCCTCTGGGGCTAAAGAGGGTCACTTTTACCCTGGCTAAAAATAAAGAAAAAAGATTTTTTTTCCCCTCTAAGACACACACACGCACGCACGCACACACACGATCTAGTTGGAGAAAGCAGCCCGCCTCCACTCGACGAGATGCTTAAAAATCACGAGCCCTCTCTCTCATTTTTCCATTCAGACTTCAGAATTTATCAGAATTTACTTGAAAAAAATTTAAATAAGTAGAATGTGATCAAAGAACGGCAAAACGGCCTCTTCCTTTTATTCCATTTACTTGTATAACAAGTGCCTTTACTAGGGGACTGCTGCAACACCGGCCCCGAACAACAAAGGCGGTGACACTGTTAGGGCACCGAACGGCAAACGGCATTTTAAGAGACACGCGAGAGCCTAGATATCAGGGTTCTGCTGCATTCAGATATATTTGTTTTCTAATACTTTGCCTTTTTTGTTCAAAACAGCAGTTAGCGTTCTGCTTCTAATCCCAAATTCTTTCATCGAGAACACGTCAGTAAAGAAAGGCAGTAATTGTGTGCAACACCTGCTGAAATAAAAAAAAATAAAAAAAAAAAAAGTTTTTCCTAAAAATCGCTAAAACGTAGCTCAGCAGATTCTATCTGCATTAATTTGGCTGAACAACAAGATATTGCTGGGGACAAACTCTGAATAAAGCGGTCCCGAGTTCCCAGAATTGGCACAGCTCAGCCTAAACAATGGCTGCTTCCTATTCACCTTAACCCAGCTTTTCAAAAGAACATCCCCAGAAACACAAAGCATCAGCGGGAAATGGCAATTTTATGAATCCTAATCAATCAAAGGGCTTATTAACTCAATGTGAAGCCAGATTAAAATCTTTAATTATAAATCGTGCTAAAAGGAAAAACAAAATGTACTTATGGTACATTGAAAATTCCGGATATTAACATAGTTGCCATTATCTCTCTCAATATTAAATTTCCCCTCCCTGCCCTGCAACATGCTCACCTTTTTCTGTTCCTGAAGAACAGAACTGTAGAGCAAACTCATTTTTCTCCTTCCCAGGCTTATTAAAATGTATTCTTTCTCCCCGCACACCCGGGCGTGCAGGGGAGCGGGGTGGGCGGCGGGGCGCGGGCAGCCCCGCTCCAGCCGCGCAGGCGGAGGCGAGAGGGAGCGGTTGTTTATTAAGTGGGCCGAGTCCCAGTTACAGATTATTTTTTTGGGGCCGCAATCAAACGTGAAGCATTTCTGCTAATGAAAACGGCATGCATGTCTGCGCGGGCGCGGGTGATTGGCAGGGCTGCAGATTGCTAGCCACAGGAAGGGCCCTCGCTGCAAGCGCCGGTGCGAGAGCGGCTATGGGTGCTTTTTTCTCAGGCAGACATTTGGGAAATGACCACGGCAAATGTAATCACGGTTGGACGGGAGGGTGGGGGCGGGGGCCGAGGGCGAGTGGAGAATGAGATCGCATGTTTTATTTATTTGTTCAAAGTCACGGTCATCCCATTGTGTGTCCCTCTCCGTGCCTGTCATCTCCGGCCCCTCCAGCCCACCCCCTGCCCCAGCCCCACTGTCAGCGCCCGCGGCACAACGCGGCTCGGGCTGATCCTAGAGCGCACCGAACTTCTCCCAAGCACAGCGTTTGGCCGAAAAGGGCTTATTTTCTGTCTGGAATATCAGCATTGCCAAAACAGGCTGCGGCTATGCTGTTGAGAGAGACGTTTCCCGCGCGGTCGCTGCGCTGCCTCTTTAGCAGGCTATTTGCCACCCGTCCCCGGCCTCACACGCCTTCCCCTCCCTGGTATATTGGGGTGGCACCTGAAATTAAAGGTCTTTTTTTTTTTTTCTCTCTCACAAAATTAATGTTTCAAAGGAGAGTGAAATTTCCTTCAAAAGAAGATACTACAGGACTCGCTCAGATTGTGATTCTAGGTCGCTTCGTTTTTTATACAGAATTCCTATTTTCCTTTTTACTCCTTTTCTCTTAATGCACTGCTTCCCTAGAATTTGTTCCTTCAGCGCTCCCAAAATGAAGAGCACTTTTTCTGAACTGGGATTTTTCAGATTTGCTGTCGGCTTTGCCACCGTAATTGAAACCTTGAAATGTGTTTCCCTTCTGTAAAACTTCAGGAAAACACAGCTGGGTAATTTGAAATATAGTTTTAATTTCTAAAAATGTGAACTTAATTTAATACTCTACAAATGACCGGTTGGCTCCAAAACGCTCGCGAAAGGGAATTTCACCCCTTAGAGAAGGGAGTCACCTTCTCTGCTCTCCAATTGCCGCCTGACAGTTCCGCGCTCTGCCCCGGCTTCGCGCCGCCGTCCGCAGACCCCCAGCCTCCCCGCCCGCCTTCCAGCCCGCTCTGGGGCGGGCAGGGGCCGTGCCTGCGCGTGCCCCTCCAGGCCCTCGCCCTCCCTGGGCAGGGTAAATCATTCGCAATGCTGCTTTTCAAAACGCGACCACCACCTGTCTGCAAATGGAGCACAGCAACACGTACGTGGAAGAGCTCGTGAACGCGGGAAAGAGCATTATATTAAAAATAGAGTCGCTCTGGTACTGAATCTCTCTGTGCTGAATATGCATCTCCCAGATTTGGGGGCTCCCCCCCCAAATACCCCCCTGCACATACCCTTTGCCTATCTGTTCTTGAACTGAGTATTTATGCTCTCTCTCGCATACGCAGAATACAGAGTACCAGACTATTTTTTGCAGATAAATACTCCGTATGCTTCTTGGCTGCAAACGGGAACGCGCAAACGTTTCCAGAACCCCTTCAGAACCTCGCACGCCGTGTAGCAGCGATAGCCCTTTGAAGGTGGTCATTAGCCCTAATAAACAGGCTACCGGAGGCACAGATCTTCTCCTCTTCAGCTCTTGCGACTGCCTTTCAGTAAATTCAGAAAAGATCCTTTGTGCCTAACTCGGTTTTCATTTCATTGCTTTTAAATTTGTTAAGCTTGACTTCTGACACTTTAGAGGCTAGCCTTTTTTAAGTACGATAATATAATAAATATTTGTGTTGCCAAAGAAAACGTGAATCTGTTGTTAGTGTTACATAAAGCAGGATCTCTTTTTCATTCGTTTGTTATAAATAATTCACACAACTATGTGCATTTTATAAACACAATCTTTAGGAAAATGATACTATCAAACATTTTCAAGGCAACACTCAGAAACATATACATATGCACAAAGTATTTACTACAGTGTATTTGCAACTGTAAACAAAAAAATTGTTAATGAAAGCAGAAAAATAACAATATTTTATGTAAATAATTACGTTAATGCAAAGTGTTTTCAGACTTATTTATACAAATTAGTCAACTGAATGACAAAAAGCTTTGGCAAACTACAAACACCCATCCAAAATCGTATTATTTGGCTCATTTTCCCTTGCAATTCCCATCTTTAGCTTGCCTTGGAAAAAGATGACCGATTCAGAAACTCCCCTGCTATCTGTCAATACAGTGGGAGCAAGCCCAGTCAAATGCATTTTTCTTTACTTATATGTTAAAAAGGGTTTTCATGTTTTTTCTATAAAATATTTGAAGAAATCGTTTTTTTGAAAAGTTTAAAAATTAAGCAAGATAAATCTATTTTAATCCAAAATTATTTTCCCTAAAATATTCGTGTTCAGCAAGTTTGGTTTGATTAGGAAAAAAAAAAAAAATCATATTTTCAAGTAACAATTTCATATGCAGAAAACATCGTCTTATTTTTCAACAGAAAACACTTTAACGTCATTCAGCAAAGAAACGATATATTGAAGATGAATATGAAGAATACTGGGCAGGAGCTAGCTAAAGCTCCACTTGTGCATTTTTTGTACTTCTCGCTATTGATCTAATGTTAGGATGTTAAGTATTCCTATTTTGTTACTGCTAATGAAATGAGATTTTCTTGCATTGCTAGAAATTACAATTTGGTTAAACTTGACGTCATTTATAAATTCAAACCACAAAATCTCAAACGACCTATTTTTACTATTTTAAATGTCCTTTTACATGTTGGGACTTCCTTGCTGCTCAGCTTTGCAGCCCCGCAGCGTACGAATGCCATTATTCCCGGAACAACAAAACCCCATTTATATTAACAGATGCTTCTACACGCAGTAGCGTGGCCGGAGATAAAAAGGCGCCGCCGCGTAAGTAGTTCCAAATGATTTAATCTGGATTAATCTCGCTCTGCGTTCGCCCCATAAACCTGACTTTTGGGGAGCGCAGCGGGCAAGGAGCGGCATCCCGGGGCTCTCCAATGCCCAATTAGACTCGTCTCCGGACCCCGGTTCAGCCTCAGTCTCTCTGTTGGGGCAAACCCATTTATCTTTCTCGTTCGCAGGGCAGGCAGGCAGGAGGGGCTGGGGGGAGGCCCTCGTTTCGCCTGTTGTCAGCGGGCATTGATCAGCCCTTCCCGGCTGGTGGCGGAGGTGAGGGCAGCTCCCCCAGGAGCCCTTCGGGGCTGGGCCATGTCAGGGGAAGCTGTATTGAGTCATGATCCGAATGACTGCTCATTGAGGGAAACGGCTATTGGCGTCCCCATCAGCCGGAGACACCCTGGGTAACGCTTAAACAAGTCCACTCTGTTAATGTCAGGTCACCGGGGACGCGTTTAGCCTCTCTGCTGACCATTAGACCCTTTGATGGAGTGGACAATAAACTTGACAGGACAGGCCGGACACCGCTCCGGAGCGCGCCCGTGCTGACAGCGCGCCGCGGCCTGCCCGCAGCCTGCCCACGCGGGCAGCTCGCCTCGGGCCGGGGGCGGGCGGCTGCCCGTACCTCCGGCGGGCGAGAAGAGGGACCCAGAGCCACCCCAGCCGCCGGCAGGGGAAGAGCAACGGGGGGGACGCTTCCCCAGAGCACCCCGGCCCGTGACCCCGGCCCCGTACGGCGCAGGGAACTCCTGTCATTTTCAGGTTCTGCTTTAATTTCTTTCTTCCAAGGGTCTTTTCCACCAGCTGGACATTTTGGAACCCATTTCCTAACCTCCTTCTCCGAGAAAAAAAACTGTTACTGCTCTAGAAAGAAGGGAATTTATGTAATTAGCTACACTTTGGTTACAACGCTTTGAAGGCAGTTTCTAAGAGTGGTTTATTTCATGCCACGTTCTTAAAAAAGAAAATAATCAAAAAGGGAAAACAGTAAAATCAACTGCCCTCCTCCATCCAGAGAACAATTCTTGGGGGAAAAAACCCAAGTTTCAAAGTATCGATTCCGTATTCATCAATCAAAAATAAAAAATTAATAGGAAATTCAACCTTAGCTGTTTTCAGAGAAAGTGCTGAGAATTACATTTATATTATTTAAAGAAATTATATTTAAATTTTTTGTTACAGATGAGTTTACTAGTATTTACTTTCTTAAGTTTCTGCCAGTAAAAAGGGCTTTGGGCTTGACAGAGCAAATTTTCCAGCATTTGGAAGCTTTTATCCCAATTTTAACACCTTAGCTCTTTTCCTCTAGAGAATTAACTGATATTGCATTAAACCAGAAAATGATATAGAATTTTAAACAGTCCGCACAACTGGAAAACTGACAGGTCATTAAAAAGCTCTACTGGAAAGAAACTTCCTCCTAAAAATTTAGGGGTTTACATATAATATAGAAGCATATATCTATATATTTACACATATACATATGCTCATATACGCAGCAATTTTACAATAGCTAAATAATTTGTCTAAAATTAATTTAAAATAAAACCTATCTTTTACTATTAAGTACTTGATCGATAAAAAACATTAAAATCACTGAGATTTTCTTTTAACCTAACAGTCAACAAAAAGCAACACAGCTAAAGAATATGTCAGTATAATCCAGATTATTCAGATATGATTTGTATTTTCAGTCAAACCTTAAAAGCTTTTAACAAGAGAAGCATTATTTTTGTCACTAATGCATTTTCTAATCTGTATAACTTTCTCAAATTTAAAGATATTTTCATAAAGCCATTTAAAAAGACACAACAGTTTTGTGACACGTTCCTCGCTACCTTAGTTACTGCCGCACTCGTATGAGCCCGCGAGCAAACAGCGCACTTGTCCTGCCGCCCGCGTGATGGTACTCGCCAAACGATTTCTGCCTTGGCTCAGACCGAGCCTGTCCCACACCTGCACTCTGAGAGCTGCCCTCTTAGGAACACAGGGGACAATATTTCTGGATTTTTTTTTTTTAATTACGATTAAAATAATATATAAAATTAAGGTGAATGCCAACTATTCTTTTTCCCGGCAGGACCTGCTACTTTAAGATAATATAAATTGCCTGGTATTCTCCAGGAGTGCATGCTCTCAGGCCACGAGGGCACACAGACTCTCGATAAGTAATAATTTAGTATATCAGAAGGTGAAAAGAAAAAGCAGAGTAAAAAAAAAAAAAAAAGTCCTATTTTTGCAGAAAGCCTTCTCCACCAATTAAATATAACAGCTCTTGTTTATCATGGCTGGAACGCCGTGCTTTTCCCTGGGCCTGCGGATGCAGAATCCCGGCGTCAAAGGGGAGCCGGCATCATCGCTCGGAGCCTCACCTATAGCTCCTCTTTGTGCTCCGCTTCTTTCACAGCTCTTCCCCCTGCATTTCCATTTCAAGCGACGGCACAGGGATAGCAGCACAGATCAATTTCAACATCGAATACTTAGTAATACCATGTATGTATATTTTATATAAATATTTTCATTTAGTAGGAGCAGAACACTGCCTCTCTAAATGAGAGACACAAAAGCTCCTCGATAGCTGACAGCCAGTCACCTTACCCTTTGGTTCACAAAGTTTCCCCAAAGCTCTTGTGAGAATTTCTGGCTATGCATTATTCACAGAGTCCATTGCCTTCTTCATAAAGTAGTTCCTGACCTGCCAGTCACCCGCGGGCACCGAGAGGTGTCACAGTTCACAAAATTATCGCTTTCTGGACAGCTTATAACCCCAAGCAGGGCCCTGTTCTTCCACCTGCTCCAACACTGCAGACGCTGCCCCACGCAAAGTCTCGCGGAGCTTACGGAGCACCTGCTTAGCAGAGGTGTCCGGAAAAATTGCAGAAAAAAGCCTGGACCCAGCACTGATTGCCGATCGTGAATTTTATAAAAGGCTTTTGTGTAATTAGGAAAACGTCTGGGGCAGAATCGTCCCCTGTGTGGGCGCACACAGATTACGCAGACGCTGAAGGCTTTGGAAAAGCGCCTGTGCTCCCGTTGCCCGCCCAGCCCTCGGCACCTGGGGGCCTCGGCTTCGGAGCGGAGCCGGTACCCGCTGGGTGACACAAACCGCAGTGTTGACACGCTTTCAGAGCTTAGTGCCCGCGCCTGTCTGCCTCAAAGGGTCTGAAATGCTGCAGAGTCAAAATCCCATTTTGCATTTCAATAAACACTAGCCCTAAATTATCTCCATTACACCTACCACAAAATGATGAAGATAAAATTTGCAAACTTAACTTGACATAACTGAACTTTCACCTTTGAATCTACACAGAAATTATATTACAACAATCATTTAGGTCTCCCCGTGATAGCCATTTTATATATTATAAAATATCTACAACCTTGGAAAAAGAGATACTGTGAAAAAAAAGCAGGAATTAAAAAATGTCTAAGCACTTCACTTAGAAGGAGCGCAAAGGAAACATGTTTTTAAATACACAATAAAATCCTAAAAGTTGCACCAACATGATGGCTATTTTTACGTCTACCTGACTATTACGCGTCTTGCAGAGGAAAACCCTTCCTTACGCGCTGAAAAGCCACTTGTCGCGTCCAGAAGCAGGACTCCTAAGAAATAAACCTTAAAGGATAAAATGCGACGATGGCTACGGGGCGAACCTTCCCAACCTCCCACCGCCCC
This sequence comes from Platalea leucorodia, assembly GCF_965183815.1. Taxonomy (NCBI): domain Eukaryota; kingdom Metazoa; phylum Chordata; class Aves; order Pelecaniformes; family Threskiornithidae; genus Platalea; species Platalea leucorodia. The sequence continues at coordinate 56,897,130 of NC_138830.1, read as the reverse complement.
AGTCAGGTCCAGAGAGGAGCTCCCAGCACAGCAACGTCCGGCGCTCGTAAACCACTCTCCGACCAGTTCTGCTCCGTGCCCCAGTCCCGCAGGCGTACTACCTGTGCACTGCATCTCCTGTGAATCTCACCATGATTCTGTACTGAAACCGGAATTTCTGTAAGTTGCTGATGCCTCAAAGTATTCCTTTTTTTTTCCTTTCCTATCTTTTCACAGTGTCTAAAATTGTATATAAACACTGCATCGTTTTTAATTGCGAATTTCATTAAACATACTAAGCTTGCTTGTTTCTTTTTTATTTTATCTTTTGCAAATTGCCTGCGTGGTCATCCGTTATCATTTTTGCCAGACACTTTTGTGCTAACCAGCAAGGTCATTGCAAAACCCGTATTGATTTTCTTCCTAAATACCCAACCGTACAAATACGTATTTTACCAATGGTTCTGAAATTGTCCCCGAGAGCTAATGTAAACACAAACCGACGCAGCTGCGAAAGCCTTTGGAACATGGAGTCACAAATGGACTTCTACAGATTCCTGTTGGAAAAAGCATGGCTGGTTAACCCTGGTTTTGCCGAGCGGGGAAGTCAGTTTTGCAACCAAGCAGCCGTCGCTGTGACCCGGGCACCGAAGGCGCGGGGTAACAGACCGGCCGCCCGGGAGAGGGGCCACCGCGGCCCGAGCGGTGGTGTGACATTTATCTTACAAGTGTGTTCAAATACAGTGTATTTTGCTTGGTTGATTGATTTTAGCATTCAAACATACCTTCCACTATTTCAACCCAGAGATATTCAATATCCTTAGTTTGAAATATATCAAATGTAAATTTTCCAAACTTATCACACAAAACTAGAATCTTTTAGCAATCAAGATAAATACCTGTGATCTCCCCTCCATTGATGGGGAGGCGGTGGGGCTCACAGCCTGGCCTACCAGCGCTCATACTCACCACAGAGTTTAAATGCCAGGCCTGGAGCTCACCAGAGGAGTGCCCTGCCAGGTCAAGGATTCCATGCTGTTAAATGGGTTTTATTTTTTTCCCCAAGAATGACAGAGTCCTTTTTGCAGCTGAATAAAGGCCAGCTCTCTCCCTGAGACCACGAGCCACAGAGATTCACAGGTAAAACCAGATTTTCTTTTGCCTTGGCTTGCTCACCATCTAGGTACCAAAACATTTAAATCGCGATTACCGGCAAAACAAACGAACGAACGAACGGAGAGCGTGGATGGCTAGGAAAGGGGATTCAACGTGGGACTGTGCTTCAGACGTACGTTTATAAGAAACCAACTTTGAATCATTGTACCAGATGCAGTCCCAGGGAAAAATGTATGCAGGCAACAGGGAGTTAAGTAAATAAATTTTTTCTTTTCTTTGTCGATGTGTTTAGTTCTCTTCCTGCCAAGACTCATTTCACTCTGCTATCTTGTGAGAGACACATATGGTGCAGTGAAATTGCCATCCAAGAAAGCATGTCCCAGCCTGTTGAGACATCATCAAATAAGATTAAAGCAAAGTAAAAATAAAAAGATAGAACGGTTTTTTTTCTTTTTCTTGTACAGAGAACATCTGATGAAAGTCACTGAGGTACCTGAATGCTTTTAAAGGTTTTGCAACCATTTCTTTACTTTGCCTGGTTAAGAAAAAGGCAGAAATAACAAGCCAATATCTCCTTTTTCTTCTTCAAGTTAGTGAAAAAATGTGTTTCATAATAAACCTGATGTATATGAACAAAATACAATATTGCCTTCCCTGCTTCTGTGGAAACAGCACTTAAATGCACAAGAACACTGCTGACTTTCTGGTCCGGTTGCCTCTCCACCAGTGTCTCTGACTGCTGCATGCAAAAAATCTTTTGGGGCCAGGACAAAATAATTGGCCTACTCATCTAGCCCACAAAACAGTGCCAGTTATCTCCCGAACAGCACATTCAGGTGCCTCTCTGGCTACCAACTGCTACACCAAAAATTAAAATTCATCACCCAAGAAACACAGAAGTCCAAGCTACAGTATTTAAATCAGCGTGAAACTGCTGCCCGTTTTCCTTACACGTGCGAAGGCCTTGGGACGCTGGTTAGGACGAAGACGACTTTACAGGTTCTTTCCCTACAAGGGCTTTTCAGTTTCCACATTAAAAAAAAAAAAAGACTGGGTAAAGAAATCCCAGCTGATCGCCACTTGCTCTTGCACATGTACTTACGACAAGACATAGGACCCGAATGGAATTGCTGGGATGGGTTACACCACCGTATCAACAGCAATTGCTGAGAAGCAACTTGCCAGCCACTCTTTACTGCTTTGAAATCAGGCTCTAGAAATATTTCAGAATTATTGTACACCTGCCACCAGGAAAGCACCAGCAAATACAACGCGTACGGTACGTTCTATACTTCAAGTGAATAAACAGAAGTCTGCTCAAGGCCAAAAAGAAATCACGAGGGATAGGAGGAAGCCCAAATCAAATTAGCGTTGTTGATCATGACAGAAGTTGAGGGGCAGCTTCTTAGCCATACGAAATAATCTGCAAAATAGGGTTCGACTTCAGAAACAGGAATTTCTTTTGTGTATTTCTTTGGTAGCCTCCCCAGTTAGAGGCCGCATTTCCAGATCTTGTTTCCAAGGCATAGCCTTAACTGGACTGCAGGAAAGCAACAATGCATCAGTAGCAGAGATTATCCCTGGCCTTAATAAGCTGTTGTTGGCTTTCATAACAACTGCAGCCTAGGACGAGTCACACCGAGCTCAAAGACAATCTTACCAATAGCCTGGAGCAAGGATTATAGAAACAAGAATCCAAGGGGAGGTGGGAGGGAGCAAAAATCCCAAGAAACAGGGGCTAATGTAAAATCGTTTACATATTAACCTTCTTCCCTTCTGACAGTGGTCAAGTTCTGATTCAAAATACAAATTATCTCCAATTACTTCAAAAGAGGCAGTCACAGAGCTGTCACTTAACCTTCACCATCTGTTTGGCTCAAAAGCAAGCTGTACAGCCTGCCACTTTGACCTCATCTTTCTCGCTCCACACCGGACAGGCACCAAAGGAAGGGAAGATGCTGATTGTTCCCCGGAGGGAACCTCGGCCCTGGGGAGCGGGGGCTGAGGGTGCTGGCGGGGAGGGCAGAGCTGCAGGAGGTGACTTAATTTAACTCTTCAGGGGAGGGGGGGGTTGTTTGGGGAGGATGAGCTTGCAAACCTTCCTCCCTCCTCCTGCCGGCCATCTCCAGAGACGAGGCTTGTTTAAAAGTGGAGCCTCTCTGCAAAAAGCAGCCACTGGCTAAACAACAGGGGCGGGCGAAAAAAGCAGAAGCCGATTCACAATGGCTTCTGGCTTAGAGATTTTTGTAAATCTCGTAGCCAGATTTACACAGAAAAACATCACCTCTTTGAGATGCCAAAGGGAAAATAAATCCTGGAAATTAAATAGCTTTCTAGGAAAGATAGTAGCACAAAATGGTTGGGGGGAAAAACCAACCAACCAACCAACGAAAACCCCAAACCCCAGAACACAAGAAGGGACACACTCTGGCAGAGTACAGCTTAACGTTAGAAGTACGACCTGAGTATGTAAGACACATCAGAGTTCACCGCTACTTTAGCGGTACCGATGAGACCAAGGCTTCTCCCCAGCTGCTCTCTCGCGGCTCCCGGGAAGGCCGGGAGCTGGCGGTTCCGCCTCCCCTCCAGAAGCGGCAGCCGTGCAGGACCACGTACCAGCGCCCCAGCCGCCGGCGGAGGACACGCAGGGTGTCGGGGAATCAGCGCTCACAAGCACAACCTACAAGCGCAGAGGTGTTGGGAATAAAAAAAAAAAATGTTCAAGAAAAGAGATTCCAGAGGGGCTGGAGGGCACAGTAACAGGGTGCAAATTTTTGAATGCCTCATGGTTTATGGGCAGTTTCTAATGCTTCTGCCGAGAAACATTACAGCATTTCCATTGGCTCTGATCTTTATTTTTAGTTTTATTACCCACTGCACAACAGGTTTCTTCAAGAGAGAAAGAAAGAAAGCAGATCCCTCTGTAAACGGGAGCAACTCCAACTCCTGAACATTTCACATAGCCACGGTTTAGCACGAGGATGATTTCATGTGTGAAAGCAGCTCAGAAAACAAACACCTCTGTGGCTGTACACGCTACGCGACCCTTTTGGCATCACTTGGCATGGGGAGGCAAACCCCTTTTCTTGTCACACCGTATTTAATCCAAGAAACGCACCCCACAACGCACGTACCTGGATGACAAGAGCTGCGAACTTTCCGTTTCCACAGCAGATGGGAACAAGTCAATTAAATACACAGAGCTACAGCGCTGCTAATAACAGCACGTCGTACTGAGCGTTTTGCTTGGTGGGAGAAGGGAAAGCCTGCTGCAAAAGGTGCTGAATCACGTAACGGTCTCAAGCAAATAGCCCTTTCCTTCCTAGAACCCAAATCCTTTGCTACCTTTTTTAAAAACGCAAACAGAATATTGAACTCAATTTGCAGTTCAGAGGGGGCAAAAAGCCTCCCTGCGCTGGAATAGCCTGACAACAGCTGCAGCCACACTGAAATGTTTAATTTTACTTAAAACATGCTCTCAGGCCTACGTATTATTTGAAGTATAACGTACAGAATTATCTAATGAATTCTCAAATCAAATACTCTCATTTTGCTGCAGGTCATTTCCCGAGAACAAACTAAAGGCACACAGGCTTCTTTCTGTGTCTGACTGCTGAATTTAAACAGATGTCCAGTGGACATCAGCTTCTCTCACATTACCTCTCCCATTCACTCTTCTGTATCTCCGGCCAGTGCAAACTCCCTTAAATTAAAAACAAACAGAGAATCAAGATAACAAAAAATATGGCAAGACTACCAGGCACAACAAGGTCTGTCGTGAATCCTGGCTGTCCCCTCGCTGCGGTGAGGGATGTGGTGACAGTGAGAAAGCCGCCTAGGAGCAGCATCTGGCTCTGATTAGCTAACAAGCTGTAGCATCTGCAAACTTGTCAGTTCTCAGCCCACAACAAAGTCCAGCCCCAGATCTGTGTTTAAAATGGGAACTGGCTGCTACAGTTTATAAGACAAACATTATCTGTTCCCATTGCGGGGTGCCTTTTTATTAAAAGCCCACTATAAGAGGAGAAATTAAATGCGCTTGTTACGTTTTACTTTTCATCTCAAGGAAAATAACGATTCGGCTTTGAGTCTGTCTGTCAGAAAGCTTTTTACTTGTCTCTCCTCTGAGAAAGGGCTGTAAGAGAACAGCAGAGATGTCCCAGCCCACGGTACGCAGTCACCGCGAACCTTGGGTGCTCTTGTAACACTTCTCTGCTTTTTCCTCTAAACAAGAAAAATAAAATTAAACTTCCGTGCAGCAAATCCATGAGCGGTGACACACCAAAGCTGGGGCTACGCTCCCCTGGGACGCACAGCGGTACGCGGCCCCCTGCTCCCTCCTGCGCGGCGCGTCCGGGCTGGCGCGCGGCCTGAGGGGTGCCGCAGCGGGGCTCGCCCAGCCGCCCGCCTGCGGCGCCCTCGCTGCCAGGCAGCGAGCCCCCGGCCGCCTGCTCTGCTCCGCGGCCCAACACCGGAGTTAAAATTCACCCATCTCCAAGTTTTTGCTTATGTAGCTCGGCAGTGTCATCCGACTAAGAAAGCATCCATATCTCACTACTTTTTTCTTCCTTTTTTTTCTGGTATGTTGGAGTTGGTCTTTTTCTCTGCTCTCTGTATTACCGAATGACAGCTACTGAATGACGCCTCTTCTATAACCTGAGATGCATTTATACTTGTCTTTTGAAAAATGAAAAGCGAGTAGTCTGTGTGCCCTGTATGAGACCAAAGTCCAACATAACTGAGGAAGAACTGAAGAATTACTAAACCTGAAAAGTTAAATTTCTGTCCAACCTCATGGTTATTTTTGAACATCTAAGGGAAACCACCTATGAGCACCTCCACAAAATACATGCCTGTAAAACTAAGCGTTAGTCAAATCAGTAGTAGAGACTTAGATAGCATATATCCCTCTATGCCGTTTTGGGAGCTGGTCAGAAATTCATATAACTTAAAAATTTCTCAGTCTGAGCAGTTTGCTACTGAAAATACTTACCGTGGTGCCCTAGTCTGTCTGGGGACCAACCTGTGTGAACTTGACACGTGGCTTCAAGTCTGGTGGTACTGACCACATCAAGCACAAAAACACACAAATGGGCAGAAATGAAAAAGACCCAGTCACAGGCCCGTCACAAAACCCGAGCGGAATGAGAAAACACGATTTCTGCAAAACCCAGGATAGTGCAGAACTCCAAAATAAGGACTTTAGGGGAAAAAATGTAGGTGCTACAGGAACTGGGGGGGGGGGGCAGGGGCAGCTTTTTTTTTTCAACCCTCACTAAGAAATCTGGCCTATTTATTAGTTGTATTTCACAAACCACGTTATCAACAATCTTAAGGAAATGGATTGATGTTAAGTGATACTTCAGAATCCGCCCCGTAGCAAAGCTACTGCACCATTACGGAAAGATAAGCAGAAAATCCTTCCTGCAAATAACGGAGACCTCCCTGATATTCTGTAAACCACGCAGCTGGTTTTTAAAAGCCACTGACATAACTTATGGGTCTGGAGCATTTCTGCTATACAGTAGCACGCGGTACCTCCTAGAAAATGAGACTTGGTAAAAAAGAACAATTCCTAATTAAGATAATTATCCTGAAACGTCGTTACATAAGCTGCAACTCGTACTCCTTTATTAACAATACAAATGAAACTCCAGATTGCATGAGCCTGAATGGATGCCACGCGCTGCCATGGGAAAAGCTGTCTGTCTGTTTTCCAAGATAAGCGGTTTTCTACATTTAATAAATCAAGTGGAGAAGAGACCCACTTGTGAACTTAAGAGACACAGATCCGGTTCCGTTTGGGTAGTATAAACTGCACGGCAAACACTTGCTCGCAGAAACCGAGCTTCTGGGCAACGGGGAGGCAGAAAGGCAACATGGAGCCCGTCGGAGCGGACCGCTGCCTGCGGGGAGCACCGCAGCGGCAGCAGCCCGAGGGCCGCAGCCCCGCCGCCGCGGGGAACCGCCGCGCCGCGCCCGCAGGAGGCGCCGCCCGCCCCGCAGCCGCGCCGGGCCCGGCCCCGCTCCCCGGCCTCGGCCCCGCTCCCCGGCCCCGCTCCCGCTCCCCGGCCTCCGGACCCCGGCCTCGGCCCCGCTCCCCGGCCTCCGGACCCCGGCCTCCGGACCCCGGCCCCGCTCCCCGGGCCCCGGCCTCTGGCCCCCGCTCGGCGCCGTGCGGCCCGGCCCCCCGGCGCTAACCCGCCCCAGCTGCTAACGGCACCTCGGCTAAAGGGGCAGGCAGCTTGGGAAAAAGCCACACACCCCAAACCAAACCCCATCTTGCAGCAGGCGATTAAATCCCTCACTTGCAAAATCAGGATTTTTTTCTTCCGAAAAATTATATATCATATAAAAAGTAATTTTTTTTTTTTTTTTGAGCAGTTCTCGCTGCTGTGTGGTCACTGTTTGAAATGAAGGCGCGATGAGAACTGGAATGTACTGAAGAAAAAACACCGGGAAATGAATCCGACGAGAGCGCTAAGGCCATGCTTCAGAAGCGCTGCCGCTCCTGGATGCTGTCCTGTATCACCTCCACCCACACCAGGGCACTTTTTTTGCCATAACAAGGCCTTTTCGTTCTTCAGAAGTTGCAAGGAATCTTGCAGGTTTGTATTTGTTGTCTTCTTTCTGATTTCAGAGCTTTTGAAACGCCGCCGATCTTTCCGTCGGCCGGCACCACGCCACAGCACGGCGCGCCCCGCGGCAGACCGCCCGCTGCCGGACCCTCTCCTGGCGACTCCTGTAGTTACGCAGGGGACCGATGGGCAAATCTCAGTTATTTAATTTGGTTACCCACGTTGTTGCTGCTATCATGCTTCGCCATTCAAAACAAAACAGTGGCTCTCGAATGCTGAAGTTCTCTCAACATTACAGCTTTTTTACAAACTGCTGTGATCGCCATTATAAAACTGAGCGCGCCAGCCTTCCCCTAAAACCATTTTAAGTCCTCAACAAAAGGCTGTGCATTTTAAAAGCAACCTGGTTTGTCCATTATTATGATTTATGATTATTTGCATTACAGTCGTACCCAGAGGCCCTGCCAGGGTTCCCTCGTGCAGGGCATCGCACAGAACACGCAGCAACACACCGATCTAAAAAACTTAAACCCGGCCTAAAAGGTTCCAGGCCCATTCTCTCCAGGTACGTTGTCACTCAATGCGGTCATTGCCTTTATCATTCTGAGGGGCATTTCCAAACTCTAACCATTTATGTCACAGTAATACAGCTGTAGACGTTTCCCAGCGCCTCTACTTCCACTTCCAGGTACAACCCTACGATGAGCACAGCGGCAGGCGCGGAGCTCATCTCTGCCAACCTTGCAGCCAGGCTTTAAAAAGTCCTTTGGATCTGAGGTCACTCCAGGTAATTACACGCACCAAGATGATATTAACGGGACTGCACCAGACAAAATAATCAAGCAAAGAAGCAAAGACCGCTGTTGATTTTATGTGATTCTCTCTCCTTTAGCCGAAAAAGGAAGCCCAAAGCAGCGGCTCTAAAGGAGAAAAAATATTCAGAAATGCAGTAAACAAAAAAGCAATATGGCTCTGGATGCAGAACACGAGCGTGGAAACACAGGCAAGGTATAGAGATTGCACGTATCACCCTTGAAAGCAAGAGTGAAAAAAGCCTCTCCTATCTCTGCAAGCAGCTGGGGATGATTCGCAGTAGGTTTTTCTGTAATAAAATCCCCCTACGTTTCTTTACTTGGAAAACTCAGTTTATAGGTCAGTTAACAAGTATTAAAACCACAAGAGAACATGAAACGCACCACCTTTTCCTTTTGATCCTTTTCCCTTTTGGATGAAAGTTTTGAAGTTTGGAATATAAAATCCCTGAATTTTTGTTATGTTTTATGCCTCCACGAAGGCATTAAAACAAAAGTTTGTGGGCTGCAGAAATATCCCTTAACTAGGGGAGAATTAAAGCAAGCTGTCCTGCCCCGGCACACCTGTGGGCCAGGTGCGCGGCCGCCCCGGCTCCCCAAATGGAACACCTCATTTACAAACCAAATCTGTCTAGAAAATGACCTGCCCCTCCTGATGGCTGCAAATGGTTTTCATCAGCCCGCGCTGAACCGTACTCTGTTCTCCCCAAATTTACAGCATCGGGTATAAGAGTCATTGTAGGAGGAAAAGGAATAGAAGCAACGTTTAAAAGCCATTAAATAAATAGAGGGTCCCCATTGAGAACGGTCAGTGCCTTGGGTGTCCATTCGTTAAGGTAGCTTCCCGCTGAGTACGCTACATAACCCACCACCAAGCACGGAATTGCCTTGGCTTAAAGGTTTTAAAGGCCCTGTTCTCTTGCAGGATGCTTCGGTTTTGAAATCTATCAAAGGAATCTCAAAACAAATTACATGGTAAATTATTATCTCTGTTCTGGCCTCCTCTCTACACCCCACTGTTCAGCATGAATGACGATGGGAGAGCCGCTGGTGAAAGCCTGCAAGATAAGCAGATTACAGAATGTCAGGTGCCTCGGGCTACTCTAAATTTCACAGCCAAACTTTGCTGGCCGAATCAGTTCATCTCACTAATATGGGTCACAGGCTATTTCAATTAATGCACCTCTAATGACTAACATTTGTTCCTTAATGTGAAAGGAATAAATACAGAGATACACAAAGCCGCAACAGAGAGCAAAACGCTCTCCCCTTGCTTCTCATCAGTATCGCTGCATTTAGGCTCTCTAACCAACTAACAGAGGTGGGGAAAACAGGCTTGCGAGGAATAGAGCATTTCTTTCAGAAAGAAACCTTTTATGTAGCTTTCCTATCATTACCAACGCATTTCTGGCAGCTTTCAGTGTCCTCTAGATCCCACTGTACTGAATAACAAGACCTGATATGAAAACAGAATGCAGAAAACAAATTAGCATTTTGAAAATAAAAAGCATGGCTTTTAATCCTATTAAGATCATGGCTTTTCTTTTTTTTTTAAGTTCTCTGAAAGATATACTGATGTTTCCATTAACATAAATGCTGAAATCAGCATTTCCTTTGAAAGAAGTTGTTAATATTTGGAAATGGTAGGATTTCCAATCCTCGATTTGATTGTTATTCTATGCTACCCTGCAAGTGCCAAGGTCATGGGGAGATTCACCTGCACACTGAGCTAAATGAATGCACTCGGCCACAATACATGTATAATTTAACATTCTCCTCTCAAGTACCACCATGCATTCCTAAAAATATTTTATTACAATAACAAATTGGTTTCAGAATCATGCATTATGTATTCTGAAATTAGGTCTGCCGCTGAAACCTGTATATACAAACATACAAGCAACCATGCAGGACAGCCTGCACGCAGAAATTATAGGTTCTAGAGGAGCTGAAAGGAACAATTAATTCTTCCTGTAACTCCAAAAAGTCCTTTTTTATTACTTTAATCTGCATAGTTAAAAAGAACAAAACAAGCAATTGCAGGGAAATGTATTTAGAAATCAAGCAGCATGTCTTTCTCTAGATGTCTTCATGGAAAGAAAAGGTTTAACTGCCAAGTGCACAGCATATTAAAACAGACGTTTGGGGGTTCATTTCTCAAGGGTAGGGCTGGGAAAAATATTACCAAGTTTCTCAAATATTTAAAAGAATATTAGTTACATTTCCAAACTTTACCATTGTAACATTTTAAATGCTTTTTTTCCTTCAGATCAAGCTCCTCCAAATATTTAAGGTTAATTTATCAAAAAATTCCTGCTAAATTCTTGATAAATAAAACTAGTCCTCTGCCATTTCTTTTTTAGTTAGTTAGCCAAAGAGTTAAAAAATTCATAATATTGCTGAATTTTCAGCAGCAAATGCTGTACCGTTAATGCACTTTCATGATAGATGGTTGCTTCTGATTTGCAAGTTTCATTTTAAGTTAAATATACATTGATAAAGCGTCCTTTTACAGCCCAAATATTCTTTTCTCTCATGCAAAATAAGCATGTTTCTTGGTCAACTGGCATTTTGTTAAAATGGACTTGAGGTAGCTATTTATGAATAATTAAGATTAAAATGTTTCTGTGATTCCCTCAATGCTTTTTTATTTTAAAACATTTATATCGCGTCAAAATGGACTTATTCTTCCAAAGGTAACTTTCCATTAAAATAATGGAGAAAATGACATTTCTAATTTTGATAATAGCCCTGAGTTCTTAACTAAAGTCAAAGCCTGCCGGTGCAGAGGCATGACGTTTTTTAGGATTGACACCATTATGGGAATTCTTTGTAATGGTGTTAAAATACTTGGTTGGAAGGATTTAAAACATGACAAATAAGATCAAGTGAATTTCCATTTCGGAACAGCAGCCCCAACTAAACCTTTATTTTGGACTATGTATTTCACTGTTGAATCTATTTGCTTTTCTGTTACTTACGCTAAGCAAAAGAGCCTGGCAGGCATTACTATTCATTAGACTTCGTTCCATTTTAAACTTTAGGAAATGTTCTCGAGAACAGCTGGCAAATGTACGTTCGGACTGGACATTTGTTATTTCATTCTTATTCCAGGAAGCAAAAATGCAGAATCTTCTAAAAGACTGCGTTTTGCCGCAGGAAAGCCAGGTTAGATTGAAGACTTTACATTTCTAAGAGATTTTTAATTCAGTAAATATTGCATAAAATTAGGACCTTTACACTCTCCTTTTTGAATACGAGTGCAAACGTTGCACTCAGAAGCTGTTTCTCTGTAATTTCGTTTAGATGTTCTGATATGACTAGACATACAGCTTTTTCAGTAGCGAAATTATGAGAAATAATTATCTCTAATCTAATCAGTAGTATCTGAAAATGGTAAATGTTAGCAGCTTAATTTGTGATTTCTTAAAAAGCCTTTTGTATCACTGTTTAGACTGACACATTGAAGCTTTGCTTTTAAAGCAATAATTAAGAAATTGTTGACAGAAATTAAATGTCACTGGCAATTTTAAACAATTGTAAATGTTCTTCCCCCTTTCTTTCCTGAGGTTGAGCCTGACAAAAAGGGAAATCTAAACTACCATTAGCGAGGGGAACACGAGTTTCCGGAGAGGTTTTTTGCAGTAAAGAGATGTGATTCATAGAAGTAATAAGCAAACCCCATGCTATGGATTTTTAAATGCCCCGGCTTGTAATGCGGAGGTTAAATGATTAAACCCATTTCTGCACTTTTCAGTTCAGCTGCAGATACGTTTCCTTGAATTTAGCTGTGGGCAATTTTAAGCCGAATAGGAACTGCTCTTTTATTTGTTATTAAAGTCCGTTGCTATCTTTCAAAAGTGTTTGTTACACGTATCTGAACACGTACACGTATTAAGAAAATGTACTGAAATAAATACGAGATTATAAAAACTAGGCAAAAATCACTCGCTGCTCATTTTCGCATGGCAAATTACTGAACAAAAATTATAAAAGGCAACACATTAAATCACTACACACAACCATTATCTTGTACAAATTTAAGTACAAAACAAAACAAAAACATTTTCCAAACGTTGCGTGTAATCCTTAAAAACAAAGGCGGTGGAAAGGCGGAGGCTGGGGGTGCCCGAGCCGAGGGCAGGCGCAGGAAGGCAAGCACGGCGCCCTGAGGAGACGCAGCCGAGCGCGCGGCGCCGCAGCACGCGCCTCCGCCAGCGCGGCAGCCCCGCGCTTGGAGCGGCCCCTTCCAACGCCACTGGCGTAGGAGCACGCATAGGTGGGAAGTTTGCAAAAGCACACCGGGGATGAGAGACGATTAAAGCTTTCCTTCCTGACCGCTAATTATTCCTCATGAAAAAGGCACGGGTGTCTGGACAGGAATATCATAACTGTGCGCTGTTGCGCTGGGACTGTTTTGTTGTTTTGAATTTGATCATTTCGGTTAAAAGACGGCAGATGCTGCAGCAGCGTGCAGACCCTCTGTACAGCTTTCTGGCTAGCAAGAAACAGATCTGAAAGGTAAAACGGAAGAAGGTTTCTACATATTTTTCCCATTCAGGATCCTGCAACTGGCTGGTGAGCTGCATGACACTGAAAAAACATGCAGGCTCCTAACAGGATTAAGGGCAGAGGAAGAAAATACAAACCAAAAGCACACTGGTGTTTTGCAGTACAGTTTTGTTTTGTTCACGAAGTGACTCCACCCGATGGGATTTAATGGCGTGAAGACCAAGGGGGGGTGCGGAGCCCTCAGCTCGGGGAGCTGCGGGGGGAGGCAGGGCGCGGGGCTGCTGCGAGGGAAGGTGCCCCCGCGCCGTGTCCCGGTGTGAAACCCGGCCGAGGGGTCCGACGCGTACGCGGGAGTTGGCGTTGAGTGGGAACGTTACTTTGGGGGTTGGATGCATTCCTCAGTTTCTCCCTTAAACTAGCTTTCTGTTAAATGCAGATATATTAATTATTCATTCCTGTGAAGTGTTGGAAGTTAACAGACCAATATTTGTGATTTTCATGGAAAAGTTACAAACCCTGAGAACTTCATTTTGCCATCATTATTAGAAACGCAGTCCCATGGAAGTTTTTACTGGGCAGAGACTCTCCAAGCTGGCTTATTGCACATCACTGGCTCGTAAGACAAAGCGTTTCCTTAAGCTGTCCAAAAATCCATAACTGCATTTTTCTGCTACGTGTCATCACAGGGCAGAGAGTGAAACCTGTACTTAACTGCATTCGGGAAGCCAAATCCGCTTCCCCAGAACAAACCTACAGTAGCACACCCACAAATAAGCTGCTGGATCATTTGCGGGACGAGACTTCCCCAGACAACATAGCCAGCAGCACAGGCATCTTGCACGCGCATACACGCTCCTTCATGAAAAGACCCAAGCTGGACCAAAAGGAAAGCAGCTGAAGATCCCCACCAAGGAAGAATACCCAACGCATAACCGCGACAGCTCGTGGAGGAGCGCGGCTTTCGCCGAGGACCACGACCACAGGACAGTCTGGACACCGAGGCGCCTCCAGCCCGCAGAGGCCGGGCAGTGCCGCGTATCTGGCCGCGCTCTGGGCACCGCCGGCACGCTGCTGGCCATGCCCGCGGCACGGGGAAGCCGAGGGCAAGGCTGCGCAGGCTGGGACGGTTGGGATGGCAGCTTATCTGACGGTTTAAGGAAAACTTCTGCCGGCAGCAGTTGTCTCCCACGCTGCACCCAGACTAAGAGTAATTCAGGTTTGGGGATTTTAAGAGTAGTAGGAAGGTACAGTTCCATCCACAAGGCTAACTACCCCAAGTACGGGACCAGAAACAACATTAAGCAGTACTTTCGCAGGCAGAGCTCTAAAATAAGATAAAATTTAAAAAGCAAATCCGTTCATTTGATACCGATCTATTTTTTGTAGCAGCATGTGAAAATAAATTTTAAAAGATTTAAAGCATGTTCTCAAGAAATAAGACACACAAAGATAACAGTGTGACAATTTGCTGCCTGAAGAAGTTATAGGAAGACGGTGTCCATAAAAAGAAGGCGTCACCCTATATTCAAAACACAGTTGTTTTTAATTTCCTTGAAAGTAACTTCCTTGAAAAGCAAATCATACTTTTTCCTTCTCCCTCTTATTTCTGCCTTGCCTTTCCCCCTCCTCTACCACTAGGAAACAAGCTTTTGTGTAATTAAGCTTGGCAGATCATCTATACTTTAATTTCTATTGACAGCTAAAAGTTTTCTTTCCACAAATGTTGTTCTTCCAGTAAGCAAAACAGGACAGTGAGACTTACTATTTGTTTACTAACAGTGATGATGAAGCAGAAAGGTTTCTTGTTCTACAACATTTTTACACAAAGTTTACACAACGACGCTTACGAAAAACTAAACCTAGAGGCAGATGGAGTCCCTTCCAGTCAAACTGAAGGAGGTGCAGAAATTACCTGGCGCTTGATATGGTTTCTATCTCCAGCTCATCTCTGGAAACTTTTTTCTCAGGATATTAGTTGAAGAAAGTTTCCTCCCCCCTTTTCATTTCAGAATCACTAGCTCTTGTGTTTGATGTGTTTTGGGTGAAATGTCAGGCAATTACGGTGACGTACTTGCTTTTATATTGCCCTCTCTCTTCCCTCGACAGCCTTTAAAACCGCGCCTCTCCCGCGAGGTGGGCCCGGGCGGAGGGAGGGCCGCCCCAGCCCCATCTCACGCTCCCAAAGCGGCTCCCTGGCTACGGTAAATCCAAGGCGCGGTCACTCTGAAAACGATCGCATGCATTTTAAATAGCAATTTCGAGCGACTCTGCTACGCGCCCCTCAGTAGGGCCCACACCAAATTACTTGCGTTTTACTGTTTCTATGTTTATTGGGGCTGATTCATTACATAGCGCAGAGTCTATAGGAACAAGCCATTTTTCAGCCTAACAGGTTTACAGTAAAATTAGATTATAGTTTTATAAATCCCTAGGATAAACCCCCAATATATCCCACATGGGCAGAAAGGGACGTAGTGCCCACGGTGTCCTTCTTTATAAGGAGCAGCTACTCTTTGGATTTCCCCCTTCTTAAACAACACCGTTAAAAGAGCTCTTTTTCTGTCAAACTATTGGCATGTGATTGCCACTACATCTTCCTTTATCCTCTTCAGTGTATTTATTTAGTCCCCTGAGGTCCTTCCCTCTTCTAAAAAGGAAGGCCTAAGAGACTCGATAGATGTTATTGCTATTGTCCAGGAGAATCTGTGGGCTAGCAGACAGATGGTCCTGCAAGTTGTGATCTCCGTCGTCTCCGAGCCCGGAACCCAGATATCCCCTTTCCTATGGCCAAGACGGAGGACAGCATAGCTGGAGGAGAAGGAAAGCACGAATCTAGCCTGAAAAGAATACTTTTAGATTGAATGAAGTACACCACCCACAAAGACAGAGAGAGCAAGACCTTGGGAAACCATGGGACTTCTTTCTTTCTTTCTCCGTTTTAAAGAAAAACACTGTTTTCTCTTGGCGTTGTTAAAAAACAATTCCCATTTAAACAGTGACAGGCAGGACTCTGTAATCTGTACATACAATTTAATCCTTTAAAGAATCAGCAGAACCCACATCAATCAAGCCTTCATCAACTTGTAAAAACAATATTTTGATTCAATCAGATTCAAAGCCCCGAAATTCCCAACTAATTAATGCAGGGTCACTCGGAGGCTGCGAAGCAATGGCTAGCAGAGTGGTCAAATATTTACCCCTCAACACAGTAGACATTAGGACAATCAAAGGACCTGAAGAGTGGGCAAGAATAGATAATGTGACTCTCACTGCAGCAGGTTTCATTCACTACAAGTATTTGGATAAAGAATTATTACAAAGGAGAGGAAAAAAGAAACTGAAGCCCTAGCCGCAAGCAGCGTTCTCAGATCCTGCTCAAGGGCTGTTAAATGGTCAGTGACCCAGGCAACATCCTTCTCATTTTTTGGTTTTTAACATGCATGTCTCCAGACAGTTGAGTTGTTTTGGTTATAGTCCGTCCTCATAACATTCACAATAAATTACATTATAAGAACGCAGACAGCAAAAAATTACTGAGGAGTCCAAACCACTCAGACCTTCTGGCCTGCTCTGTATTCCTAGAAATGAGTCTTGAATTCAGCTTTTTCCTTTAAATATTCTTAAAGCATAATCCCAGCACTCAGTATATTCTATGTACGGCGGAAATTTTCAGAGCATGGAAGGGGTGCCGGCGCGTACTGCACACGCGCGTCCGCCGAGTCTCACATCTCGAGGTGATTCTTTGGAGTTCGCTCGATGCAGCTTTAAACTCTGCCTTACGAGAAAGTATTTTTTTGTGTGTTCCGCTCCAAAGCTAAAATGGATTCTTTTCAAATGCACTCATTAAAACAGTCATAACCTGTTAATGCATAATATATATAATCACATATATATGTGTACATGGGGCCTATATGCAGCTGAGTGCATTCTTTGACCTCGCGTACGCGTGTAAAGACACACAATACAGACCTGCTCCGTGTGTGTGCGTGCGACGCAAGTTGAAAGACTGTATCTCAGAGAAAAATAAGAATACATCTGCAGTGCTGGTCTCCATGACACTTGATCACTAAAACCAGATCTTTCTTGAGAGAGAGATTTTTACATTTCTTGGGGGGGGGGGGGGGGGGGGTCTGGAAGCGCTGCACCCATTCACACCCATTCACACCCATTTATCCTTTGCTCACGGCAGCTTCATTGAAAAGACTTTCTGTCGTAGACCATATCTTATCTTTGCGGGACACACCCACTGCAACAGATACTCCAAAAACGTGCAAGGAAATGACTTGCTGCAGAAAAACAATGGAGAAGTTCGCACTTTTCCTTTCAAGACTCCTTTTGGGTTATTGCGCTTTTTTCATATTTATGTATTTCTGCATTTGCACTCTAGAGCTACCCAAGGGACAGAAATGGAATATATTTTGCATTATGTTGCTATGACTTTTGCTTCTGTGTTCAAATTCATCATACTGCGAGATGTACTCTGGATAGATAGACCTTAGATTAATGATTATGCAATTAATATGTGCTCTTCCTTCCACAAGAAAGTTTTCGAGCAACCACTTAATAATTCACAGTTTTTACACTGCCTATGTTTTGAGACAGCTTGGGAAGGAATTATACACCCAGAGGAATTTTTAAAAAGCCGTTTTTGTAGAACCCATGCTGATGGTATTTCGCTGGAACGACCGTCAGTGCCTGGTTATACCAAAATGTATTTCAGAAGGATGCCCTCTCCCAGACTACCAGAACAGTGGTAGCAGTAATAATAGTGATAATGAAGAAAGAGATCCAGATAATGCCACCTGAAAAAAATAGATTTCAAGAAATCATCACTAATCTTTTCCTAATCTTACTCTCATCTGCATAGGAACGACCAGACAAATAACTCAGGGTTGAAGGAGTACTTATCTATTTCCAGATGTACGTCTTACAACGGAGGGACAAAAATTATCACACCTACTTAACACATTAGGCATAGAAACCTGGATTAAAGCATCTCCTGTTTAACTTACGTTATCGCTACTGCTCAGCATCATAAAACAATATATGAAATCCTATTTGCTTTCCCAGACTACTGTGATTTCCTTGTATTTTTGCACTTCACAAACCACCAGCAAAGAAGCTGGCTTGGTCGATTTTGAGACGGTTTCACCTTCTGACTCGAAGCGCTAGTACAGTCCCGAAGCGTGTGGGATCTTAAAATTATTCAAACCTTAAAAATTGCGACCACATATGTCATTTTTGCAGTGGGTTGACCTTTTCAGCAGACAGGTCATTCTGACACATAAAAGGAAAAAGAAACAGAGCCGCCTGCTCCATACGAGGAACTGGGACTGCGTGTGCTAAAAGAATGTATAAATGAACTTGTTGCTACAAAACTGCATTATTTCCAGTTTCCCTCTATACTCCACCTGGAAAAAGTGCAAACTGCTCAAGTTACGGTGGCGTGAGACATTCTGGGATAGAATCAGTATCCCTTCTATTTTTTAAGAAAGACTAAGCACGCTGTGGCACACCCCCTGTTCCCAGCGGCTGCACTGACTGATACTGAAGGGTCACGCTGCAGGCCCCACGGCAGGGTACGGCTCGGATTCCCTGTCCTGCTTTACGGGGTACGTGGCTGACGTGACTTTTCAGAGGAGATGCCGCAACGCTAAATTCAGTTGTTGATAGGCAAGCACGAGATGAACGTTCTTTCCGTACATCCATCTTTATGATTTACCTTCTACAGGTTTCCATTCAGTAGGCATCTGAATAGGAAAATTACAAATATTTCCAAAATCTCTGTGCCATTGAGGAAAGGTAAGAAACTAACCAAAACCATCTGAAAAATTTCCATACAACAGTGGAGACCTTTCTTTCTTCTCCTTTAATTTGCCAAATTGCAGCTGGTAAAGGGAAAAGCACTGATCAACATTATAAACTCCATTCCCACATTACTGACTCATTTTTATTTGGACAAAGAACAGATAAACGTACTGATGCATAGAAAACCTGATGTAGGGTCAGAAGAATAAATTATTGCATCTGCTGGTATCCACGACATGCACCCACCTACAAAACTGGTCAGGTCACTGGAAAAGCTCTGGGCGCAAGGCATTACCATGCACACGGTTACTTTGAAACAGCTTATAAAATGTCTGGAATATTGTATATATTTTTCTTTTATCATTCTTCTCTTTGGATTTCACTTACATTCGCTTTTGCTATCAGACTGAGGGTGATAAATTGAAGACGAAAAAGTGCGCATTTCTCCATGTCTTTTAAAAAGCACTTGAATAAATATTATCCATGCAGCCGAGTGTGTCCTGCATTTGAATAGGTGCAAAGCAGGAGGGACGGCACTGCAAAGAAACATCTGCCCTGCAGCTCTTGGCGCCGATGCAGTCAATACACTAAACACTGATTGGTACCAGCAAATTTTCACGTTGAAATTAATAGCTCTTTTTGAAAGCGTTACTGTTTCAGTTTCACCTTAGATATTAATCTAGCATCTAATGCATAATTGTTTGTAAATATGCACATTTGGGGAATTATTCTTAGATACATCCCAAGATCTTTCTTTCCCTCGGTACCATTCCTTCAGTAACTCTGCGAACCAACGTGAACCGCTCTGTGAGGCAGTGCAATGGGATGAGGCTATTTTTAAGCTTTAAAATACAACAGAAAGACAAACTTGAACAATAAATCATGGATAAATGTACTAAGTGCCCTGGATATTAACAGAAATATTACCTCACAAACAGAACTTCTAACCCTTTTGCCACTGGTATTTCAATGTAGTAAGTAACAGAAATTAAGGAAGTCTGAAACCTCTGCTGGTAAAATATATTCCCCCAGGAGGAAAAGCTTTTTACATCATATTTCAGTGCCAAATGTGCCCCTAATATCAAACCCTCCCAATTTTTTCTTTCCCAGAGCTTCTCCCGAAGAACAGGACAACTGATATGGTACCAGAAGGATCTCTCATCATGATGTCTCTGAGCGGTATCAGCTCCCGATCTTTCCTGCGCCGCTGTACGACAGCCCGTGTCCTATCGCAGCCACCAAAACTGGCACCTGGCTTTGGATCTCTCCAGTCACTCTGCTTTCTCCCCCCGCGGATCCTGCAGGTCACCAAATCTGTCACCCCGCCTTGCATTTGGACACGAAGACATTACGCTGACACACTGCCCGTCTTTCCCCGGTCAGAAGATGTCTCGCCTTGCACTTTTACCTTGGTCAGTATTTCTATCACCTTGCCCTGTGCCACTGCTACCAGAGTTGTCACCTCGCCCTCTCAGCTTGTCCATGTACATCTCCACACAGCTTATGTCTCCACTCATTGCATCTCTCCCTTCATCCTGCTTCCACAATCAGCATTTCGCTTCATCTTGACTTCCAGTGACATCCATCAGGGGTTTAGTATCAGAAATTCTTCTGGAAATTAATTTTTATCTCACTGTCTAAAAGAACTGGTTTTTTTTTTTCTTTCCCCTACCAGAATTAAAGAGCTTAAATAGAAGAACAAGATAGGCACATGCCAAGACCAAGTAACTGTCATTGCTATATGGGCTAGCTCATTTTTCTCTTCATGATCCTCGCTATATATCTAAAACTAGACTGTAAGCTCTCCAAAGTAGGGCCTGGTTTTTCTGTATGCTCCAGTAAAACAAATTACATAATAAAAATAACTGATGTTTGAAATGTAATTGGTCACTAGAATTTGCAAATCAGTAAGATAAAACTAGAACAGCTCTGTAAATCAGGAGGTGATGAATTGGCCCAGAGTGAAAGCAGCTGAGCAGCCCCCGTCAGCCTGTCGCGCAGTACGGGCAGCCGCAGTTCAGAGGCACTCTGCGCCTCAGTCGAATTTGCAGATTTCCGATTCTAATCTCCAAAAGCAAAGGGCTCCGCATAGGACACCAGATGGATTATCAGCAGCGGGTGTCTAGGAAGCGCTCACACCCCTGCTCGGAGGTTAACATTTGACTGCTCTATTGTATGGTCATCTTTGACTGAAAGAATCGATGCACAAAATTAATTCCTGGTTCTCAACATTACCTTTTCAGTTGCAGCTACAACAAATAATTTGTTGTTCAAAGCAAATAAGAAACAAGCTAAATACTACTACTGCCATGACTAAAATTTGAAAACTAAATCAAATAACTGCAGTAAAATACCCCCCCCAATTAAACAAACAAACAAACAAACAAAACACCTCATGTAAAAGTTAGCCTTTCCTCTACTGCAATAAACTCTTCATTAAATACAAGGTTTAAAGATTTCGTAGTATACCAGATGCCGGTGACACCTTTGGTGACAAGATGCTGACGGTTCCACAACCCGAAGGACCGGCCTGAAGCGGCCGTACGGAGGCAGGCAGCGGGGCCAGGGACGCTCCATCCCTCCTCTTTGTGCCTGCCCGCCAAGAGCAGGCAGGTTTTACAACCAGAGGGCAGTGCTGAATATAGGAATAGGAGAGGAGAGTATGGCCTAACTCATAACTCACCTCTTTCACGCTGATTAGTTACCCACTTCAGTGGTCTGCAAGTGTGGTCTTGTGATCACTGTCAGGCCATGTGGGCAAACAGTTGTTTCAATATTGAGAAGTATAACGTTTTTAATTAAATGCATGGTGATAGTGCTCATAGTAGTCTGTGAAAAGTACTGAAGGACAGCCACGGTACAGAGAGTCCAAAATCCCCGTCCCAATAACCTGTCCTGTAAGGCGCGGGGGCAGCAGCCCAGGCAGAGGACGAAGCCTCTACCAGGGAAGAGAAACGCGTACCTCGCCAGAGCGACCATCTGCCAGACCTCCACCACCCGCCTCCGCCATCGCTATGGAGGCGGCCTGTGCTCACCCGACTGAGACCTCAGAATATTCTGGCTATTTCTGCCTGTATTTTGGAGGCTCACTAAAGAGATACGAATTCCATTTGGTTTTGGGAATGGGAGCCAAGAGACATGGCCTGAAATGCTGGTTAGCTCTCTGGCTACAGCGACATCCAGCTGCCGCTGGACGACAAGCTTCTTCCCGTGCCTTGATTCTCCAATAAACAAACCTGGGTTTTGTAATACTTCACTCCCCCTGCAAAGCACGCTACGACCTCGAGATGAAGATTATTATG
Source organism: Platalea leucorodia (assembly GCF_965183815.1). Lineage (NCBI taxonomy): Eukaryota > Metazoa > Chordata > Aves > Pelecaniformes > Threskiornithidae > Platalea > Platalea leucorodia. Next base: position 56,875,023 of record NC_138830.1, on the reverse strand, counting down.
AACAATTATACTAGGCAGTAGTTAAATGCAGTTTAAAATCTTGCTTCCAAGTGGTCTCTTTTCCTCATTTTTTTTCATGGTATTGGGCAAATTACTTAACCTATTTTTTGCTGCCTTCTGCATCTGTTCTTAGTAATGATGATAAAAGTCTATATCTAAATTTAAACATTTATGAAGAATTTTCACAACTTCCTTGTAAAATGCTTTAAAGAGGGCAAAGGGTCACTACTTTCAGTGATCATTTGGAGTCTCTTTTTAATTTCTGAAACATTTGATTTCTACTCCTGGCCTACTGGAACGAGGCGAGTTCGCGGCATCTGCCCAGAGCGAGTTCAGCGGAATCTCATGGCTCTGCCTGGGATTCTCTTTGTAGGACAGCAAATGGTGGTGTCACAGGTCCAAGCTCTTCGACATGCCGACGATGCTTACGTTCAGAGATGGTTATTTATCAGATGGTTATTTTAAGCTTTAATTAACACGGGGGCAGTTTTACCATGGAATCCAACTTTGCTGTCTTGGACGTAGTGGTATCAAAACCATTTATGTAGTAATGGCAATAGTATCAAAAACATTCACTGTTCTAACGTACAGTATACAGAAAAATGGAGTTCTGGGTTTGCAACTGGAGTTATTTTGGATATCTCCAGCGTATACCAACAAACGCACTGTTGTCGCACTCAAAGAGACGCTTCAAACTGTCGCTCTTCCCATTTGTCTGCGTGAGTTCTCCTTCAGCTTATCTTTCCTGCTTTTCAATACAGGCTTTGAACAAATATGCACAGAACTGTTCTCAGGCTGTTTTTAGAGAGATCAGCAAAACCTTTACACGAATTATTCTAACACAAATTAAAAGTAACCAACAAATGCAACCACACCATTCTTTGTCCTCAGTCAACAACAGCCCCTCACCCCCGCTTTGTTCTTTATGGACAGAAATGAGCAGAAAGTATTTTATTTTGCTCTAGAAATCTCTATTAACCTATACTGAGGAAGGCAAAAGGACGAATCACTAATACCAACTTCTGTCCAACTCAAGGCCATCAGAACCTTGAAAGCAACACGAAAACGAGACGCAGCCTTGCCCTGACTCTCGGCCTGAAGGCACGCAGCAGGCATGTGGCACACCCTAGCCCGCAGGTTCTTCCAGAACTTTAAGCAATATAGGTTACCGTGTGCCGGAACTGCCCTCTATGAAGACAGACATAAAGGCAGCTGCAGTGAAGAAATCAACACTTTGCACTGCTTTCAGCAGCGTTACTGTACAGCCCATGGTCTTCCACGGAGCTAAAAAGAAGCTATTCTCTCTTTGCATCTCATCTGTTAGTACAAAGTGAGCGAGAAGTCTGTAAAGGATTAATTAAGACAAAATGTGTTGAACAAAACATCTCCTTCAACAGTCCAGGATTATACCTCAGCATTTTCTAACAGTCTTAGGAAGCACAGATTTATATAGCGGGGAGAGGAAGAAACGGAGGGAGGATGCACCATGAAGGTGGCTTTAGCCAACGCAGCGCTGTGCACGGCATCGTGTGGTTGTCATCCCGCGGAAGGACTGTCTTCCTTACCTTCCACTCGGGTCCACTGCCAACCGTACCTTACTGGATCTTAAACTATTTTTGTTCTATTATTTGTTTCACGTATCTATGTCTATATCTGAAATGGAGAAAAATAAGTATTTTCTCCAGTAAGCTGTCAAGCCAACTACCATACAGAGACCCAAAACTCTAATCCTATCTACATTACTGTCTACTGTGCAAAGAAAAGCTAGCCCATTTCCGAGATGCTTATTTACCTAATAGACTATAAAAGGTATCGAGGGAGTCATTCCATTCAATTGGGTCAATCGTACGTATGTAAATATGTATTTAAATTTGGTAAATATGTACAGTATTTAGAGCATGTGGAGAATGAGTCTTCTGTGGAATGGGGCACCTCTTTCAAAAAGGTTTACACTACTCCAGATAAATTAAACTCCTTTACACACCAATAATGAAAGCTGAAATCTGCTGGAAAAGAGATGCCCTCTTTTGCTAACTGATTTGAATAAACATTGCTGAGCTTTGCAGCATTCTAATTGCAGTTATTAATTAAACGTATTTCAATAAGATTAACTTAGTGGATTTGATATAATATCTAATTTTAAGGGTAGAAATAAACATTCCGTTTCACATGGGAAATGATTCATTCATGAAAACAATTTCATTATTTAAGGAGTGTGTGTATATATATACATACACACCCATTTGCCTACATGCACGAACCCCAACTATGGAAAAAAGCATTACGTACACATGCACATGTTTCTCTTCCCTGTCCTTAAAATGCAAACATTTCCTAAAAATAAAATTATTGGCAACATTCTGTTCATCCACTGGAAAAAACAAAATCTTGGTAACTTCAGCCTTCTAGCTAGAATACCTCATAGGAGAAGAAATCTGTTGATACTAAATTACTACTCCCACTGCTGTACAACCCTGAATTTATTGTGCAACTAGGCTAAGCAGACCTTTATTAAAGAAATAGTTTTATTAAAGAGTTCTCCAAGTAAAACATCAGACTGCTTGACACATACTTGTTAGAACTCTTAACAGAACAGTTCTGAAATAAATATATTTTTGAGGTACTTGTGTCAGTACTCATTTTTGTAGCAGAAGCTCTTCCACCATCCAATGGCTTATTAAGGACTAATAGGGGTGGGAGGGGGGGACACAGGAAATCAGCCTATTTCAAGGCTTAGAGTGAAGAGTTTTTCAGCCATGGTGAAAGCTCTGGAGGTTTCATTTAATAGAAAATTCCTCTCTAGTCCAAGTTCACACCTCGCATAGTCAGTATCAAAGTGCTATGCAATGAGAAACACATTAGACTACACTTATTTATATTACACCCTAAACAGCAAGTCTAAATAATTTAGCATTTCTACAGCTTGAAGGGGAAAAAAAAAATAAAACAGTTACCATTTTTAAAGTCTGAAAGTGTGTGCTGTTGGGCCGCTGAGGGACATCAGCTTCCCTCGGATGAATGACACGGTATGCATAGGAAAATGCAAAACCTTTCGATCGCCCTAATACTCGAAGTTACTTGGGGGGAGGCAAGCAAGGGAGGAAGGGAAAACAGTCTGGCTCTTGGCTCTGAAACTGTCCAAAAGTACAAATCATTTTCTTATAATTTCCTTTTTTCCCCTCAATATAACAATGCCCAGCATACTGATCATAGCAAAACCAGGAAAGGGTTGCAGAACTTTTTTCTAGTTCTTGTGCTAATGGTGACTTACTCCTAAGCAAACTGAGAAACAGCTCAGGAGAGACCCATTCTCGACCTGATGTCTGCTGATGCGGATTTAAGAGGTTCAGGTGATACACGGAGAAGCAGCCGCACTTTCCTCTGACACATCTTGGTTCTCTTCCCCCATCAGGTGATTATTCTCGCCAAGCGAGGCTCTGCAAGAAGCAACGTCTCGGAGTCTATTTGGGCCTAGGTCCAGCTCTCATCAGCGGACCCCCCGTTTACTCAGCTTGTGTAAGCAATACTGCTTATTCATTTCGTAGGACTGTGCTATGTCAGTGTGGAGAGAATGTGGGTCGCCTAATATTAGTATCATAATAAAATCAGCTTTTGCAATCAGTCCCGACACCTTCAGCTGACTGCTGTTTCCCATTAAAATCTTCTCTTAGATCAAGTTATACAATGAAATTCAGCTTTCTGCTGCCTCCATTTTCAACAGATGATAATGAACAACATCTTATGTTTGCATAATACCTTTAGTAGCGTGTCAGAAAAGAATAAAGTATTCTTTCTAACAAAAGCCTGGTTAGAGTAGAAGACAGAGAAATCAAGCAAAGAAAAAAATCATATGAACTAGTATTGAATTTCAACATTCTGCTTGCTTATCATATAGTATAAATAATTCTTGTTTGAAAATCTTATTTTCAGAACTGTTTACTGACACAGCAAAAATCCATGTGAGAGGTTACTGACATGGCATGTAAATGCATACCTAGAAAGACTAGAGCGATCACCAAAAGGATGAGAAAATAATCAATCTAAGGAGAATATCCGCTAAGAAAATACACTGTCCTGAATAAACTATCAGGTAATTAACAGCTCAGGTACTGGAGTCTCCTTCATTCAGGTCTCTCCCATGGTAGACTTCTGTAGTACAGACAACGACTTCTACTACCTCCAGTCTTTGATCTAGCTTCTATTTTGATTTGAAAGATATGAAGAGAAAATTACTAAGAAAAAACTACCAGGATAGGGAAACAAGATTTTTTTTTCAGGTCTTTTTAATTTATTCTATTGAAATGAGCTTCATGGTTTTGAAAACATTAAATAATCCTGCATACGGGAGGAGTACAGAGGCAGGGCCGTCGGCGCCAGGTGCCCGGAACAACGCTCCGGCCGGGAGGACCAAGAGGGCGGCCGGGGCCTGGAAGAGCAGAAGCTGCAGCGGGGTCTGCACGCGGACGCGGGGCCCTCAGCTGGAAATGCCAACAGCAGCAGTGGCTGTTTGTCACTTGCATTAACCAGCTCATTCTTTCACGAAACAAAAAATCCCCCAGTTGAAGATCTAAAGATACTCATTTCTGTAACTCTCCTTGGGTAAAAGAAACCTAACAAGGAGGGGGAAAAAAATTAAAAATCATGTTAAATCTGTTCTGTTTAATTTTGCATGTTGAAATGGCTGTTCTAGTGCACAAATGTCAACTACCCCTCTGAAATGGAGTGGCGTTATTTCACCGCTCTCTCTCAACTCTACACCCAAAAAAGGGACTTTTGCTGGAATACTCAGCCACAACGGGAAGACGAGCAATCAGAGGACAAGAGGAGGCCGTGACAGCCGGGGTGGCGGTGGGCTGGGGTGTCAGCTTGCTGTAGAAAACCACAGACAATCGTAAAACCCAAAAGACTGTACCTACAGTGCTACCCAAGAACAGAGCCAGCCGAGCCACAGCCGAACCAGCGCCGCAGCAGCACCGGGCAGCCGTCCCCGGGCTCTGCCTCCTGCGTTCCGCGCACCACAGCCACTTGCAGATTTTTAGCAACCATTACACCTTTTAAAGTGAAAAAAAGCGTTGAGTGAAAAGGTTGGTTACTTAATACAAAGATGGTTCAGGGAAAGGCATAAAAGCGACACGAAATTTTAAATGCAATTATCTTAGATTAGAATATTTGGCGTGAAAGATCTGGAGGGTATTGTTTTTGATAAGACAGAGCCACTTGACAAGGCCTGTCACCACTCCAGGTCTCTCTGTTGTCAACTAAAGATGAAAGGACATCACAAGGAATTAACTTCAGCTTTTAAACATTTTGAAAATGTCAAAGAGGTCATAGCTGATCTATTTCCTTATACAGCATATTCACTTGATGAAATTTGTGGTAACAATGTGTTTTTACTTTTCATTCAAATTGGTCTAAAATCCTGGTAATTGATCACAGACTAATGAGAGCTGACACGGGGCCGGTGCGATTGGCTGAGCTTTGTATCAATCACAGCTGCTGCCGGTCCACGCTGTGCATATTAGACTTTCTAATGGCACTAATTGGTGACTACAGAAAAAACTGCTAAATCTCCTAGTGTAGTTTCCAGAACCATTTATTTGGTTTCCAGTTACGCTAAAGCCAATTTAAGCCCTTTTACAACTAACACCTTCCTACATATAGGACCTATTGTTCGTGCCTTCTCACAAGCCGTCTAAATAGTCCTTAAAATATTCAGTGAGATGACTCGAAATTAAAAATGGGTCCAATCTGTGAAACAGCAGAAGTAAAAGTAGAAGCTAAATATTTGTATTGACCTTTTAGGAGCATTAGCCAAGTCAGTAAAATATCTTAAAGGCATCTTATTATGCATATAGAGGCTAAATTTTTAAATCCCATTTAAAATAACATGTGACCACATTTGCTAGAAAGTGATTTTATATTTCCGGAACATACTAGCGTCTCTAAATATGAAAGTTATCAGTTAAAACAAGTTGAAATGCTGTTGTATCATGCTAATTCTTCCCCCACCCCCCATATGATTTGGAGAGAAAGGTCAAGTCTGCTGTCACTTCCCTCTAACTGATGCTCAGAGACCGTGTGCGCTGAGCATGATACATTTAAAAGAAACCAAGCAATCGGCCATTTTCTGCATCAACTGTATTAATCATAAACCCTCCATCTTGAGCTAAAACAAGAGATTAGGTGCACAGGAATAAAGGCAGAAAGTTTTCTCCCTGCTCAAATCGGAAGAATCCTTTTCCATTTTGGACACGTTCCTCACACTGTGCAAAAGGGTAATAATATTAACTGTAATTTGTAAGATAGACTGCCAAGGCAACAGCCATTTAACTGCAGATAAACTGTACAACTGAAACCTGTGCACATGGCAAACAACAGGACGATATATATAGAAAAACCAGGTGCAGTGAACACCGATGTAGAGATACGGGCTGGGAATGCTGCTGCACACCTCATTTTTTCCTGCACTTGCACATTCTTTCTACACATACATACATAAGAGCACATATTTATATAAAGCTCTTGTTAACCACAACATATGACTTATGTATACATATGTTAGTTACATATATATACACACACGTGTGTGTATATATACAGAGAGAGAGATAGATAATACCTGAGATGAGAACATAAGGGACAGAGAGTGGCACTAAGCAATGTGAAATATTTCGTATTTCAAGCCATAATAATAAAAAGAACAAGACAGAGAGACAGAGGTAAAGTTTCGAACAAGCAAGTGCTAAGGTTTAGAACAAACAGACCTAATTATGCTGTTTGTTCTCCAACCTGAGATAAAAATAATCCTTAACGTATTAACAGGACTGTTCAGCAATACTTCATATATTGCACTAAGCAATTTATATTTGCTTAGTGGAAATAGCTTAGGAGAAACAACTGTCACCCATGTTTCTCTCGTACATTTAAAATGGAGGGTACGTGCAGGAAAATATATTTTAATAAAGCTACAGTCTGCATTTGCAATTATATGCTAAAAAAAGGAAATAATTTACTGTACAATTACCTAAATATATTGCTTTAAAATATTTGGCGAACTGAACAAAGTCACATCGTCTGTACAGGCATGGCTCGCTAAATCATTATTAAGCTACCTATCGTCAGAAGGGAAGACAACGGCAGGACTGGCTGTCGGTTTTCTGAATGAGAAAAGGAGCAGTTCCCAGCGAGATCTACAGACGTCACCCAAGGTAACTGCTCTAAAGCCTCTCCATTCAAAACTGTCTGGCCTGGATTTTAAAACGTCTCGCTTATGTGAGCCACTGTTACGCCACAGGTAAATTTGATCCCAATTCAATTAGTCACTGGCATCAGTAGCACTTAAGCATATAATTACACGCAAGTATCGTCTCGGTGCTTTGCCAAACGCAGACATCTGAAGCACACGTTTTATCACTCTGGCCACCCGTTAACCAACAAGTTCCTTATACAAATCGCAAAGTCACCTATCTAACTGTATTTTCATAACCTATTTGTGAGGTACACGTTGCCCATTCTCACCCTTATTTAATTGACGTGTAAATGCGGATCTGAGAAGTAACGCGGTCGAGTCCGGAAGGAGCGAATGGTAGAGCAGCGGACGGGAGAGGTGTGGTAGAGGGGTTTTGATGCACCAAAATCAGATTGTGCCAATACCCTGACCCCCTTCAACAACAGTCTGTCCAAAATAAGAAGAGAAATGCATAAATGAAATATTTAAAGATGCTGATATGTATTTTACTGAAAGTTAACATACAAAAGCCTTAATTTGCCAGGTTACACGTACTGAGAGCTCAGATGGATGGGCAGTGCCGCAATCCCTCCCCCCTCAAACGCCTTAGTGCTAGAATACATAAAACAAAAGAGAAGGTGGAGAGGCTGTCCGCCTTTCTCTCTCACTCACTCTCTCTCGGCAGGTTTTGTAATAAGCAAAGGCAAACTGTAACCATCGGTGCTTTGTTGGTCGTTGCCTACTTAGGGCTTACTTGGACTGTGAAGTTATTCTGCACGTGTACAGAGAAAGGAGAGTTTATGACGAGAAATGAGGAGCCATTTTCCCAGGGAGTCTCACTGAGGAGTGAGGAACTCATCGCACGTCTTATTAGAAACATTTTTCAGTGATCCTTCCAAAATTTCTACCAGGCTCTCAAAAAAGGAGCAAAACTCTTTTGAAACTCAATGCATATTGAAAAAACCAAGCCTCTGCAAGAAGCAGCAAGGTCCCCTTCGCCTTCTCACTTTCTTTTTAGGCCAAAATACATCGCCCCGACATTCCAAGCATTTTGGCATAGCAACTTCTAAGAAAGGAGGAGGAAAGCCCTTGAAGAACATAATTTCCTCATCAGATTATATTTAATGGCAATAATACACATTTTCTATTTTCAGTCCTAGGATAAAAAGTCAGGCAAAATAACGTAAAGGCATTTCACATAACGCAGGGGAACTCTGAAGCCCCTGTTTTCTAATTAAGAGGGTTCGATGTTAATCAGTTTAAAATTGCATTGATTTATATAATCATTTTGATTCAGTGAAGAAATAAATTGAAATGAATTATGAAGTACATCTTAAGTATACATTCTATTTTGCTGCTTGTTCAAGATTTGGATATAACATAAGGAAAAGTAACACTCATCTAGTGGAATTCCCGTGGATCTGTGGCACTCCCAGTGCCAAACGGGCAAAGCAGAGTCTCTGAAATAATACTTTGAGCAAGGAAAGATGTGAAAGAAAAATTCAGTTTATCAACGGTTAATAAACAGAAAAATATTAAGAATCTGTATAATTCTTGTTAGTATATTGCTTAATCCTGTTGTGTTCAGTATTGGAACAGAACGACTCCAGCACTAAAGCAACAAAGCATGAGATTGCTCCCTAAAGGAATCATGGCGCTGCTCCTTGTCCTGGGCTCTTCTCACATTTGCTCTTCTTTACTTATGTCTCATCAAACCACAAACTGGGATCCAGGTCCCTTTTGCAGTGGTACGTGAATGCACACACAGAAAACGTCTGGTTAAATTACAGGCTCCTTGCAGCAGGCTTCGCGTGCTTTTAGAATATACGGGCACGCATGCAAACACTTAGCAGAAAGTACGGCAGGGCTCCAGCCCCTGGCTGTAACCCTTGGGTCTGGGGTTATCGATACAACCAGAGCAGCAGCCAAATAGCAGCGGGATAATCTAGCCCCTTAAACATAAAGCAGGGATTCAGGTTTTAATGATGTTTCTACCATCATCTTCCTTCCACAGTCTTGACACTCAGAGACACTCCCTTTCTCTTTTTAGAGCACAAGTTATCTTGAGGTAACTAAAGTCCTATTTAAAAGCTGATTTTAATCAACTGCTTTGCTAAATTGAGAGGAATTTGATTAAAGCATTCTAATCTGCTCTACGTTAGCAAGCTTCATAATTGACTTTCACCTCCTCAAGTTTTCTGGACCTGCCAGCTCCCAGAAATTTGATGCTCCAGCACTAGAAATCCCACCTGCTAGAAGCCTGACACAGAATTTATTACTATCAACGTGATCCTGTCTTGTTTACAATGCATAACATCCAAAGGGCTGTAACAGAACCTGGTCCACAAGGCAGTGAATGATACACAAATAAAGCAAGCCACAGGGCAGATTATTTGCTACCATAGAGCACTATTGCTTCACTGGCTTCAATAGAGTTGTTTGTACCAGCTTACTAGCAAAGAATCTCTCCCAGAACAATAATTTGATAATGATTGTGCTCATACAGCTCTGTCCCTGTGAATTCTCACAGACGTTTCTAGTCATTTATTAATTAGAGCTTCTAAAACCTTGATTTAGTGATGTGGAGTGGCGACATCCCCTTGCGTCCAGTAAAATGCAGACACCTCCAATACCGGCGATCGATATTTTAGGGAACAAAATACGGTACTATTCTATAGCCAATATTATTTACTGAAGCACCAAAGCATTCCCCAGGAATCTTTGATCAGCGCTGCAGTAGCAGAACCTCGCTCGTTTTCAGGATCCGAGCGGATTACAGCATAAGGGGGTACGCTGCTGCCAGCGCGTCGGGCGTGCCAGGAGATGAAAGCACCGAGAGCCCCTGCCTTCAAATGAAACCCCGCATTCCTGTACTCAACAGGAGGAACTCAGACGGCAAAGGCTTTTGTTTCAAAAAGCAGACTATTTTTTGTGGACTTAAACAAGTATTACCACGGAATAGTGAATCCAGAAACACTCATTTATTTGGAATTAACACTAATTGCATTTGAAGACAAAGACTTTAAAGATTAAAAAAAGACAGGCAAGTAAACCTCACTCCCAGGCATGCTGTGACTGCTCTAAAAGGCCCTTTTTTTTTTTTTCCATATGCCTCCTAGTTGTATTTCCTTATGCAATTGTAACGGGGATTTAAAGTCCTGTAGCTGACTTTAGCTCTCAGTCTGGCTTTTTTTTTCATCTGCTTTTATTTTGGCATCAGACTGGAAAGGATCTGGAAGAGACACAAACACAAGTAAAATCTGGTAATTTCCCCAAACGAAGCTGTACAAGACAAGGGATGCTGAAGCCCCTCTTCTTGGGTGCCAGCTCCTGGCAAACACCTTTCTGTTGACAAACCAGCACCTCCTTTGAGCATACTGCGCTTGTAACTGGGTTTGCTCTCTAAAAAAGAGACAGTAGATATCAAAATGACTTGTCGGAAAAGCATATTATATTTTTAAAGTGCAACATATTTTTTTCCCTAATTCAAAACAGCGAATGTTAAACTTAAAGACTCTTCCTAGTGCATGTTAGTGACAGGCAAAGCTCCCAGAGGGGTGACTGCCTTCAAAGACAGGTAAATGAGGGCCCGTATAAAACAGCCAAGTATTGATGTTGTAGTAAAATTCAAGAAAAACACATTGGCAGACAAGTAAATTTGTCACTAATAATTTAATGTAATTTCCCTAAAATGGAGGTAATAGGTACTCAGGGAATACACCTCCAGGGTTTACATCAAATGTGCATGTGGAAAATTATGAAATAATATTTTTTTTAAATATAGATGCTTCGGCTGACATGTTAGTTTATGATGAAAATCGCTCTCCTGAAATGATAAAGGGGAGAGAAAAATATAAGCTTCCAAACAGGCACAACTTGTATCTTCTAAAACCACCCCCAAAATGACAACTCGGATACAGAGGCTGCTGAATGCCGAGATCATTTGTTTGTGGTTTAGTTTCCCCTTTAAAATGATGGACTGCAATTACCAAATAGTAATGAACCAATCATGTTGCAAACGCTATTTCCTGTGTCATTCTGAGTTATAGAATCTAATATCAAGCTCATTTAAAATATTCCAAAATTGCATATTTTTCTCTGCAGTGAAGTGACAGCTCAAATTGTGTTTAGTTGCAACCATATGACCATGAGCAAATCAAGTATAAAAATTTCATTTTCTCTAAGTGTTAAATGCAATATTTTTAGCTCAACTCCTACAATGGTTCACTTTGCATCACACAGGATGGTGCTGGATGCTGCTAAAGTATCATTATCAATTATAATGTGGTTTCTATAAATTTTAAACAATACTTTTACATGACTCACGTAGGTAAGATTCAGAGAAAGAAAAAAACAGAAAAAAGCCCCTCTACTTCAAACAGATCAGGCTACTTTCAGGTATAAATTGAAATTTCGCTGTGCAGGCTTACTATGATAACGGCCTGCATTTTTTTTCCAGGGCAGTAAGAAAATAGGGAAAAAAAAAAAAAAGAAAACATAAAAAAGGAAAAATGCAGCTGCCATGAGCTTAGATACTGAACAGAGGAGGAAAGGGAACCCAGAAAAAGAAGCATGAATTGATATGAAAACCAAAACCACAGAATCTCCATCATGTTATATAAAATTGATTAAGATAAACAGTCCACAATGAAGAATGTATTATCTGCAAATACTACAGTCTGGTATCACACCGGCACGCGCGCATACATTTCACCACTACTGGGGGGAAACTTGATCGGATTTTGCAGCCGGGCACAGTAAGACATCGCGCTATAAATGCGCCTCTGGTTTTCTTAGCAACCTGCTGTTTCCTAACACCAATGTGTCGTACATTCATGCTCTCCGCTCCTATTTTCACGTCTTTGTTGCACAAGCGTACGTACTCTGAGATGTTACTCTGGGTATATGTTCGTGGAAGAGAGAGTTATTCGTGAAACCTCACTTGTATTGGCCGATCCATATACAGAATGTTATGCTAAGAGAAGACTGCAAAAGACCGCGCTATGAATTGCCCAAAGCTCAGCATCATTGGGACCCAATCCCATAAACTGGGACCCGTGCATCTCCCACTGAGTAAAGCACTTGGGTACTCACCAGCGATTCAGCAACTTGGGGGAACAGGACTTACTATGCACGCTGCACACTGGGCAATTTTTAACCTCAAAGACGTACCAAAATGCAATGGGCTTGGAGTCACCTCTCACTTCTTTGCACTGAAGTTTCTCCACAGTCTTTCCAAAGGTTTTAAAGAAAGGCTGACTTAAAGCCACCTACGTTTTCTCCCCTTTGCATGGCGAGGCCTGGGCGGTTTGTCACACTGCTAAGGAATTTTATATTGCACAGGCTGTTTTGGGGAAAGCGTGCTGCCAGCAATTAAAAATACTAATATCCTCTGAAATGGACTCAGCATTTTGTTACTCCATATGACTGGCATGATCCACAGTCACTGAAAATGCAAGGGGTTTCGAAAGATCACACTTGTGAGTAAAAGGCGGAGAGAAGGCAGGGCATTACATACGGACTTGGTAACGTCCACGCGTTCAGGGAAGAGCAAGACCACCTCGCTCTTAACATTCAAACATAACTTCTATACAGCTTTTTCCAAATGCAGATCATGCAGTGCTTCGCAAAGGACATTAGTATATGAGGTGGCAAAACTCTGGGGCCGAGGTAACAGGGCTGGCCAACAGCAGAGGCAGAACTTGCATCCCCTCAGTCTACACCCAGTGCTCTCTACGAGTACGTGTATCATCTATTATTTTAGCAAGCAGCGAAGAAATTAATGTTCGCTTTAGTGTTTTTTTCTTAGTCGGATATTCACAAACTTTTTTTTTTTTCCTGTTGTGAATTAACTTATTTCCTTGTTCTGGATCTCAGCAGTTGGGCTGCATACGGAATTCATATCTAAGGTTACATACAAACTATTCTAATGGAAGTTCATATAATAAATGGATATTTAACTTCTGAACTTAAGGTTTGATACAAAATGAAAGAATACCAATTATGTCCCCAGCTACTTGGTAATGTTTGAATCTTATTTGCCTTCTTCTGAAACACAGACTGATTTGAAACTTTTCCTAACTAAACAGAGCAGTATTTGATCCTAAATTTTGGCAAACGCAGAAAAAAGCAATAGAAGAGATAAGGTAGGACATGTCTTAGTTTTTGAAGGGGCAGAAAAATTAGCTTGTGAATTGCTTAGACCGTTTTTTTCCAGCGGGATTACGATAAAATAACTGAAGAGGGGTTCAAATTCTGGAGTAAAATCTGTGACTATAATCTGAAAGAATAGATTTATAGCCATAGAAAGTTATAAAAAAAACAAGCAAAAAATCCCAGTTCCCCCTCAATCCCACACACTGTAGCTTTTTCTCAACATTAAAAAGAACACAAAAAAGGTCACAAAGTTATCCCCCACAAGAGCCGTTTATAGCCAGTGAAAATACCATTAGAACGAATAGCAATGGCTATCGCTGTCATTACCAAATATATACAGACGTGTATTTGTTACCTGCATTTTACAGATAGCATACCTACCACAAAAGAAAAATCAGTGTCGTGAAAACTCAATATATATTTAAATCTTTCTATCCCATTTGCTGCCAGGGCCCATAACGTTAGTTGTGTTTATCTGCGCATTTGTTTGTAAGCACACAAGGTACCGGGACACCTGTACAAACACAAAACACCCACAAAGAAGTAAACATCCAGAAAAACATCCCCAGAGTTTCCTCTTCTCCCTTCCCGTCTCTCTTTGTACTGCTAAAACAACAAACAGGACACAGAAAGATATTGCCAGCACTTTGGGCAGAGCAGGTAAGCGAGACACCCAGATTCAAGGATTTTTCTTCTTATACGAGAAAACGTCTCTTTAAAATTGCATTACTGGCATTTATGATTCATTCTACAAATAGTGAGACTTCCACATATAAATCTGAAATTCATTTAAGATATTTTGAGTTTAATAAGAATAAAGGCACCCCATTTTTCAAAGCAATAAAGAAAGATGCACCTGCCACAAACCTGACCACTGAACAGACGGGGAAGATACTAACTCAGTAAAGGTAAAAATCAGAAAAAAATATGAATTGATATAAAAAAAAAGATGGCTCATCTATCATTTCTTACTGAAAGATGCACATAATAAGATGAATTTAAAACAATAAAAAAAAGCTGTCATTTTTTCTCCTCCAGATTGGGAGAATCTGTGAGACAGTAATAGAGGAGAGATTTTGTAGACTGTAATAGGCAACAAGGTGTGCAGCTGAAGTGTAAACTAGCCCTACCAAGGCTACGTTGGCCAACAACCTTTATCTAGTCAGAAAGTGAAATTTAAGTGCTTTGTAAGCTTTCATAAAATATTTTAATTACATTTTTGCAGCAACAGATTAATTAGTCTTCAGTCTGACCTGTACTCTTGTGCCTTCCACCTGCTAATTTTCTCTGCCACTCCAACCTCTCTTTTTAGAAACTACCTTGAGCCTAGCTCGAGCACGAACATCCTTCCCAGCGCTCCGAGTCTCTCTTCTGCTGTTCCCCCTGCACCGTCAGGGCCAGGCAAGCACTGCAAAAGTCAGAATAAGTCAGGCCCATTCTTCAAGGAGACTGAAAGGGGAGCACAGCCTGATGATACAACTCCTTAACTACTAAAAGGCAAAGCTATCAAGATAGGAGAAATTATAAGCTATAATTTTAAGTAATTCCTTTGCAAATGATGAGCATTTTACTAATAATACTTTAGAATCTAAATTTCGTCACTTACTCAACAAAACATTGAGGTAATTTAGGTTAATGTGAACCTTTGCAGAATATTTAATTTCTGCCTCTGGCTATTCTCTAGTTTTCTATAATATATTGTGTATGAATCCTTTCCAGAAATGAAAATTGTGTAATGGCGGCACTGCGATACAAACTGACAACAGCCAGGAAATTGAAAGTTCAGGCTGAGGCTTCATCCTTCATTTACACCCCTGTTGAGAAGGGGAAAGCAGAGACACCGAGTTACGGACAGTGAAGGGCTTAACTTTTAATTTCCTGGATGTTATCATTTTAAATAGAAGCCTTGCTATTATTTAAATCTATCTGGGGGAGGCAAAGGGGAGGTAAGAAAAAGGAAATAATATTATTATTTCTTTGAGCAACAGGAGCTGAATGGTATAAGTCATTTGCTCCAAAAGAAAAAAGAAAAAACCGAACAAACAACAAAAAAAACCCCAAACCACAAAGCAAGCAAAACACCCAAGGTGCACCAGTTTTCTACGCCTTTGCTGGATGATGTCAGATGATGTAAACAGCAACTCGAGCCAGTCAGAAACGAAGCTGTGCACCAGGTTACCCATACATGGACACTCATAAACTTTAACCTACAGGGGACCCTGGTCTTCGTGTAGTCACGAGTCTGCTAAAAACAGACCCAAGCAGCAGCAGTGATCTGTGAATCCAGCTGAAGTGTCCCGAGGACAAGGACAAACCCAGCTTCGTGGTAGTCTGGTGTACGCTGTCATGCCAGCTCCGACAGCGGACATGCGTGGCTCTTCTCCCAGCTGAGGCAGTTTTCCTTGTGATCTAAGCTGAACGCTTTCATTCTAGGAGCGCCAGACTGCAACGTGAAAATCCACAACTGGGTTTTGTCACCAGATGTAAATTGTTCCTCATCTTGGCAGGGGCTTTGCAAAGAGACGCAGAAAAAATCACAAAGAATACTGCATCACGGTCAGGCAAGTTCTCTACTGTGTACTTTCGAAGCCTAAGGGTAATGACCGGGGGGAGCAGGACAGATTCTGGAGCTTGCGTAACCACTGCTATTCCATCGCTGTGCATCCGTGCCGCGATCCCGCACCAGGCGGCTGAGGACCCCGCGAACAGACCGATTTCCCGAGCCCTCGTCACACAGCCACCAGTCACGACCATCCACAGCCACTCCACAGCTTTTGGTCAGTGTCCAGCACTTGCAAAATTCTATCAGCCATGAGTCAGTTTTTAAAAATTGTTCTTGTTCATGGTTGGCGTACCACATAATGCACAGAAGTCATATGCTGAACCTAAAGCTTCTGTAGATATCTTTCAGATTGCCATCATGTTTTAGCCATAATATCTATAGCATACTGAGTACGGCACCTGGGTTTCAAAGCCTGTTCAAACAGGTGATAGCCCGTGGTTCTGGAATCAGCACATCAAACATCTCCATTTCAATTTTTTAAGCAATGCAGAAGCTAAATATTGTGAAAACGTTACAGATAGCAGCTGGACCTTCGTAACACTGAAGTCTTGCCATAACCCAGTAGATTCTCGTAAAAAAAGATACAGAAACATTGACGTCTGCTTGGTGTTTCATCTCCAGCTAAGATACTCTGTGTGTCTAGTAAGATTATGCACAACAAACAGTCACTTGAGGCCCAGCACCTTATAGTGTTATGGTCTGGAACAGAGCTAAAAGCGCTCACATGAAAATGCAACTAATAGAAGTTATAGTTTAAAACTTTGAACAGTTATTATTCACTGAGTATTTCAATACCTAGGTCTTATGCGAGAATGCATGATATTCATTTCCACACAAAAATGTTATGAAAATTGATTCTGAAAAAAATATAAAAGATTTTAAAGGGAAAATTTTTGCACTTGATTACTTGATTTAAAAAGTTAAATAACAAAAATAGAAAAAAAGGAGAAGAAAGCCCTAACAAAAGGAGAAGAAAGCCCTAACGGTTTTTCACGGACTTCATAGTAACTGCAGCAGATGAAATGGGACTTCAGAAGTGCCAGCACAGGGAGAATAGTTCAGGCATGCCTCTGATTTATTTCCCTCGTCTGCACAAAAGTGCTGACATACATCTTGAAGCGCATTTTGACATATGAATGTATACTAGACCATTTACTCCACAGGTAATTGTACAATTTCCACTGGAAGACAATTCTCGGGTCTTGTTGAAAGAATACTTTTAGTAATGGATGACACCTGAATAATTAATTCCTCACCATTCCAACAGTCTCAGATTCAGGAGTTAGGTTCTGTTCTCCTCCGAACATGGCCTGGTATTTTTCAGAGTTCATCTTTGTTATAAAGTTGAATTTCTGAGTCCTAAAGCTTAAATTTCATCTTTCAAAGGCCAAGAACATTTCATGTCCTAAATCACGGGAATGTGGAACAGCCTGTAGTTTCTACATTGAATCAACTTTTAGAAATGTCACTGCTTTGTGGTTTGAATGCTGAAATGACCTAAGATTCATCAAGGCTGAAGGTTGTGGCTCCAATTCCTATTTAATTTCTAATATACTAATCAATAATATACAATCAATAAGATAATAAACTATTTAATCAATAATAATCAACACCTAAGCTTTTATCTAGATGTTCATGGATCCTAAATAGGCGTCACCTATGAAGAAGTCTCAGAAATTAATGGTTTTACATATGTCATTGCTAATTTAGTGGGACCAACTGGGCCTAAGTTAAAACACTATCAGCATGGTGGGCTGCTTAATTAATGAAGATACCTTATTCGGGCATCTTCCCACTGCTCAGGTGTCAAGGTGAGAAATCTAATCTTTTCTCCACACTGGTGACATAAAAAGTAGTTACTTAGTGAAGCAGTATTAAACGCTGCAAAATGATGCACAAAATGTATCTTAACGAAGACGACTGTCAAACGCTGAAAACAGTGACTGGCAAAAGCAAGAGAATCCTACTGAACGGTCCCATGGAGACCCTATATTGCACAGCTTCACAGCAGAGACACTCCAACAACTTCATCCAACGCGCAACTGTTTACTCCCTACATTGAGATCTCACTCCTAAAACTTACACTTGCCAGCAGCACAACGGTGAGAAAACCGTGCTGCTGACAAGTATCTAAGTGTCAGGTAGTTAGCACAGGCCAGCACACGTTCAATAAAACGGACAGCGAGGATACCATAATCTTGTGGCAACAGGAGCTTTTCAGTGCGGCGCTAAACTTGGCACACTACGTTAGCCAAATGAGAAGTTTATCAGGAAGTTTTATATCAAGAAAATTTAGTAAAGAAATTGTCATCCCAGTTTGCCATGGGGTACTTGATATTGTATTTTATTATGTATTTATCACCAGCAATGGGCTTATATAAAGATTGACTGTGGAAAGAAATACAGCATGTTATGTTGGGGAACAAAAGAGGGTCCTCTGGTTACACTATCACGTTGTCATCATTCCTGAACAACTTTCACAAGCAGATATAGCAAGAAGGTATGTCCTTCCTTGCCTGGCATGTACAGAGAGGAGACAGGGACAGAAAGGATGAGAAGAGATAACAGGCAGATACACAGGAGCATTTGACATAACGTACGCGGACAGCACTGATCACTTTAGGACTACAGCGAGTTAAAATCTATTAGCATCCACACTGGAAACCAAAGCTAGGTGCAGTTATAACATAACATGCTTACAGAAAGTCCTTTCATCATGCTCTGCAAGAGTTCACCAGCAATCTCCTAAAACCCAAATTGCTGGAGACTATTCCAGCCTTTGAACAATTGACTACAGGTGAGATATTGAAAATTTCCCTCTGGAGTTAGAACAACAACTCATTGAAGCACGTGAGGCCATTTACCTCTAACTCTGGTGGTCAGGACATCTCCCTGCTGAGAAGTCTAAACCTCTTCCGGGTGAGGAAGCATGAAAAGCAAGCAAAGAAACACCACCACCCCCAAACCACTGAGAAACAAGCAACCAACAAAACCAGGTTCGCAGCCTTCTGGGAAAATGTTCTAAACTCTAGGCTGCCTTTAAAAGTTTGGCACTGATGTTTTGCAGTAGTGAGCCAAGCACCCACGTACAGAGAGGTGAGTAGAGTACAGTTTACCTCGTGTCGCTTAGCCTGTCGATGCGGGTAAATCCCTATGGCCAGGAGGTCAGACATAGCCTTTGCTTCACAGCATGCTGGCCATGGTAAATCACACTGTAAGTTACCCATCTCTCCTTCCAACTGTGTAGGGAACAGAGATGCTCTGCTTAGGTACAGGGAATCAAAGCTGGCTGCCTGGCACATAGCGTAACGATGCCTAAGCCACTCTCTAGATCATTTAAAAATCCCATGCTACCACTCTCTTCCTGAATATAGAAAAAAATTGTTTCCTTTTAATGTACAAGGAAGAAAGTGCCATCAAAACCTTCTATGCGCACTTTCCAAACCACCCTGGTGCTACTAGGTCTTTAGTAGCGAGAGTTGTTAATCATTAGTGAAAAGATCACTGAAGTGCCACTTGTTGAAGGTGGCATCTATGAGGACAATGTAGAAAGAAAAGAAAGAGGGACCAAGAGGCTAAGGATGGGGTGATGGAAGAGTCACTGAGAATGGACCAGCACCTTATTCCAATCGTTAATCATTGCATTGCACCAGCTAATGAGCAGAAGACTCCTAAGACAGGTATTTTATTTATTTATTTATTTATATATATATATATATAAAGGGCCATATATATACAACTTTAAGGGCCATATATATATATATGGCCCTTAAAGTTGTATTCACACAGATGTGCGCATTTGACCTAACCACTGCCCTGGATGACTGTCCTTTCGGCTTCCGCTGGCTACTTCCACATGGTATAAGGCTAAAAGGACATTACGTATCCACTATGCATTTTTCTCCCTCTTAATGCATCGGCGCTTATTCCTGACCGATGCTGCCTATATTCATTCACAGGTCTTGGCTATCCTTCACAACGCAAACCGCTTCCTTTTTCTTACTAGACCTGGCACTGATACCTGTTCTCCTCAGCATGCCTGATATTTTTGGCATGTTGGGTTCTGGCGTGAAATCATGGAAGCTTTTCTGGTGACAGTCTCGAGGTAGCTGTTCCACAAGTCCAGAGACCCACCAGTGCCGCTACCTACACCCAGCTCTCACCAGTGCTCTACGTGCTTCCAGGAAGCTGGCATTAAGTAACAGTTTCATCAACGTGCTATTGGGATGTAAATCAATTAGGAACAGAAGTATGATTTCTGACTGCCCAAGATGACAAATACGGGAACAAGGATGCAGGAGCTTATTTCAAATGAAGAATGTAGATTAGCCTGCTAACAGAAGGCAACCCCCCCACACACAGCCCCAACACATGATTATTTCTACCACGGTAATTATAACTGGCATTTCAAGTAGCATAGTCATATTTAGTTTCTGGCTTTGCACTAAGAAACATACTTCAAAAAGTCATTGGCTTCTGTATTCAGCCAGAGAGCACAGACATAGGGTATGTTTGGAAAACCTCAGCATCTGGTTACAGTAATAACCTAACAAAGAGAGAATTTTAACTGACTGATTTCTTTCTGTCATTCCAAATATCAACAGAAGAGAGATGTCACCAAACCTGTTTTAGTCCTTTAACATCCGAGTGATTAACTGAACAGATCGATGGACAATGAGGTTGTTGAAGAGGGAAGGTCTGTGTCCGGGATGTTCAGCGGAAAAGGGAGAAAGAACATAGGAGAGGGGCTTTCTAAGTCTCCATTAATGACTTCTGAAACTGGGAAATGACAACCTGTCCTGATAACCTGCAACATTTTGAGGCAAATCTCATAAGCAAACAGGCTGCAGCATTCAGCATCAGCTCGGGATAATTACATGTAAATGGAAAGGCGGTAGAAAACGGGAGCCAACCCTGTTTCAGCTACATAGTGCAAGACCAGTGACAAGTGTCTTTCAAACACCAAAGCTAAAAAGCACTGGGCTACACCAGACTACCTAGAGCCTGCACATCAAACACTCATCTACAGAATTCTTTTTTTTTTAAATACCATATAAAATTATTTTTAAACACCCTGATCCATAGAAATTATAGCAACAAAATAACCTGTGCAATTTTTGCTTTCAATTCACTAATCATTTCTTCAAGAAATTTTGAGTACTTTTCCCGGTTAGGGAGCAGCTTAACTCTAAAAGGAATGATTGTTTTCTGACATAATAGAAAAGCAGCTAACTGCCAGTATTTTCCTGCTTAACTTCGCCAAAGTTTCTTTTGACAGAAGTTATATAAACTGAGATAAGATCTTCCGAAATAATGGTTAGTAGAATGAAAGACGCTACGTATTGGTGGAAGGGAAGAAGCAACATCACGAGAGGGACTAAGCAGTAAAATTGTCTGGCATTCCTTTGTCTTGAAACAACGAGACAGGGAAAGGCGAACGGTTGCACTGCTGCTAAATGGTGCATCTACACCGTCGTTCTCATCCTTTTGTCTGTGGATCCAAGAGGGGGTATGGGTTACTGCTAGGAGGAGTACGAAAAGCAGTTTAGAAAAAAAGCAAGCTTCTTGTGGGTGGCCCGATAACTGCAAGGCTGGGGTGCACACCTCCGTGGTAAACGGTTAGAGGCTTCACCAGCTCGGAAACATTTTCCAGCAATAAGCACAACTGCTTGTCTAGCTCTTGCCAGTGCACTGCGTTATCTCCTATGCTGGAAGTGCAGCAGCCGCTTAGCGTTTCGGTGACACAACGCCCACGTAAAATAGCACCATGTTGGGTAGCAGAGACTGTCGACTCCACAGTCTGAACGAGGTCTGGGAAGAAGCCTGAAGTGCACGGACGTGGGGGAGAAGGTTTCTCCTAGCAGGCACAGAACAATCAAATCACTACCTTTTCTTTTCTTTTCTTTTCTTTTTTCCTTAACATAAATCATCCTGTATATTTTTCAGCACCAATTTTACAATAAGTGACTATATATTATTTCATAAGAGATACACTGTGCACTTATTAGGCAGCCCAACTACTACCCTACTGTTATTAATGTTTCTAGAAATTTGCCTTTTTTTTTATTATTATTATTATTATTTTTTATTTTGGGGCTTTCTATCTACACTAACCCAGCAGAGTTTTCTGTATTTACTGCTTTCCTTTTAAAAGACACAAGAAATTGAAGACTGCTAGCTTCTAGGAAAAGTGTCAACTATTATAATACTGTCTTCCACATAATTCTGGACAAAGAAACTCATGTAATAATCTCTGCATCAAGCCCATATTTCTACTTTAGCTATTACAGTTACCAGGGAAAAAGCCTTAAAAATATCCAGACTTGCAATTCAAGGCATTCAGTGACAGGGAATCCACAAGATCTCTAGCTACGCTCTTTTAACAGATGACTACACGTGCTGCTGAAAATGTACATCTTGTATTTATTTACATTATACACAGATAAGGCTCCTTCTCTTTCCCTACTTTCCTGTTTTCCTGGATGGGAGCCTTTTTGTATTGTATAACCATGGATTACATTTGCTCCCTTGGCGAAAGCATAAGACCGGATTCTCCCGTTCAGCTATTAATCTGCCCGAATCACTGAGACGTTTTCAGATGCTTTTGATGCTTTCCTGGCTGTAGTCATGCATCTCACAATCACAACTTATCGTTTTTCTTTTATTTATTTATTTAAACGAAGGCATGACTTCGCATTATCCAATATTAAAATGTACATCAATGATAAAATAGGACCTTAAAAATTATTTGCGTTTGTCATTAAAATAGACCTGCACCCCTCATTACTTATACAATACGATTTTTATCTGCAAATTCGCACAACTTTTTCATACCTTTATGACTGTGTTAACCCATACATGATTCCAACTAGACCATGAATGTGAGTTATATTTCTTTTTTTCTAGCTAGATGTATTTTCTATATCACCTGTGAATTTTAGAAACAAATAATTAGTTTTAAAATTAAGACTTTAGAGTTTATTAAGGAAAGTAATCCTAATTGGGGAATGATCAAATAAAGAAAAGATCTCAAGATAAACCGTTGATCCTATCAAAATCAACAGCAAAACTTCTGTTCACTCCCCGAAGGTCACAGCATCACCCCAGAATTCATTCGTTCCCTTTCCGTCAGTTTGCTGGCAGTGTCCCTGGCAAAGCCGAAAGGACAGTGCCTCTGACCCCGCCGGCTCGCCGCCCGGTCGGCTCAGGACCAGCCGTGGGCCCTGCGGAGGCACAGAGGCAGGACAGTCACTCTGAGGCTTCGCTGAAATCTGCCCAGGTGGTACCCTGAATATTAAAGGGGTTTTCAATTCTTTAATTTAAGTATTTCCATTTTTCCACCCATATCAACTCAATAAATTACTTCTCACTCAGGACTCTGTATAAACCAAGGCTCAAGTGTAAAAGTTCAGCTCCTTCTGCCTGCATCACTCCGTTAAATTGATTTCTACGTTTTAATGAAAAAAATCCCACCCCATGTTAATTTTTGGATGAAAGTTTTGCTCCAACATGAAAGAAGGATTCTTGTGCACCCAATAAGTGTGCATTTCATCCGCAGAGAAAAATGCTAGGACAGTGAGCATAAAATATTTCTGATATACTATGAATCTGCAAAAATAGGATCACAAAGGAAATTCTTTTGCACCTGCAAATGAACAGCAACCACGGTTTTTTGCTCTACAAAAAAACAACGTTAATTTTCTCAGATTATCTGTGGGCCAAATAATACCTTTTTATGAAATAACATAAATTCTCAAGATTATTCTTGTACACTTGTTTGCAGTGCAGAAAATATAAGAATATGCAGATTTTCGATATTGGTCACTGACAAATTCTCAAGAGACCTAACCAGGTTTTCCACAAATGATAAATATATATGATTTTTTTATAAGACTCTATATATGTATGTATATCAAAGAGCACGTCCACCTAAAAGTGCTCTCTGTATGTATAAAAGCAGAACTGCTTTTAAAAAAAAAAAAAAAAAAAAAAAGGCTGTTTTTTCTTTCTGACAAACGGGCATGAAATAACAGGCTGACATCTGCCTCTGCAGGTCATTCCAGTCAGGCTGCTGCATGTCAGAATTCAAACTGCTCCATCCATCAATGGCAGACCAAAAATTAACGTAGCTTGGAAACTCTGCAGCAAGACAGTAACAGCCCAATTTAAAGTCTGACCTTCGGAGAACGGTGGGGTAAGATGGAAAAATTATTTCATGCCCTGTACCAAAGCCAACAACACAGTTCAGAGGGATTTTCAGTTAATTTTTTTTTTATATATAAAGTTCGCTAGTATACAGCTATTAAACCGTTATGTCAGATAAGAAAACTGTTACAAAGGCTTTTAATTTAGAAGGTATTATCAATTACATTCACAGAGACGCACTTCCATGGCGTTTAGAATTTTAGTTTTTCTGAATTACTGATTAATATATTTTTAAAAGCACAATGTATCTGAGGTTATAAATAACACTATTTTCTTAGTGATTTACTGGGTAAAAACTATAGTTGATCAGCCTGAAAAATTTGATTGAAATAGGCTGCAATTTTTGCCAAATATAGAATTTCTAGTCCAATTAAATAGGATAATCTATTAAAAAATACTTTCTCAAAATTCCAATATTAAATCATAAGGGAGTTGATCAAAGAAGTTATTTAATAATCAGAGACACGCACATCAGCAATGTACACCAGTACAAATCGCAGAGGTGCCTTTAGCCTTCCAGACACTATGCCAGCAGATGAGTGATTAATTCAGTTCTTAAATCACCTGCTAACACACTTGTTAATTGCTCGATAAGCTAATTTAAGTGGAAGCTTAATAACACATAATTCAAACTTCCATCTCCTGTTGTAAATAGCAGAAATACCATATAGTTTAAAACTTCAAGTAGTTCAATAAAATTGAACTGATTAAAAATAAAATTCAACTAATTCAATAAAATTATCAGATCATATTTTAAATGTACACCCAAAACTTGAGAAAGTAATTCGTTTTTCCCAAGCCCTTCTCTGGAGGTCATCTATAAAAGCCCACTTAGTGTTTTCTTCCCTTACAAAGTATTTTTTCTAACGTCGCAAAACATTTTCCTTTGTTAAACAGCTAGTTAACTTTGCAACAGAATCAAAGGCACTAAGTCATCTGGAAGGTGTTATTAAATAACTATAAGAGAATAGATAGCTTCAGTGTAAGAGTTTGCCAAAACAATAATACTTGGATAGTCACTATTCTGTTTTTATAAAAAAAATAGAAGCACCGATGATCCTGCTGCACTGGACACCTTTTCAAATACACAAGTCACCTTTCCCTATCACGTATTTTAAAATTCAATCTAACCAGAGAATTTCACAACAGGTCACTAATTTATAGTGTTTCTCAGAAGCGTACAGAATTGGACGCTTTGGGCACCAAAAACATTCCTGCTTTACTTTTTATTGCGTGCCTTCAGAGCCACTGAAATAGAAAAGTTGTCTCTCGCGCAACTGATACCACCTCTTTTTGAAAATCTGACAACTGTCAGAAAGGAAAACAGAAAAATTACTTTAGATCTAAATATGCTTTAATGGTAAACTTAAAGCCATCAAGAATGAATGGAGATTATTTCTTTCATCATGCAACGATACAGAGAGGATCAGCAAAATTCCAAGTTCTTGAGAGACAACCACCACCCAGATTTTATTTCTGATAAGATAAGAAGTTTGGTTGACAGCTATGGAAAAGATAAAAAGTTCTGTCTTTTTTTTTTAGTACTATTAAAAATGCAAATTAACAAAGTCACACAATAATCTACCAAGAAGCCACGGGTAGAATCTATCCAGAACTAGCTGATCGACAAGTCTAAAAAAGTACTGGTCTGAGTAATCACCATGTGGGTATTTTTGGTTGGGAGCCAATACAGATCAGCTTTCCAGTGCCTGTGAAGGACTACTGATAAAACTTGTGGCGACACAAAAGCTGGGGGAATGGTAAAAGCTGTGAGAAAACAACCATCTTATTCAGCATGGTATGAACTACTACTGTCCTCTAAACAGGACCAATTCAAATATTACAGATTTTTAAATATTCCAATACAAAATAATTACACCTAGGAATAAAAAGACAGAGTATTTCAGAACTATAAAGACGAGACAGTTCAGAAGAAGATCTCTGTGTAATGTACTGGTAAAAAAACCCTCATGTTATTTGCTGGAAAACCGAAAAGGAGATTTCACGTCTGTATGGTGTTGATGAGACCAATATAGGAATCCTGCACACAATTCTGGTGTCCAGCATCAAAAGCCTATTGAAAAACTGATGAAAAAGCTTGTACTAAAACAAGAGCCAAACCACATTTAACTTATCAAAAAGAAAATATAAAGGTATAAATGTACCTCCATGTACAGTAAGCATCGGACAGTAAAAAGCTCTAGCTCCTAAAAAAATCCAGACCAAGGACCAACAGCCAGCTGTTGAAACTGAGGAAATTCAAACAGAAGAGCGTACGTTTTAATGTCTGACTGACTAGGACGGAAATGACAGATTCCTCCTGCCTTGAAATATCAAGGCAAGTTGAAACAGCACAATACATACTCTAGTTAAACACAAGTTGATAGGCTTGATACAGAATTAACTAGGCTAATTTTAATGGCATATGTTATACAGGATGGCAGATTAGATGATTTAACACTCCTTTCTGGCTTTAAAATCTATAATCAATGAAATAATCCATTAGTTGCACTTTTCCTGTGAAGGATCTGGGGTAGCCCACGGCCGAAGACAAGCCAGCAGACGGCTGTTTCTTGGTCTGATGTAGGAGGGAACGGAAATACTTGCACTCGAATTAACACTGAGCGAATATATTAGGTTGCCGAGTTGAACTGTAGTAATTTTACGTATGTTAGCAAAGTTGTTGCGCACTACTAAGAAATCTGAAAAGTTTGAGTTGTTATAGGCCATCTGACCAGGATAAGCAATTATTTTCCATATTTTATCTTCAGCTGCAAATTATTGGTTTAAGCTTAAAAAAAAAAAAAATCAGATCTCTTGCAAGAGTTTTAACAATTACCAGTGACTATTTAGATCTGAAAAAATCTTGTACTTTAATAAACGTGTTTACACTAGCAGTAGCCATATGTAGTTCTTTACAGTATCTTGTTCTTCAAATAAAATATGTAATTATTACACACCAGAGAAACTGTGCCATTACCTCATTACTTCCATTAAACTAATGGAAATTATTTACTCTTTTTTTGTTTTCCACAGAATTAATGCATGGGTACACATGATGCATTATTTTTAACTAGTCCTAAGACTTAACAGTTTACAGTCAGTTCACAGCTTTCTTGCCAATGAATTGGACTTAATGAATTTTCAGGGGAAAAAAGTCTTTATCTATTAACATTAATCACTACACTAAATGAAGTGATGTGGAATATCCTCCACTTCTTTTGAAGTAATCAAAGCTGCAGTCAGTGTCCTTTTTTAAAGGAAACTCTCAAAACTTTAACTAATCTGTAACTGAGTAGAAATATTCAGAAAAAAATTAAACTGTTTTACTTTTGTCTGTTGCCTTCTGTTGCAAAAGGGCCACGCGTGAGAAGAGCGTTTAACGGGGAGAGCAGTAAGAACTTACAGCTACGAGATTTACTTTATTTTACTTACAGAGCTGCTTGGACAGCAACGAAGAATCAACTGGCAAATCAAAACTCCAAATTTTATTCTTATTTTCTTATGCATTTCCAAAGGACAGATGACAGCTGATTCATAAAAATTTCTCCAATGCTGTCCAGTCCTTTAGCAGCCGTTAACACCAGTGCTCGCGACTGCTGAGCATGTTTTGAGAAATACTATAGGATAACCTGTGGTACCAAGATTTCTGCTTTTGGAGAGTCCCATCTAAAGTAACTGAGAGAAGCAACACCGATTCCGAGACAAGGGAAAGTCATAAATTTGCTATATGATCAACATTTCGTTGATTCAGGGTAAAGTAGGATGTTAGCCTATTACACCAATATGGTAGATGTAACTAAGTGCAACCTTCAGAAAATGTTCTTTCCAGATACAAAGATGAACAGATTTATTTTGAAGGAGAGCAACACAGCGACTACCCACGGCCTTCCCCTACACACAGTCGCTTTGCCTTTCATCTTAGACTTGCGTTCCACTGTAGGAATGCCACAAGTCGACAGCTTACCGTTGGTCTTTCAGCTGACATACAGTACTAGGATCTTCTTTTAATTTTGTTTAAATGCAGGAATATTCAAAACGGTTTCCCGAGCACCTTGACAAATGTTAGGGTTTCAAACATCCTCCCTTCTTTCAAAGGGTTGCTTTGGGTTTTTCACCAGCCTCCAGCTTCGTCTTCACCAGACACTCATTTCCCAAATACTGCTGCGCTGCGCTCTCCCTCTTTACCAAGTTCTTTTTGGTCTTTGGATTTTTGTTTCTTGTTCCACATTTGTTTCTCTCTCCCAGTCAAATGCCTGTACTATGCAACAAAACTTGGTGATGGCAAATTGAACCGCCTTACATTCTTTGCTTCTCCTATCAGTGGCCATTTTGTTACGTGTTTTTTGAGAAGTTGGCTTATCGACCAAATTTGCTACAATACAGAGACGACTAGGTGGTGTTTGAAGAATCGGTTGTTTAGAAGTTTCTGCCTTTGGGAGGACAAACTAAAGCTGAACAACAAATAACATGCAGAACACGGTATTAACGGTTACCAAGAAGCAGGTCTCCGAATAGCCAAACCATGTATTTACTTTCCCTCTTTCAGTATTCCTTTTCTCTGCGTGTGCTACAACTATAACAAAGGACACGTTTTCCTGTTTCCGAAGTTTATACGCTCCTGAACTCTGGAAGGGAGATACCGGAGACAAAAGAATGGCTGCGAGGAGAAGACAACTGCTGTAGGATAATCTCACCCTTCCCCAGCAGCTCTCCGTGCCTGCTCGCCACTATTCACAAACGCCTCACCCAGAGCAACGTGCCAACGCAAGCTCTCTTACAGGCACTGAGAAACACGGTGCATTTATTTATAAAAGAACACTTCCTAATGTAATTAACAAATTAACATGTTATAAATATTATGATTGCAAACATTTAGAAGAGATCCTAAATTCACACATATGTAAAATACAAAAGGCAGGTGCCTGAAAACAACCTCCTTTCAAGGAAAAACACATAGGAGAGACGCTGCATGACTCTCTAGTGTGTCTCAACACCTTCACGTACACTGACAGCAGAGAACAATTCTGGATACCACATAAAAGGATTCATATTTGAAAATATGCTCTATCTGAATTATTTCAACTCTCATCCGTTAAATTATTAATGTAATATCAATGTTCTGTTTTTAAGAGCAAGTCCATTCTAGAGCAACAAATGGAAAATTAACCACAGCAGGTAACAATAAGAAAATTATTAAATAAAACTATATATACACTAACCTAAATTTATATTCACCTTTGATAATAATTCTGACTACATACACTGTAAGAGTTAGCAGTATTGTCATTAGAAATGTGTTTCCAAATTTTTTTATTTTTTTTTTTTAATTTGAAGCTTGGCAATTGGGTGGGAGGAAATGAGGCTTAGGGAAGAGCGGCTATTTTTCACTAAATATCAGATAGGAGATTTCCAACACTGCATTATGGTGAAAAACAGTGACAGCACAGAAGTGCTGCAGAGATGGAAAGGACAGAAAAAGAACAGAAAGAGAAAGATAGGATAGTTATCTTTACACAGTTACTCCATTTCTGGGATACTAATTAAGATCACAAGGATCTTGTTTTGGATCAGCAGCAGCAGTTTTGTGTCAAAAATGAAGGGGGGAGCAGAACGATCAGATCTTGTTTAGACTAAAACTGTCAGAACGGTAACGTACCGGGTGAAGGAGGACAAGTTGCATTAATGGGTAGGAACGTACAAAATTCCATTTCTGATACGGAAACTTATGCACGCCTGTAACAGAGTCCCTTTTTTCTCTCTTCCCACCTGTCCCCATTTATTTCACTTTATAAGAGAGAGCGAATAGCCTATTCTGTTGAATCGGCAAACTATTTTATCAACACACAGTAACCAATACAACATGATTTGATTTCTACTTGGAAAATATCAGAACAAGAGTATACAATCAGGTTAGGAGAACCAAGAGCATCCCAGACCAGCGTTACAAGAGGAAGCCCAGTTTTCCTTAGAACATACTGTTCAGGAACGATAACCAACTTTCCCAGCGGAAGGGGTTTCTGAACCTACTCCCCGGTACCAAGTTCTTCCACTGCACTGAGGATGGCATTAGGACACTGTTGTGGTTCCAATCAGCCATGTGTACACGTAGAGACAACCACAGATCAGGGGAAGGTGCATACCTTTACTACGCACAGGCACATTTTTTTCAGCTGCTACATTTAATACCTATATGAAATGGCCGTGTTTGTGCGTGCTTGCGTGTCTGTTATGAATGTGTATGCGTTCCTATTGCGATGGAGCAGCCATGCATGATGCATGTGATGTGCAAACTGGATTTATGCATCTTGAAATACTTCAGTATTTGATTCTTCTTCGTGACAGAGAGCAGGGCTTCCACTGAAAGCTCATTTAATAAAAATAATGCAATGCAAATGAACCTGAATCAGAAAAATTAGATTGATGGAAGTAGCTCAGTCGCTGTAATTACACAAGGTGTATTATTTCCTAAATTCTCTTTGCATTAAATATATACCATACATTTATCAAACATAATTAGCAGTTTGGGTGACAAGGATTTTATTTTTCTCCTGCAATAAAAATCCCTCTACAATGGTAGGTACATCTAAAATGTAATACGAACATTTCCTTACTATCATTGTTTACTCCTCTAAGAAAAATTTCATAGGATCAAAGAATCAGAGGGGGAATACCATTTGGGACTTACAAAGTAGACGACGAGGAAGACGGCTAGGTCAGCCTTCTGTGGATTTCATGAGCATGAAATAAAATTAAATCAGTCAAAGCTTTTAAGGTTGTTAGTCAAATAAATTGTATTTGAAAGCAAAATAATTGATGATACCCCAGTACAGCTTTATTTCCCTTATAATCAGCGTTTCATTTTTTCAAATCTAGAAATAAATTGATGAACAAACAGCAATAGAAACAGAAGTCACAAAAGAAGCTGTGACAAAGTTGAATGTGGTCAATAGGTATTCTCCTAAAAGAAATGGGTTTTCAGAAAAAGACGGACAAAGTATATTCAACAAAAATCTTATCTTTAGGTAGCACTACCTCTCTTTGCTTGTCTTTGCCTTTTGCTAATTTCCCTCTGTCTAAACCTAATTTAAAGAATAGCCTGGAGAATCTATTTTAAACCACAAAAAAATGATGGTGATACTACACTGAGCTGAAGCAGAAGACTAACATTAATGCACTCCTCTCAGCACTCTAGTGATACTCCACTGATGGACAGCCTGTCTTGAATTTGAGTTTCCTGTCTTCAATTTTCATTTCAACTTCGTATTATTGCAACATGCTTTCTACGTGATCCTTGGGTTTTATAATAGAGGTTGCTCCCTTTTTTGCCCAAGATTCTAACAGTCAATACTGCGGGGTACATCTTCAAAAATATTCCAAAGATGAGTTAAACAGTTGAGACTTCTTATACAAACTGTGTTTGTTTTTAAATCTAGTGAACATTAAGATCAACGTTGTGATGACTGAAAATGTCCTGTTTATTGCACAGCGTGCAAAAGCAGTGCCTTAGGACAGTCCCTTGGAAAAGAGGCAAAATATTTGAAATGGGATGCATGCTTATGTATTTCTATAAATAATATTTACAATAACATTAAATTACTGAACAAACTACACTTTTTAGGACTAATTAAAATATCTAATTGTAGCGTATCTCACACCTTCTGTGGAACCCCTATGGCAAGCAGCAGCCAATAAACCCCCGGGGCTGCAGCACACACGGGTCTTCCCGCTGTAACTCTGTCGGTTCTGTTCCGCTGCTTCCCCCACCGCCTGTTTTCAGCAGACTCAAGCTGCAAGCGCAGCGCTGCAGAAACAACTCTCTTACTTTTAAACAAAAAACTACCCATCGCTATATTAGTGCTTTGATTTCATTTAATCTCTGCTGTATTCCACAGGGCACCTTCAGTGTTTCTGTTTTATACGCTCAAACCTTGATGTTCGAACTTACTTCACTTACTGAAAATAAACTCAGCTAGAAACGTACGTTTGCTTGTTTTTAAAGACATCTCAAAAAGCAAAACACGTTAACAAAAGATTAGCCAGTTGTAAACTCTGAGCCTGTAAGAAGCTTGAGATTTTGTTAAGTCATTTGTTCCAGGATGGTTAGCATCCTGTGCGGTTTGACTGGGAAGGGGAGAGAGAAAAGCCTGCTTGCTGATTATACATCTAATATATATATGTATATACTTGCTGTATATGCCTCACTGTATATCACTCTTACAAAAACGCAGTTAGCTCCCCACAAATGCCATCAACCAACAGGACAAGGGCCGGTTTTGTTTAAGCCGAATTTTTATCTATGTTTCATGAACATACAAGTGCTATTTTTCACAAGGCTTTAGAGCAAAATACTGAATACGTGAACTACAAAAGCTGCCTGGTTCCACTGGAACATGACTGCCCCTATCCTCTCCCTTCGGTAGGGTGTAAGGGTGTTTCTAGTCTTGTAGCAGCTAGCCCCGGATAGCTAATATTTACAGGTTGCGATGCAATTTGCTAAACACGGGGACATTAAAAGTTATTAGAGATGTTCAAGAAATGTCATTAGCGCATAGGGACAATTATGAAACTGCAACTCTCACTGAAACTAAATGCAATGACATCCGCCTCACTGACCTTCTCGCAACAAAATGAGAACGTTTCCAACGCAACTAAGATAATGAAGTTTTTTCTTCTTTCAATAGCTGAATGTTTCTTTGGGAGTTTGGACACACGGGGTTTTTCTTTAGTTTTTTTTGGGGGGGGTGTTAATAGTTTCACAGAAAATAACTATATCAAAATAATGGCAGAAAGCACTTTCAGTTTTTCTCTTAAAATCCCCTAGGATCACATGGGGACCTCAAGTCAAAAACCTTCACTTTAGAACAATAAATAAATAAACCCGCTAAAGCCTTCCCAAGGCTGGCCAACTGTAGCATAAGTAATGCAAGAGGCTGAGAGATGCCAGATAAATTTGATTACTATAAAAGATGGGAATATGTTTCTTTCCTCAGAGAATTCACAAAAAGGGGTCAAAAACAAAGCAGCACTGAAAGTGAACAACTTCATTTCGCCAGCAACTCAAGGCGAAAATACAATACAATTTCGCGGGAACATTTTATCACATTGGTGCAGACACCTCCTAATCTTCTGTTTCTGAAAAAGGAAAATAGGAAAGATAGAGTCCAAGCAAAATGGGACTCTTCTTTCTTTTTTGGAAAAGTCATTCCGATTAATATATCAATTTAGTAAAGAGTTCAAGAACTGTTTTCTTCTTCCACCTGCTACCAGTGTCATAGTATCTCTAACACATTTCATGAGGAAAAAAAAGTAATCTTGCACTTCATGTTATGCTTCCTCTTTGTCAGATTACCAAATCATTTCTGTCGAACACATTCAGAAGCATCATTAGGAGAAATGGCCTACCGTACTTTCCTCGTTAAAGAAAAACAAAGTCTTGACTCAATGTTAATTGTTACAGCCCTGAGTAATGATTAGATATAGAGATCCCCTGTCCGCTATTCTCCAACTAAAAGATAGTCCTGACTTCACATTGCTACATTTTTCCTCTGTAAATAGATGAGCGCTTGCCGGTTGCTATTACAACGGCACTAGTGTTTTGCTAACCTCTCTGGAATTACTTTTTCCTTCATGTGTCCTAGGGTTGCACTTGGCTTTTTCACTAACACATCATGTCGGTGGCATGGTCATATTGTTGTCAGCTAACACACCCTCATCCCTAGCAAATGCTATACTTTCAGCGAACAGCAAAAGCCATTCTTACTAGAATCTATTAGATTTCACCTTATTTTCATTACTTCTTCAAAGTCATCCAGTTCTTCCTATTTAATGTCCCAAACTTTCACTCTATTAACAGCATCTCTCAGCATTGGGTTTTCAGCCCATTTTCAGTAATCCATGTATGATGCTTACAGAAGAGTTACAAATAGGAAATATAAAAAAAAGTTGATCTTTGAGGAGCAAGTAACTTCCATCCAGTCTGATAAATTTATTTTCAGCACACAAAAACTCTTATGTTTGCACTACACTTACAAACAATCTTCTACTTTTGAAATAAATATTTTCCGTGGTATCATTGTATCAGTTGCTCTGCGGGACTCAAGAAAGGATAGGCTTGCAGCACTTTTTACTAATAATATTTTTTAGTATTAAAGGAAGAAACTGAATGTTTCTGGAACAGTCAATCTTTGGCAAGTACATTTTATTCCTTTTCCCATTGTTTCCTGTCTTTAATTCTTTCCTTCATGTTGCTGCAGTATCCTTTCTTATATTAAAGAAAATCAGTCTGTAGTACAGAGCATACAGCTCTATGTCGCAGTCCTTTCGAAATTTTTGGATGGACACGTCTATCTAACTCAAAGCACATTAACCCTCTCCGTACTGAAGAAGTTTGGAACAAGCCTGAGCTGTCCTTAAGTCCATCCTAACACTCTGCTAGCTGTTCTCCTGTCAGTTATGAGACTATGGAATCTTTGACTGTTTACTTTTTTTGTTTTGTTTTGTAATGATGATTTTGTTCCACTTGATTACTACAATTTGTAACTTGTCTGTGCTGCCAAGTTTCCCATTATTTATTGATTTCCCATTACTCTGTCTTGGGGGGGGTGGTGGTGGTGGTGTGTGTGCATGCAGGGGTTTTTTTTTAAAGGGTTTCCTTTACGAGGAGGTTGACAGCCCGTTCCTGCAGCTTCTTCCCTTCTGCTTAGAATGCAATTTCCAGACAGCATTTCTGCCTTTGACTTACAACACACCTCCCGACTTTCCAACACTCAAGTTCTTAAATTCATCAGTCCAGATGATTTCACCAATAAATTTTGCTAATTTCCAAAATTTTGCCATTTTGAAATAAAGCAGAAATTAAGTAGTAGACTGCTTTTCATCTTCCATTTCATTTAAAACAAATGTAAGGATTCGGTTTTTGTCATAAGCAGCTCTGAAGCCTCTGCTAAGAAGCTCAGCCAAATGACAGTACGGTGAAGCAATCTATTGCCTATCACAGAGAATAAACCCTTTTTCCTTTATAAGCAGTACTTTTTTCATGCTAGAAATTTAAGTCACAATTCCTAGTGCTATTTCTGTTAGGTTCTCAGAGACTAGTACCCACACCCAAATTTGGTCAAAACCAGTTCAGGATTCCGTATTAAATGCTTTGCAGTAACCAAGCAAAAGCTTTTTTTGTGTCAAACAATTTTAGTAAAAAAATGGTTGATTAGCTGTTTTATTCATGCTATTGCTTCTTATTTTATCACATTCTACTACAGAATTGCCATACAACTGTCACTTTACCCCATATTTCTTTTTTCTGCAGTATATGCATTCCAAAATCATCAATTTCCAGTACAGCAAAGTCTAATTAATATTTGTAATAACACAAAAAATGTTATCTATACTAAATCAACATAAAGGTAATGCCTTCATTTTCAACTTTCAAGGCCAAAAGACAATTATAATCTGGAACGAACAGTTTCCTCATAAGAACAAGACATGTTTTAGTATGCTAACAAATACTTGGAACAATAATCAATACTTTAAAAAGGAGTAATTTGAAATCTACACATTTAAAAACATTTTAAAACAAAGATACAAGAAATTCAGTAATTTGACCCAAGACAACTCAAAGAAAAGAGAAGAAGAGGAGGACAAAAATGTCCTCTGTCTGATGCTCTGGTTTTTCCTCGCTCTATAAACAGAGGCAGCTTTACTGAGAAGCTGCACGATGGCTACAGAGGCTTACAACTGCCCACCCTGGCCATCATGACCATGCGGTGGGCTACTACAGGGACGCTGGGTCCAAGAACTCTCTTTCAGGTGATGACCGAAGGAGTCTGGGTAAAGGCAGGTCCAAGGAGAAGAGCGTTATAAGAAAGAAAGAGTTGTAAACTCCTGCAACAGAGGAAGAAGGGGAAAGAGCTGGAGAGACTGAAGATATCGGGAACACCGAGCAGACCAGCTCTTGCTCCTGTTACTAAGCTACGTGCAGCAGCCACTTCTCTGCGACTGCTTACTCTGGACTACGCAGACACTGCAAAGTACTCCCCACGAATCAGCGGTCAGAAAGCGACTGCTGTGCCCCAGCCAAATGGCCAGTATGTGACCGCAGCCGAACGGACAGTAACTGCCGTTGGTAAAAGCTGACTCCGGGTGAACAGTTACCCTGAGCGCCTACAGCAGCGGTGTTCCCCACGTAGCAGGCGGTCGGCAGCTGGCTCTCCGAGCAGCCCACTCCTGCTGACACAGTGACAACAGGCTACCTAACAGCAGAGGTTTGTGCCACAGTGCCTACAAAAGTTTCTGAACCTGATCCTCAGCAAAGTAGCAGACCTGAACAACACAGAGCTGGAGAGCCAGAGCGCAGGCTCGCACACGCGGGAACTGCAGCAGGGAGTTCGCTTGTGTGTGACAGCGGAGAATGAAATACCAGAAGCACCGACTGGGATCCTGGTTTGGGAGACCTGGAGGAAGGAGGGCATAAAAAGCACTGCTAATACGAAAGTACGAGCCAACGTTAGTGAATTTAGGGTTTTGTTCCTCACTTCATTGAGTTTTGCACTCCTGCTCTGACAGGATAGCACAGACGATGGGAAATCCCACTAGATGGATCAGTCCGGCAATTCTGAAGTCCCAGATATTGATTGAAGGAAATAATACTGAAACTAAGAAAAGGACAATACTGACTATCATGAAAACAAACAAATTAGCTTTAAATGGCTTTAAAAGCCATCTATGTGCTCTCCCCTTCTTATAATCTTTCTTTCTTTCTAACCACTTAAAAGGTTGCTTGCACGAGCACAGCGGAACAGCAAAGCTGTTAGGAAGTACGTGTTTTTAGGGAACAGAAACACGACGTGAAAATACTAAAAAATATTTAAGATAAATAATGAAGTAGGATTTATGAAAATGCTTTCAATTTCTTCAGACGCTATTTTCTCCTTTCTAAGAAACCTGATAGCACAATATAAAAATTATTTTCCTTCCAGTATTAATTGCTTTCAATATTAACGTAAAAAATCCTGACCACTAGCAATTTAAAAACACAACAAAATTAT
This sequence comes from Platalea leucorodia, assembly GCF_965183815.1. Lineage (NCBI taxonomy): Eukaryota > Metazoa > Chordata > Aves > Pelecaniformes > Threskiornithidae > Platalea > Platalea leucorodia. The sequence continues at coordinate 56,837,825 of NC_138830.1, read as the reverse complement.
AAGATAAGAGGTTTGGAGACATACACATGCAGATACTCTATGCAGAAAGGGTACTGTAGCTTGCCTCCTGTGCTTGAGAGATCACTTTTGGTAGGTCTATAAAGCTGCGATGCAAAAATCTTCTAGAGTGAATAATCTTTGTACTTCAGTGGCATAATTAGTTGATTTTTTTACACCAAGGAGTTATTGAAAAAACAGTCGAAACCTGCAGAAGGATGCTCCTGCACAGAAGAGTGACTGATGGGCAGCTCTTTGACTGACTAAATGAACAAAGGGCTCCTGCGGATTTTAATAACACTGATCCACTTATGAATCATAAATGATACAGAAACCCTTTTGCATCTTTGAGACTTTCAAGATTTCGGGGGGGGGGGGGGGGGGGAGGGATTGTTTTCATCCAACAAAATGTTATTCATCATGATTTTTTTTCTTTGCCTTTAAGAAACAAACGGCAATTGATATGTTTGACACGGATGTCCTATCAGAGCCAATTTTTTCGATTTTCTGCCATAGATAAGCTTTGTGAAAGAGAAGTATAGCAGGTTTTTCATATGCTTTCACAAGTGTCTGTAATACTGCATAGGAAAGATGAGAACAAACAGACGTAGCAGTAGGGCAGTAAGGCCACTAGAGAAAAGACCCTGAAACTAAATGACACCACTAGATTGTAATTTCTCATGGTTTTAGAGAATTTTATTGGCTTTTTAAAATTTAGATTAAAAAATAGTTAATTAATATATAGTTTCTACTGTAACCATAAGCCTATAACAAAGTGTAAATAGATGTAGCTGGGAGGTAAGACCAACATATATTTCAAAAAAAAAGCAGCTAATGTTTTCAGAAGAAAAAGCCAAGGCGGCTTTTGCTTTTTTGACTCTAGGAAGTCATGAGAAAACATTTCTTCAAGCTAAGTAACTCCAAGGTTTCTCTTTCTGAATGTACCAAATACTTTTACCAGCCACAATGCCCTCTTATCTAGACATATTTCTTACACTGGGTTCTTACAGAATGTACACATAATTTTGTATATTTTACACATATGTAGTTACCTATGCACACATTCCTTAAATAAAATTTCAAACCTACGTTTTCAGAATGACACAGACGTACCAAACTCAAGTGCTAGGAAATACGAATGTTTAACTAACCAGGACAATGTTCCTTTGGATTCTTGTATGTATGCTTTAATTAAAATATCTCATTTTTCCCCACAGGAGCCATATGTCATTGAGTGCAGGAAAAAAGTTGGGGTGCCTGAGAAGGAAAACTGAAAAAGAAGGTTCTGTCTCTATCACCGCCCAAGAGCTCCTACTCGGTATCGACCATGCCAATATATGACACAGCCCACAAAACCTGAGCTCCTGATTCTCCGCTAGATATCACTCTTACCTCCACTCTGGTTCCTAAACCCACTATGCCTCTCAAACAAATTACTTCACTGGACTCCTGATCTTGAATCCTATCATTCAGCTTTTAAAATTCTCACTTTAGGAAAAAGTTCAAAGCATTCTCACCACCGTCATCATCTCCATATGTCATACTGTAAAGTAATGCTGCTTAGGCTCAAACAAAACCATACAAAAACCTAGAAGACTTCCTTAGGATATTTATTGATGCAGCAGCTTAAAAGATTTTTCTAACAAATTTTTGTTTCTGTGAAAGACTTATGTCTTTCACATAAAAGCATAAGAGTTTTTTAAAAATTAAAAGTTGGCGTGTCTAAAATAGTATTAGAACAAATAGCCTCTCACAGCAGCAATTTCATAGACAGCAATGGCTGTACTCACTCTGTGCATCAGACAGGAATTTTTCATTTCATACATCATTTAAAACTTGCTGCAGTGATTCCACAAGCCTGTCTATACTATTAGCACAAAGTGAAGAGAAGCCTTCTTCCCCACCCCCCACTCCAATTAAAGTTATTTTGGCCAAAATTCAACTGCACAAGTAGACCACCATAGCACTGATAACAGAGAAGCAAAGCATACTTAGTACTAGATAATGAATAATAATAAAAAAAAAAAAATCTTATATTCTCGTAAATAATATTTCATATTGTATTTGAATACATCAAAATAAAATTATACCGTCTACATCATCAGCAAACTTACCGCAGAAACAATATACCATAGCAAGCAACCAGCTAATGCACACAGTTGTTTCCATATTTTTAAACACAGATTTGCATTTATATCATATTTTCAGAAATTACTCTCCCAGGACAGTGTACGAGTCTGGAACAAAGCTTCTCCTTGCAAAAATGCATATTCAGACAGAGATCACCTACATATTCTGTGGCCATTAAAACAGGCAGATCACTTACTGCTGCAGCTGCCCCGGAAAAAATGATGAAGATTATCATTATTGCTAAAGTTATTATTGTTGGTACGGTCTTTAAATGCTCAAATATAGAGCTATGTTCTGAAAATAATTCACTAGCCTACGTGCTAAAGCCTTAAACTCACACTGTGGCCACAACTCACACACCTTCAGACTGTGTTAGACTGAAAGCTCAAAAATGGACAGCTTTTACGTAAAACTCATTTAAATTATGCTAAATACTTGCACTTGGAACTCAGCTTGGAAACACAAAGGAAGAGGTTTTCTTACCATATATGAAGGACTTCTGGACTCTAGTATGTAACACAGGGTACTCGCTTCCTGGGCATTAATTCAGTAATTCCACTTCTCGTTCAGGATAAATCCAGAAAGTAGCTGTGCAAATAAATGAAAAACACAAATTTAGCAGGGGTTGAATGTGAACAAACAGAATTTTTTCCTGTCTGTTTGAATGGCAAAAAAAATCTCCTGCGGTCTTCCTTTCTAGTCTAAAAGTAAAGGTATGTTATGAGAGAGGTTGCAACAGTACTAGTTTGGTTCCACACCAGTATGTGTTTGCATCATGCCAATGCTGGCATCTCAAATGCATACAATACCAGAATATTTGGACAGCAATAATATCGTATGCATGCAGTGTTAACCTGCTGTCACCTCCCGCGCCTCTCTGCACAGCCTGGTGCCCCACCAGACGAACGCCCGCGAAGCCGGCCGTCCCCCCAGCCCACCGCGCACAGCCTGGCGGGGGACGCGGCGGGCAGGGGTCTGCGCTGCAGCGGTCACAGCCGGCAGCTCGGCTGCCTTCAGCCACCCCACGGCTCTTTGGCACGCGCGTTCCCCGTGCCGTAGGGCAGAGCACAGCTACCTGTTCTGCTCGGTGCCGGGAAGGTGACATTGCTACGCAGCAACTGGTGATACGGGACAGCAGACCTGGCTGGAGAACCCGCGCCATGGTCACGGCCTGGCAGTCTAAAGGGACATGAGGAGCCGACTTCAGCCTCGCAGGCTCAGGTTTCCCCTTTTTCCCTATGACCAAAGCCAAACTCGGCTCAGGTTAGACTATGAACGCAAGGTGGGTTTGTGCTCACCATAGTTTTGAGTTTACGCTCGAAAGACGCTGTGGGCATGGCCATACAGAGTGCTGGTCTCCAAACACCTTGTGTTCCTGCCCTCACATAAAAGGCAAATCAGCCCAAGTTACTTCTGTAATCTCAGTTTCCACACGGAAAAAACAACGGGGAACTGCCAAGCAAACAGAGCCCTTCTTTCTACTCCTTAATCCATTGATACAGAGATTGAAAAACACAAACCAAATTGTAACGAAAGCTGCAGATGGAAGAACACCTTTGAAGAACGCACCAGTTAATATTTTCAGGAAGATAAGGCCCAAGAGTCAATCATTATAAACCATATGAAACAGGCACTAAATATAGATTATATGACTCTCCTCCTTTTGCGTGTCAAAACAATATTTTACTTTTATTTTTAAATCTGCCAATCAGGGCAAAACTAATCACCAAAAAAAAGTGTTTTACCTTTCAAACATCTGTCACATCTTAAAATTGCCCATGTCAAATAGACAGAATAGGGGTACATGGACAGTTTTCATAGATTCCTCAGATTTCTGGGCTTGAAAATTAAAGTATACACATAATAATAAGAATTGAAACATCTAGTGAGTAAATTTCTTCTCTCTGGAAAAGACTTTGCAGAGGAAAAGAAGCTTCAAGCAGTCAGCAGACACATTATATTTCCTTTTTAAAAAGTTGAGAACAGATTGCAGGGTTTGCAAGATAAGACGGTCCAAAACAGGTACTGCAATCTTAAACAGTCCAAACATATCTTGTCGTCTCCAAACATTGAACTATATTAGATTACAATCTCAATTAACATCTGAGGTTATTTCTAACAGTGAAAAGTGACATCACTGGCAACTGACATAATAGCACGCTGCTCCAGAGCGAGGAGCTGTCCGCGCTGGGCTAGGTGCCTAGAATTTCCCTACTCCTCTGACCTTAGCTGTAAAAAATATTGTTATTCTTCTCTGATGTCTCCTGAACTGAAGGAGAGAAAAATAGAGAAGGAGAAGGAGGTCACTTGTAATGGGAGGCGTTTCCACCAGGCAGATACCAACACAAAAACAGAGCAGGGAGCTGCACACCGCAGAAAATGAGTCTTAAAATACAAAAAAACCAAACCCCAACAGGATGAAGGATCAGAGAAGTCTAAATAGATTAGGCAACCACAGCATAAGTGAAAATCTAATCCTCAAAAGTGGTAGAGGGAAAAGGGGACAGGAAAAAAGCTTAAACATGGAAGGCAAGACTGGAAAGTCAAGGGGTAGTCTCCGTGGAGCCAGATACAGGATCAGGGAAGCAAAGGGAAATGAACCAAGAGAAAGGTAGAACATCTAGGATAGGGACTTTGAATAAGATACAGCTGGATTAGAAAAACAAATGAATGTGATGGAGGATAAGCGTGCTATATAGTTCCCCTTAGTGGGAACACCTGACTTCAGCACAGCGTACCACCACGTCCCACAGTGCCCAGTGCCACCAGCAGTGCCCAAGCAATGCCACCTCCAGCTGTGTACCTGAAGAGCAGAATACCTTCAGGAGCGTGAACCGCTATCCAGTTCTCCTCTCATTAACGTGTACTGAAATGAATAGTGATCAAGAACTCTCCTCCACATCGACAGCCATATCACTGTAATGATGTGGAAAATACCTTCGAAAATAATTTCTTAGATACAATGAGGAAAGCTACTAGATAATGCTCCATACTATTACCACTCACAGTTAAATATAAAAATACATAACACTGCCCCAAGGTCATTATCTGTTTGCTGGCTCTGCAGCAAAAACAGTCTTACTGCTACTGAATTGTTCTTTCAAAAATTTTCAGTAACTGCTAAGATTATATACTGATACACTCTTCAGTCAACACCAAAATATTTCTGTAAGCGTTGTGACCCTGAAAAACTTTGATTTTAAGTAAATTAAAGGACAAGGATAACGATAACTTGAATATCCCTATTATTTTTAACATGCCGGAACACGTGTAAGTTACCAAAATGCAGTAAGTCATATGAATCAACCGTTTTTGAGTTCTGAGAATTTTTGTGGGTAGCATAATACGGGAACACAAGAAAGGTTATAAAATCTAAGACCATTCAACGACAGCTTGTGGAAGGCTTCCCAAATTACTTGTCCACATGCAATGAAACAATCAGCCACATGATGAAAGATTTTACTAAACATGAAATAAATACAAATGGTTATCTAGTTACATTTATGCAGCAAGTATGTAAATCTGCTTGTCTACATCCACAGCACAGTTTCTTGAAAATACCAGTCTCAGATACAAGCCACTGACATTACGGTATCATTAGCTGAAAACTTAACGGGAACGTACGTGTACTGACTAACACTGCGTAATTAAAAAAGAGTTGGAAAAAAGGAGACAACCATTTCTATAGATTCCTCTGTTACAGGCTCCACAGGTTCTCCTACTGCAAAGAGGTAAAGGCTCTACTACCAACGCTTCACAAAACACACACGCCCAAAGAACACCACCACATCAGCAATTCACAACGGCGGCTGCAACCCGAGGCGTCCAGGATCCCTGCCTCGCCCTTCTCCCTCCTACACTGCCTCACTCTAGGTAGTGGAGTACGGCCGGGCGCAAACAAGATTTGGTGTTAACAAATAAGAACTAATAAACCAGCAGACAGCTGATATAGCAGTGCATCTACAACAAGAATTCTGCAGCTACCTTTATTATTTCTGCCATAGTATTGTCTGCCTAACCTTGAATTGCAAATGCTCACCCAAATGTAGCAAGCAAGCTTGTCAATGCAGACCGTGCGGTAAAGATCTATAGCTCTAAACTGTTCCACCTTCATTGTGAACTTCTCAACTCACAAATCAATAAAATATTAAGTAATAAACAATGAGCCAGAAATATTCTTTAAAAAAAAAACCAAACCAAACCACCCGTATTCAGAACTGTGAATCATGGAGCCTACGCATTTTCCAACATAAGTTCAGGAAATAAAACTCTCATTAAAGCTTTAGCCAAAATTTCTAATTCATCAAAGGACCATGTTCTGAATACCAATGAATTTCATGAAAAAGAAGCATTTTTTTCTTGTCTGCATGTCTGTAAAATATCTCTTAGGTTACAAAACCAAATCTGATGACACTGAAAAGTCTTTCAGGAACAAAGACAGACAAGTAAAACAACCACCAGATCTCTTTAATTCCATGCAAAAGTGTCAACAGCAAAATCACTGCATCTCTTCCATAGCAGAATATTAAATAGTTCATTAATATCCATTTTCCCTTCTTCTCTTTTCAGAGGCTACTAAAATTGTTTCTGTTTGATTTTACATGAGTGAGACTCCTCCCAAATGAAACAGGTACAAGTATCTTGAAAGAACATTCAAGTGTACATCATTCAAGACCTTGGCAGCCTCTATCTCTGTGAAACAACAATAGCATCCCACTAATAACAATGACTTGCTTAACTATTCATTTTTGTAAATAATGGAACTGAAAATTATCTAGTGATGGATTTACACTTTTACAATGCATCTCAGGGATGAAAATGAATAGGGACGAAGAAATTATGTATATTACAATGGGTGACACACCGAACTTAAGATTCGAGCTAGCTCCACAGAAGAACACAAGCTGGAAAATGTGGCACTAGAATTTTTAGCATTTTACCTTTGTCTAATACTACTTTGAGACATCCTATATGTATTATTTGTATTTTAGTAGCACTTAAAGACTCCAATTAAAATCCAAACACCATTATATTAGGCAGAAATAGTACGAAAATGACAATAGGTGTCATAGCCATTTTAATTCCAAACCACCACAATAAATTACCTATTTCTCAGATACGCCTTCCTTTATATTGTGGTTACCCACAGAATTTAACATATTAGTTCTTATATTCAGGGGGAGCATTAAAAGGATTGCCTAGGCAGTCTTTTCAGCCTTTTTTTATTTGAAAACCATATTAATATTTCTAGTGGAGGCACACGGCCTAGAGAGCGAAAGCCTACCGACACAAGGCTTGCTTTCCTTCACCGCCTTTCCTGAGAAGCAGCCCATGGAAGCACAAGACCCTGTGGACCAGGAGCTGAAAAAGCCTGCTCCTCTGAGCTATAAGACTGCAGTTTTACAGAAAATATATGCGTTTCGATTTCCTTCTCATTGCTCCTCCTTTTTAGTGAATGCCTTCTTTTATTTTACCTTAAGTAGTGCCATACTAACTGTAGCGATTTACTCTAGTCTAGGCTATCATTTTGCTATTAAGATATTTACACGCTGAAAAACTTAAGTCTGAGAACCAGGTATGAGCTATTAGAGCGTTATTCTGAGCTAGAGATGCACCTGGCATATGTGTCTAGCCAGCTGGATAGCTCAACACCGTTTGTTTTGACTGAAAGAAGAGCACACCGCAAATTAGCGTAAATATTGACAAAAAAGATCATTTGGAGGCAGGAAACTAACAAAGGTGACAACTTTTCTGGTAACAACAGAAAACAAACAAAAAGTTTCTCTACAAGAAAAGTTAACAAACATTACTTTGTGTTTAAATAACAAATGGGAAGTGTTTACCCTCTGACTATTAGTTCTCTAGTCGGGTGTTTATTATAAACAGTATTTCAAACACAGGACTTTAAGAGACAACGTATAAATATTTTAAATGGTAAAATATAGGTGTTGGCTTTTTTTGTACTGTGTCCAGAAAATTTGCACAAACACATCAAATTCTCCACCTAGGGAATTTACTTTATTGTTAAGTTTGCATTAAAACAAATGTACATGACCTATTTTGGGGCTAATATAACTAAAAGGAACCTATTTGTTGTTTATTATTTATAGAAGATTCGCTTCAGATTAGGCCTTTTGCAGACATGTGTATCTGTGTGGCATCATAAAGCGTCTCCAGATATCCCCCAGCACTAAAACAGACGAGGAAATGACAAGTTAGGATGTATCCCAGTACACACAGTATTTTATAAAAGCCAAGATTAAAAGCTGTTTTTTTCCTCTTCAGAAAGGCCACATGAAAGAGCTAGTACCGTGGCTAATGCATTGACCTTCTGTGTCTGATAATGACAAGTTCAAGTTCCTAGAGTTGGATAAGATGTGGAACTAAAGTAAGTGCACTCAAGCAATGAGTTCTCCTGCTCTGTTAGAATCCTAGTCACAAAACTAGCCCTATAGAAAGAAAGAAAGAAACAGTTTAATTTTTTTATATATATAACCAAGGAGTTTTTCTACACCATCAGCAGGTCTCATAACTACTTTCTTCAGAGTCTTCAATCTAAGGCACTGATGGTTTCTTTCACTTTTTAATAGCAAACTTGAAATTCTTTCATGTGAGTAAATGATGTCAAATTTATGAAAACTAGAGATGTAAAATTGCTGCTTGTGTCTAAAATTTCACATTTTCAGCTTTTTTCTTGTAAACAGAGAAAGAGTAAAACATAGCAAAATCGTATATGTCATATAAGAGATACAACATCTCTTCACAACCCTTGCCTTCCAAACCTCCAGGAAATCAGAAATGCATTTTTATACAACAAGCGGACTTCTTAAAGTTAACTCCTCTGGAAATCTAGCATCTGCCTTTTGTTTTCAAAGAAGGACAGCAAAAGTACATCAAGCATTTCTTCCTATCATCAACTAGGAAAAACCACGCTTGACCTAAAGCCTTTATTCCTATCAGTCATTAGTTCTGTACAGTTTTGCAGGTTACAGTGTCTGGAGCTCGTCAGGGCAGAATAAAACTCCTTCGCAATGCTGCTGGCATGACTGAGGCACAGCAAGGAAAGCTGCTGCCATCAAACGAGGCACCAACAGCAATAGGTTAGAGAGATAAGGCAAATAGAGCTTGACTAAGGAAAGTCACTAATAAAGCTTCTTTTTTTCTAAATTACTAGTCCTACTAATAATGCATATTAGGACGTACTAACAATACATATATATGACTGGTTTAGCACATTTTATATTTTCAAATATTTATATTTCAAATTACACAGAGATATTACAAGCTTTACATCTTTGTTTAAGTTATATAAGACAAATAATAAAGGCTAAAAAAAAAAATGCTAGGACTCAAGTTGGTGTGAATCAACATGTGCATCACCAGATTTTAATCATCAGATCATACCCAGTATTTTACACTCAAAGATTCCTGATAGGACTGATTGCGATCACAAAGGGAACAATACCATTCCGAAAAAGATTCCCTTTTAAATTTGGCTCTTGAAATAGTATTTCTAATTTCTTCCTTCTCACCCTCAATTTGAGCTCATCTCAGAAACAATAATTTATTTAGAAAGAGAAATTAATCTTAAGCATCTCCAAAGTCTTGGGTTATTCCACTCCAGTAAATTTTCACAGATGGAAATTTTTGCTTTTCCTTAGAAAACAGTGATATTAAATAAAAAAAAACCCCACACATTAAAAGAACACTAACGTTTCTAAAACAAGAGCTTGAGCTGAAGTTAAGAAATTGCCATAATTAAACTTGTCCAGGAAGACAGATGAAGGTCAAATATGTCTATTAATTGTGGGTATCCACTCTAAGTCACCTTAGACATGATTTTTTTTCTCGAAGCACACAGCATTTCATAGCATTTAATATGTTCCTAGAACGGTTTTTACTAGTTCCCATTGCGGCTGTGATTTTTCACCGCTTCTGCAAACGGAACACCACACGTCAAAGCTGAGCGCCCAGACCGCGGAGCGGGCGCAGTTAGCGGTGTCTGCGCCAGGGTTAAATGACTTGACCAGCACCATGTCAGCAGTTTCTTGCAGAGGCAGAAAAAAAGTCCTATTTTTTAGAGAGGCGTTTATTTGCGTTACTCATGGAGTCCACACTCCTTTTCCTGTGCGCTATATTAATTTCAACTTCTACCACTCACGTAGCAGGAGCCCTCTGCAGGAGCAAACTCCTTTATAAAATGAATCACCCCTATGACTTTCTCCGTGAACAGACTGGATGTCTGGGGACCCAGCAAGGCCCACAACGGCGCAGAGACTCACCTGCGAGCAAAGCATCGCGCATACGTGTGCCTTTAATGTCAGAGCTGGGGGTCACAGGAAAAAAAGGGAGTAAAGCTGGCACCAAAATGGCCTCATTTGATGGTTTAAGTTAAGGGAGCCAAAATAAAAACAAACGGCATCAGTTGCTGGCTGAGGCACACAAGGCAGGGCACCATGATAGCCCTCCGTCTGCCACAGGGGCCACGGCCTGTCATGGGCCCGTGGCCTGTCACAGGCCCTCCGCCTGCCACAGGGGCCACGGCCAGTCACAGGCCCGTGGCCTGTCACAGGCCCTCCGCCTGCCACAGGGGCCACGGCCAGTCACAGGCCCGTGGCCTGTCACAGGCCCTCGGCCTGCCACAGGGGCCACGGCCAGTCACAGGCCCGTGGCCTGTCACGGGCCCTCGGCCTGCCACAGGGGCCACGGCCGGTCACAGGCCCGCGGCCTGCCGCACCTCACACTCAGTGAGGGGAGACGGGGCAAAGCGCGGTGGGCCGCTGGTGACAGCCTCGCCTGGGGATTTTACCACGTGCGAAATGGCACTCCGCTGAAATAAAAGAATGCATTCACACTTTGTAACACATTTTCGTGGGGTTTTGTTACATCCCTCACTACTTCTAATTATCAAAGAGACTTTCTTTCTAAACAAAGGCTGCTGCTTCTTCATCCAAGAGCGACGTTAAGATGCTAAATGAGGTATACGATCACAGCGCCTTGGCAAACAAAAGGATAAGTCAAACACAGGCACTTGTGATTTCTCTGCTGGATCAAGGAGAGGGAAGGGAGTTACAGAGAAGAAAGCCTAGATTTCAAACAAGTGTTTCCATAATCAACAGTTACTGCAAGCAAGGTTCAGAAAATTACATGGAAAAAAATCTTTTTCTGTAAATATCCCTTGTTGTTTTCTTCTTTGTTTAAGGTGAAATATCTCTTTTTTTGTATCAAGTATCAGTCTTAACTTTTTCTTTTTCAGGTTAGCTTAGAAAAAGGAAAAGAAAAAGCTAACCTCGATTTTTTTTTTTAATTTGACACAATAAACTATGAATAGTTCCTCTGAAAATGCTAGAGCCTGTGATGTAACTTCTTTACTTAGATAAGTTCTGAACTGTCCGTTATTTACACGGAAGCCAGAGAATAATTTGTGCTATTAAGAAAAGCTTTTTTTTCCGAGACATACATTATTTGTTAACATTCCTAAATACTCATTATGTGAACACACAGTCTTTAAAAAGCTTATTGCTTTCTCATTAAATTTGGATATTTTGGGAAGAATCTGTGCACCATGCTAAATAAACAGATATTTGGATAATTAAGTTAATGTTTAAAATTCAAATAGTACCAATCTTTAGAAAAGTAGTTACTTCCTTTCTCCAGCACTGCCTTCTATTCTCCCCCCTCAGCGTTTTTGTTTCCACTGAACTACGACACCTTCTCCATCGCAGAGTCCATTCTGATACGTGTTCTGAGTTTCTGAATCCTCAGCAACCCTGTTAGAGGGAAGACGAGAGAATTTCGCCCATTCAGTATCTTTCTGTTCTTCCCTCTTTAATTTCCAAGGCAACGTTTGCCACACATCATAATATTTTTCTTTCTGTCCTCCTCTCTTTACATGCCCTGCTGTTTGTGACATAACACTTCTTTGGAAGCTGTTTGTGTACAAAAAACCCTCTGATGTTTAATGATTACAACTTCAGTTTACAAATTAGCATCTGCAGTACAGGAAGCTTAAGCCATACTACTTGAACATGGTTAAAGTTGAATGATTTCAGCCGGATAACGTGGAAACGATGCAAATATATTATTTGTCCTTTTTATTTATTATTATTTTCTCTTCCACTGGAAGAGGGTTAACTTTATTAATTCTTCTTAGCCTTTTATATGGTGATGTCCGACAAAGTCACTGTGTATCTTTAAGTTCCATACAGAGTATTTTTAAGTTGCATATTCCTTCCCATCTTTCTGCGACATGGAAAATGTCACGTTTTGCTTAGACACAATTTCAATAGTTTTATTTATTTCAGAGGGTGCTTAAGTACATTTATTTTAATCAGGTTCTTATTTGCCTTCAAAGTTACTACAAAAAAATTTAAGTATCTGAAGGCTTGATACTGTGCCTTAATCTGAGCGTAGCAAAATCCAGGTGGTGATCTTCAAAAGCACACACTAAACTTGCATATTGACTTTCTATGACTATACAAAATTAAAGTAATTGCAGACAAAAAAAAAAAAAGTATTTTTTTAATAACTCAGGCCAGTGAATAAACAATTTGTAGGAACAGCTGCTGAATTTGCACAAGCAAATCATGTTTAAAAGGCAATGTCTGAACCTATGTCCTTTCCTTAAAGTCATTTTTAATGAAAATTAGTTCTTCCTAACCTGAAAGGTGGCTTTAAGCCACCTACGAGCTGGTAGCCGTCTGTATACACTAGCAACAGAGTTTTACTGCCAGAGAATAGCAGGTCAGAGATGGCTTCTGTTGTCAGATCAGTCACTGACTACCTCAATTGCCTTTGGCAAGTCATTTAACCTTTCGGTATTAATGTTTTCCTGCCAGTAGAACAGTTCTTCATCATGGTAGGGAGAAGTTTAGCCTATTAATGAATAAAAATAACTATAAAAATGCTCCTTCTGTAATTCCAATGTCTGTCTGCTCTACAGAATAATACTAAGAAACACTCTGCACATTAGATAGAAATGAACTTTCTATATAAGTGGGTGCTATTTCAGAGCAGATTTCTACTGTACACACTTTAATGACTTCACAAGTTATGAAGAAGAACAAGGCTTACAGTTTTCTTGCAAGTCGTGAATAATAACAAAAAAAGAAAAGCAGCGGTCTTTGTCTTGAAGTGACAACTTGTATGTTTTAGAATACTTCCATAAGTTTTAACGAGTTAAATGATTTAATAATATATATATAGTGAAAATTCTCTCGATCTGAAACCTTGTCTGCCATGTTTCAGCCTAAAACAAAATTTTACTGCCTAGATATAAAATCCTGGAAAATGGAGCTTATAAGGGAAATACTGACAGAACATTAGCTACACTGTAGCGTGCTAACGGGTACCACTATAATACAGTCTATTCCAGAATAATTTTTCTTTTTATTATTTCATTAAGTTGTATCTCACTAAAGTTCCTCCTAGGATCTCTCTACAGCACCAAATTTTTCATTGAGAAAACTATAAATCATAGGCCTAAATTACAATTTAATTATAAACGCCTTCCCTTCTAATGCTGCCTGGGACCTTTTACCCTCCTACATAATTCTAAAAAATGACCCCTGTCATAATTTCCTTCACTAGAATAATATGCAGAGATCTAATCCTGAATCCTGCTGTCTTATAATTTAATATAAGAGGTAATTATTATTCAAAAGATAATGTTGCAGATATTGAAAATATTCTGAAGTTTAAGTCTAAAAAAAACCTTGACGTGGTATCTAAAAGCCTCTTATTTGACTCTCGCAGAAAAGGAAATAAATAAAAAGGTTTTAAGACTTTATGCAAAATGCTGGAGGTATTATTTGTAGCTAGAATTTGTCTGCTATAATTTCTATAACCTTTGAACTACAGAGAAAACACACGCAGACACACAGCAAAACCAGGAAGACACCAGATCACTTATTATCGATTTCTGCTTTTTGCCATAGGTTAGACAGAAAGTTCTAGATTGCTGCTATCCAGCTGAAAAATGTTTTAGGTGGCTCCACATTTCCGAATGCAAGGAAGCATACGTAAGCCAAGGCCAAAAGAAGAAGAGAGAAAAAAAAAAAAAAGAAAACAAAACCAACCAAAAATCTTCATAAAACCTTCTTCTTACACCTCGAATTTTATGTTAAATTTATCACATCAAAGACACTGTTATATGTATCCAAAACATTCCTGTAAAGGAGAAGTTAAATAATATCAAAACCTTAAGGAATTAGTACATCTTTCCCTAAGTCAGAAAAGCAAGGAATAACACCATTATGTCAATTCATCTTGCACACGAGACAGTGAATTTAATCTCGTACCAAGAACACAGCTATTATTGCCTGTCTCTATTCACTTTACAAAGAAAGACTTTGACCTTAAAGCCCTTTTTTCTAAAACTAGGATTTCATCAATTAAAACCTGTTTTCTTTTTAGTTAACTCTTATGGTATGCAAGAATATCTGCCAGAGAAGTGAACTGATAGCACAGATGGAGCAAAAGAAGGTTAGGACGAACATAAGGAAAGAGAATTAACAGAAAGAATCTCTGAAGTACAGTAGAATAAAATTCACAGAACAACTGGAATGTTTTTTCTGTTCCAAATTCAGGGAGCATGCCCCATTTTTTCAAGTAAATGAGAGATCAAATGAGCTTCATTGCTTCCAACCATATACAGCTCCATCAGCAAGAACAAATAAAATACCATAACTGACAGATTCAACGTCCTGAAGAGGTAGAGGCCAGTGAGGTTATCAGAAAATGGGGTTCACAAGAGGTAATTATAGCCCGTGCTCACCCTTCTTAGGTGAGGCAGAACATCACTATACAGCTCAATAAAAAGCAAACTATACAGTGCAGAAGCACCAGTTTACTACCCTCTTTGTTTTTGCTTTGGGAGCAGTTCATTTAAGGTGTAATAAATTGAAGTTTTTTTCCTGTCCTTCCATAAATCTAGGGACAGTGCAAATGAGGTGCTCCTCATTATGAACAAAAGGAAAGGGGCTCCCTAGACAGTGACACGAACTGGTAGCATTAAAGCACTCATTAAAAGGAGCCCTGTTCTTTTTTGTAATAAGGAATATTACTTAATAGCACTCGAAGCATGGTTCACTTCATATTGCTGAAGCGAGCTTTTGGGGGGCAGTGAAGAGGAAAAACGGGAAGGTCCATAGTACCACAAACATCATAAAAAAGAGAGATGGAATTTTGCCTGCAACAAATTAATAAGAAGTAAGAAAGTGTCATTGACTGCCTCTAACTGAATAGCTTCATGCAACAGAAAGATTTAAGGATCTCAGGGGACTGATGGAAGATGTTAGACTATACTTTTAAATGAACAAACAAAACCAGACTAGATGGGCACAGGTAGACTGAAAAAGATCGCCAGTAGATGATTTCCCAACTTGAGGATCCAACAAAACACAAAGCTTACACAATTTTGAAGGAATCCTATTATTAGCAAATCAGAATGTGTTATTGTGATGGGGAACATACAGCACCAAAAAGGACAGAGCAGAGCAATAATTTTACGTTTCCATTTCCAACAAAAATCTCTCCGCCACAGCAGTGGCGAAGGTTTGGACATTTAGACAATCTGAATTTTATCTCTTTGAGGATTAGTCAGAAGAGAAAATGCAGTTGTAGAATACCTCTGTTCGCTATTTTCCATGCACGATGGGAAGTTATGCGCACCAAAAAGCTTTGTGAGAAGTACTACATGTAAGACACGAAGCACGCCAAGAAAGAGCAACGGCTTCGCCCTGCTGGCGCCCTGTCTCACATGGGCCCATCCCAGACACTTTTGAAGAAGGCAGGAAACGTTTTGGTGGTTCTCTCTGCATCTTCATTCTACTCCGTCATCAAATGCCATTCCACTTCAGAACCTACAAGACGACTATGCCTGAAAGAAAGCATATTGGGGCTTCTTGTGGGAGCCAGTGTTCAGCAGGAAGATTTTGCAGGGCTTTGTGGTTTGAACCACATCGGATCCTCCTGACTGACCTCAGAATTCAAAGGGGAGAAAAAACCTCTGAAGAAGAGCTGAAAGTCAGAAAATAACGTGAATATGTGGAAGCAACAATTGGACATCTCTAACAAACATGCTTTTTTACTTCCTTTTGCAGTGCCAGTGAAACCCCGCACTCGTGCCCCTGTTCAGAAAGGAGAACAAGGAGGATTAATTGAACAGGTATTAAAGCTGTTCAAAGTGCTTTTGTTACAAGTCAATCACATAGTCAAAACCTTGATGAACCCGAGTAAGAGCTTCGCCTGAGTCAGAAGCGAAAACCTGAGTTTACATGAGTATTACATTTACATTACATGTACATTACGTTTACTTTAGAAATTACATTTTTAAAGAGCTATTGAAATAAGTAGAAAAAAACACAGCTTGTGTTTCTGACAAAACTTCTCTCTTTGCTGTTTCTGCTTGACGCAGATAGCCACCGGTGTGTGCGTACTGTCCAGGCTGGGGCACCACACCACCGCTACCATTTAGCAATGACTTCTGAAACTCTCTTTTGTTTTGCTTTTGTTGTTAGCCTGTCTGTACAGCAGAGACGATGCTAGTAAACACTGCAAAGGATCTGGACATGAGTTCTTTATCTTTACAAGGCAAACTTATTTCATGCAAATAAATTTTATTATTTATGCTTTTGACAATTTTTTTTCTTCTTTTTCACCAAATCCACTTTATTATTCATCTGTAGTTTTATACATGATAAAATAATTTCAGTTCTCAAAGCAGAAAGATGACATAAGGTTTGAAGCCATCTTCAGGGCAGTCGGCCAAGAAACTACTAACAGTCAACGCATTGCATTTTTTGTGCACATCACAAACTTTCCGTAAGAAGATCTTGTACTTGTCCCTACAGAATTTCATTCGGTTTTTGCCAAGCCATCACCTCTACTTGTCAGATTATTTTGAATTGTACTCCAATCATTGAATGTACCCAGCATCTCAGTTTTCTGTTGTCTGAAAGCCCAGTAAATATATTTCCTACTTTGCGATTCAGCTCATTAAAGCAAACACTGCAATGACCCAGGGTCAGGGCAGACCCCCGCCAAACCTCATTTTATACCTCCTTCCATTTTGACATTGATAAGTATGCCCTAAATATGATTCTTCAGCCAGTTGTATACCTACACTCATCTAAACCACATTTCCTTAGCTTGCTTATAAATAAAGAAGTCATGTGAGGCAGTGTCAACCCCCCCCAAACCCAAGATATATGTCATCTACTGCTTCTTCCCCGTCCCCACCTGTTACTCTGTCGTAGAAGTGGTGTTGGTCGGACAATATTTTTTCTGACAAATCTGTGCAGGCTGTTTGTTATTCATTTCCTTGTCATCTTCGAAGTGCTTGGAAATAGTCTGATTATTTTCTCCAGAATTTTTGCAGAAATTGGAGTTCAGCTGACTGGTCCATAACTCCTGTCTAAGCTCCTGTTTAAACTAAGGACAATACACCATCTTCCAATATTTCACCTTCCCTGCACAAATTTTCAAAAATAGACACTGCTAGTTCTGAGTTTATTTTGGCTCTACATGTTCCTTTAATGAGTTTTGAAAGCCACGGTTCTGACAGCAGCTATCTTACACACTTTAACCTGTTTCTTCTCTATTCAGGACTAAGATCTTATCCATTTGGCAACGGCATCAATTATGATGGCTGCCGTCTTATAGATGACCTTTAATAGAGAAGGATACAAAAACATTTGGCTGTCTCAAAATTATCTTTTGCTCTCCACTGAATAGTGATCCTACACTTTTCTTTATTTTCCTATTCCTGCTATTGTTCTTAGTACCATTATTTTCGCTATTTTGATACACCTTGCTAGCTGCTTCTCGGTTTATGATTTGGCCTCTCTGATTTTATCACAACCTGCTTCTGCTATATTTTCATGCTCACTCTCAGGAATCTGCAAGGTGGTTTCTTATACCTTGCATCCCTCCTCTGCACTAGGATAGTTTGCACTTTATAAAAAGATCCCATTTATGTAATTATAATTGTCACGTTAGGTGCCCGACATATTCACTGTCACTGATTATTCTTAGCTTTTAATTGCACGCTGAACTCAAAAACTTGCTACCCTTTTGCTTATGATGTCCCAAGCAGTTACGTCTTAACCTTCTGTGTTCCTTTTGCGTACTCATTCTACAAACACAGTAGCATACACCGCAGCAAGAATTTAGTTTCTTACGCTATTAGTACATGGGGAACTAAAAATATTTTCACTTTTCTCCTGCCTGTAACTAGAGGCCACAGTGAAAGAGGAGAGAAAAAAATCAAGCAAAAGCTTGTATACTTTGCTGATGGTAGTGCTTCTTTATTCAGGGGTCCAAGAACATCCATCCTTCCAACTTTGCAAAAATACTTTTGCAGAGGGAACCCAGCCCCAGCACATTTTATCTCGCATTTAATAGGCCACTTTAAGAGCACGTTTACTTAGTCCTCATCAAACAAGGATAATTGACAGCTTTCCACCCCTAGCATCCCCACTCTGAGAAGGCAGTTTCCCCAGGAGCCGCCTCGTACAACCTCAAACACTTTATTACTGGTCAATTTGGGTTTCCTGCCCACTGTAAGTGGCAGTGCTGAGGGTCTCTAACTCTCTCTTGTCTCGCTAATCAATATAAGCAGTCACTTCCACAGCATTTCCCTGCTACTCAGCAAGAAGGACGACAGAGACTGCCATGGGTTGTAAATAACTGAATAGGTTTAGTGTTACATCAGAAAGTAAGTCAAACTTCAGAAACAGGAGGCGGCTTTTATTTTGGACTTTTGGGCTTCTTTTGAGATTGTCTCTATTTTAATTCTTTCCAGTGACAGCAAAGAAATGCAGGTGGTCCGATGCCATTCCTGATAACGGCCTCCTCGGCGGAGAGGCCAGCTCGTGCCCCGGGCGCAGGGGGTAGCGAACGTCCCCGTCAGCAGCACACGTGGCACTGCGCTCACTGGAGAGAGCTACAGAAAAATGCCATAAAGTGCCAACCGCAGCTTTACAGTCACCGTATTATGGGTATGAGAAAGTCAGGATTAAACAATTATTGCCTCGAACTCACGCAGTAAAGTTTGTTTATGAGGTAAATTTTAACAAGAAACAAACAGTTAGTGTTGTTTATAAGCAAACTCAAGCTGTAAAAACCAGGGAATGCTTTGTAAATACCAGTCCACGGGCCAGGTGAGGTCCTGGAGGGAAGCTCCCCGCTGTTTGCAGCTGGCTCTCACGCACGCAGAACGCGACCAGCTCCAGCGGCCAGGTGAAATCAAAGCCGGTGCCAGCTTTGCCCAAGGAGGGCACAGTGGCAAAGTCTCCGTTTGTTCACAATGATATTTCGTCTCACAGGTCTTCCCTTCCACTGCATGGAACGATCTCCTCGTAATGTCCATATGAAAAATGGCCACAATGACTACTGAAAAGCTAAATCCACTATCTCACAGCAAATAACGTCAAAAAGACTATGCTAAACACAAGACAACAGACTGTTGTATTGTGTGCAACAGACTATTTTGATCTAAATGATCCCCAAATTCAATTCAGATTGGTTTCACGCTGCCGTCTTGTTTAATAGGAAATAGCCGTATTCTTACCCAGCACTGCAACATACCCGCTCTTTTAATGAAATTAATTCATTAGGTAGAGCCCCAGGAAGGTCCGAGACTTTGTGATCTCCCTACAGTGCACTATGATCACACCATTAAGACGAATGCCAGCACAACAACAGGGAGCAGCGACTCAAAGCTAATTTCCACTGGCAGGGTGGCTTGAGATAGAGTATTTTCCCTTCCAGCCTCTCAGGGATGCTGCAGGTGACGCTTGGGCTCTGCTGCCTGAACTGCGTGGAGACTAAAGACCAACGCCTGCAAAGCCACGGCCAAAGACTGGTGTGTATTAGAGGGTCCACGCTGGAACAGCAGGGCCGCGGACCTACTGCCAAAGGAGTCACGCCTAGCACCGTACCTGCGGCTGGCTCTTTGCAGGACAGCCCTCCTTGCGCCTTTATGGTCACCCAAGTGTGCACACTAGTTGAGGAATATCGATGAATAGTATTACTTTCATTAAAATCCTACATACAATCACTTGGCATGCTGTGAGGAAGGAAATACACCTTAGCTGATCCAGCTTCACTAATCCATAACAATAAAGAAATAAAAAACCTGGGGAAAAAACGTAACATTATTCTTTTGACTGCGCACGCACACACAAACCTTTAAAAGTGAATATATATTTGCCTGCTGCAAAGTACTGAGGTGAAAAGGGAGGTCTTACCATCCCTGTTCCCCCAGGATCTCTTAGAGTGTGTGTGTTTCTGTGGTGGTTGGCTTGTGGTTTCGTTGTTCACTACAGTTTCCCAGAGCCCTATATTTTACTGAAACATAAGTACAGGCCCACCAATTCGCTGACAAGCTGATCTATTGGCTCTAGGACACTGAGGGGAATTATGCTCCTGCCGCCCTGATGCTCTCCTTTGTTTAGAAAAAGAAGAGAGAAAGCGAGAGAGTGAAAAAAAAATCCTCAATCGTTTAGTACAAGTCATTTTACATGCTGGGATAATGAAGTATAAAAATGCCTTCAAAGGACTGATTTCCTACTTTTAACTCACTACCAGCCGAGCTCTTTGTGAGGCCCTCTGGAACATGCATTCCCAGCCCCACTCAAACAAAAGAGCTGCGAATTCATTAAACTATTTAATTATGCCTTTTTATTTTTCTCCATTAGCAAGCCCTGCCAGTACAAAGTAAATAAAGCCACCATGGTCTTTCCCCAGCAGACACACTGACTGTTTTTATTCTTTATTCAGTTTACAATATAAAGGGCTATTTTTTCCCCCTCCTCCTATTCTTGGCTAGTTTCCTAATACAAGCCCTACAAACAGAAGCATCCAACTGTACATGCAGTGCATGGAACTAGAGAGCAGCAGCACTCAGCATTGCAAGCACATACCCTAGACAGCTTTCAAAGTACCAGCAGCCAACGGCAGCCAAACAGCACTTTACAGCCAGGCGCGGAAAAGATATTAGCTTTTTTTTTTTTATACTCTAGTAAATTTGCTTTTTACATCTATTTCTTTTCAGAAGGGCTTGTTATTGAGCTTACTGTCCACAAATTCCATTGATCTCAGGCTGTGACTCAATCCATATGCTCACGCTTTGACACCAGCACAGCAAGCAAGCGATACAAATCCTGTTCAGGCTACAAACTTATTGATTTTATAGATTTCCCCCAAAGTTGTGATAATGATATATCATTGTTAAATTTGGTAGAACAAACTGCTTTCCCAATCTGTCAATGCGAGCATGAAAACCAATTCACAGCCTTGTTTAGAAGGCTTTCCCTTCAGAAGAATAACTACCGCTAGCGGAAGCAGATCACCAATACCCAGCCGCTGGCACAGGTTTGATGGATGTTACCTTTCCAGTTGCCCTTTCTTGACCTATAGCATGCTGGGTTCCCAGACTCGGCTCCTGGTTATGAGAACCACCCTGATTTTTCAGAAGCATTTTTCCAATTCATTATTTAAAACTTGCAGTATATGTAAACCATAATAAGAGCTTTTAAACATATTTCCTTTAAATATTTTAGATGCATTAAGACAACATGAAAATTATTGATTTTAGCAAATCATTTTTGCTTGTTCTATTCCTGTGCTCACATAAATGGCAAAGCTATACTTTTCCCTTCCATGAGAGGGAGACAGAATACTGGTCTGAAGAGGAGCGTCCTCCCTCCCTGCTCCATCACAGTTTCCCAACCTAACAACAGTGAGAACAAGGGAACACGCGGCTTCGTAACGAATGGCTTCCACTGTGAAACACACTTGGGCATTTTCCTCATGGCTTCTCACTGCCAAAGCAGAAACTTGATCTGGCACTCATCTCCTAACCAGCCAAAGAGGGTTCCATTCCAGAGGTATTAGAAAAAAGAAACTCAAGCTGTTTCTCAGGTTCTGAGAACACAACATAAGAAGTTCATCAGTCCGTACGCGCTTATCATAGGACAAAAAGGCACTCATCAAAAAAATGTCTGCATGGTGCAGAAGATGTACAAAAACTGTAAACAGCTGTTGTGTTTTTAACAAACCATGAAATAGCTCTAACAAAATGGTTTGCTGGAATTACAATGTATGCTTTCATTCACACATTCTCCTCAAACTCTGAGGCAATTATTAGCACTCCAAAAGGAGATGTAGAATTCATGAACAAAAAACTTGCCAAAGAAACTGAAACCAATCAAGAGGCGAGAATTACAATGTTAGAAAACAAAATCTAGGAAATCCATATGAGTAAATAATACCTCTCTTGAATACCTTTTCTTTTCCATCATGGCCTTTCTTTCTGTTAGTTATCCATCTTCACTCGATGTACATCCCTTTGGCACCGGAAAAGCAGCTTAACTCATCCGACATCACGCTGCGAGTTCAACATGCCCCACACAGTGAGAGCTTTACTACGTTCTCCCAAGTCTTGCTGCTGCCATCTCCCCATATCTGGCAACACACCCCTAAGCATTTAACCCTGTTCCTGGGACAACAGCTCGGAGACAGATTTTGAAGGGCTGAATGTCTCCCACCAGTGCCTCTCCTTTCACTTTTGATTTAATTCAAGGTGATAGATGCTGAACTCTCTTACCTACCATGGCTTTTTTTTTTTTTTTAAACTTGCTGAATGCCCTTTCCAAATGTGTCTTTCTGAAAAGTCTTTCTGAACTTCAGGGCACTTTAAATTGGAGTACCTGCCTGCAGTATCTCTTGTCCCGCTTCCAACTATGATAAGGAACAACAACTCCAATGTACTTCTCATTCATCTATGGTATTTTTGCTGGGTTTCTCACTGAAACAGAAATGCCAGGCTAAGAGGAAGGTGATAGAACAGCCCATTGTCAAATTTTTTATCGTCACATTGCTGAGGAGCTGTGCTTCATGCCTGTCTTTCAGGGCGTAGGCAGGAAGGGGTAACAACGTCTTCACAAAAACACATTGTCTGTTTGCTGGACAGAGGAAGTACTATCAATAACGTACTAAGCACTCAACTATTTTTTTGTTTGAAGAAAGTGAAGACCTTGACAAAGACAACTGTTATTACTAATCTCACTTCTGTGATGGAAGAGCTGAGACTTGGTGAAATTGTAGGACTTGCCAAAGGTCTCATATGAAACCAGTGATATGGTAACGCCCAGTAATGAAGATACTCATTCCCAACGTATATGATATCCACAGCCATTCTGGATAACATCAGCTCGTATCTTCTTTTCTTAAAGACATTCACAAAGGGAACGTCCTTGTGACGAAAGGCAAAGGCGCTGCAGGACCTAGCGGCCATCTGACATATTTCAGAGGAAGTGCAAGCGCTTGCAAGCAAACCATCTTGCTCAGTTATCCTCTCACTTCCTCACCATCCTTCTGTTCACGCTCTGCACCTTCGCTGAGTGTCTATGACTCATATTCCCCGTTATTCCTTGTTTACTAGACAAATGACGACTTTACCCCAGTCAGTCTGAGCAATAGCAAAGGTGTCACATGCTCCTCTGCTCATTTTCAGGTTACCTTTCATACCGTGGTACATAATTTATATGACTCCACAATAGGAAAAATCTGCTCTTGGTACTCTGTGGAATTTCCACTCAGGGTAACACAACACGTGTGAGGATTAACAGAACCTCATGGTTCTAGATGATTAGAGAACTGCTGCCTGATAGAGAAAAATAAATAGGCAAGTCTCAAGGTATAATCAGAATGTAAAGCCATCCAAGGAGTACGAGTACTTCTGAAAATTATCTTCCTTCCTTCCTTGCCCTCCGCACCCCCCCCAAGGCAACACATTTGGACAATTCACAGAATCTTAGCCTTCAATTAACATTTCTTGAAAAATAAGTCTTTTCTTTCTTGCATCCCACTCTTTCTCACTTTCCTCTCCACATGCTGTGCCCCCCCCCCCCCCCCCCCCCCAAAAAAAAAAGAGAGAAAAGAAAAGGCGGGGGGGGGGAGAAAAAGCCCTTCCTGATAATTGCACTGGTCCAAATGTGCAGGGGCTTTCATACAGAATGATGGCTTCCCTTGTCTCCTGCATTTGTTCATCTCCTTTGGGAGGAGCAATTTACAGAAAGCATTATCGATTTTTGCCATAATAGGTACAGAGATGCCTCACTGTCCCTGCTCAGCCAGCTCACTCTCTGCATCACAACTGTCAGGCCAGTTTGTGAAGCCCGTCATTATTTTTTTTCAAGTAAATCCATCACGGGAGTGGGGGAAAAGTGATGAAAATAAAATTATTTTCACCTTGCCATAAAAAAGAATGGCCATGTTCCCTAACAGAAATAAGTGCAAATGCTGTCAACTAAGAGAGCGGAAGGGAAATTCAAAGCAAATAAAAGCGGGCTGGGGGGGAGGAAGGAAAGGGAGGAGGGAGTGCGAGGAGGCATGGCAGTAGCTAATTTACTTTGAACACATTCTGGAATTTTCCTGTTAAAGCCGCTATTTACAACTCTTCCAGTTGTTCTCCATGTTCTCATTTTTCTGGAAGCGTTGAAATCTATACTTTATACAGGTATTTTCTTTGGCTTCTAGGGCATTGAGGAGATTGCGGGTTTTGTGATGCAGTTATTAAATATTATTGGTCTGCAGGATGAAATCTGCCTTTAAACCTCCCTCTGAATACAGACCACCCACCCACCACCGAGATTACCAGCGGCACTCCGCTCCTTTGTGCGCAGAACGCTTTGGGGTTTTTCTCCCGCTCCCCGTTCACCGGGGCAGGCTGAGGCCACGAAACTCATTCTGTCCCTGATCAGCATGTGAATGTTGAGGGATACTTACTTCAAATATTTCTGAAGCTAAAAAAGCCTTTTAGAAATCACATCTAAAAACAAACAATCCCCCCCGCCCCGCAGTTGCATTACTGACTCTCAGACAAGTCCTTTGGTATTCATCCCTCCTCCTTGATTAGTTTTTGCTGCACCCTTCATGTTGGTCACTTATCTCACATCTTGAAGGTCACAGTCTGTAGTACCCTATTCCAGTGGTCCTGGGTTGTTTTTTATTCCTGAAGACAGCCTTGTTTTGGGCTCAGAAGGTTTAATCCAAGAATTGGCTCTGGATCTAATTCCCAGATCCTCAGTTCATTAGCCATGAAAAGTGATAGCTGCTTAAGATTTTTATGAGACATTGTTCCAAAAGCGGCCCACAGAAACGGCACAATTACCCAGCACATTGTACAAAGCCCTGGCTGCCTTTGGCACTGACACAAGGAGCTTGATAGCAATCAAGCAGCCTAATGAAAAGCAGCAAGTTTGCTCTTGGTAAGGAGCAAGGAATCTGTGAAGTTTATTTCCAAGTGGTGCTTTCCGTAAGGACACTTGTTAGGATAAAATTTAAATCGTCGTACCCCTACTTCAGGAGCGTTGGCACTAAAGGATACACAACTTGTCTTTTTGACCCTTTCACGCAGGCGCTTGCAAACATCCAGCATTTAAAGCTCATCTGCCCCGTCCCTCTGGACTCTCAAGCAGATCTAGATATTAATGGTGAAGCTGGCCGTTCATTGCAATTAGGCCTGGCAAATTGTGAGAGAAGCAGCAAGGCAGCTGTACAGAAATATCAGAGGATTTCTTTTAGTCAGGGTGTAGTGAAACCACAATAACCAGTCCCATGTCCAAGTAATTACAAGGATGTGATGCAGGCCAGCAAAATAGAAGAGGTTTAGAAGTAAAGTGGATACTCTGCTGAGTGGTGGATTAAGACTAAGTGTAGCCAGATCCAGTCCAGCTAAAGTGCTTTCAGAAACTCCCAGGCTCCTCCAACGGCCACGCAGCCAACAGAAAAACCACCTGCCCTCCCTGCCTCCTCCTGCCCGTCTCCAGCGGGGCTCGGACCCCCGCCCGTCCTCCCGCCGCCGACGCCAGACCAGAACGAACTGGGGTGGTGGGTTCCCTTCAAAATCAGGTCCCAGGTCTTTAAATCCTGCCTTAATCCACTTCTGAGTCCATCCCGTAGCTGGCTGCATTGTGTCTAAGCACAGCAGCGCGTCCTGGAACACAAGCAAGTCCGTGCGCCGCGAGCTCGGTGCAGGCTCCCAGCGCCTGGGATCTGCTGCCCCAGTTCCCCGTGGACGTTCCCCGGGCGTTAAGCAGGTCTCACCGCATTGGGAAACGGAGTTACCTCATACAGAGGAGATCTCCCTGCCCCGAGAGATTGTCCACACCCAGAATTGGCACAGAGCTAGCTAACATTCTCACCTCAAATTACTCCGCAGCAATTTCCTCACGCAAGTTTTTCAGAAGTCCCCAGGCTCGGGAGCAATCGAAGGGCGAGCGGCAGAGGCTCGGCACCGTGTTGCTCACTCGCTTTGTGTCAACGACCCCCAGTCATTGCACTGACAGACTTCTGTGTTCTGCAAATATTTCTGATCCGTTCCGCATCAGATGTATTTATGTCAAAAGCTATATATTAAAAAGAAAGTTGTACAAAAAGCAACCAGCCAGACCTTTCTAGGTATGCACGTACTAACAGGAGATAACATTGCTGCTTGCAATAAACAGCCAGCACCTTTCCTGGGAATATCGTCAAAGGAAAGCAAAAGCCAGGCCTCGGAGGCAGCGAAGGGGCGGCAGCAGGCGCGGCACAGGCTCGGAGGTGCCGTGCTCTCGTCCCTCACCCCGCCGCTGCCTCGAGATCCCTGCCGCTGCTGACACCCAGCCCGCTTCAGGTGGTGCACCAGCTTTTTGTATGCCTGGAGTAGCTATAGAAAATCAAAGACATCCTTGGTTTCTCACTAGAAAGCAAAAAATAAACTTCATAATATAGATCAAGCAGATCAAGAAATTTTAGCCAGTTTATTAAATGCAGAGAACAGCCATTACTGCTATTTGTCTAATACGCTCTGCTGTGCAAACAACAGGCCCAATTTCAATAGCAGAGTAATTCTGTCAATGAATTACCATCCTAAGGGAAAAATTAGTTTAAATTAGTTCAGTTTGTTCTTTTGCTCTAACAAGTACATTCGAGATTTTAATTGTTTTTAAATCTCTTTTCTTTGGTACGTACGCGCTAAGTGTTGCGTCGGAGCAGGTGGCTACCTTATGTCTCTCTCGTTTAGCCAATATTGCGCTCCACTTAATTCATACATATGTTCAGACACATGCACACACACCCAGAACAGATGTATGCACAAAAGCACACAGACACATGTGTGGCTGCTGTTTAATAGAACAAGTACAGTAAAAACATTAGGACTAGGAAAAGTTGGAAAACAGCCTGCAGAAAAATAACTTTCATTTAACGTTTAAATTTTAAACTATATTAAATTAACCATGATCACAAGAGGAGTATGTACTGAAACCAGACAAGTTCAAGTGCTTGACGGCCCAAAGTTTACATTTTGGAACAACCGGGTTTTCGTTCCGTACGTGTAATGCACGCGAACCACCCCTCTTCCTTCGAGTTTGGGAAACGCTGATAACATTAAGCGTGGCTTCACTCTGAAAGATCACTACAGAAATGGCAACTTCTTACTCAAAGATTCTCTCCCTGTGTGTAAACTGGGTCAAGTATGTTGACTTTAGTGACAAAACAACTATTTACCAATTTTTAGCAATTCCGTGTCAATACAGATAAAATAAGTGTGCAGTGTTGTATTACTTCACATCAAATACTGTGTAGTTTACTGAGCTCTAATCGGTTTTAACCAGTGTAAATCCACCAAAAATAGTACGGGGTCTGTGGAAACCGGCAAGCGCCCGATTAACCTTTACGAGGGTAACACCGCCGGGGAAAGGGCGGGAAAGGGCGGGAAAGGAGTTCAAGTCTAAGGAGACGCTTATGCGAGAGAACTTACATGGATCCCACCGGAGGTGATCTCTCCGCACCGATGCAAACTTCTGCTAGAGACACACCGAAACTGGTTTGAATCACTCAAATACCGCTTCCTACATTCTGACAATGCTCACAGGAAAACCGGCTAAAGCGTGTTCGTATTAAGTTCTTGCCGTTGGCCGGTTCGACCGATTCTTGTAGCCGAGGCGGTTTCCTAAAGCAGCGGACGCCTTCCGAAGGCCCGCGGCGCGCGTCCCGGCGCCGTGCACCGGGAGGTCCTGCACCAGCCCCCCGCAGCCCCCGCGCCCCTCGGAGGCGGCGCCGGGGAACCTCTCCCCTTCCTTTTCTAAGGGTTAAATTTGCTTTGACCAGATGGTAATCGCTGGGATCACCCGCAGCTTTTTTGATTTTGGTTTGTTTTTTGTTTGTTTGTTTGTTTTAAAAGAGGCAGCAGGATTAGTTTCCTACATGTCCTTCTACACTCCTTGGGTTTGTCAGAAACGTGAATCCCCACTGTTGGTCAAACCTGCGTGTGAACAGCTTCGTTTATTTTCAGGTTTGTTAAAAGTCTGACAACATCATGCCGCAGCTCTCACCTGAAGAGAGCTGCTCATCTCAGAGGAGTTAAATAGAACTGCAAGAGTAATTTAAATGGATATTTAAATGTGCACATAGGGTGAGCGATGCACCCTTCTCTCAGATAAAAATCCATTTATTAAATTTCCTTGGGTTTGGTGGCCCACGGAGTAAAAGTTGGAGAAAAGAAACATCTCTATTTTTTGGGTGGAATTAAAATCGGAAGGGAGTATATAAGAAAGTGGGTTATTTGTGGAAAAACACACTCTGGCTTGAACGCTAGGGTAGAAATGAAGTCTGCTGTGCTTTCTTTGTGTTCAGCCTCTGGCTGTCCAGCTGGTAACCAGATCATGTGGAACACAGGCCTCAGAGAGGTGGAAAGAGATCTGAAATATGAAGCACTGCTGGTTTACTGCTAATTCAATAGGAAAAAACCCCTATAAAATATTAAAGAAAGTATTTAAAAATATATTAAACACAATTTGTACCGTAATAGCTTAACCTGACATCAAAATGCAGCTTACAGCTTGTTTGTCCCAAGTTTCATACTGCGGATAACAGAATAACGGGCAGAATGTTCCATACAGCCTCCAGCGTTTGACAAAATAGGATTTGGGCTTCGTTAAAACAAATTCCAGGTGGAAAATTGGGCGTGCTGATAAAAGCAGTGCAGGAAAGAGTGTTAGCTCTGATAGGGTAGGATGGGTATTGAATTCACTCTTAACATTACAAGACTTAATTAAAGAGGGTGACCTGAGGACCCCAAACAGTGACAAGCTAAGATAGCCATTCCCAGTACAATGCGGTGTTACCAAAGTTAATTCTTTTTAATATGACTCAAACTGGAATGTATATAGAATATCCTAATTCAGGGGAGAAGCATGGAGTGTATGCTGCATCGCAGCTTACAAAATAAAACAAAGACTACGCATACACATTAGTGTATTCGAATATAGACTGGTTATCCAATGAAGACTAATTTTTATTTATGAACCAGAAAGCTTTTATGTAATTTCCTATGGTGATAAACATCATCATCTCTCCGATGCCCCTTCTGAATCAGAAGAAACCAAAAGGACAGCGTAAGGGCCTAGGAGCACCCTTAGCTCTTGAATCTGTGTGCATGGCGGTCTATGGTTTGGTGCTAACAACTCCCAGCCAGCAGTTACACTTGCAACCATCGTATAAATATTATTCTAGAAATAGAGAAAGGCTTAAATTAGTAGATATTTCAAAGACAAATTCTTCTCCAATTAATTTTTTGGCCTGAATTTCAGTCACGCGCAGACTCTGATGCCCCCGTTCAAAGTCGGTACCCACTGTGCCTTACCTGCCTTCCCCCCACTATTGCCTATCGCATTTTTCATGTAAACTAACAAGAAGCTGCACAAAGTCAACCCTAAATTCAAGACGGAACATTCCTTAAGTAAGCTTTATGAAGGGGAAGTGATTTGCTTGAGTGGGGAAAAAAACACGGACAGCAGCAGGGCATCACCGTCAGTGCCTGTCCTTAATCCCCATAGAAGATTAACTGTTAAAATTCTACGTTCAAATTCCACCGGCGCTATATTGCCACGGGCTCCTAATTCACTTCCAAATAGGATGCTCTGCCTTTGCTCAGGTATCACGTACCTAGAGACTGGACAGGAGGAGAGGGGACCAGAGCCCACCCGTAGCTGTGACTTGGACCCCTTCCTACCTGGACCGACCTAAGCTACGGATGAGGTCTCTGGAAAGGCAGGAGACCTTCAGCCTAGAACGCACAGCTTGCCGCCCTTCGCCCCCGCAGACCTCACCCTTCGGCTGCTCGCCGCCCACAACAAAATCCCACAGAAAGTGCTGGGCCCGCGTGCAGCGAAGGCATGCCTTAACTGCGCTTCCCTTTTGTTTATTCACCCTTCCCTTTCCCAGCAGGCAGAGAATAAAAAGCTAACCCAGCGTTACAGCAGGGTGAGACTGAGCGCTGCAGGCTGGGACACCGGCACAGGTGCCCAGGGCTGGTGGCCGACTCCTGAAGGAAACACCGGCAGCCACGTAACAGGAGCATGACCGGGACCCGGGAGCAGGGTGCCCTGGCAGCCAGTACGTCAGCGGGGCACACTGTGCACGGTTCCCGCAGTTTGGCAACGTGCTGCTTCTCTTCCGCGGTGTAAATATGAATGTCATTTTCAGAGGAAACTGCAACGTGTCCCCTCGTCCTTACCACTGCCTTTATAACCTTTATTTAAATATCTCCGTGATGGAGTTTGTCATGCCTCAGGAGATTTTATTTCACCAAAATAAAGCAAAGATATGCTGAAAACTTTGGAAACCATAAAACTTACATCTGCAAAAGTTAAGGTGTAAAAAAAAAAAAAAAAAAAAGTCTTTTCCCCCTTTGATAGCTTCCTCACTCGCCAAAACAGACCCCAGTCAAAATCTAACAAAAAGATTTTTTGAACAAAACATAGTAAGCCTAAAAAACATCTGGCCAATCAAATTTACAACAATAGAAAAAGTGTAATAAAAGTTTACTTCTTTTGAAGAATAAAGATGTATTTTTAAAAGCTTTATATACAACGCTGAAATTAAGGTACAGTTCTAAACTAAACCTCACTTCAGCTGCAAGACTGAATGGAGATAAGCAGCAGATGAAAATCAGCTTCTTGACTGTATGCTGCCCTCATCATTAAAAAGATCCTCTGATAATCCTTGAAAAGACCAAAATGAATAATTCTATAGGTGAATTCAGTGCAATTTGTTATCATGCGACTACCCATACTGCTGCACTGAGACCAGCCTGAACTGCCAGCTTCACTCTGATGGGCCACCTTAAAACCTGTGGGTTTAGGGCAGAGCATAAGACTAAGGCATCGTCATGTAAGCTTAATAGCGGGACCAGATCTCTCCTGTGATTGTGCCAGTATATAAGACAAATACTACCGAAGCTGTATTTCTCTGCTCTCTCTAAATTACTGTAGCAAATAAGAAGAGAACATACAAATGGCTGTGCTGGGTCCAACCAAATGTCCACTTAGTCCCATGTTCAGCATCCAACAGTCATCAAAAACAGGTACCCAGGGAGGAGTGTAAAAATAGAGCGGGCATATAGCGATACTTCCCTCAAACACTCTCCCAGGCTCCGACAGCTTGCTGCTCCGAGACCCCCCAGGCAGACGGGGTATGTTTGCGTTTAATCTCTCTTGATGGATTTCTCTTTCCGTGCACTTGTCCAGTCTCCCCTTGCACCTACGTAAACTTATCGTATCCATCATCTTTGAGGGGCGCAAGGAGGAAACTTTCGCCATACCTTCCATGCTTCTCCCTCCCTTTGCAGCGTGATTGAAGAGGTTGTTGCTTTCAAAGGACAGAGCACGCCTTACTGATGATGATAATCAATGCTATATCTCTAAGTGCCAACGAATCTTAAACCCAGACTCACATTTTCATTTCAGTGAGAATCACTCCCTTGCGGTACGCTTTGTCACTCCTGAAGCGACTGTCTTTTGTGGTCTCACTTTCTAAGGGCTCATTCTCTGTTTAGTGAATTTTGTGCATAGTTTAACACTTTATGAGTTTTCCAGCGCCTTTCTTCAGGAAGCCTGCGTGATGCCAGCCAGAATTCCTATTTAACTCTATGATTTCCCTTCTTCGCTATTAGAGAAATTATTGGAAACTTGTTTTTTGAAAAAGCTATATAAATAGCAAGGAGGGAAGTGCTGTCAGTGTCTTCACATGGTAAAGAAGTAATTCCCACAAAAAAAAAAAAAAAAAAGAAAAAGAAATCCAATCTAATGTCTCCACGAATTTGCAGCTGTGCCCTTGGATATGGGTGGGCTCTCCCCGATACGGGATGCAGGTTTTGCTATTGCCATCATGTATGTGTGTGCTACTTCTTTACAGAAGCTAACAGAATGCAGTATCTTACTTGCCTTTTTTAACTTCCTATGCCTAAGCAGCATGTGCTTACAGTTATTTACTGTATTTTAAAATTGTGTTTTCTTGTTACATTTTTAAAAATCTATTTTAGCGTAGCTATCGCAGAGACCCCTTCCCTTCAGCACATGTACCAGGTAAGACTCCCTGCTTCATTTGCTCCCATTACGTGAGATCCCATGATAGCCATTGCTGCATCACACTCTAAAAATGAAGTGCTCTTGACTATGGTTTTTTAGCTAAAGAATGCATAGCGATTCAAGTATTCACCTTGCCTGACAGTGAATAGAACCAGAGATCTGATTATGCAGACGCCAACTAAAAACAGTGAAAAAACCCCCAAACCTGCAATCTATATAGGTTGACCTCTGTTGGCAAGGATAGAAGCATTTTTCAGAACTACAGAGTGACTTCTGTTTGTGTCAAGTACTTATACGCAAGCTTACCATATTTGATATTGCATGTTTATTATTATTTCATATTTATATTGTGGCATCCTCTTCAAGTTCTGTACCAACGGAAGAAATGACAGCAACTGCCTTAAAGAACTAACAAGTTAAACGTCAAGTTGTAAAAGTGGATAAAATTAGTAAGTGGGGCTGGATAGGTGACGGGGGAACTGGCCATGAACAACTCGCGGCAAACGAGCTGCGCTGCCATTACCAGGCTGCAGCCTTTAGAAGGCAGAGATGGTTTTTCGGAGATGTGAAAGAAGGGAGGGGAGCGGCTTGAGGGACTCGGAGTGCTTTTCTCATTCTTTAGCGACAGTGTGGGAGAAAGTGCAACAACACTCATCAGAAAAGCAAGTAATCTGAGAGGACGAGAATGAGGGCAGGCATCCAAACAAAACCATGATGGAGAAGTAAGCTTTGGCAAAATTATAAGGCGACTGAAATAAAGACAGAGATTTGGTCGGCGGCAGCGGAGCCAATGAAGGGCCTTAAACAGAGCTGCGACGCAGTCAGAGCAGCGAAGTCATCTCCTCGAACTGATCTGCAGCAGATCCGAGAGGCGCGGGGCTGCGGGAGCAGGGGCAGGGCCATCATTGCCGAGACGGAGCCAGGGCTCCGGGAGCAGACAGCGGATCCTGGGTGAGAAAGTTTACGGCCTTGACACAAATCAACGGAGGCTGGCATATCAAAGTTAAAGCCAGGCTTATGAGATAGAGCCTGTGGGTGTCTTGAGAGCAGAAACAACAAAATAACAGTAACGGTGCATGAAGTTCGATTTGGTATAAAATTACTACCTCCGCTTTATCAAGAACGTGTCACCTCCCCATCTTTTGTGCACTGATCACCTGGCGGTTTCCATTTGTCCCTGGGTCTCAACGGACAGAAATTTTCCGCCCATATGGAGTCCTTGATCACTTAGTTATCTGTGGCTGTTAACCACACACACAAACTGAGGCATCAGATCACATATTTTCCATATAGATTTGGATCTTCTTTTGTGGCTTTGATAGACATGTAGGTTTGGGGACCAAGATTACTTCAAAAAATTTTTCACTAGCAGCTTAATTTTCAGATGCAGCTCGCACTAGAAAAGATGTTATATTTTGTACCTTCAGTTGGATTTGCAGGAGGTTCAACACCATAAATTCTATAATCCACAGTTTTGGTCTCCTGGTTCTACTGTCAGTCCTTTCTTCTGCCACTGTCTAACTGCCTGTCCAGGATTTTCTAAACAACACAGCTGATTGTCTGATTATCCTTCTCTCAAACCAACGTGAAAACGTCTACAGACCCCTAATTCCTCCGTGGAACCCACATGACACACAGTATACCAGTCCACTTCTTGTAAAAGTCTGAACTGTCTGCCTTAGGGCAGTATAGATTCTCCTAATCTCATCTGAGACAAGCACAAAACATACATCTGACTTTTCCTGCTTTTAAATTAACCGAGCGATGCCAAGAGAAGGAGTCACAGCGTTGGTCTAACCATCATAACTGCCGTTTCATCTCCTGCTAGGTTTCACTCCTGCTCCTCAAACAGACGAGATGAGGTTAAGAACGGGCGGTCTCCAGTTGCTTGTATATCTGATGTTCAAACCCCTGACATCAGAGGTGATAAACTTCTATTTAATGCTACTTTGAAACTGATTCCCTTTCCAGAAATAACAAATATTTTCCGAGATCATGTAGGCAGAGTTACTGGCTGCATTGCATAACGAAGATCACAGGTACGTTACAATTTCCACCCTCGCCTCCCCCAGTGCTCGTCTTTCTCTTGGTCCTGGATGTGCTATGTCAGCCATAATAAAGGGGCTTCCAAACTCCACAGCTTCCAGGGTAGCAGGACAGCTATCGCTATTGTGATATGGCCATCTTAGTCAAAAGAACCATAGAAAGCCTGACCTGCTGTCTTCAGTTGCTGTTCATTTATATTTAAATCTTTTTATTTCCATCCAGTGACAATGGCAGCGCACGCCTCATTGCTGTCCATGCACAAACGGCTGATATCCTGTGCTAGACAGACTTCCCTCTGTGCTCTGCCACCGAACAACTGAAAATACGCAGGGAAGTTTGTAAAAACGCGCAGCTTATCCTTCCACAAGGATAATGGAGCAAGAGGACTCTTCCACTAGGTATTTCACTGTTCTGACGGGAACTGCTGGGCACAGCCATGTGATAGAGAGCAGCGAATGCTGCTGCTACCCCAGAACGACCAACCTCCGCAGCAGCAAAGCACGGGCAACGGGCAGGCAAACATACACCACGGTTACAGGTATTTACACAAGCGCTTCAGAAAGTAACTAGGAAAAAATTGAGCAACTTGGCCTTTTCAGGTACGACAAGCCAGAAAGAACTTCAAGTTCCCAGAAAAGCCTTGCGGCAGGTCAGGCTGCCGCAGGGATCACGGTCCACCTTCGCTCTGCAAACCGACCCAAAGGGAGAGCAGCTCGCCATCAGTCCCACCAGATCGTCTGTCTTCTTCAAAAGAAAAGGAAACCAAAGCCAAAGCAAAACGCCCCAGAGAAGTCCCCAGGGAAGAGGAAGAGCAGGTCGCAACCCATAGCCAACCTGCCCCTCCACCACCAACCTGCCCCTCCACCACCTCATCGAGGCGCAATCCACCGCTCGCTATAGGTGTCGCTGTGGACCCATCCAGAGCACCTGGAACATCGCACATCTGTGCGCGATAGGGAGCAAGGGAAGAAGAATGAATACTTGAAAATTAATGATGTCAGCCTGTCTTCATATATCAAGCTAATTTGAAAGGGCTTTAATTTTCTTAAAGGATAAAAAAAGGTTTCTTTGCTAGATTAAACTTGCAATTGTCATTCATATATTGTTTATAAGGTACTCATCTCCTCACTCTGTATTTTTTTGTTTTTGATTTTGTATACTAGTTAGCAGTGAAGACTTGTCTGCGTGTATCAGAAGGAATAAAGAGAGAAATGTCCTTAACTGTCAGTTTTAATAAGAGGAGTCAACATGCCTCTATTCAGGTTAAATATTGCCCTGTCACATTTCAATAGAGTCAACAGATTTTTTAAAGAAAAGTCAAAAGCACTGTGTTTGCAAAAAATAATAATAAAAAACCCTACCCCCCACCTCCTTGTCATAGAGTGTCAAAGCCCTTCTTTATTTGGGGGGGCGTGGAGGCAGGACAGAAAATTCTTTTGTAAAATGTGAAAAATTACTACTCATAATTGGCACTGACATGAAAAAGGTTGGGTTTTTTTGTTAGAAAAACAAAGAAAATCTCTAATTTAATAATCACCTGCAAAGTGTTATTGTGATGGGAACAAAAAACACACAATCAAAGTCATCTCTTTTAAGTAACTATAGTGTTTTTAAGCAATCACTGCACTTTACTGCAGCTCGTACACATAAACCGATGATGTGCAAAGTATAACAAGACACTCCAAATTCCTGAAGTTAAGTTTCTCAAATAACAAGTGACAAGCTACACAGAAGAAGAGCAAGAAAGAATCTGTCAGGTAAAAAGCAATCACCAAAATGAAGTAAAAGTAGGAGATTCCACAGCGATTGATACCATACGAAAATTTGCAAAAGTTGACTTAATCTGCTGGGCAGAGGCTGATCTTCCTTACAGCCTGGGAAGGAAGACCTCCGTGACCTCCGCATGCAAACCCACGGAGGGTTCATCCTGCCTGGTCAAGACTGGCCTAGGTCCATGGAGAAAGATGAGGAACCAAGCAGATGTCTCGTAGAGCAGAACACAATTTAAGAGTTCCTAATTTACTTCCAGTGACAGTGTTCAAAGTCCAAGATCATTATTTGGAATTACTTGTTCTTTACTTTCCTTGTTGAGGAGAAACGCTCTTTAGAAGCTAGTTGTTGGTCCATGCTGCCTCAATTCACAATCACAATGTAATAATATCTAATAAATAAGATGGGAATACAGACCTTGGGAACTCATACACGGTTCCAGAACCGGACAAGAGGAGGATGAGAATGGAACCACTTCTCAGGAGAGCAGCGTGAACCAATTCATAACCCAGCAACTGCATCTGTCCTTGCGGTCATCCTCAGCGCAGGGGACAGAGGGACGGACAGCTGCAGTTTCACGCAGCGCCTCCGGAGCCCCACTCCGCGCCTCCCCTCGGAGCCCCTGCTGCTGACTGTCCCAAAAAGGACAGCCGTTTGGATTGACTACGAGAGCCTCATAAATCCTCAAGCTAGATGTGAGCCTGCCTGTTCACGGGGCAATCACCAGGGGTGACACCATGCCCTGCATTTGGGGAACACGCGGTATTTCACAGAAATCCCAACATCTGTAAAACTGGTTTCATGCAAAGTTTCCAAAGCAAAACTCACATAGGTCAGCGATGCCAAAAAAGCTCCTCTCAGTTCAGGTAACTCAGATCCCTAAAATCCAGGTGGTTCCCGAGATTTTGTTTTACAAGCCATCTGCCAGATGCTTACATTTCATTTCACAGACGGTCTAATTTTCATGAAATGGCCCTAAGATTTATTCAGTGAAACCAAATCCTGCTGCGTGTAGAGCCGGGCGAGGCTGAGCGGAAAAGCAGAGCACGGCTGCTCTGTTTGCCTCCCCTGCAAAGGCACGCGGGCCGGCGGGATGGGGGACGTGCTCAGGATGGTTTTTCCATCCTGCTCGGAGAACGCTTCCTTCGGTGCCTGCTCCGTTATTTACAAATTCCATGACCAGCGCGCTCCCCTCCAATGCACCTCCGTGCCGGCTGCTGTCAAGAGAAACCCCTGGGGGAACCCGGCTGCTCCGGCGGCTGGCACTGGGGACAAAAGGCTCATCCCTTCCGCGGGCGCCCCAGCAGCCGGGGACGATCGTCCCGCGTGGTCACGCTGCGCCCCGGGAGCACCGGGCGCTCGGAAATACCCACCCTGGCCACCGAGATCAAAATGTGAAGGGGCAAAATAGAGCTGTAGCAGACTTCTTTTTACCAGTATTGGGCTTTTTGCAGAAGTATTTAATTTAAAAAGATGTAAGGGTAAGCGGGTGCTTTGTTAGGGAAAGGCAGCAACTCCAGACAACAGCAGCTCTCAGCTTCTCCGAAGAACACACAGACCTCACCGTGCTTCCTCGGTACCCAGACTTCTCACTTTAGAAGCAGAAATGGATAAGTCAATGTCTATGCATAAAGATCATCAATGAAATGCTCTGCCGGATTATTTAACAAGAGAATTGTTTTCTCATGAAAATGACTTTTTTTTAAGTGTCCCTAAACTTATAGAAACAAGCACTAAAAAAAGAGGAACTGTAATTTTCTCTGAAAACAGTAGTTTACCTGAAAGTGGTGCACAGTTCAAATAAAAGCCATCTTCAAGTTAAAAGATCCATCTATCTACATATAGAGGTCAGCTTAACTTGGTGCTCCCAATATTCAAAAGGAGTACTTCATTAGAATATTAATTGAAATTACATTTTTTTTTTTGCTTTACGGCATGCAGTTTGTGAAGAAATCAAAACCAGAGTGACTTTGCCTTGAGACGGGGAGCTCTCTGCTCCTGCTGCTTTCTTGGGAAATACTTGTCTTTCAAACGGCTTGTGGGCTTTAACGACTGCAGCAAATGCTTTCATCCTGCCCCGGCCGCAACACCGCGCACTAAAACAGGAGAGGACGCAAACCCTGGCAGAGCCGCGCTAAACCGCACTAAGACATACTGCGGGTCTGGCTCGCCGGTTTGGAATTCAAGAAGCGATATTTTCTAGTATCTGTCATTTTTCTCTCTTGCCTTTTTTTCCCTTTTGCACAGGTTTGTATGACAACAACATCGTCCTTGCCCAAGCAGCCACGTCCTCCTCTGTGGCAGAATAAATGCTTATTAGGTCAATGGCATGTTCAACCCAATCCTGTTTATTTACCGTGTGTTCTACTCACTATCAAGCTCTTCCTAAAGGATGCTTCCAGCTTTGTATTTTCTACAAATGAAGTAAATTCGGTAGAAATGGAACCGGTTTAATCCCTCCCGCTCGTTCCCTAACGCCTCCCAGCAGCGGAGGATGCTGCGCATCTGAACGGCTCCCAGTCCTGCAGGACGCGCTGTCGTTACTGGAATTATGACATGATGTCACAGGAAGTTAATTTTCCTTGGCGTTTCACTTTTAATTTTAGCCTTCCATATGCATACTCCTCTGAAGCAGACATTGCTAGTGTGACTTCATATAAACAGACAAGAAATATTTCATAAATTAATCTTTGTAAGACAGGGTTCATTAATCTGTAAAAGACTCTAGTTGTGTGTTAACCCAAAGGGCATAACACTGAAATTCTGTGATGCCTTCTGACGTACAAAAGTAGTTCCAAATTTGCAGTCATTATCCAAATAAGCCTCTTGATAAGTCAAAAGCAATCATATACTTGATTTGTGGAAAAAATGCAAAGAAGTTTCGCTAAATCCTTACCTTCACAGGTAATATATATCTAATCGTACAGCTTCATATAAAGTGGTGTTTAATAACAGCTTTATATATTTTTGCTCAATATATGTAGGCATTATAATGTATCTAGCAAAGCCCACAATGACAACTGCAGGACCCAAAAAATATTTAGTACTTTGTTCAGAAAATTTTCCAAAACTAATTCTTCGGCAATTAACAGATGTCATGGTGCTCGCCACTCCCAAAGGCTATCTCCTGACTCCTTTCACATTTTATCAGGCTTGCCTTTTTTTTTTTTTTTTTTTTTTTAAATTTTTCTTTCTAACTGAAGCAGCTGTACCTTTCTCATCCTGACACACATCTAGAACTTTCTGGAGTTTGCATGGAGATAGGTTGTTGAGGCTTAGGGGTATTTTTTCAGAACTAAAATGAAAAAATGCAGAAAACACTCCAGAATTTATCTTAATATTTATTAAAACTCTTATTTGTAGGTGCATGTTCGAGCATGCCCACAGATAACTATGTTTACAAGCAAAGGGACGTGCATAAGCAGTTTCCTAATTTGCATCTGCAGCCATAACGTTTTGGCAGGCAGGGGAGTACTTCCACTCTTTCTCTAGGTGCACTTAAGAAAGTCCCATGAAAATCTGGACCTGTATAAGAGAATTCACCATCTAGCAAAGCTTGGAGCCTTTTTTCTTTCCGTGCCAGCATTGTTTTCATTAAGCGTAACCATTTTTCCTTTTCTTTTTTTTTCTCCCCATGTATATAATATTTTCAACTTTGGAACAGTATATTTGACTCTAGCAGGAATCTAAAAGGCTTTAGCAGGAACAAAACTCTTAAGAGATTACTGCCCAGCACACCCTGGATTAAATCTCACAATTAGGAACTCAATTTGCATTCTCAAAGTGAAATTCATTGTTATAACTGCAACTATAGTTGACACAGTAGAATAAGCTATTGAAGTAATTCCTGCAAAAGGTCATATACTTAAAGCCTTCAATTTTTCTTGACAACCTCTCAGAAATGAACAGCACAGTCGCTCTGCGTCCAGAGAAGCCGTAGTGACCACCCCGCTTGCTTCCATAGGCAGCGTGGGCTATTATCGCCCATCACAGACCTTCCTGGCTGTAAAACAGGCTTTTCGGAGACCTCCACATTCGCAGTCCTGAGATTTCATTCCCGCCAGCCCAGGACCAGCGCAGAGCCGTCCCGCCTGCGCTGCTGGAGAGCGGCTGGGGGCTGCGGTGGGAAGGGGCGCGGGTGGGTGGCAGCGGCGCTGGGGATGCCGAGGGCGCAGGAGAGGCTGCAGTGGCGGCGGAGCAGTGCTGCCCGCCCGCCCGCGCGCAGCAGAGCGCCCATCCCTGTGCTAGAGCATCTTCTGGCTGGAAAGAGAAAAGGCTGCTTGCCAAAACTGGGAATTTTGCCAGGCTGAGATGTTACGACCCACATTTTTTTCCCTAGGTGGATTGTCTCTGCTTATATTTAGGAGTTAACGCCTGTTTGAGGAGTTTTCTGTGCACACATCCCTGTGTTCCAGTGGTGAGCCACCGGCAGCGAGGGTTCCCAACGTTGTCTTGTAGCAAATCCGCAATAAGTCACTTTGGAGGTAGAATGTCTATGTGTGTCATTTCATTATACCAACCCTGCTGCTGTTGTTACACACTCTAATAAACTTTAGGAGTGTAGAGTTACTCAACTGAACATTATGTTAGTCTTAACATTATCCAGGGGTAGGATTGTCAGATTCATAAATTATTCTCTCATTGAACAGTGAAAGAGAGGGGAACCTCCTAGTTATGATTTTACTATAAATATCTCTCTAGTGGAGAAGATGCAGGCTCAACAGAATTCAGCTTTTAAATTGCTCCTAAGAATTACCTATAATTCTTCCCCCCGCCCTTTTTAATCATACTAAATATGGCCGTGTACCAGCGAGGGACGTGTGTCGCCCATCCAGCGCACGCAATAATTCCTGCCTATTCTGTTGGGCTTTGTGTCACACAGAAAGCATAACGTCTTATTGATGAGCTGATATTAAGCTATTTTTACAGTGTCAGAACACAGGAACCCCTTTTCAGAGACTTTTCTATGCAATTTGGTCCAAGAAAAACCTCAGAGAGAGGAAGCTAGCTGCGTAACACGATGTCGCCGCAAGTACGTTGGTAACGTACAACAGGCAACTTTGCCAGGGAGCATTCAGACTCTGCGCTGAAATTCCTTCAAAAACAAGAAAGCATTGTATGTGCTGGACACTTGTCCTAAAGCCTAGCCAAAACTTCTGTCTCAGTAAAAGGCTTATTTTTTTTAACATTTCTAAGATGATATATACTGCATTTTACATACATTTTAAACCTAACATTTAAAGATTGCTTGTTTGGGTTTTGCTGATAGGTTAATATAAAATTCACTTTGGTGGCAAACGCGTGATATATTTGTGGATATTGTTGTGATTGATACAACTAATCTTTTTATTTAGTGTAGTTGCCGAGTATCTTTAGCACTGTTACCATAAGAGTAAATGATCATCTCGGTATCTTTTGGCCCTGGAATGTAAAAGTATTTTTACGTAATGAATATTCCCACTCCCCCCCAAAAAATCTGGCTAACCTCGTGAATGCAGTTATTTGCTGAAGATCTATTCAGTTGTTTATTCCTCTCAGGCAAGACAAGATTGCCTCCAGAACCCGCGATGTTTTACAGATCACAGAACGATGCAGAAGCGTTCGGCACCTCCCCTGCACAGGCACCGCTGCGGCACCAGGAACGGCCCCGCGTTCCATGGCACGCTCCTCCTGGGGCAGGGAACCGGTGGCATTAAAGTCCGATACTCTACAGCTCTAAGACCGGTCACCCGCTCTAACCAGACTCTCCATTTAGTCTGGACTTTTCACCAACGATCCCACTGGTTTAAAAATGACTGCCCAGTATCTCACTGGGGAAGGTACGGGGAAATGAGGTTGCCCAAGGCAGGGAAGGAGGCGGTCCACCGAACCCCCTCCTTCAGGCCGCCCAGAAATCCACGACAAAGCCCGAGAGCGTAAGGCGGCCGGCTGGTATTACTCCTCCATTGCCCTAAACCAGGCCTGTTTATCTGTCAGTCCCCTGCTGCCCCTTGGGTTGGCTTTACTCCCGAAATCAGGAATCTGAAGGATTTATACGCACACTCGGGTCTAATAAGACACAACCACCGTCACACACTCGTGTGCAAATCAGAAACTAGAGAAGAGGCTTGAGAACAAAACGTAGCCAAAGCTCGCTGGTATGAGCCAGTTCATAAGACAGTTAAACTCGGCGATGGGGTGGTCGCAAGAGACAGAAAACTCCCTAATGACTTCAGAAAACTCTATAATCCACCCAACTAATCCAGTTTTAATTATATCAATAAGCAGATAGGGGACGAGACTATTTTTCAGGATAGACTATAATGTATGAGTAATTTTTCATGCTATTCCTATTCTGCTTTTAAAGAACACCTAGAAATTATCAGTGTGAGCAAATCTATGAGGAAAAAATTTAATAATGTAGCATCATCATATAATAAGATTTAATGTTTCTGTTCCCCCAGCGAGAAGAACAGCGGCCAAACACGTGTTGCTCCATGCAGCAGCACCAGATCACTCAGCCCAGTAAAAAACTAAAGGTGTTTTTCTCCTTAGCTCCTTGCTTGAAAGTAAAAACTTATCCTGAATTGCAAAGTATTTCCCAGCAGAGAGAACGAAAACGGTAAAGGAAGAAAAAAAAAAAAAAAATGCTCCTCATAGGTATTGCACATCCAAGGGGCCAGAAAGGATTTTCAGCAGAGGAGAGCACCCGTGGGCCTTGCCACGTGAGGGGACCCCTCAGGCTAAAATGCAGCGGATGATCCCAAAGTTTGTGATTGCACAGTGATATAAATAAAGAAACCTACATTACGTGAAATTAAAAAAGCAAGACAGCAGTAGTCCCAGTTCCTAAAGATGTCTGTAAAGCCAAATTTTCCTTTTAACAAAATATTAACGGGACAGAGGAGAGAGATTCAAATCAAACCAGCGATGTCAGCAAGTCCTCCACTAACTTTATCGACCATTTTACACCTTGTTGCATCCTATTCATCATTCTTCACACCTATATATAATCTTCAAGTTTAAACTATCTGACACAGAGAAATTGCTTTCATGCAGATCTATGAAGCAGTCATTTCTCTTTTGCAATTACGTAATAAATGTGACCAATACAGAGACTGGAAAAGAATTTCTTGAGACAAAATAAAAGCAGAGAGTGATCCGCAGTGATTGTTGACCTCTGGGTCCTTTATACTCCATGAAGCGATAGGAAATATTGTTCATTTAGCTCTGAACATCTCCCAGAAAGTCCAAACATTCTCACACACACTGGTTCCCTGCAAAACACTACACGTAAAACCATAGGCATCAGCGCCGAAGATGCCGTTCACCAGCATAAACCAAACCTTGATTCATTCCTCTGTCACTCAAGCTACGTAGTGCAGAAGCTTCTTTCACCAAATTCATGCACCTGAAACAGATTAAATAGCAATTCTGCATCTCATCTCCTAACCTA
Source organism: Platalea leucorodia (assembly GCF_965183815.1). Taxonomy (NCBI): domain Eukaryota; kingdom Metazoa; phylum Chordata; class Aves; order Pelecaniformes; family Threskiornithidae; genus Platalea; species Platalea leucorodia. Next base: position 56,794,028 of record NC_138830.1, on the reverse strand, counting down.
GACCGGGGTTTCCCAGCATTGCCACCACACCAAACCGGCCAGCCCGAGGCTGCTTTCGCAGGCGCAGCCCCCAGCAGCAGCCGCAGCGCTTGGCTGGGGTTCGCCCCGTGCTCCGGCTGACACCTCCGTCTTGGGATTTAACAGAAACGGACGGAGGCAGGACCCAAACGCCTTCGCAGCGTCGCCCAGCCTGGCTGTCCAGGCTGCTGCCCTTTTGTCTGGAGACGGTGGTCAAGGTTATTCCAAGCTAGACTATGACTTGGAGGCTAAACCCGTTCTGTCCGTAATTAAATCAGTTAAGGCACAACAGTTTCCACCGACACCCGCTGGCATCAGGGTGCGCGCCGGCGGCTCGGTCCCCAGGGTTTCGGGTCTGACGCCCATCTCCTCTCAGCAGAGCCCGCCTGAGGCGGCGCCCGCCCAGAACTGGCCTCAACAGCATCTGCAATGTTAGCAATCGCTGGGCTGGTGTGTTCCACAAAATAAACCCGATCACGTCACGGGCACAGATTGCCTGGTATAGTGATACGTGTATCGTAATCCTGAAGAAGTCAGGCGTACATCAACTGCGAGCACACGAGGCGGAGCCGCTGGTGTGAAAACAAGGAGACTGGGGTCCACGTTGAGAAAGTCTTTAGAAAGAGAGCAGCATTCACTGAATTAAGCGGAACAGCATGCAAAAAAGCAAAACCTTGTACATGTTCGGCCCATGCCGCCGTTCTTCTGATAACTTTTCCCCAAAGAAGCCTCATCTAACTTCTAACTCTTGCAAGTGGTTTACCTTCCTTCCAAATCAGTTTTAAGCCCGTTTTCCCGAGTTAGAAATAAAGCACGTTCTGGAAACAACAAAACAACTTTCCCATAGAAGGCTGAGCATTGATGGAAATTAAAACGCTTTGCAAATTTTGAAGATTACACCTAAGATTCATTTGTAAAACAGCTTGCAAGAAATGTTTTAACAACACTGAACTACCATATTATTCCCCATTTGCTATCTGTCATTTTTGGAACAAGATATTAATAGTTTCTATTTTTTTTTTCTAGAGCTTCTATTGTATATCTAATATTAAATTCCAAGAAGTGAAAATCTAATCAAAATTTGATAGATTCATAATTTGTTTTTTAAAGCATTTCCTGCTGGTTTCAGGGTTCTGTTACAATTTGGATCAAAATAAAATTTTGAAATACAAAAATTCTTAGAAACTGTGTCTGTACAATCCCTTGTATAACTTCAGCATTTGCACATACCAAAAAAAAATAAAAAAGATAGAGAGAGAGATGTGGCAATCTAGAAAGAAATTCCTATATTTATTCTCCTTTTTTCAGGATTTTACATATACTTTAAGTCCTATCCCAGGGCTTCAGTCTATAAGTATCTAAAGCACAGAGTGATTAATTCTTCAAAACATCATTTCCCAGTTGCAAAAAATGACCCTGTTTGCTTTTAACACGTGTTTCTAGGTATAAACTTCACAGAATGTTTAAATTAAACGCTATCATATTTTTTAAAGTCTGAAGAAATTCACAAAATGAAAGCAATTAAAAACAGGTAGTATAACTAATAGGTTCGAGTTAGGTGTGTAATTATAAATAAATTCTAATTAATTTCCTACCACATCTCGGTTATTATCCATGTTTCACATGAACCCATTTATGTTCATTTGCAAATGAGTAAAGTAAAATAGATGATGCCCTATAAAGTGTATTTGTTTTATTGTCCCGTTAACCCTGCCTTAGGACGCAGAGGCGGCCCCCTCTCGCCAGGCCGCGGCCCCACCCGCCCCGGTTAGCGCCGAGACCTCTGCCGGGGCCCGCGCCGGGGGAGCGGAGGTGCTGGCGTTCGCTACCAAAATTTACTTTCTCCGCCAAAATGAAAATAAACCACACAAACAGAAAACAGCCCAGCTCCCTTAGCCATAGACGTTCCCGTTGTCCTCGCTCTGCGTCTCCCTAAAAATTCAAAGCAAACTCCCTTTGGCGATTCTGCCCCATTCACCTTTCATTTTAAAAATAATTAGCTGTATAAATATCTCTGCCTCAAAGACTTAAAGCAACTAAGACTCTACTGAATCCTCAGATATGATGTACACTCAGGAGTAACAGAAACTTTGCTGCTTCTCCACAGAAGAAAGGAAGACGCACGGTGACCTACAGACTGTAGGGAGGGCAGAGGTAGCACCAGGGGAGGCACCCGACACCTCGGTTACACTTAATTCTCCACACTCCTAAGAAAAACACAGATGCAAGTACTCCCACCCACGATCTGCCAGGAGAAAATTAGAAGCAGAACTACTAACTCATTACAGGAGTAAATGTGCCATCAACCTGCAGCCGCTGGAAAAAAAAACAGGCAAAAGGGACAGCACCCGAAAGTTCGGAGCGTTTTGGAAGCGGGTGGCAGGATCCCTGCCCCGGACCCCGCAGCTCCGCAGGCAGCCCCCGCGCCGCTGGGCCGGGAGCATGGCAGGGCCCGCGGGAACGGAAGCGGAGCAGCTACAGTACGACCGACCTTCCAGCCTCTCCAAGTTTGAGGAATTCTTTCAGGGTTTTTTTTTTTGTTGGTTTTTGCTATTACCACTGCATGAAAACCATGGAGAGTTTTATAAAATTACTGCTAATAATCAGAAGGAAAGGTTGCTTTTCTCATCGCTTGCTCAAAAGGAACGCGCCTCTTTCCCGCTCCTTCTGCGGGAAGCTCAGCGCTTCCCAGAGCCCTCGTGCAGGGAGGAAGACACCAGCTCCTGCTCGGGAATTTCTCCACGTCCTCTCCGAAACGCGTCAGGCAGAAGCACCGCGCTCTAGACACGGGTGCACAAGCTGAGTAGATCATACTGTCGAACCTCCGGACTTTAAACGTAATCCCGCTGCATATTCACATGAAAAAAATATTGACGTTTTTATTGCAATGCGACTTTTTGGTTGAATTCCACAACAGATCTTTTTCTGTCTCAGCCTCTTTAAGACTTTACTTCAGATCTGTGCTACTTTTCCGTCCATCTGGGTGCGAGGCTACATTCCTTTGGGCTGAATGTCATTTTGATACCTGAAATACATACTTCTAATTTCTCCAGGTTCCTAAAGTTGGCTTCTGTCCCACTAGCATTTGCTACTTCTGATTTTGAGGTTAACCTCAATTAGTCACATTTGATTTTGTACTTTTTTCTAGATCCTTAATGAAAATTCTAAATCATTAATTATAGGTCTCACACTGATTTCTGTAGAATAGTTCAGTTGGCAGGGACCTATAACGAGCATCTAGTCCAACTATAGGCAATACTTAATATTGGTATCCTGCTAGTCTTAATGATAATTATTATCTGTTCTCTGTCAACTAAAAACATATCAAAGTGGGTTTATCCTGTTTTATTTATTGGCATTGATTTAGTATCCACCACTGCAATGGCAGGTTTACCAGTTACTAAGGACTTTCTTTACAGACTGTATATAATCCTTTCTCTCTACATACGTTATTTTAAATATATATAAGCTATAGCCCCCCACTGTATCCCTGTGGGTTAGCGATGGAAGGGAACGTTTGGCGACATCAGTGAAGCGCACCTCGTTAACAAGCGGTGGCAAATATTAAGACGAGAGGGGGTCGCCCCAAGGGCCACGCCGCTGGGCTGCCGCACTGAGCGCGGCGGCGCGCGGATGTCACGGTGCTGGTGACGCTGCTTAAACTCATGGCCTGCGGGAGCCCGGCCGATGGCACGTCCTTCCCTCCGCAGCAGCTGTCGGAAGCCGAAGCTCAACACACTCAACGTGACTTTAAATTACAGAGCTGCCCAAAGTCCGGTCCCTCTGTCCCGGTCCCCCGGAGCCGAGGGTCCGGCGGCTCCCCCAGCCCGGGGCTCCGGAGCTGGCTCCCACCGCTGCGGCAGCGGGCTCGGCAACGACTGGGAGCAGCCCAAGCCCAGTAACCCCAAAGGCAGAGCACGAGCTCTCCGTGTGCCTTTCAGCGTGTGGTACCTTTATTTTTATTTTGTCTTATTCCCATGGACTTTTTAAAAGGTACCTGGCTGCTGTGAGGAAAACTGCTGCCGAAAGCGTTCTTCACCTTATAGATCAAAACCGGCGCCAGCTACTTGACGATCTGTGAACTCATTTCTTTTCACCCCTGATACTCAGAACAGGAAAACAAATAAAATTCAGGACTGAACAGTTTGTCTAGGATATTAACAACAAGAGGAAAGTTTATCATCTACTTACATTTTAGCTTATTCCATTTCCATTACACAATAGGAAACACCCAACGCTTTATTTCAAAACAAGGCTCTCTCCTGCCGTACGCACAGCGTCTCTACTGCTGCTCCCTTTCCCTGGGAGCAGGATAGATTTACCTGAGGATTTACAAACCGAGCCCATTTCTCAGCTCAGGAAAATCAGATCCCCTGCCTCCAAACAAAATAAAGAATTGCACTGCAAGCAGGACTATCCTTCCTGTGTAATCAGGAGTTTTACGATAAAAGCACTCAGCTTAGAAGAAAAAAAAAAAAAAGGAAAGGGGATGGAGAAGGAAAATAAATGTAAGTGTTCCTACTACGGACACCCTTACCCAGTTCTGGATCTTCGGGGTGGGGGGGGGGTGGGGGCATAAAAAAAATAAAAACCAACTAAGTACAACTGAGGTTTCTTTATTGCTGTCAAGAGCAAGGAAGGAGGCTTTTTGGACTGGAATATCATTGAGATAAAGAGCACCTTAGAACAAAAGCTTTCTGCAGCAAAGGGCAGTGTTTACTTTTCCAGTTTGAGAGCAGGTTGTTTGAGGCAATCTCCTGTTTCGCATTAACACTTGTTTGCGCCACAGAAAGGTGTTTTTAAGGACACAAACCGGGCTGCCTTTTTCTCCACTCTATCAGACACTTGGGGCCGGCGGGGATCGGTGCCTCACAAGTGCTCCGGCTAGATAGGCTGAGCGGAGACGCAGCGCAGAAGTATATCTTAGTGCAAGACTAAGACTAAGACCTCCAGCCCCGCGGTGCCCAGGCCCCGCGCCCGCGCCGTTTCACGCTATATTCAGTCTTTGTCCCGTAGACCGAGATGAAACGAGCCGCGCTCCGCGGCGGCCCCAGCTCCACGGGCCACTGGGACGAGCGGCAGCCAGGGCCATTCCTGCCCCGGGCTGGGGACCCTCGTTAGAGGCACGTTCATCTGGACTCACTGGAGATGGTGTCACTGCCTCGGCTACCTGGGTTCACTCTGTGCTAAGCCCCTATTGTGTTCAGGCAGCAGAGGAGAAAAATAGGGATATTAACCTCTAACACTGATGAAAATAATAGCCACAATAAAACAGGGATGAAAACCACGGTGGCAGTAATTATTCTGCTCTAGTTTACCCGGGAGTAAGCAGAGCCCGTAGGAATTTCCGAAGTCCCTTCGGCCGGCACGCCGTGGAGCAGGAGCACGGGGCGCAGCGGGGCCGGCCGTGCCGGGGCGGCGGGTGAGCGGCCCCCAGCCGCGGGAGGGACCCCCCTCCGCCGGGTTAACGCCTCCGGCGCGGGCGCTCGCTCCTCTGATCTGTCTGGCAGAGCCTACTGTGGAAAATATACTGGGCTATATGTCAAATAACCTAAACCAACTGGCCAAGCACACTAAATTCTTGCTTTTGTGTCTGGCTCTTAAATTCCTACAGGCCTGACTTAACAGACAAGAGAGGGCCATAAAAGCGAACCTGTGAAACAAAAATAGACCTTTAGGGATTTCTCGCGCGCACACAGCAGGGATACCAAAACTACTTTCATTTGTTCGTGCCATATTCCTTGGTGTGCGTATGTCGTATCCGCGGGCACGTACGGTGTATCCGCATCTGGCTGATGTATAAGCGCATATAACCAAACATCAAGGCTAAATCACGCAAGCGCAAGGATGGCTGTCGGTATATGGGCTTTATGTGTGGAAGAACACTAATCATTGCTATTTAAAAAGCAACTGTTTCTTCTTCTCCCCCCCCCCTTTTTTTTTTTTTGAGATTTTCTATGTCTGTAATTAATTTTTGACATATATAGCACAATTTCATTCCATGAGTTATCTTAGTTCTTCTCAGGTTTAAATGTCACTCTTCTTTGAAATCTTCTCATTCAAAAATCAAGTTGGATCTAATAAAAAATTCAAAGGTGCATCTAATAATAATGAAATAATAGCAGCAAAAAACATGCACCTGCATTTATGCCAAAGAACAAGGGATATAAGAGACAAAAATGTAGGGAAAAAAGAAATTAGAGGGAAAATCATGATATTGCTGAAGTGCTGCTCTCACACTAAGACCAGGGGGATTGGGATAAGGCTAAAGTTAATTGCATTTCCAGATGACAAACCTCTCACCTCTGAACTGAATGGCTCTTTATAAAAGCTATCAGTAATAAACTGTAAATCTCAGCTATGATTGCAAATAAAGGTCATCCCTTTCATGCTGCCACTTTCCCGGGCCTTATTATATTCCTGTCTGAACCCTTCTTACTTCTTAAGGTGTGCTAGCTGCCCATATAAGCAATCAGTAAGGCTTTTTGATTTTATTTTGAAAGACACAAGGCAATCGGATTTACATTCTGGCACTGCACTGATCCAAAATGGAAAAATCACTGAATTCTGACAAGAAGACAGAATCCTGCTAGCAGAATTAATCTTCATCTTATATTAATGCAAAGAAAGGCAATCCCTTCCCTCTCCTTCCCTCCACTTCTGAAATTCATATTTTCCTCTTCACCAGTACAAACAGGCATCTCCAATTTTCTTTTATCCAAATGTAAAGATTACTGTGATAATACGCGGGGGGCTGCAGCTGGTTAAGCGAGCAGGCGCCCTGTCCCCAGCAGGTCCCTTGCAAATCAGCCTCCCCGTGACAGCGCGCGACGACAGCCGGCACTACGCCGATGTCCCGGGCTCGCTGTGGGCAGAAGATATGTGTCCTCCAAAGCCTTTGCCCAAATACCAGCGACCGCTATTACCGGCAACCTGGATTAACGCAGTCCTGTCCGGGCGCACCAGGCAGTGCTTTGGACTCTCTGGACAAAATAAGTCGTTGGGAGTTGGACGGAGCGTAGCAGGAAAGCAAAGCCTGAACCCACCACCCTGGCCAGCCCTCCTAAAGCCGGGTCAGCACTCGGGGGTACAGACCACTAGACCACCACAAGCCACAACTGGAGACCTTCTTGTGTGCTAACAGGGAGCCCAAAAAAGACCCAGCAAGGGCCAGATGTGCAAAGCCCAACAAGTAAGATGTGCCAGTTTGATAAGCAGCAGCCGCCAGCGGTAGGGGGGGTGGTCAGTCCTCTACCTCTCACCCCTACCTCACCATCAGCTGACCAGGAACCCTGCTATAATTCAGATTAGCCAGGTGTTCTTAATGTTATCTCACCAGGCTCTGCGGGGGACGTGGGATGCTGGGACCTGACTGTCTATTCAGAAAGGAAATTCTCCATCAGAGAAAAAATTTGCATCAGCTCACATGCTTATTATGAGTGATTTTTGTTTCTCTGCATAATATTTCATATTTGTGAGTGTCAAGATTTTTGACACAAAGAATCCACCTCTCTAGCCTGACGCTGTGAGAAAACAAACAGTTCATTACAAAGACTTTAACCCAGGTAAACAGAGCATTAGAAAAAAACGAATTTTGGGGAAATCCATTTTCATTGCTGTGCCATCAAGTCACCACACAACAGTTTACTTTCCAGTAAGTCCCTTGCAATGGGTCAGTGCTGACACAAGTCCAAATGCCAGGTAGTACTAGGACTGGCAGAAAGGAGAGAAGGCAGCGCGTGGAACGGTGAAGAACATCTAGTTTCACAGTGCCATGAAGTATGCCATTATCGGAATTAGGGACCCAGTCTAGACACCATGATCTTAATCCCCCCGACCGATGTTCAGGGTGCGCGGGCGCTGTTGGTGGTGCTGCACGACACGGGGTAAGCTTCCACCGAAACCCATGTGGACAGCCCGGTGGCCCCCAGGAGCCACAACGTAGCCCGTGCCATTCTTGTCATGCCCATCCTGCCGAGCACGAGCTAGAACAGAACCAAAACTAAACAGCACCTGTCCGATGGACTATCTCTGGTGAGACCAAACTTCAGAAACATTTGCCATGTCTGCCAAATGAGAAGGGGGCTAGGAGATGGCCAGGGTCACAGCCCAGCGTAGCAGGGTTACTGGCTACCCAGCAGCTGGCTGGGACGTGGGATGCCTCTGAACTGCTGCCGTCTCTGGTGCGGGGCCGAGGGACTTCTACACTTACAGCGATCGCCGGGGGCCGGGCCTGCTGCAACATCTGCAAAAGCTGCAGAAGATTTGTCTTCACCGGATGGGGTGAATTTTCCCTCAAGGCTGTGACTGGCATGACAGACTTGTTAAATTAAGAGGCATAATGAAACATGTAATCTGCAGATTTATAAGGTGATCTGGGACTAGGGGAATCCAGACAAACTTAACTTTACAAAATGTTTATATTAGCAGCATATGCAAACAGGAAATTTAAGGAGAGCAGCAGCCTGATAAGTCTGTTGTACCCTTTAAATGAGGAGAAGAAAGAGAGCGCTCAAATTGCACAGCCACTGAAGCGACCGGTGCAAGGAACAAATAGACTTGTCTATGGGATGGGATAATTATCTTCCACATCTTCAGGCTCTTGGAAAATGTGACAATGGCATATCTGAATGAGGCTTCTGACAAGTCCCAGATGCAGCCAGGTTTCTTTAGTTTAGCTTTTAATTTAAACTGCTCGTTTTGAAAGTGAGATACTGATAGCTCTAGTTAGAGGCAGGAAGTAAGCACTTTGGTACAGCGCTTGAACAACGGCCCTCCCTCACAAATCCCATCAGCCCCAATACATCATTCCTCCAGCCCCGTGCGATCCTGCCAAGGTACCGCACTCCTCATCTGCTCCATCCCTCAACTCCAGTCTTGGAAAGATTGTAAAGAGAGACTTCTGGTCAAAGGAGCGCTGCCACATACACCGATTTTCTAAGCGCTTTGTTTCCTTAACCATTTTACTTGCACTTACACATAAACTTAGCAGATACTTCTAATAGTCTCTGAACACCTCTGGGAATGAGATGACCATGCCGTAGCAGTACTAATACTTCACACATACAGGCTTCCTTTATCTAGGCTTTTAAAGCAGTTTTACAAAGCTGAGTAAACACCATCATTCTGCCGTATGAGAAAAATGAATTGGACGATGATGAAATTAAACCCCCGTTTTCAAAATAACCACTGATTTTGGACATCTCAGTCAGAACCAAGACACTGCAAATCTGAAGATTATCAGAGTATTTCACAGGTACTTTGTCTAGAGAGAAACACGCTCAAGGACTCATCACTGGCACGTGCTCCCTCCGAGCCCAAGGGGCCAAGGTCTTGCCGAGCGATTCACCCCAAGACACAACCATGTCCTGGCTCCGGTGCCATGCCTGCTCGGTGGGTCGTGGTCCACCTCCTCGGTGGTGGCCTTCCTCTTATCTCTGCAGACCCAGAGTATGTTCATCCACATGTCACCTCCTATGTCTTCTGACAGCTGGGAAGTCACATCTTGTTCCGCACTTCCCCCTCAACCTTCTGTTTAGATGCCCAGGAACATCAAGCAAGCCTTGTGAAAATAAGGCCAGGCATTAACTGTCTGTAGCACACGCTAATTAACAGCCTTCCACATGTCAGAACATCCCTACTTTGGGCGTGCTCGCCAGATGTAACCTTGAAAGAGCAATGTGTTGTATGAAATGCGTTCCTTAGTTTTTCTTTCTGTGGGGTGTCTGTATCACCGTGTCTGTGTTTGCAGTAGATCTCATTTAGCACTCGTGCAGGTATTTGTTCATCCCTGGGGAACGAGAGGAATGTATTTTAGGTATTTCCACATTGACGCATATGAAGGATTATAGTTTAGCAGAGTTTTTAGGGGGAACTGGCCTGATAGAGGAGGGATCTACTCCCCGCTCATCTTCTGGACGCATCTTTGCACATGCCAATTGACCTTGCCGTGTACTCCCGTTTCCTTTTTCACTTTAAGGCAGCACGCGCTCTGTGCCAAGGGTTGCTTACTGGAAGCATCCGTGGGCAAAGGGTCAGGCAGCAATGGCTGAGATCAGGCCTCCAGGCTCCGGGGAGCGCTCGGCACAAGCGTGCGAGGGTTTATTTCTGTTTTGCACTGTACAGACAGAGTTGCCCGAGGTTCTTCTACCAAGGACAACTGAATGAGCACCTGGGCAAACAGGCTTTGAAACCTGACTTTGCAATGAAATGTGACTGTCTCGGTTGTGTCCAAGGCCAAATGCTCTTGACATGGAGGAGAATTAATTTGAGGTCTTACTGTAAGAGCCACAGCCTGAGAGGCTTCTCCTGACAATCCCTGTCTTTCTGCAAGTTTTCATCTCGGGGATTAACACAGCTCCCAGTTAACACATTAGCTGCAGGACCAAGAACAAAGTCTTCTCGGTGACAGGCTAGTATGGTTTCACAATCACCACATAGCACAAAGAGTCTGGGCATAACATAGTTCAGTTGCAAGAGTGATGTCCAGGAGTCTCTTAATGAGAAGAGCACAATGTTTTATCCTGGACTGCATCCAAGGTTGCAGCACATATGTCAAAGAAAAATTGCTCCACGTGACAAGATTGGGTTTGGCTCCAGCAATAGCCTTGGAGAAGGGTCCCGCCTGCCAGGTCCATCTCCCTCCCTCTCCTTAGGAGAGCCTCACCTGGATGAGGACCAGAGAGGCAGAAGAAGGTCCAGCATGAGCTGCACACCTGGCTCTACGCTTCCCATGGCACCGACAAACAAGCTCCTATTGCTAAAAATCCTTGCTGGGCAGAAAGGACCAGTGGGATGGGCGGCTCTACGCATCGGGCAGCCCCTGCGGATGCTCTCCAAGCAGGAGCAGGGCAGATGTTCCTGGCCGGGGGTCTGCAGGGGACGGCCTCGGGGAGCACCGGGAGCTGGAGAGACGTCGCCTGTCACCTCGCGTCAGTCACCAGCGACCAAAGGGCAGCTCTGCTAGGGTGTGCTAGCTGGACACGTACATCATACCCACGCACGTGCAACTGGATTTACGGGAGTGAGCGGATTCGTCTTTAAAAATAACTAGAGATAACACACATCAAGCTTGTAAAATTAAACTAATTGCTTGAAATAGAATAAAAATTATATTGCACATATACAGCAGTTACTGAACCTTTTCAATTCATAGGGTCACAAGGAATTATTTTTAAATCTCTGCTATACTAAGTATATTTCAAGGCAGCAGCATCCAACTAAAATGCTGAAATGTAATCAGTCAACAGAATATTTTTTTTAAGCTTAAAAATACTTTCTTTCTTGAAAATGGACACTAAAGCCCTAGGCAACAGAACCACCGAGGTTTTATTATAAAATACATTTCAAAATAATGGCTGAAAGTCTTAAGAGCACAGAAGATGAAAAAGAAGACGTAAACAAGCCTTTTTCTACCACTAAATGATAAATTAAAAGCAGCATTTTGCTGTTCTGCTTCATTTTTTAATCACACTGCATTCACACTACTATGGCTATGGTTGTGTAGGTATTCCCATTAAAAAAACACCTATTACTAAAGGCTTACAATTTTGAAATAGCAGTCATCTGTGCCACCCAAAACACAGCCAGGTAAAAATCTCACTCCAAATCAAAATTTTCATTACATTGAGAAAAAGCACTGCCTGCTTGACATAACAGGCAGAGCTGCTAAGATATATGCCCCTCACACATGCTCTTTTAAAAAATTGAGTAATTTCGGAATGTAGTCTTTTGGGATTTTAAGAATAATAGTGAAAATACTGTATGTGCTGTTGTTGCCGTCAGATAAAGAGCTAAATCTTAATCCTGCTATGCTATCTTGCCTCAGTGCAGATTACGTCTCAACATATCTGTGCAAAAATGCTAGAACAAATAACAAATAGATACTTGCCTGTGAAAAGGGAGATTTACAGACTGTGAAGGGAAATGGCATCAGTTTTATAATATCTTGGTCAATAATTTTTTTATTGATTAATATGCAATTTGGTTTTTTTCCTACTGTCAAATCTGTAATACTGAAATATCAATGAAAAAACATCTGCAGCTGTTAATCCATTCTTAACTTTTCCTAAATGGACATAATTTTCAGTTTGAGTTTTCCCAGTTAGCCTCCTAACGGTATTTTCAAATGTGGTACAGATAATGTATGTAGCATATGATTCCCCGGCTCTGAAACCAATGGACTTACTTGCAGAGTTTTTACACGCTTGCTGTATTAGAGAAGACATTTAAAAAGCCAAAAATCCTATTTCCTCACCTCCAAAAGGACTGTGCTATCAAAGCCTATAGCGAATACATTGGCTGGAAAGTTAAATGAGGCCAAGTGGTCCCCGGGTTCAAATTCCTTTCTCTTCAAGCAAGGCTGACTGACACGCCAGCACCAAAACCAGGAGCAAAGCGGCACTGGCGCCAGCCAAAGGCATTTCCAACCTCCAGCGGTCTGGGAGAGGAGCGGACCCAATTTTCCTGCCCATCCCAGCCCTCCACGTGGCTGCCAGCGAAACCGGTTCTCTATGGCTCATCCCGCTTCCTTCTGGGAGCGGCCACACACCCCGGCAGCACCCGGGAGCTGCGCTGGTAGTGCCACGTGTAAAATCCAGTCAAATTAGAGGACATTCTTGTTAGCAAAACGTACGGTATGGTGGAGTAACACACCCTCATATCATCACAGGTCTGCCTGTGATTTATACTTTATATATTATAAAGTATTCTATTATATATATAATATATATAGTATTGTATTATATACTTTATATATTTAAATACTGTTTGAAGCCAACTAACTGTAATGAAGATATCTGATGCATCAACTAATATGTTATAAAACATCTCTATGCTATATTTTGTGTAATCGATGCATAGGGAGTTTTACATTCTTCTTCATGATACTTGTTCGTGTAAGAAATTGCATCTTTAACCCGGAGCCAAATTCACCCCAACCTTACCACGATCACAAAATGCCCTTTCACCCTTACCTCCCCAAAAGAAATCGGCAATATTACATCAACAGAATAATGTGAGGTAGAAAAGGAAAAGACAACCGTGGACAAAATAAAAAGGAAATTTTTATTAATGCTAAATACACTTTCCCTTTTGGGTTTACACTACTGTTCCCATAACTGTTTCCAGATGGTTCAGCCATCATCTGAGCAGCTAGCTGGGAACGAAGCAGCAGCTTGCTGCCTCTTCTACACTGAGGGGGCAAAATCCTGGGCATAAACGTGATTTATGGGGTCGATAAGCTAAAAACAAAGGTAAAGACACACCGAGAAGAGCAGGAAGTGGAATTAAAACTGAATTTAAAAAAAAGCTGGCAGCTGAAGAGTTAACCACAACCTTCTTGCTTTTAACACAGCCTTCTGTAGTAGCTAATGAAGGTAATGAAATATGACATGTAGTTTGGCCCTTGACCACAGAGTGCACCTCCCTCCCCTCTGCCTTGCGAACAAAGCCAAAACAGATGTAGCTGCTTCGGTAGGGTTTGGGGTTGACGGCTGTTACACAGAGCAGGTCAGCGGGCGCGTTCCCAGGGCACGGGCTGCTGGCACACCGCAGCGCCGTCTCCTCCTCTCCGGAGGAGATGGGAGTGGACAAGCCAGCGCGTACACAAACGGAGCCAAAGCCACCCTCCCCATCAGCGGCACCGAGAACTACGCCGATTTCCAGCCTCCTTTACAGACCTAATTCCATAAAAACCCGTTGTTCCATTTAAGCATAGGTTTGATGTGCCCGACTAGTTTATCTACTGTTAGCCTAAATATAATTAAAACAGCTCTCAAAAACCCGAGAAGACAAGGCATTGCTTGGATGGGAGAGAGGCTTCACATTTTGAGAATTATTACCCTTATAGCTCATGGAAGCGACCCACCGCAAACACAGCAGCCAGCATTTCATTAGCAGAGAGCCAGAGATGGAAAAAACCTTCTTAAAATAAACTCTTCTAAAAAAAAAAAAAAAAAGGAAGTTTTCAAATTCATAAAATACTATAGAATTTATTAACCTTTTAAAGTTCTTCTTTTAAAAGAAGTTCCTCACTTGCCATCCCTTGCTATCAGGGCAAGATACTTGACTGTGCCGCACGCTGGCCTGATGGGGCTGCCAGGCTGGTTACCTCGAGTAGGTACGACATGAAAATATGTGCCAAGAGATACCACACAGACACCTCATAATCTTTGATTCATCATCTAAACACAGGAAAGCTCCATCATAGCTGCTGGTTAATATTGAATAGGTGGATAATGATCCCCATTGATCCGGTAGCATCAGCTCCATCCGTTCCCTGGTTAAGCACCAGCAGCATCAGGGGATGTCTCGTTTCTTAGGGTAGAGGTCACCCATCCATCTCCCCCAAAGACTGGCTGGGTTTGTGGGGACAGAGGGGTGCAGGCAGCCCCAGGCACTGGAGGAGCTCTAGGGTGGGATTCGTTTCCCCCGCTGGGACATCTAACTCGTCCCTAAGTCTGATCTAATCAGCACGTGCTCCCTTCGCCGTCGCTGAAGAGAGAACGACGTGGCAGAGGGCGGCCACGGCAGGCCAGACAAATGGCTCTCCAGAGAGGAGCAGGCAGCTCCCCGACCTGTCCTAGCTGGTCTCTGAAAGGGTTTATGGGTCTCCACCAGCTCTACAGAGAGCCATGATGGCTCACTCAAACGTCTGCGCCTACCTCCGAGGGCACGCGGCTGCCACCCCGGGTGACGCCTGCCTCCTGCCATGGCCCTCCTTTATGGGAAGGACCACTGACCCCCCCCCATCACTCAAATTGCCAAAGATCTGAGATAATAAAGCTCAACATTTGGAGTAAACCTAGAAAACAAAGAAGTTCTCCGGCAATCGTTAAAGCTATAGATGCAGCAAACGAGCAAAAAGTGTCCTCCAGCCTCACGGCTGCTGGAAGCCATTTGGCCAAGCCGGTTGAGTGAACCACCCTCCCGGGCTACCTGGGGTCCACATGTGCTCCACAAACCACTGGCTTTCATGGCTGCCTTCTGAGGACCACATGGGGGTTTTTTATAAAAAAGCTACGCATAAAATGTTAAAGTTGCAAAAAAGCTAGAAAATACTATCATTAAATTTACCTATTCAACCTTAATTTGTCCCTCTGTTGCATATGCATTGTTACATATGCTTGAATTATATGCTAATTTGCTATCATTCTACAGGAGCCTGACCTCATTTAGTGAGCACAGCGGAGCACACTATGGGTTGGTGCTGAATAATGAAATTATCTGTTGGTTATAGACGCACAGCCTCATTTAAACCAAATTCGGATACGTTACTTATGTGCGTGACCTTAACTACCGCGACTTTGTTGCCTGTGTGTAAAAAGGGGTTAACAGTGATTTATTTTGGCTTTAAGCCATATGAGCAACACGGTATTTCACCAGGAAATTTTGAGGGTATTTTCCCAGCTGTCTGCTAAGTACCAACGCACCTCAAAAGACGCAGGGTGAATTGAGGAAGAAAGGCTCGACCCCGCAGTCGGCGCGCTGCTCGGCTGCTGTATGGTAAATAACGTGCAGAGCTGGGAAGAGGGACAGTGAGAGGGAACACGGGACGTCACCTGCACCGCAAGCGCCTCTGTCCCCCCGCTCACGTCAGCCGCCAGCCCTCCAAAACCAGCGCTACGAGGCGGCGCGATTTGAGGCCGGATCAGACACGTTCACGCGGGGAGGCTGAGCTGGGGTTGCACGTGCAAACTCCGGCACTTCCAAAATTTTTCGGTTTGTTGCTTGATTTTGCAACCTTAATGACCTATGCGCACATAAAGCTTTAAACACTTAAATGTGTGAAATTAGCTATCTAAATGACTCTGCCGGGTTAAGGGCAGTGACATTTACAGCCTTCCCTAGCCCAGTGACCCAGCAGATGCTGCGAGAGCCCGAGGGGCCGAGCTGCCTGCGGCGGGAGCAAGAGCCAGCGCTGCCGAAACCGCAGCGAGTCCTCGCCCGCCGCGAAGCCACAGCGCAATATCTGCTCCCCTCCCCGGGACCAGACCTTCGGCAAAGTTCGGCACAACAGAAACGGGGGGCAGGGCCCTTGGAAATTGATAGCCTGTTTCGAGCGTTATTTATCATTCCCAGCACAGACACTGACATGTGTCTTTTGAAAGGGGATACTGTACCTTTAACCTTGACTCTGAGCACGTTGGTAATTTGGGATGCGAGCCCGGGTTCAAGCGGGGTGACCTTTCGGGGGAGGGGCGGGACTGCATTTATTTATGAGGCAGCTGGAAAATTTTTGACATCACATGCTAGTCCCATTATTCACATGTTACATGACACAAGATTGGCCCTTTTAATGCAACAACATCACATCAAAAAATTTGATTTTCTGCTCTGACAGCAGGCTTGTCCTCTGTAGTTCCCCAAAATGTAATCTTTTCAGGTTAAAGGCCGCAGGAAAGCGATTTAAAAAGCACGCGGCTTTCACCGAACATGGAAAAACAGGTCCTGGACCAGGAGCGTGCGCTCAGCGAGGGCAGGGATGCTTCAGGGCTGGAGAGAAACGGTCTTTTAAGCGCAAAAGCGCAGCTGTATTCCCGGCGAGGGGAACCCCGCTGCCTGAGCCCGCGGGACGCGGTGCCCGGGGGCACCCACCGCCCGTCCCCCGCCCCGGGGGGTCCAGCATCGCTCCAGCCCGCCCGGGTCTGCCCGCACTGCGGCCGGGCGGAGGCTGCGGGAACGGGTCCCACCTTCCCACACTCTGCCTCCCACTCCTGAAACTGGGGATGTGAAATATGCTCCCCCCGAGACGTACGCATGTAACGCGTGCAGCTTCCTCAACAGCAACCAGATTTTTTTGAGCCTTTGCTGCACACTAACACAGCGTACGTGCGACGTTTAGCATGAAGAAAAAGCTTTTTTTTTTCCTATGTAAAAAGATACACCACAAAGAAATTATTTATTAGGTTTACACTGATAATTCCATCTGGAAATGACAGAATTTTTTAAGTTTGTGCATAGAAAACCCTATTTCAGGACTGCGCTATATATACACCAAAGTAAGGTGTGGTGTTTGCCTATACAGCCCCAACAGCAGCGCGTGCATTAGCGCCGGAGCTGCGTGCCCACGCTACGCAGAAAGCTGGTTCACGGAGCTACGCTCTTCTCATTTTCATAGAACTTAAAATATCAGCTAATGCACTTAAAGATAATGAAATATATTTCACAATAATGCACCACAAAGCATATATATTAAATTACTCATCAGCTAATTCCACAGAGAGAAGAAAATAGTTTACATGTTTAACTTTTCTAAATATCCTTGGTTGAGGGCAGGCAAAAAAGGAATTTTAAGGTGGTTGATTTATATCTGCAACAGCATTTCTAAGATTGCTACAATTTCTTTACAGAAATATCACATGATGTTGATGATGAGGCTGATACTAAAATAACATTATGAGTAAATAAAATGGGCTAATTTTATCAATATTTTTATCAGTTTAAACATAGTGTTTTCTAAATACATTGCCAAGAGTACACGTAATAAGAAACAAACAAAAACCAATATACTGGGAATGAGTAACCTTCTCTTACGGGTCCAAAGGACGTTTATCCTATTCTTATGGCAGAATTTTAGGTGTGTTATTTACTACTTCACCCAGGGAATTAAATCTATAAAAGCATTTCCATATTCAGCACCATTTAATACAAAAATACAAAATTAAATAAAAAAGTAATCTGCACCCCGCCAGCCCCGTTTCATTTTCTCTCCGGTGGGCACCACGGGACCCGAGCCCTTCCCCTGCCTGCGCTCGGCTGCTGCAGATGCTGCCGCAGATTGGAGAGCTTGGACTGAGATTGCCCTCCGAGCCACAGCACGGCATGGGGAAGCCCAGCCAGGCAGAGGCAGGCAGAGACCCCCGGGCTGGGCTTCCCCGTCCCGCACGGGCTTTTCTGGGGAGGCGGGGCGCAAACCCACCAAAGAAAAAAGTTGCTGTTGTGGCAGGAGAAGGACGAGGGAAGTCGTAGCATCCCCAACAGCCATGCCCACACTTCGCTCCTAATCTCCTTCCCCTTCGGTCAGCCGCGCCTCTGACTGCTCGCAGCCCCTCGCCACGGAGGCGGTCACGTCCCACTAACGCTTTGCTTATGGAGCACTACGAGACCCTCGCTGACAAACAACGCTCCCTTGGCGTTATTTATATTTTGGTATCGTTACTATTACGTTAGAAAGTTATAACCACTTGCACTTCTCACCCTCCATTGACCGTTGATCAAAGCTTGCCTTTTTTGCAAATCTACCCCCTCTCCAGCACGCACCCCACCACCTTCCCAGCCGCAGGCGATGCGGGACCGCGGGCCGTCGCCGGCCACAGTCGTGGGAAGGGAAGGTGGGTTAGAGCGGCCAGGTTTACGAGCCAAAGCCGAGACCAACACCTCCTCCAGGAGCAGGAGGAAGAAGATCCTAAGGCAGTATTACATTTTTACAGATTTATATGGGGTTTGAAGCCAAGTCCCAAGACTGGCAGAACACAGAGAGGGAATTATTTTCTTCTTATTAAAAGAATGAAAAGATCCAACATTGATTTTGTCCTTCATCACCACACAAAAAACCTCCCAGCTACTGAGAGGATGACGGTATAGATTATCACAACACCGTAAATCAAAGTGAATGTATTTATTAGGGTGACTCTCTTTGTTGTACACGTGTGTGCTGTTTGTTGGCCCATACTGTTATTATTTTAATTTATGGTTTGCTTTTTCAACTCTTTCCTCCCCCTCACAAGACTGGAGCCTGTCCACAAGTTTTACTCACGCCAGTTAAAATCAGCATAATGAAATGTCACGGCCAGATCCCATCGCCCCACAAGGACATCGGGGCAGCGCCGTCTCTGGGACGCGCCTGCAGAGTCCTGCGAAACTCCGCTGCGACGGGGAGCGCTGCTGGGGGGCTTCGCGCACAGCGGCGGGCGGGAGGGGGTGACGGGGGACCCTAACGAAACCAGCAGAGCACGGGAAGGGAGCCTTCCTTAGCTGCTTAACAGGTCTAGCTATAATTAAGTGCAATAATTTTAAGCAATTTGCAAATCCCACCTCATCTCTCATTCTGTTATAATCACGATCTCATTATTAATAAAGCGTATTTCTGTAGAGTCGGTGTTACACCAGGCTGCTGCAATGCGGGAAGAGAGGAGCAAGGGGCTGCACAGAGGAATTCGCCTCAACTCTCCATCTGCCCCGGCTTAATTTAAACCAGACTTGACGACCTCATCTGTGGCAGCTAATGACAGCACCCACTCCGGGGAATTGCCAGGCACAGAGATCCAGTTCTAGGCATGCAAATTCATGACTTGGGTGCTCAGAAAGCATGACATTTCCCCCCCAAAGTACCCACTTCGGGGTTCTCCGTTTGCTCTCTAGTTTCTGAACTTTGGGAGTTATTTGTTTTAATCTTCTCTTTGAAACCATGATGTTTTGGGTGTGTTTTTTTTTTTTTTTTTTTTTTTTTCCCAAAGCCTCACTGTAGAACCACAGGAGCGGACACAGCAGAGCCTGAGCCACGTACGAGCCACGGCGGCGCAGCAGAAGGGCTGGACGGGAAGACGGACCCTGTCCCTTCCCACTTAAGTGATCTAAAGACCATGCAACTGTAAGATACCAGGCAAATCTGCCATACGAGTCTCATTTAATAACCCAGCTGTGCAACACATTGTATTAAATACAAACACAAAATATTTGCTATAACACCTGTGTTTAAGCAGTGCAGTACTAAACAATGAGATTAACTTGGGGCCGAGTCTGTCGGCCCAGCCACGACCACTTACAGCTCCTCCGAGAAACACCACGCACGAGACACGGCAGCAGCGTGCCGGGGTGACAGCCTGGGCCGCCGCGGGAGAGGAAGGCGAGCGGCACTCCAAGATCATTTCTGGCCCTCCCACAATACTAACCTCAGGGGAGCTGAACACAAGGAAGGTAAACTGCGGGGACCGTCACCAGTGACCGAAACCCACCCCGACTTCTTAGATTTTTATTTTCTGAAGTCCTGCATCGTGCATCAGCTGTGAACCCAATACAGCCTCCGCAAAACCCCGTCAGGAAACGAAGGGCTACGAGCAGCACTGGTTCCCTTTGCACTGAAGTAATGTTCTCTCGGTTTGCTGTCCTCTGCCTTTTCCATGAGAGAAGAAAAGGAGACAAACTAGGGAACAGGAGTCTGCAACCCTGGTGTGAGCTAATTTAATCTGAAAAATCAAATACCTCTCTGATAAGGGAGAGCCCTTGACACATGGCTAAAACCAAAGGAACGATTCAGCACCTACTTTGGGAGCAGGGAAACGCAATAGTAAAGAAGTGACATTGGAAAAGAGTATTTTTTTTTTTTTAGCTAACATTTGTTCTTCTGTGGGTGAGCCAGCCATCGTGCTCCCACAGCAGCGCGCATCAGCACGAACATTTTCTGGTCGCGCGTTTCATAAAAGGTGTTTGAGCAGCAGCAGCGAAGCCGGCACACGGAGGTCCCCCCATCCCAGGGAGGGGAGCGGGACGCCAGCGCCGGATCCAGCCTCGCGCCTCTCCGCGCATCGCAACCGTGCAACGTTTTCTCGTGTGTGAAACCACAGCTGGCTTCCAAGGAGCACTGGCTCGCTTTGTGATGAGCATCCTTCTCCAAAGCCAAGCAGAGCAGCACCCGCATCTGCTCCTTCCTCCCCACCCCTTCTCAACCCTCGCTCCTGTATCTCCCCCCAAGACCCCCAGCACGTCCGACCCTCGCACCCTCTGGCTTCGGCACTGCCTCCTCTGCCCCCCTGCTATTACTGTCCAGCTCCACTCCTGCCTCCCGCTGTCCATTTAAATACTATTTCTCTTCCCTTCTCCCTCACACTGATTTGGCATCAGAGCTGGGAACAAGAAGATCACAGGAAAGTGCCCGAGCTCCCCATGCTGATGCCCGGGCAAACCGCTGCTCCGGCCGCTCCAAGGCAACTACAGGACAGCTTTGCTCGGCCGCTGCCAGCCAGAGCAAACCCGCTGAAGGCGGAGGCTGCAGAGCCTCGGCCAGGCTTTAAAATCCAGTTGAGTTTGCGACAATTTTCCCCGAGATGACAGGAGACATGAGCTGACAGCAGACAGGAGAGCCCAGCCACGGGGCAGCCAAACAGGGGAGAGACCGAGGCTTGGCGAGATGAGATGTGCACGGGAAGATGCAGTTTCATCGGCTTTGGACTGGCGAGATGCGACCGCAGCACTACTGTTCCAGAAACGAGCTAAGGAATCCTGAGCGAGACAGCGCAATGAGAAACATCTGCTCAGCGCACCCTCCTGCTAGAAACGTCAACAAAATAGTTGATTCTACCAAGGCTGTTACTTAATGTATTTGGAATATCCTTACAGAAACCAGTATAACAGGCCTTTTTTTAAACAATTGCCTCAGTTTTGGCTACTATGTGGGAAAGGATTTTGCAGGAAGAATCCACAGAAAAGCAATAAAAGTGTACAAAAATGAGTAAAGAAACTTTTATGTAAGTGGGCTTTTAAAGATTACAAGTACATGTCTGGACGAAAAAGTGGAGGAGGCAGGGAAATCAAGAGATCCTATTCATCATCTTTTAATACCAAACATAGACTGCTCTGCAACTGTCTTAAAAAGGTAAATGGAAATAACAGCACTGAGTATAAAAGTAATTTTTGGAAAACACGCAAGATGTTGTCATTTTTATTTCAACGACAACATACTCTTTAAGCAGGTTTTTTATTATTACTAAAACCCATCTGCTGAATTAGGTGCTAAAGGATTCTAACGGACACAAGCTTCCCGCGGGGGAGCACAGTCCTGCCGAGGGATGGTGCGCAGGCCCACCGAGAACAAACGGGCGACCCCGACCAGGCAGCATGGAGCGGGGCAGGACAGAAGCCAAAGCCGGCAGCGCTACACCCACGCGGCTCTGCAGAAACCATGCTGGTTTGGGACGTGCGCACAGCAGTATTTACATCCCGCTCCCTCGCATCACCTCCTCACCAAACCCACGACACCTGCAGCCACCCCCAAACCCACCACACCTGCAGCCACCCCCAAACCCACCACACCTGCAGCCACCCCCAAACCCACCACACCTGCAGCCACCCCCAAACCCACCACACCTGCAGCCACCCCCATTTCCAGCCACTTGAGATCACATTTCCATAACACCATCTCTGACCAAGTCTCCTTGTTCACTCGGTCCTTCCCCAAGGAGTAATAACCCATTGCCATTCCACTGCACCGGTGTTCCCACCACATTTCCATAATACCACACAGGTACCAGTTATGCCCATTAATGAGAATTCACAATTCTCCTGGTCTGTTATTCACCTCCTCACACTCATACAGAGGCAATTAAAGGATCCCTTTTTTTGCTGCCTGGCACTGCTTGATTCTGGCCTCAGCACCTTCCTGTTGCACTAACTAAATACCGATCCGGTTTCCCTCTTCATCAAGCACTTACGAAGCGGGTCAGTGTTATTAGGAGAGGCCAGCTGAGGCACGTGGGAAGATTAAGCGTGTCTTATAGGAGTGCACAGGGAAATACACGTAGCTGTGAGAACTGAGTTCAGGAGTTCCTGGCTCTGACCAGGTTTCAAACTTTTCTAATTTAGACACTGGAGATTGCACCAACTTGACTTCAGTGCCAGTTCACGTGAGCTGACAGATTTGCCCCATCCCTGCGCTCCACAGCTACACTGAATGCAACACTGAATAAAGAGGGACCTGTGTGCGAATACAAAAAGAGCATCTTTGAGGAAGGGAGAATTCTCTCAAAATAGCAGATTCAAAATAGAACTGAAAGAACAATGCAGAGAAGAAAAATGCACAGCTTCATTTCTAGTATAACCGAGTTTACTTTGTTGCTGGTTTTGTCTTCGGTTGTTTTGTTGGTTTTTTTTTTTTTCTCTCCAAAATGAAGAGGAGAGATCAAACGTTTGAATTTGCGGAGCTCCTCCGCCTGCCTGGTGGCAGCGTGTGCCTCCACCCGCAGCGGGCTCTCTCCTGTAGCTGCTAATCCACTCGGATGCTCAACAGCAGAGCCTTGAGTTTTCACGGATTTATGCCCTACGCTGCACACAGTTCCATCTGTTTCACGGTTATTGTTCTCACCGAGTCTACTTCATCATTTAAATTATTAACAGCAGAATTACACTGACTGAGCTCTCCTGGAATAGGTGGCTTTAAAGTACAAAGGCTTGTATTGTAATGTATTGATACACATTGACTGGAACAGATAAATCGGGAGAAATTTAGATTTAAGGGCCATTGCTTCATTTCAGTGCTGGTTGGGTTTTTTTGGTGTAAGAATAACAGGAGAAAAAGCTGGAAAAGCTCCTTCAGATGGTCACCTGCAGATTGTCACTCACGTTCAAGTACCTTCATGTAATCAGCAGCCTGAAGCTGCCCGATTGATGCGCCACATAAGAGCACGCACCATCTGCGATGCTTCTTGGAGCCAGCCCAGCACCGGTCCGCGCGCCGCGGCAGGGCTGGTGCCCCCGCGACCCAGGAGCGGCACAGCTCGTGCAGCGAAACTCAGCGAGCCAATCTCCCGTGAAGCTCGGTGGGACAGAGCCTCTGCAGCCGAGACACAGGTTCTTCCACCAAACACGACAATGTTTGCAGAGTACGGACCTTGTACAACCACGTGCAGCAAAGGTGTAAATTATACACTGGTGTAAACCAAACCCCTGCTGAGAAAAACGCAGTGACCCCGGCGGGTGGAGGAGGAAAAGCAGGACAGGAGCATCAAGAAACTTCTTGGTTCTAGTTCACTGATTTCTTCTCTGGCATCTTCTCATTAGGAAGACAAAATAGTTTCCCACCAGCCTGTTACACCCTTATTGCTGTCATTAACTATTCAGAACAGAAAAATCAACTTTCATAATTGCATGAAGTCTCAGTATATCACAAAATCCCAAGCAAAATTCATCTCTCTCCTTTGACTGTATTTTTTTAAAACGACACATGAGGAACAGTGATTGTGAAAAGTCACTTATGTTAAAAAAGCCAACAAAACCCCACCTGTTGCCTGCGACAGCCCTTCTGGCCACCAGATACCGCAGTCAGAGGCGACTCCAAAGTGATCTCAGACTCAACGATATTCATTAATAACAGACTAGACAGTGCCCATGTTCGGACTATGCATATGGTTTGAATACAGGGAATTTGCTTTTCCCATGCACTGCATTACATATTTAGACTGAAATAAAAGCTTTTTTTTTTCTCCCCACTTCTTCTAGGGTAATTGACAGATGGATCTGATTCAGAAAAAAGTAATCAATGCATTCAAATAGTTTCTACCCATACTGCTTTGCCTAGGCTTCAAATATTTTATTACACAAGGTTCTATGTATATTTTTTTTTAAATTAAAGTTTACGCAGCTTTTCATGTGAGCTTTTCTTTTAAAAAAATTCTAGCCTTCTGAAGCAACAGTTTCTCTGCAATCAAGTCAAAAATCCAAAATAGCTTTCGCTGTACTAATAATGAAAGTCTTATGGGCAAAGACAAGTTCCTTTCAAGTAAAAATAAAGCGTATCTTCATTACATCACATATCCAAAACCATAATACTCAGCTGGTCACCCAGACAGGAGCTGCCCGAGTTAAAAGTTGGTCCAAGGCAGGTTTTCATAGCCACCAGGCACGAGTGGCATCTGAGCACACACCTTCCATTTCTGAGAGTAACACTGAAAACAACACTAGCAAAAAAAAAGAAGCTTCCTACTCACATGGTGGGGAGGAGACGGCAATACAGCAGTTTTAGGGGGACGTAGCGACAGCGTTTGCCAAGATACGCTCTTTCTAGTACAAGGCTCAGGAAATCTCAAGTCACAGCCGCCATCGTGGCTACACACAAATCTACCAAAGGTTCCTGAAGACACCGACTGCTTGTAAAGCAGCACTTCCAACACTACAGACCACGGGTCCCAGAGACAGCCTGGCCAAGACCAGAAAACTTCAGCAAAACCTTCACTGCTGAAATGGCGCACGTTGCACGAGGTCATTTCATTAGAGACACGTGGAATTAAAGTGATCCTTTGATTCCGACAACCTCAGAGAAGCTTAACCAGGTAACAGCAGATGGAAACCCAAACATACCTTGCTCCTATCAGAGCAGCTCCTTCTCCCTGCAGTTCCAGTACCAGTCATGCTAAGCAGGCTCAGCTGCTCTACCCTTACATATATTCACCCCCTCCTACCCATAAGACACCTCTGATAAATTGCCTGATGCCCTACTCCTGTGTAGTATCTGGAATCGTTGATCCCATCAACTAGTTGTGCTCCAACAGCTGATGCTTGTATCGTCGGCCAGCAGGCAGGCAGAAGAGCTAGGTGTAGGCTGCTGTCCTCACCCCAGAAGCAGGCCTTTGCTCTAACAGACCTCCTAGAAGCAGCAGCAATAAGACTAGAGGAATCCCTACATCCCAGAAGTGCAGAATCCAAAATGAGCTCCTTTATGCATTGTGCACCAGAGAAACTTAAAGCGTGATTCTTCTTTACTTCCTGAAAAATAGCTAGCTATTCTTGTCTTTACCACTTTTCTCTTTCTTCACCGTTCATAATTAGACATCTTACATCAATGGCCAACCCTCAGCTCTCAGAAGATCTAGCAGAGAGTGGGCTGCTCGCTGCGTCACGGAGCTGCAGCTGAATAAAGCATTCTTCCTCCTCAAGTCTGTACAAGTCCTAATGACGCTTCCAATTGGAAATAGCTAGATTTTCTCCTCGGAATAAATCAACCCACAGAAAACTTGCTGCAAAGGATTAATTACGGAATCACAGAGCTGAGGTTGGAAGGCACATCTGTAGATCATCTAGTCCAACCCCCCTGCTCAAGCAGGGTCACCCAGCGCAGGGGGTCCAGGACCATGTCCAGCTGAGTATCTCCAAGGATGGAGACTCCACAGTCTCTCTGGGCAACCTGTGCCAGTGCCTGACCGCCCTTACAGTGAAAAAGATTTTTCATGTGTTTAAGTGGAATTGCCTATAATATTTCAGGTTGTGTCCATTGCCTGACATTCAAGGGCTCACCAAGAAGACAGAAGGCACATGTGTGCTTACGCAGATCTTACCGCTTTCGTGGGGTGAGCTCTCCCTTACAGGCAGACGTGCTCCTGGGTTTGCTTAAATTTAGGGTTAATTGTGAAGAGCTGAATTTGAACAATTCATTTATGTTAATGTATTCTGCTCAGGGGTGCAGAGGCTGTTTTGTACACGCATTTTTTGTTCAAATGAGCATCTCCACACAATTCTTCCTCAAACGTGGTTATTGTATGGAGAAGGTTCTGGAGAAGTTTTAATGGTTGGAGTCGATGATCTTAAGGATCCTTTCCAACCTTAACGACTCAATGATTCTATGTTGGTAAGCAGTCACGCAAATGCTGGCTGGGCGTCCTAGCAGCGTTGTCACGAGGGCTACAGCGAGCAGCGAGAACTCGCCGTGAAAAATATTTCAAAGTTTATATGTACACTGTTGTCTTTTATACCAATTTTTTCCAACAATACCTATAATCAGAGGGGTGATAATTAGTGATAATTAGTTCATGCACTCTAATCTAGTTAATGTTCCCTGTACTCCCCGTGACTTTACTGTAAGCTAGCAACAAAAGCTGTGCCTGAGACGCGGAGGGGAAGTCACTCAAATGGGCTGCCACGTCCACCTCCCTCCTCCTTGCGGGGCTCTTCCAGCCGGGAGCAAGCACAGTATCACAACATAAAGCATCAGACGTGCTCTGGAAACCCTTTGCCCAGCTGCTCATTAGTACTGCATTAGTCTGTAAACTCAAGCGCAAAACGCCTAGTTCAAGTTGCTCTTTCTTGATGTACTTGAAAGGTCCTGTGAATTTATGGCAGGATAATGCGGAGCACAGCACCTATTTATGAGTTGATCATTTGTACAAAACCCCCCTCAAAGCACCGAAGGTTACCATTCGACCAAGAGCTGCACTTAGCTGCTCAGAGGGCAAGAAAGCCAAGTATATGAAAGTTAAAAGCATTAATAAAAGTGTGACTTATAAATTACTTCATCTTTGTCACCCTTTTTGAAATGGGGTGAGAGAGGCCAGGGTAAATTTATTTTTTAAGTGCTTTCTGAGACCTGCAAGGGTCAGCCCTGAAATGCTGTACTCTGTAAATCATTCCATGCGTATCTGATAGATGCAAGTGCATCATAACATTAACAAATATTGATTTGTTTATCATTTGCAACTGTTTATAGCTAAACAGCAGACTTCATAACATTTGTAGGGAGAAGAAACTTTAATCTGTGAGAACGCAGAAGAGAAGCTGCCTCGGCCGCAGGAGAAAAGAGCAACCGATGTTATGCTGTCACCCAACTGCCGGCTCAGTGTACATGTTACAGCCATATTATGAAACCAGTTATTTCACAAAATGACTAAAATTTTCAGGCGTTTCATGAAACAACTTGTATTGCTGCTAAGAACCACAGCAAAACCTTGCATTATGGGTGCTCGGTTGAATCACGGCCACGAGGAGTCGAAAGCAGAGCCTGCAGCGGGTAACCATCGCGCAGTTGTAAATGCTGCAGCACAAAACTTTGGCCGGAGAACCAAGGATGGGTGCTCTTCCCTGCCCTGGGCAGCCTCCCTGTCCTGGCACAGCTCACCTCTCCTGCGCCATGCGGCGCCCAGCACCGGCGCTGGGCACCGCCGCCCTTCCCGGACCGCCGCTGGGCATGCACTGGCTGGAGCCGTGCCCCCCAAACCTGCCCTCCACGACGGGTGGATGCTAATGACCTGAGTGGGTCCACACCACCCACACCTCTAGTGCCAAGGCAAATACCGGTCCTGTGACATCACTCTGCGATATCACTCTGTGACATCATGCAATCCGGAACGAAACACGAGATGGCTGGCAGTTGTATGTACACACGTATACCTACATCTCTCTCCCTACGTCTGTCTTAGTCAAGAGTGTCCAACAGCCATCTATAGGCACTTTGCGTAACGCTGCCCTATGGTTTCCATCCATTTCATCCAGTTACCAAAATCAGTCATTTCACAAAACGACTGGAGACAGAAACCAATCTGTGAAACATCTTATATAAAAGCCCCAGCAGATGTAACAAGGACACACATTTTACAATACCTCTTGCCTGCTAACACCGATCAGGGCCACCAAGATATCTGACCCCAGTTTTCTGGCCAAAATCGACGACACAGGTACGAGACTTAGCCCTCGGAGCCCTCCGGGGTGTCTGGCGGGCACGGAGCATCGCGATCGTCACCAGCACGCCACCGACTACCGGAGCCCAGGAGCTGACCTTACGTCATCGCACCGTGCGAGGTTACAGACCTAACAAAATATGGCGACATCAACTGGTCTCTATTTTCCTTAGTTTAATATTATACAGCAGGTTGTAAATGGAGGGAAGACACCTGGAGCAACAGGAGCAGGTTTGAAAAAACTACAGTAAAAAACTCATTAACCTAATGAGGGAGACAAACTAGCTGGCAAATCTCTTCCTGATGCTTTAAATCATTAGATATTAGGGTAAAAACCAAACTTTTTCATTAAGCAACTACAATAAAAACTGGGTTGTTTTCTCTCCCCACCTTCTTTTTTTAAATAGCACGAGTCTTTGCTTTTATTTATTTTTGGAACTTGACAGGCTCAATAACCAATTTCTATGCAGAACCACCCACCATACACATCTCAGAAAGCTAATGAAGTATAATAAAATTGCCCCAGGAGACATGAATATGGAGACAGGCACAAACTTTTCAGGAGAATACTAACTGTGATTTCTTCAGGTGGGAAAGTAAAATGATGTAAGATAAATGAAAACAAAATCAAATAAACACCACCCATCAGTAGCGAAACTCAGTTTGCAAAGGACGGGCACCTCCTCTCCTGTGCAGCAGTCAGCAGCAGCTTCTACTATGGGTTAAAAAAAACTTCTCGGCTTCCCATATAGGAAAAAAGATGAAGAGTAACAATACCAGATTAAATGGTACTGCACCAAACAGCAACCAGCAGCCTGTAACATGCGTGGAAAGAAAAATACCCGTTCAGGTAAAGGGCGTGAGCGCAGCATCTCTTATCCCGAGGGTTCCCCGAGTGCTTTTTGGGGGCCCCATTCCCACTGATGGGGAGATTTTTCTCCTGGCTGAGTATCACACCGTGGTACTTTCCATCACAAAATGCTGGAGAGCGGGTCTCTCAAACAGAAGGGTTTGAGAACAACGTTGTCCTCTCAGGATAACAAACTCTATTAAGTTGAAACTCATGGAGATTTCAGTGTGCACACACCCTCACTCGCCAAAGCTTTAGGTAGCTCCAAAGTAAGTATTTGGTTCTTTCCCTGGGAGAAGGTTATGCTGTATTTGCAGTGGTACCTATTTGTAAATAAACACTGGTAAATTTGCTAAATCCAGGTGCTTTAGGAAGCTATTCCTCAAGTTTAGTGGAACTGAGCCCTCAAAACCTTAACCGCTCTTGTAGTAAAACAGCTAAATCAAGCACTTCTGAAACCCAGAGCAAAATCTGGCAGTGCCGTAACGCAAAAGTAGCATCGCCTCCCCGGTCCAGCTGGCGTCTCCGGTGAGAGCATCCACGGGCTTCCAAGGAGCAGAATCACATCCTCGTTTACATCTGAATAGAAAAGTTAGATCATATTGAGATGATCTAGCTCAAGCCCTATCTGCTCATGAAAAGACTGCATTCTTCTTGGGGAAAATGGCGGCACGGGCCCAAAAATATCCACTGCCGCGTCAGGCAACGAGTTGGAGGCTGCGCTGCCTTGTGACCGGCCACGGGCACCCTCGGGATTTGCACAGGGTGATTTACAGGCAGCACATTCAGAACCACGGGGTTCCAGGCTGGAAAGTGATAATGCTAGAACTGGCTTAATATCCCGGAATTACGGCACCATCGCTCGGTGTGTGTTTGTTCAGAAAAGCTGCTCCTCACTTAAACCCTTTGCTTCCCAGGGACGATCTGTACCTGCTATAAGCTCAGCACTTTGTTTTAGGCAGCCCCTGTTCGTTTTAAAGCTTCTCCTTCTCAACCCACACAAGACACGGTCACCATCAAAACACATTTACCAAACGGCTGCACGTGGAGCGGGCAGCACGAAGCGACGGCTCTGCGCCCCAGCTGAACCCCAGGCAAAGCCGAGATGAGCTTTTTCCTTGGAGGCAAAGGAATTATTAAGGGCCCAGCACGTGCTGGCGGTGAAGGGGTCGGGAGCAGGCACCGGCTCCAGCCGATGCCAGACCTGGGGCTGACGGAGCCGTGCGCGGCCGGGCAGGGTTCAGCCCGGCAGCCGCAGCACCGCTGCCGTGCACAGAGTATCGCTCCAGCACAGGAGAGAAAACTCAGCAAGACCCTCTCTTACCAATTACAGGTCGTCAATATTGACTATCTGAGGGATTTCCATGCTCAGGAAGCAAATTAGAAACTCAATACCTGAACTATTCCTAAATGCAGTTATCAACTTCAGAGTTTTATCTCATAAAACCAATTCAGCTTAGAGTTTAATTCTATTAAATTAGGGCTTAGAAATAAGATTTGCTCTGAGAATGAATGCATCATTAGTTTTAAAATGCAATATACTGAAACCCAAAATGTGCAGCATTACAGTTTGAAGAATAAATGAGTAGAGATGGCACCCAAATGTACTTCTCCCTAAATATATTTACCAGCCTTGGAAAAATCCGTCGGCTCATTAGGACAGCAAGTCTTTCGGTGTGCGGGACGTCCCCCTTCTTTAGGGAATGATAATCCTCTTGTGTCTCTCCTTGGCACAAGTTTTTCCTTTGTTCTTAAAACCTTCTTATTTCAGCAGCTGACAGAGAAAAAAGAATCAGCATCCTCTTTCTTAATAAAAATGCCACAATGAGATCCTGTCGGGCTTGTGCCAGGCATGTCAAAGGAGCAGGGACTAATACAGGAAACCTCAAGAACTCCCCGTTTTGTGCAAGTTACAGTCTGTGGAAGAGTCACGTAGGGCTGTTTTTTTAAATCAGGCTT
The DNA here is from genome assembly GCF_965183815.1 of Platalea leucorodia. NCBI lineage: Eukaryota > Metazoa > Chordata > Aves > Pelecaniformes > Threskiornithidae > Platalea > Platalea leucorodia. Next base: position 56,763,047 of record NC_138830.1, on the reverse strand, counting down.
CCAATACATGAAAAGCACCCTTCCATGGGGTGCATGTAATCTCTGAATAGGGCCCTTAGTTTCCTGTGGTATTGTATTAAAACTGATGTTTGATACAATAATGCAGGGATAGAATATGCTCAGAAGAGGACAAGGTAGCCCAACAGCGTCTGTCCCCTTGCATTACAAACCGCTGCGTGCTCTTTCATGCTGTACTGGCCAAGCCGACGCAAGTCCGAGGCATACCTGCAGTATTAGGATTGCGGGATCGACAGTGAGGGGAAAAGAGAAGGGAAAAGGCAAACGCCGCACCAAAGACGCTACAAGTCTTAACCAGAAATAAGATATTCTGGGGGTACATGTTTCACCGTCCTTTTTATTCCAGATGTGGTATTTCAGATGGTCCAATGAAAACAGCGGGCTCCTCTTCAGGCCTGGCCGCATACTTTGCATTTAAAAAAGCTCCTTTTTCCGAAGAGAATAACGCTGTCTCCAAACGGTGTTGCAGAGTAAGCGAGCAAACTGTGTGGTGCTGCTACAGCATCACAAAATAATTGGTCGTCCGTTGCGTCTCACGCCAAAAGGCTAGGTTAAAGCTTTTAAAGATGTATTACAATGTGTGTTAATTTGCTATTTTTACTCAAGTAGACTATAACAGTTTTGTTCTTATTAGAAGTACAAAAATAAAACCAACTCAAATGATCTAATTATAATTTTTGGTAGCAGAAGAGTCATATGGAACAACACAATTGACTCTAGAGAGCCTAAAATACTTACAGTAAGTATTTTAATGTAAAATTCATTTGAAAATACATGCAAAGCTGTGAAAGTAAAGCGAAAAGGATAACATTCTGTATGTCCATCTCATTAGTTACACAGCGGCTCTGTGGGGTGTTGCCCGCACCATCGCCCCCCCTTCAATCAGCATCTGATTTTACAATATAGAGCGAATTCTCATGTTCAAAAATTAGCCAGAGAAGTACAACATGGTCAGATGTTTGTGTTTTGCCATATGATTTTCCTCTTCCTTAATTTTTAAATTATATTTAGATCAAAACAGTCCTTGTATTTTACATGAATAAAAGTCTCAACCTTTCCCTTTCATACTCCATCTTCAAAAGCAGCAAGCAGTTGTCCTGTGTGCCGGGCAACGCACTACAAAATACTGTATAGTTTTGCTCCAATTCATCTTTGCTTTTACTTGGTTTTCATTGAGTAGAATGACTTTATCTGTTCCAAACAGTGAAACAGAGCGGCTCAGCCGAGATGCTACGGGGCTGCTGACATTTGGAATACTATTTTCAGTCCTATTTTACATATGCTTTCAAAATTTAGCTTATGAAAAATAAAAATCAGTGAGAAGATGGGCTTATCGGTGTCTCTGGCAATGCAGATGACCTACTTTCAGCCATAAAGAAGGGGAAAATTGCATGGCTGTTGGCAGCAAAGTTAAAGGACAGAGGCAACGCCAACACCTGTGCAAGAGCCCCGGGAAGAACCGTCCAAGCGGGAGGAGGGCTGGCGAGAGGTCGTGTCGACCCAGCGCCTGCGCCACGCCGCCTCGCCGCCGGGGCTGGCCACCGGACGAGCTGCGTGCAGATCCCCAGGAAAAATCCTGCCATCATCTTTTTTCCTGACTACTTGTAACATGCAGAAATCCAGCTGGGAAACAAAATGGTTTAATAAGTGTAGCCGAGGAGTGAATATTACCTTACGCGTCTTTTCATGATGCACTTCACAAAAACCCAGAGTGAGAGAAAAGAAAACGGGACACACACACACACACACAACCCCAAAATTGTTCAAAAAAGGAGCTGACTCTTTGAGAAGAAAACTAGTTAGAATGAATAAAGGCACTACCTAAGAAGAGAGATTAAAGGAAAAACAAAAAAAAAGCTCTTAAGGTTATTAAAAATGACTGTGTTTGCGGATAAAGCAACAACTATAAACTTCGCATTGATACTTTGTATTTTGTGTGGCTCCTTCTGCCCATAAACAAATTGTAAAAGATGGCAACAGCTAATTTAAAAAATAAAAAGCGAAGTGTTGCGGCAGAGTCTAAATTGAGTCTGACAGTCAAGGTCACATAACTTTTCACTTTTATTTAAAGACATTGTCTTGATTACTGAAAAATATTGCAAGATATATCCACACAAATCTAGAGTCCGGACAGCCAGCCTTTGAGGACTGTATCGATGGCTTCTGCTCCATTGCTTTAAAAGGAACAAGAGCAATAATTTTTTAAATTGCCAAATGTTGTGTAATTATCAAATTATAGAAAATTGTCAGAAATCATCAATATAATTTTTTGAGTTATGTTTTCAGTGTAAGCAATATGTCCTAACCAGTCCTGTTATGCCTAAATAAATTTAAATTATTTCTGGAAATTTTAAAAAATGTTTGCTGCTTTAGTTCACATAAATGCAAAAGCTTTCATTATATACCTTTGATTTATTTTAGTTGTATTTATATTGTTCTAGTCCTAGTCCTTTTACTGCAAAGTCTGAGAAAAAATGTTAAATCTAGTTCTAAAATGCATTATCTGTAAAGAAGCTGAGTCGAGCCTGCCATACGCGTTTCTAGCACTGAAGGATCAGACGAAGCGCACAAGATCTCACGTCTAACGCAACTGTTCTCGTGGGCCCATTAGAGTCTTCCTAGGTGGATCTCACTTATATCTGTGTTTAAAAGAAAAAAATACAGATTCCAAAGAGAACGGGAGCCTATTTGATGTTCAGCCTCTATTGTCTCCCGGGCAGACCTGAATGAAAGCTGGGAATTAAACAGCCTTTGAATCTAGCATTCGTGGTGATCATTGCAAGCGATATAAAATGAAACAACCCGGTTCCCGCTCCCAGGCTTTCAGAGCCAGCTGCCACGTTTCCCCGCATTCATACACTTTCAAAGTTTATAAAATTATGATACAATTTTGTCACAGAATTTTTATAAATTAAAGGCAATAATCAGCCATTTCCTTTTCCTTTGTGAAAATTCCTTTCCAGGACCCGCAGCTTTCCTGGTTTCTCCCTTACTGCAGTGCACAGGCACCTTCAAATATTCACATCTGCCCTGGTCTTTGAGAAGTTACTTCTGGAGTCACCAAAGTATGCTTTAATTAGGAAACAAATACGAGGTCACCAATATTTTAACCATACATAAATGCTACCCGTGAAATAAGGGCAGTTGAAACCCACAGGAGGCTGGGCACCCCTCCTGGGGAGCAGGGGCATCCCCGGCTGCCGCAGCACTAGCCCCATCTCGGGGGGCTTCTGCGCGAGGCGGCGGCGGCCGGCGGCGTCTGCCTCCCATCGCCCGCTTCCCATCGCCCGCAGCCCGCGGACGACGGCTGCCCAAGGCGGGAGGAGGAAGCGTTGGCTTCCCCATACTACAACCAAGAAACCAAAGTACGAAGACACAAAAAAAGCTTTTTCAAGCACCGGTAACCTGAAGTGGACTTCGACCAGCTGATTATTAAGCCAAGAGCTTTAATACAGACTTCTCCATCAGCACAACCTGTGGGTCCTCACCATACTTCCTCACCATTAGCTTAATTCAAGGCTGTAACCATCCCCGTCCACCGCGTCCCCATGCGGTCCTGCGCAAATCACTTGGCCTCAGTGCCCTGCTTACACGAGGGGGAAAATAGTCTGAGTCCTAAAGGTAGGGGAGGATTAGCCATGGAACGGCTGAGAACTCTGGGATCCTCAGGGGACAGATGCTAGAGAAGTGCGAAATATCACTATCATCAATCTGTTTCGTGTCTCCCGTACGATCTGTATTTGGAACCCACTTTTTATCCTTTCCCATGATTTTTGCAATCACCTACATACAATTTTCCTGAGATAAAATTCGTACCTTATATAAATTATGAACATGGGTTTAGTTTTTAAAATTACTCCAATATATTAATCCTTAACAGAAGTAGCGTTATTCCCAATTATAGTTGTTATCCTTATTACTAAAAAGTAAACATCATTTCGAAGGCATGGGAAGCAAATATCCTGCAAACACTGGTGCTGCACGTCCTCCTCTTTCAAACCGCCCTGGCATCATTTCTCTTGTCATTTGAAGTGGTACCCTTTGAGGAGGTGCCTTTAACGTTTTTTGTAACTGTATTTAGGTAGTGCTTTTTGGCATTCAAAAAGATTATTTTAAAACTGGATCATGAAAAAACCACTCAGGTAAAATAACATGTCATGCCAGGCTCATTATACTAAATATATTGCGCAGCCTTAGTATTTTAACTCTGCTATTTTTTGTACCAAGGTAGATCGACTCATTCTGACTCGGTGGCGTTTCCACATTAAGCTAAAACTAATTGCAACAAGTTTCAGAAGACAAATCCCTTGTAGATGGGGTAAGCGGCTTCGGAGCAGACGAAGAGAGGGAAGCGTGGAAGCGGGGGGAAGGCGGGTCGCCAGGCTCGCCGCCCCAGCCCGTCCCACCGCGCAGAGGGACCCCGGGAGGCGAAGGGCTCTGGGCCTGACCGCTCGCTCAGGTGTCCCCGTGCCTCCAGCCAGGCCCTGCCTTTCCAGGCGTTCGGGCAGGGATGCGCTCCCCGTCGCTGCAGGGGCCGTGCCCAGTCCCTCCTGGCCAGCGCCACGATCCCCCCGCGCCCTCTGCACGCCAGCCACAGCGCACCAGCACGCCGTCGCCTCGCACGCTCACCTACTCGGCTCAGAGGGAATGGGAAGAGCTTTCCCTATTCCTGCAGTTCACCTTTATCCCCCGCTAGGTCAGGGAATGCCTAAAATCCTGCGGAAATATTGCAAAAAGTGAGGTGAAGCCAATTAACCTGCTATGGCGACTGGTTTGTTTTTCAACGGCCACCTGAAACACAAGCCTGCGTACGTACGGCGTGAAACGGGGCGCAGGAGGTGACAGCCCCAGGGAACGCGGGAAAAGGGAGTGCGGGAGCAGCCCGGGAATGCAGGAGGCTCCCAGTGTCCCCGGCCCGGTGGGCACCGAGCGAGCGAGACGGCGCGGGGAGCCGCTGCCAACAAAGCACTGCCTGCAGCCAGCCCGCAGAGCCATCAGAGCGGGCGGCTCGCCGCCTTGTTCGGATGAAGGCAAGATGCATAAAGAGGAATGAAAGAGGAAAGGAGCAGAGTTATAAAAAGAAAAGGAGAAATCATAAATTAAAACAGAGACAAAAAGCTCTGCTGAAAATTTTTTTTCTGCGCAAAGCAATAGTGGGAAAAGCATTAAGCGTTACTCTGTTTCTTCATCTAATGACACAGAAAAAAGTCTTTTCTGCAAATAATTCAAGTAAACAATCTCCAGAAAGCATGAACAACAATACCAAATTTCTTGAAATTAGCCCAGCTCACAGAATCAGCAGGCTATTATTGCTGCTCGGAGGCCGCGTCTCCAAAACCGTGGATGAGGCAATTTGGGGGGGCGGGGGGGAAGGAGAAAAGGGCAGAAAAAACAGCCCCTTCTTTCTCCATTATCCTTTACCTGGAATTCAGCTCACTGTAAATTTCATTTCGAAAGGAAAAAAGCCTATGACAAACTCACCTCGGCTAAATATCGTTTACTGATTTATAACAAAGATCTGATCCACTTTAACTTGCTAAACACTTTGTCACTGTTTTATATGCACGACTTCCAAAGAAGGGAAAAATAAAGGGGAGATTTTTAGGTCAAATGATTAAGGAGAAAAGGGATTTAAACCAACAATTTTTTTAAAGTTCTAATTGTTTGCTTATTGACACCAATTTACATGGAGCCACTTAGTGAATAAAGGTTTTCACAGTACATGGCACTTCTTTATGTCAGTTTTTAGCCATCATGTCACAGCCTGGCTTGAAAAGAAGAAATGCTGAAAACTCGTAGGCCAGAAATGAACAGCCTATTAAGATCTGAAAAGCTGTCATCCCCACTGAAAAGACTTGCGTCAGCCACTGAGGATATATTTTAAACCGCCTGTCCGCAAGAAAACTTTAATAATGCAGCCTTGCTCTAATGTCTTGTGAGAGGAGAGGCAATTTTACTTCTTCTATTAACCCAACGTGATTACAATGGCTTATTTCATGGAATATTAAGTTCAAATTCTGCTCCCTGGGAGGACAATAAAAAAAAGAGTGTGCTTATGACATTGCCCGAAATAGCCACAAGGACCGCAACTCCTTGGTGCTTTTAATGCATCCAAGCAGTAATCCACCTTAATTTGCTAATGGTTAAGTAAATTAGCAACAAAATAATAAAATACAAAAAGGTATCAACACAGGAGTAAAACGCTTTCCTCTAAAAAATATTAAAATAGCAAAATGATGTTTTCATAAGGATTGCGGTGGCCTTTCAATCCTGTCCCTCCCCCAGCCACCCCCCCGCCAATGCAGGGGAAAAATAAACTCCTTGTGTCGGACGGGCTTTCGCCATGAGGCAATCATAAGCAAAGCGGTTTGTGCCGAGACCACAGCTGGGACGGCTTTGTGCAAATGGAACCGTTAATAACTGCCTGGGAGCGACAAACACTTTCAAAACTACCTGAACTGTCCCTGTACGGACACCGGGAAAACGGTTTCCCCAAAAACGGGGGTGCCCGGCCGGGGGCACGATCCTGCCGGCACCCGGCGCCTCCAGCCGGACCCTGTGCCCTGGGCTGGACCAAACGGTGCTGCCGATGCAGGAGCATCCCTGCCTGGCTGCGTCCCCACCCCTGGGCCCGAGCACCCACCCCTCCCTCCAGGCGCAAGTAACTCCAGCGATGCAAAGGAAGGTGGGCCACGTCCGCGGGGAGCCCCCCGAGCGCCCCGGGCCGGGGGCAAACGCGCGGCTCCGGCGGCTGGCCTGCCGGGGGCTCCTCTCCTCCGGCCCCCCAGGGAGGACCGGCAGGGATGCTCGTTCCCAGACCCGGGGGGCAGAAACCCGCCTTCTTCTTTAATGCACGTATACAGGCCTGATCCTGCGCTTAAAAATTAAAATCAGGTCGCTGGCATTAGTAATTTCGGTCTTGACAGGGTACAGAAATTACAAAGCAGCGAAGGCGGCTGCCCGGCCACCTGCTCCGCCAGCGCGTCCCGGGCAGCCACGCCGTAGCCACATCTCGCTTGGCGCCGGGCGCTGCAGCCCAGTTGCCCATCCAGCCGGGAAGGGAGGGGGACGTCCTCGGTGGCCAACGGCCGCCCAAAATGCCGGCAGGAGGAAAACTGGCCCAAACAAGGCCTTTTCTTTTCAAACTGATGCAGGATGCAGAGGAAAGCTCCTTTACCCATTCCTCCTTCTGGCACTGCCTTCCTACAACTTCTGCTTTTGTTTCTTGTTCCCCCCCCCAATATGGAAAAGGAAATAATTTTTTCAGTTAAAAAAATTAATGTATGCAAATAGCCAGTGCAATTATAAATAGCCACCATTAATTTCCTCTACCTAGTTCAACAATTCCAAAGCAAAAAGGTGAACTTAAATAAATACATTTAAAATCGCCTGCTGTGTAATAGTAAAGAGACTCCATAAAACTAGAGCAATATTTATTTCTTCTTTTCGTAACAGCTCCCTGTTTTATTAGGCCCGTGTTCCACAGCGATCTGATAAGAAGGAGCGAGGCTAAATGGCAAATGGCAAACATCCCAAATCGCAACCTGATGTATTTCCACAGCCCTGACCTTCAGATAAAAATCGTGCAGAAATCTGCAAACCCACCAAATATGCAGCACCACATGCTTCAAGCATTTTCAGACACAACAGTCGGGGGCAAAAAAAAAAAAAAAAGGCAATAAGGGCGTTGCTATTTAAAGCCTTTAGCCTTCCCCTCCTTAGAATTTAAGGATTATGCTCCTATACAGCACGTACGAGGGTGCATATAGACAGGCGCCATCAAACCGAAAGGTTTCTCACGCCCACAGAGGATGCTGTGGGTTTATAGCTGCCTATCTGCGAAAATCAGGGAAACACATTATATATAAAGAGTATATCCCACCGCTATATTATATGTATATTTAGGAAAATACTTCAAACAGCAAAAAATTTTGCACTGTGAAATTAGCTAAAATTATGACAACTGTAAGAAAAAAATTATACGGGCAAAATTTGGGTCTGGTGGAAGAATTCTTTGATGTCTGGATTCCAATTTAACCCCGACTGAGTTCTAAGAATCAAATGAACAAAGTATATCACACACCCCAAGTCTGCTTGTCAGTGCTAGTCATCATTTTGATTTTATTCTTTCCAGCCACATGTATTTACAAGACCCTGTTCTGACATTTCCTCCCTCCTCACTGGATGCGGCTAGTTGCCAAACACATTTGCGACACAGTCCAACTCTGTATTTATTTATTCATTAAAACACACGCATTAGTATCAATAAATATGTATAACAATATTTTCTTCACGTTGCCGTACAGATTCCTTCCACAGTCACGTCTCTAGGTTGGGTGCTGTGTGGTTAACATACAGAAATATGTGCACAGCTATTATTTTAAAAATATTTTTAGTCAAAAGGCTGTGTCATAAATACTGCATCTGCACCTACATAAAAACACCCCGTGACTGGGGATAGCGGTACATTTGCTCAATAAGGCTATAGGTGAATAATAAACCCCTGCTTAAATGCACGTTAATATTTGCAGTATTGGTGCACCCAGGTGCTGACTATCGGCGGCACGCGGTAGGGAGCAGCACCCTTATTTTATACAGGGGCATCAGCATGCAGTCGCTAGGAGCTGTACGTATTCCAGGCTGGATAAATAGCATAATCCCTGTCGTTTCTGTGTTTTGCATATAAAAATCACTTTTTCTTCAGGTACTGAACCACTTCATCCTATAAACCTGAAGCGAGCTTCAGGATTTTTGAAGCAGTTGTAAAACATTAATAATATATCTAGGTTGTTTAAAGAATATTTCCAAATAACATGAAATATTTAGTCCATCCCCCCCGTCCCCACCCTCAACGCTACCACCACCATAAAAAGATAAGATTTATTACGAAACGTTTGAGGGATAATCAGCCATTTTTGGCCAATATCTTTTAATATTTATATACCTGACATAGCTGAATATAAATGATACATCATGATTTTCCATAGCGCGTGGAATTTATACAATTAACTGAGTGATCCAATGGCTCTAGGGCACGCAAGGTGCAAACAACGTTACAGTGGTTTGCTGATTATTGCTGTAAATCTTATAAACCATAAGGACATTAAGGGGCGTTTTGTTTACACCGTTTGTTTTCAAATATTATATACAACAATATTATTTATCATTAAAAGAGTTACACTTTCCCAGTGTATTTATTTCATGAGCTGCATTTATAGAACTATTTAAAAAATACAGCTTGCAAAATACAGGTCTGAAATAGGCAGTAAAATCGGATCATTTTCAAGTTATTTCTAAAGACTATGGTTTTTCATTCTAAAATCGAGAAAACACTGAAACATTACCTCTATCTGAAACGTCTAATTTAAACAAACACTTAGGCTGAGCAATCCGTTTCACCGAGCTGCGCCCTGCACCCCAGAAGCATGCACGCGCGCCGCTACGGAGCCGCGCATCCCTCCATCCATCTCCCCCAGCAGCGCGGGAGGCGCAGCCGGCTCCCCCGCAGCACGCTGCTTTGACACCGCTTCTTAGCCATATTTTAAAAAGCCAAACCACGTAGTTTGAAAAGCTTAATCTACAATTTCAGAGAGAAAAACATTCACAAATACGCAGCCCTGGATTTTAACTACGCATATGTATTTTTCCTGGAAAGAGCTACATCCTCTGCCTCTTTATTCCTATTAGACATAGATGCAGGAGTACTGAGCGTATATACTTACAAATAAAAATTCCCCCAAACGTTCCCAAATGGTTAGAACGTCCTAGTATTGTTTCAATTATTTTCATTTGGGTTTGCACGGGTTTTGGACCGCCGTAGCCCCCGTATGTGAAATTTGAACCACACCCGGTCCTGAGGAGCCCGGCAGCGGTGGGGTTGTCCACCCGCTCGCAAAGGGGACCCGAGCACTGCAGCTGCTTATCAAATCAGGTTTATGTTTCTGAAATGAGTTCCTGCTGCTGAGCCTGAATTCATAGACAGTCGGGGAAAAAAACAGACTGATACAGCCCAAAACAAAACCTCGGAAAACACATCTAGGGTCCTGCCTCTTTGTGCACGTATGGAGACAGATGGGTATATTTGTTTTATACCTATGGAAACACGACATGCCGATTACACGTATGTGTGTGGATTGTATAGAAAATCCCTGCAAAAACCCCGTCTTGCAAAGCCATACGCTCTGGCTGCAGTTGTGTTTGCTTTACCAGAAGTAAATGAGTACTTTCCCTTTTTGCAGCCCTGGCAATCAGGTTTCTGTCTGATATTTTCCCATTCAGGAGGCACACGCACCGCTGGCTGAATGCAATCCCATTTTTTTTTCCTAAATTTACGGTTTTTTCTTCAGCTAAACCGATCGGAGAAATAAAAAAAGAAAGCACAATTTTGCTGTTTACTGTCCTTCTCCAACATGAATATAGCACCAGCCCAGTGAGTTACCCAGAATTTGTTTTTCTCTTCAGTACTTACTGGCCTGCTTAACGCTTTCTTTCTAATGTACGCAGAATATAGACGCAGAGAGCAAAAATGCGGGAATGCACAGAATTGTCTGTTGACTTCAGGCATCGGAAGTGTTTTGCTGCAAATTCAAAGGTGCTAAAATCTCATCAATGAGTGGGAAACAGTGCTAAATACAAGCTCTGCTAACTTTATTTTTAATGATGACTTTAAAAAACGGGGATCAGCGAGGTGAATGTAAAAACTGTTAATCTTAAATTTCTACAAACCCAAGTGTCAGGGCAAGCATGTATGGTGCATCAAGCATAACAAGATGAAAACGAGGAGGTGTTGGTGAGGAGGGGGTCCGAGCCACTTGCTTCTCTTGAATCCCTCTGAATACATTTCACAATTCATCAGTTTTTGTCTTTCTTGCCACGAGTGAGGACAATCAGACCAGACACCCATTAGATTTTTCATGCAATTTTTTTTTTTCTTGTTCATGACATGTTGGCAGGGAGGATGGCAATTCTGAAATCTTACCAAATGAGAAAAATGTCAGAAACTGAACTGACAGCTCGTGGTTACTATGGTGATAGGTGATATTGAAAAAAAAATAAAATAAGACTCGGTTAATTCAAAAGGAATCAAGTTCAGTATTTTTAAGCCAGTTGATATAGATGGAAACTTAATCCCGGTACTGGGATGTTATCTTGTTTTAGCTAAGAGCCAAAGGAACCATTTGCTTGATTAGATAATTAACTAGATACAACCAAACATACAATGGAAATTATAGTTAAACCAAAAATAAAAAAATATTAATACTATGTTTCTAAAAAAGAAACAGTTACATTAGAAAAGAGCAGATTCGGAGGAATATTCTGCCTGTACGAGTCATCCCGGCCGCTCTCCTCCCCAGCCGCCGTTCCCTACGCGGGCCCGGATCCCAGCGCCCGCTCGGAGGGAGCAGGAGTAGTTCCAGGCAGTGACAAAGACAAATCAGCTGGAAGGCAGGGAACGCTGCTGACTGATGCCTTCAACGGCAAGAAGGCTGCGCGTGCAAGTTCTGCAGGAACCTGAATATCTCCATATTTGTGTTTATGTATTTTATGGGCTTTTTAAAAATTCCCAAGGGAGCTATTTATGGGGCCAAAATAACGCGAGATCTGGTGTTCTCATGGTATTTCCATCGAGGAATTGAAATACTAAAATACCATGAGAACATCAGATCTCGTGTTATTTCGGCTGCATTAATGGTTCCCTTAGGTATTAACAAAGCCCATGAAAAACAAACACAAATATTTGAGGCAGAAATATAAATGCTGGAACATCCACCGCCCCCCAACAGAAACCCAGTACACCGCACACAAAAACCTGCCTTTCTCTTTTTTGATCTCGCGTCTTAAAGAAAAAATTGTATCACTATGCACATTTAAAATTAATATTGTATTAAAATTATTTGGCAACCACCTCTATCTTTTTGGTAGAAATTTAGTTTGTTCCCTAACAACCCTTGAAGAAGATCATCTTAACGTAAATGCACATGAGGTTTTAGGGGTGTTGTTATGAAAAACAACTTTCGAACGCAAAAATCTCTGAAATAATTTGAATTTTGAGCGTGCTGCCCAGGTGGGAACGTAAGAAGTGCTGAAGGCGAGCGCGCTTAAACAAAACAAAAGGTAGCCCTCATCATTTGGAAGTTCAAGGTATTTCCACGGAGGGTTGTTTAAGCTGAATCACAACGCGGGTGGAGAGGGGCAAGGGGAACGTTAAGAGAAGCGGGGTCCTTCCAGCATTGGGAGTCGGCAGGCAGGGGCAGGCAGGGGCAGGCAGGGGCAGGCAGGGGCAGGCAGGGGCAGGCAGGGGCAGCAGCAGCAGCAGCAGCAGCAGCAGCAGGCAGCAGCAGCAGGCAGCAGCGGCAGGCAGCGCGCGCCCCAGCCCGCCGGGGCCGGAGGGGGCGGCGGGGCCAGCGCGGCGCTGCGGCGGGCGACATTGCCACCTGCCGGGGGAGCGGGGCCAGCGCCGCGCCCGGGCCGCTCGCCTGCCCGCGGGCCGGGAAGGCGACGGGGGCGAAGCCCGACCCCGCGTTCGGCGCCGAACAAAAAGCGGGGGAAGCTGTCGCTGAAGCATCAGCTCCGTCCCCCGCTCCCCAGCCGCCTCCCTCCCTCATTCCCGGGCGAAGCCGCCCCGCCGCCCCCGGAGCAGGGGCCGGGCACCCGGGGCAGCACCCAGCGGGGCCCCGGGGCCGGGGCCGCCGAGGCACCGCTTCCCCCGGGGCCTGGAGGCAGGGCCCAGCCCTGCACCCAACCGAGGGACCCCCGGGGCACCCCCCGGGCCGGGCTGGCCTGCCGGGGTCTCCCACAGGCGCCGGCCGCCGAAGCGGGGCGGCTGCCCTGCTCCCCACTCGCCCCGGCTCCGTTTATCCCAGGGGCCGTGGCTCCTGGCCCCGCTCAGGCGAGAGGCCCGTCGCCTCCGGAGCACGCACGGCCACAGCAAACGAGCCAAAGCATAACGGGGGGAAAAACGCATCTACCGTTATTTCAAAGATGGGAAAGCAGCCTCTCCCCAGTCCAGCCGCAGCAACCCACCCGGGCTCAGGCCATCCCTCTCCTTGCCCAGTCCTAAGGCTGCGGGTCCGTGGGACGAGCAGCTGAGTGCCATCCCCCAGACCAAGAGCCAACCTTGCCCTGCTTTTCTGCACCAGGAACACCGCCGCCGCTGCCATCCACGGCCTCAGCCGACCTCCCCTTCCCCACGGCCTCCAGCCAGCCGTCCTCCGAGGCCGGGGTTTGGGCAGAGCCGCTACAGCCAGCATAGGAGGAGAGGGGTGCAGGCAAGAGAGGGCACGTGAGGACCTCCCCACGCTGGGCTCATAGGGCTGGGCTGCAGCTGGGCTCCCTGGGCTGGAGGTGGGCTAGGTTGGGTTGCAGGTGGGCTCCCTGGGCTGGAGGTGGGCTCCCTGGGCTGGAGGTGCGCTAGGCTGGGCTGGAGGTGGGCTCTCTGGGCTGGAGGTAGGCTCCCTGGGCTGCTGGTGGGCTAGGTTGGGTTGCAGGTGGGCTCTCTGGGCTGGAGGTGGGCTCCCTGGGCTGCTGGTGGGCTAGGCTGGGTTGGAGGTGGGCTCTCTGGGCTGGAGGTGGGCTCCCTGGGCTGCTGGTGGGCTAGGTTGGGTTGCAGGTGGGCTCCCTGGGCTGGAGGTGGGCTAGGTTGGGTTGCAGGTGGGCTCCCTGGGCTGGAGGTGGGCTAGGTTGGGTTGCAGGTGGGCTCCCTGGGCTGGTCGATCTGTGTCTGCAGCACTGATGGTCCCGTTACCAGCACAGCCACGCAGGTAAAAGCAGGTCAAGCGGCTGCAAGAGGCTTTGCTTGGCGTGGCAGGGGGAGGTGGAAGGCAGCAAGCTGGGGACGGAACAGAAACCGGCTTCTCCTTTAATTATCCCAGACAGTATTCTGTGCATTATCCCAGAGTCGGGCCGTGGCCCCCGCCGTCCCCAGCGCACCCCGTGCTCAGTGATTACGTTTCTCGCGCAGCGGACCTGCTTCCTCCTCAAAACCACACACAAACTTACAGAAAAGTGGTGGCCTATAAATAAATTTGCTTCTGAAATAGTTTCAACCTATATCTACAATGCCAAACTTCCGCTGCTCACTACAAGGAACGCAGACGATGCCTGCTTGTTCCCATCCCCGAACACGGGGACAGAAAATTTGGGAATCGTCGGTGCCCTGGCTGAGCCCCGCTGTCCCGTGACGGCCGCGCTACCGGGGTGGCACAAGCCAAACACCGTAAGGTCAGGCGATACCGAGGACGCATTTCTGTCCCTATAGGTAGGTTCACTGGAGCCAGGACTCTCATGAGAGTCCTGCCTTTTCAATGCAAATAGGATTGCCATCAGGATGCATTTTCATCCCGGGTCTTTGTAGACAAAACATCTCCCCTGCTCCCAGTGATGGCTCCTACGTTTGACTGCATGTATTACTGCATTAAGCTGCTGGGGGGAGAACATCCGAACGGGGTCTTTATATACTTGCATAAAAAACTCTCGCCTAAACAACGGCATTATACTAAAAGTAAAAAATTGCCATCTCAAAATAAATGCAATTGCAAAAAAGGCTCTGGGTGATAAGGGAACGAGAAGGTAAATAAACCAAACCCAAAAGATACCACAAACCTCATTTCAAGATAAAAAACAGGATAAATAACTGGTTTGGACTGTTTAAAACTACAATTACAAATGATACTTTCATTATATATCAAAAATAGAGACTGTTTAAAATTGGAGCCTATAGACAAAAGGACTAAGTATTGCACCCCTGTAAAACTACTTAAAAATCTATATTATGTATAACTTAGAGTATGGTAAATTCAGTGAAATCCTGAATACTAGCACAGAGGTTTGTCTCCCAACCACCGCACCAGGAAAGCTGTAAAATGGCCATATGTAAATACACACTGAAATTGAATCTATTTATATATATATTTCAATAACAGTCAGAAGTGCCTTTTTTTAATGCGGCCGACAGTAGCCTTTTTACTGGACCTGGAGATCGCAGTAGATAGCTAATGTTAACTAATAATAAAACACAATTAAGAATGACACACTTTATTCTTGTCCCCTTTTTCCTTCTAATAATTTTGATAATGACTTAAATGGTGATAAAATTTCCACCGGTATGTGGGATTATTGTTTCTTCCTTAATATTTTTATGTGAAAGCCAGATGGTGCCTTTTTGATACAGTACAAAATACAACTTAGAATTCCGGGAAAAGCGGAGTCACCGCAATCTGTTCTTTTTCTGTAAACCTATACACACACACACACGTACGTACATCTGCACGTGCGCGTTACAACGCAAACGGCTGGTGACGCCTGGGCGCTGCTCGAGCAAAGAGAGAGCCACCTTGCCCCAAAGAGCCGACACAGCGACGTGACCCGCGATGGAACGAAAGGTCGGAGGAAAAGCGGGAGGGAACACGGAAAGAATAAAAACACGATTAGGAACACGTAATCACATAAACTAACGGCACGCATAAAATAATGGGTTTGAATTGTTTTCATATATGCTTGAAGCAAAAGAAAAAGCACACCTCGACTGACCCGTCGCTGCCTTTCCGACACCTCGGCCCTGGTACCACGGTGTGTAATTCAAGTCCCTTCATTTCACCACACGCACACCTTAAAATACAGGTTTTTCTGTAACTGAGCCGGACCACACATATTCACTCCTTCAGAATAAATCAATATGAACTGGCTCCAGCATTTTTAAAGTAACGCTGCTTGTGGGCTCTGCTGATATCTCCAAGAAACAAGAAACTATTTTCACATCTCATTCCCGTAAGGGACGAGCTGCGGAGCAGGGGAACGCTCTGGAAGCTGTTCGGTTTGTCACACGGACATGGAAATTCCCTGCTGCTTCCACATCGGCCTTTCAAAGCTGAGCTGTTTCGCCAGTCTGCTTGCATACATTAGGGACCGTGATGGTCACCAAAGGTCTTTTGGGTTTTTTAATGGAAAAAAGCATATGTAAATAATCCCTAATGATCAGGTCAATGGGCTTAGGGTTAAAGCAGGGCTTCCCATTGCCTTTTCATATCCCTCTGCTTTGCAATTCTGCAATAGCGTTTCAAACACAGAACCTCCGGCGTTCGCAGGAGCCCAGGAGCCCGGCGGCACTCGGTGCCCGTCCTCGCCGGGGCTGAGCCGGCGGCCGGCGAGGACCTTCTGTCAAGATCCCGCAGGATCCTTCCCTGTTATCGACAGGTGTCGTTAGACGACCTCTCCAGAAATGCCCCACTTTGGGGTCCACTGCTTATCTTGTTTGTCCCATTTCCATACATCTGAGTTCAATGAAATTAACCCCGATTTACAGCAGCAAGCGAGCAAAATAACGGTTGTGAGTGGTCGAACCTTCTCCCAGCCCCCCGGTGCCAAAGTCTACCGGCTGTTCGGTCTATCGGTTTTGCTCTTTTCATTTTCTTCAGGCACATTCTACCTCCCATTTCTGCTCAAAATTCGTTTCAATGGGATTTCTGCACGAGGAGCAAGGCTCGGATGCGGTCGCCGCAACCAAGCTGCCGCGGGCTTCGGCAGAGGCCGAGAGGCGGGCGCGCTCCCGGGAGGCCGCCGGCGGGGAGGGGGTCTCTGGGCCAGCGGCACTGGGCGGCATCAGCACACGAGCAAGGTTTGATTTATAACAATGTAAAAAAATGCAAAAGCACGGTTGTTTATCTCTTCTCGTGCCGTTGGGTTCCAATAGTCGTTGCCAACTCATTTGAGGTATTAGTGGTGCCGAGGTTAGCTACGCTCGAAAAGCCGGGTCGGCTCGCTTCCGAAGGGCTTGGTTAAGCAGGGGCAAGGTAGCGATGGCGTCAAGGAAAAACACGGTATTATTTTCGCTGTCAAAGATGCTTTGAAAAGTTGTTTAAACCAAGTACAGTAAAACACCCAACTATGGAAGTTATATAGAAACACGATCACTGAACTTTACATTTAGGAAGAATTAAGCTTTTAAAGAGTTTTTTCCACTGAAAAAAAGCCTTTAATGGTAGTTATCCAGGTGGCCCCTGGATTTATTGTTGGATTTCACTTTGACTGCTATGGGGTTCCCAAGGGGACTATTACGTCAATAATTTCTAAGGCAACATTTTATTCCAGGTAACTGAAATTCCTTAGAAGATGAGAGCTTCAGCTTGGAGATTCTCGGATCCCATTTGAAATCACTCATACTGACTACAGAAGAATTTTTAAAATAAATTATTGTATAGCCTTCTGCTTTCAGCGATATATATAATCTATCCATATATGTTTATAAACATTCTTTATATAACAATTCAGAACTTAATTCCCCCTGAAGCTATTAAAACTATATATTTAATTGCATTCATAAAGGAGTTGCCTGGGATACAGTCAAAACCTACCACTAATTCAACATGTATTAGACATTAACACACTTTGCAATTCTGAGAAATCAGTAATACGGGCCATGCGCTGTTTTCGGTCTGCGCATGGAACTCCCATCAGGGTCAGTCAACAGCCCGTATTTATAAAGTCTGGGGTTTTACGAAGAAGTCTATAATGACTATTTTTGGTCAAGCTTGAAAGAAGAAGAAAAGACACAAAGGTCTCCTAGTTTCCAGCGCACCAAGCATATATGGCTAGCAGGAAAAGTAGAGTAGGACTTCTATCTAGACTAAACAAATTTCAGCATAAAATGATAAATGAATCGAGGAACTTACACTCTCAGATCCTAAATTATATTAAGTCACCGATTTTATGAAGCCAGAAAAAGGTCATTGCATGATACTTATAAACTATAGTAAATAACTAAAATTTATGCGGTAGGATGATTTTAATCGTTAGTATTCTTAAAACCTTGAAAATCGACACAACTTGTAACAAATGAGAAAAGTTAAACGGAAAATATAATTGTTCCTTTTAAGACCTGTTATGTTTAATATCCGTTGGCCATATTTGTTCCACAGGTCACATATAAAAATAAATTTACTGTATTTCTTGCATTTGATTAACAGAAAGAGCCTAATGATACGTGTCCAAATTCCCGGAACGGCTGTCTCTGCGTGAGTGTCTATACGGGCTTTCTTACATAAACTGAAAACCATCTGTCATAAATATATAATCGCTTTTAAATCCACCACACCCATTCCTCCTGCTCCCCAAAAAGGATGCCTGTCAAGTACGGTCTGCTCCTGAAATATTCCTCGCAAGTTGCTAAGTGGATATAAAAGAACACAGACCTAAAATAATCTGCAAATAACTGTAACACAAGCCCTGAAAAATGCTTTTGGATCTGGCAAGAGGGGGGAGAACGGCGTCCATCGCCCGAGCCAGCGCCGACGCCGAATCCGGGCGAACCGTGCGCGGGGACAGTGTTTGTCACTGGTTTATTTTGTAAATGTGAAAGATTATTATAAATCTCGATTTAAATCAAGTTTCCTTTTGAATATTTTCTTATAATTGAACAAGTGTTGAGCTGCAGCGGGCTGTCACAGCTGTTACAATACATGAACCACACTTACAGCAACAGCTTTCGTTCCACATTTTTGCGGAGTAGTTTCCATAGCGCTGTGATCAGGGTTTGCATATTTTTATACCACTTGCATATTGAAAATAAACTCCGATGTTTAGATTGCTTTCTCCAAGTGCATCTGGTACTTAAATTTCCTGAAAAACAAGCAGGCAACTATGATTTAAGACCCAACAGTCAGGGTGTAACACCTTGTTTTACTTTTTATAAAGTTATTTTTAGCCTTCCTTTCCCTTAAAAGTGTAACTTAATAGTGTATGGGATGAGAGAGCTTGGAAATAGGCGTTTATCTTAATTGTCATCCCTGAATTAAACATCAGGGCAAACTTTTCCATTCACAACAGTATACAATATAATCAGATATTCTGCATGTAATAATACGCTTTGCGTAATTACCTACGTCTCAATTAAATGTTTTGACCAGCTAAAAAGCAGGGCGCTCGGGAGTCGGAAGGAGGCGGCGGTTCCAGCGGCAGGCACCTGCTTCCCAGCCGGCGGCGGTGCCCGGGGAGGGCACCCACCGCCCCGGCCCACCCCGGCCTCGCGGCTGGCGGCGTCCCGCGGCGGCGGCGGGGCAACGAGGTGCAGCGCCGGCACCGGCCGCGCAGAGCACGGGCCCCGTCGCAGAGTTTATTCTTGACCAGAGAGTCCCTTTTTTATTAGAAAAATGAACGCAACTTTATGAATTTCTGATTCTAAAGAAGCCCAGCTAGCGCAAGCTCTTCTTTGGAAAGCGAACCAGAGGCGGGACGGGGGCCCGCGCCTTGCTGCCTTCTCCTCCGAGCTGGGGCTGAATTGCCTACACGGGCTTAGCAGGCAAAACCGCCCCGCGCCCGCTGCCGAGCCCCGCTTCCCCCCGGCACCGCTTCTCCCCGCTCAACGCCTGCCGAATTAGCAGATTGAAAATTAGCAAAATGCAGCACCGCTTTTCGCTTTAAATTTTAATAAGAAACAGAGACATCTTCTCTCTCTTTCTTCTGCTGTTCCTCCCTCTCCGCTAAGAACAGAAGGCTGCTGGTGAAAGGAATGAAAATCTGGAAAGAATTTGGGGTGGACTGGCCAACCCCCTTTCATTTCCTTCAGATGTTTACAATCTAGCACCTTTCTGAAGACAAAGATGGGAAAAAAGCTATTTTTTCTTTTGACTGAAGGGTGAGACAGGGGGGTATTAAAAACTGATCAATGTAATTTTTTTCACAGAAGTATTTGCACATCTGTGAAATAATGTAATTTATGAAAAAAATCTTTTTGTATGACATTCATGATTATAGCCTGATCTGGAGAATTATTCAAATATAAAATTAAATACTCAAAAACTAGCTGTGCTGTGGATGACTGAGCTTTTACCAGCTGTGCATCACACTTCTATAATTCTATTAAAAGTATATAAGTGAGGCTTTCCAAGTATGTCTGAATCTCTCTTAAAAGGAATGTTACATTTCTAAATGGCTTTACGATCAGTTGCTTTTTGTTTTTTCTTGATTATCATCCCAGTTGTTGGATATGTTTTCTCTGACTGTACAAAAAAAAAAAAAAGAAAAAGAAGAGGAATGCATGCCCATGGAAAGCGCTCTATAAATTATATTGTATTTTATTATCACAGGGCTTAAGGAAAAATTGGCTCTTAAGAAAGGTTAAAAACCTTTAAAGTGAATTCTTCTGTTTGGTTAAAAGTACTTTTGATTTAATATGCTCCATCTGCAGTCGGTACCTGGGCTGCCCCCTCCCAGGGCGGGCCGGGCACCGGGGAAGGGGGCGATGCCCGAGGGACCAGGGCACGGGGCAGCTTTCTCTGCCCCAGCAGGACGAGCCCGGGCCGCCCGTACGGCGGCCTCCGCGCTACCCGCCCTCCCAGCCAGAATCCACGCTCGCTCTCCGCTCAGCCAGCAGCTCCCAGATTTTTCAGCGATTAATCCGGTGGAAGAGGAGCGGAGGCGAGCGCTCCCAGGTGCTGCTTCCCAGCCCCAGCATCGCTCCCCGGAGCGGGGTGCGGAGGCGAAGGCGCGGGGCTCTCCCGGGCGAAGGCAGCCTGCTCCCCGCAGCCGGAGCGGGCAGGGCTGCGCTGCCAGACCGGCTCCTGCTCGCAGGCACAGCCTCTAAAGAAAAGTTCAATCCTATTTTCTAAGCTTAAATATAACGCTTGGTATGGATCCTCCACGGCTTTGTTATTATCTACAGGTTACAGACAGTATAATCTTGAAATCAGGTGTTCCTTCCCATGCCACGAGCCAATATTTTGACTAAAAGGGAAAATACAATCCTAAAGCCCACCTAAATGCCGTGGAATAAACTAGCCATTAAAAGAAGAGCACCAACAAAAGGCCGCGTTAGTAAAAGACAGGGGCTGCAGTTACAGTTTAGCAAAGAGAGAGGCAAAATAAGGGATAAGATATTGTTTCTGCTGCCTAAGACAGACGGACTTTAATAACACTTAACAGAATGATGCACATTAACGATCTCAGAAAGCACTTCTTATGCCTCATCCATCATGCGGAGGAGAAAATGAAGCCTTCGACAGCATTAGGAATTATTCTAGATCTTGTCAGTAATTCGCAGCTTCTCGGTAGTATCGTAACACAAATTTGTGTGTATGAGACACTGACCATTAATCTAAGGGCTTTTTTTCCCTCGCCGCAGCGTGCTGAGAATGTATCAATTGTTTCGTGGAGAAATTTCACAGATGAAACCTTACTAAATAAAACAGGGGAGAGGAAAGAGATATAGACAGAAACATAAACAACTGGAACCCGGAGACAAATTATTATCTTTAAAACAAAAAACACAATAAAATCTCCATATGTCTGTTTTCTGAATGGGCAACAACAAGCCTCCCTCACTGAAAATAGTCAGAATATGCCATGCTTATAAAGTTACGTTCACACATACAGACACACTTACATTTAATTTTCTGGAAGGCTTTTTCCCCCCTTTTTTCTCCCCAGAGTATAGGAAAAAATCCTGATTTCTCCTCCCAAGAGAGTAATGTATTTTTGCAAATAGTAGCAAAACAAATTTCAATACAAAATGCCACGCGACTAAATAAACAATAGCTTTTGGCAACCCCTTCCTTAAGTCGCAATCTGCTATTAATCGCGTGATAGCGATTTCCACTGGAATCTGTACTACAAAGGAAAAGGTCCATAAATATTTGTACAGCACACTCCCCAGAAAAAAGCCTCTCTGAGCACACTCCAAATTCATTTCTATACGTGCAACGCCAAGATGAAAGCTGATGAGTTATATGAAGTTTACGATAAATTAGAAGCGCTCTGCGTCCAGCCCCGCCGCCCGCAGACGCGTGTTTACACAGATATGATCGACTGCTCCACAACAAAACGCTTGTCAGGCCGAATGAGGCGAACTCGCCTCTGGATGCGGAGGAGCTCAATCGTCTCAGGGACAAAAAAAAGATAGGATTTGATCAAATACTAATCAGGCAGCAATAATCAGCCTTGCAGTACCCTAAAACATACACTATTTTATCTCCATTGAAACAATGACATATATCCAAAAAGTCCTCAAAGAAACTTGGGTTTAGGTAACACAACGTGATTGCAGCAGATACGCAGGATTAAAATCAGTCTTGATCTTCAAACAGAATAAGAATGTATAGTTCTGTTTACCACATGTATATTTGTATATAAAAGATATGACAAATATTTTAGGTTATTTAGAAACACGCGTTTCTATATTTTAAATTTTTACAGACCAGGTACCGGGGAAGTGATTTGACAGTCACAGGTAATAGGCACAAATTACAGATTAAACTCATTAGAAATTATAAACACTCATATAGTCTGTTAACCCCCTGACAAAACCTGAAAATTAGAAATCCAATAACCGAGCATCAATAGGGTCTTTAAGGGCTGGACAGACGTTTAAACTGCACGGTGCTCACGTCAGGAGTGAGACGGAACAGCTGAAAATCAAGGTTTGCATTAAATAACAAGGCATCGGCGTCAGATCAGGTCGTTCCTCTGAACTGGTTTAATCCATCTTTTGCCATTAATTTACAGTCTCTTATTATCGTATGTTTTGTCATTCGTTCATTTTGCATGGTATTAAAAAAAACAAAATAAGAAAACAGGCAGACGAGACAGGCTGTTCTCGAAGACGCAGTGCAGCCACCCTCAGAACAGGGCTGCTAGCCAACGGGCATCTACAAAAAGCTGGGGCTACCATTTCAGAACAAAAACGTAAATAGCGCTTTCCAATAAAACATTGTCTGCAAGCTTTAAGTTTTGGCTGGTTTAATTAAATCACAGAGGGAAATACTGCAAGAACGGTCACCTCACCACCAGCAACTAAAGAAATCCCTAGGAGCGGGCCCTGGGATAGAGAAAGAAAAATTGTTTGCGTTCCTAATGTTCGGTCTGACCTGGAAAGGATAACAAAAGAATCTGGCATGAATATGTATTTTTATAGGGAGTGCTGCTGGTAAACATACCGAATAAAAGAGAGGGGATTATTTTAAAATGGTTTCTCCTTAACTCTCAATATGTTTAATATGACGATATGAAAAACCATATATAAAGCAGAAACACATTCAGCCCATACAAAATTCTTTACAGAGCAGTAAAAAGGCAGCCGGATTTCAGCAAAACAAAACAAACAAACACCAGAAATCCTGTAAAGCTCCAGCGTCTCCCCACGAGCCTGCCTGCTCTCCAGCGCCGAGATAAAGACCCAATCTGCTCATCAAACACCTCCGGGCTCGGCCATCTAATAGGAACAAATTGGCAATGACTGCCCAAGCAAGTAACACAGGCCCACTGATTTGTAGATTGATACTGATGCCTAATGATCCCCTTGGGCAGATCAATAGCAACAATCCTCATCCCTGCCTTTCTTCTTTATTGGCACAGAGGAGCCAGGCGCGGGGAAAGCCGCGCACGCGCCGCGCTTCAGGTGCGCGGGGAGCGCCGGGCGCGGGTGCTCGCGGGCGACGGCCGGGGCCCCATGCTCCCGGAGCACCTCCGAAACGGCGGCCCAGCCGCCGCCGCCTTGTCATTTTGCCCCGAGAGGTACGACGCTGCTAGTGCTTTCCCCCCGCATGAATATTAACAGCGGCTCTGGATGCGGTGTCCTTCAGCACGGGGCCCATGCTGCGTGCAGGAGCTGCTCCTGCTGCACCCCTCTCTGCAGCACAGGCGGCCAGCATGCATCGCAGGACTGGCCAGCGTGCACCTCAGGACTGGCCAGCGTGCACCGCGGGACTGGCCTGTGTGCACGTCGGGACTGGCCCACGTGCACCGCGGGACTGGCCAGTGTGCACCGCGGGACTGGCCCGCGTGCACCGCGGGACTGGCCAGTGTGCACCTCAGGACTGGCCCACGTGCACCGCAGGACTGGCCCGCGTGCACCGCGGGACTGGCCCACATCCAAGCCTTCGGTCAGGGAAAGCCCAGAAACGCAAATCACGAGACAAAGGCCAACATTTAGGAGTTGGGATTCCTGAGACCCGGAGGCAAGCGTGGCGTTTCGGTGGCAGAGGAACGAGGGAGGTGGCGACACCGGGCATCGTTTCGGGACCCAGGGCACAGGGGCGGGTGGGTTTATCCCGCGTGCGGCTGTAACAGGGTTACACTGCGCTGCTTCTCTTGACGCCCTTGCCTTTTCCCTCCTCTCCTTTCAGCTGCCGTGCTGTCTCTCAGCGCGCTCCAGCCTGATCAATCAGGCCACTTCAGGCCATTTCAGCCCAGGATTTTTATTCAGTTGACCGCGAGTCACTTTCATCCGCTTCCTCCAGCCCCGCCCCTCACAAGAATTAGGGATTTTCTATTTATTTATTAATCTAGCGACTACAGTTATCCCATTCGTATACCCTTTTCAAGTCCCTGGTAACACCCAAGACAAACTAATACAGTTGCTTTCTGTTTTTTTCCCCAGCGAATTAAGGTTGGTGATGTTCTGCAGACTTGCAGGCGGTGGTGTCCACGTCAGGGTGCCGGCAGGCGTCACCAGCAGCGCCGACCTCCCCAGAATAACCGCCTACGCGCGCACGACCTTGCCGGCGGTGCCCAAACCATCAGGTAGGCAAACACGGCGGGGGAACGATCAGAAAGTTTGCGTCTGCTGAATATGAAATATTAATCTTGCCGTTAATTTGCGCATCGCGTCACCTGCGACGGCTCCCCCGGCCGGCCCCTTTGTGCGCGCGCTGCCTGAAGCGCCGGCGGGGATCAGAGAGCGCAGGCACGATTTTTAAATCCTATTCAGACCCACGACCCGCCGCCCGCGACCTGCTTTGTTGCAGCAATCGCCGTGGTACTTTTATTCTTTACGGCCGTTTTATTAAAACGGGGATAAAGCAAAGGCAAAGGTTAGATTTCATCGACTGCAAATTTCTAAAACATCGCTCCAACCGCAGGTTCTCCTTCCATCGCACCAACGCCTCGCCCAGCTTTGCGCCCACCTCGCCGCGCGCTCCCAGCAGCAGCGGGGCCGCGTTGACGGCTCTGCGTGGCGGCCCCCTGCGCTCCCCGCACCGCCCGCCCGCACCCCGCACGCTGCCCCCCCCCCCCCCATCAGAAGTTCTCCCGGCGCCGGGGGGGGGGGGGGGGGCTCACGCCCCCGCCCGAGCCGCGCTCGCCCAGCGCCGACCGCTTCAGAGCTGAACCCCGCAGGCGGCGCGGGCTCGGCTCCGCCGCCCCGCACCGGCGCCCCCCCCCCCCCCCCCCCGCAGCCCCCGGCCGCGGCGGGACGGCGGCAGCGGCCCCGGCCCCGCGCAGCCCCGCGGCGGCGGCGGCGCGCGCTCGGCGGGCGCGGCGCGGCGGCACGTGTGACGGCGCGGCCCCGCCGCCCATTTGCATATTCACATCAGCGCCGCTCCCCGCTCGCCGCCGCGGCGCGGCGAAGGTGGCTCCTCCGCCCGCCGCCCTCCCCGCCCCGGGAGGCCCCGGCCGCCCGCCGGCCGGCGGCGGGGGGACGCGGGGCGCCTTACCTCCGCCGCTCCCGCGCGCCCAGGGGCTCCCCGCGGCTCCGCCAGAAATTTTTGAGAACCATCCTTCGGGGTTTTTAGCTCTCCCTTCCTCTCTCTTCCTCCTCCTCCTCCTCCCGTGTTGTGACTGGGCTTATAAAAAAAATAAAAAAGACAACTCCATGTTAAGCTAGCAGTCAGGGCACGGGGAAGTCTAGGGCTACAGGGGGAGGGAGGAGAGGAGGGGAGGGTCACAGCTTAACGCCTTACAAAAGGGAACCAAAAGCCTGGATATTTTTTAATATCCTACACAAAACGCTGGCGCGCATACACGCCGAACGCACGCGCGCCGGCCGGCGTACGTGGCGCTAATTAGATTTTCGCCAAAAACCGTCGGGGTCGGGGCTACGACGCGAATAAACGCGATGGCATTCCGCGTTAACGCGCGAACCCCAGCCCCAACCTGCCCTGGGGTGCCCCGGCCGGCGCCCAGGGAGGGCCGGGGTCCCGCCGCGCGCAGCACGGCTTGCGACTGCTCCCGCAATGGCGGAGCGCCCAGGTTCAGCCTCAACCGCGCGTCACCACCTTGTTTCATCGCAACCTTAGCGGTACTCGAGGTGTGTTTTTGCACAAATTAACATTGCCGTTTCATAGCTCCAGTCACAGTAGGAAAAAGGGGGGAAAAACAATCATGGGAATTGCGCATCCCCTCGCAAATGCCACAAGAGTCGCGGCCCCGCGTTTGGGGACCGGGCGTCCAGGAGCGCAGGCCTATTGTTCTGAAGAGACGCGGCTTTTGTGAGCCGGCGCGGCGCAGACAGGCTGCCAAAGACCGCACGGGCTCCGAGGAGGAGGAAGAGCCCTTGCACCAACCCCACCATCGCTGCGTGCATCGCATCCGCTCCTTAACAACCCCGCGTTAAACGGCAGCTGAAAATACGTGGTGCATACGTACGGCACTTTTTTACAAACCTATCGTTGCCGTGAATGATTAAGGGCTGCGTGGCTTCCCAGTGCAAGGTCTCGGCTCACATTGCTGACTGATTGCTGGATTCCACTGGACACCTCACAACGTAATTTTAGTGAGAGGATCGGGGAAAAAAAATGCACTTGATTAAACATTTTTTCACACGCAGAATGTTTAGGAAGGGTCAAATTTATTTTTGCAATTGGCAAAAGCAAATTTGCTCCTAAGCCGAACCGTCGCGCGTTGTGTTTCATCCCAGAGTACATTTTTATGGAGAAGTTATAAACCCCTGAAATATGCGTTGTCTGTCAGAAACGCTGGGATGCTCGATCATGGGGAGAGCAGCAGGGACCGCGCTGCTCCGACGCCGGGCGGCAGAAGCAGGCGCAGGACGGTGGTCGCGGGCGGGTTTGTACGGTAACGCGCGTGGCTGGGTCGGGGCTGCGGCGGGGGCGAGGCAGACAATGGGAGCTGGAGGCGAGGAAGGAGGTAAGGGGGGCCTGCCCGCGCCCCCGGCCAGGTCGCACGGGGAAGGCAGGGCACTCCTCCTCAACCGGTTCAGCAAGCGCCAAAACAAAGAGTGGCTCTTTATGTTGACGAGCTCCTGGCAGCCACGCTTTCTTATAAAAAATAATTTCTCTGCCTTTGTTTCTCCTCTTCTCCTTCAAAGAGAGCGGGAAGAGCGCTCGTTTGTATTCACGCCTGCTTTCCAAAGGGAGAAAGGTGATTTCTAAGACTCTGACCACCGAGCACGAGTTACTTGTCCTCCCCCCAAAACAAATCATAAAAAAAAAAAAAAGAAAGAAAAATCTTTGACAAGACTCAAAGGGTCCCTGAAATAAAGAAGAAAGAAAAACATCCAAAACATTAGACACAGAAACATTATATTTCAATATTATCATATGAATTAAATGTAATCCTTGAAGCGACTAGTCCCAGGGGTCACATATTAGGCCATTTTTTTCTTTTTTTTTATTTAATAGAGGTCATCCAGGCTGAAAAGCAGAACCCAAATGAAAAGCATCTTCAATGTGGTTATAACATGAGCTGCACGAGGTCAGGCAGTGTCTTGTATGGCCTCATAAAAAATACATAACCAGACAGCCTAATAGTATTTCTTTGCATTCATTTTTGGATGGGAACTGGCGGTGGGGGAGGGGGCTGATGGAGACAGGGACGTATAAAAACCCCACACGTACATTGCCATAACGTGCAGCTTTTCATACGTTTCAGCTAAGAAAAAAGGAACATTCTTTTTAAAAGATACTTCGGTTGGCTTGCTTTAAAGGAACGACCCTAAATACAATTTCTGCGGCCCCAAAAACCAGAGGTGGGGTTTCAGGGCTGCCCCACGCCCGTACGCAGCTCGCCCACGCAGGCGCTGCTTTCGGACAGCCACGCTACAGCCACGCTTAATTGGGAGTGCAACCATGTTGGGCTTGCTTTCATTAAAAATTTCTAATGCGCTTTGTTATTTGTCCATACACAAACGCAGCCTGATTAATTTGAATTATTTCTCTTCCGAAAAGAAATACAGATGAAACCCCCCAGTAACACGGTTTCTGCTTTAATTTGCTCTTGCAGGGGAGGGGTTCACCCACCGCGCGGGATTTATGCAGGTTGCCGAGATATACTGGGTGGGAGAGAGGGCAAGAGAAAGGCAAGGCATAGAGGAGGGAGGGGGGGTAAATAAAAATAAACAGCGCTAAAAATGCCGGGCGATAAGCGAATCTCTAAGTATCGCCTCCCTTCCCCCTCTCCCCAAATATCGCCTGGAGACGGGTGACCCTGCTGGGGAGCGGAGCCGCAGAGGTGACCCGATGCTAACCAGCCTGTTAGAACTAATAAGGTGTGCTCCTAAGCCAGGGGCTGACACTGGGGCATTGTGGAAATAACTCTCCTTGTTATTGCCCATCCTCAGCTTGAAATTTACTGCTCCTTTGCATTATTAAAGAGACAGCTTGCGTGCACTATGGGGGAGAGGCGCTGGGCAGGAGAAATAACTGCGCACGCTTTTTTTAATGTTATGTTTGTGCTCTCTGTAGTCTTTATATTAAGATTCTGAGCATTAAAGCATGCTGGGTTAATAGGTTGTTATTTATTATTTGAACTGTTTTCAAAAATAAAATCTGGTTTAGAAAAATAAAAATTATTTTTTCCCCCATGGCAAACGGTCAGAAAATAGGAAACGCGTGAAGCGTCTTGGAGAAGGTCAGGCTGTGGCCAGTGGCAGGCCTTGTGGGACCAGACCCTTTCCCAAACATTTTCCAGTAGCCCTGCTTCGCATTTACATCAGATGTTGAGCAGAGCTTAAAAAAAAAACCCAACACGGTGGATAACGGGGATTACAAGATGGAAACAAAAAAGGACCCGGTGCAACCTGGGTCCGTCCTCCCAAGGGCAGCGCGAAAGGGCGCCCGATACGGAGCTGCTTTGCTTCTCTGGGTTCTCATTAGCTTTTGAAGCAGTTTTGGAGAAAGGCAAAACGCAAAGATAGAAGCGGGTGTAAAAATCTAGCGTTTGCCTCCGTTCCCCCAAACTCACCTTCCCGTTCCCTCAACACCACCCCCCCCCGCCGCCTCCCGCCGCGGCATCGCAACGACGGGCGCAGCTCCGCGGGAGCCGCGGGGCAGGCTGCGAGGGCAGCACCGCCGCCCCAAGATGTACGTTTGCACGTGACAGGTCAAATTTTATGGAAAACAAGCTGAGCTGCTCTTTCGGACAATTTTGCCATCTCCGCATCGGTTTTCATGGGCAGGCATTTTAAACTTGATCTTTGTAAGGGCTGGAGAGTCCATATCACACACGCTCAGGTCACGGGGCAGAGCCCCGCTGCCGCCGCTGCCAGGGGAATACCTGTAATAATTAGGACTCAAGTATTATTAATTTTCTGCAGCAAAGCAGCTGACTGCACGTTGGAGACATCACTGTGAATAGCGATCAATGATAAATAAAATCCTCAAGGTAAATACAGCATACAATTTAGCAGTCCATGGCGGACTGGCAGAGCCAAGGGCTGCTTCTGAGGGGGCTGAGCCGAGGGGGGCGGTTGGTTTCTTGGCGGGTTATTATCAGGGATTCCATGAAATCAGCTACCGGAGGGATTTGAGAGAATTCTTCAGAGAACATGAGAGCCACAGCAATGCTTTAGCTGTCCAAGGCAACTGGTTTTTCCTGCATGTTCTGAGACAACCCATTCTTCTAAAAGGTTAATGTGGTCAGCTGCTGGGAAGACCTGGGATGACAGCAGTGCATAGTAATGTGATGAAATACATGTACCTGCCATCATACACTGAAAGGGCATACCGCGTCGGTCCTGCACGTTCGGGGGCCAAAAAGCAGCTCTGGAAGCAGGCGTAGTCTGAAATGAGAACCGGAGCAGCCCGGAACAAAACACCTGGAGGGAGCCGAGGGCCTCTGCAGGAGCGGTGGAGATGGGCGAGAGGGCGGGGTGGGACGCAGCATCTTCCTTGGCTCGCGCTCTCGGCGGTTTTCACAGGACACGTGCCACGGAGCAGCCTGCGTATCCCGTAGCACCTCCGCGGGCGGGCAGCAGGACCCCAGGCCGAGGTGCTTGCCCGTCAGCCCTGGGATGCCGCTGGCTCCGCGGGAAGCACGCCAGTGCTTGCTGTGCCACCTCCTCCTCCGGAGGCTGGGTGGCATGCCACGGACTGGAATGCCGGGGGCGCCCACAGGCGGAGATCGGCCGGACTCGCTGGCATGACCCAAAGCTTTGAAAAGGGCATGTCGAGTGCTGCTTCTCACAGCAGGTATCGGAAACTGTGAAGTCACTGAAAATGCTTCACGTGTGCATAGGATGGTCGTTCCGGAATCCCAGGCCAACGTCTGAACATACCTATAACTGCTGTTTTCAACTATTCCATCCCAATCACAAAACTAGCAAGAGTCGATGTTGAGCATCAGTGCACAAAGTGGGTTTAAATGCAAAATGTCGACATACATTTATGGTAACAAATTACAAAAAAAAAATGCTTCAGAGCAAAGAGATAACTGCCAGTTAGGACGGGGAAATGAAATCCAGATTTTTGATAGTGCCAAATACAAACAAGGAATTAAAATTGGTACCGGGACAAAGAGGCAAACCAGAAGCCTTGCTGACTCCTCCCAGTTATTCCCTTTCTGGCATTCTGATTTTGTGAATCACCAAAAGCAGACAAACTGGTCCTATCAGCATCTGAACTTACAGATATTCATAACTCCTCTATGCCCAAAGTATAAAGTTACTTTTATCAAAACGCTCTCTTACATGGCTGGACTTGCCTACAATGTATTTGACCATTTTTCCATATACGTATTTTTAATCATGTCCCTCCTGTAAGTAATAACAACAAGCAACAAAGGTGATGCTTCATATTTTGGTTGGAATATCTGAGCATTTTAGGGTAAAGTCAGAAGTGTGGAGACTCACAGGACTGTGTTAAGCAGCTCTTGTGCTCAGCCTTCAGGTGGTAAAGCTTAAGTAACGAGAATATTAGAACCGTGACAACACTCTACTGGATTTAAAAATACAATTTTCAAAACTGATTGCCAAACTCTGATCTCAATAGCATGCCGATTTTTTTCATCTCTACCAGCTGATCCCATAAAAAGTATTATTTCTCCTTATAAACCCAGGCAAAGTTAGGCATCCAGAGAAGAGCGGTTTGATTTGAGGGTTTTTAATCCCCCGCAGCTCTCACAGTAACACTCAACGTCCTCTTGAACTGACAGCAAAAACATAATTACAAAAACAACAGCCAAAATTATTTCTTATGTAACCGGGCTGCATCAGTTCCCCATCTCCCACGTAAAGCACAGCGGCGTTTACCCTGCCTCACGCTTCATTCTGCACCTCCTCTTTAAGCTGTTTAAAGGATTCTCTTGTTATTTGGTCTTTTCAAACCTAAACGATTCTATGATTCTGTGAAGTAGCGAGCCCGTAACAGAATACCCCATGGTCTTCATCTTCAACGGGCAGCCACCGATGGACGAGATGGCAGCACGCGAGAGCCACCGTGAAGACCGGGGAGGGTGAGGGAGCTCCCAGACTGGCTTGTTCACCTGCGGGTGGTAAGTGGCCCAAACAGAAGATGGCACCCAGGTAAGGATGGAGAAGGGCGAAAGTGGACGATCTGCCAGGTAGGAAGCCGTATTCCTCCGCTCCCATGGAAATAAGGCCTCTCCGCAGAGATCAAGAGACCAACACAAGGCATTAAGATTAAACGAACGAAAGATTGAAGGTCTGGCAAGGCTGAGAAAGGCGAAGGCTGGAGGTGAGCACCTCTCACCAGGGAAACAAGGGCAGGAGGAGAGGACAAGAGAAGCGTGAAGCGGCGGTGGGTGTAACACAGTCTGCTGGCCTCGGCAGGACCGGCTTCCATACCTCAGAACTGCTGTACGCGCCTGTAGCTGCTCTGCACCTCTAGGGTGTTTCTGCTGTAACCCTCTCCTACTGCCCTCCTCCTCTTCTCCACACATGATAGCAACCAACAAACCGCTAAAACTTCTTAAAAAAACAAACAAACAAAAAAGAAAATCCTGGAACTAACGTATCCATAACAAATACAAGGGTGCATTTCAAGGCATTCTTTTGGGAATCAGAATATTAGATTATCTGGTACAGAACAGGACTTATCTGCTCAATTTTCTAAGCAGTATCATTCTCAGTTATTAAAAAACAGCTCACAAAGCTTTTACCATCCAAAACCTAATACCTAAATATATGAAGCCTCTGCATCTGTCCTATTAAAAGTTACGAAGGGGGTTTGGATTTTTGTTGCTTCTCCATTTTTAGCATAGAACTGTTACAGAAGACCAGCGTCCCCATGGCGAAGACGCCGGGCTTGGTCCAACCTCTGGGCGTGCCACCAGCCGCCTCCTGAGCTGCGAACGGTTGCTTAACATTTCTGTAGAAAGAGGTAATTCTCCCCTGACTCGTCTGTTGTACCTATTTAAACTAAAACTCCACAAGATAGGGAGTGAAATTTTAGCTCCTCTCAACCCAGTGAGTTCTGGCACACACTTCAATAAACAAAAATTGTAGGTTAAACAAGTTCAGGTGTCTATATAGTGAAACACTGATCTCGCCTGTGGTCTCTAAATGCTTTTAGAGTGCTAATAATAAGAATGTGGTGGTATATCCAAGACTACAGTGCAGCCACAGAAATGTAAGGTCTTCATTTTCAATCATCTGAACACTGCCAAAACCATCGATGCAGAAAAACACACACCAGCAGCGGTCCAGCGGTCCGGGTCTGGTAATCGTGGAAACGCTACCTCTCTTCACTTGCAACCAGAGGTACTCCATCATTGTACAAAACGAAGAGGAGGAAAGTAGAGATCACAACTGGGATTTCAACTCCACAGAGAATTGAATTAGAAGTGAGAGCTGCAGAGAAGAGGAGTCCAAACGTAGCTGCCCCAGAGGAAAAACGTGGCAGTAACTCTGGAAGGTGAAACCTGGGAAGCCTCAGCGGGTATTTAAGCATCTGCGCAAACTGGTTAGGGAGAATCATCTTGCTTACAAGAGACCCCTACACGAGCAACCGGCAGTTCTGTGTAGAATAGAGAAGGTCCTGGAGAGGACCTCCGGGTTCAGCCAAAGGAGACAGGAGGAAGGCTACGGCTCGTTAAATAAATAGCCAAATCACCACTGATTACAACTGAGAGTGATATGGAGGAGGACATTTAATTTATCTCAGTGATGAGACTTGCTGCTTTTTAGGCCTTTTCAGAAGGGATTATTTCACAGTCTGAAAGACTTTGTTGTTAGGGAAAAATGAACGATACTCAGATTTTTGCTAAGGATCATCCATAAAATCTGAGCTACCATAAGCATGAAAATCTAGTTTCTGAACATTAAAAAACCCCCAAAACTCAAGCCCCATAAATGGCCAGTTGTATGCAGAATTAGGGCATCAATTTTTTTGTTGCTGTTGCTTAAGAACTTTAGAATCATATAGTCAATATTGCAATTTAACAGTTAAGAGACAGAGTAAGTGCACTCATCTTTCAAAATCACTTTAAGATCTAAAATACTCTACATCATCTAGATATTAGTGTTATTCTTCTGTTTTCATAAAGGATTTAGGTGTATTTCTGCACTGTAAATGGTGCAGAGTAATTCTGATGGGATTTCCTTAGCGAGTTGGGGGCTACGCTAATAAAACCGAAGGCATGAACTTAAAACATACACAGTTGTAACTCCCCAAATGACCTTAATTTGGAATAAGGACGTCTTTATTTTATTTAGCTTAGTGGTTCTTAAAGTTAGGACCAAGAGACCGCTACCCAGTGGTGGAATTTCTTTGAGTCACCTTGCATAACCACACAGAACTGACTCATTCATAAATTTTACTGTTTAATGTAATTCTATAGACTACAGTTAAGGAGCCAGTGGTTTAGTTTACAGTATTTTGGAGAAGTTAAACTAACCCAAAAAAGCCGATTATTCCAGATGGAGTGATCCATCAGTAGAACTATACTGGTATAGGAGGTGTAACTTTCCTGTGTAAACAGGTCCTGAACAGCTCACGTCCTCCTGAAGCTCAATGGCACTTGTGTTCTCAGGTCCCTCAGATGTTTTTGAAAACACACGCGTCCATTTTAGTCTTGCAACTTCTGACGCAGTTGAAAGATACAGAGAAATAAAAAAAATTTAAAATACCTGGGTGCCTACTTTTGCGCCCTGTGTTTTGAACCACCCCACAGCTGGTCCCCCCCCGCTCTTTCCCTGCCGCTGAGCCTTGCGCTGCCACCCAGAAGCACCGGGCAAAGCAGGGGTGAACTGTGTTGTAGGAGGTGGCTTAAAAAACCTGCGATAAGAAAAGACTTTTGCTTGGAAGAGTGTCTTGTGGTGTTATGTTCCAAACCGAATATAACCACAATAAAAGTCAACCAAAAAACCCGTCACTTCCAACTGAAACACCAACGGGAGAGTAATGCCACCGGCTACGAACTGCTCCCGTGTTTGCATTCGTGTCAGTCAACAACCAGCAAGAACTGCGCTATTCGGTATTTGGAGTACGAAACCATGCAGTTCAACCTACTTCTTTCTGTCTAAAGCTTGCTCCTCCGCCTCTCTCCGCCCGTCCAGCGATTTGTTATATATCACATGGGGAATAAACATAAAATCTCTCAAAGGAGAATCAAGCAGGGCATTTTAAGAACAGATAGTCAATTAAGCATTATCTGCAACTCTTGTGCTTACTTCTTTAAACAAGAAAGCACCAAAAAACATTCCCTTTAAACAGCAGCTTACTTTTATAGGTGCTAGTTGACAAGTCTCATGCACTACTAAATAGATGTTCTTACAAACGAGATGATTATTCCTGGAATTGTAAATACAGAAGGGTGTTGGCACCGTGTCTTTAAAGAAAAATACAAAATATACACACAGCACATCCATTCTACTGCATAGTTTATATTTAAGCTAGAAAGTCCTGGCACATGGTGAAGTCAGTTTTTATACAAAGACGTGGAAATGTATACAAAGAAAAATATTCTCAAAAATAATGCAAAGCTAGATATACTAAAAAACCTCCAATATGTCTAAAAAAGCTTACTGGACAATTGCACTAAGTAATAATCTTGCAGACCATTTAAAACTCAACTACCCTTTCTAGATGACGGGAGGTAATAGCGTAACTTCTGCAACATCCACTTCCATCACAGAGCTCAATCTTAGCAACCTTTTTTTACCTTCTGAATGGACAAAAGAAAGTTGACCTTATAAAAAAGATACTCTGTTTAAAAATGATTGTGTAAATAATTAATAAATACATGTATGCGGTTCTTTAAACTTGATATCAAAGAAGATTGTGCTTGCTTTCCATATCTTTGATTTTTTTAAACGCCCAGGGAGACAAAGAGCATGCTGGATAAGAATTCCCTATCAATGGCAAATGTTTTATGTTCATTAAATTGAAACTGAATTAGCACAGCTCAGCTTCACTTTGGTGAACCCCTGCTTCCAGAAAACTGCGAACTGCCAGTAGCTCCAGTCGGGTTCCCAGCAACGCGTCCCCCTTGACTGGGGACTGCAACGTCTAAACACGGCATCCGTGACTTCGGTTTAGAAGTGGTGATCTTGGAGGAAGAGCTACTCAGCTGGCTCCGGCTAATTATAACCGTGAGCTTAAGAGATGTTTTTCTTTCAGAAGAGTTAAAAGCCTCACTTGGTTTTCAGCAAAACTGAGAGTTTTGCCAGGTGAGCTGAACTCATCTCTCACTCAGTCGATCGTAAACCCTGTTTGCGTTTCCAGCTCCACCACCACCACTGTCTTTACTCTCTGCAATGCCCCGGGAAGGAATTGTCCCAAACGTTACCATTGCTCGACTTTATATCGCCAGCTAGAGCACCTCTGCAGGAGTCAAAAAGAGCTGGACTCTCAAATAAGAGTTTTGAATTTTAAAATTTTAATTATTTGAATTTAAATTAGTCTCTTCACATTTTTTTACTTCTGCATTTCATTGTTAAATCCAGGTTTGAAATTCTATATCTAACTTTGAGATAATTAAACTGAATTCGTTTGTTAGACACAATAATTACATTTTAAAATATTGTATACCCGTTACTTGAGAATCAGAATACTCCTCCTCTGCACCCAGACTGCCCAAGACACTTCTCGCACGAATGCTTTGAAGGGCCGGGGAATACGGACGTTACAACTCCCGCTTCCCTGAATCCGGACAGAACAACCCCCAGCCCGTAACTCCACTCACGCACGTGCCGTCGGGACGAGGGGCGCGCGGCCCTGGCCTCTCGGAAAGAACGGGTCCAGCAAACACGCACGCTAGCGACCATAGGTTTTGTTTTGAAAGCAACTAAAGACCAATTTGCTTTATTGTTTCTCTTCGTGCATGGTTAAATTATTAGCATATGTAAGCCGAAATGGTAAACCAAATATGAGTTTTATTAGCTTTGACAAACATCTTCGCTAATTAATTTGTTGTGGAAAGCAGAAAAGATTACCAAGAGCCAAACTTTGCTTTATATTCTAAAGAAAGGCTTGCGGTGACTTCGTCACAAGTAATATAATATAGAAGTTTTTCATCGGCATTTATTTTTTTCCATTTTGACAACCTACAGAAAAGAAACAAACTCCTGGATATACATTGCTTATTTTTTTCTAATGGTAATAGCATACTGTAAGAGTCGCTTCATGCTGAGACCTGCTAGTTATCACGTCTCTCTCTTTTATTCTATTAAACAAACCCTGTGATTCAGCAGGCTATTCCCGTCAGCCAAAAAGATTAACTAATTAACAGTTTCCCTTGCTGGCTTCATACCCTCCTTTTCCACTCAAGTGTGGGACAGGCCACTCAGAAAGGAGAACAAGTTTTTACTGAAGGCACGGAAAGTAAAGGATATGTGGGTTTAGCACCAAATAATTCGCATCTGGAAATCTGAAGCCAGGGCTTCGGGAACTTTCACCTTATATTTAACCTGCTTACGCAGATCACAGTTCCAAAGCACGTGCACGCGGTATTTCCTCGGGCTACAAAAAGCATTGAAAACTGATCATAAGAAAGGATTTGGGAGGAAATCAACCAAAACCGCAGAAGAAACTTATTAAATGGCCAAAAAGACAATTGGACAACGAAGAAAGGTGACCACTTCAGCTAAAAGGCATCTCGGTTTATTAGCAATATAAAGTCAGCAATTAAAATAGAAAACCAAGATGACAAATGGAAACAAGGGCAATAGGTAACCAGTAAAATAAACTAGAAGTTGTGGGCAGCAGAACACGGGTGAGGAAAGCTAAAGATAGCAGAAAAATGGTTCCAGAGCTGGGGATATACAGTTTTTAAAGTGTAATAGAAAACACAGAAATCTTAGCAATCCTGTAAGACCACAATGAGCTGAAGATGGTGAAGCGGAAAATATAAAGTAGAAAACATAGAAGGCTTCACAGTTCTTATTTCAAAAGAGGGATTTTGACAAACTTACCAAAGCAGCAGCAGGAAGCACTTAACAGTTTGGGAGTGACGAGCTGAAGCGAAATTCAGCAGCGATTTAGAGCGCGCACGTTCTCCTGAGCCAGCAGCTCCTGGAGCACCAGCGCTGCTGATGCCCATCCTTAGCAGGTCTCTGGGCACCTCCAGAAACCAGACCTCGTCTCCATTTCTGCCAGTATTCAAAAGCAGATGCAAGTAACACTATAGCGAGAAGATGTTGGTAATAATATTCGGCTTAAATTAGGAAAGCTAACACAGGATTCAGCTTATTTAGCAACTGGGAGGGGTACGTGCATACTGGTGCCAGTCGGTTGGTTTTGGGCAAAAGAGATGTTCCCAAACGCCGGCGGCTGGTGGAGGAGCTGGGGGCTGTGGAGGGTTAGCCCAGGAGCGGCGGTGGGGGAGAAGCAAAGGCAGGGGCAGAGAGAACCGGTCCCACGTGGAAGAGCGCAGAGCCGGGGCCTGCGGGAATGCCGCTGGGCCCAGCGCTGGGCAACGGCTTCGCAATCCTGAAGTTAATGATAACAACTGAAAAACCATCACTGATGACAGAGATGACACAGAGGTGTGTCCTTTACCTTGGGAAAACAAAGATCTGGTGGTGAAGCTGAAGTCAGACAATTCAAATGAGAATCCAAGGACACGTTTCTTACCACGAGGGTGATTAATCTCTGGGAAATGCTAGGGAAGGAGGGGCTGATTCTCCACGTGACATTTCTAATCCCAAATTCAGTGCCTTTCTTGAGCAGAAGCTTCAGTCAAACTCTAACTTTGGACTAGAAAAATCAGTAATTGAGAAAAACTCAACAGATAGAGAGGGCGTACAGCCCAAGACCCCTCCAGACTTAAATTCTAGGGGGGGAACAAAGGAAAAGAAGAAGAAAGAAAGAAAAAGAACACGGCCAAAAATACCCTCAGAGCAGCCTCATCAAGTCAAAAACAACTGTTACGCTGACAAGCCGCTCTCTTGCACTCGGGGTGCTTCTTTTCCCTGCGCTTGCTTGGCAATAAAGTACCACTGCATAAAAATGCAGGTCCTGGAGTGTTTACCTGCTTTCTGAAGGACAAAGTAAGACTTTTAAAATGTTTGTTTTGAAGCACAATTTACAGTGAGGATTTGGGCTGAAACGGCATCCATACACTGAAGAGGGGATAAAAGGCCCAGCGGGGAAGAAAGCAATAAAAATATCATTGTAATATCCCTAACTCAATAATCGGCTCTCTCCGTGAGGGAGCGGGCTTTGGGCAGAGGGAGCACAAAGCACGTTTCCCTGGCGCGGGCGCAGGTTGCGCGCCAAAGCTCGTTAGAAAAACCAGGCAACACAATGCGCACAGCTACCTCGCTGCAGGTTTCTTGCCTTGCTCAGAAGACCCTGCTCAGCCCGGGCGTTATGTTATCCCTGCCCGCATCCCCGCTGGCACCCACGCAAACCCCTCCCGGCGGGGCCGGCACCCCGCAGCACCCCACGGCCGCAGCGCCCAGCACCATCCCTGCACCGCGCTGCGGCGTCCGCGGCACCGCCAGCTCCATGGCTGCCGCGGGGGCTCGGGGTGGGACGGGACCCCTCGCCCGGCGAGCCCCTGCCACCAGGCAGCTTTTGCACCTGCTGTACCTTAAAATGCCATGACTGAGAGCGCACAGGTTTGAATTCATTTTCACCCTTATCAGCTACGTAAGAAACAGAAAAAAGAGAATAGCTTAGGAGCGTTGTGCTCACAGACATCTTACGGGTTGGGTAAGGACACAGACTATTAATGTATGCTGAAATATCTCTTTTTAAATGAGGAAAAAGAGGTGGGGGGCTTTAAAAAACAGATTTTAGTGTCCCAATGAAAGCATGACAGCAACGATTTATAATTTTCTGCTGTCCAGTTCCCTCAATATTTCTCCCTCGCCGTGCATCCCTCCTCTCCCTCTCCCCCCACGTCCATCCTCCATTTCCCGATAACTTCTCATCACGCTGTCTCGAGCCTCCTGTGAAATGGTGGTGTGCGGAGGGAAGAGAGGAAGACAGGGAGGAAGAAAGGCGCTATGATTGGGAGGGCAGGGGAAAGAGAAAGATTGAGAGAGACAGAGAGAATGTCAAAGCTCAAGTCTGGCATTTGCCTATTTAAATTCAATCATGCAGCCCTCGCAGAGCTGGAAATGGATGGCCTGCGTTATGAATTTCTGATCAGACGGCTGATAGGTTATGAGCGGGGACGTAATCCCATTGAGAAAGCCTTTTTTCCCAAGCAAGGGCAAGCAATAACTGCCCTTCAGAGATGGCTCTTTGCTTTGCCCTTTTTATAATTTTTCCCTTTTCTTTAAAAAAAAAAAAATCCAAATAAGCATTTTTATGATGATAAATGTGTAATAATGATTCATTCTGCCTGCATCTGAAATGGGATATGCCTTTGCAAATCAGACATGCGCTCAAAATAAACTGCCATATTTTTTCTTTTTTAAACCTAATTAGAATTCTTTCCTTCTCTCGGCTCATTTTGTACCAACACTAGTGATCTAAAAAGAAAGTGAAAGGAATGAACACATGCATTGAGACTGGTATTTTTAATACCCTGCAGGGTTTTTATCGTTTTATAGTTTGCCTTTTTTTAACATGATGTGTTTACATAAAAGGATACAAAAAAAATGTTTCTTCAAATGGCAAGAACTACTGGCATCCAGTAGGGGCAAGCCAGAAATTATTTTAAAAGCTGATGTTTTCATACTTCTGCCCACGTGACATCATTCGGTGTGGCTTTGTTTTATAGTGAATTAATCAAAACAGCTGAGGACACTGAAAGATTTACAGTAGCCAAATTCACCCGTGAAGGAGGCACATCCAGCAGCATGTTGGCAGCACGCGCCAGCACCGGAGCCTCAAAGAGCACTCCTAACTTTTGTAGTCTTAAAAAGCAGAAAACAAGGAGTTTGCTATTTAAAGTTCAGGATATATGGGCTGAAACAACACCCGTCCCAGTCTGTGAGGACTGGGAACAGTCACGGGGAGAGGGACGCGGTCCCAGCACCGCAGCGCCAGAACAGGGAAGACGCCTGACGCGAGAGAGGCTTCTGCAAATAACCCAAAAGCAAAAAAACAGTGTCTGAAGGCACGGGGGAGGGAGGGAGGGAGGAGCAGAGAAGCATCTCGGTGTTGGTGCTAAGCAGGAACGTGCGCTTGGAGCTGCATCGCTAACGTATTTGGAAAGGCAACAAACATCAGCGAAATGCTTTGCATACGGAGTACTTTGGCAAAGGAAGTATTGGAGACCACGGCTGTCCCCACCAGCGGGTATCGTTCGTGTAATGGAAACCTAACAGTGGGGGAACCCAGTTACCTATGTGTGCACACTGCTTCATTGCAACAGAAGCCCAGGAAAGATTTAAAACATAAAGCTACGTCCTTGTCACATCTTTTCAGCTCATTACCAGCTATGCACCGACTTAGGTTTGCCACTAGGCTCTCACTTGCTCCTCTCTCCTTCCCTCCTGGCGCAGGCACCTGAGCGATGCCCGTCCCCATCCATGAAGAACTCGTAGCCACTACGTTCAAATCCTCCAGGATCGGAGCAAGGGAAGCCTTCACCTTTCTCACCAGAGAGCCATCACCTTGATGTCTGTGCTCAGCAAACAGCTAGAAACCTCCTAAAACCAGGATCAGAGGTGTGCCAGTGAAACGGCTGCCTGGGAAAACACCACCTCCTGCCCCTGGGGAAAGCTGAACCATGAGCTAACGGAGACGGGACAGCAGCAGCCACCTTCCGCGCGCAGCTCGTAGCTCATCTTGCTGCACCTTTTCATTTGTAGATGCACATTTCAGTGCCAGCAGTATTTTCAAAGAAGATGGTAAAAACAGGAGTTACTATTATGCCTCTCTTGATACAAGAGATTTCCTAGAATTTGATGACTTTGTGTCTTGCACGAAGTTAGGTGAGAATACGGCAAAATCCCGCGGTGACAGGTTGCTGCCTCCACGCAGGGCACCACGTCCGTAGGCAAACTGCGAGGGCAGAAATGCTGTGCACAGCCTTCCCACCTCAGTTCCCGGGTGGCCCGGTTTCGGCTGGGACAGAGTTAATTTTCTTGCTAGTAGCTAGTATAGTGCTGTGTTTTGGATTTAGTATGAGAATAATACCATAACACACTGATGTTTTAGCTGTTGCTAAGCAGTGTTTATACTAAGGCACAACACTGTTTCATTCATATGTTTCCCTACTAATGTACTCGCATATCAACAAATCACCTTAAGTAAGCAAAGCGATTTTTTAATTGCCAAGTTGTTCCCAAACGAGAGCTTCGGGGCTGAGGGCAGCCAGGCTGAAGCAGTTTCAGGCAGGTCTGGGGAGGGCTGCTGCGCGGTCACCACCGGCAGAAAGCCCAACGCATGGCAGAAGGAACAGGAGAGAGATCGCATGCCGCATCGCTGCGCCTCTTTAAGCCGAAGGTGGCTGTTAACATAAAACAAAATGTGCTGGTTATTGGTTCGCGTGGTGCCACGAGCACCTTGGAGATGGAGATGGAAACTGAAACCCAGGCTGTGATGTCTATATGGCATTGCCACGAGTTCTTCTAGGCTTGTTGGATTCATTCCCAGATGCGGCTTTTGCTTTTTTAAAGTTGTAACATGCCAGAATACCTCGAGACAAGTGAGCACCTAAGGCTATCGGTGTCTTAAAGGAGATCATAGTTTGCAACTGGGGCTCTGTGAAACTCAAGCGCTCGGTTTGTGGAAAGCACGATGCCAAAGAGAGTCCCCTGGGAGCTCTAATTTAGCAACCACCTCCCATCAGTCAGGAGCCGGAGCCAACTTTATTCTTATAAACGCAACTACTTCAGAATAGCGAGACTATCAAAAAAAGTACAGCCTTTCCGTATTTTTCCTCATTTTGCTCCAACCGTGGATCATCAGCTAAAAGACGGAGTGTTGCGGGGAGCCCCTCGGGCGTGCTCGGCCAACGCACCGCGTCCTCCCTGCGCTCCAGCCGCGCCCCAGCGAACAGCCGTCTCTCCCGCGCCCCGCGAGGGACAGCGCGGACCGACACGGGAGGCCTTACGACATCTCCTCACACAACAGCCTCTCTTTTTCTCTTTTAATATATTAAATTGTGTTAAATCTGCCTGTGTTAAAACGCCAAAGCTATATGCACAAAGGGAAACCCCCCCAAAAAAATATAAAGTGATTTTCTACCCTGCTAACAACGTCGTCACTGCAAGGAGTTTTGAAATGTTGCGTACACGAAACGAGGGTCCCACGAAACCCCTGCACTGCAAACGTCTCGTGTATTTTTCCCCGAGGAACCAAGTGGTTTCCTGCTCTCGCGTGCTCCGAACGGTTAATTTTGTTCAATGTCCTCGCACTGAAAGGGGCAAGAAACCTCACAGCTGATAATTATGAAATAACGTGGCCACAGGGGAGTTCCCTCCCCATTACCACTGGGTAGGGATTGTCTTATGTCCTGGAGCAGTAGAATTTTGATTATTTAATTGAAATTATATATATTAGCATGGATGTTCTCATTAACCATAAAATAAAATACCTAATGTTTTCAATCTTGTTGCATCAACATCTTGTGGCGATGCATTCCAAGGGCTAAAAGCACATTATGTGAAAACGTCATTGTTGAAACTTGCCACCTTTCAGCGTTACTGTGTGGATTCTTGCATTAGGAGAAAACAAAAAGGAAGGGGTGGGAACAAATAACTGCCTATTTGCCTCCGTTACCTCTTTTTATATCATATGCAGAATAAAAAATTTGCTTTAACTGAGGTAGAAAAGCGTTGTCAGTTATCCAGCATATCACATAATTTCTTTTCAATTAAAGTTTCTAAAAAACTCTGTCTTCCATTGCCAGACCTTAAAGCCAAGCGTTGATATTCTCCTGTAGTTCACAGGACGGATCAGTTCCCAACGACCAAGTAAAAATCCAGAAAGATTTTTTTTTTTTTTTTTAATTATCTGTGTTCTAATCAAATATGGGAGTTCCTAAGCTGGTGATTACAACTGCTGCCACTTGTATTTGCAATATCTGCTTTCCATATGTATTTGGTAAATCAAAAATAGAGGTTAGCTAAAGAAGCAAACCTACAATAATAAAGCATCTTCTTGCAAAAAGCTTTTAGTGGTTTCTTTAACTTATCATTAAATTTAAACTCATTTTTCCTAGTTTTCACTTCTGCAGTTAATAACTTTTATATAGCAATCCTATAATTACATTAACAAAAAAGTAAATTTCCCCCATTTCTCACAGCGTTACTAGTATTACAGCATTAATGGTATATTAACCAGTAAAACCGCAAATTAAGTCAACTCATCTTCCACTGATAGGGCATGAATTCGTAATTTAGGCGGTTTGAAGTTTTCAGTGTTTTTTTAACTATTATCAAGCTTCTGCTTTTCCCAGTGTAACAGTAAAACCCACACAGGAGTCATTCTCACATTCTAATCACCATACAGCCCTTTTTATTTGCTTCCTGAAATACAGCGAACACGGGAAGAAGATTCCAGCGGAGAGCGAGCCACGATGTTCGGCTGCGGGCACCAGGACCTGTCGGGGAGAGGTGGCGACGCACCGAGGGACAGTCAATAACCGGAGCCAGCGGAGCACGGCGGCTTCTCCAGAACAGATTTCCGATACCCATTTTTCTCTAAGCAGGTCCTTCCTAGCCCGTGCACACCCTCAGTATTTCGGTCACGTCCGTCATACGTTATCCTCAAACTCGGGTGCTATGCAACGCGTCAGTGGAAGCCCTGCCTCCGCCAGCAAGTTCAGTCCCGGGCAACCAAGTCAGAGCTCTCGGCGCAGAAGAGCGCGTGGGACATCTCCTTCTGCCCCAGCTGTGCACACGCCGCAACGCCCCGCGCCAACAGCCGCCAGCACGCACAGCTACAAACGCGAGTCAGCAAACTGCTAACGACGGGGCAGGGGAAGCGTTTGTGAGCATCGGCCGTGGCGCCGGAGCCCCTGGACTCGGCACCCGCAGCCGTAGCTTTCGCGGCCCGAGGTGGGGTGGGATCCTCACCCAGCCTTCAGTGCTTCCGAGCCAAGGAGGAGAGGGACAACGCAAACTCGGGATAAAATGAACAGATTTCAATAATAACTTTAACAGTCAAAAACATATCTTTGGAATATTAGATTTATGCAGCGGGAAGGAACCATCAAAAGTGTTCCATCTCAGAAATATAAAGGCTTACGAGCTAGTGAAGCACAACAGAAACACTCAGTGATAAAGGACATCACAGCCCTTTATAAACTGAACTGGTGGTTTCCCAAATTTAATATGCATGAACAGTGCATGTGAGTCCTCTTAAATCCAAGTACCAAACCCTGCCTGTTTAATAAATCTCACCAGTACTCCACTATTAGACAGGGGATTAAAACTAATCTATCAATCCCAAAACCAAGCACAGAGTGGATTAAAATGCAAAACACATGAGAGTATGAAGATGCTTAATGCTAAATAACAAACATTTCAATCACAGAAATCATTTTTATCTTCTTGTTTATGCTAAGTAGATACTATTAGGCTTAATATCTGTATTAGCACAAGTGGGGGAAGAAACAGTTTTAAGAAGACCTAAATACTTGAATGCTACTGTATTGCTTGCAAGCAGAAGCTCTCTTGTTGAAAGT
The DNA here is from genome assembly GCF_965183815.1 of Platalea leucorodia. Lineage (NCBI taxonomy): Eukaryota > Metazoa > Chordata > Aves > Pelecaniformes > Threskiornithidae > Platalea > Platalea leucorodia. The sequence goes on along the minus strand of NC_138830.1, from coordinate 56,718,095 downwards.
GAGTACACCACGGCGTTTAAAATAACTGTTTACTCTCTGAGGCCAGCTCAATGGTGCTTGACCTTTTTCTATTTTTTTAACCCAAAGCAATGCACCCATAGAGTCTTAAGAAAGACAGAATTCAAACCCGTTATTTGCATCGTAATATCCGAATATCGCGTTACCCCCAACACTGGTGGTGTCACAAACGTTAGCCTCGTACCCTGATGTTCAGTGCAGCTTGTCAATGCTCTGCGGTTTGGGGTGGGGTTTGTTGCTTTCTTGTGGAAAGGAAATAAAAGAGAGCTCATCCCACCACGGGATAAATAGAATAAGCAAAGATGTGGAGAGCAGCGTGGAACTGCGTTTGCCTGTATGAAATAGGGAACGACCAAACGTGACTCGCACAACAGCTCCCAGTTCACCCAATAATTTACTTTATCATTGTCACTCTGAATACACAGCAATGGGATGATCCCCCTTTCTGGCATCGTCCCCCTTTCTGGCATCGTATGCGAGCAGCATGAAGTTACACCTCTATATCTGCATTTGTCCATCTGCCTTGCGGAGAGAAGGATTTAGGAGTGTTGCACCCAGCTGTGGCAGGAGAAGGTACGCCGTATGTTCCTTCATGACTTTCCAAGTGCCGGGAAATGCCCAAGGTTGCCTGAATTCACTTGAGAGCATCCAAACCCTGCAGAACTGGACCTTATTCCTCAGTATCTGAGCAAAAAATACCCACTGAATCAATGAGTAATCATATGATTTGATATGAAATAACATCTACCGAGGATCTGTCCGAGGTCACCATCACCCTCATTTCACTCGTAGGCATATCAGGTTGTGAACTGATGTCTGCAGACGTGAAAGCTGGTGCATTAACCCGGTGGTATTATCACCAGCAGAATGTATAATGAGGAGAGCGAGAGTGGCTGGTTTGCGTGTGAGGATGGATAATGTCACACAAGTTCAGGCTATCTAGCTGGAGAGGGAAATTTGGTGACAGGGGGGGGAAAAAAAAAAAAGAAAGAAAAAAAGAAAATCCCCCCCCGCCCTCGCCTCCACAGCACTGACTTACGACGATGGTTATTTGTCCGTGGGGTCTTGCTCTTGGTGTGGCAAGAGGCCACGGTGCTATTTCAGCTGAGAAATGCAGTAAAGTTGCACTATTCTTGTTTATCTTTGCATTGGCAGCTAAACGTGTTTTCTGAAGCGCTGTCATTCACCAGCCACTGAGGTCCCTCCACAGCAGCGTACATCCTTAACGAGAGCATGAAACGGAGGGAGAAGCATACTATTTTTCCTGATGGCCGAGACAGTTAAATAACAGATTTATGCTGTCCTAATCTCTTAATTTTAGCAGAAGTCACAAATTCAGGAAGAGAAAAAAGGAAGGGAGCAGCAGTTTGATAGTTTCTACACGAATTGAAAACATCGGTATTTTATTTCACAATAAAGTACCAAACGCGAGCCAGCAAGCACACCCTCTCAGCTCAGCTGTTTGACAGATACGTCGCACGTCTGACTACAGCTCAATTTTTACCTGCCGTTACCCTCCGTACTGCCTGCATCTGCGCCATCTTAACACAAAGCGCAACCATCCCATCTATGCGTATCGACAAGCTAACAGAAAAAAGCACGACCGTCTAATTTCACAAACGAAGGAATATCCATAAGCAGCTCTTATCCCTTTCCCTCTCCCCTAAGGAAACCGCTGCACCTCTCACCGGGCCTCGGGAGCCAGCTGCAGACCGGGCTGCGCTCCGCGTCCCCCTCCAGTACACCCCAAGCCTTTACTCTGCCCCTTCTCCCCCATTTGTGAGCAGCACCCCTTCCCCGCGACTGTCACTCCCCAAACGCCCAGAGCGGTTCAGTTCTGTTATTTAAAAGCGCTTTCATTTTCCCCACTTAACATAACACTCAACACCAAAGATGCCGAGGAGGAGGTGAGAAGTCAGGATCATTACAAGTAAACAGCTCACGGTTGTTAGCAAGAGCTGTACAAAATAAATTAATGACATTATCATCAGTAATTGTGGAAGCACTCATTAAAATGCCATTTGGAGAGAGGAAATACCTTTGACAATGGTAAAATACCTGGGAAAAAAATTAGTCCGTGGCAGCATAGGGCTCAAATAAGAAACCCGTGGGCAGAAGGAGGGGAAGGAAAAATGGTGCAAATGCTTTGGAGTGCAGGAACTATTTGAACCTGCGTAGCAGCTCTGTATCAGCTGGAGTTACCCAAAGCTCCGTTCGGCTTCTCCCAGTCAGTTCCCAGTGGTAGACAGGCAGTAGCTGCTGGTGTTATTTCCCTTTTTAGGGCCTTTCCTCAGAAGAAAAGCCTCGCGTCGGGCGAGCTTAGAATAGAGTAGTTCAGTGGGAAGGGACCTACAACGATCACCTAGTCCAAGCTGCCAGGTGCAGCCAAACCACCGGGGCCGATATGCCCTTGTGCGAGTCGGGTCCAGCACCGAGACTTCACCTGACTCCAAGAGAGAAAAAAAAGCCTGTAGCATAAGTACTCGTGTCTGTTAAGCAGCCATAGACCTCTTTCCGTCTCCAACTTTCATCTCTGTGCTTCCTACGCGCTCGTGGCCAGGCAGACGTTGCGCAGCCTTTGCGACCGCGCTGGTTGTGGACCAGCCGCGCCACCTGTGCGCTTTGGGCACCGCCGCCGCCGCGACGCACCGGCGCTCAGAAACCGGCTGCAGCACTCGCGTGACCTGGATCAGCCCGCCCCAAACCGGGGTCCCTCTCCCCGGCCAGGGCTGCCCGAGAACACAGCGGGGCCGAGGGGACCCCGCGCTGTCGTTCGGCAGATCAGACCGGGTGCAAGTGTGGAGAGGTTTATAAGATTAATTCTTATCTCTCTGGGCAGTGGGTCAAGTCCGAACCGTCATTCAACGAACTCTACGGATAATCTCCCTTTATTACTTTCAATCAAACTAAGTGTCTGCAATCTGCAGTATGGTTACTAATTTATTGAAAGAAATTACTTGTAGAGCTTGATTATATAATAGACAAAATATAGAATAGTCTGGGTAAGCATCCATTAAGTTTTTACATATCTCATTGCATAGCAAAGCTGCTTCAGCCTCGCTGCATTAGCGCCCGGCAGCTGTTCAGTGGGAGAAAATTCACAGAAAGAAGCGGACATTATGCTTGTCCACTTCTAATTAAAATAAGAGAAAAAGAAATGTGATTAGGGTTATATTTGGTATCAAATCTAAAAATTTGCTGTTTGCGAATACTTAACAAATGCGTTTTGCGAGAAATCAAATTTCTAGTGTATTCTGGTTAATGGAATTCTGCTGCAGCCCCTGGACAAAACAATGTAAAGCTGCCTGGATTGTGGAAATCATTCTCCTCCCATGATGGATAATATAGCATGAGGTTTTGCTTGGTTTGATTAATTTCAGAATATTGCAGAGAAGCTGCATAATCCCTAAGATAGCAGAGAAAAGAAGGAAGACATGATGAAGTAGGATAAAAGTGCGTAGTAATGAAGCACAGACTGTTTCGTATATTACAGAACAGCTCACAAACTCATGTTTTTTTGGCAAGTAGCAACCACAATAAGGGGCAACACTGGAATGCACTTTTGCTTCTGCAATTATATTATATGATCTGAGCAGGGGTATTTTGAAAGCAAAAACCTGCTAAGCGTTTCCCCAGCTATGACTGGAGACAGAACAGAAATAGAAAATGCGCGTTTCCTTTTTTCGGTTCGCAACGGCCATTATTTATACAAGTACTGAATATGGAAAAGGCTCTGACAAATTTACAGTGGTGTTTGGATGGATGAGGATGACGAATGATGGATGAGGGAGGCAGAGGATTCCCTTATTAAAGCATCAAATCTTTCCCTAAATATCAAACAGATATCTTAGCCTCAATCGCTTGACTTGCGCCAAAAATTATGCAAACCAATGAAGTCAAATTTTGCTTCTTGATAAAAACTGAAAATTTGTCTGACATTATACGCACTTGATTTCCACTACGTAACTTAGCATTTTTTTTATTCTCTGCTTTATACCTATTTGAAACATTCACTTATTAAAAAAGACAAATGTGACAACACAAAAAAAAAAAATTCATTTCAGCACAAATTAGGCAATTGGCGTAATTACAAAACTGCTCCGTTTGGCAATTTGGGGCAGTAGCTCCAGCACTGCAGCGCAGGGCAGGCGCCTGCAGCACCCCGAAGCAGAGCTGCGGCTGCAGGGCAGCCCCCGCTCTCCCCACGCGCGGCGGCGCTGGGCGGGCGAAGCGGCATGCGGTGCCCGAGCCCTGCAGCCCCAGGGACGCAGCCGCGCTCGTGGCGGCCGTGAGGACACCGGCGTGGAGAAAATGTGGAGGGGGGAAAAAATACACCTTTCCTCCCGAGGTGATGTTATTTTCTATACAGCCTTTACTGGGAGTTCAGCTGTTTGTGCTTTCCTTTCTCAGCCCCCCTCTTCCCTCATGTCGTCACTGACTAGAGTCAGAAGAGGCTGCTAACAGGAAAACGCGTGTGATGTCACGCGTGGAGGCTGGCGGGCGCAGGTGCTCCCGAGGCAGCAGCGGCACGGGGCCAGGCACAAGCACAACCGCAGCAGGCAGAAAACGAGAACAGCCAAGGATGTGCAGGGGAAGCGATTGCCCACCTGCAGCCTGATGCCTTCGCAAGTCCCCCCCAGACGGAAACGCGCCCTGCACGCGCTGCTGGCTGCTCTCAGGACCAAACGGCACAGAACAAAATCCCCTTGGCCAGCTAGATGTCACAGGCCACGCACAACACCCACGGGACAGCCCCTGCGCCCCACGGGGCACACGCGGGTACGGGCTGCTGGACCCAGCAAGGCTGCGCTGGCGTCCCGTGCCCCAGCGAGCAAACGGCCAGCAGCGACGCCAGGGCACCACAGGCCCCCAGCAAAAGCCACCTCCCCTCCAAGGGCCCAGTTTGACGGCGTAAGACAAAGAGCATCGCAGCCCCAGGGCTGACGGGGATGGTTTCGCTGCCTTCCTCTCCACAAATTGCGTTCGTGAAGATGGATGCTGGGCCCAGTGTTCGCTGCTCTCCAGCCCACGCTTGTGTAGCTGGCCTGGTGCGGCATGAAACTTCGCAGGAACCGCTGCACAAGTTGCTGCCATGGAGTGTCCCTTTACGAAAGGGGCCAAACCATAAATAGAAATTAATAGTTCTTTGATGGTGTCACTTGACCTGGTGTATGGTCGGCAGTAAAATAAATTTGTATACGGTCAAAGAAGGTAATGAAGCTTCAGCCAGTTTTAAAACCTGGCAGATGCTTCTGACCCAAGGCAAACTAAGAGCAAAGACGTTTCACTCGGTTGTGTTGTGAGAATTGAACACGCAATGGCAGAACAAGCCAGAAAAACTAAAATTCCTGAAATTCATTTAAGGTATTAAGAAGGAAGAGGGAGGTTCAATTCAGCAATGTGCTAGACAAGGGGATTGCTAGCTAATAGGCAACTGAACCCCGCGTTCAATTCCATGATGGAAAACAGTATTTTAAATTCCAGGGGGGAAAAAAAAAAAAGTTAAAAGTAGTTATTAGCGGGTCTCGGAAAAAGCTTTACTGCTCCTCTTCAGTCCTGTTGATGAGTCATTTTAGTTTAAAAATGTTTCATCGAACGAAGTATGGACGTATACACCAACTATTACAAGTACATCAGAAAACGGCGTATGGGCTTTCTACTGTGTCAGATACGGCAAGGAGCCTCCAAGCAAGCGGCGAGCAACCGCCAGGACTCACGCCTGTATCCCCTCACCCCACCTTTGAGAGTTTCAAAGGCACACACAAAGTTAGAAAGGTATCTACATTTAAAACGCATTGTCTACGTTGTAAGAAATTGCACAGTCTAAAAATAAAGATGAACAAAACCGCTTTGCGTACAGACAGAGACAGCCTGATTCTTTGGGTATGTACCCATTCCCCAGTACAAACACCCACCCTGTTCATTAACTTCAACCTATCTCTGTATTGCCCTAAAACCTACCCTTCCCTTTCCAACTGCACATAGGAGGCCAAAAAAAAGAGCTGTACAAGCCCCTCTTGCAATGAAAAGGCGGCAATACAGTCACGCGAACAAGGAGCAATCCCAACCAGGGCTCTCAAAAGTTCTCCAGAGAAATCGGTGCAAACAGAGGACCTCCCTTGTCTCCATCACTGATGCCGATGGCCACGTACACCTGGGGCAGCTAAAACTGAGAGCAAGGTGGGGGAAAAGCATCGCCTTAAAGCCTCCCGCCTTTTACGGCTTCAGCTCGCGGGTGAGTAACAACTGCTCTGCCTTTCTCGCCACGTTGCTGGCGCGCACGCGGGAAGCGCGGCCGCCCGAGCACTGACCGTCCGCAGGGGATGGGGGCAACCGAGGGAGCGTCCCCAGTGCCAGGCAGGGAGCTGTGGTCCAGGGCTGGGCAAACCGGGGCGCGGGACCGGTGCCCTGAGTGCCAGGAGGTGCCTGCCCGACGCCGGGAGCAATGATCCCCCCGTCAGGCTGGTACGTCCTCCCGGCACGCCTGGGACTGACCAGGGGCCAGACTTAGCAGTTTTCTTCCTAAAAGAATCTTTGCGTTTTCTTTGATATCCAAAAATCAGCAGTGACTCACTTTAAATGAAGACAGATGACAATAAATACACTTCTGCTGCTTGCTCATCGCCACGTACCCACATCCTTCGCCTGCTGTTTAACCAGGACAGGCTCCCCTCCCCACCGCCGGCAGGGGCTCGCTCCGAATGCTTGTGTTGAGACTGGCAGTATTTAGCATTTAGAAGTAGTTTGGAGAGACAGGTAGGCATCTATCTAAATTTAAAGCATCTAAGTAACCCTTCGAATTGTAATGAGCAGTTATTTATTGGGGGACAAAATCCTGTTCTGTGCTACTAACAAAAAAAACCCCAAACCCTAAAGAATTTTTGTTACTGAAAATATCTTAATACATGACTTTACTCATGCGAGCAGTTCCTTTGAAGTCAACAAGCCGACTCGCATGTGTAACTGTTTGCGGGATCAGACACTTAGTTTATCATTTTTAAATTCTGCTTCAGCACTGAAGGATGATGAAAGCATCTCACTGGCACGGATCAGAGCCTGCGCAGCCCACCGAAGAACTAACTTTTATTAGAAGAGACTTAATGAAGAAAGGAGGAGCAACCCGAGTACCTGAGCGAGAAGAAGCTTCCAGGACTGGAGGAGACGCCGGGGAAGGTGCAGAGGGATACAGGGAGACGACGGCAGCTCCGACCCGGCAGCTGCGGGCAGCAGAGCGGTTGGGACCGCGTTGTGCGGAGCAGAGCAGCAAACCTGAGCTTCACGATGGCGCGAGAAGAAACCGGTGAAGAAAACTGAAAGGCAGAAGTGACAGGACTGAGTAACAGGCCAGGCAGGGATGGCAGCTGCTGCGTTTTGGCCAGGCTTGAAGACAAGAAGTTTCCAAAGCAGGATGCTAGGATGGATAAGGCTGAAATATTGCAGTTAGAAAAGCCAGTACATTAGGATGCTGGATAATATGGGAAAATAACGTGTAACACATGCAAATCAAGTATTCTCAGCTGTAATGTATAGTAGTGACCATCCTATTTCAAAAATAATATTGATAATTAGAGGTGATTCAGAGCAAACCATCAGGACTGATTAGGGATATGGAAAATCTCTGAGAGATTTTAAGACTTTTTTTTTTTTTTTAATCTTAACTAGGCAATAAATAAGAGGAGCAATAATAACAGCATATAAGATAATGAATAACCTACAGGGGGTAGATCAGCTTCTTCTGGGCTATCTCATAAGACAAGTACCTGGGCATCCTCCATGAAATTAAAAGGTGATGCATTCAAAACCAATAAGGGGAATTTCTTTCCACAAATGCAAATTAAACTTGGGAACTCCCTGACACTGAACACGCCAAGCAAAGCAACACAGACAGATGCAAAATGGAGTAGACATTTATGTTAATATAAAAAAAAAAAAAAAAGAATTATAGTAGTTAATGGTAACAATATAAAAAAAAAAGAAACTCAAACATTACCTCATGTGAGTTGTGGTTTAATTCACTTTCTAATTATAGGGAATCAAGATGAAAAATAGTACATGGGCAGACAGTTGCACTAACTCAACATTTCTCATTCCCTTTTCTGAAGCTTTTGGTCTGTTAACGCAGGACAGAGTACTGGGTTAGAGGGAAAAGAGGAGCTGTCAGCTCCCCAGTCATGGTTTTCTCTACTGGACAGCACACACACACACCAAAAATAAGAAGAAAAAAAATAAGAATCCTCATTCTCGCTCCCAGATTTGCGTGCAGAGCTGACGATGTTCAGCCATCACCTAAGGCAGCGATTCCAGGCTCGGTGCCGGGCAGTGCCTGGGTGCCAGCAACACTCACTCCCGTTTTCCAAAGATTTAACGTTACTCCTGCCTCTTCCCACATCCAAATTCTGGAGAAAGGAGACAACAGCCTACGCCGGTAGCCAACGCCTCGTCCACCCCGGCCGTGGTGCCCCTGCCCTGTCAGGAGGTGGTGGGTTTGCTGTTGGAGGAGGGTCACCCGTGGGGCTGCGGGCTCCCCGGGGACAGCGCTGCCGCCACCCCGCCGTGCCGCGGCATGCAGCAGGGCAGGCGCGATCCTGCCACCAGCCACGATGACAGCATCGCCTCACCTGGCCAAGCGGGGACCGCTGAAGGTTTTTCAGAGCAGCTCAGCGTGTCCCATCTTAACAAACTGGTTTGATTTAACACTCCCCACAAAGCGAGCCAGCAGGTTCCTGCGCCTCCTTGCCCGTCGCTGCCCGTCTCTGGTTAGGCAGCTCCTTCGCAGACCTCCCCAAAGCAAAGGGGAGCAGGGGAGCAACGAGCACGCTGGCACTGCTGCCCTCCCTCATCCCCCCCCTTGCTCCATCACCTTTCATCCCACATGCACCGGGAGCCCTCAAACGCCTCGAGCCCAGAGCAGCCCGCAGGTTCCAGATCCCACGCCGGAGCCTCGATCCCACCGGCAATATTGTGCTGCAAAGCCACAGCGCAGGAGGGGGCAGCCGGCGATGAGCCGGGCGGTCCCAAGCAGCATCCCTGCACTGTGCCCTTCTCCAACGCCCTTGCAGCCAGCTAGAAGTCGAGAGAGGATCAAAAAAAGTATATATTATAATTATTATACATATTATTATATATTTATTGTAATTCTATATGTATGCGAAGGAAAGCTCTCCTTCTGCAGCCCCCTTTTTCTGTAAACACAACTCTGAGTGGAAGACGCAGAGGCCACGGCTCAGCATTATGCCTGGGACAAACGACAAATCCTGCCAACCCCAACACCTTTGCAACATCAAGGCACCAGAGTCGGTGATGGGAGGGGTCATTCCCTGCGGCGCCTGCTGCCCACTGGACACGTGCCCCGGGCCGCAGCCCCATCTCAGCTGCAATATCCTATACAAGAGCACGCGCATCCCCAGCTGGTACAGGAGGCGGCTGCAGAGCCGTCCCCTTCCCCACCGCGGCGGTTTGCTTTGCTGCTCGGCCTCCCCTGCCAGCCGGGAGCCCCGGGCAAACCCAGGCCTTGGGCTCGCCAGCCTCCCCAGCAGCCCTGGGCCACCAGCAAAGCGCCGCTCGATGCCCGGCTCCCTGCGCCGTCTCCTGGCCCCCTGCCCGGCAGCCTCCAGGCTGAAGCCTGCAGCTCTGTCACACATTTGTTATTCTGAATGCCGATGAGGACGTAGAAGGGTTATTTTGCACCAACATCCTCGTACAAACGATTTCAGAGCCTTGCCCTTTTTTTTCTCTCCAGATGACAGCTAAGCATCGCACCAGACTCCACCATCAAACCCCCAAAATGCTAAATGTATAATTTATGCGCTCCTTTCTCTCCAAAGCCCCATTAGCTCTCCATTACGTTTCACACGTGCACTGCCTTTACCTTCAGACCACTCAGCTGTTTGTAGATTTTACTCTTCAAAACACTCCCGTGTTTTCCTCTTAGCTACAGAGCAACACATGCAAACCCTCCAGATGAAAAGCCCGCAGACAGCACAGGTTCTGCGCTTCTGGGCTCAGCATCCCAGGAAATGGAATCCACATGAGAAAACATCCCCTTAACTGCCTTTTTATTAAAGCTTGTCCAAAAGCATTTTCTCCCTTTTTTTTTGTGGGGAGAAAAAAAAGACAGTCCATTTACAACAATAATTGTTTGGCTCAGTTTAATCAAAAATGCAAAAAAAAAAAAATCTGCTTTCAAAAATTAGCTTTGTTTTTCATGTTAAAGGTCAAAGATTTTCAATCAAGACGGATATTTAGGTGAAAAATTCCATTTCCTCGCAACACCATTTTTAGCTGGGGAAAAAAGCGCGAGTGAAGCTTTTTTTTTTTCCCCCAAACATCATTTGCTCCTCAGCTGAATTAGCTTTATGTGCTTTCCTGGCGTCACCGGCACGCAAGCCTCTCCCACGATCCCACAGGCAACGCCAACGTCGCCGCCGCGGTCCCTGCACGCCAACGCACGCATCGGGAAGAGGAATAGCGTGCACCAACGGCAATATGGAACTTGTAGAAGCGCCTTCGCATTGGAAGTCATTCATAGTTTCACTCTCCTGGGAAATATATACCTTATCTGGGTCTCAGGAAGGGAGATAATTGCATTTTCAAGTTGTCACAGTTGCATATTGCTTCTCGATACCTGCCCATACGTTTAATACGCTCCTGTATACCTGCCGCATGCCCGTAAAGGCAAAGCACGACAAGCGAATATACGCAGCAGCGGGGAGGTGGATGACGCATGACTGAACGAAAAAATGACGGACCCTTATTCAAACAACAGCGTGGAGGGGCGGGGGAATCACCTGTAGGTAAATTTTGATTTGTTTGGTTTTGCTTTTGTTGCGAGTGCTCTCAACCCACAAAATGAACCTCTGCAAAAATAAATAGGTAAGAAAAGGTAGATAAGATGTAAAACGTACTCCCATCAGTTTCTTGATGCTCTGCAGTTACATTTTTGCATGGAAGCCAATAAAATTCCATGCAGTATGTGTTTTTTTCCGGTGGATGCAATTTTTACAAAAAAAGTTATAAATAAATTATTAGTTGGGTAAAGCTGCATTTGTTCTTAAAGGAGAAGAGGATCAAAGTAAGGCAGCGCGAGAGAGAAGGCGATAGATACAACTAGATTAGGCTGCAAACACCTTTAACTCTTCTTTTATTACTGTACCTGTTAGATTCATTTTTAATGATTTTTAACCTTATAATTTTATATTTTAAGTCTCTAATAAATCACATTTACCTCCCTTGGGTGATGTGTTTTGATATCTGTTTGTTTATTCACATTAGTACCTGAATGGCTGTGATCAAAAAAATCTTTCTTCAGTATATTTAACAAGGCAGAGTCTAGAAGGAAACCTGCAGCTCTCAATGTTTCTTAAAATAAACTATCTCCTCTTTTCTTTGCCGCCGAAGCGGTCACTAGCTGCGGCCGTTTGGCTCCTGCTGCACGCCTTGCACCGCATCCAGGGGAGCGGGTGTTACCCCACTGCCACGGGTGCAAAGCGGCACTGCTCCCACGGAGGGGAGACCTCCCAGACCCAGCCTGGCAGGAGCCCAGGGCTGAGGGTGCACGAGCCCTGTGCGACACGAACAGGCTCGGTTAACTACTAAAACATACTTGTAATCTCGTTTAAAACATCCAAATGACAATTTGCGCAGCGACAGGACAAACCAAAACAGCGGGAAGACCACCACCACCACCACCACGCCTGGGAAGCATCGCCGTCGCTTCAGGCAGCGGCCCGCCTGGTTTGTATGTCCAGCCACGGAGAGCACCAGCAGCCGCCAAGAGAGAAGCAACTCTATCTCACTCGTCCCCAGTTTCCAGCTTTGTGCCTGCAAGGCATGGAGACTTGGGAGAGGCTGGTTGGGACCTGCAGTGACCCAGCCTTGCTGCCAACTCCAAAACCACCACTTCTTCACCCCTTGAGCTTTTGCCGGTGCTCGCAGCCTCCACCCAAGGGACCTGCCTAAACCATCCCGTATCTTGTGTATCCCAGTCAGCCAAAGTAACGGCGATATAAAGAGTTTAGCAAAGGAATTTCCTCACCAGTCATTTTATACTTAAAAGGCACTAGAGACTTACAAACGCTTGTGAAATAATAAAAGCCCTGAGAGATACCGTCCTCGCAGCAGGCTCCAGCTCTCCAGCGATCCCGGAGCTCACGGGTTCCCAGCCAAGCAGGAACCTCCTTCTCCCGCGCCGCCTGGACCAGCGCCATCTCCCACACACACTCAAACAGCGCAAAACCCACCTTTGGCTTAGCCGCCTCCTCCTCGTGTTACAGACCGAGGGAAAACAGACGTCTCGGCCAGGGCGGTGCGGCGCACAGAAAGGCCGTGGCGCCGCAGCAGCCCTGCGTCGCTCTTCGGTGCCTTCGCGGGGATGGCCTCCCAAGAAGGCGCGTTCCCCCTTCGTTCGGTGGGGTAGCATCCCAGAAGATGCCGTTGTTGCTTTTTCTTGGGCAAGGTTAGGTGCATTTGACACACGGCCTCAAACGCAGTTTGCTAGATAGAAGTGCAGCTCTTGACCGAATGCAGATAAATGCATTTTATATCAGATAACAATGTTCTGTAAAGAAGATGTTGCACATATCTAAAGAATAAAAGAAGAGACTGCTTTGCCTGTGAGCAGCACCGTAACCAGCAGGCAGCCCACCATCTTTTAACATACAGAGGTGCAAAACCAGCAATCACCGCACGTCGTCTTTTTGGTGGCATTTGCCCAAGGACCTGGCGCGCAGAGATTTCCCCTCACGCCGGGGAAGATGCACCTAACTGCGGTTGGCCAGGTTAATACTGATGCACCAAGCAAACTGCAAAATAAGCTGCAAAGCGGTGAAGTGAGAAGAAAGGGCCAGAAACACGGAGCGACAATGAAAAAGGCTGGAGAAGCCCTGAAGCAGTGAGCAGAAGGGAGCAATTTTAGCGCTGTTATTCAGACGTACAGTAATTTTCTTGTCTGCTAATAAACATGCTACACTACACGTGAAGGCCACAGTCACAAGAAAATTATCATTTCAGGATCACATGTGGGATCCCCGAGTGTCTGGAGGAGGCACAACGGATCAGGTGCTGGGTGTTTTGCTAAGGAGATGCAGGTGGAGGAAGTTTGGGCAGGACAGCCAAGGACTGAGACACCCGACCGACGGCCAGCGCAGCTGCGGCGTGCCCAGACCTTCACCGGAGCAGCTGGCACAAGCTAACAGGAGCCATAGACCCTTGGCCACTAAATTCTTTTTTCTGTTGTTGGGGTTTTTTTTGTTCTTTTTGGGTTTTTGGGGGTTTTTTGGGGTTTTTTTTTTTTTTGAGATAACACCTCCTAGTCCCTTCCAATCACCTTGTCTGTGATTTCCGTGATCTGCTAAAGCTGAGGAGCGTAGCCCTCATTCAAACAGCAAGCCCACAAGAGCACAGAGTGAAAAATCACGGGCTGATGTCATGTTTAACGTCTGAGGGGAAAAAAAGAAAAACCTCGCGGGCTTATCGGGCTGCCCTGAAAGAGGAGCGCGCTGCAACGCAAGCTCTTCGAGACAGCAACACAACTCTCGACTGCAGTTACACGTTTGCTCTGATATGCTCCCAGAACACAGAAAAGTAATGCATCTCAAGTACCACAGCTTTTCTATAGACAACGCATCCAAAAAGGTTTCTAAATGTAGGAAAACAAGTATATAATTACATAATTAAGCAGATGCACTGCAATTTTTCTTTTATGTTACTCTTCATATTTTTAAAAGGCAACAGGACAGAGCTGTGCTAAAAAGCAATAAAGCACGGGTAATTTAATACTAAATTACATCCATATTGAAAAGTTTACATGAAGTTGAGAGCAGACAGAGGTCAGGTTTTCAACAGGACTGTCTTTAATTGTGGCCATCGGTTTTAGCAATCCAGATCTCTGGATCAAAGACAAATATAATGCGTTTCCTCAACACCGAATAGTGAAAGCAGACAGTAAGCATGGCACTATCTTGCACCAAAAGGTCATAAAAATGATTATCGGGGGGGAATACGTCTCGCTGTTCACCACACACCTTTGCATAGCATACTGTATATTGCCAATAGTTACATTTTTCTAGCAGATTTTTCAGCAATCAGGAACGTAAATTAAAAATTTTACTATTTGTTTTCAGATGCAAAAGGGTTTTCTTTCTCTAATAACTGTGCCATCTTCGCGTAGGTCTTTTTTAATTTTTTCAGTTGCTTTCAACCACACTCCCAGCCCAGTGAAACAATTCCTCCCTCCTTAGGGAAGAGATGCGAGCTGAGACACTGCTTTCTTTCTAAGGCCGGGGGCGGGGGGGGGAATCAAATGAGGAGTAAATTATCAGCAAATCAGATAGAAACAAGTTTCCTAGATCTGCAGATCCATTGTACAAATGAAGCAATTTCATCTCTGCTTGCTCTGGGGGGGGTGGGATTTTAAGTGGCCAAGGGGGACTGGAACGGGATGCTAGCAGACGAAGCATCACAACATTTGCATGCATAGACCACTCAAATCTGCACCAGGAGACTACTTGTGAGAATCCATCTTTTTTCACTTAACAAGATACAAAATATAAAACACATTTGCCTCTTATTAAGCCTCTCTTGTAAGTGGTTCCAGGTCCACCATTTTTAAAGAGGGGGAGAGGCGAGCCTGGATGCTCCCTTGGGAATTTCACGGGAGTGACTGGAGATGAGGTACAGGCTGGGAGCCTTTATTACTTTTTTTTTTTTGCCTTTTTTTTTCCTTCTCTCTAAAAGCACAGAAGGAATAACATTTTAAATCATTAGCATTTACTTTAAGTAGCACTTTCTTCAACGAAGCTTCCCCTCCCAGCCCTCACCCTGCCAGCACCGCAGCCCCGGCTCCCGCAGAGGAGCTGCCCTGAGGAGCTGCATTCTGCTTCTTGAATGCTGAAGGGGCTTTTTAAAAACTCTGGCCTCCAAACTGAGGCGGCCGTGAAAGAAACTGTCATCTTGTTTTTCTTTAAAGTGTACCAAGAATAGGGTGGTTGTGTTTATTAGCACCTAGACCTGCAAAGCATATAGCCTCTTAAAGTTCCTTCAGTGCTGTTGGAGTCGTTTCTGGTTTTGTTTAAAAACAAACCCGCACGACACAAACCCGCCACCAATCTCTGTTAAAAACAAGGATTCTTAGCAACCTAAATTCAATTCACAGTCCCATGTCACACATTCAGTAGCATTTTCATCATTTCTATGCTTGTTAAATATTAGATGCAATATTAAAATATTGAACAGAAAAAAAGAGGCGGCTGGTAGCAACTGCTTGAATTTACAACATAGACAAAGAGAGAGGTGGAGGTGAGTTATGAAAGAAGCCATGGATCCCGCAGGTTCAAGCATGTTACAGAAAAGAGTTATGAAATACCCCTCATTCAGTGTTCAAAAAGGCAGGAAAAACAAGTTGCTCCTTTATCTGGAAATTAGGTGTTAATGAGACCTCTTCAGAAATAAAAATCGTGTAATTTTCACTGCAAAACAGAGCGTACGTTCTCCCTCTCGGTTTGCCCAAAAGGAAACCTAAGGCACAGGTGCTTTATCTTGAATATCTAGTATTTCTAAGAAAATGGACTGCATTTCTGGAACAGAGCAAGCATGGTCTTTCATTTCCACGTAAAGAAAGAGGCAGAAGAAATTCTTTTATAAAACAAAGGGATAGAAAATAGAGGGTCTGTTAGAAGGGGGAGCAGAGAAACATCACCTCTGCTGCATCTGGCACCAAAAACTTCTGAATATTTCCAGGGCACCTTTCACAAGCCAGACAGTTGCCACATCTCCCCTCGATCCCCTGGAAACACCGGCTCGCTAACTAAAGCGTATGTCGAACAACCCCTTCTGCGGCGTAATAAGTTCAACAAGAAAGTTCACGTCCTTGGAGCAGCCGTGCAGAAGGTTAAACGTTGGACCCAAAGGCAGTTTGCCGCAGCCCGGGAGGCGAGGGGCATCTCTAGGCGGAGGCACGCAGCTGGGAGCAGGAGGTGCACCACCCCCAGAAGGTCTGCGTCGGGGCGAGGGTCCCGGCAGGGCTCCCCGGTCGCAGCCGAGCCCCCGCTGCAGGGCGGTGGCACCACCCCGGCTCAGCCGCAAAGTGCCTGCTGCGGAGTCACAGGCTCCTACCACGGCAAGCAGAGACGCACGACGTCTGTTTGTCGCTGGTCATAGCAGGAGACCCAGGCTACGCAGGGCTCTTGTCTCTCACCCCACCTCAGAAAATGCGTTCACCACCTCACCACCCGACGCTTGGCCGTCTTGCCTGCCCTGCAGCTGGAGGGACACCCGCTTTTGGACTGCTCACCTCTCAAACACGCTCTCCACCATCTCCTGCCGCCACCAGTCCTCTTCCAACAGTTGCCCTCGGCTGCAGCTTTGGGGTGGGATGGGACAGAAGCACGGCTCTGCCCTACCCAGCAGCAGGCACCGCTCCTCTGCAGGCACCGGCCGCAGCTCGGGGCCGAGGCCCTCCCGGGTGCTCCCAATGAACGCTGATCTCCCTCCACAGCTGCACCGGGTCACAGGAATTAAGACAGGTGAAGACAATTACTAATCCTGGTGGAACATTTCACACCTGCTTTTTACAGGTTTTGTGGCCTAAACATGACAGCAACTTGTATCTCCCCAACCAGCGTGTGGGCTGACTTGGGCATGGATTCACTTGTAAAAAGAGGGATTTTGTGGAGGCCCTGTGTCTCAAGCTTTAGAGAAACCTCGTGCAAAGCGCCATTTCCCTGAAGCACTCCCCGCTCCGTGCGCGCTGGCTGAGGACGGCAGCAGCGATGGTGTTATTATTGACTCTTAACCAAGTCTTCAGCTACATCGTTATTTTCTGGAGAAGTACGCTCTTCCTCTGTTAAATGGGTCTCTCATTGCAGCAGAGCACAGAGCCCCATTACCGTAGGTAATCTCCAACTTTCTCCTTTCAGTATCCTAGTAACATCATTACCTTTTTAAATATGGCTTCAAAACTGGGATTGGCTGCAACCGTCCCGAGAAATCAGGTTAGAACAGGTTAAGGCATTAACTAACGGATAAAAGAGCAGACTCCAAGCGGCTGGGTTTCCCTCCGCCTCTCTCCCACGTGTCATCCTAAGAAGTGCCTCGCAGCCTGCTCAGTGCCTTGCTGCGTGCTGGCACTTAGGCCAGCAGCGGAGGTTCGGGGCAGGAGGAGGGCTGGCCCGGGCAGACGGTACAGGGCTGGGAATTTAATCCCTTTGTACCTCAGTCACCTAATCCATGAAACAGGGATAATAACGCTCACTAAGCTCAGGAGGCTTGAATTGATTATTTGTTAAGATCATCAAGAACTTACCAGGAAGGCTTTAAAGACCTGCAAAGTCTATTAATTATTTTATCATTACCATTGCTGAAAAATTATATGACTTTCCTCCTTTTCCTTTGTGCCATTTAGACCGGGAAGGTTTCGAGGTGAACTTTCTGTCTTCCTGCTCGTTCACGTAGCACACAACACCCCGAGGCCACATCCCAGCTGAAGTCTTGCGGCATTATTATAATAAATAAGCGTAGTTTTAATAGCAAATTCTTCAGACCACAGATTACGTCTTTCTGTTTATCTCATTGTTATATAGAAAAAAAAATGAAAACAATATGGCAGAGTCCAACGCTAACGACAACAAGCGAGGAAACACTGTATTGAAATGAACACAGCAAGGGGAAGGCAATACCATTTCTAACAGGGGAACCTCAAGCTTTTCGCCGTCGGATCTCAGAGCGCTTTGCAGCGGAGCGCGAGCTTTTCTGCATCCGCTTTAACGCAGAGGTAAAGAGCAACCGGGCAAAGTCAAGTGGCGGAGATCCAACCAAGTCCCCAAGTCAATCTTAATGAGGCATTACTATAAAAAACTAAGGCTGTTTATCACTGCTAACACAATGACAATTGCATGTTTATTAATGTAATATATATAATCATATTAAAACCATATGTTTGTCTACACATGGATTCATAGATTTTTTTTTTTTTTTTTTTTTAAATCACTCGACCCAAACTTCAGTGTAACCGCACTATAATAATTTTCATCCTTTAAGCTCAAAGGCTTGTTAAAGCACTGACCAGGAAAGTTGCCCGCCCAAGTTATAGATAGCCTGAGACACAGAGCTCACCAGCTTCTTTGGTAACTTCTTCCAGTGGTTAACTGCTATCGTTAACATATCTGTGCCATATTCCCCGTTTGAATTTTGGTGATTATGAGCTGAGCCCACTGCCGTTTGCAATAGCTTTCTCCATGCAGACACGCAGACACACAGAGGGAAGAGTTTCATGTCAACTTAACTCATGCAAAAAAAAAAAAAAAAAGACTGGCTTCTCTAAAGTGCTTTAGGCAGCTACTTGTGTTCCAAATGTTTGCATTTTTAGACCTGAAGAATGAGCAAATGTTGCTGGTCACCAAAGCCTATCTATCTAGCGCAGGACTGTTCCGATGCTCTACAGTGAAGATTTTTGCATGATTCTGGCAGTGCTTGGCCACACCTGAAAGATTAGCTTGTCTAATATCAGCATGGAAAGATATTTCATGGCTGGTGTATTAGGAGGAAGCATGTCCTAAAGGACTTCAATTCACATTTAATCTTTTCACCTCGGGGATCCAAACTTAGAGCAATGGCCAGCGTGAGCTCAGACCGCCGAGTGCAATAACGCTGGAGAAGCTGCGCGCAGCAGGAGCATGCCGTTACCCTTACCTGCAGTCTGCACATACATCTACACCACGCACGGACGAGGGCGGTCGGTGGAAGATCTCATTTTATTATGGCCTCAGGACACCGAGCTAGAATTGGTCTAACAGGAAGGGGAAAGTTATTGAGCCACAAGCTTTCTCTCAGATGGTTTTCTCTTCAGAAGTTTACTTTACCTCCCAAATTAAATTTTTTGGTAATATTCAATACTTTTTTTTTTAAAAAAAAAACTTAAGTTGTAGCAGTGTGTCCACAGTTATTTATTACCTGCCTTGTGGTCTGAACAAATATGATTTTGTTATTCTATGTTGTCAATAGGAAAAGCACATATGGTTTTGGTTGACAAAATTATGATAAAATTCACTGTATCCTAAAAAATGATTGAAAAGTTTGCAGATGGTTTCTGGGCATGGTAGGGAGGGGGAGGATTGAATTTCAACAAAAGACGTGCCAAATTTTTTTCTCTTCTTACTGTTCACCCTGTTTCCACATCCCAGCTCTTTTCTTATTAGATACTAGGGTAAAGCAGGTATTCGGCCCAGAAGTCATATGTTTCTCTTTAGCTTTTGGCATTCCATCACACTTTGTCATGTTCACATTATGTTATACCCAGGTTCATTCACAGATAAACATGAAATGACAACATAAGCCTCAAGTCACAAACAGCAAAACACAATTAACAGCAATCTAAAGAGTATCACATTTGCACCCCAAAAATGTCATGTTTGAGGAATGTTGGTCTTACTCAGATTCTGAAGGTTTTCAGTCAATCTAAATTTTGTCTTTTTTTTTTTTCTTAAAAGCTAAGTTCTGTCCTTCTCAGTTCTTTTACTTCCCAAGGGACAAAAAAGTGGGGAGCGGGCCAGGAACTGCCAGCCCAGCTCAGACATGATCTGATTTCGGGTTTGCATCGATAACCCCCTTTTCCTCAGCACTGTTCACACACTCAGGATAATCACTTCTGTGGGCTTGGCTGTAGCTGCTCGCTGTGCTTTTGTAAATTCTGTAAAACAAAAGACCCATGCAAGCTCTGCTTTTTTGCGTTTCATCTCCAAAACATCTTTACAAAGAGATTCACCTGTCATTTGGTGAAACCTGTTTTTCTTCTATTTTCTCTTTCTGGGGAAAATATTTATTTAACTTTCTGTACCTGAACGCGGCAGTGTCTGGCGCCCCGTTAAATGACGGCTGGGTGGGCTGGCAGATGGGACAGACCCTCGGACGCTGATGAGGAGCTGCAGGCTGGAGCCTCACAGCCTTTGAGACCACGGGGAGCCTGAATTAACGGCTGTGCGCTGGGACTGACCTGCATTGCTAAAATAACTCGTGGGGAGCGCCTCTCACCTTCTCAGGCTTTCCATTAATTTGGTAACAGACTTCAACCTGTCATAGACATTTTTCTCTCCGTGACACTCATGGTAGTTGACGATCTGCTACATCACCACCTCTAAGAGTCGTTCGTGCCTCTGTGTGCAGATGTGCATGTAGGTCCACGCTCCACGTGGCGATCAGCGTGGGCTGGAAGAACAGAAACCTGGGCAGGAGATGATTGTGCTTCCCCAGGAGAGGACGGCGTCCTCTCCGCGTTTGAACAAGAGGCGAGCTCTGAACTCTGTCCCTGCTCTTTCATTTTAGCCATGTTAATGATGGATAACACCAAATACTCAGAATTTATTCAACCTGCCAGAATATTCCCACCTCTGCCAAACCTGTCAGTGGCCTCTGGGAGCTGCCTGCCCGAGGATGTCTGTGGAGCAGCAAGCCAGCCTGGAGAAGACGGATAATTGTTGAGGGGCGAACATCTGGAAGGTGTCATTGGAGTGTTAGTAGCTCTCCCTGTCTATGAGCTATGCCCAAACATGTCGATAAGTTTCCCAACATGGAATTCATTTTTTATAACAGGATACATGTGGAAGTTCACGTTTCAGCGGTGGCCAGAAGTGGCTCTTTTCTTCTTCAAAAAGATTTGTGACCTCTTCTCCAGGCTACTGTAATATGATTTATTTGGGTCTCCTTTCACAGAGCACTCACAGGCCATGGTATTACAGAATACAAGAGCACAGGCTTTCAGCTACGAGTTAATGAGAGTTATGCTCCGTGACCTGCACCATCTGCCCGTCAGCCAGCGAGCACAGCGTAACGCCTGCCACGGCACAGAGCCGCTCTACGCAAGGGTCCGTCTGTCCTGCGCCGCCAGGACAGCCAGCGTGGTCTGAGCTGGATAAGGACGGCAAAACTCCACGCGCGCAGAGCAAGTGTCAGAGTGCAGGACGCAATGGAGGGACATCTCCCGTCCTACCTCTGCACCCGGCAGCAGCCATCTCCAGGCGTTTTCTGTGCTCCGTACACATCCGAGATGCGAAGGAAAACGGGACATGTGCCTGGGACAGAGGTTCAACCACAGAAAGACAGGAGCAGAACAGTGGCTGCACCTCCTTCTAGAGCTGCTTTGATCCTAGTGGAAACAGAAGAGTGCCCGGGACGTGGGGGTTTACAGCCCAACTCAAACACGTCTACAAGTTTTTACAGGCATCTCAGAAGCACTGAAGGTTCACCCAGCCGTATCTGTTCAGTCGGAAGGATACCTGTCCTACAGCAGTGATGCACCTTCTGTAGGCGATTATTCGGTTGTGCAAAGGAAACATTTTTCAAGATCCGTGCAGTGGGGAACCCTGAACTGACAGAGGAGCAAGATGCTCTCCATATCCATGCCTATTTCTAGCAGAGAATGTAGCCTCTTGGAATTTTATCTAAAACTATTTTCTTCTTCAAGGTCTCTCAATAAAATAATCAGTTTAACTATCACAATGACCCTAGACAAATGCAGCAGCTGGAAGATCTTTAGCCACAACTCAGAAAACATCCTTGCCGAATACCACAGATCACAGATATCTCAAAATACCACACATCACAGAGATCTCAAAGTACCACACCTACGAAGAGGTACCCTTTGCTGCGGTTCTGAGCGGTGCCTTTGCAAAGGGACCACGGGACTGCTACCTCCGGCTTGGAGAGAGGGCAACGTGCTTTTACGCCTTGTCTGAGCTGCCACCCTCTGTCTGGGGCTCTGAGAGGCAGGATCAGCACTCTGCGTTAGTACAAATCCTTGATACGATGCTTAAACTTCTAACCCACCAGTTCAGAGGGAAGAATTCTACCCAATAAACCTTCCTGACATGCAATAAAATAACACATTTATTTACTTGCTTGAACCCACCAATGTGCTGTTCATTTCAGTGATTGATAGAATTGGGTTATAATAAGCATACTTTATTATTGAAAAATTTAATTTAAGGTTTAAACATAAAACAAATGGTATTTTCAAATCTATTTTAATGAAGACTATCAAAACCATTCCATTGCCATAAGGGAAAAATTCTGTCTCCATATCTGTTATGTATATATGCATAAAATCTTCAGCCTACAAGTATAAGTTGCCTGTCCTTCTATCAATCCATCATTCTGAAAATAGAATACAGAAAGCCTTATTTTTTCACTTAATTTTCATTAGATTCTTGAGGGAATTAAAGTAACACAATAATGGGCCAATTCTGCCACTACAAATCCAAATGACAGCAATGAATCTACTTACAGGCAGAATTTGGCCAAAACTCCAGCTAGGAGTGCCAAAAACAGAGCAGGTACCCATAAAAGTATACTTAGAGCTCAAGTATGTCAGGTAGGTAAAGAATATACTTTACATTCATACAAGAATATGAATGCCTTTAATGTGCCATAGGGGGTAATGGATTGGCTAGCGGGACGGCAGTGCGGCTCCTGGCGTGCGCTGTAGCCGCGGGCAAACCACTTTTGCATTGGTGCAGAGCACCAACAATGCTCTTTGCCTCTTGGGGCACATCCCATGCTTGGCGCCGTCCATCACGGCTGCGCTCCTACCCGCCTTGCTAAAGAGGTTTCTCTCGTACAGGGAAATGCAGGACTTGGGGTGTGGCTCCTCGAGGCTGCTGGCCATCCCGACACCCAGCCTCGGAGAAGCCCAGCGATGTGATGGATTGGCCGGTGCTGACGGTGATGGACTCGGCACATCCATCTTCATCTGGGGCTTCCCTGCACAGACGTTAGCGGGGCAATCCTTGCAAGCACCATGCCAGAAAGCGCAACCCAGCAACCCGCCAGGACGCCTCTCTTCTTCCAGCAGGACTGGAGAGAGTTGCCAGGTTGTGTGTATGGGCTCTCCCTTTTTCCCTGCGCGTTGTGCCATTCACCTCTGCCCGATATATACACTTGGAAAGAAGATTTGGGAAGAGATGCTGAGAAAAAAAAACTTCATAAAGCTTGTCCCTGGGACTTTCCAGAGATCTCCCTGCAGTCAGTGTGGACATCACCTTTCTCATCTTTAAAATACAAAAATGCAAATAGATCCCTGACGTGCCAGATGAAAAATCCTGCTCCCGAGTCCCTTTCCCTCACTCCTCTTTCCCCGCGGCTGGGAGGAGCGAAAGGCTGCGGGTGGCTGCTGCGGGACAGAGGTTTCAGGGAACAGTCTCCCAGCCCCATCCTCCCAGTTAAGTGGTTGGAAGACGCCTCTACCCCGACGGTGGCACCGGGACCCCTGCCCGGCCTGAAAGGCTCATCCACGGACCCCCAGCTGGTGCCGCGTCTGGCGCCAAGTCCTCATTGAGAAAAAACAGGCAGCGTGCCATCCGCTCGGCAAACCACCGTCCCTGGGCAGCCAAACCCCGGGTTAGGTGAAAACATCTGCCCGCAGCTGGCTGAGCTGGCCCCACTTCCCTCAAGCCCTTTCTCTGTTCTTGTCCTGTTACCTTTTGGTTTTGGACATAGGCAATACATTTTTTTTTTTTCTTCTTAGTTTTAATGCATTTTAAAAAATAATTTGTGGCTGCTTGCTTGTTATAATTGAGTGTGTAAGTTAAGGTTTAGCCGTGTGCTGAAGTTCAAGGGGTAGGAATAATAGACTCGCATTAAGGATGCTGGGAATGTTCTCATTCACATTTTCCTTAAATTTTTTAAATCACCTCAAACCATAGCAGTACATTAAAAGTGCAAGGTGTTGGCTGGATTCTTGTTTGATAATTTTTAAATGATCGTCTATATTCCAATTTGGTTTGCACACTGCCCTGGTAAGTCAACAGATTCGTTTCTTCAGTGGGTCAGACCCTTAGTACATTTTGCCTTTTTGCAGAAAAGAAATTTATCTTTTGAAATGACTTATTCTTTCCCTGGATGTTCCTTTGATGCAGGTCTATTGTTTCAGTGTAAAGAAAATGTATTCCTTTAACAGGTTTATGCCTTCAATGGAATTTGTGTAAGTAGGTTCCACTGCACAAACACAAAAAGCCCTAATACATGCAGGCTGGGTCTACATCACGCCGTCAGATGTCAAGTTTGATGACTGATGGTACTTACACAGATTTACACAACAAAAAGTACATTAAAAGGACGTTAAGATTGTGAGTCAAAGTCACAAAAGCATGGAAATTCACATTTCAGGATTTAAACATCCAATATTGACATGGAAAGCTGAATATTAAAATGGTATCCCATTAGAGTTAAGGTGCTGAATAATTTTTAATCTAGACTATTAATTTCCTGAAATTTGTTTTTCTCTCTGCCTCTTACGGCTTTCACATTTTTAATTAAGTTTTTGTTGTGTATGTGTCCTTGTCTTGTAATTTCTAAGTTGCTCTTTCTGTGTCTAGTGTAATTACTTAATATATGCAGCATGTATGATAGCTTAATTAGAAATGTTAACCACAATATGTATGGAAATCATAAAAAGCTTCATGAAACTTGGAGAGTAAATGTTTCTACAGATTTACCGAGGTTTATAAATGGTTGTTTCCGATATATTCTCTAGTAAAAACAATCACACCTAATGCCAGCCCAACTTGGAGTAAAATTATGAATAATAAGAAGAATAATTAGTACTTACAGAATCCTTATCACCACGGTGTTATTGGTTTCAGATGGAAAAACAGATTTAGGGGTTAAGTGACTTGCCAAAGGGCTGACTTGGAGTCAGTGTAAAAAGAAAAAAACCAAAAAAGCCATGCTTAGAAAACATGAGCCTGGAACCAGGCTCAGGCAACAATATTAAACTCCCTCTCTTTGATCGTTTGACCCCCTCCCCCACGTGTCTGGCATTATTCTTACAAAACCCTTTTGGATCCAAACCTTTCAGATGTTGAATTGCTCTTAGGAGATGGTGAGCACTAAACTAAATGGGAATTGAAGGTACTTAGAAACGTGCACAGCCAGAATGATGTAAAGTTAAAAATAGTAAAGTAAATTGTATTTTGCGATTTTTTTTGTAACGTGACAAAAAATTATTCCCAAGTTTACACGTGTTATGCCAGGCCTTACCCTGGCGTGAATTCTCCTAGGCAATTTTATAAGCCTTCCGAGTAGCAGCGTGTAGCAGAACCAACAGCGTGCTGTAACTTTAACTAGCAGCCTTACAGCCTCGCTGCAAGAGAAGCAGAAATATGCAAGTTAAACCAGTGGATGAAAAAATCTCCACTGTAATGACTATTTGCTACGCTCTCGAAAGGGGCTGGGACAGCTTATGAGGAAAGGAGAGGAGTACCGGGAGGAAGGCAAAGCGCAATGAGATAAAACAGGAACCGCTATTTTGAATACAATTTACGTTTGCTAATTCCACTTCTATCTATACAGAAGTGAGGCTCCATCTTACAGCACAGTGCAGCCATTTTAAGTTCACCAAGAACGAACTAAACAGAAAATAGTATTCTTCCTCAACTAAACCATAATATTGGTTCAAACGCTAACGGGAGGTAAGTAATGGCTAATGGATGATTAAGGCCAATATCCATTTAAAAAAGTGACATTTTCTTAATATCTCAAGACTACTCTGTAATTCCAGGACCAGAGGAATTGCCTCTCTCTGGAAGTGCACCCACGTTAACATTTTGGTGTTAAATCGGTATTAAAACACACCGGCTATGTATAGGCACATGATCTGCAAAATACGGTCATTTATCGGTTTCCATTTTTGCTGAACTTGCTTTCCTGCCTGCAGTGGCTTCGCTCTGGATGAGCGAGAACAACCTCTCCCATTCCCCTCTGCAAGCCAGCGCCTGGGAGCCTGCCATCCCACCGGGGCACCGACCGGCGGCACCGAGCCCGGGCTCGGGCATCGGAGCGGGAATCGGGCCCCAGCAGATGGCAGAGAACGAAGCACAGAGGAAACACCTCGGCAGCCAACAGTGGAGCGGTAAAGATGGAGACAACGTGCAGAAGTATTAAATGCATCTCGGTGAGAAGCGCGTACTGAATTTAGCAGGTGGCAGAGCTCGCTCTCTAACGGGCAGAAGAAGGAAACCCGCGGCCAGGCGGGTGGTTGTCACCTCCCGCCGCAGCGGAGGACCGCAGGCACGTGGCGACGGGCACCGCTGGCGCGGGGTCCCTCCAGACGTGGGGTCGGGGCTTGCCGTGGAGTTTTTCCAGGGTCAGAGGAAAAGTGTGTATACTTATTTATTTGCTCCCTGCGTAGACAATGAATGGACAGGTCTGATGCGCTCTGGAAAGAGTATCAGGTTCTGCAAGTGGCAGGGAGTGCATCAGAGATGAGGTCTGTGCGTGAAACAATGGGCTTTTGTGGCGGTATTTCACGTCCCTAGATCAAAGTCCACTATTCCTCTGCAGCCACTTCTAAAAGAGGGGTTTGAGAATCGAGGAGAAGCCAATTTCTACTGAGGGGAGTTGGCAGGGGTCTTTCAGGTGGTTTAGCCTTTTTCTCCCCACCAGAAAGCAAAGAGAACACAAGTTCGTAAAAGAGGGGGGTTTTCCCACCATTGCCAAAATCCCCCACATTTGAAATCTGGACACAAGATAACCCGAAACGTGAAAGAAGAGAGTTGAGCAGCCTGTACGCTAACTAGACTGCCACAGCGCCGTACAGCACCGCTAGCCGCAGGCTTCCCAGGAATCCCCTGCCCTGAGCGGCTCCTGGAGCTGATCCGTTTTCTGCTGAAGTGGTTGAGGGCATTGAAATTTGGGTTTATATTGAGAAATAGGTTTCAGCCTCTGTTCTGACTAAAGGCAGCGCTATTGGAACAGCGGCAAGCACTCTTCATTCTGGACTTCAGCAAAATACTATTATCAGTAACTTTAAAAAGCCATGTTTCAGCAGACAAATTGTTATGAAAGAAAGCAATTGCGAGCATCTCCTCACTGGTCCAGCCCTGAGCCCCAGCTCCTTTTCCCACACCGCCTCCGTGTACCAGCCAGGCAGACACCGATTCCTCCCCTCCCGCAAGGTTGAGAAGGGCACTTTATTCTTTCCAGGTGTCCCGCACTGG
Organism: Platalea leucorodia; assembly: GCF_965183815.1. NCBI lineage: Eukaryota > Metazoa > Chordata > Aves > Pelecaniformes > Threskiornithidae > Platalea > Platalea leucorodia. The sequence goes on along the minus strand of NC_138830.1, from coordinate 56,691,096 downwards.
TTTATTTATGGTCTCACTTTCTTTCTTAGTGTGAGAAATCCTAGCTTTTAGCCAGCTGTAAAGGATTGGCAAGATGCATTTGTAAGGGGAAAAAAATTAGTGACGCTTTTTTCTTGCCAACCTTTGCCCACCTTATTAGGCGGGGAATTTTCCAATGTACTTAAATAAGCCCGCAGCAGCCACGGCGTCTGACCCGTGAGCAGCGTTGTGCGAGGACGCTCAGGGCGTTAGTCCAGAAAGCTGCTGATAAACCTGGGCTCTGGCTTAGGAAAAACTTCCCGTGAGGAATGAAATGAAAAGGAAGACAGACTGGTATTTCTGTTCTCAAGGGCTTTGGCAAAACCACAGCCACCCCACCTAAAAAGGCCAGGAGCCACCGCTTCTCTCGCAGTCCCAAATAAAGTCACCTTCTCCTGTTCCAAAGCCAGCATCGGGGTGGCAGGGACGGAGGGGAGAGGTTCCCGGCAGCACCCACCCGTGCAGCATCGCATCGGCCCAAAATGACGTTCAACAGCTACTGCTTCTGCACCAGCGCCCGTTCACCCTCTAGCTGAATGCATCTCACTTTTTAAAAATGTAAATGGCACATCCAGAAAGAAACAGTTGTGCGTCACTAGACGGTCCTCTAGCTGTAAATTTACACCCAGAAGCAGGGCGTCATTTTTGTGCTGGAAGAGCAAACTCAGGGCACGGGGAATGTGTCGCAGCAGCTCCATGAAGCCCAAGATCCCTGTGGGACCAACACCAGGTGCAGCGCAGCAGCATCGGGTGGAGCCCACGGGGTCTGTCCTCTCCGCCGAGCTCCTGCCCGGCGCCTGGCCCGCAGCAGACCGGGCTCTCGGTCATCAGAAGGGTGAGGTGGGAAACGTGCTGAGAGCTCAGTTTTGAAACAGGGAAGCGTGAAGACCCTGGAAAAGTTGTTGCTTGAAAGAAAATTAATCTTGGGTTTATCAAAATGAAGTGTCAGATACCTTTATGCATATGCTAGAGAGACTCTACCCTGCTTGGTTAATGGCAGGTTATTCCTTTTCTTACGCTGTCAACTATTGTTACTGATTGTTAATAGCATTAATATTTCTATCACTTAATTTATTTTATTAATCCCATTCAGGTTTACCATTACCAGCATATGAACTGTAAATAGCAATAATAATGCCATCAAGGTTAATATCAGTGATGCTGAAGGGTATTATGTAAAACACAGCCTGTGAGCGGCAGCGAGACAGGCGCCTATAAAACCTCGCCTGCGATAGCGGGGGGTGGGTTAAACAAAGGTCTCGCACAGATTTACGGAATTGCGTTATCTTCTGGAAGAGGTGAAGATTTAATACCAAAAGCCTCCTTTAAATTTCCTGTAATGTTCCTTTCTATCCCCCGACTGTAAAAATATAGCCAGAGAACATTCTTAAGGAACGGCGGTTTTATCTTAAATTATTAAAAGTCTAATAGTGGGTCCAGTTTTCTTCTAAAAGCAAAGGCAATGGCAACAGACAATTTGTCAACTTTTAAATCACAATATGCAGGCGTTAGGGTGATTGCAAACGGTGCAAGGAAAAGGTCTAAGAGAGCACAGGACAAACAAAATTATGGATGTTCCCTGGGAAGCCCGACGCCAAACGCCGGGTGGGAAGGGGGAGGCGGCCGAGCGGGGGCTCACACCCGTGGTCCTGTGCAGACGGCAGACTCTGCTCACGCGTGGTTTCGCAAATATTTCAGCTGCGGGGGGCAGAGCTGCCGGCCGGTACCCCCGAGGGGGCCGTGCTGCCGCCCGCCAGCGGCAGGAGGGCCAGGGCAGAAATCGCCCGCGGCCCCGGCCAGGGAGGGCTGCGCGTGGGACGCACCCTCGTGGGGCTGAGTTTTCAAATATCGGCGCTGGCTCTGGGGGCCTCATGTGGCGGCGTCACCTGAGGCACCCGAAAAAGCCCTGCGGAGCAGCGCCTGGGGGCAGGTCCCGGGGGGGACCCCGACGAGCGAGACACCCGCAGCACCGGCCATGCCGGACGCCGGGCCTGCAAACCACGCCAAGCCCCGCTAGCGGGGTGCACGGGGGCATTTCTGGACACTGTGCTTAAATAAGTCCAGCACGTTGTAAACCCAGGGTAGCTCTGCACAATCAGGTGTTTGGGCACGTACCGTGGTCAACCGAGAAGAACAACAATCCCATCAGCAGTAAGCATGCCTGCGTTATTTATTCCCTTGGAAATAAAAATAAATCTGCTAGCTAAAGGTTTATCAGCAATTAAAAGGCCAAAATATCTTTATGCAAACTATCGTTCTGACAACTGGAAGTCTCATGGCACAGGGAGGGGACGCAGGTCCTGCCCGTTTGCCACCACGACGTACCCGTAAGGCGGTGCGGGGCACCTTCTCCCGCGGTGAGTCAGTGGGACAAGGCAGCGACAGCCAGAGGGGAACCACCCAGGGACAGCCCTGGTACGGGCTCCGCGACCTACGGAAATATTTGCAAACGCAGCTTTGGAAAAAGGGGGGTAAAAAAGAGTCAAGAATGAGAATTTAAATCCTATAGGAACTCCAGGAGAACATGGAAGCCACGAGTAAAGAGGCCATTCAATAGAGTAGTTGAGGGAAATCTGGAGAAAGGGCTCTGTTTGCCCCTCTGGGATGGATTGCTGAAGGTAAAGAACACGTCGGCTTCCTGCACCCGGACAGGGTGATTTAGTATTCACACCACTTTATTTGGGAGGAATTTGTAAAAGAGCTGGAGCTATAAAACACCTTTCTGCTCATTTTTCATGGATGCTGCTGCAGAGGTTGCAGAAGTCTGCCAGGGCAGAGAATGGAGAAGGACGTTTGCCATGGAGGAAGGCTTCGACCTGCGGTAGGAAGTGGCCCATCGACACAGACCCTCCTTTCTTTGTTACATCTGCCTTGCCTTCCTCGAAGAATTAAATTAGATATACAAGGGGGAAAGAGAGAGGGAGAGGGGGAGAGAGGGAGAGAGGGAGGGCAAGGGAGGGAGGGAGGGAGAGACGAGAAAAAAGGCTCAGGCAGGAATATATTTCCTATGTCTGGATAAGGGGAAGGATTCGAGGTAATTGCTTGCTTTTCTCATTGTTCTCAGCTGCCAAGCAGAGATTCATAGAGTGTCTGCAAAGATCTCTCTCTTTTTTCTTTTCCTTCTAATTCTTCACACACACCCCCGAACCCCCATCCACCCCGATCCCTATCCCTCCCCTTCCTCCTGCTTATTCCACCCTAGGAAAAAAAAAAGTAATTTGTCTGTTTTATTTATGATGCAATGAAGGTATGCTGAACGCATCGGGATAACCTGACACTGGTCAAACTATCTGTCAGCAAAGAAGAACTGCCTTCATACTCCAACGAGTGCATAATTTAACCATTTCTCTACCGGAGGGCAGCGCGAGACCATCCATTTAAAACAAGAGGGTTTGTCACTGCTCCCTTCACAGTGAAACCCGGGGTTGTTGCACCCTGGCAAAAACTAGCATTTGACGTGTTTTCAATCAACCCTTTATCTTCTCATTTTCGCTAGTCATATACAGATTGTCTGCATGTAATAAAACTTCTACTTGGAAAAATACAAAATGATTTGAGATATTCATATGAAAGCCAGGTCCCAAAACAAGATGGAACACACAAATCTGCCAGCTATGAAACCAATTCAGGATGGATTTAGGACCCAGATAGATCCAGACAATTGGATGCTGAGTATGGGGAAGAAATAGTAATGCCTCGGGTCTGAAAGAAGTACATATAATCCTATCCTCCTGATGCACGGGGAGGCAATGGCTTCAGCTCGGCAAGAAAACGCAGCCCATCCAGCGAGCAGGGTAAAAGGGAAACATGAGTTAAAGGAGGGGAGAGAAAGCAAGAGAGAAAAAAGGAAAATATTAGTAAATAATATTCCAAAATATTTGAAATGCGAACCGAGAATTAAAAAAAAAAAAAAATTAACTGCATAAGGGCTTTTTTTCTAATTGAAAAAATCAAAATAAACAAACAAAAATAATCTCTGCAAGCCCTGTTGAAACAAGATGGAGCAAACAAGGGAAGGAATTACCGGTTGCATTCCACCATTTTCAATTAGTCACAATATTTTCCCCTCACTCCCGATACGGCGCAGCAAGAGGCATGCATGACAGCAGGCTGGCAGAGCGAGTTGCCAAAGGAGCCATTTTCCGGCACGGGCTTTGCCGGCAGTTCCCACCGTGCCGTGCCCAGCTGGCATCCCCGCCACGGCCGAGGGGACGGGACGCGGGACAGCAACTGCCGCCGGCGCCCCGCGTCCCCTGCAGCTGCGCGTTAGCGGGGATAACTCTTAATACCAGGCAGCAAAAGACACGCCGAGCTTGAACAGTTAGATTGCTTTACTTCGGCATAAAAACCAATACGCAGGATTCGGCCCAGAACCGCGAGTTCTCGCAGTGTGAAGCCCTGCCGGGCAAGATTGCCTGGATACATGGGATTTGAGCACACTGATGCTTATTCCGATGCTTAATAAATGACAGACAAAAGTATTAAAAAAATACATTTTGCAATATAACGCAAGGCATGCAACAGGGATCAGGGAAGGAACTCCGGGAAACAGGGGTTTTGACGAATAGCTTCTGCTCGCGATCTTATTTATTTCTGATACAGACCAGCACTTGCCTCCACACTGTAAGCAAGCAGGAAAAGATTTTATGAATGGGAATATCTATAGCAAAAGGGACTGTAAAATGGAAGGGAGATAATAGGAAGGGTCGGGTCAAAGCCGAGAGGCGGTCCCCGGGACAGGCGAGTGACAGCCGCCACCGCAGGCCACCCTCGCCGCTCACCCTGGGACGGGGATGCTGCCAGCCCCGCGCACCACCGTCTGGGGCCACCCGCCTCCTCCAGCTCTGCTCCTGCGCCTGGGCTGCTTTTATTGGTCATTTTTGGAAGGAGGGATTGCAAAATTAAAATCTGGTTATATTCTGCATTCCTGAGAAACCAGCATTTGGAACTGACGTATATTTTTCTTTGTGAGATTATTTAGGAGTCGATTGTTACAGCTATATTGTATACTTACCTATAACTACACATGTATAAAACACACATTACAATAAAAACAAATATATTTGGCAAATCATAAAAATAAAGACATATTTTGGATATGGGGAATCAATTTATAAAAGAAGAGATTCTGTAGTAGATACATCAAAAAAAGACAGGTAATGCTGTTTGTCCTGTCATTCAGGAAATCCCACATCCGCACAAAAATGATGAACATTCATCTGTTTTCCACACAAAAATTGCTCCATAATAATTAGCATACTTGGGAACAGTCCGGTTTACTTTCTCGTTCACCTTTGTTTTTTCACGACCGACTGAAGAAATAACATGCAATTGCAACGACCAGCCAAGCTCCTTTTAATTCACAACCATTTTAAAATACGCAAATACAAATCTAGAGAAATCCAGCCAGCTTTGATTTTATTGTCAAATTGCAACTAAAATTAAAAGCAGCTAAAACAATTTAAATTTGTTAGGAAAAAGATACAATGAGGTTGCAATATTCTCTGCCTGTTTTTAACTTGAACCAATTTTTTAAGGCTGAGTTACAAACCTGAAAACAGGACGCTAATACCTGAAACAGTTGTGTTAATTTAAACGTAGGAGTCCAAATAACATCATTATAATTCTGAACAGGTTGGTTTATCTCCTCAAATCCAGAGTTAAAACCTACTAAAATAAAATTACAAGAGCCTTTTCAACAGACAAGCCCCTTCAAAAGAAACCGTACAGTTCTGCAACCCGATTTGTGTTACGGATTTTGAAGTGTTCATAATTTGTGTTTGTGAACCACGCCGGGTGATTACGGCGGGGGAGATCGTATCAGTTTACCGTCTGCCTGAGTTTCCTACAGAAATCTGACAACCCTCCTCCATGAGCCCCTCTTTAAGTAATTGCTCTGCCATTTTGTTGTTGCTTCTTTTTCACCTGACCCGGCCCCGGAGAGCCCAAACCGCACGTTTCAACACAGACGGGAATGGCCCGGAACAAAATTTGCTATTAACGACATTTCTATCGTCCCTCCTCATCATGAAGCGGAGGCATGTACATGCTGATGCAAGGGAATTTGCTTCAAATCAGTAATATTTTACTTAAATAGGAGCTTAGAGCAAATGAAAATCATACTTTGTAAAATAAAAGAATTTCCATGCCATTTCAAAATGCTAAAATTTTAAAAGAAAAGTAGAAAATATTTGCAGAGAAAAACAAATTTAAAAAGAAAGGAAGAATAAATCAGGTAGCCAAAAGAAACTTTAAAAAATAAATTCAGAATTCTCATTAGCAATGTAAAAATTACTTGGAATACAGATTTCTGTAACATCCAGACCTACATTTTTGAGAGCTGGCTTTAAGGTCAGGGGATATTTCTGTTTACGTGCTCCTTTGGTGTAAAGAAACCAAATAATAAAATGCAAGTCCTATTAAGGCTGAAATGCATCTGCAAGTTTTTTTTCCACCTTTGATGAGTTATGGGCATAGGAAAATGCACGACCATTTTCTACACTGTTTTAAAATCACTATAAACAATTTCTATAATGTATATTCAATGGGAGCTTGTTAGTAACACGAGATTTTTTTCCCCACAAACTCCAGAATACTTAATACCTAAACTGCTTTATCATTTGGCTGCTGAGCATTTATTCATCGCAGACATGTACTTTAGAGCTCACATGGAGAGATCACGGTATTTCTCTGGGCTGAGCTCTTTGTAAGTCTATTCCTTTCTCATATATAAGCATGAAAGAAATACAGTTGAAATAAATACTGGTTTGCAAATGCTGTGATAGCTAATACTTCGGTGGCTACGGACGAACAGTAATTCGCTGTATTCGCCCCACTCTGTAGTAGGCTTTTCCCTTTTTGGGATGGTGGTTTAATTAAGGCATTTGCCTCTCTCATCCTCAACGCTATTAAATTTTAAACCAGCCACGGAGCCTTTCCTTTTTTCACCCGTTTTTATTATTACCATCCGTTACCGCAGCCTGCCAGACCCCACGCCCGTACCCTCCGTCCCTCCGGCCGCCCCAGCCTGGCCCTCTCGCTCCCCACGGGTTTGGGTTTGGTTTGGGTTTTTTTTTTTTTTTCCCTTCTCCTTAAATCTCAGCTGCTCTTTCAGCTGGCCTCATGCACTACAAGGGAATAATTTGCTTTCATAATTTAAATTTTTTTTGATATACACATCGCATGTGTTGTTAGGGGGATGCTCTCGGGATGCAGGCAGCCTGCGCTGCCGGGCGGCGGTTCGTGGATGGCGAGTGCCCTCTGCAGGAAAAAATACCCCCAGCCCAGCCGGGAAAAACCCCTCAGAAGTAGGAGAAAAGAGAAGCAAATCAACTCCTCCATTATTATTTTTTTTTCACTCATTTAATCGTTACACCATACACCAGCGCCGACAGGTGCCGGGAGCGGTGCCGGACCCCCGAGCTGAACTGTCCTGCAAAGCCCAAAGCCGCCCCGGTGCCCCCAGCGCCGCGGCTCGGCCCGTTCGCCTGCGCCGCAGCCGCGTTAAATACAGAAGCAGATAGAAGAAGAATTTTCATTTGCAAGGTAGGGTTTTATGGCAGGCTCTAAAACCCCTGCCACGTATTTCGGAGCGCAGACATGCGGGATTCCTGCCTCTCCTGCAGCAGGGCTGCGCAGGGTGGAATTTTTATTGTTTTTTCCCCAAAATAAGCTCCTTAGGAAATTCCAGATCAAGTCCTGTTCAGACACCTGTCCAGAATGGGGGCACTGGCTGTACGCGGTGTGCACTGCTCCCTCCCCATTTTAAACAACAGATCGTGATTTAGCTTGTACGTATATATTGATAAAATCAATGCAAAACATCAACCGGGAGAAAGCTGTCCTAGCAGATTAAACCAAACCAAACCAAACCAAGGAGAACACTTTCAAGGCAGGTCTCTAACCGGGCGCCTGCGAGACCCCCGAAAGCCAGTGCAATATAAGGCGTCCTGAATGCCTTTTAATCAAAGGCCCGGTTCCGCACGGGGACCCAGCTGCCTTGTATATCACAAGCCATGACTCCTTTCCCCCAACGCAGACGTGCGTATTGCAGAAGAGGGTGGGATTAGGAAAAAAACTGTTCTCTAAAGGGAAAGCATTTCAAAAGACGTCATGAAATGAGAATTTACTAGTCTTTTCCAAGAGCTAATAATGCCTGTGCGGCACAATAGGCATCGCTCACTGTGCCACGGACAGGACTTGCAGGCTCCTTTTTGCAGTCCCCCCCCCTTTTTAAGAATATAGCTTATGCAAGCCTCACCGCAGACTTTTCCTTGAGATTGTATATCAGAGCAGCAGGGGGGCTGATGAAGTGCTCATTTTTTTACATCAGTCTTATAAATTGCTCTCCCCATTAATTGTTTCCATGGAAACAATGCATTTGGCTTGTATGGGGATCCTGAAAAATTTTTAATGGGATTCTTAAAAATGTGCAGGAGGCGGGGGGGGGGGGGTAGGGGAGGTGCTCTCAAACACCCTCAAAAAAGATCCAGCCTAAGTTCTAACAAAACGTGCAGTTAATTGCTTGTTTCCAAATGTTGCTAGACTGAACCCAGATTAAATCGAGGATCTGAAAACATTATTCAAATGACCAGGGGAAAAAAAAAAAATGAAACAAAAGGGCAAGTACAGATTATGTGACAGCACCGACGAGAATTTTCAAACACCTCCTAGCAAAACACAGCCATGAGACCATGACCAAATAACAATTCTTTAATGTCACAGCCTTAACTAATAATTTAAGCATGAGCAGTCCTTGATAACCCATCAGATCTTCCAACGAACGCCGTGCTCCTTGCAGAACCGCCACACTGACAGGGACAGCGGTAGCTACACACGGGCTGCGCCAGCACAGACAAGCACACACCATCTTCCCTTTCTCCGCTCTTCGTACGCCTGAGAGGATTTTTCTTTTAATTTTTTTTTTTTTTTCCCCAGCAGGGAAAGTATTTGTATTACAGGGTATGAAACTAGTCCAACATGCAAGCATATTTAATTTGGAAAATGTGTGGCTAAATGCCACTTGTTATGGGATTAGTTAACAGCTGCAAGTCTGCTACTGTGGAAAGAATTTTTTTTAAAAAAAGAAAGAAAAGGATTTAACTGAGAACTGATCTGTGCTGTCTCCCAACTTTCTCTGTGTATTTTCAAGTTCCATCCAGTTTCTCAGCTCGCTGTGGGGTTGTCCTCACTTAACTGTCAGCTGAAGCTATCTACACTTAAATTAACTCCTCTCAAGTTAGGCTGCTCCGAGCGAGAGCAGTCGGCGCTGTAAAACAGCCCTGGAGCTGCGAGGCGCGTTCGGAGGAGCCGGCTCGGCCCCGCGGCGAGGTGAGCACCAGCAGCAGCTTCAGCCGGGCACCGGCCCCGGGGAAAGGCACCTTTGGCTCCAGCTGCGGACGGGCGCGAGCGCCGGGTTACTGGCAGCTCTCAAGTTATACCTCAAGCTAATCACGCAGTGAAGACAGGCTCTAAATTACTTGTTAAAAATACTGTGCTCGTCCTGAGTGTCCTATAGTGTCCTCCAGCGCTAAGCGCTGTTAATGAAGGAGAATATCACCTTCAACACATCAGTCACACAAGGCAAACCCACGGGTCACTCTATTTTTCCTGCCCGTATGGCCATGCCCTCCCTGTGCACCTGCGTACGTCTCCACGCGACCGGGACACGGCGACGTACGGTCCCAGTCCTGCAAAGAGTGCGGGCACGCCTTCACTTCACGCGCATAGCGGCTCCACCGGGACCCGCACGCTGCCGATGCTGAAAGTGGAAAGTAGAATGCAGAAGAAAGCTGTAATTTCCCTAATTTTATCTTAAAAGGGCCCGGACTGACTAAGTTCTGTTTTTCACAACGCTACAGCAACATTTTCCTTTGCCGATACTCCCTTTTAAAACTGACAAAACAAAACCCAGTGTTTCCAAAGTTGGAGGTTTGCAACCTCGCTCCCCCCAGGGAGGCTGGTGAAGCTTTTTTCCATTTGTCTGCATTTAAAACCGGGTCCACTTTAAGAGAAACAAGTGAGAAGTGGGTTTTACCATTTCAGAAATGAAAGGCATTTACCCTCAAGACAGTAAAACAGATCTTTTAAACCTTTCTGATCCAAGAGAGGAAATGGGAAGTTTACAGAAGTAAAGCTCCAGTCCTGCACACACAGGCCTGATCTTCCTCGTGTGTATAGCTCACTGAAATCAATACGGTTTCTCACGAGCGAAGCCGCAGACGCGCATAAACGTTTCCATATTTGAATCATATCAATACTAAAGTTGCGTTAAAGAAAAAAACATTCTTCCCGGTAAATTCAGAAGTTTGCCCAGTTTAAAAATTACTTATGAATTAGGTATGTGCTGATAGTTTTCATTAAATTATGTTATTGATGCAATTATTTAAAGAAAATATCTGAGCTCGCATGTCCTCAGGATAAGCTCAGACACGGCTTCCCTGCCCCAAGCCGGTATGTCAGAGGCTGCCGGGAGCCGCCGGTCGCGGCCGGAGGCACCAACACCTCCCCGGCACCCTGCGCACCCATCCCGCCGGCGGCAAAAGCAGGTTTGCTCCGTGCGTACCCGAGCTGGGGAGCCGGGGGACGGGTGGAGAGGGCGGCTCTGCTCCGGGGACGCGCCCACCACCCCTCCAGCTGCCGGCATCCCTGGGTTTACGGCGAAACCAATTCCTTTTTAACCATCTTGCAATGCTGAGCGCACAGCATCAAGACATTTCTGTAGCCTATGCAGTGCTGCAAAGGGCCCTCGATCTGGAAAAGCAACAAGTATTACACCGAAAGGAGAGCGAGCAGTACAGGTCAGCAGGAATTACTGATACATGACAGAGGCATCGCTTCCTCGAGGCCTCCACAACATAATCTTTTCTCCCACTCCATGAAGCCACACAAAGCAAATCCCAACTGCTAACCATAAAAAATGAGAGCTATTTGCTAGAGACCTGATAATGTTTAAAAATATATAGTCAAACATCTTGCTAAGCGAAGGCATGATAAAGTCAAGTCCATCCCTTACACTAACCTTCAAGGTAAAATTAATAATTAATTAGTAAAGCCAGGACATGGAATGATTGCTATCAATATTTTAATACTTTTACTGCTAATTTCATTCTCCCTCCATAATCTGCTTTCTGAAAAAGGAGGAGAGCTACGTGTGCATTTTCAGTGCGGTACCCTGCCTCAGCTGGGGTCAACGCCGGGGAAGAAACATCGCCCAGAAGCGTGCCACAAACGTCATTGCTGCAAGGAACAAAACCCAGCGTCCGTCGCTTGGATTCTGTTACGTGCATCCGGCAAGCGCGCGCTGCAGCCTTTCGCCGCGTCTGCTCCAAACCGGGGGCTGCGCTCAGGAAGCCGGCGAGAAAACCAGGGGTGCTTGTAACGGAGATCAGCAAAATGCACCCAAAAACTTCCCCGAGCGTTAAATTAAAAAATTCCCTGAGCTGCAACGGAGCAAAGGAAACTTTGGCCCAAGAAGAAAACTGCTGGGAAAGTGACGAGGGGGTGAAGCGGGGTGGGTGCAGAGGCCAGGAGCTCGGGGCAGGGGCGGGCAGGGGCGGGCAGGGGCCACTGCTGCCCCGGCCGAGGAGCGGAGAGCAGGCGGGTGGGTGAAGGGAAGGGAGGTAACTGCTGCCCTCGACTTCTGGAAGGAGAAGTGTGTCCTCGCCTGCTTTATTTACTCTTTATTAGTCTAATGAGGCTGTTTCCTGGGAGTTTAATTACCATAATAGAGACAATTCCTTTCTTAACCCTCTTTACAGCCTGGAAGAGAAAGAGCCTCTGAAAGGGTAAAGCAGAAAACACGAGCCGCCGGCAGAGAAGCGGTGTTTCAAATCAGCCCGAGCGGAGGCACGAACCCTCCGGCACGTGGCCATAAATCTCACCCCGCGGGGTGGGGCCGGCCGCGCGGTGTCCCCCGCGTCGGCTGCGGCGTGGCGGTGGGTGCTGCCACGGGGGGGTCCCCGGCCGGGCTCCGCCGCCCGCCCGCCCTCGCCCCCCGCCCTGGGAATCGCGGAGCGGGAATGCAGCGCTGCAGAGTTCTGCTGCAGAAAAATTAAGAGCACATGATTAATGCTACATAAAATGTGTGGGTTACCAGCCCTTTGAAATCTTACCTCTTCATCATTTTCCATTTACAGTTTACTAATGAAATTAGATATGGTAAAGGGTTTCTTTCTTTCTTACTTCTTTTTTTTCCTTAAATCGACGGCGCATTTTTTTAGAGTTAAATCAACATATTTTCCATTCCATATTCAGCAAGAAATCAGAATATTAAATGGGTTTTTTCCTGGTGCTGCTATGAAATATTTCCACAGTGTTGCCATAATACGTACAGCAATTTACTGTATTAGACTTACATGTCTGTTACTCTATACACGACAGATAAACCAGATCAGATTAAAACAACTCTTGTTAGCTGGGCTAGTCCGTACCGACATAAAGCTGAAATGCGCACAAACCGGATCAGCTTTCCCTCCTCCCAAGAAGGCGGACTTGCACTAAATGGCAGACAATAACATCGTTCTGCTCCTTGCCATGTATATATTATAAAAAAAAAAAAACAATACAGTCTTCAAAGCATTGGTTGATGGCAGGTTTAGAAGGAAAGCCGTGATCAGCAGCCGCCTCCGTTGATGGCGGGGAGCCCCCGCCGCTCCCAGCTTCGGGGGGCTGCGGCAGCGGGGGGCTGCAAGGCCGGGCCTGGCAACCGGCTTCAACCGTGGTTTGCAGCAATAGACATTTTAAAAAGGTAAAGGCAAAGAGGCAGCGAGGATGAAAAGAACCAGATCTAAGAGGAGAAAATATACAGCCTATGAAAAAGCAACAGAGCTGCGTTAGCCCAACCAGAAGCCTCTCCTAGCCCGCTTCATCCGTTCCTACACGATACAGACGACGTACTGTGAAAGCACGTGCTAAAAGGGGATCAGCAGGAAAACAGAATAAACTTGTGCCAGAGTCCGAAGTCCAAACCAGCACAAAATCCTCTACTAATTTCTTCTAACGAAGCCTCAGCGCCAGCTCAGTGGAGGGGTTTCCCTTGGCCAGCGCCTGAACCGCCACAGCTCTTCCCCGGGTGCTCCCTGCGTCCCCCCGCGCCTTCGGTGCTACCAGGCACGGAGCAACTCGCCAAGCGCCAGGGAGACGGGCTGCAGGAAGCCGGGCCGGGAGCGGGGGCACCCGCCGGGCTGGGAAGGAGCTGAGCACGGGGGAGAAGGGATGCCTATCGGGTGTTTTGGTGCCCCAGCTCTGCCTCTGCCCTCCCCCCATGCCCAAGCCGGCGCTCCTCGGCATCACGTCCAGCGCGACGTCCAGGGGGAAGGAAATGACGGCAGATGGCCGCAGCGGTGACGCTGCCCAGAGAGCAACGGAGGCAATCGTACATGATGCAATCAACTGCCGCCGTTTCTTACTTTGCTTAAAATTGCACCGCTGCTGGTTTTGCTGACCTTCTCCTTCCTGACACCCTGGAGGGGGTTTGGCACCCACACCCCCCCAGGGACAGCGAACGTGCGGTGCTCAGGCAGCGCGTTGCGGGAGCTGCTGGCAAATGTCGCTTCGCTTTGAAATGACGCCGACCGCATCTTTGCCATTAGCACAGTGCAAACGCAACAGGGTAAGATGCCAAGTTACTCAGAAGCCCTGTTTCTTGGGTAGCACGGTATCGACGAAATAAAGCAGTTAAAACGTCACTGCTGAGTTCACAGCTTGAATGAGGCCAGGAGACAAGGTTCACGCCGACGTGACGCGCGCGCCGTGCCCGCCACAGCTCGCTCCCTTCCAGGACAGCCCTCCACCACCGCCCGCCACCGGGGCCGCTGGCTGAGCAGTGCCCAGGGACCGTCGGGAGGGAATTACCTGCTTCACTTTGGATCATACTCTTAACAAACAGGATTTTTGGTGTTTATATAGCTGTTACCCCAACCATAGATAGACGCTGTAAAAATGAAGGCGGAATGAAATAATTAAAGACGTTTCCCCCGAGGTTCTGATCACAGAGTCGCCACAAGAGAGAAGGCATTTGTGAGCCTCTCGCTCCACGAATCCAACGCCACATATTTAGATTAACGCTATCTTTTTCTGCGTTGCATTTTGAAGGTTAGGACTTGGCAGCAAGAAACTGCACTCTCACTGAAATTCGTATATGGATATCCCCTTTGAACGCCTCCCGAATGGTTATTTTAAATAACATAGTGTTTATTAGCAGAACAGAGGAAGGACTGTAAAGCAGGAGAGCCGAAGAGTTTGATTTCCAGTCAGTGATGAATGGCGGGGGAGGCCAGGTCACCCGGCTGCAACATCAAAGGGGCGACTGAACCAGCCGGCACACTTGAAGTTAGTTAAAATGCCATAACAATTTTCCGAGTTTTCCTTTTTTCTTACATTTAAAGAAATTATATTTCATAGCGCTGGCTTCGGCCATTATTTCCAGGTCTCTGATGATACCCAGGACTATAAAAAGGCACTACCTGCTGGCATGCCAAGGAGTATTTGCCACACATTTTAATTGTGATACGATGTGCTCCTCTCCTCAGCAAGAACGATGCCTTTTAAAGAGCCCGAACAAAGCCCCCACCTCCAACCCCGCGCTATTATGCATCCTCGCATCGGCCTGCACTTCTTCCAACACATCGGGATTAAATTGCCAAGTCATTTGCATGGGTCTGGTTCCTTTTGGGCTAAAACGAGCCAGGCTCTTTCAGAGCTTTGCAGGTCCAGCCTTGCCCTTGCCCCTCCTTTCTGTCAGCAGCGTAAGGAACCGGACGCTTTTGGGGTCCCCTTGGCAAGAGGGGCGAGTGCCCAAGCTTTGCTGGAGAGCTGAACCAGATAGCGGGTGAGGAGATAAAGTCACATACTAAGTGTACCATGTCGTTTAGTAAGTGTAAACTTATAGTTAGGGAAGGTAAATGCAGTCTCAAACCGACTTGTAGGAGCAAGATATTGAATGTATATTGAATGTATTCGCAAAACTTCAGGTCTCCAACCAAGCCTTAGCAAATGCAGACAGAAAACAGCAGACCTGCGGGCAGCCCCGCACCGCACGCCGCCTCTCACTGCCCGCTCCTCAAGCGGTGACCACTCGGCGGTATTTTTCCAATACGGATTTTCCCTCCTGCAGAAAAGGAGCCCTCCTCAGCCTGGTGGGCGCCGGTGCGTTTGGGAAGCGGCACGTTGCGCCGGAGCGGCTCCCGCCTGCCCGCACCGGGCTCCGGCGGCCCGCACCGCACCGCTCCGCTCCCGCGGCGCCTCTCACGGCGGGAGGGCAGCAGGGGGCAACCTCGCCCCGGCAACGCTGCGGGAGCCCCGGGCGCTCCGGGGAGCCCCGGGCGCTGCGGGAGCCCCGGGCGCTGCGGGGAGCCGGGGCCGGGCCGGGCGCTGCGGGAGCCCCAGGCGCTGCGGGGAGCCGGGGCCGGGCGGTGCGGGGAGCCGGGTAGTGGTGGGGGCTCCGCTCCGGGATAAACCGAGATGAAACGAAACGAAATAAATAAAAAATAAAATAAATACACACACGCACACCTCCCCCCGCGCCGGGAAGGAGGGGGCTGTGGAGGCAGATAGACTTACCGGGGGTTTTGTTTTAACTTTGCCTGCAGGCACTTTTGAGCCCAAGTAACGGCGGATCTGGGAATAACAGGTGTTTATTGATTTCCTTGTGGTTGTTGGGGTTTTTTCAGCCGCAGAGCTGCAGCAGAAAGACATATGTAATCCATATGTAACACTTCGGAAAATGAAAGGCAGCAGAAACACCGAACAGGTGGGCAGAACGGGGGGAAGTTTCGACTCTCTCCCCAATAAATTTTACCTACTTTTCCCACATCATCAATATGAGGAAGAAAGAAAAAAGAATTTTTTAAAAACCCGACCTCCCCTAAAATGGCTTTCAGTGGGGATGGAGCATCCACCCGAGCCAGAAAGCCGGCGGGGTGCCCTCCCGAGCGGCCCGCGTGGGGCAGGTTTCGGAGCGCGGCAGCTGCCCCCAGCCCTGCTAACGCCCCGCAGCCGACGGCCTTAAACCGAGGGGGAGACGCCACTTTGCCACCAAGTGAACAAAGATCGCAAGGATAAAGCGGAAAGTCTAGAAGACGCGACCAAGCTGCGGCGTAAAGCTGAGCAGAAGTACATTCCTGCGTGTCAGGCTTTCCTAAATTATCTCCTAGGTAAACAACCTAAAACTGGCCTCTCCGCTCTGACGTACACCAACTTGTTTCCATGGGCATTTTGCCTGGGCAAGGAACCCAGGCCTTTGTCCCGGTTTCTTACCCCCCGAGTTCCATCGGTTTATTCCGGCTCGCCCAGCCTGACTCAGGGCGTCCCGAGCGCAGAGGGGTGCCGGCACCGCGGGAGCCGCCTGTTCCCGCGGCGCCCCGTGCCGTCCCGGGGTACCGCCACCCCTTCTCCTCCCTCCCTGCAGTGGCACCAAATCCATCTCCGCCGCATTAGCCCAGCATTATCTTATCAGATAATAAGAGAGGGGGGGGATAATATTGATCATTTTCTCCAATTTTAAAAAAAGGGTGAGGGGAAAAAAAGAAAAAAAAAAGAAAAAACAAGAAAGGGAAAGCAGACAAAGAGAGGCTAAATCAAACCACAGAGCAACAAAGGAGGAAAAACAGGTGGAAGACGGCAATTGTTTTCTGAACCCCAGCTAAGTGGAGAATTGAAACGAGGGAGGCACCGCGAGAGGACCAGGGGATGAAAGGGAGAGATGGTAAGAAACAGAAGGGCTATATAAGTCTGAAAATGGCTAGAAAGAACAAGGGAGAGAGGAGACAAGAATGGAAGCCTCTGATGTTGGCAGGAAATGTTGTGATTCTAAAGATGAAACAACTTGTGGGAAAAGAAATTGGGAAAAAATACCCCTGTGTATTTCCTAGGGTGAACTCGAGCAGCAAATGAACTGCAGAGGAGACAGCTGCCGGACAGCGCTGGGCAGGAATGAAATGGCGCAGCATCCTCTGAAGGAGAATTCATTGTTAGAAAATGACATCCTTTCATAATACCGATATTTTTCAAAGCCTGCTCCAGCTGCAGCTGCAGATGTGGCTTAAACACCCGAGCAGGAGGCTCGTTCCCCTATGGCAAGACTATATATTCTATGGCCGTAATATTATTGCCATAAAGGGAATAGGAGAGATGGGGCAGGAGAGATACTTAAAACTTCCAAACTCATTCGAGACAAGGAATAAGGGACATACAAGGAGTTCAGGAAAAGAAACATGACGGCTTTCTTACTTATCTACAAAATTATTATAGAAATGTTTATCATGTATATTTTCACTATCCCCTGGTACGTTGGGGGCTTTAATTGCTTTGGACGGATGCCAGCGCATTAGGAAAAAAATGCTAGGGAGAGGGAAGGAATACATTTGCTAGAAAAAAAACTGCATTCCTTCCAACCTTTCTGCAGCTTCTTAAAAAAATACAAAAAGCCTCCTTCAAACTGCTCAGTGCCATACCAATTTCCTGTGTAGACCTGAATATTAGTATATGTTTTTCTGTGTCTCCTAAGTTTCCCAAGTTACCTAATGCACGCTCAGCATGAAGCATTTTTAAATGAGTTAGTCTTTATTGAATTATGATTTCCAGCAGTCACTAATAACAAAATTCAAATTGCTCCAGCAGACGAGGATTTTAAGAATGCTGAGAAGAAACTGAGTTTTTAAGAGACTCTAGAAGAGCCACCCACTGCTTGTGTATAGTAACCATGAGCCTCTTGACGAAATACTTCAAATAGTTAATTAGATTTGCTAAAAAAAAAAAAAAAAAAAAATCAGTCATTAGGATTTGCCACTCTGGGAGACACTGGATAGAGGCTGTTACTGGCGCACCTACGGCTTCATCAGAAGCAAAGCTAAAAAAAATGGTTTTTTAAATAAAGTTTCAGTTTTTCCTCACACTGTCCCTGCAGTCGGCACAATGCAATTAGCAACACATCTAAAGGGGAAAGAGGAACTTTTATTCCGTTAGGACTTCTTTTTTACCTCGGGAATTTCTTCAGGCTGCTAAAAAAGCGTTTTTCAAGCAAGGAATAATAGGGACGCTCGGAGCCTATCCGCAGTCCACGAGGCTGAGAACTGCAGATCACCTGCAAACTGAATTTGTTCTATTTTGTTAACCATTTATTTTGTCTTTACTGGCTGTTCAAAGGGAAGTGTGATAATCCCACTGTTCCTCACTTGCTCAGCGGGGAGTTTAATCTAATAAAGCTATTACAGCAGAATGGATTAAAGCAACGTGAAGCATTAGTAATTTGAGGAGCAGTTAAAGAATGTTAACGCTGAGACTCTGCGCGTATTCTCCTAAAAACACGATCACAGAGATGAAAGCAGAGCTCCTACTCAATATGTCATTTTTCAGGCACAAAATTTAATTCTTTCAGCGTTCTCATCCAGATGTTTATAGTGAGGAGCGAGAGGCTGGCCATTATTTAACAACTGCTGAAACCAGAGGCTGGCCAGAACGAGCATGCTTTAGCTTACCCCCATTTTGATTAATCCCTCTGTTACATCTTTTTTAGAAAGAGAGAGATGTGACCAAAGTCACCCGATCCGGCATATTAGGGTGAGACACAGTATTAAAAGCTGAGGGACTTCATAACGTTCCCTGCCATTCACCCTTGGGTGCAGCAGACGTGGAGCATCGCTGCCAAGAGGACCGAAGGCCCGCAGCGGCGTGGCTGGGCAGGTACGGGATGGAGGGAAGCTCCGCTCGGAGCGGGAAGGGTTTGGCTCCTGCACCATGCCCCGATCCCAAATGCAGACAAACCACAGCGGTTTTGGGAAACAGCTGACCCGAGAGCTTCCCGTGCTTGGGGCTGTGCCAAACCTGCCCGTTACAGCCCCAAAGCGAAGACGTTAATTAATAACCGACAATTACAAACAGGATTCGGGCTGCGTCACACAAGGACGCGGGACTTCACGGCTGCCATGTCCCCGTTACCGAACCAGGGCTGCTGACAGCCCGCTGCCAGCGGGGACTGCGGCACCAGGTCCCAATGCGACAGAACAAAGTAAATAATAAAGCGGTAATGCACTGCGTACAGATTTTAAGTACGTTATACACTTATTTTACTGTACTTGGTTTTTAACATATTATTGATCTTACTGTGAAATCAAGCTTTTGGGGCAGGAACGCAATTAAACCCCAATTCCATTGCAGATTCCTGGATTCTTTATCAATATTGTCTCAGCCAGGAAAGTGCTTATGCCACGCCTGGCATTTGTCAGTAAATAATACCCACTCACGAGCTCAGAGGCGGGCGCGCTGTGGGTTGCTCCTGTTCTGCGCGGGAGCCCGGCCGGACTCTCAGCATGCCTCTGCGCTGACCGGCGTCACGCCCCAGCGTTTTAAGGAAGGGGTACATTTCAAAAGCTCAACGACACGCGATCACCCCAAAGCCTTAAGACAAATGATACGGAAAACGTGGTTTTGTCATAGCCAGGGAAATGCATCGCTGTGTTCAGAGGTGCTTTAGCTCTTCCAGAAGAACCTTTCCATGCTCACAATAATAGGGGTAAGAGCTGTAACGGGATCAGTTGTGGACCGGTTACGTGGAGTCTCATGGGGGGAAAATACCTGAACTCCACGTCATTTCCAAAGCCCAGTGGTACGGTCCCAGCCTTGAACCACCTGACAAACTTAAGTCTGAACTTGAAGAAAAAAAAAAAAAAAAAGGCATTGACAGTCAAGAACATGGTCGCCCCTTACACCTCTGTGCTGGCAAGGATGAGTGCATCTCGGAGAGAAACCCACATGATCTCACCTCCTTCA
Organism: Platalea leucorodia; assembly: GCF_965183815.1. Classification (NCBI taxonomy): domain Eukaryota; kingdom Metazoa; phylum Chordata; class Aves; order Pelecaniformes; family Threskiornithidae; genus Platalea; species Platalea leucorodia. The sequence goes on along the minus strand of NC_138830.1, from coordinate 56,671,311 downwards.
TCGTAATTAAAGTGCTTTGCCACCCCAGGATTTAGGTCCCATTCTGTACCCGACTGTTCCCTAAAGGGCAAAGTTTAATGCAACATTTATTGTATGTGTATATATGCTTATAATATAAAATTTAACATAGCATAACATGCAGTGGCACTTAGAGAGGCACAGGTGCTTTTAAACATCACTGACCACATCCCAGCAACGTTCTTCCGCAGCATCCCCGTACCCCAGAGGGGTCCCTGGTGCGACGGACCACAGCCGTGCCGCGGACGGATGGGAGCGGAGCGCGAGGGGAAGGCTCGTGGTCAGGGCAGCCCCGGGCAGAGCTGCTCCTGCTGCGCCCCGCGCCGCAGCGTGCGCTCACCAGAGGAAGGCTCTGCCAGAGAGCTTCCACCTACCAAATATCTCTCTCTGCTGCAATAAATACTTTCCTAAATACGGTAAAGGTTTTGAACCTCTTCTATCTGACAGTCTGTATGTGCAATGGTTTCCTACAGAAAATTAACAGCTGAAATAGAGAAGATGGTAATTATTTTAAAAGCTGGGAGAGCATCCCATCCAGCACAACCAGGTGATGTCAGGCTTGGGAGATGCTGCCCAGAGCCCTCCACAGAGACCCGTCATAGCCCAGAATCTCACAAACCCACCCAAGCCACCAGTACTGTCCTGAGGAACGATCATAGATTCGGAAATGCAGATTAATACATTCAAAATTCCTCTTGTGATCTTCTTTACTACATTTCCTATGGAAAAAAAAAATAGCTGCGTGCTGACATATGCATCGATACATGGCAGCAGGATTATTTCTAGGAAATTCGTGGGGCAACTTGGAAATTGGACTTGAAGCATGAAAGTAGCTGGCAGCTTAACTATGAAAAAAATCTATTGCCTCTCCATGATGCAAGTTCCTCCACTTAATTCAGTCACTGGTTAATTTGTTTCTTTGTTTAATATGATAGAAACCCCAGGGATCAAATCATTCATAATAAAATTATATTAGTACTTTATTTTTGTCATTTCTGATTGCTCTGAGCAAGCGTTATTGGATAGTTTGATCGTGGGATACAGAAAGTTACCATTTAATTAATATGAAAGGTGCCTAAATTTTGAATAATATTGAAGAAAAAAGCCTTAGGACGTGGCAGGAGACTCGGCTGTATTATTAACTCCTATTGCATTCTGCGCTGCATTGGCTGTCAGCTTTTGGGTGCACTTCAAGATGTGAGCTTTAATCTCTAAAGCCTGAAGTTGCTCAGAACGTTACGGTCAGAAATACCCGTTTTTCAGCAGTTCCGTTGAGACGACGGAGAAGCAGCCGACGCGTGCCACAGAGGGGAGGCCACGAGCGCGGGGTGCGGGTGGGTGGCAGGGGGCTGGCGCTGCCCCGTGCCGGCTGCCACCCCTCTTGGTTCTTGGTTTTAGGGATCAGTCATCAAGGACAACCAACCAATAAACCAGATTAGCTTGGGAAACCGTGAAGTTATTGTTGACAGTTTGAGAACAACAACCAACCACCTGTAGCCACACGTTCACACAAAAAAGCCAAATGTTTGACAACGTGGGGGTAAATATTTTTTCAAGTGAAAGTGGCAAAGTCCAGCTGCTTAACACTGCAAAACCGTCCTGAATCCATTGAAAAGGTGGGTGCTTTGGTCAGCTTCTGCTTTACCAATACACCCCACCAGTGTCTCGAGGGGCCAACGCCAGTGTCCTTTACTGCAGCCCACCGGGGCAATTCCCGTTGCATGCAATGATTTTCTATCAACAGGCACAGCGATACGTTTCTTAATGTTGTCAACTCATCAAGAAGATGTGAAATTTGTTCAAGCAGCCTCTGCCCCTCTCCGGTGGGCGGCGTGTCGAGGGAGCCTCCCAAACGCCCGCTCCCCACCGCTTGCGCCACGCTCCTCCCCTCCTTTCCCAGCTCCCAGCTGGATTGCCACAGCTGCGAAATTGCATTTCATTTTCCTCCAGCACAAACCGCTGGTCAGTACATTTTGTTCGTCTGTGTCAACCAGCCGGGTAAACCCCAGTCACCTCCGGAGGGACGCGGGTGATGGCGTCAGGCAGGCGTCAGTAATGATGCATTTTAATCGGGCTCTATGGGGTCTGTCAGCAAGTGCACGAAAAACAAACAGTCGGGTTAGTAATCCAATATTTTTGAGATACCTAGCCCGAGATCCACAGGTCATAATCAGCAAAAAAATATAATGACCAGGGGATAAACACTGAATCAGAGGATGAAAACTGAAATAACGGTGTTGAATCCAACCAACAGCAATAAGCTATACATACCACGTCAGCTCACCTCTTAATTCAAATGTTGACACACAGTCCAAATTAAACCTTTTTGAAGAGAAATGTGAAGATACAAGACTGAAAGTACAAGTATGATAGGTCTGTGATTTAACTGCTGGTTTAAAACTTCATCGCTACTAAACGCAGCCCCTGCGCCTCCCAGGGAGCGGCCTGAAGACAGCCCTGCCTTCCACCTACGGCCCTCGGCCTTTCGATGGCACATGGGCAGCGTCCGAGCCATTTCCCAGTCTGTGCGCCGGACTCGCCTCCTGCCTCAGCTGCAACAGCAGTAAACAACAATAATCATAGTAAACTACCACAAGGCAAAAATAAGAGTGATATAGAAATTATCTTGGAGATATTTAGGGGTTTTGCTTGGTAGTAATTTAATTTCACAGTATAACGAGGTCTTTAATGTATAGTTCATTATTTTAAAAGTTTTTTTAAAAGGCTAATAAATCAAAAATCTACATACAAGGTGTGTGATACATAACAGGTTATATACTCCTGTCCAGTACAAAACTCAGTAGTGCATTGTACAAAAGGCGCCAGCAAGCCAGAAGACAGATTTAAGAATATCACATTAGCATATTCTTTAACGCTGGCGAGAACTGTGGCTCAGTCAAGGAACGTCTCTTAGAAAGCCATCCAAAACACAGAAATCAGCCCAGACTGCCCGAACGCAGGGCAAGACGGAGAGCAAAGCAGCAAAAGCTGGAGGTCGGCGTTAAAGCGAGAAAAAAAATGAAGCACGAGTTTGCAAAGCAATAGGGCTTCAAAACAGATCAAGCGCTCCCTCCTCTCCATCGTGTCAGACGTGCTGCTCATCTTCGTCTCCACCGCCCACCCCAGCCCACCCCGGCTGCTGCTCCCAGCGCGTCCCACCTCATCGCCATGCTGGGGAGACCGGGCGGGAGGCAGCCTCTCTCGTATCATCCCGCCTGGTTTTGAGCCACCACGGGGGAAACGTCAGCAACTAAATGGGCTCTGGGAGCTCGCCAAGGGAAAAACCTGTATTAAAGCAGGAACGAGTACAACCTGCTCTACAAAACCTTTAAGCAGGGGATTTCACAGCATCCCTAAATCTGTGCCCATCTTCTAGCACTCCAATAGTTCGAAAGCTTTGCGTTACACCCTGGCCAAGTCATCCTTGTCACAAGGTGAGTTTACGTTCTTTAATATGTTTAGTAGAAAAGATAAAAGTTTGAGGGTAATTAGCACAGGAGAGGATAGTGAGGAAAGCAAGGGAATCGGCAACATGATTGGAAATGAAAATCAATGTTAATAAGTAGAAGGAAATGTATAGTCGAGGCAAAAAACCAATGTACTTATAGACTTGACAATATTCTAGATGAACAGGGTCAAAACAAAACATGTTTTCATAAAGCATGCTGTTGGACTGTCCCAAAGGAAGTCACTGCAGGCACAAACACAACAAGATTAAAAAACCAACAAGATTTCCTAATTAATTATGTTTAGAAAGGATATTAAACTTTGTTCCCTAGGGTTTATGTCAGTCTTTAACTACCAGAGAGCAAAATAAGATATACATTTTGGGGTGAGATTATGCAGCATCAGTGTCCTCTAAGGTTCTTGGGCTTTCCCCTGGAAGATGCAAGACCCATTACGGACAGGGATGAGTGTGAGCCAGCAAGACGATTCCCAACAGTCTTGGCACAGCACTTGTTTTCTGCAGCATCAGCTCTCCAGCCGTTCACTTCTGCCCACACAGATTCATGCCTGTCCATAGTTAACAGCGTAATAAAGACAAACAATGATATTGTTGACTGGTGGGTACAGCTTGCAATAAAGAATGAGAAAAGCCTGATCTAAAAGCCAGCGCACATGCAGTTTAAGAGCAAATGAACAAACCCGGTTCCCATCCGGCTCCCCAGGAAGCCACGTCCTCTCGTTGCACGTGTAGAGCAGGTAGAAGCCTAACAAGCATTTGGGCACAAGACCACCCACGGATGATGAATTTGTCCCTTCCCTGTGGCAAGGATGGATACTCCCAACGATTTATCTATTTGTTGCTTTTGGCTGAAATCTTTGCTTGAAAACTGCAACCAGGACAAGCCCTGGCAGAACAAAACAGAGTCTGCTTTACCTCAGCAGAAAGCCACGTTATTTTTAAATCCCAGAGTCTCTGATTCAATTTGGGTGCTGGAGTGGCGTCCTCAGCAATGCGGCTCATTCATCTTACGCAGTTTATACTGCTGAAGCTCTTCATGGCTTATGAACCATCCAGCTCTGGCTTTGCAGTTTTCATATTATGCAGACTGTCCAAGATTACACTACACATTAATTTTTAAGGAAGCTATGTCTTTCTAGTCATACGTCTTTAAAAATGAGACTTTATACACGCATATCAAGAAATTCAGAGTTGATGTGCCCATAGCAAACTCAATTTTCTCCCCACAAGAACAGACCATGACCACTGAGCTTATTTATAAAGGCATTAGAGCCAGTTACGCTAGCTTCTGTGAAGATTGCATGTATACCTGTTTAGCGTAACAGTTTTAAATGCAAACTATTCAGCCTTTGTTGGCATGCCCAAAGAGTGTGAGCTGGGATGGGGAGCAGTCCGAGAAGTTTGCTCAAGTTTCTCACTGCCATCAATAGCTTTCACTATTTCCAACGTGCAGAGGCAAGGTCTGCTTTTTAACTGTTGGGCCTAGTTTAATAAATGTGAAGGTTACGTCTAATCAGCCAAATCCTCATTTTCAGGTCTTAAGCAGCTCTCCACTATGTCAGCCAACAAAACATATGACGTTGCCATCCTCTAACTTTCCTACCAGATACAGAAAATGCTGTCGTTTGTTACCAGTCAGTTCCCTAAAGAGTCATGGGTTACAACTTTAATAGTTTTCATTTCCATATCCAGCTGAAGCATTTTAGAAAAAGTCCCCGGTGCTCATTACCCTTCACTGCACAACGGACGCAGATGTCTGCTCTTTCCAGACCCTCTTTAGCCTTGATCTGCACGTGGAAGGGACTGGAATAGCACCATGATAAAACACAGGACAAGCTGGCCCGTTTAATAGTTGACCTGGGAACAGTTTATCCAGTACTACCCGTTGATTAAACAGGCACAACACCAAGGAAAGTTTCCGTTTGGCTGCAGGACGCTGAGCTCATTTGCCAACCCAGGGATTCCCGCAGAGGACAGGAGCAAGCCTCCGTGCCTGCAGCACGAGGTCCTCTAGAGAAGCCTCCGGAGCCCACACCCAGACAGCACTGGATAACTTACCAAGGCCAATTTCCTAGCCGGTTTCAAGCATTTGATAGCTTGGTTTCTTTCTGAAGCATGAGATTTGTATGTCTTGGGATGTTTATTTAATGTATTTGGGAGCGTTTCAGTTATTCCTCTTAACACCTAGGTTTTCTTGTTTTGCTGAAATGTTTGACCACAAAGCACTTTGGGGCACTCACTCCCTCAGCAAAAAGGGAAGGTGGGAAAACAGCCGGGGCTGGCACTCTTTCCCTGGTCCTCCCAGCCCTGCTGTTCCTCCGAGACCTCCAGCATCATCCAGAAGAGAGTGGACTCAGCCATGTGCTAATTCGGCACTTACTGCTGGCTCATTTAATCACTCCATTTCCAGCTTCGTAACCTAGAAGAAAGCATTTCTCTCCGCTAGAATAAACTTCAGGCTTGGCCAGGGGACAGCGTGAACTCCAGCGAGGTTTGCACACGGGTGTCCCAGAAGAAATGCATCTTTATGAAGTGCTGCACACCAGCTAACAACCGAAGCCCCGCCAAGCGAGCAGGGACCAAAAGGGAATCTGGAAAGTGATGTGACCTGCCAGGGTGCAAGGGGCAGCCGCCAGGTCCCAAAGCAGCAGGTTTTTTCGGCAAAGAGCAGGAGCCGGGAGCGGCTGGTCACGGCAGTGAATGTCCCCAAGCTGACACACAGCAAAGGAGGGCTTTTCCTAGCATTTTCATCACCCTGATGCTAATACTTCTCTGACTCTCTTTGGGCCTGGAGCTGGCAAAACAGCCTGACCTTCCAGCTCCAGCTGTAGTAGGAAGTTTGACTTTGGTCTGTGATCTGTGGGGGTGATTATCCTGAACGCACTACACGGGAAAGGACCCATTTCACTTAAGAAAAATAGGCATCGAGAATAAATCTGCAAAGTCTTTTACCCTGACCCTTTGCACTTTATCCTGCTCCAGTGTTATCTTATGATCCTCCACAGTTAGTAAATGCCTTGATATTATCTAAATATTTCTTTTACCCACTTTCATCATCTTTTGTAGATCATAAGTATTACTCATTTGGCAAGTCCCCTCTGCAGTTTGAACAAGTGCAAAAACAAAAGCAACCAAGAAGTACCTGTTCAGACAATGAACAGAAATGGGTTCTATTTATAAAACTTATTTTTCTCTTTTGTTTTGCAAGATATTCACAAATGGTAATATAATTAGCCTCCTTGTAGGTCCAGTATGAATAGTTCTTTTCATTGAAGTTAAAATAATTAATGTTTTTAATGCCTGTCAAGGCTTTGGAAGTACAAAATGCTGTAGGCTACAAAGGACAAAAAATAAGGCTACAGTTAAAAACATATATTATAAACGGTCCCTTAAACCCTAGTGTGGTATCCTTTTATCATTCCTTCATTCCGAGGTTAGTAGGTTATTAACCTGTATCCTGAGGGAGAAAGGATGCACATCAATTATATCAATTGAATAGACAAATGAAAATCAAATTAAAAATTTAACACGCACAACCATAATTACAATACAGTGCTTCGAAGAGGAATTTCATCTGAGGAATGAAATGTAGAAATGCTTTCTCAATTTTAACTGCAATTTACAGTAGAAGGAAAAAGTAGCCGGAGATAGGCAACCTCATGAAACCAAAGTCCATACAGGAGATTTCAATGAAGTCTTTACTCCTAGTCCTGAAACACTACTGTGATAAATCCATTGTAATTTAATTGGCCAGTCCAGTATTTAACACTGTGAGGAGTGCCTTAAAAAGAGAGATTTATTAGTGTTACTTCTAGCCAAAGTCTAGCACAAGCGCGGTCAAAGCTGCGGACAAGAGGCAGGGCGGCTTTCCCGGCACAGCCGCTGAGGACGCACCGAGTCCCGCTCTCCAGCCTGGCACTGGCACCACCAGCTCACTGCTCCTCTGTGGCAGTATGCCCACTACAAAATGCAAATAAAATATTGTACCCACTCAGCACGTGCCGTCAGTATCTACAGTTTCCATGAGAAGGGTAGTGCATTCATTCATTTCACCTGCTCTACAGCTAGTTTCAAAACCTGAGTGAGCCAGGGAAACCTATTCCCTGCATACTTTCTAAGTTGTGCAGTTGTGGTCCTCTGGATTTTGTGCCCTACGTCACCTCTGCTCCTAATGGAAAAGAGTAAATGTTCAGAGGCATCCATCAGAGAAAAAAATTCTTTTCTAAATCTGCCACCCACTGAGAACTTTTGATTGCAATTTCAGACTAAGATGCAAAAATATTTAGCTCATTTGAGTAATTAAATGTGTTTATACTGTGTAATTATATGTATTAACATTGGCATATTTAAACAATTAAATAAACAATCACAAGGCTTCTGCCTTTCATGGTGTTTACATATCACAACAAGCTCCAGCCCCACGAACCTTCCAGCTGCCAAAGTCCTGCTGGAAACACCGGGATGCACGAGGGGTCCCTGGCCATCCAGTAACCACCGAACTGGGTGGTCACCTCCCACTGCTGCATGTGAAAACAAATGTGAAAAATGTAATGGCGCAGTTGACTCATTTCAGTATCTCCAAGGGATGGCAGGGAAGAGGGGGGAGGCTGGACAAAATCAAACACCTGGAAGTGGCCAGGCAGGCTTTTAAGATGGCTACAGTCATGCAAAAAGCTGCCTGTATAAGCACATATCAAACAACGTAAAAGCAAGTCTTTACCCAAGATGCCCATGTCCCAAGACTAACAACTAGGAACTGGATACAGTTTCAACAGCTGTTTTAAAATTATAAAAGAGACATTTTGAGGTTGTAGAAGAACTCTCCAGAAGTTGCACCAATAAACCTTTCCAGGCCTCCCACGGAGGCTCAGAAGTACCACGCAACAGTAAAAATCACGTTATTCCTGCAAACACCGTGCAAGACTTCTCCTGAGAAGCTGAAAACAAACTATTCAACCGACGTGCAAACACAGGACCTTGAGCTCCTTGCTGTTCTGGCAAAACAGCGAGGAGAGCTCACAGAGGAAAGCTGAAAACCAAACAAACAACAAAAGTCTCGGGAAATAACTGGGGGACAGGAAAAAACCGAGACTTCGATGAATGCTTCCCATTCCCAACGTAAAATTCTAGATATGGTATTACTTCCTTCTATTCTACTTTAACTCTGAGGACACCGAGACATGCGAGACCATATGCTTGTTTAACCTGCCTCCAAACAAACACCACCATGAGCAGTACGCGGATGCTGTCAGTGAAGATACAAGACACCAGTACAGCCCGTGGGAAATACGGGCATTTCTGGCGTAAGGAAATGTAGAAAGACTAAACTCAGGGCAGCCAAACCCTTCCCTTTTACCGTACAGGCTTGGCCACGCACCCCTGCGAGCCACTGCTGGCCCAAGCCCTCGCCGGCGGGCGCCGGGGTTGCGTCTCTTCCCCGCGCTGCCTGCGCTTCTCGAGCCAGAAACAACTTTCTAGCAATGACTCCCAATTATCTTAACACCAAAGTTGGGGAAGAAGCAAGAAGCTCCGCTTCTCTCTGCAGATTTGCCTGTAACTTCAACACTTCATCACTTGCAAGCTGAGGACAATTACTCAGAAACAAATAGGGAACGAAGGCAGCGCTGCAACGGAGCTATGCCATTTTAATGCTATTTCTGTCTATATAAAATCTTCTGTAATTTGTTTACGACTACCAGATTCAACAATAGTGTGCAAATGCAAACCCATTTATGTTAATGTCCTCTCTCTCTCTTTCTCAGATCAGATTCTGAATAAAAATTAGGTAAATACTCTGTTTGAAAATATATAAGATGAGAACTAGTTGGGGAGGGAGCAAGAGAACCTCCAAATGCACGATCCTATCAACCACATTATTTTTTTTTCACTTAATAACTTAAGTGTACTGTTAGTGAAATTACAACCTGCTTGTGACACAATAAATTTACAACAAAATTCATTCCATAAATTATTCAATTCGCTGACTGCAACTACGCTGAGAAATATCACCACGAGCAGATGATTAGCATGTGAAAGGAAAGCCATCTCCAGACTGAAACAATCACTGTCACACCTCCATTTGAAGATGCCTAGTGGAGTTTTGTAAAATTACCATTAAGAATACACATTTAAGGCTTTGTAGTTTCTATAAAAGCGTTAAGTATTTGATTTACATTAGATTCATTTGTTCTTTCTTCAACTGTCTCTTTTTCCTACAAACCATAACTGTTTCAATAAATGCTGGCTCAATCAAGTGTGCATTAAAACAAAGGAATTTAAGTTCAATAAAAGTGATGAATCAGAACTAGAAGTTAACCTTCCCCCTCCCTCGCCTTCCCTTGCCATATGATTGCTACAGCAGGAGACCCGGGCTGAGCTGGTAGCCTGGAGGCACAAAATAGTCTTGTCCCACATGGACATACAGTCCTGGAGAGATGACCCAGGGCCTGGACCTCCGGTGTGGAGTTGGTGAATCAAACGCCAAGTCCTTCTCACCGTCGGTAAGGAAAGAAGGTTGGTGAGAAAGAAACATTTCTACGCAACACCTTATCTTCCTTCAGATAAAGAGTGGAGCTCTCAACAGACAAAACTTGACATCTCACAGTCTAACCGGAACCAAATTATTTTGGGTATCCACCAAATTAAAATTCTAGCAAAAGTTCAGCAATTAGATCAGCAGTCTTCCCAAGAACAGGAGAATGAGACTACTAAACGTAACCGATGCCCAAGCATCATCAACATGTACCACAAGCATGAGCAAAATCAATGGAAAGGCTTTACCAGGCTGCTGAAATGGTTTCTTCAGCTTCCACAGTTATGTTCTGCCCCAGCTACATAGCAGCAGGAGAACCGACTACAGCTGTATGTCCCATACAGCATTGCAACATAACACTAGCAGCAGTCCTTTACAGCAGTCCTTTAAAAATATTCCGATAGGGCAAGGAAAAGATTAAAACCTCCCACTGTGCTCTCCTTTTATACCCATTGTTTGAAGAATTCTTTTTATTTCAGGATGCAGGAGTACCTGCTCTGCAGCCAGGCATTACCTCCCTGATGAAGGACCCACACCCAGCTTCTGCAGTGCCCCACCCAGAGAAAACGAGCTGATGGATCAATTGTAAGCACAATTTTCTCAGGTGACCTAGATGAGTTTATCAAAATGCCTCCATACAACAGACCCTTCTGATCCAGGCCCATGAAATGTAAACATCTTACCCATTAGAAGCATTTAAATGCCTTCCAGCATCTTTACCTCCTGCTGGATTTCCCAGCTAGAGAAATTTGAGGAGTATATGTAAAGAATTTATTTCCCTGGAAAGGAGGAGGAAGGATTCTTCTTGTTCTGGGAATCAAAATGTTAAATTGTTACAAAATACTTAAAAAAAAAAAAAAAAGTCTAACAGAAGTCTCCAAGTGATTCAAGAGTCACTGCCATGACAAAAATCCCCTTTCACAGACATGAGTCTTTCAAAATAAGAGCTGCTCTTTTTAAGCCACATAATGACATTAACCTGGCTTCTTCCTCACCAACCGTGCAACTCCCATTAAAAAAAAAGAAGATTGTTCTAGAAGCAGTGACCGCAAGGAAAAAAAAAACTTTTTTTCTCCTTTACCCAGAAACTTTATTGGCTCTACCTAATACTGCAAGTCTCCATCCATTGACAAACTGCTTTAGCTTTTCTTGTTCCGAGTTCATTATCAGCACTCAGACATGTTCCCTAACTCCCTCTCGAAGTCTCTCGCATCTGAAAGCAGTACCTTACATTATTCATAAGGATAATCACAAATATGCAGAGAGCCATAGACATGTAATGGAGAGGCTGACTTGTATCCGATCCAAATTCCATGCGCTTCATGGAGCTTACGACTTTCCCATAAATTTTTGCAGCATGGACATACCTCCATTCTCAGCCACTCCAACAGTCCCAAAGCAGGGACAACTTTGGAAAAAGTTCTCATGCTCCCACATAAAGTTTTATTTCTTTTGAAGGATGGAAATCAAGTAGATATATTGTGCCACCTTCCCATGGGTTCTCCAGTTGGATGTATTTGTTTACGCATGCTGTCTCCTGACTGTGCATAGGGAAGGCACAAGTGCTGTTCAGGCTCTTAAACAGTATTCTGGAAATTAAGTGAAATTAGACATTTTTCAGGAGCACAAGGAAAGCCAAACCAAGTCACTGTCATTTCCAATGGCTCCATGAAAAAGCCCAGAAAAGTCCGTGCCCTAGTTAGCATCGACCGCTGGCAGCCAACACCTGGGCGGTTTTAAAGGCAGCTTCTTTACCTTTGGTGATCTAGAGAGACTTCTGTCTCTTCTCCTTGCAAGAAGCGCCCTGAGTCAGCCACAGTCCTGTGGCAATTGCCTTCGAGGCAGAAGGCAAAGCCCAGTCAGCCTAGAAGAGGGAACAAATTAAATATGTCTGTAACTACAGGGGCTGAAATGGTGTTTGCCTGGGAGATGATTAAACAGGGACAGATAGGAAAGGTGAGGGACCTTCATGGCAGGGGCTTTCCACTCATGTGTTACTGGAAATATCCCAACTCCTTTTGGACAAGATTTTTAAATAACAGTAATAAAGTAATAAATTAAGAAAATGGAGGTATTTCTAAATCCCTCAAATTTGAGACCAAAAAAAGATTCTTTCCATTAAGCTTCAAACCCATCCTGAGCAGATTCTTGTCATCAGATGCAGTCTAATGAGGAAGAAAGAGATGATGCATTCATAGCCACATTAACCAGTAATAACTGTGTAACTTCAGCAGAAGACAGAATCATGGAGACATTAATAAGTGATGAGATCACAAAACATCTGGAGAAATGTGAGCTGATATAAAAAGTAGCCAGCAGAGTCTTATAAAGGGTAAATCTTGTTTGACAAATCTGCTGGAATTTTTTAAAGAGGTAACACAGACCCCAGACAGGAAGAAAACATGGGACATAATCTGTTTGGATTTTAAAAGGTTATTTGACACATCACAGCCCCCAGGCTGGTGTATTTAAGTACGGCAAGTCAAAAAATGCACCAACTTTGAATGGACAAATAAAATTAAGGAAGTTAACAGCCTGGTGATGTTATCAGCGAAAAACAGAGGGAGCAAAGCGGAGCGTGTTTTCTTCTGTGCCCGTAAGATAAAGAGGAAGACATCATAACCCAAACATCCAACCAGATGGATCACATTGAACCGTTATGTGGAGAACATAAAGTAATATGCTGTGTAATGGCCATGATATTCATTTTAACTGTAAAATGAGGAGTTTTAATATTCGAAGCCTTATGTATAATGATGCCTTTGGAAGACGCACAGCAGAAGAAACTGGGAGAGACTCTAGGAATAACCAGAGAAGATTTCACGATGGGCAGAAGGCTAACAAGGCAGACGGAGCCGCGCACGACAGCGGAAGCTGGCTGAGTCCTCCGTGAACTGTTCGGGAGAGCACACTTGGATTGCTCTAAAACGGGAGCAGCAAGCCTTAAGCCCTTTGTCTTAAGGACAAAGTGATAAAAGGTTGATGGCCAACTCGCACAGAAAGGAAATACAAAGGGCTCACCCTTTATATTTTAGTAGACCAAAGTCTTACTATTATTTCTTTTCCCCAAATCCTTTAAAATCTACATGGTTATATCTCTCAGAATAAAGAGAGAGAACAATCTGCCCCAAATCAGGTTCTGACACAGTTGTGGGCAGCAATTTTGGGTGGGCCAAAGTTTTACGGTTTTTCCTTCCAGGGAAAAAGACCACGTACTGGGATCATCTTTGAGGCTCTGATCCCTCCTACTGCCTGGCAGAGCGGTTAGCCACCCCTCCTGCCTGGAAAGGCCATATGCAACTGGACAAGCATCCAAGGGCTGACCCAAGAAATAGTTCAACGTTACGTCCTTCTGAGGGAGATCCCTGGCAGAAAGGAGATCTCCAAACTCTCCAGAAGCTGCAAGTCAACAGTGAGCTAAGCAATGAATAGCCAGCAGCAAGCAGATGTCCTCTCAGCAACAGGTTCCACATTTATCCTGGAAAAAATGATGGGAAATTTCTCTCTCTTGAAATAGAGCAAATAAATAGTCTTGCACTGGAGGGATCACAGACAATGAGGGCTCCAAAGATTCCCATTATCACTAGACTGAAAACCTGAAAGCAAAATGACCACTCCAGAGCTCCTCTGGCTGTTTATACCAAAGACGAAGGCAGCAAAAGAATTATAGAAATAGAAAATAAAAACAGAAAATTAAATAAAGTAAGGAAAGTCTGGTCCCAAGCGGGTGCTGTTGCACATCTGGCTTGAGTACATGTGGTGGTACGAATACTCACAGAGTGAAGGCGCACATGGGGCACCCACGCAAAGGAAAATGCACATCAGTGCTTTCTGCTCTTCTTTGGTGGCCTTTATTTTTTCTTGATAAACCATTAATGACTCAGATTATTTGTTCAGTTGTATTGCCTCCCCTTTTTTCTGTTTGCAGCACAATTCTTTTTTATGCTGTGGAAGTGGACTCGCAGTTGCTCCGGCAGCCCTTCCTTCGCATGTTTGCCGCTCCTTTGCATGAAAACAGTCGTCTTATTTCGGTACAAACACCATTGGCCTTTTTTTCCCCTCTGGCAGGCAGCAACAAGTAAAAACTAATGCAGAATTCATTCTCTGACATAATACATAAAACTTGATCACATTTTCTGCTTCTCAGCTGAAACATATTGATCTGATTGCTCTTTGGGATGAAACATGGAAGAAGACAAGTTCCTCATATATAAAAATAAATTATTTAATGTAGATGTCCAAACACATATACAGTTATATTACACGTGTAGATCAATACATTATTTTTGCAAAGCATTTGGCCATCTCTGGAGATAAAGAACATATCTGAAATTAAGCCCCAATTTACTGCATTATGCCAGTTTAATACATCCATTAATAGCATTGATCTCAGTGGTGTCAGACTTTCAGGGAACTAGAGGGGAATAAGGATAACCCAGAGAGGAGAGAAACGTAGGAAAAAAGGGGAAAAAAGGCAGCGTGAGAGGAGATGGGTCAGCGACATAAAAGGCAGCTGGCTGCTTGTGCGGGGTTTCTGGTCCGGCCCGGGACGCCGGTGCCGAGCACCACCTGAGAAGACGCTGCCAGGGGGTTTGATGAGAAGTTTCTCATAAAACCGAAGCCTCCGCGCAGCGCCAGATGCAGCCGCCCAGGTCGGGAGGTCTGGCGGGGCTGGGACAGAGGGACTGCAGGCAGTTAGCAAAAGGGAAGGATCAGTGAGCACAGGGCAGGGCGAAATGCAGAAGGAAAGATGCACGACGCCTGGAGATGGCCTTTGGTCAGGGGCTGCAGTCGGTACTGCCCGCTCTGTATAGCGACGAGGCTCCCAGCTGCGGGACGCAGGGTGCCCGTGCGCGGGGAGGTACGCGGGCACCCCCAGCACCCTGCCGCGAGAGCCTGCAGCACGCCGCACACGCTCCGGGGGACAAGGATGCCTTTTCAAAGAAAACTAAGTTCAGCATTTTCCAACTTCTGGAATTTGAAACTTAAATAATCTCCTTTTCACCTTTTCTTTAAAAAAAAAAATATGCACGGAGGATTGTTTTCAAACACAGCCTGCAGTGCAGCAGGCTGCTGAGGCAGCAGCATGGTCTTGAATTACAATTTTTATTTATTATTTTGTTGTGCTCCCTATATTTTTCTTACAGCACGGAGAAGGAAAAAGGCAATTTTCAAAAGTTTATAACTCAACTCTACCGCAATGAAATGTCATTTGGGAGACAGAAAAGTGGGGAAAGAAGGACATTTATGGCAAATCTCCATTGCCGGTGCTTTTTCTTGTCTCTTTACAAATGTCTGCAGAAAACACCAACAGAATTAAGGCTTACAGGAAAAATATCACAAAAATGCTACAGTGGAATATGTTAAGCAATCCCAGTACTATATATACCTCTCTTTTTAAGTGTTCCTATAGAAATACACTTGTGACCGTGTAAATGTGTGTTCTCCAAGGGCAGGATGGTGCACCGCGATGGGAGGCGGCACCGAGGGGGACGGCAAGGCATTCCCCATTCGTGACCGTACCAGTACAGCCACACACCACAACGTGCCTTTGTCATAATTTTTACTTTGGAAGTATTCTAGCAAGCACTTACACATATATTTAGGGAGGCTTACTGCATTCTTCCACCTGTAAAACTTTAACTGCTTTCTGTTTAATTAACATAAACCTCTGAAGGAAAGGAAAAAAAATATGAAAACAAAGGCCCCGAGTTTCTCCTCAGTTGCCAGGGCTCAGCGGAGATTTCCTTTAGCTTTGGTAACATTAACCAGCGTAAAACCAATTACTAGAATGAATTCAAATAAATTTCTTCTCCTAAAACTCATAACTTTAAAGCCAATTCCTGTGAGCCTCCCTGAGCGAAAGGAAAGGGCTGAGCCTACAGAAACACAAGGGACATCTCCTCCTTATCGGGTCAGCAGGGCCCCGAATGCCCCGCTTGTGGGGTGGAAACAGGAAGAAAAGGAAACGTCGTGATGAGCAGGTATTTGGAACTAACAGCTGTGAATAAAGTTGATCAAATCTTTGTGCCGTTGAAACAAACCCGAGCTGTGAGCAGAGCGCAGGTAAGGAGGTCAAGGATTTTAAGGTTTTATAACGAGTTTGCTTGCAGATGGATAAACACTGAAGCAATAGCTGCATCCGCAGCTCACGACGGATGACTAACCACCGAATATCAAACCTGACTCGGGAGGACTGAACTCCAGGACCACGCAGCGGCTTTACCTAAACGCCTTTGAGCATTTCATCGCTATTCCTAGAACTAAGCCCAGACTCCCGATGCTGAGAAGCGATCCCCCAAAAGCTGGAAGTTGTCACCAGGTGGGAGATGACGCTGAGCCGGGCAGCGCTGGGCCCAGCCCCGTGCCCTCGCCCAGCATCCCGCCCCGGCGCCCGGCAGGGCTGACGCCGGCAGAGGAGCCGGCAGGGCAGCGCAGGGGAAGAGGCAGCCAGCTCCACCAAATGCTTTCGGATTCCCACGTTAGAAACCAGAAAAACTTAAATAAATCCTGACTGGGGCTTTTTCCCAGCGCTCCGTCCAAGGCTTCAAACCTAACGTTAGGAAGGGGGTTGAAGAGCCAAAATCAAATTCAGCATTATGCAATGCATATTTAAAATACATCTAAAACCATTCCTATAGCACAATTCTGAAATGAAGTTGATGGCGATTTCACCAAACTGGCCCAGAAGTGTCATCAGACACAGCGTAAAGTAGGAAGAAAACATATGAAAATAAGAACATGCGTAATGGCACGTGAGGCAGGGAGCTTATTGCCAGGCATTACATTTTTTCTAACTGCAATACGGAGTCTTAAAATAATTTCTACATAGGCTTTCTGTGTAAAAAGCTCAGTCAGTGAAAAGTTACACTAATTTAAACAAAATTAATAAAGAAATGTTCTGCTTCTTTTTATCATCTTTCTACCTCTCATCATTTATCATGCAAATTAAATTGCAGTAATAGAAAATGTAAAGAAAACAAACTCTGCAGTATATTGAAACCTCTATCCAGCAAGAGATAAGGTTGAATATTAGAAGGAAAGGTGCAGAAAATTAGCTGTCCATACAATAACTGGGAGGGAAACTGTTTTATTTAGCCTGGAGGGATTTTTTGTTGCAAACTGACTAAATTAAAATCCAGACTATTATACCCAGTATCGCACCAGAAAACGCCTTTTCCTTGCACTTTTAGATAAATTTTCATTGATCTCATTTTATGCATGATTACATTTTTAATGAGATGTACAATATTTCCAAGCTAATTTTAAATGCCTTCTCTCTCCCCTTCCTCCATTCCCCTTACCTCCTCCCAGCATGTACACACTTACTGCTTGTTGGATTATCAGTTCTGATAAATTGCTAGACCAGAAAGGAGCCTTACCAAGAGGAAATAAATTACTTCCATCTTTTGCAGCTCCAGCGTAGTGAAGTAACCTTAAAAATGCCCACTGTCTAATTATGCCACCTTGCAATTCTTGCCAAAAGCAATCATTTTATTTCATGTAATAATTTTATTTGTTGTCAGTAACCCTGAAACACATACAGATTGTGGTAAGAAGTCACCTTCCTCTGCTGGCAGTACTGGCCATAAGAATCAGCACTGCCTTGAAACTCAAAACTCCTCTAGAAATAAAAAGTTTTATTCGCAAGATCTTTGACTCTTGTGAATAAAGTACAAAGCAGGTGAACGCGGGTGAACTGGCCTGTTGCCAGAGTGCGGTGATCTTGGCTTCAGAATATTAGGCAATAATTGATTTTCAGCATGGAAAACTTGGCTCGTTCCCAGAAGTTTCAAACTTTATTTTCTTCCTTTGACTATTTTTGGTAAAGTCATACCCTGTAAAACAGAGGGGGAAATTGCAGGGACAAAGCATGAAATAAAAGTTCTGCCTCTAGCCCATCATTAAGTACCCACAATTTATTTCCCACTTTGATTTGAGGGCTGCTTTTTTGTGACTAGGGGCTGGTTTGTTCACGTGAGGGCAGAGGTTTGAAGAAATACCTTGTAATGCCCGAGCCTCAAGCACGACAGCAGAAAGGTGCCCCAGAGATGTCGATACGTAGGAGCGACGGTCAGAAAATGAGAGCAACAAAAGAGCGGCTGAAGGGTATAAACTGCAGCGGGCTGATGATGCAATGCCTTCAAAACGGGCACAAAAGAAGGAGGTTTTGCGTATCATCTCACCCTCATACGCTGAGTATCCTCATCCTACCCTGTGATATGCCAAACAGCTTCGCTCTTCCCAGACCCCCTCCCTGGGCCGCCACCGCCCGGTTCAGACCCCGCCGGGCTCTGCCATGCCTCGGACAAACCGGGCTGTCTTTTCCCCTGCTCTCCTCTGCTTTTCCTCCAGTTGTTCAATATCTTTTTCAAAGTGCGATGCTCCAACCAGATACTGAAATGTCAGTGAGGTTTTGCAAGCCCTGGCCAGTGCAAGGTAATACCCATACCTTAATAAATAAGGTAACACATCCCAGCAGGCTCTACCGCCGAGACACTAATATATACACCATCCCACTGTCAAGTCACCATCAATTTACCTCTGTAAATTTTTTGTAGTTCTGCTACCTAGCCAGTTTCTCTCCAGTTTGTATTTAGGAAGGGGAAAAAAAAAAAAAAATGACTAAGTATGGAGGTTTAGATGTCTCTTAATTGAATTTCAACTCCATAATTTCTGACCATTTTTCAAACTTTCCAAGATTGTCTTGAATTGCTCTTTTGTCCTCCGGAGGGATAGCAGCCGCTCTCCTCCCTTCCTCTGCCAGAGCAGGTTCACTACTTCATCGGTCACAGATCTGAAATGACTGAACAGCTCCTGCCTGAGGCAAACCCTCCCAGCTCCCCACTTGATTTACCTTCTCAGTTTAAGAACAAACTATTGATAACTGTGCTTTTGGAAAATTTCATTCTCCTAGCAAATGTGCACCCATCTTAGAGGGCGTCAGTGCAGATGACTGTAAGCAAGGCTGCGTGGGAGCGTGTCAGAGCATCGCTGAACTTAACGTGCATCGCAGCTCCAGCCTCCGGCGGGCCAGTGCTGCGGTTGCTCCTGGGAACTGGGTTGACGGGACACGATCTGCGGTTACCAAAGCCCTAGTGCCCTTTTGCATTTCTCCTGGGCTGTTCGGCCCCAACCGCAACCGTGTCAGGAGGGGCTGCGAGCACCTTTGGCTCTGGCTCTGCAATGGCAGCTGGTCGGGTGACGAGCAGGGATGGGTCGAGAGGAGGGGAACCGGGGACCACGAGATGGGATAGCCCTGAAGTAAAGCAGCAGTGGAGAACGTGAGAAAACTGGTGAGGATGCCAGGGGAAGGGAAAAGGGCTGAGATGGAGACTGAGCTCTGAAAAACACGGAAATGAAGGAGCAACGAAGGAGTATCAGCTCAAGCTGAAACATCACGAGAGGGGATTAGGAGTTTAGACTCGGGACAGTGGAAACAAAGCCGAGTAAAACATCCTGCAGACAATGGGAGCAGGAAGGAATCTTAAATGCAAATCCACATTTCACAAAGGATTTCTCGTTATCCAGCACCGCTTTGAGAATTAAGTGTTTCCATCAGAAGTCTTGTCCCAGTGCACTAACATGACAGACGACGTGAGCCTTTCCAGATGTGGGAGTGCGGATGGGCTTACAGACCTGCGAAGCAAAATCCTGGCCTGGTCTCCCCAGATGGATAAACGTGACCTTTACACAACATGTGAAAAATTATCACTACCGAGAAAGCATCATTAGGGGCAAGAGACAGCAGGATCCTGGGATCGGAACCAGTGTGTGAAAACACAAAAAAAACTTCTAGAAAGGTAAACACTTGAAGAGAAGGAATATAGATCATGGGGTAAAATCTGCCCT
The DNA here is from genome assembly GCF_965183815.1 of Platalea leucorodia. Lineage (NCBI taxonomy): Eukaryota > Metazoa > Chordata > Aves > Pelecaniformes > Threskiornithidae > Platalea > Platalea leucorodia. The sequence continues at coordinate 56,651,443 of NC_138830.1, read as the reverse complement.
CAGGATGTCCCCCCAATTCCTATCAAATTGTAGTTGTGAAGGATGAACAACGTCAGAGTTTTTCATGAATAAATGACAGGTCTTTGTGGTGAAATTAAAAACTTGTAAAACTTCCACAGCTAAACAATAGCAAAGAACCATTATCACAGGTCACTCGAGCTCAGCTGCTATTAAACAGAAGCTCTGTGAAAAAATGATGATTTCCACAGATACACTTTGAGATGTCCTGCAAATGATACAGGCAGGGGAAAAGAAAAGGGAGAGAAAGAAGGGGCTGGGTAGAGGAAAAAACATCCCGTGCAGACTAAGTGACTATAAATTCACAAAAAGACCAGCTAGAGATCAGGACATCCGTGGCTGCAAACCTCTAGCGAGAAAGATGCCTTCTTAAAGGAAAATCAAACTAATCGCAAAGCAGTGAGAGCAGACCAATATAGCTAGCATTTTAAATACAAAAACCTGCATGTTCATGTGGCTTCCACATGTACCGAATGCATCCATGTTTCTCCAGATACATGGTGTGCAAGCCATAGACTATTTATATTTGCTCTGGCTGCCAGCATCTCCTACATGTCTTTTTAAGCAAACCATTGCACAAACCACGCACAATTTCCCTGCGTTACCTGCGCCATGTGGTCTCGGAAGGAATTTAAATCACTGACCCGCCTGCAAGGAGGGATAACGTGGACAGTGGACAGTCTGTGCACATTAGCTTCCCACCTACAGCAAACCAGAATGAAGTATAATTCCCAGCTGTCTTTTAAAAATACTGAGTTTTGCGATGAAAATTTGTACTGAGGTAATGCACGTAAGAACAGCCATATGGGGTTAAACCCTGGATTCATCTGTCCCAGTATCCGTTTCTGATGGGGACCAGTAGCGGGTGCCTCAGGCAAGCACAAACTCTTCCCCACACATAATAAGCATTTTAGCATCTACTCTACCAAAAGTTGTTTCTCTGGGCCCAGTTGTGTTCAGCAGACGCCCGAGTTTTATCCTAATTGTGTGGGTATATCTCGGACCGGGACTGGTTTCAATAGAGTACATTTTCAAAATAATCCCAGACATTTGGCAGGGAAATTGCAAAAGCTGCTTGGAGGCCGCATGTAACTTTTAACACACAAAAGCAATTATTGCCTTCATTTAAATGGCTCTCCAAATGGATCCCGTTCGTGTGCTGGCAAGTCGGAGAGCCCGAACTGAGTCTGCATTCAGGAATGTGAACTTCTGGACAGTGCTGGATCGCAGCCTCTTACCTGAACTCCCGGTCCCAGCTCCGGGGCAAATAAATCGCCCAGGCTGAGTGGAGGGCGGCCCCAGGCTGGGGAAGGCTCAAGGCAGGGACGGGGCATCGTCGCACAGATAAACTCTTTCTTTCGACACAGGCGTAACCAACTCCCACACCCTGTTATTGCTGCTACTGCTTTATTAAAATGCATAAAGCAGCCAGAAGCAAAGACACCAATAAATTCTTCTGTAAAAGCAGAAATGTTTTTTTCAAATGGCTCCCTTAACACTAATAATCACAGCTCTCTTATGTGTACTTGACTCTGGTTAACCTTTTTCTGGCACTTTTTAACTTCTCCAAGTCAGGTACTAATATGGAACTAATGTGGGGTTTATTTTCCCTATAGGAATAGCAGAAAGAGCACTGCACATTATCGTAATCACGCAAGCTCCTTCCAGAAACTGCAGGACTTTAGATCAAAGCATCCGCATTATGGCACAGGAAAAGAATTTAATAACAATTGTGGGACTAAGCATTTTTTTAATGTTAAGGGGTTTTTATTGAATATTAATCCTATAAAATGCTCCTGAAAGTTGGCAGAAGGAAAACTGATGTCCCAAATAGTTACCGGGGCCTTCCACATTGCAGGGATGCAATTGCAGTGTAATCAGAATTCATCATGCCATTAGCAGAAGGACAACAGGAAAGGAGACACTTTCTCCCACATCATGCTGCTTGAAGCAATAAGAACTGTGAGAACAGAGCTCGTAATAGTTAACCTTAGCCAAGCACTTGAAGTTTGCATGTTTTTTTGGTTCATAGCTTGCAATTTCTTTCAATACAACTCATACTCAATATTTGCACTTTCAATTTTACCTTCTGTTAAAGATTTGCACTATATTTCATCTCCCAGGGGAACGGAGATGCTGGGGACATGTCTGCTGTGAAAATGAACAAGAGGTACCCAGAGTTTTTCCCCCCCTATTTCTAACTGCTGGATACTTTCCTTTTTCTTTTTTTTTCCTGGAGGAGGTCACTTCAGCTCCCCAACACGGCTGCAACCGTGCTCCAGCCGCATTAATCCTTGCCCTGCTGAGCTGCTGGAGAAACAGGAATTCATCTGACACCAGCAGGGGAAAGAGAGAAGGAAAAATTAAGGAGAAAAAAACTGAATGAATAAATAATTCAGGCAAAGGATGAATACTTGAACAAAGCAGCATCTGTGTGCGAGGGAACATCAGGCTGTACTAGAATAGATAAGAGCACCAGCCGACAAAGGCGTACTTTATAAAAGCAAAGCCAGTTTACCTCTCGGAGGCAGAGAGGAGAGCTGTCCCCGAGCATCACCTGGGCACACACGCTCGGTGCCGCGGGTGAGACCTGCTGCCACCCGCCCGCGGCTCGGGTAACCCACCACGAAGCCCAGAGGTGCGGAGCGCCAGGCGCGGACCTTCTCGCTGACACGTGCCTGGGAAAACCTCGCAAGCGGCCTGCGTTTGCTGCCAGCCGGTTCAGCTGCTACTGGGTAGAGACGCTTGGCACAAATTCTCCTTTTGCTGTCTAAGTGTCCCGTGGCCCCAGTCACCTGTTTTAGGATTTGCTGGGTAACTTATGAAACCCACCCCTGAGGCATGGGTAAAGGATCCACACTGTGGAAAACGCCCTATGCTTTAACCTCCATTTCAAATATCGCTTTTCTCTCTTCTTCACAAGTTAAACTCTGCACAGGTGGTTTTGTCGCACTGCACACACCAAAACAAGGTTAGGAACGTAAAAACTCACTCCTGTAGTGCATGAAGAGCAGGGCAGCAGAGAGCCTCTGCACCCTGCAGATACTCCACACACTAGCACAGTGTTTGTTTTAAGGCAGACTTGCTCTAAGTTTCCTGTACTGAGATGCCCCTAGCTTCTCCTTTACTGGAAAAGGAAACTCTTTCATTACGTATCACAATACCGTGCTCAGTTAGCAGCCTGAAATGCAGCGAGTACAAAAACTACTTTCACCATCATCTCCGCCTCATCGGTTCGGAGTTTGCGGGCACTTGGTGAAGACATTTTCCCACCTGTTTGTCATACCAACATCCTAAAACAATAAACGGGAGAGTGACTGACCAAGTGCAATGCAAAAGATCAGTTGTTCCCCCATGGTCCCACGCCAGGATCTGCACCATGAACGTTATCATCACCTGCAAGCCGCTGCAGCGGTGCCTTTGAGCATCCCCGTCCCTGCTGCGCTGATGCCCAAAAGCAATTTACTTGCCATGAGCATCGAGGCCGGGGCTGAGCAAAAAAACACATTAATACATTTTGATATCTTAGTGGTTTATCAATGCAGTCTTGCAAGTTTATAAGCATTTGGCTTCATTTTACATCAGACAACGCCGCCCCGGAGTGGGCTGCCAGATGTGCAGTATTTACTTCTGCAGCCTTATCACTTGTGACGGGTCAAGTCAGACAGAACCCTCCCGGGGAGCCAGGATCGCTCTCCCAGCCGCCCTGCACGCGCTCCTCTGGACACCGCTCTCCAAACGGGCTGACCACATTTGTGACACCTCTGGAAGCTATTTTGGAGACGAGTCGGTGGTGCCGCCCAGCATCTGGGCCTGGGATGCAAAATTACGGTCTAAACATCTTAAAGACCAACAAGGCGGGTGCTGCAGTGGAGATTCGAGGCATGAACTAGGTATGTGAGGATCCCGAGAGCTGCAAAGGTAGTTTTCATTCATATCCACATACAGATTTCTCAAGATAAAAACGTTAAGCTTGCACCTATGCAATATCAAAGAATAGATGTGCTATCAGGTGCCCTCGGGAATCTCTGCGTATTTGGCATTTGGGAACGGTGAGAACATCAAACAGCTGTGGACATCTCAGCAACATAGAGCATTTCATTGTACTACATACTCTGCCGTCACCTAACCTTGCTTTGAAACTGCCCAGTAACTGAGTTTTCTCCCGTCTTTGAGAGACTTTTGCTTAAAGATTTCATTCCTGGTTGCTTTTTTCCTACTATTGCCTAAAAATTTCTTTTGTTAAATTCAGCACCTCACCTTCGGTTTGTAAGACAGGCATCCTGCTGGATAACAGATCTTGCCATCACTGCTCACAGCCGTGGGCATTTTTGTATGCTGATGTGGCTGCTTAGTCACTGCTTAGCCAAGCTGCAAAAATTTACCTCTCTTAATCTCTTCTCATAAGTCAATTCTTCCAGGTCCCCAGTTCTCTTTGTTGCTTTTCTATGAACGTGTTCCAGTTTGTTAACAGAAAGCCACTGACGTGGTGCCAGAACAGAGCACGGTTTCCCAGCGGCAGCCACGGGTCACTATGGGGGGCACTATTATTTCCCTGCTCTTTACCATGACGGTTTAGTGCAGGCAGGCCAAAACTACTGGTCATTTTTCCTGTGTGACACTGCAAACCCAGATCTAACTTGCTGTCCATTGTTACCCTGAAATGTCTCTTAGCATCACTAGCGCTTATGTTCTTTCCTATTGAATATACCTGTGATGGATTAGTACTTTCATACACAGGCAGCTATATCATCTGTATTTTTCAAGGCTGAATTTCATTTTTCCTCTTCCTGCTTCTTCCTTCTATAAATAACAGGGTATTACACTTGTATAAAACCCCTCACTACTCATCATTCTCCAAAGTTATTCTGATGATGTTTACTTCATCTCTCGAGTTATTACAAGTTATTAAAGGAAATGCATAGAATTAATTCAGGACCAGCCACATGGCTGTAAATAACCCACCACCACAACATTAAACGTTTTGCCCTTACCACTCTCCTAGTCTTTAGCCTTTTGTTGAGTTTTCCATTTGGTAGACGGAGCTTGCAGCTGTGCCACAGAATTAACTTTTCAAACACGAGTCTGTGAGAAGGCGAGGACTGTTTTACTCAAATCTGCCACAGGAAACCTACCGCCTTCCTCACACCCGCTCCCTTTCGTGGGTAAAAAGCTGGGAGCAACCACTGAAGAATCCTATTACCTGTATTGCTACTGGGTCTGCAATTTTCAGTCTCAAGCACGGTTACGATTATCAGCTCCTGGGCCACCTCCTGAAGACTGAGTCGGCACTTTTGCTGCTGCTGCTGCTGTTGGGAACTGGTTGAAGGCTGGGAAGGCACATGCAGGAAACATTACTTTTCCCTTCCTGCCATATCTATTGCAATCACTTAATGATTTCTGGATCAGTCCCATCAAAAATACTGGGGTAGGACTCGGATTAGGTCAAAGCCCGTTACTATGAACCCCACACCTATGGGGCTACTTTGAACCTGCCTCGCAGTTTTATCATGCCAGCATCTTTTTCCCACTAAAGAGCACTCAAGAAACTTTGAGATGCTGGTGGAAAGCTGATCACCTAACAGTCCTCTATTTGCGGCGAAGCTTAGCAATCTTCATGAAATGACAGCCAGTTCTCAGGAGATACGCACCCCCTCATCTGAGCCGTGCCTGTGGGTTTCGTCCAGATCAGAAGGACGCCAGCGCATTTAACCCTCCAATTTCAGGCTGCAATCGTTCTTTATTATCTTATCCATAAATCTTCCAAGCACTTCTCTTTTAAACATTCAAAGAGAAAACTTCAGAGCAACCTAAAGGTAGGCATTTTATTGTAGTAAAAGAAAAAAATAACCCAAAAGGAGATTGCCATCTTGACAATCTGTTAAAAAAATCAAACCAAAAAACACAAGGGAGAAATCTTGCCTGCATACCTGTTTTAATGTACCATGCAGACCATCTGAGTTACATAAACAACAAAACCTCAAAAGCTGTCGACATCTGAGTATTTTAAAGTTGCTGTAAGGCAACTTTTTGGCAAGTGGTCATACAATTATTTGTTCTGGAGATTCTGCATTGACTGCAGAAGTAGTGAACACAAGATTGCAGAGGTTTTGCCTGAACATGGACCAGAAGAAAGCGAATGGTCTCTGTTTCCTAGCAGTCTGTCCCAACTTGGGCTCAACCACAAGAAATCTCTATTTTTCAGAAATAAACTTCAGTCTTATGACAGGCGGCTAAAGGGAAAAACTGTTGACTATTGCCCTTTTCATAAGACCTTCAGAGACGCCCGTTCCCAGGCTACTGAAGACCTTGAGGAGAGGATGGGGCTCTTGGACCGGAGAGCCAGTGAGCAGACCCTGGAGATGGGCAAGGGCAAGCCTCTACCTCTACTTGCCACCATGGACTGTCAGTATCTCCAAACTGCCTTTTCCAATGAGAGCTCCAGACCAACTTCATCTATGTTACAGGGAAGGAAAAGAAGAAGGAATCGATACAATTTCAGATGTTTTGAGCTGTAGATGACTCACAGAAGAAGGCAGATGTCAAAGGCTGGGCTGGCCAGACTAAAGACAGTGAGAAGGAGCATGTTAGGCATATCAGGACCAAAAGAAATTCCAAGAACTGAACTGGTTTATTATTTGATGAAGATTATTATATTGTTAATAAGGATACAGACAGGGCAGAACAGGTCAATAAACGTTTTGTTAGGAAAGACACAGACATCATACTCAAATCGGATGAAGACAATGAACTCGTCTGAGTCTATTTCTAGCCACGGGGAGTATTAAACAGTCTAAAATCTGATGGCCTCTGCATGCCTTGTGCTACTAAGTCGTAAAAGAGTTGCCAGGAGAGATCACCAATCTGTCAATATGAACTGAAAAAAGTTGACACACCAGGGAAATTGCAGAACACTGGAAGAGTGTGAAGATTTTATCCATACTCACACAGAGCAAGCAAGACTTGTAACTATAGGTTACTTAACCTGACGTCAAGCCTCAGCAGAAAGTAATCAGATGCCCATCTGCAAGAAGGGCTGGAAGGAGGATCCAGGCAACTACAGGCCTGTCAGTCTGACCTCGGTGCTAGGGAAGGTTATGGAGCAGATCATCCTGAGTGCCACCACGCGGCACATACAGGACAACCAGGGGATCAGGCCCAGTCAGCCTGGGTTTATGAAAAGCAGGTCCTGCTTGATCAGCCTGCTCTCCTTCTGTGACAAGGAGACCTGCTTAGTGGATGAGGGAAAGGCTGTGGACGTTGTCTGCCTGGACTTTAGTAAAGCCTTTGACAGTGTTTCCCACAGTATTCTCCTGGAGAAACTGGCTGCTCAGGGCTTGGACAGGCGTACTCATCACTGGGTAAAAAAATGGCTGGATGGCCAGGCCCGGAGAGTTGAGGATGCACCTCGCATGCTGTGCTCAGCGCTGGGCCCCGCACCCCAAGGCGGCCATGGAGGGGCTGGAGCGTGGCCAGAGCAGGGCAGCGAGGCTGGGGCAGGGGCTGGAGCACAAGGCTGGGGAGGAGCGGCTGGGGGAGCTGGGGGGGCTCAGCCTGGAGAAGAGGAGGCTGAGGGGAGCCCTCATCGCTCTCTGCAACGGCCTGAAAGGAGGCTGGAGCCGGGGGGGTCGGTCTCTGCTCCCCAGGAACAAGTGATGGGACGAGAGGGAACGGCCTCAAGCTGCGCCAGGGCAGGTTTGGGTTGGGTATGGGGAAAAACTTCTTCCCCCAAAGGGCTGTCAGGCCCTGGCCCAGGCTGCCCAGGGCAGGGGCTGAGTCCCCATCCCTGGGGGGATTTAAAAGCCGGGGAGATGTGGTGCTTAGGGACATGGTTTAGTGGTGGCCTTGGCAGTGCTGGGTTAACAGTTGGACTCGATGATCTTAAGGGTCTTTTCCAACCTAAATAATTCTATGATTCTATGAACGTCAATATAGAGCTTGATCAATAAAATATTAGAGGATGGGAATAAAATTAACTGAAGTCACAAATGTTTTGTACAGAGTCTTGTTGAGCAAAAATTGATTTTTTTAGGTTTCATAGTGGTGTTTGAATTGACTGCTTCTGAGTCAGAGCCTTTCGGCAAACAGAGCTGCACCATGCAGCAAACCCCTCGCAGGGCTTTCCCTGCCCCGGCACCACAGCAGGTGATGGTCCCCAACAGAGGGGCAGAGATATGATCCACCGGGCACCACACAGGGGTTATCACGTCCCACCTAGACCCTCGCTACCACAGCAAGCTACTTCATGTTGGTTTGAGGGCAACGAGCCCCAGCCCTCCTTTGAGTTGATCTTCTCAAGTAGACCTGGGAGTACTGGGACACACCACCGATAGAACCACGTGGCAAAACGTAGGAAAACCTGAGTATTATCACATAGTGTTGGCACGTGAGTCCATTTTATCTTATCACTTGCAGCCCAAGCAAGATGGCTAAGGGCAGTAGGAAAACCATCCCCACAAAGTGAGGGTGTGCTGGTGGAGGCACTCCTTACAGCCACCGCTACCGCATCCACTGCCTCTCGGACCAGAAACGCTTCACAAGCCACCACGTCCCATTCTGCACAAAAAATAAGAAAGCTAAATGGAAGTTTGGCCTCAATCCACTGAAAGCAGGAGATCATCTGTAAGTGTTACAAGGTGTTCCCATCCTACGTTATGGCTGGACTCCAAATTGCGCAGAAGCTGAAATAATGGCTTTTATTAAAGGGGATTGAGGCTGGCCTTTGGCTAGCTTCTGCACGAGCTTCCTGAGGAACAGGGGCTTTACGCTCGCTCATAGGAGAGTGGAGCTGATATATCCAGAGAGTTTAGTTTCCAGTTGCTCAGGTAAACACAACTTCAGGCTAATTTTTATTAGCTAAATAAGTTCTCCATGTGCAGATTTACAACACATGTGACCAACTCAAAATTTTAATTACAAGCAGAGAATGATTAAGCTGCTTATTTAAAAGGAAAGACAGAGCTAGTCTGGTGGCCTTCTGGTAGCACTCCATAACATGACGGAGAGGCCTGGGCTGGCACGCAGCTCTCCAGCAGCCTCGCTTATGGGGCCAGCAGATGAAGTACAATCATCTGCTGGAAGGGCTCCAATACTCATCTGGGCCTCCAAAGCCATTATTGCCTGGAAAACGGTGAAAGCTGGGATGAGGCCAAGGTCCCTGCAAACACCAAGCACTGGGTACCACGGCTCACCTTGCCCTTCCCGGAGGAAGAGAAGGGATGGCAAGGGTTGGGTTTTCGGGTGGGTTTTGGATGTTTTCTTTTTTAAGAGGAAAAGCGTTTTCTGATGCGGCAAGGCCATAAAGTCATTTAAACCGCAGAACTTCCGTTGCGTCTGCTTAAACATCAGTGGTCTATTTGTAAATTATTGAAGTGTCATATATGGACTGCTTTAGAGAAATGCTACGCGGTGTGATGTAGGAAGCAGGGCGGGCTGGGTTTTCTGTGCGGTTAATTACAAAACACTGCTGCAAACTGGCCCAGCACAGTTGCGGTGCTAGCACACACAGTCACGGAGCATGATTAACGACCGGTTGCTGAAGTGCAGGAGGGCACTGGGCACTCTTACATGAGCCCTAAATGGGAAGGACTGGGATCCGGCCGCCGAAGGAGCTGGTATCAGCCCCACAGATGAGGCGGGAACCTCCTCCACCTCCAGCACATCCCTGACAAGCCCCTTACTCTGTGGACGCCTCTGCAATCTCCGCTACTTCACCCATCCCCATCACCACCAGCCTGATGCAGGACACCCACCCGCAAACATGCGCAGAAACCCCAAGATAACGGGATCCAGCAACTGTAAGATTCAACTTCAAAGACATTAAAAGACATAACATTTTATTTGCCTTCTGCTTTTTAACTTTTGGGGTCCACTCAGGTAATGCTTTCAGATTTTTAATTAAAAATAAAAGCAAGGCTGCTTCTGCAGTCATTTCTCTTTGAAGTTGGACATTTAAGTATAATATCTGTTACCTGAAGACTTTGCTAAAGCTACGAGTTTAGGGAAACTCTGCCCAAAACATATGTCTCAGCAGATCTGGATGCTTATTTTGGTTTGATCTAGTTTTATTTTGCCTAAAACTCTTCCCGTACATTCTTTCAGCAATTTAAAAGTCATTTTGAATTCCATGCAGTTTTTCTTTTTGCATTTTAAATTTAGATTCAGTGCATGTTTTTCATATGATCACGACAAATTGCCTCCTTCTCAATCCAGTAATAACCGCCTCCTTCCTCAGCACCTTCTCGCTGTCCCTGCAATAGTTAACGGCGGTCCAGATATACCTCTTGAGGAGATAGTTTCATTAACACCTGGGAGAACAGCAGGGCCAGCGGCTCTGCTCTCACCACGCCTTGGCTGCCGGGCGGGGATGCGCGCGGGGCGCACGCGGGCTCCGCACACCTCGACAAAGCCCCTGCAATTCGCACGGTGCCTTCTCCAGGCGAGGCAGCGCTCGCAGCCAGCCTCGCACATCTGCGAAAGCAAGCACAAGCCTCCAGTCTTTATGTTTCCTCTTAACCACAAAAGCATACTTACATCCTACATTACTCGGTGTAATGGGATCCATCATCAAAATACTCTTTCTACTGGAGGACTGTTATGTTTCATTGCTGAAAGAACTAAAACTTTTGAAGCCTCTCCTTAATTTTCAATGAAAAGCATTTGGTTCCAGGGTGACAGACGAGGCTCTTAAGAGCTGTTACCACCTCGGGTAATTATAAAATGACGGAAGGAAAGGGGGGGGAAAGAGAGAAAAAAAAAAAAAAAAAAAAAAAAGAGAGCGAGCGCCAGATTAACACTCTGTGTGTTTGTGCATGGCTACAAAGGCGCTTCCACGGGTGCCTGCGCAGAGAGCTCAGTTATAACAGCTTCCAGTTGGAACGAAAATTGAAGGAGGATGGAAGTGAGGAAAGAAGAAATTGCAATTAAAAACTGAAATGAATTCCAAAATACCATATGAACTGGAACGCTACAAAATACTTTCAGAAAAAAAAAAAAAAAAAAAAAAAGAAGAAAAGAGTGGCTTTTGTTGCAAACCGAAAACAGCCCAGATTTGAGCGAAGAGTCAATAAGCTCTTGTGCAAGCTCGGGGCTGGCTCAGGCCCTAGGAGTTGGAGGAGGTTTGTCCTCTCCCTGGGAAGGAGCTAAATCTCAGGAAAGCGGAATTTCATTTTGACGCCTCACTTATGTACTCTATATTAAGTATAACTGGGGGAAACAAAGAAATCAAAGCAAGACAAAACAAGGCAAACAGGCTGAGCAAAGCCCTAAGAAATGAAACTATTCCAGCAGTAATAATTAGCTCTTCAACAGGGTGAGACGGAGTAACGTTACAAACGCAGATAGACCATGCAAGAAACATACAGACTGGAAGCACAGGAAAGCATTTTGCCTTGCTGAGAGATAAAATGAAGTAGCTCTTTAGTGATGACACCTGAACACGGAGGTGGGAATCGTGCAACGCATGATTAAACAGGGCAAAAGTTGGAGACAAGGGGCATCACCGAGGTACAGTAGCCTTTAAGCTTTGATACCCCGGCCCCTAAATCTAAATTAAAACAGAATAAAATGCAAGATTACTAGCCTATAGGTCCACGTAATAAATTCCTCCCAAATTCTGCCTACTGCCAGCAAAGCATTTATAGCGCTACGTGGGGAGAAGCTAGGAAAATGTCTATTTTGAGTGGCCGTGCTCACTGCCAGCCGCCAGCGTCCACGGGCACCAGCTGCACTCTCCTATTCCAGACCAGGCCGGCAAGCGAAGGTACTGCTCAACTAGGGGGGAATAATGGCAAAGAAAGGGCGCTTTAATAAAACAGCAGCATAATACAGGACTCTGTCCTCTTTATTTTTTAATAGAAGCCTTTCACGATATGGAACCAATTATCGCCATCTGCCGTCCCCATACTTATATTTCCTCTCTCACAGCTCATTCTTCAAAAACTCAGTAGCTTCCTCCCTTTACATTTGTAAATGCTGTTGACTATGGATAAAATCCATGTTTACTTTGTATTCAGGGCCCATAGGAAAGCTTGTTTTAATCATCAACAGATGTTACATTCTGCTCTGCTGTGCTTGGCACACAACTTCAGAGGGAAATAAAAGAAAAATCTTTATTTTAAATTTAAATTGTAGATTGTTACAGACTAAATAAAATGCCAAATTGTTATTGGAAACAACATGGCCACTGTAATAACTATAACTGACATTTACTTTTTACAATTATAATTTTTTTTCTGGTGCTGTTTAACACAAGATGGTTTCCACATTTCGTAAAGGATTTTTTTTTTTCCGTTTTCTCTGAAATGATTTGCAATCAAGCCACAGACATTTGTAATTTATTTTTATTTAATACTTTCCTACGAGTTTATGAAATACTGGGATTATTATGCTATATACAGTAGATAGTTTTTGAATACGTACTCTCCCTCCGGACTCATATTTCAATACACATTATCCCCTTGAACTCATTTATAAACACCCATTATTCCCACAGACCCCGCTATAAACATGTAATATCTCTGCGGACTGTTTCAGGCTTATGGTCCTTTTTATCTCTGGCTTCTTTCCTATTTATATTCATCTTTGATGTCTGAGCACAGGCTCCCCCCGTTCTGTGTACCCGGGGGATGCAGGTGCCCTCCCGGCGGCGATGGGAGCGGTACCCCGAAGGTACAGCCCCAGCTCCGCTGTCACTCGTTTTCCAGCTGCTAGAAAAACCGAGCTGGCGGCAGAGGCTGGCTCGGGCACCTGCTGCCCGCATGTTGATTGCCGCATCCTGACATTCCCTGATGCGATCAACCATTTCTTCTGTAGCCACTGGTGTGAGCAATAAGAATATGATCTCCAAGCCGCCATCATCAGGCATTCATCCCACACCCTCTCTTATCAGCTACAGCTTGGCCCCGCGTACAGTTACAAAATCGGTGCTTTCTTTGAGTGATAATTTCTCATTTCAATTTTATTTCTATACTACTGAAGAACCTACTTTGTGAAATTATTTATGTTTAGTATTGCTCAGAAGCAAAATAGATTAAAATGTTTGAGCAGAAAAAACGAAAGATTAGGCATCATAGCCCTTCACTGTACCTGACTACAGAGAGCAATTGGGAGCGCTCGTTCTCCCGACATATTTTGCCAGACTTCGCCAGATGTCAAATATTTGAATATTTGCAGCAGCAAACAGTATTTGTCCACTTTACTCCCGCGGTAACAAAATACACAAAACCAAAAGTTGCCACGTGAGTCTCCAGAACACCACATCCCAGTCTGGATACAGCAGGGGGATGTCTTGGAAGCAAACAAGAGGTAAGGGACATATCCTGCCATTTATAATTAAACCTCATACATTTTTATGGGACAAAACCTGAGCACTTTGAAAGGAAAGGGCATCCCACACAGCCAGAGTGAATTTCAAGGGGAGCGCTGCCTTAAATTCCTAGTCTTAAGAACAGAGACATTTCTCAATTACTGCAGCATCCTCTTCTCTGTCCTTGACAAATGCACTCTTGCTCTGTTCACAGCCTGTCTGGAGTGTTACTGCAAAGATAATTTCCCCATCCATCACCTGGAGCGTATCACACATCTCCGCAGCCCTCCATTAGCCACCTCTTCTCCCCTCCTCAGACACAAGCTCCTTCTCTTCGCTTTCATGGCTCTTCACAACCTCTCCCCCTTGTACTGAGCATCTTCCGAGCAGCGTGACGGGACTGCCTCCCGCCTCTGGCCGGCACAGGCTGCCCGCTTCTGCTCCCTGCCTGCCAGCTTTCCAAATGCGTTTGCACTTCCTCCCATCCTGCTTTTCAAAACTCAGATTCTGCTATTAACGCTGGCTGCCAGGGCAACACAGGTGCCTGCCAAACCCCAAACCCCTACCCAGGGCTGAGCACAGCCGCAGGTACGCGTACACTTCAGCTCTCGTACCGCCTGTTCACTCTGTGCATAGTTCTGCTCGGGCCCAGGTTGAAGATGTTGAATTACCAGCAGTGCAAAAGCAAACCATCGAGCGCTCTTAAGTCGCAAGTCATTTTTGTCCAAAATCACTTAAATGTCTGAAACTCAGACAAATCAACTTGAAAGGGCCAGCAGCCAGGTTTATCCGCAGCACTCTGGATAACACACTGTCAGCTTTGACCCCATCGTGCATCTCTCGCATTGAGGAGCTATCGCCAGGACAGCAGCAACATCCTTCCACCGTACTTCCTTTGGTTCCTGTATTCCTCCAAAGCCCATCACACTGTACCCAAAGCTTTCATTAAACCAACAGGAGAGGGAGAGCCTTGCTTTTTGTGCAGTCTCTCAACTTGCCAAGCAATGAAAAATTATTGTAGTCATCCTTACGCCGCCTCAAACCTGCACGTGCACCAGAAAGTTTGCAAGAGTGCCTACAGCGAACCAAAATGGTACGTGCTCATCCGTTCCCTCTCCCATTTGAAATCACAAGCACATCAGAATGCAAATGCTTAACAATATTGACAAGATGATGTTATAACTGTAGATAGTTGCATGATTTCATGCCAGAAGACGGTTTAGACGCAAGCTTCCTGCGTCTGTGAGTGTCCGGGAGTTTTTAGAGCAAGTCAAGGCGGGAGCAGGAGGAAGCTGTGCTGTACCTGGACCGATACGGTGACCGCTGTTGTAGGCTTTGGAAGGATGCAGATGGGGGAGTTATATCTGAGACAATACATTTATAAAAATGCAACGATGCACACGCAATTACTTACAGTCAGACGTTGCACACATTTGTGCAAATATTAACCGCAAACAAGTTAAAAAAAAATCTTCTTAGGAAATTTTGAGATCTGAAAAAGAAATCTCAGGAGGAAATAAATCTTATTCTTTTAAAAACTGCAAACTATAGCACAATGCAAACCAGCTTGGAAAGCAGCAGACTTCTATTTTACATCACTAGTGAATACTGTTATGAATTAACAGCTCATTAAGAAAAAAAACTTTGCAAACCATGAATCTCAAAAGAAAGTCAGAGAAACTGTCATCTGCAATTTCCAGTGTGTGAATAAATCTAAAAAGATGTCAACGGACGGAGTTCTTACCGAGAGCCAAACAAACAGGTGTCCCCTGGCCTCCTGACCCTGCCATCAACAGCGCAATAAAACTCTTCCCATTTCGAGACAAAACCATTTGGTACCAGTACGCGGAATAATACCTGCTGCTTAAAATACGGAAACACATATAACAAATGCCTCTAAGTCCCAGAAGAAACAGAGACTTGCACTGTGAAGTATTCCCCCAAGGAATCCTGTAAATCATACCGAAATTTTACTTGTCCTGGAACAGGTTTGCAAATCTGTTTGTGGTTTCTCGTACATTTCTTAAAACGTATCTGCTCAGTTCCTAAATGAAAGAGTCCTTCAAATTCCAGCGTAGAGATCTCTGTACGCGTTATTTTAAATAGCCTTAAATTGCAGACTAATTTGCTCTGAAAACTCAATTATTTTTATAGTTTAAACAATTTTACTGTTTATTATTTCTATCACATTCAATAGATCTGGAAATTAAAGTGTCATTACTTCATCCATTCATTCCTTCCTATCAGATCTGGCTACGCCGTCACCGCAAAGGCAGTGCTGTCACGGCCTTCAGTTATTTTCTTCTCTACAAACTCCAGCATTTCCAGGGTGAAATCTCTGGGCAGCTGAAATCCCCAGGAGCTTCTCCCGTTTACTTCGGCGAGCCTGGTCTCACCTCAGCGCCAGCGAGGACCAGGCTGAGGCTGAAAGGAGGAGCTGAACAGCCATGCTGGAGGTGGGCTCCAAAGGGGGAGACAAATGGACGGGGAGAAAAAGATGCGTTCAGCACAGCACTAGTGAGAACAAGTTAATACTGCATTTAACGTAGGCAAACGCGCATCCCGCGTTAGGCTTTAATTCAACTATTTAAATAAATGTGCTCATGTAGGAGAACCTGTGCAAGTTAAACACAGAAGGCACGTTGGCAGGCTGTGAATGAGCAGAACCTGGGTTCTCATCTACGCGGGATCATCGTTTGGGCAGAAGAAAATAAACGGAATACGAAAAGAAAAATACCGGAACAAAACACAAGTAGTTAGATCCTCTGTCACAAAAACCATACTTAGTTATATGGGTTTGCTTGCGTGCTTAAAATATAATCATGTACAAAAGGAAAAGAACTGGAAAGTAAATGGGAAAATCTGAGAAAAAGGAGAGGAAATAAATATAAGCAAGGGGAGAGGAAAAAATACAAGCAAGCAAAGAGAGTATCTGAATAAATTGTCTTCAAGTAAGAGAAAACACCAACATATACAATAAATGTTACTGTAATTTTTTTTTAGGTATTAAAGATAATTAGGAGGTTTTGTAATTTTTCAAATTCAATGGACAAACATATTATCGGGACATTTGTCTGTGTGAGGAGAGGGCAGCGTGGCACGAAGGCCAGAGCGTGCCGTAGCAAGCCCACAGACACGCACCGAGGACCGCCCCACCGCTGCAGCCGTGCACAAAGCCCTGTCCCTCCGGGGCCTTTTACCAGCCCCCCATCGTTTCTCCTCTGACCACGGGATTTGCACAGCTGGATTACACCCAGCCACATAGACAGGCTAACCCGAGTCCTGCATGTTTGACAACTCCAAGAACCACGAGGAGGGACGCAACAGCAACCCCTTTGCTGATCCCATTATCACCAGTCATCCACGGAAACAGAGATCTCCCATTTCACCCAAAATGAACCGTCCCATCAGCATGTTGGCCAAGATGGTTAGTGCCATGGAGATCCCAAACAGAAGCATCTCCTAAAGCAAAAGTATTTTGGCAAGACCTTCTTGAGGAAAACCAGTATGCTGAAGATCAAAAGATGTGACTCATTCCCCTCATGAATAACAGAAATTAGGGTGACTAGCATCACCACCCCGATGGAGATTTGCATCCTGCTTTCCGAGCATCTGTGAAAACGTATCTAATGTAGTAATTTCTCAGCAGGTGAATCTTGTTTACAGGACCAGACTGATGGAGATCTTGTTTGGAAGAGACAAAGCTCGACGGTGTTTATCACCGTTACAGAACTCCGGGCACAATATGTAATCACTTTATGATAAAAATAAATAGGTCGGGTGTTACCCTGTGTAAAAATCTCTGCTCACGCAGATGGTCACCCACATTTAATTTCCTTGACTACCTCTCCATCCATCCATCAGTTCCTCTGCACTTGAAATGTAAAGCCAATTTGGAAAGCTATTCCAAGATAACCTTCAAAGTCATTTCCAAAAGGTATGCCTCTGATTGAGGATGACAGTCCAGCCACTCTTTGGTGTTATATCTTTGTGACCATAATTCATTGTATTCACTCTGGATTGCATCATGTTTCAGCAAGAGGAGTATTTTTTTAACAGTACGTGTTAGCGTGCAGTTTATTAAAATGAAAACCCCTTATCTCCTTTGTCACTTCGCTCAGTTCCTTGCAGTTTATCCCATCATTGCTCTTTATCATTAAACTAATACGACGTACGTACGTAGACAAGGTAAATACCAAATAATGAAACAGACACCGTTGATGTTGTGACATCCACAAAAGGCAACAAAATTAAAGCTGGGATTGTCACTCCAGCCTTGCAGAACACCGTGTTTGACATGGGGTGCCACAGTCACATAAAGCATAGGAGATTTAAGAGAAGAATGGATAGGGATACACAAAAAGAAAGAAACATCAAGGATTTTTTTTTAATATATTTTTCTGACAGCTCATTGCATTATCATCTATTTGCTATACTTTGGATCATCACTGAAGAAATCCCATGTTCAGACAATTCACAGTGGTGGAATAAAACGTCATATCAAAACCACTGGATGGTAGGACTGCTGAATTATTCAAGAAACAGGAAATTATTAGAGGTTGTGTTTATTCAGAACCAAAACAGCCTTGTTAATTCACAGGACTCTAGGTAGTGTGATGATTTGATCTGACACTTTGCATAATATAGGCCACCGGAATTTTCTGTATTACTTCCAGTTTAAAGCTCAATAGTTGCACTTGAACTGCAGCTTTTAGAAAATCATCCAATCTCAATTTTAAAATATCCACCATAATGGCCATTAAACTGTTCCAGTGATTAATCACCTTGCCTGATTAACACGTACATTATTTCTAGTCAAATTTTTGTCTACCTTTAATTCAATTCACTAAATCTCATTATACTTTTTTTCTGCTACTTTTAAGAGCTCTCTATTCTCAAATTTCTTTTGCCTCTGTAGGCACTTATTGACCGTGTTCAAGTCACCTCTTAAGTGCCTTTTTGATAACATAAGAGCCTTGATTTTTTTTTTTTTTTGATCTGTCACCATAAGATAAATTTTCCACTTATTTAATCACCTTTGTGGATTTTCGCTGCATCTGTTTCAGCGCCCTTCTCCAAGTGTCAGCCCAAGAAATGGACAATATTCCAGAGGCGTTTGCAGTGGCAAAGAGAGATCGTACAACCCTAATCCCATACAGCATCCTTCAGGTCCTACATGAAAGGACTGTACCAGCAGATTTCTCTGTAGTCACACTAAAAGTGACAAATAACTCAAAGAGAAAACAGTCTCAGTGACACACACATGTCATAATGTCTCGAAGCAATGATCACACAATTATTTTAAACTTTATTTAAGGTCATACAAATGACCTTAAATGGAAGCACATTTCTATTAATTCACAGATCACTAAGATGACACACGATAATAGCTTTCAAAACGAGTGGTATTTCTCAGACTGGATAGGAGGATACTTGCACAATGTCAAATGAAAATTTGAATAATAGCTTATCTAGAATTTGTCTCATCCTCTCTTGCATACGCGGGCAGAAGAGCAATATCTCTTAGAAAAACAGAAAACATTGCAGACTGGGAATGCTAGGCAACCTTTACACGTTCCAGTGCTGCTACTCCTTGCACAACACAGAAATACCGTGAATTTGCAGAGACGATCCAACTCCAGTTGTGCCCTGAGGCGCACTTCATGGAGAGCAGACAGGCACGCCTGGCCTTACAGCTCATCATACTTCCACAAGCATCCCCAGGAGAAAACCACGGCATTTCATAGCATTGCCATGCCACGTCACCAACCTACAGGTGACCACGCACCGAGCGTTGCTGGCGGCTGCCCCCCACGGTGTGCGGCAGATGGGGCCACCCCTCGGTGACCACAGGGTGTGACGATGCATGACGGACCCTGGATGCAGAAAAAAGTGTGAGATGACATCTACTGCTGATGCCATGTGAAGGTATCCATGGGTAAAGGGAAATACAATCAAGAACTCTTGAAAGAAAAGAATTATTCTCATCCAGGGCTGTCCACCTTCTTGATAAATGGTGTTCAGATAATACTATTGTAGTTTACCAAAGGGCCACATAGCAAATAGGCTTTTTTATGATAGATGGTGGTGACACAAAGCTGGTGACCACTCACTGTGCAGCCCTGCCCCAAGCTGTGTCCTCAACCCATTTGATGTTTCAGTACAATGTAATTTTCCAGAACATTAAAACCATCAAGACCACAAAAACATTATAAGCCGTATTCTACATTTAAAATATTTGAGTTGCTCCAATTGGGTGCAAGCAAATTAAAGCTGTAATTAATTTATCTCCTGCATAACCCTATGCCTTGATGAGACCTTTATGTTTCATATTTGAAGCAGAGGAGGAAACAAAAATAAAAGTCATAACCATGAGAAGGAAATTGATGAACATCTCAGGAACTTTTACTGCAGAAAAAGCATCCTTTGTCTGCTCCTGGGATGTGTTTTGCTGCATCAGGCTTTTTTTTTTTTTTTTTTTTTTTTAATAAAGAAGACTGGCTTCCTTTCGATAACATACAAACAAAAAGAGCAAAGACATGAGTTTCACTTTGGATGCTGTATGCTTTCCTGCATTTGCACAGGACAGGCCAGGGTGACCAGATCAGATGCTGAACCCTTGGATGTTTCCCTCAGCTGTGATAACGTTGCTTCTGAAGCTGCGAGCAGTCCTCGCAAGCTGTCGGTGTGCAGAAGCACACTGCAAAACACCCAGGCACCTCCTTGCACAGAAATAGAAACAAGCGGCCACTCTGCTCCTTCCAAGTCCCCCAACGCTGAGGACCCTCTCCTTCAAACGCACACACGGTAACACAGCTCAGGGACCCCGTGAGAGTGGGCAGCTGTAGATGTACACACGGACGATGTCTTATGAATCTACAGTCACCAAACAGCTGGTTTTTTGCCCCGAAGGGCAGCCCGTGTGTGCGTACCTGCACAGCCCCCGGGGCTGCAGGCAGTGGCCCGTAACCCCGGCTGCCCACGGACTGATCACGGTCAAAGTCTTGTTTCTGCAAGTCCCCACCAGTGGTATCAATAGCACATGAAGGCACCGGAGGAGCTGCAGAGACCCCCAAGATTAACTAAAGAGGAAACTATCAGAATACAAAAACTTTTCAGCGATGATTTTCAATTTTTCAAAAGAGCCGCATGCTTTTAAAGTGCATTTCAACAAAAGGCAGTATCTTTTATTTTTATAAATAGACAACTTTGAAATGTATTCTCTTTAAAAATTATACCATTTCTTCACATCTTAATTAATGCCAAAACTTTATTTTCTTTCTCAGTAGTGTATTAGAAAGCTGCCATTAATGTAATTTAATTTTTGTAAGGAGCAGCATTTGTTTTCTATTTTAAAAAAAATAGGTGGTTCTGAAATCCTGGCCTGTCAACATCGCTTAAAACATTCCCATTCCATGCCTCTACATAATAAATTAAATCAGTGTTTTAATTGTGCCCATGCTTTGTGGTTCCTGGCAGTACAAAAAGATCTTCTGTGAATGCATGTCCCAAAAAATCCTACCGAGTGATTAATTACTAGTCTGGAAGATATAAATATGCTTTTCAGTAAAGACAGTATGGACTGCTGGAAGCTTTGGCCTTATATATCTCTGTAGATCTCTTTCACCCAGCAGACATCATCTTAATTCAAACAAGATCCCAGCTTCAATATTTACTGGCAGTACAAAAAACCTTCTCTGCCTGTTTGCCCTATTTAATTAATACAAGGTATATATATTTGAAATTGAGGAATACGAGGTATGTTTATCCATATTTTAGATTTCTCCAAGTTTTCCTCATCCTTAAATAAGCTATCCAACACAGTATCTTAAGTCGTGCACGTTCTGGACAGCATAGCTCCTCCAGAATAATGTTTTTATTAGTATCCGAGTAAAGAACAGCCAAGCTGTCGGTCTCAGCCCTGTGTATTACTTGCCTCCCACCACTCTGTGCAGTCAGAGCTGGTGGCTTTGCTCTCTCCTTAAACCCCTCTTCTGCTCCAAATCAGTTCTAGGGGAACCCAGTGACATTTGCAGTCTGTTCCCAGCTTGTCATACAATAAATGTATAAGGAGAGGAATTTTATTTTCCTCCTCACAGGAACACCGTCAAAATTAAAACTGGAGTTATTCCACCTGCACATCTGGAGCAAGTCAGTGCCACCCCAGCCGACCGGTGGGGTCCAGCAGGAGCTTCCACCACCTTGGGGGAACATCTCCCAGCAGGGTGAGGAGCAACAGGCAGGAGATAATTCAGTAGAAGGAAAACTAATCAAAAACAGCAGCGAGTTGAAAGGACCTGGAACCAGCAACGCAATATTGAACTTCTCACAGTCAGGTCACCAACACAAGCCAAAGCAACGTAAGTGGAGATTACTGCTCAATGGCCTGAAAGAGGGGACTGATGGATCATAATCTAGCTCCTTATCATAAGGAACACAATTTACTTCACTACAAGCAAGAACATGACAAAGACTAACTCCATCCTTACTCTTTGAAAAGGTCTATCCATAGTCAAGGAACAGACTGAGATATGAAAGAGAAACGTGTGCCTGTTTTGAGGATAGAAGACTAGAGTTTTGCAATTCTCTGAGGACCAAAATTCACTGAAATCACTGGTGCCATTGCGATTGCTCATTAACAATACACATCTTCCAGCTGACATTTTTCATTTGGACCTTGTGAAAACCACAAATCAAACATACATAAGAAGGTAGCCAACTTCAACTGAGGAAAGGTCTTTAAAAAACAAGAAAGAAAATAAACCTTTGATAAAATAATTGCTTCTACTGTTATTTTTTTTGCTATTGCTTCAAAAACAATTTCTCTTTCTTTCTTGTTCATCTGTCTGGTGTCCTGCTGTTGCGCAGATGAAAGGTCCAGTCTCTTTAAAATTTCATGCAGGGCTCTTCAGAACATCTCAGTTTTAAATGCCCATGGCAAAGACAACAAAATGTAACAGTCATTGGAAAGCAGATGAAAAATCCTGTTTATATACTTCATAAAGGTAGTGTGTGCGACAGAAGGTATATTTTCACACCCAAGCATAGTGGCAATAACCATTCTTAAAATCACTGAACCACATAACTTATATGCAACCGAAGTATTGACCACAACTCAGCATCCCAAAAGCTATCTGTAATTTATCAAACCTAGGTGCCGTACAATTATATTACCTGGTAAGAAAAGTTTTCTTCTCCTTCTACCCTCAAAGTAGAGGTTCTTCCAACATTGCACTAGCCTGACCTTAACGACAGAGGACACATCCTTGTGGCCGCTTTAAGGGGTGTAAGGTAACGACCTTGGTGGAATAAAAGCACAAGTTGCACGAGATGGATATTCCAGCACAGCCACAGGCATCGACACGGACCACACACGTGTCCTACCACCCACCACCCATCAGGTCCTTCTTGCTCTTTGCAGCACTCACATGCTTCCCTGCACACTGGGAGAGGAGCCTGTAGAGATGCACACACATTGACGCAGGTGGTCTGGATTTATACACGGGCCACTAAGAAGAAGCTGTTTCCAAACTTTCCAAGGGTCTCATTTCCTTTTTCTGGAAATGGAGCACATTCCTATTAGGAAGATGAGTAGATTTCACTAACATTTCCTTCAGGTAATTTTGCCACTCACAAATAACGTGTTTTTACCAAAGTCAAGACAACGGGGTCTCACAACCTATTTCGAGTTTCTACAGCTCACGAGCCAGCGTGGTAACCACCACCATCTGAGGCAGCAACAGTCAAGTCCGACAGGTTTGTGTGGTTTTGGAGCATCTTTTTGTATCTAATAAGTCTAAGGTATTTTACCAGAAGGGTCACCGAATTTGAAACCGGAAGCCACAACATCTGTTTCCCATATCTCGGTTATTGCTGCTCTTATTTAGTGTTCACAACTCTCAGCATTCTCGAGGATATATTTTTTAGCTCACTGTGGATTTGAAGCACAAGTGGCACATCTGTGATGCCGAAGCACCTAGGGAGGAACCAGTGGACTCCCTGCCTGCAAGGAGTGGGGACACGTATAATTAAAAAAATTAAAAAAAAAAAAAAAAATCAGAGGAACAAGTTGCCAAACCTTGAGACACTTCAGGAAGGAGAGAAATTTATACTGTTCTTCAGAAAACCACTCTGATACCTATTCGCATTCACACTCCAGATATGACGATATGGACTTTGACAGAAAACTGGAATGTGGGTAAAATACTGGAGGTATTTGTGCAGGCTCAATAAAAATAGCCCAGCATTTCTGATTATAAAAAATGGAGAGCCTATTGCATCAAGAGTGCAAAGCAGTGAAGACTGTGACAAGAGAGGAACACCTAAGGCTAGCAGAAGCAAGCCCCAGGTTGCTGCAGAGCAGCACAAGAAGTAGAACATCTCCTCTGCAATAGCACAAGCATGGCTAAATACAGAGGATTTTTGAAGTGCTGGTTATAATATTGGTTAGAATGCACTAAATACAGATGCAACAAAGACAGATGACGGGATCTTCCCCTTTAGGAATAGGGTAGTTTTAGCTGCGTAAACTCATTATGAGTGGAGTTATGTTTTGTACACTAAAAATGAAAAGAACAACTGTATCAAAGTGGGCAAGCCTGAAGATTTGGACCCTGAGCATCCTGAAACAGAAAATGTTACCCTGCAGGAGTCGCTTGCATTAATCAAAATACTCTGCTAGCTAATCCCACATTGATAACAAGGGCTAACCACACAGGGAGATCAGGTGTGTGATGGGGATGGCACAAAGTAAAGATGATTCAGCCAGGAAACATCTCTGCCATAGCCTAGAGGCCGAGTTTGGAGAGTGCTGCACAACATCACCCACAAGAAGAAAACTTATCCTGTGTCCAAACGAGCTGCTGATTGATATGCTCATCCTGGATAACCTTGTGCCAAGGCAGTTTCAAGGAGGCAGATCAAAATCAGCAGACGTTCAACAGAGCAGCCTTGGAGATAAAGGATGGTATCACAGAGCCACGCATGAGTGAGTCATGGACTATTCGATACCCAGAAATGAGTCATGGCTTAATAAATGGGCTTGCTCTGGCCACATCCCTTCGTCACACAGTGCTAATAAGACCAAAAAACCCTAATTGCATCAGCCACGACAGAGGAAATGATAAGCTCTTTCAGTCAAGACTGAGCTCATGCATCCAGAACAAAACCACCCCAAGTGATTTTGCAGCCAATTTTTGTGAAGTTATCAACAGGAATATGAAGCACAAAATGCCTTCTGTATTACCAAGTGACTAAGGAGGTGAAGAAGCCCAGAGAGCCCCAACCGTGAGCGAGTCCGTCCCAAGCCCAGCAACGGCACATCAGCCAGCCGAGGCTGTCAACAGCCTATATTGTCCATCTTGGCACCACTTTGTATAGATAGCAGTATATTGTTAGCGGTATAGCAAAGTGAAATACCCAAAGGAGTTGCCATGCCATGGTCTTTCAGTGTGGGAAAGGAGCGGAAGAGCGTGGGAGCAAGGACCAGCTGCATCAGCCCCGCACGGCCATGGGACCCGGCTCAGGGCGATGGCAATCCCAGCGCAGGCAAGAGGTAGCGGGAAATCCCTGGCTTCGCTCCAGCTGCCCACACGCCAGGACCTGGAGCGGCTGGTGACTATGCCCGTACGCAGCCCCGCTGCCTTTTAATTAAAAGTATATCACAGAAAAACTTCCAACTTTGCAGTACTCATCCACAAGTACTCCAGCTTGAAATACCCATATATTTAAAACTACTGGACCTGTTTTCTACAAAACTGGCTTCTACTCCCTTCCTTCCTTCTTCAACAATGATCACATCATCTACTGAATTTGAAATTCCAGCTTCAACGGTTTGGGGTTTTTTGCCTATGCACAAAGGAGGAATTTAAAAGGGACATTATTTTCACACTAAGATCCAGAAATCCAACAGACTGAATTATTTAAAGAAATATTTGAACAGATACCAGGCAAGAAAAATTTCAGCTTTAAAGAACTAAAGCAAGCTATCAGTTACTGAAGCACTGAAAGACATTAAACCAATAATGGGTTTGTATTGACTCCTGAAAGATTATTCATACATTAAAACAAGAAATAACGGACTTATCTTGGAAAGTCACATTACTATAACACACACGGGCTTCAGAAATGTAAAAGATTTCTTTAGGCATGTTTTTGTAGAAGGGATTAACTGAAGATCAGTTTCAAGTTTAAATCTTCATTTTGCTTGTGTCGCACTGAGCTTTCGGCGCAACTGCATTTGTATTCTTTAGTCTGAACCAAACCCCGGGACCAAGGAAGGAGAGGTGGGTCAGCCCCGGCCCCGCTTGCCCCCTAAGCCACGGCCACCTTGCCATCCCTCAGCAAGCCCTGGGAAAGGGCCGATGCCCAGCAGTGCCAGCAGGAGCGGTGTGCTTCACAGGATTTGATAGGCGCACGGGTCCTGCAGAACCACTTTCAGGTGTCTCTGTCCCAGCTGGGGTGGACACGCATCGCTTCGGGCTTTTAAGGCTGAAAATAACATGGGTGATTTGCACGATAATCAGACCATCGCAATACTTCCACCCAAATGGCTTCTGTAGGACCATAATGGAAGGTGTAAGTAAAAGGAAATCTCTGTTACTCATCCCAGACTTTAATCAGAGGAGAAGGATAAACCGTGTTTCCTTTGAAAACCATGCATGTGGTACATAATGTGCTATCATACCAGAAAGGTCTGAATACAAAATGAAAAACTCAGTTCTATTTTCTGTAAGTAGGGAAGAAGCGACTTGGGGTTATCCCTTCAGCTTATTCACGCATTATGGATTCAATAGGTTAGTCATGGTTTTCAATACGTTATTATTAATTAGACTTGGCATAGCCGGAGGCAGAAAGCAATGAGAAGAAAAAGCAAACACCCAAACTCAATGCATCCTCGCCCGCAGGACTCTGCTGGAGACACGGGGCTCCCGTGCAGGTGCTGCAGGAGAAACGCCCATGCCGATGACAGGGGCAGGATGGGGAGGGCAGCGGGCCAGATCTCCCCACGTGAACCCTTTGCGCTGCAGCCGCGGGTGGGCTCGTACCTAACCGGCCACGCAGCCCCCGGGCGCCCCGGCCAGAGCTCGCGCCACTGCCCGGGCCACTGCCCGGGCTGACCAGGACCTGCAACCCTGGGCAGTTTGCACCCACTTTCCTACAAATCGCATCTGTGGAATGTATCCAATTTTTAGCTAAATCTGAATATTTCACATAGTAATAATACAAAATTTTGGCAGCAGTGTTTTGCCTCATTAGTGGGGCATGCAGATCACAAGCTCATTTTGTTAAGATTTTCCAAAGATCAAGTATTTACTGATCAGAGCTTGATGCAAAAGAGGTTGAAATATTACTTTAACGTAATTAAGTTTTATTTCCCTAAAAATCCCATTTTCTACAGCAACAGAATTTACTTGGGATTGCAATTTTAAATTAAATGCAATTTGAGCTAAATGAAGCCTGTTTACATATAATGCTTAAGTTTATAAGGAACCAGACACGTTCATGAAGATCTTTGTCTGAAGGCAGACCCATCCCGAGTAACTCATGGGCCTGACAAAGGTGTGCGCAGCACCACCACCTACGAGCCCTCAGCAGCAGGGTGACCGAGCACACGAGCTGGGCTGCTCCGAGGGCCATCTGTACTGCCACCAGTACAGTAAAACGTCCCCCTTTGCTGCTGGAAATGGCTATTGGCATTTAATTGTGTTCTTACAAAAAATATCAATCTGAGTAAGTACCTCAATGCATTCTGGAAACGCATTTGTAGAAAACTTACTCCTGGGTAAAAAGGACTCTCGTCTACCAGAATTCACCATAGAGAATTGCTCTTCAGCATTACTGTAAGCTGGATTTTAGTCTTAAAATAAAAGATAAAACTATAACAATATCAAACAAAAAACTCACCTATTATCTAAAAAAAGTTATGAAAAATGAAATGCGGAAAAATAAGTACAAAGTTAGTTAAAAAATTGTGAAAAACCTGGGCCAGAACCTCGTTGGCTGTAAAGCCGGTGTAATCTCTCTGCCCATAAGGCACCTGCGACAACGGCTGCTGCCTCCATCCTTCCACACCCGCGGTTTTCACCCGTGCATCCGAAACCCCTTGTCCAGGTGACAGATGGGTCGCCAGTTATCACATCTCCCAAAGTTAACACACGAGCTGAGATAACCTTTAAACATTTCAACTGAGAAAAATAAAGAACCAAAGCAGGCTTTTCTCTTCCCGCCTCCAGTGCGGCCAGGCACGAGCAGCATCCCAGCCGGGTGCACGGAGCGAGCGATGCTCAGCCCCAGCAGCCGCCCGTTTTCGGTGCAGGCGTGGGCCCGGGTTTGCAGCCCGCCGTTCCCCAGGGCAGAGGGGGGCCATCCCAGCCTCAGGACACCGTGCCTGTCGCTGGCTCTGGCAGGGGTCATGATACAATTAATGCATATTAAATGCCATGATCTCCATCCTGCGACCTTGAGCTGTGTTTAGCGGTCACGCGGTTCCCAGCCAGACTGTGGTGCTGAGGACCAGGCAGACGCTTTCAGCTTCGCAGGCAAAAAAGCTACAAAAATAATTCTGAGCCACTTGATCAAGCACCTCCTGAATCATTTGAGCATTAGTTTATAATCTTATATAAAACACATGGTGACGCGCTGCTGAGGGAAGCTTTTATCGATGCTTTACAAAACCAGTTGAACAGGCGAGGCTTTCCCACGTGCGACGGCTGAGTGCATCCCACCCCGCTTTGGTGAAGCCTGCGCCCGCCAGCCGGTACATCCCCCCGCGGCACGGCGCGGCACAGCCCCTGGCCAGCCAGACACCCGCACGGGGCTGGCAGCCCAGCACGGCAGCAAACCAACCCACCTGGGCACGGCAACGGGAGCACCCTCCTTCGGTGCTCTGTGCAATTAGCTTGAGTCAGTCAAAAGCGCATTTTTGCTCGGCCTTTCTACATCTGTGTATTCCCTGAAGTCTCGACTTCCTGGTTAACTGCTCAAACGCTAAAATTCAGCTCTCCTTCCATAAAGTATTTTAATCTAAAAATAATTTGAACCATGTTTATTTTTAAGAACTCTTACCCTCCCAAAAATAATGTTTAAAAGAAAGCAACTTTAAACATTAATACAGAGTAAGTAATTGCTGTTGCTTTCATTGCAGATAAATCACTTTTAATCTAAATTTTTTTCAAAAAAAAAAAGATCAAAAGTAATATTAATCGTGCTGGCCAGGGAGCAAAAGGACATTCCCAGACATTAACTGCTTTCCAAATATGAAAAACATATTAAATATCTCTCTTAAAACAAGATGTTTTCCTCATGTTTCCTTTGGGGGAAATCTGCTGGGCGCATTCCTCCCCAGGCGAGGCTCGGGCATCGCCAGCCAGGCTTGGCCGGGGGAGCACCCGCTGTGCGCCGGTCCCGCCTGCAGACCAAACCTACCCGTACGAAGCCCTGGGGACGCCCCTCACCACCGGCCTGGGCGCCTGGCAGGCTCCAGCCCCAGGACGTCCCTGTCCTGGACAGGGGAGGATGAGGATGCTCCAGTGGCATGGCCACACAAGACGCCCGCACCACCTCGCCTCCCCGCTGCCCGTCACCGGCCCTGCACCAATGACCACAGTGGCAGGCCTGGTTTACACGTGAATTCTGCACCAGGAGTCATCCTGATTCTGCACGTTGATTTTTTCCAAACTTTTGTAAGAAAGCACGCACAGAGAAACTCCCACCCCACCCAGCTGTCGCCACGGCACACGTGGATCAACCACCACAGACAGGTATTGCTTTTATTTAATCATGACCTGTGATTTCTGTTGCAATAGGATCAGAGGCAGGAGGGAGAGAAATGCACTTCTGCAGCGTAAGGAAATGCAATTAGGGTTAGTCCCAAATAAGATATAGTAAAACTGTTTTTCCTTCAGCCTGGTCCACCCAGGCTGGCACAAAAGCCCAGCGCTCCACCACTCTTCTTCACCCCCCCTGCACACACATTAAGAGCGGAAAAACATGAGTCAGTGGAAAGGTGCGGCCTCAGGCACACAACTTACAGTAGCAAAGCGGCATTAAATCCACAGCTTGAATTTGGTATTAGGACAAAAAGAAGGGGGGGAAATGATGCTCAGTGCTGTGTACTGGCCACAAAGAAAAGACCATCAAAAGCATCGCTTCTCCCAGAGGTTGTTTTTCCCCTCTCCCCCCGAAAGACTTTTTAACAATTTAAAGACACATTCAGAAAATACTGCAGCTTTCTTCCAGTACGGGAATTGGGGAATTGCACTGCCAGTCTGGCCTCCTCCGCCCCACGGAGGGGCACACCGGGTACCAGCCGCAGGGATGTCCTACGGGCGATGCCAGCAGCGGCCGGTGCGGCACACAGCCGCCCGCTGCTGGCGGCATTCGCTGCCTGAGCGCCCAGTTCCCTTACTGCCCCTCGCATGGTTCCTTCGGAGCTGAGGTGCCAAACCACGCAGCTCCGGCCCCACGTCCACCAGCCCGCAGCCTCCCCGCAGCACAGCCAGGAGACGCGGCGCCTCCGCGGCGAGGCTGCCCGCTGCTCACGCCTCCGGCTCCTGAAGGAGCTCTAGCTAAAAGGAGAGGGATGATTTTGTTTTCCCAGCAATAAAGGCTTCTCACCCCCCATCAGTAACTCCTTCTCCCCCGCATTTACCCCGCTCCCCCCCAGCAGCAGGACAGACCCGCAGCCAGGGGAAGGCTGCTGAGCAAAAGCCAAATCTACTGTTGGATTTGGTTGATGTACTTATTTTTAACTGAAGCCAGTCACCCTAATTACTTTTAAAGCATGTGAATTCTGGTCACATGAATTAGAATTTTCTGTCAAAGTAATTTTCCTGAAAGAGCTGTTTCTCTGGAATAAGGCTCTCATCTGCTAATCCACCAGAGCCGCAGCCGCTGGCCTTCCCAAAACAAAAGTATACCTTTTTTTCTCTCGGATACACAAGGAAGAATTTTATTAGGCTTTAGTTTACATCTGTGATTAGAATAACAGAAAGAATAGTTTATTTGTGAAAGGACTCACATAAAAACAAAACCCAAGTCCTCAGAGGATAGGGCAGATGCTTTTTAGCAGGGAGCATTAAAAAAAACAAAAACAAAACCAAAAAACCAAACCACATAGATCCCTCACATTTTCAATCTAGTTTCTTCTCTGTACCTCACTAGTATCTTTTCTTTTTCTTTTTTAAACAGAACAGCAATAGTATTTGAACTGTTACTGAGTCCTCATGAATTAGGATTTTGCATGTTTATCATCGCTCGTAAGAAAAAATTCCCACATACCCCAGGGATAAACAGCACATAAAGCACAACGCAAAGTGACAAAACTTGTTGGAAAGTTCATAAATACGGATCTTTAAAATGTTTTAATGTGAAATAGATGATAATGCTCTATTTCCCTGCACTTTGTAAAAGCAAATTAAGAGTGAGCATCATAGGATTTGTAAAACAAAGCTATTCAGTATCTCACATCAGTGTGGTAGCGTGCTGCGTGCTCCAGATGTTACAAATCCTATTAAAGGAGGAATTAGCCGTCCCTAACTTACCTGCCAGCTCCCGAGAGCAAAGCTCTATGCCTTGGCGACCGCTGATGGCACTTGTGTCACCCACAGAAAAGGGGGATGCAGAGGACGCTTCAGCCAAGGCATTTACGGAGTCAGAGGTGGCAGCAAGGCTCCCTCTGCATCCTTCACCTGGCCCGTCCGGGTATTGACAGGACCGATAAAATTTGTGAGATGCTTGGGATCACAGCAATGACACCGCCAACGCCCGTCCCTGACTGCGATTAGACAGCAGAGTCTGGAGGGTACCAGCCAGCGGTGCCCAATCTGTTGGAATGCATGCCCTTTTTTGAATTATAACACCAAAAAAGGAGCCTACATAAATTATTATTGTTTTCTGATTCACTGCTGGATTAATACTCAGACAGAAGATACACAGTCTGGCGTTATTTTCAAAACATGAGGAGAAGAAAAAACAAATATTTAATATATTGATTTAAACTTCTGTTGGGCAAAAGTAGTTTAAACTATACCTTCAGCTTGCTGTTTGTAGGTGTGTCTATGCCACTGCCAACACTGACAACAGGCCTGCCACATTCAAGATGCTGTGCATAATCGATACAGTAAAAACCAAACAAACAGAGAAAATATTTATAAATAAGTGAGGCTTCTCTCCAACCTTTTTTCCTGCACAGAGTGGATTCTCCGCTATGAAAGAGACGGTTATCCCTGCTCCAGCAGTACTTAGATAAGCACACGCAGAATGCCTACAGGCTACAGTTTTTCATTTTCCTCTTGGCCGATCTACAACTAAGCTGCCAAAATAAACAAACTTACCCTTCCAGTCAGGCTCAAAATGAACAGGCAAACTGAATTTTTATGTCATAAAAGGAAGCAAAAAAAATAAGCGGGAACAGTTAAAATGCTTAAAATATCAACACTTCTTTCCAGAAGAAGGGAAAATAAATTTATGAAGACAAGCTATTAAGCGATGCGTTCAGATGCTAATTACAGAGTCCTCAATGCATCCAATGCAGTATCACCATCACGGTCTTCTTTCTAAAGTCAACGAAGAGAGAAAGTTTGGCCCCGTGACATCAGGGAACAAAAAGTAGACTTTTTAGGTCAGAAGAGAAGCAAGCACATATTCCGAAAGCTAACTCATCTAACTCATTCTTTGCAGAACAACAACTTCATTAAACTGCACGTTTTTTGAGTGACATTTTTGCTGCCCAGTGAAAGCTCCAGAAACAACCTGGAGAGGAATCCGAAGTCTCCCCGCTGACTCCGAGCTGCAGGGATGCCCCAAGGTCACCTGTGCAGCCAAGAGCCAGCTCGCCTTTAAAGAGCGGGTATTGATACTGTCTGGAGACACCAAGTTTGCTCCTTAGGATCCAGACTACTTTCATTTCTAGACCTAATTTGAATTTCTGATTAAATTATTAAATATCTTATTGCGTATTGAAGACCTGAAAGATGAACTTTTCTAAAATGCTGAAAACACAATAAGCAAAACGAAGATAACATAGACCCAGAGACTACAGCAATCACCTCCCGCAATGCCAGTCGGCTCATTTCAGTGTTATTTTGGCACAGTTCACAGTTACTGACGGGCCAGTAACCACAAACAAAGTTAAGCCGTGAAATGCAGCACTGTGTGTGCAGGCTTCCCCAACCAGCACCAATACGGCGCTCACCGTGTCCTGCGCGTATGCGATGGGTGTGCTCAGCCCCTTGACTGCACTGGCGGTGGTTTGGTGCAGGCTCCAAAAGAGAGAAAGCCCTGAGCTGTAGCCGGGCCGTGAACTCCTCTAGTTTCAATCTGTTCTCTGGAAACCCACAAAGGAACAGAGCAACTCCTTTATCAAGGAACAAATAAAGCTGTGGGTACAAGGGGTGTCCTGCATACCTTTTCTATCGCATGCAATTTGACCACAAGCCAGCCACTTTCTCCTATAAATAAGACAGCTTAAGCGAGCCTTTTTGGAGCTCTCCCTGCTAGGCAGCATGACCGCGTGGCAGTGATCTCCCCCTCCCCGGGACACCTCTCAAGGTTGCTCCTCAAGGCAGAGAGACCTTTTACCAACGACAGATCTTTGGTAAGCGACCGATATCACGCATAATGGTAACTTTGATTGCATGCTGAACTGATGCTAATGAAACATTATAATCCTTTAGACGTAAACCGTTGACCAAGTCTGAGACTAGGATTGGATCCAGCCGCACCTAGACTCCTCTCTGAGGAAGGAGTTTAGAACGCAAGGGGGTCCTTTCTGAACCTCGCGACTCGACGGGAGGGTCTTCCTTACTCTTTGCATCTCCAGTCTCTCTGTGAATCATTCTAACTCAAGTGCCACTCAATTTTCCTTTGTATGATTCTTCCACGCAGTAATTAATAGAGTGAACCTTGCCATTGAACTTTGTTAAGTCGCACTTTTACAACATCATATTAAAACCACTTTTGCTAATACCTTCGTCGGTGATTCCTTAAGCGTTCTAAATCACCCATTCGTGACAAATTGGCGTAGCTGGCAGGATCCTAAATCAGGACTCGCGACAGCATACAGAGCCACTCGAGATGTTTCAGTGAACCAGTGTATCATGGACCGACTCGTGCAAGAGATTTCTCTGACCACTTGGTTCATTAAAAAAATGTTCCTTTTAATTACATCATGCAAACTACTTGATCTGCAGAACCGGCAAGGTGCAGTCACCATTAGCTAACGCTCACACTGACCACGCCAGCAGGAACCTGTAGCCCATGGAGTGCAATAGCTGCGGTGGTTTTGGCCAGGTGATGGGGGAAGAGCACTGAGGATTACTCCAGCATCCACCACACCAGCCCAAAAGCCCACACCTGATGGGAGACAGCTTTCCATCTTTCCTTGCAGCAAGGAAATTTCTTTCCTTTCCTTCCCTTCCCTGGGAAACAGAAGATGCAAACCTCACACAATGTATTGCTATCTCCTGTTCTTAGGATGAATATGTCAATGTAAATATTCACAGGGGAACACCATGAAGGAAGGCACTGGTATACATTCAAACTGCTCTGATCTTTTGAGCAGTTATAACATAAAATCCCAAAGACCAGCAGGATAAGATGAAGAAGTTGTACAATTAACAGGTACCTGTGCATGGGACAGCAGACCTGGAGACTGAAATTCTTTAGTTTCACTTCACTGTCAAAAGTTACACCTGTGCGCTGTTCCCCAAAGCCCTCTCTGGAAAAAAACATAGAAAATTCATATATTTCCAGGTTTGTGACCAAACTTGCAGTGCATGGTAAAATGAAAGACGAGCATGAATGTGCATAACTTGCTTTTTTCTGCTCATAAGATTCATTTCACTTAAGTTTACAAAAGTCCTCTTTTTTTCAAGATAAAAACATACGGCAGGCTTCTTACAGAACCTGTAGCTGTGTCCCCATCCTTCAGTGTGTAATTTTTCTTTACAGTTGAGCTATAACTGAGCACACACGTGCTGCTTCATTTATCTCCACTCTTCTCATTAAACTAATTACTCTATAAAGCACTTCAAGCACTTTAAAATACCAGCATCCATTTTCAGCTTGGCTCAATAAGACCTAGCTAGGGGAACGTCTGTGGATCTGGTATCGTGGAATATCTTGGAATAGGACTGCAAGCTTAGTCTCAAATATATCTTGGAGCAGTCTAGCACTATTTTAACTTACCAACACCTAAGGCACCAGGGAAATTGTACCTAGCCGAGGAAATCCTCCGGCAGCAGACCACACTGAGCACTTTGCATCAGGAACCTGAGGGAAAGGATCCCGAGCAGCAGCCGAGGTCTCAGACAGCCCTTCAGAGGACTTCCAGCCACCCTGGCCCTGTTCTTTGTGATGCAACTCCAGTATGTCATCTTTTTTTCCTCGGGGCAGGTTTTGTCATGCTGCTTGCTTGTAAACATGGCCCTACTGTACGTTTTTTAAATTCCCATTAGGAACAGGGAAGTACCAATATGAAAAAAGCCCTTGCTTCTTCTCTGCACATCATTTTGGCTCACAGTAATTAAAAGAAGTTTCTGTTCTTTTTATCTCTGCAGTGGCAACACATATAGAGAAGTACGAACCAGAGCCTGCCCCGCCTCACACACCATAAACAGAAGCATTCGCTAAGCTCCGACTGTAGAGCCCTTAGTGCTGATGATAATGTATGAGACGGAAAGAAAACAGATGGGTTTTCAGAGGCCAGAGCCTGCAGTTAAGGGAAGAAGGAGGGGGGGGAGGAAATCAGATTTTAGCTTGTAAACTGCAATTTTGCTGGAATCATTGAAAAAGAATGAGGATTCCATGATGTCAGCTTTTACAGTCAATGTTCTGACTACAACCACGCTTTACTGACCTGGCAGTTTGCAGTACTAGTACACCAATTCACCACTTTGCTGCATAAAACAGTGTAAAAATACCAATTTTAAATAAAAAGCCCATTTTGTGATTCACATACACAAAAGTACAAATCCCAAGTACCTGCTGTGTCAAGCAAAATGCATAAAGCATTATCAGAAAAACACACTGGAAAAACGTGAGTGCCACATAAAGCAGTCTGGAAGAGTAACTTAAAATGACTGATGTGATGCTTGTCCTTTTTTTATGTGCTTTCGCCCTTCTTCCACTTACTGCACTCATTTCCCTTTTTGAAAAAAATATTCCCCTTTATACACTGCCTTTGTTCGACCCTTTCAGAGGATAACACAGCATTAATAAAATAGGTAGGCAAACACACAGACCAAAACAGAGCATGACATGTATCACATCTGGTTCCTCCTGAAGGACAAGCTTTGACTGGGAATTTGTGTGGATGGAAAGACCGAATTATCAAATTAATTAGAATTTTGTATGTTCTTTTCCTTGTTCTTCTCACAGGAGAAGAAAAAAAAAAAAAAAAAAAAAAAAAAAGGAATTATTTCCACAACATATATCTTAAGACAAGACGACTGCAGATCCAACGGAGAACCAGAACAGAGTAAATCCCTGGAACATACCTTTCCAAGATTTCACTATTATTCATACACAAAGGCTTAAAGTAGCTAGCAATTTGAACACAAACGAAATGAAGCATTGTCCGCAGAGATTTTTGTATCCAATCCTTGAATAAACTTAGCATATAAAATAATATAGTATTATGTGTATTTTATAACAAATGGCGGATTTACAATCAGCTCTGTTTGTTCGGTCCTGTGGAAACCCAGCGCGAAGCCCTGCCCTCGACGCCTGCGATGTTGGTGTGGACCAACCGCATGCTGGGGTGGAGAGCACGCAGCGGCCGACCTCAGGACCACCACAAGGCTAGTCTCCCTTCTCTTGAAAATAAAATAAAGCTGAAAACTGGTGGGAAGACACATAAAGCATGCAGCATCACACACCTGAAACACCTGTGGCAGCGTGAGCTTGGGTCACACAGAGCAGCCTGCACTGATGCACGAGGTTCTCTCGTCCCACCTCAGGTGCAACACAGCCGTTGCATTCCCGTGAGACCCAGGCAAGACACTTTTTTTACTGAAAACAGGCTAATTCAAATTGGACGTTCAGCTCAAGTTCTTGGCAATGACAGTACTAATCGCTGAGAAGTTACTCCCCGAGAAGCCTGGACTCTCCATCTCTCTACAGTCGCAGATCAAGAGCTGAGTCCCTTTCTGAACACAGGCGCTGACCAAAGACACGTTATTGAGCTGCGCGGGGGTACCACGGCCACAACGAATGGTTTCTGAAACACAGGTCAGG
Organism: Platalea leucorodia; assembly: GCF_965183815.1. Lineage (NCBI taxonomy): Eukaryota > Metazoa > Chordata > Aves > Pelecaniformes > Threskiornithidae > Platalea > Platalea leucorodia. The sequence continues at coordinate 56,614,881 of NC_138830.1, read as the reverse complement.
CCAGTCTGGGGGCAGCAAGAGGAAGAAAATTCTGATGGTTATGGACAACTAAGTGCTTCCCTGGAGAACCGAATTTCATCCTGCCCCTGGAGAGACGACTTCTACGAGTTTAAGCCACTCCATTAAATCAGACTTGCCAGAGGTGGTCGCTAATTGTACGTTCCACAGAGACTGACCTCCAGCCTGCTAATAGGGGGTGTCGTTTGCAACGTGCTGTGTATTCTCAGGTACTAAGTTAATGGGATTTGTTTTTACACACAGAGTGCTCAAAAGTGCTAGATGCTTTGAGACGCACAGTCTAGATAATTTTCAATTTAATCTCGTGGAGATTCTGACCGAACCCTGCTTCTGACATTTCCATAATTAGAAGTGTTTGGCATTACGTTTTAACAATGTTCTTTTTATTTAGCATTTTTGTGTGTAATTAATAACCTAGACTAAAAATAATATTTACGTATATGTACGCTGCACTATGAAAACCAAGATATTTTTAATATAGCATTTCATTTGAATACTTATTGAGGTCATGTGGAGCATCTGTCTCTTTATATGGATAACTAGAAGCACAGAGGAATCCGTTGTGATAACATGCAAATAAGTATGGTGCATTCATATGAGACCAAACACTGAAGTAATAAAAAGGAAGGAAAACCACACAGCAGGACAGATATTTCCAGCACTAATGTAGCATTTTCACCTGCTGGGCAGACGCAAATTCTGTGTACATGAATTAACACTTGTTCTTATTTGTTTTCTCACCTTCTTTATAGAGCAGAAGCCCTATGTGCATCTTTACTTTCAACTAATATTAAGAAGCATCCATAGCTGCAAAGATTATTTCCATTTCTACCCACATGTGGAAAATGTAGTTGTTATGTACAGTTCCTGGGGGAAAAATTTAAAGTTATGCCAAAAAATAAGAAGAAATGTCTGTTTGACTCGCAGCCTTTTATCACTAAAATACCTTAAAAAAAAAAATCTTACATCCTCAGAATGCTGATCCAAATGCCAATAACAAGGACTAAATCAATTTAATAACATAACTTCTACACCTGTTGGTCGAGCAAAGCTCAGGAGGGAGCTCCTGGACTTTATATAGGTGGAGACTGGTCTCTGATTTCTTATCTTAATGTTTTGTATTAACATTCTTTTAAGATTAATGCTAGCCTGAAAACAGTCCTGCATGTGCAATTGGGTCATGCATTTATTTTCATCATCATTCCTCTCACAAGGTTTAACTAGTTTCTTGTAGATAAGATTTCTGAAATGTATTTATATTTTCATGGTAGCCAGATATGTTTTAATGTCAGAGCAAACGCCATGAAAGGAGATGGTTCTAAGAAAAAAAAAAAAAAAATTCATTATCTACACATAACAATGAAAGGCAGAGTATTGCCAAACTCACGATTATCACAGCAAACCTAGAACAGACGACTGAACAACAGATCAGTCTACAAGGGTGATTCATTGCCCTCCTCCGCTTAACTGACACCACTCAGGCAACAGAAAGGAGGCAAACCCCATTCTGTTTTCCCCACCATGAAGGTCTCCTTGGGAAAGGCATGACAGAACAAACAGTTGTCTGTCCCCAGATGGCAACGGGGCCAGTTGCACCCTGCGCTGGGAGGGTCCTACGCAGAGAACTGCAGAGCTGCAGCTGCGTCAGTGACATTTCTTGATGCGCTGGGAGTATGGATCTTGTACCCAGCTGAGAACCTGCCAACGTTCCAGAAAGCTGTAACGGTTCAGCCATATACCTTCTCCTTCAGCAAATTCACTCTCGAGCATGATTTTAACTGTTACGTTCGGACCAACACCTCTCTTCTGTCTCTCTTCTCCTGCTTTGTCTCCCCGGTCCAAACTAAAATCACGGTCCCGTTCTTTCATGCGTATGTCCAACCACAAGCCTAAATAAAGATAGTTTCACCGAAGCATACCTTTCAGTTTTTGCCTTCAGGCATTCCTTTTTTCTCCTGACTCATCTTCACAAACAGTTGTGATATAGATATATCACTATATAATACAGTTGTGGCATACAAGCATCACAAGTATCAGATGTACCTCATCGTGCCTCTTCAGAGCAAATTCTCCTCTGGGTAACGCTTGCGATAAAGCCACAGTGGACAGGTGAGGTGTGCGCAGCCATTGCTCGCAGCCCTGTTAGCACCACCTCCTGTTCGGCGTCTCCCGCCATCATGGAATATAAGCTGCTCAGGTGAATGACTTTGGGTTATACCCCAACAGCAGCGGGGTCCTGATCCCTCACTAGGGTGTTTGCATACCACCATGATACAGGCAGCGACGAGTAATGATTACGAACCACCTACTGTACTTTGAGCTTCCAGTCACCACCTCGTATGGAAGTTGCATGCAACCTATAACACACCAGAGGCCCAGCCTGGCATATCATTCCTACAGGGAATTTTTACTGAATTCAAAAGAGGCTCCAACACATGAAATTCCATCAGTTATGCTGTATCGTTTTATATCAGAACATACATGCATCATACTTCACTCAGCTCGGCAAATAAAATCAGTGTGTTTTCAAATCTCCGATATTCTTATGAGAAGCGATGACAGAACAGTCGTGATTGCCTTTGTTCTGCTAATTAGGAGGAAAAAAAATCTTGGAACAAGTTTTTGCCAGTGAACGCATTAGTGAACACACAGTACAGGAACACAGTACCACAAGAAACTTCTGTAACAGATAATTCTGTCTTTCTGCTTTCTTAAGTCTGACACAAAGCTGGAATAATTAGGATGATGAAGTCTAAGCAGCCCTAGTAAATTCAGCTAAATCTGGTATCAACACAGTTGGGATACTTATTTGCATGTTTAAATTACTCAAGTGACTAATTTTATAATTTCCTTTTCAATTGCTGAATGCCTTACTTTTAAAATTAGTCCCCTGAGAAGCAGAGGCACGGCGCATGGTGCTGTTAAAAACTTGTTATACTTTAGAAGATTATCATAATATTGCATGCATTATTTCTTATTTAATAAAAATTTAATTGTGCATATAATTTGATACGTTAATACCAATACTTTGTTATACAAATCCAGAATGCATTCATTTTTTTTTCTTGGGAAAAAAGTTGCATTCAAGTTTTCTGTGAATAAACATTCTTATTATTAGAACTCCCAGTCGCCTGCAGTCTTCCTAAATGGAACAAAACTCATACCCAGTGAAGTCATATCCTTTTATTGTTACTCAAATGTCCTTAAAGCCAGCCTCCTGTTCCTCTTGTGGAAGATGCAGAACACTAAGAGAGGCTATCTCGCTTCATTAATAAAGTCCTGATGATGCTCCTTGGGCACATCTTCAACACAAAGACAAGGAACGACCACAGAAAGCCATGACAAGAACGAACAGCATTTTGATGCCATTGGAGGCAAAATTCTCCCCTACTCCTCCTCCATTGGTCTGCGGTTTTTAGGAGAAAGCCATATCTCTGGGCACCGTTACACAGGATCACAGGATCACAGGATCACAGGAAAGCAGGACCTGTTTTCTGCAGAAGCTGACTCATTGTGCCCTTCCAAAATGTCAGATTCCATACGCTATGCCAAAAAGCCATGCTCAACAGTATCTGTTTATTTCCTCACACAGGGACAAAAATTCAGCAATAGGAAGCGCTCAATAAATTCCATGGGCAACAGTGATTTGCTTGGTTTACAAAACAGATAAAGGAGAGAGTCCCACTGGCAAGGACACTGTCGCTATAAGCCTCATTCCTCCGAGGCTTGTACAATACATGGATTTCAGAAAAAAAGAAATCTGGCAGGTTTTACTAATCACCTGGATCAATCCTTGTATGACTGTGGGTTTCGTATATCCACCGCCTTGCATCAATAGCAGGTTTGCAACACTGACCTTGTCAGTTCAGCGTACCCTTCAATATACACAGATGGTATAGGTAGATTTTAATAACAAAAAATGGCCACTGAAAACATCTTTAAAAACATTTGGAATATCCCATTTTATTACATCATTGCCAATTATTGTCTCTGGCAAACTAGCCTCTGGCAAGCTGGTTTGTTGATGTACAATCTGGTTTTCCATATCCTGAGGGAAAACGATGATCTCGGGAACCTCCTAACGAAAGTAAAACTCACTCAACAGGATCACAGGAATGACAAATTCGTTCTCTTCTGCAGTAATTATGAGGAAATATTTTTCTCATGTGTTCTACTGACACATCATTTCTTCCCTGTTTTCTACCTTGGCTCTCTGTGGACCTCACTGAAATCTCCAGCGACAACAAGGACCACTGTTAACAGTTCTGCGCCCTCCCTCTCACATCCCCCATGGCAGCCCTCGAGATTTCACACCCATCTACCTTCCACCAGTCATTCCAGGTCACCGGTGGTGGCGGCGGTGCTTCACGGCTGCAGGATGCATCCAGAGGCCCTAGCCTGAAATCATGCACCAGGCTTCTCTGCACCAGGAGCAGTGAGTGCTGCTCAGATAAATTTGGCTCTGGACAGATAAAACAGCGAATAGCAACAGGCTGCATACAAACAAAATGTTAGAACTAGTCTCCTGTAACTCCTGCTTCGCTGTACTCTTGTTTAGTTCCCTCATTCTTTATTTCATTTTAGTTTTTATACTTCTAGTTTCCCTGGCCAAATATAACAGCAAGGTTTTCAAAAAGCCTGTTTCTGGTAAATTCATTTCTACCCTATTCTTCTAGAGCTCAGGAAGGCATTATCCGAACACAGCAGTGACATAAAAGTTCAAAAGCCCAGATATTTTACAGTGCTGACATTCTTCACTTCAAAAACAAAACAAGAGCAATATCCACACCTTCCCAAAACAGAGCAACACAATTCCCGCACCCATGTGCCCAACAGCAAGTCATATTAATGTATCTGATCAAATACATTAATCAAGAGTAATTACTTCACTAAAAGAAGAATGCCAGAGGATATATTTTTCCACTGCACATCAAAAAACCCCAAACAAACAAAAAACCCACCACCTTCAAGTCCTAATAAATTTCCACCTTCATACAGGCGTTAAAACCATTAAAACATATGCACCTCTAACATTAGCTTTCTGTACTCACAGAGTAATGGGTTATTTTTCTCACATGAACTTTTCATAGAACGCAGTTTTCGCAGAACTACGCTAACTTCCTCCTGCAAAGGTCAATGAAGTACACACAGCAATCTTCTAAAGCTTGCTGCTAAGAAAACTGACTTTTAAATCTGGTAAGCCTATATGCAATCTTAATATAACATACAGATGACCTTACTAAGCTGCTCTACCTTCTATAAATTTCAATTAATTGTATCATTTTATTTAAGTTCCCAACTTGCTGTGGTATATTAGCATATTAAAATTAACTCTGCAGGCTGTAATCACTTTACCTTAATAAAACAACTTACCAAGGCAAATTTGATAAAATTATAGTACCCCCTTGTGGTGTTACCTTCATACCCCAATAGAACATTTCTTAATATTATATTCCAAAAAAATCTTCTTCTATCAAGCTCAGTGGATAACTAATTAACCTTTTCTAGAATCCAATATGAGCAAAGGGAAATTAAAAGGACTATCACCAGAATCTAAGAATGGATGAGCTAGAACGACATTTTTCCATAAGCTGAGAAAGTAATCTTTAGTAAAACCTTATGCATTTTTACATCGACATAGCATATAAAACTTCAATATGAAAAGAGCATTTGGATAATTGTCTCCACAACGCAACACCAGTAAAGAATGCTTTCCATTATAAAAAAAAACACCACCCAAAACCCAATCAGTTTTGTATCAGTTACAAAAGTAATTTAAGATTTCACCATTCAATGATTATCTCTCACCTCGTACAATGTTTTCCCTCACTAAATTTAAATTACTCTGGCCCTGTGATTCCAGAGCCCCCCTCTGCAGAACCCTTCAGTCTTCCATTCTCCAATATTTCTGCCCATATATACATACACGCCTCTTACCACCGTAGGCTCTTATGGAAACAAGGAAACAAACAAAAAGTAACAATAAAGCAGGACAAAACAAAAGTGTCGTTTGTATTCTCTATTCTTTCTGTTTTGATTCTGAAGAGGTGTGGGGTTTCTTAAGATTAAAACATCCATCTCTCCTAAAAGTACTATATAAGTCTGTCCTATTTAAATACCATCACCGATTAAAAACCTACAGGCTGACAGCCATACAACCAGTTAGATTTACCTTCAGAAAGCAGAGGACCCCACACCCAGTTGTTCCCAATACCCAGTCAGCACCATTAACAACAACGGCAGGGTAATACCAAAAACATTAAGCGGAAAGTTCTTTAGATGCCATGTGTTTTGAATTTTTGGTATATCTGTACAAACAAGATGCACTTTTAAAAGACATTATAATGATAATTAAGGCTTTACAAAAAAATAAAATCAAGGGATTATTACCCCCTTTTCTTCATGATTATATGGTAATAGTTTCAACCAGTATTTGGCCAGACTGAAGCGAAAAAACTGATTTTTATTTACATTAACCTAACTTACTAACTGATATATCTATATGGATACTGGTGTTCAATCTACACATGAGAAACATGGCAAAGGATACCAAACCACGCAGTTGTCTACAGCCTGACACAGATAAGATGGCACAGAAGTTCTTAAATATCTGAAAAAATAATCGACTGCATCCAACGTGAATTGCTGCTGTTAGCAGTAAATGAGAGTATTTGAGAGGCGTAGAAGGGGTACAGGTACCTTTCCAGTAACACGCATGCATTTCAGTAACCCCTTCAACAAAACTGACTCCCTCGGCGGTCTCTACCCAGAGAGGCAAGCTTTCCAGAAATTACAACGACATGGAAAAGAAAGGGGTGAGCAAGCGAAAGGGAGAAGGATCTGTCCCAAAACCTGGATTAAGTTGGTCTCCCCACCGGTCGAGCTGGGCGTACGCAGCCAAATTTGGGCTGAGGGGGAGAAGACGTGCAGATGAGGGAATATTTGAGCCGAGTATCCAAGGGGAGAAGCCAGCAGCAGGCAGCAGGCTGACGAGGGAGCGAGGGGGAGATGGCAGGCGTGTGCCCGCTGTGGGTCGCAGTGCCCCTCTGCAGCACCTCGCAGTGCTTATGCACAAGCCTGGACCCACCGGGTCGGTTGTAGCGACAGGAGAAATTCATCTTTCTAGAGAAGGTATGGGAAACGAATGCGACATCCCTATTACGGATGTTTCGTTACAATATAATTAACACAGCACAGCGTTGAGAACTACAGTAAACCTGGTCTATAAAATGCAGACCTAGGCTATACAGGATTTGTCATTGCCTAATATTAAAGCCTTGAAATAAAGTAAAGACATTTTAAGTTCCCGTTAGTTATGGAAACAGTTGACAAGATTGAAATGCAGTACCAATAAAGCCTTTGCAAATGCTATCCTAAAATATGCATTTCTTTGAAAGAAAATAGTTGCCATAGGAGGTTTATTTTATTTTTTTCCATATTTTTCCATATCAGGCTTGCAGAGAAGTGGTGTAAAACCACTTTTGTCTGCTGAAAGAAGGTGTGTTTTTGCATTATTCTCAAGTTGTGACAAATCGGGTACGGGGACTAGTAGAGGTGGTAAAATATCCTATTAGAAACACCGGTGCACGTGTAAAAGAGGGAGTAACCATGTCAGTGTAGGAAACAGAACGTCTGTCTCTCTGCTGGTCCCAGCATCTTTCACAGGCACCGCTGCTCCCACAAAAGGAAGCCATTTAAAGCAAATCTGTGCTTCCTTAGTCCGGTGACATAATTCCAACACTCTTTAAACAAGAATAAACTACATCCCTACTACCAACAGTTCTAAAACATGTCCACAACAAGAATTTCAAAACTCAACACCTGTATAACTAATTTTCCATTTTCTAAGTGAGACTGCCGTAACAGAATGAAAAAGTGATTTTGTCTAAACCGTACAACGAAGCAGTAGCAGAATAAGACGGAAACATCAGCTACATCAACCTTACCATGTTAAAGCCCCTTCAAGGCTAATTTACTGCATCGTTCATACCATCTTGGCGTCGCTGTCACAAGAATTCAGAGGAATCCAGGTGGTTTACGTTCCTTTCACCTTCAAACATTTGCATTCAAGGGCCTTGGGGACAAGCGAACCGAGTTGTGTCCAACAACCAGCACAGACCACCGTCTGAGAGAAGACTTCTGCTCTTGAGCTAGAACAGCTCTTCAACTTCTCCACATGTCCAGTCGTATGACAGACAAGGTGCTTGGAGACGACCACACCAGCTGGACCATGGAGCCCCATGGAGCCATAGGGATGGTTTGGCTATCGTGGTGCTTCCATAAGATTTTCCTGGTAGGAGAGTCTTCCACTGAGATCAGTTGCCCAAGTGCCTTGGCAGACAGGCCTTGAACAGGATTCAAAGGGTACCCCGAGACAGAATAAAGAGGGTCATCTTTGGTGGGATTGTAGATCATGTTTAGGGCAAAAAGCAGCTGACACAGAACCATACTGAATCTGGGTAACTCTTTGGGTATCCAGGCCAGAAAGTCTTCCCATCAGCACCCATCTTCTATCAACTGCTGTTTCATTGCTCTAGGAGCCTCAGCCTTGTGCCCTCTAACACCAAGTTTGTAATATGGCTTGTGTAACCTCCACAGCACCAGAGACTGAGCTTTCTCAGAACTGGATTTTCTGAAAGATTTTCTCCAAGAATTGGTAGTAAGCTATGCCCATAAGGGCAATGAAGTGTTTCACTCTTCACAACAGCAATTCTGCACCCTTGCAATGATTATTGTGACACATGACGGACCTTTGTCCCGTCTCCTAAATTCAGTGTCCCAAGGAAACACCTCAGCCCCCAAAACTGTACACACAAACCTCAGAGGCATCTCCTTATAGATCCTGGATAGCCTGTACCGTTCTGCCGCCCTGACTGCAGGCCTATCGCACAAGCTTCCTCCAGCAGCAGGGCGACTCATGTGGGACAGGCTCAGTACCCATGAGTTCAGATGCCCTCCAGAACCTGAACGCAAGGGAACGTGGAAGCGTCCAAGAGCCTGCTCAGTGGCATTTCACAGTCAGGAATGTCGCCGGGACAGTCTTCTTGAACAATCTTACAGAATAGCCTAGACACGGCTGTTAATTCCCAGCTATTTTAATCCCATCATCTACCAAGTGCAACACATTATCTTCCTTCACAACAGAAGTAAGCAAAAAAAATTAACCTCTCCTCTCCATGACAAATGAAGCTTTACATAGACAAAATTGCATGCATTCCTGATATTTGACTGCAGGTTAAGGATGGAAAAAAAGAGAAAGTCTGGAAGAAATACACTTAAGGAGATTTTATTCAAGCAAGAGAGGACCTCCTGCTTAACATACACAAGCCATTAAGAATTTTTTCAACCAAATCATATGGACCTGCATATACAGTACGCGTTAATTCTTCTTCTTCTTCCTTACAGAAGTAATGATGAAAGTATCTTGGCTTCAGGATGGACTGGTTAATTCTGCTTCAGCACTCAATTCTGCCTTTCATTTTCCTACTGACTTTTTGAAATTCCATGGAAAGACATTGTTGTTAAACAGCAGTGAGTGTTATTCTCACAGCAGTGTACACTAATAATAATTCAGTGTGGTGTCATGGAAGGCTGTGAGCTCTTAGCTGAATTTATTTGAAAAATAAAGTTTGTTTTTTTTCTCAGAGATCTTTACTTAAGTCAGCATGGAACTCTTGTAAAAGATAACTACCAATAAGTCACAACTACCCAAGGAACAGCCTTTTTATTTTATTTTTTTATTCCTTGCTCACCATGACAACATAATAAATGAGCCCTGAGAGACTAGAAGTGCATAACTATTTAAAATTTTGTATTTTATCTTTCATTGTACACTTCCAGACATAACGTTCAAGATCTATTTTTTAAAACCCTCTTCAGTGCCTCCAAGTGAAATACTCCAATTTTCAACTGCAATATACGATAATCAGAAATAGGTCTTAGCTGTGATTCTAGGTAACAGTTTACAAAACCAGTCTTACAGTATTTTTGTGTTCCATTAATAATTACTTGCTCCTGTAAAAAAAAAAGCAACAAGCCAACAGTTTCAACATCTGCTTTTTCAATTTTTGTTTTGAGTTCTGTTGGATGTCTCTGTATTCTTTCATACATGACTAATAGGAAAGATACAAGACTAATAGGAAACATAACTGCAACTTCACTTACGGTTGGTTTCAGTTAACAGATGGTCTTTAAACTATCCAACATAAAAGCATTCATTTTAGAAAAACTGACCCCAAAACTGCTTCATAAAATAAAGCATTTTAATTTTTTTTTCCCCTCAAAGCTTCAGGATCTTTCAAGACACTACAGTATAAGAGGCCCCAGGATTCAAAGGAAAAAAAAAAAAAAAAGCAAACACCAAAATTTATAATTTCTGACCTTAAGTATCAGAGACTAAAGGGTTTGCAATGTAAGTCTCAGAAGTAACATACACAGCTACACAAAAAGGTGGGCCTCCTAGACTACGTCTTTTCTTGCTAAATTTCAAGTGCCAACATAAAATTACAGCAGAGATGTGCAAAATCCCTGTGCTCCAGATGACTGCCACGACAGGTCAACCAAAGCTTTAGTTTTCCGTAAGCTAGTGCAGGAGTTATGGTGGGGTCTTTTGGCTGTTGTAATAGCTGCTTCCTTCTGGATAAATAACTACTACGAGTCAGCCACCAAGGAACATCATCTTTAATTTCTCAGTAATATGCTTTCGCGGGCATATGAACTAGGGTGATAATAGCAAGACCCCTACTTCCAAACTATTTAATGTAGAATACCGTGCGTGAAAAGTTGTCCCACACACGCCCTGTACAGCTGAAGGGTGTTTACTGAGGATCGATAAATAGGTTTGGCAAGACCTGTGCTGTTCCACATTTCTTATTCTGACAATACCACTGTCTGTTTGCCCTGTTCTAGCACTTATCTACGAACCTGCTGCTGACCACGGTCAAAGCAAGTGTAGCAGACCAGATATACCTTTGGTCCTTTTGTTCAGTGGTTTTGTTCGTAAAACACCACACTCAAAAGCTATGCGATAACTTTGCTACGAGTGCAATCTGCTTACAGCATGGCTTTTCTTAAGGGTCTGTCTATAAAAGAAACCAAGAATAAAACCAGAGAAACAGCTATTGTCCAAAATGCCTTCCAAGCCCATCCATCACAGTTTGCATAACTTGGGGACAAATGGGCACTGCCGCAGCGCTGCTGTAGTTATAGGGGCACCATAGCGTGGTGCTGATTTAAATATGAACGAGGTTTAACGCCTCTGACCTTTTTCAGACTCACTCTTCCATATGCTATGGCAGCAGCCCAACTGAGGCCAAAACATCAAGAGCAACTTCGCACAGTTTTACATTTACAATTGAAGATTATTATATTCAAAATGATATTGGAAAGTACTTTTTGCAAGTCTGTTCCCCTGTTTTGGAAGGTGCCTGTGCACAACACTGGACAGCTGAGCATAACTGGGCTTCACACAATTTTCAGCAGCTGAAAGCAGCAATGCATCTCTTCCCCAGGAAGAGACTGTAGGTGGCAGCATTTTTATATGGAAAAAACAGAATTCACTTTTTTTAATATTCAGTTTAGAGTCAGATTCTGAGTCCCTGGCTCACATGCAAGGATGTTTACTCTTGCAACCAGTTCCTCCCACAAAGCTATGTCTGTTAATGAAGTGCCCATGCAAGCCATCAATATTTTGGTCTAGACAAGAAGCTAAATTTATCTGTTTGCTAACATTCAAAAAGTCACTCAAATACAAGCTTAGAAACAGATGAAGCAACTGAAGCCTGCAAAACAGCACTATACCCTAGGAACATGGCTCTTGATTTTAAATAGAGTATTTTTATTACTTCCTAACCAGAATTCCTTCAGCTTTGCAGAGAGGTATATGATCACTTTTTTTTTAAAAAAAAAAAAAAAAAAAAGAAGAAAAAAAAAAAAGACGCAAAAACCCCCAAACACTCTAGTTTAAAAAGTGCTATTAAAATATCATGCAAGAATTAGCACTGGAGAAAAAGTTAGCAAATAAACCAAAGTTGAAAGTAAGTTTCTTTCAGTCTGTTTTTCCAGATGCATCATCAGCATCCGCATGTTAGCAATTTTTCATTATTCATAAATGTATTACAGGAACACAGCCAAACTACAAGCCAAGCCGCCTAACACACACATTTTTAAAAATCGGGAATGTGTCTTGGTTATAGAACAAAAGAACTCATTTTATCACTTGGCTTTACCGCTTGAGAAAATGGCTCCTGGTGTGCTGAACTCCATGATAAATGTGCCCCCTCTAGATCTTTATTGCCCTTGTAAATCAAAGGACTGACAGCAGTTAATAAGAAAGCTTTTGAGTGGTTTTGAAGTTTTGCTTTGTACAAATAAAATCTCATATTAAAGAATTTGCTAGTCCTCAAGGTGTGGAAAAATGAGTATGACTAGAACCTGTTGTGCTTTCTTTTTTTTAACTGTTTGTTTCCACTATTTTCAAAAAATCATTTTGCAGCAAGGGTACCAGAACAAAATAAGCCAATCACTCTGTATTGAAATATAAAAATTAGAGTCAGTGACTTAGTTATTTTAAAAAAAAAAAAATCAAAATGTTTCTGGCATTTCTATACCCTGTGATGTCTGGACAGGGCAACAAAATCAGAAGTGTACAATATAAAACATGAAAGACACTTCCACAATTTTACGTTAGATGTTGACAATACTTCTAGAAACCGTTTTTCACTAAAGAAAGCGACGATTCTACATGCAAAAATTATCCGTCAAAATTCCCCTGTGACACTGTTGCAGGGAGGATAGGATTATTTGAGTCACCAGCTAACCCACAGCTATAGACAAAAGTTTTTAAATCCATTGGCAGGAACTACAGCAATATTCACAGATGGCCAAATTATGGTAAGTAGCACAAATTCTACTTATATAGGTACCTTTTGGTCAAGCAACAGTACCCTATAGGGAAACAAAGAAATAAATTACTACAACACAAATATTTAAAGATCATATCATAAAGTGAACGGATCAATTTATAATTACAGACTTAAAAGTTTGCGTTAGAGCTTACATTCTAGAACAGACATTTGGAAAAAATGGTTATGTGTAGGTCTTCAGAAGCAAACTGCCGTTTGGATAAGGACACTCTCTATGGCATCATGCATTGAGTATAGAGCATCAGCATTGCACCGAATTACAGTTTAACCAAAACAAATTAGAATTAATGTTGTGGTGGCTTTCTGTTTTGCTTCCATGGCTTGCATTATCCCTGTTCAATTCCAGGCAGCATCATTCCTTCTAAAACAGCTTATGGCACACCCTGGCTGAGGAAATCTTAACAGGAAGCTGCCGTTATTTGGACAAAGCTAAACATATTTATAAGGAAATAAGTATATTTCCTGTTCAAACCGGTAGCACAAAGGTATTATGTGACAAACTATCAACAGGTCTAAAGAAAGCCTAGCTTCTCTTGACTGGATTTTAAACACGTTTTAGAAGGCATCTCAACAAAAATACATGTTAGTGGACATTGTCTCTTTAACTGTTCAGTCGTCGTGTCGTCGTCGTCCCCCCCCAGTCTAGGAAAAATACAGCGGGGTTTTTCTTTAAAAACAAAGACAACCGATATTAAAGGAGCACATTAATAAGCATCATTTAGGATTAGGATCCAAAGTATCAGGCATCAATATTTTCCAGCAGCATGGATCTTTTGTCGCCAAAGTCCCAAGGATGTCACTTATCACTAGCAGACACCGGAAAGCTACAGAGAAAAAGCAAATCAGACTGAAGTGTTACTGCCTTCTGCATGATTTACCCTTCTCCCTACACCCCGAGCCTGCCCTGCCCACAGCCCACCATCTGCTTGCTTATGCAGTTTTCCTTCATGCACTCTGCCCTTTAGGTAGGTAGAGAACCCTCTTTATCTGGGAGAGACTCAGCGACATGGATAATCAAACCTTTCTTCCTGAGGAGAGGCTACTGATCAGCAAACAGCAGCTCCTTCTCAGACAAGATGGAAAAATACACATCAAGAGCTATACACAAAGCAGGCTGTAAGTCTGGAGGGGGTAGCCTACCACACAGCCATCCAAGGCTCAGTTCATGGCCTTGATGAACTGTGGCATGCTGGTATTTTCATTTAAAGCACTGTTATGTTTCTAACTCTCATCATTGGAAAGCACACCTAGAAATACAAACTGAATGTATTCAGTAAATGTATGCCTTCCCTAGTCTGTAGATGATCAGACTCTTCTGCGATTTGGCCAGCAGAATTACCTCCATTTGTTTTTTCCCCTATTACAAATTTCCATCACTGCCCCCACCCCAATATTAACAGATTGAAAGGAGAAGGCAAGAGATAAGGCCACTAAAAGTGTCCCTCAGCTGTGTTATTGTGGTTTTGTAGGGCAGCATTAGTTAAATTAGAAAACAGCTGGCAAGCAGAGGCTCCATAAAGCGGTACTTGATGGCTGCCCAGAGAACATGTCACCGATCTAATAAGGATCGAGGCCCAAACATGACACAGGACATTTCACAGAAATAAAAACCAAGTTTCTGAAACATCTAATTACGTCACAGTTTAAAGACAAATACTAATTCCTGATGGAAGGTCCAACGTTCCCGAAGAAGTAGTGTGATCCCCAGGGCTGGAAAAGAGGTCAGAACATGACAAAAGATGTAGACACTACACAGAATCTGGGTACCAACAGTTTTCTTCCTGCAGCTGACAGTGGCAGATCTTGGTTTAGAAAAGCCTACAAAGGTGTCCTTCTGTGCCACCAGTAAGTATAACCTTGCACTTGAGGGGAGTTTATAACACCTAACAAATCAAAAGGAAGAGAATAACGGCAAAAAGTGAATTCAGAACGAAATTACAGGTGGCACGATTCAAGGCTGTTCGCTTTCTGCAAACGAACTTTCTTCTAAAATGCAGTCGTAACTGATACTACAGGAACGGGACAGCTAGCTCAACCATCGCAGATGTCCTTCTCCACAGATAGCGTAATGTTTCTTTGCTGCTGACTTCCCCCTTGAGGTTATCAAGGCCATTATTAAAGGAAGACTAGAGGTTGGTTTAGCATCTATAATCATTAATTTTATTTTTAAACTACTTTATGATGATTTATTCTTATTTTTCAATCCAGAAATTATTCTTAAACCTCTGAAAAGAGTTATGTGTGAGTTTTGGGTTTTGTGGGGCGCTTTTTTTGTTTGTGTTCGGTTGGTTGGTTGGGTTTTTTTAAACAAAGTAAAGGCCCAGCAATTAATGATGGAATCACTTGTTCCATTTAAAGAACAAAACGCAGCTCCCTCCCTCCCTCCTTCAGGTCAGTTGCCAGGTGCTCGCGTACTGCAGAACCTCTCTAAACTTTGAGTTTCAGCTCAGCAATCATGAGCCAAATCATATATAAGTATTGATGTTTGCCACTCTACAGTTAAATTACATCAAGCATCAATGCAATCAACTCATTAGCTGTTTTTTATTGAGCACCAACATTCATTACTTACTTTTCAATTCTTTGATTAAGCAACATATTGCCTGTATTCCCAGTCTACATCTAC
This sequence comes from Platalea leucorodia, assembly GCF_965183815.1. Taxonomy (NCBI): domain Eukaryota; kingdom Metazoa; phylum Chordata; class Aves; order Pelecaniformes; family Threskiornithidae; genus Platalea; species Platalea leucorodia. Next base: position 56,599,314 of record NC_138830.1, on the reverse strand, counting down.
CAGCTGATTAGCTCAATAATACTGATAATCTTCTCAAGTCAAAAGAGCTGGGAAGGGAAGTAACTGAAATCCCTATGAGCAGACTCAATTTACTCCTTTTGTGTATAACATCAATACGCTAAACTACTAGCAATACAATCCAGCAAATGAAACTTCAGATGTGCTAAGTTAGAGAGTAATCTTAACAAAAAGTCACAGCAGGTCATTAAAACGCCCCTTAATTGTCTCTAGATCATACTCCGTTATCCTTCAACAACCTTCCTGGCATGCTGAGATTTTAAATCTCTTCTGACTGATGTAAGAACCAAGAACAGAATTGAAGTGTGATTGTCACATACGGAGTCTGAATGCCAAAGGTCAAAACAGCTTACTGGTATGCTGGCCCACTGCTCCAAATTTTATATCTTTTCTGTCCCTCGGTTATTGCCTGACATGATTTAACAACTGTAATTCCTTATTTAACGATGTCAAAGGTTTTTAGGAAATTGACTGTATTTCACCAACGATATATTTCTTCTTGATTACAGAGTGGTTAAGATGATTTTAAACCAAGACAGCAAAATAAAGCAGTAATAAAATCAATAAAAGGTGCTTAAAACATTCCTTCTATTAGGTAATGGCATTTAAAATATCCGTAGCTTGTAATGGCACTTAGGATATGCCCAAAAATCAATGAGCTAAATTACTTATTGAACTAGTTAATTTGAGCATTGAGTTTTATATGTATATTGATAAAACAAGCTACAAGAATACCAGCTATATTTGAATTCCACGGTCAGATGTCTCCCTCTGCTGGAAAAAAACTCTAAAATCTCGACCAGAAATTTTTTTTAAAAGCAACACTAAAGACTGTAACGTCTGAAAGTCTCCACAAGAGGTCTCTGATTCTCGTAGAGTTTGTAAATGAATGCTGCTTTTGCTGAAATCTGCCAAGTGTTAAAAGATGCTAAACAGCAACACAAAACTTTAGGTTTCACCCAGAATACCGCCATTTGGTCAGACCTGAGAAATACGCAAAAAACACATAACGTGGGAAAAGTGCAGAAAATAAGGGATATCATAATGCTTTAAAAACAGCGAGACTATCCTCAAGAATTTTGCTAATACTTTTCATGTTAATAATTGCTCCATAGTAGGTTCGGGAATAACAGCCTCAGGTTCTGTTTTCTTCCTAGAAGTAAAGTACAAAAGACAAAGCTCTGCGTCTACACAGAGGTGCAAAAACCCTCCTACAAAGACTAGCCTAAGCACTCAGCGTAGCTCAGAGCCTGCTTCGCCTTTACATCGAGGAATGCTGTACTTCCGAGAGGAAAAACGTTTACAAAGAGAGAGGCTGAAAGTTTGCCAGCAAAATGAAACAAATTACCCTAACGTAATCCCCTCAGAAGAAAGCAAACACCGACATGGTAAATATTTCCACTTATTAACGTAAGCTTTTGTCACTGCTGCACTAGGAGCCCTGAGGTGACCTGAAGCTCGGGAAGGAGAGGCAGGGCGATGGAGTTTTTCCAGCCCAGGCGGGGAGCGGAGGCAGAGCGCGCGGCTCGGGGCGGGACGGCGCCCCGCACGTGCCAGCGGCGCGCTCGCTCTCCGCCGCCGTGAGGAGACGGCACCCCTGCATTTTAAACCTGCAGTCCAGTGGCAACGGGCACATTATGGCACCGTTCTGAGGCCGCTCTCTCCTTTTTTTGAAAGGTCGTGGTGATTAGGGGACGCCCCCGACAACTGGGAAAAGGCAAACGCCACGCTCGGAGTCCACCGGAGCAGCAGAGGGAGCCGGGGAAGGCGGCCGGCCCCCGAGACCGCCGTCCCTGCGAGGGTCATGGGGCAAACGCTCCTGCAGGCCGTTCAGTCGGCAGGCGGACGAGGGACCCGCTGGCTGGGGCCGGAGGCGGCTCGGCGGGGCTGCCCGCCTCCCTCCGACCCTGCCTCCTCAGACCCCCGCTGACAGGAGCCAGCCCCGCAGCCGCCCCCCCTCAGGCGGGGCGCGCCGCGGCGCAGCTGCGGGGAAGGGAGACGGCACCCCCGCGAACCCCCCGAGCGAGGGCCGCCCGCCGGCCCGGCCCGCCCCTCACCTCTGGGCGGAGCGACGCGACTTCCCCAAGATGGTGCCGCGCCGCCGACGGCGGAGCGGCCCCTTCCCAAGATGGCGGCGGCGCGGCCGTCTCCCGCGACCTCTCCAAGATGGTGTCCGCCCTCCGCCGACCTCTTAAAGATGGCGGCGGCGGCCCCGCCCCGAAGCGGGGCAGGCTGGGAGCGGGGCCGCGCGGCGGGGAGCGGGCCTGGTGCGGGCGGCGCGGGCTGGCTGCGGAGCGGCGCGGAGCGGAGGCGGGCGGGCGCCATGCCGGAGCTGGCGGTGGACCGGGTGGTGGTGCACCCGCTGGTGCTGCTCAGCGTCGTCGATCACTTCAACAGGTGGGGCCGTGAGGGGCGCGGCGCCGCGGCGCTGAGTCACGGCCCCGGGCCGCGCCGGGCCGCGAGGGGAGCCGGGGCCGCGAGGGGAGCGGCGCCGCCAGGGGAGCGGCGCGCGGCGGGGCGGGCGGATCGGGGCGGGAGGGACCCCGCGCCGCGAGGGGAGCGGCGCGCCCGGGCCCGGGCCGGTCGCTCGGTGCCGGGGGCCGCGATCCCCGGCTGGCGGCGGGAGCGCGGCCTGCGGGAGCCGCCGGAGCCCCCGGCCCGGCCCGGCCCCGCCGCCGCTGGTGTTTCCCTCTCCGGCAGGAGAAGTGGGAGCGCTCGGGCGGCGGGGGGCTGTCAGCGCCCTGCCGAGGGCTCGGGGGCAACGTCCCGCTGCTGAAAACGGGAGCGGGGGAGGAAGCGGGTTCGTTGCCACCGCTGCAGCGGGCTGAGCCCCGTCCCTCCGAACCCCGCGTGTCATCTGCGGCCGGTGTAACTTCATCGCGCCGGCTGACGAGCAGGTCTAACGTTAAAACAAAAAGGAGAAGAAAATCTCGCAAGGCAAACGGGCTTGCTGTTGTGAAAGCAAATTGCGGATGACACCGAGCAGTTGAAGAGCTTACTCACTTTTTTATAGCCCATTGTCCTGCGGAGAGGCTGCAGCCGTGCTTGTTTTGGGTCACCTTCCCCTCCTTAGCTGCATCGGACCACGCAGCCCTTTCTGCATCACTGGCTTACAAGGTTTGGTTCCGAGAGCACCAAAACGCCTTTTTCTAGACCTAAATTAACAATCAGTAATAAAACAATCGCAACGCCTTTCCTTCTGTTCCAACGCACGTGCTGTTCAACTTGCAGAAACCAGACGTGACAACTTGTCCGCAGTTACCTTCTTTCCGGGATCAGGTTTTTTGTCGTAGGAACTGACAGCCTTTTCCATTTAGAATAGGAAAAGTTGGAAATCAGAAACGAGTCGTCGGTGTGCTGCTGGGCTCGTGGCAGAAAAAAATACTAGATGTGTCCAACAGTTTTGCAGGTGAGTTCTGCTGTCCGACCCTTGTTCAACCCTACTGAATTATTTAATAGATGAATTGCATTTGGGTTTTTTTAAGCCACCCTGCCAGACCACAGATTTTTCTCTCCATGTACAAATCAGCCTATATCAGACAAAAAGTGCTAAGTGCTGTCAAAAATACACCTATTGCAGCCAGTCTTGTGCTGCATTTGCCCTGTAACCTTGTGCAACGTGGAATGTTTCGGGAGCGGACGTAAACCTCTTTTAAAATGCTGGTGAATATTTTGCTGCATTGGACTCGCTGACCTCTGCTGAGCGATCAGTGTCTCAACGTGTCATACAGAAATCACAGCTCTCGGTGCTGATGTAGCTGTTACCTACTTGTGTAAAGGTTTAATGTGTATTTTACCTTGACTTTTCCTCAGATTTTGTCCAATTAGATATGAGTTCTTTCCTTAACTGTGTTGTGAATAGTGTTGAAATAGTTTCCTCTTAAATACTTACATGTGATGGTAAAAGTGCTTCTTGAATGCACGGCTTTTGCTGACCCATTTGTGTTAGTTAGATCATTTCCTTCCCAGTGGGGCTACTCTGTGACAAAGCAAAATTATCTCAGTTTATATATGGAGTTTCACAGTTTATGTGGAGTTCTTCTCCCAAGTGTGGACTTTCTTTTTTTTTCCCCAATTTTTGGAGGCACTTTTTCCATTTGAGTTGAAAAGGGGTTTTTTTTGTTGTTTTGACAGCCTTTCAACTATGAAGGTTTTACTATACCTATAAATTAAAAGACTGAGACCAGTCTTTGTTCTCAGAACTGAGACGTGCTAGCTGATAAAATTACTAGTTGTTTACTCAAGGGTAAATAGTCCTTACTTAAAGTGCCTCGTTTTGTTCTAGTAGTCTATAAAAGTGCTGATGATGTGTTCTACCCTGAAAACTAATATTTCTCTAAGTAGACTGCTGTTGATCAACAAGCTATGAAGTCTGCTGGGATACTCAGTTTATCATATCAAATGTCTGTGCGCACGACTGAGTCGCTTTTGGGGGAGGAGGATTTCTCTCTGATGCTTGATGTTGTCCACTGAGGATAACCCTCAGAAAGCTTTGCATTTCATTCCTCAGTTCGAAACTGTTCGTAATTATGAGACAGCCGCTGCCTGAGAGAACTGACCAGCCCCGCAGGTTAGCTTGTGCAGCATAGTGCTGCAGAGCAGTTGAAACCGATTAAACGCTCCTTTAGCAGCCAGAGGTATCCTAAAACACAGCGTTTCTGTAAACATTTTCAGTCTGGAAGTTGGATTCTTAAATAATGGGATTTGGTTTTATTCCCAGTACCTTTTGATGAGGATGACAAGGATGATACCGTGTGGTTTCTAGACCATGACTATCTGGAGAACATGTATGGAATGTTTAAGAAGGTCAACGGTAAGTTGAGGTCTTGCAGCCAGGGTTACTCTCCTGGCGACTTTCCAGACTCTGTATGGGAAAGTGGATTCATAGTAAGGTAGAAAATTAATTGCTTACTTAAGAAGCCGCTCCATGCTAATTCCTTGTGTGGCTTCACTTTCGGTTTCCGTGGGTTAATCTGTGCAAGTAGTTTGTGTTCTTAACACCTTAATTTATACCTTGTTAATTTTCCCAAGTCTCCTGACAGCTTTGTATCTTCAGAATAATTCAGATTTCAGAAATGCCATTATTTCTGAAGAATTTCAAAGCTTTATAACCTGTTTTATACAGATGTGCCCTGAAAATAGTTTTTTATGAATGTGAAAGTTACAAACTTTTAAGTAATTACTCTAATTGCTCTTCACCGCTGTTTTAAAAAGTGTCTTCACTGCTCAGTGTGAGACTTTAGAGCTGAATGTTCAGTCATTACCTAAATGCCCATGAATTTTCTTAGCGCTGGGAACAATCGTCACTCTCATGATACAGTTTGCATTGCTAGAATTTTTCCTTTCTTAGATGTCAGAGTTTCAAGCTGTCACATCCTGTTATCTGCAAAATTAATAAATGATACGAAATAGTCCGGTTTAGTTAAGAACCTAGGAGTAAAGTTCTATATGTGATCAGTAAGCTACAATAAGTAGGTATGATTCGTAAGCTGCCTTTGTCACTAGCCATGTCATTGTCTTGCCTACTGTGATTCATTTCCCCCTGCTTTACACTCGTCTTCTATACGCATCAGATCTTCACCCTTGATTTGCTAATTCAGTCTCTGCCTAAATCTTTCTGCTGTTGTCTTACCACGCGATTCTGATTTAAAATCCTTTCTGGTTTTGCTCAGCTAGAGAAAGAATAGTTGGTTGGTACCACACGGGCCCTAAACTGCACAAGAACGACATCGCCATCAATGAACTGATGAAAAGATACTGTCCTAACTCCGTAAGTGCGGCGCTTCCCCCTGCCCCTTCCTAAATGGGAGATCTGGGAACCCTCGGCCCCCACCTTTGTTACGGGTGATAGAGCACGTTAAAGACCTGGTAGCTGGAAAATGATTGAGGAACTCAGATCAGAGTCTTTTGAAACAGCTATAGATGTCTTTTCTCAATGCCTGAAGTTAACACCTCTGAGCAGCCAGCGTACCAGTGCTGTGGAGATAGACTTAGGTATTTTTTTTCTAGTCCTTGAATAAAACCTGGTTTTCTGAAATGTTTGCTTTTTTCTTAAGGTGTTGGTGATTATTGATGTGAAGCCAAAGGACCTGGGGCTGCCCACAGAAGCTTATATTTCGGTTGAAGAAGTTCACGATGTGAGTATTCAACATGTCTCTCTGCCTTTTCCTATGAAAAGGGTTTCCATTAAAAGGTGGCTGTTAGGATTGCCTTATTTTCTGAAGGATGCACGTCCCATGGCACATAGTTGCCTTTACAGATGGGATGCTGCACTCGCTAGTGAGGGCCTGTGACTTGCAGCCAAAATCTGCTGAAACCAGAGGTTAAATGAAGAAAGTCATAGATTGGAGCACTTTGAAGATGTCGCTTTTACCTGTCAGCCTGTTTGCAGAGGTGTTCTGAGTAATCGCGTGCTTATTCACTTGTGCAGCTGCCAGTGCTGAGTAGGCAGGTCAGGCACGAGCAGCACTCACTAGTCGCTTGCAGCACCGTGCAGACAAACAACATCCAGCAGTAAGCCCGCTTTAGCTTTTCCTTTGCAATTGGTTGATTTCAACTACGTTCTGGATGTATATTAAAAAGTTTGATCCTTTTGCCTTTCTGAGACCCTCACTAAGGAGAAAAACTGCTCCCAGTATTGTAGATCTTCTATCTGCAGGATTTGTTCTTACTTTTGTGAATTCATAACAGTCCCGGTGGTGCTTTCTGTTTACAGCTGTATGTGGTTTTGAAAACACATGGGTAAAACTCATTCTCAGGAACTCAGCCTGGGAATCTTTTAAATGTCTTCCTTAATATCCAGTGCATAAATTATAATTTTAATGAGATTGCTCTGTATTAGTATTTTTTTTCTGAACTTACAAACGTCTCCCCTTAGCTGTGCACCGAGTCCCCGGCTACTCTCTCTTGCTGTACTTTGCCCCATTGCCTCTTCCCGATCCTGTCGTGCAAACAGGCGTCAGTTAATCTTACGCTGTGACGCCATGCGAGTTGCCCCACTGTTCGCCCGCGAGACGCCTGCGCTGGCTAGCTGGCGTGCGCCCGCGTGCCTGCAGCCGGCTCCCTGCTCAGTCTGACCATGTCTCCTCTGTCCTTGCACCTCGAAGGACGGCACCCCGACCTCCAAGACCTTTGAGCATGTGACTAGCGAGATCGGCGCAGAGGAGGCAGAGGAAGTTGGTGTCGAACACTTGCTACGGTAAGCATCTTTAAAATGAAAGCGTTGTTAGGAGGCTAGCGTAGCGGTGAACGCGATCCATCTGGCATCTCCCGGTGCCAGCTTCCTGGGGGAAGCGCGGATCTTGTTAAACACGCTGCTTAAATTCTAAGAGCGTATTCATTTAGCAGCCTTGCTTGGCATATTCACTCAGCGCTAGTGAAAAGCGCGGCTGCCCGCTGATGAGATGATGAAAACTACATATTCGTTCTATCAAAGCTGCAGAATATTGCATCGCTCGCAACTGTCTCCAGCCGCTGCGCACCTCACGGAGCAGGACTGAAGGGGAGCGTTGCTGGTGGGCCGGTAACTCTCCAGTCAACAAGAGAGAGCGGTCGCCCTATACAAACCACGTCACCTTTTCACCAGTCAGAAATCCTGTTTATTTCCCTTTATCCCTCTAACTGGTGTTACAAATATTATTCCAAAGAGAACATACGCGCACCACAGGATACAATGATGTAGTTTAGATACACTTTGTAATGTACATCAGTTTGTTCTCGTTCTTGGACTCGAGGCATTCGTTTCAGCTGGGCTTCAAACTGCTCCTCTGTTTAAGCTGGAGAGAGCTCTTAAGCGAGTGTGCCCACCTGTTAAGGAGAACGCAAGGTAACGGTCCGGTGCTGATTCTTTCTCTTGCGGGTGTTTCAGAGATATCAAGGATACCACGGTGGGCACCCTGTCCCAGCGGATCACAAACCAGGTCCATGGCTTGAAGGGACTGAACTCCAAGCTTCTGGACATCAGGAGCTACCTAGAGAAAGTAGCCATGGGCAAACTCCCCATCAATCACCAGATCATCTACCACCTTCAGGACGTCTTCAACCTGCTCCCAGACGTCAACCTGCAGGAGTTTGTCAAGGCCTTTTATCTGAAGACCAACGACCAGATGGTGGTAGTTTATCTGGCTTCTCTGATCCGCTCCGTGGTTGCCCTGCACAACCTCATTAACAACAAGATTGCCAACAGGGATGCAGAGAAGAAAGAAGGACAGGAAAAAGAAGAAAGTAAAAAGGAGAGAAAAGATGAGAAGGAGAAAGACAAGGAGAAGAGTGATGTCAAGAAAGAGGAGAAAAAGGAGAAAAAGTAAAATGTGTAGTTTTTTTATTTGTAAATTAAAAATCTTGTAAACTAAATCACGTTGAGGCTGGGTTCTTTTCTCCTGTTGAAATGGTCGGTGCTCTGCTTTCCCCCGCTTTGGCACCGGCTTTTTGTGTTCGTCGTAGCGTGGCTGGGCAGCTCTCACGCCGGCAGCTCTCGCAGCACGCAGACGGGTCCTGCAGGGCAGGCCTGGCGCTCTGGGCCTCGGCACCAGGCAGGGAAGGGGTAAAAGCCGGGGGGAATTTTTTTTATTTAATCTTTTCTAGTGCAGCACTCTTCCTTCCCCCAGTGCTCCTTCAAGGACTTTTAGGCCAACAGCTGAGGAGTTCTGCCACGTGCTGTGTTAGACTCCACGCTGTCTGCTTGTCTTACCAGTCACCGAGTTTGCGCTGCTGTGTGAGACCTGATTTATTAGCGTCAACTCATTTTTGCGCTGAGGAGGAGGTGCCGAGTCCTGGAAGCACCACGGAGTAAACAGCAGAGGCTGTTGCTGCTGCTGCCTCTTTTCTTCCAGCTGTACTTTCTGCTGGGCTAGTATTTTTTTTCTCTATCCTTTCTAGCTGGGCAGGACGAGATCAGGGCTGGCTGTTTTGTTAGCTGACACTTTAAAAAAAAAAAGTAAAAAAAACCTCCTGGCTGATGTGATGCTCTGCAGGCGTGGAAGCCCAGAGGGGCAAGAAGATGGGGTGAGGAGGGAGGGCTGGGCACGGTGCTGCCACGGCGTGAAGATCTTCCCTTCCTCCTGTAGGACACCAGCGCATTACGACATCAGGCTTGCAGCGTGCGTACGTATTTGCATTTTTCAGGACTAATCGGTTACAATTAGCCAATTTCATGCAACACAGGCATCTGTATATTTAATCTGCTTCCTGTTTGCACAGTCCTTGGGCACCCCGTGGCCCGGCGGTGTAGCGCAGGTGGCGCGTCACCGCTGTTGCAGCTTCCACCGCTCCGCGCCAGGGAAGGAACCGGCTTCGCTGCCCGGGCCGCCCTGCCAGCCCACGGCTGCTCGCGCCTCAGGCTCCGCGGTTAAAACGGCTGCGGTGGCACCGAAAGGGGCCGGCCTCAGCAGAGCGCCGTGCTGGCGCGACACTGGGGAAGTGCCAGGGAGCCGCCCTTGCGCAGCATCTCCGGGGCAGCCACGCCTGTAACCTGCCACCCTGTCCCACGTCACCGTCCCACGCCAGGACGCCAGGAGCGCAGGCCGCTGCTCCCTGCCCGCCTGGGCCGAAGGGGCAGGGTGGACTCGTGCTGCAGCGCCGCAGTAGCCACTGAAGCTGAATCGAAAAGCAGGTGTAGGAGAGAGGGCAGAGGGGGCTGTGCCTCTCCCCGCCACGAGACGCCACCAATTCCCTGCCACCTCCCGGGCCAGGGCGTGACTCGCGCCCGGGGCTCCGGGTAGACGCGAGCGCTGTATCAGCACGCCGGTGCCAGGAGGCTGCAAAGTGCCAGCAGCCCGCCCGCAGCGATCGAAGTGTTGCTTCTGCGACGGGGCTGGCACCGGCTGTGCCACACTGGGCACAAGTACAGGCTAATAAAAAAAACCCACCCCAAACCCACACAAAGAACCAACCAGCCAAGGCAGCCGCTGAAAAGCAAAGTCACGGCACAATTCCTGGCTGCAGACTGGCCGCTGGGGATCTGAATAGCGGGTTTGTTCAGTTCTGCTTGTGTTGGAGCTTTTACTAAACACCGCCAGCCTATGGCCATTGGCCTCCTTCACCTGATGGTGTTCCGCCAGTGCTGCTCTGGCTGTCGCACGGCGGCACGCGGAGCTCCGGCTCCTGCAGACGTTTTTAGCCGAGTGTGATTATAGGTTGGGCGAAGGCAGGCAGGAGCGCTGCGCCCAGCCTGACCCTCCTGCCCATGTATTATATGTAATAACACGTATTACTCGTGACTCGGGGCGCCTATCGCAGCCCTTCAGCCCCCGCCGAGCCTGCACCGGGCTGTCCCCTGTGTGCCACACCGAACCGGGACACGCACCTCGGCAGCTGCTTATTGTTTATTGCACAAGAAGTCGGCATCGCTGAGGCAGGATGGTGCAGTACAAAACTACCCGGTTACCAGTCAAAAGCTATTGCAGTGTCTCGTATCCACGGCCTTCCTTTCGGTACAGCTATGTACACCGGCGGTGGCGCGGGTCCCTCGCCCCGGGGCGCGCTGGGAGGGGCGGCAGCGGGGGTGGCACCCAGGCGAGGGGCAGAGGCCTGATCCTGCCCTCAACGCAGCTCCGGGAGCTCCTGCCACCAGCCCCGCCGGCGACAGAGGAAACACAGGGAGTTTGGGCCGAACCCACAAACCAAGCAGAGGCCAGATGTGCCCCAAACGCGACCGGAGCCCCCGAGGCTGCTGCAGAGGACCAGCTCCGAGCCACACACCCCTTAACCATGACATACAACAGCGCAGGGGCCACGCACACGCCACGGACACGGTCAGCCAGGCCCTGCACCCGGGCAGCTGCGGGTCCGGCAGGGGAAGGGGCCCTCCCAGCCCTCGTGCAGTGCCTCGGCCCCCGCTGCATCCCCCTTACCTTTGCTGGGTGCAGGATAGGGCCCAAAAGTGACCTGAGAGTTGGTTCAAGAGCCATTTCCCCTCCTTGCCTGCATTTATTAAAATGCCACGAGAAGGCAGAAAACACTAGGGGGGGGAAAAATAGCCTGTGCCAAAACTGGATCTCATTTAACTGTGTCTGCGAGGGGGGACCGGGGAGCCTCAGTGCACCGTGCGCTGCCTGCCAAGGCCCAGGGCTTCCCCCCGTCCCCCAGCGCCAGCCCGCGCCCCTCGAGCCGAGCGGAGCCAGGCTTGTGCGGCCACCTCCCCGTCACACCTCGAATTCGTTTGGGCAGGGAATCGTGAACCTGTTTCCCCCGGGGCTGCGTTAGCGCAGATCTCGCACAGGAACAAGAGCAACAGTATCCGCAGCTGCCTGTGCACCGTCCCGCGGCGTGGGCTCGGCGCTGGGCTCCGCGGGCACCGGCAGGCAGCACCTCGCGGCCGGCAGCGCTCCAGAGCCCTTCCCGCTCTGGGAAAGCACCAAAGCTCCGTCACTCCTGTCCAAATCCTTCCGTCTCCTCAATCGCATAAAGCAGCTTCTCCTTCAGCTGTTCGTAGCTCTTGTAGGGAGGGAGATCCAGACGGTTGAAGCTGCAGAGACAGCAGAGGCTGTGAATAGCGCCGCAATCCCCATTCTCCTCCCTCCTCCGGCCTCGGCCGCGCACAGCAGCTGCGGTAAGATGCACGGCCGGGAGCAGCAGCTACGTCCCGTGGGAACGCGGGTGGAGGGGACGGAGGGCGCCCGGGGCCCGCGCAGCCCCGCAGAGACTGCCAGCGGTTGTCCCTGTGTGCTCCTAACGGGGCCAAGGAGAAATGACTTACCATGTATGGCTCCGAGGCAGCCACGTCTCTTTGCCAACTTTATCGATGCAGAATTTCTGGGGCCCATTGCTGCCTGTTAATTATGAGCACAGCAAATCTCATTACATGACCAGGAGCAGAGAAAAACCCCCCCGACACACCGTTAGCCAGCAGATCGCACCGTCACGCGCCCTCATGATCCTAGAGACACATCGGGGCATAAATCCGTAGCAGCACTCACTGCCTGTTCCGACCCCTTTGCAGAGAGGATGTACAAAAAACAAGAGAGGAGAAAGCTGAAAAGCGTATTCACAGCACAGCGAGGTAACGGCGTGGCTTCTAAGCAGGACGCTTAAATAGCAAGTGCTAAAATGTGGTTATCTGTAGACCCACAGGACGGAGCGGGCCCATCCAAGAGTTTTAAAGGGCCTGGCTCAGGAAGTCTGAGTCACTGAGGTCGCTTTTTAACAGATTGCGAATGCTGGAGACGTTCCAGGGGGCTGGAAAAAAGCTAAAACGCCAGCAGGAATGAACGAGTGGGCTAAGTTAGCTGGTTAGCTTGACACTGATTCCAGGAAAGTCAGGGAAAGGCTGGTACAGGCCCCAAATAGTAGCAAATTAAAGGATGAGAGCAGAATAAGGCCACATTGGTTTTCCGGAAAAGGGGCTTCATCGCGCAAAAATCAAAACTAAATCAAAAATCAGATCTCTTTCAAAAGGAGATTATGAGCTGGACTGACAAAGTTAACTGTGGCAGCACGGTTCACGGCTAAGGAATTTGCCTGGGTACAGCACGCCACCGGATTAAATCGCCGTGCTCGGACGTCACGGCTGCTTCACTGCTTACGTGCTGTGGGCTGTCTTGAAGTCTGTGATGGAGGCACGGCCAGCCGGGTCCCAGCCGCCAGCCCCCCCCGCCTCCCCAGGACCCCCGCCCGAGCCGAGCGCCCAGAACACGCACCGATGAGCTCCGCGAACCCCCCGACGGGCAGGCGGCAGGTCCCCGTCACAAACTGCAACAGCCGGATCCTCTTCTCGTTGTCCATCTCTTTAACCACCTACGACAAGAACACGGCAGGAGAGTGGGATCCCTGCCACCCCAAGCCCGCAGCCCGGCTGGGCCTGGGGCACCGTCCTGCAGCACAGCTCCTGCCGTGGACACCCCGCGCCCTCCAGCCCTCGCCTCCAGTCCCGCATCCTCGGGGACGAGCGCACCCCAAGGGGCCTGCGGGGAGCAGCTCTGCCCGGCCTTGCCCTCTTTCAGAGCCATTTTTCACCCCCTTCTCTCCTGGCCAGCACGGAGCAGCACTGCCCGAACTGGCGCAGCTCTGTGACATGTCATCCCCTTCTGTCACCCTGCCCAAGAGCAGCAGCTATTGCTAGAAGCGTGCTGACCACTAAGTGCTGCCTGCTGTCCTCGGCGGCGGTGCCGGGGCCTCTGCCAGCCACAGCCAAATGCTTCTTGCTGAACACGTGCTCGCGGTTGTATTTTGTTCTTCCTGACAGCTTGCGAGGCTGCCCGCCCCAGGCCAGCCCTGCCTGCCCCAGGCCGCAGGCAGGGGACGATCCCAGGGCTGTGGAGAGGGTCGGAGGTGCTGCCAGTGCCGGGACTGACCTGCCAGAACCACTGGATCTGTTTGCTGTTCTTGGTGTAGTGCCGGTAGATGGTGTTCTTCTGCCAGTCGTTCATGTCGATCTCCTGCATGCCGCACAGCATCAGCTGGGAACAGGACAGTCAGCAGGGGCACAGAAACGGGGCCCTGCCCCCACGCTTTGGACCACGGACTCCTCCAGGGCCGGGCTTCACAAGGCACAGGCTCCAGCCCTGGGCCACAGAGGTGTCGGGGGGGAATTCCTCGCCTCCCTTGAGACGTTTTCTTGCTAACAGACCCAACGAGCCACCCCACAGACCCAGCCACCTGGGGCGGCGGTATCGCCATCACCAGAGCCGAGGGGCAGAGGGTGCGAGCTGAGCCTGCGCGCTCTGCCGTCACCACGTGCCATTCCCAGGGCAGCCTGCGGCGGGGTGGGAAGCACCAGTACCTCCGCGTCCCTGTCCCAGCACGGGCACCAGCTCACCTCCAGCTCCTTCTCGTCGAAGTACCGCAGCCACTCCAGTGGCACCACCTCGTTGAAGCCGTCCAAGAAAGCCTTGGTCTGCTCCTCCACGCCCCGCGTGAACCTCCAGTCCGTCAGCAGCCTGGGAAGGCAGACGGCGGTCGGCAGGCAGCCAGCGCCGCTGGCCCGGCACGGGGAACCCCCACCATCCCTCCTGCTGGCGGGGAGGCCCCGGGGAGCCCCAGGGGTGCGTGGGGAGGGGGAAAGGGGCTCCTGCAAATCACCACCTCAGTTCCCACTAGCGGGTTTCTCTCTCTGCCTCCAAACCCGTGAGCAGCAGACAGCCCTGAGCACAGATGAGCAGCCTTCGGGAGGCTGAGGGGTGCAAACCACGTCCCCTGGCCAGAGCCTACCACCAGCAGGAGGAGTGGCCCTGGCAGCCCCCAGCCAGCCCAGCAGCGGACAGGCAGGGTGAGCAGCCACGGGACAGGGAGAGAAGTCTCACCCTCTCTCCCCTCTCCTCTTTCCTGAAAGTACTGGCAACTGCCCAGCCAGCAGCAAGCCAGACCGCAGCGGAGCTCGGCCGACCGCGCCAGCCCATACTTGTCGCAGGCCACATAGCCCGGGGAAGCAGCCACGTCCCAAGCCCCATGTTCCCATCCCAGAATGCCCTGCAGGGGCAGGCGCCCGGCAAGGGCCTGGGACGGCCACTCACATGATGTACTCCTCCTTGTTCTCCTCCGTCACCCGGATGCTCTCGCCGCCCTCCTTCAGCTCGTGGGTGGTCACCTTGCCCAGGATCTCCATGTCCTGGATGAAGTACAGCTCCAGGCCGCACTCCTCCAGGCTGTTCTCCCTGCGGGAGGACACCGGGTTGTGGTTTCTGACGGAGGCACCCGGCAGCAGCGAGGGGCCGTGGGGAGGAGCGCTGCCTCCCCTGCAGCAGGACGGGCCCCGGGCCGGGAGGGAGCACGGGGCACTCACTTGGTCCAGACGATGGAGTTGTAAAACTCGGGGTCGATGGATTCCAGGTCCTTCAGCGTGGGCCGCTTGTTCAGCATCCGCTTGTAGAAGGGCAGCGTGAAGCCGGTATCGATGAACTTCCCATGATACAGAGCCTGCAACAGGGAGGTGACGCCTTGTGATGGGGGACCCCAGGACAGACCCACGGGGCAAGGCAGTGCTCCACCACCGGGGCAGCCGCAGGGCGAAAGGGAATCGCTCCTGGGGTCCCAGAGCTGCGGCGCTCGCTCCCGGCTGGCAAACGCGGCAGGGAGGAGCGGGCTCCCCCGACAGCGCTGCCCGGGGGCGGCTTGCCCGGTGCGGAGTGTGCTTGCAGCCCCTCTCCCCTCCCCACTGCAAATTCCACCCCGTCTCCTTCTCCCCTCACAGCTCTATTAAGAGCACTTGTTTAAACAGAGCTGTGCTGCGGCTTCCCTGAATCCCTGGCTTCCAGGAGCCCCAAGGCAAAGGCAGCCAAAAATAATGCAGACGCTTGTCTAGAACAGCCCAGCGGTGAGTAATAGTCTGGGGTTTTATTGGTATCCTGCAACGCGCAGGGCAGGGCAGGACAGAGCGGGGACCTGAGCAGCCGCCTCCCGCACACACCTCACCGGGCCACGGGCCAGGGACCCTTCCCCAAGCTCACAGAGCCCCTGCAGCCCCCCTGCCAGCCCAGGGCTGGGCAACCTGCAGCACGTTGGCCTTGGGGAATGCGAGACGAACGGGAGGAGCCGTTCTGGGGCTTGAACAGCTGGAAAATCTCACACTGCTTGAGCTAAAAATAGTCCCCGGAGCTGCAGACCCGACAGCACCTGGGGTGGCAGCCAAAGACCTGGAGCCATCCCCGCCACACAGCCCCTGGGAAACCAGGTCCCCTCCGGCCCCACGGCCATTCCCCAGATTTAAAATGCATCACCCCGCAGCCTTCCCCGCAGCACCCCTCGATGGCCCGTCTCCCACGCACCCGCACCTGAGCGAGACGGGGCTTAAGGAGGGCAACAGTGCCGAGCCGAGCACAGCCATGGCACGGGGAGCTGCCCCTCGCCCCGCTGACCACCCCCGTCCCCTGCAAGGCCCCTGCTCCGTTCGGGGGACACAAACAAAGTCTTGTCTCCCGTCACCTCCCCGAGCCCTCTCACCCCGTCACCCCGGGCTCTTACCATGGCGATGAAGCGGCCGATGAAGCGGAAGTAGGTGAGGTGGTCAGGGTTGATGGAGGAGGCAGGGTTGATCTGCAGGCAGTAGTTGTTCTTGCCAGCGTACTCGAAGAGGCAGTACATGGGGTTGAGCACCTCGTGGGACAGGAGGAAGAACCACTCCCTGGGGCGAGAGGAAGGGGGAGCGCGGTGACGAGCGGCCCGAGGAGCCGGGGTGCCCAGGGGCTGCGCCCTGGCGGAGGGGACAGCCACGCGCCTCCACAGCACACCCCGCACAAACCAGCTGCCCGTCTCCTCGGGGTGCCGGGGCAAGCGTCGGGCCCTGGTGCGACTTGGCGAGGGTGTCCTCCGCCCCAGGGGTGCTGCGCGTGCTTTGTGAAAGGCTTCTGGAGACACCAGCAAGAAACGCCCCGGTTTGCCGGAGGCCTTGCTCGGAGCACCGGGGATCCCGGCAGGCACCACGTGGCTCAGTCCCACCCAGGCTGTCGTACACGTACACACACACACACTGTTGTGCACACACACACCCCGAGCCTCCCCGCACAGGCTCCCCCCGGCAGCCCCACCCCGAGCCCAAAGCAGCGTGGGACGGGTGCCGTCCTGGCTTTGCTCCCCCGGCCGCGCAGGGAGACGGGAGTCCTCGGACGCAGAGGCAGCCCCAGCATCCCGTCCGTGGTTCTACCCTGTGGTAGAACAGCATGACGTAACCTACCATAGGGTAAAACCACTGGCAGGACACAGAGAGAGGCGGAGAGCAGGAGCCCCTGCACCAGAGCCGGGGGCAGCGGCACCACAAAGGAGGAGCGGGCAACAGCACAGCAGCACGAATGCCAGGGTGGCAGCAGGCAGGGGCAAGCGTTAGCCCAGCACCAAGGCAGACGCCCCGAGCGAGCCAGCAGGGGCTCATGGGGACACGGGACCCCCCCTCCAGCTGAGACACAGCCCGTGCTCTGTGCTAACACCATCCTCGGGGCAGGCAGTGGAGGCTGCAGCAACTGCGTCGCGCCACGTCTGCCCTGGCACGCCCCGACTGTCCGGGGAAACACCAGGGCCTGCTGGCTGCGAAGGTGGGCTGCGGGCAGAAGAGGCCGCTTGACCCATCGCCCCCATGCCCTGGGGGGCGGCAGGAGACCCCCAGCTGCGTCCCCCAGTCCTCTCTGTGCCAGGGACAGGCGAGCACGATGCTTTCAGGGTGTTCCACCATTCCTGAAACTCATGCTGTTTCCCATTTGAACACCCCTGGGCTCCTCCACCCAAGCAGGCGCTGCAAAAAGACTGGGGACCCCGAGTGCCACTGCCAGACAGGCTCCCGTGCCCGCGCTGCCCTTTAGGGACTCACGCCACAGGCAGGGCACAGCACCGTTCAGCAGCAGGCGTGTGGTCCGGCACGCCGGTGCTCACCTAGCGATGCCGCCGTAGTCCAGGCCCTCCTCTCCTCGCATGATGATGTACAGGCGGCGCCGCAGGTCGTACGGCTTCATGTTCATGATCTGGGGAGAAGCAAGGGGAAGCGTCACCACGGGCTGGTGCGAGGGCCGGCTCCACACCTCCCCAGGCTCTGCGGCCCCATCACCTCCTCACCTGCTGGAAGGAGTCCTCAAAGAGCGTCTGTCGGGAAACGCTGATCTTCACGTGGCTGGGCAACGCGTTTGACTACGAGCAAGGCAGAGACACGAGGCTTTGCGCAGGCTGGCACGGCGGCTCTCCTCGCCCACGCCTGCCCACAGGGTCAGGTTGTCCACGCACCCATCCAGCCCTGCGGCTCCGCACCCCCCGAGCTGCTGGGGCCCTCCGGCCGCTCTACTCACGTGGCAGAGGAAGCGGAACTGGTGGTACTTCCAGCGAAAGCTCCGGTCATACGCCCCTGGGGAGCCACCCTGCTTGCTCCTGCAAAAGCAGCACAGGCCTAGGTTCAGCAGCCCCGCCTGCCCTGGCACGAGGTGCCCGGCCCCAGCACCCTCATCGCCTGCCAGGCGGGAGGAAGATCTCGGGCGCAGCTCACCTCCGTCAGAGCCACATGTGAAGCCCTAAACCCACTGCTCAGTGTCTTCGCAACAAAACTGACCCACTTCCCCCCGCCGTGTCACAACCACGGGAAGGCACGAACTGCGAACAGGCAGCTCGAGTCCCAGCTCCCAGCGCGCAGCCCGGCTGCCGGGCAAGGGGCCCGGCCCAAAAGCGCTTACCCAGACTCGAATCCAGGGCGTGGGTCCTTGAAGGTGGTGGTGCGAGTGTTGTGGTCCACGAAGTAGCGCACGCCCTCGTTCGTGTACTTCATCTCCCAGCCGGGCGGCAGTGGCGGCTCCTGGATCATCCTGCCGACAAGGAAGGGGTCACCAGGCAGGCACCTCGGGCATCTCCCGCCCTGAACTGCGGCCCTCCAAATTGCTGCCCTTGGGGACCACCCTCAATTTGCAGCTCCATGCCAGGCAAAAGGAAGGATTCGTAGTATGGGATTAGCGAGCGCCTGCCTGCACCCCGAGACAGGAGCCCTGCCTGGGCTGCACTTGGCCACGGCCAGGACTGGCCACAGCTACAGCTTCATTCTCCATCTGCGGGAGAGGTGGCCTCAGCGGAGACCTGGGCCAGGTCCTCAGCCGGGGCAAGTCTCTGGAAAACTGCAACCCAGAGCTCTCAGAGCCCTGCAGGAAGGCAACAGGGCAAGAAGAAAGCACATCCTTCTGCTCAGAAAGCCCTGCAGTCTTCTCCATCACTTGCTCACCTCTACCCTCAGCTCCCACGAGCAGGAGAGCTGCCCCACGACGCCAAGGGTCGCAGTGTCCCACCCTCCCGGGCTCCAGCACTGCCTGCTCGCTGCCTGCTCGCTGCCTGCTGTTCTCAGTGCTTTTGGCCCCCCAGCGCTGCAGCCCGCCCGGTCCCCCGGCATGGCCAGCTCTCAGCGCTCGGTAGCCCATCACATGGACCTTCCGAAACCACAAGCATCTTCCCTGCTCGCCCCGCAGGCTGCCTACCCCTGCGTGCGAGGGTCTTCCCACTGGGTGGTCCGCGTGTTGTGGTTCACGTAATACACTCGCCCATTGTCCTGTCTCTTCTCTAAGAGAAAAGGGAGAGGGAGTGTCAGCTGCAGTGCCCTGGCCAGCGCCGACCCACAGTCCCGGGAACAGCCCTCCCCTTCCCGGCTCCCGAGAAGCTGGTCAGCTCCCCCCCGTCCCACCTCCCGGCCAGCACTGCCCCGGATCCTTTGGAAAAAGCAGGATAAAAACCCTACGTTTCTGCTACGTGCACAAGCTGCCGCACCTCCAGGGAAGGCCAGCTTTCTCCAGCGTCCCCAAGGCCAGCGTGCGGGGAGGTGCCGCAGCAGAGGCCAGCCCTGCCAACGCGCTGCCAGGCTGGCACAAGAGGCGTGCTCGGCCACGCGCCTCGCTGGGCAGGCGGCACACGCACCCTCCTCGGACACGCGGCGCTCCGCAGGCGCAGCATCCCTCCAGACGGATCTGCAGGTGCTTTCTCAAACGCGTCTGAACTCCCTGCGTGGCCCTGCTGCCGGTGCACGCCTCGTGCTCCCGGTGCGCACTGCACACGCATGCACACCCACACCTCCTTCTGTTGCGCACAGGCACAAACCAAGCACGCCACTCACACCAGCACCGCTGCTCGGCCCCGCTCTGTGCCCGCAGCCTCACGCCCTTGTTGCACAGGAGCCTCCCTGCACACGCGCCCCAGCCGCCCAGCACCCTGCGTGTGCCACACACTTCCCCAGGCACCCCCTTCCCGACGCTATTTGCACACTCAGAACAGCGAGTGCCTCCCAGCTGTGGCTGGGCACCAGGCGCCCTGGCCCGGTGGTGATCCCGCACCCGCTCCCCACCTCGCCAGCCCCCGGGCACCTGCACCCACCCCACGCACCCCCTCTTGTCCCGCCTGCCGACGCCGCTCTGCATCTCGCCAGCCACCCCGCCGCGCACGCCCACGCACGCTCGCTGCCTCCCCACCAACACGTGTGCCCCACACGCAACACACCTCCTCCCTCCACGTGCCTGCGTCACTCCCCGCACGCACGGCCCTGCTCCATGCCGGCAGGGACGCCCTGCACGCACGCTCCCCTGTCACCTCCCGGCCACCGCCGCCCCCCTCACTCCTGGACTGCTGGAAGCAGCCCCCAGGCCACGGCTCCGGCAGACCCCACGTACGATGACCAGGACTGCATCCATCCAGGGGACCCCATCCATGCCAGGAACCCCCACCCCAGGGTGCTCGGCCCCACGCAGAGCTGTGCCTCCCCCAGTCTGCCCAGCTGACGCTGGGGACGGGGCCCCTCTCCTCCCCGGCGAGGGCTCACCTCACTGATGCAGGAGGCGGGCCACCCAGCGTGGCAGCAAAGGCTCCAGCACCATCCCCATCGAGACCCTGCCCTTGGAGACCCTCTTAGCAGCCTGGGCCCCCTCTGCCCTGCTCCAAGCTCCCCGCAGTTTTAACCCCTCTCCTGCCCTCCCTGGCACAGCACAGCCCCTCTGCACCCAGGAGCATCCCAGCCTGCCCTCTCCAGCGATGCTCTTACCATGGAGGGGGGATCTCTCTGCCCTGGGGATGGCACAGGGACCTTTCAAAACACACGGGGCACCTGATGCTTGGGCCACAGGGAGGGGACCGCCAGCCCCGCTCCGGCCAGCTCCCAGCCCCACTGCAGACCAGGGCAGAGCATCCCGGGAGGCAGACAGGGCGGCAGGATGGATCCCTGCTCGGCAGAGGAGGGGTCTGGGGACAAGCGAGGAGTTGGATCCCCAACCTCTCCCCCTGTCCAAAAGAACAACCACAAGCACTTCTGCATTCAGTAGCAGAGAGAGACTGGGAACTCCTCCAGGAAAAGGGGAAAAAAGGAAAAAAAGCTGGATTTCAAATCAGAGATCGTGCTAATCACAGGCAGACTCAGCCCCACATGCAGCAGAGCATGGGGAACACTGGCTCCCCAGCCACCGCTCCCATTAACTCCAGGGACGGGAGCGAAGGAGCTGCTGACAGCACCGTCCTCCCCGCGGGGCAGGCAGGGTCCCGCTCCGGGTGATGGAGGAACGTCCCCGGCGGGCTGTCCGGCGAGCGCGGCGCGGGCAGGTGAGGCGGCTCAGTACTTACCCCAGCCGGGAGGAAGGGGACCGAGAGGGTCATTGTCGGACGGGGCGCCGGACGACTAGAGACAACAGAGAGGGCAAAAACACAAAATAAAAACCAGGACAGGGACGCCTGGGAAGAGCGGAGTGTGGAGGTGAGCTGTGCAGCCCCCGCTCCCACTCGCCTCCCCTTGGCCCGCAGCTCCCAGACAACTAAAAAAAAAAAAAAAAAAAACCAAAAAAAAACCCAACCTTGCACACTCAAGGGGGGTTAAAAAAAAAAAAAAAAAGAAGAAGAAAAAAAAGCACAAACTAAACAGAGGCTGGGGCAGCCAAGGGGGCAGCAGGGCAGGGGCCGTGCCGCACAGAGGGGAGCAGGACAGCGCGGCAGGGTCCAGATGTGCGCGGCTGCTCGGCTACCGCCGGCTGTCCCCACCAGATACACCTCCAGCCTCCTCCAAGAACCACACACAAGAGGGGAAAAAATATCGCAGGCCTTTCCAATGAAATCATTCCCACAAGCCCTGTCCACGCCCAGCGCTTCCTGGCGGGCCAGCGGCCCCCTCCTCCCTGGGCAGGGCGCGGGGTGCGGGATGCGCTCGCACTGAGGCCGCATTCATCCCATGCAGACGGGCGGCTCCGCGCCCCGCCGCCCCCCCAGCAGATTGGGGGCCACCGCACAAAGCACCTTTCTTCTTCCCTGGGGCGGGCAGAGCCGGCGGCCGTCACCCAGCCTGAACCGGGGGATGCCCCGGGATGGGGGGAGCAGGCTGGTGTGCCGCCCCGCCACCCCTGCCTGCCTGAGCCCCCCATCTCCAGCTCCGCTGGAGGTCCCTGGGGATGGAGGCGCAGCCCCAGCAGTCGGGGGTTCAGGGGAGAAGGAGGCCTGCGAGTGCTTTTAATGGTTAAATAAGAAGTGCATTGTTACCAAAAAGGCATTTTCATTGCACCTCCTGAAACCCAGCCGCTGGAGAGGGGCCGGCGTCCCAGCCCTCCGCGCTGGGCTGGGGATCGGAGTCAGCCGGGGCTCACGAATGCCAGCGCAGCCAGGCCCGTCCCTCCCGGCTGGGAACAGGAGGCAGCCCCAGGCCCAGGCATGGCTGCTATTTGGGGTGCCAGGGCCCCCCACTCTGAGACAGGTGCCAGTACTCAAGGTGCCCCATGGCAGCCCAGCACCCCGGAGATGTCCTGGGCCGTGTCAGGGACAGGGCTGGCACAGACCATGCCCCCCCGAGCTTCGTCTCTTGTACCCGACCCCATGTGCCAGGACTGGGTGCAGGAGGCACTGCCCCGGCAGCAGCCAGCCCGGCACGGCGTGCCTCAGACTTGGGGCAGTCTCTGCTCCCTCCCTGCCCAGACAGGCTGGCCAGCCACACAGCCGAGTCACGTCCAGAGGTATCGCCTCACCATGACCTAAAAATACCTAATTAAAACTAACAGGGCAGAGACACAAGAGCTCGGGGCAGAGCTCCGGGGAGCCAGCCCTCCTGCAGCTCTCCACAGCCCCTGGGAACAACCCGGCCCCTTGGGCCGGCAAGACCCCGCAGTGCAAGGGATGCTGCGTGCAGGCACAGCCCGGGGAGCCCTGCGGCACCGGGGAGCCCTGCGGCACCGGGGAGCCTGCTGGCAGAGTGGTCCCTGGCTGCACCCCAGCCCCCCGAGCTGCGGCTTCCCCCAGGGGCTGGGCGGAGAGGGCTCTGCATCGCCCAGCGCTGCTCATCACCTCCCCACCTTCCTCTTCCGGCAAGGAGGGCAGGTGGGTGCTGGAGACGGGAGGGCAAGGCAAAGCAGAAAGCCCCTGCAGGGAAGGAGGGAGAGCGGGAGCCATCACCGCTGGCAGCAGAGAGCTTGAAACAAAAAGTACAATCGTTTCATCAGGCTAAATTTGGAGCACGAGTCCCTCCCTCTGGGCTCCGCGGAGCCCGGGCAGGGCGAGTCGCGCAGCGCTGGAGCAGCTCCAAGGCTGGCGCTGGCAGAGACACGAGTGAGTGACAGGCCCAGAGCCCCGTTCGGCCTCGGTGGAAGCCCCCTCCCGCGCACCCCTCCGCAGCGGTCCTGCGAGCAGCGTGCCAAGGAGTGCAGGCAGGCGGAGGGCAGCAGAGCCACGATGGTCCAGCTCCTGCCGCGAGGCTCGGAAGGGCTGGCAAGCTGTCCGGGGAGAGACGGGCAGGGGGAGGAAAGGGGCAGAGCAGCTTCCCACAGCCCCGGGAGCAGCCCTGGTTGTGTCTCACGCAGAGTGGCACTGGAGGACGGACTCTGCACCCCCCTCCCAGAGAGCATCCGAGCTCCTCGCTGGAGCACAGAGCTTGCACCAGCTCTAGCAGCGCTGCTGGGACACGTCAGCCTCCTGGCTTTCTCTGAGAGGAGCTAAACATGGATGGGAGGTTGGTCACCCTGCTCTGCCCACCTTCACTCCACACCTGCCCACCAGACCTCTCCACCTTCTGGCAAGAGCCGTCTTTTACACCACGGCACAGCCTCTGCGAGGCACGTGGCTGGCTGACGGTGGAGAGCACTGGGACACCACTGCTCCGGGAGGCGGAAACACTCCAGCCTGGCTCTTTCCCAAGCACTGCTCACCCTGCAGCACAACGGCCGCCAGCACGGTCCTGGTTATCAGAGGGTGCCCGCCACTGCTGAAAGCCAGGTCCTGGCTCCAGCAGCAAAGGCAAGACCAGGACAAGAGTGCTCTCTGCCCAGGAGCTATTGCTCTGCGGGTCTGTTGAGAGATCATTCCCTGAGCAAGGAAATGCAGCTACTCAGCCCAAACCAGGAACGAGGGGAAGAAGCAGAGAAACCAGGAGGAAGCTCGTGGAGCCCAGCAGGGCTCGTTCCCTGCACTCTGGTCCCCTGGCTCTTGCAGCCCTCACTGTGCCAGCACTTGTACCCTGAGCCTGCAGCTCCTGCTGCTGACTCCTGCTGCCACCCAGGACCCAACTCGCTGCCCTCAGTCCAATGGAGACTTGGGGAGGGACGAGCTCAGCCCCAAGAGCCTCCCCTCCTGCTACAGACCAGGCTCCCACAGCTTCCTCAGCATATGCCCAGCTCCGACAGCATGCAGCAAGCCCTGCAAGCCTCGCAGGCAAGCAGCAAGGCTTGGCTGACAGGAGCCATGGGAGAAAGCATGTGCCTAGCCACGCTGGCACTGACTCCAGGGACAGGCTGCTGAGGACACCTCCCACCACTTCAGGGCCATGTTTTATAAAAAGAAAGTTACTCCCACGGGGTTCTCTGCCTGCAGCGAGCACATCCCCACGCTCAGGGTCTCCCAGGCCAGCCCAGATGAGACCAGTGGGAAAGCCAGGCAAGACCTCCCCCACCGCAGCCCCCGGCTCTCACCTGGTACAGGAATCTTTGGCTGAACTGCTGCATGGCTCCTTGGAGCTGGTTTCGCTGGGACTGCCACTGCTCATAGTTCCTGACATACTCGGCCGTGGGGCGCTGCCACGTGGTGGTCCGGGTGTTGTGGTCCACGTAGTAATACCTGCCTCGAGGATCCACGCGCTTCTCCCACCTGGAAACACCAGAGGAAGATGTCACCGTCTGCCCTCAGACAGCTCGGCGGGTCCTGCTGGCAGGACCTCCAGCTGCTGTGCGGCAGCTCAATACTAAGGCTGGTGTGAAGGCAGCAGAAAGAAACCCTGGAGAGGTCGGGAGGCACAGCAGAAGGCACACACCATGGTCCCACACCGAGGAACCTCCCCTCCCGTTGCCCTCACCCGAGGGCTGCCTCCAGGGTCTGGATGTGCAGCAGCAGCTTGAGAATATCCAACGTGCTGAAAGGGTGACCGAGAGGAGCACCGGTTGTGAGCTGCTTCCCCAGCTGCCCCGCTCCCCTCGTCCTCCCCATGCAGCGGCTCAGCAGAGGGTTTGCGGTCGAGTTCTGCCTCTCAGAAACGCAGGTGAGAAGAGCAGCTCATAGTCCTCCAAGGGAGACATGGCCGAGAGCTGCCGGGGCCAAGGGTCCAGCTGTGAAGGCCGTGATTTTTCATTTCACTCTGACGCTACAGGCTGACTTCAGGCACTTGCTCTCTGGCTCCTCTCACAAGACTGATACACCCTTTAACACGAGGGCTCCATTCTCAGCTCCAGCGTAACCACCAGTTTCACAGCTGAAGGGGCTCTTTTGGACAAAGTCCATCAGAAGGAAATACAAAAGACTAGCAAGACTCGAAGCACCTCCCTGCAAGGGCACACGAAGCCTCGGTGGGATGCCTAGACACTAGCAGAGTTCGCATCAGGATGTCGTAAGCATTCCTCCAAGACGGCTGACCTTCGACAGAGGCAAGGCGCTGGGCTGGAGACCTGCACAGGGGGGAAGGAGCACGCCCGGGGTACTCCAAAGCTACCTTGCCAGGTGACAGCCTCCCTCTTGTAACACTGGACATATTTCAAGCTGTTGTAGGATCAGAAAGCGGCTGCAGAGATCACAGCTTAACTGGAGGCAGTGTGTGCCCACAGGAACCTGGAGGCTCCCGTGGAGGAAAACAGGACGGGTTTGTATTTCACTTGCACGCATCATGCTGGCGGTTAAAGCACACTTCAGTCGTTCCAGCCTTCAACAAACTCAGTCTAGAGAACAACAACAGTTTGGCTGTACCGACTTCTCTGCTTTTAGGAGCTCGAAGAGGTGAGAATTCAACAAGCTTCTGGAAAGCAGGTGGGCCCCGGGGCTGTGTACAGCCTTTATCTCCTGAGGACTGTTTACTCCTGCAAATGAAAGCACGGCCCTCCTGGACATGAGTTTTGTGGAGTGCTCCCTGCAGGTCCCATGGAGCTGAGCAGCAGCATCTTATCAAGCACAAGCAGACCCCAACGTGGCTGAGAACATAAGAGGCCCCTCTGAGAGAGTCCAGGGTCCAGCTCCAGGTTTGGGGCACACGGAGCGGGCTTGTTTCCCCTCACCAGGAGCTCAGTCCTCATCTAGAAGCATCTGTTTTTCCAGGTGACATGAGGCCCACCCCCTCCCTTCTCCTGGTCCTTGGGAGGACTTTGCTGGCGCTCTGCTCACAAGAGGTTGCAGTGCTGCTCGAGAGTTCAGTGATTTCCATGGACTGTTTAAAAAAAATAATCCTCTAACGGAGGTCAAAATGCAACAGATGATTGGAAAACTTTTTCCTTTTTACACATGCTGGAAAGACCTTCCTGAGGATACAGGGTGTGCTTTCAGGCCAGTGAACCCTTGGCCATCTCACCCCATTTCTTTTTAGGAATGAGAGAAGTGGCTACCAATCCACTTCTCCCCTTTTGTGCAGACTCCCGTGCATCTGATACAAGTTAGTTCAGTACGTGAGATGCCAGCTGCCCCCAGAGCCCCTTACCCTGGAGGAAGGGGTCTCTCCCACGTGGTGGTCTTGTTGTTATGGTCTACATAGTAGACTCTACCATTAGGCAGCTCTCGCTGTTCCCACCTGCAAGAAAAAAAAAAAAAATTCATGAGAGAGTTGATACTTGCTAGCACAGAGACCGAAGCCTGGCTGAGGCGGAGCTACCAAAACCTCCGCGATGCCAGCCAGAGCGGCGTGCCTCCCGCTGCCGGGCTCGCCGGGCGCCTGCCGCGCCGCACGCCGCCCCGGGGCCGGCCGGGGCGAGCGGCCCCCCTCAGGAGAGGACGTGGAGGAAGCCCGAGGCAGATGAGACGGCGCCTGTCCTCTCCTCAAACACAGAGGTGAAGCGAAGGCGTTCAGCTGGAAGGAGCATCACGGATCCAGCAGCCTCAGCCCCTGCGCCTGGAGGGCAGCGAGAGCCGGAGCCTTGCTACGCGTAGGACCAAGAGACTTCGCAGGCACCTTCGTCTACTTTAAATCACGCCCGAACAGCCTCCCTAGGAAAACTGTTGGCATGTGGGTCCACAGACTTGGACCATAGCTGTGCAGCCAAGCCTCCCCCAGGGATCAGTGAGCTGTGCATAATTAATAATCACCTAATTACCAAGAATGTCCAGAGAGCTGCATCTGGTGGATTAGCAAGCCTACCTCCTCGCATTGCTTAGCTACAGCGCGCTAACCTTTATTTAAAATAAAGAATGACAGCAGGTCTACATGGCAGTTGCTTGGCTTGCTAGATCAAGATGATCAGAGACGTGCTGCAGCAGTCTGCTTTCTGAAAACAGGCATAATTTGGAGCATAAATTCCTAATTTCCTCCAGAAAGTAGGAGGGTCAGCATAAGATTTCACACAGGGTCAGTTTTATGTCCTGTGAGTTTTTGATGTAGTTTTTGTTTGGTTTCTCTTAATACATCTTTAAAGGGGAGCCTTTGAGTTTGGGCTGGGGCTGAATTTTTTCCTTGGCAGCCTCCTGCTCGCTGCTGACAGACACCGCTTGCAAACATGGCGTGGCCACAAGGCACTCGCTTCGGAGGTGGTCCCTAAGGGGAGCCGGTGCGACAGGGAGGCCTGGCTTTACACGGCTACACTGAAAACCATTCTTTGCCTTAATTCATTCATGAAAGTTTATGCCCTGGCAAAGGTAGAAGCTCCGAGGAGCACCGTGCTTTCCTGTCAGCTTTTATTCTCCAACAGAGAGAGGGGAGCCAGCAGCTGCTGACAGGTAAAGTGTTCTCCTGTCACACTTCTGCTCCCACAGGTCTCCCTCCCGATTCAATCTTCAGTCTCAATTAGTCACCACAAAAAGCCCTAGGAAATAAATATACCGGCTTCTGTTGTGACAGCAAGGGAACAAATCTGGGCTTGCAGAAAGCAAGAAGCCCTCAAGGAGGAGACGCACCGAGCGCCAATGCCCCATCGCCCGGGCTCACACCGCCCCTGCTCATCCTCAAACCTCCCCGGGGGACGATGAAGCCACCGAACGGTGACCTCGGCCACAACCACAGATGTGCTGCGACCACAGGTCGCGTGCATCACAGCCTCGAGACCGCTCTCGAAAGAGGTGGGAAGGCAGAAACGGGGAGAGCTTCGGCCACGTTTTGGAGCCCTGGCAGCGTGCCATCAGCTGGGGACCCCAGCGGTCCAGCAACCATGTGGGCAGCCTGAAAAACCTCTGCCCTGGGCAGAAGGCAATCTTGCACTCTGAGATAAGAGTCAGTTCCCCAAAAGCAGGAGGGGAATGTGAATGCCAGGCTCAGGATTTAGCAGAGAGATTGTCTAACTCAAATCAGAGCTGTTGGCTTCGCTCCTACGGGCTTCTGAAAAGCCCTGTCAACTCAATGCATATGCGCAGAGACCGGTGACACCTGCAGAAAAAAGCTACCAGTCCGCAGCACTGGATCTTTCTCATCCCTAGAACAGATCTAGGGACATCAGTGGTTATCTCTGATGGAAAGAGCCCAAGGCAGGACCTACCGTGCCTGTACACCTTTGACAGCGAGGGACAGCCAAGTGCAACGGCACCCACAGCAGCGACCACGTGAGAGCAGAGCCGGCACTGCCCGGTGCTGCTCTGGGATCAGGGAGGCTTCGCCTCTCCGCCCGGCGGTCAGCCCTTTTCCTGGGCAGCGCTGGGCATCGTCAGAGGGGAAACGCACGGAGTTTCCTGTTCACTAGTGATGAACTTGGTGCTTCATGAGCATAAAAGCACCAGGACAGCTAAAAGATTGAAGTCTCTTAAGGGAAAATCAGCATAGCTGGAATTTCTTGAAGACACAAGCATGTCCACCCCATGAGATGGACGGCAAAAGGTCCCTGAGCATCTTCAGGGCGAAGGCAGGGCTGTGGAAGTGCCGCTGGCTGGAGAGCTGCCCATTGCAGGCGCTTCCGATTGCCACCAGCAACCAGATACGGATCCGGCGCAGGGCTCAGGTGGAGGAACGCTATTCACAAACAAAACTCCAAGGTACAACTCCGCTCATGAGGCTTTGCAGGAGTCAGCATCCTGTGAAAACCCTTTGAGCATCATCTTCCGAGGGCAGCTGTACATAACAGCCCCCTCTGGGCGGATCTAGGGACCAGAGCACCACTCACCCCAGCCAGATGTCCCACCCGTTCTGTCCGCGCTGACATGCAGTGCTTCAGAGATGAACGGGACCTCGGCCTTGTGCACACAGAACCAGTGGTGCCAGCAGTCGTTACTGGAGGGCACAGGTCCTCCAGACTCATTAACAACAGGTTCTCTGATCAATATGGCTCTGAGGACTTGGAAGTCCTTTATGACAAGAGGCTCTCGAGCCCCCAGGTACCATTTCTGTGGCTGTGGAGACCAAAAATCCCACAATGAGGACTCCTCGAGGGCAGAGGGCTTCTGGATCCCTCAGATGCTCCCCTGGGTGCCCTCGTGACTGCAAAGAGCCTCACAGGATTGGGGAGAGCTGCTGGTAGCAGCTGATTTGTGTCCCCTGTCCCCATCTCACACCCTATACAAACAGGTGACAAGTTCACATGCTCCTCAGGTCAGCAGCTCCCTTGTGATCTGAAATGTAAATTTGCCGAGGGCTGCCTCGCCCTACCAACAGTGAATCACCGCCGTTAAACAGCAAGCTGTGACGAACTCTATTATTGCTGACACACAGCAATGGCCTCGGAAACAGGGGCACTGGGGGGCAACCCATCCTTGCCCAGACCACCGTGCCCAGCTCTTCACGGGCTTCAGCCTTTTCGAGCTTCCCTGCATCCCATCTCAGGGAGACGCACGACGGGCTCTTCCTCTGGGAAGCCCACATCCAGCTGGCGTTCCTCCCCCGTGCCTGCCGCCACATCGCCACCAGCAAGGAAGACCAGCGGTTTAGCAAGCGCTAGATGGTGGGAGCTCTCACCCACGTGCACCGGTGCTGCAAGCACGAAGCGCGCGACATGTTGGCCCCCACCAGCTCCCCTCTGACCGCCTGCGAGGCTTGCAACAGCAGTGGATACAGGGAGCCACGGACGGTGTGAAGTGGCAGTGCTGAGGCAACCCTGCCGTCCAAACAAAACGCCCTCCTTATGTAAGAAACCACAGCCCCATGCCTTCTGCCAGGCAGCATAATGTACCTCTTTGTACGGGCGAGACGGCGCTGAGTATACACGCCGCACTAACGACCGTCTGTCCCCCGTGCAGGATCATCACTGATAGGAACCAGATGCAGGAGCCAGCAGCTCTCGTGCCCTCCCCCCTTTCGCTATCGGTCCGCTCAGAAACCCCTAGGTGGGAACCGGGACCCCGCGCCGAGGGCCTCGAGAGCTGTGCCCAGCCGCTCCTGTGCCACACACGCTCCCCGGCTTCGCAAGGAAACATGCTCTGGCCAAGCCAGGAGGATGGGAAGGACGTTCTAGGCACTGTCGGGGCTGGAATTATTCAGAACACCTTCCAGCACCCTCCAGCCCCTAGAACAGACTCCCGGTTGTGTGAGAGATGCCTTTGTGCCTGCCACATCTGGTGCAGATGTTCAGAGACAGCTATCTGAGCAGAATAAATAGCACTGAATCCCCACATGAACCCAGCCGCTCTCCACTCCATCCACACGCAGCCCGGTGCGAGCAGGGAGGCTGGGGCTCAGCGCACCCACCCGCACGCAGCTGGGAAAAGCTGCCACCCTGCCAGAGGCTGAAGAGAAGCCGAGCGCGAGTGCTCTCCACGCTCCCAGGGATGAAAGGAGACTCTTGGAGAATGAAGCAGGGCTCCTGCAGAAAGCAGGAGCGACAAGACGGCTTTCCAGCTCTTCAGTGCCAGAGTGACCAGCAGCTCTGCAGGGGACGTCGCTCCTGCAAGCGGCAAAGCAAGAGCGATCACGCAGGGGCTCTGCGGCGCGCTCTGCGCAGCCATCCCTGCAGGAGCCGGGCCAGCGAGGGGCTATCCTGCACCGCGTTCTGCGGAGCACGCTGCTGCCAGAGCTGAAGCGGCCTGGTTTTGTCTGCATCCCTTCTGCCTGAGACATCGCTGCCTCCGCCAGCCCAGCCAGCCGCATCCCCATCTCCCAAGCTGGGCCCCAAACCACTAGTCAAACCAATACCCTGGTGTGGTGAGCCAGCCAAAAATCAGCTGCCCTAGATCAGGTCTCAGGAGATCCCCAGAAACTAATTTCTACCACCCCAGGGCCACAGTGTTTTGTGCAATTCCTGTTTAGCAAATTCCTGTTTGTGCAAATCCCTGTTAGCCCAGAACCTGGTCTGGCTGCTCTCAGGGCAGCGCTCACACCATGGAGACCTCAACGGACTCAATTCTCTGCTCTCCTTCACCTGGGAAGACCTTGATCCTTGGTCTCCACCTGACCAAGCAGGTCAACTGCTACCCAAGCCAGCACGAGCGTGTAACTCGGACAGCACATGCAAGAGGGTTGCTGCCCTCTTTCTCCCCTACAGATGCTACGGTCAGGGCAGGGAGGGACAGATACTCAAGGTGCCAATCAAAGCTGTCTCCAGAGATCCAAATTCCACAAGCTCAGCCTGGAGGACAGCTCGCTACCCCTCCACTGCTCTTCTCCAGCCGTCTCCCAAAGTGCAACAGTTTTATCCTCCTCCCCGCTCCGACATGCATGATTTTCTGGTGTGTGAGCACCGCAAGGAGACAGGTACCGGGAGGACACGGGCCACCCTTCCACCCGGCTGGACCAGGTAAATGCAAATCTGGCCTGTCTTAGAAAGCAGGGCTTGCAACCTCGCGGAGCCTCCGGAAACCCTAATGGTGAGATACCCACAGGCTCCTCTCCGCCCCGGGAAAGAAACAACAGCCTGTTTCCACCTGGGGCCGTGCAGAGGTGGGGAAAAGGAGACCTTCAGTCTACCTGGTAGGAGCAGAAAGGGGCATAAGCTCTGGCTGGAATAAAGACCTTTTTCAGAGCACTGGACTTTTCCAGCTGCCTGGAAACAGGAAGCGCCCAGGCCGGAGAACAGAAACCCTCACACACCCGGCATAAAGGCACACTGAGCCATTAACCCTAATTACCTGTGACTGACACACGAGCGAGGCCCTGACCTTCCAGGCATCGCCTCAGCCAAAGGAAAATAAACAGCTCCCTTCATACGAAACACAAGCCATTTTCACACACCCCCCCTCACCGCTTTGCATTTTCAGTCCAGAATTAAAGGTGTCTGAAATACAAGGGGAGAACGACCCAGCTGCAGCAGGAAGGGGGGCTGAGGCCAGAGCCCGCCCGCCACCCCCACCAAGAGCCAGCGAGCCCACTGGCACGGCTCGGCCGGCCCCAGCTCTCCTCCCAGCCCTTTCCCCACATCCCACGGAGGAGGAGGATGCGGAGCATCCGCACCAGGGAGACGAACAGGCACAGCTATGAGAGGGTCCTGCCCGCCTCCCCCCAGCAGTGGCCGATGCCCCATGGTGTCTCTGGAGGGCATGTTTGTGCCCTCCTGCTCAGAGGGAGCTCCTTGGAAATCCACGCTCACTCTCATGGATTTTCCTCTGACTGATCTCTTCAGCGGCCCCAGGAGAGCGGCAGACTCTGCTGCTTCCCTGGGCACGGACACTGAGAGGCTGCTTGCCGCAGAGACGCGATTCACTGTTACCCCAGAGAGCACACAGATCAGACCCCAGCCCAGAGGAGAGAGGAGTCCACAGCAGAGTCACTGGCCAGATGGCTCAGACTAGAGAGGACAGGCTGTGTCAGGGGAGCAGGGGCACAGCGATCCCCAACAGGCACTCCCAGGCCCCCTCTGCTCTGCTGAGCACCAACATTTCCACCGACTCCTGGTGCAGCACAGCCCCCTCCCTCAAACATCCTCTCCTTCCAGCACACAGCAGTGCCCCAGTTTGCTCATGTCCCCCCAGCCATCCTTCCAGGGCCGTGCCTCCCTCCCTGAGGGCCACAGGCACTCTGTCGTGCTGCCCCTCTCGGGGGAAGGCAAGTCTCAAGCAGAAGGCAGAGCTTACCCGGGGGGCAGAGCATCCAGGGCTAGCACTGCTGCCCGGGCCGGCGGGGCGCTGGAGCCAGAGGCTGCCTCCTCTGCCTCTCCAGAGCTGGGCAGGGCAGGAGCGACGGAGCTGTCAGCCATGCTCGACGCCGCCACGGTCGGTACGGTCGCTCCCGCTGATCTTTCCTCTTCAATGTCTGCAGCACCCGCTGTTTCCCCGTTCACTGGAAAGGCAGAGGGCAGAGACGTTAGCACCCAGAAAGGGTAATGGGGGGCCCGGCTGATCTACCACACCCACGCAGCCCTGGAAGCAGAGCACGTGGTGGGTGGCAGCCGCTACCACCCAAGCACAGAGCTCCTGGGGCAGCAGGAGCTGGGGCAGCAAAGGCAGCACCTCCTTCCCCCAGCGGTCAGATCCCTCTATGAACCACTGCCACTGCCTTTTGTCCCCAGACAAAAGCAGAGGGTACTTTGCATTTGTGCTCAGTATCTCTTCTGCCGCTTGCAAACATGCTGCGTGCCTGGTGGGAATTCAGGTAACGAGCAGGAGCTCAGAAACGGCTGGCGCAGCGTGTGTCCCCCCCGGGCAGAGGGGAGCCCAGGCTCAGCAACTCAGCTGCTGCACTGGGAAGAGCTAAATGTTGTTGGATTCCACTGAACTTCTGGAAAAGGAAGGGGAAGAGACAGAGCAAAGGAAAATTACAAAGAAAACTGATGAGGAGGAAAATGCAGACCAAAAAAAAAAATGAAAGGGAATTTGTTTGTTGAATATTAGATAGCCAAAAAACCCTGAGACTTGGCAGTCCAGCAGAGGATAACTTTTGCTACAAGACATCCTGGCTTCAGTGGCAAAGCAAAAGCATTAAAAACAAACCAGCAACAAGTAACAAAGAAGTAAGGGATGCAGACAGAGCTCCGCAAGTTAGAGTTGAGAAATGTAGAAAACTAAGGGAAATATAGAAAATCCGTGTCCACAAGCCCAAGTATTTAAAGTATCGTAGGAAAAAAAACCTCACAACAGTATAAACCCCCCAGATGGCAGACTGAAGACATACAGACACTCTGTAGAAGAGGCAGACTGCTCGGGACACTTTTGCTTTGCGGCTGGAATGAAGCAGGACAGCATCCTCCAGCACCGGAGGATCTTGTACACAGCATCAGCAACTAGAGGAGCCCCTCAGGCAGCATCTACGGGCGATGAAGATTTCCAGGTCAGCAGGCTCACCGCAACTTCCACCGGAGTCCTGCAAGACTCGGGTGAGGAGTCTCTGACTGCTACTCATGCCTAGCAAGCCTTGGAAAGGGCACTTTTAAAAGCTTCAAACGCATTGTGCCAGTCCTCAAAGGGAACCTGCAGAGTGACCCAGGTAACGCCGCTGTGATTGGTTTGGTCTCAGCCCTGGACGAAACAGGGGAAAAGCTGATCCAAAGTTCACCTGATAGGAAGGCTCCCGGCGGAACACAGCTAGGGCTAAGAAACATGGCTGGGGACAAAACGTGCCATGAAATCATCTCCTTTTATTGTCAGATGAAATTACAGCTGTGAGTGGCAAATGTAATGGGGACGTTCTTGCAACAGTCTGCTCAAAAAACATGATGATCTCACCAAAATGTACTAAACTGAGGAGGAAGAGGATGGTTTCTAGAGGCATTCCACGGAGCACAAGACAGGGTGTCCAGCCCTAATCCCAGCCACCTGAAACACTCATCTCCCCATCCTGAAGTGTAAAATCATCACCGACACGACTTGCGGGAGACACGGAGGTCGGTGAGTGGTAAACAGCGACAAGGACGGCACAGTCATAAAGCCACTGGGGAGGCTGGGGCCGGGCCAGTAAAACATGTTTTAAATAAACCAAAGCCAAAGAGTCAAGTTGTACTTGCAGAAACAAAAACTCCGTCCACACCCCAAGGGAGCGTCCCCTGCACAGCGAGGACGCTGGGAAGGGCTGGGTGGGCACAGGGGACACCGCGCAGCGTTCGCTCCTGGTACAGCGCTGCACCGAACAGGGCAGAGACGAGCCACAGCCCCGGGGAGGGGAGCACAGACAGGAGCGACAGCTGAAAGGCAGCATTTCACGTCAGCCTTCCGCTCCCCCATCTCCCTCCCCAAATGGGTTTTGGCAAAATCGAAATCGCATTGCTCCAGGTTTTTCCAATGAAATGGAAAAAGAGAAAAAAAAAATCTTCCTTTTGGGTTGAACAAAATATTTCCTTCTAACTGAAACAAAGCACTCTGCTTCTCCTTCCAGGTCTCTGATAAAAGCAAAAGAAAGGACGGCACTGCCTGCAAAAGCAGTGCAGGGGAGCGGGAGATGCCGTACTGCTCAGCCAGCTCCACGGAGCCAGAGAAGGAAAACAGCTAAACCGCTTGTAGCTTCGTAGTCAGGCACCCAGCCGGTCCCCGTCCCCACTCTACAAGGTATTTATGGCTCGGTGGACAAAGCCAAGAAAAGACAAGAGAAACCCTTCCAGAAATACCCTCTGGCATAAGAATCAGCCCCCTTTTGAGAGGTGGGGTTGTGCCTTCTCTGGTGCTCGACAAGGCAGCTGCTCCTCCCCGTGTCGGTGGGCAAAGAGCTCAAAACATTTTCGCTGAAGACTGAGGGGCAAATTCAGCTGAACAGTCCCAACCCTGAAACAAGTCCACTCGGCTGTGATAACGGTCCTCCTTGCTGTGGCGTCGGTGACATTGCTGCCCAAGCACCCTTTTAAAAACTTGGAGCTGGATGCAGTATTTTTTGTCAGGGAGACTCGAGAGAGGAGCCACAGAAATTATTCACGACAGGCAGAACAGATCCTACCAGTGCACTCCGCAGAGCTGCCCAACTTATCAAAAGTAAAATGAATAAAAACCAATCAATTCACAGGGAGGAAATTCCCAGGCACTACAAGATCCGTTATCTCGGCAGAAATTCGTTTTCTCCCACAAAATGCAGCCCCGAGCGCTGCCCCTCCCACAAGCACCGGTTCACCTGTGCCGTTGGCCGTGCCGTTGGCCATGCTGGCATGCTGCGTGCTCTTGGCCTGCTGACGGTGCCGGCTCCTGGCGCTGGGACTTTGCTCTCCACTCCCCGTGTTTTGCCTGGCCGCTCCAGCCACATGTCGGTGCGTCCTGCAAGGGAAAGAAACACGAGAGGTGAGACACACCACTGGCCTCACAAAGAAAATCCCGCTCCTGCCTTTTTGCCTCCGTCTTGTGCTACTTCTCCCCCAGCACAGCCATCGGTCGCCCCCGAGAACGGCCAGGGTGCAGCCACGTGCCTCTGCTCCTCCGGCAGAGCCCCAAACTTCACACTGCTTACTCAGACCTGCTAGTGGCAGAGTCCCATGGAGGAGTAACCTGGGTGCCAAAGACCTTACTTTTGTTTGTGGGTGCTCACCCCATCTGCCTCACACACTGAGGAACAGCCCCAGGTACTCATGGCCAGAAACCTGCTCGCGGCAGCGAGCCGGCACAGCGCCCGGCAGTTTGCTCCTTCCTCCCCTGCAATAAAGCTCCCAGGAGAGATCCCGCGCCAGCGCCAGCTCCTGCACCGCAGTGCCGCGTCAGGCGCTGGTGGGAACCCTCACCGTGCCTCCTGCCCGGCTGGGGGCTTTGCACAAAAGCAGGTAAGGAAGGTGCACGTGTTCGCTGCTGCCGGGACAGCTGGGACAGCCGTGGCCTCTGGCTAAGGAGGGAAGAAGCGGCCAGGAAAGATGGGAGCTTAAATTGTGGCACAGGTTGCGACCGGCTCAGATGCGGCTGCTCCATCTCTCAGGGGGGTCTCCTCTTTGTGGCACGCTGGAGCTCCCTTGCCACCGCGTCCCCTTCAGCAAGCCTCCCCCCCGACCACCCTGAGCCCCTGAGGCAGCCCAAAGGCACTCAAGAATTCAGCCTTTTCCGGCTGATTAAGCAGCCTAGTCATTACTGCAGGCGGGGAGGGGGACGGGGGGGATGCTGCCTTCCCGCATCCGGGGGCCAGGGGAGCAGAGGCAGAGCCTCCACCCACGATCCCGTCCTGGGGCAGCGACCGCAGAGGGTGAGGACCACAGGGATTAGAAAGTCTGTTTGCCCCGGCCAAATTCTCCCCTTAAAAGGGCAAAACCTGCAAACTGTCCCCACATCTCAGGGCTGGAGCTGGGAGGGGACAGCAGCTTGGCAGCGACAGGGCACAGCATCAGTCATGCCACCCTCGCCAGCTCCAGCAAGCCCTCGGTTCCTCCCACTCGCTCCAAAGCCGCTCTCCTTGGGGAGCGGCTCACGACAGTGGGCAGAGGAAGGGCTGGGATCGGGAGGAGACATGGGAAAGCAGGAGATGGTTGTTGAAAATAGATCAGATAAAAGCCACGGGCAGAGCAGCCCGTGAGCAGGAGCTGCCAAGGCCGCTTCGACCAGCCACAGACCTTCCCAAGAGGGCAGCCCTGCACGGGGGCTCCTCGAGGCACTCCTCAGACAGTGAACTCACCCCAGAAACCCCGGCTACCCCCAGGACACCACTATGTGCTGGGGGTTTGCTTTGGCCACCAGCACCTGGGGACTCAGAGCAGCTGTGGGAGCAGAACAGGCTCCTCTTCCCCCGGTCGGGAGGGGAAGGTTGCCCCTCGCTGCCCATCCATGGGGCTCAGCGAGGCACACCAGCACCACACGCCTCCCAAAAGCTGGCCGGGACCCACCTCCCCACATTCACCCCGTGGCGAGGCCGGGAGGTGGCGCGGCCCCCAGCGTCCCAGCCGGAGGGGAGCGGGCAGGTGGCACCGCCGGCAGGAGCCGGTGCTGCCGGGAGCAGTCCCCGAGGCACGGGACAGATCTGGTCCCTGCCCTTCTCAGCACAGATGAGCTAAGCGCTGCCTGGAGTTTTTAGAAACCAAAACAGGATGTTTCCAGGCTGCCAGCCGGCCGCACAGGGTTACCAGGCCTGAATTAGCCGGCTCGCCGCCCAGCCCAGCCCTCCTACGAGTGCTCCCATCTGGGCATTGTCTTTTAATAGACGCGTGGAAACAAACCCAGTGAGGCCACGTGAGCGCGGCGGGGCTGGGAACATGCTCTTAAAATAGGAGCAGGGAGAAAACAAGTCAGAGCGCGGATGGGAACAGCCTCTCGCGGCCACACCGGTGGGACGGAGCGGGGAATGCGGAGGGCAGCCCACCTCCCAGGCGGCTGGCAAGACCCCCGCTGTCCCCCATCCATCATGGACCTTGGGTGGCCGCCCCATCGCGTGCTCTGCCCCGTCACCCCTCCTGGGCCAGAGGCAGAGAGACCAGACGATGCCGAAGAGGAAAGTGGCATCAGCCAGGGTGACATCAACCTTTCAGCTCCCCGCTTCTGCCAAGGCAGAGCCCCCGCACAGCAGAGGCTGACACGGGCCCTGGGCATGAAAGCCAGGAATGGCCGCCTCCTCCCACTGCGGTGGCCAGAAGGTTCCGGCATGAGACGCCAGCAGAGGTGGCAGCACCAGCCTCTGTCTCACTCGGCACAGCAGACCGCAAACTGCGGCCGAAGAGGGAGGGCAGAGCATGCAGCCAGGAGCCGGCACCAGCTGCGCGGGGTCGGGGCACGACCACCGGGAACCACAAACGGGATAGCCCTGGCGCCACGTGGGCAGCGGGGGCTCAGCTCCCGAAACACGGAGCTGAGAAATTCCCCCTGCCCCTGCAAAGGGGGGAGCAGGCCGCCACGTCCCCCAGCACCCAGCCCTCACACCTGCGGCGCCAGGAGCAGAGATGGCACCCGTGTACCAGCACCCTGGAGCTGGGGCAGGAGGAACACCCCCTTGCCCCACAGCAGCGGGACGTGCAGCCAAAGAGGCGCCTGGCTCCAAAACCCCAAACCCAGTTTATTCCTCTTACCCACCCCCTTCCAGCTCACCCAAGACCCATCTCACGGCTTGTTCTCCAAGGCCCTGAGCAAGCCCCCGACCCCTCTGCAGCAGCAGGCAGCACACCCGCCATGCAGCACTGCCTGCCTCTCCCCTGCCCGTGCCAGGGCTGCGACTGGAGATCGCAGCTCCCCCAGCCTTTCGCTGCTGCTGTGTCACACCAGAAGCCACATGCCTGGGGACATCCCGCAGCCACGCGCGGGGCTTTGCAGAACAAGGGGTCTCATGAAAGGAAATACTTCATCTGAGTGACCCAGAGGTGTCTCCCGCCTGCCCTCGGGGATGTACATGCCCGTCACCAGCTGAGCGGTGACTTTTGGACATCACACAAGCAGAGAAAGCAAAGCATCCTTCACTGAAGAAATCACTTGAGTTTGCACGAGCTCGTGACAGGTAACAGCAGTTTCTCACGGCCGTGCCTAGATCACAATACCCGATGTGACTTGTGAACCAGAGCCTCCCCGCAGGGCGAGCAGCAAACCCTGCTGTCAGCAGAGGCCCCTTTGGCCACCGCAAGACAAACGGGGATTGTGGCGACTCTCAGCACCCACGGCACCAGCTCTCAGCCGGGGACCTCTGGGCTCTGTTTTCTCTCTGCACAGAGGGCTGTGGAATTTCACACCCCGTCACCAAGATTAGCAGCAAATCCCAAGATGACATTTGTTCAGGAGAAGAAAGAGAAGCCCTGACCAAGCAGTTTCCCTTGAGGGGACAGTGTAGAAATAGCTGAGGAGCAAAGAATGACCCTTTTCTTTCCATCCTGCCTGGAAGCGAGTTTGCCAGCATCCATCACCAAGCCCATGAAAATAAACATGGCTCTGCGTATAAACAGAGCAAACATCAAACAGCATTCCCATGTGCAAAGGACCCGTAGTCCACTCCGGAGAAGGCAGCTGCCTCCACGGCGGGTACGTACAGCAAGGCTCTGCCCCGTGTAGCAGCACTACATCAAACTGTGGAGTTATGTCCAGAACAACCCTAAATTCAGGTGAGTGTTGGATGAATTGAAAACTAGCTCGGAAGTTCCCTGCACCAGAGCAGCCATGGGATTTTTAACGATTGCAAGCATACCTGGAAGGTCTCTGAAGGTCCCCTGCAGAAGTACTGGCCAGACCTTGCCACGCTTCTCTCGCAACGACACCAAAAGCAGAAACTACTTACAGACAATCGGAAAGCAGTCGGGAATCAGAAGTAAGCAGTCACACCTAGCCACCAGGCTGAGCCTCCCAAACTAGAACTTTCTTTGCAGGCCTTCTAGCACCTCCCGATAGCTGCTACGTGGCTGCAAAGTCCAGCTCCCGTCAGGAGACTGAGCACTCTCTCACCCCTGAGAAGGCTTTAACACCTGGACAGCAGGAACCAAGGGGAGCAGCCACAGCAAAAGGGCACTAACTGTGTTGAGTAACCTGCTCCCAGTTCCCTCTCCCACTCCCTCCTCGGGTGGGAGATGAGCACACGATATGGAGGGCCAGGGTCTCTTTTTAGAGCCAAAACCATTTCTCCCCTTCGCTCATCTCTTGTATGTGCCTGGCAGATGAAAGAGCAGAAGAGCTCGAGGTGTGGGGCTTGTTGCCGAGAGTGCTCCTAAGCCGGGGGGCATGCAGAAGCTCTTATCGGGCGCCCTCGCTACAGGCACACTCCTAACCAGAACATCTGTATAGGCTGCTGGGCCACTGCCATGCTCTGGAAATATAAATAGGTGTTAAATTCAACTCCATGTTGACAGCGTGACACGTCTCTCAATAACCACAGCTCCAAAAGGAGCAGCGCTGAGCCGCTCCAGCCCAGCGAGGAGGCAAGGAAGGGCACCGCGCCAGGCACAGGATGGCCTGGTGCCCAAGCATCTCATTTCCTTTGGAAGCAGCTGTTATTTCCCTGCAGCTCTGCTTGCTCTGCTTCCCCTGCTCTCCCTGGACCTTTGGAAGCGTCCCCCTGTGACCACTGCCCGGAGGGGCATTGTGCTTCCCAGCCTGGCCCAGTGCCTGCCAGGGCTGTACTCGAGGTAAGAGCTGGGGTCACCGTAATTCCCATTTGAAGGGACCCCTGCAGACCAGCCCTTTGCTGGTTTGCCTGGTCACAGCCTGCCCCACGCCTCCCTGGCAGACCATTCCCTCAGCTGCCAGTAGAGCAACCGGTGGAAACTGTCTGGGCCATCACAGACCTGATACTCCTTGAGAAACAAATACTTTAAGAGAGGCTCAGGTCAGCCGCACCCCGGCCGTATGGCCACCCCTCAGCACCTCCCAGCTCCGCCGTCCTCCAGGAGGTCAGCCAGCCCACCCTGCTCCACACCTCCTATGGGCTGCTTTGCTGGGGTCACTGGGAGATCTGGAGCGGGGTCCACTGCACAAGGACGATCCAGACTTCTCAGCGGCCTCACGGCCACAGCAACCACCCCGTAACAGACTGTCAGGTGCTGCCAGCACAGGACCCTTACCTTGGTCGGCTTCCAAAGCAGTTTGTACTGGGAGGCTGGTGTCTGCCCTCTGCAGCTGCAGCCGTGCTGCTGGAGTCCCGTCCAGGCACCTGGGACCCTGAATGGGTGAAGAAAAAGCGGGTGAAGAAAATGCCTGAGGCACCCACTACTTCTAACCTCCTTCCTTCCCTCCCTCCTTCCAGAAAGGAGACCCAAAAGCACAACAGCTCTACATCTTACAGGACAGACCCACCAGCATACAAGGACTCCCTGCCCTTACACTGGCGTGCTCTCCTCTCCCACCGCTGTGCAACGGCATAGCCCTTCCCCACAGCACCCTGTGGCTCCGAGCGCCACACCAGGGAAGGTAAATGCAGGACTTTGCAGAACAGGCAGCACCAGGAGAGCGGCCACATTTAAGGCTCCCAGATTTCACAGGCTTCATCTCCCAGCAAGGAAGGGAAGGAGCCGAGGGAAAGCAACGCACCAGTCCCTGCCCAGCACAAACTCCGCTTGCTCCCCAGGCAGCCCCGACGGGTCAGACATCACTCTGTGCCTCTGCACACCCTCGGCCCCGGGGAGCCCTTTTCAGAGTGGTTCATTAAAGACAGAAGCCATTTCCCCAGAACATGGGACAGAGAGGGAAGGGGTTGAGCCGCATGGGCGGCTGGTGGAGGGCCCGGAGAAGGGCTGCTCCTCTCAGGCCAGCGGGGAGGCAAGGTGTGAGCCTGTCGACGCTCCCGCTCCTGTCCCACCACACGCTCGCTCCCGTGGGAGCCCGTGCGCAAGCCCGGAGTTGGGGCGGGCAGGGGCCAGAGCCTTACCTGGAAGAGGAGGCGGCTGCTGGCACTCGGACGCTTGCTCAGAGGTCCCGGGAGCCGTGCTCTCAGCCCCACTCCTCTCCCCGCCGCTGCTCACCGCCTCGTGCTCAGAGCCGCCACATGCATGCGGAGACGGGCGGCACTCACCCTCTGTCACGGCACTGCCATTAGGCAGGCTTCCCAGATCAACAGCAGGCCCGTCCAGGAAAATCGTCAGCTCTCCGCCGGAGACAACGCTGCCTTTGTTCTCCGTCTGCAGGTCCAGGGTCAGCTGCCTGTTCTCCACTGTGGGAGACGAGGGGACAGGGAGAAAAAGACCAAGCAGTCACCACTCGGGATGCCAGCTGTGATGGAGGATGGCTCCACCGCCCCAGGCCCCCACGGGACGGGACGTCAGCCTCCTGGTCCCCTCCAGGCCTCCCCACGCCCCCAAAGGACAATGTGCCCTGAGGGCCAGTTGTCCCAGAGAGCACCACCAGCATTGGCCTCACACCTACACCATACCTGCCAGCATCGCCAGAGGACACCCGGGCCAGCCCCACCACCAGCTCCCCAGGAAGACCCTCCTTCACCAGCCATTGCTCGCAAAGCAGGGTCCCTCCACAGGGGTGGAGCTGCCCCAGGGCCCCTGGCTGCAACAGAGCCGAGACCACCATCGCTCACAGATCCAGAAGCTGGGGCTGTAGGGGAGATCGTGGCAGGAAAGCCGAGGGATTCGGCTGGTTTGACAAGACACATGGGGCAAGAAGGGTCCTGCACGATGGTGACCACCGGCAGGCGCCTGGGACACAAAGCAGGCTGACAGCTACATGCCCAATGATGCCTGAAGCCCTGGCCTGCTGCAGAGGAGCAAGCAGCATCTTTCAGAATCGGGGTACCCTCATGCCATCTAGAAAACCCAGGCAAGCAGCAAAGGAAAACCCCAGGCAAATCCCTCCATTCTCATCCCCATGTATCAGTTCCACTGAACGCAACCGGCACAAAGGGCTGTCCCCAAACGCACAGAAACGCCCCGCTGCAGCATCAGACCACCTTTGCAGAAGCTTCTGGAGGGGGTGGCATGGGCTGGGAGGCTCCTGGAGACAGTCGCCAGCTCCACTCCCCTCCCTCATGAGCCAGTTTGGCTCCAGCAGCTTAGCAAGACTTTGCCAGTCGCAGCTCCACGCGCAGCTGGACACGGCGGCTTTGCTCAGGGGTAACGGCCCCGGGAACACCACTCACTGTTCCCCCCTCGGGCACGGAGCGAGGGGCTGCAGCGGCAGGGAAGGGGAGCCGATGAGCCGCGTGGTGCCACACGCTGGGGCACCCAGCAGCTGCTTCGAGAACCGGCGCCTGCCCCGTTCCACTGACACTCGTAGGCAGCCGCGGCTCTCTGCCTCCCTGCGCCCCAGGACAGACACCCACCACCCTTCCAGCTCCTCCGAGGCCTCCTGACAGCTCCCTACTGCACACAGACAGCAGCAAGAGGCATCCCTGGAAGCCACCAGCACCCAGCACGGCTGGAGCAAGGCACAGTGCGAAGGGGCTGCCTGCACGCCTCCCACAGCCTCCTCCAGCTGTGCACACAAAACCACCTACTGCAGAGCCGCGTCCCCACAAGCGATGAGAGAACACCAGGACCCCCAGTGCCCACAGGCGGGCAGGGCTCTCGCACCATCGCAGCAATGCCTGCTGGAGCCAGCAGGACTGAAACACCCTGCTCCGCCACAGAAGGCCAGAAAAATTTGGCTGCGCCAGCTTGGGACACCGGCCCAGACACTTCCTGACTCATTTGCTCGAATAATATTTTTATTATACACACATTGCTCATGACACAACGGCACCATTTTTTAGCAACCTGCTTTGTCCCGGTCCGCTCTGGGGACAGGGTGCGGTACCTGCCAGCGGGAGCAGGAGGAGGATGGGAACACGCTCCCAACGGACCCCTCGTCCCACCTC
The DNA here is from genome assembly GCF_965183815.1 of Platalea leucorodia. Lineage (NCBI taxonomy): Eukaryota > Metazoa > Chordata > Aves > Pelecaniformes > Threskiornithidae > Platalea > Platalea leucorodia. Next base: position 56,555,570 of record NC_138830.1, on the reverse strand, counting down.
TGGCTCTGGGGTGAGACACACTGATGGGGCCCCAGGGCACGCAACTGCCACCCAAACAGCACCTACAGCTCCCGGCTGCCAGCCCAGCGCTTGCACAGCACCAGGGGTGAAGGCGCAGACACCACGGTGCCGCTGCACACCAGCCTGGCCATTGCCAGGATGAGAAGCAGCTGCACACCTCTTGTGCTGGCCTGGAGAGCGGCTCCTGCCCTCCTTCCCTGTCCGGAGCTGCTCCTCCCCGCAGGGCGCCTGCCGGCCTCGCACAACTGGGAAGGGACACAAAGGGGACAGAGAAGGGGTCCAGCACGAGGCCGGTCACAGCACTCGCACCACATGTGCCAGCCCATGGCTGGTAGCCATCCTTCCTCCGAGCCGACCAGCGCTGCGAGGGGGAGCCCAGCTGCAGGGCAGGCGCCACCGCGCTGGGATTCACCACCCCCTCCTCCGAGCGGTCTCTGCCCTGCAGGGTGCTCAAGGGCACCCCAAAGCCCAGCGCCACGGGGTCTGCGGGACAGGCTGCACTCGTGGATCTCATGAAAGTGCCTCAGGATTTCAGTGCCAAGGAGGCAGGCGTCCCCTCGGTGCCCAGGGCCCGGGTACGGCAGGAGCACATGCTTACAGGGGCACAGCACCGAGATTGGAGCCCAACTCTGTCGCTCGTTACCCGCCCATCATCAGACAAGGGATTCTGCTAAGCCTGGTCTTACCCATCTGCCTAAAGGAGCTGCTCTCAGTTTGCTTCCAAGGGGAACCGATCTCGCAGACCATTTTAAGAGCCTGAGATAGAAGATGCTACTAAGCACGGCCAAAAACCAGAACAAATCCAGACCCTCTTTCTCCCCAGCTGCTCCAAGCCATAGGAATTCGCATTTTCTCCAAGCCGTGCGGAAGTCGTGCCCGCATGCTCCGGGGGTCCCCTCCATCCCCCTCTGCGAGCGCCCGGTAGCCGAGCGCGCCGCTCTCCCCGCCAGAGCCGCACAAGCCCTCATTGTGCAGGCGCCCAGCCGAGGGGGCGGCAGCGCAGGAGCAAAGACAAGGTGTCTCCAAGTGGAGGATGTGAACATGAACCTCCCAGCCGGCTTCCTTCTCCCCCTCTCCACCCCCTTCAGCTTTTTTAAAGAAAATAAACACTAGCAGAACCTTCCATTCACTGTCCCAGTCCAGCACGCGGGACGCACAAAGGGACATTGCTGTTGCACCAACAGAGGGTCCCCTGAACGGCCGAGCACAAAGGCTGCCTGTGTCCCGCCGGCAGCCAGAATGTCAGAGGGATTATTATTATTTTGGGAGGGGGTCGGGGGGTGATTTGGTCCTGAATAAGGTCTCAGTTCAGCTACTTCCAGTGCCCCGCACACAGCATCAGAGCTCCCATTTAGCAGAGGTGAGCTGGAATTCCCACCCAGCCCATTAAGCGGATTTACGGTTCCACGAAGCGAGGCTGGTAGGAGTCAGCGCGATAACGGCCCCGGGCCGAGCCTGAGCCCAAGCCCTTTGGGACCTCCAGGAACCACGCACCCCTGACACCTACGGGCACAAGCACCAGAGAGCTGCCGCGCGGGAGGGGGCAGCCCCGCTGCCTCTCCCCTGCCTTGGGTGGCTCCGTCTTGCACACGCAGCCGGGAGGATTTCCAGACAGACAGCCGGGCGGTGCTTCCCACCCTCTCGGCTCCCCAAACCCTCTTTGCACAGTTCCACTGGATGCAAAGGCCAGTTTCCACCCAAACGGCTCCACGCGATCAAAGCTGTGTCCACCATTGCCCCTCGAGAGCAGCCCCCCGCAGAGCAGCAGGACTGCCGCTTATGCAAACAGAAGATAAGCAGATCCTCTGGACTACCCTGAAAACCACGCGCTTCGGCCAGCAACTTACTTGCCCCCCATCAATCTGCAAAAGAATCAAATCCCAGAGCCAGAACCCTGCCCTGGCAGCACCCTGGTACTAGGCAGAAAAAGCAGGGCAGAAAATAACGTCAGCGGGGCCGCGCTCAGCCCCAGTGGGAGCACTGAGCCGTGCCGGCTCCCCCCGGGTCTCGGGGCCCCTGAGCCACCCCAGAACTCAGGGCTGCCAGGCCCGCAGCACCGCTCGCGGCACCCACCTCCCTGGCACTCGGCAAGTTAAGACTAGCTTAGCCTTTGTGCATGCCTGCAGCCGAAGGAATGACTCCGTGCTGCGGCTACAGTCCCTCTGGGAAGAAGCAGGGGAAAGTTAGACCTTCCACAGCCATCCCTAAACCAAGGAGGAACCCAGAGTTTAGGGGAAGGAATAATCTTTACTGTCGCAGGTAAAAAGTAAAAGTCTCCCCAGGCAGTGGGAAGCTTTGCCCCTGCTGCTGACCCAGTGTCAGCCACCGTGGCTTAGAGACAGCTGTGTCCCGCCCCATTTATCTGCCAGGTATAACCAGGAGGACCTCAGACTTCTGCTTCTTTCCCGAGCCATCACAGCCCTGGGAAGGAAGACAAGATGGGAAGAGAGAGTCAAAGAGCCCACTATCTCTGACTGGGGGCAGCTGGCTGCCTGCAAAATAGACCTGCCAGGGCACGGCCAGACCGGAGCCCGCGGGCCCTGCCTACTCGCCAGCTTGGGTGCAGAGAGCGGCCTCCCATCCAAAGAGAGCCTGGAGGTGGCCAGGGCACGGAGACAGTGCCAGCGGTCACAGTCCCATCAGCTCCGCAGGAGGCTTGGGACGTGACACCCGAAAGGTGACGCAGGGTAGGCACAGTCCGACCCCCGCTGTGACTTACTGGCTTGGGACAACCAGTTTTACGGGACTGTTGCCCAGCTGTACAGAGCCAGCTCACCGAACAGCCACCCCAGCCAGCCTGCGCATTTGCCTTCACAACTCCTCACTAAGAGCCTCTGCTGCCGGGCCATGCGGCAGAGCTCCTTTGACAGCATATCCATGACGGGGGAGAAGCTGCAGCGTTCCAGAGGTTTGGGGGTTTGCTGCTGGCTTCCTGGAGGGTCCCGCAAGGCCACGGCTCCAGCAGCTCTGCCTGGGGCGCAGCAGCAGGGAAAGGAAAGGCTCTGCAGGATCTGTAAAACCCTGGCATGTGGTGCCACTCAAGAAACACGAGCCTGTTGATGTAACGTGCAACCCGAGCAGCGAGCAATAAAAGCGAGCGCTTTCATTTGCAAGCTGCAGCCTGGCTCGCTCCAGCGCCTGCAGAGACATCCATTGCTCAGCACGCAGGGGGACCAGCAAAAACCAGCGAGGCCCAGTATCGGCTTCCAGTGGCAGCGCGTGGCGCAAGGCCGGCCGGGACGTTCCTCGGGCCTCGTGGGAGGAACGGGCAAGGAGCTCCCGGAGCCTGGGAACAAAGACGTGCCTCTGCGGCAGGCAGCAGCTCGGGGGCCAGGGCAGGGGGCTGTGCCATTGCAAATTAGCTGTTTTACGGGAGCCCTGGGAGCAGCTCCGTGGAAGGCTCCAGCTCATTTTTTGTGATTGAGCCCATTCTTACCCACCTCTCCGTCTCCCTGGCCAATCCCCTCCGGAAGCGGGAGGGCGATGCCTGCCAGAGGAGAGGCCCCCGGAGGCGCCTGCCAAGGCGCTGGGAAGCGCAGCGAGCCCGAAAGCAAGGCCGGACCCGCGCGGAGCAGGAGCTCCTGTCCGACAGCTCGGGCTGTCAGCTCCAGCAGGCTCTCCCCATCTTCCCGGGAGCTCAGGCCTGACCAGGCTCGTCGCTGAGCTCTTTTTCCATGCTCCAGGCCTCAGAGTTGAGACTCTTCCACCTGAAGCAAGGCGTGCTTGGCAGGAGGGCCGACAGAAGGAACAGGGGGAGCTCCAGCGTCTCCCTGGCGGGCGGGAGCCCTGCACGCACTGCCACGACGTCACCGGCAGCGAGAACACCACCCTGCCCAAAAACAGAGCAACCGGGACGACTCTTCTGCACCAAGCACAACTACAGGAACACAAACCGAAGGCCACAGCTACACTCACGTATCAGTAACCTACAGAAAACCTCACCACAACCGTAGCAAACCTAGCTAAGCCAGAAAGCGGGTCTGCTCCCCGGCAGGAGCGGCCCTTGGGGAAGGCACACTCCTGCTGAGTGCTTCCCAGGAGGGGGAGAGGAGAGCCGGGCCCCCGCCAGCGGCGGAGGGCACACGCGTTTCGGTGCCTTCCCCAGGCAGAGGGTCATGGGCTGCATTAGGACTTGTCCGGCTCAGGATGGCTTGAAATCCCAAATGCCCTTTGCATGCCTGTGTGTGACCTGGCCCCTTCCCCAGGCTGGCAGGCAGAGGGAACAGGCTCCCCTCCTCTCGGAAGGTAAGGAGCCTCCTCGAGGAAGGGGTCTCCCAAGTGCCCAGGGACGCAGGCTCCCCTCTGGGGGACCAGCAGCAGTCTGTGGCCCACTGAGAGCTGCAGCAAAGCCCAAAGGCCGAGCAGCGAGTCCGCAGAGAAGAGGAGGGAGCAGACGCCAGGCTAGACGAGACGGGCAGATGAGAGCACATGGCTCATCTGGGCAGTGCCGGCTGCCCCCAGCCCACAGCAGCACCTTCCCGGCAGGGCAGGCTCTGCAGCTTTAAGAGTCCTCCCTCCCAGCCCACAGTGTCAAGGAAAAATCTGACACGTTTTTTCTGGTGGATGTTAACGGACAAGCTAGAACAGCCAGTTGCCTTTTCCATTCATTTTCCACACAGCCCCCTGGGACGCCTGCTAATGAAAGAGCCGATTGTGCCCCTGCAGAGGAGCAGGCAGGTAGGGCGGGAGCAGCAGCCGCTCCAGGAGCCCAGCATGGCAGGGTATTCGCACCGCTCGGGAAGAAAAAGCTGCAGAGGAGGGTGCCCTGGGGCAGAGACCCCCACTGCAGGCTGCCTGACAACAGCCGCCCAAGCAACAGGCAGCCCAGCCTGCAGCTACCCAGGGCGGACGTTCGGGTCCTCACGGGCTTTGCGAGATGACGGCAGCAGCAGAGCTCCCTGCGTGGCCCTCGCTGCCCCAGCAGGACGAGGTGCCACCCAGGGGCACGGCAGCCTGCCCACTGCAGGGAGCACAGCAGGGACACCGTTGCGGTTTCGTAGCCTGCAGCTGGCAGTGCCAGGGGAAGCAGCTCACCCCAGCCCCTGGCACAGGGGAGAGTCTGAACCAGCCCCATATCCCCCTGGGGCACCGGAGGCCCCTCTCCCCGCTCAATACCAGGTCTGTCTCTTGCAAGCGGCAGAGCTTTGCTTGGAAAAGACAGAGCGAGCCTTTTCCAGCCCCGCACAGCCGCTTGCGCGGCCCAAGCTCTGAATGGCCGCCTTTATGCGGTAGCTGCTGTCACGAGCCACACTCTGGCGACCACAAATGGCAGCAAATAGCTGAGGGGTTTGTGTTTCCGCGCAGGCTGCGGCACCCTGGCTAACGGAGGTATGGCTTCCGTCACGCCTTGGCCCCCCGGCCCTGACAGGCGGCCCAGGGCGCACAATGGCGCCTTGTTCCCTCCTGGGGCAAGGGGCTGCACGGGAGCCGCTGCGGCCACCGCCTCTCCTCCCCGCTGCGCGCCCACGGGGCAGGCGAGGCGGCAGGGCCCTGCGGAGCGCGGGGCCCCTGCCAGGGCGCAGGCTGAGGGACCCCGGCGCGGTCCGGCTTGTACGTACATTTCCCGCCGCTCTTCAGCAGGTTGCCAAGGCTGACGGAGGCGGTGCCCAGCAGCTCGTTCCTCAGGGTATGGCAGCTCCACACCTTCAGGTCCAAGTGGCTCTGAGCCGTGACGTTCCTGCAGAGACCAAAGAAGGGGGCCATCACCGTGGCCTTAGCCCTGCTCCATGCTCGGGGAGCGGGCAGTGCCAGGCCTGCCAAAGGCAGGGAGCAGAGGGAGGCGGGCAAGGCCATGGGGCAATGGCAGACTGTCCCCTCCCGCCACCCTCCCAGCCTGGCTGTCCCTGGCAGCATCCTCATCTCAGGGGCAAAGATCTCCAGCATCTGAGCGGCCGCAGCCAAGGGCACAGTGGGGTACAGCGGGGAGCACAGGGCCAGCCCCGGCACCAGCCCCACACCAGGGAGTCATGGAGACTTACAGGATGAGGATCTCGTTCCACAGCAGCTCAGAGCTCCCCATCTGCTTCCCTGTCTTCTTGGTCTCGCTGGGCAGCCCGTCACCCGCCACCTCCACGTAGCAGTTCATCCGCGACGGGCGGCTGTGCACCTTGGGCTTCACGGACACCACTGGGCAGGGGGGACAGGCAGAGAGTGAGGCAGCCACAGGGGAGACCCTGTCCCCTGCCCCCCCCACACACGCCCCATCCCTGCCAGCTCAGGGTGCCACGACTCACCGCAGAGCCAAACTCCTTTTGGGAGAGGGGGAGCGAGAAGCGATTCTCCTGATGGCACCAATGGCCGTATCCAGGTGCTCCCATCACCAGCCCCCGGTCACTGCCTCTCCCTGGCATCACCCACACCTTGGCCCCGCACCCGAAGGCTGCGGGGGTGTCACGGTCCCCACAGACACCGCCCTACCCCAGGGCTCGTGGGCAAGGGGGCTCTGCCGGAGCCGCTGGCGACAGGCACCCACCAGGCGAGGCTCAGCCACCCCCCAGGCCAGCAATGCCCTGCGCAGGGGCTGCGGGGCAGAGCCGGGGACGCAGCTCCAGGGGACGCAGCTCCAGGCGTCGGGAGCCATCTCGCGGCCATGGGAGCACCAACGCGGCCCTGGCAGGGCCGCGGAGCCACGTCCCGATGGCAGCGGGGGTGAGGAGGCGGCAGAGCCCAGCCAAGGGCTGTTCCACTTCCCTGGGCACCCACGGGACGCAGGGCAGTGCTGGCCTTCCCCAGCCCCTGCTCCCCCCAGGAAGGTCTCCCAGCCCGGGGCACAGGCAGAGCACACAACCGGACCAGACGCACCCAAAATCCACACTCCCCACCCCGGGACTCCCAGGCCCACCTCCGGCGAGGCAGCGGGACCCACCTTTCACGGAGAGCTGGGACTTCTCGCAGGGCGGCCCAGCCCTGGCCCTGCTGGAGCTCGCAGCAGCCATGGCATCACCCCTGGCTGGAAGGAGAGAGAGAGAAGAGACACCTCAGCACCGCTCCCACCGTGCAGAGGAAGCCGGGGCTGCACTGGGGTCCCAGGTCAGCCCCCCTGGGCCCGAGCGCAGCCTGCCCGTTACTGCAAGTGACCCTCGTGGCAAGGAGACTTGGCAACGGACAGGCACACGCCTGGTAAACACAGGTTCCCTCTGCTCCTGGTATACCAGCCCTGCACCGCAGGCAACGGCAACGCTGTGCCCTAGGGAGAGAAACTCCCCTTCAATGGCACTGCCACGGCCTGAAGAGATCCGAGCCAAGCCAGGCAGCGCTCAGCCCTCTGGGCGGCTGCAGCTCACCCTGACCCAAAGGTCGGTGCCGATGACAGCCGGCACGAGCACAGAGCAGTCTCCAAAGCCTTCAGCAGACAGGCTGTCCCACGCCCTGCTCTGTGCTGCTGAGCAGGAACACCGGCTCCCGAGCAGCCACCGCACAAGGGATCCCTCAGAAAGGACGAGGCAGTGACACCGGCAGAACAGAGGAAGGTCCAGTCACAGTATGGGGGAGCAGCCACATCCCTCAAGGACAGCGCGGGTCTCTTCCTGGCAGCAAAATCCCACAGCAAAACCGGTCCCATCTCCTCTAACACACTGTGGAGGGGACGGGGACTGCAGCTGCTCCAAACACAGAGAAGGATCACGCTGCCGAGCAGGCTACAAGCCCAGACCTCCACTTCCCCAAGCGCTCACCACTTCCTTGCTCTCCGGTGCCACGTCAGTGTCACCACAGGCACAAGGCTTTCCCCTGCCCCTTCTGCTGCAGCTTTCCCCTGGAGTCGCCCACCGGGGACAGGGAGCGGGCAGCAGGGACGCAGGCTGTAACAGCCGGGGATGCTGGCAGAACACGTGGCTGCGCGCCTCTGCTGAAAGGACTGACCACGAAGCAGAAGGATGAGGTCACGTATCACGCAGAAGCATGAGGTGCCTGGTGTGGGACCAGAGAGTCAGCTATTGACTCACACGTCCTCCTGAGCCTGCGGGCAGCAGTCCTCCTCTCCGCGCTTCCCAGGCGGAGGAGCTGGGGAGGATGCGCCGAGCATGGGCGCCTGCAGTGGGTGTCAAGGTCACGGACCAGAGGGTCCCTGCCTGCTGCCCACCCCCAGGCAGGACCAAAGAGGAGCCTCAAGCCTGTCTCCCATGGCAGCAGCGAGGGCTCAGACGGGGTCAAATCTGATCCCCCTCCCAAGCCACCGAAGCCAAGAGCACGGCCCGGGACCGGAGTGCTTGCCAACCTCTGCCTCCCCTCACCAGGGGGAGGGAAGCGTGAAAAGGGCAGAAGAGCATCTCCAGCCTCTGCCACCTCCCCTCTCATGCAGGAGTCTCTCTCTCTTCCCTGCCCTCTCCTCTCACCCTCATTACACCTCACCAAGCTCCATCTCAAAGCCAGGTTCCATTTTAAATCCCCTCTCGTGAACCAGGGTCTCCGTTCTCCACCCCCTTCTCCGTGCCAGCCCCGTGCAACTTCACCCCCCAGCACGGCAAACCCTCCCGGGACCCCGTGCTCAGCTGCGACCTGGCCGGTGCCTCGTACAATCCTCACCTCTGCCTGGAAATCCTGGTTTGGTACCAGGCTTGCTGCTGTCTCGGCTCTACCAGATGGTGGCTGGAGGCTGGCTAACACGTGCTGATCTCCCCCTCATGAGTGGGGGAGAGCTGACTTATGGAGGGAGATCTTTCACGAGACTAACTGCACTTGCTATTACTACAGTTACTCCTACTGCAATTATCCTGGCCCACAGATTGCCCCGGCCTTCCCTTAGGATATTACTCCTCGTGTTTGGTATGACTCCCCAGCTCCACATCACCACTTATTTCATTAGTGCCATTAAGCAGGCCCACAGAAAGCAGCCGGGCGCGGTGCCCCTCCTAAGCAGCACCTCCTGCGCCAGCCTGTGACCAGCCCCTGGGCGAGACCGAGCAGGCAGCTTGTCCTTCAGGGCCTGCCGCCAACGTAGTGACCGGCGCCTCGAAGTTATCGTGGTAGGACCCAAGGCTCGCTCCCCTGCGGCAGGGACGCCGGATCCCCGGTCCTCCCTTGCAGCCACGGGTGCTGCCTTTGCTCTTCTCCAGCCGTCCCCCGTGGCGATGCCAGCCTCGCCAGCCCTGCCGCCCTCTGCCAGAGAAGGCGATTTGGGGTTCATTAAGGAGCGAGTGTTACCTGTTATGGAGGCATTGCTGCTTCCCAGCCCTCGCTCCGCACACACGTCCCCTCGCAGCCCTGCCGCTCCCCCCGTTCCTGCCGTACCCCAGCGCCGGGGCGCAGACCAGCGTCACCGCGACGCGCCGGCCCTGGGCTCGCAGGCTCGCCTGAGCGTCCCATGACAGAAGAGGCCCTGGGGCCAGACCGGCCGCTGCTTCCCTCACCGCACCCTCCCGCGTAAGATGACAGCAGAGACCCTTCCCGTTTGGGCTGTGTTTATCCTTTTTTTCTTTTAAATCCTGACCCTCTTCCCCACTTTCTCTCCTCCTGACCCTACAGCATTTCACTATCGCTTGCTGTAACTTCCCCGGCCGCGTTAAACGCTTCCCAGCTATCAGAACCCGCCGTGGCCGGCGCCGCTCCGCAGGCACAGCTCTCCTCTCCGATCGGCCCCTTCCCACGCCCGCACGCTCCGTTGGCTGCTTAAACCCTTCGCCGGGTCGGCTCCCAACTGGGGCGGGCCCGGGGCGCTCCCCCGCCGCCTTCCCTCCGTCCAAGAGCGAGGCCTCCCCTCCCCGGCTTCCCCGGGCTTCCCGCTGCCCACGGCCCGGCCTCGCCTCCCGGGGAAGCGGGCGGCCCTGCCGCCGTCCCGCTAACGCCCGGTTTGCCGGCGGGGCCGCAGAGCGGTGGCAGGGCCGGGTCAGCAGCCCCGGGAGCCGGGCACCCCCCCTCGCCCACCGCCGGGACCGCGCCGGGCCCTGCTCCGCCGCCGGGTGCCGGTTCGCCCCGCACAGAACCGGGCCGGGCAGCAACGGCGGCGGCCACCGGGGAGGGCGAGAGGGGGCAGAGCGCCTCCGCCACGGCCAGGCTCCGCGGGCCGCGACCGCCGCCCCGGGGGCACCGCCAAGGGGAAGCGGCGGCCGGGACAGCCCTCCCCGCGGGCCCCGCCGCCCCGGGCCGGGCCTCACCTCACCAGGCCGGTACCGCCCCGGGGCGGGCAGAGCCCGCGGCCGAGCCGCTCCCGGCGCCCTGCCCGCCGGACGGGAGCGCCTGGGCGACCGTGCCGTACCGAGAGGCCCCAGCCTCCCCCCGTCCCGCCCCGCCCCGCCCGGTCTCGCCCGCCCGGTCCGGTCCGGTCCCGCCACCCGAGTTACCGGCGACCGCTCCGCTCCCGCTTCCGGCTCCAGCACCCGCCGTCATGTGACACCAACCGGTCACCTGACGGCGCCGCCCGGAAGCGGTCACGCGGCGCTGCCGTTCCCGGCCCGCCCCGCGCGGACTACAGCTCCCAGCGGGCAGCGCGGTGGGACGGCGGCCGGCGGGGGACATGGCGCGCGTGGCGCACGTCGTGGCCGACACCGGCGCCTTCCTCAGCGCCGCCCCGCTGCAGGTACCGGTACCGGGGCCGGGGGGGCCGGGGGACCGGGCCGGTCTGACCCGAGCCGACCCGAGCTGACGGCGCTGCCCGCAGGACATCGCGGAGAACCTGTACACCGTGCCCGAGGTGCTGGCCGAGATCCGCGACAGGCCGACGCGCCGCCGCCTGGCCGCCCTGCCCTGCGAGCTGCGCCTCCGCCGCCCGCGGCCCGACCTCCTGCGCCTCGGTGAGTACCGGAGCCCCGCGGCCCGCACCGGGCTCCTGCGCCTCGGGGAGGCCCGGACCGCCCGGCTCCCTGCGGCCCAGCGAGGCCCGGCCCGGCCCGGCGGCTCCCTTTCCCTTCCCTTCTTCTCCCTTCTGCCTTTCCCCTTCCCTTCCCTTCCCTTCCCTTCCTCCTTTCCCTTTTCCTCCCTTTCCCTTTCCCTTCTTCCTTTCTGTTCCTTTCATCCTTTCATCCTTTCATCCCTTCTTCCTTTCCCTTCTTCCCTTCTTCCTTTCCCTTCTTCTCTTCATCCTTTCCCTTCTTCTCTTCATCCTTTCCCTTCTTCCCTTCTTCCCTTCTTCCCTTCTTCCCTTCTTCCCTTCTTCCCTTCTTCCCTTCCCTGCAGTGACCGACTTCTCCAAGAAGACCGGCGACTACCCCAGCCTCTCGGCCGCTGACCTGCAGGTGCTCGCCCTCACTTGCCAGCTGCAGGCTGAGACCGACGGCCCCGGCTGCCTCCGCTGGGAGCCCCAGGACAAGGTAGGGCCCGTCCCCGGGGATGGGGCGCCGTCCCCAGGGTGCCCCGCCGACCCGCCTGTGCTGCCTCCCCAGGTGCGGCTCAGCTCCACCCCGCAGCACCCCGAGGCCCCCCTGCACCTCGCCGGCTTCCATCTCCCCGCCAAGGTAAGGGCCGGGGACGCAGCGCTCCGAGGCGAGGCGCTGGGGACGGGGACGCAGCCCCGCGGAGCCCCCAGGCAGCGGCGGGCGAGGGACCCCCTGTCCTGTGTCCCCCCGCAGCACAAGCGCGCAGGGAAAGGCCAGCGTCAGCCCAGCCCCAAGAGGAGCACGGTCCCATCTGACAGCGACGAGTTTGGCTCCTTCCTCTACTGGCGAGCCCCCCTGCCCAGCATCGAGGAGGAGCTGCAGGAGCTGCTGGTGAGGCCCAGAGCCTCCTCTCCCCGCTCTCGTTGCTGCCCTGCTTTCTGGCCGGGAGCGTGGCCTGTGCCATAGCCGACTCTTCTCCACCCCAGAAAGCTCAGGCCGTCTCCGTTAGCCCAGAGACCACTGAGGAGCACCAGAATGCTGAGGATGGGGCCAGTGCTGAGGAAGAGGAGGACGAGGAGGAGAGTGATGACGAGGGTTGGATAACACCCAGCAACCTCAAGCAGGTCCAGCAGGACACAGGGCACTGCGACACTGCTCCCGTCGGCGTCCAGGTCGGCTGTGTCACCACCGACTTTGCCATGCAGGTGGGTGCTGGCTGCTGCCCCCGGCGGGGGGCTGAGGGCAGAGCCTCACGCTACTCAGACCTCCGGGCTGGTGAAACCAGCACACCGAGACAGAGGAGCGCGTTGCCAAGTCCCCCTGCACAGGACGAGAGCAGCTTTGTGACAGCTCCTTTTATCTTAAAAGCAGCCAGCTCTCTCCGTTGCAGAGGCCGCTGCAAAGCCCGCCGGCATCGCTCCCCCCACTGCCTGGGCTGGCAAACCCCGGTTAAAGCTCCTGGCAGTCCCAGCTCACGGCATCCCGCTTTCTCCCTCCTCGTTGCAGAACGTGCTGCTGCAGATGGGCCTCCACGTGCTGGCGGTGAACGGCAAGCTGATCCGCCAGGCCCGGAGCTACATCCTCCGCTGCCACGGCTGCTTCAAGTGAGCGTGTGCGCGCGGAGCGGCACTGCCCTCGGCGCGGTGCTCGCGGGGGCTGGGTGGGGGATCCTGCTCAGGGGCTGAGCCTGTATCCCACGGCCCGAGGCGCTGTGAACCCCCTCTGCACCTGTCTTGCAGGACCACTTCGGACATGACCAAGGTTTTCTGCCCCCACTGCGGTAACAAGACCCTGAAGAAGGTCGCGGTGAGCGTCAGCGACGACGGGAGCCTCCACATGCATTTCTCCCGCAACCCCAAGGTGCTGAACCCCCGAGGGCTCAGGGTGAGTAGCTGGACCTGACCTGCTGGGACGAGGGCCGGGCCTGCGGCCGGTGGGTTGGAGGGGACCATTGCCAGCTGGGAGCCAAAGCGAAGGTGGGATCGTCCTCCCGATGTTCCACTCGACCATGGGGCTTTCGGGCTTCATTTGCTCAGCTCTTCTCTAGAGGCCTGCAGTCATTTTCAAGTCCCTTTGAGCAAGAGTTGCCCCTGAAGCGAGTTTAACGACTGCTTTTCTCCTGGCAGTACCCGCTGCCGGCCCCGAAAGGAGGGAAGCACGCGAACAACCCCCACCTGGTGGAAGACCAGCCCTTCCCGCAGCAGCGGCTGTCCCGCAAGGCCAGGCAGAAGACCAACGTCTTCGACCCCGACTACATCGCCGGGGTCTCGCCCTTTGCGGAAAACGACATCTATAGCCGCGCGGCCAATCTGCAAATCCGGGACGCGGCCCTGGGCGCTGGCAGGAGGCGCCTGAACCCCAACGCCGTGACAAAGAAGTTTGTGAAGAGGAGGTGAAGGGCGGGACAGGCCCCCTGCGGCCGGCGCTGCGAGGGGAGGGCTGGCCGATGCTGCGGGAGGGCGAGGCCTCTCCCGGCGCCCTTCCGAAGGCAGCCGCCCTGGGCAGGGGCTGGGCCTCTCCTTCCACGCTTCTCCGGTGCCTGCAGGGCGGTGACGGGGGGTGACGTTCGCGGGGTCTGGGGAGGCTGTGACCCGCGGTGGCCTGCCAGGACCAGGGGGGAGCCGGCGCGGTAGTGGCTCCCCTGCTCAGCCCCCAGGACCCCCCCAGGCAGGGGCTGCGTTGCCAATAAACACAAAAACCCGCAGTGCTGTGGCTCGGTCTTGTTTCTGTGGCTGCCCGTGCCCGGCTCACGGGCCAGGGTGTGCCTTTCTCCGAGTCTCGAGAGGAAGAGGAGGCTGAGGAGGGCTTCTCGGGGTGTTTTTTGTCCCATAGCACCCCAGTGGCACTAACGAGGGGGACAGACGAGTGCCTGCAGCAGGGCAGCACCGGGGGAAAGCTTCGGATGAACCTACGTGCATCTTGCGCAGTGAAGCGTTCTGCCCAGCTCTCGGTAGTCGCAGTGCTGCTTCCTACCCCGTTGTAATTTTTCAGCATTACAAAATTGCCGATCCTGGCTGCTGGCGCCAGGGTCTTGCCGGCGGTTACCTCCCTGCAGCTCGGCAGGCAGGGGAACACGCACCTCGGCAACCCCCCATCGGTTTTACCACGTTGGCGTGAGTACGCCAGGGATGCGGGTGAAGCGGGACTGTGCTGGTTCTTTGTGAGAGGGGGTTAATTCGTTATCGCCGCTTAGGGCTTCTGGCATCGCCTCCCTCGGGTCCCTCAGCCCTGCTTTAGCTGCGCTAGGGAAACCATTTCTTTTGGCAGGCTGGGGTTTGGGCGGTAAAGGCGGTAGCACAGGTGGTTACTTTGGATTTGAGACCGCAAAATCGGAAAGAAGCGCTGCGGTGTTTTTCTAAAAGTGCACACACAACACAGCGCCTTTCCTTACGGACGAGGGCAGCGGGAAACGCCGCAGGCACAAAGCGTCGCGGTCCTGCCTGCCCGGGACTCCCCGACCCGAGCACCGTCTGGGTCCCAGGCGGGTTTATTCCATACCGAAGAACGGCTGCTTTCTCCCAGCAGAGCGAAGATGCCCTCCAAAAAACCACAACAAGACTTTACACTGCAAAATGAAAACTTTCATTGTTTTATTCTTGACTGCAGCTGTTTACAGAAATATAGTTGCGAGTATACAAATGTCCCAATAGAAGCAAAATATTTTTATTTTTTAATATTCAACAAGTTATCACAGGATAGCTAAAAACATAGATGCAAATGAAATATCCCCTCATGGAACAAACTGAAAACACCGGGTATCAGTGCTTTGAAAATCCCAACTACGAAAGCCATATACACAGAATGCACAAAGGAATATCTGGTGCTACTTTCACATCGCGGGACAGCGGAAGAGGCGGCTCAGCGGTCGATCGGTGCGCTCGGGGAACGCATGGCAGAAAGGCGGGCAAACCACTCAAAGATGCAGTGGCAGAAAGCTCTGCTCTGAAGGGGTTTGGAGCTTACTCGTCAATAATGCGCTCAAATCTAAGTATTTCAAATCACCTCATTTCAAATAGTGTCCAGAATAAAAAAAAAATAAAAGCTTCAGGAATACTCGAGTCTACTACGCAGGATACTGGAACGTGTTCCCAGTTCTGCGACGCCTCTCTCCTTCCAAAGGGAGCCGCCGTTATCCCGCCCTCCGGGACGGCCGCGCTCCGGCCTGGGGACCCACCTGGGCTCGGGGCGCTCGGGCCAGACCCTCCCCGGCTCACGGAGGGGCGGTGCCAGGGACCAAAAAAGAAGCGAAGGCCACTTACGTGATCCGAACGCAGGACCCTCCGCTGATCTGAATCCTGGCACACCACCGGAATATTTTACAGCGGGCTGCTGCTGGGTGCCGGAGTTTTGGAGCCTGAACCAAGCACTTGCAGGGGAGCGTCGGAGCGTGTCCCACAGCAAGCAGGGAAATCCTCCGATTCCTCGCCCTTGTCCCCATGCGCTTGAATGTTAGGAGGCAATTTTGTGAACTGTAACAGCAAAACCTAGAGAAGCTCTCCCTCTCCGGGAGCAGCGGAGATCAGACCTGCAAACTGATGGCTCAAAGAGATGGCAGAAGGACATTTGCTGTGGCAGAGGAGCTTTGCGAAAGCCTGTACCAGGACAGTAACGTCCATCGACCGACCCAGCGCCACGCTGCAGGGGAACGCACCTGAGGAGTCGTCGTGGCGGGCAAAATACACGCTATTGATTTTATGATCTGGATTCCTTTTAATTGCTCACACAATCTGCAAGAAATCGGTGCAAGTTGGGGCAGGGCTCCTCACGACCAGAAACCAAGGAGAGCTTCCACCAGCTTTCAAGGAGAAAGTCTTCTAGATAGTGGCTGCTCAGAAATGACAGATTCGCCTTCCCAATCCAAACCAACCCGGCTGAGCAGCAGCCGGGATCCTTTGCTAAGGACGATGAACAACCGCCCCCGGGAGAGAGCCGCTGGTGCCGGTCCAGCTCCTCCGGAGCAACAACCACCGCGGTTCCCTGTCGGCACGAGCTGCCGGGAGGCCGAGAGGGAAAAGGGGCCCAGGACGGGCGCCGGGGAGGACGCGGGCGCCGGGGAGCCTGCGCTGCTGCGGCGGCCTCTCCTCAGCCCAGCCAGCGGGCAGGCTCTCAACCGAGGCCGTCGGCTCTACCGTTTTGCTAACGCCGCATCCGCGATTATTAATAAAAATATATAAAAATACCAAAGTGTACAGGTGTTTTAAACCCACGGATATTAGTGACGTTGACAAGCGGAGCAAGTTTCTGGAGCAGCGTTACCGAAACCGCCACACGTACAGTACTGAAAGGTGTTCATACAGCTACTAATGAGTTCCTACAAAAACCTCGGTAAATAACCTCATACTAAGGAAAAGGAATATTATTTGGGGTTTATAAAAATGTAAATATAACAGTATTATATGTGTGTCTACTAATTATTTATATATAATAGATACGATTCCTCTATATACATATCTAACACCCTAGAATATACAGGCATTGCCTATTTACACACCTATACAGATGATAAGAAAGGAAAAGCCTCTCCTCCCGCGTGACCCCTCAGAGCCCCATACGCAACCAGACCATTTTACGAGCGCGCTTCTACAGGAGTTGATCTGCTGCTGCGCTCCTCCCGGTGCCCAAGCGACATTCATCATGTCTCCAGCAGGGATCCCCGGGCCCCGATCGCCGCCCGCGGCGGGCGGAGACAGACGGACGCGCCGGTTTGCGGGCTCAGGCGACCGCGGTCCTGTGCAACCGGCGTAATTGGTCTGAACACATCTATCCCAAAAGACTACTCCAAATTAAGACAAAAGCCCCAAAAAAACAATATCTCAGTACCGGTCTCCTTTCAGCTTCTGAAATAGCGGAGCTGCCACCAGGCCCTCTGAACACCTATTCCCGAAAACAAGTTTTGCACTAAGGCCAAGTCACCAGTGAACAGTATTTCTTCTCGCCTTCCACCTTCCACTCCTAGCTCAGAGCACGCAAAGCAATTCCTCCTCCTCGTTCCCGCTCCGTCACCCCGATCGGTGCCCGTAACCCCTGCGCTCCTCTCCTGCAGTTGCCCCGACGAAGTCGCCCCCCGTTTGCTGCGCAGAGGCGCGAGGTTCAGAGCCCAACGTTCTTCTCCGACTGCTCACCCATGCGCGCGTGCACGCCCCGGGGGGGAAACTACGTGTAGCTTTTTTAGTCCACTAACAACTTTTTTGATTTTGCTTTTTAATAGGTCACCTTTCTGCTACTCAGCGAATTCAGCTACGTTTCAAGACAAATGCAAGCTTCCGACTTGTTTGGCGTCCTTTCTGAGGACTCTGGAAAGATAATGAGAGAGTAGAAACATCTACGCAGACAAGTTTTCTTTTTAGAAACTATATCCTAAACCAAAATCACAACAGAAGCTTCAAAAAAAAGTTCAACTTATCTAAATTAGGGGAATGTCCACTGATACAGCTGCCCAGACTCTTAGTTTTTCCAGTAAAAAAACCTGCCAAAGTAACAAACGCTTAACTCTTCATGCTTTATTCTATCTTAAAACTAAATAGGAAGTAACCACCCTGTCAGTAATTAAAAGTAATTATAATAAAATGGCTGGTGATTAAACATCCACTTTGAAACAGCAAGGCTGAAATTATCTCTTGAACTATTTTCATGTTAAAATAATAGCAAAGCATTTGGCTTGAATAACTGCTGAAAGATCACACAGTGAAGAGGCAATTAGTAACAAAACGGGGACTTGCTAATTAAGCACAAAGCACCAATAACTTCCTACCAGAGGAGATGTTTAGCCAATAACTGCGTATTCTGTGTTATTCCTATGATTTTTTTATGTATCTGTATCTACACACACGCAGCGCACAAGCGGGCAAGAGAATGTACGCACAGGCCCGGCTGGCGGCCAGCAGGTTCGCCCCCCGGGCTTGTACCCTGTGCCGAGAAACGAAAAATATATATATTATATATAATAAATTACGCTCCCTCCGTAAACCGCCGGGTACCAGGGTGCTGGGCGCAGAGCGGGCCGCGGGTGCTGCCCTAGCTGGGGCGCCCAGCCCGCCTTTAACAGGGAGGATCAGACTGAACGATTCCCTACGAGCGAGCTCCAGCAGCAGAAAAAACAAAGTACAGAAAACCCATCCCAGCAATGCAGCTCTGCAGTTTTTCACTTTTCACCTGCTAATATCTTCTGTATTTAATCGCTGCTTTGTGGATATGACGGTAACTTCCCCTTTATAATAAAGTCAGGGACTTTAAATGTATAGAGACTAACGTCTCGGTATCTTCTAACCTCCTCAACCAAAAAGGACGAGACGCGATACCACCACCTCGGCTCTGCAGGCAAGCGCTCCGTCTGCTCGTAGCTGAACAGGCACGCCAGCGTGAGCGTGCGGAGGAGTAAACACAGGGATTTTAAAAAAAAAAAAAAAAAAAAAAAGCAGAGTAAGCTCCAATTATCAGTATCAACTGCTTAAATCACAAAAGCAAATGTTCAGGATTCTGATAAAATAGTTGTGGCTCACACTGTTCTTGGGTCTTTCTGCCATGAAATCCCGCAGCCTGTCTCTGAGCCTTCTTGGCTTATCAAACCTCTCTTTATCCTCTGCCACAGCTGTCTGCAAGCAGCACTTCAAGCACTCATCAACCGCTGAGCAATCTCTTCATTCATAAGACAAATACTTTTTGTAACCAAATCACGTGTTCAAAGTGTTGTAGTACATTTAAACATTGACCTAAAATGAACAAGATAAATTGAACACAAGAACGGAGAGGTGTTATCCAGAAGTGAAAAACGTGATAGCACAGCCCTTTTTTTTTTTAAATTTATTTTTTTACATTTTTTTTCTCTTCTCTTCATAAGCGACCTAGAATACGCACACAATTCAAACATACCCTTCCCCTGGAGCTGTAGCAGTCTCGGTACGAAGTTCTCTTTTGGACACCCATTTGTTCAACGGAGAATTGGTCCCTGGTGACTTGGCACTGACCAACAGCACTTCGACGTAAGGATCCACCCCTTGGGAGCGACGGAACAAACTGAAGCAGCACGCAAGTGAACGTATCATTCCTATCACTTCTTCTGTGTACGGAGGCCCCAGATGACACCCAGCAGCTTGTCCTGGGACCGCGATCCTGCAAAAGCCACCAGTTCATTTTCGAATAACTGGCTATCGACTTCCACGACCATCTGGAAGTTGTTTCGGTCCATAATTCTCAGTCTTCTACGTAGCCTCATATAGCATTTAGTCAATGCTGCAAGATTGCCGTTTTCGTGTCATGAACCATAACAGGATTTTGTTAATATTTTGTCTTAGCAGGAAAAAAAAAAAACAAACACAAAAAATCACAGAAAGAAAAAGTATGGTTCAGGGTTATAAAGCAGCTCTGGACATTATGAAGCAGGGAATTCTTTTTATCATGATTAAAATTTTAAACATTTTAGCGTAATCATAAATTAAGAGTTAAAACACAGAGGCGCTAATAATAAAATATTAAATAGACAATGATAGTGGATAGAAGCTGAATGGCTCATTCTGAATGAAACCCTTTACTTTATATACGCCTAAAATGCCTACGGGTTTCCTCGCTAGATCGTATTGCTGAGTGACAGACACATCAAAACACACAGTGAAGCTTCTCATAGCCAGTTGGAACAAGAAATTGCCTGATGGAATGGCGAGAGATGAACAAGTTATTTATGTTGCAAAAAGTACTTAAATACTCAATAAAGACATAACAAACCCCACCCCACCCCACTGTTATCAGACGCCACGTTGTGGTAGAACATCAGACAAACTCACAAATTTACCACAAAAATGTGTGGCAAAAAGAATATTTTATATATATGTATATATATAAATTTTTATATTTATGCCAATGTACTCACTCAGTACAAATAGCAAAATAGTATACCATTTCCTAAATACAAAATATAGCTTTCCAAAAAAATGAAACACACATTAGATATAAACCATCCAAAACTTGAACGATTGAAAACTGTATTCAAAATTAAATGACCCAGAGCAGGTCTCTTTCTGAAAAGTTCCCTTCATATCGGCAAGAAGCCTTACTACTGAAAACGTAATTCAATGCCTCTCAATGAGAGAGAGAAAGAGAGAGACAGAAAGAGAAAGTGAAGGTTATGACAGACTGACAAACAGGAAAAACCATTTAAACAAACAAAAACCCTACACAGCTCAACTAAGCACACAAGTTAAGGGAAAAACACACAGTAAACAGACGCGAGTAACTTAAAAACCATTTACAGACTACTCTTTGTTATTTAAAATAACAAAAATGAAAAATGACATGATACCAACTACACTCTACCAAGGCATAATCGCCATACGGGACAGCTGTTTGGCTCTAACTCAGCAACAGCTTTCTACGTGCAGAAGGAGAAGAAACAAATATCTGAATGAGGCTGTAGTGAGATAGCACAAAACCGTCCGGAGAGTTGGAGCACCCAAAAAATTCACATGCCTCACAATACAATTGCATGGTCTGGAGTGGGTTGGTTTTACATTCTGTAGCATCAGTCAATTATTTTTTTTTTTTTTTAATTGAGACATGACAATCTAGAAACTAGACTTGGGGACCGTTGGTATTTAAAAAAAAAAAAATCACTTCAAAACTGCAATGAGCTCAATAGGCTACAAAGATGCAACAGCTCAGGATGAAGTGAAATTTTCAAGAATGCTTAAAAATGATGTAATTTGCCCCCCACTTGGAGTAAAGTCAAGCTGAAGATTCACATCAGTAACAGCTGGAAAATGACTGGTTGAGGGGGATTCCTGCGTTGAGGAGGTGGTGGAGAAATTGCTTCCTCTTTCCTTAACCCTTGATTATTTGTCAAAGCTTCTCCTGACTAAGCAATTTAATGCCAGGGATTCCTAGAAGCTGCTTCTGATCTTTAAAGCCAGTAGGATATTTATGTCTTTTTTAAAAACACGATACAAAACTGAAGGAGAGAGAAGGAAAATCATGAGAAGAACGAAAGGGAGAAGGCTGGTTTGAGAATGGATAACGGAGCTTTACCGAGTTCTAACCCATACAGTCAGAGTGAGAGACAGAGAGGAGTTCTTTCCTCGGCCAGGCAGAGTGTTCCTTTCAAGCTGAAGGTATTTTAGAGGGTAAGATTTTAAGAACAAAATTTAATTCAAAGTTCCCCTTCATTTCTTCATTTTGTTAGAGCCACCAAACCCTTGCTCTATGTACAGTTACACGTAAGAGACATGGAAAACCGTTAGTCACATTCTCAGATGGGAAGCACCCACCTCTGGCTATCTACAGTAGCAAGCGATTCTCTGCTTATTACAGTTATCAATATTTTTCATTGCCACCTACTGCAATTAAGAAATCACAGTATTAGCTCTCCCACTCGACTGCAAAACACGCGATCCCTTCACTTACTGACAGCTATGAGTCATGGCTCATGTCACAGGCATTTGATGTTTCTGCTTCACAAGCTTTTCTAGTCAAAAGAGGGGATGTGAAGAAGGAAGAGGAGGGGGAAAAAGTAAACGTAGTAACATGTATTACCTTCTAACAACAATAATAACTGACCAGATATGCTTTAAATTGAAAGAGCACCCCACTGGTAATGAGGTTTAGGAATCTAGTAACAGTACAATCCCATGCCCTAGTAAAACAAAGCATAGCTTTTCAGCATTATTGGCACTACAAATCCCGAATACTATGGTCATAGCCTTAGGTGCTAGACGCTGCAGTTGGCCACGTGTGTGCTCTTTAGAGAAGAGGGCCACTTTTTGACAGGAGCAATCAGTCCCACACAGCCTAATCCAGAGTCGGAAGGTCTGAGAGGATCTGGGAAATCATCACTTTTTTCTTCACGGAATTTCTGCAGGAAAAAACAAGTAAGCGAAAAAGTTAGGCATAACTAACAAAAGTCATCCTCTTACTTGTATGTAGTTCCTTCATCTTGAAAGCATCCTTCACAAGCAGACATGAAACTATGAGTGCGTATCAGAATGCGGCACTCTTTCACAGAGCAGGATTGCTCTCCTTCCACTCTCTCTTTTATTTTTTTTTTTTTTTATAGTTCATAACTTCATAATACAAAACAGTTTAGATTAGAAAATGAAGTGCATCCCCTTAAGTGAAACTTATGGGGGATTCAGGATGGCAACACCGTTAACCAGAGCCAAGTTACACCCCGTTGACAATACCATGCTTCTTGGTACTCATTTGTAGTCAGAGCCTCTTTCACCTCTCTGACGAAGGCACCTTGCTCGGAGCAGAAGGTCTCCTGGTAACAGCTGGCTGTGACAGCTCGCTTTTAACAAAGACTCAGCATGTGGCACACTCTCAATGGCTGCTATGTTCCACTGAAACTTGTTTTCGCATTACGTTATTGTAACCCAGGGGGCAACTTCAGAATAGTACTGACTTGAGGTGTTATTTACTCAATAAGCCTTCAGTTTTTAACTACAGTCATATTTCACGATGCTTTTGCCTGCCAAGCTGTCAGTGATCTACTCTCCTTCCTAATAAAGTACTAGGCCGTAACAGCAGATGACAAAACATACAGAACTGAACGACAAGACCCAGTCTCTACCAGCTGTTTCACACAAATTCTGACCTCTGACTGTTTTTAATAACTCTTCATTCTAGCCACGGGTATTATATACTTAATTCAGCAGTACCGGTATTTTAGCTGATCTCTTAGAGCATGGTATACACTCCAAAGTAAAGACTTAAGAACAAAAGCATGCGTGGCTTCTGGAAAGAACCCAGAAACCCAAACACATTACTTACTTGACAATTAAAACGAGCCAGCCATATTGTTCCCCTGGTTTTGCAACGACACAAGCAGATCGTCTATTTTCTCAATATTCTGATTGGTCGCCATGGCTGAAGGTAGCGGAGAAGTCTCAGATATCTGCTGGGAGAGCAGCGTCGGCACTGCTGCTTGTCCCTCGCTCTGGGGCTGACCCGGCTGACTTATAGCCATCAACTCCTCCGGCAACGTAGCTGGTCCAGAAGTTAGCAGCTGCCCACAGTCTGTTAAGCAGTAAGTGAAGAACAAAGGACCGTTTAATAATTTAATTTAAGGGTAATACATGCAGCGAATGAGCCAACTTCTCCACATGGATCTATATTGACTATAAACTGTGTAGAAAGTTACACACACTTTTGTTCCCCTGACTACCTTTGCTCACCGCTGCCTCGGGCTATAAGCACAAGTTCAAGGTGGTGTATTTGACCAAACACTACTAACACCCCAAACAGAGGACAATCCTTAGCTAGAAGAAAAACAAAATGCATGGCTTAAGTGTTGAGTATGCCCATCCTTTGTCTTTATTAACTACAGATGTGTCTGTCTCAGTTCAGCCAAGGTATCTGCCGGCTCCTTCTGTAAATCTGCAAACGGTGTCGCATCTCCTGCCGTTTCTAGCATTATCGTCAGCTCCACGGAAAGGCTGTCAGACAGTTCATCCAGCAAAGCACGTATTCGGGTATAACCACACACTAAGTACACAGCTATGGCTTTCTGTCCACATCTTTCATCAGCTGCTATCATCATCATCTGCATCTGCTGCCCCTGGAGCTTCACAGGTACATGAAGCTCCCTTTACAGACAGATTAAAGGATCTACGTCCCAGAGAACGTGTCAGAGAGGCTAGAGTCAGAGACGACATATGGAAAAGTGCCAGCTTATGAAGCTAAACAAGTCTCAAATACACTTCAATAGACACTTCTCTGGACTACATGGCTTAAAAAAAAAAAATCCTTCCTTTAAATAATGTGTGGAGAAAGTCACCGCATAACTGGTGGAAATGAAATGCAGCAAGAGAAAGATTAGTGGAGCTGTCTTAAGAGGGTGTAACTTTTTTCCTTTTTTTTAAACGTGTGTACATGTATTTTATCTATTATTTGCATATGTATTGTTAATAACACTACATATAACATTTCTATATAAATATACACACAATTCTAAGATGGTTTTGTCACATGTTAATCCTAAGTGTAAGACGACCAACAGGTATTTCAGCTAAGAGTTCTCACGCAAAATCGGCAACGTAAGTGTACATTCAGAGCAAGATGATGAGTAGGTACATAGGCAATTGCAGTGCTACACTACTTATTTCAGGCTTTTCTTTTTTTTTTGCTAAGGAAATATCTTAGAATTGAATAATCATTGTCTCGTAGACTCCAATTAGTAGCTCTTTAAATTGTAAGCTCAGAATCAGGCATCTACCACTTACTGTTTTGAATGCCAAACAGGAATATTCCTGACGTTTGCTGAGACGAAGCAGGAGAGTTCTGCAGCTGGTTGATGGCACCTCCCGCTGTGTTGTGAAATAAAGAAGCTTGTTGCTGTGGAGGAGAAGCAGTTCCTTGCATTCCTGCCATGCTGTTTTGAGAAGAGTACATAGGAGACTGCTGCAGCTCTTGCTGGCTCATACTGTTCTGCAAGGCAGACATGGAAGCTGAAGAGATGAAGAGGGTGACTTGTTGCTCTTGAGAACTCGGTGACCCTTGGACCAGCTGAATCTGGGGTGAGTTATGGAAGATGGCTGGCTGCTGCGCTTCAGCCTGGTTGGATCCAGGATTCTGAAGAGAAGACACCGTGGTCTGATTCTGGAATTGCATGGGCTGCTGCTCCTGGTTCATTGATGCCATGTTAGTCTGCGGGTGAAAAATGGACTGGCCTTGTTGCTCCTGATTGGTAACTGGGTTTTGATTTGGATTGAAAATCATGTTCTGCTTTTGAGAAGCAATTGTACTCATTGCATTTTGATTGCTGAACATCATGTTCTGCTGTTGCTGCTGCTGCTGTTCTTGAGATGGAGGACTACTCTGAATAGCAACTATCGAATGCTGAGGCTGGAAGATAGCTCCTTGTTGGTTCTGGGGAATTGAACTGGACTGGATGGAGCCTAACGACACTTGGGACTGAAACAAACCTTGCTGAGCAGGCTGAGTCTGGGGCTGTTCTTGGGGAAGCATAGAACTCTGGATATGAGATATCTGTGTCTGCTGCTGGAAAGAAGTCTGCTGCTCAGTGTTTGCTGCTGTCTGAAGAGGAGAAATGGAATTCGGGCTTGTAAAGAATGACATCTGTTCTTCCTGAGTTGCAGGGTTGCTCATTGAACTCTGGGAAAGGAACATGTTGGCAGACTGCTGGTCTTGAGGAACCGAAGAGCTCTGCAATACACCCATGGCGTTCTGCGAGTGGAACATCGGAGGCTGCAGCTGGTCTGAGGAATTAGTACTGGTCTGGTTGTGGACAATGGAATTTGGACTGTGAAAAATAGAGCCTTGTGCTTCCTGGGATATATTTTGAGCATCACCAATAGGGTTCTGAGAGTGAAAAAGCTGAGCTTGTGAATGTGGAGACTGCTGCATGAAGCTTCCCGACTGAATAGACATGATTTCTCCACCTTGCTGGAACAGACCACCTCCTTGTTGTTGAGTTCCACTTGCCTGGACAGTCATCATGTTTTTGGTAGATGAAAAGAGATTAACTTGAGATTGACTTTCTCCGCTGTGCTGCATTTGAACCATCGTCTGAAATACAGTACTTTGCATCTGTTTACTCTGACCTGAAGCTTCTTCTCCATCTGCAGAACTCGATGCCTGAAACATTGTAGGTCCATTGTTGGAGACCTGCTGCTGAGCAGCAGGAGTCGTCTCACTTCCAGAAACACCAGGCGATGAAGAGAATAATTCACACTGCATTTGCATGTCTTCGCTTGTTGATAACCCACTCATTATGTGAGAAGCCTGCTGGTAAACAGGCGATTGTTGGAGGGCTCCAT
This sequence comes from Platalea leucorodia, assembly GCF_965183815.1. Taxonomy (NCBI): domain Eukaryota; kingdom Metazoa; phylum Chordata; class Aves; order Pelecaniformes; family Threskiornithidae; genus Platalea; species Platalea leucorodia. Next base: position 56,530,039 of record NC_138830.1, on the reverse strand, counting down.
TCCCTGAAGTTGTTGAAGAGAACAAATCAGACTGCATCTGCGTTGCAGCTTGGCAAATGTTTTGTTGGATTCCTATCACCATTGCTGCAGAAGTCTCCATCGCCTGCTGCTGCTGCTGTTGTTGTTGCTGTTGATTGGACAACGCATTTTCAGGCTGTGAGTGAACATTTTCAGCTCGTCCAGGCAAAAGGTTCTCTGGTCTGGAATGGACAGCTGTGTCTGATGAGGAAAATATCCCAGAACTGACACTGTTTTGTATCTGGCTAACTTGCTGGAAGATATCTGCATTTAGCTGATCTTGAACATCCTCACTGCTGTCTGAACCAGAAAATAAAACAGAAGATAACTGCTGCTGAGCTTCCAATACCTGTTGCACCAAGTCAACATTTCTGTTGCTGCCAGTGGCAGTGTTAGTTGGAAAATTTCCAGCTTGCAGTTGCTGTATAGTGTTCTGTAACTGACTCACGCCGCTTGCTGATGAGAAAATACTTGATGAAATCTGTTGCTGCAATGCCTGTGCGGGTTCTGAGAGCGTAGACTGTTGTTGTTGTGATGCATCAGTTAACTGTGACAACGTGACTACTGTGCCATCTGATTGCAAGACTTCCCTGGTTTGGGAATCTCTTGTTTGGAACTGTGCGGCTTGCTGCAATAACGCATCGCTGTTCTGCAGCTGACCCGGAGTAGAGACTGCTGAAAAGCTACCGGGCTGGGAAATGTCCTGCGTTTGGATAGTAGTTAGTGTCTCTGGATTATACACCTTGGGCTGGATTTGTTGCTGGTTTTCATTTTCAGAAGGTAAATGGGAAGCAGAAGTTGATATGCCGGACATACTGTTTTCCAACGTTTGTTGAGTTGGTCCAACCACATTTGAAGCCTGAGAAGAGCAATACATTAAGCAATTCGTAAGCTTATTCAGGTTATGCTTCTAAAATTTCCACCAATCCACTAAGTTCAGGAAAGATCAGACGGAAGATTTGATGGCTATGTATCTCTTCATGCATAACCAAAGAAGTAAGCAAACGACTAGTAGTGGAAATGCTATGTCAAGGAAGGAGTCAAGGTACAATTTAATGAAGGCAATGCTAGGAAGTGATTAAAATAATATTCTTACAGTAATTTACTAGTTCTGTGTCACAGGACAGAAAAAAAAAAATCATAGTATCACTAAGCAATCACTCTGTTTGAATGCAGGAACAAGGGAGTTACTTTCAAAGGAAATTGTCTGTTATTTTAGCTCTGTGATCAGATGTTTTGCCCAGATCGATCTCGGACATGACATTTTCCCCCTGTGTTAGTTACTCTTCTCCACTATCAGAACGTGGACTAATGGGCAGATGTAACTAAGACTATTAAAGCTACTGTCTTCAGATGACAATCAATCTTACCTTGAAGACAGTGGGAGATCTTTTTTCTGCACTTACTTCCATTGGAGCCACATCTTCATTCTTAATCATACTGCTTGGCATGAGTGGAGTTATCAAGGCACTAGGAAGAATGTTTACCTTCTCCAGGTTACAACCACCGGCCTTCACTGCTGCAGTCACAAATAAAATAAAATAAAATAAAATAAAAAAAAAAAAAGAGAGAGAGCCACAGAACGTTAACATTCATTATGCAGAGAGTGGGTTTCTAGCAGTGGCCTGCTTCCCATTTCACTTTTCAGCCCTACCATAAGAGCTTTCATCCTCATCTAAGATGCTAATATGCAGAGATCATTGCAAACACTTCAATACTTCAAATAATCCCAGAAAACCTGAAACCTTCAAAGGTTATTTTTAAGACTAGCAGCAATTTGAGTGAGACTATTTTAACTTCAGAACAGCTAGTCATACAGTGTATTTAAAGAGAGCAGTCGGTATTTTTCTGTCCTGTAGTCACAATTCATAAGCTTTTCTCTTTTCCGTGCTTAATCATGTTGTGTTCATCAGAAACAATAAAAAAAATTTATGTAAGTAAGTAAAAAAAGTCCCTACGTATACAGATTAGATTCTAGCAATGGTATGTTCGTTCACAGTGACATATTTGGTTAGAAGAATGAAAAAAAGGAGCAAGACTAATAATGAAGTTTCAAAAGCAGAGAAACATTGATTTTGGTCTTTTACTATGTTTTTTGTAATACACTCAGTTTAGAACTTCTGAATAGTTACCGTCTTACCAAGGCATACACACCTTTCCCTGTTCCCCCAAGGCTGGCAACTGAAACCATCACTAACCACTTAAAAACAACGCTCCAGCACTACTTCCATGTTAGAAGGCAACGACCTGAACTACACGGCTGTCCATACACCCCCATCTTCCTCAAGTTTTACAGAACAGCTTACAATTATAAATTTGTTGTCTTGAAACGAAACTCGTCCCTGAAGTCTGTCAAATCTGCAGACTCTTAAAATGTTAGAGCTAAGAATCTGTAATGGCTTTGGGAAGCCACGTTTTGGTTTTTTACATATGCAGATGTTGTAATAGAAATTGTTTTAAGGAATATTCACAGATGCCCAAGACAAAGATTAAAATTGCCTGGGATAGGAAGAGAAAGGCCCTGTAGCTCAGGACATAACTGTACGTGTCCCCGGCAGCAACAGTTCATTCTACTTGGCCAGGGCTGCTGGAAATGATCCACTTAAATTATGAATTCTAGGATTTTGCTCCCTGTGAAAGGACACAGGAAGGAAGCAGCATCCCACTGGATCCCCACCTGGTCTTTAGCATTTCAGAACAGGGAGGAAGGACGGGCTGGGACGTATGCAGAGACAAAGTACATAAAGCAGACAAAATTGTCTGACCTCTGGTTCATGATCAACCTAGAGTAGAAGAGGTACAGGAATGAACTGTCAAAAAAAGAGCTGGCTAGCAGAAAACCCACACAAGAAAGTAAATTAAGATTTATCACATAAATTAAATGGAAGACATGAAGCAATAGAAATAGCATATTGTGTTCTTACGAACAGCAGATGTTCTCCTGAAGCAGTTGGTATCTGCCCTGGGTTAAGCCTCCATACTAAATTAGATGGATGTCAGGCTTGTCCTGATACATTAGTTACTATATTCCTCATCTTTTTAATCTGGCTACTGAAGTCGTACCAGTCCTTTTATCAGCTTGTTTCATTGCCCTAAATATTTTTGCATATTTCTCCCCCAAATATTCTCTGCAGGTTTAAACTCATCATATCTTGTATTATCCTCCCTAACAAGTTGTAAAGTCAACTTGTAAATATATCCCCTGCCAAGACCGAGCTATTAACTTCAAACATGAGCTTCACGATTTTAACCCGAAGCTATGGATTCCTATCAAACTTGTGATCGCATTGCTAATTTGCTTACCCTTCAACCTGCTTTCACCAGAGCAGGCTATGGAAATTTCCATTAACCTTTGTACACTACCATAGTTTTAACAATCGGCTAAGAAACATTTCCTTCCTCTGCTGTATTTCAATATCGGAAAGATCAATTACTTTAGACTTAAAAATGAGGCAAACCTAAAACTTGCTCCCTTGGAACACAACGACACACTCTGCACGGACAGAATGGTCAGGAGGGGAAAAAAAAAAGTCTCACTGAAGGAAGCAAGTTGAAATCGCCAGAATTGATAACTCGACCCACTGAAAGCAGTCTTATAAAACCACTGGACAGCTTCCGACAAATACCAAGTTAGCACGTTCGTGTGTTTCAGTACTCAGTTCTTCCCTCACCACCACCTTTACATGTGTTTTTGCTTAAATTAACACTATACCGTTTCTAAATCCTTGGTATTAACTGCCATCTTAGGCTTCTTTCTTTTTCTTCTTCCCTTGCAAGTATATTAAATGAAGATTAGACTGCAGGGCCTGAGGCATGAAAACTTTTTTTTAAAGTTTTTTTTCTATACTAGCTCATGTTAAAATATACTTAGAGGAATACAGTTATAAAGTAAAATATTCAGAATCAGAAAACAAACCTCACTCTAAGAATATGGCCAAATTCTATAAGCACAGACTTATCTTCACAGGATGTCTGATTCATTCCTCCAAATCTGGGTAGGAATTTATAGTTAAATTATTAACAACAACGATAAGAACCAATTTAGTACCTTTTATAGCCTCTTCAAAAGAACAATGTTGGGCTGGGCTAGAGATTTCCTTCTTCACGTTAACATTCAGAGTACCAGCTGCTGAGACAAAACACATTGAAAACTTCCTTATGTTAAAACAACAAACAAGCAAAAACCCCAAAGCACACCAAACCAGTTACTTATACCTTACAGAAAAGTAGCAGCTGCTGAGACAAAACACATTGAAAACTTCCTTATTTTAAAACAACAAACAAGCAAAAAACCCAAAGCAAACCAAACCAGTTGCTTACACCTTACAGCAATTAAGGCTCTTTGAAACCCAGAGAAACATCATTCCGAGTTGTACCTAAACTTTCTGTTTGTGGCTGTGAACACACCAGTGATCACAGTGCGCAAAATACCATTTTCACTTCCAAAAATGAAAAAGCCAGTCGGCAATTGCACTGTGTATTGTGATACAGATAAATAAAAATATATGCTATGGTCAAACTTCAACATTCCTTAGTATAAAGCTTGGTGCTATTTTTCAGCTGTATTTGGTGCACTGCATGTAGCATGTCTACTTTTTTTCCTGCTCAGCTTCATTTTGAACCTTATACTAGAAATGGATGCTACTTTATAAGAACAGCTGTCTCCATGCAGCTGAAATTTGAGCTACCTGCCACATAAATGAGAAAAGCCAAGCCTTTAGATTCTATTATTTAACCATCGCAAACCTCGCCAGCAAAAGGAGTTTGAAAAGATCCATGTTACTTAACATTTCTGTTGTATAAACTAAATACAACAAAATCAGAAATGAGCTTCTTAGCAGGTAAAACTGTCCGTTCCCTCCCTCAGGTTTCTATTTTACATACATGTATCTGGAGTGTACGTAAATGGTTGCACATCGTGTGATCTTCCAGCATTGGTCACCACATATATTCCCACAGAAACAGCTGAGGTTATTTGCTGGTCATGATATGGCGGCACCTTCACAATAAGGTGATTCTGCAATGCAAAAATAATTTACAAATCACATTAGAAACCTTACTTCACTACCATTGACCTTAATTGTACTTACATCCAACAAAACAAAGAAACAGACTGACAAAACACCATAAAAAGCAACGACATTGAGGGAAACGTAATCAAGTTACACTTTCAGGAACTAGCTTGTGCTAGAAGGGAGATTTGAATAACGCACCTATATGATGCTCATTGGCAACTTATGGCTTCAGTAGAAGGCAAAAAAGGAAAGACATATAAAGTCCAGGACTTTACAGAAGCTCACGCCTAATAGGCCTTACTGAACTGCAATCGGTTTGCCATCAAATTCTGCTGGACTCAGACACTTCACTGTTCTGCTGAATCAGGTCTTTGTATTCAGTGTGAACAGATGGAGGATGCAGGTTCATGTTACACTTAAGCGGATTTAACACTGAGCAGACATCAAAAAATAGGCTTGCAATCATTCATCGACAGTAATAGCCATGAGTGATCTATAGGCCCAACTATCCATCCCACTAGAAGCGAGAAATCATTTCTACCAGTGCGTGCATGGAATACTGCCTTCAGAGGTGGGAGCAAGACGACATTTGTCAGACGTCATTTACATCTAGATTTCTCTAATTTCAGTCCAATAGCCCATAAAGACAGTTGTGTCAAAAAGAATAAACAAGTATTTTGCAAAACATTTCAAAGCGGAACAGAAATTCAGCCAGGTATAAAGACTATGGCATACCCACAATATATTTCCACTCAGTAGTAATTTAATGTGTCCTTAGGAAAGCTACTGGAAAAACTGTATTAGACCTTTTAATTACATTGTACGTAAGGACAAAGATTTGCTCACCACGTTCATATACCACACTCCTACCACTCCTACTGTGGGATCGAAGTTCTCAACTAGAAACTGAACAATTATACTTGGGTAAACCCAAAACAATGATATTCTACCGGACTCACTAAAGAACTTATTTGAAGAAAAGGAATATTATTTCTATAAATGCACAGGAAGAGGGAAAGGCTTATTCGATTTTTCTTTGGAAACAGAGTTGGAGTCTTATAATAATAATACAGAAGTACCTGATGAAATAATTCCATGTCTATTTCAGCTTCTGCCTTCCAAGAATTCTCATCTAAATGAAAGTTAAAAAGCATAATTTATTGCACACCCATAGAAAGCCATTTATTTTAGTGCCTTTGATTCTGCTTCTCAGTTTGTTCTCTACAACTGAACTTTATCAACCAAGGTAAACCCAAACACGCTCCCTTCAGCACCCCAAGCCACTCCTGCTTTCACACTAACCAGAAACATTCTCTTGGAAAATCACTTTTGTTCCCTTTAGAAAGTTCTTGCCAATCAGAAAAACTTCCTCTTCACCCTTCACTGAACAACTGTGCAGACTTTTCTTTAGGATCTCTGGAACTCCTGCTGGTTGAGCTGCAATTGAAAAAACACATAGTTTGAAATCAAGAAAATCAAGAAATCAAGAAAAACAAAAAGCTTTTACTTACAGGATTATAAAGGAAAGAACAAAATTCCCGAGCTTCTTCCTTTACTATAGCATTCATGACAAAACTTTTCAGAAGATAACCGTTTCTATTATTTCCTCACTAAATGTAATGACCTCATAAAAATCACACTTAGGTGAACGATCCACTAATAATCTTTTCCCTTTTCTCCTACATTCATTAAATCTTCAAAACAAAACTTTCAGTGTTTGAGCTAGCGCTCAAGAAGCATTCAGGAGAGACGAAAATTTGGTTCTGTAATTTCCTGGCATGGAGCATGAGAAACAAATGCATCAGCCCTTAGATACCGCTGAAGACACCTTCAGATTTGTACTTAAGCTCATGAAAACATTTTCTTATGAAGCTTATTTTGTTCTGCTATGCAAAAGGGTAGAAGTAGTAATTCCCATATTACCTGTTTTTTTACAGATTTTTTTTTTTTTTTTACATGATGTAGCTTCCTGGCTGGTGCAAGAACTAACCCAAGGCTTTGAGCAACCTGGTCCGGCGGAGGGTGTCCCTGCCCATGGCAGCAGGGTTGGAACCAGAGGATCTTTAAGGCTCCTTCCAACCCAAACCATCCTGCGATTCGATGCCTTGCCAGACCTATAGCCTTCAGCTAATACAAATCCTTGCCGCAGTCACGCCTCTAGCTGGGGATTATAGCAATTTATATCCTATAAACTAGCAAAGAGAAGGCGGCTTACAGATACGCGTCCCTGGAAACCTCTGCCCCTCAGCCAGTGACTCAGATGATGATTTATAGAACACATATTACAAATTGTCTTCACTGCAAACTATTTCTATGCTTCTTAAAGCATAAACCAAACAAGACCATGTGCGTTAAATGAAAATGAGCACCAAAGACAATTTAAATAGAGACATACATTTTAGAATATTCTATTTTGACTTTGTCACATTTAATATGTTATAAAATAATTCCGGTTTCTAATAAAGGTTTCTCAACCACCTTTTCTATTCACCATAAAATCCTAGTGGCATAAGCTTGTACTTGTGCTTTGCACTTACGTGGCCCACTTTTGGTGTTTAATAACAGTATTCTCTGGGCTTACTACAGAGAAGAACGTACATACTGTAACACTCCAAATTATTTAATGACCTTTCTGAAAAGATTTTTCTACAACTGCTGCAGCGGGTTCCTAGGCAACCATTACGCAACTACTAAATATGCTCAAGGCACATGAACTTCTGAAAAGAGTAACTGGATTTAGGTTTGATAACAAGTTAACGAAGCCTATTTAAAACATAGGCCTTAAATAAAGGGCCTGCATCTACTTAATGTCTTTCCTATGATTTCAGGAACATTATCGCAACTTTGACAGCAATTAGTTATAAAACACAACATAAACAGGCTCTGATGAGTGAAAATGTAAACCTTATTATGAGAAGGTACAGTACACATCTGTAGTAAGATGTACGTAGCAAACAAACCAGACGTAATGTGCTGTGCTGGAGATGATTTATATAAACAAATACCTTAGTAAACAACAAAATTTTATGCCATGTTGATCAGCCAGTATGCTTGTACCAGTGCTATTTGGTTGGCTAAGGTCTACCGCAAGCCACCATCACTTCGGAGTAAGTTCAGACAGCAGAAGCACAGAATCCTGGAAAGCAAGCCTGGAAAGAGCCTCCAGAATTCCCCTCTCAGCCTTTACATCACAGCCAGTTTTACCCACATCATTCCTCAAAGACACGCGTCTAACCAGACTATCTTGTTTCTCCGTTTTAGACTTCCAGCAATGGAGATGCTATAAAATTCCTGGGCAATCTCTTAGCAACTTACACAATCAGGAAGATTTTCTTATCAACTGACCAAGACCCAGCTTGCTAAAACTAAACCAATTTACTCCTTACTGTATTTTTTAGAACTTTATTTTCAGAAGGAGAACTTCTATTTCCTTCTTTCCTCCTTCCTTTTCTTCTAATCCCCCTTAGCATGTCATCATTGAGCAAAAAGCAGACTATCTCAAAACATAGCTACTAACGTTATGGGTATAAATGGATGTGTTCAACAAACAGAGAATGAAGACTACAACGGACCCTCATAAACCAATACTGGAACAGCCCTATCAACAAGCTAAGGGGGAAGAGTATCAAATACAGCTTTTTTAGATAAATAGCCTATTTTTAAATCGGTCGCTAAAACATCTCCAACTCTCAGCTGCTACTTACAATAGCAAGTTTGGGACTGCTGTGTGTTTAAGAAAACACCAGATGGTTTCCATTCCCATTTCTGCTAGGATTTAAATAATTTTATCTTTAACCAGGAAGATAATGATACAAACACAATGTATACAGAAATAGCTTTTGGAGATTTTATAGAAAATGTTTTTTTCTTAAATTTGAAAATTACTATCAGATACTACAACACTATACTGACGGGAATGGAGCTACAGAGACAACCGCATTTTTAGCAAATGTACTTATTTATTTTCCAACAATGTAAATGCATAAATCTGCAAACTCCACCAGTTAAAAACACTGGAAAAAGGAAGATTTAGCAAAAAGTGTCAGGAGGAAGAAAAAAGAGGGACGGTAACACCTCAGGCTGACCTTTCTGGAGGAGCACCCCAAACATCCAACTACTGCCTAAAGCACAGACATGGCTGAAGAGAGGAGAGTCCCCCCCCGCCTCAGCAGCGCCAGTCTTTGGTTTTCAGCCCTTGCAGGGTTCCCAGGGTTCCTGCTCTCCCCGGCTCTTGCAAAGGGATCCTCTGTGAGAGCAGGATGCTGGAAGGAGACGGGCTGCGTGGCCCAGCTGCCAAATCGCCTGTTGCCTGCAGCGCTGGAATCGCATGGTGGTATCTGATGGGGAAGCTCACATGTTTCTAATTATCTCCTCTTCCAATCTGTTCTTTCGCTGGCAACAAAGCTCCAGTTTCTACGAGTTGAATAGGAGCCCTGACACAATAGGTACTGACAGTGTTTAGAAAAAAAAGAAAAAACCAAAAACAATAACTCCTTTTTATACAAGGGAAAGAGCACGACACAAGCGCCCAGGAGCTTGCATAATCATACCATGTTCCATGCATGGAGAAAAAGCTTTCCTATCATCTTGCTCATCAAGAAGCATCAATAATCCCACCAACAGCTGTATTAAGCCCATTTCCCTATCTCTTCTCTTTGACAGATGAGCAGAATTCCCCGTAACTGGAAGTCACTACGGACTGTATACGCACAGGCAGCCCCTGACGTACTGCAGCCGCCTCTGAGTTGGTTTTCCCTGTTGCTCAGTACAACCTAACCACTCACTGCAGCCATCTGTGCTCAGTGCTAAACAAAGCGTTTTAATAAACAGCTATAAAAAGTTTCATTCTTGCACTGAACCGGAACAGATTCAGCCTCTGGCTCAAGGAACTACCACAACCGTAAAGAGCCAAGCTTACTAACTCATCAGCAGTCCTTTCTATCACTGAAAGCTGACAGATGAACGTGACACTACGGAAGAAATTAAAACCTGTACCAAGAAAGTCATACAATAAGTTCAAAGCAATCATGACAAAATTTCTGACCTTTTAAAAGGTAAAAATTCCTTTAATAAAAGTTGTAACTACTTTTAAATACTGGTCAGTCATTTAACTAACACCCCACCCCAAAGAAAAATCAATCCGTGTGATCTTAGCCATAGCAATTCTGAAATAATCACGGATTAACATTGGGGTCGTTCCCCCCGCCCGAGGCATTTTATGGCAATCATACTAAAATCCAGAGTCCTCTAATACCAACTTTTAATTTTGATACTTACTGCACAAAATTGGGGAGGAAGGTGTCTGAAGAGTCAAAGTTGAACCATCTTTGCGAGTGATGTTAACACGAAATACCAGCCTAGCACGTGTGCTTTTTTTCTTGGAACCAGCAATCCCTATCCTAGCTTCAACATCAGCATTTCTCAGCTTCAGTATTCCCACGCAATCAACCCTAACAACACAAAATAGTTGAGAGTTTAATAGAGTTTAAGAAGTTCAGCATCTTTCGACTAGTTACACGAGCCACAAAGCCAAAACTCCTGAAGTAATTACTGAAATATTATTAGATTTTTGTTATTTACATGAAATCTCTATATGACCTTTTCATTATATATCCCTACATAATTTTGATGATGAATCATGGGAGGAAGGAATATGAAAGCAGTACGAATAAAACAGAAAACGCAATGTAACAAAGTAATTCTGGTAAGCATTCAATTTATAATCACAGATCTTCATTCTTCCATTCCTGGGGCTAGATCTGGGTTTGTAAGATTATCACTACAAAATATTCTGCATTCACTTAAAGCAGTAGTAGAAGAAAACTTACTGTAGTCATATTATTTTTTATGTTCAGTGGAACTGGGAAGTGACAGATACGTCATACCATAACTGTGGTCCTACGGGAAATGTATACAGGGCCAGGGTGAGAGAGTGATGCAGTGCTGACTTTCAGAAAGACATGCTAGATGCAAAATTATTTCAAGCAAAAAAACAAACAAACAAAAACAAACACAGCCTGATGTGTTAAGAAGAAGAATATTGTAAGTTTACCAGGATCTTAGGCCCTACATCCAAAAGTACAGGGACCATCTGATATCTAATGTGAGTAGAACAAGTTTTTGTGCTGCGTCAGGGCCAAGAAGCAACAGCTAGGGAGCAGAGACGGGGGGAGAGCATGATTCAGAGGGCGGCACCGGCATTACCGTCAATAGAGAGCTGCTACAGCATCAAGGTATCTTTTGAGAAGACAGCCCAGGCAAAACCTTCCTTCCTAGATAATTCCAAATTAATCTTTCTAGTATCTCTATACTTATATGGTTTTACATCAACACTTGAGGACCATTATAAAATTACTCTCTAACAGGCAGCTTCCAAACTCATCATGGGAATATATTTTATATTAAAAAAATAAAAATCAAATTGATGGAGTCTCTTAGCAAACTGTAGAACCCTGCTTAAGGAGTGGACATTGTAAATTGAAGAAACGTTTCTTCTCTTGAAACAAGACAAGCTTCTAAGTAGAGAGTGGCAGCTTCCAACCACATACCCATTAAAAGACGTTCTACTGAAAAGAATACGTTGAAAGATTACTCCCTTTCTATACATTAGGACACATGTGAAAAGCTTATTAGGGAACTGCTTACACCTGAAGTTTCTTGGGAGATCTAAACCACACAGGCAGATGAGGCCACTTGCTCAAAAACCTGCTGCAGCTAAGTACCGCCCTCAGCCAGAGCGCATCCCTCCGCAGCAGCGGCCGCGCACCGCCGACACGCGGCTGCGAACTGCAGCCACAACGTTGCCTGCCCGTGAGCGGAGAAGCTCTGTAAAGCCAGCGGAGCAGGAGGCGTCCGTGACCAAGGGCTATCTGGTGGAAATGACAGCGATGGAACGAGTGAAGCAGGAGAGGAGAAAAGCCAGAGTTCGGCCTCGCTAGCCGCAGCGCCCAGCCTTTTGGGCCTAAAGGGATCTGAAGATGCCAATATTCTCCTTCCCTCTTCTGATTAGCAGTTCTGTACTTGTTAAAAGGCAAGACAACCAGCAGAACCAGTGACCAGTTTATCGTTCACGTAATGCTTGAATATGCACATTATTGTTCAAACAGAACATGAAACTAATGTAACAGAGTTAATTGATAGTTTTAGGAAAGACTAGATGAAGCATTAAGTATAATAAACACAAGCTGAGAATGCAATTTAAAAGTTTTTCTTATTCACGTAGCTTCACTAAGTGCCAAGAGGTTCCAGACTTTTCACTACTAACCAATCCAATCAAAAAAGGAAAATCGCTTTCTGAAAACAAGCTAATAAATGAAAATATTTAAAAAAAAAAAAAAAGCTACTCACGCAAGTGTCATATTGTTGCTTGGGTCCAGTCCGACCTCAATGACAGTAGTGCCCTCTATATCCACTTCTTTACAGGGAGTAGTGTTTCTCCCAGTAACTCTGCAGGCCTGGTAGAACCCGTGCGGCTTCACTCGACCGGAGTCGTTACCCACGAATACCTGCAGCACCACCGGCTCGTTGTGACCTTCCAGCTGCAACACAGCAACACAAATTAAATATTTCAATTGGACAGCAATGCCTCTTAATTAAAACGGGAAACATTTTATGTAGCTGCATTTGAAGTGAATCTGCTCCTAGTGTTGCTGGAAACAATCCTAAGGGAAGAAGGAACAAAAAATTTTTCATCTGATTTATAAACAAAATGCTATTTTTTTAATCTTTTGTCATTTCGTCTTCCATTAAGTAACAGTCAGTCATTTAATAAACAGGTGAAATGATTTTTTTAAATTATTATTATTAATTTTTTTTTAAACCAGCTTGAATCCTATCTATCTTCCCACAGAATTATCCCAACTCCAACTTTCAGGTCTCCTATGACCCCTTACTCTCACCCCAACCGTTGCTATTTCCCTGTCTCTTCTCAGCATCCTCCTGCCCCCCCAGCATCTACATCCACCAGTCACCCGAGAAAGAGAACATTTGCTGTGGCTGGTTCCAAAGCTGATGCGAATTTGTCGGTCGGTATATGCTTGCCGATCAGTCAATTAGCATGCTACGCTGCTAGGATCCCGTGCTCGTGCCAGCTGCACCTTGCAATCGCTGTGAAACCAGATTAAAATTGTCTAACGCTTGCAAAACCACTGGATGAGTCAGAAGAGGATGAGGGGGAAAGCAGAGGGAGGAAGGGGATGAATGACTGTATGGTCCAATCATGCAAACCTATTTTTCCTTCAGACACCAAAATAAAAATAAAAAATGGCAGCTTGACATCTCCTACTTGAAGTTTATGAACAGTGTTAGGACTCACTGAAACACTTAATAAATAAAAGCAGGTCAGACGTGCATTTCACATAATGATTTAGCAGTCCTCCTGCAATCCAGCGTGCAAGCCATAATTATCCCAGAACACGTTAGTGAAAAATGCATTCATTTTTACAACATCGACATCCTAGCATGAAAGGGTTTGTGTCATTTTAATGCCTTTTTATTAGCAGAACCCCACTGAGGTGCTACATACTAAAAGTACTCTGACATAAAAGTAAAAGAAGTCTTGAAGTAAACCTGGACATTGTATTACGAAGTAACCTCTCTTACTCTTTTTAGGTAATAGCAGAAAAATACTCCAAGTAAAAAGAAACATTAGATCGCTGCCAAATTCCCAGGCCAGAGATGGAAATTCTTTGCCACAGCATTCTAGGAGGAGATGAAACAAGTATTTTTAATGTTTTCATTAAGCCACAGTTGTGGCTAGAGGGTTTCTGGGTGACAATGTTAGGTTTTGTCCTAGGCCTGGAAGCCCAGCCAATACTTGCAGAAAGCAGCTCAATCTTTATTAGTAAGGAGATGCAAATGAGAGCGGAATCCTCCCGAGGATCTCTTAGGGGACCAGTCCCTGACAGACTGAGAAAATTTAGTTCTGCAGTTCTTCGCAAGTTTGGGGGAGAATCAGCAAATACTGATAAAATCATAGAACGCTCCTCATGTCCGAAAGGAGCGATTAGCTTACAGCAGGTACGTGGGTTGTGACTGTTACGGATGGGCAAAGCCAAAAGATCTCTGGAGGTGGCCCAGCAGCGGCTCCGCGGTGTGAACCACGGGCTAAGCGATGGCTGGAGTACCTCCACTGACACTGCACGCAGGATAGCCTTTTGGCATGCCAGATAACCTTTCTTTTGCCCGACAAGTCACTTGACTAAGGTCCGTTTATACAATTTTAATGTTGCATATTGATTGTAGACTCTCCAGTTCTAAGTCGTCAAGTAACGTGGTCTTCTTTAAAGGGCCACAGAACCTGCTTCTCCTCCTCAGTCTGCTTACAAGGGATGCATCTGAACGGCTGCCCGTCACGGGTGCTGCCAGAGAAGAGCAAGCACCAGATCTCTACTGAACTAGCAACATCTATACACTATATTCTTCCCCATCTTTAAAACACCCTCCAAAAACCCCAAACAAAACAAAAAGCCCTCTTGTCCTTTACGTATTTTTTTCCACCAGCTCAGATTTCCTGAAGATCCACTGACTCACTTTGTCTGCCCAACCCTGGCAGGCCTTTATATGCAGGGTATGAACTAGTGTGCCCACTGGTAAAGCAAGCTCGAGCTTCCAGGAATTCAGTAACACGAGACTCTTCTAAACAGAATTTTCAGTGATGGGTGCTAAAGGGTAACTGGGAAAGGAATTAAAAGGAAATTCAGATGAACAAAGGCCCATTAAGAAAATTCACATAAATGAGCACTAAATCACCATAGCAACAGGACTATATGAATGGATTCTTTTCTTATGAAACTTTACTGGATTTCTACATTACTCAGGAGGACTGAGCGAAGTGTTGGAACTGTTGAACGGGCCTTTAAAGGTAAGTATACTTCTATACTCTGTCAGCAGCAGTCAGCACAAATTTTAAGGGCTGTATCATAAACAAACATTTCTTTGTGGACCTGGTAAATTAGTGTGGATTGAGAACTGCTTTGCTGCTTTCTCAAAGTGGCATAACTAAGAAAAAGTATGAAAGGAAATGTCTTTTATCTTTCTTATTTGTGTGATAACTAATATAGGTGTCTACTCGCTTGACCTGCTGGCCACGCTCCGCCCAATATAACCAGGATGCCATTTGCCTCAGTTCCAACGGGCGCGCGATGCCGGCTGGTATTCAGTTCGCTGTCTGCTCTCATAATTAATTCTGTGGTCGCTGCAACTTTCGTGATGATATCTGACATCAGGTCTTCTGTTTGTCTCTGTGTAAGTCAAGTACAGCATTACTCCTGGTAAGCCCTTCTACCATTTGCAGTAGGAAACCTTCACAAGCACAGTCCTAAAGTTCTTAGATTGCATCCACCAGGCTACGTAGGCAGATGGACAGATGGCTGAAACCTTCCATGAGGAGAGGTCTGTGAGCAGGAGACTCCTCCTAGTTAACGACAGAAAGCATCGTCTATTATCTTCTCAGCCAGGCAGCCCGTAACAGGTCCCCAGACATCATCCCTGAGCTTGCTCCCTCCTCTGATCTCAACAGGCCAGTCTCCAATTCCACGCTGGAGGTCTGGGCAGTCAGGGAGCCCCTTCGGCTACACGATGTCCTCTCTTCTTTCAAAACAGCTGCTGCACACCCACGGCTGCATTCCAGCCACGTATGCTGCCCCACGTCTCGGCGATCCCAGTCAAGTCACAGCCCTGTGACTACACAAGGGAAGAAACGAGACCTGCAAATCCACACTCTGGGCTTCAGCGTGCAGTCACTGGAGAACAGCCTCTGAATGCTCTCCCTTTTGAGCAGGAATGTGAAAGGCCTCTTTGTAGCCTTCTTCCTCGTGTTTCTCCTCCATTTGTAGTTCCTCCTTCTTTTCTGGGCTTTGGTCCCCATCCTCTGACGAACTTACAGTAAAGCCCTCCTCACCAGGCTGGCAAGCCTGATCGCAATTTTTCCCCCCTTTCAGTAAGGTGAATTACATCAGCTGTCCTTTTCTCCCCTCCAAATGAAGCAAAACGAACAAAGAAGGCAAATGCTTGCTGGAGAAACCAGCTCTGCAGCCAGGCCCTGGATCTCCGACTGCATCTGCTCCCTCTAGACCCTTCCCCTTCCCCGGAAGGGCTGAGGACACCATTCTGTCCTGCGTGCCGCTCATCCCTGCCTCACAGCAAGCAACCATCAACACCTAAACTTTAGGGAAGCAAAGTCTGTACAGGGAACAGGCTGAATTTGTTAAGTGTGCATACAACTGCTGCTTCTTTTCTTCCCCCCGTTCTCCAGTTCCACTGATCCACACGTACTTCACTACTGCTAACCATACTGAGCAGTACGACCCATAAAGTACACCTCGGCTACAGCTTTATGATTCCACTTGAAAGACACACAGTGGATATGCGGATTCAGATGCTTCTTATTAAAAAAAACCCAAAAACCAAACCACTTTTAATTTATTTTTTTAAATGAAACCTAGTTTTATGCCCTTACCAATAAGGCATAATGATGACCCATTGTCATCAGCAAACAAACAGTTACAGCATTTCACTGTCCTAGGTTTGCATGCTTCAAGTGTCCATTTACAGAGTTTGTATAACTGTAGTCGAACAGGACATGCATCACAGATTACATATCACTGCCTTGACATAAAGCCTCCTTCCTCCTCTAAGTTTGTGATGCAAATAGATTTCTTGTTACCTGCAAGAAGAGACACGGTACAGTCTCTACAGCAAAGAGACTGCAAAGTCTCCCCCCTTCCCTCTAAAAATAGAGATTCTACGCCTATTCGAACTGAACCAGCTCCCACTCTACTGAAGCATCCCTTGGAAAGGGGTCCCCGTGTCACCTAACACTAAACAGCCTACCTTTACAGTTGGAAAGCCTTGCTGTGTCCGGTCTTTCACCGAGCCTCGGCTGCCTTCGGTCAGATACCGAGCCCTGTGCTGGGTTTCCGGCTGTACCACTATCTTCAGCTCCTTCCCCTCACTCTTAGTCGGATACTGACCACACAACATTGGGGTCTTCTTCCCTCCAGCTCCTTTCTGGTTCTCTGATGCTCTGGGAAGTCAAAGCAGACCGTTAATAAGATGTTAGAAGCAGCTCCTCAATAAAAACAAACTACATCACAGAAAAGCTAAAAAGATAAAAGAGTGTATATTAACGGATAGAAGGTTTAGAGTTGAGAGCAAACTTTGGAATTCTCTTTCTGACAGAGAAGGAAACCTGCAGGATGAAGAGGAACGGTGCTCCCCTGCCTCCTCCATCCAGTGCAAATAGGAACTGCTTTTCAGAGAGTAAACATAAAGGAAGGGAAAAGCAATTAGCGTTAAACTGCATTAACCAACAGAAGGCGGCTCATAACCTGCTTTTTCGTAGTATATGGTACAGCCTGATATTATCTGAATAAGCTGTTTCGCTTCTGTAACAAACATACAGATGTACACACACACACTGAATGGATTTAAGGTTAAATGATACTTCTTTAAATAGGAAAACAGCCTCATGCCTGTCTCCGCCTGAACTTGCATATCCATGCAAACTCAAATACTGATTTCTGTCAAAACGGATAGATTTATGTTGAAACCAAATTAATTATTGTAAAAAGTTCTGACACAATTGCACCAATTTTAAATCTGCAGCGTATGCAAAAAGACTGTTTCTTTCCAGGTGCGTACCTTAAGATGTACTGTATCTGGTGTTCAGTTCCATAATTAAAACCTGAATGAGGAAGCCCTCCAAAGTATAACATCGTGTCATCAATTTTGTGTTCACTTTAAAGCACGATGGAAGATAAACCTTGATCTTACACAGAGCAGGTTTGTATAATGATCCTGAACTGAAGCCTAACCAACCCGTTTAACGCTAGCAAATGTAAACGTGCCATGGCAAACGGTACAAGCAGAAAAAGGGCTCAGCGAGTTTATGCAGAATGTAACATTCTTTTTTACTACCAAAAAGTAGTTTCTAACAGTTAATGACTCTAAAGAAAGCAGTTTAAAATAACAGGTGTGAATCGCCTAAAAAACAAATCCTGTTCCAATGTGCAACATACGGAAGTAATTTATCCAGGATTTCTTCTCAGGGAGAAGGGTGCAAAAAAATGCTTTTTCTTCAAAACACTTTACTGAGCGCTTTGCCACTGCACAAGTTCTTCACTGCCCTGAAGGCTGGGGTAACCCGTAGCGTTCTCCTCCCAACTACCAGATGATTTATACTAACACACACACCAGCACCTTTCCCGAACTCCTCCTGCGCAATGACCAGCACGAGGCCGCAGCGCACGCCAACGCCTCCCAGCCGTCCCCCAGCCCCGCGCCGGCCCCACAGAAGGGTCTTCTCCTGCCCTGGGGAGGGTCGGGCACTTTGCCCCCGCATCCCACCACATCTCACCCCCCTGGAAGTCCTATTTGTCACGCTCCTATTTCTACTAAACCTTCCAAAACCTTTTAATATATGTAACAAAGGGTTAAAACGGACACTGCTGAGCTGTTACGAGGCCTGTGCTTTGTATGAATCTCATTCATAGAATCGTTAAGGTTGGAAAAGACCCTTAAGATCATCAGGTCCAACCGTTAACCCAGCACTGCCAAGGCCACCACTAAACCATGTCCTCGAGCACCACATCTCCCCGGCTTTTAAATCCCCCCAGGGATGGGGACTCAGCCCCTGCCCTGGGCAGCCTGGGCCAGGCCCTGACAGCCCTTTGGGGGAAGAAGTTTTTCCCCATACCCAACCCAACCCTGCCCTGGCGCAGCTTGAGGCCGTTCCCTCTCGTCCCATCGCTTGTTCCTGGGGAGCAGAGACCGACCCCCCCGGCTCCAGCCTCCTTTCAGGCCGTTGCAGAGAGCGATGAGGGCTCCCCTCAGCCTCCTCTTCTCCAGGCTGAGCCCCCCCAGCTCCCCCAGCCGCTCCTCCCCAGCCTTGTGCTCCAGCCCCTGCCCCAGCCTCGCTGCCCTGCTCTGGCCACGCTCCAGCCCCTCCATGGCCGCCGTGGGGTGCGGGGCCCAGCGCTGAGCACAGCATGCAAGGGGCGGCCTCGCCAGTGCCCAGCACAGGGGCACCATCACCTCCCTGCTCCTGCTGGCCACACTGTTCCTGATACAAGCCAGGATGTCGTTGGCCCTCTTGGCCACCTGGGCACACTGCTGGCTCACGTGCAGGCGGCTGCCAACATGTTTTTCTATTTGTGGTTACCACTTCACCACGGGACTGCCTAGCGAGCCTCTGGCTCACCCAGCCGAGCCCGGGACGGACGCCCAGCGCGCATCCCCAAGCAGCCCTGGCCGCCTCGCATCTCGTCCTCAACCCAACAACAGCAGAGAGGCAGGATCTAGATAAAAAAACTAGTATTAAAAAAACCTGCAAGAGTACCATCCTTCTGACAAGGAGTCGTGATTGCTTTGCCACAGTCTAGTCAAACAGGCTGTTTAAAAAAATAAAAACACTATGGAAAAACATACCTTCTTTTAGGAGAATAAAAGGGACAAAATTCTTCAGTGTAGCATATACAAAACCCGCGATACACTAAATAAACTGTAATTAACACCACTACGCTCTGCGCTTCTGTACAAGTTAAGCAAAACCCCTAACCAAATTCGAGCTTGTTAGGTAATCATTTCCTCTATTCTTCCTGACATTCTTTTACTCTTAAAACCCAAGTTAACCTTAATTGTCAGCATACTCATACCTTATACATTGTCATAGTTACGTCAAGAGATGCTGCCTAACTTTTTGAAAGTTTTCCCTCTAGAAACCTAAAGTAATCATTACTTTCAATCAGATCAGCTGGACTTGAAAGCAATTGTACGGCCTTCGCCAGAACTTCTCAGTGGTCTTTCTTCTCAAATTAGGAGGATATATCACTTAGCCTTTTAACTTATTTACAGTACTAATATCCATGCACATACAAACAGTAAAATATTTCATACAGACCCATTTATTAGCTTAATTGTTACCAGACAATGTCTCCTCAAAGCTAGCACTTCTTTTCTAAAAAAGAACTATGAAGTGGCAAACCCCAGGATCCTGTTAACAGAGATTTCAGGAGTTCAGGTTTGCCTGGCCTGGGCTGCTCCCAGCGAAGACCTGAAAGCGGGACCAAGCACATCGGAAATCGGAGACTCTTTGCCCTACACATCGCCATCAATTCATCCGTTTCTAAAAAGGCCTTCACAAATTCCAACGGTTTCCACAGGAATATATTCTTTTTCTTCCTAGCTTTTAAAGACAACTGACTAAAAGTCTCTTTTGAGGCAAATGCTATTTCCACTTCACAAATTAGCAAGGGTGCTTTCCTTGCTCTTTTCTTAAAGCCAAAAGTAACTGAACTCCCTTGGCTGAACTCCATCAGGCTGGAAAGTTTGAAAAAAAAAAAAAAAAAAAGTCACTACTGTGACCTAGATTTGTAATGCTGTCTCCATATTCCAACTGCAAAATTAAGTTTTCCGGTATCTTGGCCATTGCTTATCCCAGAGCCTCTATTGCAAAGGACAATTCTGTTACCTACGAGTTTGCTGCAGCTCAATCTAGGCTGTATAGGACACATCGGGGAAAAACCTGTGCTTATCCCTCCCTGCGTTCAGAGAGTACTGCTGACAGCCCGGACGGACGTTCCCTGCCTAGCCCCGAGTATTTTAGGGAACGTTGTAGTCTTGCGATGTTTTAAATTGAGATCATACATATTGTTCCAGAGTTTACTACACCTCCCCGGCCTGTCCAGGGATCCCATTTACAGCCCTACGGCTCTTGCCTTTCGATAAAGTTTCTTCCTTTTGCAAGGGGGAGCCTGACCTCCCTCGGGCTCGGGGGAGGCAGTTTCCCAATTCCAAGCAGCTGCTTTACATGTGCTAATTTGCTCCTTTGGGCCTACCACGTGCTGTTGGTTTCCTTTATTATTTCTGGGGAAAACCAGAGATGCCGGACAAGCGCGGTCCAGCGTAGAGCGGGGGTCATAAGGGGGGACCAGGAGACAGGAGCGGGCGGCAGAGCCGACGCTCCCCGCACCAACCGGCTCGGCTTCTCCCGGCGCGGTACCCAGGCCGGCACACTCTGGAGAGTTTCTCAGAATCACTTTCTCACAGTGAAATTTTAAGTATGGAACTGCAATGACCCTGGGAATACAGACTCCAGGCTCTTTCCCTTTGGAATATGAGAAGTTCATAATCTTTCCCATCAGTCAAATTTTAATATTCACCATTACTGTGATGAACATTAGAACGTACCGCGAGCACATACATAAAAGTAGAAACAGAAACAAAATACAACCACCCTCCCCCAAAAAAAACAAAATAAAAATGCCAAATCTATCCACTTGACCATCCATCTTAGCAGTACTAAAGAAGCCACAAGTTTAAAAAAAAGTAAAATTAAAAAAATATATCAACACGCTATTGTAAACTGATGGACTTTTTCCTCTTTAAGCAACTACTGAGATGCATTTAGTGAACAGTGTGAAGTGGGAGAGATGAGAGACCACCACCCAGGCGTGCCCACGTACAGACACACGCATGCACACGACCCAGAAGCACAGAGAGAAACAGGATTAGAGATTTATTTCTGAAAAAATCAAATACAGAAGTGAATTCACAAGAAAAAACAAAAGTTTGGTTCACCATGTCATCTTAACATTTCATAAAAAAGTAAAGGATGTGTTAATTTAAATGATGAGAAATCTTAACAAGCCATTAACTTCTACTCCATCACTCTCTCTATTTGATAAATAGAGAAAGAGACAAACAGAAGCAGGTGAAGTGCACAGACTGAAATCCTCACATAAAATCCTGCAAAACCACTAAGATTTAGGGTGCGTCCAGGCCACTTCTGCCTTTCTTTTTAAATACAGTAACGTTTTCATTGCCATTTTATAAATGGAACTGTGCAATCTTTCAGCAATTTCACTTAAACGAGAACACAGTTGAGCTCATCGATGCTGCGTCCGATTGTTGCAGGGAAGTTTAGCTTTGTCTTCTCAATAAACATTAACAAGTCTAATGAGAAGGTATCATGGGCTAGGACGCAAAAGGGAACAGCAGAGAAGGGAAGGGATTTATGTGAGAACTTGAGTAGAACACTTGACGGGGGTAGGGGGAGTTTTATTAGTTTGGTTTTACATATGGCGATAGAACTTTTTTTTAAAAAAAAAAAAAAAAGCAGATACCAACCCATTTCCTGCTTTTGAGTTGCCTTTGCTGTCCGTGCTGAGCTGAGAAAGGACATAATGAGGCGCTTTGGCACTGTCGGCATCAAATATATCCATGTTGGACTCTTCACAATCGCGACGTTTGATCCCTGGCCTCTGCTTTGGGTTTCGTTTGCGTGATTTACGTGGCACCTCAGTGTTATCATTGTAGGAACTGGTACTCATGTTACTGAAGTTGGAGGGTGAATCCTCCATCCACATACTGCAGCTCTGTTCTGACTCCAATCCACACCCCTCATCCTGGCAGGACATCCGACTGTTGTCCAGCAAGTCCTCAGGTGGTGGCGAGATGTACAGGACTGTGTGTCTCTTCGGCGTTGACTGCTGCTGCTGGACTGTGTTACTGGTTAACTGCTTTTCACTTACCCCTCTGGTACTTACCCCCACGGCTGAGGAGCAGCTCTCCACTTGCATAGCCTTGCTGTCGGTGACTGAGGTAGAGTAAATGGTAGGACTGGAAGAGGTGGTAAAGGAGCTGCAAGCACCGCCCATGGAGGAAGAGGAAGGAGCTGAAGAAGCATCTGCGGTGTATAATTCAGAAGTAAATACAAGATACATGGTTCTGTGTGTGCTGGCTATAGCAGTCCCATTGAAATAAAGTGATTTATGAACCGATTTCTTTCCCCCAGCAAATGTTTGGAATTTGGTACGTTTTAGAATGTAAATGCTTAAAGCAATACAGCCTAGCCAGTACGGTACTTTGGAAATGTCCAAATAAGACTTAGTATGATCCACTGTAATCAACTTTTTTAAAACTTAATGTTAATTCATAAAAATGGCTGCAAGTAAACAGAGCTTTCATTGCCTCAGCTGGACTAGTTATTTGTGTAGAAGCCATTTCGTCTAAAATAATGGAAGCCCCAATGCGAAACGCTTATAATCCACATTCAATGCCAATTAAACCATTTATTGTTGGAATTTTTTATTTTTGAAAAAGACGGGACTGTGCTTAGCCACAAAATATTAAAATAAGTTTCTAACCTATGAAGCAGAGAACTACAGGTCATTTTTAATGCAGACACTCCCTGCTTCAGAGGCAAATCCTGGAATAAAAATATGAGAAAATAAATGAGAAAAAGAGCTGCTGATTATTCCATCATAAATGAGAAATAAAATATAAAATCAACTGAGTTGGTAGGCAAAATGGAACTGGTATCAGTCACTATGACATAGCTGTTTGCTTTGAAGGTTCAAAACAGGGATGAAATATCTGTATCGGTGACATGCTGATGCAAGACGACGTGAAATTTCTGACATTTGACTCTTTCGGTCTCTGAGACCGATTTCTCCAGACTTGATAGCCGAGTCCCTTCGGCACACAGAAACAGCTCGGGACAGACCTCTGACAAACTCCTATTACGCCGGGTATTTTAAACAACGTGACTGTGACTTCTCCGGAGGTCACACACATCAATCTGGTTTCGAAACATGAAAGGACAGCTAAAGGATTAAAACAAAACCCTGAAGATTTCTGGAGAACATGATCGCTTCCACTGAAGAATTTTAATGGACAAATCAGCTGAAAACGTAGGCTAAAATGGTTTGAGGAAGCAGTATGGACAAACATAGCTCTGTCTGTATTTAGTTAAGTCAGCTGTAGCTCACTGAGGAATAACTAACTGAATTTTATATTCAGATTTAAACTTCCCGGGGGGGGGGGGGGAGATGCTGTTTTCTGTATTTCTGCACTGCTGACCACACCTTATACAATAAACCAGAACCACAGAAATAATCTAATTTTGGAAACAAATTGTACCTAATAGATATACGTAATTATACAATATGTTTGTTCAGCTAGTTACTGGTGTCACAGAGGTAATACCTATTATTAAGAGGAACGTGATGTTTTCCTCTTTGTTGTTTGCCGTTTTGTTTAAAATCCAAAACATTAATCTCTCAAGTCTAAAAGTCTAGAGATAGTTGAACTATTTTATCCAGTTTAAGCTATTTAAAAGTAACAGAATAAACTATGTTCAGCCATGAGATATATATATTTAACTAACAGCAAAACTTTGCAAACCTTCCTATAAATCAGCCTAATTGGGATTACCAGGGCCTATCAATGACTGATGATACAGAATTATTAAACCGTTACTGTTTCTTACAGCTTTTCTGTGCTAAATGAATTTAAAACTAAACCTGCGCTACTTCAGATTGTAAAATTTAGTGGCCATTACAGTTTAGCAATAAACTATTCTGCTTTTATCTTCGTAGGAAGTCCCTTCCCCGAACCTCCCAGTGAACCAGGAGCAGATGAATGATACCAGTTCCATTTTCCAGTTTGTTCTTTGGCAAATACAGTGGCTGAAATTGGAGAATTCAGTCACTTTGAACTGCATTCCAATTTAAAGGCAAATTTATCCTTTCTATATCATGCATTAATGCAATGCTTTTTTTCAAAAACATTTATAGGATTGGCAAGAACTATTAAATCTAGATATTAATTTCAGTGACAATATTTAGGAGCTGATTTGCAGCCACTTTGAGTTGAGAAAGATCATTGCTATTTGGGATGTGTACTTTGGTTGGTTAAAATAGAATTAGTTTCCATTCATCACGTATACACTCAAACAGAAAGAAAGGGAAACACGCAGCACGCATACAGCACATATGCTGCAGGCAGGGCTTTGCAAACGGAATCCGTGGAGCGCGCAGCAGTAGCGCTGCACAACGGGGTTGCTGAACAGCAATATTTCCCCCAGTTAAAGTCAATTCTGCTTTTAATGGATGAAGCTGAGTATCGTGCACAGTACAACGCAGCGTATGGGCGTCTCGCGTTTGCCTGTCCGTGACAAAGGCTTTGCCAAATAAATAATTACGTACGCCGAACCAGGGAGCAGGGCTCTAGAACTGAAAGACTTTTCCTCCAATAGATTAATAGCACAGATTTATCTTTTCGCAGCAAATACTGGGAATGTTTTAGAAAGGTCTCTTAAAAAAGACCTGTAAGAAAAACTTAACGTGACCATCCATACGCAGGTCTGCATTGGAACGGGTCTGCCAAACACTGATCAGACCCCGCATATCAAATGGTTCAATGCATACCCTGTCCAGAAATGCAACGACTGTACCTTTCCCTCACTTTCCTAGGAAAAAAAATAAACACATCACTAAACAAAATATTTTTCAGTATAACGCTAAAAGAGCTGGTAACAGTATCATTATTTTAGGGCACAGCATTCTGCAATATTTAAGTTGCTATCATTATTGCTATCCAAAACAATTTCTCCTCCAGGTTTTTTCCCTAGAAGTTAAAAAGCGTGTGTGTGTATGAATATGTGCGTATGTTTTCCTTTTATACATTTAAAAAGGAAAGAAATGCTGTCCCTTACAAATCAGTTATACTCTCCTCCATTTATCAGACACGCCCCCACGTAACAGTAAGATCAGCTCATCGAAACAGCATCAAGCTAAACAGTAATGGCAAGAAAACCTCTCTTTAGCCTTATATATTTTGACATTAATGCCATTACCATCCATAAACATGCAAGTGTTTTAAAGCATGTACAGGCCAGTGTTTTCTCTATTGTAGTAATTAAAAATACGTAAGAGAGTATGACAAATATTACAGCCAATGAAATAAACTGGCTATATTGGAACAATCAAATACAGAAATTTAAAATCTGTTTGGGGGGATAAATTAGTAATTGCTTTAGTAACATTTTAAGTTACGCAAATACTAAGAAACATAGTAAAATTTATGTTTTCTCACAGAGTCTGCAGGCCTTTAGCCAACTCCTCTCCCTTAGAGCTAACAAATAAATAAATGGGGTCAACCGAATAAGAATTCACAGTTACTATAATGAATAAACCACTCTATGGTTTGCATGGCTCCCATTTTGTTCTATCAATTTATTCTAAAGCCCGTGACAACACATGCGTTTCTCATTGCGGATCTCTTGGCTGAATATGCTGCATTTTGGGGAAAAAAAAAAGTTTATTCTGAAGTTTTTGGTAATTCATACGTGACTGGTATTGCTTTAAAAGGTGAGAGCATTTTGCATGTTCTGGCTTTGAGGAACGACGTTTTCCCCAACATGCAGATAACAAACCAGAATATAACCAGCGGACATCCCGCGTGAGGGCTGTACCCGGTCGCTGGTCTGTCAGGTTAAGTGGAAGCTTACACACGCCTCTCCCAGTTTAAGCATCACTTTTATTTGGGGTTACTTTCTTCAGACACGTGTTAATGGGAGTTGTTACAGGTGGCTCTTTCGTTTGCAATTTAACAGTGCTTGCAATGACAAATGTATAGTTTAAATGAGTATGTACATTTTGCAATGTAAGACTGAATATCTTTTAACACAGCCTCGAAATAAAAATTGCTTTCAGAGCAACAACACTGAATAGAAGCCAAGTGCATGTTATGGCAAGTATGCAGCCACGGTATTATAAATGAAACGTGCACCAGCATCACAAGGTGTTTTTTTCCCTTTTCCTTAATATAAAAATGAGAGAGAAAAGAAAACTACTTGCACATTGGAGCAACTTCCATCACTGTTGAAACTAAACCTCCTGAATCTACTCATTGCCATCACTGTAACATGTAAGGTAGCTGAAATAAGTAATTCAGGATTTGTTGCCTGTCCTACAAGCTGTTTTTCTCTAAGAGACAGAATGGTATCAAACAATTCAGCGTAAGGACGTCCTGGTTCTGTTTTGGACATCATAATTTACACATCAATAACAAGCAATTCTGTAATGTGTAAATGAGAGACAGAAAATAAGCAAGAACTAACAAACGGAGTGGTTAGTGCTGGAGTCCCGATTGCAACTACAGCCAACCAGTCACTCCGCACTGCTCCTGGGGAGACTGAATCTCAAAGGCATTCCAGCTGTTCGCGATACCCGTCATCTGTACGTTTGCTTCCCAGAAAGCCTAAAAAGGCGCCTACCGCTCCCAAACATTTGCCTCCCTTTCAGGCAGTGAACAGAATTACATTCACAACCAAGAGACTGAGTAATTCAGGGTCTTTCTGAAAACAAAAAGCAGCCAAAAAGCAGGCAGCGGGATAAGGGATGCAACACGCGTGTGGCACAAATGCATGCTGCTAAAAACGCAGGCTAATATCGTATCAGAGACTAGGGGAACACACAGCAAAGAGCATCCCCATGAGCAAATGAGTGCAGTCTTTTTCTTTTCAATAACATAAAGCATTGTACAAAAAAAAAATTTATTACCTCCTGAGTTAGCAACTAAGGCAATGACATATTTCTATATCCTATTATCTTGGGAAGTCAAACAAGGCATTCAGCCTCTAAAAAAAGGTCTGGAAGGCAGGAGAAAGAAAAAAAAAAAAAAATCACTACTTGGCATTGAGGGAGTCTTGTCTTTAGATAACACTTACGTGGAGCCAATCCTGAAATCCTTGTTCATTCTTTCCAGAGAGATCCTTAAATACAACAAGGATTACCAAGTTCTCAAAAAGAAACAAATAGCCTCCTGATGAGTTTTTGTTGTTATTATTATTGCAGCTGGAGTGCAAAGCAAGTCATTTCCCAGACTGGAAAGTTTACGATTGCAAACGCAAATAAACTGGAGATATTTTTGTTTTCACGAGTTTTTCAGCCACCTGTGCACGAACAGCCAGGCCTAGCAAAGAGCCACTGGAGAAGTCGCCCTTCTCTCAGAACCTAGCCTGCATCCCCGGTGAGCCCCTGGGCGATGTTCAGAAATAATTAAGCGTCAAAAATGAAAACTCACCACCCAAGGGGGAGGTTTAGGTGGTGTATAAGCCTAATCCATGACGCATACCTGTTTGTTATATTTGTTAATTTACCTAACGTGTCGTGTTCTTGATAAGACTTTTGGATGTTAATTGGTTTATTTGAACCACTGGACACAGAACAATTTCAGAACGAAACCAGAAGGTCACTATGTGCAAAATTTCCACCGTCAACCCTTGTGTTGCCAAAGGTTTTGAAGGTAAAACCCAGAACTTACAAAGTGGCTGCAAACCTGCTTTCAACACCTCACATGCCAAACTTGGGTTTCTACTTTTCTTCTTCTTGTATTACTGAGGTAATGTCAAAAACTTTTCCAAAAAGTTTAGTTTCAAATCAGTATCAATCCACTATTTAGAAATAAAACAAAAAAAAAAAAAAGAAAGAAAGAAAAGAGACTTATGAAGAAGTCTGAAAACAAGACCGACCTATACCCTGGGTGAGATTGGATGGGTTAAGTGTCTCTGGCACTATTTGTCTTCACTATTGACAGACACTGTCACACAACCCACCACTCGATGCCTGTCTCTGAATGGCGAAGCTAGAATGCAAGTTAAGTGTATTAATAGAGAAAAAAACTAGCATCCCAGCAAATATAATAAAGCAATCCAATTCACCAGTTATTAAAAACACTCAGATTCAAGATAGGTAGGTTAATTTAATTTACATTAAGCCCAACAGTGTAAATTCCCCTTACATTCACATGCTGAACCAAGCAGTGCATTATACTTTGGGTAAACACATCAATCAATCCGTTTTTGTTATAAATGACATCCGTTATTAAATTAACACTCAAGTTTAGGTATCTAAGTAGAACTTTTGTTAGTGGCTCACACACACCAATTCCATGTAGCTTAGATCCTTCCCCACTCGGAGCGACAAGCGGCTGCATCCAAGCAAGTCAGAACTCTAGGACCCTCAGCTGCTCTCTTCAAGCTCTGCCTGCCAGCCCCGAAAGGGGTAACCGCCCGAGGACGTCAGGACTGCTGGATCTGGCAAAGAACGCTGCCATTGAAGAAACAGACTCCTGTTCTTTAGATACACGGTTGGGTTTTTTTCCTAAGAAATCAAGAACTCCTCTTCGCCCTCATGAAGTCTTCGATGCTGCGCTACTGCAAGGAGGTGCCCACATAACAGTACAATAAGATTGTTCTCCTTCTGCCTTCACTGGCTTGGTTTTCCAGTATTCATTAAAGAACAGGGAATTCTCTTGTCACAAAGTAATTCTCAAGCCTTTCTGATGTAAGAATAAGAGCCACCTAATGCAAGAATTTGCTATAAAACACCTCTCGGAATGATGGAACAGCTTGTGTTTGACTGAGCGGTTCTGGAAACTTGGGTTTACTGACTAGATGAGATTCCGGAAGACTGGAAATAAACTTAATGCAGAAAAAAAGAGATGATCTAGAGCACATCTATATAATCCTTTATAGGGAATGATAAGGAAGCTCTGCTCCGTGCAGAGGAGCAGGTATGCACTCAGCGCACAATCCCATACAACCGCAATGTTTTAACTGAACGCGCGGACAACGCGTCGTCTAAAAAACGT
This sequence comes from Platalea leucorodia, assembly GCF_965183815.1. Taxonomy (NCBI): domain Eukaryota; kingdom Metazoa; phylum Chordata; class Aves; order Pelecaniformes; family Threskiornithidae; genus Platalea; species Platalea leucorodia. The sequence continues at coordinate 56,500,568 of NC_138830.1, read as the reverse complement.
TTCCGTAAAACGGAAGCAGCAAGAGAAATCTTCTTCTTTCGCGTCTCCCAGCAATGACTTCCCAGCGGCCGGCAGCTCAGAACGACGAAGGAACCTCCCCGCCGCCCCGAGCTCCACACCGCTCTTTGGGGCACGCGCTATGGCCAGGAGCGACACGTAGACTCCTTCCCGTACCCGTTCGCGCCAACGAGCCAGAGCAGCCAGGGCGCTGTACTAATACACGGCACCAGGAAGGTGCGTTTTTAAAGAGCATTGGGATCTGGTTTAAATTAATTTCATCAAGGAAGATGTATTTGACACGACTGAAGCAAGCGCACTGCAGACTGAAATCCCTGGAAGACATCCTCCGAGGAATTTACAGGAAGGCATTTCCCACTGGGAGGGCAGTGGGAAGAGGAAGGGAAAAGCCTACAAAGAAATGGAAGTTTTTACAGGCATTGGAGACCAACTACAAAGAAGAATCTTTTTGTCTGATAATTTGTTTACAACATATAAGCCCAGGATGACAGAATTAGTAGCAGCACTGATATCCCCTTTGAAATCTCTGGTAATTATTTCTGTATCAACAGGAAAAACTGACTAATGACACCAGGAAGGGTGATAAATTGACAAAATATTTTCATTAAAAATAAAAATTAAGAAGCCTGACCCTAGCTACTGAGAAAAACAAAACAAGAAAACCCCCACATCTCCATTTTGAGGCTTTATTAGAATCTTTAGCTGGAGAATGATGAAAAAGCCTTCTCTTGGCAGTGGAAAACATGGCCCATACCCCTTAGCACCCGGTCTCTACCCCCAGATGATGCAAGTATTTTTATCCATTTCTCTACAGTAGCAATTGAGAAGCAAAGCCTTATTTTCATAATTAAAATGCCCAAAAATGCTTATGGCAAGTATTTCAATAACAACTCTGATCAAAAAAGCCAATGACGCCTGTCTGGGACAAGCAATTTGTCCCTTTAATTAAAAAGGAGCAGAAAATTGACGTGACCACAAAAAGCTAAAGCTTCGTCATTTACCAAACGTTTTCCCAGGATACAATCATCGATGTTTGGGAGCCAGAAAAATTCAATACATCACAGATTAATTGCATCCAAATACGAAGAATGCAAAAAGAGATCAGTAAATACATTTCAGTGGCATAAAATCCGTTCCCCTTTTGTTGCAGCAAGAACGCCACTCTCTTTGTGGAGAATTCAATTTGAGATAAGAACTGGAAACTCTCAGAATGGAAACGATGCAGGAACTGCTGTCCTGGGGAGCAATGCGAAAAATACGGAAAGATATATATTTGCCTCTGTGGAAAATGGAGAGCAGCTCAAGGGGTCATCAACACGCTGAAGCAGCTCGTCCCGAGATCTGCTCCAGAAAGAACGAAGGGATGATAAGCAGAGAAGCACGTTTCTGTAACAGTTTTCTTCCCTGGGGTTCAGAAGGTCTAAGTATTCCTGTTACCAGAGACGAAAGATGAAAATACAACACTTGTTTAAAGTACATGGTCGAAAAACCTCCTGAATCACCCCCAAAAGACAAGAACAAGGTGCTGACCTACCAACTAGAAAGACACCTTTGAGAAAGGACTTAAATTAGCAGTGTGAATTTTAACCATTTGAAGCACTTGTTCGATGCGTCTTGATCAACACGAAAAAATTGTTCAAGCTTGAAGAACCAACTGAAGAGAATCAAGCATCCCTCCTTGCAACTGGAGCTTAAAAATATCGTGCAGAAGGCATTGTTAAAGCTTCAGGCACACTTATTTCCTATAAGAAATCTCCAGGCACAGCTTACAATGACATTTCTCAGCATGACACCCTCGTGCATTTCAAGAGTCTGTAAGATGATTCATAGTTAATGTGTTTATGGTACCGCACCAGGCAAAATCCTCCTTTTCCTGTCCCCTGAACAAAGACGCTTGTAATTCAAATAGCAAGCACAGAGACCAGTTTCTGGCGGTGAAACCAGATCCTTTTCCTCCCTTCTGCTTTCCAGAAGAATAACAGCATTAGAAGCTTGAGATAGCAGCTTAGGTTGCGAACATCGCAGCTGAAAATCCTAGAGTTCTATTAAATTACACTTGCCTGTTTGATATTCAGAGAGTGGGTAATACCTCTTTTGTCTGGATTAATGGATATGAGATACACATTTATTAACAAATTAATGAAAATCCAATCAGCAACATTCCATTTTAATACTCTTAAAACTGTTCTGTAAATCACAAAATAAATTTCCAAATGGAAGAACCAGAAGTCTGCCCCTGCAAGGTCATCGCTGCTAAAAACAGCCCATCCTGCTCCTCCAAAAAAACCAGAGAAGTTAACTGCAGCAATATATATTTCTCACCTATAATGTGATTTGTATGGAACAAAACCCCACAGCAAAGTGACTGACAGAAAAACCTGAAGTAAATTGAATTTCAGCCAGATACTACCTTACTCTCTGTTTTGGGAAGCAGAAAACAAATCGTGTTAACTCTTACGGGAGTAGTAAGAAGCTCTCGCCACTTCGGATCATTCCCTGCAACGTAATCCTCTCATTATTGAGAGTAATCATACCTGCAATTGACTTCTATATACAGCGCTGCTAGCAGCATTTCAAATTAGCCCTTCCTTTTAAAAACAAGAGTAAATGAGATTACTTACAATACTATGGAGACTGAACTATCATTTCCCTATCGTTTCCCAAAACAGTGAGGTTTCAGAGCAAGTAAGAGCTGACACAAAGTGAGAGACGGACAGACAGACTTACACAAAACAAGGGAAAGATTTCAGACACGGGAACACTAGGGTGCCAAAGTCACCTTTCTCCTCGCCCTGTCGGTACAGTGTCAGCTCCTCAGAAGTGTGCCTATGGTCTGCTATTAAGGACTTGATATATGCAAGTGAATAGTCAATCTTGGTCTTTCAAAATACAAATGTAAAATAGAGGTTTATGCTTTCCTGTATAAGCACATAGCCATGCACAAAGCCCAGCCTGATTCTCCTCTTATTTTCCTGCTAAGAAATCAGAGCCCAGCCCAGCCAGACTTCTCATTATTACAAAAGGCAGGGTGACAGGGCTTAAAAATGTGGTAGCAACTTCACAAAGACACTGTAGCAATCCTAAAACAATTCAAGAAAACAGTAAAACGCAATACACCCTTTTATCTAGAAACACGGTACAGCTACAGCAAGAATGCAGCCGCAACACTTGTGTCCTATTCTCCTGAGAAAGTGGAGAGATTTGGGTGTAGAAGAAACACACCGATAACCTTAATGGAAAGCAAAAGCGCTCCTGGGATTCTGGAAATCAGCTGAGAATGCCGGAGAACGCTCCTGCTCCGAGGCAGCTGTGTCCTGCGGGTACCAGCATCAGTTCAGAAGTGCTGAGTTCAAGATGGCTTTGAGGAGGAATCCTAATTAGCCGCTACACAGCGGGAATTTGTGGCAGAAGGGACTACAAAAATCCACTGAGATCCACTGCAAACAGTACATTCACCTCACCTACAACTTCTGTAGACATTGATGCTCCTTCCTCTGTTCCTAAGAGTTTGTTCCCAGCTTTAAAGAGAAAAAAAGTCTGGCCTCGCTTACCAGAAATACCCAACCATATTACACCCCAAGGGTGGACAGATATCTTATATTTTTTTTAATATATGTATAAAAATTATACATAGACTCTCCCAACACCAGAGGGAGGAGCGGGGACTGTTCCTTTCAGCTTTCTGCTCTGTCTCTGTGGTTTTGGAACACAGCCGACGGACCTGTTCTGCAGGTAAACCTTTCCCTGAGATGCACGTGTTGTCTTTCAGGGATGTGGTGAAGGACAGGAGAAAAACATAAACAAACAAAAACCCCACCGAGACGTTACACTAAAACTCTGGTATTATTCACTGGCCGAAAGGCTGAGGCTGAGCCTTCCGCGACGCCCGTGGAGCGAGGCGCCCTGTAACAGCCCAGCTGCAGCCCTTGCTTTGGGCCGGGGCTCGCCTCTCCGTACACGTGCACACCCCACAACCACTGCTGAGTTATCCGGGGCATCACTATTCCGTGTTTCCAAAAGACCAAGCTTCAACTGTCCTTGCCCTGACCGTAGTGGGAAGTGACATAAGCAATGGAAACAAAACTAGCCTTTGCTCTGTTTGGGGTTTTTTGGTTGGTTGGTTAGCTTTTTTTAAATAAAATTTTTAACAACTTGGAGAGCTGTAGTTGCTTGTGCTTAATACTTCTGATCCTGATTTCAACGGCACCCAGAAACTTAACTGTCTCGTCACACCACCGATGGAAGGTCTCCAAAGCCACAGCGCAGTAAACGATTTAATCCAGCGCAAGCACACGGCCATCGAGGGGAGCTGGCTCCCTCCTCCCCGCGTTACTCCCTTCCCCACGCCACCACAAGCCCTTGTGCAGACCCGCAGCGAACCCATCCGGGACGACTGGATCCAAGGCACTCTGCAGCACCCGCACGAAAAGCCCTTCTCTTGCTTAAAGTCTTTGTGAAACTACGCGCTCTCTGACACTGAAAAGTGTTCTTGATTGAACAAGTAGGGCTCCTTTCAGTGTTAACAAAAAAATCTCAACGCTATCTTTTGAAGTTTTTCATTCAAGAAAATTGTGCTGCAGTTGAACCCAAACACAGCTAACACTCTTAGTTTTTTAAAAGGAACTGGACTGGCTGTTAGCAGACACTAAATACCTGGAGGTAACAGACATTTAGTTCCATTCAAGTTTTTAAGTTTTTTCTGTTAGATACAGAATTAATTAGCAGTTCACGTCTATCTGTGGATTTAGAGTGTAACAGGGTTTGTGGGATGTTTTTGTTCGTTTGTTTTTAAGACACATATTTCTGCAGGATTTGGTTGCTGCTATGTCTTCGAACCAAACCGATCATTAAGTATCTTGATTTTACAAATAAACGCCCAAATTATTTTTTGAATAAGTGATATAAAAATATCGAGTCCTTTCAATATAATAAATAAAACCGTCAAATTCTTTCAATGACTGCAGCTCCACTGTGCACAGTTAAATCCACAGGTTCTCTCAGAAGAGGTCTGGCAAAACATGAATGGTGAGCAGTGCTGTAAAGTTTCTCCGACAAGTCTACAATCACCTCAGTTTCTGATCAGGATTCCTGTACCATGCAAATCTGGGAAACATTCTCACACAACCATTTAATGCATATGAACTCAGAGAGAAAAAAAGAATAATGCAGCTATCCGAATCCTCACCTTAAATATATACATTTTTCTCAAGGAACAATTTAAGGCCAATTAGGAAAGCGGGACATGACCTTGTAAGAAATATGGGGATCAAATTATGCAAAAAACCCTTATCCAATGAAGAAAGATGCATCAGTCATGAGTATGATCATTTTCCCTTTTTTCCTCATTGCACAGATGTTTACTAAAATATACAAGTTACTGACAAGAATTCCAGGTGCAAACCAGCACTAAGGCTAACCTCACAGATCAGAACTTTGCCCTTAAATCCTCACTTTTTTACGTTTAATGAAGATCAACGAGTCTTTAGACTAAAGCCTAAAACATGACTGCGAGTAAGATAAAGATGAAGATAAAAAGGTCATGCCTCATTTTTATATGCTGTCAATTAGAAAAATAACCAATTTAAACTTATCAGTTTATAAAAGCGCCATCCTGACATATATTACATTCTCATGTATCTGAGAATTTTGTAATACATTACAATAGAGAGCTATGTGTGAACAGAGTTTAAATACTAAGCTTTCTCAGGCCTCTTAAAGGAAAACATGACCTTTCTTCGTCCTTAGGTTGGTAAAAGCGCCGTGGCCCAAAATGTCATCTCCCATTCCATTTTTCATCCTGGCTAGAATTCGCTGCTTTGCAGTCGGTCAGCATTGTGCCTTAGTTCCAAACAGGTATTTATTACCTCTGAGGGCAGAGTGCGTTCTAGGAGTTAACAGGCCTGTGCTACGCCATAACGGAATAGCGACACAGATCACTTCTTTCTTATGAAGATGTATGTAGGAAATACAGCAACCATTAACACAGAATCCCTGGTAATTTAGATCACCCCGTTTAATTTAGCTTACATTACCTAAATTCTCCTAGAATGAACTCTGTTACTTCTCCACAAGCTCTTTTTTACATCAAAACTTTGCCAGCACTGTTCATGTTGGCCAGAATGCTACAAACCTTAACAAAGCAAGGGAATAAATGAGAATGCTTACCAGCAGCGACTACAGCTGGAGGCGGCGAACCTGCCTCGCCACCACTTGTTTGGCTCATGGATGCTACAGATGTTTCTCTGGAAGGTGGTAACTGCAGCTCCTTTGGGAGAAGGTCATAGACAGATTCTGTTGAACAGACAGAAGACAAAAAAGATTTAATTGAAAATTTATTCATGTTCTGTAAGAGGAAAGAAATAATGTTTCTGCCTAAAAGATACGAACTATAATCCAACCTTTTCAGAACCTTTTGAAAAGGTTACATTAAGCACTTGGAGATCTTCATAGCATGGAATAAAGTTATTTCAGAAAACAAACCAACCACAAAAACATTAAGATACACATTCTGAAGACCGAAACAAAAGGACACAGATTTCTTCAAACAAAGAAATAATTCATGAACTTCCACGGAAACTGTTCTCATGTAGAGCAAAGGGGCTGACAGCAATGTACAACGAAGCGTGTGAGAATCAAAGACAAACCTGTTCTCAGAGTTCAAACTGTGCAACTGACTTCCAAAGAAAGAGAGACTAATTTAGTACCGCCATCCGCGGAATATCCTATAAAGTCTTCCCAAAAGCGTCAATGCTTATTACGTAAGATCCCTTAGTTCTATTTATTTGCAACTTTTTTTTTTTTTTGCCTCAAACTCTTCCGTAAACTCACGCAGATGCTCCAAAGAAAGCAGTCTCCACTAACAAAACGGCTAGCACCAACGCATTTTGCACAGAAAGCTCTTTGATACGACCGGGGCAGATCCGCGCAGCACTACGGGCTCCGAGAAAATTTTTTTTGCGACTTCTCCGTTGTGAAGCAGCCACGGCCACCGCAGAGCTCAGCCGACAGAGCTTCGGCAGCCAAGCCACAAGGAGCGAAGTCAACAGCCTGCCGCTCAGCCTGCCTCTCCGCCCCTCCCGAGGGCTCGAAGCCACCGCCTGCGGCCAGATGGCCGCTTCCGAGTCCCATTAGCAAGAGCTCCCGCCGCACCTGACGATGGAGAACGTGGCACTGAGTTACTCCGAGATGACGACGACTCCACGCCGCTGTAAACGCGCCTCTTCCCGGGGATACACAAGAGACGCGCCATTTCAAACCCCCCGTTCGGAGATGTAAAAAACCCAGACGAACAGCTGTAACCTGAATCAACAACTCTACACCACAAAACTTCATTAAATTCCTTTGTATGTATTATGTAGGTGCCTGAGACAGATACGGGAAACTCAATGCGCATTTTTTAAGTTTTCTGCCCTACGAAGCAACAGTTATACTCAACTGATCCTAAAGTAAAATACCCTTGTGCAGCATTTCTTCTGTAAAAATAATTCAACTGAAAACCCCCAGAGTTGGTAACTAAAAAGCTTTCACCACAAAGAGGCCCTGTAATAAATGAAGCATACTCAAGACAAATGCACAGGTATATATACTTCCAGCAATATATAATTGTATTAAAAATATAACACATACCAAATGCTGGTTATGCCACAAACCAGAACAGTTACCATACTGGGTAAGAGTGCAAATACTCCCATCAAGAAGTGGCATAAAAAGAGCCCAAGAAAACTTTCATGCCGCTTACAGGATAGTACTTGTCTGTTATGCACAAAATCACAAGCAGCTCCCAACAACGGCTGCGAACCGGCGGTGAGGTGTAACCGGAGTTAGCTACAGCCCATCAAACTTCTTCCCATCTGCTGCAAGATTTTTTATTATTATTATTATTATTATTATTATTATTATTATTATTATTACTATTATTATCATTTTTTGTTATGCCCATTTTTCAGAGAAATAACTTTTCAGTAATGTGACAAAGAAACAGAACGTTTTTTTTTTTTTAATTGAAACTGATAATCCAAGCGTTGGCAACCAGAGGCTGCAATCCAAATCCCAAGCAGAAATCTCTGCAGCGGTTTTCTACAAGAGTTACCCATAATGGTGAGACGATGTAAAATATTTTTAGACAGCTCAGGTTAACTAACAATAAATTGATAGCTTTATTCTTTGGAACAATCTGGGGAAGAAAAATATTTACTTGTGCTTACTGAAGACCTGCAGGTATGAAAGGCAAAGGGAACAGACAGACAGTTGTTCATACTTCTGCTCCTGTTTTACCAGGAGGCACAGCCGCATCAGCATCTCCCTCCAAGACGAGGGCCCTTTAAACATTCCCTTCTTCCTCACCTGTTAAGGCCTGCTTTCTCACTCTTCTGAACTAGTGATTTTTCAACACCATAAAACTGGCTTTCAAAGTAAAATAAATCAGACCAGTTTAAAATTGCTTATTCAAAGATATGGTTACAATGATGCTTCTAATTTTATACTTCATTTACTTTTCCCAAAAAAAGGTTAGTTCTTTTTTAGCGATAACATATTACACTTTATTAAGCAGGAGCATTGTGTACTTTGTGTGTATGAGCACTTATGTAGTTTAAACATACTCTAAATTTTAGCCTTTATTTTAAAAGGTAAATCATGCCTTTATTTTTTATCTTACAATTTTTACTTAAGTTGCATGTGCATACAGACTTGAATCCACTTCAAAAATTAAAAAACAAACTAAATTGCATTTAAAATTGTTTCTAGCCAAAGACTCTCTCCTCGCACCTGCCGTGCCAATGAGGAGGGGAAAAAAGGGGGCTGTCAAGGCACAGTTCTATTTTACGATGGGAAGGGAGCGCAGAAAGTACAAGGAAAAAAAATCTATTGACTAAATAATCAAAAAGAAGTTATACTGAAATTTGAACAAGAATGTCTGAGGAAGGGGAAGGAAGCAAAATTTGTTTTGTATTGTATTGAACATACTTCTGCCAGTGAACCACAAGTGCTAAACTCATAGGAAAGAGATGCAATAGCTGTTCACTGTTACAACAGTAGGGACAACCACAGCACTCGAAGATCAACCGTCACCTACTCTGCCTTGGGTAAAAAAACTAAAAAAAAACTAAAAAAAAACTAAAAAAAAAAAAAAAAAAAAAAAAAAACAACAACAAACCCTACCAGCCAAGTTCTGGCTGGACCATCCACTGAAGAAGAGTGGAGAGGTTGTGCATCGTCTGCCTTGCAAAAAGGAGCCCGTTTGATCTTACATCGCCTAAGACGACGCAGTTGTATTCACAGCTTTAACAACAGGGAGGACAGCATAAAATCCAGAACTGGGAAGCCAAGAAGCCCGGTTACTTCTTCAAACAGCCGCTGTCAGGCAGTTTCTGCACTGGCATCATAAGGGCAATGCAACTTATCAACAGGTGTCATTGTAAATTCAAATCTGCTTTAACACATGGAAGCACGAGAGCGAGAACCCCATTAACGTACTGACGCTGACCGCTATTGGGAATTTTCAGTCTCCGTTCTCCTCTTTCTTTCCTAAGCTGTTAAGTCAGTCCTCATGCACAAAGCCCGGGAAAGTCATATGAAAGAACGAAACGTGTGTTTGCATCTTTTTAAAAACAAGCTGGTCTAACTCATGCTCCCAAGCCACCTCACGCTCTGCAAGCACAGAAACGCAGCCAGCGCTGCCTATTTTGTAGACATTTGTCATGCCGCATTCTGAGAAAACTTCTGTGAATCACAAAATCCCAAGCAGTTTTCAGAGAAAACGTTGACTTATTTCCACATCGAATGGCTCCTATAAGCTTGGCTGCTGGCATAGCTATCAATACGTCAAAAAATTCTCCAAAAAAATGTGGCGTTTGGAAACCACAAGATGCATGTGGGTCTACATTCTGCTGAAATACAAATTTTCTTCAAGATGACTATCTTAATTCAAGAGACTGAAGAATGAAAGGTTCAGATTTTGTCCCAACAATGAAAAGCACAAATACCAGCCGAATTAAAATACAGTGATGACGTGAGAGGGTTCTTCCCTCCTGACATCCCTGTGCCTCTGAGTATTACTGCACCTGCAGGCAGCGGTGTGTACAACGGCTCCAGACAGCGATCCCTTGTGAATGAGCACCAGCCTTTATTCTGGCTGGCCCTGGTACTACTGCCTACAGGAGGTGAGTAAAATCCAAGCTCTCTTCTGTCCAAAAACCAGCCACAGGCAGATGTTGGGTGCTGGAGCAGCTGCGGCACTGTTATTACCACCCAAGGTATCTGTCACAGCCCCTCGTATGGAAAATGATGCCCATTCGGCTTTGTTGACAAAAAGTGATCTTAGCTCATAGCGCACTCTGCAACAAATTCTTCCCACCGAGCCACCTAAGAAACCCGCACGCTTCTCCGGGCCGGAGCTGGGATTTTAAAATTTATATTTAAAGCTGCTGCAGTCACTTGACAGGCAGCTCTGCTTATGCTGAATATTCTTTTGCGCCCAAGACACTGGAAGCAACTCACCAAGTATTTCTGTTACGCCAAATGTTTGGTGATGGGCCCCAAAATGAGGGATCACAGCACAGCGTGTGTGTCTGTGCATGTAAGTAGAGAAACCTTTACGGATTTAGGTACATGTTGCATATATACATGCATAAATTTTCATTCCTTTCTGTTGTCTCTCCAGAAATCCTCTTTGAGCAGAGAGTTGCTCATCACCATCATTCTGTCATGACTCACAAGATATTTCATGTTGATTACAAAGCCTCATTTCCAAAAGCTAAGTTATTAGGTAAGAGTGAGCTTTTCCCTTTGGGTTGATCATTGGGGTGGGTTTTTTTGTTTAAGAAATTTATTTTTAACTCTCAAACATGACGAAGGTTCTGTCAAGTTTGCTGCTTTAAAGGGATGCTCAGATCCAAAACTCCCACAGCATATGTGTTCTCAGGGAACACATAATTTTAGCAGTAATCCACAACAAGCGCAATTATAATCTTTGTGAATAATTCTAACAATGTGATAAAGAGAGGGAAGGAAAAGTTAGCATTAGAATTGAAGCACATTCCCAAAGATCACAACACCATTAAGAGCAAATCTTTTAATTTCATGCTTCATTGATAAAAGACCAAACTACTTGAAACAGGGTCTAAAATACGACACCCAGTTTTTATCCTGATACACTTGGACACCGTACCTCAAACTGAAGATGAGCCCTACTCTTGGAAAAGAACCTGGCATTAGCCTTGCCAGCTGGAAATAGGAGAGGACGAAGCGAGCTCTTCGGCGGGAAGGGAACGCCGCTGTTCGGAAGTCACCGTGAGGTGCAGTCAAGAGACCACAGACGTGGTGGAAGAGGAGAACAAACAGCACCATGAGGGTTCAAACCAGAGAGCACAGCCCCGGCCACCGCTGATGCCCCCTCCGCCTCCCCCGTTATCCAGGCCTATCTCCCCCTCTGCTCTCACGGCTCCCCATAACCCCGCTCCCATCCCAGCAGTGCGAGACACACGGCCTAAGGAAGTCCCACACGGGAGTGAGGGAAAACATGGGAGGTCTACGGGGTAACACATGAGGAGGAAGAGAGATCAAAACCATGGGATTAACACAGCACGGGAAGGACGTGGAGCTGTTGGAGGGGGGCCAGAGGAGGCCACCGAAACGGTCACAGGGTGGCCCAGCTCTGCTGTGAGGCCAGGCTGAGAGCTGGGGGTGTTCAGCCTGGAGAGGAGGAGGCTGCGGGGAGACCCGATTGTGGCCTTTCAGTACTCAAAGGGGGCTTATAAGAAAGATGGGGACAGACTTTTTAGCAGGGCCTGTAGCGATAGGACAAGGGGTGATGGTTTTAAACTAGAAGAGGGGAGGTGTAGACTAGATATAAGGAAGAAATTTTTTACAATGAGGGTGGTGAAACACTGGCCCAGGTTGCCCAGAGAGGTGGTGGATGCCCCATCCTTGGAAACATCCAAGGCCAGGGTGGAGGGGGCTCTGAGCACCCTGACCTGGCTGAAGATGCCCCTGCCCATGGCAGGGGGTTGGACCAGATGGCCTTTAAAGGTCCCTTCCAACCCAAACTACGCTATGAACACATGGCAGAAGTTTAAGGCCAAATCCAAACTTTAAGGGGAAAAAACAAAAATAAAACCAACAAAAAACCCCACAAACACTCCTGGCTTTTCTTCAGAACAGATGTAGCTTCATAGTCTAAAACACATCTTCAGTGAACTGGATTACTAGGAGCTAGCATTTCAACCATTCTCTGAGGAAGCCAAAATGGTTTGGGTACCTTTAAGAAAGCTTGCTGCAACAAACCTGCTCGTCACAAATCAGACTTCAAATGAAACTTTGTGTTTTCACCTAAACACAGGCCAATGTTTATATATGCTGCACTATAAATAGCATTAAAGCAAAAACTGACAAATTCCAGAAAGATTAGAGTTGTTGCAAGGAAACTAATTCTTCCCCAGAGGATATAGTTTCCCTCCACGCCTTATATCATATTTAAATAGCTATATCGTATTTAAATAGCTATATCATATTTAAATAGCCAAAGCTCCCTCCCCTATTGATCAGCTCACCTCCATCACCATGTTTTACACACGCGTGTGCACACACACAGACACTGAGTATATGAAATTTTCTGCTACAATTTTACATTTATTCATGTGGAAAACACCCACAAAAAAAGAAAAGGCTGCTATGTCAATGCAGTATTACATTTGAAGGCAAAAATAAAAATCCAGCATCGTTACGTATTTCTACCCAATCAGCAAGAAAAAATATGTAGACAGAATTCCTGTTTTCAGCAGCCACTGTGTTGAACCAACGAGCCAAGCTGCAGCCGGCTGACAGCAGTGTCCTGTAACTTATTCCTGATTTCAAACCCCCTTGACCAATACGTTAGTTGATCTCAAGTTTCTGGGTTTTTTTGCTCGAAGTAACTCCATTTACACCCAGCATCTCCCCTAAACACATTTTCTTTCTCCGTATAGGAAGAGAGGAACATGCCTTTCAGGAATAGTGTTGTTATGAAATATAAACAAGATCAACACACAAAGTAACAAAATACTGATGATCAACCAAGAGCCACACACGCTCATTTCCACATACAAACCTTCGCCTGCATTTGTGTAATCAGTTTTTAGACATCCTATTTACAACAAACTTCCGAATCTTGTATCTGCTCTCGAAATACCTCAACTAGACCGACTAGAGGAACCCAGGCTTCACAAATTCTGCTACTGAAATCAAGGACACACGAGGACAGGCAGATTTACAAAAAGTATTTTAAGTGTCAAATTTCTTCAACTGCCCTTTATCCGATTATCCTACCCCAATAATCTCTCATCTGAGATCAGCTGCTTGTAACTTTGATCTTCCTGCCAGTTACACTGACAGTTCAGAAAATTGTATTTCACGTGGCTATGCTGCCCAGAACAGCATCAAACGTTAGGGCAACATCCAACACCGCAAAATTTTAAATCTGGGGAGGACAAGATTTTGTTAGTGTACTGCTTGAAACCGCACAAAACATTCAGAATTGAAATACTGATGAGAAATAATCAAGTAATACGATATTGGACTCGTGTGTCACTGCAGCCCCTCACGAACAGCGCACCCGAGCCAAACAACAAGCGTCCCAGGCCATTTGGCGGTCAGCGGGAAGCCGGCCAGCATCCAGCCTCGGGGGAGAGGTGTCCACCACCACTTCTCCCAAGGGACTGCCAGAGCAGCAACAAATCCCGAAGATACGCAAAAGGATACCCAACACTGCTAGAAGGGATGCTCGCTTAGTATAAACTGCTAGGCGCAACTGAAACCAGTTCACTTTAAATAAAAGAGCGGAACAAAAGCTATCTGTGAAAGGGCTGGGTGCGTTACCACACAGCCTTGGGTCAGCATGGGTCTGGATCAGTCCCAGCAGCCGGTGGCAGGAGCTCTGTCCTTGAGGGAGAGAGAGGAGAGGCCTAGGGAAGATTCAGGCAGAGTACCTCGGGAAGGTAGGAAGCGGCGGGCGAAGCCGACCTGAGGATACTGCAGTGGAAGCGCAAGAGGCTGGTGGTTCGCGATGGCAAACTGAAATTTGTACGTGCTCCTTCTCCTCCTATTTTGCTCGCTTCGCCTTAACGCACACGCACCGTTGCCCCTTTTGGAGGAATGCTTTTAGATTTCTACACGCAGGCTAGCCAGGCTAAATTACAGGCATCTGGGCTTATAGCAAAATCGAAGTACTCCAACCTTTCCCCATCACCACCAACAAAAAATACTAAAACTTTTACACCGTTCTCATCATCACGGTATCAGAGGACCGTTCAGAAACACACCGTGCCTTGTGACCAGCAACATCAGGCTCCTCCTTACTAACTAGGAAACCGTGATTCTATTCAGACTCTATTCTTAGGAACACGGCAGTTAATCTCATGGAAGCAAGGGGAACACCACACAACTGCTCCCTGTTTGGGGGTGCTAAGACAACTGTAAGATCCTGTGAGAAGTCACTGCAGCTCTGGACACAGCCCAAAGAAAGCCCCGCTTTTTCCAAAGCGTACGTATTCTCACAGCGGAAAGTGCTCTCCCTCGTAACGAAAAAGGAGAATTCTTCTTTCAGAATTTCAGAAATGGGCAGAACAGAAAAGCCACTTTGAAGTAAAAGGTCTCTTGTTAAAGAACTCAAGTTTAACACTGAAATGGCGATAGATGCTGTCACTTCAAGAGGACGGAAGGCAGGAAGAGGAAAGAGAAGTAGTTTCCCCAAAATAGCTAATGAAAGTAGTTGCAAATCATCAGTTTAGCTGTAATGCAGCAAATCGAGTGCACGTGGAGCCAGTATTCCATCACATGCAGCACCTGCACGACTTTTCTGCAGCAACTCACATTTAATGAATCTTGAATGACTTTTCAGTTGCACCGCCATAGGAATTTCAGCTATACAGATTAAGAACTGCAATTTCTAGGAATTTAGTGCCTCATTAACTCACGCTGTGCTAGGACTGGTTCATGATGTTACAAAAGAACTTGTCTGCCCTTCTCAAACTTTTCTGAGGCTTTCTTAGCCTACCAGGAAATTTGAGATCCTTCTGGTTGGTTGACCAGCGACCTCCTTCTTGTAACTCAGCACTTGCTGACGCTGGGAGCACAGAAGGTACGGAAAACAGCTGAGAATAGCAGTTTCCAATGTTTAAAAGCAACGGCAGGCTCATCCATGATGAATGCAGACATCCTCATTTTGTCAGTACCACCAATGCCTTAAAGATTATGGAATGCTCTTCAGATATACCAGTGATTTCCCTACACTTTGCTGTTCTGTACCAGCAGCAAAGCCACGCCACCCAGAACTTCCACGCGTGGAAGCCACGTTATGAACGTGATGGAGAACTTTGCCTTGACCTGCTAACAAATGAGGCCATAACTAACGTAGAGGGAGACTGATATCGCCATCTGAAAAGGTCATCTACTGCAGGCTGCTGCAGGTCCACAGAATCCTGCTATAGAACCGAGAGAGCAATATACAGTAAAATAGCCATTTCTGCTTTCTAGGCATGTAATTCTGTGGCCCCCCCCACCTTTTTAAGCAGTCAATGTAAATTCAGTAGAACAGCCAGTTAACCTGCCAACATTTCCCCACTATTTCCAGTTTATTTTTGACAGCTCATAGTTAAAAACACAAAAAAGGAACGCAGGAAAGAAGTATCGCTTCTGCCTTTAGCTGAAGCCATCCTTCCACTGCATGCAACAGCCTCTATATCAATTTCTGATCACGATGTGGAAAACCCCTTTTTTTGCTACGGTTTTCCTCTTAACAACAAAGATGTCGGACATCACTTAACCTAGCTGCAGCTCCAACTCCTACACTTCCATGCCACTTCTCCAGGTTGCTCCCCAGGCCCACCCTTGAGGAGGTCACTGAAATACAGCCCCCGCTCTCCCCCAGCCCCAATGTCTGCCTCTCCCACCGTGGTGATCTGCTCCGGTGACTTCACCCCCTCTAATGCTGGGGGCTTCTTCAGCAGCATCCCTTTTATCCCCACCCCCAGACTAAAAGGTAACGACAGCCTTCCTGCTCAAAAGGCAATCACGCGCAAGAGCACGATCGATACATGGGCGATGATGAGAACCAGCCAGTTTGCGGCAGAGACAGGGCATTTTCCACTTGCAGCTGGCATTTTTTGCCTTTAAGGGTAGGTACCGCCTGGAAATCCCTTACCACTTCTACGACCTCATGAACAACCGCAAAGTTAATCCTTGTCTTTTAATAAGCTCCCTGCACTGAATAGCTGCCCATTTGATCCCCACTGATACTAGTCTCCTCAACATGTTTTAATACCCGTACAGATTTGGCTGCTTCTTCCAAAGCCATTTCCTTGCTGCAGCACATGACAGTCACACCAGAGATTAGACAAAACCTTGGTGTACTCTTCTAATCAGCTGGCAGCAACCAAGCAGAAATCTTTTCTAATGATGTACTCTAAGCTGATCAAAAAAAAGCAAGCAAGCAAACAGGCAGCATTGTTTATATGGAACTCAGATTAAAAACCCATTAGAAATACATGAACCTGCAAGTAGCCTCTGCTACACGGGAGGTAGGTGAGAAAAGCAGAGCACACATGCTCAGCAAATTAAAGAAATTCTATAAAGGAAAAAATAATGGTGTGCATGTTCCACCCCATCCCCAGCTAAGCATACGCATTCAGGCTCAGAGTACCCATACACACACGTAAAAAGGTTCTACAATGCTCATCAGTTCACATTACGACACAGTTTTGGGCTAAACCTGTATTACCAAGGTTCCAAATGTCAGCTAAGGGCCTGACTCTCACGCCTCACTCCCAAGGTAGCTGCATTTTAATAAAACTATATATGCAACTGAGTATCTTTCAAAAACCTTTGTGGGTAAGAGATGCTAAAACCAAAATCTGGTCTACACCTGAAAAATCTAGGCCTCCAAATCTGCCAGAGGACCTTGTGGTTTGTTTGTTTAACTTGAAGTTCTGTTCTACTCAGAAGTCCAGTGTCTATGATAAACAATATTGTTTAGTGGTTGAGTTTATTGCATGCCACCGATTCCACCACAATAGCTTAGTTCACAAAGAGTTTTTAAAGAATGATGGGGGGGAAGAGGGGGAGCGTTACATCAGCTCTAAATACTCAACATCTAATCAAAGCCTTGCTTTGTTGCAAAATGTTGGCATCACGTGACCCTCGTGGATTTTTCTGTATACAAAAGCTTGGGTGCGGCAAAACTTTGAAGCAAACTGTTCCCCCCGCCAGCAAGAAGCTGGAAGAGCCAGCTGATGAGCCCTCCACTTCTCAGCCCTCCCCACAGCTCTCTCCATACATCTGCCAAGGACAAGCGGGTTCTCCTGCAGGTCCCAGGAAAAGAATTTACTGAACAGGTTTGGTTATTACGGCACAGATAGAGGATACGCTGCGGAAGGCTTAGGCCCCCCGCCAGTATAGCAGGCATCAGAACCAACACAGAAACTCCACGTTAGACGGCGCAGCGACTGCTCTCGCTTGATCGAGGCTAAACTGGGAGAAGCAGCATCAGGACCCGCTGGAGTAATTCTGCAGTGAAAATACAGACAATCTGCTCCTTTTTTGTCTCCGAGTCAGGAAGACGAAGCATGACTATGGCTACATTGAGAATACATGCCTATGCCCTTGTGCAAATGAAAGGGAATCGGTAGGTAGCCAGCGGAGTGTTGTACGAGCCGTTCCTCCACGAGATGGCACGCTGATAGGGGGGCTGGAGTGCACCCAGACGGGACGCCAGAGCAGGGCAACGAGGACTCGGCAAGAAGCTCAACAGAGGAAGCTTTGAGAGCCTGAGAAAGGCAACTACAAGAAAGACAGAGCCTAGTGCATAAAAACGGAACAGAAACAGACTGAGACAGGCACAGGCCAGACGGATCTGTGACCGCTAAAGCACTTTCTACTCCACTGTGGTGGTTTTGTTGTTGTTAGGGTTTTGGATTGGGTTTTTTTTTTTTTTCCTTTCCTTTTTGTTTGGTTGGTTGGCTTTTTTTAGTACTCCATAGGAGAGCCAAACTTTCACTCGCAGAAGCGAGAATCACCCACAACTGCAGACAACGGCAGCTCTGCTTAAGGTGCCACAGAGATTTTGTATGATAAAGTTACAAAAAAGATTTGGCAGAAGGAAAGAATAGACAACGTATAGAGTAAATCGGCTTTTGTTCTGGATGCATCAAAAGAGGATTTATGATCTATTACAGACTATCAGAGTCCCTGTATTTCCTAACATCTTTGCAACTTCAGTAGACTTAACACAGGCTTGCTCAGCAGGAGTTGAAACGAGGCGGACAGCCCTGGAGACAGGTTTAAGTTTCATACGGAGCAAGAAGGGAAGGCCCTACTTGAGCATACGTAAGAACAGATAAAATGCTCCGACTGCTCAAAGAATGAAAGATAGCTGTTGCATAACTGCAGGGCAAGAGCCAAAGAGCAAGAAACAGCCTATACTTAGTGAAGCTGAGCGAAAGGACACCAGACAGCACTGAGCAGTCTCGATGCAGACACCTTAAACGTTTTACAAAGTTGTCAGCCTTGATGACTCCTATTTTTGCAAATGCAGGAACTGAGTCGTGGGAAGAGGCTCGCTCCCGAGGCCGCCGGGCCCGCCCGCAGCAGGACACAACCCAGCTTCTCCTGCCCGGGCTGCAGCCCAGCGCCCGCCCCGCCAGGGAACGCTCCCTACCACAACGCTTTTATTCCACGTCCTCGCGCACGTCTCAGAATAACGTGATTAAACACAGGACTCGGTCCAAATTGACAGTGCAACCTAAAAGACGTAAAGACTAGTTCCTTCTGCGCCTGTACACGTTAACGTATTCTGATTAAGGTCCCCAGCACTACCTGGACCGCTCTTTTTCACGCAGCTCTCAAATGAAGGTACATCAGCAAGACACTTGGCATGCTTCCTGACACCGTACCGGTGCTTTCATTTCAGCAGCACCTCCAAAGACAGGGCAGTGGAAACAAACTACAGAGTACTATTCCCTCTCTCTTTATCTGCCATGCTATATTCAGAGTATCTGTAGATGGTAAAGCAGTAAAAGATTGGAAGCAAGTCTTCCCGCCAGTGCTCCTGTTATTGTCAATACTGGCAGAACTATATTGCTGCTACAGCAACAGTGGCAGGTTTTCAAAGAAACTGCAGTGTATACAAGGATGTTTTACACAGCCAAACAGAAAATCTTCCTTCCAGTTCCCTCTGGCTTCAGACAAAAGAAGCAAACCCTAAATCAACACGATCCATGAGCACATCGGGAAAGGCAGATGCCGCGGTTCTGCCTGCACTAGAAAACTTGGTGATTAAAAAGTTGGTGCTGGTGCAGCTCCGCTCTGAAGAATCAGCAGAGGATCTGAGCGCTCGGTGTTGATGATGGATGCTGTAAAGTCCCGATGTTGCCTGCAAATGCTGCTACTCCAACACTAAAATGCACATTATAGTATGTTAGTGAAGAAGAGCGAAGAGTTTGCTGAAAGACAGCCACTTCTAGTTTAAAGACAGATGATCAGTAATGTATTATTAACCACCAAAGTCATTACAATTTTATCACAACTGTAATATCATTATTTCTTGTATTTAAAAATAAAAACGAAAGCTAAAAGTTGTTTCCTGCATTTTTTAAAGGACAAGTGTTAGTACCAAAAATGCTAGTATTAAAAAGGTAATTTTGCAAGCAATTCATAACTGAACAAAAATCAGTTACTGCAGTATTCCGCTAACCTTCCGAAAAGCTGTTAATCTCAATATTCAGGATTCTGCACAGCAGGGTAGGGTTGAGAAATTAATCCTTTTAAAGTTGAATTTCAACAACTGACAAAGGCATGTGTGAGCTGAATTCTATTTATGGCATTCATCCAAATATCAAATAAAGCTTTCCTGGCTGTGTTTCAGTCATCCCCATTCACAGCTCAAAGAGTACTTTTATAAATGTAGACAGACAGTATAAATCCTGTGTCTTGTTTGCATCCAATTTTACACATCTCAGAAAGAGAGAACAACATTATTTAGTGATTGTCCCTTCAAGAAACGGACCTCTAATGACTTAGTGAAAAGCCTATCCCATGCAGTTGTGAACTCCAGACAAAAACCCAAGAACTCCAAAGATACTGCTAACGTACCATGGCGGGCAAGGCAGAGCAACCAAGGGCCGACACAACTGCACGTACCCGAACGGAACAGGGTACCGCTCCGCTAAACAGTTAAACCCTTCAGCAACGTGTGTGAAAGGTTTTACCACATGTGAGGAATAGTATTTAAAGATGCACATTTCTCTTATAAACAACCCAAAATGGGAGGGGAAAAAAAGAAATTTAAGAAAACAATCAATCCGTTCACAAGACCTTACGAATTAAAAAAGAAATAAATCCAATGTTGCCATGTTTTAATCTTCCAGCATGCAGGAAACCGAGCTAAGCTTATGTGTGGAAAGAATCCAAATATGATAGGTATGAAAATTCAATTAAGGAATTCAAACAACCTCATTTTGCCTTATAACACTGTTGTACACAGTTGTTATAACAATGGCCTTTATTTGTGATTCTATGCTAAACCGAATTTTAAGGATAGTTGGTTTTCTTCCCATCTTCACATTCTGTCACTACAAAGACTTCATTTCTCAAATGCTCAAAGAAACCCAAATACTGTGTGACCAAAGAATACTAACAATAGTTATTTACCAACCACTTTAAAGCATTGCTGTTGTTTCAAAACCAAAGTTCGCCAGAAACACAGAGGTAATCAGGTGCTCCAGCCAGTTACGCTGGTTCCGTAGGTGCAACGCACCACCCGAATTCAGAGACACGCACAAGTCGACCTGACCCGCCATTTACTATTGTCTCAGAACAATGTTTCTCAGCCTCTTCAGGTTTGCACAGTTTTTTCCGATGGGGTTATTTTTGCCATCTCTCACGTTTGCTGTAGAACAAGAAATGCAACACCATCAAGGAACAATATATGCACTTTTTTTTCTTTTGAGGCTATACCACAATATTTGACCTTGAAGAATAAAAAGCATACAGGTATTGAGACAGGCTTTCAATACATTGCAGCCATCTCTCGGATTCGGTATTTTATTACAAACCTGGGTGTAGAGGCTATGTCAGGAGACTTGACATGTCCTAGTAACTCCCAGCATGATGTCTAGCATCCTGAGCCCACAAACCATCTTCCTGCCTCCCTCCCTTTACTCATTTTAGTAAGATAGTAACATTAAAAGGCATTTTCTTTTGTCCTTCCCCAAAACTGAGAAATATTTATGCTTCCTACCATCATTTTGGTTACAAGTTATAATTCAAGTACTATGTTTGATGATAAACATAATTTTTAAAAACAAACACGAGGTAATGTTTAACAAACAATGCTCCTTGGCAGAGTTAAAAGAAAGCTCTGCTGCAAGTCTGACACCTGTAACGTAACTTCTAATAAACCGATCAGATGCATGAAAGCCGTGTTGTGTGACAGCGATGGAGCCCGAGACTCCTGTATCTCACCAACTTCTCTCTCTGGTATTGCAAGATCCCAGATTAGGAGGTAAAACTGCATCAGTGTTAAAAAACACGGAAAGGCATGAGAGACGGCCCGGAGGCTTCACACACACTGCGTGCGGTCACAAGGCATCTCGGAGCACGGCACACGAGTCCCAGATTGCCCGCTCAGCTTTCTGTCACGTTTAGCACCAATAGCAGACACTCCGAAAACGCTCACGCTGGAAATCAGAGAAAAAAAAAAAAGAGGAAAGGGAAAAAGAAGACTATAAATAAAACCCTTTTTAGTGAGCATGTGTTCGGGACAGCGTTTGTTCAAAGCAAGCTTTCATCGAGCAGAGGGTGCTGCGGTTCCAGCTCAGCCCCACACCTCCCAGCCCTTTCTTCCTCCTCCCCAGCCGCGCTGCCGGCGCGCCAAAGGCTGCAGGTAAGGGGAGATGCGGCTAGCGAGGCGCGTACTCAACCGCAGGCAAACCCGCGTGAGAAATACTGCCCCTGGAAGGAATTCCTCACGGAAATAAAGATACGAGTTGTTTGTAAAAACAGGTTTTGAAACTATTAAGCAAGTTCTTCTCCAAATACGTTGACACACAACTCTCAGGAGAGAAGTGGGAACCAAAGCCAACCATTGAACGGCAAAACGCGGACAAAAGATTCCTTTCTGTCCTACAGAGCTAAAACCCCACTGGAATCGGAGGGAGAGCAGCAACGAGAGATCAGTGGTGTAACTGCTCTAGAACTGCCAAGTTAGGGAAAACTTAAGGATGGTAGTAACAAATCTAAATATTGATCAGCCCACGTCTTTTCTGATAGCAGCAAACCATGGGGAAAGGTTTACAAGAACCAGTAAGTTTAGAAGAGTATTTCTATTACAGCACCTTCCAAATTCTGACAATCAGCTACAGACTAACTCCCTAGTTTATGGGCTTCCCTAAATAGATATATCCTCTACAAAACAGCTTCTTGAACCATTTATCCTTTTACCACCCAAAACATCTGTCAGTTGTTTCCACAATTAAATGGTGCACAGAAAAAAAAAAAAAAAAAATCTGTCTTCTGTTTTAAATTGCTGCCTGGTCATTGCATTGAGTGTGTCTTATCTCCAAAGTCATGAAAAATCATAAATAGGCACGGCCTGTTTATCTGCGTTATACCATTTGTGGCGTTCGTACTCCTCTCCCCTTCATTCAAATCTTCTTCTGTTTTGTATCTACAGTTAAACTGTGCAACAGCTTGCGTATGCTAAAGCTTGACACTGATTCAAGGAACACAATATCATGGAAGGTAAGTCCACTGAGGGTTAGAGTTCCCGGGGATAACCGGCAAGCCTGCAGACAAAGATCACGTCTGGATGGCTACAGCGTACCTGTCAGAAGCTTTTGGGGATTCCAACATCCAACAAAAGGCATATGCTGTTATCCTTAAAGATCTCTGCAGCTCGATTCAATTGCCTTTCCTTACTGGACTTCTAAGGGGGGGAACAAAAACTTGCACTCAGAGTTTCTTCAACAGATAACTCATATCCCACTCTCTAAAGCGTTTGTTTTGAACGCCCAGAGTACTTCAGCTGCCTGTCCTCTAAAAGCTGAATTCACTAAAAATAAAGTCTTTCAGTTCCTTGGCTCAGGTGCAGAAAGGTAGTAATCTTCCTAAATGAATTCTTTTGTTCTCGTATTAATGTATTGAAATACCTGCACGGCGTACTTAAATTTACTCTAAACAATATAATCCCTTCCTTGCTACCACACCTCCAAAAGCACCTTTTTTACTTAAGTGGTAGCAAATAACTGCATTACTGAAGCTCAAACTGAAACCTTTCAGGCCACACAACAAGAAACCAAATTATTTCCCCATCTGATTACAGAGCAACTCCATTCCAGGTGTGGTTCAAGTTTCAAGGCGAGGCAGATGGCCCTGCACAGAACTGAGATGCCCTGAAAGAAAAACAAAATGAGATTTATTCCCAAATGAAATCTGCACACAGGCTAAGGAAGGGCACTGATCACACTCACAAAGATATATACAGACAGGAGACGATGGAAGTGCTTGCTCTATCACTAACAAACGCAGAGAAGAGTTCAAAACGGCTGAACGTGCGGAGCGTGCCCGGAGCACCGACCTCCAGGAATGCCCAGAAAGCCACGTTCAGAGGAACACGCTCTTGATAAACAAGTGCAAACCCCTTTCCTAAGGGAGCAACATGGCAGTCACATCTCCCAGTAGGTTTTGAACCTGGTAGATATCAGCAAAACTGATGCCAGGATACAAAAGTCTCCGTGTACATTTCCTACAGATTTCAGGAAAATAAACGGCTATATTCAAAAGGAAAAACCTGACTTAGTGCCCCCATGCGAAAATGACTGTAACACTAGACAGGAGAATTTCTAACGTGGGAACTCACAAACGTCCCAACAACCGTAAAAGCTGTTCAGAACTCACAAACTGACACGCATTCAGGGCCATGGAGGTGAAGGGCCCGGAGCATCCTTCACACAAGGAGAGGCCGAGAGAGCTGGGACCGTTCATCCCGGAGGAGGCTCAGGGGGATCTTACCCACATGTATAAATACCCGATGGGAGGGAATGAGAGGCTCTTCGCAGCCGTGCCCAGTGACAGGGCAATGGGCACCAATTAAAACACATCAAATTCCATCTTCATTATCCTAACCGTGAAGGTAGCCAAGCACTGGCACAGGCTGGCCGGAAAGGTTGTGGAGTCGCCATCCATGAGGACGGTCAAACCCCAGCGGGATGCGGTGGCAGGCAAACCCCTCCAGCCGGCGCAGCTCGAGCCGGGGCTGGACTAGGCGATGGCAAGAGGTGCCGGCCAGCCTCAAGGACGGCGTGACTGAGAGCTGGCACTGCCTCCCGAAGCGCTCACCCCGCTCCCCTCCCGCCCCCTGCACAACGGGGACACCCAGCTGTTGTCAGAGGTTTAACTTAAATCAGACTCCCTGGGTCTGTAGCATTTACTTACAAGATATAACCAAGGCTATTAGGAACCGTAATTATTCGTCAGTAAATCTGCTTTAATAGGAATACATATTCCAAGCTAGGCCACCTTTTTCCCCCCCTAAGAAACAAACACATACTCAAATATTTTAAACCAGGAGACCTCCTCATTCCTAACATTAAACTGAAGGGAGAGTAAACTTGAAATGGAAGACAAGAAATTTTTCTTCACGAAGTATACAATCGGACCATGGAATTTCTTGCTGAATCCAAACACTAACCAAGAGTCAAAAAAGAACTGAATAAGATTCTAGATACTCCTGTTATACCCCAAATAGTAAAGCATATACTCGCACACACAGAAAGGACCCTCACCGCAAAGGCAGACATCCCCGAACCGCGGGCCGTTAGCGGGACTGGTGTTACTCAAACGTTGGGCTGTGCGGTGCTGCCCGGCGTGAGCCCTGCTGCGGCTCGGAAGGAGCCGCTGCTGCCGCCAGCGCGCTCCGAGGACGAGCGCCGAGGGAAGCGGAAGGTAATTGTAAGGGAGGCAGATTGCCACTTCCAACTCGCATCCTCCTGCCCCGCTTCACAAAGCGGTTTGCATGACCACTGGCAGTTAATACTCGTATTAGTAGGCCATGTTCCCCTAGGCACAAGAAAACAGAAACTGTCATAGTTAATAGAAGCTACGGAACTCTGCAGCTTATTATTTTCCAATCGCTCTGTAGTGCTACTATCAAAACTCAGATTCTTCTGCTGAGCGAATCCGTACCAAAAAAAAAAAGAAAAAAGTCAGGCCTCCAGACAATGAGAGACTGAAACAACTGGTTTGTAACGTCAGTTTTGCTGAACAGGAGTGTAACTCCAACGTTTGAAAACTTTTTATTACTGTCTTTAAATCCCTTTCTTTCCTATATGCTTCATCTTGTCTGGGCATTAATAGGAACTGTTATCCATCTTCCTCGTTTGCCAAACACCCTGAACTTCACCGCAACTCAGATCTGCCTTTAGGATCAAAACTTTGCATTACTTTGGCATACTGGATTCGTTTTATAAACTTTGTAAGGCCACCCGAAATTCTTTCTAATTATTTACAAAGCAACTGTAAAACCTTTCCAGCTGCTGGAGGGGCAAGTAACCAAGGGGAACCGGAGAAGGATTCTTCACAGCGTATTTATGTAAATAGTGAAAACATTCCTCTTAGCCTGATGCAGTGATATTCACCATACCGATCACTCGGAGCTGCACGAGTTAATAACATAACGTAACCGACGCCGAGCATTACCCTTTCAAACACTGCTAAAGCACTGCACGCTTTTGGAAACGGTGGTTACTGAAGATTTTACTACGTGCCCATTAGAATCCGCTGTTATAACACAGTTCAAAGTTAGATCTGAGAGTTCATTTCAGTCAGTTCCTAAAATAATTGCTATACTCGCTGACGAGAAAGCCAAAACTTGCCTGAATATTCAACCTCCTCGGTTTACTCTTTACATAAACACAGAGAAGATAACACAGGTGATAAACTGCACAGACATGAGCACATACCTTACTTCACCTGCACTTTGGCCACTCAGCAGTTTCTGCTAGGCTTTACCAGCGTATCTAAACTTCAAACGAGTTCAGGCCATTGCCGTTCTGTATAAACGAAAGCATTGCTTCTCTTTCATTTTCTCCAACTCAAAAGAAGTACATTTCCACATAAAACTAAGTAATCTGTGTACCGGTGCAAAAATCAGATCAAGGCTCTGCCTGATAACCGTTTTCAGTCAACAGACCCCAACCAAAGGTAACCATGCTGTTGAAAACTTATAAATAAAGATCAGATGCTTTATAAAAATTCAAAAATCTTAACCTACGATTTGGGAAACATATGACAGAAGATTTACTTCTTGACTATACCAAACAGCAGTATCCTATGGATTCCCCTTATGAGCAGCTATAATGGATTTCAAATATGCTGGTCCTGAACTAATTGAAGCACAAGTACTCTTGACGCCTAATATTTTCATATTCTAAAGATTCTCAGATCTCTATTAGAGCAAGCGTCGAAGCTGCACAAAGAACTTTGCAGAACAAAACAAAATATAAGGGATGCCGAGAGGCATAACCTCGCATCACAGAAGAACGCAATGAGCCCGAAAGACTAAGGTGGGAGGAAAGTAAGTATCGGGAAAGCGTGTCTTCCTCTAAAGCGTATCAGCAATCAGAAATATCTGCCCAATAACTTAAGACAGTTTCCAGCCTCTGGGTCCCTGAGAACCCCCCAACATTGCTGGGTTAAAACACAACGTAATAAAACGTACCCATTTGGCTTTGCAAGGGGAAGAAGCCTGAAGCCAACGCATCTGCCGGCAGGGAGCCACGCGGCCACGGCCTGCGGGCTTCTCCGGCACCCCTCCTCCAGGGACAGCCCGGTTCCTCGGGAGGCGGATGGCTGCGACCCTGGCCATGCTCATGCTGAGGTCTCACTAAACCAAGTCAAGTTCAAGCTCCTCACTGCAAGATTCAGATCCTTCCGTGGGACTGAAATATATTCTCTCTAATTACAGTTTCTTTGAATATCTAAGTTTAAACAGGACGAGAGAATTGGGCCATGTATGGAGATTCTCCAAAAGAAAAAAAAGTACAACTTTTGTAGAAGTAGGTAAAGTATCCAAACCCAGTGAAACTGACAATGAAAAAATCCAACTCGTCTTGGAACTAAAGAAAAACCTTCCTTCGCTCCTCTTAATTTCCCCTGCTCCTCGATCCACACCGCATGTTTACACCCAGATCAAACAGGCAAGCCCCGGAGAGCCCAAGGCGGGAACGCAGCCTCGCGCTCTTCCATCCACACCTGCGGCAGGAGCGGTGCTGGGGCGTCCTGCCCGGCTTCCCGCGCTCCAGCAACGGCTTCCCTCACCGATCCCCAAGAAACCAGCCCGGGCAGGAAGCCGGGCTTTCCTGGTCTCGGCGCAAGAGCGCAGGCATGGCAAATGCAACAGACGGCACGATGCGAGGAGCACTTCTTTCCGCGGCAGAGCCAGTTTAGCAGTTCTACCTCATCTGCTACCTCCTCCACCATTTAATCCCAGTCCTCGATACCCCCTTTCTTGTCCTGACACCACTGTTTGTGCAGCTGCACAGTAAACTAGACCAGGGAGCAGAACAATGTTAGAAAATCCTATCAAAAGTACAATATACTCATTCTAGATCGGTTTCCTAATCCCATTCATCTTGCAGCCACAAAAAACAATTGTGCTGGCACAATTCAGAGAACAGTACACGGGTGAGAACAGACGGCAGGGAAAAGGGTCTGTTTAAACAGCTCTGTCACTGGAATATTCAAATTACACCGTGAAAAGCTGTGAATTCAAAATCCTCCCCCCTACCCCCAGCACCACACCTAATCATCTTGCAGCAACATATTCTGTAGTTCTGGTTTTAAAGCCGAGAAGGGAGTAGATTCAGCGTAGAAACGGACACTGACCAGGCGGACGCAGAACGTAAGGAACTTTGGTGGAATCCATTTCAGTTGGCCTAAGTCAGAATGTCCCGGGGGCGGCTGGAGGAGCCGCAACAGGCGGACGCGCACAGCCCGTCCCTGACGCAGCGCTCAGCACCGCTTGTCCAGCACGGCACCTTCTACGAGCTACAAAAAGAAGCTCAGTATTTTTATAAAAAGAAGCCAAGTATTCTTTCTATTCCTAAAATCTGCTAGTACTAGTTCTAAAGTCCAAAACTAAAAGCAGGCTCTTACTATTTTTATAAAGCATCTGTTCCATCCCTCTTTGATAATTCAGTCACTGTCTCGCTAGAGTTATCATGGAAAGAAAAAAGTTCTGGTAGGGGAAAAAAAAAAAAATCCCCCAAACCCCCGTGTTGTACCAACAGTTCTCAGCGAACACAAGCAGATGACCATCATTTAAAGGAAAATTGAATTTTGACTACATGACATTTTTAGGGCAAAAGAGCTATTTAGGAGACTACTAGCATTGTTCTTGTTGCTTCCAAGTTCCAGAAGGTCTCACAGTTTTACAGCTGCTCATCTGTGTAACGCGAAATCGGGAGGCGGGATTCTGATTGTTCCGACTGTACTTGCTGCAGTGCAAAACCGCAACTTTATTAGTACACACGCGTTACTTTGTAATTGTTCAAAATGAACGTATTAGCTAAATTAATCACACATTTAATCAGTTCCAATTTAGTACCTGACATTTGATGAACTGCTTTAATCACAGTTTTCACCTCTGCCCGTTTACAATGAATAGCTAACTTTGCTATGTTTGAATGTTGCGTATGATATTCAACCACAGAACAACTAGCCTCAAGGCTTCAGGTTTTACGCTCCAGTGATTTTTCTACTACATTACTAATTTGTATGCACATTTGGGTTGTTTTATTTCAAAAAAGGACAGTATGTTATGTAAAGATGGGAACTAAACCTATTACATTCTAAACATTTTCAGCATTCAGAAACGCATACATTTTTGCGTATCTCTTCTTATTAGGAGATAGCACCCTTCTACAATGGTTACAAAGCATATTCCTTTGTTTAATATTGATTATACCTAAAAAGACGGGTTTTAGTCCCTAGCACAAGTAGTTCCTCAGGAGCTGCGGGGATGCGCTTCAGCAACAGGCCTTGGAATCAACGCTTCGCATTTCTTTTATTTCTAACAGCTATAACCAGTCACATTCCAGAGGCCTGCAACTTCAGTACAGTTTCACTATCATTTTAAGCCAGTATAAACTGGCACCACTGCTGAAAGAAATAGTCCCACCCTTCCCCACTGCTAGTTCTCACACGTCCTTTCCTTGAGTCAGCACAAGCCATTCACGAAGACCCACAGCAAACACGACCAGGATACTCACCTGGTTAAAAATCAACATTTCTCTTCCCCTTTTCCTTTTTGTTGTTGGGGGGCAGGGTGAGAAGGAACAAGGGAGAAGCAGAGTTCATTTTAACATGATCAGTTCCCCAGCCCAGGTCACTCCATGGCCACGTAAGTGTTGGCATGAGCAGAGCAGCAAGAGAAAGACAGGGGACAAGACTGCTTTAACTCGGCAAGTGGGAATTCACCCTGGCTGGAACTGCTCATGAAACCACACCTACAAGAGTAAAAACTGGAAGATAAAGTATTTAGATACTCAAAGAAAAATATTCTTTTTCCCAAGTTACGCATAAATGAAAAGAACGAACTCAAATGAATTATCAGATCCAATTTTAAATTAACGACCCTCCCTTTCACCTTAGGTTCATTTCACCTTAGGTTTGTGTGCTTCTAGTTTTGCCTAACATTTTTAAAGGAATATGAAAACAAAAATCCTAACTGAAACAGCCGTGCAAGCCAAAACTGTAACACACAGCGCGGGGACAGAGTGACGACATAACTCCGTCTGTCCAGAGAACGGGACAAACTATACCATAAAAAATCGCACCGGCATAAGCTACATCTTGATTCACCGGGTTTTCAAGTATAACTTCACTTTTAAGAGCAGGCAAGTATATTTTAATCAGTACGCCAAGATTCTTCCACTTTAATTTCAATAAACTCAAGTTTGCATGTAAGAAAACCTCAGTTGTTCCCACGACCACCCCGATCTTACAGCTTCTCTCGCTTTCATAATCTTTGTATTTCCAGAACACTGCAGCGATCCTCATCGACAAACTTACAAGACCGGTATCATTAAACCGCAACCATCCCGACGCGCACACAGGAATGCAATTCAGAGGAAAAGTTACTGGCCGCAATTCAATCTGCGAGCTGGATTCCAAACTGCGGGGTAGCTGTATTTCTAAAAGGAAAGCAGTTATGAGAAACTACATGCTGCTAACACACCCTCATCACAAATGCATATTTGTGGCTTTCTCACTGTGTTCAGACCTTTCTCTTTATCTCATCACTTGTATTCATACTCTGATCCAGAGCATTTCTCCACAGGATAAGTTTATCTGTATCTATCTAGGAAAAAAAAAAAAAAGGCACACTAAAGCGTGTTCCGATTAATCAGCTAACCACTAATATCTTTTCCTAAATCCAGCTAAAAATCGTACTAACATACCTCACAGCAAAGAGGATCACTTAATTATTCACTCTGTAAAAGTATATTCATTTGTTCTAAATTTTCATTTAAATTAAATTGCATTTCAACTTAACATCTCCTTGATCTTTTATTATGACAAAATATGAAAAGAAAACCTTGCTTTAACCTCTTTATAACCATTCGCTGCTTTATACACCTCTATCATGTGCCACCTCGTTTG
The DNA here is from genome assembly GCF_965183815.1 of Platalea leucorodia. Taxonomy (NCBI): domain Eukaryota; kingdom Metazoa; phylum Chordata; class Aves; order Pelecaniformes; family Threskiornithidae; genus Platalea; species Platalea leucorodia. The sequence goes on along the minus strand of NC_138830.1, from coordinate 56,469,863 downwards.
GATCAAGCAGCTCGTTACGGCCACTCCTAAGCACCAAACACCCTCCCCTAGGCCTTTTCTAGCTCTGAACCCACACCAACGCCACCCAAAGAAAAAATACGCTCTTGATTCATCAGTTGGAGATCCTCTTCCTACCTGAAACAGACACTCTACCATTCCATTAAATATAAGAAATGTTGAGAATTCCCAGTAAGATTGGCGAGTTCAAAAGGTCTGCTCCATTAAGCGCGAGTCCTTGAAGAAATTTCACAACTTACATGGAATCTTTTTATTTTAAATGTTTTACAAATTACTGGAACAGTGCGCACTTTTCAAATTTCCACTACAGTAAACGATAACTTTGATGCGGTTTTATCACCTGTATTTTTTAATTAGAACTGCCCTGTTTCACAATACTCCTTCCCTTCTATCGCCCTGACTAGGACTGAAACCAGTTGGAATACATACGTGCGAGACAACCAGAGAGCCTTAAACCCCTGGAGTAACATCTTTAAAAAAGATTTACAAACTATTATGTCTATATATAGATAGATATCTAAACTATACAGTGGTGATAACTTTAAGATCTCTAAACAGTGAGACAATGACTTAGAGCAGTTGGAGAGCTTTAAAGATGTGCTTTCACTCATTACAGTCGTCTTACTTCTTTTAGCTTCAGCACTAACGACACACAACTCGGAGTTAATGACCACATTACAGTTAGTTCCAAAAAGGCTAAAAAAGTTCAATCTTTCCTGTAACGATATTACACTCTGATTAGCTACCTTCACTTCAGGGTCATGACAGACTTTCCATTTCTTTCGTCGTACGCCCCCAAAATCGCTCCCCCTGTTGTACTGTGGGCAGATACGGCCACCAACCTACCAGTCGCGGCTTTCAAGTGTTTTAAATGAGAGAAAACGAGTTGAGAGCTTGTGTAGTAGGTAGCATTCGTCCTAACGCACATATCCTTCTTAGCGTGCGCGTGTCAAAACTAAAATCCGGATATTATGGGAACAGGCGTGCAGTCGGCTTACTTTCAACAGTCCCTACGTTACCTCTGGGTCGGGGCTCCCCCGGTGCCGAGGACGCCGGTTTGCCCCCCGCTCCCTGCCCAGACCCCCGCGTACCGAGCTCCCGGTACCGGGACCCTCCGCTTCTCGGGCTCTCTGGCCGTTTCCAACCCAAACCCCAGTGTCCACGTCCTCTCCGAGGCCGCCTGTTCCACCGACACCCCCTTCCCAGAAACTCAGCGAGCGGCCTTCGGGAAACCTCCAGCCGCCCGCACCCCCCGCGCCCCGTTACTCGGCGCTGCCCGGCTCCCGGCCGAGGCGCCGGCCCCGGGCCCCGGCGGGGCTGGGCCCGCATCCCTGCGGCCGCGCCGCCCAACGGGGAGGCCGCAGCCGCGGCCCCGGCCCGGCCCCGGGGAGGCGGGGAGGGAGCCCTGCGGCCCGCAGCCCCCCGCCGCCGTGCCGCTCCCGCGGGGGCCGCCGCCGGGCCCCGGCCGCAGGAACCTGTCGGGACACATTCTTGAGGCCGCCGCGGCCGGGCCAGGAATGCGGCCGGGGGAGCCGGGCTCAGCCCCAGCGCGGGGGCCCCTCGTTGCGGGGAACCGGCGGCCGAGCATCCCGGCGCGGCCCGCAGGCCGGCGGCGGGGCGGGGGGGCCCTCGGGGCGGGCGAAGCTCCGCGCCGGCCCCGGGAGGAGGAGGAGGAGGAGGAGGAGGAGGAGAAGGAGGAGGCGGAGGAGGAGGCAGGGCGGGCGGCCCGGGGCGCGGGCCCGGGCGGCGGGGCCGGCCGACAGCGGCGGTTAACGGCGCGGGCACGGCGGCCGCCCCGGCCCGCCGCCACACTCACCCTTGGAGTAGAGCGACTTGGGGGACTCGAGGTCGAGGTCGGCGCTGAGCAGAGAGATGAAGTCCGAGGGCATCGCAGCTCCGCGGCCCGGCAGGGGCGAGGGGGGCGGCGGGAGGAGGGGGGGGCCGGGCCGGGGGGGGGGCGCTGCTGCCTCCGCCGCCCCGGGGCGGGGAGGGGAGACACCGGCAGGCGAGAGCGCGGCGCTCCGCACGTCGGGGCCGCCGATCGGGCCGGGCCGGGCCAGGCCGGGGGGGGCTCCGCTCGCCGTCGGGACCGGGCGCCGCCACCCGCCGCCGCCGCTGACAGGAACCGGCCGCCGCCAACGGAACGCGCCCGACCGCCCGCCCCCTCCGTTCCCGCTCTGCGCCTGCGCGGCCGCCGGGGAGGGGGCGCGGACGAGGAACCCCGGCGCCGGCGGCCCGCGCATGCGCCCCGGCGGGCGGGGAGCGGCGGCGGCGGAGCGGCCCGGGGGGGGGCGGCCCGGGCGCCTGCGCCGAGGGGCCGGAGCCGCACCGCGCATGCGGTGAAGGCTCTAGAACGGGGCGGGGGGAGGCCTCGGCGCTGCGGGGGGCTCGCGGCCCCGGCCCCGGGGCCCGGCGGCGGGCTGGGGGTGTGGGGGGCCGGGGGGGGATCCCCGAGGGCCGCCGGGCCGCCGGGCCGGCCGCGGGGGTGCCCGCCCCGGAGCCGAGCCGGGGTGAGGCGGTGGCCTCCGGGGGGTTGCGGGCGAGTGCCCGGCGCTGCCCTCCTCGCCTGGGGATGGGAGAGGCGAGCGGCCCGCCACGGTAACGGGGCATCACGCCTCCGCCCGCCGGGGCCTGGCCGCCCTCCGTGCCCGGCGGAGTCAGTGGCCCGAACAAACCCTGACTGATACAGTCCCAAATAAAGAAGCAGGTATTTCTAAGCAAACAAAATGGAAATGCGGAAAGAGTGTCAGCAGTGCGTTCTAATTCTGTGAAATAAAGATGGCATGTGCCTAAAGAAACCAAGAACCCCGCATCTGGGTCATCTGGAGAACATAACTACTAAAAAGTTGAGGTGAGGGGGCTTGGGACCCTTTTCCCTGACTGAGAAGGTGTGAGAAGGGGGAGGAGGTAAAGAGAGGTCACCCGTACAGACGTAAAATTGCTTTCCCAAGATGCTAAAATCCCGCTTTGGAAATGGGGAAGGGATGGGAAAGCGAGAGGGCTTGCCGTGTGAGTGAATGGAGGTGCCAGCCGAATGCTTAAGCTGTGAAAAATGGAGGAGGAAGGAACTGCGAACAGCTGGCGCGTGCCTCCGGCGCGGCAGAGGGTCCGGTTTCCCCACGGGGCCTGTGTCACCCAACGGTGAGCGCCCGTCCCTCCTGCGGCTGGCTCCCGTGCCAGTCCACTCCCAGACCCCGGCGAAATCAGTCTCCAAAACCACTTGGCATCTTCCAGAAACTCGCCGTGCCCCAGCAGCCGGGACAGCGGCGCTCGGGAGGGTTTCTGGAGATGCCTTGAGCACCGTCCAGCGCCGGTCAGTCGGTCACCGCGGGGCAGCCGCCCGCCCGGTGTCTTCACCAGACGTCCGACCGCGCTCCTGCGCTCGCGGCACTGTTGTTGCGGTGCTGCCAGCGCCGGGTTTCGTTCCGCCGCGTTACCCACGCGAGCGGGGCGCCGAGACGGTGCCTGTGGAGTCGGCGTGGCGTGGCACGTGCACGGCGTGCCGGTTCACGGCCCTGCAGAAGAATGATGGCAACTACGCAGTACGCGTTCGGTTTTGTTTGAAGTCGGGTATCTCTTTCATCCCAGACGTGCTGCTTTAATCCCCCAAAGCTGTGCTGGCTTTTCCGCTCCTCTGCCTGACTTCATCGTCGTTCGTGGCGTTTCGAGAGGGCACGGTGCTCGAGCTGTGGAGGACATCTACAGATTTAGCCAGCGCGTGCCCCGGGGAGCGGGGAAGCGGGTCCCGCCGCGCAGAGGCCGTCGCACCGGGGCCGTGCCCGGCGAGGTGTGCCTCCCTGGAGCGCGGGGGTCCGCAGGACCCTTCCCTGGCTGCTCACAGCCTGGATGCGGCCGCCCTGTTCCCCAGGCAGCACTCGTTACGGCACACCGTAATTCTGGTGCTGTTTCAGGGCGCTCAGCAGTGAAAACACAGTGAAAATACCAATACAGTGAAAAAAATATGGTTAAATGTGTTATTCTCACCGTGTCTGCAGAGCAGAGCATTTCTGAGGCTGAACCCCAGATAAAGCAAGGTGATTTTCCTTCCTCCACACAAAGTACAATCATCCCTGGGAACAGTTCCGGCCGCTTGTGCGCTGCCGTGCAAAACAAGAGTGTGTTTTGCCCGGATCAGGCTGTCGAGGCCTCCTGGACACATCCCGGGCTGTTTGCTGCTGCCTGCCAGAAGTGCCAAGCAAGTTTCTCCGCTGCCTGTGCCCGGAGCTCGCGCAGGCCTTTTCCTCCGCTCTCGTGGCTCCTGTGCCAAGCGGAGTGGGCAGACGGCATCGCGTGAGGACCTTGTTCCTTTGCTTCGAGCCAGGCACGAGTATCCCCCCGAGTTAAAAATCTTCCGAAGGGTTTTGCTGTAATCGCTCCGCTATCATTCAGCTGGCAGGTAACATTTCCTTCTGGCGACCCGGCTGTCTGCTTTGCAGTGTCTTACGTTACAGCGCTGGCAAGGAGGGGTTACCAGCCTTCAGAAGGCAGTGTGCCGCTGCCGAGTTCTGCGTGACCGACTCTGGCAAAAAAATCCCTCAGCGAAAGGAGACGACCAGAGCACCCAGATAGCAGTTCTTCGGAGAGCTGATTTCTGGAAATGTTACCCGAGCAAAAAAATCCTTTTGTTAACGGAGCAAAGCAACGTGAGGCAGACCTGGAATTACAGCTGAAGGCGTTGCATGGACAGTCTCATGGTCTACAAGCCGTTGAGAAGCTGTGTGTGACTTGAGCTGTCCGTAGGGGTGAAGAGATGGTACGGGTCCGCTCCGAAAGCGGCTGACGCCCTGAGAACAAGCGCAGCTCCCCGCTGGCGGCGGTGGGAAGCTGGGGTGGGCAGCACCCTGCGTTGGAAAAGGGGGGGACGGCCGATGCGGGTAAGGCGAGGGTCCTTTGGGGGTCTGTAATGGAAGATCACAGGCGCAGTGAGCTTTCTGTGTCACCCAGGGCACTCGCACACCGCGTTTGACTGTCACCGGTTGCTGCCACTTGTTTGTTGTCCTGAAAAGACATCGGTTCGTTCCCATGCAGAAGGGTTAGGAAATAGCTGCGAACCGCCGGCAGCAGAGCTGCGAGGATCCCCACCGCCTGTTGGAACAGCAGCGTGTGAACGAGCTCTGCCAGGAGATACCAGCGCTCCTTTTCTGCACGGTTTGGGAACGGCACTCTGTCCCCCCTGCGCTGAATCTTGGGCTTTTCCTTTATCTGAGCAATTAAAGTTAAAAGTGAAACCCCAGCAGCTGAACAGCCGTCCCACCAGCCCTCGTCAACCACAGACCAGCGCTGGCCGAGTTCAGCGTGCGGGCGACGCAGCCCCGTCCTGCCCTGCCCACGGCCTCACGCCGTTTGCGCTGGCTCCGCTGGTTTTCCAACAAGTCCACGCGCGGAAGCCCCTCAGCAAAACGTCCAGGCGGACGCCGAAGCCGACGCAGCAGGCGCAGAGGCTGGCGGTGGGCAGAGGCAGCCCGGTGACAGCCACAGCGGCGTCGCCGCGTCGCTGCAGCGGTGACTGGGAGACTGTCACCGTAACTCAAAGCTGCCATAGAATGAGGTAGTTGTGCCCTAAACCACACACTTCACCCCCTCCCCGCGCCCGGTACTGCAGCTCCTTCGGTCCTGCGGTCAGTGGTGGTAATAAAGTCGCCTGCCGAAAGCTAACGCTTCTTTTTGGTGAGGTTATTTTGCAGCGGGATCGCTTTTGCAGCTGGACTCCGTCCTGCTCAGCGCTAGCGCCAGCACAGAGCAGGTTGTGTGGTGGAGAGGTGAGACTTGCTCGCAGCAGCCCACCCAGGCTCAGCTCAGCTCAGCTCAGCTCAGCTCAGCTCGGCTCAGCTCGGCTCAGCTCAGCTCAGCTCAGCTCGGCTCAGCTCGGCTCAGCTCAGCTCAGCTCAGCTCAGCTCAGCTCGGCTCGGCTCGGCTCGGCTCGGCTCAGCTCAGCATGACTGCAGGACCACAGCCCACCTGAACTGTTAGGCTACCTAAGAATACAAAAATCAGCAAAGCAATTTGCCAAACATAGCAATGCTAAGGGATTGAAATAAGATAAAATACCAGCTATAAATCCCAGAAAGAAAGAATTTCAAAGCGTGAGACTAAAGGTATCATTCAGCCGAAGTGCACGAGGGCCTTGTCCAGCTGTCAGAGCATGCAGGAGGCAATTATTTTTATAGAGGGAAGTTTGGGGGTGGGGGGGAAAGCAGTGGAGCAGTCGTATTCAGAAGATGGGAAAGGTCCCCCCGTGGCAATCGCGTACCTGCCAGCCCCGGGAGGGAAGGGGGATTCGTCCGAGCCAGGCGAGGGTTGACCTGCCTGCTCGGCGAGGGAGGAATGCCTTTCCCTTGAGAAGAGAGAGCTGCCCCTATGCTGGCACTCCAAAATCAAAGCATTTGGGAAGCCTCCAGGGAAAAAAAATGTAAGACTGTGCTATAAGCACCTCCTGTCTAAGCAAGGAGGGAAACAAAGGCTTTCTGAGACGGTGCTGTTAACAGATGGGCTGTGGCAGAGAGGAAACCCATCTTACTCCTGAAAGGGGAGCGATGGGAGATGGAGCAACCGGGGATGGAGCAGGCAGCTCCGCTGCTTTGGGGGGCAAAGGACCAGCGAGACCGGACAGCGCCGAAATCCCAGGTGCTACTGGTGCAGCAGCAGCAGCCTCACGCCTGCAAAGGACTCGTGCTGCAGCAGGGACAGGTCACCCCGCAGCCGACGGCTGTTTTAATTGCAAATACACAATTTGCACAAGAACATTCCCCATATGGTCGAGACCCAAGCTAAGCGCCTCTGCCCGACCGAGGCAAGCTGCGTTCACGTCCCAAGCCAGCTTCTGCTGCCCGGTGGTCCTGCAGCTGCCGAGGCATTATCCCGGGCTTCCCGAGCAGGACACGGAGCGCTGGGAATGCCACTGGCAGGCAGAGCTCCCAAGTGACGGCACGTCCCCAGGACTGCCCGCACACCCGAAACTGGGGCAAACGTCTCTGGAATCGGCTAAAGTCACAAGAGCAAAGAGCAAGCCGTGACCGCCTCTTGCAGCCGTTCCCCAGGAAAGCTCGCGGGGCCCGTACGGCCGCGTCTGGAGCCACTTAGGGAGGGCTCTTGGCTGTGAAGAGCCTTGCAGAGTCCCGGGAAGGGCAGAGCTGGTAGAGCACGAATGACAACACAGAATGAGGGTGAAAGTGGAGAAAAAAGGAGTCCCGATCCTCTCTGGAGCGAGGCAGTAGCAGCGTGGCTGTTCAGTCCCCGCCTGAGGCTTACCCAGCCTGGAGTTAACGTCTAAAGCAAGGTCACAATAGCAGATGGAAGGGAAAAAGGGGATGACGTGCTCGGAGACAGGCCCCCGGTGCTCCTGGGCACGCCGGGAGCCGCGTCCCATTGCCGGAGAGGGGGAGGCGATGGGCAAAGGCCACATTTGAAGAAAGAATAGATAATCTGCTCTTTGGGAGGAGAGGGCAGTCCTGTACAATTAGGCTTTTTAATGACTGAACACAATTAGTCCAGGGTACAGCACGGAGCAGTGCCTAGCAGTAGGACTCCGGGAAATAACCGCACTGAGACAGGTCAACAAAACACGAGTACAAGGTTTACTGGAGTCCAGTTGGAGCCATAAACCCCTCCTGTGGAGCCCAGCATGTGCAAAGCCGCCGGAGCACGCAGCAGAGGTGCTGCCAGGGCAGGCGGGACCGGACCTCCTTATCTTACGGTTTTGAAATCCAGCTTGAGTTACCAGGTCTGCTGAAAGGGGCAGCGAAGCAAAAAGCAGAGGTGCGGGTGGGTCAACGAGAAGGCTTCACAAGGCAGAGCGCCGGAGGATGTCCAGGACATTGCGGATATCCAACATCGGCGCGCTGACCTGGGACACGGATTTATGCGAAGGCGATAAAAGCTGTCGCATTAAGCAGCGCGGCTGAGCAACCGCCCGTCCAGCTTACCCACCGACGCCACTCCCATGCCTTGGACAGACCTTAAGACAAACTCTGGGTGGTGTATGATGGGAAAATGTGAAAAAACAAGATTTTACTTCTGTTTTTACTTCTGGTGGACGTGCCCTTTCACTGAATTGCGGGGGAATTCTCTGGAGAAGACCAGCACCAAACAGTTGCCGGCGGTGGTAGGTCTGGTACGTATCCCCCAGGGAAGGGAAAGCTGCCACCGCTTCCCAAGACAGAGAAAATATTCACGTGAACAGGCTGAACCTGACGAAGCAAGGCAAGAGAGAGGTTTGCCTTTACCGATGAATCTCAGTCGGGACCTTAGCCTCCAACCTCCCTTGACTTGCCCGAGACCTGGGTGAGGTTTAAGCCACAAGAGCAACTACAGTGTTTAACCAAATCTTTCTCCTGGCTGCTCTCAGCAGCCCCGGGCCACACACTTGACGTCACGCTGCGTTGCTCTGCTGCGTGGACAGCGAATTAAACCCAGCTTGTGTTCCCGGTCCGGGAAAATTAGGGGACGGTGTAGGAGGGATTCACGCCAGCTGCTCGTGAGGGTGGCGGGAGATCAGCCGGCGTCTGGCACAGCCCAAAGCCCAAAAGTCAGCGTGGGACGGAGTCCTCCGGCCTCGTGGTTGGTGCTGGGCTCCAGGTCTTGATCACAAATAAAACTGGAAGCTGGAGAGGCACCTATTGCTAAAGGAGGTTGCAGGTGAATGGCCACTGAGCGCGTTGTCTGTTTTTCTTTTATGATTTTTGAACATTTTGTGCCTTTCGCTTTGGATAAACACCCAGTTCAATGCCAGCCCAGGTAGGTTTGCTGGGGGTTTCTTTATACGAGCTCTATAGATCCTTTTCAAATGTCAGTTCGGCTGATGGGCAAAACCTTTAATGTCCCGAAAGGGCAAATTGCAGCCGGTGCCTGTGGTGGAAACAGTGAGCAGGATCCGAACTGTGGAAGGGACGCAAACAGTGGAAGCTGAAATAACACGGTGAAGGAAGCCTGCGTCCCGCTTGGGAGCGGGGGGACCGCGGCTGCGGGGGCACGCAGCTGTGCTGGGGCTTTCCAGCCACCGCAGCAGAGACTCAGAAGATGGGCTCCGCTTGGGATTCTGCCTTTGGAGTCCGGGGCCAGGGACCTGCCGATCCCCAAAGCTCAGGCTCCCGGGGCGGGATCCCTGTCCGCGTCCGATCTTTTCCACGTGTTTTTCCCTGGAGCATGCGCTGGTGGCCGCTGCTTGGCAGGTGGAGGGGGAACCTCGGCCGGCTCCGCTCGGGGATCCGAAGGAACCGAGGAGCAGCGTCGCCTGGCCGGGGACGCAGCCGAGATGGCACATCGATGTGGCAACGCGTTCTGCACGCGCCTTGATCTTGCAGTTATAATATATGGAATAAATGTAACTAAAATACACAAAAATCCTAACCAATTAACTGCCAGACCCTGAAACAGGAGACTTCCCATTAAAAGTTATGCGTTCCATGTAATTAAGGTATTTTCTCTTTTTTACACTGAAGTTGTTCTCCCCGCAAAAGCAGTTGGATAGCAGCGGGTGTGAGGGGGAAGGAGCCTAAACCAGGATCGTGGGGATAAATTAGCAGGTGCGTGCGTAATATCGCTAACCCCATTTGCGATTTCGAAGCCTATGTAGGTGTTTTATTTTCAAACTGTGTTAGAAAGACTGTCAGAAAATAATTAGGCTCTGTCAACAGTTCCCCTATTCCCAGATTACTGCTTCCTGACTCATTAGAGCTGCTGAGGTTGGCAGGAAACTTGTTTTATAGGAATTTCTGTTAGCGGTGTCCCTGGAGAAGAGGCAACAGCGAGCGTGTGACACCGGCGGTGACTTCGTCCTCGTGATGGAGGCACGGGGCGGCCGGGAGCCGTCGGGGTTGCCACACGGCGTTGGTGCCGGCATGAGACGTCAGCACCTCTGTAGCCCCGTGCTGGAGCCGGAGAGGGGACGGCTGGGGATCCCGGCTGCGTGGCTGACGGCTGGGCACGGCTGGATTTTAAGGACTAGGAGCCAGTTTCCGTGATTTGCTGGTTTCCTGAATATTTGGCTGGTTCGTAAGGGTTTTAAAAAAAGAGAGGGGCCACTTAAAAGCCGTTGAAGAAAACGGTCTTCCCATTCAGTCGCAGGAATAAAGGCACAGCAGCATCCCCATCCTGGCCTCCGAGAGCGGCAGCCGCGATGTGTAAACAGAAGCTGGCTGCGTCAGCAGGCACCGCGTCTTCCGCAGCCCGTGGCGGCAGGGCAAGCGTCCGACCCGGGCTCCGCTCGGGCTTCGCTGCCGCCTGAGCCCCCCCAGGGCAGGAGTTTGTTCCCTGCAGCTCTCTGGCCCCTGTTTTCCCACCCCATAAGGACCGAGCTCATGCGGCAAAACCCAGTACCCAAGTTGCAGTAATACTGAGGCAGTCGTGGCGTTGATGCTGTTAGAAGCAATTTTTAAAGCTGCAGTGTTTACCCTTTTGTGTTTGTTTTTAATTGTAGAAAATACCCGTATCGATTTCCACAGCATAACTCCATAACTTTTTTCCTCTTGAAAAATGTAATTATTTTATCTTTAGGACAGCCTAACACCACATAAGGGGTATTTTTACCACAAGAAGAATACTCAATACCTTGGGCTTTTTCCTTGTGTTACATGAAATATTTCGGAAAGGACTTTTCAGCGACTGCAATCAGTAGGTTCATGTCCTGCACTGTGCAGGATAAGGAGTAAGAGTTTCCTAAAGCTCAGCACGGTATCAGAGGGTAACAGAAGAGGTAGGCTAGCGCTAACGAACAGCGACACGAAATGTCTGTACGGGACAGGATCGGAATGCCCGCCACAGGGAACGGTGCGATCCCAAAGGCCGGTGCACGGGAAGCGGCGTGCGGCTCCATCGCAGGAGGTGACAAGCTTAAAAACTGCTGAGATTTTCTATGATAAATGATTGCCCCGGTAGCTGGAAACAGCAAAGGAGGGCACACAAGCGGCGCTCACAAGGCGGCTGTGGCTGTCGGGGGGGTGTTATACAGCTTGGGGGGAACGTGGCGGGCAACGTAACCCCACACCGATGGGGAATTCGGTATTCCAGGGTCTAAGGCTCCGGGAAACCTTCATCGGGGACATTTTGTGCATGGGTATGGTCACGAAGGATTAATTCCAGTTGGAGTGGCTGCAGGAGGTGACTACAAGGGAAATCAGAGCCTAGTTCATCAGTGGAAGGCAAATGCTCTTTTTTCCTGGAATTTCTCACAGGGGATGCTGAGGGTACCCTCCATGAACACCTGGGAGGAAGAGAATGGGTATAAATGAAAGGACGATAATGACACAAGGCCCGTACGTATGAACTGGTCCCAGGAGCGCTGGGGCTGGGGATTAGGAGTTTCCAGTCGTCGCAGGACAGCTGGTGGGACCCCGTCTGGTGGGAGCACCGGAGGGCGAACCGCAAGGCGGAGCGACGTGTTTAATACCAGAGTTAACGACGGGTTACGTGTAAAAAGAGGATTGCGCCGATGAACTGAAAGGTCTCCTGCAGCTCTGCGCTCCCACGCCCCGACTTTGCCCCTCCGCAGTCCGGGAGGGCAGAGCTGGGGTGCAGCCCTGGGCCCAGGCTGGCGCTGGCCACCGGGCTCGGAGCTCCTGCGCGGAGAGGGCAGCGAGCCCAGGCTGCCGGGCCGGAGGGGTCCTGCCGAGCTCCGACAGCACAGGCTTGCCGCGCCTTTTGAAAATCCCAGCACAATGCTCCAGGTCATTTTCATTAATCAAGCAAAAGAAAGTGTTGCTTGGCCTAAATATCAGCAGGGTACCCTGTCCTCTCTAACAGACAGCGCTTCTTGTCGGGTGCTAAGGAGGCAAGAGCGACTGTAAAAATAAGTTTATTTTGTTTCAGTTGAAAGCTTCAATCATTGCCTCCATCTGTTAAGGATATTTCCCAATTTCCGAGGAGCTTATGATGTCTATCAAAAAGATTTGTTCCTACCTCCTCCTCTCCTGCAGGCTGTAAGGAATAAGCTCTCGGTTTGCACGGTGCCATCACCTCTAACACAGCGGCACGGAAACATCGCCTGGGTTATTCGGGCTCCCCATCCTCCAGCTAAAACTGCATGGAGCTCATCGTGGAAGGAGCAAAGCTGGGACAAACGTGCTTGACTTCTAGCCACAAGTTAACAACATCCCAACATACGTTTCTAACGATTTTCCACTTACTGCAGCATCACGCTCTGCCGTTCGGCTTTCTCGGGCTGCGCTAGCAGGGCTGCAGCGGTTAGCGAGTGACTTACTGCCTGAAGCAACCACAGGAGCGTGGGTCCCGCTTGCAATTAAGGTAATTGTGCTCTGGGACGGGGAGGGCCATGGCATCGCTCCAGGGACCTTCTCGTCCCCGTGGAAGGGCCACGCTGGTTCCCCCCACGCCGCTCCCCTGCAGAGCAGCAGGTCCTTGCCACCACCCTCTTCTGCGAGCGCGGGGGGTGCCTGTGGTCCCGCTGGGTCGCAGCCCCCACGGAGGATGCGGGAGATTTCCGTTGTGCTCAGCGGCACGAACCGGATTGGCGACTCCTCGGCACGGCTTGTCCAAGTTAAACATTTTGGCCCTTCTGTCTGTTGTCCTCACTAAAAATGAACTCCCTACAGAATGGAATCATTGCCAAGAAAACCTTCGTGTCGCCAACCCGAGGCTGGAGAAGAGCCCAGCAGCGCCGCAAAAGCGGCAGTGCTGAAATCCTGCCTCTCCTGGGCGAGCGGGGCCGGGTACCGGCGGCCGGCTGTGCTCAAAGGCGAGCGGCAGTACTGTCCTGCCCGGGGACAGAGCTGCAGGTTTTCCTCCTCCCGCAGAGGCAGCAGCCCCGGTTCAGCCCTCGCCGTGGCCTCCCCAGCGGGGGAAACCATCAGACATTGCACGGCTTTGCTCGGGCGTCGCTGGCTCTGCGGTGTCTGAGCATCCCCACAGCGCTGGGACGGCAGCCCGGGCACCGTGGATCCCGGCCGGGGCACATCCCGCCGGCTCCTGGGCTGCTGCACCCACGCGGGGAATTTGGCCCCGAGATAACAATCCTGTTCCTGCAAGAAGCCGTGCAGGCGCTGCGGACCCGGCGGCCAGGACCCGTCCGGAGGCGCGGAGCGCGGCAGCCTCCTCCCCGCACCAGCGTCTTCTGCACCCGCAGCCGCTTCCCCTCCGCAGCAGCGGTGCTCAGCCGGCGATGCTGTGCGGGGTGACACGTCCCGGCGGGAGCGCTCCCGAGTCGGGCATGTTTTCCAAACTGCTTTACCGGGAGCACCACGGCTCAGCAGATCAGCTGGCGGGAGGGCTGCTGGCGTTCCCAAGCACATATCTCGCCGCAGCCAGCACGAAACGCTCCTGGAAAAGGAGCGGTGTTTTGGGCAGCGTGTAACGCAACGGCGGTTCTGTCCCCCTCCGAGGACACGAATTGCACTCGTGTTTTCTCTCCTCTTTCCCCTTTCCCAAATGCCCCATTTCAGCTGGAAACAAAGCCAGCACCTGTGGACTGGTTTCCTCTCCGGAGCTCTGGGTACGGCTTGGAACCCAGCGCAGGATGGTATTTATGCTAAATACGCTTCAAATCGCTAGAGAAGGGACATAAGACACTGGCTGTGAATAGGAAGAGCTGCGGGTGAACGGCACGTGGAGGCGGCACGGTGTAACAGCGGCCGTGGCTCTGGCCCAGACGCCCGGTGCTGCAGCAGCTGCTGGGTCGGGGTTGGGAGGACAGAGATGGACCAGGCACGGCCTTTGGGGTGCTGTAAAGCGCTTGCTTCTCCCGCTGATGCTTCTTTCGAGGAACTATCAAAAAATACTCTTTCATGTGAAAATAGTCTTTGGAGGGGAAAAGAAACACAGCACTAATTGGAGATGTACTGATTGGGAGCAATTAACATGCGAACGATAGCTAGCTTCGTTAGAAGTGAAGACGGGACGGTGCAGACAGACCACCAGGCTGACCGCCACGTCGCCTCCTTCTCCGTCACTTCTCCCTCTCCCTGAGCTGTCTCAGCGGTGCCTGCACCAGCGAAGGGCGACGCACCTCTGAACGCAGAGCCGGGGCTGAGACGTGGGACCCGGGAGAGGCGCCGGAGCGTTCGGACTGCGCTCATTTTTTATCATCTCTGTCTCGGACGCGCTGCAAATTCTCCTCGATGTTTGGAGAAGCGAGGCTGCGCTCGGTATTGACCCTGCAGCACTTGGAAGCAGATTTAAAAGTCGTTCAGAAGTCGCTCTTTCTTTCTGTGGATTTTGGATCCAGTTCCTCTTGATCAAAGATAAATAAAGTTTACAGTGGAATAGTGCTTGCCAAGAAAATAATTCACAACTTTCCTTCATATTGCGAATGAGTTTTTCCTTTCCTGCAAGCACACGGAGGGTGTCCTGCCCCGCAACCGCAGTCGCTGCTTCCCAGACCACGGGACGGTTTCAGTAGCCAGGACCCCCGCGAAGGATGCCCGGGGGGTCGTGCATTACCCAGCACCGGCTACAAAGCGCTGCCCCCCCCAAAACTCCACTTCCAATGCACTTAATGGCCTTTTTTCCCTATGCGTTTTCAGCTACAATCCAGGACGGCAGTGGACAGTTCCCACTGACTTTTCCTTGCTCTTTTCCCAAGTCAGCGGCGGCTGGAGCTGCCTTGCTGCTCTCTTGCTCCCTCCTGGGATGATCTGGCCAGGTGCCGCTCCCCCGAGCCTGCTGCAGCCACCATCAGAGCCACAATTAGGCAAATTTTTAAGAGCCAGATTCTGCTGACAGCTGTGGGAGTGGGATGTTATATTCTTCTGTAAGTATACATGTAAATAAAAGATGTATTTCATGGTGTCCGTTTCATCTTCCCGTTGAAAACAGCCCTCCTACAGGCTCTTCGTGCGGTGATGGCTCCGCGCTCCCGTGCGCGGCCGGAGGGTCACCGAGCTGCCGGCGGCAGAAGGCGATGCTCTGCTGGCAAAGCTCGCGCGGACGGTGAGAGGCGGCACTGCTGTCGCCGCCGCGCGCTTGACGGCTTCTCCTTCAAAGCTTGCTGCCATCGCTGCTTTGCCGCTTGCTCGTCGCGCTTCTGAGAAGCAACTGGAATTTGCCAGGGCCGGGTGGGGAGCTCTCACAGCTCCCCTGCTGCCGTTATTGACAGTCCCGTTATAATTACAGCGTGACGGACTGTACGGAATCGACAGCCGCTGAAGTGAGAGCAGACGTTCTCAAAACTGGGAAAGCAAGACAGCGCTTAGCGATGTAAACGCATCAGCCGGTCACAGAGATCCTCGTTACACAGCAGCAATCGTGCAACAGGAGAATGCATAATT
This sequence comes from Platalea leucorodia, assembly GCF_965183815.1. Taxonomy (NCBI): domain Eukaryota; kingdom Metazoa; phylum Chordata; class Aves; order Pelecaniformes; family Threskiornithidae; genus Platalea; species Platalea leucorodia. The sequence continues at coordinate 56,454,630 of NC_138830.1, read as the reverse complement.
GCATAATGCTTAATAACCGCGAGCTTAATAACGGCCCGCATTTAGACCACTATGGACTGAATTCTGTAGAAAACCCCGTTCATCCCCCCAAAACGAGCTGTATTTCTTGCACGGTGCTTACCCACAAACTGCCGCCTTCCCGGCACGCTGCAAGAACGAGCCCATTGCTTGGTTACAACGCTGCAGATCGTCCTTGGCACCCGCGCAGCTTTAACCGACGCCGGCTGAAAGATTTTTCCTCTACTGCCAGGAAGACAAATCCTGCGTCTGCCATAGCTCACCATCTTCTTAGCTTTAACTGATAATTAGCGTTAAGCAGAACACTTGTCACGACCCAAATTTTCCTCCTCAAACTGCACTACGTCTGCACATGGTCGTTTTGAAGAATTCAAGTTACTGTTTCAGTTCCCTTAGGCGGGCGCAGCGCTCCGAGCACCGGGCTTTGCCCGTAGGCATCAGCGGCGCGGGAGGATCGCTCTGGGAACCAGTAAGCGGCTGCTGACCGCTCCCCCAGCCCAAATCCCGTTGCCTGGTTGTCATTCCCACTGAGGAGCCGCAAAGACCCTGTGCCTTGAATACAGGTGACGGGAGCTCATTGGGTTTGTAAAACACAACAGAGCCTGGATATTGAAGCCCCACGAAGCAGGGCGGCCGGCAGTCGGGCAGCGCCTTCGCACCGGGACAGATGAACTAAGCATTTTGCGCCTGCTGTAAGACAGAATCGCGCACCTGCTTGTTGCACGCCTTTATTCGACGGGGCAAATACACAAGCCAGCGTGTCTCGCTGGTCTCCGGGTACAAGAAACGGCATTTCACGGGCCCCCCTGCCTCCGACCAGAGCCCTGCCCGACCGCCCCAGCCCGTGAGATGCCGGGGGCAGCGGCCGAGGCTCCCAGGTCCGACCCGGGCGGCACAGAGCGCTCTGCGTCTCCTTCCCTTGCCATTCCTCCCCTGTATCTGCTAATTCCAGCAAAGCCAGGAAGACGCTCAGACCTCCTACCCATCCTCCACAAACCATCAGCCCGATTAACAGTTACGTTCTGCTTTGTGAAGGAATTTGGGTTTATGGAGAGGCAGAAGAGACCAGCGCAGCTCTGCCGGCGCTCCCGCGGCGGCCGCCATACGGTTACGCCGAGCGTGGAAGCTGCCCCCGTGCTCGCGTTTGCAGTTCTTCACCCCTCTTCCGAAGCACCCGGAGGAAGCAAAGCTCACGCCCAGCTTCCATTTCACCACGAGAGCTTTTTCGCAGGGTGGAAGCCGCGACAGCGCCTGCGTCGTGCGGGGGACCTGGCAACGAACGCTTGCTGTGCGAGAAGTTCAGCGTGAGGACAAAGATTTGGAATTATCTTTTTTAATCCTCAAATAAAACGGGTAAACAAGCTTTCTTAATGCCTCCTTTGTTGACCGAGCAGTTTCACACCTGCGGGACCCATCATTCAGCGAGCCGGGAGGAGAAAAGAAGAAAGGAATGGGGAGAGGCGGGCTGGCCCCACCGCCGCGCCGGAGGGAGCCCCGGCAGAGCAGGGAGTCAACAGGCACTTTCCCCAAGGGTAAATAGCAATGGGGCAAGACCTGACGATGGCAAAAAGTTATCTAGGGTTACCCAAATGCAACTGAATGTAGGGAGCGCCAGGAAACCCGTATTTAAAAAAAAATAGTATGTTTGCCAAAATGCAGGCAACAGTAATGCCTCCGGAGAAAACGGACACGTTTCCGCCGTCGCACCGGGCACCGACAGCAGCCCCTTTCCTCGGGCTAACGCGAATCCCGACCGGCGCGGAGGGCCCTACGCTTCCCCGCGCCGAGCCGCCCCAGCGAGGCGATGCTTTGGCCAACGCGTGCCTTCCAGCTTTAAAACTCTCGGTAGAGAATCCACGACAAACCTCACGGAACCGTTTTCAGGGTTAATGACTTTGTGGTAAGTGTGCAAAGGTACCTGTTTCCAGTTGGAGCTGCTCCAGTGTTGACGAGCGGCCTTTTCTAGACCGCCACCTTCCAGATCAAAAAGCCCTTTGAGGAAGTTTCTATTCCACGTGCAAACGCCTTCACGCTACCATTTTGTGACCTTCCCCTTGATAAGCTAGATGGGGCTCGAGTCCCTCACCGTAAATAATGTTTTCCAAGCTTTTAATCATTTACACGGCATTTCTCTGGGATTTTAAAAGCCAAAGGCATGGTCGCAGCACTCGTCCGCCGCAGCGACAGCGCCGAACAGACGAGCCTTCCCGCTAACGCCCCGGAGGAAGGCGCCGGACCCGGACACCGGCGGCGTCGCATTCCGCCGCTTCCCTGGCGCGACGCCGCAGCCCGACATCCAGCCTTCCCGCCGCCTTCGCTTGCCCACCCGCAGCCTCGCATCGATCTCGCCAGCAACCCAGGCCGCCCCGCGGCTCACCCTCCGCGCCAGGCAGCCATTGCCGAGCGCGCCGCTTTTCCGGGAGGCATCTGTCTCCTTCCAGGTGGCCGCTAAGTCTTAAACGAGCCCGGGGTGCTCTTTGGGGTGAATCGGAAACACGGTCACCGGCTGACTGCTGCCCTTCCGCTGTTACATCAAATCTTTCCGTTTTCCATTTGCCCTCGTGGATTTTCGTATTGCTTCTGTTAAACCAGGCGACAGAACTCGCAGCATCAGTTCGAAGGCCTTGCAGAAGCCTCAGCAGCACAGCGGTGTATTTTCAGCCAATATAAAAATACCATCTCGGACCGATAAGATCTATTTTCCATAAACTTACATCGAGTGACCCATTGCTGACTTGAAGACCTACGTTAATGTATGACTATCATCTGGCCTGTCGCCTTTATCGTTTAAGATGTAGCTAGGTAGAATTTCCCAGGTCTTTCCCACTGGATTTCCCTCGGCTCAGATTTAAACCCTTCTGCTAGACTCGTTAGGCCAGAATAAACAGGAACCAGGCCATCAAAGCCGCCGGGGCAGAACGAGGGACAAGCGTAGCTCGCGATAGGATACCCAGGAGCCACTTGGCAACGGGGAACTCCAGGTTTCCCCGGCCGGATAATTCACCGTAAGAGACAACGCAGTCGGTAGCAGTGACAGAAGTCCCGTGGGGAGACAGAGCTCCGCGGGGACTTGCGTGGCACCTCTGCTGCCGGCAGCGACTGGCCCGCGCCCGCCGGAGGAGCAGAGGGAGTAACGCAGCCCCGGTAGCGCTCTCCCGTCCCGGTGACTACGCCATTCCTTGGCCGTCCTTTTTAAAAGGCAGAGTGTAATTCCACGTCCAAGAAATTCTTCTACACGGCCTTCTGGGGAACATAGTAGTTTCATGGAAGAGAGAAGAAAAACCCCAGCCTAGGGGAGGTTTTCACAAACAGGACCCCAGTATATCGCTTCCCTTTGGGCTGCGATTCCAAAAGACGATCAGCTTTGCTGTAACCTGTCAACTAGGAACCAGCATCACGGCAGCGTTGGACAGCACTGCTGAAGGGTATCGGACACCGGCACACAAGTTCCCTGTGTTCAGCAGATCCTGAAGCCACAGACCAACGTGCTGGAAGAGCTGGAAAGATTCACGCCTGAATGCATGAAGCCTACCTTACATCGTCTCTGCGCTGCTGCAGGCCGACTACACGGCACAGAAAAACAGGAGAGAGAAATATCCTCCTCTGTTCCGAGACAAAAACCAGCATTATGCACAAATCCCAAATGGATTTCTTTTCGCTTTTCATTTAGGGAGAAGAGAGGGGATTTATCTGGGTTTTCCCCCCCCATCTGGTGCACATTCATAGTAAGTAAGAATGAGTTTTGTTTCCAATACATGTGTCAGATCGAGACCTCGGGGAGGAAGGAAAATCTGCATTTTGAGAAGCCACATGCCAGTTCCCATTTCTGGCATTGCCGCACGCAGCACAAAAGCACCCAAACAAACCAGGATTCACAGTATAAATTGTTTCACAGCATATACATTTTAAAGGGACAAGTACAAATATTACAAAATGAACAGAATCGCTTTTAAAATCCGTGTATTTGTTTAACCGTTAAAAACAGACACGTACAGAAAGAGGTAGCAAAGCTAACAATTTCCTGCTGCTCCAATTAGTGTTGCCTGCATGCACTGGGGAAGTTACTGCGGAGCCGCATCTCCGGACATCTTTTCTGGAAAGGACTGTAGACGACTTGCAGTTTATTTCTGACACTGCTATGTGAAGGACCGAGGCAAACCCACAGGCTCACTAGCAGCTGTTTCACGTTGTCTGGCTTAACGAAAAGGCATTGAAAGGAACAGGTTGTCTGTGGTTTAATTTCAGAGAGCAAGAGAGAGCGAGAGAGTGAGCACACGAGCACGCACACGCGAGGGAGACCACACACAAACGGAAGAGAATACCGGGAAGTTGCGCTTGCCCTGCCACCGCGAGAGGAAAGTACGACAGGTCCGCGGGTCCCAGAGTTAGGACAGAGAGAGTTTGGTATTAGCTTGGTCCCATGGATGCCACCATCACTTGACAGACTCAAAGCTAAAAGCAAGGCAGAAGTTAAGGGAAGCAGAACTCCACGTGTTGCATGCGTGCACTCTCTCTCACACCCTCTCTTTCAGGCTTTCTGAGGTCCCGGCAAGGTCAGCTCAAGAGGTTCTCCCATCCAACATGTAATAGCGATACATTAAACCTATGACCAGTGCTCCGAAGATGGGGATTAGCCATGTTGACCAGAAACTGTGGGGAGAAAAAACAAAACAAAACACACACAATGTAAATCAGAAGAAAGTATCAAGTTAATAATTCATGCAAGATGTTAATCACTTATTGCATGTCTGCTTTCATCTACGGAACTCTCGGGACCTGCCTCCCATCGGCTCGCAGGCCAGGGCCTTGCCTCGCAGGGCTGGGCAGCTCTAGCAGCCTCCCTGCTCAGTGCTCTGCCCGGCCCCTCCGAGAGGCCCCTCCGCCTGCAAGGGCGGCTTGCTGGCTTATAAAATAGCAGCTGAATCGCTGAAGTTTCCAGCCTGGCACATACAGAAACCAAATTGGGTTTTTTGTTGTTGGTCGGTGGTGGTTTGGTTTTTTTTTTTTTTCCTTAAATAAGTCAGACTGTAATTTGTGCTATACAAACAGCTGAGTTGACTCAAGGATGGAAATTGCTACAGCTATCCCACAATAAATCTTCCTCACTCATAAACCAGAGGCCACAGGCTCACCTTCAGCAGCCTCCTTAGCAAAAAAGTTCTGCATCAGCTATGGAAGACTAGGGCCCTGTTCGGGCTGTAAGCACTCCTGGATTGTCACCTTGACGGGGCTGGTCATGGTAAAGATCCTCCAAAAGACATGCACATTCCTGTGCTGCATCACCCCGCGGCCTGCAGCGACCGCCCAAATACGCACTGTACTGCAAGGGGCCTGCAGCCGCAGCCGTGTAACGCGAACACGCGGGCCAGGGGATCCCAGCTGCCAAACGCCAGCGCGCCCGTTCTGCCCAGCGCGGAGCAGGGGACTTCGCACCACCGGCTGTGGCTCCGCGTCCAACAAGGGAGGCTAACTCGCTGCGCTGCAGTTTGGCAACTTATTTTGGACTATCTGCTTGCTGGAAGGACAGGGCAGCAATACCCCCAGGTTTTTTTTTCCCTGCTCATTAGAGTTAATATGCAGTTCTACAAACGGAGAGTCCCAGCCCCACAATTTCTTACTCTTATTTTGAGAGGATACTATACCTTGCTTGGCCTGAGGATGTCATACTTGGATCCTGAAGGAGGAAAGAGGGAGTTAGCAGGGAATAAGGAAACATTAAACATGTGCTAATAAGACTACAAGACTGGACATGTGACTACAAACACAGAGGAGAAATAACCCTCCCCTCCTCTCCCAAACACCCTCTGTCACAAGTGCGGATGTTTCCGGGGATGTTTGCCCTCGTCCTCACCTCCACATTCTTTCCATCAATCCAATCCCTCCCACCCACTCCTCAACTTCACACTGGAACCTGCACCCCTCTCAAAAAAAGGTCTGGCTCATCACCTCGCAAACCAGTCTCTTGGTCTTACGTGCTACGGAGGATAACCGGCACTCCGGCACGGATAGCCCTTTGGCTACCATCCCCTCTCCAAACCCCTGCCCACCTCCCCGCTTGCTGTCCCGCCGCCTGACCGCTGGAGCATGCAACCACAATGTTCTCTTCAACTCTTCCCTTGCACGCAACCCGTTTCCAAACTTTTATACTTCTCCTTTCACAAAACTCCAAGAACTTAAATACTTTTTTCCCCGTTAGCTGAAATTCTCATTCAGGCTTTCATCAACTCCACAGCCTCCTCCTCGATGGCTGCTGCTGCCCTCCAGTTTAATCAGTACCTACCAGCCAAAAGTCCTCTCCTGCCCATCCTAAACAGGATTATCCCCGTTTCTTGGGAGCCTTAGTGCTTGCTTTTCTGCCCTAATACGCTCAGTGGATGCTAAACGTTGACACTTATCTGTGGGGAGCTACCTCCGAGCTGCGTCACAAGAGTATACATGCACAACTTTTTTTCTTTTTTGTGTTTTCCCCTTATTTATTTTTACATTGCTGACTTCTATCTCTTGCTGCTATTCTTAAATTGTACTTAGGCCTGCTTTTAAAACAGATGTTGTGCACTGGAGAAAGACCTTAGCTGTATATAACTCACTGGACTTTCGCCTCAGAAGAGAAAAAAATATTTCGCTTGGATCCAAGGGAGCTATTCAGATTACCGCTTGTTTCTATGCTCATTTTAGGCATGTGATTCTGTTTATGAAACAGAGTTGAACCAAACAATAAATTCTAAGGTGAACATATGCATAATCATGCAGTCCCGGGTTATAACTAAGCGTAGGCTTTACCCAGCCTGACTTATTCTTTCTATGGCTGACTACAGCAAGCAAACACTCCCAAGGGCTCCAGTCGCTGCCCTCTCTGTTGACAGTTTCCTCCTTGATTCCTGCTCCTCTGCAAGCAGCCCTGCTTTGAACAACATCTAATGAAAGCGCTGTTGAAGGCAGAGCTGCGCCTGGTCCAAGCCTTCAAGCCAAGCGAGAAGAGAAGCCAGCTGCAAGGCACATGTTTACCTCTCAGATGGGATTCTATTTATGACCGTTCCCCTCTCCCCATCCATTTCAAAAGCATTTTTGCAACACTGTGCCCTGTTCTAATCCAGGAGTACCGGAGTTTTAAGCAACACCAATGATTACTAGGGCAGTTAACAGAGAATTCTTGTTTTACAGCCAACCCCACGGTGGCTGTGCCCGTCTCCTGGCTTGAATGTAACAACACTAACAGTTCAGTGGTCAGGACATAGCGAGTGATGCAAAAAAAGGTCTGTGGCTCGAGGTGTGGAAATAACATTGCTGATGTCAGGGGAGAGAAGGCACAAAAAACCACTTCCAATTTCACACTGAGGTGACTGCTGAGCTTCAGAACAAAAACAAAGGTATAATTTGCTTGGAAGATTTATTCATTACTGTAGTTTGTGTAAACATAAAGCCACAAGCTCCACAGGAAAGGGGGAAGAAAAAAAAAAAAAAAAAAGCATGTGACAACTTCTTTGTTCATTTTGTAAGCATAATATCGTTGCCACAGCATTAAATTAAAATGGAAAAGTAAAACAGTAATAGCTTACCTTAGAACCTTCTTTTTTACGATCGTGCTGTCAAGGGGAAAAAAAAGAAGAAGAAAAAAGATAAGCCCTGACTTCAAAAGAAACCTGCAGTCTTTACAAGGGAATTGTTCTGTACAGTCCTCATCACAGGAGCAATTGCCTGGACTCGGTTTTCAAAGGAGTCGTTCCTTCAGCACCCAAGGGCACCGTCTTTGTAGCAGGCAGGAAGAGGTGTTTGTGCCGTGCCCCTGTGATCTCTCACCCTCTTGAACTCTAAATTACAAGGCAAGGGGAAGTTATGGTACCACCAGCTAAGGAGGGAACCGATTAGATAAGCTTCTTTCAGTGCCACTGATTTAATCGTAGTGAGAAATCTGTTCTGAAATCTGGTGGAAAGAGAAGACTAATTTAGTTTTGTTTCCTCAACAGAGATCCTCTTTCCTCAACAGAGATCCAGCTGACACACAAACCGCCTAAACCCCTTAGCTACTTACTCATTTCGCAAGCCACATCTCGGTGTCTGCGTTTAGTGGGTTACACAAAGGAGAGTCACACTTTTACACAGTCCCATCCCGTGTTTGTCACAGCCAGCTGGTCCTTACCGGGTGGATCTCCCCTATGTAGTACTGCTTCAGCATTTCCCTGGCGTCTGTGGAATGCCCAACATCTTCGAAGCTCTCCGTGGCATCTCTGCCAGCTTGTTCGAGCAAAACCTCTTCTCCACCTGGATGCTGGAAGAGAAGGCTTCAGGTGAGCAAAGGGCGAGATTCAAAAAAGGTACCAACAGCATCAGCAGCCTTCCTTCCAACCTCTTCTGTTCATCACCGATACCTCAAACCAACATCATCAATAAAATGTTCCAAAGATTCAATTGTCCAACCTCTCCTTCGGGAATTCACAGAGAACAACGTGTGCTGCACAGCCTGGAAGATACCTTGCAGAATAAAAACCCTTCCAAAGAAACAAATCCCCAACACACACAGGGAAGCACGGCTTTGTGCCCCACAGCCCAGCTATCCCTTCTGTGATTCTGTAACGGATTTGGGCAAGAAAATAATACAAAAGAAAGGACGTCCTCATGTAGCTTTCCGTGGGCTTCACTGCATAAATCAGACTCCCTTGCTTGCCGAGGAGCCTCTCCTGCATGATTTTCTCAAGAACTTCCCTGAGGCAACTGCTAGTGAAGCACAAGACAAGACTGCCTGTACAGACACCAGTGGAGGAAAGGATATTCTATTGCTTCAGATACCGCAAAAAATAATAGTATTTGGCTGATGGCCTCTCTCTGCACATAGATGTGCAATGAGGAACTGAGAGGAACAGAGGAGAAACGCATCACGTTTTCTAGTGGCATAAGAAGGTACGGCTCTAATGTAGCCCCAAGAATACTGAACTTGATCCAGCGTACAACCGCTCAACAACGAGGGGAGAGAAAAAAAAAGTCATGACAAGTTATACTGTTTGCCATCATATACTGATTTCAGAGATTCAGAAGTTACAACAAAAGTACCAAATCCACGGGACGCTCCACAACGACGCTGGCATTTCTGTTGGTGGCAGACGGTCACAGGCAACCGTCAGACCAAGCGGTGTGCGCTGACAAAAAACCCTGGTGCAATCCTGTTTTCCTTGATGGGCTGGGCTCTTCTCTACCATTGTCAATGCCACAATCCAGGAACAGACTGGCAAAGGAAATTGCTAACCACAAAGCCAGCAAAGTACCATCTCTTTACAGTGTGAGCGTGAACAAATAGTTTAGTTTAAGCTATCAGCTCATCCAGTTAAACCGATAAAGCGGTCAGGCCTCTGAGTGCACGCACGGGGACTAACCCAGTTTTCTAGAGCATCAGGCAACGAGCACTAAATGCGCTAGTTGAGAAGATGAGACTTGTTCACGGCTGCCTGAAATGCTCCTAACAGCAACAAGCCTGGAGCTGGGGAAGAGATGTTCGACTGAATTTCAGACCAAAGGACTAACACACCTGTTTTTCCCTGTAATATCCTTTTCCTTCCCACAGACATGGAACAGTTGCCACTGCCCCTTTTCCTTCAACTTGTCTGGTTTTGCTGCCGAAAGTCTCAATATTCCCACTTGGCTATCACACCTCATACCAAACATACTCAGTATGGACACAAAACCAGTCCAGTTGTTTACTCCAGTGAGTTGTTGCAGCCAATTCTGCAATCCTCATATCAGAGCTCTTTATTCTGAATAAATCCCTTTATTGTCCAGGTATGTAACAGAATCAACGTGGAGCTTTCTCAGCAGCCATGAAGGGCAAAGTCTGCAGTCCTAGGACACGGTTTGGTTAGCAGTCAGTTATTAGATTGCCTTAGCTGTAAAACCAAGCGAGGCTCCACTCTGCTCACTCCCCGCATGCCTGGCTACAGGTCTTGCTGCCATTTCTCCCACACCAATCCTCGTGCTCACTCGATCTCAGAGGCAGTTGGATCAGGGACTACCCTAGCAGAAAACCCACCCTACAAAAAAAGGAAAGGAAGCGATTACCTGCTGGGGTAGCTGTGAATGAGCTCACTACAGAGCTGGATGCATGTCTCTGCTCGCGCCAGGGAGTTAACGGGCACACAGGCTGCGGCAAGACTGCCCTTTAGATCATTTCTGCGCCCCTTAGATCCCGCTCTCAGACTGGGCTGCAGTGGTAGAATGCTGTATATTGTTTATGCATATTACTCACAACAACTGTCCAATTTTCAGCTATTTTATAAGCACGCTTGCAATGATCCACAGAAATTAGGGGATGAAAAGCTGGCCATTCACTTTAAGCCTTCTGGAAGAACTCCTTAGGGGTGTCTCACCAGAAATCTCTTGTCATACCGAAAACTATCAGAACTGAATTTTAAGAAGATAACCTTGCTTTCCTAATCATCCACCCTAAAAGGGCAGACAGAAACCTGCAGTAACAGGGAACACGCGGTGGATATTGGCTTTCAGTGGCATCCAGTCTTCGCATAGACAAGAGACAAGAAGAATGGTAAAGTTTACTCCTCTTTACACCTTTGGGTCTGAAGCCTTTCTATGCACTTGCGAAATCCACAAGAAAAAGAATTATTTATTCATGCACATCTGTCCTTCACTGTAATCCCCAAGCCAAAAGAAAAAAAACTTCAAAACATTTTGGCCTATCGTATTTCTGAAAGCACTCCCTGGTCTAGACAACCACAACTGCAGCCAGACAATTCTTACCTTGTCATACACCTGAGCAAACCTAAAACCGGACTATTTACACAGGGAGTCCTTTACTCTGCCACAAAACTTCTCAAAGCTACAGTTTCCTGCAGGAAAACATGAAAACTGAAAGTGTTTGCAAACCGTGGGAAAAAAAAATATCCTTCCAGAGGAAACAATGGCTGAACCCGGTCTGTTTCTGAAAAGAAACAGACAAAAGCAAACAAGAACGAGAGAGGTGGGCCCAAGCGCCAGTCCTCAGTTTTCCTCAGGACAGTAATAGAACTGGAAGCTCCTTGCCACTGGAGCCTTCAGCATACAGAATAAATAAAGTGCACGTTGACGGCAACGTTAATAGTCTTGAAGCACCAGTTCTGGAAGGATATGACCAACGCCACTGAGCAGAGAAAACAGTTTTACAGGGAGAACCCTGTCATTTGGAAGTGAAAGCCCAACAGCCATCGCCAGCGTAAGGCACCCTCCAGAGCCCCCGGCCCGGGCGCGGCAGAGGGGAGGCCAGCCTGCTCTCCCCCTCTAAATCTCCTGACTGGGGCAAGAAGACCCAAGAGTTCCTCGTGCTCTGCAATACTCACAGCTACAGCAGGCGCTCCCAAAAGCATCGTTTCAGTGGCATCTTTGAATCAAGCCCTCCAAATTCCAAACTGGGTCCAGAGAAGAACAGCAGAAGTAGGGAGTTGTACAACCCCATATTCACCCCGAGCTCACTTTAAATGTCACTGATGCTCTAAGGCAGCGCGCAAAGAAAGTTTCCCCTTGATGACTCGCTCCCTAATTAGCAGCTCATATTGTCCATCTTCTGTGTCCAGCCAGCAAGGTTGTATTTATTCATGAGACCTCAGAAGATGCTCTGTCTGTGTAGCCTTTAGAAGGGACACGGAGCGAGCAAAAAGCAGCAGCCAGAACCGTAGGCACGCAGCAAAGGCAACAAAGAACCTCACTGCAGAAGGCGAGAGCCTGGCGTCGCCTTTTCACAGACTCCAAGTGCCTGTCTGCGTGCGTCTGGCTGGCGACTGCTGTTACAGACCTACTGTAAACTACAAATGAGCTCAGAAGCAACACTAAGCTCTACGACTAATTAGGTTGTGGATTAGGTAAGACACAAGATCGTCAGGTTGAGGAGGGATGCAAAAGCTTTCATTCCTAGCCCCCAGGATTAGAGAAATAGGCCAGGAAAGGGAAGAGTATTACTGTGCACTAATAATGTGCCAGTACCATACGAGCCAGAAAACACGGACAAGCGGCCACCGAGACAAATGGTGTTCGTCAACCACACATCCTTCAGAGCCTGTTTTAAGACACGGCACGGGTTTTCCCGAAAACATCTCCGCAAAGCTGGAGCAAGTCAACATGAGCAAAACCAGATCTCTGACACTCCTCCTTCTCCCTCACAGAGTTCTGGTTTCAGATACACCAGAGTACGCAGGAATTAAATGCAGAAAGACAAAGAAGGGATTCAATACTGGTTTCTTACTGCTGGTGCAGTAAGGAGATAAGAATCTAAAAACTTGCTGCCTCTCTGGTGTAAGCAACCATCTGATCCTTCCCTCCTCTTTACCTTCATCTCAATGATAACGCTCTTAACTACCAGCTTGTCCGAGCACAGGCCCTGCCTTAGCTACATACCTGCCTGGAAAGAGCGTAACTTCGCTTAGAACCATATAATTTTAAAGAGAAACTGTCAGTAGTAGCATATTTCCTTCTTTTGAAACTTAGTTTGAAGAACATTATACTTGAAACCGACTGACCGATTTGGGTTAGAGTTGTCACAACCCAGGCTCATTCCACTTGGAAACCAGTTCAAATAGATTTCTAGTCACACGTACCACGGGTATCAGAAGCAGCAGCGCGTGGCAAGACATAAAGCTGTGATGGCTGCTGTGCCTTGTGGACTCAGGTAACAGACAAAGGGGTACACTGAAGAAAGATGTGTCTCCAAACTCTTCTAGTCATGTGTAAAAATAGAGATAAGCCATGTCTCTCTATCATAAGAGTGCTTGTGAAAATAAGTCTATTACAGATTGTGCACAAGTTAAAAGCCACAGATTTGAATCGGTCTGTTGAGGGCATAAGTGGGAGCAGCACCAGACCTCGGAGAGCCTGTCAGGGAGGTGCATCTGCCTTCCTCCGCTTCCTCGCTCACCGTTCACGCCTACCTGAGCAGCCAGTCCCTTTTTGCTCTAGCCATCATCTACACTTGCTTTTCTAGACGACTGCAATCAGGAGTAATAACGTATATTCTGGTGGTCCAGTTGCCTAGATTTGGCAGAAAATTATATTATTGCCGTAAGGCTATCTCAGATTTCAAATAATCACACTTCATTTCAGGCTTTCTGAAGCAGAAGAGATTGCAGTCTCTCAGAAACATCTATGAAATTTCAGTTGCCGTCTTTGCACATCTCCTGCATTTTGTTCACATTCTTATAATTCAGTAGATTTTTGCTATGTGATAAATGCCTTAATTGCTGCTCCTATTACACAGTAGATAACATAAAGTAAATTACAAGTTTAAACTGATCTACGCTTCAAACACCGCACAGATTCTGAGTTGGCTAGCTAACGTCTGACCTGCTGTACCTAGTTTGCAGGAATCATGAAGCAAGATTCGACAATCTTTTAGCAGTGAGGCGTCTTTGAGATTGCACAATCACTCCAAGGTAACGCTCCAGTGGAATTCAGCAATCCTGTTCAAATAACCTGTGACCAAAGGCCAGAAAAGGCAACAATTAGACACCGCTTCAGTGACTACACAGGACCAAGGGGAAATATTACCCGCTGAAACCCTGATAGCCGCAGTTACAGCAACTCAGAACCCTAAAGCAGAACAGTTTATCAGACAACTGTAACTTTTAAACAAGACAAACACTCCTGGTTGCAATCAACTACACCTTGTTCCCCTGTCACTCGACTGATTACAGTGGAGTAGCAGATATAAAGTGTATTTTTGCCAATAAATTAGGCCTGGATCTAAGTTTACAAGTTTCACTATGTCAGCGAGGGGTGTACATAGCAGAGCGTTGTGTCAGCCATGCTGGCACAGTTAAAACAGTAGCCTTATTCTTCTTCCTTTCCCTAGTCCAAGCAGATCTTTTTCATGTCAGAAAAACACAAATGGGATAAAGGGCTTGGAAAGGGCAATGTGAAATACCATCTCAAGGTAGCATTCAGGGCACTGCTAAACCTGGCTTGCTGGGGGTGGGGGAGAGGGAAGCGTTTGTCTGGGCTCGTTTGCAATACTGAGGGTGTCCCAGGGAGCACGTCCCAGACGCTGTTTTACACAGAGAACGCTGAGGTAAAGGCTGTGACCACCATGCAGCGTCCATGCTCTGAAACACAGCGTCGTTCACACTGAAGTAAATATCTTGAAAATATTTTTCTGACTCTTGAGTCTGAAAAGCGATAAGCAGCAACCGAAACTGGAACATGGAGGCAAGTGTAAGACAAGGCACGCAGCTTCTGCAAGTACTGTCCCAACCTCCAGCCGTTTTTGGCTCTTCCTGAACACAGAGCATATTGCTTTTCCACGTTTTTGCCTGGTCTTCCCCTGAATCTGCTTAACCTTTTTGCATCCACAACAACCTTTGGCAGGGAGTTCCACTGGCCTGCTCCCTGTTGCGTAAAGAAACACTATTTGTTTGTTCTGAACCTGGCTCCAGCCAAGTTGTTCGATGTCCCCTGGTGCTGGGACTAGACTTTTAGATGCAGGCAAACATGAAAGCTTTCAGAAACTAGTGGAGTAACAAATGTTCTTCAAAATACACCCGCCACCCTGCACATTTCATTTGATCAGCAGAGGTAGCTGGGCCCACAGCTTTGTAAGCCACTGCACTCTCAGGGATATGACAGATGCCAGATGACAGTTTGGCCTAGTGCCGGGGAGCCCAAACGCTGGAGGGGGCGTGCATGTCGAAGGAGGCAGTCAGCTGCTCAAAAAATCCTCACGTACCAGCTGGAAAACTCATGGTCTTGTGAACTGACCCTGGAATAGGAATCTGAGTACCTCCATTCTGCTCGTAGCTCCACCATTTAACAGTTTCCCAAGTTAGAGTCACACTCAATGCGATTGTCTTCTCCTTCCCACCCTAACGACAAGCTCTTTACAGTACAGTTTGCATCTCGTTATAGATGTATGCAACTAAATGTGCAACCAGTCCCTCACCTCAGCCAGACCTGTAGGCTCTCCTGTAAAACACAGAGCTGAGCATCAGCTGATAATTCTTCCTGCCACTGCTGCTCTGTAGCACCAAACTGCCACGCTTCCACCAGGCACCAACCCACCATCCCGCGTACGTTTCTTTCCAGCGTACCGGGTGCTAGAGCCTCTCTCAAGTATCAAAGACCCAAGAAGAGCAGCTGCTCAGCAGGCTGCTTTTCAGATCCTGCACCTGACACAGAGGCATCTGTGCTGGAGTACCAGCAGTAGACACTGGTGAGCAAAGGAGCAGGACCGATCCATTTACGGTCCTGCGAAAGCAAGATTTTTCATTATAAAAGCAATAAACAGTGCAGAACTGGCTACGGCAAAGGCCAGCTCAAGCCACTGTAGCAAAAGACCCTCCCAAATTTGTTCACTGAAATACCTTGGAGGCTCTCTTAAACATCGGGGGGAAGACTCAAAGCACAAGTCAGATTTGAATGAAGTGTTACGATGCTGAATCCAATGAAAAAAATCGATTGTGTCCAACTTTATAAATAAATACCGAAAGCTACAGAGAAAGCCACTACTTCCAGCCACTACTTCCAGGCCACTGCAAAAAAAAAAAGGCGGCCAGGTTGTCATTCTGTCCTCCCATCTGATAAGCCTCTACACCTCACCAAGGTGGCTTTGTCATTATAGGTTATGACTACACAGGAGACATGCTTTAATCATATACGCCTGGAGGAGAATCGGAGTTTAACTTACGCAAGCAAAACCAGCAAGCAGCAACATGTGCATTTTCAATGAAGTGCTCTTCTTCTGGAGCTGATTCAGACTAACTTTCATACATTACCCTGTAGATGCTACAAAGGGTTTGATGTTATTTTAAGCTGGGATAAAAGCCCTTTGAAATCTTGTTACTATTTCCTCCCACTCTATTTTCAGCTCCAAACATTAACCATACTGCTCTCAGCCTTCTCAAGAACAGAAGTCAAAAGCATCGAGCCTAGAAGCAATTTTTGTCCCCACATCCAAGAGAATTGGAGGTTACGCAGCAGAGAGTGGGTCGCTTCCAAATCACTCGTGCGTGTTCACCTCTGGGAAGGCAGTAGTGCTGCAGACCTCCCCTACTGTATCACCAGTACTTTCTCCTTTAAGTTCTGGGGTGTCCCTGGAGAGAGACGCCAACTTTAAACTACTGACCTAGCCCAACACCGTTTACCCTACAAGACCAGAAGCGAGGTAACGTGGCTTAAGGAGAGCTGCACCTCCCGTGTCAGGCATGCCTGAACGGATTTCCTAAGAAAACAGAAGCTGACTCAAAACGAGTCGAAGCACAACCCCTGCACTTGGCTGGCCTTTGCCAACGCAACCTGCCAGCGCTCTCCCGCTCCTCGCAGGCGGCGTCGAGCGGAGGCAGGAGCTGTCCCCAGCACAGGAACCCCGCGGGCGGCCAACAGACCGGGGGGGGGGTCTCCTGGGGCCCCTCCTCGGGGCTTGCGGACCTTCCTTCGGGCAGCGCTGGGCCGCTCAGGCCCCACAGCCCGGGGCCAGAGAGCTGCCCCGGGGGCACAGCGGCCCCCCGGCCCGGGCCTACCCCTCCCCGCCCGGCATCGCCGCCCCCATGCACCCCGCCCGGTCCCCCTCCCTCACCCCCAGGCCCTCCCCTTCCCTCTCAGCCCGCAGGCCCTGCCCGCCCGCCCTCAGCCCCCCCGGCCCCGTCCTTCCCCCGCCGGTCCCTGAGGGGACGGGCCGGGACCCCGCCCCGCCCGGCCTCACCTCCTCCAGGAAGCGGGTGACATCGTAGACGCGCCCGTGGATAACCAGCCAGGCCTCCTGGCTGGAGTTCCGCTTCCCCACCTCCTCCAGCGTGAAGACGGGCCCGGCCGCCTCCTCCGCCGCCGCGCAGCCCCCGGCCTCCCTGCGCTCCCCGGGCTCCATGCTGGCCGCCGGCAGCTTCGCGGAACGGCAGGCTTGGCCCAGGACAGCCGCCGTAGCGATGGCGGACGCCCCCGCCCTCCCTCTGTAGCTCACGGCGCGCGGCGGCTCCGCTGGCCAATGAGGAGCGAGGAGCCTCGGCAGTGGGGCGACTGCCGGCGCCGGCTGCAGCCAATGGGAGGGCGCGGCGCCGGGCGTTGGCCAATAGGGAGCGGCCAGAGCGACAGGGCGGGAAGGCGCTGGGCCTCGCCTCGCCTCAGGCGGCGCGCTGCGGCCCGGCCCCGCCGCCCCGGCCCCGGCTTCCCCGGCCCCGGCTCCCCCGGCCCCGGCTCCGGCTCCCCCCGGGGCGCGGCGCGGCCGGCGGGCAGCCGGGACGTCGGCCGCTCTGCTGTCCCACCCCGCCTGGGCCGCTGGAGAGCGCGGTGCCTGTCAGCGGCCTGCCCGTGGCGGTGTCCGTCCCTGCCCTCTGGTAACTCTCCCGGTCCGGCCTGTTGGGCGGGTGAAGGGGAATACTTCTGTGGAAACCGGGATCTCCGGGGAAGCGCCTGTTCCTGTCAGGGACCGTTTGAGCTCGCCTGACCGCCTGCGGCCAGAGCTGCGTGGGCCGCAGATGTCTGTGACAAGCCGCCTCAGGGTTGCCTCCAGTAGCAAACACGGTTGGAAGGACAGCGCAGCACTGCCGAATGAGCGGTGCCAGCCATCCGCAGCGGGTGCGGGGACAGGGAGTCGCAGGTGGCGGCTGCTTTATCAGGAAGGCATCCGGGATGTATGCTGGCAAGAATCATTTGTCAGGGTCCCTTGGCTGAGCTGTAGCACTCCTTTGGTGGGCTTTTCCAGTGCCAACCGGAACAGCTTTTTTACTGCTCCTTTTGTTTTGATTCTTTCTGCCTGCATATAAAATATATGGTCGTCTCACAGGTCTTTAAACTGAGCCAGTGCTCTCATGTCCTCCGAGTGCTGCATTTGTGTCGGTTTCTAAAGGAAAGTGTTCGTGTGCAGATCTGACGTGAGTCACTTGGTTGGTTCTCTCTTCCCTGCCAGCCACATTGAACAGGCTTAGGGACAGAGAGGGTTCGGAAGCTCAGGAGCCTGGGTAACTTGTAAACCTGACAGTTTTCATTCATGAGCTCGCATTTGTGGCTGTGGAATTTATTTTCTTACACTTGCAGTGCAGGTATAACGCTGGACAGTGGACTGTTTGTTTTAACGTAACTGCTGAGGAGGCAGAAATGCCCTATGTTGTAAGAAGTGCTAATACTATTACCAACACTGGCTAAAGATTAAAGGTATATGCAAAGAGAATTTGAGCAGGCTAACATCCGTGCCGTTTGCTACAGTCGGGATTTTAAAAGGAGCTTGAGTGAAGTAGGTACCCGTACCTGGCTTGGCGCTAAGCTGGGATCTCTGTGGGAAGGAGACGTAGCTAACGGTACAGCCTGGGAGATTTATCAGCTCAAAGATGTTATGGTAACTAACGGTGCTATCTGTCCACATCCACTTCAGTGCAAAGACAGGTTAGCTCCCTGAAGATCCAAGGTTTTATGTCGAACAAATTTTCTGGGTCACTCTGGTACGAAAGAAGGGTATCTTTTATTACTGGAGAGAAAGAAATTGCTCTGGTGGTGCCTGCCAGCCATAGTGTCTAATGCAGTTACTGTTGTAATGCAGAGCCTTTGCAAATGGCTGAAAATCGGGGCTGAGACCTGGCATGGCAGCTGTTTTTCATACACTGTCTTATCCTGGCCTTGTTCTGCTGGCTTTGTACAAGGAAACGGGGATTGAGGTGCAATCAAAGAGGTAGTAAGGTAGGTAAAGACTAAAGTGCAGGGAGAGAAGGCACTGGAGTCAGGTCAGTCTAATCTGTGTGGGATTCAAATCCATCTCCTGCTGTCAGTGTGTTCGCTGTCTGAGGAAGTAAGCTATAAACCTGGATATACCACGGCAGTAGCTGACCTTTACTGAACGTGTCACGTCCTTTGATACCTGGTGAGGTGGTGACTGGTCCTCATGCAGGCTGCTGTTCCCTGGCACCTTAAGAGGCTCGGTTCTCATAGCTGTAGCAAAGAGCGTTTGCCTTCATAAGTGCATTTACTGCCTTGTGCTTCCCAGCGAGCTTGTAGTCTTTCATCAGAAGTCCTACTCCTGCTCTGCTGGCACAACAGACTGGGGGTTCTGCTCCTCCAGAAGTCTGGTAGGTAGCGCAGCATGTGGTTGCATGCGCTGCCTTTGCTACATTGCTGTGGTGAATCGTAGGCTTTTGTGTGGCCACTTTCTAAATTAAACTCTCTGTTACTTTATGACGTTTATTGAGACAGCCATAAAGAGAGAATATTTCTCCGTCTCTCGGTGCTTTCACCTATGATAGCTTTTTTTTTTTTAAACTGAGGCAATGGATGCACAGTCGAAGTCCTGCTTTAAATATACGCTCATTCCCACCATTGCCCAATGAAGTCCCCAGTGCCTCCTTCCAAGCCAAGCGTCAGAACCAGCACTCTGTACGTGCTTGGCCTGTGCGAAGCAGCTGCTAAAGTCACGCTGTTCTTGAAATCCTTGGCCTCCTTTTCCTCTCTAGCTTTGTTACAGGCTGGAGGGCGCAGACCTCGCCGCTTCCTCTCCAGCTGTTTCACAGCAATACAGATACTTCATCTGTCAATGCAAATTCAGGAATCTTCTCTATTTGGGTGAGCCCGTACCTTTACTTAACCAGATACTTGTATATTGTTATAGTCTTTGCGTGGTATTCTGAAACTTCTTCACGGTTACCTAGTCCATAGCTCTGTCTCAACATAGCTTAAATATTGAGCTGCTGCTTCTTCTTTTGATCCTTTCTGTATACCTTTTTCCAGCCATTAGGGATGTTTCCCTGATTCTGTGTGTAACCCCAGTATCCTCTCTGACAGGGAAGCATTTCTAGCTCCTTGCGCTGAGGTGACATATGACCCTGCAGTTCCCTTACTGTGCAACGTTGCTAAGAGGGAAGCTCCCCCTGTAAACTAACGTGGGATTTCATCATCGTGCGCCCCCGTTGCCACGACATCCTTCTGCCCAGCCTTGACAAGTGCAGTCAGGTACCGTTTCTCACAAAGAGCTGCTGTGAAGCTCGCTCTACCCTCTCACTTTGACCAGGCTGCCCATCTCTTGGCACGGTTCTGCTGGCACCATCCCTTGCTTGCATCACAAACTGTGTCTCTTTTTCTACATCCTTCCTAGCACACCCCTGCCTGTCTCGATTTCGATATGAGGTACTTACCTTTGCCTCAAACTGGTTCACAGCATCAGTTTCATAACCTACTTGATGCGTTTTCAAATAAGTGCCTTTGCGCTCTCTTCTCTGCAGCTCTTGTGCTTAGAAGGTTTCTCGGTATATTTTGCAGAGCAATCTCATTGTCCTCCTCAACGTTTCCCTTTTCCACAGTGACAACTGTTTCCTTGCTGCCTATTTTTCTGTAGCTGTTCGCTGCCTTTCTAACGCTACTCGGTGCGGTATCTGTTTTGCACTTGTGGGTAACACCATGGCATCCGGGTCCATGGCTGGGCACGTTAGCAACACAGATAACGAGCATGGTAACAAACGAGTTCTATATTTATTTACTGAGCAACAGAATTCAATCGCTGCTCTTCCTTGCCATTATCAAGCCCAAACAGAAGTCACAAATCTGTCACGTGTCCGTCTGGCGAGCAAGCCCTTCAGGGCACGTGCTGTTGTCTTCTGTTTGGTGCCGCACTGCGTGTGCAGCCAGAGTTCTACAGCAGAAGAGAAAGGAGTGTGTGGTGACCAGGTGCCCCTGCTCATTTTCCTGGTTTGTTTTCCACCGTAACTCATACAGAAAGACAGGCACGAGACCGCAGCAACGTGCAGATCTTGTTCCCCGGAATGTTTTCTTTCATCTGTAATCTCTTCATCAAAATCCATAAATCACCTAGTTGAGACTAAAAAGCACAAACACAACTGTAATTTGTGCCTTCCTGCCCAGTGTTTCTTTTGGCACACGAAACACCAAGCCTTTTCCTGAAAAAATTGGTGATGACACTGGGCAAGGATTCGGTGAAACTGGACAGCGAGGCCACTTGCATTCCAGGTCCGCTGCCTGCTTCCATAATCCCTGCTTCCTTTTCAGTCACTGTAGAAGATTCAGAGAGTAGAACAATGGTTTGTGTGTCTGCGTTCACTCTGGAAATCCCAGCGTTGGGCTCGTTTCCCAGCGCGGGGCTGTTAACCCGTAGTGGCCCAGGCAGGCCGTGGCGCCGAGTGGGAAGGGAGCCTGGATTGAGACGCCGAGGCTGCGGCCCGTCACCTGCCCTCGCCTGGCTCCAGCAGCGCGTAGGGAGATTAGCGCCTTCTCCGCTGCCCCGCGCCTCTGCCCCGCTGATTACCGCTCTGCCATCTGCCAGCGCGACCCCGCGGCTCCTTCAGCCGCTGCTGTCCAAACCCTCCCAGGAGCTGCGGGAACCTCGGCCGTCTTGTCTGACCTGGAGCGGTTCCACCTAACGGCGGGGAGCGGTCGGCTGAGCAGCCCTCCTCGGGGACCTGAAGGGACGACGCCTTGGCTGGGGAGATGCCGGTGGGCACGAGGAGGCGGCGATGGCAGGGGCAGGAGGCTGAGGAGGTGGAGCAGCGACCCTGCCGCTTTTCCTGAGGCTTGCAGGAGGCAGGCAGTGCCCGAATGGCTTTGTCCAGGCGCCTCAGAGAGAACGCTTGCTTTTTTTTCCCTTGGGAGAGGACTCCAGGGACTCTCTTTTCTGAACTTTGAGCAGAAACAAACAAAATTGCTCAAAATCCTAAAACCTGTACTGGCTGATGGGGTCTGCCAAAGTGGCTGGCGCATCTAGTTGGAGTGATGCGTGTCTTAGAAAGGTGCGGAAGCTACTGAGCTGCTCAGAAAACACCGAGTTTTCCAGTCAGGAGAGCGACGGCAGCGTTTGAAAGGCCGCAGGACAACCGATCGTACGCGCCATCGCTGTGGCTGATCGGCCTCTCCTCGAGCCGAGGGGAGAACGGGGAAATCCGGGAGTCCCAGCCCTGTCACCTGTTCTTGCATCTTGTGACAGAAAAAGAGCAAAACCATTTAGTCGACGAGTATTTCATACGGAAAAGGATTTTAATCAAAGCGTGTTGCTCTGTCCTCTCCTCTCGGCCCCGGAAACAGCCACCGGTATCTCTCTCTAACGTTTAACGGCAGCGACTCGCCGGTCGCGTGAGCCGGTTGTACCGCGTCCTGCTCGCACAGCTGCCTGTCTGCGCTCGCGCTCCCCAGGGCCGTCACGCTGCCCGAGCCCAGCGGCCACCCTTCTTTCTCGCACAGATTATTTTTATCTCCCTTTGTTTGCCAATAAAAAAATCCCTCCCAGTTTTACTGTTTTCCATTTGACACGCGGATTTTTCTCACGTGCGTTTCCTTCTCCCCGGCCAGGGCTGGAGGGAAGGGAGTATCCTGGATAACCTAACGCCAGAGGAATTTTCACGTGCTTTTCCACCTCAGGTGAGATGGCCTCCGGAACGGTGTCAGTGATGTTCCTGGGCCAAAGCGCCGCCGCGTCCGAGTGACAGAGATCCCGTGGCGGCAGAAAACCACCCCGTCATCCTGGAGGATCCGCTTGCCGGCGCCCTGCGTGGCCTTCGCCCAAACCAGCTGCCTCGGGGCACCGGTTCTTCCCGGCGCTGGGAAGCCAGGGCTTCTGATTCCTTACGCGAGGTCTGAGCGACTGTGGGAAAACCTCTGCCCCGAGAGGCTGAGACAGGGGCCTGGTTTTGCTGTTAGGGGTTTGCAGGTGGCTGGAGGACAAGGAATGGCTGTAAACAGTGCATGAAAACGTCCTGCTGGCTCAAAAGACCAGAATGAAGAGTATAAAGTAAAATCCGCCAAATAAAGCACAAAATAACAGCTCCCATCCAATACTCGCAGTGGTCAGTTGTGGTTAACAGACGGCGCTGGGCCCCGGCGGATGAAGCGCCCAGCTCCGGGGCTCCCTCGTAACTCACAGACGGCCGTTTCCCTCCTGTTCCACTTTTCCCAGCTGAAATAAGGTAACGGCGCTCCGGAAAGCACCCTTTCTGCCGGGAGAACGAAACCCGCGTGCGGAAGGCGTCCTCCTTCCGCCCCTTGCTCCGCGTTTACCTTTTCAGCAGGCGGGGAACGGCCTCGGAACTCGCGCGACCCCCGAGGAGGTCTCCCCACGCCTGCTGGGTGAGGCCTGCCCCTGCCTGTAACTGCCCCTGCCTGCAGCTGCCCCTGCCTGCAGCTGCCCCTGCCTGTAACTGCCCCTGCCTGCAGCTGCCCCTGCCTGCAGCTGCCCCTGCCCCTGCCTGCCGGCTCCGGCCCTGCGGCGCCGCGCCCGCCCGCCCGCCAGAGGGCGCCAGACCGTCCCGGCGCCGCCGCGGTGCACGCCGGGAGCTGTAGGCGCGGCGGGGCTGGCGCGGTGCACGCCGGGAGCTGTAGGCGCTCGCTGTGTAATAACGGCTACGGGGCGGGGCGACGGCTCGGCGCGATCGTCACTTCCGCCGCGGCGCCGCGTCAGTTCCCGGCGGGATGGTGGGGAAGCGGGTGCGGGCGGCCCGGCGGGAGGGGATGGCGGCGCGGGGCGGCGTCCCCGAGGAGACGGTGAACAACTGGGTCCTGCAGTTCTACTTCCACCAGGCCATGGCGGCCTACCGCTGCGGGAGGAACCGCGACTTCCGCCAGCTCCGCGACGTCATGCAGGGTGGGCCGGGCCCGGGCCCGGGGGGGCCGCGGCGGCGGTCGGGCTGAGAGGAGGAGGCGGGCTGGGCCTCAGGGGGAGCGGGCCGGGCCGTGAGGGAGAGCCGGGAGGGTGGGAGGGCGAGCGGGGCGGCGGTGGGGATGGAGCAGGAGCAGGCCGGGGCCGGGCCGTGAGGGAGAGCCGGCGGGGCGGGGGTGGGGATGGAGCAGGAGCAGGCCGGGGCCGGGCCGTGAGGGAGAGCCGGGAGGGCGAGCGGGGCGGCAGTGGGGATGGAGCAGGCCGGGCCGGGCCGGTGTAACCTCCCCCTTGTCCCACAGCACTGCTCGTGCGGCCCCTGGAGAAGGAGCCCGTGGTGGCCCAGATGCTGCGCATAATGCAATTCCTGTCGCAGATTGAGGAAGGCGAGAACCTCGGTGGGTCCCCCAACCCTTCCAGTAAGGCCCTGGGGAAACGCCCGTCTTGGCCGGCAGCCCGCTGCCCCAGCCGGAGCGTGCCCTGCTCTGTGGCGGTGCCCCTGCAGCTCCCAGGAGCTGTGTTCCTGCACAGAGCAAAGGTCTGGGCTGAAGCTGTTGAGCTGTGGGAGCTTTCCCCTGGGGGTGAGAGGCCAGAGAGCGTGTCTGTTCACGTCTGCGTCGCACTGCCGTAGGAAGTGCTCACTTCTGCTCACCTTAGCCAAGAGCAGGGTGCTTGAACCCAAGCTCCAGGGCTGTCCCGCTCTCCGAACAGACCCCTGGTGGCTTCTGAAGTGCTCCCCCGCATCGGTTATTTGTACTCAAGTGGTGCTTCTGTAGCTTTCCGTGCCTGGCAGTGGGGATCTCGCACAGGTTAGATGCTTGGCAGTCAGCCTGCTGTCCCCTCCCATCTTCATCCTCCATAGCTCTACAATTTGCAGTCACACTGAGGAAATCGAGTAACTAGCTCTCTGTAAGGCGTCACTCTGAACGCCTCGCAAACCAACGGCCGTGATTTCTTGTAGATTGCACCTTCGATAAAGAGTCGGAGCTCACCCCCCTTGAATCGGCGATCGGTGTCCTGGAGCTCATTCAGAGAGAATTCTCTGTGGCTGAGAAGACGATGGAAGCTGTTCAGAAAATGGTGAAGGAAGCTGTAAGACCTTTTTCTTTTTCAGTAAATACTTTGCTCATCTTTTGTCTTAGAAAGCTCGTGCGTAAATGACAGTGGGAATTGCCTCGCGTGTAGAATACCGTTGTTAGTACCGATTTGGCCGCAAACGCCTATCTTCAGCACATGTGCCGCTTCATCAGTTAACGTAGAAGTTGTTTCTCTGTGTAAGTTGGTGCTGCGCTGTTACCTGTGCCGTGCTTGATTACAATACGCGCTTTTCCAAAGCTGATCTAGAGGGTACGGTCAGTTCAGTGTCAGCAGAGAAACAGGTATTTGTTTTCTTCTGTAGGCTGTTATTGTCTGCATCAAAAACAGAGAGTTTGAGAAAGCTTCAAAAATTGTCAAGAGGCATATGGGGAAGGATCCCAGAAGCCAGGTGAGTCTGCGCCGGAGTGAAGGGTGGCTGCTTGAGGACTGTTTGATACGTCCTACGGGGTACTGGGGAGCAGGGATACTTGGGGGTGGTCTGATGGGTGTTATGGGGTGTTGGCAGGGGCCCGTGTTGCAGGCATAAAAGGTTTCCCGGAGAAGCATGCCTCGTGGGGAAACCTGAACAAGAAGAAAGGGTAAGGGTGATGAAATGGAAAGAAATGAAAGGTGGGCCCTCAGCGTTACGCGTTTCTGAAGCACGTCAATCGTCACTTTGGAGCTCCCTCTGTTACCCGTGTTCCCTCACGTATCTTCACGGGTCTTCCAGGCATCAGCCTTCATCCTTTGCCTCGAGGCAGACTCAAGCTCACGTGTAGGGCACAAGTTTGTAAGAAGGGCCGGTTCTGAAAGCCCAAAGAGTCCCCGTTCTTATTTCTGTGGGCGGTGTAGTCTCTTGGGCACTGGAAGGAAAAAGTCAGAGTTGCTGAAATAAGATGGCTGTCCCGTTCGTCCGGCCCTTTCCCAGCCTTACGCCAGCGTAAATTAGTTGCTCCTGGAGAATGTCAAATAGGAAAGGCCCGATCCTCGCGTAGATCCTCGCTCCTGCAGTTGTCGTTTATACCCTGGTACCTATTCAGAGCATTCTCACCTCTCCTCTAGAAAAAGAGGAACGAGTTCCTGACTGTCATCCGGGAGAAGAATTTCACTCATCCAATGGTCAAAAACTTCTCTTACAAGGACTTCCAGCAGAGCGTGTTTCAGTTCCTGAAGACCTATGTGGACGATTCGGAGCCGCTGCTGCTCACGGTACGTGTCTGCCCGGCTTCCCTGGCTTCCACCCTGCGCTCGCTTCTGCCCCAGCGCGAGGCAGCAGGAAAACAGCATGAGGTGCAGATTTGGGGCAAACTGATGCTTACTCTGCCACGAGGCAATGAAATAACCGTAATTTGGCTTCTGCGTACCTTCTGTCCCAGTAACGAGTTAGAGTTTAGGCACCTAATTAACAGTGGGTTAAATCCAAGATACTTTACATGCAGTCCATTCCTAAAAGGTTTGTACAGTTGAACACGTTTTTCAATCCATGTAACGAGTTTTAATTGATAGACACAAACTCTGTACATGGTGCCAATTGAACTGCAAGTAGCAGCGTATAATGCCTTTGGGAGGGGATGAAATCTTGTGGTAGTAGGAGGAATCGTCTTTATAATGGTTACGTGCTTTTTCTCTGTCCAAGATCATGAAAAAGACTTTGAATTCAGAACGTGCCAAAGAACCAAAATACTCATCGGTGACTCCTGAGTCTGCAAACGGGCCGAAGGACCAGACGGCGGCTCTGGAGCCCTCGGGAAGGGTGAAGGGCCCAGCAGGAGCTCCAGAGCCTGCAGAGACAGCGAAAGACCTGGAGGGAGCTCCCAGCCCTGCAGAAAGAGCAGATGACCCCGCAGCAGCTCCCGAGCCTATGGAAGGAGCTAGTGACTCTGCAGCAGCTCCCGAGCCTAGGGAAGGAGCTACTGACCCAGCAGCAACTCCTGAGCATATCACAGCAGCACTTGATATCTTGGAAGACGCTTCAGAGCCTATGGAAGTATCTAAAGAACCAGCAGCAGCGGCTCCGGAACTTCCAGGAGTGTCCTTCAGGGACTCGGAAAGGTGGGCAGAGGAATCTGGCCCTGCGTTGTGGATGAAGCGTGGCAGCAGTTCTCTTCCGAGGGGTAGTTTGCTCTGTCCAGGCAGCTCTTAACTTCCCTGAATGCCATCCCAGGCAGGTCTGCCCAAGCGAGCCCCAAAGGCTATTGGTGCAAGACTTCTGTCAAGTAAAAATGTTAAGGTGGTTTGGTTTGTTTGGTTTTTTTTTTTTTCCTGAAGATATGTAGTGCTTTAGTGAACGAGGGAGGGAGGGCAGCGGCTGCCGGAAGGTTTGCTCTCATGGAGCAGCATTTGGTATCCGTATGGTTCAGCCTTTAGTCGAGAGTAGCAGGGCGTCTGGTGGAGCGTGGGCCCGTTCTCTCGAGACCTGCTTCCCTGGTACACCGCACCGTTTAGAAGGAGGGCGGACCGAAGGGTTGGGAATGCCCTCTTCAACAGGTTTTTATTTGTGCTCTAAGGTTAATTGTCGAGGGACACACCGTAGGGGAAAAGCCTGATTTCAGTGAAGTGGAGCCAGCCTGGTGATATCTTTACAACCTGCTCAGTTCTGTTTATTTTGTAGGCAGCCCTCTGGAACTGTAACCACGTATGGGATTTCTGTTCTGAGAGAAGCTTTCAAGATCCTGTCGGACTCCCAGGATTCTGATGCGCTCTTCACCAAACTGGATGAAACAGACTTTTCTTTCCCCAAGCAACTGTCTCCTTCTGTATCCCACAGAACCAAGAGACGGAAAGAAGAGGAGAATCAAGATTCTGAGATCTCAGACCCTCCTAAAATATCCCATAAGGGCAAACGCTTGTTGACCATAAGCAAACTGGTCATGGAGCAAGACAGCCAGTGCGGCGAGTTGAGTGAGAGCCCAGACTCTTCCCAGGAGCCAGTTGTATCTTCTGCTTCCAGACCTGCTCAGAAATTGCATGACCAGCCTGTATCTACTAAGAGTGCCAAGTATGAAGCCCATCTCTTGTGGTATATTCTAATCTGCACCCAATCTTTTGACTTGCAGCTGACATCGGTAGCGTGAACAACAAAAACCTTTATCTTTAATTCAAGATGAGTATATTGGCCGTCCTTGTCCGCTAGCGTACGTGGAACTGGGCAAAGTAAATGCTCTGTTGTCCTTACACTTTACTGTTTGGCTAATGGAGAGGAGAAAATGATCCAGCTTCCACCGGCAGTGAGTCAGAGGTACTGCAGTTAGTGTTGGTAGGCGATTCCAGCGTGTGTATCGCAGGGAACGCGTGTTTCTCTGCGCTTCGGTTGGCGATGCTGAAGCTGGAAGGAGTTTGTAGGTGCCTCTTGTGGAACAGATTAAACTCTGCTTTTCCACCTCTTGAGAAATACAACGCTGACCTCGCTGAAGCTCTTTTTTCCTGAAGCCTGTGTTGGTTAAGAACCTCCTAGTTGTAGCTTTCTGACTGTTTCTTCAGTATGAGTTATCGCTTACCTTGCAGCTGAAACGACTGCAATAAGAGGTAGGGGTATGTTGGGGTTTTTTTCCTTCTTATAAGGATTTCCCACAGAAAATGGCAAAGTAGGCTTACCAGCAGAAGTCTAAAATTAACACTGGTTTTAAGAGTCTCGAGTATCTTCTGTAGGCCATAACAAGGGTGTAACAAAGCTTCCTGCTTAGATGTCTGAGTTGTTCTTCTTTGGCTTGGTGAAGTTGCGTAGCAGCCAGCCATAACGATGGTTTGAATCCCCAGGAATGAAACTGGGAGGATTGAGGAGAGCTTGATGTGTTTGAAAAGATAGCTAGAACACAATTTCCCTTAGTTCCTGGCTTAAGGATGTCAAGAACGCAAAGGTTTGGTTTTGAAGGGCGGGCAGTAAAGATCTGGGTGCTCTGTGCAGCTGGGCTGCTCTGGAGACGAGTTGTCTTTCTCTGACGCACAGGGGAGTGGCTGCAGGTAGAGGTGTGCTGCAGCGCAGCTAGCATCGGTGCAAACAGGGGTGAAATCTCTCCGACGCCTTGCTGGTGTGTCTTGCTCGGGGTTAAGCTAATTGTCGGGGATGACGCTGACAAGGGATTTCCACCCCCGTTGTCCACTTCCTCGAGTCACCCGGGAATTTTACTTAATAAAGCTCCTACTTTGGCAAGGACTTGCGCGTGGTGACACTTGGTCTTTCCTGCTTTTTTTCCAGTAGTACGGTGCAGCTGACGGTGCTGTCCCTAGGATGTGTCTGGAGTTTATTTTGAGGGTGCTGGGGAACGCTGCGGGGACAGGATGGTGTTTTGCGAACTCCTCCAGAGCAGAGTGCTGTGGCTGAGTGCAGCGGGAAGGGGCCGGCCGCGGTGACTCGGGTGCGCGGTGCCTTCCCATCCCGTGCCGGCTGCCTAAAGCGAGGGTTGTGCCGGATCAGGAAGGAGCCCGGAGCAGGGCTGCTGCCACCGGCTTGAGCAGTTCTCGACTTCCAGCCCTGCCACTGTGCACGTGGGTTTCCAGTTCACCTGGAAAGTGATTTATTGTCTGTGCTGCGGGAGTGGATGTCTTGGCTTGAAGCCTTTAAGTGCCAGGACTCTCTTGGTAGCAGTGGTGCTAATGACGTCTGTCCGGCAATCTGTGCATCTCCGCCGGTAGCTGGTTCTCAAACCTTTACGCGCAAGAAAGAGGCGCTCAACAGTGCAACTTCAAGTAAGAATAGAGAACAGTTATTTTCCTGTAATCCTAAATGGCTTCACTTATATTGGATGTGATAGTCAGGGCGAATCTTTTGAGGTTTTGGGTTGGTTTTGTTTGGGTTTTTAACAGACTCAATTTCATCTCACAAGTTTGTGCGTGAGGATTGGAAGCAGGTGACGGCATTGAGGCGGCCGCTCTCACGGAGCGGCCTCTGTAGCTCGGTTGACCTCAGTAGTGTTAGCAGTGAAGCAGTAAGAATTCGGTGCTTCTTGGGAAGACTGAAGAGTTGTGGCCTGAGCTGTTGGCAAGTCTGTGCCGTACAGGAAGGCCTGGGAAGTCCAGCAAACGCTGGCTACAAAAGACAACGCTCCGCTTGTATTTGGGTGTGTATTGCAGGCTGTACCTTCAGAGAGGGGCTCTGAGGATTCATCCCCCCTCAGAGGGGAGTGGAGGAGGCGGTGGCGTGTTTATACGTTGCTTTATGGGTGCATTTCTCCGCACTGCGCGCTGATCGCAGGCTTGCCTGCCGCGCTCCAGGTGTCCCTGCGCCTTCTCCCCCTAAAACATGCTCCCTAGCCAGTAGCCAAAGTGAATGCTTGCCTGCTTTCAGGTCCTTCCAAGGAAGGTGGAACAGCTCGTTTGGCGAAGAAGGAAAAGACAGCTGGAGCGAGGAGGATGAGCTCTTCTCAGATGCGGGTAAGAACAGAGCCCCTGGTGCAGCTGTTAAGTGATGATAATCCGGCCTTTGGGGCTCATTCGCGGGTGTCTTGCTACCTTCTGTGCGACTGAATTTTGCAACCAGAAATCCTAAAAGCCCAAGAAAATAGGTAGCTGTCCAACTCCGAGATACTTGTTCTTTGTACCTCTGACCCGAAATGCATGCCAAAAACTCCTGTTCAAGTTTCAGACTAAGCACGCTTAGCTTACAGGATGTAAATACTGGAAACACAGCTCTTTTCCCCCTTCCTGCTTTAGTGCCAAGGTGAAGTTCACCTCTTCAGCCCGATCAGTTTTCCAGTCCAGTTCCCTTTGCAGCCAGATACGCAGCTTAGCTGGTGAAAGGACTGGACAATGGATGTCTAATTCCAGCCTCAACGTACAGCGTAACCACGTGCCCCTGTTCTTGACGTATTGGCTAGTTTAAAACAAAACAGATCTTATTGGAAAGCTTTCACATAAAGCAATTGGGGCTTGAAACAGAAAGGCTGTGCATGCCATAGCTGCAGAAAAGGGAGGGATAAAGGAATTTGGTTTATTGTCTGTCGCGGGATGCTCTCGTTGTAGGCTGACCGCATAGTTCAGCGGTTAAGCCCACGGCAGTCTCCCGAGGAGGTCTGTACCTCCCGCGTTCTGGTGAAATGCAATCCTCTTGCCTTGTTTTTCAGCATCGTTTGGGACAGCCAGCCACAACACTACGGTCTTCGGTTCCAAGAAACAGGTAATGTGGAGCCCTTAAGTCCTTTCCCTAAGGCTTGAAATCAGAACATGTCTGTATAGAAGAGCAAACTGTCGGCCAATTTGCACCGTGTGGGTGAGGATTGCTGCTCAGACCGCTTCCTCAGCAGCCTGCTGCGAGCTGCAGCAGGGCGAGCTGCTGCTGCGCGTTAAATGAAGCACCGGAGGCTGGCTTGGAAAGCAATGCTTCCTGAGGCCGGTGCTCGCAACGTCCAGGCTTGATCCGAGGTGTGCAGGTCTTTGCGTTCACAGGGCTGGCCGGAGTTTCTCCGTTAAAACAGCCCGGTTTGGTAGTTGGCTAAAGCTGCGCGCCCCCCCAGCCGCCAGGCGCCGGGTACGCATGTGAAGTCCCCTTTCCTTGATGCGCGTGGCTCAGAGCTAGGTTTGCCGAGTTCCCCGCGCGCTGGAGAGGTTCAGCGCCGCGTTCGGGTGAGGGACGCGCGTACGGCAGCTGTTCCCTGGGCCCTCTCTCGCCCTTGCTTGTCGGAAGATCGCTGCTGGCTCTCGTGCTGCTGTGCACCGCGTAGCACTTTGGTCCTGGTAACTGCTTTCCTCAATTATTTCCTATTTTGCCTCCAGTACAAAAATTGAAGGGACCTGCAGACCTGGACTTGCAGATTATTTTTTTTAAACGCTCCACTTGCATGCTGTTAGGCAGGGCGTAGGCAGCGAGTGCTTTGTATCTCTGACGCTTGCTGTTACATCAGAGCGTCATTCCTCTTTTACGTGGTCGGTATTGTGCTTTGGGAAGCAGAACCGCTCCTGAGCTTGTGCTGGAGCTCAGCACTTCTCTCATTTGTAACAGTTACGAGAGCCCGTCTACAGGTGATTGAGCGTTGTGTGTGCTGTGGGCAGGACGTCTCTGCCTGTCCTCCGTGCTGCTAGCACAGATGATAAAGGGAAGCTAGCACGCTAGGAAGGAGAAACAGCGCGGTTCTCTGCCAAATGCAACCCCTCCCTGAAACTGCACTCACAGAGCGCTGCTCACCTGCTCTTTTGCAGAAATGGACAATACAGGAGAGCGAGTGGATCAAAGAGGGCGTGAAGAAGTTTGGAGAAGGGAGATGGAAGGCCATTTGCCAGAAATACCCCTTCCAGAACCGCACGGCAGTGATGATCAAGGATCGCTGGCGGACCATGAAAAAGCTGGGAATCCTCTAAAGTTGGGAGCCACGAGACCTTCAGTGCCAAAACCTTCTTATTTTTCTTTTGAAAGACAGACTGGAGCAATAGTAGCGGGGAGGCTGCTGTGCTCGTCCCTGCTGCCTGTTGGGGCCGGCGTGGTGAGCCCCCGGCTCGTGGTACCCGAGACTGCCGCAGCAGACGGAAACCACGTCTGACGAGAACCGAGGAGCCTCGTGTCTCGAGTCGTAGCTGCGAGGTTTAGGTCTTCTGCAGTCGGCAGAAGCTGCGCTGCCTGATTGCGCGTGCTTGGAAACGACCTGGATTGGGACTTCCTTTTCCACCTGACAGCTGCAGCCTTTGTAGGATGAATCGCAACCTGCTGGGCTGCTGAAATGACAGTTTTCTCTGCTCGGATGCTGTCAAGGGCAGGATAATCCCGTCAGTGGCTATTTTTATGTGTTTTAATTGTCTAAACTATGGATCGCTTGTTTCATCTGTTTGCACTCCATCCCCTGTGGGAGAGAGGCAGCACATAGTCCCAGAGCTTCTGGGGAGAAGAGGTTTAAGCAAGGTGATCTGCTTTGATTCCCCCCCCCCATTTCTTTTCTGGTTTGCACACGCGTAGTCTGCGAGTGGGAGTTTTTCCCCCTCAGCTTTGAGGCTTTAAAAACATTATTTGTTTTGGTACTTAAATGTTGGTTGTGCCCATGTTAAAAGTTCCAGTGCTTGCTGATTTTGGTCATGTCTTACTGCCACTTCTCCTTCCTGCTAAGATGCTCCTCCTGCCCGCGATCCCTGCAAGCGTATGAGCTCCGAGGGCGCTGCGCGTTTCCTGCCTTCAGGTGCCAAAGCTGGAGTCCGTGTCCGAGAGGTCTTCTGTAAAATAAAGTTCCTTTCTTGTTGGACATCAAGAGTTGTAATGAGCCTGAACTTGTACCTCATGGGTGGAAATGCGGCAGTTTGGGGCGCTGCCTGCTCGCTGCCCCACCCCGGGGCCGTGGGGCTCCCCGTCCGCCTCCGGAGCCGGCTGGGGCTGCGGGTGTTGCATCAGCAGCTGCTTGGGGTGCAGCAGTGATGCCCTGGGGGTCCGAGGTGCTGCTGCATCCGCGCAGGCACGAAGCAGAAGCTTCTGGGCTGGATTTCTGTTGAAATCAAGGGCGGGGGGTGGGTGGGGGCATTTCCACCTCTCTTGGCCATGTTCCCGCAGAGCCAGGGCTGGGGAGAAGTCTGTTTGGAAACACCTGCTTCCCCTCCGGCCTTCAGCAGCAGCTGCTGGAAGGAGCTGCCCGCCTCACCTGGCTGCGGCTGTGCCTTTCCCTCCCCTTCTGCGTGTCGGAGCAGCCCTGGGTAGACAGGAGCACCCCGTTCTGGGGCGGAGAGGCTTGATGTGAGCCGCAAGCTGGACCCGTAATCGCCAGCGTCAGGCAGCGCCCGTTGGTCGTGCCCAGTTGGGAAGAGAGGTGTTCGCTGCGCGGGGCTGAGCCCGTTCTCCTTCCCTTCTCTGGGCTGGGCTCTTGCCCCAGGCTGCGCCGGGAGGGTGTCACAGCCCAAGGCTTTACTCTAGGAACCTGGAAATTTATTGGAGTAAAACGTTTTTCCTACTCAATTTGCTTGGTCAGAAGGCCCGGCCTGGCAGAGCGCTGGGAGCGGGGCTGGCTGGGGACCGGGGTGCTGCTTCACAGCAGCCTCGGCCTCTGCAGGAGGGTTCAGCTGGGCGAGCTCTAATGTGGGTGAGCTGCACCGGCTCCCGCTCTACCCCGAGATCACCTTGAGGAGCGGAGCCCGTGCTGCGCTCCTGACCCCAGCCCCGGCGCTGCCGAGTGCCGCCGCGGAGCGGTTAATGATTACCCCTGCCACCTCGGGTCCCCGCTCCTGCCCTGCTCCGGCGGGAGGGAGCGCCGGAGGCTGGGAAGCAGGATGCTGCTGCTGGTGCTCCTGGCGCTGCTGGGCCCCGCCGGCTGCCCCAGGACCGAGCCCCTGAGCGAGTCCGGCCAGGAGCCCCTCTTCCGCGGGGCGGATCGCTACGATTTCGCCGTCGTCATCCCCGCCGGCACCGTGGAGTGCTTCTGGCAGTTCGCGCACCAGAGCGGCAACTTCTTCTTCAGCTACGAGGCGAGTGTTGCGGGACGCGTCCCGGGAAGCTGTCGGCGCGGTGTGGCTGCCGATGGGGCTGGGGAATGGCCGTGCTGGATCGGTCCTGCCCGGCGGCTCCGCAGCCGGTGCCGGCTGCCTCCTCCGAGGGTGCTGCAGGTCCTGCAGCCGGCAGTTCTCTGTCGCCTTGGTCCTGCGACCAGGCTTACGGGGGGACGGAGACCCCGTGGGATGAAGACCACGTGTGGGATGAAGACCACGTGCCGGCTGAACTCCAGACCCACCGCCCCTGGGGCGGAGGTGGTTTGCCTTGCGAGGGAAAGGCCCTCAGCCGAGACAGGGAATGGTTGCAGTCACTTGGATGCTTCATCTCAGGGACCGTGCTTTTTTAGGCAATTTCCACCATCAATCCCATTTATTTTTTGTAAATACCTGTTTAAAACCATAAAGCGGTGCTGCGAGCCCCGGCCATGGTGCCGGAGCACCCAGAGCTCGCTCGCGGGGAGCTGCAGGGCGTCCCGGCACGGCGGGGAGCTCTGCCCTTCGCTGGGCCAGCTGGAGGCCGTTGCGCGGCCCTCGGCTCTCTGAGCCACGGCTGGAAGGCGCGCCGAAGGTCTCGGGCACAGCCCTATCTGCTTCTCCCCGTGCTCCGTCCCCTTCCCGCAGGGAAAACTGTGGCCCTTTTATCTCCTGTTTACACTGGGTTGAGGGAGAGCCCGGGCACGGCCGTGCCTGGTGCTGGCGGCTTCCCCCCGGCTCTGCGCTCGGCAGAGCAGCCCCATGGGAGCATGGCACGGCCCTGGGGCTCGGCCCAGCTCCATCTCCCAATGCTCCCGCGGCCGGCAGCGCCCAATCCAGGCGGCAGGGAGCCGGGCTGGGCACACGGGGTGGGAGACGCGGGGTCTGCGCAGCACCGTGAGCAGGCGTTGGGAACCGTGGGGTTCATTACCCAAGGCTGTGGGGTTTTACCTTTACGTGTAGCTGGCAGCTCGCTGGAGGCTGTTCCGGGCCTCAGCTCACAGTGACGAAGGGGGCAGCTCCCCACAGACCCAAACCGACCCCCAGTAGAGGCGCGGGGTCCCTGCCCTGCACTCGAGGGCTGCCGTGGGCTCCCATCGGTCTCCTGGGTGCAGAGTCAGGCCCACGAACGCCCCTCGGGTGTTTCCTGCCTCCAGGTCCAGCGGGCGACGGGGATCGCCAACAGCAGGACCATCCTGGCCACGGCGAGCGACCCCAGCGGCTTCCAGCTCGGCGCTTCCCAGCACGTGCGAGGACAGATCAACTTCCTCACCAAGGAGACAGGTCCCTGCCGCCCCGGTCCCTGCCTGGCCCAGCTGCAGGCAGGCAGGCAGGCAGACAGGAGCAGCAGCTCCGAGCCTGCCCGGACGCCCAGCGCTTCCCAGAGCCTTGATGGGTCAGATCAGGCCTCCCTCCCTAACGGGGAGGACGAGGGTCGAGCGCTGGGGCCGGGTCTGCCTGGCAGCGGCTCTTCTACTCAAGGAACAACGATCCCCGTTTCTCTCTGCAGGTTTTTACGAGCTGTGCCTGGACAACCAGCAAAACCACTTCGGCTTCATGCAGGTGTATCTCAACTTTGGTGTCTATTACGAAGGCTTCGATGCGGAAAACAAGCAGCCAGGAGAGCAGAAAGAGCTGAACGACACCCTGGGGGCCATTGAGGTGAGCGTCAAGGCGACTACAGGGTGCCCCGACGCGGCGGGGACGGGCACGTCCCCCCAAAGGAACCGAGAAGGGGATTTGCCGTTGGCTGAGCTGCGGCTTAAGTCAACGCTGAGCCCAGCGGGCAGCTCTGGGAGCGGCTCTGCCTGCCCCAGGCTCTGCCGCAGCCCCGCTGCCGAGCGCCTGCCTTTCCCGCAGGTCAGCATCCGCAAGCTGCAGCTCAACATCTTCCACATGTGGCGGTTCTACAACTTCGCCCGGATGCGGAAAGGGGCCGACTCCTTCCTCCTGGAGTCCAACTACAACTACGTCAACTGGTGGTCGATGGCTCAGAGCTGCGTCATCGTCCTCTCCGGGGTCCTGCAGCTCTATTTCTTGAAGCGCCTTTTCAACGTGCAAACCTCCAGCAGGCAGAAGTGCTAGCAGCGCCCGGAACCGCGGGCAGGACCGCTGCCCGCAGCGCTCGGTAACCGAGCCGCCACTCTGCCCCTTCGCAGAGCAGGAGGGAAGGCCGGATCCTGCCTAGGGGAGAGGGAAGGAGAGTTCCCCCCGCTCCTGCCTCTGGCTATAGCCCTGCCTCGGCTGAAATCACCCCGATAGAAGAAAAAGCTTCGTGTGCCGGGTTGGTTTGTTACATCCCTGCCCATCGTTACTGTGTCCCAACACGCCTTTTCTGCCAGAAACCCAATAAACGAACCCCCGGCACACGCTCTGGGGAGGGATCGCAGCCGCCTGCCTGCCCTCTGTCCTCTGCAAGCCCAGCTGAAGCAAGTCCTGCCTCGCGGTCCTGCCCCATCCCTGCCCTCCCGCCCCGCCAGCCCAGCCCCCGACCACGAGCCTCCCCCCAGCCTCGTCTGCCAAGCCCGATGCAGTGCTTCTCCCCTCTGGAGTCGCACCCCTGTGCGTCGTGCTGCCCCAGGCAGGCAGAGACCCGCAGCAACCCCCCCGAGGCTCCGCAGTAGGCAACAGGCACTGTGGGAGAAGGAATGGGCTTTATGTGACAGCAGGGACAGGGCCGACGGGGGGGGGAGCCGCTCCTCGTGCTGGCAGCAGCCCCCCGGGGGTGCGGGGCCACGCGCTGGCGGCTCCCGGCCCCTCCGCCCCGCTCGGGGTGGGCTCCCCGCGGCTCCGCGCGCTGCTGCTGCACCGAGGGTGCAGGCCGAAGTCCGTTCTGCCCAGAAACGCTCGAGGTCCCTTAGGTCAGCGTGTCCTCGCTCCGCACGTACTCCCCGACGTCGGCCTGGTGGAACACGACGATGGCCATGGGGTCCACCTTCCGGCACTCCTGGGTGGACTTGGCAGCCACCCCAAAGCCCTGCGGGGGGACGAAGGAAAGGTGAGAAAGCTTTCCCCACGCCCCAGCCCTGGAAAACGCGGGGGCTGCGCCGGGGGGCTCACCAGCGGGACGTCGGCCATGGAGTACACCACCACGCCCTGGTACTGCGCCGTGTTCTCGGTGATGCGGCCCAGGCCCGACTTCAGGACGTGGTTGCCGTAGAGGAAGGACTGCTCCGAGCCGGGCTTCACCCACACCTTGTACTGCAAGAGAGAGGCAGGGCGGTGAGGGGCCGGGGGGCCCGGCGGGGCGCGGGGGGGGCCGCTCCCACCTTGGCGTAGGGCGCGAGGAACTCCAGGGCCGTCACGCTCAGCCGGAACTTCTGCGTCTTGGTGAACTTCCCGAAGCAGGTGCCCAGCGACACCAGGCTGTCCCGGGGGACGCTGGCCGCCACCTTCAGCAGCTTCTCGCTGCGGGGGGGACAGGACACAGAGCTGGAGCGGCTCCCGGGGCAGCGGCCCCCGGTACGCCCCGCCCGGGCCCGGTACGTCCCGCTCTGTCCCCGGTACGCCCCGCCCGATCCCCGGTACGCCCCGCTCTGTCCCCGGTACGCCCCGCCCGGGCCCCTGGTACGCCCCGCTCGATCCCCGGTACGCCCCACCCGGTCCCCGGTACGCCCCACCCGGTCCCCGGTACGCCCCACCCGGTCCCCGGTACGCCCCGCCCGGGCCCCTGG
This sequence comes from Platalea leucorodia, assembly GCF_965183815.1. NCBI lineage: Eukaryota > Metazoa > Chordata > Aves > Pelecaniformes > Threskiornithidae > Platalea > Platalea leucorodia. The sequence continues at coordinate 56,416,971 of NC_138830.1, read as the reverse complement.
TACGCCCTGCTCGATCCCCGGTACGACCCGCTCTGTCCCCGGTACGCCCCACCCGATCCCCGGTACGACCCGCTCTGTCCCCGGTACGCCCCGCCCGATCCCCGGTACGACCCGCTCTGTCCCCGGTACGACCCGCTCTGTCCCCGGTACGACCCGCCCGGGCCCCGGTACGACCCGCTCTGCCCCCGGTACGTCCCGCCCGGGCCCCCGGTACGTCCCGCTCTGTCCCCGGTACGGCCCGCCCGGGCCCCGGTACGTCCCGCTCTGTCCCCGGTACGGCCCGCCCGGGCCCCGGTACGCCCCGCTCTGTCCCCGGTACAATCCGCCCGATCCCCGGTACGCCCCGCCCGGCCCCCGGTACGACCCGCCCGGGCCCCGGTACGGCCCGCCCGGCCCCGCTCACCTCAGGTAGTAGACGCGGTCGCGGTGCAGGCGGAAGCAGTAGGTGCCATCGGGCCGGTCCACCAGCAGCTGGATGTTCTCACCGATGCTGCGGGGACAGAGCCCGTGAGCCCGGTCCCCGGCTCCTCCCGCTGCCCAGCCCTCCCCGGTGCCCCCGGGCCCTCACTATCTCCCCAGCTTCTCGAAGACCGCCCGCGTCTCCGCCTCCGTCAGCGGCCGCATCGCTCCGCGCCGCACACGCGGGGACGCGGCGGAACCGGAACCGGCGGAACCGGAAGCTGCGGGACCGGAAGCGGAGCGGGCGGCCAGAGCGGCGCGATGGCGGCGGTGGCGGCGGAGGAGGCCCGGCTGCTGGCCTGGCTGCGCGGCCCGGCGGCGGCGGGGGGGCCCGGCGGCCCCGAGCTCTCCGCCTACGTGGCCGAGCTGGCGGCGCTGGGGCTGGCGGAGCTGGGCCGGGAGCCGGGGCGCTTGGCGGCGGAGCGGGCGCGGGTCGGGGCGGAGACGCGCCGCCTGGCCTTCGAGCACTACCGGGCCTTCATCCGCTCCGCCGAGTGCACCGGCCGCGCCGGCCGCGGCTTCGGCGGCATCGAGAGCCGCCTCGGCAGCCTGCTGGAGCGCCTGCCCGCCCTCCAGGACGCCTGCCGGTGCGGGGCCGGGGCGGGGGCGGCGGGGGCGGGCCCCGCTGAGCGCTCGGGTGGGAGCGGGCGGGGGTGGAAACCGGGGAGGGAGAAAGGGCTGGGGCTGGGGTGAGGCTGGGACAGGGTCCGGGGGGGCAGGGGCAGCCCCGGGGGAGTCCGGGGAGGGCTGGGGGCGGCCAGAGGGGTCCTGGGGCTGGGCCCAGCGAGGATCGGGGCCGGCTGGGACTGGGGGTGGAGGCAGCGCTGGGAGGGGGCCGGCGTGGACGGGAGGGGCCCAGGGTCCACCCGCTGCAGGGGGAACCCCAACGCTGATCCCGGCACTGATCCCGTCCCGATCCCGCAGGAACTTCATGCGGGACGCCGAGGAGATCGCCTGCAGCCGGCGCATGAACAGCCTGACGCTGAACCGGCACACGGAGATCCTGGAGATCCTGGAGATCCCGCAGCTCATGGACACCTGCGTCCGCAACGGCTATTACGAGGAGGCGCTGGAGCTCGCTGCCTACGTGCGCCGGCTGGAGAGGAAGCACAGCAGCATCCCCGTGATCCAGGTAGGCCCCGCTCTGCCCCTGCCCCGCGGCTGCTCCGCGCCCAGCCCCCGCAGCTGAGGCCTCTCTCCCGCCCCAGGGCATCGTGGATGAGGTGCGCCAGTCCGCCCAGCTGATGCTGAACCAGCTCATCCAGCAGCTCCGCACCAACATCCAACTGCCGGCCTGCCTGCGGGTCATCGGCTACCTGCGGCGCATGGACGTCTTCACGGAGGCCGAGCTGCGCATCAAGTTCCTGCAAGCACGGGATGCCTGGCTGCGCTCCATCCAGGCCTCCATTCCCGACGACGACCCCTACTTCCACATCACCAAGACCATCGAGGCCTGCCGCGTCCACCTCTTCGACATCGTCACCCAGTATCGCGCCATCTTCTCTGACGAGGAGCCGCTCCTGCCCCCCGAGGGGCAGGCCCTCAACGAGGGGGCCATCTTCCACGGCTGGGTGCTGCAGAAGGTGTCCGAGTTCCTGCGGACGCTGGAGCGTGATCTCCAGCGCGGGGTCGGCGGCCGCCTGGACTCGCTGCTGGGGCAGTGCATGTACTTCGGCCTCTCCTTCAGCAGGGTGGGGGCCGATTTCCGCGGGCAGCTGGCCCCCCTCTTCCAGCGCGTGGCTGCCGCCGCTTTCGGGAAGGCGGTGGAGGAGGCAGTGGAGAAGTTTCGGGAGGAGATGAATTCCTACACGCTCATCTCCACCCCGGCCGTCCTGGGGGGCAGCGCGGGGGTGCCGGTGCCTGCGGCGCAGCCGGGGACGCTGCAGCCACCCATGGTGCTGCTGGACTTCCCGCCCCTCGCCTGCTTCCTCAACGGCCTCCTCGTCGCCTTCAACGACCTGCGGCTCTGCTGCCCCATCGCCCTGGCCCAGGACGTCACCACCTGCCTGGAGGAGGCGCTCGGCGAGGTGAGGCACCCGGGGAACGGAGCTGTGCCTTGTCCCGGGAGAACACGGGGATGGGCTCACCCTGCCCCGAGTGTTCATAGGAGGGAATCATGTGGGTTGGAAAAGACCTTTAAGATCATTGAGTCCAACTGTTAACCCAGCACTGCCAAGGCCACCACTAAACCATGTCCCTCAGCACGACATCTCCCCGGCTTTTAAATCCCCCCAGGGATGGGGACTCAGCCCCTGCCCTGGGCAGCCTGGGCCAGGCCCTGACAGCCCTTTGGGGGAAGAAGTTTTTCCCAATACCCAACCCAACCCTGCCCTGGCGCAGCTTGAGGCCGTTCCCTCTCGTCCCATCGCTTGTTCCTGGGGAGCAGAGACCGACCCCCCCGGCTCCAGCCTCCTTTCAGGCCGTTGCAGAGAGCGATGAGGGCTCCCCTCAGCCTCCTCTTCTCCAGGCTGAGCCCCCCCAGCCCCCCAGCCGCCCCTCCCCAGCCTTGTGCTCCAGCCCCTGCCCCAGCCTCGCTGCCCTGCTCTGGCCACGCTCCAGCCCCTCCGCGTCCTTCTTGTAGCAACTTAACAACTCTGTGAGGAATTAACTCTTCCTTTCACCCTAGGTGACCAAAACCATCCTGGCCTTTCACCGTGCGGAGGAGGCTGCTTTCAGCGGGCGAGAGCAGGAGCTTTTCGCCCAGTTCTGCACGGCCTTTTTGGAAGATCTGCTGCCCTACCTGAACCGCTGCCTCCAGGTCCTCTTTCCTCCGGCACAGATCGCGCAGGCGCTGGGTGAGACCCCGGGGGCTTCTGTCTTTGGGGGGGGGGGGGAGCCACGGGTGGGGGCAGAGCCGCTACCGCGGCTCTGCCCCCACCCGTGGCTCCCCCCCCGCCCCCGGGAGATATCGGGGTCCCGTCTCGCTGTTGTCACCTCACCCGAGCCCCCTCTCCCTCTCCGGCAGGCATCCCCCCCACCCAACTACAGCGTTTCGGCCGCCTGGGCCGTATCGACGTGGTCGCCCTCAGGGAGCCGCTGGCTTTTCTCCTGCCGACGCCGGAGGAGAGCAGCACCCCGTGCCCGGAGGGGGACGCCGACCCCCTTCCCGGGGAGCAGGGGAACACCCCGGGGGGGGCTCCGCTGCCGGATAGCCCCGCGGTCACCGGGTAGCTGGGTCACCCCTGTCTCTTTGGGAGCGAAGCGGCCCGCTGCCTGCACCCCTGCCCGCGGCTCCTGCCTGCGCCGGGCGCTGCGCGGTCTTCCCCGCCGCCAGGGGTCGCTCTGCCGCCCCGTGGTGCCCCGCGGCTGGAGGCGGGCTGCGCGCGCAGGCCGGCCGAGATGGCGGCGGCGCTGGCGGCGGGGCGGCGGCTGGCGGCGAGGGCCCGGCCGGGGCCCCCGGGCCGCGGCTGCGGGGAGGCGGCGGGCTGGGGCGAACGGGAACGCTCCTACTGGCGGGCGTTGCGGCGGCGGGTGCTGGGCCCGCCCTCGCCGCCTTTCGCCGCCCCCTGCCAGGTGGGGACCCCGGTGCTGCGCGCCGCCGCCGCCGCCGTGGCCCCGGAGCGGTTGGGCGGCCCCGAGCTGAGGGAACTGGCGGCGGCGTTGGCGGCCGGGCTCCGGCGAGGCCCCTGCCTGGGGCTGAGCGCCCCGCAGCTGGGCGTCCCGCTGCGCGTCTTCGCCGCCGAGCTGCCCGCCGCCCGCTGCCGCCGGTACCCGCCGGGCCTGCGCCGCGCCCACCGCATCGAGCCCTTCCCGCTCCGCCTGCTCGTCAACCCCGCGCTCCGCGTCCTCGACGCCCGCCTGGTCACCGCACCCGAGGGCTGCGCCAGCCTCAAGGGCTTCTCCGCCTACGTCCCGCGCCACTGGGCCGTCCACGTCTCCGGTACGGACCCCACCGACCCCGGGTGGGACACGGCCCCGGCCTCCCGCCCTCGCACGGGTCCCCCCTTACCCCTCCGTGACCGCCGGGCCCCCTCCCCCGGCTCCCACCGCCGCTCTCCCGGGCAGCAGGCGTGGACGAGCACGGGGAACCGGTGAGCTGGGAGGCGACGGGCTGGGCCGCCCGCATCGTCCAGCACGAGATGGATCACCTGGACGGGATCCTCTACATCGACCGCATGGACACCCGCACCTTCACCAACGTCGGCTGGATGGAGCTCCTGGACTGACGCCCGCTGCCTCGGCTCTCTGGAGCGGAGCCGTGGTGAAGCCCCGGGCGTGCACGGTGCTGGGCGCCCGTCCTCGCCCTGGCGAAAGAAGCGGCACGGAGCCACGGCGCCGGGGGCTCCCATTCAGCTTTATTGCAGGCAATACACTCTGTGAGGACTCAGCGCGGCTCCTGGCCCTTCCTCTCCGCCTTCCCCTGCCCGGCTGCGCCCCGGGCAGGCCGGGGGTTGTAGCCGGGGCCCGGGGCTGAGCCCAGCGCGGGGCTCCAGGATGGGGCGGGGGGACACGGGGTGCTGGCCGTGGGCCTGGGGGGGGGGTCACTGGCTGGCAGGAGCCCTCAGGGCTCGTCCCCAGGCTGGGGGTTGCTCCGAGCACCGCGTGCTCTGGGGGGGGCAAAGCCCCGAGCAGCCCCGCGCCTCCCTGCCGCAGGCACAAATCCCTGTCTGGGATGGCTGGAGTGCGGGGAGCCCCACACCCCACTCGGGGGCAGGCAGAGCTGGAGGCCTCGGCCCCGGGGCAGTGGGGTACGGGGGGCAGGGGGCCCGGCTGGGCCCCCCGGTGCGGTCAGAGCCTCAGGGAGGGGCTGGGTGCCGGCTGAAGCTTTTGGATTGTTTTTATTTTCGTATAAACAAGACAGAACCCAAAGCAGCATTAATTTAAAAAATAAAAAAGAGCAGGAAGAAGAGTGGGGCACGGCCGAGGGGGGGCACCCGGCTGCCTAGGCCATGCTGGGGCCCCCCCGGTAGTGTCAGACCCCCGGGGCCGTGCTCCCCGCGCCCCGCCGGGTGCTGCAGTGCGGTGGGGGATTAGTGAGCGGAAGATGAACCTGTTTGGCACAGCGGGGGCCCTGCCGCCCCGGCCCCACGCCCCCCACCCCCTCCCCTTAACCTTCTTGTCCAAAATCCTCCGTGAATTTCTTCACCTTCAGGAGGTCGTCGGCGTTCACGGTGGGGCGGGTGGTGGCCAGCGAGCGCAGCATGTCCGACTGCAACAGCGGGAGCGGGGGGCTGGGACCCGGCGCTGGGCGGGGACCCCGCCACGGCCGTGCCAGCGGGCGCCTCAGCCCATCCCCGTGGGCTCTGGGCTGCTGCCACAGGCCGGGCGCTGCACCCCAGCGAGGCCGGGGGCCTTCGCCCCGCAGCGGTGCTGGCTGGGAGCCGCCCGGAGGAGCCCACCCAGACCCTGCCCCAGCAGCCAGCCCCGCCCTGGGCGCTCAGCGCCACAGCCCTGCCCTGCGCTGGGAGCGGGGAACCGGCAGGGCCGGGGCGGCAGCATTGCTGCCGGGCGGAGCCGGGCGCTGGCGGCGGCCGCACTCACCATGCAGACGATGGGCTCCATCAGCTTGTCGCTGGGCACCTCCATCCAGGTCATCTCGGTGGCGCCCGGGTCGCCGGGCGAGCACGGCGTCAGGAGGTCGTCCACGAAGGCGCCGGGGGTGGTGCGGGAGGGACCCCGGACTTTCTTGAAGTGTGTGGCCGACTGCACCTTGCGGACGGGCTGCATCAGGGCGTCCCGCACGATGATGCTGATGTCGGCCCCCGAGTAGCCATCTGTTTTCCGGGCCAGCTCCTGGATGTTGGCGTCCGTCAGGCAGTGCGGGGTGTTGCCCAGGTGCAGCCTGAACATCTGGGCGCGGGCCGCCTCCTCGGGCAGCGGGATGTAGATGCGCTTTTCGAACCTGCGGGCAGTGCAGGGGGGTGAGCCCCACGCTGCCAGACCCCGCCGGGGTACGGGAGCGAGGTGGGGGAGCTGTGCCCTGCTCACCTTCTCCTGATGGCCGAGTCCAGCACCCAGGGGATGTTGGTGGCACCCAGCACCAGGATCCCGTCGCTGCTGTTCCCCACGCCTGCCCGGGGACGCAGGAGGTTACAGCTCAGAGCAACCCCCAAGGGAACTGCGGGACGCAGGCATCCGGCAGCTCCCCCCTTCCTGCTCCCCCCCTCTCCCTGGGCCCCCCGTCCCCGCGCCGGCTCGTCCCGCTGGGGCAGCCCCGCGCACCCTGCATCTGCACCAGGAACTCCGTCTTGATGCGCCGGGCCGCCTCGCTCTCGTTCTCGTTGCGGGAGCCGCACAGCGAGTCCACCTCGTCGATGAAGATGATGGAGGGCTTGTGCTGCCTCGCCAGCTCAAAGAGGTTCTTCACCAGCCTGGGCACAAAGGCAGGGGACGGGGTCCCCACTCAGGGACCCTCGGCAGCACCGACGCCACCCAGAGCCCACGCCAGCCCCGGGGCGAGGAGCCACCGGCTCCTCCTGCCGCCCCGGCAACCCTGTGCTGGCAGCGAGGAGCCATCCCCGGGCTGCAGAGCCTCAGGAGGGCCCCTGCTCCCCCCCGGAACCCGTTATCTGCGTTAACGGGGTTCACCGATGCCGCCGGCTCCCCTGCCCCGGCCAGAGCTCCGGCACTGCCAGCCCGGCTGGCGGGGAGCCACCCTGCAGCAGCCGCGCATCCCTGCTGCCAGCTTACTTCTCACTCTCTCCCAGCCACTTTGACATCAGGTCCGAGGAGGACACGGAGAAGAAAGTGGAGTTGTTGGCCTCGGTGGCCACGGCCTTGGCCAAGTAGGACTTGCCGGTGCCGGGGGGCCCGAAGAGCAGGATCCCTCGCCAGGGCGTGCGCTTCCCTGCGACAAAGGCCAGCGTCACGGCTCCCCCTTCCCTGCGCAGGCCGCATCCGCGTGGGCCCGCAGGGACACGCGTCCCCGCTCCTCGGGGTCACCTCCCTGCCCCAGCTGCTGCCCCACGGCGCCTTCTCCGTGGGCGAGCGGCAACCGTGGCCACTGCCGCAATGCTCACCGGTGAACAAGTGCGGGAACTTGATGGGCAGGATCACGGCTTCCTTCAGGGCTTCCTTGGCTCCCTCCAGGCCAGCCACGTCACTCCACCGGACGTTGGGCTTCTCCATCATGATGGCACCTGCGAGGGGTCCCACGGAGACTGGCACCGCGCTCCCGACGTCTGCCGAGAGCCGGGGGAGCCAGAGCCCCCCTCCCTCCCCGTGCCAAACCCCCCACCCGCACCAGCCCCACCGCCCCTCGGCACAGAGCACGGCTTGGGGGGCTCCCCTGGGCTGCAATCCCCCAGCCCGCCCCCCTCCCCGCAGCCGCCCCTCGCGCCGGCCGCTGGGGAATCCCTCTGCTGAGCCCCTGGCAGCCAGCGCGACCCTGCAGCCCCTCACCCATCAGCTGCTCCTGCAGCTTCTTCTTCTCGGGGTTCTCGCCCTCGCTGTCACTGTCGCTCCTGGGGAGAAGGGACGCGGGTCAGGAGAGGGACCGGCCCCGCTGCGGCGGCAGGGTCCTGCCCGCTCCGCCCCGGGCAGGGGGGGCCCTGGCAGCCCCACGCACCCCTTGTTGTCATTCTGGGACTCCTTCACCGGCTTCTTCCCCTGCTTGTCCTTGCTGCGCAGGTACTCCTTCAGCTTCTCCGCCCGGTCCAGGTACTGCACGCACTTGGCTCGGATGCTCTCCTTCGCCTTGTCGCTGTGAGCCTCATCTGCAGAGACCCCCCCCCAGCATCAGCCGCGGCCCCTCCGGAGCCCCCCGAGCCCCCGGCCCCGGCTCACATTTGATGGCGTGGAGGAAGTACTCCACGGCGTGCTGGTACAGCCGCAGCGCCTCCTCGTAGTTCTTGGCCTTGTCCTCCTCGGTGGCTTTGGTGACCAGGTCGATGGCTTTCTGGCGGGGGAGGGCGCAGGGCCGTCAGCCGGGGAGCGGCACCGGGGCGGGACGAGGCCCTTCCCCAGCCCCGAGGGGGCCGGGCCGGGCCTGCTCCCCCCCCCGCGGGCAGCCAGCGGGGCCCCTGCCGCAGCGCCCGGCGGCACCGGGCCCCCCCCCTTCCTCCCCACCCGCCCCGCCGGGGCCCGGCACCGGGGCAGGCGGAGGCCGCTCCCCGGCCGGCACCGCAGCGGCGCCGGGCGAGGCCTCCCCGGCGCGGCCTGGCAGCGGGGCGGCGGGAGGCCCCGCCGGGGCCCGGCCCGGGCGAGGCGCAGGCCGAGCCCCGGCCCCCGCAGCCCCCGGCCCGCCGCACCTGCAGGATGGACGTTGTCATCTCATCGCCCGGGGTCGCCGCTCCTGGCGCGGCCCGGCCCGGCGGCGGCGGCGGCGGCGGCGGCGGGGCCCGCGGGACCGCCCGCGACTGCGGCGCTGCGCGCTGGCGCCCCCTGCCGGCGCCCGCCGGCACCGCCCCCCGCGGGGCGGGGCTTCGAGGGACACGCCCCCCCCCTCCCCGTGCCCCGCCCCTCGGGCCCGCCGGCGCGCACAGACCGACAGACGGACACACGGACACACCGACACCCGGACACGGACATACACGCACAGACAGACAGAGACACACAGACACGGACACGCAGACACAGACATGGACACACACAGACATGGACACACAGACACACGGACACACAGACACGAACACACACACGGACACACATGGACACGCAGACAGGTACATGGACACACGGACATGGACACACAGACACACACAGAGAGACACAGACACACATGGACAGACACAGGGACACACACGGACACACAGACACCGACATGGACACACACAGACACAGAGACACGGACACGCAGACATGGACACACACACAGACACATGGACACGCAGACATGGACGCACAGACACGCAGGTGCACACGGACACACGGACACACACACGGACACACACGTAGACATGGACACACAGACACACACACAGAGAGACATGGACACACGGACACACACACAGACACACACACGGACACACATGGACAGACACACACGTAGAGATGGATAGAGAGACAGACGCATGGACACACACAGACAGACACACACGCATGGACACACAGACACGGACACACATGGACAGACACACACGGACAGACACACACGTAGAGATGGATAGAGAGACAGACGCATGGACACAGACAGACAGACACACACATACACACGGACACACGTAGACATGGATGCACAGACGGACACACACAGACACAGACACACACACAAGGCCCAAGAGCGCGCGCGGGCACTCCCGCACACCCCCGTGTGCCCCTCCACGCGCGTGTGCACGCACAGCCCCACGCGTGAGCACACACACACGCACGCACCTCCCAGCGCCGTGCGTGCCCGTGCACCCCGAACACCCGTACGCGTGTGCACGCACCCCCACCTACGCGCCCTACAAACACCCGTGCGTGTACAGACACCGACAAACCCGTGCGTGTGTGCACACCTACAAACCTGTGTGTGTGTGTGCGTGCACGCAAAGGTAGAGGCACCGCACAGCCACACCCGTGTGCACCCCGTCCAACCTGCACGCCCCCGCGCACAGGATACAGCCATGCACACACACCCCCCTGCACACGATACACCTGCGCGCGCACACACACGCCCCCACACACACGATACACCTGCACATGATCCACCCGCACAGGATACACCCGCGCACACACAGCCGCACAGGATACACCCGCGCACACACACACGCACACACCCCCACATAGGATACACCCGCACCCAGCCGCACAGGATCCGCCCGCACACACACACACACACACACAGCCACACAGGATCCACCCGCGCACACACACACGCACACACAGCCGCACAGGATCCACCCGCGCACACACACACGCACACACAGCCGCACAGGATACACCCGCACACACACAGCCACACAGGATACACCCGCGCACACACACCCGCGCACACAGCCACACAGGATACACCTGCACACACACACCCGCACACACAGCCGCACAGGATACACCCGCACAGGATACACCCGCACACACACACACGCACACACAGCCGCACAGGATACACCCGCGCACACACAGCCACACAGGATACACCTGCACACACACACCCGCACACACAGCCGCACAGGATACACCCGCACAGGATACACCCGCACAGGATACACCCGCACACACAGCCGCACAGGATACACCCGCGCACACACACCCGCGCACACAGCCACACAGGATACACCCGCACACACACACCCGCACACACAGCCGCACAGGATACACCCGGACACACACAGCCACACAGGATACACCCGCGCACACACACCCGCGCATACAGCCACACAGGATACACCCGCACACACACACCTGCACACACACACCCGCACACACAGCCGCACAGGATACACCCGCACAGGATACACCCGCACACACACACACGCACACACAGCCGCACAGGATACACCCGCACACACACACCCGCACACACAGCCGCACAGGATACACCCGCACAGGATACACCCGCACACACACACACGCACACACAGCCGCACAGGATACACCCGCACACACACACCCGCGCACACAGCCACACAGGATACACCCGCGCACACACACCCGCACACACAGCCGCACAGGATACACCCGCGCACACACACCCGCACACACACAGCCGCACAGGATACACCCGCACACACACACCCGCACACACAGCCGCACAGGATACACCCGCGCACACACACCCGCACACACAGCCGCACAGGATACACCCGCGCACACACACCCGCACACACACAGCCGCACAGGATACACCCGCACAGGATACACCCGCACACACCCACACCCACACCCACACACACACACACACACAGCCGCACAGGATACACCCGCACACACCCACACCCACACCCACACCCACACCCACACAGCCGCACAGGATACACCCGCGCACGCACACACCCCCCCGCACCCCCCCCCCCCCCACAGAGGATACACCCGCACACCCACAGCCGCTCCCGCCACGGGACACCCCAGTCCCCCAGCACCCCCGCGCCGGGCTCTGCCCAGTCCCTCCCAGTCCTGTACTGGGCAGCCCAGCACTGCCCACTCCCCACCCCGTGCTGGGCCGGGAGCTGCCCCCCCACCCCAGCCCGCGCCCCCCGAGCGAGCAGAGGCCACGTCCGATATAAATAGCCATTTACAAAGAATACAAAAATAGAAGGGGCCTGCGGCGGCCGGGCGGCGGGGGGGAGCGGGACCTGTAGTGCTTGTGGGTAGGCTGCAACCCCGGGGGCTGGGGACCCCCGGCGTCACCCCCCGGCGTCACCCCCCGCCCCGGCCAGCGCAGCCCCGCGGGAAGCAGAAAAACGTGCGGAGTTTGGCTGAGGGGGGCCCGGGGCCTCGGCCGGCAGCGGGGAGCCCGGGGGGAGGTCCCACTCCCACCGTGCCCAGGGCTCCCCCCAGCCCCCCGGGGCGCGGGAGCTGCCCCCCCCCGGAGGGAGGGAAAGTACAAAAAGTGAAAAGTGCATCAATCTACACGTCCTGCCCCAAAACGCAGGGGCCTGCGAGCCCCCGGGGCTGGGGGCCCGTGGGGACGGCGGCCCGAGCCCCGTCCCACGCGGGGACAACGCGACCCCCCTTTGCGGGGAGCCCTAAGGCAGGGAGGGGGCTCCCCCCGACGCGGGTGGGGTGGGGGGCACCCGGGGGTCCCCCCCGAGCATCGGGGCCGCGCTCGCCCCGCTGCAAGGCACAGGCGGTGAGATCAGCGATGGCTTCAGGCCCAGGGGGGTTAAAGCTGGTGTCTGCGCCCCGGTGGCCCGGGACCACCGGCGGGGAGCAGGAGAGGCTCACCCCCTCCCGGGGCAGCCGTCCTGCCGGATCCCCGGCGGCACTCAGGGCGGCGGGTCCCGGCCCTGGCAAGGCACTGGTGGGGCTGGGGGGTCCCTCCGCTTTCCCCCGTTTGTGAGGGGGGAGGCGGGCGGGGGCCGGGGCCGCCTACGCCAGCAGCCCCATGCGGGTGACTTTGGCCGAGAGGAAGGTGTGCAGGACGAAGACGATGGGCTTGGGGCAGGAGTGCAGGTCCAGCGCCTGGGGGGGAGACGGAGAGCGGCGTCACCACGGGGGCACCAGGGGTCCCGCAGCTGGGGCTGGGGGCTCCCAACCAGCGGCACCCAGTGGGAGCCACCCCTGGAGGAAGAACCCCCCCCAAATGAGGGGGTGCCCCGGCTGCGCCCTGCTCACCAGCTCCCCCTCGGGGCCCCCGAAATCCAGGTAGAGGGTCCTGATGCCGTCGTCCGCCGACATTTTCAGCCTCTCGTAAGGGTAGCGGAAGAGGACGCTGCCGCCCGGCTCCTCCCGGCTGATGGTGAAGCCGCCCTCGTAGTGGATGGAGAGCTGCACCTCCTGCCCGCCCAGCGTGCAGCCTGCGGGCACGGGCAGGGCTCAGCCCCGCTGCCCGCCCTGCTGCCCGCCAGACCCCCGCCGCGGAGCTCCCCGCCGGGCCGCCCAGGCCCCGCTGCGCCCCTCGCCACCCCAGAGCCCCAGGAGGGAAAGGGGGGACCCCCGCGGGTCCCCCCAGCACTCACCCACGGAGACCTCCTTGATCAGCTCGGCGGCGGCGTGGCAGCCCTGCACGAGAACGCGCGTCCAGGAGGAGAGGTCGCGGTGGGTCTCCACGCGGAAGACGTGCATCTCCACGCCCTGGCGCGAGCCCGTCCGGGTGGCGAAGGTGAGCTCCGAGCCCAGGGCAGGCGAGCGGCGGCCCGAGCCAGAGTGGACCAGCCTGGGGGTGAACGGGCACAGGGGGTCAGGGACGCGATGGTGTTTTGGGGTCTCCCTCCCTGCTCCGGCGGGAGGCAGAGCCAAGACGTGAGCGGAGGAGCTGGATGCGGCCGAGGGGAGCTGGTCCCCCGAGCCCCCGCAGCCCACCTGGTAGCCACCAGCGGGTAGCTGTGGCAGGGGGAGGCCCAGGCGTCCCTGGTCCAGGGCATGCCGTCGTACAGCAGCAGGTCCTTCTCCGTCACCGCCATCAGGACCGGCCGCCACTGCTGCCGCCCTCCGTCCAGGCGCGCCTGGAAGAGACGGTGAGGGGCACCGGGGGTGGCAGGCACCCACCGCTGCCCGGGCACCCCGCTCCCCGCACCCACGGCCGGGCTGACCCCAAGCCAGCGGCTCCGCATTGCCGGGCTCTTGGCAGCATCCCTGTAAAGCCGTGCAAGGCGCTGCCAAGGGCGGCCAGCCCGGAAAGCCGCGCCGGGAGCAGCCCTCGGGGGATCCCGCTGCCGGGGCCAAGCTCACCGCGGTGCCCGGGCAGGCGGCGACTCTTGGGCAGTGAATTTGAGGAAAAGCGAGGGGCTGATGAGCGTCTCCAGCTGGGAAACCCCAGCAGAAGAGAGGGGCTGATGGCACGGGAAGCGCTGCCTTTGCCGGGGCGCAGCTGGCCGGGGGACATGAGAGCAGCCAAGCCCAGCGCCGAGGCCGGTGGCAGGGCTTTCCAGCAGCTGCGCCGCTGCAACCAGAGCCCCATTGGTGCTGCTGTCCCCGGGGACGGTGCCGGGCAGCATCTTTGGCGCAGCCCCAGCGGCGCGTACCTGCTCAGCCAGCCAGGCGATGTGCTTCACCTCCCTGCCGCCGGCCGCGGCACCGCCGGTGCCCAGCATGGTGTTGAGCTCGGCCAGGACCTGGGGGAGCAGGGCGGTGATGTTGGCGTGCAGGGCCGTGAACCAGGAGTGCGCGGTCGCCGTGTCCTTGCAGCGCAGGATGAGGGTGTTCCTGCTGTCCGGCGAGTGCAGCTCGATCAGCCTGCGAGGGGATGCGGCGCTGGGTGGGACGGGAGCGGCGGCGCCCGGCTGAGCGTGCCCCGACCCGTGCCCAGACTGGCAAACTGGCTGCACTGGTTTGGGGCTCTGGCCGTGCCGGGGAGCCACCAGCGCAGCCTGGTACCAGCCCTGCTGGCAGGCCAAGCTGGGGGGATTTGCAGGGCCCCCCTTTAGGTAGGCAGGGGAGGCTGCCAGCCGCCCCGGGGGGCACAGCGCTACCCCGGCCCCAGCCAAACCGCCGGGATTTCCCTTTGACGGCTTAGCGGGGGAAGCAGGAGCTCACGGCCGCGGCGGGGGGCAGCCCCCAGCCCTGTCCCGGGGGGTCCGTGGGGCAGGGGGCTCCCACAGCCACCAGGCTGGGGGGGGACGCAGGCAGCCCCTGCCCTCACCTGTTCTCCAGGTCGGGCATGCTGAGGTTCCTGGCGGCGAAGCACATCTTGAGGGGGATCACCTTGCGGTCGCGGGGGCCCTGGTGCTGGGGGGAGCCCGAGTCCTCGCTGCCGCTCAGGCTGGGCGACTGCGGGGCGGCCCCCTCCCACGGCAGGTCCGACACCAGCGAGGGCTTCTTGATGTAGGGGGTCACCTCCCGCATGAACTTCACTGCGGGGGGAGCGGGGGAACAGGTCAGGGCTGGGCAGGGGTCCTGCACCCCGACGCCACAGCCCTGCGCCCCGGGGATGCTCTGACCGTCGGGGTGTCTTGTGTCCCCCCCACACGCAGGGGGTCTCGGCCAGCCCTGGGGGGGCTGCAGGGCCTCCCCCAGCGGCACCAGCACAGCCCATGCCCCAGGGAGCTGAACTCGCCCCCGGCCTCGTGCTGCAGGCAGCAGGCAGAGGACAGGCAGCAGGAAAGGGGGCACCCTGCCTTCCCGCCCCGGGGGCTGCGGCAGCCCCAGATTGCCCTGGGGACCGGGGACCGGCCCGGAGTGTCCCACCCTGCCCCGAGACAGAGGTGTCCCAAGTAAAGGATGGGTGCCGGCGGCTCATCCCCATTACCGGCAGCCGGCGCGGGCGTAGGAAAGGGAAGGCAGCGCAGCACAATGGGGCCGGGCAGGAGGTCAGGCTGCAGCCCATCCTGACCCACCCCGGCCACCACGCTGCGAGGACGGCACCGGCCAAGTTTCCAGCGCCGCAGGGGCCGACGGCGGGGCTGACCCCAAGCTGCCACTCGCGCCTGCCAGCGGCCTGCCGGCAGCCTGCCTCCGCTCCCGGCAGGACGAGGAGGAGGAGAAGGGTTTGCAGCCAGGACATCCCGGCTCCACGCTCCTCTCCAGGCTGGGCAGGAAGGAAGGAGGCACCGGCTCCTATTCCCCTTGGAGTGTCCCTCGCCAAGCACCACCCAGCCCAGCCAAAGCAGAGCCCCGGTGAGGCACCAGCACCCCAGAGCTCAGGGCGAGCAGGAGCCAGAGCCAGGGAGCCCGGCTCATCCAGCCCACGGTGCTGCCATGGGCTCACCAGCGCCAGCCGCCACGCTCAAGGAAAGCCAACGCCTTCAAGATGTCAGGGAGCGTCAGCGGAGCCGCCTGCCGGAGCGGGGATGAGGCCGTGCGGGACGGCACGCTCGGCCAGGCAGGAAAGCTGCGAGCGAGCGCCGACAGCAGCCTGGGACGTGGCGCCCGCAGCCGGCGCTGGACCCCCGCCCGCCGCGCTCCCCGCCGGACACGGCTCCCCAGCCAGCACGCTGCAGGCACACATGCCGTGAGAGAGCCGGGAGAGCCGCCCGCCCGCGCCAAGCCCGAACAGCAACATCCACATGCCCCGGGGCAGCGGGGAGTTAAAAACAAACAAAAAAAAAAGCAAATAAGCTGTAATCTGCCGTGAAGCAAAGCTCCCTGCTGCTTGGGGAAAGCGGACACAGAGCTGGCACAACCGCACCACAGCCAGGCCAGCCGGCACACCGGCACTTCGCAGAGCGGGAACGACAGCGCGGCGGGGCCCAGGTCCCGCTCTCGGCCGGTCGTGCCGCTGCTGGACCCCGCGGTCCCACGGGCAGGCGCCTGCTGCGGCCCGGGGCTCGCCCGCTGCAAGTCCCCCTGCCGCGGGGGCTGCCGGCGGAGATGCCGGCAGGGATGGGGAGCAGGCAGGCCGGCCCCCCACCATCCCGCCGGATCTGCTGAGCCCGAGCAGCACGGGGCTGCCACGAGGCACTTGTCCTTGCTGCAGGCAGCAAACGAGTTAATATTAGCCTCCCGCCGCGCTGATCCCGGGATTACCGCCGTCCCCACGCACCCCTAATCCCGCTGCCCGGCCGGGCAGGTCAGGGCAGCGCCGCGGGGCAGCGGCAGCTCCCGCTGCAGGGCCGCTCAGCAGCTGTTTGCCAGATGTGGGCACCTGCCTCCAGCACCGGCCGGGAGCTCGGCACCCTCCAGCCAGCCCCCGGCAGGAGTCCAGCGCGCGGTGCCAGTGCCAACCTCCACCGGGGCACGGCCACTGCCTCCCCGAAGGCCAGGCTTGCCGAGAGCTCCTGGAGCCAGCAGTGGGGGAGCCGGCGGTGCAGGAGCCCGAGTGCCATGCCGGGGCGCTGCCAGAGGACCGTGGGCCACGCCGATGGCTCTCGGTGGTGGCTGGGACCAGCAGGCAGCCGCTGCCAGGCTGCGCCAGCTCGGCCACCGTGGTAAGCACGCCCCAGCACCGAGCAGATGCACAGGACCGTGTCTGCCGGTGGGGACAGAAGCAGAACCAGCTCCCTGCTTTCGGGGGGACGTAGCTGCGGCACACACAGGAGCACAGGGCTCCCCATGCCAGCGGCACAAAACTGGCACCGGGGCAGTGGAAACTGCCACCACGTCTTCTGCTTCTGGTGAGCCGGCAGCCGGCACATAGCTGCCCCGGCACAGCCGCTGCTGTCCCGCCTACGCGCTCACCGCAAAGGAAACCCGGCCGCCGCCTGCACCCCTCGCCCAACCTGCCGCAGGAAGGCGGCTGCTCCGGCTGCGCGGCAATGCTGGGTGAGCACCGGCCGAGCCCCCGCGTGCTGCCCGGACGGCATCGGTCCATCCTCGGGGCCGAAGACCCCTCCTGCCACCAGCACCCAGAGGGGAAACACCGCAGAGGTTTCCCCACGTTTGCACGTGGGTCAGCTCTTGCAACCAGCCTTCCCCTTTGCCGGCTGCCAGGCCTGCCCGCCGGCCGGCAGCTCTGCCCGCAGCTCCCCCGTAGAGGCGGAAAGGCTCCCTTCCCCCAGCGTGCCGGAGCGTGCCGCGCGCCTGCGGTCACCCCGGGAGGGAGGTGGCCAGCACAGGTCCCCATGGCCAAACCCAGCGCCCAGGGCAGGGGCCACAAGCCCCACCGGGGTGCCGGCGCAGGGCTGGTGCTCCCGCACTCCACCACCGGCCCCGGCAAAGTCTTGGCGAGCCCTGCCTGCCAGGGCGGTCGCACCTCCAGGGGCTAGCGAGGACAGACAGGCCGGGGTGGCAAAGGTCTTCCCCAGCTCCTCTCCAGGGCCAGCAGCCGCCAGACAGCGTCCCCGGGCCGTGGGGCAACCGCAACCACCGGAGAGGCAGCCCCGCAGCCCTCCGGCAGCGGGGAGCACCCCGATGCCGGCCCTGGCGGGAAGGGGTGGCTGCTGCGGCACCCGTGGAGGAAGCGGGGGACAAACAGCCCGCGGGGCCGGAGCTCCTGCGGGAGAGGATCAAACGGCCGGCTGGCGTGAGACGGGAGCGGGAGGAGATGGCAAATCCGGCACAGGGGAGCCACGGGGGCTCCCACTGCCTCCAATAGTGGACACCAACCTGCCAGGTGTTTAAGAGCCAAGCCCAAGGCTGCGGCTCCACCGCGGCCCCCGCAGCCCCCCAGCCGCAGCCGAGCCACACAGAGCCGCCCTGTGCCGGGTGCGGCCGTGCCAGGGAGCCCATCCGCCCGCCCTCGTGCCGGCACAGCGTGCTGAGAGCAGGCAGGTGAGCGGGAGTGCCCGCCACCGGCGCCAGCCCAGCCCAACCGGGCACGGGCGATCGAGCCCAGCGCCCACCGGCCACCGCGTCCACGGAGCAGCCCCACACACCAGTGGACAGACGGCCTCACCGGGACGCCAGGACGGTGCGTATGGCACCACGGACCTG
Source organism: Platalea leucorodia (assembly GCF_965183815.1). Classification (NCBI taxonomy): domain Eukaryota; kingdom Metazoa; phylum Chordata; class Aves; order Pelecaniformes; family Threskiornithidae; genus Platalea; species Platalea leucorodia. Next base: position 56,398,743 of record NC_138830.1, on the reverse strand, counting down.
CACGGGCCACCCTGGCCCATGGCACGAGCCACCGCGCTGCTGGGCCAGGCGGGTCCTGCCCGAGCTTGTCGGGCTGCCGGGAACAGGTCGGGCAGGAGCCGGTGGCTCCGCAGGGCCAACCCTGAGCCGGCTGCGCCGCGGGCACGGAGCCACGGGGCCACGGGCAGACCCCAACCCGACCCCCCGGGGCCACAGCCCTGCCTGGGGACTCAGGGGGCACAAACGCCCACCCCAGGGGCTCCGTCCCCAGAGCTGCCACGGGGGACACCCTGTCCTGGGGGGGGACACCCTGTCCTGGGGGGGGACACCCTGTCCTGTGGGGGGGCGACACCCTGTCCTGGGGGGGGATATGACACCCTGTCCTGGGGGGGACCCCACAGCCGGGGGACCCCAGCTCTGCCCCGGGGGGACCCAGTCAGCGGAGGTGGCACCCGGTCCTTGTCCCCAGCCGGGAGGGGTCCTTGTCCCGCCGCAAGCAGGAGCACCCCGGCCGGGGAGGGGACACCCCGGTCCCGGTCCCCGTCCCAAGCGGGGGCACGCCAGGGCCCGGTACCGGGGGCTTTGCGGGGGGGATGCATGTACCGTGACCGGGGTGGGGTCCCACAACTGGAAAACGGGTCCAAGGGGGGGTCCGGGAGCCCGGTGACAGCGGCAGGGGGTGTCGGGACACCCGGTAACGGGGCGGGAGGGGGGCACCCGGGAGAGGAGGAAGAGAGCACCGGGGGCCGGTACCGGGGACGGGGGGGAACGGGGGGGGTGGGGTTAGCCGGTACCTTCGAGGATGACCTCCCTCCCGGCTCGCTTCAGCGCCTGGACGGCTTGATCGTGGGTGGCATCCCGGAGATCGACGCCGTTAACGGCGAGGATGGCGTCGCCCAGACGGAGCGCCCCGCTCCGTTCCGCCGCCAGCCCCGGGAAGATACGTGAGATGAGCACCGGCATACGATTCTCCCGACCTCCCTTGATGCTGATACCGAGCCCTCCCGCCTCCGCCTTCACCACCCGCACCCTCCGCACGCAACCGGGCGCCGCCTCCGCGTTGCCGTTAACCACGCCGTTAAGCACCGCCGCTTCGCCGCCTCCCGGTTCCGCCGTCAGGCTCAGGGCTTCACCGCTCAACTCCGCCGCTACCCGCACCCAGCGTTCCCGTAGCAGCAGCTCCAGCAGCCCCGTTTTGCAAGCCCGGGTCCACACGGCCATGCCGCCGCCGCCGCCGCCGCGCACCGGGAGAAGGGGCGGGGTTTGGAGGAGGTGGGCGTGGCGACGCGGCCACGCCCCCGCCGGCATGGCGCGCTGCGGTAGGCTCTGCGCTGCGGAGGAGGCGGGGCTGGGACGCCCCTCCCCTCCCTCCGGGGCGACCAATCGCAGCAGCGGCGGCGACCCGCCGCCGCTGCTGCGATTGGTCGCGCCGGAGGAAGGGGCGACGAAGCCACGCCCCGCGCCCTATTTCCCGCCCCGCTCTCCATTTCCCGGGCTCTGCGTAAAGCCCCGCTTAACAAAACTGCGCTCCCCGCTTGCTCGCCAATTTTTAATAGAGCGAGCCAGCAGCCCTTCCTAGAGCCCGAATTTTCCCCTCCTCAGGGATGCGGAGATGGTGCAAAGAGGGGGTTTTGGGGAAAGGAGCCCCCCAAACCCTGCTCCCTCCAGGTGCAGGCGGAGATCCGGGGGTGCTACCTTGTCCCCGCAGCCGCGGGAGGAGGACCGTGGGGCAAGGATCAGGCCCGAGCCCGCAGCCGTACAGAACAGCGGGGTTTATTATTCCTACAGCGCCCTAGGAAAGCCACACACACAGTTTCTGCGGCCGGAGCAGCTTGTTCTGCTCTCAGGTGCCAAATTTCTTCTGTTGGATGGGCAGGGGCAGTTGGGTCTTGATGTCCATGATGGGGCGCTCCACCATCACGAGGCAGTTCTCGTCCAGCAGATCTGCGAAGAGCAGGGGCTGCGGGGCAGGGAGGGGGCAGGAGCTGAGGACGCGGTGTCGGTCCCCCTCTGCCCGGCCTTGCCACGCAGAGCTGCCCTGCAGCCGGCTCCGGCGCAGCTGTAACCAGGGGCGCTGCGTGGGAGCCCACCAGATCGCAGCAAGCGGCTGCGCCGTAACGGGGACCGAGACCGAGCTCTGCTCTGCCCCTTGGGTGCTGGTACGGCACCGGGAGCGACTGGGCGCAAGAGCCGGTGCAGCCACAGGGACCGTGGGCACAGGGCAGCCCCCCGGCACCCCCTCCTCAACGCGGCACGTGCCCAGCACCGCTGCCACCCACCTGGAACTTTTTGCAGATCTTGAAGGCGTGGAGCTGCCGCTGCCTGGCGGTCTCTGGGAGCTGCTTCAGGGTGCTCTGGTTCATCAGGAGGGCACTGTTGTCCGGCAAGGGCTGCGAGGAGAGCGCACGGCACGCATCAGTGCTGCCCGGACCCGCGCACCCCTCCCTCCGCTCCCAGCGGGGACGGGGACGGCCGGGCAGGGGAGATGCCCTGGGCACAAAGCCAGCCCTCCCGACGGGGCACGCGGGCTCACCAGGGACTTGTCAAGGACGCAGAACATGTAGATGTCGTGGAGCAGGATGTGCGAGGGGTTCTTGGGGTTGAAAGTGATGTGGGTGATGGGCGAGTCCCTCTCCAGCCAGACCTTGTGCAGCCCGCAGTTCTGCACCATGCGGCTCCAGGTCGTGTACTGCTTCATGGGGATGCTGAACTCGAACAGCTGGAGAGGCAGGAGAGGGGAGGCGGGGTGGCTCGCGAGGTCCGGTCCTCCCCGGCATCACCCTTGCGCCAGCGCACGGGCAGCCCCTGCTCCGGCCAGGCCGCGAGCGCTGCGTGGGGACAGGCTCCTGCCAGGGGCAGCGGGCAGCAAAGGGCAGCCGCATCCCTGCGCCTGCCCGGAGCCACGGCTCTCCTGTGGCCAGAAAGCCCCGAGGCCGAGGAGGAGCCGGGGGGAAGGGGCCAGGGCAATCAGGGCTGCGACCGGGAGGGCTCCTACCTGCTGGTCCGAGTAGGCGATAACGAGGTTGTTGGTGACCGGGTGGATGGCGAGGGCCGTCACCGCGCAGCTGTACATGGGCACCGTGCAGTGATGCTGCGAGGCAGGAGAAGAGGATGCTGAGGGGAGCAACCGAGGCCGCCTCCGACCCAACCACCCCCTTTCCCACACCCCCAGCCCTGCTCCGGGGACGCAGCCATCGCTTCCAGGGATGGGTCCCAGGCACTGAGCCCACCCTCACCTGCCCCCCAAGGCAGGAGGGCAGCGGGCGTCCTTCCTGCAGCACCCTCCGGCACCTGCCCCTACCTTGAAGCGTTTCAGGTTGTAGATGTGAATTGCCCAGTCCCCGCTGACCGCAGCCAGCCAGTGCCCGTCCGCGCTCGACGCCAGCAGGTAAACGGCCTCGGGGGACCCTGCAGAAACACCCTCGCTGGCTGTAACGGGTGCTGGGGCCTGCGAGGCACGAGGAGCCCCAGACCCAACCCCAGGAGATGCCTGGACCTGCATCGCCCCCGCCAATCTGGGCGCCCCCCTCCCCTGCCCGCGTCAGGCCACGAGGGCAGCACAAACACAGGGTGCAGGCTGCCGGGGGGGAAGGACCCCCACACCTCAGGGCAGGAAAGGGGGGACACGCGTGGCCCTGCACACCCCTCCGTGCCCGCAGCAGGGACGGGACTCAGAGCCCGGGGACCCCCCCAGCCCGAACCTGAGGGCGGCCGAAACGTGTGCAGGTGTTTGCAGCCCCCCGGCTCCAGCAGCTGGAGGACGTGGACGGAGCCTCGAGCGGAGGCAACGAAGAGGCTGTCGGAGTCGGAGGAGAACTGGAGCTGGTAGGCTGGGAGCAGCAGCTTGGGCACTTTGGGGACCTTGAAAGGGGGAGAAAGCAGCGCTGGCAGCCACCTACCGCTGCCGCCCTCGCTCCCCGTGAGCAATGCTGGCCGTGCCAGCCCCCCGGGACCCCACAGCCACCCACTGCCCCTCCCTGGCAGTGGGGCAGCCCCTCACCCTCCTCACCTTCTTGACACTGACACTGTCACCCTCGTATTGCACTCGGTAGAGGTGGAAGCGGGAGGCCGTGGAGTAGGCGACCCAGCTGCCGCAGGGCGAGACGGAGCTGCAGTAGATGTGCTCTGGGCCCTGGAAAGGCAGAGGGGCTGAGCGGGGCCCGCCAGATCCCCCGGCAGCCTCGCACATGCAGCTCAGCCGTCAGAAGGAGAGGGGAGGCTGCCGAGCCCCCTCCTGCGGCGGGGCAGGCACCAGGGCGGACCACGGCCCCTGCTCAGCCCTACCTTGCTCTTGAGCTGCACGAGGTGCTCGGGCATGCGGCACAAGGGAAGGACCTCGCCATCCTTTCCTGGGGCGACAAGAAACCATGCGGCACATCGGTGACGGTGGGGAAACCACACGGGTCGAGCAGCTGGGGATCGGGGGGCAGCAGTGCCCGAGGGAGAGCCCAGATCCTTCCCCAGCCTCCCCCAGGGCTGAGCTCCCCAGGGCCTGGCCCAGCTCCACGGGAAGCACGAGCGCAGCCTCACACCAGCCGTGCAGCCCGTGCCCAGGCACACACCGTGCTAGGAAAGGCAGCCCTGCCCGTGGCCGTCCTGCCAGCGCAGGGCTGTGGGGAGGAAGGCGTCCGGGCTAAACCACCCCTCTGCTGCCCAAGCGGCAGGACAGTTCATGCCTGAAACCCTGCAGGCAGCACGGGCTCTGCCACAGAGAGAGCTTGCACCGGAGAGCTGGGCCTTGCAACTCACCGGTTTCTTCGGTGGAGCCAAGTCTCCAGAGCTCCAGGTGCTGGGAGAACTGGAAGAGGAGCAGCCGGGCTTTCCTGGCACAGGAGACGAGGCGTCGCTGTGTGCAGAAACAGGCAGACTGACATGAACCCGCAGCCTGGCAGAAAGGGCTGGGCCAAAGCCGAAACGCCCTGGGGTGCCAGAGACTCCCGGGGCAGGGGAGAGGAAGGACTGGGTCCCGTGGGATGGGAGCCCAGAGATGGAGACCCAGCAGGACCAGCAAGACGAGCTTGCCAACTTCTACTCCCTCACCCGCTCCGTGGCAGGAGCCTTCAGACGCGCCAGGGCCAGGGAAGGGGCCCAGCAGGGCAGGGAACACCAGCCTTCTCCCGCAGGAAGAGCCAGCCCTGCCAGCCTGCCTTGCCAGGCGTGAAACCCTGCTCAGAGCGGCACTCACATGAGGGAAGGTGAATTTGCGGAGCACTGCATCATAGCCCTTCTTCTGCATCTTCTCCATCAGCGGGCGGATCACCAGCTGGGCGTCCAGGCCTGGAAGCCAAGCAGAGGTCAGCCAAAGCGGTACCGGGGGAGAGACCCAAGCCCTCCTCGTAACGGCGCCCAGTCCTACCCCCGGAGATGAGAGCCGTTGAGCTGTGTGCCACAGCTCGCACGTCGTGGGTGTGATGCTGGAAGGGCTTCGTCCGCACCCACCGCTTCTCCAGGCTGCCCATCTTCACTGGCAGCAGCTGAAACTGGTAGGTGGCCCCTGTCGAGGTGCCCACGACGATGCTGTCCTCTTTCTGGTGAGAGAAACGGGGACGGGGTTTGCGGGCGCAGACCGGGAAGAGCGAGAGGGCAGAGCCAGGAGGCAGGCAGAGACCGGCAGCTTCGCTCCCAGCCCTGCTCCTGCTGCCCCAAAGGCACCGAGCCAGGCAGCTCCTGCCCAGCCCACGGGAGCCCAGATGGGCCCCAGCTGCCTGGGGGGACCCGGGGGGACTCGCCTACCTCCGACACAGCCAGCGAGAGAACAGCCGAGGTGCTGACGGTGTGGGACTCCAGCAGCGTCCCTCGCTCCCAGTCCCAGAACTGCACCCTCCCGAAGGAGTCCGAGGTGACGACGGTGCCGCTCGAGAGGAAGGCGATGCTCCACACGATGCACTCGCGCTTCACCTTCTGCACGTGGTAGTTCACCATGATCCTCTGGACAGTTCGGCCTGAGGGGCGGGAAGGACGGTGGGGGGTGGCAAGGGGATCCCCCCAAGCACAGGGTGGGCCGGGGCCGACGGTCCCCGGGGCGGGGGACAGGGGACAGGCTGGGCTCGCCTCCCGCAGCTGGAGTTACCTGAACAGACGTCGAACACGCGGAGGACGTCGATGGAGCCGGCCGCTATGTGAGTGTCCGACGGGTGCCAGGAGAGGCACAGGATGCGGCCTGCGGGGAAGGAAGCTCCAGACGTGACCCCGCGGACTCACAGCCCCTCAGTCACCATAACCGGGGCAGCCGGGATGGACAGGAAGGACAGACGGACGATGCTGCCGCAGCACCGAGCCCTCCCAAACTCACCTTTCCGCCTGTCCAGGTTCCGCTCGAACTGGATCCCCCCGGGCACGACTTGGAAGAGCTTAACTGAGCCGTCCTCGCAGCCGATCTGCAGGAGGGGCCGGGCTCGGGCTCAGCCCCAGCGGGGCGGGCGGGCGGGACCCCCTCCCTCCCTCCCTCCGCCGCCGCCCCTCCGGGGGTAGGAGAGCCCCCCCGGCCCCCGGTCCCGCTCCCGGCCGCACTCACCGCCAGCTGCGTGCCGCTGCCGTTGGCCGCCATGCTCCAGATGGGTCCCCCGCAGCCATCGACGGAGCGGGCCACGCAGAGCCGGGCCAGGTCGTACTCGGTGATGTCCCCGCTGAGGCCGGCCCCGAAGAGCCGCTCCCCCGCCGCCCAGCACAGCGCCTCCACCGACCGGGCCTCATGCCCGGGGATGACCTGGGGAGGGAGGCCCGTCACCCCGCTGCCCGGCCCGCCCCGGCCCGGCGGGGCCCGCGCCCCCCTCACCTTCTCCTGGAAGTAGTTGGCGGCGAAGTTGTAGACCTCGACGGCGCCGTCGGTGCGGGCCAGGGCCAGGCGGCCGCCGCGGGGCTGGCAGGCCAGGCAGCGCACGCCGGCGGGCACCAGGCCGAAGAACCGCACCCGGTGCACCTCGAACTCCCCCATCCCGCCCCGCTACCGGCCCCGCTACCGGTACCGGCCCCGCTCCGCCCTGCGCGGGCCCCACGTGCGCGCGGCGCACCCGGAAGCGGAAGTGGCCCCTCCCGGGGGGAGGTGGGGACGGGACCGGAAGCGGAAGCAGCGGCGCGGCGCGGCGCGGCGCGGCGGGAGATTCGGGCGCTGGCGGCGGCGGGTGCGGGAGCGGGGCCGGGGGAGCCGGGCCGGGGGCTCGGCCGGGGCCGGGCCGCGAGTGGGAGGCGGGAGGGGCCCGGCCCGCGGAGCGGCCCGGCCCCGCTCCCCCGGCCCCGATCCCGCACCACCGGGGCCGCTGGAGGGCACCAGCGCCCCGCGCAACGGCGGCGGCGGCGGCGGCCCGGGGCGGGCTGCAGGGCACGGGGTGGGGTGGGCATGGGGGTCTGCGGGGGCCGGGGCGGGCTGCGGGGCCCGGGGGAGGGTGGGCATGGGGGTCTGCGGGGGCCGGGGCGGGGAGCTGGGGATGGGGGCGTCCCGGGGAAGGCCCCGGGGGAGCCCCCCGTCCCTCCCCGCGCTGACCGTGCCTCTGCCGGTGCTTCGCAGGGCCCGGAGCATGGTGCAGATCGTCATCTCCAGGTGAGGCCGCCCTGCAGGGCCGAGTCCTGCCCCCGGCAGCGCCCGGCCCCGGGCAGGGCTGGAGCCGCTGGGTGACGCCGCCTCTCTCGCCCGCAGCGGGGGCGCCGGAGGCCTGGCGCAGTGGGTGCTGGTGGAGCTGCAGGGCGAGGTTGAGCCCCGGCAGAGCGGCGGGCTGGCGGGGAGCCTCCTGGGAGACCTGCACTACACCCGGGAGGTGAGGCAGCGCGCCCCGGGACGGCCCCGGCGGCCGGGACCTCGCCCGCCCTCACCCCCCGCCTCTCGCTGCTCTCCCCAGGGGGTCCCCGTGCTCATCGTGGGCCACCACATCCTCTACGGGAAGGTGGTGCAGCTGGAGAAGCCCTTCGCCGTCCTGGTGAAGCGGGGAGCCGGCGAGCCCGGCCCGGAGGAGCCGCACGCCCGCTACGCCGTCACCGCCCTCATCAAAACCAAGCTCCTCTTCAAAACCCGCCCCAAGCCCATCATCACCAACGTGCCCAAGAAAGTGTGAGGACTCAGGGCGGCGGGCATGAGCTCCGCTCTGCGGCCAGGCAGCCCTGGGTGCTGCAGCCGGGGCTGAAGGAGATCCAGAGCCGGCCCCGGCCTCATCCCTCTGCTGTACGGAGGACTCCTGGGGCCACCTCGGGGTGCTGGGTCCTGCGTCCGGGCACCCAGAGCCCTTCCCGGGTCACTTGTCCCCCCTGTAATGACTCCGTTTCTGAGAGCTGCCGAGCTCTGGGGCACAAACCCGGCTGCCGCCTCAGGTGAGGCAGGTCCTGGGGGGCAGGGACCTCCTCTGAGCCCGGGCAGGGCCGTCCTCCCCGCACATCACCTTTTCTCTGTGCAAGTCTTTATTTTTGACAAATCCATCAGGATATAAAAACAGACTTTTTCAAAATATGAAAAAAAACCCGCAGGTTAAAAAATAAATAGATTTACAAACAATTATCAATAAGTATGAATACCAAAAAGCTACAAAAGTCTTCTAAAAAACCTCGTATTAAATTAAACAAAACCGTCTAAATGCTCGATTGTAGAAAGGTTTTTAAGCCCTGAAAAAGAGGGCCCGGGGAGACAGCCGGGGGAACTCCCCGGGGAGGGGAAAGGTTGGGAACCGGCTCTTCCCCGCCCTCCTCTGCATGGCCCGAGCCCAAAACCCAGCGTCTCCCCGCTGTCTAGACGCCGGGAAGGCAGCAGGGTTGGTACGATGGGGCCGTGGCTTGGCCGGAGCGTCACCACGGCCCCCGTGGGGGCCACGGTGACGCTCCGGCCAAGCCACGGCCCCGGTTTCCCCCGCTTCTGCGTGCCGGGATCCCCCAACTTGGCTCTTTGGCAAAGCTGAAGGGAGGTGCTGCCCTCCCGGGGCAGCCGGACCCCCCTGAAAGGGGTGGAGGGAGCCGTGGGGGCTCCCCGTGGGTACGTGCCCGCACATACAACAGCCGTGGGGCAGAGGCAGCACCAGCCAGCGGTGCTGGAGGGAGACGGTGGGGCTGTTTTGCCATAGCACCGTGGGAGGGGGACCAGGAGGCCCCCGTAGAAAGCACCGAAGGGTGGAGGACCCAGCTGCAGCGGTGGGGTGGGGGGAGCCTGGCCAGCAGCGCTCCACGCAGCACGCCGGGATGCTTGGCACGGCACCGGGAGGACGAGGCTGCGGCCAGCCCGGTGATGGGCAGCCCCGGCTCGGCCTCTCCCCGGCCAGCAGCCAGCTTTGTACAGAAAAATGAAAATAATAAGGAAAAAACAAACCAAAACAACAACAAAAAAAGCAAGACTTGATCAGAAACGCCGTGGCGGGTGCGCTCAGCGCTGCCCAGCACCTGACGGCTCAGTGCCGGCTGCGCCGGGGCCGGTGGTGGGCGAGGAGGGGACCGGTAGCGGTCGCCCCATCCCCGGCACACGTGGCCGCCCCGGCGCTCCCCGTGGTCAGACCTCGGCGAAGGCCAGCCCGCACTGCTCCTGCCGCTTGCCGCAGCGCCGGGCGACGATGGCCAGGTAGAGGGTGAGCAGGGCCACCCAGTAGCAGGCGTAGAGGATGGCGCCCGAGATGAGGAAGGCCACCTCGGTCTCGCTGAAGAGGTCCTGGCTGTAGGCGGTGTAGGCCAGCCCGCCCAGGAGCACCGCCACCCACACCGACACCGGCAGCAGCCCCACGAAGTTAACTACGATGGTCCGGCGCCCCGACGTGCCCCAGCCCGACTTGTTGATGGTGGCGATGGCAAAGATCTTGGCAGGCAGCAGGCTGGACATGTAGAGGAGGGCGTAGAGGGACATGAAGATCATCTCGGCGTTGCCCCGGAGGAAGCAGGCGTAGGTGGCCTTGATGATGCCCACCAGCTGCACCGTCAGCAGGAAGAGGAGGATGTTCCAGATGCGGCCGCGGTAGAAGAGCTGGATGACGGTGGCGATGAGGAAGAAGGGGAAGAAGCCGGTCACCACCGACTCGTAGGTCATCCAGAGGTGGTGCTTGTGGAACCACAGGGCGTTGTAGAGCCACTCGCGGAAGTAGGACTTGCTCCAGCGGGTCTGCTGGTTGAGCCAGCGCAGGTAGCGGGTGGGCGTCTCCGTTAGGCACTTGGAGCGAGCCGTGTACTTGGTCTGGTAGCCCAGGCTGAGCACGCGGTTGGTGAGGTGCCGGTCATCCCCAAAGCTGCACTTGCTGCCCAGGAAGGTCTGGTGGTACCAGTCCTCGAGGAACTGCTGCAGCAGGGCGTTGCGGTACATGCCCAGGGGCCCGCTGATGCACTGCACGCAGCCGAAGTAGGACTGGCAGGCGCGCTCCACGTTGAAGGCCATCCAGTACCGCACGCTGCTCAGGAAGGAGATCCACGAGTCATACTTGTTCAGGATCTGGGGAGAGAATGAAGATGAGCCACGGCACCGCTGCAAACCCCCCCGGCACCCTCGCCGCCCCGGGGCGCCTTCCTTCACGGCCGGAGTACCTGGACGTCGCCGCCGACGCCGCCAACACGGGGGTCGGCCTCCAGGATGCGGAGCATCTCGGCGGTGCAGGCGGGGTCCAGCACCGTGTCTGAGTCACACACCTGGGGGCAGAGGGAACGTCGAGCCCCGCTCCCGCCGCCCACGCGCGCCCGGCAGACAGCCCAGCCCGCAGCCGGGCAAGCCCGAGCCGCGGCCGGCGAGACGAGGCAGAGCTCCGGAGACCGGCAGGCGGTGGCAGGGAGCGGAGCGCCCCGCGGTGCCTGGCCACCGCTGCCCCGGGCCACCCAGCCCTGCCGTGCGCCCCGGCTGCTGGCACCACGGTGGGACCTGCCCCAGCCACCACCCCTCACCCACGCGTGGGGGCTCGGCACCCCGCACCGTGACACACGGTGTCCCGCAGGGTGACACCAGCCTGGGGCGCATCCCGCCCGTGCCGCAGGGGATGCGCCGAGGAGGTGATGCGAAACCCTCGCGGGCAGCGGTGCGGGCAGGGCTCAACCCCCAGGCCACCCCGGTGGCAATTCACCCCCAACCCCGGGTGCCGGTGGCTTGCAGCCCGCGCATGGGGCCGGATCCAAGGCCAGGCAGCTGGGTGCTGCCATGGGCTCATGGGGCTGCTCCTGCTCCACCCGCAGCCCCTCTGCCCGGCCGTGCGGGCAAGGCACTCCCTGCCTGCCTGCCTCCCCCCAGCCCGCCCGGCCCATGCATCCACCTGGATGTAGTCCACGGAGTCTCCGAGCGCCCGGAAGGCCGTGTACATCACCTCCCGCTTCCCGCCCCACTTCTGGAGGATGCAGGAGTAGGTGGTGCCGCGCACCAGCGCCTGGACGCGGGCCAGCCCTTCCCGCAGCCCGGCCTCTGTCTCCCCCTCGCCCCGCGCATGGAAGTTGCTCCTCCAGACGTAGCTGCCCGAGTGCTCGGAGCCCATCACGTCGTGGAAGATGTCCAGCATGTAGGTGTCGTCGGGGCCGTTCCCGTCCACCACCATCACCACTTTGAGGTCGGGGAAGGCGATGCGCTTGACGGAGCGCAGGCACTTCTTCAGGTAGTCGGGATCCTCCTGGTAGGCGGCGATGCAGAGGGCCACCGAGCGCCCCAGCCGCACCGGCTGCCCCTCGCCCCGCATGCGCCGGTGCTCCAGGAAGGCGAAGAGGCTCTGGATGAAGAGGTGCAGCCCCAGGATGGCCCCGTAGAGCCCGAAGGAGAGGTAGTGCTTCTCCGTGTGGATGAACTGGTACCCCGTGACGTAGGCGGCGAGGATGCCCCCCAGCACCGCCAAGGCGAAGAGGCTGGTCCCGACGACGCGCAGGGCCGTGGAGAGGCTCACTGGCATCTGGGGGGGACCGGGCGGCGTCAGGACGGGGCCAAGGGGACAGGAAGGGGAAAGCGGGGGGACCCTGCTTGTCTGCCGCCCCACGGCCACCCCGTCCCTCGCCGGTCACCGGTTTGGGGGCGAGACCTTCCCAGTGCCTCTGTGAGGCGTGGGGGTCCCAAGCACCCCACCGAGCGCGGTGCCTGCGCCCGCAGCCCGGCCCCGTCCAGCCGAGCGGGGCCGCGGGCGATGGCCGGGGCTGGAGGACAGGGAAGGGCACACGGGGACGTCGGGGACCCGGCCCCAGGGTGTCCCCGGGGGAGAGGGCCCTGCCTGCGCAGGGCCACCCAGGGTCCCCGGCCACCCCGACCGCCTGCGGCGGGACTCCTGCCAGGGACAGGCAGTGCAGGCAGCACGGGCAGGCAGTGCAGGCAGCACGGGCAGGCAGCAGCGGGGACTGCAGAGCTGCACAGCGGGGCACGGCCGTGGGGCGGGGGGTGCAGGCAGGGCACTGCAAGCAAGGGGGTGCAGGCAGGAGGGGGGTGCAGGCAGGAGGGGGGTGCAGGCAGGAGGGGGGTGCAGGCAGGAGGGGGGGGTGCACATGAACGAGTGAGGGGGTGCGGGCAGCCACGGGCAGAGCCAGCCCCAGGGACCCCCGCGCCACCGGCAGCGCCCCCGGGCAGCCCCCGTCCCCCAGAGCCCCCCCGGGCCCCGCAGCCCCCGGTGCCGGTGGGGCCGGGAGGGAGGGGTGAGGAGGAGGAGGGTGAGGAGGAGGAGGGTGGGGAGGAGGAGGAGGAGGAGGAGGAGGAGGAGGAGGAGGACCGGGACCGGGACCGGGACCGGGACCGGGACCGGGACCGGGACCGGGACCGGGACCGGGACCGGGACTCACCGTGGTGGTGCCGGTGCCGCCACTCGCCCCGGCCGCCGCCGCCGCCGCTGTGCGCCCGGCCCGGCCCGCACGGCCCCTTTATACCGCGGCGGGGCCGGCACCGCCCGCAGCCCGCGGGGGCCCCGCCCGGCACCGGCACCGCCGCCACCACCCCCGGCACCGGCACCGGCACCGCCCGCGGCCCGCCGGGACCCGCCCGGCACCGGCAGCACCTGGCAGCGGCCCCAGCCCCGCACTGCGGGAGCGATCGGCACCGGCACCGGCATCGCCCGCCACCGGCATCACCCGGCGCGGCCGCGGGCACTGGCACGGCACCGCACCGGGGACCGGCCGCGGCTCGGCAGCGCTGGGACACCCGGGGACACCGCGGGGTCCCCCCGTGCCACCCCGTCTCCCCGCGCCCCGCTCTCGGGGCCCCTCTCGCGACGCCCACGTGTCACCTCCCCGCGTCCCGCCGTGGCCGTGGGCCACCTGGGGATGCCCGGGGCCTGCCCCGCCGTGTCACCCTGTCCCCGTGGCCGGTGGGTCCCAGGGCAGGACCGGGGCCACCCCCGGGGACAGCAACCCTGTGCTGGTCACACACAATGTCCCTGTGTCCGGCTGATGGCAGGGGACAAGCAGCCCCGGGAAGGGACCACGCCGAGTCCAGAGGAGCTGCAGCCTCGGCTTTGGGCTCACATCCAGCACTTTTGGGTTCCTCACCCTGCTACGGGCCATCGTGTCCTGCTGGGCTGGGACCCGGCTGCGAGGTGACGCTGGGCTTAGGCCTGGACCCTCCCAACCCCGGGAGCCAGGGAAGGGGATCCCTCCGGCAGGAGCACCCCGGCCAGGCGGGTCCCTCTCGGCTGAACCCCTGGCACGGCGGTGACGCCGGCTGGAAACTCGCCACCGTAGGTGCCGGAGTGGGTGGCGAGGAACTGGTGAGCCCATGGATGGCGGGGATGGGGCAGGGATGCACCAGGACCCTCGGCATCACCAGCGGGGCTCCCATGTGGCCCGACTGAGCCCAGCAGTGGTGGGGCGTGGAGGTGCGAAACCCGGTGCGGTGGGGTCAGACCTGGCGTGGTCGTGCCTGTGCCACTGCCGCGGTGCTGCCGGGCGCACGCGGGGTCCCCGTGGCTGCAGGCGCCCGTCTGCGGGAAGCGGGGAGGGGGAGAGGGGGCAGGGGCAGTGCGTCCCCAGCCTGCAGCCCTCCCCATGCCCCTCAGCAGGGAACCAGCCCCGGGGCTGCCCCGTGGCCCCTTACCTTTCGGTGTGCCCGTGGCTGCCAGGCGCCTCTCCCTGCTGCCGGCCGGCGGCTGGCCGCAGGAGCGCTGCCCAAGGTGGAAACCAAACTCCCTCCTCCTCCGGCACAGCCGCCTCCTTGTTCCCCGCAGCAGGACGGCCGGACGGCGCCCGGCCAGCGGCATCAAAAGAGACTTTTCATTCAAAAAACGTCCTCTGCCGCTCGCGGCAGGCCCTGGGGAGGCACAGCCGGTACAGCAGCATCCCGGTGTGTGCCTGTGGCCCGGCACCGGCACCAGTGCTGGCTGGCGGCAGCCAGAGCGAGGAGGAGCGTTCAGCCGCCGCCGCTCTCCGGTGAGGACAATGCGCTCCCCGCTGCCCGTGCACACCCGGCCGAGCGGCACGGCACGGCACAGCACGGCACAGCGAGGTGTGGGCCCGGCGCAGGCGGCTTCGCTGGGGGTGGAGACACAGCCCGGCACCCCAAACCTTGCAGGGAAGGGGGGTGCTGGGCCCCTCACACCATCCAGCACGGCACAGCATGGCACGGGGCAGCCGGAAAATGGGTACCCGGAGCTGCGCAGAGTGGGGCTGGGGGCTGCCCAGTGCGAGGGGGCTGCCCGGTGCGAGGGGGCTGCCCAGCCCGGGGTCTCTGGGCTGGGTCCCCGAGGGCTCTGGTGTGACCCCAGAGCACCCCTGTCCCCAACCGTGGGTGCACGGCAGCTCCTGGCACAGGAGTGGGGCCCGTGGTGCTGCAGCTCCCATGGGAGCTGCCCTGGCCGGAAGGAGAGGGGTGACCCCGATGCTGGGCTGTCCCCGAGCACATGGCAGCGAGTGCTGGTCACCGCTGGGCGCCCTGCAGGGTCCCGCAAGCCCCTGGCTGTGCTCCCGGCACACACAGCAGCCCTGGCACGGAGGGGGCTCCTGGTGCCATGGTGGAAGGGCCCCCTCCTCAGACCCTGTGGTGCGGGAGGCCCCGGGAACGGGCGCAGGGCAGGCAGTGCCGTGGCAGGGCCTTTCCCAGAGGCACCGTGGAGGGGGACGGGTCCCCAGCACAGCCCTGCTCCCACCATGGCCCCATTGCACCAGCAGCACAGGGGCTTGGCAACGCCGGCTCCATTTCCCTCTGCCCCCCTGGGAAAATCACTCGGATTTGGCTAAAATCACAACATTTAGAAGCTGGCTCAGCTGTCGCCTCCAGGGATCATCCCTGTGCCTTGCCTGGGGCTGGCACCCAGAAAGGCTCTGTCCATGCCCGTGGGCACCCGGCAGCGAGCGTGCAAGTGTGCGAGAGCTGCCGGCCGGCTTGGCCATACCAGGACCCTCCAGCATCCCCATGGCGTGAGCGCGGTGCCGAGGCGTGGCCGTGTGGCAGCAGCAGGCTGCCTGCCAGCCCCGGGGTGCACGGCTGCCCACGCTGGGGGTGCAGACAGAGCCCCCCCTCCCTTCCAGCTCCCCTCGGGGGCAGCCGTGGCACCCAGTGCCGGTTGGCCGCGTGGGAGCCTGATGCACCGGCCCTGTCAGCTGCTCCCCCAGCCCAGGGCCAGCCCTGGGGGCTGATGCCCACCCACCCGCAGGACCCAGGGGCTCACCAGGGCCCGCGCCACTGCCGCCACCCCAAGCACGCGAGGGCGAGCACGGCCCAGCCACGGGCTGGGACATGGCCACGATGGCACCGAGGGGCTTCATGTGGCTATGAGAGATGTCACGGGTGCAGGGCTGAGCACGTCTGCATTTAATCTCCCGCCTTGTCCCAGCGAGCCCCCCCTGCTCCAGCCATGGGGAGCCCAGGGGTGGCCACCCGCCCTCCTCAGGCTGCGGCTTCCTCCCCGGCTGGCACCCGCCGGCAGCATCCCGAGGGCACAGCGAACCCTTCCCCTCGGGGAGCCGCTTGGCCCCGACGCCAGAGCAAGAACAGTTCGTTTCTGCAGCCCTGGCCCCGCTACGGGAGCACCACGATCTTCTTCTCCAGCGCCTGCGGGGGGAAGAGGACCCTCCTCATCACCGTGTCCAGCTCCTCCAGTGCCAGCTGGGCGTGCAGCACCGTCGCACCGTCGGGCTCGGCTGCCACCACGTGCTTCAGCAGGCGGTAGAGGTCCCGGAGGACGTCCCGCAGCACCTGGGCAGAGCGGGCAGGAGAACCGTCAGCACCCGCCGGCATCGCGCCCGCACCCGCACCAACCCGAAACGCAACCCTCGGCGTGCCCCGGCAGGCACGGTGCTGCCCCTTCCACCGACGCTGCCAGTGCTGGGACGCGGCGGCACCACCACCACCACCACCACGCTGCCTCAGGCCTGAGCCCCAGCTCTCCGGTGACTCAGTTTCCTCACACGCCGGCAGCGCGGTCCAGCACAGCGGTGCATCGCAGCGTCCCTCCGGCACAGGGGCGTGAGGGGAAGCCGAGATCTGTGCCGCGGGGATTCCCGTAGGGAACCGGCTGTTTCCTCTGTGGGAGCTGAGTCCCAACACGCTCATTGCTGGGAAGCGGGGAGGGAGGCCACAGCTCCGCGGAAAAACGGGGCATTTCCAAGTCAAATCAGTGACAAACAACTCCCACGGCTCCCGAGAGTTGGCAGCGTCCTGCGGCACAGCACGGCACTGCCCCATGGCATGGCACTGCCCCACGGCACAGCCAAGCAGCTCAGAGGGACGCCCCTCCCTGGGAAGGATCCAGCACCGGGGGGAGCACAAGCTGGAGGTCCCGGTCCCACGGGACTTTCCCTGGAAGCTGCCTGGGAATGGGCCCTGCAGCCCCCGCGGGGCAGGGGCTGGCCCCGAGGAGCACCGTGCCGGTGCCCGGGGATGCCCAGGAGCCTGGCGAGGCTGCCCCTGCCCCAGGGACGAGCGGGGAGGTGACCCACCTCGGTGGCCTTCTCGCTGAGCCCCCGCAGCAGCAGCACCACCACGTGCACGGCGGCTCTTCGCACCTCCGCCTCGGGGTCCGTCTTGGCTATGGCCGTCAAGCAGGAGGTGACCTGTGGGGACAGGGCGGCGGGGCCATCAGCAGGGGGACACCCGGCAGAGCAGCCGGCCATGGTGGTGGGGATGGCCTGGGGCTGGAGGGTGAGGATGGGACCCCTCCACCCAGCCTGCGGCAGCCACACGTTCCCCTGCTGGGCACCCAACTGGGGGGACTGTTTTTTTGCAGGGCGCCGGGCACCGAGCAGCCCTCCCTCTCGCAGGGGCCGAGCAGCACGCAGACGCCTTGGAAAGCTTTATAAAAAGCAAGCAGAGTCGAAGGAACCTAATTAAACCCCCGGCAGTGACAGCCGGGAGAATTAGCAGAGCTAGCGCCTTCCCGAAATAGCTGTGTGGTGCATTGGCATCTCATCAAACGCTGCCGGTACCCTACCGACGCCGAGTGGCTGCGAGCAGGGATGGGAGAAGGGAACCTGAGCTCCGCATCCCTGATGTCTCCTGACTTCCCTCCTGCCCCGGGCGGCACAGGGGGCGAAGCTCCGGCTCCCGCGGGGGCACAGACCCACCAGCTCGAGGGCTGCCGCACCTCGGTGCCCGGCTCACCCCAGCGGGACCACAGCTCCGGCGGCAACTGCATCGCACCGGGAGCCCGCTGCCTCAGCTGCCTCGTGATAACGGGCAGGGTAACGAGGTCTCCTTAAGCGGGAGCGGTGCCTCTGGCAGGTACGGACTGTGCCCCCAGCTCTCCTCCTCCAGCGCGATTGCCATGGGTGGAGCAGGCACCATGCATTTCCTTGGGCTATCGCTTCCCTGCACAAGCGACATCTTTAGCTGATTATAAAGCTTTTAGCCCTAAAAACAGGGGCTAGAATTTCCTGAGCGTTTGCTTCAGGTCCAATGACTTCTATACCCTCCGCTATCAGCAAATATCCCTCAGGTCCTTTATGGAAACCCCAGGCTGTTGTCCTCCAGCACCAGCCCTGCCATCCGCTAACGAACCACCTTTGTTAATGAGCGATGGCCCCACGCTCCCCAGGCAGGGACCCGGGGAAGGGGCCGGCAGTGCCGGGATGGAGCCGGTACCTCCTGGATGATGGAGCCCAGCTGAAAGCCGAGGTGCTGGCAGAGCTCGCCCAGGTTGGAGAGGCTGCTGGCCCGCAGCGCGCTGTCAGGGTCCCGTGCGCCCCGCAAGAAGGCCTGGACCAGTGGCTCCCGGTGCTTGAACACCATGTCCCCTGCAAGAGAGAGTGGAGCAGCATGTCACGGGCAAGGAAAAACCCACAGCCCCTTCCTGCCAAAGCCCCGCTCCATCAGGAGCAGCCGGATTGCCCCCGCCCCTCCTTGCAGCACCACCGAACAGCTGGATGCAACATCTGGAGCACGGCTTGTGCCCAGTGTGGGGACCCGGGCGCAGCTCTGAGCGAGGCACAGACAGAGCCTCGGTGGGGACCCGCCGTGGTGCCAGGGACGAGGACGCCATGGCGCGGTCCCCGGGGTGCCGGCAAACCCCGGCAGCACACGCCCCACGGCGAAGACCTTTGTCTGGAGCCGTTCGGTGCATCCCACGTCCCCCCGGCTCCCGCGGGGCCGTTCAGAGGTGACCGCAGATACAGCACACAGAAATGAAGTGCGAAGCCCAAATTCTCACGTAATTCAGCCGCACAACCCCCCCCAATTAGCACACGCAGGCGCCGCGGATGTGTGAGCCGCCTAATTAGAGGTCGGCGCGCAGAGCCCGTGACCGGCATGCTCAATCACCCGGCACAAGAGGTGCCCTGGGCCAGCGGCCGCGCTCCCCACGGCGTGGGCACAGCTCCCACCGGGCAGGGTCTGCTCCGGCCGAGGGGAGCGCGGGGTGGCACTCGCCTGGGAGTAACGGAGGAAAGGAGGAAGCTCCGGTGGGCTAGCCGACCTGCAGCTCGGTGGTTCCCTGGCTCTCCCAAGCCCCATAAGCCCCTCGGACACTGGTGTCCTGCAGCCAACGGAGGCAGTGGGATGCCCCAGGACGCCCCGGGACGCGGGGACAGGAATAAGCCCTGTGGGCAGCAGTGGGACCCCATCACCTTGCACACAGGGGCTTGGGACCGCTGCTGCGAGGGGCTGGGGACCGGCCAGCCCCTGCACCGCCAGCACGCCAACAGCCTGCCAGCACCGGCTGTGTGCAAGGAGGGGAAATACTGCATGCGATGGGCAAGAGCTGGGCAGGAACAGGCAAGGCGGCAGGCAGCGGGTTCTTCTGTAGGACCGTCCCGTTGTAGCTTCACTCTTCCTACATGGCCCTCCCTGTTACTAAAGGACGGTGTGCTCGGAAGGGCAGCGATGGCTCTGCGCAGCACAGGGTGGGAGAGCTCAGGGCAGCGGCGTGACGCCAGGAACGGCCACGCTTGCTGGGGAATGCAGCCTGCTCCGTGCTTGCACCCCAGGAGCTGGTATTATGGCAGTCCAAGCCGTGCTGGATGATCTGAGCATGGTGCATCTCCTCCAAAGCCAACAGCACACCGGCACTGTGCCGGACGGCCACAGAAAGCGCACGAAGCGTTTCCCTTCCTGCAGCAAGCAAGGCACGTGCTCCCTGACAGAGAAGGGAAAAGGTCTGACATGGCGCACCCAGAGCAGACGTAATGGGTTTGCAGCAAAAGCTAACTGGGTCAGTGCAAGGTCTCCACGAACCCTGGCATGGCGCTCGGCCCCGCGGTGCTGGAGGCGGAGGAATGGCACCGCACGCCTAGGACAGGGCTGCCGTGCGCTTCCAGCCACGCTGCCCACGCCGGCTGTTTGCTGGGCGATAGGCGCCTGCTGCAAAATCCCCTCCCGGATGGGAAAAAAGCCGCTCCAGTGGGATGGCAGGCAGGGACGGGGATGGGGACGGGGCAGGAGGGAGGCACGGCAGTCCCCAGGCAGCAGCAGGAGAGCTCTGAACCACAGCAGCGCTGCTGCACAGAGCAGAGCGTTTCTGGAAGCACCGGGTAAATCCTCGCTCTTGAATTCTGAAGCTTTGCAACAGAAACAACATCGTGCAATTTGTTCTATAAATACGCAGGCGAGCCAGGACGCGCCGGAGTCGCTGCCCGCGGCAGAGGCACCGGGGGGAGGAGGGAGAGCCGCGGCAGAGGCCGTGCCCACCGTCCCGCTGCCAGCCGTGCCATGGGCAGCTGCCGAGGGAAACCCAGCGCGGCGCAGCTGCAGCGCCGGGCAAGGGGAGGGCTGGACACACGGACATCGCCCAGGGGCCTTTAGAGACCAAGAGGCTCTGCCGCCGCTGGCATGAGCTCCATGGGGAGATGACGGGATTGCCGGCCCGTAGGACGCCCTGTCCCCATCCTGGCAGCGGGCAGGGGAGCAGCACGCCCAGGGAGCACCAGCCCCGGCAGGATGCCCGCAGCGGGCAGAGCTCGGGGATGCCGCCACGGCCAGGGGATGCCGCTGCGGCGGCTGTGCCCTGGAGAAGAGCTCCGGCAGGCCAGGCAGCCGGGGAGGTTGGCTCTGCCATGGCCAACCTGGGGACAAAGCACCCGGCCGGTGATCAGGGACCCCTGCCTAGCTGCCCTGGCAGCGGGGACACCGGCTGCCACTTTCCGCAGCTGCGGAGAACTCCAGCTCCCTGCTCTCGCTGCCCTGGCCTCTGCTGGGGAATAAGACAAGGTGTTTTAGGACGTGTCCCAACAGCGGCTGCCGGAAAGGCCTCATCCAGCTTTTACCCCTCAGCCCTGCGTGCCCGGGCGCTTCCCGGCAGCCTCCGAGCCCCACGCTGCCGGCCGAGGGGACGGTGGGCTGCCGGCAGGATCCGCCACCCTGCTCCTGCCCACCAGCAAACCCCGGCCAGGCGCCCTTCAGCTTCCAACCCTCCGTGGCAGGGCCATGGGAGCTGGTTCTCACCTCCAGACAACAAGAAGCCCCCGATGGCTTTACCCCCCGGACCCAGCGGTGCGGCAGAGTGCAGCGAGGGGCCGAGCGGCACGGCGGCTGCCGGCAGCGGCCAGCACTGCTGTGCCCGCGGGGACTCACCCAGCGCCCGGGTGACACGCATCAGCACCTCGCCCAGCTTCATCCTGCTGACGGCAGCTGCGGTGTCCTCCGTGCCCCGCGCCGGGCACCCGTACCGTGCCAGCAGGACGGGCAGGATCCGCTCCGGGTACTCGCTGGAGAGCAGGGAAACGCCTGGGGGGAGAGCGAGAGGAAAGCGCGGCTCAGGGGCAGGCAGGAGGACAGCACGTGCCACCACGCTCGGCAGAGGAACGGCCGGCGGCTGTGCCGCCCCGGTGCCCTTGGTGCAGCAGGTGTAGCCGTCACCCGCAGGACCCCCTGCACCGCCCCGGCCCCACGGCACATCCCACAGCCCCTCCATGCAAAGTCACAGCACCGGGGCAGCCCAGTGCTGGGTGCGGTTGGGTGCCAAGCTGAAAGATAAGTAATTCAGCAGTTGGCAGCAGGTGCCCACTAATTGCTGCTGGTTAATGCTCATCGACCCAGCGTCAACCCGGTACGCCGGCCGTCGGACGCTGCGGGGCTCGTCCCCAAGCTGGCACAGCTTTGGGGCAGCCGGGTACCGCAGGCGACGCTTGGGCGCAGTGTCTGGTCGCTGTTCTCAGCTCCCGGCCATTGGGCACACGCTGCTGGCGCGTCCTCGTCCCCGCCAGGGCTCCAGGAACCCCCCGGGTTTGCCTGGCCCGGGCTGGGAGCCGGAGCCCAAGTGCACCCCGCGCCGGCTGTGTCTCCTTGGGGATGAAGAGGGGTCAGACCCCGGATGCAGGGCACGCATCGGGCTACACCGCAGGGATGCACTGGCTTTGCCGTCCGTTTAGAGAGCTGCCCGGAGCCAGCAAGCCTGAATGGAGCATCGCAGGCAGCGCCGGGTGAAAACCAGGCTGGGGGCAGGCACCCGGCAGGGCTCTGGCAGCACCGGGCTCCCCGGGAGGTGGGTGCCTCTCTGATGGTGAAAGGCAGCTGCTCTCCAGGGAAAGAGCGAGTGGCAGAGGCTGCCCTGGCAGTGCCAAGCGCTGAGTCAGGCCAAGCCCCAGCTCCCCTGCCCTCCAGGAGCAGCTGCCTTCACCTCCAACCCCGTTCCCCAGTTATCGGAGGGCACCCGGCGTGGGTTACCCTCCGCAAGCCCGGGCACGTCCGGCGGGGCAGCAACCTCTCCTCTGGCACCACCTCGCCAGAGCCTGGCTCGGTGATTCCCAGCCGTGCTGCGACAGCCGGCTGTGGTCCCAGCACTGGCACGGCCAGCTGGCCGGCAAGCCCTGCCGCTGCGGTGGGGAACCCAACCAGGGCAGTGGGGAGCCCACCTGGCACGCACGGCAGCACCACGCACGGCAGCACCGCGCGCGGCATGCCACAGGTGCTGCTGCCAACGCAGCGCGGGCTGGGTGAGTCACCACCGCAAGGAACCGCGTCAGGGTTAATCACAGCCGCAGCCGGGCTGCGAAACACGGAGGCAGCTGCACAGGGTGTATTAATCACCCGGGGACGGTTGAAGCATTTGTGTTTCACCCGCAGGGCAAGGACAAACCCGTCCCACTCAAGACCGTACAGGCAGAGGGAAGCACGGTGATAAGCTCCTTTTCCAGCTGCTGCTCAGGGTTACCTTCCCAACAGCAGCCAGGGCTCCCGGTGGCGCCGGTATAGCTTCAGGTCATGGGAATGGCACCATCCTTCCAAGTAACCCGGCGCACCACGACCCGCTGGCATCGCAGAGGACGCCCGCGTCATCCCAGGTGCGGAGGCACCTGCCTGCAAATCCCGACGGGCGGCCTGGTGCCACGGCTGCGAGGGTTTCCCGGGAAGCGGCGTGAGCAGCCGCAGCACCCGGTGACCCCAGCAGCAGCCCGGCGCGGGGAGGAGGGCAGCGAGCAGAGCGGCACACTGCTCTCCTGCCAGCCCGCTGCCTGCTGCCCGCTGCTCCCCACCTCCTGCCTGCACGGCTGGGACCAGCGCCAGGGCTGGGTGCGTGCCCGCTGCTGCTCTCCCTCCTCAGCCAGCCACAAGACACGATGGATCGGGGGACCTACCCAGAGAAAGCTGCCGTGGTTCCACTTCCACACGGCTGGCCGGCACCGGTCGGTAGTTACTGCCTTGGCCATGGGGAGGGAGGCGGCAGAGCCGCAAGGGAGCACCAGCGGGTCCCCACGGCCCCGGCTCCTCTGCCAGCCACGGCTGAACAGACCGGTGAGCCAAAAAGTCAGCCCGGTGCAGAACTGGGGCGCTGGGGCTGTGCCCGCACCGCGCTGAAACCGCAGCCCCAGGCCGGCGGCACGGGCTCGGCACGGGGACTGGGGGATGCCCTAAGGGTGAACCTGCCCCGGGCTCCACCGAGGAGGTGCCTGTGGTCTGTGCCGATCAGCAGCTCAGTCAGAGGGTAAATGAACTACAACCGGGAGCCAAAGCCCGCTGGCTTCGGGAACATGGCGCAGAGCCCGTCTGCAGCTCCAGGCTCAACCGAACGGCATGAAGACGTGGTCCAGGAGGGCAGGAGATGCTGAGCCCCCAGCCTGGCTGCAGCTCTGCTGCTCTTCACGCTTGCTCCCCAAAGCCCCCCCAGCACAAAAACATTCTCCTGTGAAGCGCCGGCACTTGCTCCAGCCGGGCATCGCTCACCTTGGATGGCCGAGAGGTAGACGAAGGCGTCCTCGTGCTGTACGTTCTCCAGGAACACCTGTGAGGAGGGGGGAACGCTGTCGGCAGCAGCCCCACGCCGGGCTGGCAGCACACGCCAGGCAAGAGCCTGGCGCCTTCAGCCGACGGCAAGGTCGGAGGGCTCCGATGATATGGACCATCCCCAGCCAGCCCCCAGCCCGCTGGCATGCTCAGCCCCAGCTCCGTGCCGCGGTGCAGGACAGGGACCGCGGCGGGAGCCCGGTACCTGGAGAAGTTTCTCCTGAAGCCGAAGCGCCTCCGGATCCCGCTGCGTGATCAGGCTGGAGAGGCGGCGCAGGGCGGCTGCCCGGCCGGGGGGCTGGGGGTCGTAGGCCGATACCAGGAGCTCCTGGAGCCCAGCCGGGGCCGGGCTGTCGGCACATGGGGCTGGAGCGGGACCCGCGGTGCCGGGCTCATGCCTCTCACTCTGCTCACCGCTCCTCTCCCTGGGAGCCGAGGGGCTGCTGCGGTCGTGCCGTGGCAGTGCCTGGCCACCCCCTGGGCTTGGGGCTGCGCCGGGGATGCCGGCAGGGCTCTGCACTCCTGTCCCCGGCTTCCTCCCCAGCACGCCGTCGGCAGCGGCGCCCACCGTCCCGGGGGAGAAGGCCCCGCGGGTGCAGATGGCGATGCGCAGGTCCGTGGCCAGCTCCTGGGTGAGGGGCTCGGGGTAGGTGCGGGAGAGCTCCTCCAGCAATGGCACCAGCCGCTTCAGCACGGCGAAGTCGCTGGATTGCAGCTGTGGCGGAGAGAGAAGCAGCGCTGGCACGGCCGTAACGGGAGGTTCGCTCCCCGGGATGCTCCTGGCTGGCAGGCAGGCAGGCAGGCAGGCAGCCCAGCGGTGCACGAGCCCCAGAGGCCTTTTTGTAGCCCCGCAGCCGCGCCAAGCTGGCCGCTCTCCATCCCCACCCCGCGAGCCGGGCTCCAGGAGCCATGAGCTGCTCTCGGGGACAGCTGATCTCGCGGCTGATCCCAGATGCGGCATCTCCGGCAGGGCAGCAGCCGGCAGCAGCCGTGACCTCGCCGGCCTGGCCCGGGGATGCCGCAGGAGAAGGTGGGAAGGGCAAGAGCCCAAAGGAGAGCGGTGTTGGTGCGGGACCCTCGCGCCCAGCGTGGGGGCTGCGCTGGGACCATCCCTCCCACTGTCCTGCCAGCGCCGTGCCCTCGGTCCTGCCCTCAGTCCTGCCCGTGGTCCTGCCTGGAAGGAAGCTCCAGGCAAGGCAGCTGCGACCTGCCCGCCCCGAGGCTGCGGTGCCCGAGGGGCAGAAGTTCCTGCCCTAAATTGCATTTAACCGCTAATCCCAGAAGCCAAATCTGGGCTGTAAGACCTGAAAAGCGACGCTTTAGCAGAGATTTTGGGGAGCTTTTGGATGATTGTATAAAAAACCCTCGGCCACTGAAAGCCAAACGGCTTTGCAGCCGCCTCCCAAACCTTTTGCATTCAATTTGCCGAGTTAAGTCGCTCCCATTAACGCCGGAGCGGGAGCAGGAGCTCGCCTGGGAGGGGGCCCATTAGAGCCGCGAGACTCTGGTTTTAACTTTTCTCCAACTAAATAACGTTCTTTTCCCAACGTTGGGAATTTAGCAATAAGACACAATAAATCATCTTTTGCCATTAACAGCTGGGTTTTCCTTTGGGCGAGTCTGGGGATGAAGCAACCCCGGCAGCTCGGTGATGAAAGCGCAAGCCGGAGTGACTGCAGCGCGCCAAGGGATGCGATCGCTCGCCGGCGGCAGTTCAGCCGACGCCGCGTAACGGCGCAACCGAGCAAGGTGCCGCTTTCGTAGAGGATTCCCAAGAACACTACAGCTCACACCGGGAAGCTCGTTGTGCTCCGGAGATGGAGCCCGTGGATGCATAGGGACGCAGAGGATGCAGCGTTGGTATTTAAAGACGCTGTATGTGACTGCGCTGCTCTGTCAGCGCCTTCTCAGAAGCGGATTTTGGATTATAAATTAATTAACTGGGCTCTCAGGGGTGCCCTGCCAGGATCAAACCCTCGGCCAGCGCCCTGGCACTGCTCTAAGGAAAAATAATATATATATACGTATACACCCTGGGATTAAAGAGGGACGCCAGCTCAGGGAGCACCCCGAGCCTGGAGCAGCGGCTGCGGCACCCCTCGGCCGGGCACGGCAGGACGGTGCCCGGTCTCCCCCCTCCCCGCGGCTTCGCCCCCTCACCTGGACGGCTCCGCTGAGCATGGCGGCCACGAGCCCCATGGCCATGGCGAGGGTCTGCGCCTCCGCCGCCGCGCCGGGGCCCTGCGCCGGGCTGAGGCAGGCCCGCTGCAGCGTGGCTGCCACGAACTCCTCCACCTGCCAGCAGAGAGTGCGGGGAAGAGCAGTTAGGAGGGGGATCCCCGGGAGGCCGCCCCTGCCCGCACCTCGGGGTGCCGGTGCCTTTCCCGGAGCCGCGTGCTCTTCAGCTCTCGCTGTCTCCGTATCTATTTGAATTTTCCAAGCCCGAGCCTTTCTCTAGCACAATTTCATACAAACTCTTCGTGTTTCCCTGTTGTTGGCACCACTGTGGATGCACCGGGGATGCCGGAGGGAGCCGGGGCTCCCGAGGCGGTGCTGGAGCCCTGAACCATTGCCCACCGCTCCGGCATTAGCACAGCTGGGCTGATTTGCCAGGGTGGCAGCCCCCAGCCCTGCGCCAGGACGGCTGAACCGGTGGGCGAGGATTTTGAGAGCCGGGCTGGGAAGGCGGCTGAGCCACACAGCTCGGTCCATCAGCCGCCGGGCTCCGGCGTGGGCTGGGCAAGCTCACGCTGCCCGTCTGCCCGTCCACCGCAGCCCCAGGACAAGGCGATGGTTAAACCGTGGTGGCTGCTCCTGGCAGCAGAAGCCCCCGTGGGGACTGCAGGGGCAGGGGGAGGCAGCCTAGCCCCTTCTCTGCCCCCTGTCCCGCTCCGCCGTGGCCGTGCCGTGGGATGGGAGCTGGAAAGCCAACTGGGATGAGTCAGAGAGGGAAGGTCGGGGTGGTGGCAATAACGGGGAAACACAAAGAGTTCGTAGGAAATTGTGCTAGAGAAAGGCTCGAGCTTGGAAAATGCAAATAGATGCAAGCAGAGACAGCGAGAGCTAAAAAGCACGCGGCTCTGGGAAGGCACCGGTGCTGCAGACCGCCGGCACAGGGCACGGCGGCAACGGCCAGAGTCGAGCAGGGCTTTAGCATGGCTCAAACTTCATTACAACAAAAATCACGCCTGCCTGCCGCCCGCAAGCTCTGGGGAAGAGCAGCCCCTTCCCTAGGCGGGGGTCGCTCCCCGGCGCGGCTCCAGCTCCTGCCGGCCGCCCCACGGCTCCCCGCTCTCGGACACCATTTACCCACCGCAGCCGACGCTGGAGCCAGGCCGCTTACCACGTGTGTCACTACTTTTGTGATTTTCTCACAATAGTTTTTTTTTTTCCCCCCGAGCCCATAATGATCCCGCCTGGCTGGCGTTGGCCTTCTCCACACTTGGCACCAACATCTTTGATCCCACAGGCTTCCCGCCTTTCTAACGGAGCTTGAAATTAGTGAATTTATTTTCTCCATGCCTTTGCTAGCTGCGCTGGCACCGCACGGCTCGGGGCGAGCTCGCCGTCTCCGGCAGCACCCGGCGATGCCGAGAAGGGGCTGGACCGGGGTCGCTCCTGCGTAACGGCCACGTTGCAAAAGAAGAGGAACTATTTTGCTCTTATTTTGGAAGACAAAGTAAGAGGGCAACAAGGTACTATTGCACCAAACCCCACAGCCTCCAGGGCACAGGCACCGGGTTTCCTTATCAGCGGAGAGCTGATCGCTGCCGGCTTCGTTAAGCGCAGCCCTCCCGCAGCGCAGGGAGGCCGGCTGGGAGAGGCTGCGGAGAAGGCGGAGGTACCTTCTGGGCTGATTAATCCAGAGAAGAAACGCCGTCAAACAGCAAGAAAGTAAAAATAAGTGTCAGAACATCTGCTCTCACAAAAGCGACACACAAGCTGACTGGGTTGAAATTGTATTTAATGTAAAAAATAGGAACATTGTGAATAAGTGATCTATCAGTAGATAGCTACTGAGAAAAATAAAAGGTTAAAAAACCCCACCAAATCTAGAAGGGAAAAAAACCTACCTTCATTTGGAAGGGGAAAAAAGCTTGAAAAATAAAACACTGGGGCGTGTTTCTGTCTCATGCAGGAGAGCACCCTTGGTGTACTAAGGGAATAAAGCCGACCTCATGAAACTCGGTTGTGAGGGGGGGGGAATGTAAATAAAATAAATTGTGCAACTGAGGGGGTCCACAGCCACCGCCATCCCTGGGGTCTGGCCTTGGGAAGAGGGATCCTGCTTGCTCCAACCCCGTTATGCCCAAAGCCACGGAGCGCCCACAGCAAGAACCAACGCCCCGAGGAGCCCTGTGCGGCAGAACCCACCTCCAACCGGCCCTGCAACCGCTGTCCCAGCCCGAGGGAGCGCTCCCTGAAATACAGCCCCGGCTGGAACGGTAACGGCTTGCTCCGGGTTTCATTTTTCAGTGGTTGTTTCTTTTTATACTAGACTCACGGCCGGACCCAGAAACCTGGCAAAATCCTTCCCCATTTCCCATCCCAACTTTCTGACCCAGGGAGCGGAGCCGGGCCCGCGCGGGCGCGATGATGGAGAGGCAGGCGAGGACAAAGCAGCGCCGGCTGCTGCCCCAGCGGGCGCCGCCGTGACACCGGCTGGGTCCCCTCCCTCGCTGCAGAGCGCGCACAAAGACTCCTTTGTCCCAAAGAGAAAAGTGAGGAAACCTGCGTTAGCAGTGACCGCCTCTGCTCAAACCACTCAGAGTTAACTGGCGTAACCAGGTCACCGAGTTTAAAAAAACCAAAAAACACAGGATGAGGAAGTTAAAACGCACCGATCAGCTGGGGAATACCGTGCTGCCTCGCACCCAGCAGCCTTCCCGACCCGGCACGGTGCAGGACGGCCGATCCCCTTCAGCGCTGCTGCAGCATGGGCTCAGGGCAGACAGAAGCGCCAGATTTTAACAATCCTTTTTGGGAGCAGGTTCAATGAGTCTCAGCTGGCCTTTGGAATTATAATATTTAATAAATGTGCGGCTGCCCATTCATGACGACATGGACAAGCGCTGGCCGTACGAGCACAGTTAGGCCAGCCCTGATGACCAGACACACCAGTCGGTGCGGGCGTCTCAGCAGCAGAAACCAGAGAAAAGCCACGAACGGCCTACTGGGGGACACGGGGCGAGCAGGACGCGGCAGCGGTGCCGTGCCGCGTTCGTCCGGCTGGCAGCCCGGCTACCACAGCTCCTGGAGGTGGCTGCCGAGACGGGCCAGAAAACCCAGGCACCAACACCATGGACAGGCAGCAAGCACTCGCTTAAAAGGTCTGTCGGGTGCAGATGTCTTTAAGCTTTGTTAAGCTCGGGAATACATTTTGCTCAAAATAAAGACGAGAAGCTGGTAAGTCAGAGTTCTGATTAACACACAGACTACTCGCTTGGCTTTTAATACACAACCACGGACACAAATATGAAGATGTCTGCTGGGCTGCTCCCTCCTGTCTCTGTAGCTGACTCTGTCCTTCCTGCTGGCACTGCACAGGACGGTGTCTTGTTGAGACACTTGCACCTGAATCAATAAACTGCTTTTCCTGGGGATGCTCTAGCTTTCTCCAGCTGTTTCTTAGCCATTGTCTCCTTAGAGCCCAGCGGCTCAGAGCTCCGTCTGCCACACGCTCCAGCCGCCGATCCCCCAGGGCTTTGCCATGACCAACCTGAGCAATGTCCGTGAACACGGTGTCCGAGACGCTCTCACACAGCGTGGCCACGAGCTGCAGGACAAGCAGCTTCCTCCTCTGCCCGGCGTGGTACTGCTCCAGCTCCAGGAGGCTCCTTCTGGGCACTGCAGCTGAGTTTGAATCCGCCTCGTCCTCCACAGCCACGCGAGTCAGCTCCTGCCGGGAAGGAAGCACGGAGCACGGGGAGGCAATGGTTAACACAGGCAAACCAGTGCCAGGAACAGTGGTCACCACACCAGTGGTCCTGGGCGCAGCAGGTCCACGTTCCCCAGACCTCCACCCCTCTGCAAAGGGCTCCCCTTCACCTCCCCTCTTCCAGCCTCGGTCCCTTCCAGACGCACACTTGTCACCAGGCCAAACCCTCACAAACCTCCGTCCCTGCGGACACTGCACAGCACCACCGAGCGCCAACCATCCTCCGGGCTGTGGGGCTTGCTGCGTCTCTGCTTGCAGCCTTGCTTTTGGCAGCGCCTCCTCACAAAGGCACCCGGACACCCCGACCCCTTCGCAGAGCTCGTGCTGACTCCTCACACAACCAGGACCTTCCACTCGGTACACCAAGGTCTCCGAGAGCTGCCCGTGGCTCCTGCGTGTGCCACCTGTGTCACAGCAGCGTCCCTACACCCGGGACGCTGCAAACCCCGTGTGACTACGGGCTGGGGCTCTACCCACCAGCAAGGGCACAGAAAGCCCAGCCCAGCCCAGGCAAGGCCAGGAGGGAACTGCAGGGGCTCGGAACGGGATCAAAGGGAGCAACAGGGATTATTTGCAGCCTCTAACACACCATTAAACTTCAGATATGCTCCTGTTGTCAAATGAGCCCAAGGGGAACAAGGGTTAACCCCTTCAGGGACCAGGGCTGCCTCCCTCTCCCAGGCTCTGCTGCCCAGCACACAGCAGGACTGCTCCACCGTGTGCCGTACCCCGGCTCCGTGCTCCCCAGGCACGTAAGGGGACGACCGGTCCCCTTTGCCATCTGCCACACAGGACGCCTGACCCAGGGAAACCGCTCCTGCAGATGTGCCCCAAACAGAGACTTGCCTGCCCTTACCTTCAGGCAGCGGATGAAGAAGTCTCCGGCTAGAC
This sequence comes from Platalea leucorodia, assembly GCF_965183815.1. Lineage (NCBI taxonomy): Eukaryota > Metazoa > Chordata > Aves > Pelecaniformes > Threskiornithidae > Platalea > Platalea leucorodia. Next base: position 56,368,459 of record NC_138830.1, on the reverse strand, counting down.
CGCTCTTCTGGCAGTGAGACAAGAGCTCCACCAAGTTCTCCACATGGCACTGCTCCAAGGAAACCTTCTGGTAGAGGGCCTCATCTTCATCACTGAAACAGGTCACTGTGTCACCAACAGGAATGTACCCAGACCCCCTCCAGGGCTGGCTCTGAACTACTCCACAGCAAGGTGAAATCCTGCTTCGGCCTCCTCTTGGAAACCTTCCTTCCCAGCACCACCAGGGAGTGGAAGCCTGGAGGCAACTGAGCCAAACTACTGCTCCGTTCATTTGGTCTACGCGATCACGCACTCAGTTTATTAATTAACCTGCATTCATTAAAGGAGTAACATTAACAGAAACCACGAGTGCAAAAAACACATTTAATCCTGCCACCCTATAAAGAACAGGATTAGCGCTGGCTAATTCATGCAACGGTCATAGCCATAAAAGTAGGACAGACGCGGGCAGAGCCATGGCCGTTAAGGAGTAATTTTAATTTATACCCAGTTTAACCAGCACAGACCCCAGGGCAGACCTTCTTCTAATTCAGGTCAGGAATAGACTGAAATGAAACCAAAACGAGCGTATTTGTACAGGGTTTTGTTACGGGTGCCCACAGCTCCCAGCACACCCAGCCCGCGGACACTCCTGGGCAGGAGCTGTGCGCTCTGCCTGCTCCATAGCATCGCCTTGGGCTCGTGCCTGCCAACTAACAGCTACCCCTCGGTAAACCAAATGTCACACTGCTCAGCAGTCCCAGTTTGCGTGGCTGGAGCCTAATGGCTGCAGTTTATTCCCCACATGGCCACACTCTGCCTCTACTTGTAGAGACCATCTGCAAGAGCAGGAGGGGAGTTCAGTTGCTGGCTCCGCGAGGCTGGCATCACCAGAGTCCTTGCTGCGATGGTGTCACCCGCGCCCGAGGGATTCCACTCGCTCCACACAGCCGCGATCTGCCACAAGACAGGCTCAGGCTGGAGGGTGGAAGCCGAATTCAGGGAGCGTTGGGCTACCTGGGCGCCTGGTGGGACGAGACCGCGGTGGGATGGCACTGGCAGCCCCACGCTCGCCGGGGCTCTCTCTGCCAGGCACGCCATGAAACGCTCTACGTGCTGAATAAGGCCCGGGGACTGCCCTCCACGCCTGGCACGGCCCCACCAGCGCTCACCTGATGGTCTCCTCCACCGCGATGGCGGCACCACCCTCGCTGCCCGCGCGGAACCGGCACCGCGGGTGGAGGGTGCGCACGCTGCTGTTCAGCCCCGCAAAGCCTTCCAGCACAGCCAGCGACACCTCTCGCTCCGACTTCTCCAAGAACCACAGCAGGATCTCCTGGCACGGGGAGCTGGCAAGGAGAGAGAAAGCAGTGGTGACCTTGCTCTGCCCGCTGCACCCCTCCCTGCACACCAGCACTGCGACGGGACCGCGCGTCTCAGGGCGAGGGAAAGGACAAGAGTGCTCCGGAGCGACCACGGACACTCCTTGGGATGCCCCAGGCCGCCAGCTCCGGCAGCTGAAGGCATTTGTGCCAGTTTATAAGGGGATCAGCAGCGCATCCTGTCCTTCTGGCGTTCCCAGATGGAAGGATCTGGGTCCTTCAAGATTTCAGGCCAGCCAGGAAGGGAGCGCTGTCTGAACAGCGTGTCTGTACAAGGACAGCCACTTCCACGCAGCCTTGGCAAGCCGCGCCTGGTGCTTCACGCCAACCTGACAAAGTACAGAGCTGTCAGCTGTGCCAAGGAAGAGGAGGGAGGAGACAGGGAGCACTGGAAGGTGGTACGGGAACCCCTGCCAGGGTAAGATGCAGGTTAATGAGGCAGAGTAGCAGCGCTGTGCCAGGGGTCTGGAAACCTGAACACTTCCAGGCAGCTTTGGTTTTAGTTACCCCTGCCAAATTCCTTTGCAAAGAGAGAAGTGAGCAGCGACTCTGTTCACCCAGCAGCAGTGTTAACTTGGCTCGTTCTACAAACTTGCACTCACTACTCTTCGCAGTGATTAACGATGCCTTTACTAATAGTAGAGGCCGTGTCAACACGGACCTTTTAGGGAAAGCCCCCAGCACCCGCATGCCAGTATCACCAAAGCAAAGCGTAAACCCACCGGGAGCGTATTTGCTAGGCTGGCCCAAACTCAGGGCAGCCCAGGGAAAGCCTGGGAGGAGAAAGGAGAGAGGATGGCCAGCGTCTGGTCACCACTGTCCCTGCCACCGTGACTGACGCACGCGGTGCTCGCCATCATACATCAGTCGTGGAGGAGCTGGGTGCAGCACGAGGGACAACTGCCAAGAGGCAGGTCCTGCACGTATCGGAAGAGAGCGATGCCAGATCGGAGAATAATGATCGTGTATTTCCCAAAAGCCAGCACTCAAGCTGTCTTATCCCGTTTTTCTCCTGTTTCTAAATCCCTGGTACCCAGACCCCTCCGACACCCAGCCAGGTCCCAGCGCCTGGCCACAGACAACCACAATCCCTGCTCCTAGGCGGGCACGAAGAGTTAACCTGTGCTCCCACGGCTCCCGCGGGGCACGCTTGCCTCTACACTGAACATTTTGGCTTCAGGGAAGACAAAAACTAACACGAGAACTGCTTCCTCGGGCACAGGTCTGCCGGTAAGGTCACGCACCGTGCCTATGCCTGCGGTTATTGCCTACTTTGAATGAGAGCTCTTCAGGGTGAGAAAATTGGTCTTGGCTTCTGTACGTGCCCATGTAGAGCACGTCCTTTGGAGGTGGGCAGAACGGAGAAGATGAAACCCCAGAAGAAGCCGTGCACAATCCTTCCTTACCGTAAGTATGACACATTCTGCTTGGCGAAGGAATAAAGGGAAAAAACCACTCCCAGGACTGACTGTAAGGATCCCAGCAGCAGGCTCGAGCTGTCATTTCCAACCACATACACCTACGGAGAGAAGGGCACGGGGAGGAGAGTCAAACACCTGCGTGGAGCAGAGGGAAGGCAAAGGGAAGGACAGAAAGCGCATCTCTGCGCAGAACGGCTGCCGCCAGGGAGGATGGCAGAAGGTTTACAGCCTGTGTTCCTTTCAGTCTGGAGCCTGTTTTCCCTGATTATGCCATAGTCTGTATTTAAAGCAGCCTTCAGCACCATCTTTCTCCTAGCATCTGCTTAACCAGAGCAGGGCTCCAAGCTACAGGAACACAGCAGCTAGCTATTGGGGAAGTCTGCTGCTTAAGGGTAAGGTCTTGCGTTACAGAGAGATGCAACGGGCACCTTTGAATTAGCAAATCTTTATGGAAATACCGCACCTAGAGCCAAATCTCCAAGACAGAGATCAGTCCCTAGCAGGGCAGCCGTGTGCTGAGCCGAGCAAGCGGGTTGCAGGGGCTCCGAGGAGGCTGTAGGGCCATGCTCCTCTCCTCCATCTCAAGCAGCACCCTCCCGAATCGCTGTCGATGCCCTCCTCCATGAAACCAGCACCCCCTTCCCAGGCAAGCCACTGTTACCAGCTCACTGCACCCAAGTCCTACCTCGCTGCCCACAGAGCGCAGGAAAAACACTCACAGAAGTCTTACGACATTGCGTTTCTTTTTTAATCCTTGTAAAGGAATTGTCCAAAACTAAAAGCCAGGTAGGATGCTTTCAGTCAAAGCCATAATGCTGGGAAAACTCGGTCTAGAAAACGGTTAAATACCAAGCCTCGCCCAGCTGGACTCAGGGTTTACTCAGGGTTGTTGGGTTCAGGTCCTCATTTCAGCAGGCTCTATCTCCCCTCCACAGCTTTTAGCTTTAAAAAAAGGGGGGAAAATAAAGTCTCTTCACAAGTTCTCCAAGGGACTTCCAGTTGTCTCAGCTGGTGAACTACCTGCTCAGGAGATGCTGTCCCTTCACACCAGAGCGCTCCCCACACCTCTGAAACCCGCAGCTGGAGAGCAATCGCCTGCTCCAGGGCTGGAAGTGCCCTGGGGACAGACCAAAGAGCTTTTGCCTGCTGGAGGCACTGTGACAACCCAGGTAGGAGGACCGGGAGGGAGATTCTCCTGATAATGTCCTGCCCTGCTGTATTGATGCAAACAGACCTTTTTTCCTGCGCTAATCCCCGTGGAGCCATTCTTCCTAACCAGAACCTTTTGTACACAAAGCCTCCCTGATGAAGCCCCAAGGATGGTTTCCCACTCAGCATCAAATGACACTTGCTAGGCAAGAAACCCCTGCAAATCCCCCGCAGGCTGGAGTCTCCCTCGCTAATCTGGCTGCTGTCAGGCCTCCAGCACTACGCCATTAAGGACGGATCCGCCCCACACTCCCCCAGCACTCGCATTGTGAACGGCAGCCACAGAGCAGCCCTCCAGACTGGTCTCTGCCTGCCAGCTCATTACAACACATCATTACTACGCAAAATACTACAACAATCACAGCATTTAAGAGCTTAGCCTGCCTAGGGGCATGCCAGTAAGCAAGTCACCAGCTTCTTAAAATTGAATTCCTGGGTTGGAGATGTCCTTCTGGGTTGGAAGGCGCAGCAGAAAGCTGGGCTGCTGTCAGGGCAGGCAGCGAAGCCTGCAGCGCGGCACTGGTGATACTGGTGGGAACGGCAGAAAAAGGAGCTATGAGGGAAGGTTTCAGAAGAGCGGCGTCTGCCGAACAGCCCTGTTCCTTCACAGGGAGCACAAGAATGGACCCCACCTCTCCCCCAAACGCCAGAGCCAAGATCTGCGCTGCTGAACACCCTGCTTGTCACTGCAAGGGACCCCTTGCGGGAAGGAGCTCCACGGAAGGTGCTAAATCTGCACCCTCCTGCCCACAAGACATTTCTTCTACCGCGGAAAGTGGTCTGTTATTAGCAAAGCCAGAGCATTTCTCCGATGAGGCCCAAGTTTCCTTCCATTTTCCTGAACCCTCCCCATCCCCCAGCACCTGATCAGGGCCTGAAGATCGGGCTGGGAGAGCTGCTGAGCTTCAGCAATCCCTCCCGCTTCGGCAGACAGACACAGAGCCCAGCTCCGAGGCCCCACCGCCGCCGCTGGGTACCGTCCTGCACCAAGAGCAGCTCCGGAGCGCAGGGCAGCAGGGGAGGCGGCCGGACACCCAGCAGCAGCTGCCGAAGGGTCACCCACCCGCAGCTGCAACATGAACTTCATGCAGAGGGAAACCCATGTGTCACGGGGTGCAGCTCAGAGCGGTCCCTGCAAAACAGGCTGCTCATTTTGTCCTTACTTATCAATTTACCTTACTTGTCCAACGGGACTAGATAGACTGTAATGCCTTTAGCCCCCGAGAGGTATCCGCAGGGGGAGACAAACCCCTGGGGACACCCAATGGGGACCAGCTGCAGTGTCCCCGACCATTTCTGGGACACCCGAGGTGAGGACACAGCCACTAACAGCATCTCCCATGTGCCTGAGCTGCTGCCCACCCTCCTTTCCCCGTACCCACACGCTCTCTGCTTCCTAACAGCAGCCAGCAGGATAACTACAACAGCTCTCCCACCTCTCCCCGCAGCTCTGCAATGCCTCCGAGCTCACCTTCACTCTCTTTTTCACCTCAGTGACAGCTCAGCAGCCTCAGAGCCACAACAAACCTGCTCGCTTCACAGCACCCACTGCGAATGCCTCGCTGCCAACTGGCTGCACAATCACCGAGCTATGAGCCCGGGGCCCTGCCAAGCTGCCCTCACTGCAGGGCTGAGCTGGCCAGCCAATACCTCGAATGCCCTCTTTTCCATGTCACTCATTTTGGAAGCGTTTTGGCCCAACGCAAGAGCTGGCTGCCGCCCATCGCGCCGCGAGGGGTTAATGCTGCAGGAGCTGTAGGAAGGCTTCCAGCTCCAGCACTCTGGCTCAGGCTGCCCTCTGCAGACCTCAGAGGCAGGGAGAGCAGCTCCCAGCAGGTTCTCCCTCCCACACAGGTAACCCTGGGCTCACTAAGAGCCATATTATCCACGCTCTACAGGAAGGAAACTGAGGCACGGAGGCCGTAAGAGGAGGGTGGGCCAACGACAGCCTGGGAGAAGAGCTCAGGCATCCTCTGAAGGTTCAGCACGTACAGGATTCCCTGCGATCCGCCCTTCCCTCTGACCAACTGCACGCCTCCGATGCCGGTAGGTGAGCGGCATCAGCTCGGACAGGGACTGACAGCCTGAGGCAACACGCGCCAGGCCAGCGGTACTCCTGACCAGGACGTCCTGCCTGCTCTACTGTTACCTGCTCTACGATCACAGCCCAAGGCCCGAAGCTGCGCTGATAGTACACCCTACAACGGTCCTGTAGAAGCTGAGCAATTTAGCAATGCTCAGAAAGTCTCGCTGCAGCTCACGGAGAAAGACGATACGAGAGCACCATGGAGACTCTTGGCTACTAGCCCACTGCTCAGACTCTTCTTACTTTGACACACCAGAAAGACACTGGGAAAAAACAACCAGCAAGAGCTCACTGCCACCTCGCAGAATGTTTTGGGGTGAAAATGCTTGAAAGGATTCAGGCAGTGCCTCTGGTATCCAGCATAAAGCTGCAGTCCCTCAAGTGCAGCGCTGCGTACAAGGTTATTCTGCGCAGCTCTCGGCCTCGCCTCAGCATCACGATTGCGGGAGACGCTGGGTTTTGTCATGGTGTAACACACACACTGAACTGCTCAGAAAATCCCAAACCAGCTCTTTCTTAGAGCAGTTTTCTTGCCTACCCTCAGGCCCAAATCAGACACGATACCTTGAGCACATCTTCCACACAGCTGCCAAGCTCTGCCTCCGTCACCAGCACAGTCCCTGCTGATAAATCTTCCACTGCTAGCTCTGAAAACAAAGGGCAGAAATATCAGCACCCCTACTCCTCCCCATACCGAGGGGTCTCCAGCAGAACGGCAGCCCCACCATGCCCAGCACCAGAAAGCACCCTGATAGTTCTCCCGCGTTCCCTCCCTCCATCGGGGCAGCGTGGGAACCGATGAGCCCTCGTTAGCAGCGCTAAATATCACTGCAGTGTCGTAAACTCCGCAATGTGACAAGCGAATCAAAGCAGACCACAACTTCGTGATGGATTATTCCCCGGAGAGCCGTTTGCTCAGTGTGGGGAACTGATGGCTTCCATCCGGAAGCCCAAAACGAGACTGTCAGACTGGAGAGCTTCCCAAAGAGCAAACGGCAGAAGCCCCACTACTTGGCTCTTACGCTATAGTAATTTGACTCAAGCGCTAGTAAATATGGTGCACCCAGCCACACAGACACGCTCCCAACTGACAGAGCCGGGCTTGCACACTCCACAGCCCCAGCCACTGGCCCCTGAGAAAATTCTGATGGAAAGACAAAGATCAGCGAGAAACCAGACCCTTCTCCGATCCGGGGCTCGGCAGAGACCAGCGGGTACCTGCTGTCTCCGAGCACCGCAGGAGCGGTGCCAACAGGGGCTGGAGCAGGTGCTTCTCTGCCAGCTGAGGGTGCTCTTTCGCCATGGTGAGCAGCGTGGTGGTGGCCACTCGCTGGAACTGGCGCGCTGTCAGTTTGTCCTGGATGTGCAGCAAGTCCAGAATCTGGAAGGAGAGTCCGCAATAGAGGAATAAAGATCAGCAACCCCTTAGGAGGGGGGCAGGCCGGCTCTTTGCAGCCAACAGCAGAGACTGAGGAGCCTCCTGTACGCTGCTTTGCTGGATGTTTGGCACGACATTCCGCATACGGAAGAGCCGGTCTCCTTCCCGTGCACACGTTAACGCGGGATGTATTTCTGGGCTCAAACCAAGAGCCTGCAGCACTCCCATAGCCAAAGGCTGGAAGCAAGAGCTCCGCAGCAGAGAGCTCCTTGTAGCGCAGTGCTGAACAGCTCGTGTGATCCGGCAACGTTATCCAGCATTTCAATCAAATGTGGAAAATTCAAGAGTAGGGTGGAAACATGTCCCGCTGCCAGAGCAGCAGAAAAACATCTCCACGTTGTCCTGGCTCGAGCCAGGCCACGCTCAAGCAGAAGCGACAATACTGATGCTCTCCAAGCCGGGAGCCGGCTCTGCATTCCCAGCCGGAGCCGGCATGCTGCGGGGAGAGAGGGACCTACCTGGGGGCATACCAGTCGGTAGTAGTCCTCGAGGGAAAGGCACTGCTGCGGGCAGGAAGCCAGGATCTTTGCAACCATGTCGCATTTTCTCCAGTCCACAGCTGCTGCTTCAGCACCACTGCCACCTGCTACGCCAGCAGAAAGCCAAGATCAGCTCAGACCGACAGCAAACGCAGGGGCATTTTTGGTTGAAGCCAGATGTTTCTGGCAAAAAAATCGGATTTCTAGCTTTTATTACTCTCTTTAAACCAAGCATCTTTCAGGAGACACCTGTACTTAAGGACAGAAGGGGAAAAATTATTGCCCAAGACCTCTGATAGTGGAAAACAACTTCTACAAATAGGTGTATGAGCTAAGAGGTGGAGGGAGGTCGTGCTTGGATGGTGTCATCAGGTTGGTGCTGGCCAGAGGAAGCTTTGGCATTAGAAACTGTGGGATTCGGCTTTTAGAGAGCAACAGTTTCCCTCCCTGGCAGGAAACGGGAAGCAGGGGAGCAAGGCTGCCGAGCCCCGGCGCGGGACAGGTCTCACTTCACCTGCAGCTGCTCACAGCCCAGCGCCGAGCACAGCTCCCACTGAACCGGCACCAGCGCAGCTCCTCGGAACGAGCCGCTCTCCGTACACACACAGGGTGCGACCCCACGGAGGCATAAACAGACTTAAATGAGTTTGGATGCTTTCAGTCTGGACCTCAAATGTGACGGTGTACGCCGAACTAAAGGCATTTGCAGTTGGGAGGCATTCACTGTTTGGGAGTTCAGCATAGACAGAGGCAAAATCTGCGTGAGCATCACAGAATCAGCTTGGCCTGACAAAAGCTGTTTCCCATTTCAGTGCTCTGATGGCACTGTCTTTCCCGGGCCTCTCATGGGATAAAACGTCTCAGACAGATCACCACAGTCTCTTTTAATCTGCGATCCTGGAAGCCAAGAGCAGCGTCAGAGCACCCTACTCACCGCCTGTTCCCTCCATGATGCCCCGAACCACAGCCTGAACCCCGCTGGGTCTCATCAGCCTCTCGGAGAGCAGCTGACCACAAAGGCGCCGCAGCCACGCCGGAGCCCGCACAAGGGCCGGCTTTGTTTCTTCCCCGGGAGAGGGAGGACTCTGAAAGGAAACAAAGGAGCAGGCTAAGGAGCATATTTGCACACTCCTGTGCAAACCCTCACTAGCAGGCAAACAGCCTGCGCCCTGCCCTGCAGGGCTTGAGACAGGAGCACAGGACAGGGAAACCTTTTAAATAAATCACTTCTTCATCCAGTGGCACAAAGCGAATTAGGGCTTAATGAGAGAGGCCAGCCTTCCCAAGAGCATCCCCTTGTGCAGAGCTCCCCTCCTTTAATTAAAGCCTCTCAGGGTCAGGCAGCAGCTCTGCCTCATTACCAAAACAGTGCAGGGGGCTCGGGGGACAAGTCGGGTTCGATGCAGGTAAGGGATCCGCAGCGGTGACCCCTGCCAGGACCCGGCACAGAGCGCTGGGCTGCGGAGGTGGCACCGCGAGCCCGCAGGCTCCCTGGTCGAGCAAAGCAATCCCCCGGGACAGCACAAACAGCAGAGCTGTCCGGAGGCTGCGAACCCGCAAAGCGAGCGGTTCGAATGGAGGTGCTTGTTCAGACACCCCGAGGAGGCGGGCTGGCGCTGCTGCACTGGTGGGGGATAGAACAGAATAGAACAGAATAAAATATATTCAGCTGGAAGGGACCTGCAACGATCATTTTGTCCAACTGCCTGACCACTTCAGGGCTGACCAAAAGTTAAAGCATGTTATTAAGGGCATCATCCAAATATCAGCTCGGGTTTTGTTTAACCAGGAGACCCCTGCTTTTATGTGGAAGAACCACAGCATGCAGCGAGAGCGCTGCCCCGCGCAAGTGCCTCGTACGGACCCTCTGCAGCCCTCGCACGTGGGAAGGCCAGCTTCCGCCTGCTCGGGAATCGCGCGCGATCCCAGACGGAGGGATGGCGCACGGCATGGAGCCAGCAGCCCCACGTTATCCCGCCCGCGCACCAGCTGCTCCTCGCATCCTGACCCTGAGCTGTGGGGCGGCAGGCGGGCACGCACCCACCCACAGCACCCGCTCGGAGCTGGGATGCGGTCCCTTCCCCGGCGACTCTCTGAACAACGCGAAGGCCTCCCCAGAGAGCACCCGTTCCCCATCTCCTCCCCCCCGCTGCCACGAGGCAGCCTTTGAAACGGCCACGAGCAGCAGCCGGTGCCGAGGCAGCACCGCTTTGTCCCCTCAAATGGAACAGGGCAGGTTCTGGAAGAGAAGACGCTTTGCTTGGCTGGGCAGAGTGGATGTGACTGCTGAGCCAAGGTGGCGCGTGCTGCGATGAGAGCTCCCGAATTCACACGCACCCACGCACACACGCCCCTGCACGGCAGGGCCGAGCTGCCGCCACGCGAGCGATGCGCACCCAGCAGCTCCGCCTGCGTGTTCACACAGCGCTCGCGGATGGGGCTGCTGCGCTGAACTGGTTTTTAAGGTGTAAGAACATTTCCAGGGGAGCAGCAAAGGCACCCTCGGAGCGTGGCAACACACAGGTCCAGCACCACGAGCGGTATGCACCCCGAGCACCCCGCGCCAGGGACGGCCCCGCCGCCGCCGCTGTCGGGTACCTGCTTGGGCCGGCCCTGCAGGATGAGCAGCTCCCGCACCGCCAGCGGCTGGTAGACACGGTCCAGGATGTGCCGCAGGGCCTCCCGGCACCGCGCTCGCTCCGCTTCCGAAACACCCTGGAAAAAAACAAACCCCGTCGTGGTGAGGACAGTCCCGACTGCGTGTCGGAGCCCCTCCAGCCCCTCGCCCGGGCTCCCATCTCTTCTCTCCCATCACGATCAGGGTGCACGGCCCGGGAGCTGCCATGGGCAGGGAGCTGCCGTGGGTAGGGAGCCCTGGGGCTCAGCGAGTGGGAGCCCAGCACGGCCACGGGCTCAGCCATGGAGCACGGGGAGCGGTGCCAGCGGGCGAGCTCCGGCGAGGCTGGGGACCCCGACGCGTTTTTGGCAGCGCTGGGGGAGCGGGAGGAGAGGGGACCCACGGACCTCGCTGTGGGCGGCGGGGCCGTGGCCCAGCAGGCAGAGGCCGGCGAGGAGGAGGCCGAGGTGGCGGGCGAGGAGCGGGCCGCCCAGCGCGGGGTGCTGGGCCAGCTCGGCCAGGGCGGCGGTGGCGGCGTGGAGCCGGGCCCCGCGGGTGGCCGGCGGCGAGGGCGGCGGCGCGGGGGGCCCCGGGCGCTGCCCCACGCCCGGCGGCAGGTACGGCGCCAGGCCCAGGCCCACGGCGGCCCGCAGCGCCCGCCCCACGGCCCGGCCCTGCGCCACGCTCAGCGTGTCGGCGCTGGGCGGCGGCGCGGCCCCGGGCCCGGCCGCCGGGGCGGCGGGGAGGGCGGCGAGGGCGGCCAGCCGCTCCTTCAGGCAGAGCAGCAGCGCCAGCAGCCCGCAGGCGGCGGCCCAGCCCGGCTCGGCCTCGCCCGCCGCCCCGGCGGCCAGCGCGGGGGCCCGGGCCAGCACGGCACGGCGGAGGCCGCGCAGGGCCTCCCAGCCCGGCGCCCGCCGCAGCCGCTCCTCCAGCGCCGCCGCGTTGCTGCGCAGCGTCTCCGGTCGCAGGGCGGCCTCCGGGTCGGGCCCGGCCGGCGGCCGCAGCAGCAGCTCCAGCGCCTCCACCACCCGCTCCAGCTCCGGGGCCGGGGCCGGCTCCGCGCCGCCCGCCATCTTGGCGCCGTGGCGAAGGGGAGGAGCCGCGCCGCCCGCCGCCATCTTGGGGAGGTGGGGAGGAGGAGGCGGCGCCATCTTGGGGCCTGGCCTGAGGCGGCGGGGCCCGGCCGCCGCCGCCCGCCCCGCTGGGTCGGCGGGAGCGGGGCACGGCAGCGGGTGCTGCCCCTCGCTCACGGCAGCCTGGGGCTCGTCTTCTGCCACGGCTGTCCCCCGCCCGGACCGGCCTGGCGCCGGGGCGGGAGGCCGGCGGTGCAGGCCTCTACAGCACCCGGGGCAGGTCAGGTATTCCCGGAGAGCTGCAGCAAGGCTCGCCCCTCTGCCAAGAACAAGGCTCTGGCTGTGCCCAGCGAAAAGAAGAGAGAAACCAGCAGAGAAACCAGCAATTCTGCCTAAGAAGGGAGAGCCCAGGCGCGTCTCCATCTCGTAATGGGCGTGTGGAGGCAAGATGGGCGTTACCGCCTGCTCGGGGTCCCTGGCCAGACCTCCCCAGCTCCTATGCGTGTTGCAAAGCACATAAACTAGCGTTTTGCCTGTCCGGGGCTGTAATGAGGCGGGATGACTGCAAATCCTCCCCCAGCCTGCTAGGCTGCTGCGTGTTTGGAAGCCCGCGGGCGCCGTGGGGCATGTTATTCTGTGTTTCCTTACGGGGCAGGGCTGCTGACGGCAGGTCACGGCAATTACAGGCTTGGCCAAACACGGGGGATCTCTCATGCTGGCCAACAGCATCGCCTCTGCTGCCTGGCCGGCGCGGGGCAGGGGGCCAGGCCACGCACGGGCACGCAAGCCCGGTTTTCACGCCAGGTCCTGCTCCTCCTTTCCCTAGGGCCTGTCCAGGCGCAAGGCAAAGCCGGGACCTGCTTTTAGCTGCCAGCCCTGCCTCCTCACGGCCCCGGCTGATGGTTAAACACGTGCTCTGGTACGGATCCATCCCTGCCACGCAGGGCCGGGCATTTGCCGTCTGCCCTTTGGAGGCGGCAGCAGCCGTGGCCGCGCCGAGGAACGGCTCTCTGCGGGGCAGGCTGGCCTCTGAGCACAGACAGGGGCAGTGAAGCCGGCAGAGCCACCCCCAGAGAAAAAGGCTTTTAGTTTTCTTAAAACAATTTATTATTTCAATTTTGTATAAAAACCATACAATCAATTAACACTAGACCATTGCTGGCTTCCCAGCCCACATCAGACCCTTTTCCCATGATAAAAAATACAAACCATAACGACAGCTAAACACAGTGTTCAGAATTTCAGTAAAGCTCGTTGATTTCCGAAAGCGCCTTTCATTGACTGCACGATAATTACACCTGGCACGACACAGAAGGAAATCATATCGTAATCTGGGATTCAGAAAAATAGAAATCTGCCTGGAACTATTTTATCAAATATAATTCCCTCAGGTATAGCGCGTGATGGCACATCTTTGGTCTGCGTTTGTCGATCACCTCGCCCCGCTCCGGCGGAGGGGCAGAGCCGGGGCCGCCCCGCTTCTCCGGCGCTGGGTTCCCGAGCCGAGCGCGGCGGCGGGTCGGCGGTTGCGCCGGGGCTGGGAGCACGAGGTATTTCGGAGAGCGCCGGAGAAAAACCTTTTCCCCTCCGCGGCAAAGGGAGGGAGGCGGCGGGGTCCTGTCCCCGCCGGGGAAGGGGAGCTGATCCTGGCGTGTGCAGCCGGGAGCGCCTCGGCTCCAGGACGAGGAAGGGACCAAATGGCCCCATGCCCTGCCTGGAGCCGAGGGGGCGGCCAGGAAACACACAGGCTCCCCAAAAAACCCCCCCAGACCCGCTGACCCCGAGCTTCCCCTGCGCTGACCGAGGGGGACGTGGACACCGGGTTGAGGGGGTGTTGGAGGGGGGCTCGGCCGCCCCCGGGTGAAAGCCAACGCGAGTCCGGTGGGGTGAAATGGGGTGAGGCGCCTGTGGCGGGCGGCTGCCGGCCGAGGGGTGCTGGGGGGGTCCTAGTCGTCCTCCTCCCCGCCGCCGTAGAGGTCGGCCAGCTTCTTGAAGCGGCTGCCCCAGTCGTTGAGGTAGTCGTAGTCCTGGTCGCGGTCGGAGGCGGAGGAGTTGAGGGAGCTGAGCGAGGTGGCCTCCGAGCCGCTGCCCTCGTAGTCGAACACCAGCAGGGAGTCGTAGGGGGGGGCCGTGGGGTCCGTGTCGGCCGCCTTCAGGTTCTGGGGGGGCAGGGGGGTCAGCGCCCATCCCCTCTGCGCCGGGAACGCCACCGGCTGGGGGGCACCCCGATGGTGCCTGCACCGATGGGGGCTTCACCCCTCCCCGGTCCACCCCCAGGGCGCCGCGCGGGGCCAGGGCTCACCTCATCGATGAAGTTTCCGATCTCGTCGGGGTTGGCGGGCCGGGGCCGATACTGGGGGGCGGCCATCAGCGGGGGGGCCACGTCGTTACGGATCACCTCCGGGCGGGCGTCCAGGCCCCGGTGCAGCTGGCTCAGGTCGTAGTCCTGGCGGTGGGGAGGGACGGACATGAGGAGATGATGCTCGAGGGACGGCCGCGGGCAGCGCCGCGCTGGGACCTGCCGCTGGCTACCCCAGGGCAGGAAGGAGCGGGGGCACCGCGGGCACCGGTGACCACGGGGACGAGCAGGTCCACGGCAGCCTCATGCACCCCAAGCGTCCGTCGTGGCTCGGGGAGCGAGGCCACCACCGGCCACCGGGGCCTCAGGGGCAGGCTCTGGCCCGGCACAGGCGTCCCACCTGGTCCTCCTCGCCACCACCCTCCTCATCGTAGTGGTAGACGTTGTCCCGCATGTCATCCTCCGGCGGGAGCAGCGGCTCCTTCACCACCTTCCTTCGCTTGGCGAAGAGCAGCAGCAGCAGCAGCAGGACTGCGAGCAGAAGGCACTGGCGTCAGGGTGGCGGGGCGAGGGTGGCCCCGTCCCCGTCCCCGTCCCCGTCTCCATCCCGTGGTACTCACTCAGCAGCGCCAGGATGCCCCCCAGGATGCCCAGGATGGCAGGGACGCCCAGGCCGGTGGCAACGAACGCTCGCCGCTCGCAGTTTTTTGCTGGCCCTTCGCAGTCGCACACCTGGGCTTTGACCGGCGTCACCTGCGCCTTGCCCTGCCCGTCAGTCAGCTTCAGGAAGACGTTGTACTCCCCCGGCTCCAGCTGCTTCACCAGGCTCAGCACCAGCAGGTCTTGCGCAGCAGAGAGAGGGGCTGGGCTCAGAGACAGGTCCCCGCTCCCCGGTTTGGGGACACACTCGGCACCGGCGCGGGGCTTTGCCACGTGGCAGTTCCCCAGCCCGGTGCCCGTCGCGGGGGCCGGCACCGGCCACACGTGGGGGAGCGCAGAGAGCCGAGGGGGCCTGGGATCTGGCCCTCGCTCGGCGTCCCCCACCGCCCCGCACCAAAGCTGGGTGGCCGGGCCAGACGGCACGGCACCTACCTTGTCCGCTCAGCCTGACGGTCCAGTTGGAGCCGGAGCCGTGCTCCAGTGCCACCTTGAAGGGGTAGGTGTTGGGGGGCAGGTCCTTGTCGACGATGGTCAGCGTCTGCTCCTCGGGCTGCCGGTTGCAGATGGCGAAGATCCGAGGTTCCGGCATGGGCCCGTTGTCGTTCACATCCTGGAGGAGGAGGAGCAGCGTCCCCGTGCCGGTGGCATCCGGCGACCCTGCGGGGCCGGGGGTTAGCAAGGCAGCTGGGGAGGGCGTCCTGGCCCCGGCCCCTGCCCCAGGTGCCCCGGTGGGACACGGGTGGGTGGCAGCAGCCCCTTCCCAAAGGGCAAGGCAGGGTGCTCCTCACCACTGTCCACAGCCAGGACGATGGCCTTGTAGGTGCTGTTGATGGCGTGCACCGACTCCCGGTCCAGTGGCTGGGCTGCCGTGACGATGCCGTTCTCAGGGTCGATGGCCAGCCACCCCGCGGGGTCACTGCCCATGCGGTACCTGGGGCAAGCGAGGGGTCAGCAGGGGGGGATGCTCTGGCGGGCGGGAAGGGGCGCACAGCCCGGCGCAGCCCCCCGGGCACCCCAGCATCGCCCCCCACCACTGGCACCCCCCCACTCACGTGATTTTCTGCCTCTGATCCCTGTCCGGGTCCTGGGCCGTGTAGGAGGTGACCTGGTGCCCCAGCGGCAGGTCCTCCATCACCTTCACCGTCTTGACTGGGGGCACGAAGATGGGGGCTTCGTTCACGTCTTTGACCGTCACCATGACGCTGGCCGTGGAGAGCGACAGGGGCACAGTGAGGGGGACGGCGTTCTCCACCGTCACCACGAGGTCGTACTGCTTCTTGGTCTCGTAGTCCAGGCCCTGGAGGGGGGAAGGAGAGAGGAGCCGGCTAGCACCAGCAGGCTGGCAGCCGGCGCCGGGGCAGCTGCGCAACGGCAGGACCCACCTTGGCGGTTTTCAGGATGCCATCATTGGTTTTGGGGTCGGTGGTGATGCTGAAGTCACCGTCCTGGTCCCCGCTCTTGATGTGGTAGACCGCTTGCCAGGCAGGGGAGCCCTGCATGTCCTGGTCTGTCACATGCAGCCGGGCCACCACAACCCCCACGTCGTTCTCATTCACGGACCCCTCGTACTGCAAGGGAGGGGATGGGGACAGTCACCCGCATGGTCCCGGTTACCCCAGGGCAGGGGGGCTCGTGCCGTGGTGGGCCGGGGAGGGTGGCGGCTCATGGTAGCCAGCTCAGGTACCATGGTGGGGTTGAAGACGGGAGGGTTGTCGTTGGCGTCGGTGACTTCCACGATGGCGGTGGCGGTGTTGGTCAGGCCATTGCCCTCCTGGTCCGCAGCCTGGATGATCAGCGTGTAGTTGGGAGTGGTCTGCAAGGCGAAATCGTTGTGGTTAGGGCAGGGATGGGGTCCGGCATGTCCCCCTCCTCCAGGGGCATCGCCTGCCTGCTCTTCCACCCTTCTCCAGCCATGGTGTTCACCGCCAGCACAGACGCTTGCCGACGTCCCCGCTGCCCACCCGAAGGGCTGGCAGTCCACCCACTCCCGGGGCTCGGCAGGGCTGGGGGCCCCTGCAACACAGATCCCCAATGGGCTTGAGGCTGCAGACACCCAGAGCAGGGGACAGTGACCCAGGGATGGCAAGTCCCCAAACTGGCCGGACCCCAGGGTTCCGGCATCCCCGGCTCCCCGCGGCAAGTCCCACTGCGGAGCTGCCGCACAGTCCCCCGGGACGCAGCAAGGGTGCCCACCTCCCGGTCCAGCCCCGTGCCGATGACGCTGATGATGCCCTTCTGTGGGTCGATGGTGAACATCTGTTGTGCGCTCTTGGGCTCCTCACTGAGGATGGAGTAGCCAATGATGCCGTTGTTCACGTTGATCCCATCGTCTGCGTCCGTGGCGTTCACGGTCATCACGGACGTGCCTGGGCACAGGGACAAGCAGGGGAGATTTTACTCGTGGGACAAAAGCACTGGACACCCCGGCACAGGTCTGGCTCGGGGCTCTGCGTGGTCCCAGCCACGGGGCTCCCGGCTCGCCGTCCCCCACACACCCGGCTTTGCGTTTTCCTCGATGTAGCCGATGAAGACTTGCTTGGTGAAGACGGGCCGGTTGTCGTTCTGGTCCGTCACGGTGATGATGATCTCCATGGGGTCCTCCACGGGCTGCCCGTTGGCTGACACGGCGTGGGAGAAGAGCTGCGGGGGGCACCGTCAGCCCGCGCGCGGCCTCGGGGACTGTCCCCTCCCCGTCCCGGCCCCCCACTCACGATGTATTTATCCATCTCCTCCCGGTCCAGCGGCTTCGTCACCTCCAGCCACCCCGTCTCCCGCTCAATGGTGAAGATGCCCACGGGGGGGGTGTCCGCCCCCTGCCCTGTGATGCTGTAGAAAACCTTGGTCTCCTTGTCCTTGTTGGATTTGATCTGGTGGCGAGGCGCAGGGGGGGTTAGAGGGGTCCCGGCGCTCCGGGGACCCCCCTGCCCCGCGCCCCATCCCCGCGGGGCCACATACCTGCACCAGCTTCTTGGGGAAGGGTCCCCGCTCGTTCTCGGGGCAGTTGATGGGGGGGATGACCCAGTCCCTCTTCTGCCGCCGGAGGCCATGGCCAGGCTCGGGGAATGTCAGCACATCAGGCACCGTGTCCTGCGGTGAGAGTGGCTCGACTCAGCACCTTGCCGAGCCCTCTGCACACTCTGCCCCGGGGAGGGGGGATGCAGTGGCCCCGGGGAGAGGGGCTGTGATTTACCTGGTGGTGGTGGTGGCGACGGTGCCGCTGCCTGCGCAGGGTCACCCTGGCCGAATGCTTCTTGCCTGCCGCATCCCAGGTGTGGATGGAGAAGCTGATCTCCCGCTGCTGGAGCTGCACGGGCCGGGTCACAGAGACGACGCCGTCCCTGCTCACCTTGAAGCGCGTGTCGTCCGAGAGGTACACGGCGCGCTGCTGCTCGCCGCAGTCTGCAAAGCTCACTGGGGACAGGGAGAGCGAGTGGGCGGGGGGCTCCCGGTGCCGCCCCGGGGGAGCCGGTGAGGGCAGAGCAGGCGCCCAGGCACCGCGGGACGGGCAGGCGGCAGAGCAGGAGGGCGCAGGACAGCGCGACACGGGCACACGCAATGCGGCCGCGGTTCAGAGGCCCGGGGGGACTGTGGGGTCGCAGGCACGGTGGCGACACACCAGGCACGGTGCCACGCACCCTGCCAGGATCCCGTCCTGGGCACGGGCAGCGTGTGCAGCTCGATGCTCAGTGCATCCCTGCCGTGGCTTTGGTGCGAGACCGGGCACGGCACAACCTGCCGTACCACGGGATCCCTGCCAGCCCGTGGAAAACGGCACTCAGCACTGCGCGTCCCTGCTGCGCGTGGCACATCCCTGTCTATAGCACCACGTACGGTGCACGTCGCATCCCCGCGCACGGCACGCCCCCGCCATGGGGCACATCCCCACGCACGGTGCATCCCTGTGGCACAGCGTGTCCCCATGCGTGGCGCGTCACCGCTGCCGTGCCCGTGGCAGCGAGCAGAGGGTGCTGGTGCTGCTCCGGCTGCTTTTCAAATAAAAACAAGGTCAGTGCCTGCTCATGGGCGCTGGCACCCAGCACCCTGGCCGGGGGAGCCCTGGGGGCTGATCCACGGGGCACTGCAGGCCGGTGGGTTACCATGCCCCAGTGCCTGGCGACCCGTGGGGGTCCCCGAGCCCCCGCATGACCGGTGACCTGCAGCAGGGACAGCCCGGGCTGCAGGAAGGGAACATCAACCTGTGCGGCAGAGAGGTGCCAGCCCCGGCGCACCTGTGGCGCAGGGCAGCAGCCGGGGCACCCAGCCCGCCCAGGCAGCCTTCGGCACCTCCAACACCTCTGCTGCGGGGGGTCCCCAGGGACGCCAGGCACCCACCACAGACCGGGGCAGACAGTGTCCTGGCGTCACCAGCTTGGCACCCTGCTGGGGCACGGTACAAGCCGGGACTGGCACACGGGGGGCCACGGCAAGCCCGGGGGAGGCTCCGAGCAGTGCCGCAGCGGTCAGCAGGCATCACATGAGCCGGGACTGCGCTGCCGGGAGCTCCGAACAAACACCCTTTGTCTGGGAGCTGGTTTGTTTGAGCCAGCAGCACCCAGGCAGGAGCCCCCGCCAGCGCGGCCACCATTGGCCCCAGCGTGACCCGCACCGCATGGCGTGGGTGCCGTGGCTTCACTGCGGGAAGGCGACGTGCCCGGGGTGGGAGGCAGCGCAGCATGCCCGAACGCTGGGCACGAGGCCGCTGCCAGGGCTGATGCCACCATTGCCGGGGCCGGCCCCGCCGCCCCGCAGGGTTACGTCAGCCCGCGCGCAGCCCAGGAATTCGGAGGTGGCGGGTGGGGAGCGATAGCCGAGCCCCGGGCTGGGGGCTGCCCCCCTGCCTGCCGCAGTGCCCCTGACCCAGCCCCGGCAGCCGGGGAGGACCCGCCGGTGCGATGGCAGCCCAGCTCGGCCCCACGGCGGGACCCCCGGCAAAGGCTGTGGGAGCCGGTGGGGCCGGCTGGGCAGGAACGTGCCAGAGCAGGCCGGGTGCTGCCGCAGCGGGGGCTGGCGGTGGGGAGAGGCACCCCGGCACCCATGGGTGCAGGCGCAGTGTTTGGCACCCGGGACCTGGCACCGTGCCGGATGGGCGCAGCGAGTGGGCAGTCCTCAGCCCCCAGCCCCACGCTGGGTGCAATGAGTGCTCGGTGCTCAGCGCCCGCTCCCTCCCTTCCCGCCCCGCCGTGCACAACCTGTTTTTCCGGCTCCTGAGTTGACGGCAAGCCGTCCCCAGCCCTCCCCTCCCCGGGGCTGGGAGCCAGGGGCCCCTCTCCTCTCTGGGAGCGGTGGGGCGGGAGGCGAGGAGAGCTGGGGGGGTCCTTCGGGGGGATCCCCCCCTTCCAGGCCCCCCGCCACCACCCCTGGGGCGCTGGGGCAGCCAGACCCCCTGCATTACCAGGCTGCCGACCGGGGCAGGGGGCTGAGCCTCCGCACCAGGACGGGGACCAGGGCAGCCCCCCAAGCCACCCACGTCCCGTGACGCCTCGCCGGGGCTGGGCACAGGCTGACTCACGGGCAGAGCTGGGTGCCACCACCCTGGCGGTGCCCGCTCTGCGTGGGTTGCGCAAGCGCGGCTGTGCCGGGGCGGGAACCGGCGGCTGGCAGGGGGGGGGGCTCACCCACAGGCAGCCGGGGCGAAGGTGCTGCGAGCCGCACGTCCCGCCAGCGCACCTGCTGACGTCACCCGAGTTTCGCCGTGACTTCACACTCTCGAGGTTCCCCCACCCAGGGCTGACGGGCCAGCGTCCCAACCCCTGCCACGTCCCATGGGGCCGAGCCACCCCAGAGACCCCCCGACCCGCCGAGCAGAGCCGCAGGGGCCCGGCCCGGCCCCGGGGACGCCGTGGCGCCCGCGGCCCCCGTGCAGGTGTTTGCCTCCCCGGCCCAGCCGCCATGCGGGGCCTGTCCGGACCTGTTGGAGGGAAAACATTGCGCTCAACTCATCAGCCTAATTACAGGCTGGCTCGTCAGCCCGCCCTTGCCGCAGCCTGGCCGCGGGCTTTGGTATGCTGCACGGCAGGGGGGTGGCATCGCCGAGCACCCACCATGCTCGTCCACCCGCATGGCCGGGCATCGCCGTGGCACGGCCGGGCATCGCCAGGCTGGCACATGGCCCATACGGGCAGACGTCCCCTTCCCTCCTCCCACGCCCCGTCTCCACCTGGGACCCAAAACTGGGGATTTCCAGCAGGTCCCGGCTCTGGAGGCCAGCCCTGCGCGGCGGGGAGACGCCGAGGCCACGTGCGTGCCGTCACCCTGGTATCGGGAAGGGCCGAACCGCCACAGGCGGCGGCTTCGTTACTGATCAACCCGAAAGCTAACAAACGGGCAATTCCTGAGCTGCGGGGCAGGGTCCGGCTCCCGGCTCGATACCCGCAGCCCAGGCGAAGCCATTCCGGAGCCAGGGGGGCTTGGGAGCGGCACCGGTGCGGTGCTCGGTGCTTTGCACCTGCCCCAGCCGCCCCCCGGCAGACGGTGGTGCCAGCACCACCGTCAACCATTAATCGGCGCAGATGGGGATGGCTTGAGCGCTGCTCTGGGAGCCCGCACCCAGTCGCGGCGCAGCCGCCTGGCACCCATGGATCAGGGGGCAGGGATGTGCAGGGCACCCCAAAGCGGCAGCGGGTCCCCTGGCCAGGGCTCAGTGCGCGGCAGAGGGAGGCCGTTGGCAGCCTGGGCGGCGGCCGCGCACCTGCCACACCAGGATGGGGACTTTGTGCCGGCGTGGTGAGACGCCACCGTCCCCACGCCAAGAGCCACCCGGGGAGGCCGCACCGGGGGCTCGGCTCCACGGCTGCGAAAGGCGGGCCCCGCGAACCCCGGGTGCCGGGACCCCGCGGGCGGGCGAGGCGTGGGGCAGGACGGGCGCCTGCGCGGCCCCACGCCCCGGCCTGCCGGCCCCAACAGGTCTGCGCCGCCTGAGTCAGCGCCGCCCGCGCCGGCGCACCCCGGGGAGAGGCACCCGCTGCCCCCGCGCCCCGACGCCATTCTGCCACGGTGGGATCACCGGCACCTGCGCTGCCCCGGCCCTTCGGCACGGCACCACCGCCGTGCATGGACACGCAGCCATAGCTCTGACCCCAACGCCACCTGCGGCGGTGTGCACCGAGCCTGTCCCCACCGCCACGGCACCGTCCCCACCGCCATGGCACCACCACCATGGCGCCATCCCCACAAAGCCGGGCAGAGATTGTCCCCATCGCCACCCCGGCACCACACGGGCACGGAGCCACGTCTTTGTCCCCTGTTGCCAACTCCAGTGCCATACACCCAGCCCGTCCCCACGGCCACCCCAGTGCCACGCACCCGTCCCGTCCCCACGGCTCCCACCTTACCTCGTCCCAGCGTCCGTCCCGCCGCCACGCTGTCCCTCGGCACGGTGAGGGCGAAGGTCTCGGCGGCGAAGCCGGGCTGGCACGGTGCTGCCCGCTCGCACCGCCGGTGGTCGGCCTGCCCGGAGAGAGTGGTCAGTCCCGGGCAGGGTCCCACGGTCCCGGGCAGGGTCCCGCCGCCCCGGGCAGGGTCCCACGGTCCCCGGCGGGGTCCCACGGTCCCGTCCCTCACCTGGAGCAGGAGGAGGAGGAGGCAGAGCGGGGCCGGGCAGCCCCCCCGCCGCCCCATGGCTGGCTGCCGGTGCCGGTGCGGTGCCGGTGCGGTGCCGGAGGGATCGGGGCGCTGCCGCCGCGGAGCCGCAGGTGGGTCCCGGTCCTGGTCCCGGTCCCGCCCCGCAGGTGCTGCGCCCCCCCCGGGACCCGCCCCGTCCCGCCCCGCCGGGAGGCGGTGCCGCCCCGTCCGCGCCCGGTGCCCCCGGCAGCAGCCGTGCAGCCCCCGGGGCGCCGGGGCTCCGCGGGTGCCCGTCCAGGGCCGTGGGAGCTTGGGGAGGGGGGCGGTGGGCGGCAGGAGCCCCCTCCGTCCCCAGCCACAGCAAAGCCGGGGGGACCCCAGGGCACGGAGGACCCCCCCAGGGACCCCCGGTGCCACCGGCGGCTCCCGGGCGAGGGGCAGAGCGCGGCCGGGGCTGAGCGCGGGACCGGGGGGAAACGGCCGCAGCCAGACCCCCGGCCACGCCGGCCACGAAGCCCTCGGCCCCATCGATGGGTGGATTCACTGCCCGTGGCCCTGCGGCCGGCGAAGCCGGGGTCCCGTGGGGGCCGGGGGCTGCCCGTGCCAGCACCGCCGCGCAAGGGGCGACGGTCACCCCGGGGGGACGGGGTGGCAGCGGGCGAGCAGGGCTCCGGCTGCCCCGGCACGGGGCGAATGGCGAGGCCAGGAGGGATTTGGCACCGTCGAGGCCCGGTGCCGCTCCCGTGGGGCACAGGGTGGGGGGCTCGGTGCCCTGCCCGTGCCCACCTGGGCTAGCGCTGCACCCCGCGGGGACAGGGACACCCCGGGGGAGCCTCCCACGGGCAATGCCCCCGGCATGGGCGATGCCGCAGGTACCGCGCTGGGGCAGGGAGCCGGTGGGCGCTGCTGCGGGCAAGGGGAACGGGGCTGGGGGGGCCACAGCGGGGCTGGGGGCAGCACCCACCCCCGGGGCGGGCAGCAGCTCCCTGGGGCCCCCTCCCAGGGCACAAAGCCATGCAAAGGCTGGAGCATCTAAAAAAAAAAAAACAAACCCACATTCTTTATTAAAACTTACACCAGCACCCGCTCACCTCATCCGTAGCATCACACTACTTTTATTTCATACATTTAAAAAAAAAATAAAGAAAAAGAGAAGAGAGGAAGGCGAGGGGGCTGCCGCCGAGGCGGGGGGCACGGCGGGAGGGGGCAGCCCCAAGGCACAGGCAGCGGTAAGGCGCGGGGGGCAGCGGGGCCGGGGGGGGTCCTAGTCGTCCTCCTCCCCGCCGCCGTAGAGGTCGGCCAGCTTCTTGAAGCGGCTGCCCCAGTCGTTGAGGTAGTCGTAGTCCTGGTCACGGTCGGAGGCGGAGGAGTTGAGGGAGCTGAGCGAGGTGGCCTCCGAGCCGCTGCCCTCGTAGTCGAACACCAGCAGGGAGTCGTAGGGGGGGGCCGTGGGGTCCGTGTCGGCCGCCTTCAGGTTCTGGGGGGGGCAGGGGGGTCAGCGCCCGTCCCCTCTGCGCCGGGAATGCCACCGGCCGGGGGGAATGGTGCCAAACCACTTCGTCCCCCCGTCCCCTCCGGGGCCAGGGCTCACCTCCTCGATGAAGGTGCCGATGTCGTCGGGGTTGGCGGGACGGGGCCGGTACTGGGGGGCCGGCAGGAGGGTGGGGGCCACGTCGTTGCGGAGCAGCACCTCGGGGCGGGCGTCCAGGCCGCGGTGCAGCTGCCGCAGGTCGTAGTCCTGGGGGGGGGGGGGGGACACACACAAGATGGAGAGGGGCAGGGGCAAGCCACCTGTGCTGGCACCGGCCCCCCTGGTCCCCCCAGACACCCACCTGGTCCTCCTCCCCGCCGCCCTCCTCCCCGTAGTAAAAGACGTTGTCCCGCGTGTCGTCCTCGGGCAGCAGCAGCGGCTCCTTCGTCACCTTCCTCCTCCTCATGAAGAGCAGCAGCAGCAGCAGGATGACTGGGGGGAGCAGCGGCGTCAGCAGGGACGTGTGTGTCCCCCCCCACCCCATGGCGGGGTGCAGCCCCGCAGCACCGGGACCCCCGGGGACCCCCCACTCACGCAGCAAGGCCAGGAGGGCGCCCAGGGCGGCGAGGACGAAGGGCAGGCCGGTGGCGGGCTGGGGTCTCTGGGGACAGCTCTGCACCGGCCCCTCGCAGTCGCAGACCCGCGCGGTGACGACGGTGAGCTGGGCTTTGCCCGGCTGGTCGAGGAGCCGCAGGTAGACGCTGTAGAGGTCTGGCTCCAGCGGTGCCACCAGCCGCAGGGTGACCGTGTCACCTGCACGAGATGGGTGGCTCGCGGGGGGACGCACCGGTAACGCCGCCACGGCGCAGCCAGCCTCGCGCCGAGCATCCCCCCGACGTTACCTTCATCGCCGACCTCCACGGCCCAGCTGTCCCCCGAGCCGTGGCTGAGCTCGGCGCGGAAGGGGCCGGTGTTAGGGGGCAGGTCCCTGTCGGTGACGGTGAGGACCTGCGGCTGGGGACTGCGGTTGCAGACGGTGACGTCCCGGGGCTCGGCCTCGGGGCCGTGGTCATTCACGTCGAGCAGGGTGAGGAGCAGGGTGCCGGTGCCCGTGGCGGGCGGCGAGCCTGCGGGGAGGAGCGATGCTGGAGGGGGGGTTCCCCCAAATCCCGGACCCTCATGGGGACGGGGATGCCCCGAGCAGGGGTGGGGACGGGCAGCCCCTGGCACCGCTCCGTGCCGGAGCCGGGATGTGATTCCCAGTGACGGCAGCACATGTCCCTCACGCGGGACGGCGGGAACAAGGGCCCCTTTCACAGCCCTCACCGTCATCCATAGCCAGCAGCACAGCGGCGTAGGTGCTGTTCTTGGCGAAGGGGGACTCGCGGTCCAGGTGGTCCCGCGCCGTCACGAGGCCGTTCTCGGGGTGCACGGCCAGCCAGCCCGCCGGGTCGTGCCCCACCAGGTACCTGGGGGGCAGAGGGGAGCCGGTGCCACGGCGGGGAGCGGCGGGGACCCCCCAGACCTCGACCCCAACCCCGGCCCCGCTCACTTGATCCTCTGCCCCTGGGCCTTGTCGGGGTCCTGGGCCGTGCAGGAGGCGAGGGTCTGCCCCGGCGGCACGTCCTCCGGCACCCGGGCAAGCTGCACCGGCGGGTCAAAGATGGGCGCCTCGTTGACATCCTCCACGTTGACCGTCACCGTGGCGGTGGCCGTTGGCAGCTTCACGGCGAAGGGGGCCTCGTTGGCCACAGCCACGTGAAGGATGAACTGCTTCTTGGCCTCGTAGTCCAGACCCTGGGAGAAGGGAGGGGATGGGCAGCACCCCACTGCGGGCGGCGAGGGGGGGACACGGCGGGGGCACACACACCTTGGCGGTGCGGAGGACGCCCTCGTTGCTGGCGGGGTCGGTGGCAATGGCGAAGGCGCTTCCCTCGTTGCCGCGCAGGATGGAGTAGACGGCTCGCCACGCCGCCGTGCTCGGCTCATCCAGGTCGGTGGTGGCCAGTCGGGCCACCTCCCGCCCAGCCTCATTCTCCGGCACGGCCACCTCGTACTGCGGGTCGGGGCCACCGTCAGCACCACAGCCTGGTGGGCACCGGCCTGGCCCTGGCCCGCGGGGAGGGGGTCCCGCTGGGGGGGTCCCGCGTTACCGTTTTGAGGTCAAACTCGGGGGCGTTGTCGTTGATGTCCGCGATCTCGATCACCGCCAGTGCTGTCGTGGTCAGCCCCTCGCCGTCCAGGTCGGCTGCCTGCACGGTCAGCGTGTACTCCCGCACGCGCTGCGGTGGACGGACAGACAGACAGACACCCCGTCAGCCCCCGGCCCAGGGCCGGGACTGCCCACCCCGCGGTGCCGCAGAGCCCACCTCCCGGTCGAGGCCGCTGGCGATGACGCTGAGGGTGCCGGTGGCTCTGTTGACGGTGAACATGTGGGGATGGGGCTCCCGCGGCTCCTGGCTGAGGATGGAGTAGGCGATGACGCCGTTGTAGGTCTCCACTGCGTCATCCGCGTCCGTGGCGGTCACCTGCATCACGGAGGTGCCTGGGGACGCGGCGTCCCGGTGAGTGGGGTGGCGGGGGGACGACGGGGCACCCACATCCCCCACGGGTCGGTCCCAGGGCTCTCCCCGAGGGACGTGGCCGGCGGGAGGCAGAGCTTCCCTGCGGCACAGGGTCCTACCCGGCAAAGCTCCCTCCGGCACGGAGCCCCTGAAGACCTCCTGCGTGAACTGGGGCTTGTTGTCGTTCTGGTCCGTCACCGTGATTATGATCTCCATCGGCTCCTCCACCGGTTTGCCGTTCTCGGACACGGCGTGGGAGAAGAGCTGCGAGGCGGAGGGGTGAGCAGTGGGGCTGGCACGGTGGGCCGGCACGGCAGGCCGGCACGGCACACCGGCACACCGCGGCACCCCCCGGCAGGGACCTACGTGGTATTTGTCGATCTTCTCCCGGTCCAGCGGCTGCGTCACCTTCATCCAGCCCGACTCCTTCTCGATGGTGAAGACGCCCTCGGGGGGGGCGTCCGCCCCCTGCCCCGTGATGCTGTAGAAGATCTTGGTGTCTCTGTCCCGGTTGGATTTGATCTGGGAGGAGACATGGCGGGGCTCAGTACCCCCCCCGCCCCCCCAGCGGCACCGCACCCTGCCCTGATGCCGGGGGGACGGCCACCGCCGGCATCGCTCCCACCTTCGACGGGCGCAGCCGCGGCCAGCCCCCCGCCCAGCGGCCCCCACCTCCGCGCCCGGACCCCCAGCCCCCCACCCAGCCCGACCCCCCCCCCGTACCTGCACCAGCTTTTTGGGGAAGGGGCCCCTCTCATTTTCGGGAACCTTGATGGGGGGGATCACCCAGTCCCTCTTCCGCCTCCTGGGAGCGGCGCGGGCCCCGGGGAGCTCCTGCGGGACGGCGGGGTGTGGGTGAGGGCGCAGCTGGCCGGGGGGGGTCGGGGGACAGGTTGGGGGGCAGCCAGCAGCGTTACCTGGGGGGACCGCCTGCTCCACACGGGGAGCCGGGCAGGGGCCGGCCAGCCGGCAGCATCCCGGGACGGGGGGACGGCGAGCACCCTGCTCGGCCCCGGCAGCCGCACAGGGTCCCCGTCCTCCCGCGCCCCGACGTCCTCGGGCTCCCGGGTCCCATCCGGCCCCGCGCAGCCTCCGGAGCTCGCTGCGAGAGGGCAGGGGGTCAGGGTGGCCGGGGGGGGACAGCAGCCCCAGGGCCCCGCGCCCCCCCAGCCTCCTGAGGCAGAGGAGGGGGATGCCGGGAGCACGGCGGTTTCGGCAGAGGTTTCCGGAGGTTTCGGCTTTGTTTCGTAGATGAAGGGAAATTCCTGGGCAGGCAGAGCCCTGCCGCAGCCTCCCCACCCGGTGTGTCACCCTCCCGGGGCTCCCAGCCCCCCAAGGCCAGCACATGGGGCACAGCACAGCCCCCCCCAGGACCCCACGCCGCATCCCCCCGCGCTGGATGCGGCCCAGGCCCTGCACCCCCGGCCGGGCGGCAGGACGGGGGGATTAGCAGGGCTAAGCCAGCTCCGGCGGCAGTGAGGCCGCCCGGGCTGAGCGGCCGGGAGAGCCGGGAGGGGACGGGGAGCGGGGCTGGGGGGCTGCGGGAGCGGGGGGAGAGGTGGAGTGGGGCGAGGAGAGCCGTGCCCCACGCCAGGGCAGGGAGTGAGCCCCGGGGCGACGGCGGGGCCCCTCACAGCAGCAGCCATGCCTGGAGGGCAGCGCCGAGGGCCCCTCCCAGCCGCGATGGCGGCGATAAGGGACACCATGAGGGACATCAGTGGGG
This sequence comes from Platalea leucorodia, assembly GCF_965183815.1. Taxonomy (NCBI): domain Eukaryota; kingdom Metazoa; phylum Chordata; class Aves; order Pelecaniformes; family Threskiornithidae; genus Platalea; species Platalea leucorodia. Next base: position 56,340,498 of record NC_138830.1, on the reverse strand, counting down.
CCAGAAGGGTGCCAGCCACCCTGGCAAGCGGGGCCGGGGCCCGGGGAGCCCGGGGGAGCCCCCAGCCCTGCTCCCCACCAAAGGGCTGGGCGGCACAGCGGGGTCCGGGTCCGCAGGCTCGCTCCAGCCCCGGCGGAGGGGTCCCTCCGCACAGAGCCCGCAGGGCACCGTGCCCGCTCGACGCAGCGGTGGAGCCCCATGGCCGCTGCCCGGGCCACGTGCCGCCCGCAGAGGGGTCTTGCAGCGGCGTGGCCGGACCCCCGCCCCTGCCCATGGCAGGGACCCAGCAGAGCCCAGCTCCGCTCCCGGCAGCCTGGCAGGAGCTGCCCGGCAAACCTGGCCGAAGGAAGCGGGATGCGGTGTCCGAGGCAGGCAGAGGTCAGGGCCTCTCCTGGCATGGCGAGAGCACTTACCGCCAAGGAGTGCTTTTAGTGCTCCGCAGCCATTAGGTGAGCGCTGGCTCCAGCCGCGGTTCCCGAGCAGCCCCGCTCCCCCGGGACGCTGCCGAGCAAACCGGGCAAACAGGCCCGGGCAACACCGGGCCAAGAGCCGGTGGCAACGAGCCCCTGCCCAGCCTCGGGCCGGGACGGCCGGACTCCGCAGCCCAAGGCACCACGCTCCTGCCCAGCGCCCGAGAAGGGTGGCCCTGGGGGCAACCAGCCTCATCGCCAGCCCGGCGCCAGGCACCCACCCTGCGGGCACCCAGCCCTGCCCTGGTGGCTGCCCCACGGCTGGACCAGAGGCACCAGCGCTGGCATCAGCCGCCACCAGCCCCGGTGGGGCCAGATGGGGTGGGCTGGGTACCTCCAGCCCCACGGCCCAGCCCCACGGCCCAGGGGGGCACCGCCAGCCCCACGGCCCAGCCCCACACCGCGGGGACCCCGGCCAGCCCCACAGCCTGGGCAGTGCCAGCTCCCCCCGAAAAGCCCCGACCCCGCGGCCCGGGGATGGGGGGGCACAGCCGGCCCCAGAGCCGGTCCCACAAGCCGCGGCGGGAGGAGCAAAACGGGGCCAAGCACGGCCCGCCCGCCCGCCCCACCGGCGCCCCGGTCCCGGTCCCGGTCCCGATCCCGGTCCCGATGCCGGTCGCAGCCCCGTTCCCGGCCCCGCACGACCGGTGCCCCCCGCCGCGCATCCCGGAGGGGTCCCCGGGTGGAGCCGCGCCCCGACGGCGCCGGTTCCCGGCCCGGTTACCTGGGGCGGGGAGCGGCCCGCGGCGCAGCCCCGGGGGGACGCACGGCCGGGCCGGCGGAGCGGCGAGCGCGGCGGCGGCCGCCGGCAGGAGCGGGAGGAGGAGGAGGAGGATGAAGAGGAGCGGGCAGAGCCCGGAGCGCGGTCCCCGCATGGCCCCGCCGCCGCTGCCGCCGCTGCCGCCGCTCCGGTCGCCGCCCGCCGCGCCCCGCCCCGCCCCGCCGCACGGCGCCGCTCCAGGTGAGGCGGCGGCCCCGCCCCGCCCCGCCCCGGCACCCCCGGCACCCCCCGGGCACCCCCGGTACCGCCTGACACCCCCCGGTACCCCTCCGTACCCCCCGGCACCCCCCGGGCACCCCCGGCACCGCCGACTCCCGCCGTGTGCCCCCCCCCCCGCTGCCTCCGTGCCCCCGCCGCCCTCTCCCCGGTACCTCCGTGCATCCCTGCCGGTGCCCCTGGTCCCTCCGGGCACCTCCCGGGCACCCCGATCCCTTCCCGACACCCCCGCGCCCCCCCGGCCCCATGCCGGGGCTGAGCCCCTCCCGGGGCGACCCCTGCCCCTGCGGCCCCTGCGGACCCGCAAGCCCCCGCCCCGGGGGCCGGCACCCTGCGGCGGGGGCTGCCGGGGGGGTCGGGGCGCTCACCCCCACCGCGGGGTCCCGGCGGGCACCCGCCGCGGCCTTGCCCCCTCCCCGGCACCCGGGGGGGTCCCGCATCGCCTGGGGTTCGCATCGCACTGGGTGCGGGGCCTCCGAGGGTCCTCAGCACCCACCCTGCCGGGGGGCTCAGCGCCCCGGGGGGTCCTCAGCACCCCACAGTGCATCGGGCTGCCGGGGGGGCCCCGCCTTTGGAGCGAAGCGGGACCCCGTGGCGGGGCCGTGCGCGCGCCCCAGCCCTGCAGCGACCGGTGGCCCCCGTGGGAGAGAGCCCTGGGGGGCTCCCGGGGTGCCGGGCCCCCGCGCGCGTCCCTCCTGGGCACCCCCAGGGCCGGCAGCGGCGGCTGGGCCCCCGCCTGCGCCCGCTGGCACCCATGGGCTGGCACCCGTGGGCTGGCACCGGGCTTTCCCAGCAGGACTTGGCCAAGGTCACAGGCGGCCGCAGTGAAGCACCCAGAGGAGCAGCCAGAGCAGCCGGAGCCATGTCGCTCTGCACCTTCATCCTCCTCCTCCTCCTCCTCCTGCCGGTAGGATGGGGCTGGGGGCCGCTGCGTGTCTGCAGGGGGGGCAGCGGAACAGCGCCGGGGCAGAGCTCTGCCCCCCCGGCCCCTCAGCCCCACTCCCCGTCCTGCAGGACACGCTGACCTTCCCCGAGCCCGGCCACGGCCGCCGGCGGCAGAAGAGGGACTGGGTCATCCCCCCCATCAGCGTCGCCGAGAACGAGCGGGGGCCCTTCCCCAAAAAGCTGGCGCAGGTACGTGGCCGCGCGGGGATGGGGCGCGGGGCAGGGGGGTCCCCGGAGCGCCGGGACCCCTCTAACCCCCCCTGCGCCTCGCCGCCAGATCAAATCCAACAAGGACAAGGAGACCAAGGTTTTCTACAGCATCACGGGGCAGGGGGTGGACACCCCCCCCGTGGGCATCTTCACCATTGAGCGGGAGACGGGGTGGCTGGAGGTGACAAAGCCGCTGGACCGGGAGATGATGGATAAATACATCGTGAGTGGGGGGCCGGGACGGGGAGGGGACAGTCCCCGAGGCCGCGCGCGGGCTGACGGTGCCCCCCGCAGCTCTTCTCCCACGCCGTGTCAGCCAACGGGCAGCCCGTGGAGGACCCCATGGAGATCATCATCACCGTGACGGACCAGAACGACAACCGGCCCGTCTTCACGGAGGCGGTTTTCCACAGCAGCGTGCGGGAGGGGGCTAAGCCAGGTGAGACCGCCACCACCGAGCTGGAGGCGGTGCCGGGGCGGTGGTGCCGGGGGGGACGGGGAGATGTCCCCACTAACCGCCCGCTCCCAGGCACCCCCGTGCTGCAGGTGCTGGCCACGGACGCGGATGACGCCGTGAGCTCCACCAACGGTGTCGTGGTCTACTCCATCCTGCGCCAGACGCCGGAGCAGCCCCGGCCCCGCATGTTTGCCATCGACAGCAGCACCGGGGCCATCTCCGTGGCCGAGGCGGGGCTGGTGGCACAGGTGAGCCCCGGGCACAGCCTGTCACCCCCCAGCCCGGCTCCCACCCCCCGGTTTGGGGTTGACACAGCCTCTTGCCGCAGGCGGTCCCCGAATACACCCTGCAGATCCAGGCGACCGACATGGAAGGGTACGGGCTGCGGGCCACCGCCACCGCCCTCATCAAAGTGGAGGTGAGGCACCGAGCCCACCCCGTGCCCCCACGGCAGGCGGACGGGCAGGGTTAGACCGCGGTGAAGCCGCTGCCTGCTCCTGGCAGCCCCCGCCTGCCCGGCCGCCGCAGCGCCGAGGCACTCCAGGCGCTTTCCAGGGAGGGAGGGAGGTGAGACCGGGATGGCAGCTCCGCCGCGGCTCCTCCTGGCCCGGCACCACGATGTCCCGCTGGGCTCTGGTCCACCAGCCCCAGGGCCGCGGTGCTGCCGGAGCGTGGGTGCCGGTGGGGCTCCCGGGCGCACCTCCCAGGGGGAAGCCACCTGCGCCAGCTCAGCCCAGCCGGGGAGGAGCGCCCAGCCGTGCTGCAGCCCCGCGCTGGGGTAGCGGCATCCAGCCTCACCAGCTCCGTGGGGAGAGGCCGCGGTGCCAGGAAGGGCGGCCGGGGCAGGGGATGGCATTTTGCGCGGTGTCGCCGGCTGCGGGCCCCTGGCCGGGCGGGACGGAGGAGAGCCAGGTAAGCAGCCAGTTGCCCCTGCTCACCGCCGTGCCTCTCCGGCATCCCCGCTTCAGCCAGCAGCCGAGGCCTGGAGCCGGTACCGGGATGGTGGCGAGAGCTGGTCCCGCTCCAGGCAGGCAGCCCAGGCCTGCCCGGCCGGCAGCAGCGGGACGCAGCCCCCGGGTTCTGCTCCCACCCCGCCAAGCAGGACCCGGGGCGTCCCAGAGGGGAAGGGGCCGAGCCGCCCCCCGCCAGCGCTGCCCTTGACCCCCGCGCTGGCTGCCTGCACCAGGCAGCTCCGGAGCGCTTGCAGGGTTAACGTCCGCCCGCACGTGACACGGCGGGCAGACGGGGCTGCCGGGACAGGGCTGCTTCCTCCTTGGGCCAGCCATTGCCACCGTGCCGCAGCCCACCGGGACGAGCGGGGAGCCCGGAGCCGAGCCCCACGGCATGGGAAGGACGTGAGCGGGGCTGGGGGCAGCCGGGGGCTCGGCTGTGGCCCTGCCTGCCGCAGCACGGCGGAAGGGGGGGAAGGCAGCCGGCGTTGCCGGGACAAATCCCAGCCCCGCTTGCTCCTCTGCCTCAGGCCGAAGGCATGTCCGAAGCGGTGAAGGGCTCCCTGACCACCCACGTGCTGAACACGGCCACCGGGCTGCCGGCGGCCGGCCTCGCCATCCGCCTGGCACAGCTGCAGGAGCCGGGGCCGCAGTGGACGGAGCTGGTGGCGAGGTAGGAGAGCCGGCGGCAGCGAAACGGGCAGAGGATGCCGCCGCCTTTGCCCCACCAGCCAGCCGGCAGCCAGCCGGCTCAGCCGTCGCCCCAGGGGCCGCAGGGCCGGGGACAGCCGCCGCAGCAGGGCTCGCTCCTTCTGGTTTTAGGTGGACTGACGAGGACGGGCGCTGCCTGCCCCTCCTGGCGCAGGGGCAGGCCAAGGCCGGCACCTACAAGCTGCGCTTTGAGACGGCGGCGTACTGGCAGAGCCAGGGGCACGCCAGCTTCTACCCCTTCGTGGAGGTACGGAGCGCGGGGAGCAGGGGCCGGGGGCCACGGGAGCCGGCTGTAGCCAAAGCCATGGGGGGACGAGCCCATGGGGGGCCGGGGGCCACCGCCAGGCTTCTGGGAGCTGCCTGTCCCGGCCTCCCTCCTGCGGCGCTGCCGGCTTTACCGGCTCTGCTCCGAGCATCCCTCAGGGCCCCGCTCCGGCTGCTGAGCCCTGCCGGAGGGGGATCCCAGCCGCTGCCTCCTCGCTCTCCCCCAGGTCGTCTTCACCATCGCTGACCCGGCCCAGAAGCTGCACCTCCCGCTGCTGATCAGCCCCTACTCCTACACAACGTACCGGGGCAGTTAGGGGAAAGGCACGTCCTCCCCCCGGCGATGCCGGTCACCGAGGGGGAACCACGCCACCCGCACCATTAAAGGCTTCAAACAGCAGCGTTTGTCTCAAAAAAATAAAATCACCTTCCTTGGGGCAGGGCACAGAGGGCTTCTGGAGGGGGAAAGGAGGGGAGCCCCGGGGCAGCGCAGGCAGGGGGGCAGCCCCGGAGGCAGGGGGGTGCCGGGAGCCCTGCGGCTGCGCCGTGGTCCTGGGTCCGGTCAGAGCTGATGCGGCTGGCAGCTGCTCCGGAGGAAAGGGCCCCCCAGGGAGGAGAGAGAGGGTCCTCCAGGTCCTCCAAAAGTCCCTCTGGGCTCTGTTTAATGGCGTGGAGCACAAACGGGGCACAGCCCCGCTCCCGGCCCGGCCCGTGGGTCCCTCGGTGCTGGCTGGCATCAGGTGGGCACGGCCACGAGTCCCGCGGGGCCCTGCCCCACCGCCTGCCCCAGCACGGGGCTCGCCAGGGGCTTGAAGCCCAGGTTGTCCAGGGGGATGCCGAAAGCCGTCAGCTTTGCCTCGAAGGTCTGCAACATGTCATCGTGTGCCTGCGAGAGAAGCAGCCCCCGGTCAGCCCGAAGCCCAGCTCCAGCCCAGCCCCTCTGCGCCCGGCTCCCTGCACCCCCCTGCGCAGGGGGGACACCCCAACGCGCCTTCCTTCGCAGGGCGAACTGTGGCCACCAGCCGACAGCCCCCAGCCCTGAGCCGGGGGGACACAGGGCAGCCCCCAGCCCCTTCCCTCACCTTGCAGACTCGGGCCAGCTGGAGCTGCAGGTCCTGGATGGTGGCGTTCTTGGAATCGAGCAGGTCCTGCAAAGGGAGACGGCGCGTCAGGTAGCGGCTGCCCAGCCCCGGGGGCACCGGCGGCCGTGCCGCAGGCGGGAGCGGCGTGGCAGAGCGCACGGAGGAGCTGCTGCATGGCGGCCGGGCTGGCACTGGGGCCTGGCTGAAGCGGAGCGGTTCGCAGCACGGCCTGGCAGGCGGCCACCACCCCGCTCCCTTTGAGCCAGCACTGCCAGGGACAGCCAGCCCCAGGCAGAGGCGAGGGACAGGGACCTCCCGGCCCAACAACACAAGCGCCAGCGCAGCCCTGCCATTGTCAGCCCCGCTGCGAAGCGGGGGCGACGGCAGCACCTGCTCCGGCAGCACCGCCCTGCCGGCGTGGCACCGGGGGAATTACAGGGAGAGAGTCTCCCTGAGAAGACGCTGGAGGCAGCTGAGCAGAGGAATTCCCGGACCCCAGCAGCTGTGGGAGAGCTCGACGCCGTGACGCCTTCCCAGGAATGTGTTTTCCTTCCTGCTGCCGTGGCACCTGCTAGTAGGTGACACATCCACTGCCCTGTCCTACGGCCCCAGTGCCTCGACCGCTGCCATGCCCATCCCCAGGGCACCCCGGCAAGAGGGCGTCTGCCTGCCGCAGAGGGGACGTGGAAGGGGACGGGCTGGCGTGGGACGAGTGGGAGGGCACCGGGGCGGTGGCAGAGCCGAGTGTGGAACCCGCGTCCCCTGCGTCTCAACCCAATCCGAAGCAAGTGCCGCTTCTCCAGTTACGGCTGCGGCAGGCTCCAGGAATGTGGGTCTCTGAGCCTCCGCGCCAAGGCTTTCTGCATACGTATTTTTAGCACAGCAGATGTTGCAGAGCCCCTGGGAACCTGTCTACACTGTCTCTGCAGCCAGGGAGGACAGGAGAGGTTCACGGGCTGTGACTCCCCGCGCAGAGAGCACCCCGGGTCGCTGACGGACCCCACGCGCAGCCGGCTGCTCGGCAGCACAGAGCGCCGGCGAGCGCTGCTCAGCCTGGGGCCATTCTCCTCGAAACAAGCCCCACCTGAGGGAGAGATCAGTGCCAAACTCCGACACCCACGTGCTCCGCTCTCGAGGGAGAGCCGGAGTGCCCTGCGGCACCGCGCGCGGCCCTGGGAGTGCCGGGAACAGGTGATGTGACAGCTACAGCCATGCAGGACGGGGACTCGCACGCTCCGGGGTCTGCGTTCACCCCAGAGCAGCCTCTGCCCCCCAAGGTAGCTTTCACAGGGCCCCATGGCCGTGCACAGTACCTCCAGCTTGTGCGAGACCGAGGAGAGAGTGCCCGGGTCAAGGTTGGAGGCTGCCAAGACCTCGCCGAGTTCCACCTCCTTTTTCTCCAGGACGCTGAGAAGTCCCTTCAGCTTGCGCTCCAGGAGCAGGTTCTTGAAGCCCGTCTTCTGCTGCACCTCGTGAATGGCTTTGGTGAACTTCTGATAGAGCTCATCTCGCTCCGCCTGCACCTGCTCGCAAAGACAGCACGCCTTCGCGCCGCCCTCGGGACCCCCGGGCTGGCGGCCACCCAGGGCTGGCAGCAAACAGGTCCGGCAGCTCGGCCCTGCCTGCTCCAGCGAGAGCCTGGCCGCTCCCCACGGCACCTGCGGCCCGCGGGGAAGGCAGGTGCTGGAGTGCAGCTTCCCTCCCTCCCCAGCACCGCCTCAGCACCTGCACCTCTCCCCTCCGGGCACAGGACCCCCCAACAGCAGAAGGGGCCGGCGGGCGGGCGAGCTGTGGCACTATCTTAGACCTCGGAGAGGGCCCCGCGGCGCACGGGGGTCTCTCCTCTCCTCCTCGCAGCTGGCAGGAGTCCCTGGCTCACAGCTAGTTAATAAGTGTCCTAATTAGGAGACAATCTCTCCTCCACAGCCTATTTCTGAATGCACTGAATATGTTGCTGCCTTAATGATGGATTGTTAACGAGGCCTCAGATCAACGTTTGTATTCTTGGGGATTTCTACGCATTGCAAATGAGCTCTCTCCTTGCCTCGGTAGATTTATCTGGGTTAGCTGGTGCGGGGAGAGGCTGAGTCTGGGAGAACTCACTCAACAGGACTCATCCTGAGCCACCCCGGCACAGCGAGCGGGGGGAGCGACCCCCAAACGCCGGCAGAAGAAAGGAGCGAGCTGTGGCCGGGGCTGGTGGCCCGTGACGATCTCTCCCCACGGCTCTGTCCCCGAGCTGCTGCTGCAGCCAGCCCCTCGCGGGCCAGGAGGGGACCGCCGGAGCGTGCATGATTGCTTAGCAAAGTACAAGGCCAAGCCTGTCTGCTGACCGTGGGAGACGCCAAAGCTGTGAGAAGCGTTGTTGGAAGCAGCGGCTATCACACAGCCCTGGATTAGAGCTTCGGAAAGCCCTCGGCTAAGCCCAGACTCTCTGCTAAGCCCCTGTGCCTGGTCCTCTGTGGAGGGGAGAGGGTTTGGAGAGGGAAGTGGGATGCCCAGACCCACCTGCAGCTCTCACCTTACTGAACCTCTGCTCCAGCACTTCGTGTTCCCACTGAAGATCCTTCAGTTCCTTCTGGGTGACTTTCAGATGGGCTTTTGTGTTCTGCGAGCGGGAGGGGACAGTTAAAGAGGACGGGTTTCTCTGGGAGGTGTGGGGGATGTGTTCCGGCAAGGGAGAAGAGTGACCAGCAAAGAGATACGGGCGAGAAAAACCAGGCAGCACCCACACCAGCTCCCCTCCCCCTCTGCAGCCGGGGCTACTCTGGTTTCTCGCTGCCAGAGTCCCAGCAGTCCCATCTGAGATCTTATCAACACCCAGCTGAGCTGAAAGGGTCTCCAAGGACTTTGCTCAGCGATCTGGCCAAGCCGAGTGGCCGAGGTCACCGCTGAGCGACTCCCTCCTGGAAGGAGCCAGGGTGACTCGGGAAAGGAGAGGGCTGGCCGCTCACCGTCAGGGCCTCCTTGTCCTTCTCATAGTGGGCCAGCTTCTTCTGCAGCTCGGACACCTGCTCCTGGGCCTGCTGCAGGGGCTCCTTCAGCTGTTTGTTCTGGAGCAGCACCTCCGCCTTCTCCTTTTCCAAGTGACTCTCTCTCTTCTTCATCTCCTCCATCTGCTCCTGTTCTTGGGAACACGAGTGCCAGCTCCTGGGGGCTGCCCAGCTCCTCAGAGCCCCCCACACCGTCCGCACACCCTCCCGCTGCTGGCCCAGCAAGGCACATCTCCCCGCGCTCAAGAGCTTCGCTCGTGTAACGATGTACAACCCTCGGGAGACCAGCAGCAGCCACGCCGCCACCTGGGAACTGGCCAGATTTGGGTGAAATCCCCCCAGGACCCGTCCCTTGGTGGAAGGGTGACACTCTGCAGGCCAGGCAGTACCTTCAGCAAGCTGATGAGCGCCAGGTTTTTGAGGGTGATGTCGTTGTAGTAGTTCTTGATGTCACCGAAGGCCTTCTCATGGTTCCTCATCAGCTCGCTGATCTGGCTGTTCTTCCTCTCCTCCACCTCGTGGATCTCCGTCTTCCTCCGCAAGTCAAGCTCGTCCCGCAGCACTTGCATCTTCTTGGTGTACTTGGCCTCGATCTCTGGGGGAGCGCACAGGGGGCCGAGTGAGGACCTCCCGGAGACCCTGCGTAACGCACCCCAGCTCCGTTAGCCAGCGCCGGCCCAGCGCGTGCCACCGCCGCATTACACGAGGACAAGATGCTCGTTAGTGGCGTCACCGCAGCTGCCACCAGTTACGCTGGGACCACGGAGAGCCGAGCCCAGAAATAGCAGAAAGAGGACATGGAAACGCTCCAAGTCTGCCCGTGAGAACCCAAAACGTCCCCTGAGGAGGAGACTGGAGCGAGGACTCTGCAAGGGCTCCTCCAGCCAGCCCACCCCGCAGCCTGGAGAAGCGCGGCCAGGCAGCTGCGCTCAGCGGCACGGCCCGGCAGCGGCGCCGGGCGCCCTGCCTGCACCCCTCAGCCCGCGCTACAGGTGCCCGGCCTCGTTCTGTTCGCGCGATGCTGGGGGTCTGGCAACCCTGGAGCACAGGGGAGCAAGAGCTGGGGGAAAACCGGCCCCCTTTCTGCTCGAGGCTCTGCCAGGGAGCCCGGCAGCGCAGCAGAGCTCGGAGGAGCCTTCCCCGGCACGCTGGCAAAGGGAGGCCGCGCGGGAGCTACGCGCACGTCCTGACCTTTCACTTGTCTCTCGAAGTCGTTGCGCAGCCGGGTGACCTCCTCCTCTTGTTTCTGTTAGGGAGAAGCTACGCATTAGAGGCAGACAACCAAATGCTCAGTCAGCCGCATCCTGAGCGATTCCCTCCTGCTCCCCGGGAAAGGCTCCCGCGTGGCACCGATCCCACGTTATCCGTGCAAACGGCGGCTCGTGGGCTCTCCAGCTGCTCTCACAGCTCCCTGCTGCGGGAGGGGGGCTTCAGGGGAGCTGCCCCAAGACCCCCTTCTCCCTGTTCCCGCGCTGACTTTCCAGCGTCTCTAAGTCCATCTGTTACCGGTGCCTGCGGGAAACCCCATCCCACCCCACGGACTGAGACGAGGAGGCTCCCGCTCACACGCCGGGGCGGGGAGGGCTCAGCCGGCAGCCCCACCACCTCCCTCGCATGCGGCTCTGGCCCGGCCAGGGACGTACCAGGCGCATGTTTTTCACCACTGCCTCGTTGGCCAGCTCCTGCTCCTTCAGCTCCACTTTCAAGGAGCGCATGTCTTTCCGCAGCTCCATCTCCTGGGCCCAGTGATCCTTCTGGGCCCGCTTCATGGACAGGGTGCCCTCTGCCTTCAGCTCTGTCAGGTTTTCCTGGTGTTCGTACAACAAGTGCTTCACCTTCTGCTTGTAAACCTAAAGACAAGGCACAGACTGGGTGAGGGGCTTCCGCAGGAGGAACCTGGAGCTGGGATATTGGCCGAGACGCTCCTGGCCTGCATCCTTGCATCCTCCTCCTCAGAGCTGCCCGAGGCTCACCCAGAGCTCGGGGCACTCACAACACCTTTAGCCTTCTCCCTTCCCACCTTGATCTCCACTTGGTGCCGCTCCTCCGCCTCCTCCATCTCCCGGTCCTTGTTCCGCAGCTCTGCTCTCTTCTCCTCCAGCTGCCGGCGGGTGATCTCCCAGAAGGTGTGAATCTTGTCACGCTCCAGCTGGAAATAGTTGCGCTCTTCCCGTTCCCGGTCCAGCTCCTCCCGGAGGCGCTGGATGTGCTTCTCCAGCTGCAAAGCCAAAGGGAAGAGCCCAGGTAGGGGGAAAAGAAGGCCACGGATGGATGCCTCTGCAAGACACCCATGGCAAGCTGTGTCGCAAACCTGGCAGGACACAGGGGCTGTTGCTGGGATGGAGAAGCGCAGGGGAGGTGCCCTGACACAGCCTGGCCCTTACAGAACCCATCAGCCTCTGGAGAAGGAGTAACAAAACCTTGTCCTACTGTAAGCAGCCTGGGCTCAGATATTCTGTCTCGCAGTGTCCAGTAACACTGTTTTCAAGTGCCTAAATGCTACTGAATCATAGAATCATTTAGGTTGGAAAAGACCCTTAAGATCATCGAGTCCAACTGTTAACCCAGCACTGCCAAGGCCACCACTAAACCATGTCCCTGAGCACCACATCTACCCAGCTTTTAAATCCCCCCAGGGATGGGGACTCAGCCCCTGCCCTGGGCAGCCTGGGCCAGGCCCTGACAGCCCTTTGGGGGAAGAAGTTTTTCCCAATACCCAACCCAACCCTGCCCTGGCGCAGCTTGAGGCCGTTCCCTCTCGTCCCATCGCTTGTTCCTGGGGAGCAGAGACCGACCCCCCCGGCTCCAGCCTCCTTTCAGGCCGTTGCAGAGAGCGATGAGGGCTCCCCTCAGCCTCCTCTTCTCCAGGCTGAGCCCCCCCAGCTCCCCCAGCCGCTCCTCCCCAGCCTTGTGCTCCAGCCCCTGCCCCAGCCTCGCTGCCCTGCTCTGGCCACGCTCCAGCCCCTCCATGGCCGCCGTGGGGTGCAGGGCCCAGCGCTGAGCACAGCATGCGAGGGGCGGCCTCGCCAGTGCCCAGCACAGGGGCACCATCACCTCCCTGCTCCTGCTGGCCACACTGTTCCTGATACAAGCCAGGATGCTGTTGGCCTTCTTGGCCACCTGGGCACAATGAGATGTGCAGAATCTTATCCCGGGAGCGAGGTCCCCAGGCCAGGGCCATCTCCTCCTCCGTTTGTAGGAGACCCGGCAAAACGAGCGAGACTCGGAGCAACCGAGGGGCAGCGGCTGCACCTTCCACCTCCGCCTGCCCTCCCCATGCCTACGGGAGCCTCCTGCCCCAGCAGCAACACGGCTGAGCGCGCAGCGGGCTGCGGTCGCAGACCTCCAGGCTGCACCATCGCCCAGCTGAGCTGAGCAGGGTTACAGCGTTGGGGAGAAGACAGCAAGGGCACGGGGCTGGGGAGCAGAGCGCCCTGGACCAGCGGAAGGGAGGGTGGGATGAGGGGGCTGCTCCTTCCAGGAACAGCGAGAACCCCCCGCGCAGCCCAGACGGGTGTCAGGCAGTGAAATGAACCCCGGCCGCTTGTCTCTGTCACCCTCCGCCACCTGTTGTCCCCGGAGCCAGGCGCCAACAAGGGGTCCCGAGTGCCGTTCTTGCAAGCGGCAGCATCCTCCTGCCCGGGGGTGGGCTGGGAGAGGGGGGATCTCTCACCTGCTCCTTGCTCATCTCCGTCGGGGACAAGGCATCCACCACTGCTGGCGCTTTGCTCCCTTTCCCTTTTTTCCCGGCTTTCTTTTTGGGTGCCTGAGGAAAGAAAGGAAAACACAGGAGGTGTCCATGTGGCTCGGGTGCAGGAGGAAGCCGTGCTGCTCAGCGTCCCCGGCCCAGGCCACGAAGTGTATGGGCGCTCAGGGCAGGGGCAGGCCGGGAAGGGGGACGGGGGCACCGGCTGCCGGAGCCGGGGTCCCCAGGAGGAGCCTGGAAGCCTCCCAGACCCCCATAAGCTCAGGCCCGGCCGCTGCCAGCTCAGCTCCGTGGTGAAACCCCCGGGCACAAACGGCATGTACCGAAATTAACGCCTCACGAGTGCCCAAACCCCCCCCGAGAGCGGGCCGGGCCCCACCGCCCTCCTCTGCCCGCACCCCCCGGCTCCGGGGGACCCTTCCGCAGCAGGCCCAGAGCCCCCCGCCGCCCCGGGGCTCCCTCTTGCCCCGGTCCCATCCCCATCCCCATCCCCATCCCCATCCCCATCCCCATCCCCGGCCCCGCTCCCACCATGGCGGCTGCCGCTGGCGCCGCGGTCTCCAGGCAACGGGGCGGGGAGATCTCGCGAGAGGTGAGCGGCGGCTGGACACGCCCCTTAGCAACGCGGGGCCACGCCCTAGCAACGGCGGCGGGGCCCGCTCCGGGCCCGGGGGTCCCCGCTGGGACCGGGACCGGGACCGGGACCCCCCCCCCCCGACCCCCGGGCTCACCGCCGCGCCCCGGGCCGCCCCGCAGCGGGGGTCCCCCGCTTCCCCTCCGCCGCCCGAGACCCCGCCTCACGCCCGGGGTCCCCGGTTCCCCGGGTCGCGCCCCCGCCCCGGCCCCCGCCGTGCCTCCCGCCCCCCGGCCCCGCACTCCCGGGTCCCCTCCGCCCCCCGCCCCGGTGTCCCCGGTCCCCCCCCGCCCCGCCCGGTGCCGGCGTCCCCGCCCCCGGGTGCCCGCCCCCAGCACCGCCCCCGCCGCGGCGGGCAGGAGCGTGCGGGCTGCGGGCTGGCACCGGGCCCGCCCCGCCCAGCACCGGCCCCGCACCGGCCCCGCCACCGGCCCCGGCCCGGCCCATGGAGGCTCCGGGAGCGGCCGGCACCGCAGGTGAGGGCGGGGAGCGGGGAGCGGAGCGCCGCGCCCATCGCCGCGGCCCCGGGCCGGGAGCCCGCACCGGGGGGAACCGGGGGGAACCGGGGGGAACCGGGGGTGCGGAGGGAGGTGGGGCGGGGGGTCTGCGAGGGGTGTGCGTGCGAGGGGGGTGCGTGCGAGGGGTGTGCCTGCGAGGGGGGTGCGGGGGGTGTGTGCGTGCGAGGGGGGTGCGGGGGGCAGGGGTGTGCGGGGAGTGGTCTGCGAGGGGCGGGGGTGCAAGGGGTGTGCAAAGGGGGTGCGAGGGGTCTGCGGGGGGGGTGTGTGCAAGGGGTGTGCAAGGGGCGTGCAAGGGGCAGGCGTGCAAGGGGGGGCGCGTGCGAGGGGGGTGTGAGGGGTGTGCGAGGGGTAGGGGTATGCAAGGGGTGTGCAAGGGGCGGGTGTGCAAGGGGTGTGCAAGGGGCGTGCAAGGGGCGTGCAAGGGGCAGGTGTGCAAGGGGTCTGCGAGGGGTGTGCAAGGGGCGGGTGTGTGAGGGGTCTGCGAGGGGTGTGCGAGGGGAGGGTGTGCGAGGGGAGGGTGTGCGAGGGGGGTGCAAGGGGGGTGTGCAAGGGGTGTGCGAGCAGTGTGCAAGGGGCGGGTGTGCAAGGGGTGTGTGAGTGCGAGGGGTGTGCGGGGGGTGTGTGAGGCGTGTGGGGGGGGCGGGTGTGCAAGGGGACGCAGGGGATGCAGGGGTGCAAGCGGGGTGCACGGGGGTGCGGGGGGCTCTGGATGGGGGGGGTGTGCAAGGGGGTGCAGCTGTGCACGGGGGGAGCGTGCGCGGGTGTGCAGGGTCTGGGGGGCCGGCACGGGCGGGGGGGGGGTGGGTACAGGCAGGGGGTGTGCAGGCAGGTGCGGGCAGGCAGGGTCGGGGTGAGGGTCTGGGCGGGCAGGGGGTGCCCAGGGGAGGTGGGGGTGCAGCGGGGTGCCAGGCATGGGTACGGGGTGCCGAGGTGCAGGGGTGCCGGGGCAGACCCCCCGCGCAGGCGTGCCAGTGCCGGTGCCGGTGCCAGTGGAGGAGCGTGGAGGGCCGGGGTGCTGAGGGCCAGGGTGGTGGCCATGCCGGTGAGCCCCGGCATTGCGGGGTCCGGCACGGTGACACGGGTGGTGCCTGTGGACGCCTGGCCATCCCGCGCGTGCCCCGCACACGGCTGTGCCGCGGCCTCTGTCGCGGTGGCGGCCACGGCCGTGCCCTCCCGCGGCACCGGGGGCACCGGGCCCTTCAGAGCCACGCGCGGGGACAGTGCCACCGGGCCGGGCACCGGCCAGGAGCGGGGCCGATGCTGGCGGGGTGGCCAGAGCCGGCTGCCGCCTGGCTCTGCAGTTTGACGTGAGTCAGCAGAGCGGCGTGCGGGGAGGGAGCCCTGATGCCGGTCCCGCTCCCCGCCAGGCAGCCGGTGAGCCCAGGCCGGAGCGCGGCAGCGTGGCCGGCGTCGTGGCCGGCGGCACGGTGTGACCATGCAGGCGGAGGCCAGAGGGGATTTCTGCGGCAGGGACCAGCGCCCCGGTGGGTGGGGGCTCCGGGGGGGAGCGGGGCCGGGAAGCTGCCGGTGGCAGGGGTGACGCCGCTGCGGTGTCACACACCGGGGCTGGGCACCGCGGCAGCGTGTGGGGTGGGATGGCAGGAGCGGGCAGGAGCAGGCAGGAGCAGGCAGCCCCTGTGTCCCCCCCCAGGAAGCTCTTCCCAGCATTGGAGCGGGGTGGGGACCCCGTTTCCCAGCTGGAAGGAAAGTGCCGGCAGCGTGGGGTGCCTGGTCACACCTTGCAGGGTCAGGACACGGCAGAGCTGGCATCGGGGCAGGGGTGCCGGTGTCCTGCAGCTCCGTGTACCAGGAACGTGAACTGAACACCCCTGTAATGTCCCTTTCCTCACCCCGGCTCCTGGGGGGGGGGATTTCTGTCTCCTGCCCCGCTGTCCCCGTCCTGGGGGGCAGGAGGAGATGCCCAGCCTGCGGTGAGCCTGTCCCCGTGCCGTCTCACCTGGCAGCGTGGTGCTGGCAGGGCCCGCTGGCACATGGTGCCGGAGCACGGCCGGCTCCGTCCTGCCCCAGCACCAGCCCTGGGTGGGCCAGGGGACCCGGTGCCGCGGTGCCCGGTGCTGCTGGCTCTCCTGCCTGCCCTCGATGCCCGCTCAGCCCCGGAGGGGTGCCCGGGCACGGCTGTGCCACGACCGCGGGCTGTGCCACAACCGCGGCCACCTTGGCCTCGCCGGCTCTTGCCAGCAGACAAACCGCCCCTTGTCTGGGCTCCGGCACAGGCCGCGCTTTTGTCTCACCGACACAAAGGGGCTGTGCAGGGTGGGGGGCGCGGGGCTGCCGGCTGCCGGCACGGGGGCTGCCGGGCCCCGGGCAGCTCTGCCCGTCCCCCCTGGCCCCCGCTGCCCCCGTCCCCCTCGGCCGGCAAGCCCCCGAGGGCTGGCGGGGGCCCGGGACGGAGCTGCCGTCACCGACGCGGCAGGTGCCGGTATCGCAGAGCTCGGCAAGGAGACACTGGCCCCAGAGCGGCCGGCGGGGACCCCCGCCCACGGGCCGGCCCCGGAGCCCCCCGGAGCCCCCGCGGAGGAGCAGGGCGGCATCCCCATCCCCAGCGCCGGCCTGCTGCAGGTCACCGAGCGCAGACGTGAGTGCGGCCCTGCGCGGGCAGCCCTGCCTGTCCCCCCGGGTCCCCTGCCAGCCCCTGCCTGCCCCTGGGGTCCCCTGCCTGTCCCTGCCTGTCCCTGGCATCCCCTGCCTGCCCCTGGGGTCCCCTGCCAGCCCCTGGGGTTCCTGCCTGTCCCTGGCATCCCCTCTGTGCCCCCAGGGTCCCCTGCCTGTCCCTGGCATCTCCTGCCTACCCCTGGGGTCCCCTGCCTGCTTTTAGCATCCCCTGCCTGCCCCCGGGTCCCTGCCTATCCCTGGGGTCCCCTGCCTGGCCATAGCGTCCCCTGCCAGCCCCAGGGTCCCTGCCTGCCCTTAGCATCCCCTGCCTGCCCCTGAGGTCTCTGTGTCCCCTGGGGTCCCTGCCCTGCCCTGGGATCCCTGCCTGTCCCTGGTGGTCCCTGCCATCCCCTGCCAGCCCCCAGCTGGTCATTGCCCCCGCCGAGCCCCTCGTCCCTCCTGGCTCCCTGGGCCCCTGAGCACCAGCCCCCCCCAGGGCGCCCACCTCGCTGCCCCCAGCCCGTCCCCGGGTCCCCCCATTGCCGCCGGGTCCCTCGTTGCCACCAGCCCCCATTGCCACCGGGTCCCCCTGTTGCCACCGGATCCCTCATTGCCACCGGCCCCCACTGCCACCGGGTCCCCCCATTGCGGCCAGCCCCCCCCATTGCCGCCGGCTGCCCACAGAGCCCCTGAGCAGCGTCTCCTCGCTGGAGGTGCACTTCGACCTGCTGGACCTGACCGAGCTGACCGACATGTCGGACCAAGAGCTGGCCGAGGTCTTCGCCGACTCCGACGAGGAGAACGCAACCGGAGAGTCACCCAGCGGTGAGCAAGCGAGGCCGTCCTCAACCCGTCCGTCTGTCCGTCTGGCAGGCCCTGAGCCGCCATTTGTCCCCACAGGGCTGCAGCCGCAGGCGGTGCCGCGGGCCGGGTACCTGCGCTCGCCCTCCTGGACGCGAGCGCGGGAGCAAGGCCGGGAGAAGAAGCACCTCAGCGACCCGGAGCTACCGCCGGGACCCCCGGACGCCTTCCTGCCCGCCGAGCGGCCGCGGGAGCCCTAGGGAAACGGACACCAGGACGCGCCGGCGGGACGGACACGGGGACGTGCCGGTGCTGGCTGCTTCTTTTTGTCCCCAGTAGCCTCGGAGCCCGGCCCCGCCGGGGGGGACCGGGGCGCAGGACTGGGGCTGTGGTGGGGGGCAGCTTGCCCCAGGCAGGGGCAGCCCCCGGCCCCGCGGAGGGAGGCCCGGGGCCGGTTAACGCCGGTCACCCAGTGCTTCCCCCGCCACCGGGCTGCGGGGAAGGGACTGGAACCGGGACCTGGGGCTGGCACGGGGGCGATGGCCCGGGGCGGGAGCGTGGCCGGTGCCGGTGCCCGCCCGGTTCTGATGTAGCAGCGTTGTGTTCCGGTAAAACCAACCGACCCACCGCCGCCGCGGCTCTGCCCGTCTCCATCGCCGCGGGTGGGAAGGGAGGGACGGAGCCAAAGCAGGGACATGAGTGCTGGGTTAATTAACGAGGCCTCGTTAATGCTACAGGATAAACCGGAGGGGGGGGCCCCAGCCCCCCGCAGCTCCCGGGGGCTCTGCCCTGGCACCGGGAACCCCCCGAATCAGCAGTGTGACCCCAGTAGTGTTGGGGGGGGCTGCAGGCACCGGGCCCCTGCCCTGCCCTGCCCGCACCTCGCCCCTGCCCGCACCCTCGAGTCCCCGGCGTGGAGGCTGCGGGCAGGGCTGGCGGAGCTGCCGCACGTCGTTCACCAGATCCCGGCTCCCTCCCGCAGAGAGGCTGGGGTCTGGCGGCCCGGGGTCCCCTCGCAGAGCCGGGGGTCACCCCAGCACCCAACCGGCCATGGGGCTGCCCCCGGCCATCCCGGCGCCCCGTGGTGGGTCGGGTGGGTGGGTGGGGGGCAGCCGTGGGGCCGGGGCCCCCTCTTAGGGCTCTGCCTCGGTGCCGGAGTCCTGGAAGAGGGACTGCTTGCGCAGGCTCAGCCGGGCGCACTTGGGGCAGGTGGTGGAGTTGTCGTAGTAGCAGTCCCTGCGGGGAGGGGACAGCGTCCGGTCACCCCACGGCACCGGGGCGCCCCACAGCACCGGGGCACCCCACGGCACCGGCCCCAGCGCCACCCCTGTGTCCCCCCCACTGCCCTGCTGCCACATCGCCGGGCCCGGTGGCGGGAGGGCGGCCATTCCCCGGTGCGCACCGTACCTGTGGAAGACGGCGGAGCAGTCGGTGCAGACGGAGGTGTGGCTGTCGAAGGGGAAGAGGACGTCGCCCTCCTTGCAGAGCTCGCAGACGAAGCCTTTCGCCTGGCAGCGCTGGGGAGGGAGCGAGCAGAGGGTCCCGATGGCGCCCAGCGGGGACCCGCCGCGTTCCCCTGGCATGAGCCGTGCCGTGGGTCGTGGCTGAGGCTGCCGCGCGGCGCCGGCTCACCTCGCAGTCCAGCTTGATGTGCTTGGCGAAGAGGGTGTGGATCTCCGTCAGGGAGCAGCTCAGGCGCCCGGCCTCGATGTCGATCAGGTCCTGCAGCGAGTACATCTCGTCGTTCTCCACAAAGTGCTGCCGGTCCTGCAGCTGCAGGCGGAGAGCCCGTCACCGCCGCGCCCGGCACCGCCGCGTCCGGCACCGCCGCGACGCCGGGGTGCCCCCGGCTCGGCCGCCCGCCCGTGCAGGGCCCGACCTGCAGCAGCAGCCGCGCCTCCATCGCCTCCTTGCAGGTGATGAAGTAGGGCTTCATCAGCAGGATGTCCTGGCGCAGCTTCTGCGGGGCGACGGGACGGATGGGGCGGGAATGGGATTGGGAATGGGACCGAGACAGGGAAAATGGCAGGGTGGGGACAGGGACAGGGATGAGATGGGTGCGGTGCGGGAATGGGCAGGATGAGGATGGGGACAGGGACAGAAATGGGGTGGGGACAGGACGGAGACAGGGATGTGACGGGGACAAGGTCAGGCTGGGTTGAGTTCAGCCCCATCGCGGTTTGGGCACCCTCTGCCCCCACCCCTGCCCCGCTCCCCCTTTGTGGGACCCAGCGGGTGCCGCCGGGGTCCCCCTCTCCCCCCGCGCTCCCGCCCCACTCACCCGGATCTCCACCAGCTCCTCCACGTAGTTGAAGAGCAGCGGGTTGATCTCCCGCAGCTTCAGCACGGGCCGCGACACCATCAGCGCCAGGTACCTCATGCTGCAGCGCGACACCTGCTCCACCCGCGGCCGGAGCCGCCGTCACCCCACGGGCACCGGGATGTCACCACCGCCACGGCCCCGGGGACCCCGTCGCCGGGGACACAGCCCTGGGGACACGGTCCCCCCCAGGGACCCTCATGCCCAGGACCACAGCCCCCTAAGTGACCCCCAACCAGGGCCACGGCCCCCAGGGACCCCCGTGACCGGGGCCACGGCCCCCCCCGGGCACCCCCAGGCCCCCGCCCCGCGCCCGGGCACCTTGCGGGGCTCGAAGTCCCAGTTGTGGATGGCGCGGGCGGGCACGACGGCCAGGTCGTTCCAGTGGCAGCTGCTGCAGTAGTAGAGGCCGGTGTAGTCGCACTGCCGGGCCTCGCTGGGCACCCCCCCTGCGGCGGCACGCACGTTGGCAAAGGCACCGGCACCGGCACCGCGCCACGGCCTGCTCACCCCGTGCCACGCACCCACCACGGGACGTGCGGCAGCGCCCGGGGACACAGCGGGGCCCCAGCGTCACCTTCCCAGGTGCTGTGGCCCCCCCCAGCGCTGCACCACCCTGACCCCCCCAGCTCCCCATAGCTCCCACAGCCCCCAGATCCCCCCAGCCCCATAGAGCCCCCTAAAGAGCCCAGCCCCACACAGCCCCCAGTTCCCCCTAGCCCCACGCAGCCCCACGCAGCCCCCAGTTCCCCCCAGCTCCCCCCAGCCCCCAGTTCTCCCCAGCCCCACAGAAACCCCAGTTCCCCCCAGCCCCGTGCAGCCCCACGCAGCCCCCAGTTCCCCCCAGCTCCCCCCAGTCCCACAGAGCCCCCAGCCCCCCCAGCCCCCAGTTCCCCCCAGCCCCATGCAGCCCCCAGTTCCCCCCCAGCTCCCCCCAGTCCCACAGAGCCCCGAGCTCCCCCAGCCCCCAGTTCCCCCCAGCCCCCTGCAGCGCCCAGTTCCCCCCAGCTCCCCCCAGTCCCACAGAGCCCCCAGCCCCACGCAGCCCCCAGCCCCCCCCAGCCCCACGCAGCCTCACGGAGCGAGACGGGGGCACGGCACTCGGCGCAGCGGTAGTCCTGGCTGTCCAGCCCGCTCTCGGGGCAGATGCTGAGCTGGTACTCGGCCTGGTGGCTGACCTTGGCCCGCACGCAGGGCTTGCTCACCAGCGGCAGGCACTTACTGTGGCACCGGTAGTAGCAGCCTGGGGGGACAGGGAGCCATCAGCACGGGGACGGGGACGCGGGGTGGGTGGGAAGGGTCCCGGCCCCACCTGTGCAGGTGTACCAGGTCTGGATGAGGCCCCAGATGATGGTGCTGCACTTGTCGCACGTCTGCTTGACGCTCTTGCTCTTCTCCTTGTAGAAGCGATGCTCCAGGACCACCCGGATGTTGGGCTCGTCCTCGCTGGGGTCCTGCAGAGGCGACGGGGGGGTGAGCGCGGCCCCCCCGGCCATGGAGACCCCTCCCCACCCCGATCCCGTCCCCACCTTCAGCTCCTGCAGCTTGAGGCGGAGGTGGATGAGCCGCACCACCGCGTCCTTCTGCCGCTCCGAGTGCTCGGGCAGCGCCAGGATCACCCGCTTGCACTCCTCGATGGCCTGGCGCAGCTGCTGCACGTCCGACGCCAGGATCAGGCCCTGCGGCAGCAGGAGGAGGAGGAGGAGGAGGAGGAGGAGGAGGCTGAGCCGGCAGCCCCCAGCCCCACAGGCACCCCCAGCCCCGCTCCCCGGCCCCACTCACCACGGGCCGGGAGAAGTGGTCCTCGGCCAGCCCCAGGTCCAGGGCGCCCTCGGGGTCCCCGGGGGAGGGATCCGGCCGCCGGGCTGCAAGGGGGTGAGCGCCATGGCGGGGGGCTGGGACCCCCTGCCCGCCCCCGCCGTGGGGCAGGGATGGGGGGGGGGGCGGCACCCACCTGGGGCGGGGGTCCCCCCGTCGGGGCGCTCCGGCGGCTCGGGGGGCTTGTTGAAGGGGTTGAGGTGGGCCTGGCGGAAGCGGGCCAGCCGCTCGTCGTACGCCATCGCCGCCTGGCCTGCGGGGCGCCGGGCGCTGCCTCAGCCACCCACCGGCACCGGCACCCCGGCACCGGCACCGACACCCTGTTACTGTCACCGGCACCCCGGCACTGTCACTGACACCCTGTCACTGTCACCAACACCCCAGCACAGGCGCTGGTACCCTGGCACCGTCACCAGCACCAGTACCCCGGCACCGACACCCCGGCACCGGCACCGACACCCCGGCACCTCGTCACCGTCACCAGTCCCTCGTCACTGTCACCGCCACCCCATCGCTGACACCCCGGCACCGACACCCTGGCACAGGCACCAGCACCCCGGCACCGTCACTGTCACCCCAGCACCGTCACTGTCACCGTCACCCCGGCACCGTCACCCCGTCCCCGGTGGACAAACCCGTCCCTCCGCCTCCCACACCCGTGGCCCCCGCCCTGCCCCGCTGCCCTCGCCCCCGCGGTCGCCCCGTCCCGGCACCGTGCGCCCCCCCGCCCTCCCCCGGTACCGGTACCGGTACCGGTACCGGTAGCGGGGCCCCCCCGCCCGCCAGGGGGCAGCGCCCCCGCCCCGCTCACCGCAGCGCCGCCCGCCCGCTCCTTCACCGCCTCGCCCCGCCCCGCGGGCCCCGCCCCCGCCCCGCCCCGCCCCGCCGCCCTACCGCCCCCTGCCGGCCGGCGGACCGCACCGCGCCCGGGCGGGGCCGCCCCGGGGCGGGGAGGGGGGGCAGAGCGGGGACCGGGAGCCCCGGCCCAGGGGCCCGACCGCGGAGCCCGGCCCCGCAGCCCGGCACCCCCGCCCCAGCCGCGCCCCGCCCCACGGCCCCGGCCCCGGAGCCCCCAGCCCCGTAATCCCCTGTCTGCGGAGCCCCCAGCCCCGGAGCCCCCAGCCCACAGCCCCTTGTCCGTGTAGCCCCCAGCCCCACAGCCCCTTGTCCCTTGCCTGCATAGCCCCCAGCCCCATAGCTCCCAGTCCTCAGAGCCCCCAGCCCCACAGCTCCTTGCTCCCATAGCCCCCAACCCCATAATTTCTTGTCCCCATAGCCCCCAGCCCCATAATCCCTTGTCCCCATAGCCCCCAGCCCTGTAGTTCCCAGTCCCCATGGTCCCTATAGCCCCCAGCCCCATAATCCCCTGTCCCCTATAGCCCCCAGCCCCATAGCTCCCGGTCCCCATAGCCCCCAGCCCCATAATCCCTTGTCCCTATAGCCCCCAGCCCCATAGTTCCCAGTGCCCATAGCCCCCAGCCCCATAATCCCTTGTCCCCATAGCCCCCAGCCCTTTAGTTCCCGGTTCCCATGGTCCCCATAGCCCCCAGCCCCTCTCCCCACACCCACACGGGAGCACAGGGACCCCCAGGCTGGAGCAGCGGCCCCGGGGGGCTGCAGCCCCACAGCCTGCCCCCCCCCCCCCCGGGTCAGCCCAGCAGCCAGGCTGGATCTGGGGGGTCCCCAGAGCCGGGGGGCTTGGGGCTGGCCTGCACCCCCCAAAGCCAGGCACATGGGGGAGGCAGGAGCGCCCTGGGGTCCGTGCCCCCTCCTCAGTTTGGGGGGACAAGGCTGTCCTGGCACAGGGAGGGGGCGGCCACCCCCTAACGCCCCGCCAGGGAGAGGGGTGACAGCGGGGACACAGGCACAGCCACCCTCCTGGGGCGAGGTGGCACCGGCACCCCCAGCCCTGGGGGGCACAGGGACACACTGGGGACACGGCCTCGTCTGGGAGGGGACAAGGGCTTGGGCACAGCCACCCTCGATCCCCCCTGTTAACGAGAAGGACTGGGGGGCTGAGCCCCTGAGCTGCCCCCAGCAGAGGGTCGTGTCCGTTCCCCCCCCCCCCCAGGAGCCGCAGACGGTGGTACCCGGACAGCAATAAATTTATTAAGTATTCAAAAAAAATAATAGACACGAACCAGTAAAAAACGAAAAGGGGGGAGGCAGGAGGTGGGGGCGGGGGGCCGAGCCGGCTCAGGGGGGGACGGGGTCAGGAGACACCGAAGGGCAGGCGGGGGGAGCCCGGCCGGGGGGCGGCAGCGCGAAGCCGGGGGGCTGCGGGCGCAGGGCGGGCGGCGGGGCATCACTTGGCGCCCTGCGCCTCCGACTCCTCCTCGTCGTCCTCGTACATCTCGCCCTCCTCCTCGGCCGTGGCGTCCTGGTACTGCTGGTACTCGGACACCAGGTCGTTCATGTTGCTCTCGGCCTCGGTGAACTCCATCTCGTCCATCCCCTCGCCCGTGTACCAGTGGAGGAAGGCCTTGCGGCGGAACATGGCCGTGAACTGCTCCGAGATCCGCTTGAAGAGCTCCTGGATGGCCGTGCTGTTGCCGATGAAGGTGGAGGACATCTTCAGCCCCCGGGGAGGGATGTCGCAGACGGCCACCTTGACGTTGTTGGGGATCCACTCCACGAAGTAGGAGCTGTTCTTGCTCTGGATGGCCAACATCTGCTCGTCCACCTCCTTCATGGACATGCGGCCTCGGAAGACGGTGGCCACGGTGAGGTAGCGGCCGTGGCGGGGGTCGCAGGCGGCCATCATGTTCTTGGCGTCGAACATCTGCTGGGTGAGCTCGGGGACGGTGAGGGCGCGGTACTGCTGGCTGCCACGGGCCGTCAGTGGGGCGAAGCCCGGCATGAAGAAGTGGAGACGCGGGAAGGGCACCATGTTGACGGCCAACTTGCGGAGATCGGCGTTGAGTTGGCCGGGGAAGCGGAGGGAGGTGGTGACGCCGCTCATGGTGGCCGAGACGAGGTGGTTGAGGTCGCCGTAGGTGGGGGTGGCCAGCTTGAGGGTGCGGAAGCAGATGTCGTAGAGAGCTTCGTTATCGATGCAGTAGGTCTCATCCGTGTTCTCCACCAGCTGGTGGATGGAGAGCGTGGCGTTGTAGGGCTCCACCACCGTGTCCGACACCTTGGGGGACGGCACCACGCTGAAAGTGTTCATGATGCGGTCGGGGTACTCCTCCCGCACCTTGCTGATGAGGAGGGTGCCCATGCCGGAGCCGGTGCCGCCGCCCAGCGAGTGGGTCAGCTGGAAACCCTGCAGGCAGTCGCAGTTCTCGCACTCCTTTCGCACCACGTCCAGCACCGAGTCCACCAGCTCGGCCCCCTCCGTGTAGTGGCCCTTGGCCCAGTTGTTGCCGGCCCCGCTCTGCCCTGCCAGGGGGGAAAGAGGCACCCGATGGCCGCCGGCACCCTCGCGCCCACGCCGGGGAGGGGACGGGCACCGCCGCCGCCGCCATCGGCAAGATCTGAAGCCGGGGCGGGGTGGGAAGCGGAAACCGCAAAGGTTTGGCGGCGTTCCGGCTGTGCCGGGGCCCCGGGGCGCGGGTGGGGAGGCACCCGCCGAGCGCCCCGGGGACGGCGACGGCCCGGGAGGGATCTGGGGAGCCGGGCGACGGCGTCCCCCTCGCCGCGGACCTACCGAAGATGAAGTTGTCGGGGCGGAAGAGGTGGCCGAAGGCGCCCGAGCGCACGCTGTCCATCGTCCCCGGCTCCAGGTCCACCAGGATGGCGCGAGGCACGTACTTGTGAGCTGTGAGAGACCCCGTGCCGGGAGGGGACCTGCCGCTCCCCCCGGGAGCCCCCCACCCTGCAGGGCCCCCGGGGCTGGGTGCCTCCATGTCCACCCCCCCACCCCCCCCAAAGACGGGGTCGCGTGGGGCTGGGCGCACGTGCGTGTCCCTGCACGCTGCGGGGTGCCATGGGGCTGGGTGCACGTGTCGTGTGTGTGTCCCCCCAAAAACCACAGGGGCCCTGTGGGGCTGGGGGCCTGTGTCCCCCCCGCCCAGCACCCATGGAGCTGGGGGCCCGTGCCATGTCCCCCCCCAGAGCACAGGGTCCCCAAGGGGTGGCTGCACATGTCCCCCCCTAAACCACAGGGTCCCACGGGGCTGGGGGCATGTGTCCCCCCTCTGAGTGCCCATGGAGCCGGGTGCGTGTGCTGTGTCCCCCCCAAACCACGGGGGCCCTGTGGGGCTGGGGGCCTGTCCCCCCCTGCCCAACACCCATGGAGCTGGGGGCCCGTGCCATGTCCCCCCCCAGAGCACAGGGTCCCTATGGGGCTGGGGGCACACGGGTCCCCCCTAAACCATCCCTATGGGGTGGCTGCACATGTCGTCCCCCCCCCAAACCACAGGGTCCCACGGGGCTGGGGGGATGTGTCCCCCCCTCCCCAGCACCCACGGGGCTGGGTGCGTGCGCCATGTCCCCCCCCAGAGCACAGGGTGCCCACGGGGTGGGGGCACATGGGGTCCCCCCCAAACCCACAGGGTGCCCACGGGGTGGGGGCACACGGGGTCCCCCCCAAACCCACAGGGTCCTCACGGGGTGGGGGCACATGGGGTCCCCCCCAAACCCACAGGGTCCTCATGGGGTGGGGGCACACGGGGTCCCCCCCAGCCCCACAGGGTGGGTGCGTATCTGCCCCCCCCCGGGCGGGAGCAGCCCCGGGCCCCGCCCGCCCCGCGGGTGGGTGGGACGGGAGGGCCCCCCCCGCCCAGAGCGGGGTGCTGGGGGTCCCGGGGCGGGGGGGGCGCTTACAGGAGGCCTCATTGTAGTAGACGCTGATGCGCTCCAGCTGCAGGTCGGAGTCGCCCACGTAGTTGCCGCTGGGGTCGATGCCGTGCTCGTCGCTGATCACCTCCCAGAACTAGGGGGGGGGGGGGGGGGGGGAACCGGGGCTCAGCGGGGCCGGGGGGGGGCGCACCGGGACCCCCCCCCACATCCCCGGGGCAGGGCGCGACACCACCACCCCCCCCCCGCGGCGCGGGGCGCCCCCTGGCGGCGGGGCGGTGCGGGCGCTGTCCGCGGTGCTGAAGGGCGGCGGCGGCGGCGGCGGACAAAGGCGGGGGCGGGGCCCTTTGTCCGCCCGGTGCGGCGGGGGGGGGAGGGGGGGGTGTCTTTGTCCGCCGCCCGGTTCCGCAGCGGGGCGGGGCCGCCGTTACCTTGGCGCCGATCTGGTTGCCGCATTGCCCCGCTTGGATGTGGACGATCTCCCTCATGGTGCTGCCGGGCCGGGATGAACGGGATGAACGGGAAAAGGCAGGAGCAGGAGCAGGAGCGGCACCGGGAGCGCGGGGGGCGGCCCCGCCGCCGCCGCCTCCTTTATAGGCGCCTCGCGCCGCACCGGGCCGGCCGCTGACGTCACCGCCGCCCCGCAGCCAATCGGCGCCCGCCGCCGCAACGCCGCAACAGCCCTGCGGCACCGGCGCCGCCGCCCCGCCCCGCCCCGGCCCCGCCGCTCCGGGACCCCCGGCACCCGCGGGGGCACCGGCACCCCCGCACCCGGGGGGGGGGGGGGGACGGGACCCCCGGTACGGCGGCGGGGGGGGGGGGGGGGCGGCGGTGCGGGGACCGCCCGGGCGCGGCGGGAGCATCCCGGGGCGGGGGGGGGAGCGGACACGGACGGGACGCCCCGCAACCCGCGTCCCGTCGCGGGTGGGGTGGGAGGGGGCACCGGGGGGGCCGCACGGGGGGGGCCCGGGCGCCAGGAGCCCCCCCGCGGGGCCGGGGCGGGCGGCGGCGGGCGTGGACCGAGAACAAAGGCGGCGGCGGCGGCGGCGGGGGGCGGGGGGCGCGGACCGGACCCTTTGTCCCCGGGAGGCCCCGGCTGCCCCCCCCCCCCCCCCCGCCCCGCGGGGACCGGCCTCCCGCCGCCCCCCACGCCCCGCCGGTGCCCCCGGTGCCCTCCCGACAGCGGCAAACCGGGAGCAAACGGAGCTTCGAATAAACGGGGGGGGCGGGAAGGGCCGACCCCCCACCCGGGGGTGCCAGCCACAGCCTCACTGCAAAGAGCCTTTATTGGGGACCGCGAGGCCGCCGGCGCGGGTCGGGGCGCCGGGGGGGGACGCCCCGCGGCGTGTCCTGGCCCATCGGCCTGTCCGTCCGTCCGTCCGTCCGTCGGCGGGGCGTCCGTGCTGTTACCCGCGTCCCGCCGCCTGCCAGGAGCACAGCACCACCTCCCGCAGCGTCCGCCGGAGCTCCTGGCTCTGGAAGGCGTAGATGAAGGGGTCGACCACCGAGTTGCAGATGATGAGGATGAGGAAGAGGTTGAAGTAGCTGAAGAAGCAGGTGCAGAAGGGGTTGGTGGGGCAGGTGACGATGAGGATGAGGTGGAAGAAGAAGGGCCCCCAGCAGACGAAGAAGACGCCCAGGAGGATGGTGAGGGTGACGGCTCCCTTCAGGCTGCTGCTGCAGTGGAGGGTGGGCTGCTGCTGCTGGCTGGAGATGCTGCGGAGGTGGTGGCGGGCCAGGGCGAACATGTGGATGTAGAGCACCAGCATGAGGACCAGCACAAAGAGGAAGAAGCTGATGAGGCAGAGGAGGATGGCGTTGTTGCGGCAGTAGGTGATGAAGACGGTGCTGGAGACGGTGCTGGCCAGCCAGACGGTGGCCATGGTCACCATGGCCCGTTGCAGCGTCACGATGCTGTGGTAGCGCAGGGCGTAGAAGATGGTGATGTAGCGGTCCACGGCGATGACCCCCAGGAAGGAGAGGGAGGACAGGACGGAGCTGCAGATGAGCATGTCGATGACGTTGTCCATGTGGCGGACGACGCTGGCGCGGATCGCCAGCACGCCGCGCTCCATCAGCAGCACGAAGAGCGTCTCCGCCAGGTTGCTGATGCTCACCAGCATGTCGGAGGCGGCCAGGCAGCAGATGAAGTAGTACATGGGCAAGTGCAGGTTCCTGTTCCTCAGGACGGCGGCCACCACCAGCAGGTTCTCCACCAGGCTCACCAGCCCCAGCGCGAGGAAGAGCTCGTTGGGGATGTTGAGCCCCTGGCACCAGGCGCTGCCGGCCCCGGCCGTGGCGTTGCTCTGGTTGCCCTTGCTGGCGTTCCAGGGCTCGCGCAGCAGGCGCAGGGGGGCCAGCGTCGACATGGCCCCGCCTCAGCCCCAGGGTCCCCCTGGCCGGGGGCCGAGCCCCCGGGGCCCCCCGCCGCAGCCCGAGCCCCCGGCCTGCCCTGCCAGCGCTCCCGCAGCGCCCGGCGGCGAGGCCGAGGGGACAGGGAGGAATGGGGGACGGGGGGGTCCCGCCACCTGGGGTCTCACCGGGGAACGCCACGCGCCCACCGTGACCTCCGGTGTCGTGGCCGCCCTCCTCGCCAGCCCTGCCCGGCCTCCCCGCAGCCGCGCGCCCGCCAGCCCACGGTGATGGGGAAGAAAGGACCCTTTCTCTGCCCCACTTTAAAGCCGGCTCCCGCGGCTCCTCCTCCCGTGGAGGGTGGGCACCCACATGACGGCGGCACCCTGGCAGCCGCTGCGGAGGCCAGGGCTGCCGGACCCCCGGTATGGCCCTGCGGAGCCCGACTGCTTGGGGTCACCGTGCGTCTGTGGGTGCCCGTGTGCCTTGGGGGGGTCCCCACATGCCCGGGTCTGTGGACACTGGGGGGGCTGTGTGCCACAGGGGTCCTCTGTGCCCTGGGGTGCCCACGCACTGTGGGGACCCCAGCAGGACCTTCCCCACCGCAGGCGCCCAGCTGCCCCTCCCAGCGCCCGTGCGTGGGGCCAGGAGCCCCGGCCGCCCACCGGCCCCATGGCACCGCTGGCCTCGCCTGGCCCGGCCCCGGAGAAGGTGTTTTGCCATGAGGCGGGCGATGGGTCCGATAGGGATCGTCAAAGGCACGATTAAAAGCAACGCCGCGCCCGTGCCCTGGCAAAGCTCAGCGCCGGAGGGAGCGCGGGTGGGCTGGGGGACACGGGACCCATCTGACCGTCATGTGCCTTCGGTCGGTGTTGATGCCTGGAGCCGCTCGGCTGCCAAAGAGCCATTCACGGCCGCGTGAAAAGGCCGATCCCGTGGTCGTTCCCACCGGCTGCTTCCGTTCCTTCCTGCAGGGCACCGGGAGCCCTTCCTTCCCCACGGCACCGAGCACCCCACGGCTCCGGCAGGGATAAAAGCGGCTCAGCCGGCCGCACTGGGACCGGGTTCCCAGGCCGCCATGGTGCCTCGCTCACCCCGAGTGCCGGCACGGCAGGGAGCTACGGCGAACGCGTGCTGTGTGCCGAGCCAAAGCCCTGGCACCGGGCGAGGAGCGGCAAAACCCCGCTCGCCCCCAGGGAAACACAAGGAGGAGGAATCCAAACCAACAGCCACCGGCTTTCCCCCCTTCCCAGCTGCTGCTCGGCTAACGCGTGCGCCGGTACGTGCCGCGAATTTTTAGCTTGATCAACAGAGGCTTTGAGAGCAGAGCTTCGAAAAACGCCGAGTCTGCAAATCCAACCGGTAGGATGAAGTCGGGGCAGCTTGGCCGGAGCCCTGGGGTCTGCGCTACAGCGCAAACCCCAGGGCTCCGGCCAAGCTGCCCCGATCCCGGTGATCCCCGGGGAGAGGAAGGCAGCAGACGCTGCACGAG
Organism: Platalea leucorodia; assembly: GCF_965183815.1. Taxonomy (NCBI): domain Eukaryota; kingdom Metazoa; phylum Chordata; class Aves; order Pelecaniformes; family Threskiornithidae; genus Platalea; species Platalea leucorodia. Next base: position 56,310,425 of record NC_138830.1, on the reverse strand, counting down.
GCGGTGGGGGAGGATTTATTCCGGGCAACGCAGCCTGGCTCAGCGTTAGAGCCACATATTCACCGTTACGCAGCAGAAAAACAGAGTGGGGGGAAAAAATAAAAAGCTTTGCAGACAGCGAGGATGAGTTAAAGAGTTTGAACGCAGCTGACCTCATTCCCAGCTCTACAAGGGGAAGGTGGGGAAAGGAGGGAGTGGGGAAGCCCGAGCCCTTCATCATCATCAGGTTTTGCGGAGGGAAGGAGGCACAAGAGCCGCAGGAGTGGGCAAAAAAACCCCTCCGGCCGTCAATAACAAGATGAGAAGAGCAGACAGGGGAAGGGGACAGCAAATGTGCTTGGAGGCGGCCAGAAGGGGACTAAGCTGAGTCGGGGCCGAGGGACAGCTGCTGTAGATTAGCTCTGCCCCCCGCCGAGAGATGCGAAAGGTGCCGGCGGCGGCAGCCCCCCACCCCGGACGGAGCCCGTCCCCGCGGTGAGAGCGAGCGCCGTGGGTTTGTGAGACTTTATTAGAGCAGGATAGGGGTCGGGGGGGCGATTACAGAGGGCCGGGGGGGGAACGCGCACTCGGCTCAGTCCCAGTCTCCGTCGCCTTCGGGATTGTCGTCTCGGGGGGGTTCCTGAAACTGGATGTTCGCCAGCATGTCCCGCATGGCTGCCATGAGCCTGTTCACCCCCTGGTTAAGGTCCTGCCCTGCTCCGGCCTCTTCATCCCCGTCGTGCCTGATGTCCCCCTGCAAGAGAGCAGAGCTGGAGCGGCCAGGCAGGGAGCTGCCTGCCTGCCTGCAGCAGGCAGGGAGAGAGACAACGCCGCTTGCCAAAAAGCATCAGGCTGTTCTGCAACCTGACGTTTACACACTGCTTATGCCAAGAGCCACTCCCTTTGCAGAAACACTGTGCAGTGGAAACTTCTGCACATACCTGCAAGTTAAAATTTGGCAGCAGCGAGCGGAAGAAGAGAGATAAAGTGCTTTCGTTGGATGGATGATTCGTTCTGAAAGACAGAAGTCACACCACGGTTAAGGGGGCAGCTTGGCACTCGACCTCTCGCTGGGGCTGAGGCAGCGTGGAGCTGCTGGAGAGAACCACGGCGTCTGGACCAAGACGCGGCGCCTCCCGAGCCACCCCGAAGCAGGGTATCGGGGGATTCTCAGGGGTTTCGTACCCCCGGCAGCCAGCAGCTCGCCATCCGCCGGGCACAGCAGGCACCGAAAGCACTGCCACGTTTGCTCTGAGCTGGGTCGGCGCATAAGACGCGTACAGGCTCCACCTGAACGGTCTGCGCACCACGGCTGGCTGTGCTTAAACCTGTATTTACCCCAAACCACCTCGGTTAAGAAACAGCCAAAATATTTAAGTGGCCTTTGCCTTAATGGCTGTGCACAGCCTCCGTCTCCAGCGGTGACCACCGAGGCAAAGCGGCAGGACCAGTCCTGCCTGCAGGCTCTGCCTGTCGGCGAGCACCACAAGCCAGGCTGCTCAGGATGGAGGAGGACGTCAGCTCCGAGCGCCCGCGTGCACCCAGGCCCGGGGCTGAGGGGGCGCCGGGAAGACGCCGGCTGTGCCGGCGCAGAAAGGAGGGCTGGAGAAGGTACCTTTCTGGTCTGGTGTAGGAAACGATGGAGTCCAAGGGAGGTAAGGGGTCGAACCCCATCACGGGCTGCGAGGTCACCTCCTGCAGAGGGGGAGAAGAAAGAAGGGGTGAAGGCTGCGTCGCCAGCAGCAGCAAACACCGAGGCACGGAGTCGGTGAGACCAGCTGGACAGCCCTTGGTCTCGGGGAGCGCAACAGAGCCAGGCACCAGCCGCAGCCCGGCCTGCCCACACGTGCCCCCGTGGGCCGCCCCGGGAAGCCGTGCACGCAGGGAGGAGGCCCTGAGGTCAGGCGGGTGTTTCTTGCTGGTGGCTGGGGTTTAAGACGTGCCTGGCATCCATATATGCGGCAGGGACGCGAGGGCCATCACGCCACGGCACTGTCTATGCCCTGCAAGGGCTCCTCACCAGAGGCAGAGCTGCCGTGGCCTCCTTCATCTCCGAGAGGATGACGTGCCGGTAGATATTCCTGGGTGCGCTCTGGTACCGCATCTTCCTCCTAAAAGGCAGGGAGGGGGACAGAGGATTGCACTCAGCACGCCTCAGCATAGCCAGCTTTCCATTTCTGCTTCTCTAGGTGCATCGTCAGCTGCGTCCCTGTCCCGGGGGACACGCCGTATCGGACAGAGCTGGCCTCAGGCAAAGCCAAAGTCACTTGGCTGCTGCTAACCTCAGATGAAAACAGAGCGGAACAGCTCAGGGACGCCGCACAGACCTCCCTCACCGGCCCCGTTCCTCTGCAGGTCAGCAGAGTAAACTAACTTTGGTTTAGGACAAGACCTAATGCCTCTCTCTCCTGCTTCTCGGAGCTGGAAAGCGTTTCCGAGCCCCCACCTGCCCTGTGCAGTAAAGGCCCGTGAGCCGTGCAGCCATCCCTGCCCCTCCCAGCCAGCGGCAACCCCTCCGCCCTCCCAGGCGATTTCCAGGGCGCACACGACGGCCGAGGCTGGGGGAAGCTCTTAATTCGTGCTTGTGCAAAGGAGGGAAGGAGAACCTCTGCCTTCCTGGCGCCGCAACCCTTGGCATCAGCGGCCGCCATCAGATTGGCAGTCGTGGGGCTCTGAGCAAGCCCCTGTACCGCTGCAGCCCAGGCCAGAGCTCCCCTCTCGTCCGCAGAGCCCCCCGGCCCGCTCCGTCCCCGTGTCCCAGCACCCGCGCCTGGTGCGAGAGCCGCTCACCTCCGCCTGCCGCACTCACTTGTGCTCGGACTCCTCCACCAGCGGGTCCCGGGCATCCACCATGCGCAGCACCTCGTGGACGTTGGTCTCCAGCCACGCCATGACGGCCGGGTCCTTCCACAGGGAGTGAGTCCTTCCCACGTAGAGGGACGTCAGCTGGTTCAAGGCGGGAGGCTGGCTACGGGAGACAGTTGTTATTCAGGGCACTCTCCTCCTTCCCGCCTGCAGGTCCCTGCGCGGGCTGGCAAGGGCTCGTCTCTGCACTGTGCTTCAGCGTGAGAACACAAAGAGAGGAATCGCAGGCTCCCTGCTTTGCTCTTTCCATCTACCTTCACCAGTTTTTCTGCCTCCGTCTATTTTTGGGATAAGCATAGCCATGAGATGAAAGTTAACGCTGCCTTGACCCGAGGGGGAGACCATTCGTGCGTTTAGGAGGACCACATGTCAGGGCAATCCAGACTGGCAGGAGGCGGCCTGCCCCGAGAGCACGCACGCGTTGTTCTCTCTCACTACATGTACCGACAAGCTTCGGAATGAACTTCTGACCCATCCACATTAAGGTGAGGTGGGTTTATTAGCGTTATCTGCTGGCCATTATGGAAATCCATTATCAAAGCATCTAACAGCCTACTCAGGAAAAGCAAATATTCTCCTCCGCAGCTTTGTAACTCCATTAGCTGCCTGAGCAAGCAAAAGCCCCGCTACCGGCAAAATCGATTCTGTCTCTTTACTGAGAACATCTCCAGGGCTTACCTTATCTGAGCATTCAGCCCGAAAAAGGAATGGGAGGCGACCCTGGCATCAGGCTGCACGCTGCAGTGATCCAACAACGGCGTAAGAACTGCAGGAGAAAAAGTCAGACAGCTCGCTTTCAACGGCCCGGCGAGGAGCACCACGGAGCGGCCGGTCCCCGCTGCCAGGGCTGCGGAGAGACGGCCCCATCCCGGAGGGCCAGCGCCCCACCGGGGCACCAAACGAGGACCCACGCCAGGAGGGTGCGAGGATGCCGCTGGGGGTTATGCTGAGTTTTGATCTCTCTGCGTGGATGATGGAAACAGACCCAGAGCAAACGGGAAAGAACAACAATCTTTCGCCCCCCGTGAAACAGGGTGCAATTTTCTGCACTTAACGCTGCTGGCCTTTTAACTTGAAGAAGGGTTTTATTTCAGCCACCGTGACAAGCAACAAAAAAGATGGTTTCAGCCAACACAAACTAAACCTCTGTTTGAGAGCTGGTTATTCCGGCCTATAAAGACACGCCCTGCTCTGGGCCCAGAGGGACTGTATATCTCCCTTCGTGGACAGCAGCACCAACTGGTTGAAAGCAAGAGTGATGGGTGCCCATGGAGAGCACGCCTAAAGCAAAGCAGTGCCTCGGAGGGAAAGCCGAGAGAGACTCGCCGTCTCTGGGCTGGGCAACCCTGGGGTGAAACGCTTTCCTGCTCTGGTTCTCACCCTCCCCCTACAGCACGCCTGTGATGGTCTCTAACGAAGGGGGATCGGTCTCTAACGAAGGGGGATCGGCTGCTCCGAGGAGGGTGCACAGTGGGGAGAGCCATCGCTGATCTCCTCCCAACACGTGGAAGGCTCACAGCTGCGGGAGCCCAGCCGGCTCCACCGTTCTCTCACCAGCCCTGCCCCGGTGCGGGGCGGGAAGGCCGAATCCCACCGCTGCCACAGCAAGGGTACGGCAGCGCCCGCCACGGCATCGCCCTCCGAGGCAGGGCTCCCATCTCCCACGGACAGAGGCGAACGCCATTGGCAACCCACAGGCAAACTGCTGCCTCTGCGCTTGCCTGCCTGGAATCCAGCCTTTGCTCTCACAGATGAAGACAGTGTCAAAGCCTGCGGGGACGGACTTACCGGTGGGGACAGACTTACCGCTTGGGAACATGATCAACGCGAGCTGGATGAGCCGGGCGGCTTTCTCCCGGGCTTGGCTTAGCTCCAGCTCGGAGCGCTCCTCCTGCTGGCTCAGGAAGAAATAGGCCAGCGGCACCGAAAAGGCAAAATTGGGCAGCTGGGACAAATTCCGGTGACTCTGCAGGATCGGAGAGACAGATTTACCGAGAAATGATGCTATGCAGAACAATCTCGATGTGGCTGGGCTGTACGCGGGGTGGGGTTTAAGTTACTTTCCAGCCGCTGGCTTGGTGCCCCTACAACTGAGTAAGCAATTTTGAGTTCATACAATTGTTTGCAGGGTACCAGGATTACAAGAACAAATACCCCAGCCTTTATGGGTCGTTCCAATGATTTTGGGATGCCAGCCTGGCCATGAGACAGCCCTCAAAGAGCTAAGCTGGTTAGGAAAACCTCACGCTGGGTGGCCCAGCCGCCCCCTCCAGCCCAGCCCAGGTGGGGAGAGCCCCAGGAACCAGCTCTCCTCTCCCCTCCCTGCCCCGTCTCATAGAATCACAGGATGGTTTGGGTTGGGAGGGACCTTAAAGATCCTCCGGGTCCAACCCCCCGCCACAGGCAGGGACACCCTCCACTGGACCAGGTTGCTCAAAGCCCCGTCCAACCTGGCCTCGAACGCTTCCAGGGACGGGGCGTCCACAGCTTCTCTGGGCAACCTGTTCCTCACCACCCTCAGAGTGAAGAATTTGTTCCTTGTATCTAATCCAAGTCTACCCTCTTTCAGTTTAAAGCCATTACCCCTTCTAATGAGCACCTAAAATTGGCTATTTGTCTGTCACACTTATTTTATTCTTTCTGGATCCAAACTTAATTTCACTGATTTTCAAAGGGGAAACGGTGCTCAAAAAGAGTTTCTATTATGAACCCAAAGGGAGCAATGAATAAGATTTTTTTTCGCATGTATGTGGAGAGGAAGATCGGAAAAATTAGGCATGAAAAAATCAGTAATTGGGCAGCTAAGTGACAGTACAAAATCTGTTAAACATACTGTAAAATTAAATTAACAAGAGCAAGACCATTCCAGGGAAATTCTAAGCTGCAATTAGGATTTAATTTTTACAGTGTTGAAAAGAGTTAGATCTGATTTTTAAACCAGGCAAATCATCAAGGGAAAGCGCTATCACCGGTGCTTAAAGAATCCTAGAATCTCGCCAGACCCCCGTCTCTCGCCAGGGCGGCCCGTTGCCAACTCACCTCCCACTCCTGGAACATGCGGGTCAGGAAGGTGTATTCTCTAGCTCGGAGGGACAGAAAATCGATCAGCAGCAGCACACACAGAGGGTCATTCTCTGGATCAAGGCTTCAGAGGGAGGCGAGCACAAGGGGAGGAAACAAAATCAGTGTCACAAAAGCTGAAGTAGCTGTCCTCATTTCTAAGTCAAACCAGACTTTCCCCACTAGCATCCAGAGAGCTTCCGTGACTCAGCAAGCAGAGGTAAGGGAACACGATCGTTCCTGCACGGCCAGGGTGATGCTGCAACGCCCTGCCCGGTCGGCGTTCCTGCAGCGGGCCGACGGCCCCCCTGCCACCACCCAGGAGGATCAATGGCCACAAACCGCGCGGGCTGAGGCCACCGTTGCACCTCTGCTCCGCAGAGGCTCTGTGGACCATCCAGGCCCACAGCTCAGCAGCCGCGAGCGAGGGCCACCCAGGTCCCATCTGCTTAAGCCTCCTTCTCAACAATCACCCCTCTCCAAAGCCGTGCCGCAGGTAAGAGCGGGTGCTCAAAACTAACTGGTGACACTGCCTCCGTGAGGAGTGGAAACAAGCCCCCACTGAGCCTGGGAGCAGCAGTAACACCTCTGGGGTTTTTGTCCCACCCGGGTTAGGTTCGGTGCGTTGTTCAAAGCCTGTTCCCCCAAGCCTGAGACGCCCTGCCCCATCCTGCAGGGAACGGGGTGCAGCCCTCGGCGGGGGCTCCTACCTCAGGATCAGCTTGCAGAACTCCAGGGCTGTCCGGGGACAGCCTCTCTTCTCCAGGAACATCAGGTGCTTGAAGAGAGCCAGGAAGAAAGCCCTGCGTGGGGAAGAGGAGCAGGTTTTAGAAGCCAGATTTGGAGAGAAGCACCTCGTGCCACTTAAGAACGGGGACCCACGGTCAGCCCCAGCTCCTCGCCCCCCGAGCATCAGCACCGCAGTGAGGTCGGGGGGTCCAGGGACCCCACCCTGGTGCAGTACGGGGTGCCACAGACCCCTCGCGATCCCAGCTCTTTTTTATATATATATTTTTTAATATCTTTGTGCAAGCATAGGGACAGCAAACCCATGGCCAGCCCCATCCCTCCTCCCCAAGGCCCCACAGCCCTGTGCTCTCACAGACTGGCCGACAACTCAGGACAAGAGAAACAAGTAAATGCCCGGAGTCTGCATCCCGCCTTGCCCCAGCCCGCCCAGCGGCGTGGGGACGGCGACACGGAGCGTGCACAACGCGTACGGCGGGAGGACTAACACCCAGACTGCAGCGTTCAGGTCACAGACGGCACCGAGCCCGTCAGCGAGCGGGTACTGGAAATCTGAGCAACCTCCAGGTAGAGCAGGAGGGATGCCTTGGGTCAGCTGACTGGAAAATTCCCAGAATAAAGTCACCTTTCCCCGCAGCTGCAGAGCTGTCATTACATAAAGAGCCAGGCCGGGAGCAGCACTAGTGCTGGGGACGAAGGCCGGGCAGGCAGGCAGCACACAAGCGACCAAGCACAGCTGTAAACACGCAGCGAGTATTTTTGTGACAAAAATAAGTGCCGTTTTGGGCTAAGGGGGACTAATTGCACGAGAAGGATGCGATGGGGACGACCAGTTACTGCTCCAGTAAGAAATCCCTCGGGAAAGAGGATGCTTCGCAAAGAAACCTCAGCGTGAGTGACCTGGCAGAGCAAGAGCTGCCGGTACCCCAGCACCCATCTCGGGAGCTGCTGCCTTGCCAAGGGGCGCCGCCATCGACTGCCGAGCGGCAGAGCTTGTTCCGACAGAAAGGGACATTCAAGGTCCCCCCGCCAGCGCGGATGACACAGCAGACGCTGTGAATCTGGGTCTCCGTGTCCAAAGTAGGCCAGGGCACGCCACGACGGCTCTCCGGCAGACGTGCCGCCTACCTGTTCTCCGGCCGCCGGTAGTCCAGCCTGCAGGTCCCGCTGGTGAGACTGAAGACGGGGTGGAAGGCACACTCCAGGCTGTACAGCGCCCGCTCTGCGGACAGCGAGGACAGCGTTAGGGCACGCCACCACCCCGGCACGCCGCGCGGCCCCGCCGCTCACAATTTGGTGCGGAAGACACTGCTAATGGAGAGCTCTGGCACCCACGAAATAAGGTTGTTCACACTCTAGCAAGGCACAAAGCTACTTCAGAGTACGTGGTCGCGGCAGATACCCAGGCAAGCGAGCCCTGTTCCCACCTGCAGGCATTAGATCATGCTCCGGTTGTGAAAAGTAACTCTTCTGGAGGAGGTCTGGGATTGGGGCTGGTATTGCTGCCTCTGTGTCCTGGTTTCAGCTGGGATAGAGTTAATTTTCTTCCTACTAGCTGGTGTAGTGCTGTGTTTTAGATTTAGTATGAGAATAACGTGGATAACACCCCGATGTTTTAGTTGTTGCTAAGTACTGTTTATATTATTCAAGGACTTTCCAGCTTCCCATGCCCTGGCCGGTACCCAAGGAGCTGGGAGGGGGCACAGCCAGGACAGCTGGCCCAGACTGGCCCAGGGGCAAGTCCATACCGTATGGCATCATACCCAGTATAGAAACTGGGGGAGCTGGCCGGGGGGCAGCGATCGCTGCTCAGGGAGGGCCGGGCATCGGTCAGTGGGTGGTGAGCAATTGTATAGTGTATCACTTGCTTTGTATATTATTATTGTATTATTATTATTATTGCTACTACTATTACTACTATTCTATTCTATTTTACTTCAATGATTAAACTGTTCTTATCTCAACCCACGAGTTTTCTCACTTTCACCCTTCCAATTCTCTGCCCCATCCCAGCGGGGAGGGGGAGCGAGCGAGCGGCTGGGCGGCGCTTAGCTGCTGGCTGGGGTTAAACCACAACACTGCCACAACTATCTTCACACAGGGAAGCCAAAGATCCTGTCCTTACTTCACCTCCGGCCCCTCCTGTCATGCTGGAGAGCACATGCCCTGGTTACCAAACAGCACATCTCGGAGACCCGAGACCGCAGCGCGGCAGTCGGAGGGGCAGCCGTCCTCCCGGGGTGCCTCCTGCCCCCGGGCAGCCGGCGCTGCCCCGGGGAACAGAGCCCGACACGCTGACCTGCAAGATGCGGGTCAGAGGAAGGCAGGGCACGCTGGCCTGGAGGGCTGGGCACGCTCCCCGCAGAGCAGGTAGGCTTCCTGCAGCGTCCCTTGCACTGCTGCATCTTGTAGCTACTAAATCAGACCCTCCTCCTGCAAGGGACGTCCTGCAGGTGGGACCCCGCCGTGTCCAGACAATCCTTCCACTCATTTTGAAGGCGAACACTGACGGGCTTTGCCCCAGACACGCACGTCCGGCTCTATTTAAAAGTCTCCAGCGAAAGCTGCTGGTCTGCAGGACGATATACAGCAGAGCGCTCGCGGTCACAGACACAGAGCCAAACCAGCCCTTCTGGTTTGCTGCTTCTCTGTTGAAACAAAACCAAAACCGAACCCAAAGTCCTGGATTACTGATTCACAGCAACTGTTCAGCCGAGACTTTCAGCGGGGACCTGGGAGCACGTGCGTGCGTGCCTGCAGACCGATGCCCCAGCACCAGCTCTCCCTCCCTGCGCCGCAGGTATTGGCAGCCGGTGACAAGCCTTGCCTCCGCAGCACAACGCCGCGCTGCTCTGCGGGCCCCGCCGGGGACTCGGCCAGGCTGGAGTTTTCCACACGCACTCTCAGCAAGCTCGCACCGACTCGGGCTAGCCGAGAGGGGCCGAGCACCTTTGCTGCTGCCCCTTCCCAGCAGCAGGCTCAGCTGGCAGAAGGCAGAAGGCAGAACTGGGATAGCGAACAGCAGCAGCTCCCACCCCACCTCGGGCCAGGACATCTGCTCCTCAGCTCTCACCTACGAGATCACGGGCCATCTCCTGATCCTCCTGCATCCGGCACACGTCGCTGAGCTGCAGAAGGGAGTCCACATGGTACGGGTTCATCTGAAGCAGCAGCTGCAGAAGAGCAAGAGCCTGATGACACGACGGCACAAATCACGTGTTTCTCACACACTCTGCCTACGAGGCGAGCTTCCTAAGCGCTGCAGGGAGGCAAACGCCCTGACATGGCGCCTAAGAGAGATGGGCTGTTCTTGCCCCTGGGTCTGGAGGTGAAGAAATCCTGTCCCACGCCATCAGAGAGCCAGCGCTCTGTAGTGCAAGGCTGGGGACGTGCCTCACGTGGAAGGCTAAAACTATGGATTACCAGAACCTAAGAACAGTCCCGCTGGGTCAGAGGAGAGGTCCATCTCGCCCTGTCTCCAAACCCAGATGCCTGGGAAAGAGGGCACGAAGCCGGGCATGCACAATGACTCCCAGCACACTCCAAGCTGCCAACCTTTAGGGGTTCAGGGACCCCCACTGTCAAAAATACCATTGATATCGGCGTCTCCTCCCATGAATTTGTTCACTTACTGACCTTTCCAGCACCCCAGCTCTGCGATACAGAAAGCCACCGCTTAAGCACACAACACAAAGAACTTCCTTCAGTCCCCACCTCCCAGCTCCCTCCCTGTGCTGGAAGGGACGGCAGGGAGATCTCTCCCTGCTCCATGCAGGATCTGAGCCCTCGATTGCAGCTTCCCCCAGGCACCTCCCTCCCAGCTGACCCGGCTTTTCCAGCGCTGAGGCCATGTCAGGCCTTTGATCATCTTTGCTGTTCTCCTCTGAACCTCTCCCAGCTCCACCATATCCTTTTGAAGGCGAGGGCCCAGAACCGAACACGATATTCAAGATGTAGGCAGCAGGCATAATTACATTTTTGGTTTATTCTCTGTTCCTTATCAATTCTGAGCATTTGATCAGGCTTTTGCTTCCTCTGGGTACTGAGAGGACATTTTGACACATCTATTACAATTCCAGGATCCAGCTCCTGAATGGTAATGGATTAAAAGTATTTTTTTCCAGGCTTCAGAATACTAGTTTAACCTCAAAAATCTCTGCATTCACTAATCGTATTATAAGTGGGCTACTTTTTCCAAGGACCTAAAACTCAGTTTCAATATGAAAATACCGAAGCTACTTCAAATCTCCTCACAGTTTAGTTTTAGGATTTTTTTTTTCCCCCCAAACTAGAAAAATATGGCTTCAAAAGCTCCAGAAGTCATAAATCTGAAGGGCGCTGGCCAGTGTGACCACCTACAGTACAAAGCCCTTGTGTTCTAGGCTGTCCCAGCCCAGCGCCTGCGCCTTGGTGCCACTTGCCTGATGCTTTACCCCTCCCTTGCTTGCTCTGAAGTTCCTTGCTAGTTCTCATTTTTGGAAGAGATGGAGCACCTAGGGTGACTGTGATGGGAAAAAGTGCTCTTCACACACTCACAACTTCACCAGCAAGACCATTTTAACCCACTAGCAAGAGCAGAAAAACACTCACTGAGCAGGACCCCCAAAAAAAACATATTTTGCCTGCTGAAACCACAGCAGCAAGGCAGATCTGGGCTCCACCTATGTGAAACTGTGGCTGTCGCAGATAAACTGGTTGGGGGTTTGAAGTACTCCTGGTAAGTAAATCTGTTAGATTTTACCCTTAACGTAAAATTGAAAGACTAAAGCCGTAGGAACATCTTAAAACGTAGCCAGACCCACTTAACAGGGACAGAGCATCAAGACTAAAATGGACCACGGAAAACCCCGCCACGCGAGACGGTGTTTGAGCCGTCCTGAGGACGCTGGCTCTCAGGTTGCTCGCTGCTGCGCTGGAGCTACCTCGCGGCATTTTTGCGAAGCCCTCAGCCCGGTCAGCAGGCAGAACTGACAAGCTGGGGAGAGCAGCGGCCACGAGCAGAGGGTGGGAAAGCAGAAGGAAGTAAACTTTATTTAGTGGACAATGGCCTCTTTAAGAAACTTCTCCGGGGCGCGCATCTGAGCTCACGTGGCCAGGGTTTTCTGAGCAAAAATACTTCAATTACGGTTCAGTAGGGTGCAGAGCAATTTTACTGCTGCTCATCATTACAAACTATAAATGTTACCACACACTTTAATGAGCTTGGATACGCATGAAGAACTTTCAACACAAAGAGTGTTTTGCTAAAATACCAAGAAAAGATGTATTTTTAATCTATGCAAGAGTTTATAAATAGAAGAGCTGTTAGTTTAGATTCCCATTTAAAGATTGGTTTATACAATATTTTTCCTTTCCCAGCTGAAGAGCTGAGACAAGGGAGCTTTATTCCTACCCTTTCAGCCCAACTGTCAGTTCCTGCGGGCTCCTCTTCGAGATGGCCACCTGGCATGCTCTCAGGCAGAGCCACCGAGGCTCGGCCACCAGCCACCGGACCTCATTTGCACCAAGGTGATCACTTATCTTATGAATAAGGTGAAGGCAGAGCTCAGCAAGCAACGCCACCTCGCCCCGCACAGAGCGGGCACAGGGCTCTACTGCTCAAAATCAGACTGGCAAAAAATAAGCGCTGGGACGCGTCAGCCCACCTCCCCTGCCAGGGAACCGGCTGCAGGAACGCAGGAGGTAACGGCACGGGCAACGCGGTTTCACAACATACCACAATGTTGTTGGGGTCCATGGACTCCACGGCGTCCAGGAACTTGAACTGCACTTGCTGGTACTCGCGATGGTGCTCGAACGTGAAGTACTGCACTCCCCTCCTGGTGTCCACCAGCTGCATGGCAATACCTAGAGGGTGCAGGAGAGACGCGGTCACCACTGCTGCCAGCCCGCGAGCACCGCGGCAAGAGCAGCTCTTCTGCTTCCTTATAACGCAGAAAGCTCATTCACACCACTGGGTCCAAAGCCAGCTGTGTTTTCAAAAACCCCCAGAGAATTTCACTCCTTTCCCTTCCACTCGGCACTGGTGAGGCCGCACCTCCAGTCCTGTGCTCAGCGCTGGGCCCCGCACCCCAAGGCGGCCATGGAGGGGCTGGAGCGTGGCCAGAGCAGGGCAGCGAGGCTGGGGCAGGGGCTGGAGCACAAGGCTGGGGAGGAGCGGCTGGGGGAGCTGGGGGGGCTCAGCCTGGAGAAGAGGAGGCTGAGGGGAGCCCTCATCGCTCTCTGCAACGGCCTGAAAGGAGGCTGGAGCCGGGGGGGTCGGTCTCTGCTCCCCAGGAACAAGCGATGGGACGAGAGGGAACGGCCTCAAGCTGCGCCAGGGCAGGTTTGGGTTGTATATTAGGAAAAACTTTTTCACCAAAAGGGCTGTCAGGCCCTGGCCCAGGCTGCCCAGGGCAGGGGCTGAGTCCCCATCCCTGGGGGGATTTAAAAGCCGGGGAGATGTGGTGCTTGGGGACATGGTTTAGTGGTGGCCTTGGCAGTGCTGGGTTAACGGTTGGACCTGATGATCTTAAGGGTCTTTTCCAACCTTAACAATTCTATGATTCTATGATTCTCCCACAAGTCAAAGGCCAAAACCCACCCGAGAAGCCCAAGCAGCTTGCTCTCCCCACGGCTATTTCCCGTTACCCCGCAAGACTACTGCAAGCGGGGAAGCACTCATCACCTGCTACCTCCAATAAGGGGGAAAAAAAAACCCTCAGATGCTAAGACACAATACAACAGAGTTCTCCCTGTTGAGAAAGGAGGTATTTCCATCAGCTGACGAGCAGTTCCCTTTCTGCATCAGCCAGCGTGAAGTCTGGGCCCGGCAGCTGATGAAAGCGGCTCCGGTTTCCGTGCGTGGAGGCTTGAGGAAAGCCAGGCTGGCAGGAGCAGCCGCCCGTGCCAACATGGGCACGGGACTGACGTGCCCCGTTGGCCAGCAGCAGCGCGGTGCGTCGGGAGGTGGCACCGAAAGCCTCACCTGTTTTGCTGTAGCGCGGCCAGGTGTTCTTGGGAGCCGTCAGCCACGTGCTGCGGACATACTGGCGCTGTCTTTGCCTTGGCCTGAGGAAACAAACACGAGAGGTCACAGTTTCTCCGTACTAACAGAACGAGGAGGGCTGAAACCAGCCAGAAAAAGGATGATTCAGGGAACAAGAGATCCAACTTCTTCCCCAGCTGCAGCCCTGCCACATGGAGCTTTTGCCCAGGGCTTTAACACGTTTGCCTTCAAGACACAACATACCTTCGCTCGGGCTCTGCCTTACTTCAACCATTCCTCTTTGGCCCAGCCAGGGCCTCCAGCATTTCCACTTCAATAGCTTCTCTCCCGCTTTTATCCCTGCCAAGTTCTCAGCTGCCTCTGCTTCAAACAGCTTCCCAGGTCCAATTAAGAGAGCCCCATATCCCTCTGACTCATCTCTCTTCCCAGAAGTGCCTTCAAGTGTCAACTGATTTAGTCTAAGCCGTACTCACAAACACAACCAATTTACTGGTTCAGGGCAGGAGGAATTCAGAAATCAAGGCCACTCTAAGAAAGTCGCGTCTCCTCGGTAAGGGACTGCTGCTTCTTCCTCAGGCACTAGCTATTCTTCCACAGACTCTCTCAGAGAAGGCTTCTGCTTCCACCATCACTGCTCTGAGCTTACACCCTTCTTACACGCACATTTTTCAGCCAGCTCATGGAAGCTGGGATTTCTGGATAACGCTGAGCACAGTGCAACGGATAATTGCATAGAGACCTCACACCCGAGAAGCAGGAGGTTCCCTGGGCCCCTGAAAGCAAGCGCATGAGACCCTCTGGTAAGCATTCAGGGTCCACTCTGTTAAGACTCAGACTTCGGAACAGCAACAAGCGACAAACGCCAGAGAAAGAAAGAAAAAAAAAAATCTAAGAGTCTATATTCTATGAATTTGAGTGAAAGAACTTTAGAAGGGTGTTTGACTGTAAATGAGAGGGGAAAGCGGCAGCAGAAAAAGCAAATGCTAGCAAAAGCCTGGAGAGGTCTTACTCCCCTCCTCACGCATATCACAAAAAAATATTCTCCTGTCCCAACAAGTGACCACTAAATGAGTAAGAGACCCTGAACCCTGGATTCCCTGCCCAGGTGTGGCACTGGGGGCTCAGTAAGCCGTACCAAGGGAAGGACAGACACACCGACTCGGACTTTGGAAGGGTTTAATATTAAATTTTGGACTAACCTCTGATCGCCAAGAACAGCGCGAGCCCCGAAGTATCTCTTCAACTCGTTCTCTGGATTCAAGTTTCTGAGAAGGTTGAAACAAGAAAGAAAAGCTACTGTCAGTTAAACATAGCCAAAGGTCTCACGCTCGAGTCTTCTCCATCGGTGCCAAGTGTTCTGTACCTTGAACTGCCTCTGGCTGAGCCCCTGAACTGTCACACACCCCACCGACCTGACACAACAAACCAAAAGGAGCCTAAAAACGGTCAGAACAGGAGGCATCGAAACCCTTGGTCAATCAGATGCTTGCTTCCTTCGTGCTCTGCTCCCAAACAGCGCTGAGCTGGGGAATACTTCTGCTGCCCTCTCCAGGGCAGCTGGGGCCTCAGTCTGGGATATGCTCAGGACAGCGGCCGCCCAGGAGCACACGCTCGGGCTATGCGTGCCTGGAAAATACGGGATAGCTGCTGCCAAGTCCGGCAGCGGCAGCCTGCGATTCGGGGCAAGCACCGCAATCACCGCACGGAGGCTGGCAAGGACTAAAATACATTTTTTTAATACAAAGATCTTGTAGCAAAGCATGACAACTCCTACAGTGCTCTTGATCTAACATTGGGCCCAGAGAAGGGAGGCGTATTTGAGAGGGGTTTCTCTCTGCCGTCCAGCGAGCGGGGCTTGAAGAGAGGGACTGGGAAGGCTGAGATCCAGCACTGCCAACCCTCACCCACTCGGAGATTATCCAGCTCTCTGAGGTTTCTGAATAATGCTTACTTGACCAGAGATGCCACTGAGGTTTAAAACCACCTCTAGACAAACAAACATCCCTGCTTTACTGCAGTGTCCCTGAACAGGCTGCGCTAGCGCTGAGCGCCCACCAGCCCAGGCTCGGTTTTGATGTTTCAAAACCTGGACCGGTTAAGTTGTTCCCACTACGAGTTTAAATGTTTTCTCCAGAAACAGAGAGAGCTGCCAGTGCCTGCACCAGCCCAGGGCTCCCAAACACACCCACCAGCCATCCCGTTCCCAACAGGACCAGATGCTACACGTCTCGAGTCTGACGCCGATTCATTCTTCAGCTCGTGGACACGCTTGGGGCTTAGTCCACTTTGTTGATGGTGACACGCGGGAAAGGTTAGACAAGTCTAACCCGCTTTCCCGGTGAAATTAGCTCCTGGCACTGCTTAGCCCTCCTCAGAGGGCAGCACATGCTGTACTGGGGCCTGCTGCCCACAGCGCCCAGCCTGAACGCAGCCGGTCACCCGGCCAGGCGAGTCTGATTGCAAAGCTTTACGCACCAGGGCTCTCAGCAGCTCTGCAGAGATTCTCCTACAAAATCACGGAGTATTTTAGGCTGGAAGGCAACCCTGGAGGTTAATCTGGTCCAGACACCCACTCAAATCAGGCGTGACAGCAGAGAATACCAGTCACCGCTCAAAACCGCACATAGCTCGAAGAGCAGCGGTTTGAAACGGGGCTGTGCACAACCACTACCACAACCCCTGTCAAGCAAGGTCCTGCATTCACAGCCAGATCGCGCTGGCAGGCTCCCAGCTCCCCTCCTCGGGGGAACAGATATCCCTGTCACGCCCAAGGCCAGGATCAGAAAGGAAGCAAGCCCTACCTGTGCTCTACGTAGAGCAGAGGTCTGCTGTCAGCGATTATTCCGCTCTGGGTTTGCTGCGATAGCCCATCGGTATCCTCAATCTTCTCCAGCAGGCTGTCGATGTCTTCCAGGTCGTTATCTTCCTTAAGATAGGCACATGCAAACACAGGGCAGTTATTACAGAATGAGTCACCGCGGCACGCAGGTCACCCAGCAGAGATCGCGCCCCGCCGCCTCCGGGTCCTGCGGCTCATCCTCATCTCCGCACGATACCGGAGCAGCCCCTACTCCTCGCCCTGCCGATACCCCATCGCCCATCTCAGCTGCGCACGTCCTGCGTCTCGTTGAGGCCTCCTGCTCTGCACCCAGCACCTTTATTCCCTCAGGAATCCCACCCAGAGCCTGCCTTCCCTGTCCAACTGCCCCCAAAAGGGCTGGCTGCTGTTCTCCGCTTGCTCAAGGTATCGCGATAGCGTGAAGTTGCTCTTCACGCCATGATGAGTCTGAACACGCCAGCAGAACATATCTAGCGTGGGCAAGAGCCGGCCACGGGAGCCCTTTCCCGCCTAACACAAAGCTCGCAAGTCTGCGTGTGCTTGGTCTCTGGTCTGCCCCTTCCCCCCAGCCTTCGCCGTGCTTTGTCTGGTTTATTTATACCACAATCCCTACGATACCACGAAATGCTGGGGGCTGATTTTATTGGTAAATATTTAAATAATCAGCCTTTACTATCTGCTTTCCATGGAAACGCTAAGTTACTGCCGCGACCCTCGTAATAAGATGTCAAACACTCGCATGATTTTAATGCAGCTCTAATGTATCGCACTCTCACTTTCCTCATCTTCTAACAACCCAAAGAACATATCCAGCAGCGCACACTCAACAGTTGTATAACACTTTTATCCTGATTTTCCTCTATTTTTCCCCACAAACAGCAAGTGACGCATTTCTTATGCAGCCGTTTCACATCCACGTACGTGGGTGGAACACGGAATCCCATTCACGACACCCAAATAGCACTGCGAGCTTGCCTTTCCCAGTTAAATATAGCCACTCTGCACAGAGTGGATACATGAAAAGTTCACAACGTGCTTTGCATTTAAGTGCTTGAACAAAGGTAGTATTATCTCTAGCTAGCAAATCAAACTGCCTGGCTCTGGGCATGAAGTCTCCCAGCCTACAGCTGGCAGATCTCACGCTGTCGCTTGTTATTCTTGGAGTGGGAGAGGAAACAGGCTCTTTGATGGGGTCTCCGCCTTAGGAACTCGCTCTGAGCTCGCCCAGCTGAGCTCCCAGGGAGGCGGCGGCCAGCTGGGCACCCACACCGGAGTCACGGCTCGCCCGTTCAGCACTCCAGCACAGCGTGGCTCAGGGTGTTTAGCAAAGGATCTCCTCCGAGTGAATAAAGCCTCTTAAACCTTAGCAGAAAACCAGCTCCCACTTGAACTTCATTTCGATTGAACTCAAGAGACTGATGACTGTAATCTGTTTAGTCTCCGAGCCTAGCTCCCTGTCCCCTGGCTCCCTCCGTCACCGCGGGGACGGCGCGGGTCCCGCGGGAAGAGCGCTTGGCAGCGCGTTTGCTGATAACGTGCCAGCAGACGCTCCTGCCAGCACGCAGCCACGCGATGTCAAACCACAGAGGTGCGCGGCTGCGCACGGCGGAGAAGGGAGCGCGAATGACGGCTGGCAGCGAGAGCGCTGCATGGCTCTGCAGAGCCGGGAGAGCTACCTAAGTAGGGCAAGGAAAATATAACGAAAACACAAAACCCTCGCGCAGTACCCCCTCCCGTGCGAAGCCTCGAAGCAGAGATGACAGAAGAGGCCGCCGTGAGGATTTCGGCTCTAAGCATCTGCGGCAGAGCTGCACCAGTCCCGGCTGCTTGAGGGACCACAGTCAAAAGCTGCTGTTCCCATTCCATAATTTTAAATTAGTACAATGCAAAAAGGAACATTTTTGCCTCAAAATCTTTTCTGCAGCCACCTCAGAGTAGCCACTTTGTCAATCCCAATGCAGAAATTAGCACAGCCGCTAACTCTCACAGCAAACGCAGACGTACCACAGTCTCCCCTGCTGAAGTTTTCTTGGTTTTCCTTTTCTTCTTTTTCTTTCGTGGCTTGTTACTCAACGTAGGCTGCAAAGAGAAACACAAGAGCTGTCAGAGCATGCCCACGGACTGCGGAGATGAAAGCTCCACGGGGGAGAAGAGCGTTTCCCACAGGGATCAGCATGCCAGGAGAGCCCTTAAATGACACCCGTATTCACCCTTTCAAGTTTGTCAGCGAGTGGAAATTAAGAGACAAGGAGAAAATGGAGGAAAGTACCAAAGGTTTAAAAACGTAAGGGTTAAGTCTCAGCTGACTTTCATATCGATGTCTGAGACTACAAAATCGGGCCAGAAACAGTTTAGATATGCCAGGTGTGGAAGAAACATTTCAGCTCTCCTTCACTCCCTAGAATAAACTTTATTTCTGTCTTTCTAGTGAGCGTGACAGTTTCACCAGTCACGCCGATTTCCACAGAAACCAACAGCTGCCCGAAAGCACCACACGACACAGGCTCCTCTCGCTGCCGACGCAGCTCACAACGCTGCGTGGCATTCCCTCATGCGACAGCCACGCTGTTGTCCACCCTGGCTCTTCCCCAGGGCTAAAAAGCACGTTTCCAGGATCTACGCAGGTAAAACAGCGAGTAACGGCATTACCAACAAGCCCACAGCTCCCGAGCTGATTTCAGAACCGGGGGAATGTGCAGCCCCGATCTGGCTCTATCTAACGGCGGGGAGATGCCTGCCGAGGGCTCCCGCGTTTCTAGCCGGGGAGCTCTGGGAGAAGCAGCAGCTGCTTCCTGCAGCGTTTACGCAGGAAATTCACTGGGTCAGGGCCCGCGGGAGGCACCGCTCATGCAGGGACCAACCGAGCAGAGCCCACGCTGCACATCCAGAGCATTCCCAAGCCCCTGGGCTGGCTGAGGCCACCAGCACAGCCGGACCACGCGCAGACAGTGGTCTTTGCTCCTCTGGCCGCACCGCCTGGCACCCAAAACCCACGGGATGCACCCCAAACGCTGAGCCCTGACGGGTGAGGCCGGGGGCCGATGTCCCTTCACTCCTCCCCATCCTCATCTCCAGCAAGACACGGGCTAGACTGGCAATGTCCAATTGTTAATTAAAGCATCCCTTTCCTTAAGTGCTTCTGCAAGGAGACACTTCTGAGCTGATAGAGACCACAGGAGGGAATCTTAACACGAAATGACAACAAAACGCTCCAGAAACGCACAAGTTCAGTGTTTAGTTTACATTGCTCGGAGTCTCACTCCAAAACAAACGCTTCACTGAGCATTTACCCACCAGCCCAGAGCTCAATTAATTGTGCAGCGAAGGGAGCAGAGAAGCAATCTCCCTTTCAGAACCTCGGGGTGCTCTCCCTCCTGCGCGCTTCGCCTGACCTCAGCGCCCGCAAGGACGCAGCGCAAGGTCTTCCTCAGGAACCTCCCCTCCGCGGCTGTAAAATCTCCCTGGATCCTTGGCACAAACCCAACCCTCGGCACCAAACTGCTCCTTCTCCTCCAGATCTGGAGCCCCCAGTACCTGGGTTTAAGCTCCCCGCGTGCGTCCCTCCCCTGAGGCTCACATCCTCCGCCTCTGACAAAAACAAGGGAAAAGAAACACACTCGTCTGGCACCACAAAGCTCCTCACTGCACGCCGAGACAGGGAGATAAGAAACCTTCTCTCTGCGCCTCACGAGGTGACTGCCGTCATCACTAGGTACCCGTGGTTTAGTTACCGTTTGGTCCGGCTGCTCTGCCTCCTCCCCATCTCTCTGCCCATCACCTTCAGTCTCTTCCGTTACAGCCCCTTCGTTGTTCTCTCCTGCTGCATCCCGCTCGCCGAGCCGGGCATCCGCTGGCTCCTCTCCGGACAGCGGCTCATCCTCCAACTCCTCGGCGGTGATCTGTGCAAACAGACGGACAAGCTGCAGAAACAGCCAGCGCCGGGCTGCGCCCTGCCCTCTCCTGTGCCTGGGGGGACAGAATTCCCCAGGGATCTGATCTGTTCCGCTCCCACCTGCAAACGGAAGAGAAAAACATGGCAGAAGCAGCACAGGGTTCGGCTGCCCGACTGGCTTCTCCAGCAGATGGAGAGGGATGACCCCTCATTTCAAGCGTGTCACCCAGTGGGCGCCTGAGCAGCCCCGCACCCACCGACTCGCTGGAGGGGAGCACAGGGCCACGACGGCGCGTCCACCGCACAGCACGGCCCTGTCTGGACTCTGCTCCTCCTTGGGCAGAGCCTCCAAAACCAGCCCTGCCTACGCTCACACAACCAAGCCTTGGGGAAGGAGAGGGAACCGCCAGGGCTGGCCAAGGTGCCCGGAGAGGAAGGAGCAGGCTTTGTCACCCCAAGGACCCATCTGTGCCCCCAGGGCCCGCCTGACCCCCGACCTCCAGCACAGGGATCCTGCGGGGCTGGGAAGGGGGCAGGAACGTTCCTAAAACCGGTTTCACCCACTGTTTGACCACCGCGATACTGAGGCCCAGCTCTGACAACACCCAGACCACCCAGCCCCTCCCAGGCCTCCCTCCCATTCCCTCCCAGTTCAGCCCCAGTTGCTGCCCTCTCTACAGCCCCCTCCCCGTCCTACCCCCCAGCTGAGTCTCCCCAGGCCCTCCCAGTCACCCACCATCCCAAACCCCCCAGTCCCACCCCGGTCACTGACCCCACATCACTCCCACCCAGCTACCGCTCCCCAGGTCACTGTCACCCCTCTCGGTTACTGTCACCCTGCTCCCTCTTCTCTCCAATCACCCCCCAACCACACCCTCAGTCACTGTCCCCGAGTCACCCCCTCACAGTCACCCTTCAGCCACCTACCCTCCCAATAACCGCCACCCCAGCTGCCCCCTCCCTCAGCCCCTGTCACCCCCTCCCAGCCCCTGCCACCCCCTCCCAGCCCCTGCCACCCCAGCTGTCCCCTCCCGGCCACTGTCACCCCCTCCCAGCCACTGTCACCCCAGATGCCCCCTCCACAGCCCCTGTCACCCCCCTCCCAGCCACTGTCACCCCAGCTGCCCCCTCCTACAGCCCCTGTCACCCCCTCCCAGCCCCTGCCACCCCAGCTGCCCCCTCCACAGCCCCTGTCACCCCCTCCCAGCCACTGTCACCCCAGCTGCCCCCTCCACAGCCCCTGCCACCCCCTCCCAGCCCCTGCCACCCCAGCTGCCCCCTCCACAGCCCCTGTCACCCCCTCCCAGCCCCTGCCACTCCAGCTGCCCCCTCCACAGCCCCTGTCACCCCCTGCCACCCCAGCTGCCCCCTCCACAGCCCCTGCCACCCCCTCCCAGCCCCTGCCACCCCAGCTGCCCCCTCCACAGCCCCTGTCACCCCCTCCCAGCCCCTGCCACCCCAGCTGCCCCCTCCACAGCCCCTGTCACCCCCTCCCAGCCCCTGCCACTCCAGCTGCCCCCTCCACAGCCCCTGTCACCCCCTGCCACCCCAGCTGCCCCCTCCACAGCCCCTGTCACCCCCTGCCACCCCAGCTGCCCCCTCCACAGCCCCTGTCACCCCCTCCCAGCCCCTGCCACCCCAGCTGCCCCTCCACAGCCCCTGTCACCCCCTCCCATCCCCTACCACCCCAGCTGCCCCCTCCACAGCCCCTGTCACCCCCTCCCAGCCCCTGCCACCCCAGCTGCCCCCTCCACAGCCCCTGTCACCCCCTCCCAGCCCCTGCCACCCCAGCTGCCCCCTCCACAGCCCCTGTCACCCCCTCCCAGCCCCTGCCACCCCAGCTGCCCCTCCACAGCCCCTGTCACCCCCTCCCAGCCCCTGCCACCCCAGCTGCCCCCTCCACAGCCCCTGTCACCCCCTCCCAGCCTCTGCCACCCCAGCTGCCCCCTCCCACAGCCCCTGTCACCCCCTGCCACCCCAGCTGCCCCCTCCACAGCCCCTGTCACCCCCTCCCAGCCCCTGCCACTCCAGCTGCCCCCTCCACAGCCCCTGTCACCCCCTGCCACCCCAGCTGCCCCCTCCACAGCCCCTGTCACCCCCTCCCAGCCCCTGCCACCCCAGCTGCCCCCTCCACAGCCCCTGCCACCCCCTCCCAGCCCCTGCCACCCCAGCTGCCCCCTCCACAGCCCCTGTCACCCCCTCCCAGCCCCTGCCACCCCAGCTGCCCCCTCCACAGCCCCTGTCACCCCCTCCCAGCCCCTGCCACTCCAGCTGCCCCCTCCACAGCCCCTGTCACCCCCTGCCACCCCAGCTGCCCCCTCCACAGCCCCTGTCACCCCCTGCCACCCCAGCTGCCCCCTCCACAGCCCCTGTCACCCCCTCCCAGCCCCTGCCACCCCAGCTGCCCCTCCACAGCCCCTGTCACCCCCTCCCATCCCCTACCACCCCAGCTGCCCCCTCCACAGCCCCTGTCACCCCCTCCCAGCCCCTGCCACCCCAGCTGCCCCCTCCACAGCCCCTGTCACCCCCTCCCAGCCCCTGCCACCCCAGCTGCCCCCTCCACAGCCCCTGTCACCCCCTCCCAGCCCCTGCCACCCCAGCTGCCCCTCCACAGCCCCTGTCACCCCCTCCCAGCCCCTGCCACCCCAGCTGCCCCCTCCACAGCCCCTGTCACCCCCTCCCAGCCTCTGCCACCCCAGCTGCCCCCTCCCACAGCCCCTGTCACCCCCTGCCACCCCAGCTGCCCCCCCCCAGGCCCCGCCACCCCTCGGGCCCCAACCTCTCCCCCCCCTCACCAGCTCGAAGCGGTTGCTGACGCCGGTACGGACCGGCCCGCGCCGTCCCCTCCTGGCGGCGGCCGGGGGCGGCGGCGGCAGCAGCGGTCCCTCGGAGCCGGGGTCCAGGCCCAACTCGCCCAGTCCCGGCTCCTCCTGGCCCCGCTGCTCGCCCCGCAGCCGCCGCAGGGCCCGCCGCGACATGGAGCCCCGCCAGGCGCTGCGCCTGCGCGCGCCGCCCCCCCCCGCGCCTGCGCCGCCCGGCCCCGCCCCACCGCGCCTGCGCGCCCCGCCCGCCCGCGCCGCCCCGCCCCCGTCCCCAGTGCGCAGGCGCACTGCAGTTGCCCGGGACCTACTTCGTGCCCCGCGTGAAATATGTCTCGGGGGGGGGGGAGCGTGGGAATGCGTACTTGTGTATTTTCCCACGGTCCGTGTGCGGGGTCGCGGCGGGGCACGGCCCGCGGACACGGGTGGGAGCGGGGGCACAGCCCGGGGGGGACAACCCGGGGCGGGCCCGGGGCTGTGCAGACGCAGCGGGGCAGTGCGGGGGGGGGGGGGGGGGGGGCAGCGGGATTTTCCCACGGGCCCTGGGGGGGGGGGTCACGGGTGGGGGGATGCCCCTGTTTGCACACGATGGAGGAGGCCACGGTGCGGTGACGGGGGCGGTGAGACACCCGGCCGCGACCCGGGGGTCCGCTCACCCCCCCCAGCACCCTCCACCCCCGCTCCCCACCCACCCACCCACTCAGGAACAGCCACACGGCCCGGGGCAGCCCCGCGGGTTTATTAGCCGGGGGGGGGGGGGGATGTACAGAGCGGCCGTGCCAGCCCACGGCGCTGGGCTCCCCGGCGTGGCCGGCAGCCGCCCGGCGCAGCCAGGGCTTGGCACAGAAGCGGGGCCGGGGAGGGCGAAGGCTGGCGGCTGCGGGCGCCCCACGGCAGGATCTGTCCCCGCGTCCCCACGGGCCCTGCCAGCGTCCGGCGGGGACGGCAGGCACCGCGCCGTGCCGCCGGTCCTCGCCTCCCCCTGGTCCGTGAGGTATATAAATATAGAGGCTGTATGTATACGTCCTATGTATATATGTACATCCGGGTGGCCGCTAGCGGGGTCTGCGCCGGGGCAGCCGGCATCCCTGCGCCGGGCACCTCACTTGTGCCAGGAGTCGCCATAGAGGGAGCGGGCCTTGGCGGCACGGCGCGGCGCGGCGTTGAGGACGGCCACGCTGCGGCGGCTGGAGGAGATGACGTCGGTGACGAAGCTGGCGCAGTCGCTGCAGACGTCGCGAAGGACGGAGCCCTGGGCGTAGATGTGGGGGAACTCCTCTTCCACCCGGCGCCAGCACGTGCCCGAGAGCGAGCTGCGGCACAGGGCACGCCGTCAGCCCCGGCCCGAGGAGGAGGAGGAGGGGGGGGTAGGAAGGCTCGGGGCCTCGGGACTCACTGGAAGGTCTCTCTCCTCCGCAGCGGCAGGGCTTTGGCCAGCAGCGAGCCCGGGAGGCTCTCGAAGCCCAGCGCGTAGACGGGGATGTGAGCCAGCTTCTTGGAAGGCATCTTCATCTGCCAGGTGCGGGCATCAGGGCAGGACGGGGACAGGACAGGGACAGGGATGGGGCAGGACAGGGACAGGGAGAGGGACAAAGTGGCACTGGCCAGAGCCAGTCCCTTACCTTTAGGCTGCAGGAGCTGCAGACAGACCTGGGGACACAGAGGGAGGCCAGTGAGCGGGGCCATCACGGGCACCCTCCTGCCACCCTCCCGGCACGGCACGGCACGGCGCTCACCGCTTGCAGAAGAGGCATGCCGCGGGCCAGGAGAAGAGGGGGAACTTGGCCCTGCAGCAGCAGCAGACCTGCGGGCAGAGGGGGGTGAGAGCCGGGGGCCGGGCGGGCGGCGCTCGGCCCCTCCGGCCCCAGCTCCCACCTTCCCCTTCCGCAGGCTGCTGTACAGCTCCTTGCTCTGCAGGAACTTCTCCATCTCGGCCTTGACCAGCACCCTGCGCACGTTGATCATCTCCTCCACGGTGAGGGCCAGGCTCTCCACGGGGTGGCTGAACTCCTGCGGGCGAGGGGGGACGTCAGCCCGGTCTGCCGCGGGGGCTGCGGCACAGGGCATGGCCTGGGGCATCCCTGTGCCGTGGGCAGAGCATCCCGGCATGGGCAGAGCCTCCTGGCACGGGCAGGGCATCCTGGCACGGGCAGAGCATCCCGGCATGGGCAGAGCATCCCGGCACGGGCAGAGTGTCCCTGGCACAGGCAGAGCATCCCGGCACAGGCAGAGCATCCCGGCACAGGCAGAGCGTCCCTGGCACAGGCAGAGCATCCCAGCACAGGCAGAGCGTCCCTGGCACAGGCAGAGCGTCCCGGCACGGGCAGAGCGTCCCGACACGGGCAGAGTGTCTCTGGCACAGGCAGAGCATCCCGGCACAGGCAGAGTGTCCGGCATGGGCGCAGGGCACACGGCACGGCGTGCCTCAAGTCCCACATCCTGTGCAGGGGGAGCGGGGAGGCCACGGGGACCCCACCCCAGAGCCACCTTGTGCCCACGTGCCAGGCTGCCGTGTGCCCGTGGTCACGCTCGCTTGGTGTCCCCAGCCCTGGTGTCCCCAGCCCCACCACCAGCGCTCACCAGCCAGAGGTGCTTGGAGCTGGTGCCGGGGGCAGCACCGGATCCGTCCTCTGGCCTCTCCTCCACGGCGCCGAGGGCAGCCCGGGGCGGTGCTGAGCCATCGGGCAGCGGGTGGCAGCTGGCGGGGACAGAGCCTGCGGGGAGGGCCACGCTGCCCGGTGCCACCCCTGCCACAGGGCACGGCACAGCCACCCTGGAGACAGGGGGCCGGGGGTGGCACGGGGCTGGGGGCCTCCGGCGGGTACCTGAGCGGGGCCGGGGCTCGGGCTGCAGCGGCTCCGGCTCCTGGGGCGCAGCCTGGCCGCCCCCCAGCTGGCTCTGCAGCTGCGCCAGGTCCTGCTCCGAGAAGGAGCGGTCCCGCTTCAGCGGCACTTCTGTGCCCGGAGAGTCCTCCTCCTGCAAGGCCATGGGCACCGCGTCACCCCGGGGACCCCCTCGTCCCCCCGCCACCTCCCGTGTCCCCCCCCCACCACTCTCCCACCCCACCAGGTCCCCTCTCTTGCCTCGGAGATGTTCATCTCCTCCATCTCGGCCAGGGTGGGCGCCTTGAGCAGGACGCGGGGCCGCGGGCGCGCCGGCACGGCGCTCGCTGGGGACCGGGAGAGCTCGAGGCAGGAGCTGGAGGCCAAGCGGCCTGAGCAGGCGTGGGGGATGCAGGGCAGGGAGCTGTAGCCTGCGGACGGGAATGGGGCTCGGTGCTGGCACGACGGGGACCTGCCCTGGTGCTGGGCACGTCGCCAGCAGCCCAGCGTGGCGGGGAGGGGATGCCAGTACCTTTCTGGCCACGGTATGGCACTTCCACAGGCCGAAGCTTCCTCTCCTGCCTGATCTCCTCCAGGATTTTCTCGTGGAGCGTCCTCTGCTTCTGGGGCAGGGGCCGCAGCCGCCGCTCCGACGCCTGCAGGACACACGGACGGGACCTCAGGTGGTGGGGATGGCACCCATGGGAGCCGCCAAGCCCAGGCCGGGCACTGCCATGCCGTGGAGGTGTCCCACTGCCGGCACTCACCTGCTTCAGCGGGGGTCGGGAGCGGATGAAGTCGAGGATGAGCTCGTGGGCATCCTTCTTCACCCGGGGAGGGATGTCTCCGTCCACCTGGGAGAGGGCAGAGGGGCCGCCGGCGGTGTCAGTGCCGGGGCCGGCGGGTGGCACGGCAGCACGGCGGGAGGCCGGCGTGGGGGCAGCCCGGCTGCGCTCACCATGACCTTGCGGAGTTTGTAGTTGCGGGCGCGAATGTCCTGCATGAGCATCTCGAAGGGGGTGAGCTGGTACTCGGTGGGCAGGGGGTTGAACTGCTTCTCCTGCACCTTCTTCAGCTTCACGCCGTGCCGCAGCTCCCGCATCAGCTGCACCCACAGCCGGGCCTGGCGGAGGGACGGACACGGTGTCAGCTCCCGCACGGCCCCAGCAGAGCCCCCGCACCCGGCCGTGCCGCCGTACCCAGTCGGTGTTGCGCAGGCTGCCCAGCTCCGCTGCTGGCCGCTCCTCCTCCTCGTCGTCCTCCTTCAGCTTCTGCAGCATCTGCCGCGGCACAAGACACCGTCACCCTGCCCCGGCACCTGGCAGCACCGAGGGTCCAGCCGGGGCTGTGCCACAGGGCTGCAGCACCAACGGGCACCCCCAAAGCACCCCCATCGCCGCTACAAACCGTCCCCACCGGCACCAGCCTGGGGCAGGCGGGAGTTGGCGGTGCCACAGCAGAGCACCCCGGGAGAGGGTGTATGGCCAAATGCCAGCACCGGCGGCCCCGGCTGGGGCAGGCAGAGGGGAGCATTGCGCTCACCCCAGCATTTTGGGCCTGTGGGTGGTTCCCCCGGCCAGGCAGTGGTGCCAGCTGTGCCACCGGGCACCTGCGCTCACCTCCTTGGCATCACGGATCTTGGCGAGGAAGGCTTTCAGCTCCACAGTCTCGGCGAAGAGCGCCCGGCAGACGGCCTGGTAGTGCGCCTGGGCCTCGGTGGGGTCGGCCAGGCGGGCGGCACAGCACCGCATGGCCTGCCCGAAGGTGCGCACGGTGCGCGGCGGCCCCTCGCCCCCCTCCTCCTCCTCCTCCTGCCCCTCGTAGCCCTCATCGGCCGTGCCGCAGCCGCTGTCCTCCGAGTCGCTGTTGGTCATCAGGTCGATGAGCTGCTCCAGCCGCGGGCTCAGCTCCCGCTCCTCGTTCTCATCCAGCCCCCAGTCCAGCGCCCGGTAGATGGCAAAGCCCAATGACTGCACCATCTGCGGGGAGACGGCACCAGCTGGGCCCCAGCCGGACCCCAGCACCGGCTGCGCCGGGGGGAGCCCCTCGGCACACATGGCCGGCACCGGCTGCCCTCCGGCCCCCCAGCCATCGGTGCTGGGTCTCGTCCCCCCACTGCACCCCAGGACCCCGTCACCGCGGGGTGAGGGGGCAGGCGGCAGCGCCCACCCAGGGACCCCTGCGCCGGGGTGCGATGGCAGAGGGGCCAGGTCACCAGCAAGCTGCAGCGGGGCCAGGCAGGCGTCCAGCCCCCACGTACCTGGGCTTCGGCGGAGGGCGTCAGCAGCGGGGGCAGCTCTGCGGGGAGGAGGGCAGAGTCATCGCTGGCACCCATGGCCCTGCGCTGGCATCTCCCCTCGGCATCACCTCCTGTCCCGCACCCCGGGGATGCTGCACACACCCACCCCCAGCTGTGGGGCACCCTGAGCGGGTCCCATCCCCAGCAGCTCCTACCCTGAGCCAGGACCCCCGTTCCCAGCCGGTCCCATCCTGAGCTGGTCCCAGGACACAGCTCCGCGCGACAACAGGGACCGGACCTGTGTGCTGAGCCTGGGTGGAGCCGAGAGCTCTGCACCCACAGGGAAATGCCCCCCACACCCCTCTGGGCTGCAGGCACTGGCAGCGTGGGCACCGGCATCACAGGCACTGGCAGCGTGGGCACCGGCAGCGTGGGCACCGGCAGCGTGGGCACTGGCAGCACAGGCACTGGCAGTGCAGGTACTGGCAGTATGGGCACCGGCATCACAGGCACTGGCAGCACAGGCACTGGCAGTGAGGGTACTGGCAGTGTGGGCACTGGCAGCGCAGGCACTGGCAGCATGGGCACCGGCAGTGCGGGCACCTGCAGTCAGGGCACCAGCAGCACAGGCACCGGCAGTGCGGGTACCAGCAGTGTGGGCACCGGCAGAGCAGGCACCGGCGGGCAGGGGTGCAGCGAGGACTTGCAGATCACCCGCAGGACACGACCCGGGCGCCCGGTGTGGGCTGCGGTGATGGGTTGTGCCCAACAAACGATGCTGCTTTCCGCTGCAGAGCCAGCGCAGCGGGAGCATCGCGCGCACACGCAGCGCCGTGCCCACAGGCACACGAGCCCAGGAGACGCTCGTGGGCAGCTCAGCCCTCGCTGGCAGCCGGACGGCCACGGGACAAGGAGCAGAAGTGGCTTTTGCAGTGTCCCCAAGGGCAGTGCCACAGGGCCCCTGCCTCCACTTTGCCGACAGCGGCCGCAGAGCCACTTCCAAGGCCCAGGGGAGCGCCGGCCATTAGCTCTCCATTTAGCTGATCGATGCGGCAGCCGCGGGGATGTGCCGGCTGTGTGCCAGCTGTGTGCCGGCTGCGTGCCGGCAGGGCCAGGCCAGGCGCTGCACAGGAAGGGCAGTGCGAGCAGCGGAGACGCGGGGTCCGGCTGTGCCATGATGCCACACGCGAGCCCAACGTCATGTCCGCACCCCCAGGCCGTGCCCGGCTCCCGCTGCAGCGCCAGCCCCGGGATGCTCTGCCCTGGCTGGGAGAGGATGCAGCAGCACATCCCCTGGGACCCCGCCACCGCCACCCCGGACCCAGTGCCTGGCCAAAGCCCCCTCCCACTGACCGTGGCTCGGCAAACGCCGTGAGAGCCAGGCCAACAGGCTGAGCCTGGCTGGTCCCGGCAGCTCCCTCCAGCCGCTGGGGCACGGCCGAGGAGGGAGCTCCCATGGGACGGGGAACTAGGGCGGCTCAGGTGGGTGCTGCCGGCTCACCCAGCCCGGATCTGGCCCTGCGCCCAGGTGCAGTTGCCAAGCTGTGTGCCGGGCCGGTGCCACCACCTGCAGCAGTGCTGGGAGGCACCCGGAGCCCTTCAAGCTTTGGGCTTCGCCGTGAAGGGCCCAGATTCGTCGCTGGGGAGATGGCTCAGGCTGGCACGGGAGGGACGTGGCAGCAGGAGGTGGTGCGGTGGCACCGGCTCCGGCACAGCGGCCACGGCGGCTGAGGGAAGGGTGTGGGGCCATTCCCATGTGCGACCGGTGGAGCTGGTGTGACCGCGCCATGCCCAGCTGGCGCGGGCACGTGCTGTGCCTGTGCGTGGCCCTGCCCCGGGTACAGCGCTGGCCACAGCCAGCCCACGCACCGCTGCCGGCCCGGAGCTGCCCCACGCGCCCCGGTCCCCAGGGGCCGCCTGTGCCGTGCTCCCCATCTCCCATCTCCCCCGGCTCAGCTCCGCGCTCGTCCCTGCCATCCCGGGAGGCCCCGCTGCCCCCGACAGCACCGGCACCGGGCTCCGTCCCCGGGCGTGCCGGCCTCCCCGCGGGGCGAGGCGGGTGAAGGCGTTTGCCGCGCTCTGTCATTAGGCGCAGGGGTGCTCCTCGCCACGCTGAGCCACCCGGCATTGCTGCTGGCAGCCGGCCAAGCCTAATTACAGCCTGTAACCGCCACGGCCCTGCCCGGCAGCGCCAACCGCCCACAGAGAGGGCACGGCCCTGCGTTCGAAGGTCAAGGACGGCGCTGGGCCCCTGGGGGCTGGGGGACGCCAGGGCCCTGTGGGGACACCCCGAGCTGGGGACGGGGTCCCCCGCGGGGTCTGAGCACGCAGGCGTGCGCGGCGAGTGTGCCGGTGTCCGTGCCGCGCGCGTGCAGGTGTGTGTCCCCGTGGCTGGCTGGCTGTCCTTGCCGTGTGTCCTGCCCGCCATGACGGGCTCGGTGTCCTGCGGCCCCACGGCGAGTCCCGCTCCGCTGAGCCCATGGGCACCCTGCACACCCCGGATCCAACCTCACCGGATCACCCGGCCAGGCCCTGCCAGTGCCGGTGCCGGTGCCACCGCAGCCCTGGACACCCTCACCCGTGCCAGTAGCCGCAGTGCTAGCAATGGTCCCGGCTGTGCCAGCGCCGGTGCCGATGCCGGTCCCCCTTGCCATGGCCGGGGCTTGGGGTTTGCCCCCGTCCCTGCCGGTGCCGGTGCCAGTGCCGGTGCTGGTGCCGGTGCCAGTGCCAGCCGCCCTCCCAGTCTCTCCGGTGCCGCACCCCCGCAGCTGGTGCCTCCATTGCCGCACCGGTCCCCTGCTGCCGGTGCCAGCGACGCCAGTCCCTGTTCCCCCCCCGTCCTTACCGGTACCGCTTCACCTGCCCGCCCCCCGCTGCCGGTACCGGTCCTTCTCCACCGGTACCGGTCCCCCCCCCGCTGCCGATATCCCCGGTCCCTCCGCGCCCCGACGCCGGCCTCCTCGGGCGGGCGGCGCGGTGCAGCACGCCCTGCCGGCCCCGGTAAACCCCAGTGCCGGTGAATCCCGGTGCCTGTAAACCCCGGTGCCGGCAAACCCCTGTGCCGGCAGACCGCAGTGCCGGTAAACCCCTGGTGCCGGTAAATGCCGGTGCCGGTAAATCCCGGCGCCTAGGTCCCGGTGCTGGTAAACCCCGGTGCCTAGGTCCCGGCGCCGGTAAACCCCGGTGCTGGTAAACCCCGGTGGCGATAGGTCCCGGTGCCGGTAAACCCCAGTGTCGGTAGGTCCCGGTGCCGGTAAATCCCGGCGCCGGTAGGTCGCGGTGCCGGTAAACCCCGGTGCCGGTAAACCCCGGCGCCGGTAAATCCCGGTGCCTAGGTCCCGGCGCCGCTAAACCCCGGCGCCGGTAGGTCCCGGTGCCGGTAAATCCCGGCGCCGGTAGGTCGCGGTGCTGGTAAACCCCGGCGCCGGTAAATCCCGGTGCCTAAGTCCCGGCGCCGGTAAACCCCGGTGCTGGTAAATCCCGGCGCCGGTAGGTCCCGGTGCCCGTAGGTCCCGGTGCCGGCAAACCCCGCTGCCGGTAAACCCCGGCGGCTAGGTCCCGGCGCCGGTAGGTCGCGGCGCCCCGCCGCCGGCGCCGCCTC
Source organism: Platalea leucorodia (assembly GCF_965183815.1). Classification (NCBI taxonomy): domain Eukaryota; kingdom Metazoa; phylum Chordata; class Aves; order Pelecaniformes; family Threskiornithidae; genus Platalea; species Platalea leucorodia. Next base: position 56,278,574 of record NC_138830.1, on the reverse strand, counting down.
CACCCCGCTGTGGCTTACCGGGCGGCGGCGCGGGGAGGACGACGCTGCCGTCGCCGCGGAGGCGGATGTCGGCGGTGCGGAGCGGGGCGGCGGGGGCGGCGGCGGCGGCGGCGGCGGCGCGGCAGCCCTGGAAGCAGAGGGCCCAGGCCTGCTCCTCGTTCAGCGGCTGCTCGTAGCACTTCAGCACCTCCTCCAGGGACAGCTCCCGCGGCGCCCCGCCGCCCGCCCGCGCCATCGCCCCATCCCCGCCGCCGCCGCCGCCGCCGCCGCCGCCGCCGCCCGGGCGGGCGGGGCCCCGGGAGGGGCGGGGGGAGCGGAGCGGGGCCGAGCGGAGCGGAGCCGAGCGGCTGGCGGCGGGATCGGCTCGGCTCGGCTCGGCTCGGCTCGGCTCGGCTCGCCCCGCCCCCGCGCCACGGGCACGGCCCCGCCTGCGCCGCCGCCCGCCGGGAGGGGACGGGAACGGGCGGGGCGGGGCGGGCAGGGCGCAGGGGGCGTAACCGGCTGCGGGGCGCAGGGCACGGGGTGCAGGGGGCACGAGTGGGCGCAGGGCACGGGGTGCAGGGCACACGACAGGGTGCAGGGGACACGAGTGGGTGCAGGGGACACGAGTGGGTGCAGGGCACGGGGTACAGGGCACACGACAGGGTGCAGGGAACACGAGTGGGTGCAGGGCACGGGGTGCAGGGCACACGACAGGGTGCAGGGTGCAGGGGACACGAGTGGGTGCAGGGGACAGGAGTGGGTGCAGGGGACACAACAGGGTGCAGGGGACACGAGTGGGTGCAGGGCACGGGGTGCAGGGCACACGACAGGGTGCAGGGAACACTAGTGGGTGCAGGGGACAGGGTGCAGGGGACACGAGTGGGTGCAGGGCACGGGGTGCAGGGCACACGACAGGGTGCAGGGTGCAGGGGACACGAGTGGGTGCAGGGGACGGGGTACAGGGCACACGACAGGGTGCAGGGGACACAACAGGGTGCAGGGTGCTGGGGACACGAGTGGGTGCAGAGGACACAAGCGGGTGCAGGGGACACCACAGGGTGCAGGGCACATCACAGGGTGCAGGGGACATGAGCGGGTGCAGGGGACAGGGTGCAAGGCACACAACAGCGTGCAGGGGACACGAGTGGGTGCAGAGTATGGGTGCTGGGCACATGACAGGGTGCAGGGGACGTGAGTGGGTGCGTGTCACAGGGTGCAGGGGACAGGAGTGGGTGCAGGGGACAGGAGTGGGTGCAGGGGACGTGGTGCTGGGCCCACGAGTGGGTGCAGGGTGCAGAAGTGCATGCAGGGCGCAGGAGTTGCTGCAGGGCTGGGGGCACGCGGCCGGGCGCGGGGCCCGGGGCGCAGGGCCCGTGTGACGGGGTGCAGGACGCAGCGGCCAGGACGAGGGCTGGGGGCTGGCTGCGGGGCGCGGGGCCTGCCGGGGGACGCCCCCAACAAGGGGGACGGCAGGGGAAACACGGCCACGAGCTCCCGGCCGAGGGCAGGGGCCCTTCCCCGCCAGCACCCACGCCTGCAACCAGGCGTCCGCCCCCCCGGCTCCATGCTGGCAGAGGCTGCCGCGGTGCTGGGAAGGGTGGGGAGCCCTGGGGAGCCGGCGGAGGGAAGGATGATGACACCCCCGGGAGAAAGGCCGGGAAGGAGAAGAGCTCTGGGTGCTGCAGCACGGCCAGGAGCAGCAGGAGCCAGCTGAAGGGACTGGGATGAGAAGCTGGAGCCTCCAGGGAGATGATGTCCCATGGGAATGTGGTTGGGGGGGGACGACGTCCGGCAGCCACCAGGAAAGGCTGGCGTGGCACGGTGCCGACAGCGGGCTCGTGCCCAGGCACCAGCAGGCGCCTCCAGACCCGTGGGGCGGGCAGGATGGTCCTGGCAGAGCAGAAAGGACAACCAGCCCGCCGGGAAAGGTCAGCTAGAGCAAATTAAAGCTCTCATCATGATGAGCTTCCCATTTCCATGATGGAAAGAGCATAAAACCCCGTCTCAGCTCCATTAACCCATGAGCGTAAACTGGGGCCAATCCCGGAGCTGTGCTGGCAGGGCTGGGAGAGGGACGGAGCCGCGCTCGTCCATCCCACGTGGCCAAAGAGCCGCCCCGAGGCCGGAGACCTCTGGCAAAGAGTCTGGGACAGTGCCTGCAGCGCCACGGAAGAGAAATGCCCTCCGACACCTGTCCCGGAGAACCTGAGCAGTGTCGGCTCCATCTTTGGGGAAGGAAATGGGAGAATGGAGTTGGACGGTGGGGAAACGCAGCCCTGCGCGGAGCCCTGGGGTTTGGGAAGGGGGAGGATGGATACAGACGATCCAAAGCGTCCCCACATCTCTGGGATTAGGCAAACGCACCATCGCCAGGGCGGGAGCACGTCGCAGGGGGCCTCGGCCCCGGCCAGACCCGCGTGTCGCAGGAGAGCTGCACGGCTCCGGCCCCGCGGAGCCACTCTTGGCTGCGGCGCTGACGTCTGGGTCTGGCTTTCCGCACCGAGGAGCGAGATTTGAATGCGACATTTACCCTGTCATCAGCCGGCTTTGGAGCCTGCTTGGGAAGCGACTTTAGAGGGAGGAAAGCTGTGCGCGCTGCCCACCGCAGCGGGTCCGCGCCGGGCCGAGCCGGCTGCCGGCTTTCCTGCGCCGCACGCACCTGCCAGCGCCTCCGGACACAGCCAGGGCGGCACCGTCGGGGATAGGAGCGGGGAGGGCGCGCGGCGTTTGAAGGCGGCGATAACCCAACCTGCAGGATTAATGGAATGCATTTGAATTATAAAGCACAAAGCCCTTTGCTTTGGGTAAAACCGTAATTAATATGAAATCAAGATGTAATTAAAAGCTACCGTCTTGGAAAAAATCAAACAAAAGCCAAGTGTGTATGTGCATAGGGGAAATATAATTAAAAATGAAAGAAATGGGGGAAAAAAAAAAGGAACAGGTTGGGAAATGGTTGCAGAGCACTACGGGAGGGTCACATTTCCCGGCTCCCTGCCACGCTTGGCATTGAAGCAGGACGCATCCCAGCGAGACAGCTGCGGAGCCGGGACGGATGCACCTATCCCGGTTTCCTTAGATGCCACGATCAACTGGGAGCCATGAAGGGAGAGAGCGTTTTGCAAGGTCACTCGCTCTTGATGCGTGCCGTGTGCTGGCCTCAGACGTGGCCGGTGTTGGAGCAGCTTCCCGGCGTCACTGCCCCCTGGCTCCGGGCAGCGATGCCGAGCTCTCAGCCGCGCCTCCCCGCGCCCCCTCGGAGGGTTTCTCGTTCGTTTGGCCATCGCAGCGATGGTTTCCCCCGGATTTTTCTTCTTTGGTCAAACCAGAAACGAGTCCCTGACTGCGCCCGGTGTAACGGGCCACTCGCTGCTCCCAGACTTTCTGGTTCTCCGAAACGCCCCGGCCAGCCCCAAATCGATCAGGCCCCTGCCCTGAGACCGGCACTTCGGTCTCCCCGGTAGGAGGGCCCCCCTGTCTGGGGCAGGAGCAGGTCTGCGGCGGGTCTGTCGTGCACCGGAGGCACCAGGCTGCCAGGGCGCAGACGTTGCAAGAGCTCCCCGGTCTCTTCTCCGCATGAATAAACTCGGGGGCACCCCAGGAACCCGAGCTCCAGGTCGGCCGGCCTGCCAGGGCCAGCCACGCCGGCCGATCCCCTTGCAGGAGCACGAGCGCCCTGATCCGCGCTCCTGGTGAAAGCAAGGGGGGTTGTGAGCGCTGGCGGCCGGCCCGGTTCTCCGCCGCAACCGAGGAGGGCGCAGGACAGGGACGAGCCCGTTCCTGCCAGGCGAGCGTGGCTCAGGGCTGCGGTGCTTGAACAGAGCAGCCCGGAGCCTGCAAAGCCGCCCGCCTTGCGGAGTCGGTTCTATTGCAAAGGTCTCTGGGGTTCCGCGCTCCCCTTGTCCAGGTGGAAACAGCCAGGCCGAGCCGTTCTCGGAACGAGGGGAGCGAGCCCGCCGGCTCCCCTGCCCTTCTCCAGAGCTGCCAGTCCCACGTTAGTGCCTCCGGGCCGGACTCCGCTCTCGGCGCAGCCGTACCCGGTCCTGCTGCCCGCCACGGGCTTGGCCAGATCTGCCCTGCTGCAGGAGGAGGTGAAGGCACTGCACAGGCTCGGGGGGCTGGGGCGGCAGAGAGATTGAATCCCAGAGCGTTTGCTAAAGCTCCATTTCCTTTCTAGAGTCTTCTTCATTAATATTTTAATTAAAACCAATTTTCTGAGCAGACTGCATTAACTCGGCGTACCTCACAGATAACGCATTGAAGGATTAAATATAGCGAGCGCGGCTCTTTGCAGGCCACAGCGACCTGCGGGCAGCATTGGCAACGGAGACATTTACCGTTCCACTTCCACCCGTGGGCGATGGCGTCCCCGGGGCTCCGCAAGGCGCGGGGCGCGGGTACTGGCCTGTCTGCAGGCAGCCGGGGACGCTTGGGGACGACAGGACGGGGGACACGGCGGTGGCCACCTGCCTGGGACACGTCCCGGTGGCTGGAGCTCAGCTCGGCCCCCTGGTGCAGACCTCAGAGCTCGGGGATGAGGTGATTTCCCCTCACCTCCAGCTGAAATTACCCTCCCTGCCCCATCTTTCTTTGTACCTTGCTAAAGAATTCCTTTTCTTCCTCCCTGCTTATCTCCAAGATGTCTGGAGGCAGGTCCTTTCCTTCCCTTCCCTTAGTAATGCAAATATTTCATTTTCTTGCAGATGAGTCCTTTGGCTTCTTAATCATGTTAATTGCTGGCTTCCCCCTCAGTCTGGCTCCCCTCGATTCCCCCACGCCCACCCCGGCTGTGCCTTCCCAAGGCCAACGCGGAGGTGCCACGTCCACCGACCTGCTCCCGCCCGCGTCCCCGCTCCCTCAGCTGTCGCCGCGTCCTCCGTTCCCCTGCGTGGGCCATCCCCGCCATCTGCAAAACGCTGCGGGACAGCTTTTGATTTGCTTTGCCGGCTCGGGGATGCCCCAGCTCCCCAGCCAGCACCGGAGCTTTTTGATGTGCCCCTCCAAATCCTGGGGCTGCCACAAACTTGACGATGGCATCGGGGGGTTTAAAACGCTTCTGAAATGTGATTCTGGAAAGGGTTTCACTCGCTGTCTCGAAGCCGAGGTTCGGTGCTGTGGGGACTTTCCGCAGCCTCCCCGGCACGGTGGTGGCGGGAGGAGAGGCGAGCTGGCTGCGGGAGCCCATCGCACCGTCAGTGCCGGAGCCGGAGCTGGAGCCTTGCCGCCCGCCGGTGCTGCTGGGAAGGGTTTTCTGGGGCTGTCAGCAGCGAGTGCTGACTCACCCGCTGCCGGGGCCAGCACTGCAATAAAAACATCCCACAGCCAATTCCAGCACAGCCTTTCCAACGTCTGCAAACAGAAGCCAGCCTCTTGAATACCCCGGGGCTGTTCACCCGCCCGTACGCAGCCATCCTTCTCACCGCCTCCTGCTCCAAGCCCTCCGCCGGGCACGCTAACAGCAGCTAACCCGCAGCGGTTAATCTCCAGGAAGAATCAGATGAGAGGCAACCGGGAAAAATCCCTGTGGGAATTCCACACTGCTCCCTCTGAAACCTTTATTGCTGCCGGCAATGCCCGGCTGGTGGCTTCTCCCCGTGGGAGTTCAGCCACCTCTCGTCCCCTTCCCTGGGCGGTACGAGGGGCACGCAGCACCCTCGCCCCCGTGGGAAGCGGGGCTCCGAGGGGCCCGTTTCACCGCCAGAGCTGTCTGCAAGGAGACCGAGGCCGGGAACGGGGAACGCTGCGGCTGTCGGAGCCGGGGATGGGAGCTGGTCCCAGGGACGCTGCGTTGGGAAGAGGCCCGAGAGATGGCGGATGGCCTGGAGCGGGGGCGTCTGTGCCCGCCGTGCCGAGCCGGGCCCCAGGCGGGTGGCTTCCCCTCAGGGCCTGTCAGGGGGAAGCCCTTCTCCTGGTGGCCATGTCACGGCTGCGGCCTGAGCCACCCGCCCCTGTCCCACACGCCGCCTTCGCGGCGTGTGCTCCCCTCTTCCCGTGCCCTACCCCTGCGTGTTCCCCCGCATCCCACCTCACCCCCTCCCGCCCCATACGGCGGCTGCCCGCCTCCCCCGACCGACACCGACACCGACACCGACACCGACACCGACACCGACACCGACACCGACACCGACACCGACACCGACCGCCCTCCCCAACATGGCAGCCCCCGCCTCCGCCACTACCAAGATGGCGGAAAGGGTGGGCGGGACCACGCCGCACTTCCAGCCAATGGGAGGAGGCCGCCTCCCCCCGGCGGGCAGCCAATGGCGGCGCAGGGCGGGCGGGTTTGTTTGGCGGGAAGCGGGCGGGGGCCGCCGTGATGGCGGGCCCGGGCGGGCGGACGTGGCGGGACCTGCTTGGTAGGTCCGGGCTGAGGCGGCACCGGGGCTCCTCTGAGTGAGCTCTTGGCCTGGCGCTTCTTGCAGGGACAGCGGAGGGGAAGGGAGGGATGACTGTCCCCTCTCTGCCCTCATACACCCGCCTCCTCCAGCGTGCGTGGTGCTCCGGGCTCCTGTCAGCCCCTTGCCTCAGCTCTCCGCAGCCCCGCTGCCTCTCCTCCTCTCAGGAACCCTCTCCCGAAGGCTGGTGGCCTTCCTGTGGCCCCGCTGCGGCTCCTGTCCTGGGGTGGAGGTGTCAGGGCAGCACTCCGGTTGCTTTGGGCCAAGGGCCTTCGGAGGCCGATGGCTGACGGTGCCTGACAGGGCTTTGGCTGCGCTGGGCTGCTCGTGCTCAGCTTTTTCTGCAGAGCTGCCTGGAGCAAACCATACAGGAACATCCTGCACTGCTGCCATGCTGCTGGCTAACGGGGGTCTGACAGGCCCTGCCTTTGCCCCGTCAGTGCCATGTGCTGTAGCAGCAGAGAGCGGGTGGTGTCCTCAGCTGTGGTTATAAAAGAAATCCAAACTTTTCAGCAGGGAGAGCCAGGAAACGAAAAAGCATCTTTGGGAGCGGAGCAGAGCTCCAGGAAGCGGCTCTGCGCCTTGTGGATCACCATCAGAACCTGAACGACCTCCTCCTGGAGGTAGGAGCGGGGTGGTTCGGGGCGTAGTGGTCAGGCGGGGGATCGTGGGAGATCTCAGCTGGAGGTGGGTTCCACCAGGGCCCCTCCTAGGGCAACCGTAGCACAAATGTTCCAGGAACACAGTTTTCATGATAAATGAAAAGAAAGAACGGCACTGTAGGAGTAAGCTGAAGTTTAGAGGTCTGTGTTGCAGAAATGAGATGATTTTTTTTCCTTTGCTCCTCTATGTTTTATTGTCACAGTCTAAAAATGGTTAAATATGGTTTGGATTTGGGACAAAGGGAAATCCAGCACCTTTTTCGTGGGGTCAGAACTGGCTTCTTGTGAATACAGGAAAAAAAAAGTCATGAGAGATTATTGGGTTTTCTCTGAATCACCAACCTTTTCCGACTAACGTGACTGTCTTTGTGAAAACCTGTGGCATTTGCCGATGCAGACGCTTGAGCCAACATTCTGAATTGGCCACGTTCTACCTTCCTCTTGTGTACTGGAGAGAGCTTCTGATTTTGATAACTTGAATAGACAATTCAAATACTTCCCACATTTCGGCCATAAGGATGTTTCTTTCTGTACAGAATATTTGTCTTTTTATAAAGACAAAAGGGGATTTAACTAGAAAAGGATCCAACATTTTGACATGTTTTATCCAATATTTATGTCAGCGTGGCTTCACAGGAGGGACTTGAAAGACAGAAATTCTGTTCCCGGTGCTGCTGCTGATGTGTTGGGTGATTGGGGACAAGTAACTTTGACCTCTTCTTTTCTCTGCGTAACATGAAGATAACCATACTTATGGCTCTTGTAAAGTGCCCTGAAATGTCTGGTTTACCATGACCCCGGGGGGGAGCTTGGTGTTAATTTCACTTCAGTTGCTGCAGCCCCCAAGAACGCCAGGGCTGCTCAGTAGGCTTTAGGGGGAATAGGTTTGCAAACGTGTGTAACAGACATCTAAGACTGTTGTGTTTTTGTTTGGCTTCCAGGTGGAAGATTCAGTCAAGCCAGGTGGACAGGGTGGCGTAGAGCACCAGGAAGCGTTGTCAGAATCATTCATAGGTGAGCGAAAGAGTATCTGTTGGAGACAGGCGTGGGAAAGAACTTTTCTTTATGTACTGAATTTCTGCCTGTTAAATGCAATCCTAGTTTTACTTTCATGTCATTGTTCTGATCTCCCATTTGGCTACTCGCTTCTTACTTGTCCGGCGATGACACTGCTGGCAAGGCCTGATCGTTCAATATTTTGATCATTTGAAAGTGTTGCTGTGAGCCTCACAAGACTAAAATACAAAAATCTACTTAGCAAGGATATTCCACCTCTGCCCCGGATGTTCTGCCCCTGTTTTATGTACAATAAAGGAATGATACGTGGAAATAAAAATGATTTGTGACAAATGACATCTGTGCTGGAAGGAGTTTAAGACCTGGGACTTCTGTCTTCATAGTCATGTGTTCAAACCCTTTTTTCTCCCATGCTGTCAGCTTTCTGCTTTGTTTTGTTTTGTTGTTTTTTTTTTCCAGTCTCTGTTCTGCAGGAACAGGCCTCAAGACTGGGTGTACCCACAGCAATCTTGGCAGCCAAAAATGCTGTTACCAACATCGAGCGGATCTGCCAGGCTTCTGCAAGCCCCTCTCAAATACCACTGCTGAACTTGGACCAGAGAGTAAGGGAAAAGGTTTACATTTAGTTTATCAAGAAAACAGTATCTTTAGGCTTGACTTTAAACCCAGTTTATCTGTTCTGATAAAGTCCCCCAAACACATAGGACCTGAGTGGCCGATTATTCATTTATGTGTCCGATACGCTCACAGAAGTACGGCGTTCTCCTATACAGGAAAGCGGCTGTTTTTGACAGCTTGGACATGAAGTTTTTTGTCTGTTGCTGAAGCGCAGCGTTACACAGGTCTCTCTAAGCAGATCCCGTCCTGTCACCTCGGCCTTCCCTGGCGTGGTTTGGTCTCTCTTATCCACGGTTCCATCTTTATCGATCGTCTCGGTTTGCAGTGTAGCCAGGTGTGGCGACGGCCGTCCCTACGAAAGCTGTGCCGTGACTGCTGGCTCAAGTCACCTCTGAGCTGCTGTCAGGTGTCACTGCTGTCAGCCCGGCTGCCTTTAGTTCAGCCTTAAGATGAAAGGTTTGGGCCTTTCCCATGAATTCTCTCCACCATTCAAGCCTTTAAAAAGCAGTAAACAGGGGAAAGCAACAAATTGTTTTTCTAAGAATGTGTTATTTACAAAGGAAATTATTTGCTTCCTTTCTGGGGTGATTCCAGAAGAGGTTGTCTTGCTTGCTTCAAACGGTCAAGGATTTGCTGGCGAACAATGTGTTCTGTCGCTCGCTCTTCTGTCAAGAAATGTGGAAAATGAAGGTAAGAACTCGCGGAGAAAGGTTGCCATGTTACGGACCGTTCGGACTTCATCTGTGCGATGTGGTAGCGTGTTTTCAATCCTCCTCTCCCGTGAAGGCCAGGGATCACTGTTAAATGGACTAGTGAAGTGCTGAGATTTCTGTTTGGTTTCCCTCGGCGGTTTTTTTGGTGACCTAGAGCAGTCTTGTCACTGCTCATCCCTGCTCTGGTCGACTGCAGTCATGAACTCCTGAGAATGACTGTGGGCTTTCTGACCTTTCAAAAGCCTGAACTGAATTATAAATGGTGGGGATTTGTTTTGTTCATTTTAAAGCAAGTTCCCTGGGAGCTTCCTTGCCTCTGTAGCAGGATTTGCTTTTTTGAAGAGGACTTAGTAGAGGTTTGGAAGTAGGTGAATTATTAAAATTGCGTGGCCGCTTCTGAGAAACTGCCACAAAGGAGAGCTGACAGCATCCCGGTGATCAAGTGTTGGTTTTTAGGGAGCCAGGCAAGCAGCGCTCTTGCCTCTCCGAAGGAGATACCTGACTCTTTCTGTTTGTACTGAGCACGGCCGGTTCTCACTGGGAACCAGTTAGGAAGGGCATGGCAACACAGTGCCTGGAGTTGCAGCATGGTAATGGGGTTAAACTCAGCTGAGGGGGCACCGCAGTTAATAGAAGCTTTGGGGGCATCATTTTCTTTCCTGTTTAGCTTCACTGCCTTGCTGTTACCAACGCGATACGCTAGTAACTCTGCCCATCAGTTGGTGCATAGGTTTGCCGCCTGGGCTCAGCAATCCAGATCGATGAACCAGGCAGTGCCGAAGCTCCCAGCTGGCTTCTGCTGGGAAAAACCAAACCATAAACAGCTCGACCTGGCTGAAAATAAGAGCGTAGGTGAAAGCGGTTAGCGCGGAGGGAAAGGAGTCGTGCCACAGAGTGGCACGGTCCCAGAAGTCCTTTACGTGCTTTGCCAGCGCTATTCAGTGCATCTTTGGCGTTCTGGTTCTCCGCTGTTTATCTGGGCACGGCGATAAGCCTGAGTGAGTTCACGCAAAAACGGCTTGAGAGAAATACGACAGCAGCTAACAGGTTGCATCGCTTCGCAAATGTGTTGTCTCGATTTCATCTGGGTGGTTTGTTTTCTTAAGATAAATGGCTCTCTAAGTAGAGTTAAGGACTTTTTGTGAGCGGGACGGTTTTGGTTGCTCGCTGCTCTGGTGGGAAAGAAGGAAGAGGCTGATCTGCCAAGATAAAGAGGCATGCTCTAGTCTCAAATATCCGATCCTGGGCTGAAAATAGATTCCTGTGTGTTTTGTAGGCTGATGAAGATCTCCTCGTTCTCAGGTAGACATGGAGATCCAAGTGCTGCTGTGTAATTGAGATTGTTACAGTAAAGAATTAGGTTGTCAAAGACAAAGTATGTGGGTGAGTCTAGGGTCATGCTGAGAAGCAGCTGCTAGTTGCTGCAGAAAGCTCCTGGGGCTTTTCTTCTGAATGGCTTGTGTGCCCAAGACTCCCAAGTACCTCTGCCTTCACAAGGGGTGAAGATTTCATTTCTGGCTCGGAGCGTTTCTGTATGGAGGCTGGGATGAGCACAAGTTGCTGCCGGACCTTTGTCCCTGCCCGGTGCACCCCGGAGTCCTGTTCTGCTGGCACAGGACGCCCTCCGGGACGCGCCGTTCCAGGCGGGAGCTGGAAGGGATGTTGCAGGGAGGCACAAAGGGTGGCAGTTTCATCCGCACGGAAGCGATGCCTGGTGCTGGTTTTGCCAACGGCGAGCCGGGCGTTCAGGAGCAGGACCGCCCGAGCGGTGCTGGTTTTCCCCTCTGTGTCCATCGGCCTCTCTGCTTGTACAGTTGCAGTGTCTCTTTCTGTAGTCTCCTATTGGGAAATGGATTTGAGAGCAGCAAACTCGCTTCACAGAGACTAATAAACAGTTAATAGGCTAAGCGATAGTTCTCTAATCTGTTTCTGGATCTGAATTAACATGACTTGAAACTTAGCGGTGTTACCTGTTTTCTGGGATATCCACTGCTCCTTTCAATATGCAGCATCAGCATTACTCCAGGGGGACAAAGATGGATATATTTATTACTTGACCATGAAAATTTTAAGATGATGATGCATCTACAGCCCTGAACCATCAAAATTTGCAGGAAGGAAAAGTCAAATATAATCTTTCCTCATCTGGTATTTCCTATGTTGTCGTTTAAAAATTTGAGTAAGTTCTGGATAGTTTGAATGAACAGAATTTAGTTTTATTTTTTTCTATATAGTTTACGTTAGCCAAATGTTAACTGCAAAATGCAGACTACGACCTGATTGTGACATCCCATTAGGACCCTCCAGTGCTGGAAGCTGTGTGGCACCTGCACAGAGCCGACATCGCTGGACTGGGAGAGCTGCTGGAGAGGTGAGCAGAGGTTTAGAAGTTTGCAGATGTATTTAATCTCTTAAAACCTATTGAAATGTAATCGGGGATTAGTCATGAGTGTTCTGGACTAAGAATATAGTCAGATGCTGGCGAGTGATCAGATGAGCAGGACTGAAGAAGTTACCCTGGGTTTGAGAGGTTACTCCGGGCTAATCAGCGCAGTTTAAGGCGCGCCGGCTGGTTGCCTGATGGCTGCCGCATCAGTTGCTATGTGAAGAGAAGCGGCGGGGCGAGAACCGCCGCCGCAGACCGTCCTAGGAGATGCTTTGTGTACTGCTTTGTTTCGCTGGCGCAGATGGCTGCGTGTGGGGGGGTTACCGCGCTGCGTGGGGAAGGGCTCGGTAACCCAGCTCCTTCAGTGCCTCTGCCCGTGCCGGTCTGCTTTGGCAACTCGCATTTAGCCCGTAAAAATGCACGCTGGTCTTGACGAGAAGTCTTGCTTTGCAGACGCTGTGTGCTTCCGTCTTCACAAAACCTTACATTTCAGTAAGGTTTGGCAGAGTTAATCTCCAGAGAAGAGTTACTCTAAGAATTGATTAATTTTTTTTTTCCCCCAGTACAGAACTAACAACTAAAACCATTTATCCTTTGTGAAGCTCAGGTTGTTTCCTTACAGTGTCAAAGGAACGTTACAGTCATCTTTCAGGCCGTTGATATTGGTTTACTTGTCTGTTAACGAGATAAGAAAAAAGCCTTCAGTGCCCACTGTACTTCAAATTTAAGCAAACCAAAGGGATTGTTAAGAGCTTAAATTTTTTTTTTAAGCATTTTTATCCAAGTATCTTAGAAATTGGAATGAAAGTCTTTCTTCTAACAGAGCTTTTAAAATGGAAATACTTTAATGTCAGAGAGGAGGAAATACTTGAACGCAACTTCACGTGTATTTTTTTTCCTTTGGGTGTGTTTGTTGTGGAATCTTTTTATAAAGCAAATGAAGCTTTCGCTGGTCCAAATTAAAGAAATGAAATGCCACATATAGGGCAGAGTCCCGCACAGATGGCTCTTTCCTGAGTCCAAGAAGATGGTGGAGCAAAAAACCAAGCATTACAAAGAGCAGGAGGGACTGAACTGCATGTGCTTTTGTTTGTTCTCAGCAACCCGGCCGCCCCTGCTGTGGTGGAGTGGCTGTGCAGCAGCCTTTGCGGCCTCTGCGAGCGGGCGGAGGAGGCCTCCGGGGACGCGGAGCTCGCCGGGCGCGTCCTCTCAGGCAAGGCACTCAACCGGGCGCTGGGGGAGCGGGGCCAGGCTGCTGGCCCCCACAGCCTGCAGCAGGGGCTGGGCAACTCAAAAGCTTGGAGGTGTAAGAACGGAGGCCTTGCTTTGCATTTTCTTACGTTGTTTCAGTGAGGGGAATATATTTTTGTATTTGGCGAATTTAGCAATTTTTTTTCCCTTAAAAGATATTTCGCTTGAATTTCTATATCCCTTTGAGTTAGAGTATCACAAGAAAGCGTCGTTGCAAGGTGTAAGGGGCCAGGGATGGTGTACTGAGAGTGTGATGCTCCTCCAAAGTGTCTGAGATATTTTGGACCAGAAATATTTAACAGTTCCCTTCTCCCCTTGTCATTTTCTATTATTTATTTTGTGGTTTTGGTTAGGGAAAAAAAAATCACTACACAATTTGATTGAAGAGCCGTAGCCAGGCCTTTGGACCAGTGCCGCTGGTCAGATGCAACCCACATGAGTTCTGCAGTGGTAATAGAGCACAAGACCTGTAAATTATTTAGTCTTTATAATCCTTTAAGTTTCTGTGCTCCTTGCCATCCATTGTTCTAGGTCCTTTTGCCCGGGAGTAATTTTACTCCAAGAAAAGAAATGATTCCTGCTGGCTGCTGTGTAGTGAATGAGGCTTTTCAGACACTGGTCCTGTTGGGAGACGGGGAGGCGAAAGAGCAAGTGATCCTTATTGAAAGGGGATGCTAAAACACCAATTCCTTCTTGATTTGCAGACTTTGCGATCGTGTTGCTTCAGAATGGCTTTCAGCAAACTTCGGAGCCGGGAAGGAAGTTGGAATTCAAAAAAGTCCCCTATGTAAGGACAAAATGAACCTGTTTACAAACGGTTATTTACAAAAGTAGTTCCATTATAGAGCTCCATGCCTTGCTGAGTATAAATAAATCAGCTTAGAGCAACAAAGAAAGGGTGGTGGTCCGGGTGCTGGAGTGGGTGAGGAGGAAATGGTGAAACCAGAACAAAGACTTTTTTTTTTTAGAGAGTTTCTCCAAGGTGAAGTGTCAAGGGTTTTGTAAGCGTCCTTAGTTTCACCTTGATTGCTCTTTTTTCCATTTGAATGTGCGGCATGGCATCCTGGCAGGGGAAATGCTTGCCCTTCTGTCTGTTCTATCTGTTCTACCATAAAGCCGGAGGTAGAAGTTAAGCTTTACATTAACAGGGACAAACCTCTTTATTTGAGTCAATTTACTTTTTCTGCATATAACTGTAGCTCTTTTAAACTCTAAATGGTCTTAATTTGTCAATTTTGAACAGATCTGTCAAGCTGTCTTACAAAGAATGTTGACATGTAAGTGTTTGCGATTCCTAGCGTTGTGCGGTCGCTGCTGTTGGCTAGACTTACCCTCCTTGTTCATTGCTAAACCTCTAAGGAGAAATCCTTTGCCTGAGATGCGCTTTTCCTCTGTTGTGCATAATATTTATGTCGCTGATTTTACGTGCCTCTGTTTTCCCTTTCACTCTTACAAAGTGAGTGTCTTCTAACGCTGCAGAAAATTTCTTGCCTTTGATGCCAATTCAGTTTGATGCTCCCAGCTGCAACATCAGGTTGATATCTGAGCTGATTTTTAGCAAGTTCGATTGGAAGCAATCCAATCTGCTGTAGCACAGAGGTTAAGCTAGAATTTTTTATTCATGCTGAGCAAAACCACCTAACGTACACGTGTAGCCTTCGAACGGCCAGTCTGCAAGAACTGTCCCATGGACAACGCGCCTGTTTTGGCCCGGGCAGTCCTGCTGCTGCCGCTGCGAGCTCAAGCGTAGTAGTGCCTGATTTGCATTGCAAATTCCGATGCAGAAAGACTAAACACACACGAGGGTTATTTTTGTCTTTGTGTCACAGATGATCTTCACGGTAAGTTGCTGTATCTGCTGTACAGCGGAGGAAGCGTTCGCTTACACCTCCTCACGTTCACTTACACCTCCTCACGCGCCCTACACCGGCGTATCGGTGTAATCTGACTGCACGACTGCTGTTACCTTCCCGTCTCCTTAGTGACAGCGCTTTACCGCTTCTCTTGCTGGCACGTTTCAGCAGCGTGCTCGGTGCTGCGGCAGAGGTTCGTGCTTTTTGTCTGCGGTAAGATGACTGAGAAGCAGGACGCAACGCCAAGGCGGCTCCCTCCCTTCTGCGTCTCTGCCGCTGGGCGCTGCCAGCCTGATCCCTTACCCCGCGTCTCGCAGGGAGCGTTGCCTGTAGACAGAGACGCCTTACAGACCTTGTGGAGGGCTTCTAAAAAGGGAAAGCTGTAAGAGAACTGCTTTATTATTTAATATGTATGAGTGCCATCTCAGGTGGCCCCTTAACAGTGTTGGTACTTGAAAAATAACCCTTATAAACACTGGACCAGGGGGATTTTGGAGGAAGAGAAGCAGGCTGCTGGCAGTCAGGCAGGCGTCTGCTAACCTGCTCTTCATTTGACCTTGGCATTTGTGCAGCCTGCATTGCCGCTGACTGGCTTGCAGTCTGTGTGCCTGAAAAAGCGAGTTTTATAGAAGAAATTTTTGTTAGTGTATACTTTTTGGGTCACCTTTGAGGGCTTTCACTTAACTCATCAGCTGCTTTGAAGAACAGTAGGATTCTTGATGTAAAATAATTCACTATTAATGAAGACCTTCACAGGAGGAGAAGGACAGGCTAAGAGCAGCGTGGGAGCACTGTGCTTCACAGCAATGATCTGGCTATATTGAACTCCTGTGCCCCAGGATAAGCAGAGTTTATCTCCTTTTCTCTATTCTCCCCTACTTAACCTTAAAGCATGCCTCAGCAGGGGAGGAGAGTATTACATATTAACGCTGGGGACTGCCTTGCTAAAGGCATGCGAGGGACGCCTGTTTCGCTGCCCCAGCTCAGTAAATTTCCTTTTTGCGGTGCTTCACTGAATGATCCTAATAAACCAAGCTCTTTTAACTGTTAAAAAAGGAGACTTTTAAAGGTAGGGTGGGATAAGAAACTGCAAAACTGCTGCTGCGGCAGGCTGTAAGGCAGAGGCTCTCTCAGATTGTGGCTTTGAGCGGTGCAGGCGGATGGTCAAGGCCACGTGCTGTGCAAGCTGCCAGCCGGTTTGACCTCTACCCATCACTTTGGGGCAGATCTAGCTTTTGAAGGAATTTCTGCTAACAAATGTACCATGAAGTCCCGCTGCTGTTGCAGATGTGTGGCGCTCACAGCAGCGTGCTCTTCGGTAAGAGCGTGGTTTCCAGGGGTTGCTAATTCAAAGCCTGCTTGTGCAAATCCCTGCCTCCAGGCAGACTTTTCTTTCCTGCAGCTTTGCAGCGTCTACACTCGCAGATGCACTGCACGATTAGGATCGGGTTTGGAAATGAAATGCTAATTTACATGCATTTTTAGACGGCTTAATTATTAGCACATTCTTGGGAATGCTTTTAAATTGGTTCAAGGTTAGCGTTAATAGTTTTTGAGTCTCTGTGTCGCTTTTGAAAAAAACTTCAGAAGAATTTAATGCTGCTGAATGGCTTCCACACATTTCCCTAATGGGGTCACCTTCTTAAAGGTGCCCACATTGCTTGTTCCAGTTAGTTCCTGCGGTGTTCACTGTCACGGTTCCTTTCGCTTCCATTTCTCTCATTGCATTTTTGTCTCTGCTTTGGGATACAGGGGTGCTTGATGCTGTTGGTAAAGAGAAAGAGGAAGGTGTTTCCACATTGCAAGCTATGAGGTTCTGGTAAGAGACGCTGTTCCCCTAAATAATGCCAGGAGGAGGTTTTTATCCACTGTTAGACTTGTTGCTGAAATAGGGGAAATGGTCCCTGCCCCGTGCTACTTATATTTAGTAATCTCCTCTCTAATAATATATGTGCAAGTAAAAACGCATGTAAAAAGATGGGTCTCAGGTGGGAAAGGGTGTTCTGGCAGTGCTGGAACCAGTCTTGGAGCACCCTCTTGGCAAGTAGCGAGTTTCCCCTGTCAAGTTTTCCCGCTCTGCTTCCGAGTGGAAACACCTGGAAGGTGTCGTCCTCGTCTCCTCCGGTTCCCACTTCCAAACTCCTTTTGTCTGACAACGTTGTACATGTCAAGTCGGTCCTGTCCTGTGCGGGGGTATACGTTTGACTCAAGTTTGTAAATATAATAGCTACATAGTATTGAGTAACCAACAGATTTTTAAAAATACATACAAAAAAGTATCTATCTCTGGCAGTTTGATAGAGAGATGTAGAAGAAAAATGAGTCCTTCACCAGTACCTGCTGATCATACTTTCTGTGTGGTGTTTCTGAATATTTCCTTGTCCTTCGCAGGCTGAATGTGTTCAATGGGTCGGTCTATAAAAGTGCGGTTCATCCGGATTCCTTGCAGCAGTTCTTTAGACACACCCTGACCGAGGTTCTCACCTACAACCCGCTGTTGAAAGGTAGGAATAGGCCGGGAGGAGCGAGCGTCTGCAGGGTGTGTTATTGTGGTGTGTCCGGAGCTCCGTCCCACCCCGGCCTCGCTGAACGGAGCCTGGCCTGGGGCACCCAGCGCCAGAGGAGCTGCCCGACTCCCCAGCTCTTTCCCCGGGGCTGTATGAGCAGGGTGCCAGATCAGACAAAAAAAAAAAATTAATCTGAGTTCTAGAGGGCTGTAGCTCCAGAGAAAACTTTAGGTGGAAAATCAGTGCCTTCAAACAGAGCTTCAGCCAATGCCTCGTCAACAGATATTTGGAGTAACATCTAATAGCAGCCTTTACAGAGCAGAGACGGGAGAGCTCCGGCTGCCCGGAGTAGTTCTGGCCGAAGGAGAAGCTGGGTGGGAGAGGCGATGCTGCAGAGAGCGCCTGGGGCTAACGTAGCCTGGCCCCTGTGTCAGTCTGGGTTTAAGCACAAGACGTGGCCTTGCTCTGCTGACTGGCTGTTTCTTTTGGTAATTTAGAGATAGAGGCAGGAAGGCTTCTAATCCGTGTAATTGTGAAGCTTGATGTTTTTAGGAAGAAATATGTTTGGGCTACGAAATCACTCTGAGCTATGCTCTAGAGCTGCTTACCTGTTGTGTGGGAGAGCCATGTTCTCACTGGCTTCCAGTTGAAAGACGTGACTGAGGAAGCAGATGATTCCTTGCCGGTTCTCTGTGCGTGCGTTACGTTGAATGCGTGATCTCGAGAACAGCTTTGAGATGACGGTGCTGCAGTGAAATGGCACGGTCCTTGTTGCCACAGTTCATGTTCCAAAGGCGAATGAGGGAGAAAAAATGTCTGCTGAAATCCTTAATGTATCTGGCTGTCAAAGCCAAAGGGAAATCTTGTGTGGTTATGTGTTTTGGGTGTGTTTTAAAATCTATTGCTGAAGAGTTTTTTTCTTTTTCCGGGTACAGTGTCTGATGCCATCCATATGCAGAAAGAGTGGAGCTTTACAAGAACTTGTTCGCTGCTGTCTACCTTGTATCGCAAAGTATGTCTTCCTGGTTTCGCAGAGAGAACTTTACTATGTTGGGTTTATATTCCTTGAAATATCTGAAATGAGATTATTTAAAAACAGTGCATTCCAGCCGCAGAATCTGAACCAGCTGCCAGGAAGTGCAGGCAGTATGAAGCACGAAGAAAAAGTACGACTTTTGTGCAAGTAGTACTTTTGAAGAAAAAGGGACTTTTGTGCAAAGCTCTTAATGAGAACAAAGATAATAGTTGAAAATGTGAGTTTATACTGTTACGGAATAGGACATGACTTCTGAAAGAACTGGAATATTACTGTTTATTTTAGCCAGTGCTGGTTCCAAGCCGGGATGATATCTGGCCCTGGAAAGCTGATGCAAAAGCTGCACACAGGATAGCTTTTTTAAAAGTCACGCATAAGACAGCTGCACGTTAATCTTGACAGCGTATTTCGCTCTTATGGGTGGCCGTATGTCATAGCTAAAATGAATTGCTATCACTCGTCCAGCTGTTCGTGGCATTCGGTGCAAAGGAGGTGATCTGCCAGCTGCAGCAAGTCCTGGAGACTCACGAAGTGAACTGGCAGCACGTCCTCTCCTGCGTTTCCACGCTGGTCGTCTGTCAGGCTGAGGCGGAGCGGCTGTTCAAAGGTAAGCCTGCAAGCTAACGCGTGCTCGTTGCTTCTCAGGTACGGCGGGGGGGAACTGTGCCGACTGGTGTAGCAGCATAGTCATTCGTAGTTGCTGGTTTGAGATTCCTGGATGGAAAAGAACAGCAGAAAATCTGCTTTTCCGTTCAGCCATTGCATGTCAGCGGCGACGGGAATGCCAAGCCTTGTGCCTGATGCTTCTCAAACTTAGTGTGCAGCTAAGAGTGGTTATTTGGTAATTACCCTCGTTATTAATCAGAGTAGCGATTACTGAAGCTTAGTTCTTCTATCTCGCCTTTGCTAGCAGACCTTGTTTGACAGAGTTTCTTACTGATTATCTCATTGCTGGACTCCCTGCAATTCTTGCAAGTTGAACTCCTAGAGAATTTGACCCTTGAAAGTGTATGAAGAAATATAAGCGAGTCCCAAAGGCTCCCCAGGCTGCAATACACATCCTTCTTTATCTGGCAGATGTTTTATCACAGATATTTGTCTTCACTTACTGTGGAAAATTACAGCACAGCTGTCAACAGCAAAGTTCGAGGTTATTGTTCTATGTTTCTAGATCTACTGAGCCATCTCCTGATAAAGGCCTTTGAGAATTATGATATGGAAAATATGATCACTGCGTTCCTGATAGCTCGCCAGGCTGCTCTAGAGGGCCCTGCTGTGTTCATGCCTTACTCAGAATGGTTTAAGGTAAGACTAAATGAGGCCCGACTGGTAATCTTTGTTTTAAGTACGTGAGAAACCTGTGCATAAGGAATGTCCTGCTGCACAGCAAAAGCGTAGTTTCAGACAAGATAGCCAGGAATTAGAGAATAACAAGTGATTGTGTTGGCATTAGGAATGATTTAATATTTATTACTGCCTTTGTGTCTGCAAAGAATACATGTATTTGGCTTTCTCCAGTCTTCCCTTCTTTCATCTTTTAAGTCCGTCTTGCCTTCTCTAGTTATTTGTCAGGAATGCAGACACGTAATTCCTGTTATAATCATAATCTTGGATGTATTTCAGTATCTTGATAACCAACACTGTTGTTACTGCCTAAGTTGTGGGTTATTGCAGATGAAGCATTCCTATTTCCTGGATGTTTGCATGCAGCTGTAATTGCTGCGTTTGACCTTATAGATAATTGGTCGTTAGCTTTTAGTTGTAAACATGAAGGTATTTTAGGTATGCAAATCTCCACATAATTTAAATCTGTAAATTCCTTTGCAAATCTAAGCTCAGCCTTTGCTGCTAGAGTGTTCAAGATGTATCAGAAGGTAAACTAGTTATGTTCTGTATAGTCTCAGACTGGCTTATTTTCCTTATGCCCAGCTAAAGCTGTGTAGAAACCCGCAGATTTGTGGTTCCCTCATGAATCCAAATCCTCTGGTGCATTTTGGCGTTGCCTTGTTTAACTTCTCTGAGTGTTCTCGTAGTAGCATATCAGAGCGGACTTTGAGCGTGACATGGCAGGCTTTCTGGAAACGGGACAAAGAAACCCCAAGAAAACTTCTGTAGAGACTTCTGTGGACTTCCTCTGGGGACTTTTCTCCAGACGGATTCTCTTGATGGAACGCAGATATCTGTAACGGATGTCTGGGATTTCTGCGCCGAGTTCAGCGCAGTGCTGGGATGGGGATTCTCTCCGCGCTGAAAGGCTGCGTTGTCATTTCCCCCGTTTCAGGCTTCCTTTGGGAATGCTGGTGGTCACCACGGGAGCAGTAAGAAAGCTCTGGTCTTCCTCTTTGAGTTCTTGTCAGAGCTAGTGCCCTTCGAAGCAGCGCCGTACCTGAAGGTGAGAAGATGCTAACAGAGGTGGTTTTCTAAAGGCTGATACAGAACTGCTCCAAAGTGAACGTATTTGTGTCTTTGACTAGGTTCAGCATATTATTAACGTTGTTATAGTAATTGCATTACTTCTGATACATTATTGAAAACCATTTCTTCCGGAAATAAGGAAGTACAAGATTCTTTTATTTACTTGGCAAGGAGAACTCCTTTCATGGAGTTAAATTTAAGCTCTTCAGTGATTTATTTTGTTTGTTGCTGTTGGGAAAATGACATGTCAGTTGCGATGAAAATGGCTTTTCTTAAAACAAGCAATAACATCATCTTTGGGGAATATTTGTAAATACTGTAAATGTTAAACAGAAATTTTATGCTAATTTCCTGTAAAAATGGCGAACCTCGTTGTGGATTTCTCATTTCAGGTCCATATAATGTACCCGCCTTTTGTGCCAACAAAACATCGGTCTATCCTCTTGGAGTACATCACTCTGGCTAAAACCAGACTGGCCGACCTCAAGGTTAGTGAAAATTGTCTCTTTGAAAGGAGTTCTGTCTGGATCTGTCAGAATACTAGCTGTATTGTGACCACGTGCGTCTCTCCGTAACCTCACGCAGGTTGCTATAGAAGATATGGGACTCTATGAAGACTTGTCTTCCACCGATGAATCTGTGCAGGTACTGGTGGTCTGTCTAACAGTTTTCTCATCAGTCACGCCCCTTTTTCTCTGGAAAAGAGCTCGGGTTCTCCACCTGTCTGCCATTTCCACCAAGTTTTTTTCATTTTTTCATCATTTTCATCATGCTGCTGAATCTTCTCCAGCTTTAAGACGGAGGGGTTAGTGGCCATAAATAGGCAGACTCTCCCCGGATTCCGTGAAAACTAGACTCACACAGGGGACAAACAGACAGTGATGAGTATTCCGTAATGAGGCTGCAGAGGAACTCAGCAATTAGCCAGCCGGCTACTGGCCAAGCAGCGCCTACATTAGCCAGCCAGTCAGCACCTGCTGCTTGCCCATCCTGTACTGTGGGAGATCAAAAATAAATGGAAGATTCCGCGGGGGAGGATTTAAGGGACAAAGGGAGATCTAATGGTGCTGTACGGTGGGGGGATGCAGAGCACAGGTTTGCGGGAACTGGGGCTGCGTTGGCTCTGCCGATTGACCAGCTTCTTACAGCGGTGACAAGATGGATTGCAGATGGATTTGCCCCCAATGATTTGATCACATAGCAAAGCATTTTATATGT
Organism: Platalea leucorodia; assembly: GCF_965183815.1. Classification (NCBI taxonomy): domain Eukaryota; kingdom Metazoa; phylum Chordata; class Aves; order Pelecaniformes; family Threskiornithidae; genus Platalea; species Platalea leucorodia. Next base: position 56,256,521 of record NC_138830.1, on the reverse strand, counting down.
ATCTTCTCAGCGTAGCATGGCATCTGTTTGGTGTTGTATCAAAGTGTTCATATTCAAAGGAGATTTGGGGAGGGAATCTGCAGTGTCACACTGTGGTTCCTGATAAGTTTTGGGTAGCAGCAGTACCTGATAAGGAAGCATTCGGCTCTGTTGCTCCTTCCTACGTTTCCATCACAAGCGTGGCAGGCTAGGGGCCTCGTTTACAGTCGATCCACTGGAGTACAGGAAAGGCAGGCTGGTGACAGGGTAGTTGGATGTACTGCAATGAAATCCAGTCTTGTGACGAACAGAAAGCCGTAAGTGAAGATTTTATTTCCATTCTTCCAAGTCTGATCTGTTTGTCCGTTGAGAAACTGGCCCGGGTTGTTGCAGTCGTAAGATGCCTTATGGCTCGAACAAGAGAAACCCGGGGCGGCAGTCCCTCTGCCTGGAGCGTAGTAGCGTGGGCTGGAAGCGACCATTATGGGTCTTAATTCCAAGTGCGCGAAGTAAAATAGAATAATGATAAAACAAATTCAGAAAAGATATTGTCCCCAGTGGGGACAATTGAAGAAACAAAGTGATGTTAAGCAGGGGTATCTGCTGCAGTTGCTGTAGGAGGTGTGGACAGAACTACGCAGGCCTTTGGGCTGACCCGGAGTAGCTGTTAGAAATAACAGCCTTATCGAGGCAGGCTGATGGTTCAAGCCTGGTTTCTCCATCCTGCGGTTTTACTCGGCGTATCAGGTAGTTCTTGTTATTCAATTGCGTTCGTTCAGTCACTTCCCTTCACAGCGCAGACAGCTATTACTAACCCTGAAAGGACAAGCAGGGAAGATTATCATCACCCTTGATTTCTCACAACATCTTTCTCTCCTTGTTACTTGTGTGAGCCAGCCCCAGGGCCAGGCACTTCGTGATGTCGAAAAGGCCCTTCAGATATTTGAAAACACAAGGAAGATCCCAACATCGGTGATAGAAGCCAGGTACCCTGTGCTTTTCAGCTCTTCTTGGTTTTAACCTATAGTAATAATAAAAGCCAAGTCCAAATCAAAATAACAAAACAAGAAAAATTGAGGATGTGAGCAAAGGAGGTTTTGGGAAATTCTCCCCATGTTATCTGCTTCCTCAGTAGTCATCTAAACGGAGGCTATTTGTGCAGAGAGTGAAAAGGCATATGCACACCTGCAAGAGAAGCCTGCAATCGCTATAATAAATAAAAAGCAAAATTAAAGAAATGAATAACTGTTGGCTAATCTGAACTTGATTTGTCTGTGGTTATTCATGTTACCATGAATATTTCTTATTTGCAGGAGCCAAATTAATTCTTGAGGTAATGAGATGGCACTTTGCAGCTCTGGCGTTGTTAATATTTTGCTATATTTATTTTCTGTCTCAGTATTTTCAGGCGACCCTATTATACTTCCTGGTTTCTTCCTGCCTTGCTCAGGCCACGTGTGGTTAGTATTTGTTTTTGGCTTTTTTTTTTGATCCTCCCATTTAGATGTGTGTTTGTAGACAGGTAATTTGTGCCTAACCTGCCTGTTTTTCTCTTGCAGCTCCCTAAAACCCCAGATGTGCGCATGGCTTTTATAGATTCTTTAAAGAGGTATTGAGACTTCCCAGTGTTATTTTCTGTGCTTCCGGACTTTCAGAACATTTGACTTTACATCAGATTATTGGAGGCTTTGACGCCTTCTTTACAAGCGGTGGCTAACCCTCGTGGCAGGGCTTTGTGGCCGGGCTTGTGGCTTGCAGGCTGTGGATGGGATAGCTTACCCAGATAGGTGAAGGTCTTCAGTTCTGTAATTAGTCCTCTAGCCACCCTAAAATCATTATCTAGAAGTCCTGTGCAGCCCTCTGACTGCAGGCCAGATACATTTTTATGCAAACTTTGGAGGATACTGCTGAATATAACATTTCCCCAGGAAGATGAGCCCCCTGTGAAAAGCTCTCCTCTCTTTGGGGGAGGATATAGGAGAAGGGGAAGATGAAACTTAAATGGGCGTTAATGCTTTATGAGCTGTTCTGGAGGGACACCAGGATCACGTCCCAGGAGAACACAGCCCCTCTCAGAACTCAAGCTTGTCCTGTGTGCATGTTTAAAAATGCTTTTCTGCATTGCAGAGACAGCTTTCTTTTAAATCCAGTAATTCCTCTGTAACCCGTCATGAAGAAAAAATGTTCGCAACGCTGCCTGCAAATGGGGCGTTTGGTCCTGCCTTGTCATTCCAGTCTGACTCTAAAAAAGACTGGATCATTTTTTAAAATTAAAGTTGTAAGAGAAGCAGCTGAGTTCTAGGGAGCCTCGTGTTATACGTTTTTAGTATGGAGTGCCTGCCCAGCAAGGTCAAACTCTGGTCTCCATCAGCGTTTTAGACGTGTGAATACTGCACATCACATAATTTACACTCTTGTGTGGTCTCAGACACATACTATGTATGAAATAGGTATTAATGCGTGCATTAATAATACATATTAGTTTTGTGTAGTGTGTGTTACACATGTGTAATACTTGCTATGAAAGCCTTGGATATAAATTTCTGTCCCTCACGTCAGATGATGATTAAAAAATGCTTCAGATGCTCTGCATGCTTCGGAGCCTCTGTAATTACATTGCATAGCATAGCTGTTGTTTATGCTTATAATTAATAAAGCTGAAGTTTGACTGTGGTTATGTGGTATAATAAATGTCTTTTTTTCTATTATTATAGAGCTGATAAAATACCCTCAAACTTGTACTCCACGTACATGCAAGCCTGTCGTGCTATGAAAGAGAAAATCTTACAAGGTAAAAAAAAAATATTACATTTACTTATGGATCAGTTTGAAGAAAAGTTAATATTTCCATTGATGCCCTCCTGAATTGAAAGTTTTCAAAAAGTTACAGCTGATTAGGTCTGTAATCTATGTGTAAATACGTGTACGTTCTTTATGTCTTATTGAGGTGTTAAATAGTCACTCTGGTAATGACTTTCTCTGCCTGTCCTGCTTGGGTGGGATTTTTGCAGTCCGTGCAGAGCTCTGTGCCGTGCTGAGCTAGCTGATTTAAATCTAGCTCAAATACATCTCCATGAATCAGCGTTTGCAGCTTGGATGCTTCTCAGCTCCGGCGAGCCCGGGGTGTGAACCTGCTGTGTCGATCCCTTGCGTAATGGCACTTGTGCTGCCTGAATTCACCATCAGCCCCGGTTAAGAACGGCTTGCCGCGCGTGACCGAGATCTGGGCGCGCAGGAGGGGCTAGGAACGGAGCCAGGGTGAAGGGATTGCAGCGCACGGTTTACACGCCTTTGGGTGGGAAGGCCCCCCTAATTTCGGGTCCCATCACTGCAGCAGTTACTGGTGCAGTGGGCGTCAGTGTAATAGATATTTAATGAGCTCTCTGTCTCTTCCAGCCAGTGGGTGTTTCCAATGCATCTTAAAACAGGCAACGTCTTCACCGCAGGCTTATACGAAATGAAAAGGTCAGGCTGGGGAGCAGAGATCATTCCCAGGGTGTGGAGGAGATAAGCGTAGTGTACAGAGGCGACTCTGTAATTGACTCCTGCTCGGGGCCCTTGGGGCGTTTGAGGCTTTCTGGAGATGCTGTAGCTGGAGAGGCGTGACAAAGCAGCCCCGGGGAGCCGCAGATCCGCAGCAGGCTGGCTGCGGAGGTTGTCCTGGCAACGGGCAGGGATGAAGGATCCCTGCTGCCGGGATCCGCCGGATCCCCACGGGCAGCCAGAGCTCTGCAGGAGTCCTTGAATTGCCAGTGACCTCTAGTGGCACAGCCTGAGCCACCTCCCCTGCGCCCTGATCGGCCCGATCTGCCGCCCCTGCCAGCCCCCGCATCCCGATCCATCCCTGTGGCTCCTGCGCAGGGCCTGGATTTGGGGCAGGACCGAGTACTGGTCACCTCTGAGCCTGCCCTCTTCGGCAGTGCTCACTCTTGCACATAAACGTGACTCAGCAGTCTCCTACCACCTTGCTGCTTTACAGTGTGTTTATAACAAATATTAATTTTAACCTTGTTATTTACTTCTCTTGTTCATGGTTGAGTGTACGAGACGCTGCTCCTGTCTAACAAACCGTACCGGGTGGCTTTTGGGGCTGCGCTGTGGCAGCTTGTTGCTGGGGGCCCTCTCTTTCTAGTGGTAAAAGGAATTTCCTTTTGTTCCTTCTTTCGAACAAAAACCAAAATAGAGTAACGCATAGCATCTGGAGTTGTTGGGTGGTGTTGGGCTTGAGGAGAAGCTGATGACGTAGTATTCAGGCTGTGATGTCTGTCTCTGTATTTTGAGACTGGTTGCAGTCTTTTGAGGACAGCAGATGTTTCTGTGAGGGGCAGAGAGCTGAAGCAAGTAGGAAGAAAACTCTGAAAGGAGAACTCTTTTGCCTCTTGTCTTTAAAAACTTAATTCCTTTCTGCAACTAGGCGTAAACTCGTAAATGATTAATTAAACAGCACATTTCGAATGTAAAAACAAAGCTGTGTATGTGGCAGATTGACAGTTTGGGGATCTGTTATAACTTACAGAAAAGTAAATACTGCTTTTGCAGAAAATGTATGCAGAGATTGCTGAACGCATTTTTATGAACTGATGTAATGCGCAAAGGTAAGGGTGATGTGTTGCATTTCTATTGTCTAGATGAATCAAAAGTAGAGCCCAGCCATTCCAAAGAGCCTGTTGAGCAGCTGAAGGCTGACCTGGCTGAGCTAAGGATGCTGATTGTGGACCAGGCTAAGCATGAAGGTATGCAGGAAAGCAGGTTGTCACTACCCATAATTGACTGTTACAAAAGCTGCGTGAATAAAATGGGGCTAATGCTGGCCAAAGCACCAACAGGAGTTACTTGCCACTGGTACCTGAAGATGGTGATCTTTCAGATCTGTATAATCCTTCCAGCTATGAATGTATATATATGTTTTAATGTCTGACGTATTTCCCATGCTTGAGTTTGGAACTTCAGGTCTGCCTCATTGTCGTGATCCCTTGGTACCGCACCGATCTTTGCCAAGACGGGCAGCCCCATGCCTGGGGCTCGCCTGGTGGCTTTGGCCCCCTTTTGAAGGCCGTGTCCTTTCTGGTGTGAGAAACTCTTCTTGATGTGTGTTTGTCATAGTACTGGGGAAAAACAATGCTGTCTTCTAAAATGAAGATGATGATCACTGTGTTCCAGCTAACAGTTTTTTTCTCACTAAGGCTTTTCATACATACTTTGGGCTCTCATCAGTTAGAATATATATTTAACTTGTTGTTCTTCCTGCTATGTGGAGTTGTAAATCTTTCATGCCTTCTGTCCTGGTTCTCCTCTGCCCCTGTTACCTTCCTGCAGATGTGCCGGCACAGATTGCAGTGATTTCTGACAGACTCGCAAGCGTCTTGGGTCACAGCAGTGATGAGAACGAAGCTCCTACGTTGAATTCTCCAATCCAAGTTGACATTTCTGCCCCCAGGCTGGAGCCCTGCCCTCAGAGTGTGGGTACCGTTGGGGTGAGAAACCAGTGGGGCTGAGTAGGTAAAAATGCATCGGGACAGTACGTGCGAAAGGTTGCTTTGTCTGTGGAGAACAGGAGACACGCTTCTCCTTTTGTCTGCCTTGTGCACAGACTGTTCATAGGTTTTAACGTCCTGGAAGTTGTTGGGTGTCTGGTGGTGAGATCTAGAGAGAGATTCTATCAGAGCAATCCTGTGATGAGCTAGGCTTTCTTCACCAGGCTTGTCTAGGTATTTGTTGTGTGCTGGGATCAGTCCTGGGCTCTTACTGGCTTAACTTTCCTTCTCAGTGCCAGTGGATCTGTACAACTTGCAGTGAATGTCATGAACCAATTTGTCTCTTTGTTTTAATGTCAGCAAACATAGGCAGCACAAAACGAGATCTAGATATCCAGCCCGACAAGTAGGAATTAGCAGTCTCTCTTTTATTCCAGGTTGTTGATCTGCTGCTGACATCGTTCTGCCAAAACCTAATAGCCGCTTCCTATTTTAACCCTCCCGACAGGTAAGATGCGAGTAAAAGAGTAGGGAAATCGGAACTGGTTAATACACTAGAATTCCACGCTTGTCTAGGGGTGAGGAGGGACTTCTGGTTGTTCTTACCCACTGTGCCAGGCTGGCATTGCAGGCTGCTTTATCCTGAGTTTCTGTAATCTAAGAACCAACGCACTTTGATGTGTATGTGTAAATAAAACGTGTTTCTCGTCTGTTGTTACTGATCCCTTCAGAAGAAGGTGGCATTTGGCTCTGCTTTGTGCTCTGTGACAACGTATAAAAGCTTTCCACAAATACGACGTGCTCAGGCTGGCGTTTTCAGCTCAATAGTAGGGGGTGGGGAAGGAAGCAAATTCTTTTTGTCCAGGAATTACTTGCTGTCTGCCACTAAAGATCAGGAGAAGACAAAGCTTGTCTTTTGCCAGCGAGCACTGGCGTATCTTTGGGGTGTCTTTTTGGCGCGTTCAGTGCTTTTGCAGATCCAGGCACCTCAGCCTTCATCCCCAATGCCATATCTCATATGAAATGAGTGAGGCGTAAACTCTAACGCTGCAGGCACGGGAGGAGCTATGGTCAGCATTTCAGTGGAAAATTGCTTTGTTGGAGAACACCACCGTACTGACAAGCTGCCTGTGGTCCAGCTGCCGGTGGTACTGAACGAGGTGGCTGCCTCTCGAGTGCAGCATGCTTTGGCAACCGGCACATCTTTCCCTCTCTTTTACACTGTTTTGTCCTGGAGCAGATGAATCTGTACTGAAAACCTGTGCTGAAAAGTAGCCATGATAAACAAGAGCATCCCAGGAAATTGTGTCTAAACCCAACTCCCCAGCCGACCTCCTCTGAGGATGTTTTTTTCTGTTAGCTGGGTGGGAAAGTCCCTCCCTTCCCCTCTTTTGCAACAGGGCCTTGTCATATTAATTCCTTTTTGCTCTTGCTTTGTTTTTTGATCCCATTTATTGCTCTGCCTCCGTTTACCTTGTGCTCTCTGTCTGAAAAAAGCTGACTGTGCCCCAGGCAGCTTCCTCCTCTCCTCGTTGTCGTCTCGAACACCTCCTTGACTGTATATTATCAGGTGTCTGGGGCAGGGCACTGGTGGAGTTCGTGTCTTTGTAGGGGCCCTCTGTTCAGATACTCCAAAAGTGACACTTCCTTTGAGCCTGTAAAAGGAATGATAATTGTCCTGTATTTACAGACAAGTGTGGCTCAGGTTCAGTGTGTTTAAGCATTTTTAAATACCTCTTCCTGTACTGGGGATAAAAAGAAGCAGTAAAATGATCGTGTGTTTTTTACCTTCTGCAGGCAGGGACCATGCCTCTCCTTGTTTGTAAAGATGATGTGTGGACACAGGAATCTCTTACCTGCGCTTCTGGGCAGGCTCTGCCAGCTTATTTATCATCAGGTTAGTTTTCCAACCAAGAATCATACGGTTATAGTGTGCTAAAGGCTGTCCTACCTCTGTTTCCTGAGCTGTGGGGCACGTACCTGTCTGGACTGCACTGTGGAGGGACTTCGCTAGCTCTCAAGCTTGCAAAATAAAACAAAAATCTCATTTTGGTCAAGTAGTACGGACTTGCTCTCAGGAACGTGAGCTGAATGTCTTCCTACAGAAATACTACTGTAGAAGGTTAATGCATTCCGAGATATGTTTTAACAGAAGCTAAAATAAGCAACTTTATGAACAGAGCCAAAAGAAAAGTAGTAGAATGCTTAATTCCTAAGCTTCCATATTGAATTCAGTTGTGCACCCCTTTTAAAAATAAAAGTAAGACCCCCCAAATCTGGGGTGCAGCAGTGTATGGTTTTCTTTTGAAGAACTGTTGGTTTTATTTCTTTTACCCTGTGATATTGCAAGGGTGAAATTAAAAGGCTGATAGATTAGATTAGCCGTCATAGAAGCTAAAAAGCCTTGAGAGTCTCAAATTCTGCTGGGCTGAATTTCCAGCTAGCTGCTTCAAGTTACCGTGTGACAGAAAGATACAAGTTTTGCTGTGGGTTAACCAAAGGTAGCTGCGTGCTTTCAAGAAACGGAGAACATTTTAATGTAACTGGTGCCTCTCATCTGCTAAATTGATATTGCTGCACTAATTAGTCAATGAGCAGAAGCAGTGTTCTGCTATTTGATTAATTCTGAGGGTTTTTTTCTGAGAAAAGTTGTTTTGTTACAAATGAAACGTCTCTCCCTTCAGTTCTTTATTTATGTTTGGCTTGCAGGGTCCTTCCCTGAATAATGCTCACATTTTAGGACTAGCAGCTTTTGTGATCCACTTAAGTGAATCCAGAGCTTTAATTCCTGAAGTGGAAGCCAATTTTGGGATTTCTCAGCCTGTTCCTGAAAAGGTCCTTTCTGTTTCTGAGTACTGGAACCGCTTGCTAGTGTGCAGGACGGAAGAGTCGTTTGCCTTCTGCATGAGGTGAGATCACGCATCCACCACGTCCTCGCTTCCCCAGGCGATGGCTTTAGGTTTGCTGCAGGAGGGGTGCTGGTAAAGCTCCCGTCTTCCTGTGGAGGATTTCCAGAGCGTGTGTAGGTGTTTCTGCTGGGCAGGTGTTTCTGAAATAGCCTCCTGGTGATTGTACTGCCTGCTGGAGGAAGGACTGGCCGGATGCTTTACTTTAGTCCCGGGTTCTGAAATTTGTGCCGTTAATGTACTTGGCGTTGGGAGCACATAGAGAAGTGGTCCCAAAAGCAAATCGGTTTGGGACATGTTGGTTAAAAGCGTTCTTAACACCCAGTCTTTGTTTTGACTTTAGACTTTCATGAGTGGGGAAAGATATGATTGAACCAACCAGATAATAGAGTTCTTTCTTTTTCTCTATCAGGTTTTGCACTGCAGCAGCATCTTATCTTATGTGCAAGTTTTCATCCTATTCTCGTGAAGATTTGTGTGCCTTGCTGCCTCCTAGCCTTGTTAAAAAGGTAAAAGGAAAAAAGTTTTGCTGTGACTTACAAGAAAGATGAGTTTCAGTTCCATTTCCCACTGCAGCCTCCTGTGCAGCTGTAACTTGTACAGAGAAAACTGTATAAAGATGCATCATTGTGCCCTCCCGCCTTAGCCTTGTGTATTTGCTTGTTTGGCAGCTTCACGCAACCAGAGATTTGCACTGGGCCTTTTTTTGTGATGGAAATGTGCAGGGGTTTTTACGCCTTTGTTTTAGCTGCAGTACATCGTGCCACGGCTCTGCTTGGAAGCTCGGGCAATCCTGTGCGAGGAGGCTAAAACTGACCTCATCTGGGGTTCCCTGTCCTGCCCCTCTCTGAACTACAGAAGAGCCAGCCTCTGTTTATGGAAGCAAGCACGCTTTCAAGAGCTCTTGAAGGAAAAAGCATTCCAGGTATAAATCTTTTCCGGGACTGAAGTTCACACTGTAATTCTCATTTTTCAGATCTGCTCTTTGCAATGTCCTTATTGGTGATAAAACGCTTCTTGTAAAAACTTTAATGCTGGAAAAGTTGGTCTGACAGCTGAAGAGGTCATGCGCGCTAGGTTACGTGCTCAATGGTATTTGTAGATTTTGATGGTGATGATAAGGCAGAAATAGAAAGCTAGAGGTAAAGCTTTTGTGTCCTGCTTATTGCAAAAGCAGAAAGCTTGACAAGGCATACCATATCAGTACGAAAATGATCAGGAACTGTAGAGAAAAGGCCTCTCTGTAACCTTAGCTTCCTGCTGTGTACTGTCTATGAAGCGATGGTGAGTCAAACAACTGAAAATACTTGCTTTTTTTGGTGCTTTGTCTAAATGTCGGTGTTCTCCTCAGCCACCTGCGTATCTTGGATGGTTTGGCTCTGCCTTGCTGCGAGGCAGGTTAACATCTCAGCTGTTCTCTTTTTACCGTCCTTGCAACATATCTGATTGGACAGGATTTCTTCTTTTAACCTAGTTCGTATAAAACCGGTTTGTCTTTGTGCAGAGGAGTTTGTCATGTTACTAGAACGACTCCGTGTGCTTGGCTAGCTTGATGTACAAGGCTAAAATGCCTTGGCATTATAACCTTTCTTTGATGCTTCTACCAGTCTGTCTGACTATGGTGCTTTGTTCATGTTAGCATTTATTTCTAATAACGTACATTCATTCGGGTATCTAGACTTTAAGAAGATGAGCATGTTTGGAAATGTCGAAGGGGTGGGGATGTGTGTGGGCGTGTGTGAGAGATGCTTTATAGGCTTGCTTTCAGTACATTTTTGAATGCCAGTGGGGTTTTAGTTTAGATTTCTTGCAAGGGAAACAGTACAGGAACTTCCTTGGGTTGATGTCTCCTCTTTCATACCTCTGAATCTGGATGGGATTGTGTCTGGGTGTGGGTGAAGGTGGTTTTGCGTTGGGAAGAAAGTGGCTGTTCTGCACAGGTTACTTGCCTTGCTGGTCTGCCCTCTTCTTACCTGAAGTGTTGCTTTTCCCAGTTGTCTTTCAGGGAGTGGCTGCTGTTGGAGCTGGAAGTGTACCCTGAAAAGGATATTCTCTCTGCTTCGGAAAGGTAAGCGCGGAGGGGCTCTGTCGAAAAGGGAGCAGTTCAAGAGCCTTTCCCACCCAAATTATGAAAAAGCATTGAGGATCACGAAGTAAATAAACAAGCTGCTGTGGGACACAAACGCCTGTCGATTACTACAGTTTGTCCAAAGTTCAAGCAACGCTAGAGTGAGGTGTGTGTTTTCACTTGAGGAAGTCCACAGAGAGCACCTCTGGCCGGCACGTGCAGTCCTTCCAAATAACTTTTCACAAAACCTCCCCGTTTCTAGAAGCCAGAGATGGCTGACATCAGGGCATGTGGTGTCTGGTGGATGACCCTTTTTGTATCTCATGGGTGCTTTTATCTGTCATTCCACTTGGTGCCCAAACTTCCTTTCGCATCAAGGGGAGGCCACCATTAAAATGCCGTGATAGATTTCCTATCTTCTCCTTTTCGATATTGCAGACAGGATTTCCATTACTGGGCCATCTATCAATGGTATCTTCCTGCACCTTCTGCTTCTGGTGGCTGCGACGGGGACCTGGAGAAGGCATGCGGCACTGTTATCAATGCCATTCTGGATTCCTCACAAAGGTGTTCTGTAGCACGACTTGCATTTCTGCAGGAGCAGTGGTTCCGCTAATGACCTTGCGAGCTAGGAGCTGTGAGCTTGTGCCTTACGTGGGGCTGGGTTTTCTTGAGTGGAAGCGATTCCCTTCTCGCAGGTCTGGCTGGCAGTGAAAGCTGGGAGGTGACTCTGCGTGACTCACCAGTCTTTGCATAAGAATCTTGCTTTAGGTGACAGAGGTCTGGGGTTGTACTCACAGATAGTCCCTAGTCTGTCTGTCTGTTTTAAGTTGAATTTGTAGTCAGATTTGTTTGGCCAGACAAGCATTAAGGCCCCTGAGGAAGTGGCTGAAGCTAGGAAATAAGGAGGGAGGGTTAGAGGAGAGTTGCTGTCTCACCTACAGCTTCTTTAAGGAACGTTAACATTAGAGCTTTATGTTCTTCTGACACCATTTGACTTTGAATTGAATTGTGTTATCCTCCTGAGCTAACAGGGTTAGTTACCTGGTTGTGTCTCTTAATTTCAGGGTGGACCTGGGTAGCTATGGCCAATCAAAGATGTCAGTCAATCCTGATATTCTCTGCAAGCTGCAGGTGATTTCAGACTTTGATGTATCTGTATGTTCAATCCTTGAATTTGACCGCTCGAAGTATTTTCTAATACCTCGGTCTATGTAAGGCTGACATTCGATTCTTGGATGTGAGCAGTGGCAATTGAGAGAGAGAGATTTTTCTTATTGATCTCTTTGTATTACTTCAGAGAAACATAGAGGGTTTGAATGCAAACTAGTGTGCAGCCCTGACAAACGCTGTTGTTTTTTTTTTTTTTCCCCCCCTTCCCTGTTTAGGAGATGGTGCTGGAGCTGGGGTGTAGGCGAAAGTTGCTTTCTGGCTCCTTGGATGCCCAGCGACACTGCCTGTTTGAGATCCTCCAGGAAAGGTTGAAAGACAGAAAACACGTCTCTGCGTTGGGTGAGCAGTTATGGAGGCAGCAGGAGCTGCTGCTGCACAGAAGGTAAATGCAGATCTGAACGACGGGGAATACCTCAAACAAAACTGCCGTTCAAAGCAATTACGGTGTGTACCTGCGCAGTTGGGTGGCCTCCCCTGTGATTCCAGAGCAATGAAAATGACGCTATATGTTGTGCTAACGGTTGTGCAAAAGAGATTTATTCCCTGGTATCCGCATGACTCAGCTGTGTTTCAGCGTGCCATCTTGGGCTACGAGTTGCCCCTGCCAGTAGACTGGATTTCAAACACGACGCATCTTCATGGACTCTGATTACAGCCAGCAACACTCCTAGTGCCACCACTTGTGTTAACCGTCGTTAAATTACTCTATTTGCCGCTGTAATCTAGGTGTGCGTTTCCATTTGTGAGCCGCCGATAGGGTCTTTGAACGTGGTGTGTGTGCATATCTCATTGAAATGCAGGGTCTTTTCTGGGCAGCTGGAAAAATTCCTTGTGCAGTTTCTGTCAACATGTTTGAGATCTCTCACGTTTGACGTACTCCCAAACTCCCCTGAATATCAAAGTGCCCTGAGAGCGTGGAGTTTAATTCTCTTCTTGATGGTAACCTTGATCTTGTTTTTATTCTTCCCTGCCTAAGGATTCTGGTGGGGCTCCCTGCATCCGCTCTGATCATGACTTTTCGAAAAGGAAAGAAAACCATGTTGGACTGTGAAGACTTCTTTTGTTTTGTAAACTCGGAGCTGGTATGTGTCATTAGCCAAATGATAATTTCTTGTTGGTAAATGCTCTAGATAAAGACCTTAAACTTGGGTTTAGGACAGGAGTTAAAATGCGGCCAAACTTAAGACAAACTGAGAATGTAGGGAGGTTCAACTCATAACGCCTGAGACTTTCCAGCCCCTAGCTCTGCAGAGGTCCCCTCGGCACCGTCGACTGTAGGATGACTTTTGGGTTCATGCATTTGGAATTGTGGTGGTATTTTATGCTATCGAGAGAGAATCCATGGGAAGCGGTGTAGGCCAATCTGGGGTGGAGCCAGCCAGCATGTCGGTGGCTGGAGCTGGGTGTGCGCAGTCCAGGGGTAAAACCACCAGCGGGCGATCGCAGAGGAGCCTGGTGGTGGCTTGGCCAGTTCTCGAGCAGTAGGGTGTTCTTTCCAGTGGCGTTGTTCGGACAACGTGTGTCTCTGGTGCACGTACACGTGCAGCAGCCTGGGGGCTGCTCTCTCTTGTGTGGGCACGTCGTCCTTCTGGGCCACCTGCTCTTTTGTGACAGTGGGTTAGAGAGAAACCTGCAGTGTTCCCGTGGAGGCCTAGAAGTAAGGGACTGAGCGTGAGCTCTTCTCCAATTTCTCTGTCATGCCGGGGCGTTAAACTAATTTGCTGTGCGTAGAGTGAGATCCTGCTCATCCTCCTGTGTTACGTACGCTAGAGAAACGTTCCGAAACACCCTGCAGCTTCCTGGGGGCAGATCAGTTGACTTGCAGGTCTCTCGGAGCACTGCTTTGTGCTCTGAGGCTAGCTATCATTTCGATTTATTCATCCTGACTGATGGCCTTTTCAGGCCCTCCTGCGCTGTCCTATTAGGCACGGCCAGAAACCTCCACTCATTCCAAGACTGTTAATCAAGCTGCCTCTGCCATCCACAGCATGTGGTAAGCAGGGTTGATTTGCTTCCTAGTGCTGGGACTGTGAAGCGCTACCTAGTCAGCGGTGTTGCTTTCTATAGAAACCAAGTTTCTGCATTCTGAACCAATGCTCAGGATCTCACAGGGTGATTTTGTGTTATCTGAGTCCTCTTGTGCCAGACACGCAAAATGTTTAAAGAAAATCATAATCGAAAAGGGAAGGAACGATTTGGTTTTTTCCTTTCCTTGTCTTCCCACAGAAGAACGTCTGTTCCAGAGGGTATGCGCTCTCCTACGACATCACCGCTCACTTCTTCAGGGTAACTGCTAGCCGGACTAGACATTTCTTTACCAGGATACCTGACTGTCTGCTATTCTTGACAATGAGATGTGCTATTTGTACCCTTGTTTTGAGAACTGTTGGTGTAAATTCCAAAAAGAGCAGCAGTAATCCAGGAAAGTGAAGAGAAGTAGCAGGAGGAGACAGTGGTAGAGGTTAATTTTAATACAATACAGCAAAGCCGGTGGGGGAAGGAGAAGCTGTTGGGCACACGTTTCTTTTGCTGGGCCATGCTGACCCCTACAGTTATCTTAGATTAGTTTACACATGGCTTGGTGAGGCACTTCAAAGCAGCAAAGACAGAGGTGTGTAGTCATCTTGTGATTTATCCTCTTCCAGGGCCTGCTTAATGCCAGCTTGGACTGTGAGGAACCAGCAGAAGAGGTCAATGATGTTCTAACAGCATGTCAAACCAAATGTCCCATCCTGCTTTTCTCTGCAGCGGTAACTGTTCATATTTCATCTTAAGAGTGCTAGATGAAAGTTCAGTATCGGTTCAGAGCGTTTATTTGAAACTTCATTTAATGTAAACTGTGAAGCGTGGGGGTAGTAATTCTTAACGCCTTTGGAAAACTGCAGAGTGTTTTAGTACCCTTGGTATCGCTGATCCCAGCTCTGGGCAGGCAGCCTTGCTTTTGGAGTGTCGCTCTAGAAGTGGAACAGAGGCTGTTCGAGAGTGAGAGGCTAGGAGACTTGTCTGGGTTTCAGATGCACTATAGAGGGGCTGGTGGTTATATGCCAAGCAACCAAGAACTCCGTAAAGCACAGAGATTTTTTTTTTCTCTCTCCTGTGCATAACTCTTCATGCACTATTTTACACGGGGATACGTGGTTTTGTTGCTTGTGGTAAGCATGTACATCCCCTTTGCGGAACAGTTCCTTTATTGTGACTGGTCCTGCTAGAGGAGTTTCAGGGCACCGTGGTATGAACACGGTCACAAATGACCCTCTTTGCATTTCCAGGATGTGAAACTTAGAATCATAGAATTGTTTAGGTTGGAAAAGACTTTTAAGATCGAGTCCAACCGTTAACCTATCACTGCCAAGGCCACCACTAAACCGTGTCCCTGAGCACCACATCTACCCAGCTTTTAAATCCCTCCAGGGATGGGGACTCAACCACTTCCCTGGGCAGCCTGGGCCAGGGCCTGACAGCCCTTTCGGGGAAGAAGTTTTTCCCAATATCCAACCCAACCCTGCCCTGGCGCAGCTTGAGGCCGTTCCCTCTCGTCCCATCGCTTGTTCCTGGGGAGCAGAGACCGACCCCCCCGGCTCCAGCCTCCTTTCAGGCCGTTGCAGAGAGCGAGGAGGGCTCCCCTCAGCCTCCTCTTCTCCAGGCTGAGCCCCCCCAGCTCCCCCAGCCGCTCCTCCCCAGCCTTGTGCTCCAGCCCCTGCCCCAGCCTCGCTGTTCTTCTATAGAATCAACTTCTCGTGTTTATTATGTGTGTGTGTACAACTTGGACTTTTTCATTAAGGGAGGGAAAACACCCTTTCTCTGAGTGCCCGGCTGAGACAGCGTGCGTACCTGACTGCAAACAACTCCTGCGTACCTGACTGCAAACAACTACTAAGTACACCACCGCTAACACTGCGGATTTCCATCTTTCTTCCTAGCTTTGGTGGCCGAGGCTGGAGCCGGTGCTTTGCTCACAGTGGCAGAGACTCTTTGGGGCTCCGCTTGCAGAAGAACTGGAAAGACTGAAGGAACGGCAGTCCTCGGCTACCAGGTGTGTACCAGGAACCGAGCGTGGATCTGCAGGCAGGAGAACCTGCTCTCTGAGGGATCAGCACCCAGGAGGGCTGCTCTCTGAGGCAGGCGGGGTTGCAGCAGGCAGTATGACGTGCTAATGCGGACTGAGGCTTGTAGGACAGCTATATACAGATTCCTTTGTAGAGTTTAAACTCAAAATGGGCCATTATAATTATTTAGTCTGGCCTTCTGTGTAATATGGGTCAGAGTGTTTCACCATAAGGAAAAGAGAATCTTTTTAGAGGAGACTGGAAGGCAGAGTCCTTGTTAGACAAACACTGGAAATAGCCTTTAGCACAGTGTTGAGTCATTCGCTTAAGCTGCCGCACCCTTTGCTCCCTGGATTTGGTGAATCTCTGATCTCCTGAAGCTACTGACTGCTTCTCTGCTGCATGCTTCCTTCTTTACTGGTTGCTACGCTGTCTGTTCAGCGTCTTGCAACTTTTCTCCAAAAACTGGGAATTTAGTGTAAGAATCTCCTCGCGGGTTATTGAACGTAATAATCACGTTAGCCATCGCAGTGTATACAGTTAACTACCCGCCCAACCTCTGATAAAAGAGATTTGGGAATGCCGCTGTCTGTTTTTAGACTTTTTTTTTAAGCTGTCTCCACATAGCGTCCAACTGCAGGGGGGGGGGGGGAAAGGAGAGAATTTTTTTTGTCCCAATCACAAACTTACACCCTTTGCCCAAGCCCCTGACTTCCTCCTCATTCACAGCTGGGATTTCTTTTTTTTCTTTTATTTTTTCCTCCAAAACCATTACATGCTGGTTTTGTTTCCTAGCTTCCTTTCTTCAGGAGTGGTTTTTCCTCTCTCTGGCCCTCCTTGGATTTCGGCTGCCTTCCTCCATTGTACTGTTCAACAGCAGGCACCACGCGGACGAGAGAGAAATGCGCTGAAGAGGCTGGGGACCGACACAGAGCAGGCAAGACGATGCATTTTAAGTGTCTGCTGTTCCCTCCGCTTGAAAACTAGAAGTAGAATGCCTTTAACTGAGAAATGGTTGTCCTGAGATACAGCTGTATCCCTGGTAAACCCTGTTGTGAAATCTTGCTGGTGGCTAATTGATAAAATGTAGTTGCTAAATACTTATCCTAGAGGCAAAGTTGTTCCAAACTCAAACTTTTAACTTGGATACCAGCTCCTGTCTGAAGTCAGGGAGGAGTATGAAACAGCTCCTTTAAAAACTGAAGCTGGAGAGGGTGCTGCAGAGATTGAGAGCTCAATCCACTGCATGCCAGGATCACCTCTCCCTCTGACCAAGGAGCAGTCCTTGTGGATTTTAGCTCAGACACCTTGGCTGAGAGGTTAAGGAGATGCAGAAAGTTTGTGAGACAGGAGTGCAGGCATTTTAAGGGCTCTGGGAAGACGTGCTGGGAATTCCAGGAACAGACCTGAGGGTTTTCCCAAGTCTGTTCCAGGAAACGCCTCCAGCATTTTGCCATGCTCAGTGCCCTCCGTGCAGGGAAATTCTCCAAAGCGCTCTGCTGAGGAGGAGGCAGAGCTGTCTGTTGATCTTCAGGGGACGTGACCAAAGCTGAGTATGGGGAGTGTCCCTGTACTGAGACGTTCACAGGTAAATAGTGTTGAAGCGGAACCTGTGCCTTGCTATTTACTCTCAAGTTTTATTGCTCCAGGCAGCAGTTATGGTAGCAGCTCTTGCTATGGGATTGACTCCTCCAGTGTTTATACTGGTCTAGAGCCAAAAGCTGCTAGTCAGAAACTGGTGTCACTGAGTTGATAGGAGCGTTTAGTACATGTGGAATAACAGTGGCTTTCACCTCAAAAATCTGCCTTGAGATAGGAGGAGGACGCCAGGCAGGGATGTGGTAAGGGATCCAGAGAAGCGATAACAAGCATCTGTCCGGGCAGGATTATGGTGCACTTGCTGAGAGGGGAGGCTGCACAGCATCTGCTGGTGGCGTGCCGGCTGTGGACCGACACTAGCTCTCCTCCAGCTTTACATCTGGGGTAGCTCGCTCTGTTTTCCCTGTATTTGGGAGAAGTCGTTGTCTGTTGCCTGATTTGCTGACTGCAGCGAGCCTTGCTTCGAGAACAGTGAATTCAGCGTGGAGTTTACCCTTAGAAGCAATGAACGATGTCAGGCTGTAGCCTGTCATCTTCAAACACGCTGCCTTCACCTGGAAGGAACAGCAGTGCTTGGAGGTCATCCAGGTCCATCCTGGGAATGTATTTGTGAAATGTTATTTCCTGATTGGAAAGTGCAAGTTCTGAGTCACCACCGCAGATACAGCTAACAGGCAGTCTCTTTTCCTTGCAGCTTCTTGTTTCTCTGCTGTTCTTCTCACTCATGGATCTCATCTCAGCAAAAATAGCACCAAAGGTAAATTCAGCCCTGAGGGAATTCTCATGACACGAAATGTGTCTGATCCACTTGGTTTGCTGCCTAAAAATGCTTTGTACCGCTACTGTGAAGGCTGGTAGCTTGTTCTGCCAGAAGGAAGGGATCAGCAACAGCCCAGACTGCTGAAAGCCCTTCTGTTCCTATCAGATTAAACCTGTATTTTCCTCTCACTGACGTTATCTCCCCTTTCACTACGGGAGCTTTTACTTCTCTTCATGAATGACTGACTTACTATTTTCAGTTCCCTGTTCAGACTTCACACCTCCCAGGTAGCGCAGGTACCTCCTCTCCCTCTCTTAGCTTTGGCGTAGCATTTCACATTTGTTAGACGACGTTTTTCCTCGGGCTGGAAACGCACACGGTATTTCACAGGAGAAGGGGTCCCCAGCAAGGAGGAACATCGGTTTCCAAATGATTTAAGGCTATTAAATGAAGGAGCAAAGATGACAAGTTTCTGCCAGCAGCTGCCTGCCCTAAGCATCCTCCCGCCTAGGAATGCTTCTTTCTGTCCCTTTGCTTTGAAGTGCAGCCGTTTGTGTAGTCGCATTACAGAGCGGATCGGGGAACAGATTCAAGTTAAAAAGCATCCTTCGGTCTCATAGTCTGCCTCTGGGAGAGTCTGGAGGAAGAGTCATTGAGGAAAGAAACATTTTGAGCAAACAGATCTGGGAGGTTATTCCAAGTAAAATGAGTAATGTGAACAAAAAAACCCCAGTCCCAAGCTGTCACTTCATGGGTTAGAGAGGAAAAAAGCCCGCTCTGGGGAGCGGGGTGGGGTTGGCTCTGTGCTGAGCGCCTCTGGGAAGCGTGCTGGTGACGAGCCGGCTGCTCATCGATGACTTGTAAGGGGGGGAAAGCAGCATTCTCAGCTGAGCCCTGCCGCGGCCTGGTTCGGTGATGAAGGCACCGCATTACCGCAGGGCCCGATTCCCCGGGGGAATCCAGGCTGCCAGGAGAGGGGAATGATGGGCTAAATTCATAAAGGTCCTTTAATAGACCTCTTCACGTACCCAATCTCTTATGAGGGGTTCCTTTCTGCTCTGGTGCAACTAAAGCCTAAGCCAAATGAGCCTTGTCCTTTCTGACACCCAGGAAGCAGTGGATTTTCAGACGTCTCTGGAACGGTCCCTGGAGATCTTGCAGTGCCTGGAAGAGAGGGGCACGTCCTGGCCGCTTCTCTTCCATTCGGCAGAGAAAGGTGAGGGAGTCCTGCCTGCAAGGGCTGGAAAGGCGAGGGTCGGTGCTGGACAGGCGTGCCCATCTCTGATTAGTGAGCGTACCTGGAAGAAGGAACAGATGGGTCTTTGTAAGCAGCACGAAAAATACTTAAGCTTGAGTAAAAGCTGAGAAAGTCCTGCTTCTACCCTGCGGTTTGGTGACCCAGCTGATGGTCAGGAGCGACTGAAACTCAGTATTGTTCCCTCTGGGAGTGAAAGCCTCAGAGGGGACAGCTCACTTCTCCCGGGGTCCCCGCACCTAAGCACCAGCGTTTGTTGTGGGCTGGAAGGAAACGCTGCAGCCCCTGTGCTGCTGTAGCAGTGTGCAAGGTGGCGTGAGGACCTCTAAAGGTGCTTAGTGCTTCTCTCTGGCTATTGCAGACTCTAGAAAATACCACGTCCTGCGCAGCGCGGCCTCGGACCGTCACGTCCGGCTCTTGCCTGTTGCCTTCTACAGGTAAGGTCCTGCTGGGCTCAGAAGGGAGGCTTTGGTGAGGGGTGATGTGGCCGGTGGTTTGCACGTACCGCAGCTGGCGCAGAGGTAACCGTACTGCTGGGCTGAGGTGGGCTGAGCCTTACCTTAGCTGTGCAGGAGAGAATACTCGATCACGGCAGGATTGCTATTTAAGGAGCCCCATCTCTTTTGCTGGAGGTTTCCCTTCAGCTTTGTGCTCCAAACAGGAGCGTCCCTGGCTGCCTTCCCGCTCCTGGCAGCGGGGTGGCCCTGCACACAACGGAACCGGTAAAACGGACAGCGGCAACCGCGCCGGCTGCGCTTGCCTTGTGTCTTTCCGTGTTTGAGTCTACCACGGAACTGGTGCTAACCAGACACGGTGTGTGACCTCCTCTAGCCTCACCCCTTGCTTTCACCAAGAGCTGCTCGCTCGAGAGCAGACCTTCCTCTACGTGGCGCTCGATCTGTACCTCCAGCTGCTTCGGCTCTTCGTGGAAGGGAACGACCTGCCGCAGTCTGATCAAGCGGGGCAAAGCCCAGACCCTGCAGAGCGCGTGAGTGAAGCTCCGTCTCTCTTTTTTTTTTCCTCTTGTAACCCCTTCCCCCTGCCACTTGCAGCATCCCTCTTGTTCCTGCCCTCCTGGACAAGGCAAAGGTAGCCTGCGTGGCTGCCTTTGCAGGTGGTCAGCTCGCACCCCGGGGCTGAGAGAAGCTGCCGGCGCGGCTGTCCTGCTGCTGCCTCGCTGCTCTCGTACAGGCCCTCAGGGTGAATGCAGTCCCCGATGAAGGGAGCTGCTTACCCCGTGACTAGCCCCTAGGCGCGGTGTAGTGGTTCCTGGGGCACTTTGGGAGGCAGGGACCGAGCGCTGGAAGTGACATTGCGCTTGGTTTGATCAGACGCATCTCCTCTCCGTGTTCTCCAGGGGGATCCCTTGGAGGTGATCTCCGCAGCCCGGAGGTTCCTGCTCGGTGCGATCCCGCGATGCCCTGCCCAAAGCTTTGCAAACATACAACCGGTGTGTTCCGTTGGGTTGTTTTTTTTTTCCCTTTTTCTCCTGTACTGGTGCTGCCTGCTTAACCCCTGACAGACACTGCATTTCCCAACACATCTGGGAGCGGTGGAGGACACCTGCTGCTCGGTCGGTGCTATAGCCACATCCTCCCTCTCCTGGGCTGCATCTTTCTCGGCAACTTGCATAGAATCATAGAATCGTTAAGGTTGGAAAAGACCCTTAAGATCATCGAGTCCAACCATCAACCTATCACTGCCAAGTCCACCTATACGATGTCCTCGAGCACCACATCTATCCGTTCTTTAAATACCTCCAGGGATGGAGACTCAACCCCTTCCCTGGGCAGCCTGTGCCAGGGCCTGACCACCCTTTCGGGGAAGAAGTTTTTCCTAATATCCAACCTAAACCTCCCCTAGCGCAGCCTGAGGCCGTTTCCTCAACTTTAAACACTGCCCTCAGGCAGTCTCGCTCCCGCTGCTTGCTTAATGCCTGGTCTTGGGGGAAATATCGAGCCCAGCTAAGTGGTGGGTGGTGAAGTTTCCCACAAGCTCTACCTCTGCTTTGCTGAGAAGCAGCGCGATGATCTGGCCTTGCTGTAACTCGCTGCGAGGAAGCGCGAGCAGGTCTAACGCTGGCTACTCGCCCTCTCCCCAGCTACTGGACGTGTGCGAAGAGCTGGACCCAGAGCTGGGAGCCACCCTCCTGCACGTCTCGAGGCCTGCCGCGGCCGCGGAGCTGGACGAAGAGCTGGCCCTGTTTGAGTGACGGGCAGGCAGCGGCACGGCAAGCGGAGCAGAGCACCCTGGCTGCAGCCGAAGGGACAGACGAGGTGCTACCTTTCTCACCAGTGCCATTTCTTTCAAATTACTTTGTAAATAATTTATTACAAGCATAACCATGAAGCTCTTGTTACAATAAAAAGTAGGTTACAAATTTCAGTTTAGACTTGCTTTGGGAATCATAATTTTTTTTTCTTTTCAAAACAAAATGTCTGCTTAAAGTTGCTCCACTGTCCCAGGTACCCTTACAGCCACCGGAGGGCACTTCTGTACAGGCAGCAGCTTCTGCAGGCAGGGAACAGTTGTGGCCAGCTCTGTTTCTACGACTGTGCGCGTGGGGAGAAGGGGGACGACGAAGGGGTGCTGCCGAACATCCATTCCCCTGGGATTAGACAGACTCTTAGTACAACACTGCTGAATCAGACGTGAGCATGGAGAATCACAGCATGATAACAAGCTTTTTCTGAGCAAGCTGAAGCTAATTCCACTGAGTTCTTTGGGAGACTAAACTGTAGATTAAAAATCTCCACTCTGCCGTATGGTTTCTACGGGGCCGGACTGGGAAAGCATCCCTGTCCCCCTCAGGTGGGCTCCTGCTGCGCAGTCACTTCTGGCTTTACCGCCTGGCTTTCTGAAGTCCCTGAAGTATTTAGGAGGAGAACGGGCTCTGGCTCCAGCGGCTTGGCTTTGTCCTGAGTCTGGGTCAGAGGGTGCACCATGGACATGTGGACGTTAAGGTTATGGGCCTTCTCGAAGCGCTTCCCACACTGGTCGCAGGCAAACTCCAGCTCCGTCTCAGCTTTGTGTTTGGTCATGTGGTACTTGAGCGACGCTCGCTGTCTGCACTGGAAACCACAGATTTCACACCTGCAAAGCAAAGCAGGGGCTTAGCACCGAGCCTGAAGCCACGGCTGGGGCGTTTGCTCTTTGCCACGCGGAATAAGCCCATGAGAAGATGACTGCAGCCTCGGCGCTGCTTGCTCATAGCATCTCTTACAACCACCCTGGCCACGCAACACGATTCGCCTCCTCGGGCCTGCAGCTCATCGCTGCTGAACTCTGAAGGGCAACAGGAGTAGCAGGAGGTGTAAGATTTGCTCAGCAAGGGGAAGCCCTGGAGCCGGGGCACGCATTGCAGATGAACATTTAAAGCGATTCAGCCAGGACGCTGCCAGCTGCCCGCAGGGGTTGTACCACAGAATTACTCTGCTAAGGTCGGCGGCTGCGAGAGCTCAGCAGAACGTCGCTACCCCTTCCATCCCTTCTCTTAGCTACCCACGGATGGCTGGTGCGCACTTACTGGAGGGGCTTTGCTCCCGAGTGCCGCATCTGGTGGACCGAGAGGTGTTTGCGTTGCTTAAAGGTCTGCCCGCATTCGTCGCAGATATAATTACGTACCTCTGCAATGGAAAAAGGGAGAGAGTCAGCGATTCCGCCGATTCCTTAGCATGCGAAATGCATACGCGCAGCTGCCCGCGCTTGCTGGGGGGGTCTGAATTCCTCCCCCTGCCTCGCGTCCCCCGCGTGGTGGCCTGTCAGGGGGTTACAGGCACGGCAGACCATTCCACACCCCACACAGAGCCTCGTGTGACGAATCGCCGGGTGTCCCTAACGCCCGTCGCCTGCTGGGACGCACCTGTATGAATGAGCTTGACGTGGCGCTGCAGGTACCGGTCAATCATGAACACCTTGTTGCAGCCAGGATGAGGACAGGGCCTCTCCCGCACCTCTTCGTGATGCTCCTTGATGTGTTTCTGTAAAGAAAGGACAGAGCTTCGAACCGCTGGGCTGTGTTCTCCCCGGTGAAAAACGTGGCTCCCCCAATAAAGGAGACCCCCATCTTGGCAGGCTCGCGCATCAGTGCCGCTTCACGGTGAAAAAACAGAGACTTGCATCCAAATCTATGCCTGGCAGCGGGGGCTTTAACAGGACACAGCGGAGCTTGTTCCAAGGGCCGCTGCCGAGCCAGCGGCAGCCTTCCAGAACAGGAGGAGCACGCAGAGCCAGAGCAGCTCCTGTTGCTTTTGGGAGCACAGAAAAAGGTCTCTGACTGCTTCATTTAGTCGCTGGCTGCCTCCTGCGGAGCGAGGCAGTGAATTAAATCTGTCACGGCTCCTCTCCTCAGATGGAAACAGCTCTGTAACACTCAAAGCCGCAGGTCTGAGACAGGAGCAAGCCCTGAACTCACCTTCATGCCATCCGCCCCTCTGTAGACGGCCGTGCATCCCTGGTAAGGACACTTGTAAATGGTAGGCAGCTCCTCCCTGCAAAGCAGAGGCCTGCCGTCAGCCAGCGTGCCGAGCGCGGGGCTGCTGCCCGCCCGCCGCCTGCTCCTTATTACCTTTCACATTTGATTTTTTTTTTCCAGCCTGGCTTAGGCCCCGGCTTCTTCCTTATTTTGGGCTCTTCTGCCTTCTTTGCTTCTTTGCTGTCACTTTTCTTGCTAGAAACCCTCCAAGAAGGAAGAAGGAGAGTGGTTTAATACTCGATGTTGGTTTTAGTTCTCCCACCTAATCATCCCCGAGCGTTACACCCGGCCTGATGCCTCAGCTCGACGTGGCAAAGCAGGAGCACGCGCACCGTCAGGTACACGTGTGCCGCGGCAATTAGTGCCGGGCCTGAGGGCGAGGGACGCAGCCTGGCTTCAACCCGATGGGGAGCTGAGGGAACAGAGTGCTGGGGCAGCGCCGCGGCCTCCGGGCAGGGACGGGGAGAGAACCGAGGCCGTAAAGGAAAGCGATGGTGTTGGCCCGGCTGAGCCCAGCCCGGCCAACCCGCTCATCCGCAGAGCGCTCTGCTAGCCACGCAGTAAGCCCCTTACTTCTTTTCGGGGTACGGCTCGAAGGAGTCATCTGAAGATTGCACGTTTCTCTTCTCATTTTCATCGTCGCTCAAGAAGTCCCTGAGAGAGAGAAGATGCCCTTTACCGCCACAGCACCGGGCTGGCACTTCAGCACCAGCGTCTGCAGCAACATGTGCCTTCGTTCCCAGCGCACCATCTCCCCCACGGCACGGCAGCCGAAGCTCCACGTGTTCTCCTCCCCCGTAATTTCCCCGAGCAAATACAGCGCCAGTGAACACAACAAATAGCAAAAATCAGGCCCTTTTTGGACTAGATCTCTGTAAGAATAACCGAACCAGTGTCAGGAGGACAAAATACCGGCTGTTACGGAAAAGATCTACTCGTTGTCGAGGGATGAGCAAGAATGCAATATAATTGTCTGGCCCAGGCTAATTAAGCTGCAGGTCATTCTCTATTTCCTCACACGTAGCAGCCACATAGGCTTGGGTTTTTCTTTTTCCTCCTTTTAAGTCCTAAGCCGTACAAGAAGCGATTAATTCTGAAGCCAGGAAACAGGCAATAAATCCTTGTGGCACTTTTAATGTGACAGCTGACAGATTTAGCTGACACACTGAAATAAGTCTGCACTGGGCTATTTTGGTACTTTACACTCAGAATGACTGGACTCAATTATCGGTTATTTACAAGCCTCGCTTTAAATACCTACGTTTGAAGGATTTAGCTGAATCTTTGATCATAAAGACTGCTAAGCTGCCCATGTCCCTCCCACTCCCGCTTCATCGCTTTCCCTGTGAGCGAACGAGGCCATTTCTCCGCGTGCCACCCCTTGCCTGCGTTCCCGCACCGACCGCTCTTCCGGAGCCGCCGTGAAGGGGAATCGCTCCCGGGCGAGGCAGGAGCCTGCCCCGGCGAGGGGCTGGAGCAGCGGCTCCGCCACCGCCCCCTGCGCGGTTCCTTCCCCAGAGCAGAGGGTCCTTGAACGAAACGGGACCAGGTTTGCTGGAAGCGGCCGACAGAGAGCACGCGCGCGTGCAAACGCGCCCGCGCCGCCGTGCAAACCGCCCCCCGCTGCAGCAGAGGCAGCGGGGAGGGGAGTTCAGCGCGTCAGCGGTGTGAGCTTCATCACAGCCGCTGCAGAGCCACCGCTCCGCGCCTCCGACGCCGATTCCGAGGGGCCTCGAGGGCCGGGTCGCTCGTGGAGAAAGAGCTCTCCGAGGCGGGTCATTTCATACTCGCAAAGAAGACATTTAGGCTATTTTAAACCCACTCTTCTCTCACCCCTCAGAAAGGTCACTGAACTCGTCTTTTACCCGCTCATCCGACGTTGCAGACAGAACCTGCTTCCCACTCAACTGTCCTAGGGAATGAAGGAGAACACGGTGCGTTACAAGGAAAAGCAGCAGAAACAAGCCGGTGGAGACAGCTGCCGAGAAGGAACCAACCGCTCCGGGGTCACTCGTGGTGGCTCGTATCGCATGAAAACACGCGCTCCACGACAAGTTAATGATTATTTACACCAAACTCCGTGTCTCGTGTGCTCAGAGATTGCTCTCCCTGCACCCCAGGGACGGAGAGCCTTTACCCTGCAGCTCCCACAAACAGCTTTTGGTTTCCCCCGTGCCGCCTGCTCCGTAACTGAAAGACCAGGTGAGCCCCAGCTGCCGTTCCTCTTTCCGGAGGACATCTCCCACGGCCATCAGAGCTAAACACAGCCTGACTTCCGTAACTCAAAATCGGTGTTGATTCCTCTCTTCTGGAAGCGGCGTTTGGGGGAGTTCGGCAGTAAACCCATGTTAACTCGGCCCACGAGCAAGCCCGCCCGGCAGCTTTCCTTTGCGGAAACCCCTCTCTGCCGGCACCCGGACGGGGTTTGGATTGAGCAGAAAGAAACACCTGGCAAACGCGGTGCTGGAGAACCAGCGACCGTTCTGCACCGCTCGACGGGCACACGGCCCCCGGCAAGAGCAAGGCAGCAGGGTCTCGCCAGCTGGGCGCAGCCTGCTAAGGAGCGGCCAGGTCTCGGCCCCTCTATCGGGAGGGAAACAGCGCACGGGGCAAGGAGACCGGCTCTTTTTGCGTGACGTGGTCGGCTGAACCCGTGTTCCCCCTTCCCTTCCGCAAGGCTCAGCGTCCCCGATCAGAGGCGATTTTCTGGGCAACCTGCGCTCCCCAGCTGGGGTCTGCGTCCTCCCTGAGGAGCCGCAGCCTCCCAGGAGGGGGCCCGGCCCCACCGTCGCTCCCTGGGCCCGCGCTCGGGCTCTTTGCCCTTCCCCAGAGGCCTGGAGGAGGGCGATCGGAAGGCAAATCCCTTACCTGCGGCACTGCTCAGTGGCGACAAGGGCTGCGGCAGGGCTTTCTCCTGTAAGGAGGCCGTGCTGTCCAGTTGCGAGTGAGATGAATCCCTGTTCTGCGACGGCTCGTTCTCCACGTTCAGCGGCACCGATGTGGTCCCTTTGTTTGCGGGCTGCTGGCAAGGAGTTGTCCTTGCTGGAGCATGCTGGGCTTTGGGAGCAGAAACAGCCTCGGCATTGTCTGCCCCATTGTCAGTCAAGCGCTGCGCCGTGCTCTTGTTCCACTCCCGTTTGACGGACAAGGCGTTGTCGACGAGCACCGTGCTACAGTCTGAATCCGTATCCATGACGTAGTCGTGCCCGTCCCCGCAGCCCCAGACGGCGCGGATGATGCCGCAGTACTCGGAGGAGAGCACGCTCTGCAGGCTGGGCGCCGACGGGCAGCTCCCGGCGTGCGCGTGCGTCCACGTCACCAGGCCGTGCAGGCACTGGGGGCTGGAGGTGATCAGGTCGACTGGCGGAGGGGAGAGGCAGCGCGCGCACCGTCAGGCCCCTGGGCCGGCGAGGGGCACGGCCGGCCGCAGGGAGGGACGGAGGGGGACAGGGCTGCGGACCCGCTCCCCCCAGGGCCGCGCCGGATTTCTGCGTCAGAGGGCAGCTGGGAGACACCCTAAAGGCGCTGCAGCCAGAGGGGCTGGGGCGGGCGCAGTCTCATCCGCCGCCAGGAGCATTGATTTTACAGCCAAAATTGTATTTTACAGTTGAAACTGTATTTCCGATTGCCCCACGGCGGCTGGGACAGGCCCGGCACTGCCACCCAAACCCGCTCCGCCTGCTCTTCGTACCCCCAGCGTGAGCCTGCGCCTGTTCAGCTCAGCTCAGGGAGGCCGGTGCCAGCGGGGATCCTGCCGGGAACCCGCGGCGCAGGGAGGAGGGGGAACCGTAACCGGCCAGAGCCGGTGCACGGCTGTGCCGAGGGACGCGGGAACCGCCCTGCCGGGTGGTCGTTCCTCAACGCCCATAAAACCCAGCCCTGCCTCGATGGTATCACAGAAAGAAAAGGAAAGCGGCTGCGGGAGCGGGCACTCACCCAGACAGGAGGCACCTCCTTCCGCGCCCGGCTGGGCCTGCGCTGCACCGCTCCTGCAAAAGCCAGAAGAGCACGGTGGGGTCTCGGGGGTTACGGAGGGACCATGCATCAATTGATGACTCTCGATAATTCCCGGGAAGAAAGAAAGACAACGTACTTTCCTTTCGACTTTACGTGGCCCGTGGGCGACGCGTTCACCCTCTGGATAAACGTCCTGAGGACGCTGCGGCATTTGTAGAACTGCGCGTGGCATTTCTTGCAGACGAACTGGGGGAGCGCGGGGTCCTGCCGCACCGCCACGCCGACCAGCCGCTGGAAGTCGGTGAAGAAGACCTGATCCACGCGGCGCTGCTTTTCCGAGTTCTCGCCCATCACAGGCACCTTCCCAAAAGCATTGCGCAGGCTCCTGGAGGAGAACTTCCCATGGCAGAGGCGACAATACCCGGTGCTCAGCGCTCTGCCGATTCCTGCCAGAGAAGGATTGAACACAGCCGCTGGGTGCCGGCCGCGAGAGCGCGGCAGCCGGCTACGGCCTGAAGGCACCGGCGTGCTGGAAGATGTTCCCCTTCCCTTGATCCGAGTCAGCAGGCTGCCTCCGAAGCCCTGGCTTCAGCACAAGCACAGAAAAGCCAGCCAGGAAGAGAGAGACCTTCCCTGTGATCCCCGCCGCAGGTCGGGGCACCGCACCACAACCGCCTAGCCCTAGAATCAGCCTTTCTGGCCCCAGCGGAGGAACCTCCTCCTCCTCCTGCAGCGTCCTCGGGGCTCGCTCGCACACATCCGTGCTTTTGCCAACGCTGCCTGTCGGCTTAAGTAATTCTTCTCCCTCCCCAGCGTTTATCTCCAAAGTATTTATAGCCGGAGGTCACGTCCCTCAGCCTCTGCGAGCCTGAGCTGCCCCAGCTCTCCCAGCCTCTTCCGAGAGTCGCCCTTTCTCAGCCACCCCGATGGCGCCCTGCAGCCCGGAGCGGGGCAGGGAGCCGCCGCAGCTCCGGAGCGGGGAGCGAGGCCGAACCGGAGCAGGATGCAAAGCATCTCTTCCCGCTCCCGGTTCACCGACCGCGCCGCTCTCCCCCCTGGCAGCCTCCCTTCCCGTCCCGCGGCATCCCTGCTCTGCGGAGCGCGGCTCCATCCCTCCGCTGCGCCCCGACCGCCTGCCAGCGCGGGGAAAACTCCCCGACGCGGCCTCTTCCGAGCCCTGATGCAACACGGCTGCGCCCTGAATCCTCCGGCCGGGGACGAGGAGGGAGCAGGGTCCTGCCTGCAGCCCCCAGCCATCGCCGAGACCGCAGGAACGGCCTTCAGAGGGATTCGGGGTCCCTCTGCACACCGGGGCCAGCCCGGGGGGGACGGAGGCGGGGAAGGGCAGCGCACATGGGGGCAAGCGTTTCGGAGGGCGGGAGGGACGGCGGGTGCCGAGCTCGGGTGCCATCCCAGAGCTCTTCCTCCGCCGTCGGTGGTTTGTCTTTAGACGCCCAACTCGGAACCGTTTGATGATCAAACTTATCTCCTGCTCCCAGCCACGCAGCAGTCGGCTATCGGCCGCCTCCAAACCGGGGCCAGACAACGGCGGAGCATCCATGGATGGCGGGGAGGCTCAGCTCCCGTCCGCGGGCTGCCGAAGCCCCTCTTTACCTCGCTATTTACCGGCACCGGGACCCTCAGCCCTTCAGAGGTGAAGCCCCTCCGCACAAACGGGCAAAGCCGGGCCCCGCCATGGGGGAGATCCCCCGGGAAGGGGCGGCGGGGAGCCCCGGGAAGGGGGCGAACCCCTTCGCGGTGGGGGGGCTCGGCCCTGCGAGGCCTCCCTCCCTCCCGGACCCACGCCCCCACCCTCGCCCCGTCCCGCTGGGCGACCGACCCCCGGGGAGCTGCCTGCGGCCGGGCCCGGGCCGTGCGGGGCCCCCGGGGCGGGAACGGCCGGCAGCGGCCCCGGGACGCTGCTCCCGCCCTGCCCCAGGGCCGCCGCGCCGGCTGCGAGCCCTGACCCCGCTCCCCTCCCGCCCCGGGGCCGGGCCCGCCCCGCCCGGGCCTCACCTGCCTCCGGGGCCCCGCCGAGGGCGGCGGGCCGCGTCCAGGCGGCGGCGGCGGCGGACGCCGGGGCCCACCCCGCGGGGGGCTCGGGCCGCGCCTCCGCCGCCGCCTCGGTCCCGCGGGCCGCCGTGCCGGGCCGCCGCCGGGGCTCGGGGGCCGCCGCGCCGGGGCCGCCCGCGGCCGCCAGGAACCGGCCGCGCCGATCGCGCTTCATCGCCGCCGCCGCCGCGGGCCCGGCCCGGCCCGCCCCGCCCCGCCCGCCGCAGCGCCCCCTGCCGGCCGGAGGACCCCGCCGCCGGTCCGTCCCCCGCCGCGCTCCCCCGGCGCCGCGGGCCCGATCGCGCCGTTCCGGGCGGCGGCCGCCGCCATGGCCGCGGCGGGCGGCGACGGGCCCGCGGCGGGGCCCTGGGGACCCGGGGCGGGCCGGGCCCTGCAGACCGCCATGAGGGCGGCGAGCGGCGCCCTGGAGATGGACAGCGCCGGGCGGCCGCGGGTGAGCGCGGAGCGGGGCGGGACGGGACCCCCGGGCCTCCCCCCGCACCCCGGGCCCGGCCTCCCCTTTGGCTCCCCCCGGCCCTGCGGCGGCACCGGCGGGGGCCCGCGTCCCACCGAGGCCCTGGGAGACGCCCCCCGCCCCGCCACCCCCCGGGGAAGGGCCCGATCCCGCCCCCCGGCCCAGCCTGGCCCCCCCCCGCCCCGGCAGGGCCCGGGGGGTGGCGGGGGTCTCACCGGGGCTGCGGGCCGCCCCCTCCGGACACCGGGGGGTCCCGGGGCGGGCCGGGGCTCAGCCCGCCGCTCTCTGGCAGGAGGCCTACGTGGAGTACCTGAGGAGCATCGCCTTCATCGCCCAGGCCCTGCAGGAGGAGGCGGCAGGGACAGGTAGGGCAGGGCCCCCGGCCCGGGCCTCGCAGCCCCCCGTGCCCGCTCCCCGCCCCGGCGCCTTCTCCAGGCCCGCGGGGAGGGTGGGAGCGGGGGGTGCCCCACGGGTGAGCCTCACGCCCCGTTCCTCCCCACAGACAGGAGCGAGGGGGTCAGCCCCGACACCCCGAAGATGCTGAAGCTGGCAGAGCAGTGCCTGGAGAGAGTCAAGTCCATTGCGGCGGCACTGGGTGAGCGAGCGAGGGGTTGCGGGGTCCCGCTGGGTCCCCACCCCGGGCCCAGGCTGGTGGCAGCGGGGCAGCCGACCTGTCCTTCCCTCCCCAGGGAAAGCCCAGGCCAAACCGGCTGCGCAGGAGCGGAGCGGGGGCCCTGCTCCCCTCCCCAGGCACCGCCGGGTCTTCTCGGACGAGGGGGGGAAGCTCTCTCCCTTCCTGCCGCCGGAGATCTTCCAGAAGCTGCAGATCACCGAGGCACACAGCGCGCGGAAGTACGTGGGCTCAGACACGGGGGGCTGGCGTCTGCCCGGCTCTGCCGGGGTCCCTGCGGCAGGGAAGGTGTCCCGGGTCGTGGCACTGTGCCCTGTGGTGGGTGCTGAGGGCTGGTTCCTGGCAGGGAGCTGACACCGCTGGAGGAGGCGTCTCTGCAGAACCAGAAGCTGAAGGCTGCCTACGAGGCACGGGTGGCGCGGCTGAACCCCAGCCAGGCCCTGCAGAAGACCTCCCTGGCAAGTGGGGAACCCCCGGGGCGGGAGGCTGGGGAGGGAGGGCTGCCGTCCAGTGGGCTGGGAGGGGAGAGGGTCCCTGCGGTGCCTGGGGGACCCCCTGCTCCATGCCTGCTGGCCGTGGGCTTCGGGCAGGCGTCCCCAACACACCACCTGCTTCACAGACGCTGTCCCTGCAGCGGCAGATGATGGAGAACTTGGTGATCGCCAAGGCCCGAGAGGAAACGGTATCCTTCCCGGCGGTGGGGAGCTCTGAGGGCTGGCCCC
Organism: Platalea leucorodia; assembly: GCF_965183815.1. Taxonomy (NCBI): domain Eukaryota; kingdom Metazoa; phylum Chordata; class Aves; order Pelecaniformes; family Threskiornithidae; genus Platalea; species Platalea leucorodia. The sequence goes on along the minus strand of NC_138830.1, from coordinate 56,224,950 downwards.
GTGGCCGCACCGGGCTCCGGCAGAGCCTGCGCCTCGCCCCACGCCTCCCATGCAGGCTTTTGGGGTCCCAGTCCTGTCCTGCTGCCAGCTGATCGGGGGGATGGAGGTGGGAGAAGGGCTGATCCCGGCCCCCAGGCTGCCATGACTGTGCCGGGGCAGTGGGTTGTGCCGGGGCGGTGGGCGAGCGGCGCTGGCTGGGTGCCGCAGTGGTGCCGGGGCTCTGGAGCCTTAACTCTGCCGTGGCCCAGCTGCAGCGGAAGATGGAGGAGCGGCGGCTGCGGCTGCAGGAGGCGGCCAACAGGTGAGCGGGGCGGTCGCGGCAGGGCCGTCGCGGCAGGGCGGTCACGGCGGGGGCCACCCTGCCAGGCGCCCTCACCCGGGACCGTTGCCTCCCCAGGAGATTCTCCAGCAGCGTGGCCCTCACCCCCGAGGAGCAGGAGCAGAGAGCCCTCTACGCCGCTATCCTCGAGTACGAGCAGGACCACGTGAGTACGCGCCGGAGGCTGCTGCCGCGGGGCCAGAGCACCGCGCCGTGGGTGCAGGATGAGTGCTGTCCTTGGGTGCTGTGGGGCAAGAGGCCTTGACGCCCCTGGGTGCTGCTGGGGCAGGGTGCTGTGCTGTCCCCAGGCACCGTGGGGACAGGACGCTGTGCCACGGGGCAGGGTGCCGTGCCGCGGGGCAGGGTGCCGTGCCATCGCCGCTGACTGGCCGCGGACGCTCCCCAGGACTGGCCGAGGCAGTGGAAGGCCAGGCTGAAGCGGAGCCCGGCAGACCTCTCCCTGGTGTCGGGGCTCTTCTCCTGCCTCCTCAGGTAGCGCCGGGGCGGGGAAGGGCCCTGCTCGGAGCCAGGGGGCCGTGGCCGCTTGCCCGTGCCCCCTGCCCACCCCTTGCCCCCCTGCCCACCCTCTCCCTCTGCTTCCAGCTTCCCCGAGCACCCCATCGCCCAGCTCCTGCGGCAGCTGCAGTGCGCGGTGTACGCCCGCCTCTACCCCGCCGTCACCCAGAGCGCTGCCGACGCCGCCCCCGCCTCCCCCACCGGCCTCTCCTTCCTCTCGCTGGACACGGGGGGCTCGCTGCCCGCCGAGCCGGGGGGCCGCCGGCTCCGAGCCTCCCGCAGCCTCCACTGCATGTTCTCGGTGCCCGAGCACGGCCCGGCCGGGCTGCGGCACAGCCTGTCCAGCACGCCCCTCGCCGACGGCGGCCCCGGCATCCCAAGGGCAGAGGGTGGCTGGCTGGGGCCGACGGCAGCCCCCCAGACCCCCCGGGAGAGCTCCTTCGAGGATCTGGAGCGGTTCCTGGCGTCGCCTGAGGGCTGGGCCCCCGGGGAGCCCCCGGCCGGCCCCGGGCAGGAGGCGGCACTGCCGGAGCAGCTGAAGAGCATCGTGCGGGACATCCACAACGCCATTGGTGAGGCACAGCCGCTGTCGGCGAGGGGCCGGGCGGGGGCTCTCCCCAGCCGTGGGCTCTCTGGGGGAGGAGGGAGCCCCCTGCACCCCGTTTTAGCCGGGGTGGACTCGGGTGCAGGGTGGGGAGGACGGGGGGACTCGGGGCGCCCGCCGAGCGTGCTGCGTAACTCGGCCCTTCCCAGACAGGCTGCTGGCCCTGACGCTGCTGGCCTTCGAGGGGCTGAACACCGCCGCCGGCAAGGACCAGTGCCTGGCCTGCCTGGAGGAGGCCTTCTTCCCCCCGCTCTGGGCGCCGCTGCTGGCCCTCTACAGGTACCGCGGCCCCGGGGCCGGGCCCCCCGCGGCGCCCCCGGCCCCCTCCCCGGCAGCCCCTCGCCTCTCTGCCCGCAGGAGCGTGCACCGGCCCCGCGAGGCGGCCCTGGCCCGGAGCATGGAGCGGCACCGGCACGCCGGCCCCGCCGACATGGGACTGTCATCCCGGCTCTTCCCCTCGGCCCCCGGCTGCCCCGCATACGGCTCCGCCGTCGAGGACCTGCGCCTCATCCCGCTGGAGACCTGTCCCCGCAGGAAGCTGGAGTGCATCGGTGCGGGGCCGGGGGGCACCGGGCTGGCGGCAGGGGGCCGGGAAGGGCGGCGGGGTGACCCTCAGCACCCGCTCTGTGCCGTAGTGCGAGCCCTGCGCGGCATCTGCGAGTGCGCCGAGGAGTACTGCGGTGCTCGGGAGGGCCGGACCCCCGCCTCTGCCGCCATGTGAGTACGGGGGACGCGGCGGGGGGATGTGACGGGGAGCGCGGTGCTCGCCCCTCCTGCGCTCGGGGCGCAGATGCGGGGCTGGGGGCGGCGGGGCTGGGGGTTCCCGTTGCCGGCGGGGTGTCGGGGCCACCGGTCGCTGTTGCCGGCGTGGCTGACGGTTCCTGTTGGCGGCAGCGGGGCGGACGACCTGCTGCCCATCCTGTCCTACGTGGTGCTGCAGACGGGGCTGCCCCAGCTGCTCTCCGAGTGCACGGCCCTGGAGGAGTTCATCCACGAGGGGTAGGCGCTGCCGGGGCTGGAGGCGCGGGGAGGGCGGCGGGGAGGGAGCCGCGGCTCCTGTGGGCACAGGGCTGTGGTGGGGTGGCCGTGGCGGTGTCCCAGCCGTGGCGGTGTGGTGGCCGTGACGGTGTCCTAGCCGTGGCGGTGTCCCAGCCGTGGCGGTGTCCCAGCCGTGGCAGTGTCCCAGCTGTGGCGGTGTCCCAGCCGTGACGGTGTGGTGGCCGTGGCGGTGTCCCGGCCGTGGCGGTGTCCCAGCCGTGGCAGTGTCCCAGCTGTGGCGGTGTCCCAGCCGTGACGGTGTGGTGGCCGTGGCGGTGTCCCGGCTGTGGCGGTGTCCCAGCTGTGGTGGTGTGGTGGCCGTGACGGTGTGGTGGCCGTGGCGGTGTCCCAGCCGTGACGGTGTGGTGGCTGTGGTGGTGTCCCAGCCGTGGCGGTGTGGTGGCTGTGGTGGTGTCCCAGCCGTGATGGTGCAGTGGCCATGGTGGTGTCCTGGCCATGACGGTGTCCCGGCGGTGACAGTGTGGTGGTGGTTGTGGCCGTGTGGTGGCCGTGACGGTGCAGTGGCCGTGGCAGTGTCCTGACCATGACAGCGTCCCAGCTGTGACAGTGCGGTGGCCGTGGCGGTGTCCTGGCCATGGTGGTGTCCCAGCCATGATGGTGCGGTGGCGGTGTCCCGGCTGTGATGCTGCAGTGGCCATGGCGGTGTCCTGGCTGTGCCGGTATCCCACCAGTGACGCTGTGGTGCCAATGTCCTGGCCGTGACGGTGCGGTGGCCTTGGCGGTGTCCCAGTGGTGACGCGGTGGTGGCCGTGGTGGTGTCCTGGCCGTGGCAGTGCGGTGGCTGTGGCAGTGTCCCAGCCATGACAGTGTCCCAGCCGTGACGGTGCGGTGGTGGTGGCGGTGCGGTGGCCGTGGCGGTGTCCCGGTGGTGACGGTGCGGTGGCGGTGTGCGGTGCAGGTACCTGATCGGGGAGGAGGGCTACTGCCTGACGTCCCTGCAGAGCGCCCTGTCCTACGTGGAGTCCCTGCAGTGACCGGGCGGCGGCGGGGGACCCTCTTCTCGCCCCCCGCGGGCAGGTGCCGCTCCCCGGCCCGGGGCTGGGGGGTCCCGGGGCTGGGAGGGGTCCCGGGGCTGGGGGGTCCCGGGGCTGGGGGGGTCCCGGGGCTGGGGGGTCCCGGGGCTGGGAGGGGTCCCGGGGGTCCCCTCTCACCCGGGAGGCGCCGCTGCTCCTCCCGTCCTGCAGGGGGCGCTGTGGGCGCAGGGGCAGCCCCGCCCCGCCGGGAAGGGCGGGGCCGCCGACGGGCACCGCCCCTTTCTGCGACGTCACTGCCCCGCGGTGGGCGTGGCGCGGGAAGCGGAAGGGGAACCCGCGCGGGGCCGGCGGGTGCGGGGGGACGGGAGCGGAACCGGGGAACCGGGACCGGGGTGGGGGGGGGAACCGGGACCGGCGGAGCGCGGGACTGGGGGGAACCGGGACAGCACGGCTGGGAGGAACCGGGGGGCCTCGGGGGAGCGGGACAGCACGGCCGGGGGGGGGATCTCGGGTCGGGACCGGGCGGGGAACTGGGACCGGGGGGCACCGGGCCCGGCGGCCTCGGGGGAGCAGGGGATGACGGCCGGGGGGAACCGGGACTGGGGGACCATGGCCGGAGGGGATCGAGACCGGGGGGCCCCGGGAGTGGGGCGCTCACGCTGCTGCACCCCCAGGATGTGTGCGGGCTCGGCGCTGCGGCAGGAGTACGGGCAGGAGTACGGGCAGGAGTACCGGCGCTGCCTGGAGCGGGAGTTCCACCGGGGCCGCGCCGGGCCCTGCTCCGACCCCTGCTTCGGGGAGAGGCTGCGGCAGCGGCTGCGCTCGGAGCCGGCGCTGCTGGGGGCCCTGCAGGAGGACGCCCCTGCCCTGCTGGCCCGCGGGCTGCAGGGGCACCCCGACCCGGGGCCGGCGCTGCGGGGCCTGGCCGCAGCCTTCCGCCTGCTGGAGCTGGCAGCCGCCAACCTCTACCTCTTCCCCTGGCGCAAGGAGTTCGGCACCGTCCAGGTGAGGGCCCGCGGGCCGGGAGGTGCCGGGGGTGCCGGCAGGACGCCTCCAACCCGCCCTCCGCTCTCCTCGCAGACCTTCTCCGGCGCGTACGTGCACTTGCTGCGCCCGGCGCTCCCCGAAGCCGACCTGCTGCGGAGCTTCGGCCGGCTGGGCTACGAACGGCGCGACCCACATCGCCTGGTCGTCTCCCAGCCGCCCCCAGCGCCCGAGCTGGCTGCCATCGCCTGCGGCTTCTTCGCCTGCCGGCTGGAGTGTGAGATCCTGGCGGAGGTGGTGTTGCGGCTGCGGCCGCGCCGGCTGCGCGCCGAGGACCTGCTGGAGGCGCGCCGGCTGGCCGGGGACGTGGAGGCCTGCGTGGAGATGCTGCAGCAGCTGGGGACACGGCGCGAGGCGGCCGCCGACTGCACCGACAGCGTGGATCTCTACCGGGAGATGCCGGCCGGCCCCGAGGACACAGGGGGAGAGGACGCAGCCCCCCCAGTGCTGTGGAGGGACCCCGGCAGCCCGCGGGGCGCTCAGGACACGCCTGGGAGGGGCTGGGACCGCAACGGAGATGGTGAGCGCGGGCAGGAGCCACTGCCCTCCACGGGCAACCCAGACCCGGACACCTCCTCCTTTCGCCTCTTCCTGGAGCAGGAGCTCGGCGGGGCCGGCAGCCCGCTCTCCGCCCTAGCCCCGGGGAGGAGAAGCCCCCAGGTGCCGGGGGAGCCCCAGGATTTGGCGCAGGAAGCCCCCGAGCTGCCCTGCTACCAGCTGCACTCCTGCCTGCGGCGGGGCGCGCTGCCCTCCTACTGCTGCACCACCTGCCAGCAGCTCCACGCCGGCGCCTGCGCGGCCGGGCAGGCCTGCCGTACCCGCCACCGCGGGCAGGAGCTGCGCAGCGAGAGGCAGCAGCGGCTCTGGCTGCGGCGGACAGAGGTGGACATGCTGCTGGCCGACAGCTCCGGCCCATGGTCCTAGCCGCGCCAGCCGTGGCGTGGCCGGGAGCGGATGGGGATGGCCACCGAACTCGCCCCGCCGGGAGGTCGCGGTGCCTGTGCCGTGCTCTGCCTCATCCCCAGGGCGGCGGGAGCCGGCTGGGCGGCAGGAGGACGGGCCCCTGCTCCAGCCCCGGCACTCCCCCTGTAAATGGCTCAGTGCATCTCAGTAAAGAGCGGCTGCCTGGCAGCGTGGTGGTGGTTTCCTCCTGCCCTGACACGCGGGGGCAGCGGCCCAAGCGTGCCCGTTCCTGGGGAAGGGATGCGGCCTGCGGCGCTGTCCGATGCTGCGTCACCCCGCGGGAGCGGCTCTCGCCTCCCAGGAGAGCGGGGCCGGGCTCTGTTTAAGGCCAGTTTTGGGGGGCAGAGCCCGGGGGTGTCCCCAGCCCTGGGGCTGGCACAAGGGAAGCAGAGCGGGGCCACGGCTTCTCGCGGCCCAGCTGGAGCCGAGGGACGAGGCGATTCACTCCCCACCGCTGGCAGCTGCTTTTATTGATGGCAAAGTTGGGGCTACCCCGCGCAGCCAGCGCCCCCGAGGGCCCCCTCTCCCTGCTGAGCCCCGGGGGGCCCCGGCCCCGTCTCTCCTCTCCCGCCCCGGGGAGGAGGCAGGCACAGGGCTGAAATCTGCCCGCAGCTCCCAGAGCTGCCCTCGCCCAGCCCCGTGCCGGAGCCCGGCCAGCTCCGGGGCAGAAGCTGCGTCCGGGGCGGGTGGGTCGCAGCGCTCCCCCCGCCGCAGCCGGGCCGTCCCCGTGCCGGGAATTGAATTTGGGAGCCGTCCCGGGAGGGGATGGAGCTGTTCTGCCGAGGAAAGGCGCGTACCACGCCTCCTCCCGCGGGCTGGGGCTCAGGGCTTGGCGCGTTTCGCCTGGCTCTCCGGCCCCGCGCTGGTGCTGGCCGCCCGCTTGTTGCGGTGGTGGGGGAAGGTGGGCATGAGCTCCGGCTCGCAGGCTGCGGGGCAGAGAGGGGGGTCAGCGGGGCCCGGGGCGCCCCAGCCCTGCCCCAGTGGGGGCTTTACTTACGCAAAGGCTTCTCCTTGAAGTAGGAGCTCTCCAGGCAGTCTTTCGCCGTCGCCCTGCGGGGAGAAGGGGATGTTGCAGGCACCCCCACAAAGGCGCTGACCCGGCCCCCCCAGCTCTGGGGACAGCCCTGCCGTGGGGGTGGCACGGTGCGGGCAGCCCCGCCGCCGGCTCTTACCGCTTCTTGGGATCGTACATGAAGAGGAAGTTGAGCAGCCGCAGCCCGGCTTCCGACAGCCAGGGGAACTTGTGCTTGAGGTTGTTGTAGGGCTGCTTCCGCAGGGTGTACTGACTCACCAGGGGCAGCCTGGAGAAACCCTGAGGGGGACGGAGCGTGAGGCGGAGGCGGGGAGAGCAGGCAGGGCAGGCAGAGCAGGCAGCAAACGGGGTCCGCTCTCACCGGCCAGATGTTTTCATTGGGCGTCCCCAGGAGCTGCACGATGAGGTCGATCTGGTGGATCTCGGAGGTGCCCGGCAGCAGCGGCTTGTGGGCCAGCAGCTCGGCGAGGATGCAGCCCACGGCCCTGCGGGGCAGGCGATGTGCAGGAGTCAGCGGGGGCAGGAGAAGCCCCTGCGTCGCCCGCCGCTGCGGGTTTGCAGCCCCCCTGGGCCCTCTCCTGCCCTCCCCTTACCACATGTCGATGCTGGTGGTCTGGGTCGTCATCCCCAGCAGCAGCTCGGGCGCTCGGTACCTGCGCAGGGGACAGCACCATCTCGAGGGGACCGTGGCGAAGCCGGCGCAAAGGAAGCCCCCGCCGCGCTGCAAGGACTCGCCCGCGTCGCCCCGAGCCAGCGCAGCTCAGCCCCCGGCACCGGCCACTCACCAGAGCGTGACGACTTTGGGGGTCATCGGCTTCGGCGGCATCCCGTAGGTGCGTGCCAGTCCAAAATCGGCTGCAACAAGGGAGACTCGGGATGAGGAGCCAGGCAAGCTCCTCGCTCCGACCGCGTCACGGAGCGGAGGGAGAGCTTTGGGCGCATCTGCGGCGGGAGCCGGGTTGGCAGCTGCCGGGGGCTCACCTATCTTCACGCAGCCTTTGTCAGTCATGAGCAGGTTGGATACCTTCAGATCCCTGCCAGGGAACAGAGAGCGGCCGGTCAGCACCATCCGTCAGGCACGGCCCCTCCCATAACCGCGCTCCCCTGGTGCTCGCAGGCCGCTGCAGAGCCCCAGAGCTGAGCCGTCACGAGGAGAAGCAAATCTCGTTAAGCGGTGGCGTCCCTGCCCTGCCAGCGCTCCCGCGCGGAGCCACCACTTCGCCCGCAGCTACTCCACACGGTGCTCCTCGCTCGTAGGACACTCGTGGGAGGCGGAGGAGGACACCGCGGTCTGCGGGCTCAGCGGGCTCCCTCCCTCCCGTGTCCCCTTTCCCACCGCGCCCCTCCTGCCGCTCCCACCTGTGGATGATGTAGTTCTCGTGAAGGTACTGCAGGCCCTTGAGGACTTGCAGGATGATGCACTTCACCTGGAGACAGAGGACAGGAGCGCCGACCTCTGCGAGAGCAGCACCAGCCAGGCAAACCCCCGGAGGTTAAACCCGCTGGGGTGCCCTGCGTTCTGCCGCGCCCAGCACCGCTCCGCAGCGCGTCAGGCCCCGCGTCCTCCCAGAAGGAGCGCACAGGCTGGCCGGGGCACGTTTTCTCCCAGCTCTGCTTCCCTGCCAGTTTGCTCCAGCCCAAAACCCAGTCCCTGGAGCGTTCTGTGAGAGCCAGCTAAGCCCACGCTCCCCACGCGGCCCAGGAACCCCGGCTCACCCGGTGCTCCCCAGCCCTGCCGAAGCCCAGCACAAGGTCCAGGGATCGCAAACTCTGAGGAGTCCGCGCTGGTGGCCAGTGCGTTTTGGCTGGAGAGGCAGCGCCCTCTGAGGGGTGACGTACCTAAAGCTTAGCCCAGCTTTTACCTGAGCCTCTGAAAAAGGTGTCTGCATGTTCTCGAGAAGGCTGGCTAGGTCCTGCTCGCAGTAGCCCATCACCAGGAAAATGCTGTCAGAGACAAGACACCGTCAGGAGCCTGCCCCAGGTCACCTCTGCGCTGCGAGAGGCGGCACAGGGGACCGAGAGGGCAGGAGAGGATGGGAGGACAGAGCAGGGACTCCCACCTCTCCAGGTGGTTCCCTACAACCACCTCCTTCAGCTCCACGATGTTGGGGTGCCGAAGCTGCAGGAGCAGGGTGATCTCCCGCAGGCTGCTGATGGGCATTCCTGCGGACAGCAACAGCCGTGCTGCACAACCGCCTCGAGCAGGGGCCGGGGACGCTCCCACCCACCACCGGAGCCACCCCCGCCACAGCTCCCCTGCGCCCCCGTTACCGTCTTTCTCGTTGTCCATCCGCACCTTCTTCAGCGCCACGGTCTCATCTGTCAACGTGTCCCGGGCCCGGTCTGGAAGAGCAGAAGCCACGTGCTCAGTGCCAGAAAACAACCACTGGTTTTGTCGTGAGCCAGCGGGACCCCTGTGCCGATGAGCCGCCTCCTCGCAGCCTCGGTCCCCCCGACGGCACCCCCAGCCCCAGCCTGACGTGCTCCCGCTGCCGGGATGCAGGCAGCTGGGCTGCAGCCCCTCCTTCCGCCCGGGAACCGGCTCTGCCCCGGGCCCAGAGAGCGCAGCCAGCGCCGCACTTACACACTATGCCGTAGGTGCCCTCTCCGATCCGATTCAGCTTCTCGAACTCCTTCACGCTGCGGCATCTTCCCAGCTGGAACGGAGGAGCCGTGTCGCAGGCGAGCGTGAGCTCTGGGCAGCCCTCCCGGGGACGCGGGACCCCGGTGGCAGGCTGAGGCCTCGAGCTACGCCTCACTGGGCAGGCTGCGGCGCTGCTCCGGCGCGTACGGAGACGAGTAGCGCTTCGGCAACACCGCGGGCAGAGCGGCTGGGGCAGAGGCGGCTCCTCCGGGCCCTGCTGCCCCCGGCCCTGCGCCAGCGCGCCCCGCCTGTCACCGTCCCCCCCCGGAGCCTCCCCGTCCCCAGCACAAGCTGCTGCCGGCCGGTGGGCCGGGTCTGCAGGCACCACGCGCTGCCCAGCACCCTCCCGGGGTGGCCACCGGCCCAGGGCCACCCCCCCCCTCGCCTCCGCAGGCCCCGGGCCCCCCCACAACCCGGTAGGGCCCGGGGGCTCCGGGCCCCTCTTCCCCCCGCCCCAAGCACCTCCGGCAGCCCGGAGACCCCGCTCCGCTCTCCCACGCGGCCCCGGCCCCTCACCCGCTCGGCCGCCGGCACCTCGAAGAAGCCCTCGCCCCGCAGCCGCCGCAGCCGCAGCGGCTCCAGCTCCCCCTCGCCGGAGCCCCCCTCCGCCATGCCGGCCCCGCGCACGCGCCCTGACGCCGCGCACGCAGCCGCCACGCCCTTACGCATGCGCGGCTCCGCCCACTCACCGCACCTCCCGCCCACTGCGCATGCGCAGCGCCACACCTGGCAACGGTTGCTAGGCACGGCTGGCGTGCCCCCGCCCTATGTAGCCCCGCCCCTTTTGGCTCCGCCCCTTATCCTCCGTCCCTGTGCGACTCCGCCCCCGGCCTACCCACGTGACCCCCGCCACGGCGGCGCTCTCGCGAGACTCGGCGGGCGCAGCCCGGAAGCGGCGGCGGGAGAACCCGGAAGTGGCGGCGGTTGCGGCGGGGCAGGATGGACGGTAAGGGCGGGCAGACGGGAACGGGGGCTCCGCCGCTGCCGGGCTTTGTGTGGAGGGGTTGGAGTTTGTCTTGGTGGGCGGGGGCCGGGGACCGGGGCCGGGACCGGGACCGGGGCCCCGGCGCCGGTCCCGGGGCCTAGCCCCGGCCCCCGGTCTCCGGTCCCAGTGTGCCGTCCCTGAGCCTGTATTCCCCTTCCCTTCCAGACACGCTCTTCCAGCTGAAGGTGAGGACAGCAGCGGACCCTCCGCCTCCTCTCCGTTACCGATCTCCGGTCCCGGAGGACCGGTGACGGCGTCCACCTCTCCCGCAGGGCCCTGGGGCCCGTTCCGCCCGCTGATTCACTCCCCGTTGCGGCTTCTCCTGCGGCCCCGTAACAGACGGAGGCCCTGGCCCACGGAGACCCGGGGGTGCCGCGGGGAGCCCCGCCGATACCGGTGGCTGCGGGAAGAGGGAGCCCTTCAGCCGGGTTTGGCCTCCGGGGCTGCCGTTCCCGGCCTTCCCCTTCTCGGAAGGGATTTTCCCGGTTTGCTGGGGGGCTCTGGGAGCCTCCGGTCCTCGGCGGGGGGTCCGGTTCCCCGCCGCGGCCGGCGTTGCTGGGTGGGGGAGGCGGCTGGGGCCCCGCTCACCCCGGGGTCCCCGGTTCTGCGCCGCCGTCTCCCAGCATTGACCTGTCGCTTTCTCCGCCAGTTCACAGCGAAGCAGCTGGAGAAGCTCGCCAAAAAAGCCGAGAAAGACTCCAAGGCCGAGCAAGCCAAAGTCAAAAAGGTGAGTGGGAGCTGCCGGGCTGCGCTGCCCGCCCTCGGCGCTGCGCCGGGCGGCTGCGGATCCCGCCGTGCCTCGCCGAGCGGGTTCCACCGAGGGGCTGGGGAGAGGGGCAGGCTCCCTCCGGGCCTCGCCGCCCGAGCCAGCTCGGCCTCCAAGCGTTTTGAGTCCCACTCTCGGCTCTCGAATCCCCGGGATGGATGTGTCGCATCCCTGCGACGCTGAGAGGGACCTAATTCCCATTCGGTGTTTTGAGGGTGACGGGGCAGCTGTTTCCTGCTGGAAACCCATCGAGCAGAAAGGGAGCGCGCTTGTTTATAAACCCGCGGTGGATTCTCTGTGTGAGCGCTTGCCCTTTGCCCTTCCAGGCCCTTCAGCAGAAGAACGTGGAGTGCGCTCGCGTCTACGCGGAGAATGCCATCCGCAAGAAGAACGAGGGGCTTAACTGGCTCCGCATGTCCTCCCGGGTGGATGCGGTGGCCTCCAAGGTCCAGACAGCAGTGACGATGAAGGGGGTAAGAGTCTCTGCTTGCGCGCGGGGCTTTGAGACCCGGCTGTGCCCTGCGGAGAGCGCGCGTTGGCTCTGCCCCTTGATCCACCTCGGGCTTCCCTGTCCCCGGAAAGGATCCCGCCAAGCTTCCTAATTAGCTCAGCCCCCCTCGCCCTGGTGCAGCCTGTGACGAACCCCTCAGGGATGGCCTCGCAGCGGGGCTGCTTCGTCAGGGGCTCGGATTAAATCCTTACCCCGTGGCTGCACAGGCAGGAGAGAGGCTGGCGCCTGGAGCCTCGTGGTGTGCGTGAGGGTGGGGGTCCGGGGCCGGTTGCCCCACGGCTTCGGTGACTGCACGTGGCCAGAGAAACCTGGCTGCGGTATCTGGTGAGCAGGCAGGGCCCGTCCTGCCTCAGAAACGCTGGCTTCTCTCTCGCCGGCCTGGGTTTTACTCTCAGCAGTGATGTAGCTCGCGTTTGGGGAACATCTGTGAAGGAATCTCCTCTTGCAGGTGACGAAAAACATGGCCCAGGTGACCAAGGCCTTGGACAAGGCTCTGAGCTCCATGGACCTGCAGAAGGTGTCTGCGGTGATGGATAAATTTGAGCAGCAGGTTCAGAATTTGGATGTTCATACGTCGGTAAGTACCGGCGGCCTCGGAGCGGGGCGGGAGGGCTGGGGGCTGCTGGGTTCGGGCTTGTCTGGCACGGGGTGCGTGAGCCGTAACGTGCTGCCTGCCGGGAGAGAGCCGGACCCCAGCTGGAACTCGGCCTTCGCAGCAGCGCTCTGTTCCCCTCGGGGACTCCGGTGTGGGAAACCCCCCGAGCTCTTCACACGGTTCTGTTCTCCGTATTTGAGGGATATGAGAGACGCTGGGGAAGAGACGTCTCTGCTGCCTGACGGGGAAGGAGTTTGCCGTGCCAAGAGGCGAACGCGGCAGAGGGGGCGAAGAGGGGGGGTGGCTGTCCCTGTGTCGTAGCTAGCCGTTACTTGGAGGGGGTCTGTGGCAGAACCGGACCTCGCGCCCCTCTGCTGGAGCCCTGCTGTCAGGCTGGCGGCTCTTCTGGCTGAGGTGGCGATGTGGGATCTGCCGCCGGCTCTTTGAGGGAAGAAGCCGGGCTGGGCCGAGTGGCTTTGGCTGCGGGGCAGGGTGACAGGCTGTCTCTGTCGCAGGTCATGGAGGACTCCATGAGCTCCGCTACCACCCTGACCACGCCGCAGGAGCAGGTGGACAGCCTCATCGTCCAGATTGCGGAGGAGAACGGCCTGGAGATCATGGACCAGCTTAACCAGCTCCCCGAGGGGGCTTCGGCGGTGGGGGAGAGCTCGGTCCGCACCCAGGAAGACCAGCTGTCACGGAGGTTTGTTCTCTCCTGGGTCCTTTGCCCTGTGTCGAGGCGGTTTGGGGCTGTGGGACCGCGTTGGGGGTGGCTTCTGGCACTCGGCAGCGAGCTCTTCTCGACAAAGTGCAGAACAGTCTCCCCCTGCTCTGCGCTCGCCCTCACGCAGCTGCTGCTGCTCCGGGAACACTTGGCGCTGACCTTCAAACAGCTCCGGGAACAGGCTGTCTCCCTGGAACTGCCCCAGGAGAAGCTGATGAGCTTCCTCTCCCCGGTCCCCTCCCCGCTGCTCCCCACGCAGCCGCCACGGGTCCATCTGGGGACGGCCCCCAGGCTGCGGTGCGCTGCCCTGGGAGCTGGGGACGGCCCCGGGAGCGGGACCGGGCGGGCTGCAGTGGCAGAAGTGAAGCCAGGAACCCCTTCTGTGCAGCACCTCGCCTGCGTTGATGACAGACGCTCCACGCTGACCCCAGGCAGCCGTGGCTGCGTGCTCCTGGGCAGGATTTCTTGCACCCCTGCCGCAGGAGGGAGGTTTCCGGGCAGAGATGTTCCCCGCGCGCGCTGGCCGAAGGGTCCTCTTGAGTCGCAGCTCTTTCCTGCCGTTCTGACGTCGGTTCCCTCTCGTGTTCTCCCTTCCAGGTTGGCTGCCTTGCGGAATTAAGGTCTCCCGCCGCCCTGCGGACTGGTGGTATGGCCTGTGGGGTGGAGGGGCCCGGGACTCCTTCCTCCCCTCTGCTACGTCCTTGCTCTGACCCAGCGGCCAGGCGGAGTCGGCCGTCCCCTCCTCCAGCAGCACGTCCCCAGCCCTGCCTGCCTGCGTTTAGACTCTTCTTTTGGGGTGTGACGGTGACGACTTTTGCCAGAGCAGGCAGCGATCCCGGCAGGGTGTTTCTGAGCAGAGATGGCCTCTCTCTGGGCTTGAGGAACGCTTTGCTGGTTCTGATTTCAGGGTGTTTTTCATTTGAAGGTTGCTGCTGGTTTCTGGCACGGTCCCGCTCCTGATGTAACACTAATGGAATCCTTCTGGAGGCGGGTTGTGGTGTCTTCTGGGGTGCTGCTCGCCTGACTCTCCTCCGGGCGTAGCAGGCTTCTGTCGTTATCTGTTTTAGAATGGGTCTCCGAGCTGCGCTTTCCTCGGGGCCCGCAGCAAGGAGCTGTTTACAAGGAGCAGGGAGATCCCCACGGGGCTGCCTTCCCCTCGCAGCGGTTCGGGAAGGGCTGTTTTCCCAGCTGTGGCGTTTCTGGGAAGGTTAGTGCCTTGCAGGAAGGGGAGGTTACGCCATGGCATCTCTTCCCTCGCAGCGACCTTCCTGAGCCATAGCCGGACGCCCCGTTTGCGTACTTCACCTTGCTGACGGCTAGCTCCTTGTCCTGCCGGGCCAAACCTCCCTGGAGCTCTGTACCACAAAGTGACCTTGGAAACGCTCGTCCTGCCCCGCGCGAGCCCCTGCGTTTGCGTGGGTAAATCCACGCCTTCCCCATCTCCAGCTGCTGCGCTCTGGAAATGGTTATCAGAGTCCTGACCTCCCATGCGGACCCATCCCTGCTCCATGTCCAGCAGCTGGGAGTGGCTCGCAGCTGCGGTGGCCGCAGCCTCGTCCCCCAGCCGGATGGGTGTGACAGTAAATGCTAAATCATCCTGAGAGCGTGCTGCCTGTGCTGGCTGCGGCTCATCCCCTGGATATCTGCTCCCGTTTCCTCTCCGCTCTCCCCTCCTTGCTGCGTTTGCTCTGTGCTGCTGCCTGCGGAGCACGGTACGAGCTGGATGAGCAGGGGCTGCTGGCAGGGCAGCGTCCCCTCTCCTCCCGCTGCTCCTGGGGAAACGTGGCTGCTTGCCCCTCGCAGCCTTCCCCCGGGGCCGAGGTTTTCTGTGCCCTTTCTCCTCTGTGACCCCCAGGCACTGCTGAGCTGTGGATTGACGGGAAGCTCGCGGGAAGGAAATTGGTTTCCTTTGGCTCTCAGGAGGAGGAACTTTAACCTTCTTGCCGCGGCGCTGAGCCGTGCTGCGTGCAGCCAGGAGCGGGCGGCTGGTCCCGTTCCTTGCTTTCAGGGGCGTTTGCAGGCAGGCAGGGCTGCTGCGGGGGGCTGTGCTGAGAGGAGGCAAGGGAAGCAGAGGGGGAGGCAGCGCTGGCTGCCTTCCCGCGCTGCCTCTGCGGACGTGGGGCCACCTCCCCAGCACTTGCAACACACTTTTCACTGTTTTGATGATTTCTTGAGTTCAGTGGCCTTGGCAGCGTGTCTTGTGACCGACAGAGCCTTCTTCCCTGCCACGTGCTGTGGTGGGGGCGCGGGGTGGTGGCCGTGGAGGAGGAGAAGGTGGCTTTGGGCTAGAAAGTCACCTGTGCCTGGTGGAGCCTTGGATCTTGTGCCCCCTCCCCATCGGCCAGGCCGAGAGCGGGAGCCCCCAGGAGACCCGTGCCCGGCTGCTGCTCCCCGCGGGGCCGGGCAGCCTGGCCCTGCACGGGTGCCGTGCACGGGTGCCAGCCGCGGGGCCGGGACGTGCCCTGTGGCCCAGGGAGCCCCTGCCCCTAGAAATGCTCCTTCTTTCAGCGTGATGTTTCTCTGTGGTTTCATTTGTGTGTTTTTTAAAGCTTGTCTCATTTGCCTTTTTCTTCTTCTCCAAACCCCTGTCGATTACCTTCTGCTATTTTAAATAAACAATCCCTGAACGTCCATTGTGATGCGTCCGGGGGCTCAGACGCGAAGAGGGGGGCTGCGGGCCCTCTGCCTGGGGCACAGGGTGACAGCCGTGCCCTGCGCCCGGCCTGGGACAGGGGACCCGGTGCCGTGGTGCAAGCAGCAGCCTCCCTCCCTCCTCTCGCCCAGGGAAGGGGAGCAGTCACCGGCAGAGCTGTGGCTTCCCACCGCCGGGGTCACCGGGGAGGGGAAGGGGCCCTGGCGAGTCCCCCCATGCTTTCCCTGCAGGGACCCGTTCCCTTCCCGTAGCCGAGCCGGGGGAAACCGGGGTGAGCGGGAGCGGCCGCGGTGCAGCTGACACCGGCTCGGGGAGGCCGGGGCAGCCGGCTCGCGTCGAGCTCCTTTCCCCAGCATGGTTTTTGGGCTGCCCAGCTCCCTACACTCTTCTCTGCACCCTTTGCCGACCCTTGTGGGGAGGAGGCCGGGCTTCCCGAGGGGGAGATCCCTGGCTCGTAACCCCACGGAGGGAGCCCTGGTGCTTTCCACCCCGGCCATGCCACCAGCACCCGCTGACAGCAGCTTCACCGCTGCAGATGGCTGCTGCGGCCCGCTGTGGTTGCTGTCGCGGCAGGGACTGGGCACATCCCTTCCCCGTGCCGATCCCTTCCCCGTGCCTGGCTGGCAGACGGGGCTCTGCGCCTCAGCCAATTTGCGAATGCCACAGGAAGATGGCTCTCCTTCTCCTGCCTGTTTTCCCGGTGCCCAAAGCCGCCTCCGCTCCAAAGACAGGCTGTTCCCAAATGTGAGAGGAAATTGCTAAGAAGATAATTGAGTAGCCAGTTAATTAGCTAATGATTAATGTAAGCATCCTGCGGAGGCAGCCCTACAGCCACCCTGGCCGGGTGTTGCAGCGATGTGTCACTCCCGGTGCGCTGACGGCTTCCCGGTGCCCCAGGCTGGGTGCCCACCGAGCCCCTATGTCTCTGCCCCGCCGGGGTGGCCGGCAGGGTGTTGGCATGGCCGGTGACATGCCAGCGTGGCCGGTGATGTGCCAGGGCTGGCGGTCCCTGCAGGGTCCCAGCACGGCCGCGCGCTGCCGGCGGTGCTCGAAGCACGGCTTTATCGGGCTCATGGGGCCGGCGCGCAGGCGGGAAGGGGCGGCGGGGTTGGCCCAGCCCGGCAGCCACCGGACCAGCCGCTGGCGTCCTACCGGGCAGGGTGCTGCGGCTGCGGCGGGAGCCGGGGCCGGGTGTTAGGAGAGCAGGGAGCAGAGCAGGGCCAGCGCCAGCAGCAGGGCTGCTGGCGGGAGCCGGGCTGTGCCGGCACCGTTCTCGGTGTACCCGTAGCTGGTCCGGCACGTCCCCTCCAGCTCCTCAAAGGCGATGGGCGTCTCGCGGGCAGCCGTGCCTTGCAGGGTCATCTTCACCTGCGATGGGGGACAGGGTGGGCTCCCGCAGCGAGGGGCAGTCCCCGTGCCCCACACGGCCCCCTGTCACCTTGCCCGTCCCCGTGCCGCCCCATGCCATCCCGAGCCCTGCACGTCCCCGTTCATCCCCTGCCCCACGTGTCCCTGTGCCACCCCGTGTCCCCATACATCCCCGAGTGCCCTACCTCCTGGTGTCCCACTTGTCTTTGCAGCCCTGTGTGTCCCCATGCCCCGTACATCCCAGCGCTGCCCGTGCCCCGCTCACCTCCTCCACCTTTTTGAAGACTCGGAGCAGATTTTCGGCCAGGGCTGCCTTCACCTCTGCCTCCGTCCAGTTCCTCGCCAGCAGCTCGGCCACCAGCGCGGGGTACTTGGAGACGTCCTCCAGGCCGGTGGGGAGCCTGTGCCACCCCGCAGCTCGCAGCCGTGCCGGGGGCAGCCGAGCCTGGCGGCACCCATCTCCCGCACCCCCCAGCCGCCCGCGCAGGGCACGGGGGGACCCCCGCCACAGCTGGGGACACACCACCCCGTCCCACCGGCACCCGGCACCCGCTTTACCTCGTGACCCCGTCGTAGTCCCCGCCGAAGCCGACGGACTGGACACCGGCCACCTTCTTCACGTGGTCCATGTGGTCTGTGGGCATGGAGGGGCCGGGGTGAGCGGGGCCGGGGGGGGGACCCACTGCCACCCCCCCTTGCCCACCTGGGCGCACGCCTCACCTGCAACATCGGCCAGCGTGGCCGTGTCCCCGCAGGTCACGTAGTCGTTGTAGAAGTTGATCATCACCAGGCTGCCCGTGGAGGCCTGGGGGAGAGGTGGTCCTGAGACGCACGGCCCCCTCCGCCGGCCACCCTCCCTGCCCGCGGCCGTGCCCCGGCGCTCACCACCATATTCAGCACGTCGTCGGGCACGTTGCGGCGGTGCGGGCAGAGGCTGTAGGCGGACGAGTGGCTGAAGATGACGGGGGCTTTGGAGAGGTTCAGCACGACCTTCATCGTCTCCACCGAGACGTGGGCCAGGTCGACGATCATGCCCAGGCGGTTCATCTCCTCCAGCACCGTCTGCGGGGACGGGGATGGGGACAGGGTGGGCGAGGGGCCGTGGCAGCCCTGCGTGGGGGGACAGCGTGCACCGGGGCACCCGCTGCTTGGCTTAACAACCCGGCATGGGGCTGGTGGGTGCCGGTACCGCGTCTCCCCGGCCCCAGCCATTGCTCCCAGGCGCTGCCACTGACCCTGACCCACTCACCTTCCCGAAGGACGAGAGGCCGTGGTGCACGGGCGGCTCGTTCCCAGTGTCCACCAGCCAGTTGTCAACCCTGCGGAGCGGGGAGAGCATCAGGGCGGACCCCTGGCCGTGTGCCCCTGCTCAGGCACACGCTCTGTCTCCTCCACGCTGGCCCTGTCCCCCCCATCCCCGTCCCTGTCCCCTGGGGGCTGCTACCAGGGGGTGTTGCAGCTGTGGGTGAGGGTCATGTAGCGGACGCCCAGGTGGTAGAAGGTGCGCAGGACGCCCAGGCTGCTGTCGATGGAGTGGCCGCCCTCCACCCCGATGAGGCTGGCCACCTTATTGCTCTGGAAGGCCTGCTGGATGCCTGCGGGAGGACGAAGGGCATCAGCCGGGGCGGGCACCGGGGCACCCGCGTTCCCCGGGGCACCCGCGTCCCGGCCTCGCGCCCGCTCACCGGCGCTGTCGACGACGCAGGCGAAGGTCTCGGGGTAGAGCTCGCACATGCGGTGCACCACGTCGATCTGCTCCAGCGTGCGCTTCACCGCGTCCTTGTTCTGTGTCTTGCAGGGCACGTACGCCGACCAGAACTGCCCGTGACGGCACGCGGTGAGCGCCGGGACCCCGGCCCCACGCCCACTGCCCCTCACCCTGGTGTCCCCTGCCCTCCCCGCTGCCCCCACCCGCCTCGCCGTCCCACCTGCCCGCCCACGTGCCCGCTGCGCAGCTTGGGGATGTTGGTGTGGGTGCCGGTCAGCCGCGTGAGGTTGGCCTCCGGCAGCTCCAGCTGGTTGTTGAACCTCTTGAGGAGCTGCCAGGGCAGGTCGTTGTGCCTGGGTAGGGGAGAGAGTGGGAGTGAGGGGCTGTCTGTCTGCCTGCCCGTCCATCTGTCCAGCCTCCTGCCTGCCCACCTCCCTGTCTGTCTGTCTGCCCGCCCGCCCATTCCCCTCTCATCCGGCTATCGTTCCATCCATCCGTCCATCCATCTGCCCGCCCATCTGTGCCCTCTGCCAAGAGCCGCCCAAGCAGCCGGGAGCTGGGGCCAGGTCACTCCCGGGGACAGCCCCACATGGCACCCCCTTTGCCGGCCGGCGGGGAGCCGGGGGGAGGCCGGGGACCTTTCCGTGCACCCCTCCACCCACCATCCCCACTCAGCCATTGCACCCAGGGGAGCCAGCCCGGCATCCCTCCGACTGGGACGTCACCGTCACCGCTGTGGGGATGTCACCACCACAGGGACGTCACCGCCACGCGGGGACCTGCACCCAGCAGTATTGCTGGGGCAGTGCTGGGGGCCAGACACAAGAGGCGGCTCCCACTTCTCCCCTCCTGCGTCACGGTCGCCACATCCTCCACCCCGTGCCCGCTTCCAGGGGCTCGCCGCGCCGGGCTGCCGCGGCACAGGGCTGGTGCCATGGGGGAACCCTGCAGAGGACCTGAGCCTCCCGAGGGTCCCGGCACGAGCCCGGGGACGTCCCTTAGGACATGACCCCGCGGGATCCGTTTGCCCCAGTCGGGGACTTCCCCGGGGGCAGCCTGGCCCCTGCCTTCCCGGCACCCGGCCGGGCTGCACCGGCGGGGATCCCCTCGGCTGCACGGCCCCGGGGTGCTGCCACAGGGATCTCCCGGCAGGGCCATCCCCGGTGGGGTTTTCTGGCCAGGGTTTTTCTCAGGGTGCCGAGAGCCGCAGCCCTGCCGGGGCGGCCGGGCATGCCGCGGGGCCAGGCAGCCCTTGCTCACCCATCGATGACCGGTGTGGTCGCCATGATGCGCTCAGCCTCCTCCAGGTGATGCTGCCCGGCGCAGGGCAGGAGCAGGCACAGCCCCAGCGCCAGCACCAGCATGCTCCTGCCCGGCATCTTCGCCCACTCGGTGCCGCTGGGGGATGAGCCGGGGTGACCTGCTGCCGCGAGCCTGCTGACTGCGCGCACCGGGATGGCTACCCCGACTCGCCGTCCATCCCCTCCTGCTGTAAATAAATAACCAGGAGCCACAGCCATAACCCCACCCCGCGTGCCCTGTGCCCCAGCCCCGGCACCGCCTGGGCACAGCGGCGGCAGCCTCCCCCAGCCCGGCCCCGGGCGGCAGGGCCGTGCCGAGGCCTCTCCGCATAGCTGCGGTGATGCTCCCGGCCCCTCTAATGCAGCCCAGATTTTTTTGCTGGGGAAGTGCCGGTCCCGTCCCCGCCTCGGCCTCCCCAGTGCTGGCACCCGCCAGCACCCCCACTGCCGATGAGCGGGGCCCGGCACCCCCGTCTCTCGCTCACCCCGGCCCCGGGACGCTCGGGTAGCTGCTGCCTGCAACGGCTGTGAAATATGTTTTCCAGCTTGCGTGCTGGCAGCGGGGCTGGGACAGGCTGCGGCCACCCCAGAGCCACCCCCCGACATGGCGTCGGGCACCGGGGAGTGGCCGAGTGCCGGCGCACCCTGCGGCTCCGTGGCGAGGCCATCCCGCCATGGAGGGGCTGAGGGGCAGCAGCCAGGCGGCACGGCCCTGGCGTGGGGCTGCCGATGGTGCCCCACGTCTGCCCTGCGGTCCTGCTGCAGCGTCGTGTAGGGGGAAACTGAGGCACCCGTCGGTCCTGCGGCCCAGTGCCCGCGGCGGGGGCACCCCGGCTGGATCCTGAGTGGGGGCTGGCGGTGGCTGCGGTGTTGCGCATGGTAAGAGGCGCCGCGGGGCTGCTGGGAATGGCACGGAGCCACGTTGAGTCAGCTAGCCCCACTCCTCGTCCCGGGGTGTGCCGGGATGGGAATCCTTTTCTCTGGCATGGTGCCGGCTGTGGGGAGCCCGGCTGTGGGGAGCCCGGCTGTGGGGCATGGTGTGGGGCTGGCACCCCCGGCGTCATCGCGGGCTGCTGTGGCCAGCGAGGCTCCCCGGCACCCTGCCTGCTGCCGGCTCTCCTGGCTGTAGGGGTGGGTCTGGCCATGCGGGACCCCCGTCCTGTCCCAGGGGTGTCCCCAGCCCGGGGCCATCCCACGGCCCCGCAGGCAGCGCTCTCCCGGCGATGGCCCCAGCGCGCCTGGATCCCCGGCCCCCCGCCAGGAATGTGCTGGGGGGCCCGGCCTCCCGCCCGCCGGGCCGGCTTCCTCTTTTGCAGCTATTTAAGACCGATCGCAGGCGTGTCCCGCGCAGTGCCCAGGCCATGGCGCGGATGGAGGTGACTGAGACCTTCGCCGGCATCTCCCTGCCCGGCCACCTCCACACCCAGGAGTCCCTTGCCTTCGCCGTTACCTTCCCCTTCCGCCCCACCGACGTGGTCATCGCCACCTACCCCAAATCGGGTGAGGGTCGGTGGGGCGGGGGGCTGGGGGGCGAGGAGGGGCCCGGCAGGGCTGGGGGACAAGGAGGGGACGCAGGTGGGGGGGGGGGTCAGCGGGGCAGGGCTGGGGACCCCCAGGCTGGAGGCGGGGGGCACGGGCAGGCTCTGCCGCGCAGCCCCCAGCTTGCCGGCAGGACCGGGAGCTGCCTGCGTGGCTGGGAGGCGGCCGGGCTCGTGGCCAGCCCATCCCTGCAGCCCGGCGGCCACTGGTGCCTCCGGGCACGGCACAGGGGACCCCCGGTCCCAGCCATTGGCTCCCACCCCCTGAAACCCCTGCCCTGCGGGGGGGGGCAGCCGCCCCCACCCCCTGCCCAGCCCCATCCTGTCCCCCAGCCCCAGACTGGTGTGACTGGTGGGGCTCTGGGGTGGGGGTCCCACACAGCACTGCCAGCCCGGCTGCTGCCCCGTGCCACCTTGTGCTGTGCCGAGCCGTGCCGTGCCGAGCCGTGCCATGCTGAGCCGTTCAATGCCGTGCTGTGCCAGTCTGCGCCATCCTGTGCCATACGACGGCATGCCATGCTGTGCCGTGCCACACCATGCCATGCTCTGCCCTGCTGTGCCGAGCCATGCCGTGCCATGCCATCCATGCTGTGCCATGCCCTGCTGCGCTGTGCCACGCTGTGCCATGGAGTACGCTGCCACGCTGTGCTGAGCCATGCCGTGCCATACAGTGCTGTGCTGTGCCACACCATGCCGTGCTCTGCCCTGCTGTGCCGAGCCATGCCGTGCCATGCCATCCATGCTGTGCCACGCCATACTGTGCAGTGCCATGTCATGCCGTGCTCTGCCCTGCTGTGCCATTCCGTGCCATGCCACACCACGCCGTGCCGTGCCGCCCGGTGCGCCGCGCGGGGCTGGCGCTGCCCTGACGCCCGCCTCCCCAGGCACCACTTGGATGCAGGAGATCCTGACGCTGCTGTTCAGCCGCGGGGACGTCCTGCCGGCCAAGACCATCCCCAACTGGGAGCGGGCGCCCTGGCTGGAGCAGATCTACTTCAAGGACGCGCTGCAGGACACGGCCGCCCGCCGGCTCATCACCACCCACCTGCCTGCCCACGTCCTGGCCCCCGCCCTGCAGAAGGGCAAGGCCAAGGTGAGGGGGGGCCAGGCCAGGCTGGGGGGGTCCCCGCAGGGGCATCCCAAGCCCACGGGGCTTCCCGCAGCCGGGGTGATTGCCAGGGGCTTTCTGAGCGGGGTGGAGCGGAATCCCCCCGGCCGTGGGGCTGATGCTGTGCCCCCCCAGGTGATCTACGTGGCCAGGAACCCCAAGGACGTCGCTGTCTCCTTCTACCACTTCCATCGCCTGGCCAAGTTCCTGCCCGACCCCGGCTCCTTTGACACCTTCCTCACGCGGTTCCTTGAGGGCACGGGTAAGGACTGGGGGGGTCCCCAGGGTCCCGGAACTTGGCCACGGGGGCCCCCCATTACCCCCTGCCTCCCCCCAGTGCACTATGGCTCCTGGTTCGACCACGTCAAGGGCTGGCTGAGCCAGCGGCAGCTCCTGGACATCTTCTACGTCACCTACGAGGAGCTGCACCAGGTGAGCCCCGGTGTGTCCCCGTCCCCGTCCCCATCCCCGCTGGCTGCCCGGGGCTGACCATGCCTCCGCCGCAGGACCTGCGTGGCACAGCGCAGCGGCTCAGCGCCTTCCTGGGCTGCCCGCTGGGACCGGAGACGCTGGAAGCCCTGGAGCAGCACTGCAGCTTCGCCACCATGCGGGACAACACCATGGTCAACTACTCCCTCATCCCCGCCGAGATCATGGACCACAGCCAGGGACGCTTCATGAGGAAAGGTGAGGGGGGACGGGGTAAGGGGACACGGGGGGACACGGCAGGCGCCGGCCCCGGCTGCAGCCTCCCTGCTGCCCCGTCCCCTCCGTCCCGCAGGCGTGGTGGGGGACTGGCGCGACCACTTCTCCCCCCTGCAAAACGCCCTCTTCAACCGCCTCTACCAGGAGAAGATGGGCGACTCGGAGCTGCCCGTGTGCTGGCCCATGGCCTGAGGGGCCGGGGGGGGACCGGGGGGGCTGGTAGCACTCAGCCCTGCCACTGCACAACGCGACCGGCCCCCCGCCTGCCGACTCCCCAGCACCCCCATAACTTATACACCCCCACGCATCGCCCCGGGGGCCGGGGCTGCGGCGGGGCCAGGGGTCCGGCGGGGGGGAACCGCCTGCATCACCCTCCCCGGGGACGGGGGACTTTTCCGGCCACCCGTTGCAGCCATCTCTGTGGCCTTCCTCGCCCTGGGGTGGGTGCACATGGCCGTGACCCCCGCCTTCCGCCCAACCCCTTCCACGGAAATAAATATTTATTGGTGTTCCCAGCCAGGCAGCGTGTTCCCACGGGCGTGGGGCGGGAAGCGGCATGCTGGCAGCGCCAGCAGCGGAAAACAGCCGGCGTTATCAGGAGCCGCATCGGGGTGGGGACCCATCCCCGGGGATCTTATCTGCGGTGGGGGGCAATGGCCAGGTGGGCAGCGTAGGGGGCCGTGGCACGCTGCCAAGCCCGTGGCAGGTCACGGCACGGCTGCGCGGTGCCGGTGCTTGCCGGCGGAGTCCGTGGCACGGTGATGGCTCCTTCAGCAGCACGTGGGGCTGCCAGGCCCCACGCGTCCTCCCAGGGACCCCCCCGAGCCCAGGGTCCCCCTGCCCAGCCCCAGTGCATCCTCTGCAACCCCCTCCAGGTACCCTCTGCCCCCCGCCCTGCCCCGGTGCCCCCCTCCCGATGCCTCCTGCACCCCAATGCCCCCTGCACCCCAATGCCCCCTGATGCCCCCTGCACCCCAATTTCCCCCTCCTCAGTGCACTCCCCCAATGCCCCTGCACCCCAATGCCCCCCGCCCTGCCCCAGTGCGCCCCCCGATGCCCCCTGCACCCCAACGCCGCCTGCACCCCAATGCCCCCCCCGGCCCGGTGCACCCCCCGATGCCCCCTGCACCCCAATGCCCCCCGCCCCAGTGCCCCCCTCCCGATGCCCCCTGCACCCCAATGCCCCCCGCCCTGCACCAGTGCACCCCCCGATACCCCCTGCACCCCAATGCCCCCCACTCTGCCCCAGTGCCCCCTCCCGATGCCCCCTGAACCCCAATTTCCCCCTCCCCAGTGCACCCCCCGATGCCCCCTGCACCCCAATGCCCCCCACTCTGCCCCAGTGCCCCCCTCCCGATGCCCCCTGCACCCCAGTGACCCCCGCCCCAGTGCCCCCCTCCCGATGCCCCCTGCACCCCAGTGCCCCCCGCCCTGCACCAGTGCACCCCCCCGATGCCCCCTGCACCCCAATGCCCCCCACTCTGCCCCAGTGCCCCCCTCCCGATGCCCCCTGCACCCCAGTGACCCCCCACCCCAGTGCCCCCCTCCCGATGCCCCCTGCACCCCAGTGACCCCCCACCCCAGTGCCCCCCTCCCGATGCCCCCTGCACCCCAATGCCCCCCGCCCCAGTGCACCCCCCCCGATGCCCCTGCACCCCAATGCCCCCCTCCCCAGTGCCCCCTCCCGATGCCCCCTGCACCCCAATGCCCCCCGCCCTGCCCCAGTGCCCCCCT
This sequence comes from Platalea leucorodia, assembly GCF_965183815.1. NCBI lineage: Eukaryota > Metazoa > Chordata > Aves > Pelecaniformes > Threskiornithidae > Platalea > Platalea leucorodia. The sequence goes on along the minus strand of NC_138830.1, from coordinate 56,200,098 downwards.
GTGGCACTTTGGGGGGGCCGCAGTGCCCTGCCCAGCCTGGCTGGATGCCCCCTGCCCATCTCCCCACCTGGGGGGTTTGCACCCGGGGGCTTGTGCCCACCCACCCCAGCACCCTGGGGTGTCCCAGGCAGGCAGCACCCCCAGCCCCTGTCCCAAGGAATTGCTCGGGTGAGTCACTTGGGAAGCACAGGCACTGTCAATAATTAACCCCTGGCTTAATTAACCAGCACCCGCTGGGTCAGCATGGCACAGTGCCGGGGCCGGGGGTGCGAGGGCTCAGCACTGGCACGAGCAGGACGCCTTGGCAGGGCTCGGCTGAGCCGGGGGCAGGTGGCGAGACCCTCCCTGGGGACACCGGCACTGCGGCCCGGTGGCACCAGCACCCTGCCAGCTCTGCCTGCCCTGCCTGCCCTGCCTGCCCTGCTGCTGCTCCCCAGCCCAGCTGCACCACTGGTGGGTGCAGCCCAGCTGGGTGATGCCGGGCACCCCCAGCCCCATGGGGTCCCCCTGCACCCGCCGGCGGGGCACCCAGCCGGCCCCGCGGATCGGGGTGCCAGGGCAGACCCCTGCCCGCGCTGAGGGCCGGCTGCCGCCGGCGGCTCGTCAGGCGCCGGGTTTCTATGGCGACGTCTATTATTCCTGCTTTATAGGGGGATGAATCAGGAGCTATAAATATGCGGGTTGATCGGGGCGGTGCGGGCAGCCGCTCTGCCTGCGTGCGGGAGTGCCGGCAGCAGGCAGCACCGGAGGGGCACGGCAGTGCAGCACGGCCGTGCCGGTGGGCGGGTGAGCGGCTCCCGGCCAGCACAGCTGCAGGGACCGGGGCAGGCTGGCACCCGGGGTGACCCACAGCCCCGGCCCCGGAGTCAGTGGCACCCACGTGGCAGGCGCTTGGGTGGCCCCTGCCCCGTGACGGCTGCTCCGGGCCCTGGTTTCAGTCCCTGCGGTGGCCTTGCGTCACACCCCACCCTGGTGGACGTCACCTCTCCAGGAGCATCTGCCAGCACTGGGAGAGTGACACACAGTGCATGACACACGGCACGGTGTCACACGGCACGCGGGACAGGGCGGATGACACACAGCACGTGGCAGGAGGCAGCTGGCACACAGCGAACGCAGCCGGCTTTTGGCGGAGCCAACGGCGCGCAGCACTTGGTGTGCTGCACATGGCAACGGCATGGCACAGCGCCCGTGCACGGTACACGGCACACGGCACACAGCACATGGCAATACGCATGGCACACAGCACATGGCACGCGGCACAGGGTATGTGGCACGTGGCACAACACGGAGCGCGTACCGTGAAGCACGCAGCAGGCGGCACACGGCACGTGGCACGCGGTACGTGGCACATGGCACACAGCGTGCGGCACACAGCGCGTGGCATGCGGCACACAGCACATGGGACGTGGCACACGGTGCCCGACACATGGCACACGGCACAGCGCATGGCACGCAGCACATGGCACAGCATGTGGCATGCAGCGCGTGGCACGTGACCCACAGCACATGGTACAGCAGATAGCACGTGGCGTGTGGCACACGGTACATGGCACATAGCACGCGGCAGGTGGCACGTGGCACACATCACATAGTGTGTGGCACACGGCATGTGGCACATGGCACACGGCACATAGCACGCGGCACACGGCAGGTGGCACATGGCACACATGACATAGCGCATGGCACACGGCATGTGGCACACGGCACATAGCACGCGGCACACGGCAGGTGGCACATGGCACACATGACATAGCGCATGGCACACGGCACGTGGCACATGGCACGTGGCACGCGGCACATGGCACACGGCAGAGGCAATGTGCCGGGCAGGGGCAGGGGAAGGCACCGGCGCTGCCTCCACTCCCGCTCCCGTGGCCTGGATTTCGGGGCCGCGGCAGCCGGCAGCAGCACAGCGGGACGGGCAGCCGCTCCGGCACAACTTGAAAGCGGCGGCTGCTCAAAAGCACCGCAGCTCCAAAGCTCTGGCGCTCCCCTGCACGCTGCCAGTCACGAGTCCCCCTAAATATAGGGGCAGCCGGCGCGGCTGGCGGCAGTGCCCGTGCAGGCAGCCGGCGCTGGGGGCTGCGTTCGGCTCTTGCCGCCGGCCGGGGCTGGGTGGCGCGGTGAAGGGCGTGGGGGGGGGGACGGGCAGCACCCTGGGAGCTCCCTGAGCTCCCTGAGCACCCACCAGGGAGGTTTGGTATCGGCACCCAGAGAGCACGCGGCACGGGCACAGGGCTGGTTGCTTTATTGGGGGGCCCCCACACGCTGGGGTGGGATTCGTCATGCAGTCTCCAAACGAGGTCACAGCGACAGACAAGCGGGGACCATGGGGACAGCAGGGATGGAGTGGGAACGGGCCGCAGGGCACGGACCACCGGGACCGGGTGATGCCCCCCGGGCAGCACGGGGGGGGTGTCCTGCACCGGGGCACCAGGACCGTCCCCGTGTCCCCGGCCAGGTGCCAGCAGGGGCACGCCGCCGGCTCCCAGTGCCCCCCTGCCCGGCAAGGAGGGGTCCGCGGCAGGGCTGGGACTGGGGGGGACCCCGTCCGTCCTCACGCCGTGCTGGGGGGGAGCAGGGGGGCCCTCACTGCGGTGAGCTGAGGTTGGAGTCGGGGGTCTCGGGCTGGGGGCAGCGGGGTGGGAAGGCCTTGTAGCTGTAGTACTCCACCACCTGCTTGGGCACCTCCGCCAGCACGCACTTTGCCAGGGCCGTCGGCGATGCCTGCGGGACAGGGGACACCGGGGGACACCGGGGGGGACGGGTGAGACGGCGGCACCGTGGCACCCGCCCGCCCCAGCGTGCAGGGCAGCACCTGCGGGGCACCGGCATGCCGTGCTGCGATGCTCGGTCCTGCCGTGGGGACAGGAGGGGACAGGAGGGGACAGGAGGGGACAAGGGGACCACCAACGCCCCACTCACGTTCTTGAACTCCCGGAAGGGGACGAACTGGACGATGTCGCGGAGGACGGGCTCGCCCTTGGGGGAGCGCAGGATGCCGTCGTCCCCATCCAGGATCTGCATGTCGGTGAAGTCGGCGTTGCCCACCCCCACGATGATGATGGACATGGGCAGGTAGGAGGCGCGGACGATGGCCTCCCGCGTGTCCGCCATGTCTGTCACCACCCCGTCCGTCAGGATCAGCAGGATGAAGTATTGCTGGGGGGGAGGGATGCTCTGGGGGGCTGCCCGGCCCCGCTGCCCGCCCCATACAGGGGAGCCAGACAAGGGCTCAGCTCCGACGTGGGAGCAGCCACAAGTGGCACGAGTGTGCTGGGTCTCAGCCCAGCCGGGGGCAGTGGGTACGTACCGAAGCCTCCTTCGTCCGCTCCTCGTCGGCTGCCACTCGAGCCACCTTGGAGATGATGGGGGCCACGTTGGTGGGGCCATAGAGCTGGATTTTGGGAAGGCAGCTCTGGTAGGACTCCACGACGCCCTGGATGCCTGCGGGGGGATGTGAGGGGTGAGGGGGGCAGCACCGGGCTCTGGCACAGGGCGGGCCATGGGACCGGCCTCCCCAGCCCCGCCAGAGCTGGGCTCACCCTCGCACTCATCGTTGTCAGGGTTGAAGTTGATGGCGAAATCGTGGGAGACCTGGAGGGCGAGAGGGGAGGGGGCAGCCGGTGCCCACCACCCGCCACGGCCCCCGGCACCTGCCGAGCCCCACAGGAGCCGTGGCCACGGGTGCCCGGAGGGACAAGTGCATCCCTGGGGTCCCACGGGGCCACGGCACCCCGACCACCCCCTTACCTCATACTTGGGGGGGATCCTTGCACCAAAGCCCAGAGCTGAGAATTTCTTATCGCTGCAAGGGAAGAGGCATGAGGAGCCCCAGCCCCGGCAGTGCCAGCACCGGGGTGGCCATCACCGGGGTGGCCTGGCTCTGGGGGACCTGCCGACGCAACCGACCTGTCGTAGTCCTGGCAGATCTCACCCACCGCGACCAGCGCCTTGAGGTACTCGTTGGGCTGGTAGGGGTTGATGTAGTGCAGGGAGCAGCTGTTTCGGGGGTCCCCGTTGGAGGCCGTGAAGTCGATGGCCACCTGGCATGGGGGGCGTGGCAGTCAGGGTCCCCCGGGGCGAGCGGGGCCACCGGCATGTCCCCGCTGGGGTCGGGTGGCTCTGCTGGCCCCACTCGCTGGCACCATGGCACAGCCATGGCTCATGGCCCCCTGCCCTGGCGATGGGTGAGTGGCCAAGTGCCGGAGCCCCTGCCCGGCCCCCGGTGCTTTGGTGGGGGACGATGCTCACCGTGAAGTGGATCTGGCAGCCGCCCATGATGTAGTCCAGGAAGGAGTAGACCCTGTGGATCTTCCAGAGGGATCTGCGTCAGCCGGTCCTGCCCCACGCCGCCCCACGGCAGCTGGGCGCAGCTCAGCACGGCACGGCACGGCTCAGCACGCGGGTGCTCACCTTCAGGTCCAGCAGCACCACGACCCCCGAGTTCTTGTAGTTGCGCTTCTTGATTTTGTACTTGGGGTTCATGCAGTCCCACTGCACCTGCGGCACGCGGCACCCGCGCTGCCTGCGGCCCCCCAGCCCCGGGGACACGGCCCCGTGCACGGCACCCCCCCACCATGACCCCGCAGCCCCCCGGCCCCATGGCTCTGCAACACCGCGACCCCACAACCCCGTAACCCTGCAGCCCCGTAACCGTGCAGCCCCGTAACCCTGCTGCCCTGCAGCCCCGCAGCCCCATAACGCTCCAGCCCCATGGCCCCATAACCCCGCAGCCCCTCGGCCACCGTTCCCCGCTCCTGGCCAGCCCAGGGGCTCCAGCCAGCCCGGCCGGGGCTGATTTCCCCAGAGGAACCCAGACCCACCATCCCTTCCCCAAAGAGGGGGCGGCGAGGGGAGAACAACCCCAAAAGCGGAGGAGGAGTTGGGAGGTGCCTCCTGGAACGGGATCTGCTGGCAGCACGGAGGGTGACCCCAAAGGCCGTCCCCTTGTCCCCATGTCCCTGCGCCCACCTTGTTCTCCCCCATCGCCTTCTGCATCTCCTCGAAGGTGGTGAAGAACTCCCCGATGAAGTCGTGTTTGCCCCGCGAGTCGTAGTCCCACACCACACCCTGCGGTGGGACACGGCTCAGCCCTGGCAAACCGCGCCCAGCCCCGGCACCGTCCCCGGCGGCTTGGGGTCCCCAGCGGCTTGGGGTCCCCAGCACATCGCCCATGCAGGGCCATGGGGAAGCCGGGGGACACGATGGGGATCCCCATCGCCCTTCCTCACCCTCAGCTTCCTCTTCTCCTCGCAGCTGCAGAGCGAGTTGAGGGAGACCTTGAAGGGCTCCCAGATGGGGCTCAGGTTGTTCTTCACCACCTGCGGGGCGAGGGGCTCAGCGGGGCCGGGCAGCCGCTGGGGCGGCCGCGGGCCGGCCGAGGGATGGATCCTGCCCGGGGCCTCACCTCGGTGCGGTACACCAGCTGCTCGCTGCGGTCGTCGTCGATGCGGTAGATCTCCAGGAAGGGATCTGACTTGCTGAAGAGGTCCTGGAGGAGGAAGGATGGGGCAGAGCACTGCCCACCCTGCCTGCCCTGCCCGCCCTGCCCGCCCTGCCCGTGGGACCCGGCTCACCTTGTCGTCCAGCTTCTTGGCCCGGAAGGCGAGCTCCACGTAGCCGTTGTTCCCCGAGATCTCCTCCGAGATGACCTGCGAGGAGAGGCGGTCACAGGGTGCTCAGCGGCCGGCACGGCTTTGTCCCCCTGCCCTCCCTGCCTGTGTGGGCAGGACAGTGCCCGGGAGGGGACAGGGTGCCACGGACCCCCCAGGGTGGCCAGCAGACATCAGTGGGGACTTCTGAGGCCCCCCCACCCCCAAGAGCCTGGGGGGCTGCGGGGCTGGGTGACAGAAGGAGGGTCATTGGGGACCCCCCATGTGCCCCAGCTCAATGGCCGCCCAGCTCAGTGCCACCTGTATGTCCCAGCTCGATGCCATCCCAGCACCCCAGTCCAGTACCACCCATATACCCCAGCTTGGTGCCACCCCAGGGTCCCAGCTCGGTGCCACCTGCACACCCCGGCCCGGTGCCACCCCCGGTGCAGGTTCGGCCGCTCACCGTGATGGTGGACTTGCCCGCGAACTTCCCGTACTTGAGGAACAGCGGCTTCGTCACCCGCTTCTGCGCCACGATCTGCAAAAGCCGGGGGGTTGGGGAGGGGACGCCGCCGGCGGGCGTCCCCGGGGCGAGGGGTGCGGGCTCACCTGCCCCACGGTGCACTCCATGCCCCCCAGGAAGTCATCGTCGTGCGTGCCCACGCCGGCGTGCCCGTGGCTGTCGTACACCTCGAACCGCAGCTTCTGGACCTCCTCGAAGTAGTAGTCCACCGTGAAGATCTTGGCGAAGACGGGGTTGAGGTTGCTCTTGATGACCTCGCTGCGGTCCACCTGCACGGCAGGAGCTCGGCTGGGGCGGCAGCGGGGCCAGAGCCCAGCTCGGGGCCGGGGCCAGCGGAGCTGCCCAGGACCTTGGGATGCCGGAGCTCGCCCAGAGCCAGGCACGGGGATGCAGGAACCCAGGGGCATGGGGATGTGGGGATGCGGGGATGCCGGGCAGCTGCCGGGAAGGACCAGCCCCGCACAAGCATTTACCGGCCCGCGCCGTTTCCCAGGCGAGCGGCATTTGGAGGCAGCCCCGTCGCCGGCTCGGGCAGGGAGGTGTGCCGCCGAGGGCACCAGCCCTGCCAGCCCCCGGTCCCGGCGCACCGCTCCCTCCGGGGCTTGGGGCAAAGCCCACGGTCAGTTCGAGGGGATGCTCTGGACAATGGTTTGCCGCAGTTCTGCTCAAGCAGGAGCAAAGGGCTGGTGCCCAGGACGAGCCCCTGCATTCCCAACCTGGGCTGGCCAAGGGTGGGGGCCACTGGCCACTGTGGCCCTGGCAGGCGGGTGGGTGCTCAGTGTCTCCCGGCCGCGCTGGCAGCGGGCGCCGAGCGGCTTCCAGGAGCCTCCCCCGCACCCTGTCCCTGCCAGCGTTGACTCAACGGGACGCATCCTGGCCAGGGCACCCTGCCAGCCTGCCGGCCCCTGCCCACCGCCTGCCTGCTCCGGCAGCAGCTGCCGAGCCCGCACTGCTTGGTGCCGGCGGGGCCACCCCGTGCAGCTCCGTGCCTCCTGCGTGGGCACCGCCGGCCCCACGGCCCCGCCACGGGGCTCCAGGTCCCAGCCACCTCGGCCCCTCCGGTGCCAGCCCCACCAGCGTGTCCCAGTCCGTGTCTTGGACCCAGCGGGCAGCGGCTGAGCCGGCTCCAGCCCCAGCTGGGCTGGGGGACTGGGGGACGCGCGCTGGCAGGGACAGGGAGGGGACAGCTCAGAGTCCCTCTGAAAGGCGGCCCCTCTTGGATCTGGCCCTTGCACAGCACAGCACGGCACACAGAGCGTGGCACGGCACACCGTGGCACAGTCAGGTACAACTGGCTCGGCATGGCACGGCACACCGTGGCACAGTCGGGTACAACTGGCTCGGCATGGCACGGCACACCGTGGCACAGTCGGGTACAACTGGCTCGGCACGGCACAGCCTGGGGAGCCGCAGCCCGCAGCTGGCACGGGGCCCCTCGCTGCCCGCTCCGGCTCCGGCTCTGGCTCCGGCGAGCAGAGTCGATTACACACAGAGGGATTTAGCGCTAAATCTGCCGGCTGAGCAGCGGTGATTAGCGAGAGCGGAGCTGCCGGCGCCAGCCCAGAGCTAAGCCGTGGGGGAGCGATGGGAAGGAGCTGTGCCAGCCCCTGTGCCAGCCCCGGTGGCAGCGCCAGCCGCAGTGCCGGTGCCAGCCCCAGCCCCAGTGGGCACCAGGGCCCCGCAGGGCACGCAGTGAGGGGCACACGGCCACGGTGCCGGCCCTGACACCCCTCTGAGCTGCCCCCCTGCCTGCCCCGAGCAGCATGAGAGCAGCCCGTGAGCCCTGACCCACCCCAGGGGTGGCCAAGGTGTCCCTTGGCCCCGGGCCGGGGCAGCGGAGCCGTGCTGGAGCCACGCGCCGTCGGCACCCCGTTCCCGGCCCTGCCGGAGCCCCACGGGACTCGCTCCGACCAAGGCCTCTGCACTGTCCCCACACGCTGCTGAGCGTCCCACAGCGCCCTGCCCTGCCCCATGAGCCTCGTGCTCTGTGCCTTGCACCTTGCTCCCTGCACCCTGCACCTTGCACCCGGCACCCTGCACTGTGAGCTCTGCACCTTGCATCCAGCATCCTCTGTGTGCACCCTGTACCCTGCTCTGCACCATCTTCTGCACCTTGCACCCTGCTCCCCGCACCCTGCTGTGCACCATCCCCTGCACCCTGCTGTGCACCATCTCCTGCACCTTGCACCCTGCTCTGCATCCTGCACCCTGCTCTGCACCCTGCACCCTGCTCTGCACCATCTCCTGCACCCTGCACCCTGCTCTGCACCCTGCACCCTGCTCTGCACCATCTCCTGCACCTTGCACCCTGCACCGCACCCTGCACCCCACTCTGCACCATCACCCCACTCTGCACCATCTCCTGCACCTTGCACCCTGCTCCCCACTCTGCACCATCTCCTGCACCTTGCACCCTGCTCTGCACCCTGCATCCTGCTCTCCACCATCTCCTGCACCTTGCACCCCACTTTGCACCCTGCACAGCGGCTCCTGCCCTGCCTCCGGCCCCGTGGGCATTGCAGCCACCCTGGGGCTGTCTCTGCTTCTGTCCCCATCCCAGAGATGCAAACCCTGCACCCAGCACCCCGTACCCAGCCCCACCGCGTCCCCGATGACAGCCTGCCCCAGCCCTGCCCCGCTGCGGTGCGTGCCGGCGGTGCCCCCCACCCTCCTACCTCCATCCACTGGCCCTGGGACTGCATCAGCAGCAGGACGCAGGGGTCCGACTTGTTGAGCGTGTCGCGGTCCAGGAGGTGCTTACAGCTCACCCGCAGTTCCACCTTGGAGAGGACGGCCAGCGGGGCCTGGGGGGACGGCTCGGGTGCCTCGCCCATGGTGGCCGTGGCACGGTGGGCGGCCGGGCGCGACGGGGGGCAGGCGGCCCCGTGGGCGAAGGGCATGTTGGGGGAGCGGGGTGGCACGGGTGGCCGCTGCCTTCGTTGCCGTCAAGGAGCCGGGCAGGCGCCCGTCATGCCCGGGGCGCGTCGCCCCACGGCGCCAGGCGTGGGGACGGTGGGTGGGGTTGGGCAGGTCGCTGGTGGCAGTGGGTGTTGGTGGGGTGCTCCTGTGGGTGGAGGGGACCCCGGGGCCCCCCTCCGAGGTGAGGTGGCCGGTTCCAGTCCCGGAGGCTCCGCGGGGCGCTGCAAGGCATCAAAGCACAGTGGGGTGAGCTGGGGCTGGGTCACCCCTTGTGACGCTGCCCGTGTACCCCCAAGTGCCAGCCAGCCCCACGGGCGCTGCTGTGCCCCCGTGCACCCGCCAGCCCCCTGGGCTGACCGGGGGTCCCGCGGGGCCGTGCCCGGCTCTGCCCCAGCCCCACCCCAGGGGCAGGATGCGTCCCGCGGGGAAGGGGCACCCGAGCGGGGCTGGGAGGCTGTGCAGGAGCAGGGGCTGCGCAGGCAGCCCTGGGCCCCCACCCCGGGGTCCCTCCTGCTGCTGGGGAGCAGAAACGCCCTCCCGTCCCTGCAGGCAGCGCACCCCCCGCCCGGGCAAGGCTCGCCAGGGAGGGACGCCAGGTCCTTGTCCGTGCCGCCGGGCGATGCTGGCAGTGCCGGCCACCTCCCACTGCCCTGGGCAGGGCTGGTGGCACCCCGGGGGGACAAGGGGACTTGCCCCGTGCTGGGGACAGGGGCTCCCCTCCACCTGGATGCCAGCGAGACTCAGCCGGGCGATGCTGCGGTGCCGGGCCACCGAGGGGCTCTGCCAGCACCAGCCCCAGCCCAGGGCTTGTCCCCGCAGCTGCAGCCCCCGGGGCTGCCCGGCTCGGGCTTGGGCAGGGGCAGAGCAGCCCCCTGCCCGCCCGCCTGCTGCACCCCGCTGCGCCCAGCCCGGCCGGGAGCTGCCGCCGCCGCCTGGCCAAAGTTTCCCGGCGAAGTCATGCAGGGCCCGGGCCCTCCCCGGCACATGGCTCTGGTGCCACAGCTCCGGTGGGCATCGTCCCCCTCGCCGGGATCGTGGGCACCCCTTGGCATCCCCCGGCGGAGGGGGCACCGACTCCCACCCTGCTTGGCCGCCCTCCTCACCTGGGTGCTGGGGGCCTGGGCTCCGCGCGTGGCTGGGCCGAGGTCTGGGGTCGGTGTGCCAGCCGGAGCCGGTGTGCCCGCCGGAGCTGCTGTGCCAGCCGGAGCCGGTGTGCCAGCCGGAGCTGCCGCCGCTGCCACCTCCACACAACTGACTCAAGCTGCAGTTCGGGAGCGGAGCCCTAAGAGGGAGACGACAAGCTCCGTTAACTGCCTCGCTGCCGGCACCGGAGCAGAGCCCGCCGGCGGGCACCGGGGCTGAGCGGGGTCCCTGGGGTCCCCGGCACCGCTGGCCGTGCCAGGGCAGGCGCTCCCGCTCCAGGCGAGCCCCCCATGGCCCAGCCCTCGCTCCCAGTGCCCCACAGCCCCTCGCCCTCCCCACGGGGTGCCCAAGGCCCATGCTGGTCCCAGCCCCCTGCGCTCTCAGCGACACCCCAGTACGGAGACAGGGTGCCCCAAAGCTGCTGGGTGCCCTCCCCACGTGCCGGAACACCCAGACCCGTACCCTACGCATGTGGGGCCCTGGGCGCCCCATCCCTCGGCCGGGGGGCTGTCCCGGCACCCCCCACCCACGCACATCACCCCACGGCGCTGTCAGCTCGGCTTTATGAAAGATGATGTAATTAGCCCGTATGCGGAGGGATTAAAATGCAGATAGGGCTAATGAGCGTGAGGGCACTGCGGGGCCCCGGGCTTTGGGAGCTAATCCCCAGCCCGCGTGGCAGAAATAGGCCACCCTCCTTCCCCGCACCTCCCACAGCCCCACGGCACGGCCCAGCGGGGCAGGAGGCAGCCGACCCACGGCGGGACGCGGCTGCAGGATCCGGCCGCCGGCTCGGGAAGGACAAGCCAGCACCCTGCGGCGGCACGGGCAGCCCCACGCCGGGCGGCTCTTGCCCCCGTGTTTGAGCAACCTGGGGTTTATCCCGCTGTGCCGGGGCTGCAGCCCCTGCGCCGGAGCGCTCCATCGCACCCGATCCCCAAGTTTCTGTCACCCAACTGCTGACGAATACAAACAACTTAATTATCCCGGCACGGGTGATCTGCGGCGCAGCCAGGCTGCAGAACGGCCCCAGAACCGATGAGCCAGCAAAGGGGCTCGCTCGAGCGCTCCCCAGAGCGGGACGGCCCCCGCCGACGCCGCCCCGTCACCCATCGCACCCGGCCGCGGGGCAGGCAGAGCCCCGGAGCCCCCGGAGCCTCCTCCAGGGCAGGGCCGGGCTCCTCTTTGAGGCCACCAAGGTGTCTCTGGAAAGAAATGGCTTAAAGGGTGCACAGGAACAGCACCAGGCGAGCCCCCGCGGCAGCCGAAGCAGACCAAGCACCCACCGGTGACACCCACCGCGACACCCCGCCTTCTACCGCGGAGCCAACGTGCTCTGCCTCGCGCACAACCAGAGGCAGAGGTGTGGAAATCATTAAATCTGAAAATTGGCATAGACAAGAGCTGGGTGGGAAGCAGACGGAGCCTGGCAGGGAGGGGGGATCACAAAAAAAACCCCCAGCTGGCAGCTTCAGCAGCCCCTCACGCGGCCAAGGTCTGGTGCGGGAGCCCCGGCTGCGTCCCCGGAGCCAAAGCAAAGGGAGGGGAGCGGCGCAAGGCCGAGGCGCTCGTTTCACTCGTTTTCGGGGAACTTTGGAGCCTCCGATCCCAGCAAACGAGGTTTCCCACGCCTGGAGAGCGACTCCCCCGAACCGCATCCCTCCACGCACGGCGGCCCACGATCTGCACCAGCGCGCACGCTGCGGCAGAGCAGGGCGGCTCCGTCCCGCGCGTTTGCCCTAAAAAAGACAGCACACTCGCATTTCTGTAATTTTTTTTTTTTTTTTAATTGACAGTTCTAGGGAGAACAGTTCATTTCTTCTTCTCCACATCCTGCTCTGCCGCTTCTTTGGCGCGTTTCGCACGAATCCCAAAGAGACGGGCGTTGGCCCGGGCCATGCGCAGGCTGGCGAAGGCCTTGAAGTTCTTCTCGTCTTCCGAGATAACGCGGGCCTTCTCCCGTTTGAAAACCTAGTGGGAGAGAGCGCCAGACAGTCAGGCTGCACATCACAGGCTCCCGGAGAACGCCGCATTTAAGGCTTAACGCAATTAATCTCGCTACATTTTTACCCCGAGCTGCAGGATGCTGTTAAGAACAGAGCGTTTATGCCATCTACAGGCCCTGCCCTTATCATCGCTCCGCCAGGCTCCTCGTTTCAGCCGGTTCCCAGTTCGCGTCAGCGCACGTCAGCGCAAGACCAGAACATATCGGGGGAAAAAAAAAAAAAAAACCACCAAGCGCAACGTGAAATCCGAGTCAGGTTTGTGGTGCGCTACCGCCAGCGCCTTTCAGAAGCGGCGAGGGTCTCGAGACGAACGGTGACTACGCAACCTGCCCTCACCCCAACCCTAAAGCGCCCCAGATTTCACAGGGGGACGAGCTCCCTCGAAGGTAAAAGCGGGCAAACGACCCCGGAGCCTGCCTGGAGGACGCAGCGCCGAGCACGAACGCGCGCCGGAGACGCTTCACGGGCGCTTTAACCCGTGGCCTCGCGGGAACGGCGCCATTCGGGGGGTTATCGCGCAGGTTCCCCCGCAGCCTCCTCTGGAGAGCGTGCGCGGCCGCGCTTCTCCCACGCGGCGCTTCGGGCAGAAGCGGAACGCACGTACGATCGCTCCCAACCAACGCGTCCTGCCCTGAACCCCTGGCACTGGTGCCCGGAGCTCTCCTCCGGACCCAGAAACACAGCTCGTGATTTAAGGGCTTCCTCAGCTGATAAAAAGCGTAGCAGAGCCCAAATTAATTTGTTCTTTGCAGCACGCTCTGCGACACCCAGGAACCGGACAATCTTGGCGAAATACAAGGACAAGCTCGACCTGTTCCTGGCTTTTTTTTGATTCAGGACAGGAAGAGTCTGGAGACAGCAACCCTTAACTGTAGGGCAGCAAGAAGAGAATCCTCTCCGTGAAGTTTAAGTCTCAATTACGTCACACAGAACGCGATTACGTTACACTTACGTTCTTGATCGGCATAACCGGTCCAGTCAGCTGAGTCGCCATCTTGAGTTCCTCAGCCTGCATAACAAGAGGACAAAAACCATTATTTAAAAAAACAGTATTTAGCTTAAAAACGCTGCTAACAACCCCGACTGGAGATTTAACAGCGACTGGTAACGAATTCAGCATTTCAGCCGTGCAGCTACAGGAGTATCTGGCACGGACGTGCCGCATCAACAACCCGCGTTTCGCCTGGCGATCCATCAGCCCGGACCCGGCCGGAGGAGCGGCGGCCTTTCGGGAGTTCTGCCAGCTGGAAAATCGTTGACATCTACTGTGCCGTTTTTAGTCTGATACCCAGCGTGTTCCTCAGCAATTCTTCTAAGGCTAATTCCAGCTTCTTTAAGAGTACGGCATTGCACAAAAGTGATTAAGTTTTATTTTAGGTAGTTGATTTCAAGTAAGAAAACCACTTGAAACAGTATTCCAGGTGCAAGTACGTCTTACAGAAGCTCACGCCCCTTCCTCCCCTGTTCCGAAAGGCAGCCCGAGTACGGGGGGCTCCACAGACTCCCCAGAAGACGGAGGACAGCCTGAGCACACCACCTCGTTTCACAACTCGCGCTGCCCCATGGGAAGCATGGATTTACCCCAGGCAGAGCCAAGGACAAGGAAAACCAACTCTGCTCTGGATCGCGGTGAGATTTTAATAAAAAGCATTTTTGTACGTCAACAGCAACAACCTTCTCGAGACTGCCTTACACTGAACCACTCCGCTGAGAAGTACGGCCTCACCTTCCTCCCCCTTTCCCCATGGCTGCCACCACAGCAGAACAGAACCCCAGGCAGACTTTTCAGCCATTCTGACAATTTCGCTTTATAAACTACAATTCAGCCGGTTGGGCAACGATCAAAGCTCCGGCAAAGAGGCCTCTCGAGGAGTCCAGCCCCAGATCAGCACCCCTTCAGCAGCACGGCAGTCCCTAGGCCCAAAGTCTGCCCAAAGCATTCCTGTAGCCCAGGATATCCACGCGGAAGCCGACTCTACCAGGCCCGGCCTTGCGCTGGGCTCGGTCACCCCTACAGACGCGCACGGGCCGCACGCTGCCCCCCGAGAGAAGGGCTGCTCCCTCCTGGGGGCTTTACGTTACGAAAAGCGTTGTGCCTGACTGCACACCACGGCACCGGGACGGACGGACAACCAAACCTCTGAAAACGCTGCCAGACGCAGATGCCGTGAAATATTTCTAGCGGCCAAGTACTTACAGAGCTGTCTCCCTTCTTCGGCATAGCTGGCTTCCTTGGGAAGAGGATAAGCTTGGAGCGGTACTCCTTCAGCCTCTGCACGTTGGCTTGCAGGGACTCGGTAGACTTGTTGCGTCGCCTGGGATCCACAGAGATTCCAATAGTCCGGGCAAACTTCTTGTTAATGCCAGCGAGCTGAAGAGAGAGCGCACAGCGTCAGCATCCGACGGCTCCCAACGCCACCGTGCCGCTGCCGGGAGCCGCTCCGGCCCTCAGCCGGACGAGGCTTTGAGCGCAGCCATCGCAGGCTACCGAGTCAGGAGAAAGGCTCGGCATCCGACCGGACGGCCCGTCGGCAGCGCGAGGGTCTGGCAAGGGGGAGCGACTGTGCCGCGGGCAAAAGGCGCCCTGGTGTCTGTGTTTTAACGCTTAAAGCATTACACAGATTTTACAGTAATGTCTGCAGATGGATTCCCTCAGCAGAGCAACGGGCAGCCCCCGAGTAATTACGAGGGCGGCATTTAAACTCTGCTACACACGAGACAGAAATTTATGAAGTCAGCACGCGGATAGCTCTGGTTCACCGAATACTGGAGGCTCCGTTAAAGAAGTATTTTTTGTAATCATCTTACATGACAAATAACCTCATTTTCGGTTTAAAGACAAACATCTGCGTACCATTTTGTATTCCGCCATTATCCAAAAATTAAAGAAAAATGAAGTAATGAAGCATTTGGCATCCAGAAGAACAATTTTACTGCTTCAACGCACTAATTTCACTATTATAAATGCTTTAATTAGATACTAAACAATGCACAAGAGGCGGCCGGGGCTGATGGCTGCCAGCAAGCACTGACGTTTATTCCTGGCCGCTGTACGGAAATACGCGGGTGGGGGGTTCTGCAGACCACCCCAATCCAGCTTTTAGCAGCTCATCAGCTCAGCACAGCTGGGAAGGTCACAGAGATGGCTTCCCGAAGGAACCGAACGCTTCCCACAGGCTTTAGGTGCTCCTAAAGCAACTCGTAGCTGTTGCCTGAGAAACAGCCACAGCTACTCGGTGAGGCTTGGCAGAACAGATCCTTTTCCTGGCACATCTCTTACGTCTGTTAGGGATAAGTTGAATGCGGTTTGAACACGAATGGGTTCGCATTGGCTAAAATTTTTAGGATCAGCAGAAATATATCTCACCAAAAAAAAAAAAAAGGAAAAATTTAATGCAGAAGCTATTAGTCTGTCTTTTTCCCCAAAAAATGTTTAAGGACACTCAATTAAAGCACTACAAGAATCAAACTTTAATGGAATTTTGCTTAAGTGACAGTCCGACCAGACAAACAGACGTTTACTTTTCAAAGCGACCTTTCCCTCTGACGTACGCTCCTGCATCCCCACCCCACCGGTACAACGAAAAGGCAAGACCGGTATTTTCTGTGCTCCCGTGGAGCCAGCAACACCAGGCGCCTCCCCGGCTCAGCCAGCACCCGCGGACACCCACGCCTCCGCCGGCCACTTGCGCGTTGTCTACGTGCAACGGACAACTGAGCTCAGGCTCAGAGTTAGTTTTACCGTGTTGGGATCAGTGCTGCGTACTTACTTTAAGCTCTTCTAGGCTGAAACCTCTGCCAGCACGAACTTTTTTGTGGTATCTGATGGTAGGGCACCTCACTATAGGCCGGATGGGCCCAGCCACGGGACGGGGAGCGATGCGGCGAGCCTTTGCCTGGCGGGCCTTCCTCCTGGAACGTCGAAGGGGACAGCGATCAGCAACGCCGCGTTTCTGGAGGACGTGCCACTCCTACGCTGCCGGCTGACCTCCCTTGCCGGGCAGCGTCTGGCGGACGGGGATCTCTCAGAAATAAAACCGCTGGCCTAGCAGCTCAGACAGGCGGATGCCTGCTTCTACGGAACAGCCGCAGTCATCAGATAAACAAGGGTTCAAGGGAATCATCAACGCGGTACAGCGATTCCGGAGATGTCTCATCACTTGACTGCAGCTGGAACAGCGTGTGCTGGAGCCTGAGCCTGGCCTGGGACCCCCCACCGAAGGGGCACCCTGCTGCGATCCCAGAGCCCTCAACGAGGTCAGGGAAACAGCTTAAAAACAAAGACGCAGAACCCCAGCTTCCTAAGCAGCCCGACGCAAGACGGGAGACAAGTGCCCCCAGCTACAGCAGCTAAAGCGGGCGGCAGCAGGCCGGGCCGCGGCACTCACCTGCGGATCTTGCGGGCGGGCTGGTTGAACCATGTGGCCACTCGCCGCTGCCAGTCCTTGTGAAAGTGGGGCTTCAGGATCATGCCATTGCGGCTGGGCGCCATGGCTGCTGGGGCCTGCGGACACGGGCATGGCTAAAGGCGGCCGCCGGGGCAGCGCGGCTGCGGGGCCTTCCCCCGGCGACCCGGCCCCCGAGCCCGCTACCCCCGGCCCGGCCCAGGCCTATGCCCGGGCCGGGCCCCCGTCAGCGCCCCGTCCGGGCCCAGCCCTCCGCGCAGGGCTCCGAGCGGCCCCGGGGCGCAGCCCGGCCCGAGGCACAGCCCCCGGTAGGCGGATGGCGGCGGATGGAGCCCCCCGGCCGCGGCAGCGCCCCGACTCACCTCCCGCCACGGCAAATGGCCGACCGGAAAAGGAAGCGGAGGGGCGGAGCGCGCCGGAAGTGCGACAGCGGCGGCCAATGGGCAGCGCCGCGGGAACGGGCCAATGAGGGCGGCGGCGCCGGAAGCGCCTGACGGCAGCTTCACCGCGCCCGTAGTAAAGATGGCGCCGGTTTAAAGGGCCCGCGCGGACGGAGCTGGCGAGGCACGGGCAAGGAGGCGAGGGGCGGACGGTAGTCCGTGGCCAGGCCCGGGTCCCGCAGTGGCGTGAGTCCTGGGAGCGACGGCTGCTCCGGTGAAGGGTTTATAGAGCAGCCCGGGCCGCAGCCGTGACTGATTTTTAAAAATAAGATGAGAGAATCCTTGAAATGACACCTGCTGCCGGACAAGCGAATTCAAAGAATGAACTTGTGAAGAAACAAACAGGTTTAGAAGGAAAAAAACCGAACATCCAGGCAGAGTAGCATCCCGAATTTAGAAAAACCACTTCTCTCCCTCAAAGCAAGGGGAATCAGGGCCAGGAGGGGATGACAACCAGCGATGCCCCAGGGAGGTGGTGGGGGCAGGGGAGAGATCCGGAGGGACGAGGCGCTCGGCTCCAGCCCCAAGAGGAGCCCGGGGGCTGCGACCGAGGGCCGGGAGCTGAACGCTGGCAGAGACCGGGGTCCTTCAGCTCACGGACAATCCTCATGGAGTAACTCCTTCCTAAAAGATTAACCCAGCCAGAGCAATCATTTTAAAGCTTTCCCTGATGAACGGCAGACCACCACGTCATCACAGCTTGTTTTGCAAGAGCCGCGAGGGCAGAGCCAGAGGAACTGCCAGCTTTTTACCGAGGCTTCCCAGCGGACACCCCTGCTCCTGCGCGCGTTCCCGAGCGCGCCTCTCCAGCTCCGAGCCAGCAGGGCCGCCGAAAACAGTCTCCCAACGCGAGCCACCCTCTGCAACGCTTGTTTCTAACACCACGCTGCGGGGTTACGCCGGGTTCTGCACGCAGGTTTTCCCCCAACCTCAGCTTGCGAGACACTTGCTGTAAAAACTCAATCTAAGTTATTGGCCAGGGAGAAGAAAAGCCCTCGTCCTGTACAACGCCATGGCTACACCAAAGCTTTGTACGTGCCAAAACACATCTCCGCGTCTGGACATATTCCACAGACACAGCAGACGTTAGGGACAGTTTATTCTAGCGAGGTCTCTTTTTCAGTTTCTATTTTCTGTTCGGCAGCAGAGATGATGAAAGGTTACAGCAGTGGCGTAAGAACTACAGCGCCATAGCCACCTCAGTCTGGCAGGGGTTTGGCTACGCTGGGCATGCCGGCACCGAAGGGAACGGCCCCGCACCCCTGCCGTGTCACACCCCATAGCGAGAGGCGGCTTACAAGGACTCCACGGGATCTTTCACCCTTAAGAACATGTACACCGCTCCTGCGTACAAGAAATCTTTCTGGCAGATTAGACTTACCCAACTCCTAATCACTACTACCCTGCTGAGAATCAATTTTCAAAATCCTAAGGAGTTCTCCTTCCTGCAGGGAAGAGCTCGTTAAAAGAGCCAATGTAGCCAACCCTTAATTTTTGGGTAACAGCAGCACAGAGATTCCCTGCTCGGTATCTTTGATTCCGGAGCTGAAAAGGGAAAGGCTCTGCGTCCAAAAGAAGCCTCTAGAGTCCTCCCGTTCCACATCAGGAGCGGGCTTCATACGGGTCTCAGGCGTGGTTCTTCCTCCTCCTCATGGTTTGGTGGCTGCTGGGGCATTTCTTCATCTCTGGTGTCTTGCTTGTCTCTCTCTGCTTGAAGCCAGCTCTGAGGAGCTATCATTTTCTTTGGCCCATAGGGTGGAGGCCCAATCAAAGCTTCAATGTCATCATAATTTATCACTTCTTTCTCCAGGAGGGCATTAGACAGCTAGAAAGAGTAAATAAAGCATAATGAGGCGCAGGGGTTTGAAAACAGCCTCCCTGAACTGATCTGAACTCTCCCTGCCAGCTCAACTCAGACCTCAACATCTGGACGCAGCACGTGCCGCGGCCCAGGAGGAGCAGAGCCCTGGCTACCCCACCACAGACGGGGCGACCCGAAAGCCTGCTGGAGCCAGCACAAAGTTCTCCAGGCTGCCGGCACCTTTCACGAGAGCGGTTTTGGCCAGGAATACGTAGTATGACTGGAGGCAATAAAGCAAGCTCTAGGGAATGATTTGGCAAGTCAGAACTCCAGGAACAATTTGAGCAGTGCCCTTCCTGCCATTGTCACTGCACCTGTGGCCCTAAGATGCCAAAGTAACAGCAA
This sequence comes from Platalea leucorodia, assembly GCF_965183815.1. Classification (NCBI taxonomy): domain Eukaryota; kingdom Metazoa; phylum Chordata; class Aves; order Pelecaniformes; family Threskiornithidae; genus Platalea; species Platalea leucorodia. The sequence goes on along the minus strand of NC_138830.1, from coordinate 56,180,855 downwards.
ACGAGACCAGAGCCAGACCCACAGCCCTCCCCTGTACAAAGAGGGATAACAAAGAGCTGTCTGCTCCTGCAGGCACGGGCTGAAGGTCATCCGAAGTTCCTCTCCAGAAAAGCTGAGTTCTCCGGCCCCTCTGCCAGCAGAAGGACCACACTCGAGCAGCAGGTGGTTGTCCAACATGGAAAGGCTCAATTCTGCTGACAAGATGCGACACACTGGCCTGGCAACCGACACATTTACTCTGTAGATACTTTGGCTTAACTTAAAAGTTTTTCTATGATGAGCCTCTAGCAAACATCTGACTGCTGTTAAATGAAAGCACCACAACAGAGGCGGCCTGCGGAGAGGAGACCCCCTGACAAGGCCTGCCTTCAGAGCACTCCAGGGCACTGTCCCGGGGACAGGGCTGTGACAGGGCCAACAGCAGGGCGCCCGAGCAAGCCAGCTCTGGTTACCTTACTACGCACAGGGGGCCTGCAGTTGCGCAGCTGAAGGGGTGGTTGTTGTTGTTTCAAAAGAAGATTTAAAGAAAAGGATTGTTTTATTTGCAAAACATACAACACGAAGTTGACTCCCGGTCATTTTGGATGTTGTGGATGGGACTTCTGAAGGGAAGATCAAGTAGATAGGCAGGGTGCTGCAACCCAGGCGTGGCTCAGCCCAGAGCGAGGGGTACCGAGCTCCCGGCAGAAAGGTGGGGACACGCCAGGGTGACTGTCCGGACACACAGAGGAGGAGGCAAAGCTCTGCCTTGCAACAAGGACTCCTTGGTGTATTCGGTATCAAGGAGCTGGCAGGTGAGAACTGCCTGGAGTCACCAGAAAGCATGAACCAGCACCGGTCAGCCAAGGCGACAGGTCCCCTATGCCTTCAACAGAGCCATAAACTGTCCTGTACGTCTACAGGACCTGCAAGGATGAGCTGCTCCTGCCTTTCCAGGCTTCACAAAACCAGTCCCTGTCTGCTTTCCAGGAAATTACGCTGCCCAGAGGCTAGCAGAGGAGTGCAGGTGGGGGACACAAATTCTAGCTTTAATCACTTCTGCAGAGCACTCCTACTCCTCTACCCTGCAAACACCAGCTGGTGGCAGGAGGCAGACTACTCGCTGCTGGAAAAGGCACACGTTCCTCCCTGTGCCTGCTCCCCCGTCCTCCCTGTGCCTGCTCCTCCTCCGGGGGACGTGGAGTCAACAGTCACTTGTTCACAACACGCACCCCAGCGCTGCCACTACAGACTTTCTAGGGCCACAGAGACACTGCAACGGCCGAGCTACGGAGCACAGAACAGTAGCAAGGCAAAAAACACCAGTTAAAAAACCCCAACAAACCAAAACCAACATCAAAAATTTCACGCAATTTCAACTTACTGTTTGCAGCTTGTCCCGGTTCTCCAGTAAGAGTTTTTCTGTGCGCCTGTAAGCCTGAGCCACCAGGACTTTTGCTTCCTAGAAGAGAGGAACAAGAAGAGAGATTCGGAGCGCAGTTGGCAACAAACACGACACGTGGATAAACAAGGAGAGCACCGAGGGATGGAATCTGCAAACTGAGCCAGGCAGAGAGTGGTTCCCATCAACAGAAAATACAGATAAATCCTTTGAAAAAAAGCCAGAGGAGTACTCCTGATAAGGAACAGTGAACATCTGCATGAGCACAACTCTTCAGTAGCGTCCCAGCTGATGGGAAGTGCAGTCTAATTAAGGAGGCTGTCCAGTAGCAAAAGATGCAGCTCAGCACAAATCCCAGGGAAGCACAACCATAGTGCTTCCAAATCAGAGTTTTCTTTGTTTCTGGCTATTTGACTTTTCAACTAAGGCAATGTTTTTCGCAGCAATGGAGCCAAATTTCCTGTCAAAACAGGCTAACACTTTTCAGTCTGAACCATTGTTTTGGTTAGATAGCCTCTCTGATCTCGGAAGTGGAGACATTTAAACAACCCCCCGGTCTCCCCAGGTTATTCCTTCTTCCCCCGCAAAGCATTTCTCCCTCTCTCCAAACGTCACATTTGACTCTCCTCTCCCAGAAGCTCACCAGCGTCTTGTCCACACTGGAACCAAGACCGCAGCTTTCACAGTCAGCTTTATGCACTGCAGGATATTTCACAGCCATAGTAAGCCATAGAATAATACTAAGCGTTCAGTTGTTGAAAGTTACTACTTAATGGCTAACAGAAAAATGCAAATTGTTTGGGTGCGAGTTACTTGCACTTTTTTTTACTGAACTGCAGGAAGTAAAGAACAAACGGGAACGCGTAACCAAGGGTGGCCTTACGTGGTCCATCATTTGCTGAAGTCCCTGGCTGAAAGGGCGCCGACCAATTCCAGCTGCGCTCTCCAGGTCCGGGAAGGAGAGCTGCCCAATGCTGGCCACCATCCCGTACTGCTTCACCATGGAGTAGGCTATCTTGGTCACCTTCTTCAGGTCATCCTGGGCTCCTGGGCAGGAGAGAGAGAGACGCAATGCTTACCAGCTCTGAGCTGAGTGCAAGAGGAGCACATCCTGCACAGACACACATTCCGCTAGTCGAGAGGAGACCAGAAGACCCACAGGAGCCCATGGAGGTGAACACTCCGCCTGCTGATGGACCTTTTACATGTACTGCAGGACCCACGCACGATGGTGAGCGAATCTACTGGTAGCTAGCTCACGTGGAGTGCTTACCTGCCACTGCCCGCTGTTATCCCACCTGGACATAACTAGTTGGAAACACGGCACAGAAAGCTTTAGGCCCTCCTGTGAGCCACAAGTCTCTGGGTAGTTGCACCTGTGGCCTTAGGCTTGGGGACAAGTCTAAGACAACACAGAGGCAACCAACAATGAGAGACCTTCATGCTCGCAAACGCAAGCCTGAGATCAAAACACGCAATTGGAGGTTTCTCCTTCCCAGGGTGGGAAACCTCCGTCTTGTGCTCAGATCACCCCCGGACAGAGCAAGCGCAGAAGTTCAGGCTCCCTTAGCACAAGCTCCGCGCCTGTGCCAGGGCCGGGCTCCTCACCTGTAGTGACTTTGTTAAAGGTGATGGCCTCAGACACTCTGCCCCCCAGCGCCATACACATCCTCTCCAGCAGCTGCTCCTTGGTGAAGAGGTACTGCTCTCTCGGAAGGATCTGAGCGAATCCCAGCGCTGCGTTTGTTCGAGGGGCTATGGAAACCTGCAACACAGAGCAGCTCCCTCACTTCAGAGAACAAAAGAGCTCCCAACTACAGCAGAGGGAGAACAGGAAGAGGCCTGCATTCCCAGTGAAATTTGGCGAAAGCTGTGGGGCAGGCTGACCTACAGAGAGACAGCCAAGGACTGCAGTATGTCACCACTCCTGCGCTAAAGGCTCTGCCTTCACAGCTACGCTTTCTGCCACTTTCTGCTCAAGAAACAAAAAGGAAATTGTCCTTAACAACAAGGCAGTGAAATCCTGAGATTTAGGAGTTGCCTTGGAGGGTATAAGCCAAATAGAGTTCACTTTACTGTGTTCCAGAATCACTGAGACTACCTGGAGAAAGATAGGATGTCTTTAGAAAAATAAGAGCCATTTCCCCCACCCATTAAATGAGAGTAATTATCAACAGTTCAGCTTATACAACAGGTCATTCAGAGTGAATTTGCTGCTGGTGGCAAGCCAAGAAGCTGTCGCCCTTGTCATTTGCACTCCCCGCCTCTCCCCAGTGTCAAAGCTTCTGGAGGAGGAGATGTGCATGGGAGAGAACACACCCTGGGGTGCCAAAGAGAGGCCTTTCCCTCCAGACAAGGGCTTCAGGCAGACAAACTCCCAAGCACGCCGATCTGAAAAACACATCTCTCTCCATCAGCATCAGAGCAGTTCCCGCAACGGTAGCTTCGCTGGCTGCAACATGCCGGCAAGCCACGGCAGGGAAGGAGATCGTGTACGCACGCGTGCGCACACGGGGCAACGCTCTGTGCCTGGAGGAAGCGCACAAATTGAGCAGCAGCATCAGGAGACTCGGTTGCTCCAAACAGCTTTACAGTTGGCTTTTAACGGCAAGGCTTCTCCTATAGCTGGTTAATCAGCTTTGCACCATCACTATCATCAACGGAGCCTAATGATGCATTTCTCCACAGCATATTTTAGAGACGTGACTTAGTGGTGGACTTGGCAGTGCTGGGTTAACGGCTGGACTTGATGATCTTAAAGGTCCTTTCCAACCTAAACGATTCTACGATTCTAGATTTGCCATTTATTTTGCTGCAGTGTTCACAGCTCCAAGCTCACGGAGGACAGGGTAACGCAGCAGGATTCACCACAAGTACTACGAAACAATCAATAGGGGACCCCCAAAGGACTCTCTTCCCACCCGGTGACAGGCTTCGTTACCCAAGAGCTGGTAGCGGAGTTACCTTCATCACAGCCTCGGTGTGCTCCAGCAGCCAGCCAACCAACGCGTGACCCGATTCATGAAACGCCACAACCTTCCTCTCTTCTGGTGACAAGATCTGGCTTCTTTTGGCAGTGCCTATAGGAACACAGACAAGGATTCAGTAAGATAGCCGGCAATAGGTGCAACCAGCAGGGCGTAATCTCGTACAGCGAAGTGCACAAGCTAGCACAGGCCGTGGCTGAACAGCCAGCAAGCTTCATGTTGCACTCCACCTCGGGAGAGGCAGTAAAAAGCCCTTCAATTACACGCAGTGGAAGGTGCTCTCTGTCCCCGCAGCAGAAAGCAATCCTTGCTTGGATTGCCTAAAAACCACTGGCAGAAACTTTTCCCCCCCTCTCCTCCTTACAACAGACTCAATCATTAGACAAATAATTTAACATTTGATTAGATCACAGCTCTAGAATGCAAAGCTCTGTTCTGTTCCCAGCTCTGCCAAAGGCACGTTACACTCTATCTCTGCCCAGGGACAGATCTAACAAGTCAGTCTACCATTTGGAAAAAAAAAACCAACCCAACAAACCAAAACCCAAACCAGAAACTAGCTGGAATATCATACTGATTTTGCTGTACGGTCCTTCAATCCCTTAGGCAGAACATGAGAAGCAAGATGTTGCATTATATATAAGAGGTCCCAGTTGAGATTCTTGTGCATTAAGAGTGTTCAAATCAGCAAAAGACCAAGCGTATATACAAAAATCTTTCTCCAGACCCTGGAAATGTCTCTGATTACACATGGTGTGCTCCGTATGAGCTTATTCCCAGGCTCCTGAGAACTAGCAAATTAAGCCATAACTCTCACTTAATACTTCCTCCAAAAAGGTGATTTTTGAAAGTGTCTATTTTCCAACCCAGTAGTCCGTAACACAGAGTAAGTCCAATTAGGATTTAAAAAAAAAAAAAAAAATGCTGAATGGAAGTAAAACTTCTAGCACGTAGAAAATATGTTAACTACAGGATACGCTGCATATCAAGCACTCATTATAGCTCGGCACGTTGAACGCAGAAAGGTACCAGTACTTTAAAGCCGATGTCTCCATACAGTGCCAGGAGCAGCAGGGGGTAGAGCAGGCAGAGTCGAGAGCAGTATTACACCAAGCTTGCTTGATGTCTTGGAAAACAACATTCTATTAACATTAATTTTTAAACAAAGTCAAGAGTTTTATTAAACAAGGAAACAGCAAAATTAGTGTGGCAGATCTTGTAAAATTACTGCTCAGGGACCCTGGAAACCACTGTGCCCTGCAAGGCATGATGGTGATGGAACAGCAGATTAATTGCAACAGCCTTGATTTTCATCAGTCAGCCAGTCCCTTACCCTGCCTTCAGCAGTGTGTGCGCATGTGCTTGTATGTCTCTTTCCGTAGCAAGATGCATATACACACTCTCTCTCTCTATATATACACACACACATACACACACACTTAAAAAATTCTGGAAGTATTCCTCTGTCAGCCCACCAAGGAGCGAGGGACTGTACTCTTCACAATAGCACACAGTGTGCCTACAAAGATTATTTCTTTTCCTACATAAAGTAATCTCCAGGCAGGAAAGTTCTCTGAAGGCCTGTACTTATCACATTTATGAAACAACCCAGGAAGCAACTCTGGTGCATCTTTCCGGCCTTGGTGTACACAAACCCCACCAAGAAAACAGGCTCCACTACATCTTCTAAAGACAACCTCTAAATGCCTCTGTGTGCTCAGCAGGCTTCCTCCCTCGCTCCCAGGAGACCTGACTTACTGACTGCTTTCTGTTCCCAAATTAAAAACACAATGGGGACTACCACAGAGAGAAGTTCGTACTCCTCCCTTACAGCAACACAAAGCTTTAAGGCTGACAGGGCCTCTGGACTTGCAAAGTTCTCTTTTGATTTCACACCACTCTTATTAAAACCAGAAGCTTACAATGGAAAGCACAGTAATATCTTCTTTCTTTCAAGAAAAGCTTTTACAGCAACTGAAATGCCCTCTGGATCGTGAAACCCAGAAGCATTGCTATGACATGGCAAGGGTACATTTAATATATGGGCCTGAAGGGTGGTTTTGGGCCTTTTAGACTTAGTCTACAAAAAATAGCCAGGTCCTGCTAATGTGAAAGAATCCGATTAAGCAATAAAAAGACTTTACGGCCTCCTACACGCCACAGAGCCTTAGCGAAGCAAGTCAGCTTGTCAGCAGCGAATCTGCTGAAGGCCATGCCCTGCAATGCCCCGCCACATTAATCCCAGATATCCCTTCTGCTACGCATCCCCTGTGGCCTTACTTGCTTTTTGCCTTATCTTCCAAGTCTGGGGAACTAAGGTGAGGGTGGAATTCAGAAAGAAAAGCCAAGTGAATCCCTGCAAGTTTGGTGCTTTCTCTCCTGCAGATGGGAAAGTAAAGCACATGTCTGCTCTGGCTGAGGAGGACTTCTGTGTTATGACCAGAGTCGTCTCGCTGTCCCCTCCTGGGAGCCGCTGAGTACAGTCTGGGCTTTGTGCAAGCGTGGCCACAGTTACCCAAAGCACTCCACGGGTTTTGGTTTTAAGAGGCAGGTGAAACTGTCAGGAATTTTCTCAAAAAAAAAAAAAATCTTCTCTTACATGAGGACTTGTTTAGGCATTTTCTGATAAAGCAGACACTCAGGACTAGATTCCAGGATCAGGAAATAACTGACCCAGTACAAACATCCTGTTCCACACGCTCTACTAAGAAAAGCACAGCGTGCCATTCCGTTTGCCCAGGCTCACCCCCCGCTAACGACGCTGCAGCCGGGAAGCAGTTAAGCGTCCGATTATGAAAACCAAGGCTTGCCTACAGGGCAGTTCAGACCGAAACCCACCAGATTCAAATCCCTCAGGTGAAGTCAAGAGTTCTGGGAACTCTTTTTCCCCTGCATACAATATGCTGCTACAGGGTAATCTCCAGAGGTTCCTCTGCTGGCAATCACACAAGCGACAGGGAAAGGCCGACAGGATGTTCTCAGAGGGAGAACAGTACTCTAGTGTCTTTCAGTTTATTCTGAAAATTCATCAAAGCCTGGGCTTTGAGGCCAAAAAGAAAAATCTCTAATTTCTTGCTGCTGAGGATGTGTAGCCTGTTTGCTATTCATGTTTATGTAGCAGGTGTCCAGAGCAGCAAGAAAAACCCAGAGATACTTCCACTCTTCTTTTTTTAAAAAACAAAACAAAACAAACAAACAACACCTTTTTAAACTAAGCAAGCCATACAGATTTGAATTCCCCTCTCTACTGTTTTGCTACTGGCCTTCTTCCCTGAGCTACTGGTTCAGGCTGCCTGCAGATTTGGGAAGATAGAGCCCTCTGAGGTCTTGTTCAGAGAGCTTTTTGTGACTATGGCATCTACGATCCTCAGCACAGCTCTACGGGACAGAGCACAGCTAGGACTCATCTGTCTTCCTCGAATGTAACCCACTCGCTTGAGCCTTCTCTCAAGAAGCACGATACAGACTAGTAAGACAACAGAAATGGCTGGGTCGCTTACCTGCAATGACTCTCTCCACAGCATACTCGAAGTTGAAAGTATCGATGGATTTGTGACCTTCTCTAGCGGCATGAAGAGCAGCTTCATTACATATATTCGCTATGTCAGCTCCTGCGGACAAGAGTTTACAAGAATTACATTGGATTTGTGATGTGACAGATTTCAGAAGAGGCAAGAACAAATCTGGAAGAGGACCTAAGGAAGTCAAGTAGCCTGCACTTTTTCGTTCCTTGGGAACAGAGAGCAAACCTAGTCCACGGCGTTTATGTTGGATTTGAACAATACAGCTGCCTTGGCAATGAACGCTGCGTTGCCACACAGAGTTCAGCAATCAATTAACAGGCTAAAGCCAAGGCTGGCTCTCGGCAACAGGGGAGCGGCGTGGGCAGTCTGGGTTGGCATGGGCTGCCGCACTGTTCGCACAGCGACCGCACAACCTCTGTGCGGAAGAGAAAGAACATCTGTTCTGAGTTTGTGTGGGTGGGTGATGGTGGCGGGGGGCTGCTGCAAGAAGTCACGAAGAGGCAGTGCGCTGGGGCCTGTTAGAGGGGAAACCCAGAAAGGATATTCCAGGAACTCCACATCAACAGGAACTCTGGAGCCCCTTGCTCAGCACTGTTTCAAACTCCCAGGGACCCACCCTGGAAACAGGCTCAATGCAGGAGCCAGGCAGAGTTGTCCAATTTCTACTCTGACCGACAAAGTAATTGCTATTCATTCCTCCTATCGCTTTCCCGGTAACATATATCAACTTAAGAGTCTTTCCCCTGAAGTGCAACATCTCATCCTCAACAACAGCTTGGACAGGAGCATGAGCAGTGGTTCCTCCCCTTAGGAATTAGGAACTCAGGCATTATAAAAGTCTGTTTTCCCTACCCCCCACACCCTGCTAGTCCCAGAAGTTTCAGAAGATTGAAAATAGCCGTGAACAATTGCTCATCACAGCTCCATTCACCAGGGAGCTGGTTAGGCTCCCACTATTTCCATAGAGATGGAGAAGGCTTGAAGAAAAAGGCCCTTTAGACCAAAATACTCTGTTAAAAGTAAGCAGCCAAGAAGCCCCGGGTTGAACTGCAGAAGTAGCGTAGAAGCAGGCAGAGCAGCCCCCCAGGGACACAGCATGTCATACCGCTGAAGCCCGGAGTCAGTTCAGCAAGGTGCTGGGAGTAGAAGCTGGCGTCTTGGATCAGTTTGAGACCCTTCAGGTGCTGCTCAAAGATCTCTCTTCTCTCCTGTAAAGAGCACAGAACACCTCAGCCCAGCAAGCCTTCACAACACGGCAGCTCCGATGCGTGGTAGGGAGCAGGGAAGGAGCAGACCGCTGGCAGCGGGGACGGTGACATTGCCACCAGAGGGCAGGGCTGTCCTTACAGCATTTTAGTGCTACAGGAGCCCTGATAAACACCCAGCTCTCGAATTCAGAACAGATGTATGGAGGCTTACCATGAGTCACTGCTTTCTCTCTCAGGGCCACTCTCCCCTCCTAACTTTCACTCCGATCTGTCTTAACTTTTCTCTTACCATAGAAGCACTCGGAGCTCCGACTGCCTCTACCTGCTCCCTCACACACCGCAAACGAAAACCCCATCTCCTAGCTGCTTAGCCTGCGACCACTTCCCAGCCGAGATGACGGCTGGCCCGTAGCCAAGGAGTGACTCATTCAGCTGGTCCAGGAGATCCTGAGTAAAACAATGGCCTCAGTTGCCAGGGTTTTTCCCCTTCCTCCTTCAGGGCAGCTGCACAGTTCATGCTTCCGGTGCCAGATTGTATCAGGCATTTAAGGTATTTTAACTGAAAACTCGGAGGACGCCAGTAAAGCACAGATGGGAGAAGAAGAGCCTGTGCTGGCAGAGCAGGCAGATCTTTACTGCAGCTGAGCCTATTCCCAAAACTCTGCTACAAATGTCAACACGACGGGCATGGAAGACTCCTAGTAAATGGATTTAAAAAGCATTCAGAAGGAGAAAGTAACTTAACAGGCTGCCTAAAGGAAAATGAGGAGCCTTACGAGGACAGTGAGGACAATAAACCTAAAGAACAAATGGTGCTCAAGGCACATGACAACTTAAGCTCTTACAGAAGCCAACTTGCCAATTAGGTGGTTCCCAATTTCCTGGAGAGAAGACACAGACATAGTTCTGCATCTGCATGGCAAGGAGAACCTCACAGAAGAATTCACTGCCAAAGCTCATACCAGAGCAGACATGCTTGAAAACCGAGTTGTCATTTCAGAGAAACAAGCACCTGCATTAGCATGTCAAATCCTTCATTTAGAGCGCGTAAATAAGAATAAAGGCAAACAGAAGCTTACCATCTCTATCTTCTCCAAGCTCAGCCTTTGCCAGGCCAGTGAATCATCAGCAAGGACTAGCACACCTTTGTCATTAGCCTCATGGTAAAGACAGGGCAGTAGGTGGCATATACCTGGAGTGTTGGAAGATCAATGAAGATGTGCCTGTCAAGCCTCCCGGGTCTCATCAAGGCGCTATCCAAGACATCAGCACGGTTGGTGGAAGCCAGCACTATGACATGATCTGTGGTCCCCATTCCTGTAGAAAAACAAGCAAAAACAAAGGTGAAGGGTTTCACCATCACAGGTGCTGCACTGCAAGCATACAAAGGGACGGGGCAGGGCAGGGTGCAGAGAATGGCTTACACAGCTTTAGCATGAAGCCAGAGGGTGCTGACAGCACCCTTAGGGGCAGCTGAGGCTGAGAAAGTGTCCTCTTCAGCTAGGAGCACAAGGCAGAAGGGACCTCCCAAGTCACCCAGGCCAGTCCCCGGTCATCACTGACACTCTGAAATTCCCTTTTCATTTGCTTAATAACCTTTGGCTTGAAACTCTTTTTTTCCCTTCCTTTTGACACATTTGGAAATTGCTCCAACTGGAAACAAGAACAGAATCTCTCTATTCTGATGAGTTAGGAGATGCCTTCTCACCCCCAGGCTTAAGTCAATTCCTTCTCCTTTAGCTCCAGGTTGTACAAACAAAGTTTGCTAGCTGAAACAGCCTTTCCCTCCCAATATTTCTGTGGAAAGCCCTTTCAGCTTTCATTTACTTTTCGCCTTCAGTCACAGCCAGGCCACCAGGATGACCAGGGAAGGGACAGGCCTTCTTCTGACCAGCTCAGGTTAATGCAGAAAGAGAGGACGTAGCCTTGCCACCCAGCAAGGGGCATGTTACAGCATGATTTCATCTTTGTCTTCTCGCTCATCTTTTATCACTCAGAAGGCACCCGGGCATACTGCAGACCAGTGCAAAGACCAACCCTGCAGAACTTACACCACAGACACGTAGGCAGACACAAAATGCAACCAAACAGCTTTGCAGTGATGATTAGCATGCACTAGCTCAAGCCACAGTCAGAGCAGGTTTTGTCTCCAGGTCTTAAAGATGAAGGGAGCATCAGGCTTTACAGGCTTTGCGAGAGCAGGCTGCAGTATGGAGGCATCAAAGGCAGACAGGGCTTCCCGGGGAAGCCAGAGCAGCAGCAGCTGGAGGAGGGCAGAAAGGGGCAGGCGGTTGGGCTGCTTGGGTGGGGAAGCCAGAGATCACGTTGAATCACTGAACCACACTGCTTATTTATTACATTCCACCAGGTGCCCGCAGGCCCCTGGGTATGAGTCACCTGCTTACAGCAGATTCAACAGCCCTGGCACACAGCAGCCTTCCCAGGGAAAGGACGCGTTAGTCCCCCGTGCTTCCTTCGCTGCCAAGTCACACGCTGCAGAGAGGCAGCTTTGTGCACGTAAGCTGGGCGAGTTTCAGCTCTCTCCAGCTCCACCAGAAGAGCTGCCAAATGTGTCAGCGTACAAGAGCTCAGCAGAGAGATTAAGGTTACAGGTAAGTCGCAGGACTGGCTCTGTCGGCTTGTGCTGTAACGAACCTCAGTTCTTCCTCCCTGCAGCATGCTGTCTAAATAAGCTCCCGGAGAGGATGAAGCCGGCCGTTCTTCAGGCATGTATTACACCGCACTTTAGAGTGTGATAAATAAGCAGAGACTGGCAGGCACTTGGGGGATAGCAAGCTTCATTCACACGGCAGGATTAGATGGTATAGTACATTATCTGCTTTGCAGCTGGGAAGACTCTCTTAAAATAGGTCTGACTATTAGAACAAATATAAAAAAAACAGAACCGCTGAGAGCATCCTCCTCACATCAGCTTCTGCTCCACTTGCTCTCAAGCCTGTATCCCAGTGGTGCGAAACAATGCTCCAAGAAATCCACAACTGCAGCCTCCGATTCACATTACTGTTCCCAACGCAACATCACCTGGCACGTCACAGGCTTTGGCTTCCACAGGCAAAGATCAGCCAAAGGAGCAGTCTACAAAAGCAACTCCTCAGCCACATCAACAAACGAAAAACAGCTCCGAAAACGTAGCCGAAAGAGAGCCTTCATATCTACAATGTTTACAAATGAAGCCACTTCAAAAAGGGAAGGACAAAAAGGGCCCACTTGAACTGGCAAGTGCCGTGCTCCCCACCGATGCCGAGCACGTTACTTTGATGGGCATCTCATCTGCATTATTGCGCTGTGTAATTCTCCAGCCATTTGTTCAAAAGCCTTTCGGACATCATCTGTGAGCCATATCATTAAAACGGGGTCACCTTTGTGAGGGAAGCCTCAGGGTCAGAAACCTGCATACAGCACAGATCAGGGGGGAGGTCTTGTCTGAGGATTTCACATGAAGAGCTGCTATCAAAAGACGTCCTGCATTTTCATTCACAAAACACCCATCAGCCCAGGACCGTCAAGCTCCTCTCCAATGCATTCAGAACAGAGGAGATATTTGGGTCACATTTCTCTTCCGCTTGTTTGCGGTTTGTGAGGGAAGATTCACTATTCAAACCAGGCACCTGTTTTGACAAAGACTGGAGTACGTGTCACTCTGGTTTTAAAAACAGCTTTTGTACGTACAGGCTCCCTCCAGTCCCTCCCCTTCTCCCACCAGACTCCCGGTGCTTCCAGAACATGAGGAAAGCTGTCAGAGTGAAGGAAAGCAAGGTCACTTGTAGGAAGAGCACTACAATTCCTCTCCAACCTGTGTACCAGAATTACTGAGTGTCAAGCTGCACATTCATCCCATACAGCTTAGCATAATGGCTTTTTTTCTTGGGGTCCTCATCCTTCCTCCAGCCTGCAGAGCGGGCTCCATACAGTTCTGACCCTCCTTTTCTTCCTCTACCTTACCTCTGAGTAATCTCATTCGAACACACAAATTCAACAATCACCGTGGATGACTCACAGATCTACTTTTGTGCAGGATTTTTTTTTCAAATTAATAGCTAACTTGGTTCTATGGTGTTGCCTTGCAGAACTTTAACCATCAATTTTAGCTGAAGACAGCTAAAACAGAGCTCTCAACCTTCCATTTCAAGGCTTCCTCATTACAAACACACACCACTCCTCCGCTTGTGCTTGGGCAGAACTGTTAACCTCCTAGAAAACCTTATTCACTGTCATCCCGAGAACGCTTTTGCCATGATGCACGTAGCACTTCAGTGTTTGTTTAGGTAACATGCTCAGTTAGATAATATTTCAGTAACACGTGCCAAGATCACCGCTTACGAGTACAAGCCAACAGAAAGTCCATGTTTCTGGTACTCGCCTGACAGTCCCTGCCAGCTGTCTCCCACTGGACATTGTGAAGTCCCTGGGCTATTTTTTTTAGTGTGTGTTTGATAAAGCACTTAGCAAAATGAGGGGCTTAGTACGTGATCTGTATGAGACACGAATAAATAATGAGACAATATAACTTTAAAAATAAACTAGGCAGCACACAGCAAGCAAGGGACTACTGAAGTACATCTTGAGGGTAATATTCACCTTCTAAACTCAATTTCCAATAGAGTTTTACCCTAATTTCTGAATAGAGACTCGCCAAGAAAATACTCCAGAAACCATGCCTAATTTCTACAGACTAGAAGAAACCAGACATTTTCATTTTTGGTACAGAGATGTGGATTGGACTGACTACATATTCCTGAACAGACGGATGGGCCTCCATTTAACTCAGTGTTAACCTGTTGCCAGCTCACCCCACAACTGTCAGGAGAAAAAAAAACCAACCAAGCCAGGACTGCTGTTCTGTGTTACTACTGTCCTTTTCTGTCGAGATCATCTACTATACAGATACAGCTGTAAACAGCTATGGTCATCCAAGTACATTTACGCGCTTGGCCAAGGTGCCTCAGTTAGTGCCTGTGCAAAGTCCCAGGGAACTGCGCACATGTATTTAAGGTGATTTCTGGTATTTACATAGCATTATGTGCTTCAAGGGTGTTCCTCTAATAACCACATTTCTGTCTGTCTGGTTATTTAGGACCTACTCAAAGCTCATTCCTCTCCTTCAAAAACTTTATGGCACCCATGCTGAAGCAGAGAGAGGTCTCTGTACAGCAGGACCACTCTACCTTGTCTGTACCGTGCTGTGCTCCTGCTTACAATTTCTCCTCCTTCTGCAGCAAGGGCAGAGATCCAGAATCATAGATCATCTTGCGTGCAGTATGAAGGAACATCTTCCCTTCGCTGAAAGCATTTTTACAAGTCCCAGCTTCTCCCCTTGAAAAGGGAGGGTTGACTCCAGAGCAATCTCCAGAAGGCAGCCTTGCTGCTGAACTGCAGGACGTGCTCTACTTTAGCAGGGCTGCATCAACAGTTCACTGCAAACATTCAGTAAAAAAACCAAGCAGTTTTAACCCCCAAGGTCTGGAGAAAGGGGGATGCTTTTAGTGCAGGACGGCTTTTAATTTTTCATATGAAGAGCGTGATGAGACAACGAGTGTCACAGTTACAGTCAAGGGAAAAGGCGGCTCTGTCCCACAAAGCAGCAGACTGATACAAACCCTCCCTGACGGGCAGGCAGTTAGTTATTCCTTACCCTCCTCTGCAATAATAAGATTTAGCAACAGAAACATTGCAAGTTGGGTCAGCGCTGCAGGCTCCGACAGAGTTATGACTAACAATAGCCAAAAGATCTTTCTTTTTGGCACCTGTGTGAAAGTGCCTGAGAAAAGGGCCGGTTCCAGATGCAGGACAGCCAGAAACCATCCAGAAGCGTGGCATCAAACCGGGGCTTGTTTGCAAAGCTTCTCCCTCTCAGTTAAGATAGAGATCCCGTAGTCAGGCAGACAATGTGAGAATAAGTCAAAGGACGGGAGAATTGATATATTACATTGCTTATGTCCCTCTGGGACAACTCAACTTTAAACTTCAACAGGTGTTAAAGCAATACCTGTCTGAGACGGAATACAGCAAGTATTCAACAACATTTAACAGCCAGCTGGACCTAAATGTTACCCTCTGCAGACAGCAGTGCCCTTGCTGCCAATTTGTTTTCTTTTGGTTCCCTAGTACTGCAAATAATTCTTCTCCAATTGCCAGTGGGAAAACACTCCCAAACTGAAGCCATTTACTACAGTAAGAGTCTTTGGGGGTGCTGCCCTCTGCCAGCCATGATCTCCAATGCACATTTTCTGTTGATTTTATTAGCAGGTGGATGCTCACGGGGCTGTTGGTGCAAATTCACTCTGGATGTGACACTACGCTCCCTTCTGACTCAGGATCTTCAGTACAGTCACAAAATCAGTTGACTCCAGGGTTTCAAAATTTACTAGATTCAGCCCCAAACCCTTAAAAACCTATATAAATGTCTAGATTTCAAGAGGGTTATCTCCACAACCTAGTCACAGCACATACTCAGAGATCTGTCCTAAGCCAAATGACTTCCTTAGGCACCAGCAGCTCTGCTGTAGTCCTGCCTAACTCTCCAGGGACATGAGGACAGACACGCTACACTGCCTTCAGAAACAGGGACTAACGTGGGTTCAGACCAGTGCTTGAGGAGATTCGTAAGGGTTCTGCAGGAAAGCCTGGGTCAGCATGAAGCAAGTACGGGGCACACAACTTCCACAAACCCTGTGCTGAACAGCAGCCGCTGCTTCTCCTCTGTACTCAGTGCAGCAGCTGGTGAAGGGGAGAAAGAACAGAGAAAGGACCCACTTCAAGTGAGCGATACGATGACCTCTGAAACCAGAGCAAGGCCAGCCAAGGCCACGCTGGTGTCCACATCGGAAAAAACCATCCTGACTTTCAGGGCCACAGCCCCTTCACTACGCAGCAGCCCAAAACACAGTCATCACTTGTCATACAGACGGTCTTTTAGCAAGGACGTGACCAAGCTGTAGTTCTGGGCTTAGTCACGAACAGGCTGCGAAGCACAAGCTAGCTGTGTCCCAGGGAAGAGGAGAAGGAGATTTGTTTCAATGCAGTTGTAACTCCTTCAGCAAGAAGAGAAGGCTGAAGAGGCATGGCAAGTTCAAGCAGGAAAAAGATGTAGAGGCCAACAACTTGGATCTCGAGGTGATAAGGGCCCGACTGCCGAGAGGCAGAGGGAAATACTGACCGTCCATTTCTACCAGCAGCTGGTTTAAGGTCTGCTCCTCCTCAGCATTGGCAAAACCAGATATATTGGTTGAGCGCTTCTTGCCCACAGCATCAATTTCGTCGATGTACACGATGCAGGGTGCACGAGCCTGGGCTTCTCTGAAGAGGCTCCGAACTCTGGCGGCTCCAAGACCTATAGGGGAAGGGAAGAAGAAATAAGCCTCGTAGCTAAAATTGTTAGCAAAACTAGAGAGCAGCATTACTGGCCCCCAACGAGACACCTGACACTGGACAAACTCTCAGTATTTGACAGTCCCTCTCTCAAACTCCCAGCACAAAGAAATAGCCACAGAACTCATATGTTTAGCCCTTAGGCACAGCTCCTGCTGGAGCGTGCCGGCTTTTAACTGAGCTCCCAAAACTGCAGGGACTCCTACAGCTGCTGTAAGAGGAGATCTGTTCCCAGCTCCTAACGTGAACTCCTGATCCTTCCACAGGTCAGAAGCAGAAATATTCAGCATTTTCCTGCACACTGACTCTTGTCGGGTCTCAAGAGATCTAGGAGGCAGAAAAGGAGAAAGCTGGAAATCCCAAGGCACAAAGAGGCCATACTTTCCCCATCAGCAGGGAGCAGCAGAAAATCCATCAGCATTCCCACACGAGGAAGGAAGCCTCAGTCAGTGGCTTTAATAATAGGTGCAGGGAAGTCAGAGATAATGCTCTCAGGTGAAGAACCATGGCTGCACACCGTCCGAAAGAAACAACTAGCAATTCAGAAGGCATGCATTTTAGGTACTACATAATTAAGTACTCTCTATTGCTGAAAACCTGTTATATTTTCAGTAGAACTATCCAACTCATCCTCCCCATGCAAAGACAGGCTAAAACTCTGTCCTTTGCAAGAGGCCCAGCCAGCACCCTCCAACTCCACAACAGACCAAGTAACCTCCACACCCTTCCTCCGGAGAAGCTCACCTCCTATCACCTCCACGAACTCAGAGCCCGCCATGGCCAAAAACGGCACCTGTGCTTCTGTAGCCACGGCCTTCGCCAGCAACGTCTTCCCACAGCCTGGCGGTCCGAGTAACAAGGCACCCTTGGGCACTTTCGCCCCAAGCTGAAGGTAGCGATCAGGACTCTGCAAGAACAACACAACTGTCAGGCCCACAGCTCACGTGAAGCATCTGCACAAGAACACGGCTGCCCAGAGCTTCCCAATACTGTTTTCAGCCTGAGCAACTCTGAGCTGCTAATGAGAGCAGCTACATCTGCATTCCTTAAAAAGCTGTCAGTTTATTTAAACAGAAGCTGCTCAGTATCACAAAGGATGAAGAGAAGAATATACCCCCTTCCCAGGTCAGCCACCTATCCCAGAAGACAGGAAGAAAGCACTTATTTTGTTCGACTTATATATACCTTTAAATAGTCCACAAATTCTTTGACTTCCATTTTCGCCTCATGCATTCCAGCTACATCCTTGAAGCCGATCCCTTTTCCAGATTTCCCGTCCACAATGGTGAAACGAGCCATTTTCAACTGGTTCTGTGGGAAGTAGCACAAATACTGACAACAGGCTCTGACTCTGGACAAGGCAACAGCCTGGAAAGGCTGTTTGCTGTACTTTCAGAGGCAGCACAGCACAGGTATAACCTGCCCCTAAAAACACACTGAAATGCCCACCAGCATATTGGTGCTTTACTAACTTTTGCTTTGGAAACACATCACAGCTGGATTGTTGACTCAAACTTTATTTATCAACGTTTTGTTGGGTAGAGCCAGAATAAACTTGCAGGATTAGTCCCAACACAATCCAGCATAAACTCCATGTAGACCAGGCAGCGATACTGATTAAAACCATGCAGAATGCCCAAAACCTTATTTGGGATCTTCTCCCTGATTTCTAAACTCACTGATCCTTAATACATATGGGATAGGTATAATTTTGAGGAATCTCTGTTGACGGTAAGTAACTGTCAGTGGTAAATAATCACCAATACTGTCTTGTAAATGCATATAAACAGACACTTTGCACCATTGTCCGATGCTGCCGCTGGTTTCTACTGCAACACAACGCAGGACAGAACTATAGGTTCTCAAATTTAATAGACACCACATTTCAGTCTCCTGGTGTGTGTTAAGCCACAGTGACAGTCAAAACAAGAACGTAGTTAAATGCCCTACTTGTAACTGCTCATTATGTTCTACTGAAAACAGCTACTCAGGATTTTTTTCTTCTTTGAGAAGAAAGTTTATAGCTTCTCAGGCCTCAGAAACATCAGCTTATCCAAACAAAGAGTTAAACATGCAGGGCCTAGCTGTCCCCACTTATGCAAGGACAGAATCTAGTCCTCAAGGCCCTCATTACTCAACACTTCTTTAAAATATTCTTCTCCTCTGAGCAGCTGCATCCCTTTGTGTGAAGAGAATCCCAAAGCCAGAAGAGAACTGCAGAAGAGACCGAGTGGGAAATCTAACAAGGGACTGAATTCACCGTATTTTCACCCTCAAATCCCTGCAGTCAATGGCAGTGCACCCCGGGCTGATTTCTACAGAGTTTCATCAGCTGATCCAGGCAAGGGTGGAAGAGGGGAGAGGGAGATTTGACTGATGTTGCAAGTGAGGCATGTGGCATGAGCGGAACAGGCCAACACATAATGAAATCCAGAATCTGAACATATTTTATAAATTGAGAACTTATTTTGCAGAAAGCAGCAATTCCTACTTCTGGCTGTATAGGAGGCATATTGGCAGGACCCAGTGAAAAACACCATCTGCAGCTGCAACTCATTAACAGGCTTTGAAAATAGCAGAGCAAACTGGACTGCAAATTCACTGAGCTCAGCCCTTCCTACCACCGGGGAAAGAAAGCGCCTCAGCTAAGGCCAGTTACTGTACAATCGAGTCAGATGATCAGGACGGGAAAAGATGCAAGATGTGTCAAGACTGGAGAGTCCTTGGCACCATTAGTTCTCATTCTGCATTGACTTTGTTGGGGAAAGGGGAGGAGATTAGGCCGGCAGAAGACACAACTACGCACAGGCTGCAAAACAACATCAAGATCCAGGATACTCACAAAGGCGTTGAATCCTCCTACCCGGCTCGCAACCCTAATAAGGCGGAAGATGCTCCACAACATGGACACGGCCACAAGTGTCACTATCAGGGAAATGATATCACTAAAAGGACAAAAGCAAGACAGGTACAAATTCAGGTGTTCGGCCACAACTTGGTAAATATTACTCAACATAACTATTTTCAGTGTTTTAAAGGCCCTGATGTTTAGGCTACAAGTGCAGCAATGAGCAGACGTGACTAAGAAAATGGAACCTTTACAGGTTTTTAGATATATAAAACAAAACCTCCAACAATTACATAACCTAAAAAGTTAAAACAGAGGACAGCGGCAAATACCGCTTGCAGCTGTGGAAGAAATTTGACCTCGCCATCCCCTTCAGAGGCATTCCTACTTAGAAAACAAATAGGACCTTCAGGCAGTCAAATCGCACTCAGAGAAGAACCCAGTGGGGCTGGCAGCCCATCCAAAGGGAGCTCACTGCAGAAGATCTGCGTCCAGCAACACCAGGAAGACTCCACCTCCCCTAATCCTGGCAGAAATCCCAGCGCGGGTCTCCCGTTAAGAGGCCGCTCCACCTAGCCTGGCTGGCCCCCCCGGTCAAGTCTCTCAAAAGTCCTTTGTGTCAGAAGTGCTACAGCAACCAACATCTTCGATTTTCGGGATCTTTTGCAATACCAATTGCATTAGGAGGGAGACGTGGAGCAGAGAGGATACTGCAGGTCTAATACAGTTACAAGGCAAACACGCTGAGCACAAATATCCTGTCAGGTCTAAAAAAAGGATGCTTTCAATAGGAGGAAAAATGATCATATGTCAGATGACAGGTTGAGATTTGTGGGATCCTGTTCTGCTTCACATGCCTGTGAAATCATCTGGTCTCGCCACACTTCTGTGTCTTATCTTTAAATTAGGAATGTGTGTTCCATCTCTCACAGAGGGATGATTTACTGAAGCAAGGGGAGCAGCGTGTGCGATATACCCAGCTGCATTTGTTTCTTCTCGGTGAGAGAACCTAGGCAACACCGGAAACTGAAAGTCACCTTCAATTTGTCAACTATGCAAACCAGATTAATTCTGAAACACATCAAGCGCCCACACCCCAGAGTAAACTGAATCCAAGCTGCAAGTGCTCTGCACCTCACAGGTTCAAACACCAGACCGAGACTCTGAATTCTCCAGACATTCATCAAGTCTCCTCAGAGACTTCAGACCCTATAATATCTCTTAAAAAAAAAAATTATCTCTTTTCAGGGGCAGCTTGTGTTGGTGGCTGACTAACTGTTCAGTCTACCCTTCCTGTTATACACAAGTTTGAAAAAATTGGCAAGTTCTGAATTTCAACTAAAGGTCTCGTACTACATGATCAATTAAAAAGGTTTATCTTCATAGAAACCATGTATTAAAAATGTGCAAATGTTGTTCAGATGACAAGTAACCAGACAAAAATCCAGTCCAGGTATCCGTTCCTATATGAACGTGACATTTGTTTCACATTTTGGTGAGGTGTCTGGGAGGAAGAGTTACACACACTGGGCATCCCCATCTCCAGGGGGAAGGCCACTGTGCTCCAAACCCTGCGAGCCACCAAAAGCAGATGACGCGCTCTGCGTGGCGCACAAGTAGGTGACCAGGCCATCCCGGCAGGTAACCGTACCGGCATGATGCTATCTTTCCTGGTTGATAGGGACTGGGATTTCTTCACTTAGCAGACAGGACTTCCACACTACATCTCCCTGTTAGCACTTTAGAATAAGCAAGTAGTTGAGAGCTCTTCAAATGCTGGAGTTTCTCCCCACGCTTATGGAAAGCCTCTTTCTACACCAGCGTAATGCAGGCAGACTTGTTTAAGCCCAGCAAGCGAGCTTCACAGGTCTGGTCTGTACTCCGGACCCCATAAATCCTGTTTTGCAAAAAAACAAGCTGCCGGTCTTCACAGAAGGGCAAATAAGCCACCTCAGCAGCAAACGACCACAAAGCATTACTACATCGTATGAAAGCACAGAATAAAATCTAGCCAGTGCTCTGTAGTCTTTTGACAGATCTTCCCTTTTCTTGCTCATTATAGCTGATTTCAGAATCATAGAATCAAAAGCTTTGAGCATTATTTTGCTTTTTAAGCAAAGGATCTTTGTTTCAGGCAACAGAAAAGGGATGGAAGTTTAACAGAAGTACTCCCCTCACTGAGATTTTGTATGCTAGCATCAGAGCTGCTCTGCTCAGTATGTGGCTCACAGCTGGAGTGAGCACCAGCACAGGCTGTCCTCTGATCTACAGCTGCTGGAGAAGCAGGCCAAAACTAGGTGTTTATTTTTACAGACTGAACAACCACCACAGGCCTTTCTTGAAGCATTTTAATGGGGGAAGGCTTACTGCACCACCAGCATTCTCCACAGACCAGGGTGTAACATCACTTGTTGAGTCAGGATTTCTATCACGCTCTGCACTTGAATAATTGATTATAAGGACAAAAAGTGCTCAGCTGTGCAAGAACACGCAGCAACTGACACAGACTTTCCTCAGACTTGCTGACACTGACCTGAAACGTTTTGGTCTGCTGCGTTCTGCAGTTCCAGACACCTCCTTGGGACCCTCACTTTTGAGACACAAAGGTACATCTAGAGCATGCCTATTTCTGAAAGATGGGGTAAGCGCTCCAAAACTGGGACCACTTTTTTGTTCTATATTTATAACAACAACATTTAGTTGAAAGGCACTTTCCTTTCCACGTGAGCGATGCTGTCACCAATATAAGATCAACAGTAAGCACAAATTTATATCATACTTTCCATAAAAGCCAGGATGTTTGTAGGAAACGGGGATTCTCTCTTTCTCATCAATATTCAGCTCATCCTCCACAGCTCTCAGCTTCTCTTCAAATTTGTCGATGTTTGCCACCCGCATTGTGTACAACAGGGTAACGTTCTGGGGACATGCAACCAAAAGCAGCATTTAAGTATTGTAGTATAAGGACAGAGCGACGAGCAGAACCGCACAAGTCGGATAAAAGTTAGCCTTATGTTACATCCTTTGATACTGCATCAATGAACTCATGAGCAGATAACTGACGCTAGGACTCCAAACGAGCTTAGGAACGCCTCTAGTCTTTTCAGCACCTTACGAAAGCATAGAAGTCAAGAACTAAGTCTCAGCTCTCTAGAAACAAGGAGATGCAACAACTTTGCAGGCAAGCTGAAGGACAGAGATAGTATTATAAACCCAGTTATACTGATACCTTGGGTTCAGACAACATTTTGTACTATATATGGAAAACTACATCATTGGGAAGGAGGTGTCTTATGCTCAGGTCAAACTTCTTGGATCTTGTTCCGTATCTTTGTCAGAAAGGAATTTCATCCAGCAGTTTGCAAATGGATCATAACTCACTGAACAAAATGGGATGTATCCAAGAAAGTATTTTAATCTCTTAAGCCAGTTTGTAATGATTCTTAGTGGCAACTCCTGGAAGTAAGCATGTGATCAAGCTTTGCTTTGTTTCCATTTTGAAAGATTTAGGAAGGAAGTCTGATGGAATTTGACTGAAACTAAAATCCAAATAGGAGAAAATTTCCGAAACAAGATCTAGTAATAGGAGTTTATACTCTTTTAGACACCTTCTCGCATATCAGACTGAGCCGGTAAGAAAAAACTATTGAGTTTTTCCAGCTTTTTAGACATACGTAAGATTTTCTTCCAGACCATTATTAATTATTTTTACAATTTAAAATAAAAGCCTTAGTTTCCAGGTTGATATGAGTAACAGAAGTCCCCTGAACTTCAAATACAAGAAATAGAAAAATTAACAAAGAGCAAATTCACCAGCTAGAGTTTTACCAAATGTATATTCATTAATTCAGTTCTTTTCAACAGTATAATCTAAGATCATTCATTCCAATTGTAGAAGGCCACTCACAACTTGTCCGTGCGGAGTTCCTCCTGGGTGCAGGTAAATTTCCACAATATCGCTCTCCGGCACCACTTCGATCCTCTGGACCTCCCCCTTTGCCAGCATCTCATTCACAAAGTAGTTCCAGGAAATGTTGGTCCCTTCTCTGTTCTCGCTGACCGTGAATCGAAACATCAGCACTATGAAAGTTATGATGAGGAGTGCCCGTAAGCGTTCAAGATGCATTTGATTTTCCCTTTTCCTGCGTTTCTCCTCCTCTTTAGAAAAAAAAAAGATATCAGAGAAGAAAGACATGAGTGTGCAATTGCGGAGCTTTCTGACCCGAAGAAGGGACAATTAAGTGACAAAGATTAACACAACAATACTTTTAGGGTTTTTTTTTTTTTGTTGCACATTTGGTTTCTCCTGAAGGACCAGACTCAGAAGCAGTATCTAACTTGCACCGCACAGGCAATTTTCTGGCTTGGCTCACAAAGGAGGTTGTGCGACTTGCCCAAGGTTAGGCAAGTGAGTCAGTTTTTTGGATTGCATGACATTCCCAGACCTTTCTGGCTTCTAGACTGTCAGACCACAGGGCCTCAGCTGTACACACGGAACAGCACCAGGTCAAAAGCCTGGTTATGAAAGCACAAGCACTCAGATGTAAACTTAACAGTTGCCTGGAAGGAGGCAAATTTTGCATCCTGCTAGCCAGCAAAAAATCTGCTTGCATCACATTGCTGCGGCTATATTCAGCTGTTCCCCCAAAGCCACGCAGCGAGGCACTGTGTACACAGAGATGATGGAAGATCACCTCTTTCGCTTTAATTGTTGCTTCAGTAAGAGGAGGAATTGAAGCATCGGCGAGCCAAAGAAAGCCCCTCACTTCCAGAACTTATTGATCGTGTACAAAGACAGACAGCAATCTCAGACATATTTGGAAGAGCTCTGATCAGCATTTCCTCTTTTAAGGCAGTCTAATCCTGGTCCAGGAGACTTTGGATGGTCATAGTCCGCTAGACCCATTACAATCCCACCAAATGTCATTCTGTTCTGTAAACGAGAGGCGCTCTCACTTGCCTGGCCTAACAGGGATATAGGGCAAATAAAGCCATCGGGTCCCTGTTGCTAAAAATCAAACTCAAGAATGACTGTAGCCCATTTCTATGTAACATGCTTCTACACTGCCTAGTCCTCAGCTTGTTACCAATATACCCAACAGAAAATATTAGGAGTGACTAAAACCAGTCATAGTGTCACTGGTAAATCACATAGCACAGTATTATAAAAGCTAATTGCTTCCTGGTGAGCTCCTGATCTGCTGGCATCCTGTATAACAACATTTCCACTACCTACAAAAAATACCCGCGTTTGCAGTAAATCTGAAATAGCGGAGGAGACATGACATGCAGCCTACCTATGCCTATCGATACACTGCAAATCAATCTTACTATCTTAACAAAATTGCACAGATTTTCTGCCATGCCACACCATTAACCTCATGTTTAAAAAGGTCTGATAACTTGCCCCCGTTAAGGATCTGTATCAGAGGGATTCCCACGCTAGTTGTGCTTTCCCCCACCTTTACTGTACTGGTGACATACTGAAGCGATGACATGAGAAAAAGGGATGGTTTACTTCAAGTATTTGCCACCAAACCTTTTTTTCAGACTCCCAACATTTTTTGCACTGCGTAGGCAAATTTAAAATTCTGTGGTCTGCAAAGGACTGCCACAGCACAGTTCAGTGTCAGCTGCTAGCTAGCGTTTGAGTTAAGATGACAACAAATATCTCCTCCTCTTTCCAGTCATATGTGGATGCTCTCCGTATATAATTTAGCACTTGTTCTTGATATACAATTTAACATCAACAGCAACATGGCATATATAAATACTACTCTACACCCAGATATAAATTAATTCTGCGCCACTGGACTGCCAGTGCATCTGCCTGCTGCAGCCCAGATTAGATTTATTTGCAAATTCATAACAAATGTTCTGACACTAGCATTTATCACTAGCCACCAATTAGACCCTACTCACACTGCAACAAAACCAAGGGACAAACATATGACCCAGTCAGATGCTAAAAAAAGTACTCTGTCCTTCAGATACGCAGCATCATTTTTCACTCGTTTCCTAGCTCTGCTCCACATTTAACAGGAAAGGCTTGTTCCTAAATAGAAACAATGCAGCTTTTCAGATAAGGTCATAATTTCAAAAGACAGTGACAAGCTCAGACGCTGCGTCCAGCCCATCCACTTTGTTCTTCAATGCCATCTCCTCACTTCTGCGTTATCTGCTAGATCCAGCTTTATTAGAACAAAGCAATTCATCACAAAGCTGCAGGATGACATCCACTATAGTCTTATTAAAGAAAATTAAAATATAGTACATTAGAGGCCTTAGTCTAGGCAATATCCTGAAAAGCTGTGCAAGTTCTAAATAAAAAAAATTCTATAGAGAAAAGAAATTACTCTAGAAAAGTGAGTACCGAAAGAAAGTCCATCTATTGCTATGCAAGTTCCTTGGAGATGCCAGAGTCAACTATTGGTAAAGCACTTTTATGTATTACGTTTCAGACAAAGTGAGGAGACATAGAATATGTTCTGAAGCACACGGAACTGAGGATATTATCACAAAAAGATCACCACAGGGTAGAAACTGGCCATTAGATACCTCGACACAAACAACTGCTCCAGTTTCTAGGAATTAGGCTTGTCTAGGACCTTTAACCTACAGCTGAATAATTTCAGGGAAAAAAACCCCAACATTTCTAGAAAGCTGGAAGTCAACACAAAGCTTTCCTCTACTCTGCATTTAATTAAGGACAAAATCAATCTATTTCTAAGCTTATGTAAAGCATGACCGTCTTTACAGTATAACATTCGTAATTGCACCATAAGCTACCCCACAATATTCACTAAATGAGAACCAGGAACTGGATGTGACACTCGCAAGCAACAGCTGTGGGAATACTTCCAGCTTTTTAGTCTCAAAAAGCCTCCATGAAGCAATGATTTGCCATTAACCCCAAATCTGAACTCTCCGATTAAAATCTTGCAAGGGCTGCAGTGACAGTTTGAAGAGTTCTTTTTAATAATTACTGCAGAGACGAATATTTCCCCGGAGACACGGGGTAGTATGCCACCTCCCAAAGTCAAGCTATCCATTAATCACAGGAGAAAAGAGGCCATTGAACACAGCATGTTACTGTTTACGAATTTTAACAGCTACAATCCTTCTTCAAGGCACTGTGCTCACAGTGACCCTGTGTGGTCTTGCAAACACCGAGGGCCCCAACCTCTACGCTCCGACGTCCTTAACGAGGACTCCTTGATACCTGCACTCACACCCCCTTGAAGACTTCAGCCCAGTCAAATGGATTAAACAGGCAAAGCCACTGCTCTTGCCCTAAAGAGATTGCACGCAATGACACAAGTCAGGCTGAAAGTCATCAGCAGCTGACCGCTTTTACTTCAGAAGTTAGACCGAGAGGATTCTACCATTGTGTTTAAGCACAACAAAGGGAAAGCCAAACTATAACGTTATCTGATGACACCTAGGTAAAAGTTTATCATATAATTTATAAAATTATATTACAATCTGTGTGACTTAAACATGCTGCTAAGTGCCTTCCAACTCACAGTACAAAGGTCTGGAGCCCGCCATCTACAGAAGGTTTTTCCCTCACTCGAGGGTCCAGGAAGCAAGCAGCACAAGTCAGCCACATAAACTCTCTTAAGACATCACCAGCCTCTGCAAGCATCAACTAACGTCATAAAATGAAGAAAACGATCAGGTCTTTGTTATGCTTCTGTAAGCACTACTGACAAGACAGAGGAATGAGACCTTCACCTGGGCCACTTCTGACACCTTGAACTGCCCCACCAGGCCCGTAGATACAGGACATGCCATCAGCCGTGGGAAGTCGCAGCTAAAAATCTACATCACGGAGTCTGAAAACATGCCTCATCCAGAGCCTAGAAAATCTCTGCATGCACTTCAGTTCTTGGGAGGCCGGAGGGAAAGAGCATGTACTCACGAACGAGCAAAGAATTTTCTTTACAGCAGTGGAAGAGTCAAATTACACTTTTTACATGAAATGCAGCTGTTGTCAATCCACAAATAGCAGAAAGTTGACAACGATACCAAGACTTGAAGGGCCACCCACAAATCCACTCGTATTTGAAAAACGTTTGGTGAAAATCTACTGGTAGGAGATAACAGTGCCTCCCACAAGGATCATAACGCTGCCTGTCAGAAGCTACTCAAGGTTTTTGTTTAGTACACAAGTTATTCCCCTGCACCTCCACCCCCTATTAGTGTCATTAAATTCCTCACCCCCTTAAGCTTAATGTACAGAGAGGGCACTCCTCGACTGCTCAACATAATCTGGCACACCACGTAGATCCCTAGGTTCCAGAACACATTTAGCCAGATAAAACTCATTTTCAAAAAGTCCTGTACTGCGGGATGCCTGGGGCTTAGGCAGTATAAGACATGCAAAAACCAGCATCTAGGAAGACTGATTAAAAAAAAGGAAAAATTCTGAGCAAGTGCCATTAGTAACACAGCAGAGAACTCTTTAAGGAATCTATTTTTAACTTTGAGCTCTGTAAATCACTAGAAGTAGAGACACATCCACAATGAAGGTAAACAAAATAAGAAAAAAAACCAGAATCCAGCTTAAACTTGCATTAACTAAATTCAGTTCTTTATTAAGTCAAAGTGCTCTACAACAAAACCTCCAAATCAAAACCCAGTAAATGCTACCATTCCCCTTTGTAAAGCAGCAAAACTAAGGCAAACATCAATGAAACTATTTGTACGGGATGCAAAACAGCACAGAAAGAGAATCAGTTTCATGATCTGTCTTAAGCCTTAGTATTCCACCATCTCTGACAAAATACCCCTTCAAACTTGTTTTTAGCCACGGGCTTGTAGAGATGGAAGGTTACAGGTACAGGTTTACAGTGCCCAGAGCCAGAAGCATTAAGGTTGATCTTCCACGCTGGCCACCCTTACTCCTCACACACGCACGGTTTGTTTCATTAAATATCTTTTTGGCACATACATACCCTCGTCCTCCTGCGGAGATTTCTTTTTGAATCCTCCATTCTTCTGGTTACTCCCTTGAGAGCTTGAAGTAGTAAAATAGTAAGTGCTACCTGCAGGCAAGCAGAGTTAAGTAGTTACTACCAGAAGACCTCAGGGGACAGTGACAGAGGGGGACCAAGGATGGCAGAAATACACGTGAGCTCCGAACGCACAGAAAGCTGAGCTCCACGTCCACCCAAGTGCACAGCTTCGTCCCTGTGCCAAGGAAACGGGACAGCCTCGCCAGAGGGAGCAACGGGAGGGACAGACTCCTTCAGTTTCCTTCTATCTTTTTTGACAATCCAATCAAAATATGGCTTTGTTCAGAGATTGTTTTAATGGAGCAAAGAAAATTATTTGGAGAAATTCCTTCAGTGCTGAAACAGGTACACATTTCCCAAGGGATAAAACCAGAGTTAACACTGGTATGGTCAGTTAAGAACAGCCTCACACTAGGGGCTGTAAATGCTTATTAAAGGAAATACATGTGCTAGAGTTAAGTGCAGGTTTCTCAGTAAATGCTCTTAGGATACTCTAATAAAAGCCAAGAAAGTAAGGCTACAAACACCAAGACTCACGGTTGCTGCTACAAAACAATAAGCAAAGGCTTTTTCCACCAGGAAAATGCAAAAAGTTCAGAAGCAAGACAACTGAATTGAGGACAGCAGCTTCCATTTCCCATGGTCTTTCATGAAGGCTCCAGAAAGAGGAGCAAGCCCAGAGACTGGACCGCTTGCCCACTGCTAGTTCTACTAGAGGATGCACTGCCATTTGAAAGGTTATGCATGTATTTTTATTTTAACTTAAAAAAATCCAAAAAACCTCTTAAAGGTAGAGCAGCCCAAGCTCACCAGGCCCACACTGGCCAGAATAGCTGCGACCAGTTTTGTTCAAATCTCAAAGGCATCAGCAAACTCGTCTTTCCAATCTGAAGAGGGTAGCAAGAATAATAATTGCCTTTGCTTTACCTTTCTGTGCTTTTGCTCTAAGAATTCAGATAACATTTTCTAACATACACTTTAACTTGTTCCAATGCAAGGCTTTCAGCAAGGTCATATAATGTGATTTCTGACAAAGGTGAACGACATTTTCATCCTAGCCTTTGCTAATGAGGCAGAGAAAGATTCTCTACTTTAAAGTCTGCAGTTTTTAAATTAGCTTTTAGGTCTAATGACTCAAGTGCTTCCTTAATCACGCTGACCTCCTTGTGGAAAGGTGCCATTGCTCATCCCTGTCACCAACAAAACCATAGAATCCCTGTACAAGGCACGCAGCTCCCAAAGCCAAGAACAGAACAGCTTTATTTCAGGAACACAGGCAGTGAAGGTAAGGAAAAGTCAATACTCTTACTATGCAAGACCTTTTCCCCTCCTCTGCCTGTACAGTTGCTCTTCAGGACTCACCTAAGAGATTCCAAAGCCTGACTGGATCTCGAATTATGTGTTGTTTCACCAGGACTCCACTGAGACTTTGATGTGTAGGGGAAAGTGTTTGTGACAGAAGGCTCTGAGGAGGAAGATAAAGAAGAAAAACAAAAGAGACACCTATTGGAAAAGTATTGTGGCTGCTTAACCTTTTTCCATGCTGTGAGGCTAAGATTCCTAAACGTGAAAATGTTCTAAGCCGCAGGACCAGGAGCTGGGAGACCTGAATATTATTCTTGGTTGTGCTGTGGACTTGCCATGTGACTTTGAAGATGTTGTTTATAACCCAGTGCAAAGCAAGCACATGTATAAATAGAAACATACACTCAAAACACTTGAAAATGTTATCTTTTTCCTCCCTGTATCTCTGTTCTTCATTCTGAAGCTATGTTGGAAGCCAGTTCTTAAAATGTAAAGATACGCTCCTACAACAGGAAACTTTAAGGACTACTGCTTTGTAACCCTGCCGCACGGCAGTGAGGACAACGCAGCTCTTCCCCCGTGGTCATTCACTAGTAATCCTGCAGTTGCTATTCACATTTAAAGGCAACTTCACACCACTGGAACTAACATTTACTAATACTCACTGAACGCAAGCCTTGCCCCTTCTCCAACGTGCGATTCCTGCCTCACCACCCCTCTACTGCACAGGCGCGCATTTCTGTGCGGCAAACCAGACGGGGACACCGACTAGGCTGGAATCCTTCACCCTTTTTTCCTGGTATGCTGGGCAGCAACACGGCTCCTTGTGCTGGCCCGAGAGGGTAACCTCTTGGGATGCATACTTTCTAGACCAGAACAGCTTAGACTAGTTTAAATTAATCACAGAAAAAACTGGCATGATTCACAAAACCGTCCCACAATTGTTCTTCCTCCATCACCTACTTGGCCTGCCAGTGCTTCTTCACGGTGCCGAAGAAAAACACAAAACGGTCTTAAATCACATCGGAGGCCTAGCTTAAAGAAGACCCTTGCCTTCCGCGTTAAGGGCTGTGCTGCGGAGCCCTGCAACATCAGCAGCACTGCAAGATAGGGCAAACACCTCTGTGGCGCACATCCCCAGCGATGCAAAGAGCCAGCGCAAGTGATGTTAGAAAAAACCCTTTAACCGACGTTTTCTTGCTGACGCTAGCCTAGGCGTTCTCTCCAGACGGCATTTCCCCAAGGTGCGGTTACACAGCACTAAACGGCAGACCTCTGGGCTGGTCTAACCTGAGAAACCGCCCGAGGAAAGCCCTGTCTCGAAGCAAGCGCCCATTTAAACACAATAAGGGCTGGCCCCGCTCCCCCCGCGCCCCTCGCCGCCTCCTCCGGTGCTCCCGGCCCCGCAGGGAGCAGGGGGGTCGGTCAGCGCCCGGGGACGCCGCTGAGGAGGCGAGGGGCTCCGTCGGGCGGCGGTACCGGGGTGCCCCAGCACGGTGAGACCGGCAGCCCCCCGCGGTGGAGGCGAGGCCCCGCCCCGAGGCCGCCCCGTTACCTGCAGGCCGCGTCCCGCGCCGAGGGGACCGCCGCCGGGCCGCGGGCGAGCCCGGGCCCAGGCCGGGGCGGGCGGCGGGGCAGGCCGCCGCCAGCAGCCGCAG
This sequence comes from Platalea leucorodia, assembly GCF_965183815.1. Taxonomy (NCBI): domain Eukaryota; kingdom Metazoa; phylum Chordata; class Aves; order Pelecaniformes; family Threskiornithidae; genus Platalea; species Platalea leucorodia. Next base: position 56,149,535 of record NC_138830.1, on the reverse strand, counting down.
CGCCCCCGGAGCGGCGGCAGCCGCAGCAGCAGTGCCATGACCCGCCGGCCGTCCCGCTCCGCCTGGAGGCCTCCGGGGAGCGGCGGCGGCAGCGAGCGAGCGCCGAGGGGCCGCTGAGGGGAGGGCCGCCGCGGCGGGAGCCGGAGGCCTCAGCGGGGACGGAAGTGCCCGGCGAAGAGCGGGCGGCCATCTTGGAAAGGGGCCGGCGGCGGCGGGGCTGCCATGCCTCAAGATGGCGGGCGCAAACCGCCGGCGGCAGGGCGGGGCCAACGGGCGCCCCTTGGCCACGCCCCCGGCAGCGGCCGCGCGGGGGCTGCTGGGACGGCCCGCGCCGTTACCGCGGCAACGGGGAATCCCGCGGCCCGGCCCCGGGCCCGCCCAGCCGAGACCCCACGGCCCGGCCCGGCCCGGCCCGGCCCGGCCCGGCCCGGCCCGGCCCACGGCTCTGCCCTGGCCGGGCCCCCACAGCCCGGCCAGCCGGCTCCAAGGCGGGCTGCCTTCTGCAGAGGAGCCCCAGGCCAAGGTCTGCCTGGCCAAGCCCCTGGAGCAGGCGGTTCCCCCAACCCAGGCAGGCCCCCGCAGCCGGGCCTTGCGCAGGCAGGTCCCCCGCAGACAGATTCAGGCAGGAGAACAAACACCTGGGAGGAGCAGGCAGGTTGCTGCAGGCACAGGGGAGAGGCTGCGGCCACCCGCCATCGCTGTGGAGCAGGGCTGGCAGGGAGGCCCGGCGCTAGGGAAGCTGGCGGTGCAGTCTGATGGCGTGAGCACACAACTAGCCCCGCTCTGGCATTCTTACCACTCCTAATGTCATATCCCACATAATCGTTACGGCTGGGAAAAGAAGGAAGAAACAACCTCTGCAATCTTACGTTCAACAGAGAGGAAAGGGACCAGCTCCCTCCCTTTGCAGCTGCTGCTGAGGAAGACTCCCGATAGCTCGAGGTATGAATTAGCTCTGATAGAAAACAGCATTTAGTATCTGCGGCTGAGCACGATGGATTAACAAGTACGCTCAGAAGCAAAATGACTGAACAAACGTATATACATTTATATGTTTGCTGGTTGTCAGGCAGGTTAGCCGTCTCCTGCGATCTATCTTCTGTGCAAAAGCCATTACAGTGTGTTTGACAACTCACAGTAGCCAAGCTACAACGCGACCGATAGCCTGCACTTAAAATTGTTCTGTGGGTGCACGTGCGGGCTTGTCACAGTGGTGGAAACCGCCCCTCAAGCATTACACCGGGGCGTGCCAAGGTTATGGGTAGTGTTAAGTTCCCTACGTACAGGTATCACAAAGGTCACGGTATTTTAAGTCCCTGATCCTAAATCTTGTGTAATCTCTTCCTATTTTGCACTAGTTGTGCACGGCAGAGTGGGTGGGCTCGATGTGCTCTGCTGAGTATTTCTTCGGGGCTGGAAGGCATTTCCGAGCAAACATCACCTCCCTCCTGCCACAGTGACACCCTTCTTGCTCTACTGAAATGAACACTCTGTTTGCCAGGCCTGCAGGTCTGATCTCTCCTGCCTGCTTTCTTTGATGTGCCTTCAAGAAGTCCTGTTTCTTTCTCCTCCCCTGTCTTGCTGACCAGGGTGGTTTCTGCAGCTTTTTCTCCCTCCCTCCTGTCCATGTTTCTCCCCTCAGGTGGCTCCAGGACAACTTTTAGGTATCGTCGCTGCTGTTAGTTCTCCTAGCTTACCTGTCCTAAAGTATCTCAGGCATTCTTGAACGGGAAGTTGCAGGGCTACATCAAATAATAATAATTATCTCCCTTCCCAGCAGGTCTGAATTAGCATCCTCTTTCTAGAAGAGTCTCTTAGGATGTTAATTGTCATCTGCCCCCTGAGATGTGTCTAAGTAAACCTTCTACCAGCAAGCTCTATTAGCATGTTAATGTCCTCCTCACTCCTGGAAGTCTCTTTGTATCACTGGCTTAATCGTCAAACAGCTTAATTTACAGACACAAAATTAAACTGGTTGCAATTAATCCATATTGGCTGGTCATAGCTCGCAGTGGGGATGTGACAGCTGACTGCGGAGACACCAGCGGCTCCTCCACCCCACGGATCCCACCCAGCATGGCCGGAGAGGCCGAGCCGCCCAGGGAGGTGCCATGTGGCCCGCGTTGCTACCCGCCGCCGCGGGTCTGAGGGGCAGACACAAAGCTAGAGGTGAGATGGGTGCTGCAGAGGCCCTCGGTACCTAGGCCAGGGAAGGACGGCAGAAAAAGCTCTGGCTCAGCACAAACGCGGGCAGAGCACAAGCCCTCTGCTCCGCGCCAGCCCATGCCTGACACCTTCCTTGGCCGGGCGGCTGCCGCGGGCGGCTGCCGCGGAGACGAGCGTCACGTCTTCACCCTGCGCCGCAGAGGGATCCATGGCGGGGGGTTATTTACACTCCAGCTGCGTTTGGAGGAGGAAACGGCTCGTTTGGAAATGCTGACTGATGGAGGAGGCTCCCTCTAGCACAGGCGCAGAGCAGAGAGGTGCGGGATTTCCAGCGGGGAAACGTGGGATAGAGCAACCACGGCAAAGCGTGTCAGGAATCAAGGGGCTGGGGGGCCCCCAGTGCCCCCAACCACTGCAGGGTACCAGCGCCATGCACATCCCTACTCCCCTCCACTCAAGGCACATCACACCTCACTTCCATCGATGCTGTGATTAGACCTGTTGCTAATTAGGCCTGATCTATTTTTAAAGAGTTGCATCACTGAAATAGAATTACAGCCCGATGAGAAGGGAAGCAGTGCAGTTTGCTCAGGCAGGACTTTACCGACTTCTGCCGGGCTGACCTGACAGAGAGCCAAACGGGTTTCATTACGCCTGCTTTGCTCCAGCTCCAGGGAAGGCAAACTTGCACCCGGTTAATGACGGAGGGCAATGAAAGCTGAACGGGTCCAAACTCCAGCGCAGACGACCACCCAGCCGAGTCTGGGTGGGCTCGCTGACTGCAACAAGCAGCGTTTCAGGGCTGTAGGGCAGCTGGGCTCTCGCTGCCATGCTCCCAGCCAGAAGACGCAAGCCTCGATGTGACAAAACCGTACCGCGCTATGAGGAGTGGTTATTTACAGACACACCATGGAGCTGGAGTTGACGTGATTCCTATTCCTCCTTTCACACCGCGCCTCAAAGGCAACCAGATGATGAAGCACCAGGAAGGAGGGCTGGGGGTCCTCGCTGGTGCCAACACGAAGCGACGCCAAAAAGGAGAGTCAGGAGGTTTTGCCCTACGCGCAGCCAGCAACCGCCGTGGCTGCGCTGCCACTTCTGCGTGGGCGGCTCAGGCTGCGCTGTGTACGCGGAAGCGAGTGCTGTCCTCTCTGTGTGTGCGAGAGAGATGACCTTGGGAAAGGTGGCTTCAGTCGCTGCCCTTGGACTGGCAATATGCTCCTTTGGGAGTAAGCCAGTATTCTGAGAAGACAGATATAACCTGATCCAGGCTTGGCCTCGCTGGGATATGCTCCAGCCATGACATCACCCAGTAATGCCACGTGTATTTACTACTGGGGAAAGGTGCTGGATTGGAGTCTGAAATCCCTGGTTTATCTCCTGAGCAGGTTAGGAACAGGAAGCAGCATTAGCAGCCCCTTCTTTGTATTTTTCAGGCCAAGAGAAATCAGTTTCCACAGCCAACACAGCCCCCTGCTCCGCTACGCCTGAGAACTCCCATCTCCTATTTTCACGCTCCCTGTAAGACAGTTTTGCCACCCTTGCTCTTGCCCCCCGAGTCTCGGGAAGCTCCCTGCAGGATGCCGTCAGCCCCCCAGCTTAGCTCTGACTCATTTCAACACAGCACTTTGCAAACCGAGTGAACGGATACCTGGAATCGGGTGACCACCGTGCCATCCACAGACTTCACATCAATAATGAATCAAAGGATTAAATGTAGAGCTGAAGCTGCTAGAAGGTAAATTCGGACTTCTTAAAGGATGAAAAATTGCTCTGTCACCCACCCGGCAGCGTAAGCCAGGACTCCTCTGTGGCAGGACAAAAACGCGCAGCTCGGCGCTAGCGAGGAGGCCGCAGAGCGTTCCAGCACCCTTCAGCAGTGTGCATCTCTGTCACGTACCAGATGGTTTTTTTTTTTTTTTTAGATGACTTCTTTGCAGATGACAAGTCAAGGTCAAGGGATAGATGCTCCCCTTCAGCATAGCGAGGCCAAGTATCCCGGAAAGCCCTAGGCTCAGGAACAAAGGACACGCTTAAAAGACCACACGCCTGTCCCTCAAGCACAGCGAAACTCCTCACCAGGGAAAGATCTGTTCAGCAGATAGCTTTTTTATGCGAGGCAGTCCAAAACCATCACACCTATTCCTCCAGGAACAGCTTGGGATCACTGCAAGTTCCAGGGCTTCCTGCTGCCGTTGCCAGACCCGCTTCCCTACCTCCTTCTCTCGGTGCGCGCAGAAGAGCGTGGCACTGAAACTGCTCCTCCCTGGGGACAAGGAGGGCACCCCGGCCCCACGGCGGGGCAGCCGACAGGCTTAAGGCAAAACTGGGACACAGTGCTGGGGTACAAACTCTTATTTTTGAGTCACCTCTAAAGACCAGAGAGTTTAAGGCAGGTAGGTGACAGATGGCTATAGGCAGGGGATCACAGGGAATCAGCCATACAGCAGCAGCGACGGAACCGTCTGCCAGTCACGGCTTACGAATCGCTAGAAAAGCAAAGTAAACGCAGGCAAGGAGCAATGCTCTGACAGAGTGACATAGGTACCTCTCAGCTTAGCTTGCAGGGGTAGAGCGGGAGGAGGGAAATAGCTTGTTTGTGACTCAAAGGCCACGAACGAGCAGATTGCTCCACGGGAGTGCGCTCCCTGGAGAGCTGCTGAAGCGTGCAGAGCTCAGGAGAAGCCCAGGAATCCATCTGTGTGCGGGAGGTGGGTGAAGTCATCTCCAAACCCCGCAGACTGGAGGAGGTCAGTAAGCTCCGAGCGAGCAACTATCACTCCACACCCCTGAAATCCATAAGCAGGCTAGAAACCTAAAGCCTGTCATCAGGAATCATAAAAACAGTAATTAGACCAGGACTGTCATGAGTTCACGCCTAGAACATCAATACGAGGCATTTACCCAGCAGCAGGGGACCACTACCCTCGGAAAGCATCCTCCTCTAGGGATGCAGGAGGCCTAAAGCTCCACGGACTTGCTGCTCGCATGGGCATAAGGTCCTGCAGGGAACCGTGTAAATAGAGTGACTATCCACAAGAGCAGCTCAGAGCTCTGAGGGGTCCAAAAACGCTGCTGCCTGTGCAGGCCAAGGGCATGGCATAGCACAGGAGCTAAAGCAGCTCCTGGTTCGCTGGCTCTGCCTGTCCTGCGCCCCAGCGCGTGGTCCTGGTGCTTCGCTGGGCTGATGCTGCAACTCAGCTGATGACACAGTGGGCCGCATCGAGGAGTTAAACCTTCAGCAGAATGCTGATTTTGGTACGAGTGAGCTGTTGCATTAGTTTAGCCTTATTATTTAATCACATCTCACAGAGCTGTGAGCAACCACCTCCTTACAAAGCAGGTGAAAGCCTGGTCTTTTATTTCTTAATGGCATCACAGGCAAAAGGGCTTGTTGTAAGTTGGAGATGTCCTTAACAACAACAAAAAAATACATGGATGGCTTGAAAGTAGTTTTATTTAAGAAAACTGAGATTGTGGGCAGAGTTAGGGAGGTTTCTGCTGCAGTACCAAGAGCATCAGCTGTGCTCCTTGCTGGCTTTCCAAATGGCTGCCTTTCTAAATGGCCGCTTTGTTTGCCAAAACCATCTCTCTTCAAAATGTTAATAAACGACATCGACTAAAACATGAGCCAAGCTTAAAGTAAAGGTTCTGCTAATCAAAGTTCTTCTAAAGTGTTATTCTCTTGGCCTCTGCGACATTGGCGCTTGCCTGGTCACACAGGATTTACCCTGATGTGTGACCATAGTAGTCATCAATCACACCTTGTCTGATCCATTAAAAAATAGCTTCTCATCTTTACATCCTGATAGGAGCTGAATCAGCAGAGAACTGCACCCACACTAACACAGACCAGGTATTTCTGCCCTTACGGCTGACATAATGGTTCCCTCCCTCGCGAGACAGCTGCTATAGAGCTTCGGGGGAGCTCAGCTGAAGCAGTGAGATGAAAACGGTTACCCACAGGTTGCAAAAGCAGGTGAGCGGCTGACGCAGATGCCGTCCCCAGCGTCAGACAGGGGAAGAGTAACAGAGCAAGGACCAAAGGGTCACAGAGCTCTTTCCCCAAAGTTAGCGTCCTTTTAGCTTGCTGTGACAGACAGAAATAGGCCTGAGAGCACATTCCCCAAGCGGCCTAATTTCTCTGCCCTCGTGCAATGTTCTCTTTCCTCCTCAGCACCAGAGCATTTGTTTTATTTTAGGATTTGAGAGCTCACAACCTTTAGTGAAGGATAAAGGTGCTCAACAACTAACTATAGGGTTTTTTTTTCCCTCTTAAGTATTGCAATTAAGTTGCAAGGAGCAAAAGCCATCCCAGGGTAACAAAACCAAGCGGGTTAAACATCCTCATCACAAAGGCTCGCCTAGAAAAACAGCAGAACAACTCCCAACTGAAATCTTTCTCCCCCACGCTCCCGCTGTTAGCTTTCTTTCACCAAGTGCTTTTAATGTCCCTCCCTGAAATAGGTTGATAGTCCACGCTGTTGTGTTCAAATAGAAAAAGGTCAGGATGACACAGAAAGGATTTAACTTCCTCCCCAGAACTGGATCTTTGACCTGGATGACATTCAAGGCTGTCAAGGAAGCAGTTACAGCCAACTATATTTAGGAAATGAAAAAACATATTTCCCTTCTCATCTACTCACTCAGAGGCACCAGAGAGGCAAACACTTACTTGCAGCGTTTTCGGTGAAGTATGACAAGAAGCTTAATGGAAGGGAGGACAAAAAAAACCCCAACAACTTTTCTTTTGACTGGTTTAGTAGGTCTTATGGAGGAGGAAGATGGGTAGAGATAAAAAGACTAAGCCTAAGTAGAACACAGGACCAGCTTAACAGGCTCAGAATAAATCTCTCTCATGCTGTTATTTAACAGCGAAGGCGGACATGTGCTCCTGAGCCACTCCTTCAGCACTACTGAGCCCAGCAAAGAGATTTTTTTTTCTTCCTGGGGGACTCCTGGCATCCTCAGCACATGAGAACAATCCTTTAGGCTGCCAAATGTGTGACTTGAAGTGGAATCGCAAATGCCAAAAAAGCAATCACAGTTACAGGCCGCACGCTTGGAAGAGGGGGATTAAAAAACCAGAATGATTACTGATGAGGTCACTGGTAGGAACTGTTTGAGAGCTGCTGCCTCAAGAGTTCCCCATCCTCAGCCACCAAAACAAAATGCAATAACGCAGCCGTGCAGGCGGCTGCCACCCACACCAGGGCACCTCGGCCACCCGGTCTGGGCAGGGAGCCGCGCGCGCGTCCCCATTTTGTACTTGCTGTGGAGATCCGCTCCGTAAACGGGATTCTTCCCAGGGGAAGACCGCAGCATTTGGTTTACCTTGATGACATGAAGGGGCTCTGGGACCAGATGTGTGGTACGAAATACAGATATACAACAAGCATTCCTGCTCTGCAGAAGGGTCGTGCTGAGCTCAGGCACGGGAAGCTGCGTTTGAGTAACAGGATCTACCAGTACTTTTGGAGTCACCTCAGTGCTGGAGAGCACAAATGTAACAGGCGGGAACACAGCGACTGTCAGGAGGAGATACAACCGCCTCGCCAGGGCTTGAGGCACCGCCGCAGCCCGACAGGACAGGCACCAGCAGCGTTGTCTCAGGCAGAGGAACCGAGCCTCACGTGGCTGCCCGCCTGCACGGCGCAGTCAAACACGCCCGCACTTACTTCTGCCGCTTCCGCAAGCCCGGCGGGACAAAGGCAGGAGGCTCATCCAGCGAGACCGACCATCCTCGTTTGGAGAGCCAAGGGTTTGGCTGTTTAGAAGAGACCCTGTAAATAAAAACAGCACAAAAGCCTTTTGATATTATGCAATCAGCATTTGAAATGAGAGAGGAAAAGGATCAGAATAAAAAAAAAAAAAAAAACAGGCACAACCAACACAGCCTGGACAGGAGCAAGCGAGCCGTCCCCAAGGGCCGAGAGGGCGCAGGGCCCACTCTGACGTGCCCTCGTACAGCGGGGATCACCCGGGCCTGGCGGGGAAGCCAAGCTTGGCAGCCTTCGCCGCGCTAACCCCCGGCACCCCGGGCTCCAGCCGGGGCATCCCCGGGGCCGCTCTCGCACCGAACCCCTGGGCAGCGGGGCAGAAACAACGGCTTACGTAAAGAACTTCCCAGAGGAGTTTCTCATTAACACAGCCTCTTTCCAAAGCGAGCATTTGGCATCGAGGACTTTTCACGGGAAGGGAATCAAGGGCAAACAAGGCGGTTTGTCGGTGTGCGATGCCCGCGGCCCCCATCATGTAAAACCGGGGAGGCTGGGGGGATGTTCCCCCGTTTGCGACGTCTCGCACAAACGAAGGGGCAGCAACGGGAGGCGCGGCGGCTGCCACCCTTCGCGGGCAGGGAGCGCTTCGGCGGGAGCCGCGGGGGGCTCACGGAGATGGGGTTGAACAACCGGCGGGGGGAAACGCACGGGGAGGGCGGCCGGGAGCTCGGCGGCGCCGGCGAGGCGCCCTTCTAAGGGCTCTACCAGGGCGGGGGGACGGGACGGAGGCCGCACCACGCACCGGGGAGCCTCGCTCGGCGCGGCGGGCCCGGGCCGCGGCCGGGGCCGGGGCGGGCGGCGGAGCGGCGCCTGAGGGAGCCGCAGGACCCGCCCCGGAAGCGCCGCCGCGCTCGTGACCTCCGGAGAGCCCGCCAATAGGCCGCCGCGCCACGGGGACACGTCGGCCAATGGCGGCCGCTCGTCCCCACTCGGCCCCGCCTCCCCGCTCCCGTCATCCCTCGCAGCGCGGCGGTAGAGCGGAGAGGAGGTGGGGGGGGGGGGGGCGCTGCGGCGCCGCGTTTCCACCAATGGGACGCGCCGACGCGGCGGGCCAATGAGCGGCAGCGTCTCAGCGGCGGCCGATCGGGCGGGCGGGCGGCAGCGCTGGGAGCCGAGGCCGAGGCCGAGCGCGGCGGGGCCATGGAGCGGGCGGCCGGGAGGCGCCGCCGCCACTGCCCGCGCCCCCTCCGCTAGTCCCGCGTCCCCGCCGCCCCTCCGGCAGCGCCGCCGCCGCCGCAGCAGCGACCCCTTCCCCTTTCCCCCCCTTCCCCCCCCCCCCCTCCGCCCCTACCCCGCCGCCTCCTCTATGCGGCGGGGCCGGCGGAGCCGCAGGCCTCGCTTCGCCGCGAGGCTGCCCTCGGCCTGCTGATCCCGGAGCGCCGGTAAGGGGCGGCGGGGGGGGACGGCGGGCCCGGGGGGCGGAGGGGAGCCGGGGGGTGAGGGTAGAGGGGGCAGCGGGAATGGCGGGGGGGGGTGGGGGGGGCGGGTCGGGGGGAGAACGCGGCCTACCGGGGGCGGGAAGGGGGTGTAGGGTGCTGGGGGGGTGAAGGAGGTTAGGGGCTGTTCAGAGCGAGAAGGGGCTGGGGGGGGGAGACCCGGGGGGGGCGAGGGCCTGGGGGGGGGGCACGGGGCCGGGGGGGGCCTGGGGGGGTCCGTGTGTGGGGAGGGCTGGGGGGGCGGCGGGGAGAGCGCGGGGGCTGGTGAGTGTTGAGGGGTGCGGGGGCTTGCGGGGGGGACGGACGCGGGGCTCCGGGCCGAGGCCGCAGCGTGGGTGCCCCCCCCCACCCCCCTCCGGTTTTGGGGGTTTTTGGGGGGGAACGCGGCGGCGTGCGGGGGGGGGGGGGGAGCGCGCATTTTGGGGTGAGCGCTGTGCTGGGAGGAACAATACCAAAAGTTGTCTGAAATGGTAATTTCCGTTTCCCATTTCATCATCCCTGGGTAGGCGTTAGCCCTGCGTGTGTGTGCGCAGAGGATGGAGCTGAACCGAGCTGCCGCCAGCCAGCCTGGCTGATCCGCGTTTATTTATTTATTTTCTAGTTTAATGTTTAAATTGCTTGGTATTTTTTTCTCCTCGGAGAAGCCTTTGTGTGCCGGGGAGGGGCTGCTCGACACCTTTGCCCCTTAGCAAAGAGGAGAGAGGGGTGGGGGGTAAAAAAAAAAAAAAAGAAGAATCCCAACCCAAAACAGCTGCACTTCTGCAGTCCAGAATTAACCTCCCCCAGTCCGGTAGATTGATTGCGTGTTTAGAAAGGCAAATCGCCGCTCTCCCCCAGCCCTCGCCTCGAAAGGAGCCGGGATGAGCTGAGCCCTTGATGCCCTCTGCCCTTTCCCAGAGAGAGCAGCTGTCCTGCGAGGCGGCTGTGCGTGCGGATTGAAAATCGGCCTCTTCATTGAGGCACAAGAGTCGGTGTGTTTACAGATTGGCTTCTACTCTAAGCTTGGAAATCTCTTTTGATATCCAGTTGCAGGAAAGCGTTCCTCCCCCCTCCTGGTTTTGTACACAAAGTACTCTCTTACCACTGGGGACATGGCCCTATAGGCAGAGAACAAATTCCAGGCAGCTCTTGAAGCAAAATTCCCTCCTGAGATGGCTTCTGAAATTGGGGATAGACTTTTTTTTTTCTTCCCTGTGTAGGCAAAGATATTTAGCTGAAAACAGCTTGCGAATGTAGTGCTTTGTAGTGGCTGTGTGCTTTCCTGAAATTTGTATAAATTTAAGGAACTTGGAGTTAAATATAATTTTCCTTCTTTTCTGGTTTGTTCATAAAATGGAACATTTTTATATAATCACTCCAATTATCCCCTTTTTCTGGGGAGAAAAACTGCTCCATGGAGTCATGGAGAGGGAAACGGAGATTAACTCTCGCATGTTTTCAAATGGCATCGATACATTCTTTTGTGTGTGCTCTACCAGGAACTAAATATTTGACTTGATTAACTTAAAAAGTTGGCGTTTCTACAAAATGGATTTACTGGCAGATTAAAGGTGCATACTGGAGCGCTTTTAAATGATTGTGGTGGCGTGCGGTAGCAAGGTTTATAATGCTACGTGGAGCGAGACCGGCAGGGACTTCTCTGTCTCGGCAGGGAAACTCTTAGGCACCTCGTTTCGTTATGCCTGCGAAATGTCGCTGCCGAAGCCGTGTGACCTGTTTTCTTTCCGTGGGAAGCACTCCGTCAGTGGAAGGTCTGGCTCCGAGGGGTGGTCTGCGCCCGCGGCTCCGGTCAGGCTGCTCCTACAGCACCGTTACCCTCACGGCCTTCGTCCGTCTGTCCCCAAAGCAGAGCCCTGGCTGTGCTACCATGTCTGTCCTGGCGTCTGCTCTTGCTTAGGTGTGTCTGGGGTTTGTGGAGCTCAGCTGATTTTTTTTTTTTTTTTTTTAATGCAGAGATGCTCCAGGTCTCTTTAGTTCTAGGAGAACTCGTCAGTCCTAAAGGAGGTAGCGCAGGAAGGTATAAAACTTGCCAGGGCACATCTTGTCTGTGTCCTCCCTGTAAAAAGGGTGGTCTGGGCTTCAGTGGAGCTTGCTGTGAACCTGTATTATTAGGCTAGCTGGGACTTGCATCACCTCCAGAGTTGTCTGAGTAAGTGGCAAGGGTTTGGTTTGCGAAATTCACAGCAGGCTGAGTTGCCCATACAGCGAACAACACGTTGGAGTTGGGAGCGCGTACGAGCCCTTTGATTTCTGCCCTCGAACTTGATCAGTTCCCACCTTATATTTTTTTTTTTTTAACTTATTTCTGTTCTAAGTAGTGGTTATAGGAGCCCTGGTCATGTAAGCGTTAGCTGCTTTGACAGGCTGGAAACTGGAAATGTTACGTTCAGCGTTTCACAATTAGTTTTACCGTTCAGTTCTGCTTCTGCTTTTAAAAAGGAAACCTTGTCCGTATCTCCATTTCATAAAAACGTGGCTCAGAGTGACTTGATCTTTTTTTCTGTGCTGCTTTTTGTTTTTATGGTGTCGTAATAGTATTTTCTCAGACTTAAACGTACAGATTGTCCAACATGAATGTTGGTTTTGGATGGGGGAAGAAAACTCAAAAAAAAAAACCAAACCAAACCCAAAAAACCCTCCAGCAAAGCGCTGGGCTTCATTTCTGCCTTCGTGTGTGGTAGGCAACCTGTTAAGATTATTTTATTTTCTACTTACGTTTTCATTGACTAAGTCCCCAAAAATGCTTCTAAACAAAACGAAGCGTGTCGCAGCGTCGTGCGGCGTTCTTCCGCTGTTCAGTAGAGCAGACAAATGTATTTCTCTAGGGTCAGCGAAGACTAGTCGTGTTAATCAATACTGTACCAGCAGCGTTCCCTTTTCAGTAAACCAGATGGACTACTTACAACTGGTGGTGATTATTTTAACTGTGTAATTGTAACATGGCTGCAGGATGACAGTGTTTCCTGCAGATACTTCAAAGGAAGGTTCCCGACAAGTATATCTTTGCAGCGTTTAATCTGCACTCTTTGTCTTTATGTTGTGGCTTTTGGACATATGTTTGAAGTACTAAGTTGTTTTTTTTTTTTTTTTAACCTCCTGCTTTTCTATACATTAAAAGAAGGCAATACTCTGTAATCATAAAGTGTCTCGAGTATGGGAATAAAATCAGGATTAACTGCTTTTTGGGGGGCTCCCACAGTGGTTTATTGGTTTCAGTTGGTTTTAGATCCACACAGCGACTAAGGCAGAAACTAGGAAGAGCTTTAAGTTACCGTGCGGGAACAGCAGTATTTTCTGAAATAGTGCTTGACTCTTCTATAAGCATGCATGTGGCTTTGTTTTGGGGAAAAGAAGTTCTGTGGTGACTTGAGTCTTAACTGGGACGGTCTAATTACTCGGTGAAGAAATCCTTCTCCGAGGGAAGGAAACGCACAGGGCCGGAGCTGGTTAATTACATTTTGTAAAATTACCGAGCGAGGGCTTTCTGACGAGGTTAGCCCCTCTTCCTCCCTCCGCACGCAGGACCTGAATTTCAGGCTTGGCAGTCTGCCTTACGGATTGAAATTCTTCCTCGGTATTAAGATTTAATGGTGGTAGATACATTGCAAGTAGTGACAGGTACTACTGCTTTTCAGTACAGCAAAGCAAATAATACTTGGAAATATTTACATGGTGGTTGTTATTCTAATTGTATTTCCTTGATGAGGCTCTAGTAAGGGTGGCTTGTCTGCTACCTCCATCGCGAGTGAGAACTGTATGTATTTCGGTTGTAAAAGGCTGGGGAGAGATACCGGTGTCTCCATAGCAAAGATTTTTAGTGTTTCGTGATAAACTGGCATATATTTTTACCCTATCTAATTTAAAACAGTCTGCACGACGCTTTACAGGAATGATTTGTATGCAGCTTTTAAATATTTTTCTTTTTTCCTGCGAGAGAAATGAGAGGCACGGAGCTGCTTTTTCCGAGGGTGCAGAGCGCTGGGATTCTCAGCCAAGTGTTATGTAATTTGTATGCCACTGATGCACGGTCATAAAAAATACTCGCATAAATGTTAAAGGCAGGCTTCTGTAGTCAATTATTTGAAATTACAGGCATCCTAAACAGTATGGGTTTGTGCAGCTAGAGCCTTAATAAAGTACGCTCGGGCAAAATGCTGTCTTTGGTATCCTGCTGTGCAGGGGGTAGGAAGCTGTCAGCGCCCGCGGTCTGGAGGCTGTTTCTGAGCGCGTGCGACTGTACCTGGAATTTTCAAGCTTTCCCGTGTGAGAACTGGTGTTTTCTGGTGTATTTTCTCATGCAACTGTTGGGTGTTTAAAAATCTTAATTTGTCCGAGTCTGGGTGGTGGTGGTAGCTTCATCTGTGGCTGGTTATAGGTGATGCCAATTTGTAGTCCTTTACAAGTGTGTAAAAAAGAAAAAAAAAAGAGAGGCTTAAATGCTAATAGCAGGGAAAAAAATCTGTTCAGCGTGTAGCATGCGTGAAGAAAGCAGGCACGCACGTTGGGCTGCGTAGTCTCCATCAGCTGAGCTGAGGGCTTTTAAAAATCTGTTCTAATTTTTATGCTGTATGTGGAATGGCTAATCCCATAAAAGCCTCGCACCTTTTGACAGATGAAACGCTGCTGTTCTTAACTTATTTGAGCAAAATATTTTTATAGATGGTATTAGCTCTGTGGCTCCGAGGGTAATGCAGTCCTTACACGAGAAAGATCTTGCTTTGATCTGACAGCTTTCAAGATCCATTTCCAATCACTGAGTTCCATTAACTCTGTTTATAATGGTGCCCTCAGACTTTTTTCTGTTTATGTGACTCTTTAGGGTGTTAAAATTTCTGCGTATATGAGTTCTCTTTAATAAACTGAAGGAGTAATTGGGGTCAGAAAAGGAAATAATCCTGTTAGAAGGTGCAGTTAATTATATCAGGTATTTTGAGCTCCAGAATTCTTCCCCTTGATTCTTTAATGTTTTCCCCGAACCGTAGGATGTGGAGAAACTATCAAATCGCCACCGAGGTAGGGCAGTGGGGCAGGGTGGTGCCTGCACCGTTTATTTTGGGGGCGTGAAATAAGCGCAACCGCAGGCTCGCTGGCCGCGAGGGTCGCGGAGGAGAGGAGGGGAGGCGAGCAGCCTCTTCCCTTTCCCGCGTTGTGGCAGCCTTCGACCTGATCTACGTGGTCCCGCGCCCGTCGAGCGCGGCGCGGGAGCCCCGTGGCTCAGCAGCTCGGGCAGGCGATGGGTGCCGGCCATCTGTCGGTGGGAACGGCCTCCCCTCTCCCTCCGCGTCCTGCCAGACCTCACGTATGAGAAACCATCCTGGGTTTTCCTGCCCCTTTCGGTTTTGGTAGTGAAAAGGCTGCGAGCTCCTAAAGAGGGCTTCTGAAACCGGTGTCTCTTCTGGTTAATTTTCATTTTCCTAAGTTCATCACGTGAGTAAGTTGTTCCGCTCCTTGCGGCATAGCTGTTGTGTACAGAGGCTGAAATTGCAGTCTGCAAAGGCCGAGGAGCTGGGAGACGCTCCCCCAAAGTGAGCAAAAAGCGTGCGGCAGTCCTTAGTGTTGCAGGGTAGCAAGGAGGGAGGGTGAATTAGCTGTTGTAGCCAGAAGAAAGTGATGGTTTTTTCTAGGTCAGGGTTGAAGGCACTGTCAGGGTGGTGATGTGAAGCATATATTACTGTCTGCATTGTCCCTGCCA
The DNA here is from genome assembly GCF_965183815.1 of Platalea leucorodia. Lineage (NCBI taxonomy): Eukaryota > Metazoa > Chordata > Aves > Pelecaniformes > Threskiornithidae > Platalea > Platalea leucorodia. The sequence goes on along the minus strand of NC_138830.1, from coordinate 56,134,461 downwards.
TATGGATGTGTGCGGTACTGCCCTTGGCATTCATGCGTTGAATTATTTATCCTCTGAAAATCTGTAGGCAGCTTTTCTTCCCCTGCCTCTAAGAAAACTAAACTTAGCCGATTAGTATTTTTAAAAGAAACCTTCCACTGTAAATCATTGCGGTGGCAGGAGCAAACTATCGATTGTATATTGCGTTTGTATTAGTAAACCAAAGGTCACAACATTCGATATTTTGTGGAAACACTGAAATATTAATTCCGCTGTTAGGTGCGAGAGTGTTTTGTGCTGGCGCTGGGTTTGTATGTGACTGAAATGCTTGCCTGTTTCTTCTTTAGCAACGAAATTTGCAGCCTTTGAAAATGGAAAGGGTAGAAAACTTTTTAGTATGTGCAAAAGCAGCTTTGTCTCAGCCGTGTACTGAGGGAACTGTTGTTTTTCTCACCTACGAGCAGCGAGAAAGCATCTCCTTTTTAAGAGACCAACAGCTTTGCAATATAGAAAAGGTCTAAAATAATTTACCTTTAGAGCAGCATAAAGCTCCTAAAATTGTATCACAAAGAAGGGAGATGTTACTCTCTAAAAAAACCTCACCAGAACCCAGAGGCAGCCTGTCCCTGAAGGCTTGACAGCCTGTGCAGCAAGAGGCTGAAGAGCCGGGTTTTGAAAATAAATACTGTGCTGCTCTGAATATCTTGCTATGAAATGGAAGTACGTGTGATTAGGAACTCCTGAAAAAATACATAAAATAGCTCTAAAGGAAAATAAGGTGAATGGAAACTTCATTATTAAGTATAAAATGCTTAACTGCCGTTCATGGTGCATCTTCATTTTAAATAAAGCACACATGAAAGTGCTCCCCTCCCCCCGAGCGTTATCAGCTTATCTGGGCAGGAGTCCATAAAAACTATATCCTGCTTACACCTTCCAGCCTATCCTATGACCTGCTCTGTGTAAACAAGTTGTACCAGGAGCTCCAAATTACTAGCGAGTAGCTGGGTTTTCTGCAGGCCGGTTAGGTCCAGGAGGAGCCAAGATAAAGTTCCCAGAAGTTCTCCGTTGGGAATGGTCTCCTGATAGCTGCCTTCTACGGGGAGGAGGTAACAGATCTGCTGTCCCGCTGACTGTGGCAGTGACCCTATCCTCTGAAAAAGCAATAATCTTTTCGGTAGACTTTACACTCTCGGTCCGGTTGTTTTCGGCGTTGTGCACGGCGGTGGCTGTTGCAGATTGTGAAATGTCAGCGTTGTCGTAACAACACACACCGCTTGCTGCACCGACTGTCGTTCTGCCGTTGCGTCAGGTCTTGGATGGACTGAAGATGTAAGCCTATTTATAAGGTACTGCTATAGTTATATCTTTAGATGGATGAGATTAGCCATGCCGATGCTGGGAAGAGATAACGGTAGATGCGGGGAAGGGGGGTGTGTGTGGGGGAACAAACATCCTGCTCAGGGCTGGGCTATGGTTGTTTAAATACCACTGGGTGAGCTGGTGCTCTAGTTACAGTGTTTGGCTGCTTCCCACAGCTAGCTGTCTCCTTGGTTTCATCTTGCAGCGAGGCACAGGCAGATAGGTTTATCCGAACGAGATCGTGGGTCTGTAAGGAGCGAGCCTGGGTGTTTTTGTGCGTAAAACTTTACCTCTCTGTGCAGTCCAAGAGCTGAATGCCCTAGCCGGGTTTGATGATGAAAGCCTGCACTCCTTGAACATTGACCTTTGACTCCAACTCGTGTGTTTTTTTTTTTGTTTTTTTTTTTTTTCCTCCTCCTACCAGCTCAGAAAGGACATGTGAGAATATGCTAGTTTTGAGAATGAGCATAGCTGGTAACTGCAGTCTCTCTCTAGTTTCCATCCCTGCCGTAGCCTGTCTCTTGGCACACGTCGGGGCACCGCGCGATGGCCGTCCGGTCTCTCATCTGTTTGACGCTCTCCGTTTTGCCGGCAGCCCAGAAGGCTTCTGGCTTTCTGACCGGGATCTGAGGTGCCCGGCATTACTCAGAGCTGCTCTCTGTTGTGGGTGATGGTGGCGAATTAAATCGCCTTCCCCTGTGATCAGCGCTGGTACTGGGGTGTTAAACTTGTTCTGTGGTGAGAGCTGAGTTGCCTTTGAGTTAGCCCTCATCCTGGAGAGATCAGATGAGAAGTCAACTTTGTGGCTTTTTCCTGGTGTGCTGAGTAGTGCTCCTTAGTTAGAAAGCTACAGGTTGTAGTCTTAAAATGCTGAATTTATTTCTGCAGTCTGTTCTGTCTGGTAGCTTCCCCTACTTCACCCGCCATAATATTTCTTCCCCCTTCCGTCTGTCCCTCCCCCTTCCCGGGAGCCTCATCTGATGGAGGTTCTTCTTCTCTCGTCTTGGTCCTCCTCATCCAGGATTCTTGTCTCTAATTTTAGCCTGTCTGCCTTTTGATGTTCCTTCCCGTCTGTTCCTGCCTTTCTCCTTTTCTCTGAGATCATCCTGCATCTTCATCTCCCTCTCCAGATCTGGGCCTTGTTTTTTTGCACGGTGGGAGGAAAGCGCTTGAAAATGGGAGTGAAGCCGCAGTAGCGTTGAGAGGTGAAGGATCTCAGGGCGTGTGGAGACTTCTGCTGGGGGCGAGAGTTTGGGGTGCTGGCAGCGTTGGGTCTGCTCGTTGCACTAATGGCTCGTTACCTCTTCTGCATCACCGTCACCACCTATCGCCTCTGGTTAGATCAGCTCTTGGCATCGTCGTCTTACTGATCCGGCCTGTATTGGGACGATGGGGCTCTCTTCCACGACATTACCGGTAATAGTGGTAGGCAGAATTTACTCTTACGGAGCAGTGCAGGTAATTGAAAGCCACAAGAATCCTTCTGAGTTGTTATCTTGTCCGCCTGGTGCTAATTCACTTGATGCAGCTTGCAACAGAGAAGGGTGCAGGGAGGTCCGCTGGCAGTGCTGCGGGCTGGTATTGCCTCGGAGCCTGCCTTTCCCCTGAAGCTCCTGCCGTTTGCTAGGGCATGGAAGCTGCAGGCTGCATGCTTTTCTCTAGAATTTTACTTCATGTTAGCGTGCATTTGTCTACGTTTACAGAGAAAATGACTTTTCTAATGCAGATGCGTTTTGACACAGTAAGCCGGTTCTCCGCAAAAGGATGCGGTGCCCATCAGCAGAAAGGAGGGTGCCCGACCCGACAGCTCTGGCACCCGGAAAGGGAGCTTGGCCTGGTGGGATTCATCCGACTAAAGACTAGCGGGGATGGTGTGTGTACGCGTTATCTGATTTGTGCACAGAATATAAATACTGGCTGTTGCAGACATGCAGCCTGTGGTTTTAGAAGTTCGTTTGTCAAAACAACATTCAGCCCCTCCGCCACTGCAGCAAGGAGCTTCAGTAGAAACCCAGTCCTAGCAATTAGTGGAGGTTTTAAAAGGAACCTAGCAACTGCTGCTGTAGTTCGATTTGCAGATTTTTATTATTATTTTTTTTTTAGCCTAAGGTTTGTAGCTGTTTTCTTTGCCTTGTGTGGGGATAGTCTGCATGTGGCTGCAGAGAGAGAGGTGGAGGGAGTCGTGGTTGTGCCGGGATCGGTGACTAAATCAGTTGAAATGATAACGGTGACGCTGCTGCGGGCTCTACAGCAAACGATCCTCAGGGAAAGTGGAGCATGACTGGAATATATTTGGTGGTGTGTGAATCTGGTGTTTGTGGGTAACCTGAGCTCACCTGTAAAGAGTTTTGTTACCCAGATACTTTCTGACCGAACTCGCTTTTGTCAACAGTCGCACCGAACGATTAACGAACGCCGCCTTCCAGGAGCGTGGTTATGTAAAATGTTAATGTGCTGCATTTTTTCAGATCAGCTTTATAACGTGCGCAGGGCTTTAAGACGAACTTCAAAGAGGGTAGTTTGCTTTATAGTTGAACCTATGAGCAGTTTTATGTGCAGGGTGGAGTGAACTTGTGGAGAAGATTGCCGTTTTCCCACTGTCATAAAAAGTTATGATCCTCATGATTCAAGTATTGTTCTGTAGGTGGAGGCGAGAGACAGATGCAGAGGTCAGGGGGAGCGTGTACGGAGTGAGTTCGGATGTGCCAGGGGAGTGAATGCCGTCTTCTGTGTTCCCAGCTCGCTGAAACGGGTTCAAAAAGTGCCTTGTGCTCTTTCTGGGTCTTCCTAAGAAACCTGCACCTGTGTTACTCGCGGAACAGGCAGGCCATTTCCATGGGAAAGGAACTTGGCAGGGGGAACCGTGAAACGCGGCTGAGAGGGGTGCTTTTTTCCAATGCGGTATTTTAAACCGTTCTTAAAACGTGGCGCTTCAGAGTGGAAAAGAGACTGTAAGTCAGTTTATAACCTACTTTCTTTCTTTGGGCTTTTCTTTGGGGTACGAGCCAAGTGAGTTAAAAAAATAAGTAAGTGGCTGCCTCTTGAACGAGCCTCGTTCCAATTAACTTCGCTCGTGCTTCAGAAGATATTGAAAAACTGCGATATATTCCCTAAAAAAAAGGACTGTTCGGGCGAAGTGATCATGGTGGGAGAGGAGGATAACCTTTTCCAGCCTTAATTGCGGGCTTTTCTAAAAGTATCTGCCAACGGGGTCCCGTTGGCCTTGCTGCCTTTGCGCGGTGGTGAGGCACAGGAGCCAGCGCCGTGAATTCCCAGGTATAAAACACGCTTCGGTTTTCAATAAGTAAGTTGTAGCTGGTGAAAATAAGTCACTATTCCAGTTTCAGTCAGATCTCTATAAATATTCTGAGTGACTTAGCCTCTCGTTTAAAACATTTTTCTCCTGGGATGAGGAGGTATAAATGTGCTCTTTGTTTGCAGCCAGGAAAATTGAAGGATCACAACATTCAAAAACGTACATGTTGGATCTTCTGAAAAACTGCTTCTTAAAGAACGTATCCTATAGCTAAATGTGCAAATACCTTTGTTAAGGTGTTTTGTTTTCCATTTTGTTAGCTTGAAGAATTTTATTCCGAATACATTAAAACTTGAAAAAAAAAAAAAATTCCTTGTCTTTGGATGATCCATTAGCTGTTATAGCCTGCCTTTTATTTATTTTGGTAACCGCATGTGTGAATGTAAACATTTTATCCAGAATGGCCTTGCAAATGTTCCTGCATTAACATATATTGTCATGGAGAATAATTTTCATTTAACTGTAATTTGCTTTATATTTTCCTCCCCGGTTGCCATGGAAACGCGGTCCGATGTGGCAGTGACTACTCCAGGAGCTAGGTTATGCGTTGCCTTTATAATGGACCTCTGTTAATCACGCTGCAGCCTTCGCTGGAGGAACCGTGATTATTTGCAGGAGGCACTTTATTTATATAAACTGCGAGATGCCTCTGGTACCTCAGCTTAATATTCAGAGTTACCAAGGGTGCAGAAGTTTTCTGTTCTGCAGAAGTTTTGTCGTAAGGACTATGTACTACGATGATTGTGGAATTGATATATATTTACTTAAATTTAAGGTCGGTTAGACTTCATTTTCAATTTCCATTTCGCTTGCTGTAGTAGCCTAACTGGTAACGCTCTTTCCTGTGGTTCAGCTTAAGACCTTAAATGTTTGAAACGCAGCAATGAAACATTTGTTATCCTTATCTGTGCATAAAAAGTTGACTTGCTTTTCATAATAATGTGTCTGTGTCTTTACGGTGGTGGCTGCAGCTGGGCAAACGCCTTCTCTTCCACCCCAAGCCTTGCATCCAAGAACGGTGAGCTTTGTCTGAGAGTGATACCAAAGCACTTAATCGTGCTTACAAGGGGAAGAAAGTTTCCTTTGGGCTAAGAGCAGATGGAAAAGGAGTGAAGGTGGATTTGAGTCGCATTCGCTGCCTGTCTGTGGATTTTGGGTCTGTTTTGCACCTCTCGTTTTTGGCCACGTCTACTTCGTGCCACAGCTGCTGTTCTTCTGAGCTGTGCCCACGTCTTCCTTTGATTGACTTCCACTCAGGAACCCCAGGCTCAGAAATGCAGATGTGAGCAGTATATATGTCCACCGCAGCTGGCGGTAGGAAGCTGATCTTACAGCTGGAGATAGTGGGGCCATCCCAAGGCAGAGGTGATTTAAGGCTTTAGGTGCTGCTCCTGCCTTACGGCACACGCCGTAGCGCGGTGGTGGGCTTCGCCCCCGTCTGCATGGGGCTGGGGGCTGTAGCGGGTCCCCGAAGCACGTAGGAGTGCGTGCTTCCTTGTCTTTACAGTGACTTCAAGGGTAAAGTACAGCACGATCTGCAGGAGTATCTGTCCTCAGATGCCTGACATCTTAGGATGCACTGAGAAAACAGAAGGATGCTGATCTCCGCCTTTGTCCGTGGCTTGTTGAAACCTTGTCAGGACTTGCCTTCCAGCTACTGAGATAAGAATCATGGTGGCATCACTTCAAACTGAACTCATCAATTAGCAAATGATTCATTAAGCAAAACTTAACGGGATGAACTAAAGGAGAGAAAATCAACCACATGGGATTCTCTTTTGTCTGTGTACTTTTCATGGCAGAAACCTTAAATCGTAACTTAGAGACGTGAATTTCACTTGCCTCCCGAATCAGACTCTTCAAAAATGCATTTTTAGTTTGGTTTTAGGTCCTAAAGAAACTTTGTGTGTTGGCTCTTCGCGGTCAGACGCCGATTGTCGGTTACGTAAGTCCGGATTACTCCAGCACGTGGATGCTTTCAGATGCCTATGGTCTCACAGTTATTTCTTGGTACTTTACAGAAAGAATTGAGTAACATTTTGTTCTGTAATGCAGTATTAAGAAACCGAGCATTTTTTTCCTGTAATGGCGTATAAACAAGTAGTGATAACATCCTATTTAAAGCGTTCGGAGGAGGTAGGGCTAAGGAGGGGAGGCAGGGCTGAATCAAGCTTTGTTTTTCTTATACCTACACACCATATTTTAGTGCAATTTTGCTTGCCTTCCGTGAAAGCTGTGAGCTATTATAAGTGAACTATTTTTTGAGGTATATAAGCACAGTGCGGTTGTGCTCCGGGCCTTGTTAATAGATGTTACTCACCTCCGTTCCCCTTTACGTATTTCTGTGTTTTTCACTGTATGATGCTGGTGCTCTTTTGCTGTTTGCAAGAGGCAGATGTGAATCGTAGTCAAAGGCCAATCTAATTTTAATAGAAGGCTGAAAAACGGCTGGGCTGTAGTCAGGACTTCTGGGTCTCGCGTAGACTTCTTGCATTTTTCTTCTTTTTTTTTTTTTTTTCCCTATCTGTTGTCACATAAATGCTCAGAATTGACTATTAATTTGTGTCCTTGAGTGACATGTTTGGGATGCTCAAATGTACCTCCCCACAGGGGTAGGTAAGGCATTCTGCAGTCTGCCAATGCCAGCACCTCCAAGCTGTCAGATGGGACAGTCAGACTTGCTGGCGCTTTATGCAATAATGAACACTTACCCTCTGTAATTCATAGTTTTAATCCAAATTTTATTCCATGTCGCTTAACTTCAGCTACCCGAAGATCGAGTGTTCCACACCGAATGCTTTATAATTTGGAAGTATTTTATTTGAGAGTTAAGTATTAAAATAGGTAATAGCATAAGAAAATATTAGGAAGCGATTTTTTGAGCTGGTGTTGAGTTGATATTTCCAGATATTATAGGAGCAGCCTCCTAAGGGAATGAAGGTAGAGGTGTATGGTGGCTGTTGAGCCCGTGGTTTGGCTCGGGAGATGTCATTACGTAGATGGAGCTTAGCTGGGCAGTCGGCTTACCGTGTTTCAAACCAACAAAAAACCCCCGCATGACCCTATAGTCCGAGCATGAACGGGTGGGTACGACGGCTAACTTGGAGGCAGCTTATGTTTTTTGACTTCTTCCCAGCTCTGAGGCAGCTGTCTCAGCAACCCGGGGCGGTGGTTTTTTCCAAAGGTGTGGTGCTGGAGGGCTGCTTCATGAATTGCCGCGGGAGCAGGGTTGTAAGTATAAACTACTGCACGTGGTGGCAGAGTTCCCTTCTGTGGCCTCACTGAGCAGACTCCTTTACCTGGTAATTGGGTTACACATTCATTCATTAGCACGAGAAGAGCAGAGTGGCTTTGGTGGCAGATAGCGTTTGGCTCTGAAGTTTCACTTTGAGACTATTTTAAAGTTCACTTATTTGCACTTGGGTTTGGTCTGACAGCTAATGTGTTACCTTATCAGAAGCCATGAAAAAAGTGTTAATTGGAGATAAAACGTAAAGCCAAACTGTCGTTCTGCTGCCTCCTGTTCTCGGACGCTTGGGTTGGCTTTGAGCTGCTTTGCATCCCGTGTCGTGCCTCGACGACAGCGTTGAGTTCAGCTCCGTTAGTTGGGCTGGAAGGGAAGCGTGCTTTCTAACACAGCCTGGATGCCGTGCCGTGACCAAGAAAAGGGTGCACATCGGGATGAGACCCGGGGCGGTGGGGAGTTCAGAGGAGCTGCCTTGCGTGCCGTAGTGGGAAGAGGGATTTCTTCAGGGAGCGGGTGAATTGTTTCCTTCTGCTCTGAACAGCCTCTTAACGAACGGCCCTCTCCGGGGTGTAGAGAGATTAACCTCCCGCGGCTGGCTTCAACCTGGGAGACTGCCACCATATTGCTGCCTTCAAGTGTTTGTATCTAAAAATACATCCGTGCTGCTGCACAACGGGCTCAAGGCATGTTAATCCTTTTTTCTTTCGGAAGGAGACTTGTGTTACGAGATGAACTGCTGCATAAATTGTATTTCTGCTGTGCAGTATGACCATTTTGCTTCTTCCAACAGAAAAATGTGGTGGAAATAATTGCTCTGGTTGGAATTCCCTCTCTGACAACAATAGCAGAAATGGGGTGGGGTTGTTTGAAAATGCTTAATGATGAAAAGTTTTGGAGGAGCAGGCTCTCCCAAGCTGCGCAGGCTTCGCCGCGTGGTTCCCCGTTACTGTTTAGTCTTCTGCAGAAAAGGCAGTGCTCTCACAGCCGGCTGTTTGGATAGTTTTGACCACTTCTGTCTCTTCTCAGCACAACTGTTTAAGAATGCTTTGCCTGTATCCGACCTCGCTCGCTCTACTACATTCTCTCATTCAGCCGCGTTCATTTGGTTGTAATTTAGTAGTGCTTTTTCTTCGGATGAGGACGAATGAAAGCCTACCAGGCTAACGCCTGTGAGCAGCACTCGGAGTTATTGCTACCTCTGTGCGTAATGATTCATCTCGGAGGCAGGCAGCTTGCTGCCCTCAATACCTCGCTGTAGTCCCAGACAAACTCAGATGATGTGCTTCAGCATTTCTGGCCTACGAAGTCTCAGCAGCGATGCTTCTGTTTATCGCAAGGCTTTGTCTCTAGGTAACTTTGGGGAATATTTAATGGTAGCAGTAGCAGAAGGGCTAGTTTAGACACAGCTGTAGGTTGAGTTTACTGCCTTGTGTTGAACAACTGGGTAGCTGATGTTCTTGCAGCGAGTTATAACTTGAATTCTCACTGTTCGTGCCACTGGGGAAGCTGCAGTGGGGCGTTTGAGGTCTGGGATATAAAATGACTTGCAGCAAACATTGCGTAAGCGTGTGTGGCTTTGGTCTCGGCGCTTACTGTTTTCTGTGTGTTCCTAAGAGATGCGGTTTTTACCTCTCGAGCTATTTAAGATTCGGAGTATATTTTCCTCCTTTTGTGTTTGCCTTACCTTGACTCGTTTTGATACAGAGCTCACCTGCTGCATCTGCTAGCCTTTTATCTGCTACACCTGCCCGCGTTTTCCCCGGGCCTGCTGCTGATGCTCGTCGGCAATAGGGCTCAGTCGCAAGCTACTCAGGCAACCTACACCATTTGTAAGGAAACTTTCTTTAAAATATGGATGGCATTAGAGGGACTCAGGCTTAAAATTAGAAACTGTTTATGATGCACAGTTGTAGTTGTTTACCTTGAACCATAATTATCTTATTTCCTGAGTTAAAAACGTCACGTCAGCTTGCTGAAGCAAGATTTGATGACAAAGGAATTGTTTTTAGCCACCAGCAGAGCGAAGAACACTTCAAATGTGTGTCTAAATATGATTTTATAACCTAAAGTATAGCACACTCAGGATTTTAAATTGGCTCTGGAAGTTGCGTGGGCTTATGGGTAGGCCATTTGGCCGGGGATCAAGGGACTGGGTTTAATCCTAACTCTCTGTCCTTTTGTCCTCTGAGCATTTTCCTTGCCACCCTCTGTGCTGTTTATTTGGACAGCGATGTGTTTGAGGGAAGGGATATGCCGTTTCACTAGGTGTTTGTAGATTTTCTCGGGGTGCGGTTTCGTGGCACGGCCGGAGCCGGTTCACCGCGGCTGCGGGGGCCGAGGCTCCCCCGCCTTCCCCGGGCGAGCGCTGCCCCTTCCCGGGGCGCACGAGCCAGTTCGGCCCCTTCTGAGATGGCAGACCAGCAGGCAGAAGATGATGAGTAGGTTTTCTGCTGGGCTGGCAGGTTGAGCTGATTTATGGACAAGCTCCAGAAGCGGCCCGAGGGAGAAGCAGGGGATCCAGCAGCTGAGCAGGGGCAGATCTCAGCTTTGCTCCGCTGTAACCGGTTACTTCACCCGCAGCCCCCGAGCCCCTCCTGAGGAGCCGGGGTACCGCTAACGTACGCAGACGGACGTTTGACTTCCTTATTCTGTTATGTAGGAATGCTCTCTGGTGAGTCTTTGTGGCTGAGGTGGCCTGTGCGCTCCTCTCCACGCTTTCCAGACCCGCTGTCTGTAGCTAAGCGAGGCTGCGCAGCCGGCTGCTCCGCCGCTGTTACCTGCTGCTGCCGGCGTGCGCGTTTTTCAGGAGAATGGAAAATGGAAGGGGAGCAACTTCTTTGATGATGGCAACTGCTACTTAAACCTGTTCAGAGCTTATAATAGAAGGGGAAAAAAAATAATCAGTGGAAGCTGTAGGTGCTTTCAATTTATGTGGTAGTTTTAAAGAATCTCTTTTTATTCTGACCTTAACTTGCCAGGACCTAGACAACAGGGGAGGGATGTCGTGTGTAAATCAAGAAGGCGCTTCCTTTATGGTTTCTCCTTGCTAAGTAATTTGAGGTGATTGTAAGGCACTTGGCATAACTCTGGAAACTGAAGACTTGAGCACATTTTAACAATTGCATTTTTCACATCGCTTTCTGGGGACCTCCCGGGTCATCAAGCCAGCTCTGCTGCTACGGCAGGTAACGGTGTCACCTAGTCCTTGTAATGGCTGTACGTATCTGGCTGCGAGCCTTTGAGCGAGACCTGCACGTTCTTAGAAGAAATCCGTATCCGAGTTGTTGACTTCTCCGGTTGTAATGTCCGTGTGAGTACCCAGAGTCGTCTTGGCTGGGGAGGCTGAACACCGCCGCTCGGAGCGGGTGATCGTGCGCTCCTTGGATAAGTTTGCTCTGGTTTTTTTCCTCTTTGTGAGAGGCTATGTGTATGTTCTTGAAGGCTGAACGCTGACTTCCTTGACTCCTCCTTGGCTAATCAGTGTGTTTTAAAACGGGATGCCTGCATCCTTTTCACAAATCAGCTTTCAGAAAGGAAAGGAAATAGTTCAGTTATTAATAGTAACCTGTATCCAATTTGCCACTGAATTGCATGGTTGCAAATATCTGAGACTGTAAAGGTGACAAATGTGTCTGTCTGTCACTCTTTTTTCTTCCGAAAAATGGTCTGTATTTTCTCAATGTGTTAAAATTGAGCATGGAGTAAGAAATTGCAGACTCATTTTTAAATAAAGTGTGCTGTTCCCAGCCTAGTAGCATCGTTAACCCTCCCTCCTTCCCTTAGAAGAATTTACAAAGGGAATTTGAGTGGAACGGATGAGTAAAGGGCTCTTAGTAGAGTTAGAGGGAAGGTATTCAGTCTAATGATGGGAAGGACGTCTTTGTCCCACTTCAGACCTGTGTTTAGGAGGAATGAAAAGGAGAAGGTACCTGAAATACGACAGCGGCTGTGATCTAACTTTAAATTACTGCCTTAATTCCAGAGAACATACTTCTTGTCTTCATCAGGTTGTTGAAGGCCAGCATCTTGGAGCTTGACTGGGACAAGTTGAAGCTTCACGATTATTTAGCTTGGCTTCGTTCTGTTCAGCATGGTGGGGTTTTTGAGCTCTGAAAGACGGGCGATACTTTTGTCCGTCTTCAAAATTCACCTTTGAGCGTCCCTTTTGATGGTGTATCAGCATATTCTTTGTCGTGCATCTTTTAGATCTCAAAGGGTGGAAATTCCCCTAGGTGCCTGGGGGTTATTTCAGTTTCTGAGTGCAAGTGGTAGGTTTCTAGGATGGCAATGACAAATCTAAGCTAGAGAAAGTGCCGGCTCGGTTTGCTTGCCAGGTGAATCCGTTGCCATTCTTTTATAGGTACCTGTGGACAGGAACTGAGTAAGTTTCTGGCTGTTTTTTGTTAAAAACTTTAAATTCTGTAGCTTTTGAATATGCACTAAGTTTTCTAGTACTTGATTGATTTCTTTTAGTTTTCCCATAAACCTTTCTAATTGTCAACATCTGGGAATATTGCTTCTCATGCTGTTGGCTCCAGTAGTGCTAGTTTTCCTTTATTACTTCTTGTTTGTATGCCCAAGAGCAGCATTTCTTGTCTTTGCCTCCTACCTTTTGCTTGAACTTATTGTGTGTTGGTTTCTGTGTTGACCTGAAAGTTTTTTCCTGGATAATGCTTTCCAAAATGTTTGATTTTCAACTATATTATGCCCTTCATTTTCCATGCCTACATGTATGCTGCTGTACTTAAGCTTTTAAAAAAGTGCGATTTATACTGTCTTTGTATTATCTGACTATAGAATAATTGGATTGGAAGTTTACTACTTTTCAGGTGGGGCTCAGCAAATGTTTAGAATACAGAGATTACAATTTCTTCTCACTTTCACCTGAACTAAAAATGATCACGGAACAGTTCTGCTTTGAATATCCATACCATTGTGCGTCCTGTGTCTCTTCCAAACGGCTATACTATACACTAAAATAAACAGCCTGAGAGTTCCGTATGTTTTGGTGTTGAATTTTATGGCTGGATAGCTAACCAGTTCAGGTTATTTGAAAATAGATATGATGCTGTTGCTCTGTGCTGAGGGGTTTCTTGGAAACCCATTCTCGCATGCTTAACGTGTATGTTCGTTTTTGCTGCGTACCAGTAATGACGACGCGTTCTTCCAAAGCAAGACAGTGGGTCTTTGCTCTGCACGTGCAGATCATTTAATAAAGAAATGAGCTTGATTATGCATCTTTTTGGAAGAGATTCAACCAGGCTGGAAAGACCCGGCAGTCTTAGGTAATTACATTTCATATTGGGGCTCTAAATAAGAAAAATGGTAAGGGTCTGGAGGATAATTCGGAAGCATGGGGGCTGACAAGCAAGGACGCCTGTGGCTTCCTAGGCTGCTGAAGTGGCAGGGGATAACCATTTTTGGGTGCCTAACCATATTCTTATTTCCATCCACGACAGAGATGGCCACTTGATGTAAATTAATGCTGTTACAAGGCAAATGTTGCTAGCGTAGTTACGACTTCTTTATTCATTTGCTGATAAAAGTGCATAATCTTTAAGGTATTTAACATTTTTTAAAACTAGGGGAGTTTGTTTTTTTTTTTTAACTTAGGCAGACTAAATCATAGCATGGAAAACAGCATGTCCTCTAGACCGGCAGACTGAGTCTTGTCTCTGCTTGCTAGTACAGAAGGGCAAGCGGTAGCCTTGAGCTTCAGCCCAAGGTTGGTTAAGGAAAATGCAGAAACGGTATTTTGACTTAATACTTTCCACTCATCAGAGAAGCCACAGAAGGGTGGTAAGGGTGAAGGAGGAGAGAGGAGGGAACGTGCTTGTGTGTTTCCAGAACTTGTAATTGTGTGCACAGAATTGAAAAATCTGGTTCGGTGGAAACTGTTCAGGCTTGCTTTGCTCTTCTGCCACATCACGGCAAGAAAAAAGGAGTGAGTTCAGTGATTTACGCTTTCAGGTTGTGCTGGGAGCTGGGACTCTTCGGACAGCCCCAGTTTTTTACCCTGCCAAGTACCTTTCAGGCTGCTTTCACGGATCTTTCCAGGAGAAATGATAGGTAATTTTAGGAGTTAGCAATTTTGAGAGATTCTTGAGGGACAGAGAACTTTAAACGTCTGATACGAACAGATAGCCAATGCTAAAGTGGGAATGTCCAGTAACTTCAGAGTTTATCGCTCAGCTGCCTGTGGCGTGTTTGCAAGGGTTAAACTCGGCGAAACATTAGGCTTCTGCTGATAATTAGTTTTTTAGTTTAATGCAATTCAAACACAGAAGTAGTTAAATGCCTTTATACTATCTTTTGACCTACTGAAATGAACTACAGAGTTTTTATTTGAACTTCTCAAGTCTCATTTCTATAAAAGGAGACATAGAAACGTACCGTACACAAGTATCGTTTCCCATTCTCCTTGCAAGCGTGATGTTGGGAGTATTTATAAAGCGGACGAGAGTGGTGTGCAGTAATTCCTCAGGGTCAGCCAAGAACATCGGTGATGGGAGCTGATTCTGATGGCTCTATCAGCGTGTAAATACTGCAACTAGTGTCGTTTAGTGGATTGAAAAAAGCACAAATCTGAGGAATACCTGAAACGCATTGAAACGAGTTATTAGGCATCACGGATCCTGGATTCTTTTAATTCATTGGAGCTCTCTAAACAGCTTAGTCGTTACTGAATTTAGACTATTGTCAGCCCCCGGTTTCTTGTGGACTGTGCTGTCTGTGTCAGACTTTTAATTAAAACACTTAAAGGACAATTTGGTTCCACAGGAACCACATCTTTCCCTTCCTTCATCCTTGTTTTGGTGGGATAAATTGAGCCTTAGGCTCTTCAGCCCACACGTAAGTATCTTGATCTGTGTTTCCGAGGACAGTATCGGGTTATTTTGTATTTTTATCAAGTGGCAAAGATGACAGGAGCTTTAAAAAATGTAGATCTCAGCATGCATATTGTCTGCAGGGCAAAATAAAGGAACTTTGAGATCAAGAATATATCACCTACTTAGTTTCTGAAAGCTATCAAATTAAATTTTACTTGATGCTACAGTTTTGTCAAATCAAACATACTGAAAAGTTGGGGTTTTTCTCTTTTTTAAGCACTAGTAGAATTCTTTCTGCACCGTGGTTTTTCACGTCGGTAGCTGGTACTGTATGAGCGTAGCTGGCTGTCATGATTGCTGCAGAAATATTTGCTGCTTTGTAGATTCTGGTGAAAGGCACTTTCTGTAGCTCACACCACTGCTGGAAATTTCTTCTTAAAGCGTAGGAGCAGCTGCACGCGTGAGCGAGTGTGACTGGTCCCGCTGAACGCAACAGCTTGCTCAGCGTGCATGTGTTTGGAGATGCTTGGTCTGTAAGCTACTGATAGGATGCAGGGCATTTCAGTTAAAGGCATGTTATTTATCTCTAATTTCTGCGTATTTCTTGGAAATGACTCTTTCTCCCCCGCTTCAGATCTCCAGTGTGACACCTCTCCTCTTTCCTTCTCTTTCTAAGTAGTCCCGAGCTCTGCAGAGTGGTCTGGGTGTGCTTTTCCAGGCTCTTGAGTGAAATTACCACAAATCTGCTGGTCTTCATTAGCCGTACGTCCCCTCGAGGGACCAGAGGAAAGCTTTCAGTGCCACGCTGGGCAGGGCTGTTCTTGGCTCTCGGGGGGGCGCGAGCAAAACCTACGGAGAGGAGCGGGGGCCGTAATTTCTGCCCTGTTTCTGTACGGGCGGCACTTTGATGTCTTCCCCAAACAGATTTGTTGTACTCGTACCTCCTCGAGTTCTGTGTCTGCGGTAACGGAGCTCATCTGAAAGCGTAAGCTCGTTGGTGTCTTGTGTGTCCCCCAGTGTGTTTTGCTACCGAAGCCCTCGGAGAGATGCCTCCTTGAAATTTTGTCTCTTCCCGAAATGAGGGAAGCAGATGAGCGCTGTGGAAAAAGGCTGTCCTACTCCCTGGAGATTTTTTCCATTCAGAAGTTGGTCTAAACCAGAATGTAAATCTCATACCGATACCCTGTTACGCTTCTTAGTTCTGGATCACCGCAAAATCTGAATTGATGCAAGTCTGTCTTTAAATCAGAATACAACTTTTTGCTTCGGAGAAGCACTAATAAGAAAAAATGTACTTGCTTGTGGGGAGGTTGGCCTCTCGATTGCTTGAAATGAGACTTCAGCAGATGGCTTCTTTCCTGCTCCCTGTAAAATGGAGATTTAAGTAGAACCCTTTCTGCATTCAGCTGATCAAATTTAGAAATATCTAGATGTAGTAAATTGTTGAATCTTGAACACATTTTTCATAGAGACCCTTTTAAGTGACTCTGCATCTGTACAGAACGGGGCCAGTTTTATTCTTTTATGGCTGACATCGGGCTATGAAGCCACCTCCTGCCTCGCTACTGGAACCAGTTAGCGTTCCCTGCCAGATCGCAACGCCTGCCCGAGCGGCTTTGATGGAAATAGTCTATAGTTAATCTTAATGCAAGTATACTGTTTTTTTTAGGTCACATCTTGTGATTGTAAAGCATTTTCCATCTTCAAACGCTGATTTCTGTAAAGTTGCGAGAAACCCTTTTATTGAATAAGTTTGAATTACTTAATTCCCAATTTTTTTTCAGTGGGCAGTAGGAAAAGTTGCACCATGTGCTCTAAATCTGAAGTTTACTGATCTGTCTGGGAGTGCAGCGAGAGGAATCGATAACTAATCAGTGGGGAACTGCTGAGGACTACGTGTGAAAGAACAGAAGTTGGTGCAAGAACTTAGAGGTTGAAACACTTATTTTTATTTTTTTAATGGAACTGTCTGCTTACCCAGAGTTTCCAAATTACTTCACATTAATATAAAATAAAGCATCACAGGTCTTGAAAGACTGAGCCTGTTTTAAACCAGAATCTGGTCACCTTGAACACTTAATTATTTGGCATTTATACTACCATTTCAACACAAAGGAAGACTGAATGTCTGCCGTTTTGCATTGCAAAATGGTTTCTGCGTAGCTGCCGCTAGCTGGGCGCAGACGGGAGCGTTGTCCAACGGTCAGCGTTGCGAGTTCGCAGACGGGAAAGCGGGGATGGTCATGTCAGCTTGTGAAGTGATATGTTTTCATAAGACAAAAGCTAAGAAAATTGGATGGATAAACGCGTCCAACGTTATTAATTATAATCTAGGCTTTTGGAAGTGAAGTTAGTTTTAAATTGAAATGTTGGATTCCGCACAACAGGAACGTTGTGCAAGTGACCCAAATACATGTTACTAGTCGGGTTTTGCCCATGATCTGTGCACCGGGCATCTTCTGCTGAAGTCTTTGCTGCACTTCATAAGGGATTTGATAACCATTTCATAAAAAAAAGGTATGCTGTTCATGGTGAAAGTTACTTGGCTCAGATGTGGTCACTATTTCAGCGTTACAATACTTAACGTATATTTTATATGTGAGCTAGGTAATGAATACAATTGCTATTCGTGGGCCAGGAAACAGATGTAAATAGATCTTCAAAATTGTCTATCAGTATGTCATGGGACAGGATTCCTGTAGACTTTTACGATAATTTTGTTCACAACTGATCACAGTCACTACCGTCGGCAAGTGGCACTACTGATTTTCCAGGTGATGTAGTTGGAAGTTCAGCTTTTTTTCCCCCCAGTTGATCTTTTGTTGCTGTTTAAGTGAGTAGCTCTAATTAGAGTTGTGACTTTTATTATGGAGGAGTATGAAAGGAGTAGGGGAATCACGCTGGAAAAGATGCTGTGCAAGTATTGTCGCTGTGCTCTGTAGGACCGCGGTTCCCCATCAGCGGATCCTGCAGTGCCCCAGGACTCGCTTGCCTTGGAAAAAACCACGAGGTAGCTGTATGGCTTTATCTCCTTTGCTCTTTTGAAAGAAAAACGTCAGAAAACTTTAATTTGTTTCCCTTTGGGTTGTCTGGAAAAGTTTCCCCGCTGCAGGATTTCCTTTCTTTGAGTCAGGACCGCGCGCACGTATGTGTGTTCCTTTGGGTCTTTTGGCTTTATTTTGGCCTGCTCCTTTTCACTGTGGTTCCCAAGATTTGCCTTAGCGTGGTTGGTAGCGGCTCTACCCTGGATGCAGCTGTGTTGCTCATCTGGACATCTTTAATTTTTCATCAAGGAGTGAACGTTTTTCGAAGCAGACGAGGCTCTCCCAGGACTGCCAGCCTCCTCCACCGTGTATCTGTCCCGGTCAGCCTCAGGGTCTCTCCTGGATGGTTTTTTAAAGACCGTCCTGGTCTTTAAAGGCAGGTGTCCAAATCCAGCTGCATCAGAGAAGCCGTTTGCAAGGTGACGGGCAGCAGTAAAGTATAAAATTGAACTGCATGTCACGAGCCCTACATAGGCCGGTCCTGTTGACTGCTAAGTTGTGAAAAGATTATGGGAAACTGAATCTGTTGCTGTTTAAAGAAGCATTGCGCTCTGGAGCGTGGCGCGAGGGAGCTGGGCCGTGGAGTGGCGGAGGCGGAATCGGGGAGAATAATAATAGATGAAAAGAGGGTTTAAAAAATAGGGGTTGGCTGCCCCGAAGGAGCTCCACGGTAAAGGCGTCGGTGTGAGAGGCTTTAGGAAAAGAACAGAAGGAGCAGAGTGTAATTAGGAGGAGGAGGACCAGTATGTGAAGGTCCTAGGAGTTAAGGTGGTCCGTGTGAGCTGGGGAATCTTCAGCACTTCATCAGGGGCAACTGTAAACGGAGCAAGCAAGTCAAAGTGGTAGGCAGTTTTACTGAAAAGAACACGTTTTGTGCTTTGCAATTCCCCACTTGTAACTTTATATATGTGAGTTTTTGAGTGTAAAATAGGTTTTTAGAGCTGCTCCTTTTAGAAGAAAAGGTAATTTGGAAGAAATCCAAATTTTCCATTGTCAGCTGGAACAGGATTTAGTCATTGTGTCCCTCGGTGTGGTTTCCAGAGTCTAGAGATCAGAGGGGCCGTGGGGTTTTGAGTGGGGAATTTGGCAGCGAGCGGCATGCGGAGTTGGCAGTTAACCCTTTAACCCGTTCGTGCAGACCAGAATAACTTCAGTCGGACTGGGGAAGGCCCGGTGCCTGTGCTTCAGGTTACTGCTGCTGGCCTGGCACGGCCGAGCTTTGGCAGTCGTGGTCTGCAGCGCGTCACCAGCTTATTTCTTCGTAAAAAGTTCCTTTATTGAGCTGCTTCTCTCTGGAAGCATAGCAGAATCATAGAATATCCTGAGTTGGAAGGGACCCACAACTCCATCGAGTCCAGAAGCTCAGGTATCGCTGTTACACAGCTAATGCACGTTTTGAAGACATTCTGCGTTTTGCTTAGAGCGTAGGTTGACTCTTCCCGTAGTTACAGGTAGAAGTAAGAACCTGCTAATGCTGAGCAGATATCGGGAGGTGTTTTGGTTCATCATGGGCATAAAAAATCTGGGATAAGACAGTGTTTTACACGTGGCTCTGCCCAAGCTCTCTGGTCTTCCACATTGCAGGCCCTCAAACATGCTTGCCCTTGCTCGTGTGACTGGTTCGGGCTCCTACTGAGCTGTGCTGTCCGAAAGTTGGCCCCCCTGCAGTTGGGGAGCAGGCCAGATCACCTGAAGAACGATAGTGACTTTCGTGGAGATCTCATCTGGAACAGACTGGTTTGCTCTGGCCGGGAAGAGAAATTTATTTCTGAGCAAACGTGCTCGTCAGGCGTGCAGGCAGAGCCGGGTGACTCAGAGATAGGCCGGGCTTAGCCGCAGCCCTGACGCTCGTCAGGCAAGCCGGGTTTCTGCCCGCGCCGACGTGACGGTCGCCCGAGGCTGCCCACGCCGCGCCGCTGCGCGTTCCCCTGTCGTGAGAGGCGGCGAGGAGGTCGGGTGCTGGGTTTTGGACTCGGAATCGTTTGCCAACCCTTCCACGTACCGGTTCGGTCGTCCAGTTAATCAGTGTAATTCCCCTTTGCCTTGGGTGCTGAGAGCTCCTGCCGGTTCCTGCCCGGCGTTGGAAATTTCACTTTGGGAATTTGTAGCTGGAAAAATATCCTTGAAAGGTGCAGCAAGAGCTGTTTAAAAAAAAAAAAAAAAAAAAGTTAGAGGTTTGTAACAGATTAACTGCTATTCAGCGCAAGGGTCCAAAGGTGTGCTTAGCAAGAACGCGGTTGTGTCACGGGTAACGCTGCTTAAGTTGTTCGGGAACGCGAGTTGCCGGCGCAGGGCAGTCGTAGCGCGCGGTGGGCAGTCCGCCCTTCCCCGCGTAGTCCGTCCGTTCGTGGGTTGCTCGCCGATGGGGGGTGACGTACCTTTTCTCATAAGTAAAATGACTGTAAAACCACGCAGATGGTTACAGAAGCCTGGAGACAAGTACATTTTTTAAATCTACTGTCAGAAAGTTAAGGAACTCGGTTGATGCTCTGCTAAGCTTTCCACTATTTCTTTTATTCTTCTGTTTGTGCAGACTAGTTATCAGAAAGCTTATTTCTGGATTAGGCAAGGATTTGTATTTAGTAGTCTTCATGTACTCAAATACAGCATGTTTGTTGTGAATAGAATTAAATTGTGTGTTTTAATTTTCTAACAAACTAATTCCTGTGTTTTTCAGATTACACAGCGTTTTTGGGACACACCTCTGTTGGATTTTAATATACGTCCTGCTAACAACAGCTTTCAACTATGGAATCGGTAAATATTTACCTTGCTTCTGTCCAAATTTTCTGTTTTATTACCTCACAAGTTGCTTGTGTCCATGTTGATGTATTTGTGTTTTGGGTTGGTTTGGTGTTTTTAAGAATTTTTCTTTATTTTCTGAAACTTGAAGGTAAAAATTGCAAACTTCCATGGAATAACTTACAAGGACTAACTGAGAATATCAGAGGAAACGTCTTTAGTTCTGAGATGCCCTTTCGCTTTCGTATCGTTTCAAAGGCAGCAAGTTTTTCCCTGACTTCAGTGAAAGTGAAAGTTCACTTTCCTGCGGGGGTGGCTGCAGTGCTGGCTTGTCCAGCAGGCTGCCTGGCTTGTTGCTGCTGCTGACTGCTGAGTATTAAGTATCATTCTGCCTCTAGGATATCACGGTCCTCTTTCTTTCTCTTCACTTTCAAAATGTCTTTAAAAAAAAAAAAAAGTCTATTAAAAAGTGCCAGTTTCACAATGTTATGTCTCCTTGTGATTAGTTATAATTGAAACAGATGGCACCTAGGTTTCATTTTGGGCAGAGAAACCTCCCAATATGCTTAGACAACAGTTTGAGTCAGTGTTAGGATTCAACTTTTTGGTGGAGTTAGCAGCTGCAGAAATAATAGGCTATGCTGGAGTGGAATTTAGGGGGAAAACCAGGATTTTTGCTTAAGTGAGAGGATGAGAGGTCGGTGCTGTCCCCTGGAAAGCAAAATGATATAGATGGAGCTGGTAGGAAGGAGTTTGTTCTTGCTGGTTTTTTCTGCAGCCCTGGCAGTTTGGTGTGTTGCAGGCTGAATAAAAGCTGCTGTTCACTGCTCTCCGTGAGCTCGGCTTTGCGGTGTGTGTCACGGCAGCGTTACGGAGGGGAAGCTCAGCGGTGCGGAGTTGAAGGTCATCCTCAGCATGCCCAGAAACACGATGGGGAAGGCTCTCTATAGATAACCTGCCGTGCGTTGCTTCTGCCGTGGGGCTTTGGGTACTTGGCTAACCTCTTGGTTTACGCCGCCATGGGATTATTTGTGTTGAAATTGTTGTTGTGATAAAGGCCATTAGTGAAGGAGAGTTACTCTATGTAGAAATACAGGGCTGCTCTATCAGGTGGCTTTGCAAGCTGGTAGGTTTCTTTTGTCCTGGGTTTTGAGGAAAAGAAAAAAAAATATCTTTGTATTTAGTTTGTCTGTAATAATTCCAAGGTATTCAGATGGAGACGATGTTATTTCAGTTTCCCTTGGTGAATATTAATAGCAGTAGAAGCCTTTCCCAGTGAAACAAAACAGCCTAGGCATCAGTAACTCTCCCCTGCTGCAGCTAAGTAATTAAAGTGTATGAAGTGTGAGACCTTTCGCTGTAGTATGCGGTAGCTCTTTCCTTAATGGGTGCTCTGCAGTCCCCTGAAAAACTGAGCTGAATCCTAACATCAAGAGTAAACCAGGTTGTTTACTACTTATTATATTTCATAGTTCACTATGAAGATTTTTCATGCTGAATTTTGAAGCAAATGGTGGTTTGCTTTTTTGAATGCAAACCGTACCTTTAACAGCATAGTATTAATTGCAGTACCTTTCACTTAAACGAAACCTTACTAAACATTCAAACCTATTTGCATAGTATACTTGCCCACTGGGCAAAACGACTTGCTTCCTGACAGATTATAGAGCATTATGGCCGACTGCACCTCTCCAGGGCCTTTTCTCTGCATCCCCTGCCTTTTGGCCACTAATATCTTTTAGGATTATTACTGAGAGCTTAAATTCTGCACTACATGGCTATGGTAGCTGCCCTTTAGAAAAGTTTGCCGCATAGGCTTCTCTGCATCTTTAGCCCCTTTCTCTCTGGATGTTTTGTACTTTGTTTATGTAAAGCCATGCTATTTTGATTATGAGTCTAGCTGAAACCGTGGATGGAAAAACTTGACAGGTGAAGGTTGAGGATGTATGATGTGACAAAACATTCACACTGTGGAGAAAGAAATAACTACTATGAAGTCAGATGTTTCTCTGACTTCTGAAACAACAACAAAAAAAAAGAGTGATTTTGCTTTGTGGGTTTCGTGAGCCGTGGGAGATGATAGTTAAGTGACCTTTTCCAGTAAAATAAGTTTTTATCCGCTGCTCTGCAAAGACAGACTATTGCATTACGTAAAATGCATATTGGTCTGGGCTCTAATAGCCCCATTCCTTGGCCACAGCAGTATGGAGATGTTGGGGAGAAGATCAGAATCCTCCAGTGTTGGTTGAAAAAATTACCCCTATCTGGCGTGTTCTGAAGCTGTAGAGGTGAATTCCTGGTCTTTGTGCTGGTGGGGAGGCTACGGCATACACGGTCGCTGCGGTTTATCACCCAGGTATCCGCCGGCACGCTGATGTGCGGTTTATTGCATCGTCCGAGTAGCCCAAGGATTGAACGGAATGAGTGTCTGGCCCAAGATTGAGTAGTAACCTCTCATCCTAAAAGGCAGTCACCCTAAAAGCGGGTCCGTGTTGTCCGTGTTAACTCCTCGTGCTGTGCACGGGTAAAACCCCGGGGTGCTTTGGTACTTGTGTGCCAAACGAGTAGAGCGATGATGGGCCACCTTCTGTCTTGTCCGAGGGGAAGGTCTTGTATCGTGAAAGTCCTCAGCTTTTGTCCTTCGGCCGTTGGTGACTGTGAGAATGAGGTCGCCCTTGCTGTAAACCTGTGAGTGAAAATGCACTGGGGCACAAAACCGGCTGGTTTGGGTTTTTTCTCCGCCCTCAAGCAACTTGTGCGTGCCAGCGTGTAACTTGCTGTGAAGCATGCTGCCTCGATTCCCCGTTGAAGGAGACCGAGGAGCCTGACCTTCGGGACCAGGCTTACCTTGGTGGGAAGATCCTGCTGCGTTTGCTCTGTTCTGATGATGTGGTCCATGTTTCATAGCTTGGCTAATGGAAATAAAGCTTCGGTGCTGGGAAGGGACTCGGAGGGCGTCCGCTGTGCTGTTCCCTTCGGTTGCAAACCTGATGCAGGGTGTTTCTGTCCCTGGGAGGTGGTTTGTTCCCGTCACGCGTGCCAGTACCACCGTTTGTGATGGTGCGCCGTTCACCCGATCGCCGAGATAATTCTGCATTTAAAGAAAATGTAAACACGTAGAGGTTTACGTGCATTGTTTGTGGCATGGTCTGCTGCCCCGGGAGAAGTTGCGTTGGTGCAGCTGGAGGACCAGGAACGCTGCGGCGTTGTGGGGCGGGAGCAGAGGGCCTGTTCCACTGCAGGAAGTGTTATGAAAGTCTGAGATTTCTCCATCTCAGTAGATGGCTCCTTTATTGCGAAACGCAGGAGTTGCTACAAACATTGCTGCCCGCAGTTCTCTAAAACAGGCTTGGGTTTTTTTGTGTTTTGTTGGTGGTTTGTTGTTTTGTTTTTTTCCCCTCCCCAGCTTTCCATAGTAATAACAGCAGAGGCCCTATCGAAATGGGTGGAGAAAAAGGGAGTTCAGTTGACTGCGTGAGATGCCGGCTTCGCGTAGCCTGAACGGCTGCAAGGCGGCAGCACTCGCGCCGCAATGAGCGGGACAGGTATTTTCTCGCTAAACTATTTTGAACCGTTTGCTCGAAACGGGTTCATCGTGGTGGCTTCTTTTTGCTCGTTGCCAGCAAGAAAGGGCTGCATCGCGCTGGGCTCGTTGCGGGGTTCGGCGACTCGATGGGTTTGCGGCACCGGAGCCGGCAGCTGGTGCGATTCGCGTTTCCCGACATCTTCATTAGGGAAGCAGCGGGGTCAAGGCTTTCTCCTCGCAGCAGAGAGATTGCAGTGGCTTTCGGTGGCGGTTTTGGCGCTGGTATTTTACAGAGTTCATAATGAATATGTAGGTGTAAGATTAAAAGAATGAATAAGGTAGCGCTGCTAAACAGAATTGCTTTTCAGAGCTGCAGCCGTGCCTTGTTCTGACCTCCCGAGAAGGATACAATTGTAAAGCTGAGGCCCGTAGTGGAAAAGCAATTACAATACGTGCTTCCAGGATTGAATTGTCCTCTGAAAGTCAGATGCTGCAATAACGGTGGCGTTGTTTAGGTGGAACGTGACTTTACTTAACTGCTTGTTATTTTCCTGTTAATGTTCTTAAACGTGTTCATATACGGCTTTCAATTTTTACTGCTTTGGGGGAAATAGAGCTTAGTACTCCACAAGGAAGATATTTCTTTGCATAGAAGTGTTCTTCTGAGCTTCAAAGCTTTTTTTTTTTCCCCCACGTTTCAATTCTTATCCCTTCCAAATTAGAGGGGTTGGAAGATAACAGAAGTGCAGCGTACATTTCTTTAGGACGTCGGTCGCAGCCGAGCGGAGCAGCGAGGCTTTCCCTGTGGTTCTGGGGTATGGCGTGGAAGCGTTGGCTTTTGGGGCAAGAAGCCGATGTGTTACAAAGCAGGGCTTGGAGAGGGGAGGGGAAGCCGTGGGCAAGTGGGATTCACAGTCTCATGGAGCGGGAAACAAGCGGAGCTGCGTGGCTTGCGGGTTTGACTGACTTCTGCTGAGGTCCCCACCCCACCCCTGGAATGGTGGAGCCCTTTCTCTCAGAAAAATGCAGATTTTGGAAGTGCCTTAAAGCAGCCGGGTGGGTTTTCAGGTGCGGGTTTGCCTGGAGCGCAGCGTATCGAGGCCCTTTGGGTTTGTGCTGGTGCGTGGCTCAGCCTGGGACAGGCTGAGGGCAGACGGGTTGGAGAGCGTGGCTTAGCCACTGCTCTTCTCTGGCACGGCGCTCATACGCTGTCGTACCTGTGTGAGCGTGAGGGGGGCTTGTATGTAATCTAAATCTAATTTTTAAAGCCGTTATCTTCACTGTAAGCAGAGGTTAAGCAGAGGTGGCTTTATTGCGAGCCTAGATCTCTTCATCGGTCAGAGGGGCTTGACTTTTTGGACACAAAACACCTCTGACACCTGCAGAAAAGAGCTTTCAAATCCTTCCCTCTACCCCAATGAAAAAGCTGGATTCTCAGATGTAATCCCAGCACAAGCATTTGATTTGAGTGTTTGAATTGCTGCTTTTACAGTTCCCTGTATTTTATCAGAACGTGTTAAATTGCCAATGTTACTCACATGCCACTTTTGGCAGATGCCACCTACATGCCCTCAATTTGAAGGTACCTTTTAGGAGAAGTGTAGGTAGGGAAGCTCCTTCTTGCATGTCAGGTGTTAGAGAGCGGAGCACTTACATTAATTCCCTTTCACTAACCTTTCCGCCGCTAATAAGCTAACCTGACCCATGTGCACCTGTAACGAGCAGAACTGAGCTAAGCAGAAAGTTTGAAAAATGTCTTGCTTGACTTGTTTCTTTGGGTGTAATTCAGATCTGCGTGGTCACCATGACGCAGAAGGAAGTTCTCGGTGAGAGCAATCCGCAACCAAATACAACGCTTGTCCCCCTTCCTCTCATGCCCTGTTCAGAACTAGACAAAGCCATAGCGATAATTACCTAAAAAGAAGGAAAATAATTGGTTGTGGGTTTTTTTTTCCCCCCAACTCTACTTGGTTTTGAATAATTTTATTCTCCGAAGGGGCTACATTATGACCGCAAAAATCATAATGTTTATAAAAATGTATACTTTTGAGTTAGGATTTTGTAGATTTCTATCAGCTAATGTACTCTACACTTAATCATAGTTGTGTTTGGGAACAGGTTCGTTACAACAAGCTGGTGCACAGGATCGTCATTTCCAGTAGCTGGCAGAGTCTGTTGTTTCATGGGGGAAGACTCCTAGGAGAGGTGCAGCCCGGGCGACACAGGGAGGCACGATTTCGGGAAGGGAATCTGGGTTATTTGGCGAGTTACGGCTTCTGTCGTCGTGCAACAGCGTTCCTGGGCGCGACCCCTCCTGAGAGCGACGGTGCTTTCGGGCAGGTCCGGGTGTGTCGCGTTGCAGGGGGCTTCGGCGCGCAGGAGCGCTGACCGGAGAAGCGAGGCGCAGCGTTTGGGGCGACGGTTTTACTTCTTTCGGAGTGTTTTGCGTAGCACCAAAGCGTAGTCTTGAAAGGGAAAGAAGTGACGGTCTCCGCCCTGAGGAAGTGACACTCTGGATGCGAGATGACAGGCTTTGGAGTGAAATGGCAGGATTACACAAAATATGGCTGAAATCGCTTGTTTTCAGAGGATAGCCATCACGCTATGATTAAGTGCAGATGATGCATTTGGCAGCACGAGGTGTGCAATCTGTTCCTACCCTAAGGAGCGTGCGGACCAAAGGCCTGCTGATAGGACCAGACTCGCTCTTGTGCTTCTTGAATGAATAATAGTTTAGGTCGTTCTTGCTCCCTTATCTTTTGCTTTTTTAAATAATAGTGCAGATCATGGTGAGCCTGGTGATTTTGGCACTCGAATCCCTGAGTTCTTTCAGGGAGAGGAGTATTTTTGGTGTTTGGGGGAATGCGTTCCTCTCGGGCTGAGGGAGGTGCATCAGCGACTTGGGCATCTTTGGTGGAGCTGCAGGTGGGACAGTCGGTGTCCGACAGGTACAGGTCAGCGGCCTGACACCCCCCGAGGTGGGAACCGTCGCTGGGTGGTGTAAAGTGGCAGGAAAAACCGGAGCGTGTGCATTTTATGGAAACCTTGCGTGGAAGATGGTTTGGCTGAACCTCTGAAGTGTCTAACGCCACCAGGCAGGGGCAGCCTGTTTCTTTAATGTGTACATCTAAAAGGGGCAAACTGTTGTTATTGCAAGCAAATGCAAAACTGATAGATCTGCTTTATTGATATCCTTTGGAAGGGGACTTTCGATAAAACCAGGAAACGCTTCTGAAAAGCAAGTCTTAAATGTCGAGTGTGAAGATGGAGACTAGGCGTTGTCATTATTTCTGTTCCCTTGGTTAAATTCTTGGCAGAGCTTTAATTTTAGAAGAACAAGACAACAAGGGCTGAGATTTGCAGGCTCAGTCTAATTCATTACTGGCTTAATTAGATGCTTGAGAACTCGGGTAATCTGACAGTTTCTGCAACGCTGCTTGTTATCCCTGTTTTATAGTAGTTTGCTGGACTTCTCCAGCAGAAATTCAAAGATAACTTCATTGGAATGTATTTAACAAGTTAATGTTTTAATTGGTGTGTTGATCTTGGATTGAGTGGACAGGCTAACGGTTTCCAGTTGCTGGAGATGTACAGGAGCTGGGAGAAGGGATTTCTTGGGCGTTCTGCAGGAACTCGCGTCTCGTTGTGGACATCTGAGCGAGCGAGGGGGTGCGGGCAGTCAGCTCTGCTCACCGTGGCGGAGGCAGGGGCTCCGGGGGGCCCCCATTCCCGCAACCTCTCTCTGTGCCTGGGCGTTTTGGGAAGCTGGCACGCCTGGCCTTTCCGTCCTCACAAGTGGCTTTGGTTTGGTACACAAATACTCGAAAGCTCTGCTTTTACTCAGAACTGTTTAATCGGCGTTGCCTGCCTTCACCGCTGCCCGGGCTCATCTGGGGTGTGGGCAGGTGGCCGCAGGCCACCGCGCCGGGCCGTTTTGGGAAGTCACAGCCCGTCGGTGAGGGCCGTGGCAAGCGCAGCAGTGAGTAAAGCAGATTTCCGAAGCACTGTGGGACTGGCTAAAACTCTCCGCTTGCCCCGAGAGCAGCAGTCTCAGCTGTAATGTTTTTAACTCTTGAATTTGGAACAGACTTAGAAGCTCACCTTTGGGGGTGGTAGCTTGTTAAGTTGTCAATACTATTGCCTGTAACCATCTGTTCCTACCACTAAGTAGCTGCAAAAATCAGTAATTCATTCTTTATTTTTTTAAGGAGCTTGGGTGTAAATCTTCTCCCTTGTTATTTTTATGGGCTCCCTTGTTACGAAAGACAAGCATCTCCACCGTGCTGGAAAGGCAAAACGACATTCTTTCTTCAATCTTTCACCTCAATTTATTTGAAATTTAAATTCAAATATTAGAGGTTACTTTGGAGCACAATAGCTATTTCTGGTGAAGCCAGTGCGTGGGTCTCCCCTCTCGAACAGCAAAGTGCTTGTGTAACTTCACCTTTCTGGGTTAACCACTCCTAAGAGGAAAGGAGATGGTAGGCATGTGTACAATTTATTTTAGGAAATCGCCGCTGTAAATGGCTGTTGCGTTTGCTGTTGCAAGTAAAACTTGTCATGGATTCTTATTTTTCATTTATTTATTTTTTGTCCAAGTGAATTAATAATCCAAGTGGGCTGGCTTCGGTAGTTCTGATGTTAAGTCGGGGTTGGTAATTAGGGTCACAGAGGGAGAGGTGGTGGGGAGGCAGCTCTGGTGGTCGTCACGCAGGAGTCGCGGGAACACGGAAACAGCATCAATTGCAGGACAGACAGACAGACTACCGCGCGTTGTATCCTGAGGTATCCAGGGCTGGGATCTCGCTTCTGGGTTTGAATTGCAGAATCAAAATGGATTGACGTCGAGTAGTGATGCTAGTGTTTTGTGACGTGAGATGCCAGGGACTGGGGCTGTCTTCAGTGCTGTCACAGCATGGGTAGCGATGGCACTTTTTTTAACGCAGAAGGACTTTGCCACCTGGGGACAGGTCTCTTCCTGCATCGCTGGAGTTCAGTTTTAAAAATGTTTATTTTGGTGGTTATCTAAACTACGGAGTGTATGCCTGAGGGTTCTGTCGAGGTGATGTCCAGTTTTTCCAGCTTCATACCATCTGCGTCCTCACCGCTGACGGCAGAAGTTGGGTTTTGTCTGACCTAAAAGAACAACTCCTGGATTTTGGTGGAGTTTCAGTGCGGTGCGTGTGTCTGGACTCACCCTATGATACAATAACGTAAAAATACACTATTATCTTGCAATAATATACAAGCAGCAACGACCTGACCAGCTCTGCTCTTGGGTCAGGCCCATGCTACTGCGTTTTGTATCGACGTGGGCTTTGCTGGAAACACCTGGGTGCTGTGTATGGCTGGGAGCAGCACTTGGGTGAGAGTGGCTCCGGTGCCTTGTGCGTGTAACAGCCCTGATACGGTGAAGAAAGCTCTTGGAGGACTTAGTCCTGGCTGTAATTAAAATTTTGGAGGATTTGCGGGATAGGAATGGCCTCTAAGGATTGACAAAGCAGCCCAGAACGGTGCATCTGTTGTTCCTGGCGGCCGTAGCTGCCATAAAGAAGGACCTGGTGTGCCACTATCAGTTCCTCGTGTACCCTTAGAAAATTTTTATACTTGCAGGCTTCAGTGGTTTTTAGGAAAAGTCGTTAGTCTAAAAGTTGTCACGCATCTTGCAGGGAGGCTCGGACTCCCCGGGGCAGAGCTCAGGTGTTTTTGCATACGTTATCTGTGACCTTCCTTAGCTTCAGATGATAACATTGAGCCTTAATTCTGAATTTCCCGGCAGTCTTGACACTCGGTTTGTGTCCGGGCCTGGCGAGAGGCAGGATGGCAGCCTGAGGACTGGATGCGTTTGCGTGCACTCGGGCTTCGCCCCGCGGCCGACCCGCAGCCCGGCATCGCTGAGCCCGAGCAGGCGGCCAAACGCCGGCAGCAAACTTAACGCGGGGGGCAAATACTTGGAGGAACTGCAGAAGTGAGAGGAGCTGCTCAGTTTGATGGATGTTGGTAGGTATGGCAGGAGGAGTTCTTTGATTTTGGTCGGTTTTGTCCTTGCATATAATTTTTCAGCCGTTTAAGCTAACGGTATAAGGATGAAAAGGTCAATGTTGAATAGCTCTGGTTATTCTCTGCTGGACCTAGACTTATTGCTGGTGTCATAAGAAATACACTTCCTCTTCATGTTACACAGTCAGAAGAAAATTATTTTGTTGTGTTCAGTAGTTTTTACCTCATTCTTGTAGTCTTGCTAACATCCTGTATTTGTTTTTTTGCAGGAAGCCTTTCAACATTTTCTTAATTGGAATTAAGTGTCGTAATAGAAATGCACGTTTTGGTGGAAGATAATGTAGGAAATAAATATTCGCAGAAATTTATTTTAAGTTAGTAGAAAAACGTTCATGGGAGAGCTTTGCTTTGGAACTTTAACTTCTGAGAGGTTTAATGAAAGCTTTCTTTGCTCTCGGGTAATAATAAAGGAATGAACCAACTCTGCTGCTCCCGAGTTTTTTTGAGCAGCTAACCTCAGAGACTGATACTAGGTCTGTTTGTTGTAAATGACGTTAATTAACATAATGACACAGATTGAATGCTATATAAAAGTTATATGGAGTCAAAAATCAAATGCCAACAAGTAGTAAATAATTTGACGAAATAAAAACATAAAAACAAATTATGGGGGGGAAAAAAAATCATGTATTCTTTTCCTGTCAACAGTTAGGACTGCATCTGGACGTAGCAGCTGGCCAGTCCTCAATTCTTTTTTCCTCTGGTTTTTAATGACGCTTTTACAGCAGACTGAAATGAGATCGCTGCCTAAATGAACCGGCAGCAGGGACGCGGCGGTGGCGGTGGGCTTCGCGTTCAGCGAGGTATCGCACGGCTAAATCCTCCTTGCTTTCTCCCTGCGGTTTCTTGGTTATTTAGTGCTTACCGTAAGGGGTACCTGAATATGAATGATATGCTCCAAGGTCTGGTTAAAGATAAAGAAACTGTCCTCGTTCCCTTGACCTCAATCTTGCTGAAGGTGGGAAAGCTTTTAAAATACATATAGCACTGAGTGTACCTAGGCAGCTGTATGTGTTTTTAAATGTCCCCTATTTCAAGGTCACGCGCGAAGTGCAGATTAGATTTGCTGTAGCAAGATACCTGTTATTGGGGTTTATTCCCGTGGTCGGAAAGGAGAGCGGAACGGGGACCGAAGGAGAGGTGTTCATCTGCGTCCCGCGGGGTGCTTTGTACCTGCCCGGATCAGAAGAATGTGGATTGACAGTCTCTCCTCCCACAGCACTCTTCAGAGCTGCTTAATCTATATTTTTCATACTTGCGAAACAGCACCAAGCTTTGAGACGCTCCTGTGTAAGCTGAGGCGATGATGAGCAAGAGGATTAATTAGATCTTCAAGACAGATAACTAGAGCAATGAGTTGTGCATAATAGTGGCTTGGAATTCCACTGACGTGTTTGCAAAGCGCTGTGCAACATGCATGCCTTGGCTGAAGCGTAATTATTTCTCGGCGTTGCGTGCCCAAATGCCTCTGGGCACCGTAGCAAAATTTAGTAAGCAAATTATGTGAACAAAAAAGCTCAACTTTGATGGTTTTGCGCACACCAAAATCGTTGTCAGTGAAGCGATTAACTGCTGGTTTGATCACCTATCGGTGGTGTCTGCCCGGTACGTCAAGCTGCCAGTCTGAAGTCTGGATTCCTCCAAGATACTGCTGTAGGCTCAGACTTACTGGGTTGTAATGCTAAATTAAGGGAAGAAAAAAAAATGAATTCAAATTAGATTGCAAGTATAGGGGTTTTCTGTATTCTTACCATACAAATTGTGTACTTTTGAGCAGGGACGCGGGCAAGCCTGGCTTCTTTCAGAACACTGTGCTGCCGCTGGTGCTCCTGCCCCAGGAGAAGGCGATGCCTCTAAGGTTAAGTGGCACTAAAGTGAATGCTTTTTTTTAGGGAAACTTCAGCTTAAAAAAAATTCTTCCCCATGCGGAGCTTTACTTTGCTCACAGAAATGGCTTTTGTATTCATATTTAATTTACAGTAGGTCAGAGGAATGAAGAAAATACTGGACTCTATTTTTTTATTTTTTTTGTATAGTCCTTATTAAATTTCTTTGGAACAACTCTCGGAAATAAACAAGGAGGACAGAGTGTACTGGGCAAAGCAGTGAGACATTTTTTGTGAAAACCATAAGTGTTCATGGCTTTAGCATTTGAAGGTACAAACCAGTGAAGTCCATCAGCTACCTTAGAGTAGTTCTGGTTGCCTTCCAGTTCCTTGCGCTTTCCCAGTTCCTTTTCCGCTGTGATTCTTTGTAGCTTTACCTCTTGATACAGGTTTAGGTTTTTTTTTTTCATTATTGAAAACCTTGCATTTCTGACGATGACAGTGAAGAGCTGTCCTCTGTAGCTTAGGAGAAAGTTTGGTCGTAATTCAAGACATGGTCCTGGAGAGGCTTCAATTGAACGGTGTTGAAAGAGGGCTGTATTTGCCGTTCTGCAAAGTTGGAGGTTTTTTCCCCTGTTAAAACCTTGGGGATCCCTGGGAAAAGAGGTTGATCCTGGCTTTTTCTGCTGGGTGAGTAGGAATTTAAAACTTCACCCCCCTGCTTTGACCTAGTTATGAAATCCTTGCCTGTAAAAGCATTAATTTGTGGACTCTAAGCCATTTTAGTATTAGAATTGTAGAGTGCTGTATGCTTTTCTGTAGAGCCACCTTGATTTTAGACATTAAAGGATGGTGAAAAATCTGATAAACTTAGCAGAACATATATCCCAGTGTGCTATAAAATATCTCAGTGTGCTATAAACCTTCTTCATTACTCTGGAATTAATCAATGGCTTTGACTTCTTTTTTTTTTTTTCCCCTGCTCAGCCATACTTTCACAAGGTATAATTAAAAAAAAAAAAAAAAAAAAAAAAAGCTATAGTTTTCCTTTTTGTTCAACTCTGCTGTTGTTGAACTATGTGTGGTTTGGACTCCGGCCCTCCAGAATGTTGGCAGAAGTTCTCGTCTGGAAAGAAATGGTAATTCTTTTGGGGTTGAAAAATGGGGAAGGAAAGATCTCTGTAGCAGAGATGATTTAAAGCAGAATAAGTCAATATGCATATATATCTCAACGTACACTAAGGTTTGTGTGATTTTATATAGAATGTTCCTCATTTTTGTTTTTGTCAGGTGTGCTTATTTTTAGTTTCTTGTAGCCAACCCTATTTTTAGACTTCATATATGAAGTTTAATGCACTAGCTAAAATTGCAGCAATTGAAGTCACTGAAATTTAAATATTACATTTGAATTCAGCTGAAGCGATGCGAAAGTGACCTTAAGGTCTCTTTTTAACGTGAACTGCTTTTCTTTTGCCTTCTGAGTGCAGAGCAGAAGACTACACCCCTCCCTCTCAAGCCGCTCGTGTCCTCTCTCGGGGTCATAGCCTTAAGCCAGCAATCCCTGTGCCGGGCTGTTCTCAGGTGAAGCCTTTGCTGTGGAAATACCGATTAGAGGAGGAGGAGAGGGCACGGTGCTGCCCGGCTGCCTCGGCCACGTCGCCTGTGGGTGGCGGGGAGCAGCTCTTCGGAAATACGGAGTCCTTCCCGGGTTCATATGTTTGAGCTCTGAGCTGTTAGCTTGCTGTCTCTCTGGTCCTGGGGCATTAATGTACACCTCTTCACGTCACGTTCGCCTACGGGAAATGATTGAACAGCCGGGCGTATAGTGCTATTCCTCCTGCCTAGGTTACAGCCGCGATGCCTGCCGGCGCGGGCCAGGCTCCGCTCTCGGGGAGGGCGTGTTGTGGTTGCAGGCGGGCGAGCGTGTTGGTGCTCTGTTAGTGCCAGCCTGAAAAGTGCCACGGCGGCGCAAACGGTGTTGTGCAGCAACACCAGATCTTCTGTGGCACTGCTCTGGGTGGCTGTGCTGGTACTTCTGCTTTTGGTTCAAAAACAAGCAAGATTACGGAAATATATAAATATATATATATATATATATATACACACACGTGTGTGTGTGTGTATATATATATATACACATATATACACACACATATGTGTGTGTGTATACAAACTGAAAGGGGAAATGTCCGCTTCTTTCAGCTGAGCGAGTTGTCGTCTTCTCTTTTTCCTGGACACATTAAGAATACTTCTCTAACAGCAACCCTGATGCTTTTGTACTGGCGAGATTATGGCGTTGGCGATACTGAAGGTCAGAATAAATTTATAGACCGTTCAGGTTGGGCTTCCCCTCCTTCCCCAGCAGAAAGATGGACAGCAGCTTTCCCAGCTGCTCATCTCACCAGAATTACGTTCCTGTGGAAATCTCTATTCCAAAGTAGGATCGAGCTCAGAGTCACTCTAACAATGTTAACGCTTACGTAGTTTATTTTTTATTCTTTGTTTTGCCACGCGGGTGACGTACCGGCTCCGGCTGGAGGGACGGCTGTGTCCGTACAGCGCTTGCGGCCGAGCTGGCTGCTCCCGGGAGGCTGCAGAGCTGGAGCTCGGCTCCTCCGGGCTGCGGTGCGGGAGGCCAGGCCAAGGCACTCGAGTCCGGGGGCTTTCCCGGAATCCACGTGTGAAGCTCGGCTTGGATTTGCAGAAGGGGCTTAGCGGGGATCCCTTTTTTAATGGTGCGCTGTAAGGACTTGCACCCTTTGAAGAAAGCGGATGTGAAACCGATGCGAAGCGTGAGACGAATGGACTTCTGCATCACGCTTAACATTCAAAAATGGGAAAACTCGGTACTTGATTTCGCTATAGGAGTATAATGCTCATAGCTCCATTTTAGACCTGTTTTAGCAATTTCTCTGAGAAATTGCACATACAGATGTCACCACGGGTTTACGTGTAGTAGCCCCCTTTGTACCTTGGATTTTAGACAGCCGATGAAGCAACTTAGCATTGAAGCACTTGAACAAAGAATGTGTCTGGAAGTGGCCAGTGGTCATTCTGGCAGATACTTAAGACCAAAGCTGCTATTGTTTTTCTCTTAGTTAAACAACAGTCAAGCTCATGCTGTGGCTTTTTTCTTTTCAATTGCAGTATAATGTTAGCTTTTATATATCCCCCGGGCCCACACCCGGGTGTGTGGTGGGCCAGCACACAGATGCATTGTTCGGGGTCCTGCATTCCAGGGAGATCAAATGCTCCGTGCACCACATCAGCCGCACATCTGCAACTGCTAAATCCTCCGCGGTCCTTCCGGATCCAGGTGCCATGCAATTACTAGGTTAAAGGCATCAAGAGCTGCTGCTTCTCGGTCCTTTCTGTTTAATTCTGCCTGCTTTGATTCACTACAGCTGGTGAAACAGTTAGACTTGGTTCAGGCATGTGTGGAAGAGAGCTCATTTCATGCTTGGAATTGTAATTACGTTCTTTTCTTTCAAGCTGCCAGCAGTAAAAGATGTCTTCCAGTGTGTATTATCTAAATAAGCTGTAGTGTTTAAATGTTTTCTTATTTCATTTTAAGAATGTGGCAAAATAAATTGTGCTTACTCTTCTAGTTTTCGTTCTGGAGCAATTAATTCCCCATAGCTCTCTCCCGTGATTCAGGCACGCTCGTCGTCTCTCTGAAGCTGCTATGTTACGCTGCTTTTAAATAGCTGTGCGAAGGAGAGCGTTGTGTAAGTGTGATGGCCCTGCCCTGACTTGCCCAGTTGGCACTGGTGTCTCCTCTTGTGCACTGACTGCGCTCGGTATCTGGTGTCTACGCTCTATTCCATCCCAGTAATCTTTTATGCTTTTTGTAATACTAGCTTCTTGCTTTTAGGGAATTTTAATCTGTTTAATATACGTGGGCAAGAGACAGTACAGTGCAAACATTAGTTCTCCCTTTAAAATAGCATTTTCTCCATCTGAGTTTTCCACGATGAAAGGATCCGTTGACAGCGGGCACCGCAGTGATGCTCCGAGTTCACCTCTGGAGGCGGGAGATTTCGGGCACGTGGGTTCCCCCGGCGCGCCCTCGGTGCTTTCGGCTGGATTTGGGGAAGAAGGGGCCCGACGAGGACGCAGCTGGTCGAACTCATGCTCGTGGGTATGCCTGCAGCTTGGATCCGGGTACCCTTGCAGTTAGCACCTATTACCTCTCTCTTCTCAACTTTTATTTTTCATGTGTGCTAGGTCAGATCCTTCCCTTCCCTTGGCGGATAAATACCGTTCCTTGAGAGCCCGTCTTCCAGTGGCCTGGTCTTTGGGAGGAATACGTTCTCTCAAAGATGGCCCACAGAAGAAGGCTCCACTTCTCTACCCCCGATGGCTGGCAGTCCTGTTGGCTTGGCGTGGTAGCTGACGTGTAACACGCAGGGTAGTTCTCCAGCAGGGAATCTGAGGGCTGCCGTGGGGCACTGCCGTGGCTTATGGATGTGCCGTCTTGCCTTAGGTAGGGAACGTGCTTCTCCGTGGATCATCCCCGCACACGGCTCTTCCTCGAACGTACCCGGTCTGGAGCGGTCCCTACGCGTGCTGTGACCCAGGGGAGT
Source organism: Platalea leucorodia (assembly GCF_965183815.1). NCBI lineage: Eukaryota > Metazoa > Chordata > Aves > Pelecaniformes > Threskiornithidae > Platalea > Platalea leucorodia. Next base: position 56,097,943 of record NC_138830.1, on the reverse strand, counting down.
TTCTTTGGAGCCGAGTTTGCGCTCTGGTCCCGGACTTTTGACTTCCTTGCAAAGATAAAAATGTTTTTCATATGCAGCTGCTGCAGCTTGCTTCTGATTTTTGGGTGTCTGGAGTCAGCACTCTGATCTGCTTTCCCTCGTCTCTGGAGTCTGTCTGCTCATCCTGTGGTCTCGAGATGAGAGTGCCTGATAGTCATTTCAGTGTCTTCGTGATTGACTGGAAGTCACAGCGGATAAATCTTTCATGATTGGAAACCACTTAAGCCACGAGGTGGCTGATGATCACTGGTTATTAGTGGAGAGGTTCTACCAAACAATCAGAGAAAATTGAGTGGCAGGGCATGTAATTTATGACTTCATCCCAGCACTGTGGGGGCAAGTCAGTGAGAATCAGAACAGTGAAAGAATTATATTTGACAGATATTTTAAAGAATGACTCCGGTTAGTGTCATTCATTGCTGGAATGTGTGGACAGATCCCGAGTCAGAGCCCTCTTAGGGGCAGCGCCGAAACCAGATACGAAAGAGCACGCAAGAAAATGAAAATGCAGTATGTGGCCAAAGGCTTGAATTTTCTGACTATGGGCAAAAAGAATGTTCTGAGGGTTTTTTTCAGGCATTTTCCTTTGATAATAAAGTTTACGGATCCTACTTAGTGTTTGTTGAAACCCCTGCCTGAAGGGGATTTGTTGGAGCTTGTAAATTGAGCGCTACCTCTGTTGCATTAAAGGCACTATCAACACACAGAGAAGAGCAGTTAGAGGACCTTCTGGAACGTTCTGGAAATTAATTTTCTCGCGTTTTAATGAGCACTTGCAAAAAAATGCCCATAAAAGTATCTCTAGGATTATCTTAATTTTTGCCTAGCAGTGATATATGGCACAGGAGAAGTCTCGGGCTGTTGCCCTTTGCTGGAAGAGATATTAGAAATACCTGGGCAAAAGTCTCAGCGCTGTTCGGCGCGGTCGTATCTTCTTCCGTGACAGATAACTACCGTTAACTCCAAAGGAGGAAAAATTCTAGAAAAACATCTTTCTTCAGATGGTTTGTAGCGGTAATGCCTCTGAAAGTACTAATCTCTCTTGTCACAATTTGGCGCTCGCTCTGGTTCCCAGCAGGGCTTTCTCAGCTAATCCCTGTCTGGAAGACTTTGCCTTACCTTACATTAATTTCTGATCCCCTCCGCAGCCTGACATCGTTTGAGGGTTTGTATTCAGCTTCAAGTACGTCGCAGGCCTTCCCGTCCGACGTTGGGTTAAAACATCGGGACAGGTTAAGCACCCGTAAGCGTTCCTGGAGCCCTCGCGTGTGCCGTCACCTCTTCCCTTCCAGCCGGCCCCGAAGCTTTATGCGGTGGGCTGTGTCGGTGTTACTCCCTCGGGGCCCTGGAGAAATTATGTGAGAAATTTGGTTTCAGATGCGGAATTTTCTTAACGTGAGTAGCTCGCTTTGAGAGGAAAAGATGTTCTCACTTTAGCCTATGAATGACAGCTACTGAATCAAACATCTGCCTTTCTGCTGGACTTTGGGTTTGGTAGATTTGCTGCCATGTATGCGAAAAATGGGTGTCATTACGTGCTGGTGAGGATTGCCCCGAAGTAGTGTCCCGCTCCCCTCTCTGTAAGGGCATAAAAACTTTGAGAAAAAAGAAGAATCCCAAATTTTAACCTTTTAAATTGCAGCATTTCTCCTGTTGCTCATCATTTTGACGGGCACATTAGTCCATTCTGTGACTACAAGGGTGTTAAGCCGTAGGCCTGGATTTGGGGCTCTGTATACTGCAAACTGCAAATGCATCCCGCTGTGGGCTCGGTCGGTCTCGGGGGATGAGTCTGCTGGTTTTATTCCCAGGTTTTGTAACTCAAATTCTCAGGAGCTAAAGTTTGTGCCAAGTCTCCGCTATAGACCCAAGGAGAGGAGGGGGGTGAGAAAACCTTTAGCTAATAAAACATTTTTTTTATTACCTTTTTTGGGGTTTAGGTTTATAAAAACAATTCAAAACAAAATTTTCAAAAGCAGTCGTCTTCGTTTTAAACTTTCCAAGCTTAGCCTAGAAAGAGACCCAGCTTTGCTTGAGTTGTGCTTGGTTTTTTGGGTTTTTTTCCCCATTGCGATGGAAGCGAAGCTGCTGGCGCCGCAGCTCGAGAGGCTTGCGCCCGCCGCAGGCTTCATGGCTTGGGCCCTGCCTACCTGGCTGCGAGCTCTGCCTTGTGCTGAACGTCCTAAACCTCAGTCTTGAGTTCAGACCTAGCCTGCTGCTTCTCTTAGCAAAAGCCGCGCTGAAATCGTCTGCCTGAGCCCTGCCGTGCCGAGGTGAAGATTCTGCCTGGCTTTGGAGAATGTCTGTGGTGTCTAAAGAGAAGCCTTGAGAAAGGGAGCTGGCAGTCGCACGCTGTAGAGGGGGGAGTGTGTAAACTTAGTCTAAAGATAATTTATGGTTTCTAAAGCTGCTGCTGAGTAAAACTTTCCAAGGCTGGCTTCTGACCTAGCTATCATCAGTGCTAAAACTGAGAACAGTCATCTTAAAGTAGCATTTTTAGTTGTGTTGAGGGGAAGGAGGAAAATAGGCTACCTTACTTCTTAACGTTTCATCCACTATCGTTTTGTAGCGCATGTGCAACTTTTTTCTTTCTGACTCGAACCACAGGGTAACTTTTTCCATTACCTGAGCCTAGACCGGTTTAAACTTGGCTTATCGTTTAAGACTGGTTTAAACTTGGCTTATCACGTAGTGCATTGTGCGTTTTTACTGGGTTCGTTTTAAGAGAAAATGCGATGTCGGGACTATAATAAAGCTGCTCTTAGCTGTCTCCGTACAAATGCGGAGCGCGTCTCGCTCCCTCCCCGCGTCGCCGCAGTAGCACGCCGGCACCGGGAGGGAGAACTTTGGGTCACGCCGGGTTGAGCTGTTGGCAGCGACACCCGCGTCTTGGCAAGAGCTTTCCCAACAAGATGCTGGAGAGCAGAGGAAGATTTCTCCTTGTTTTTGCAAATTAGCAAATGAAACCCTAAATAAGTTGCTAAACTCAGTTTCCTTCTGTTGGGTTAAGAGGAGTGGTGTGCTTGGAAACCTTCGAAATCTTAATTGGCCCAAGCGTGCTAAAAACACCTTCTTTCCATCCCAGGCGCTGCTTGTGTCTTTCCAATACATTTGGCTCGCTTACTGGCAAATCGTTTTTATAACACTTGAGAAACTGTATAGCTTCAGAAAAACAGGATGTGTGCCCTGCCTTATATTTTGGATTCGCTTTCCAAGTATTTTTCAGGGCTGCTAAAAGAAAAAAAAAGCCCAACCCCCCTTCGGGGAGCGCGTTAGAGCTCTGCCCCGTCGGCCCGGTGCTGGCAGGACAGATAGCGGCGCTTGGGGGCCCGTTCATCGAACGATTGATAGATGGGGTTAACGAAAGTGTGGTTTTATTTGAACGCAGATACCCAGACAGGCTCGCCGGCCCTCCCCTCTCACTGGTTAACCGAATTTCTTTTTGCAAAGGCCAAGCCTCTATCGATTCCTACCCAGGCGTGCTCGCTGAGCTCCTGCTCCGATACTGTCCCCCTTCCCCTCCCAAGCTGGGGACGACGCGTTTCTCATCTCTTCCTTGGACTGATACGGCGACTCCTTCTTCCCACAGAAGGCTCTGGATTTTTTTTTTGAACACGTACAGTATTGATATTAACTGGTTTCCAGGGATTTCTAGATTAAAATGGCTTGTTTCCGTTCTTCATTGGTTTGTCCGCTTAATTTTGCATCCCAGTTGGCATTTTAAAACATTTTCTTTCACGTTCAAGTTTTCGGTGAGCAGGGCTGCAGTAGCAGGAGAGCCGCAGGTCGCGGTGGAGGTCCCATTCATATTTCAGTTTGGGCAAGAAGCAGGGATTACGAACAAGCTCTGGTAGCGCTCAGAAACCTGGGAGATGGCAGGTGTGAGGGTTTGTTGGGAATGGAAGGGGACGGCAGAGGAGGGAGACGAAGGAAGAAGGAGGAAAACTTCACTTTTAACAGTCAGTTTGAGATGGAGTTTGTCTGAAAAGATCGGCAAGGCAGAGCTGGAAACGCGAGGCTGTTTCTCTGCTTATTGCAATACTTGTTTGTAAGTAATTTTCAGAGTCAACAGCTGAAGTTTGGGCATCTTTTAAGACCGTGAGGTTTTTCCTCTAAGCCAGTAGATGAGGCTGCCCCAGAAGGAGCTAACGTGCACCCGAGGTGTCACAGGTTTCTTGCAGTGCGTTTCCTTCCTGGCGGTGACTGCACGCACATCTGCTTGTTTAATTAACGTACTCATCGTACTTTGTGTGACTCTAGAGGTAAGAAAAGCTTTTCAGAAAGACTTACGTCTTCAGGTATGGCAGAAGAATTTTTATACTACTGTTTTCTTCAGCTCAGTGTAAATGAGCAGTGGGTAGAGGAGGAGCTTGCTGGGCGGTGGGTGCTCCCGTCCCTCCTGGCCGCACACCCAGCCAGGGACGGCAAGAGAACCCGTGGCGTTTCCAAAAGCAACCTCCAGTCTCGGCCTACGTTTTCTTCCTAGTCTGTGTTTTATTGTTTTTTAATTCGTGTTTCACTGCTTTTGACCACACGATAAAATGTTTCATCTCCAATAACACGTCTGAGCTCTGGTGAAGGTAACCCCTTCGGTGCACGCAGCAGCAAGGTTTCTGGCTCAGGGACAACGCCGATCTGTTTCTTTGTCCATTTTTGTTTCTTGAATTTTCCCGACTTTCTCCCATCCACTCTTTTATAGGGCAGGGAGTGACAAGTTATTCGAGATCTTGCTGTCGGTTGTGATTTCTTGCTTTTAGGGTTTCATGTAGAGAGCACTTCAGTTTTTACAGTTCCCCAAGGAAGTGATGTGCCATTATTAAGAATAAAACGTTGACTTATCATGTTTTAGACCTGGCCTACTGGCTTGTGACGGCAGTAAGCTCTAAAGCGACGGTGAATTCCTTGTTACCATCTCCAGCAGCGGTGTCCCGGGGTACGATGCTCGCAGTGCAGTTGATGGGAGTAACGCCGAAGAGCCCGGTACGCCCTGGCCCAGGTGCTCACGGCCGGCTGCCCACGGCCACCCGCTTCTGCAGATCTCGGTAACACCATGCCTGAGTAAGCGTGGTCTCGGGGCGGGTGTCTCGTCACCCAGAGCCCGTAGAGGTGTCTGCAGGTTGAGCGTACACGGAGGCTTCTGGATGGGGGAGAGCAAGAAGCTGGAGAAATCGTCTCGCCATAGGGAGCATGCATCAGGTTGAGCACTCTGACAGGTTAGCCCACAGCAATTTGGGTAGCTTGGTTTCAGAGCAAATGCAATCCTCGTTTTATAAAACCGAGCCCCTCTTGCAGTACTTCTCCTTCCCTCTTCCCAAAAGCCTCCCTGTTTGGCAGGACACGACGCAGCAGCCGGGGTGGCTGGTGGCCAGCCGGCAGGGACGGGTAGTGGCCAGGCTCTCTCCTTCCCGCAGAGGCGAGCCCACGTGTGCATCTCCTGAGCCCCTCTCCTCCTTCAGGCCGGGCTGTGTGTTGGGGAGAGGTGGGCACGCCGCAGCCGTGGGCCTCATTTCCTCAGGAAACCGGTCTAAAAATATACGTGCAGTGCTATGGGAAACGTTACACATCGTCGTCGGCCCTAAGCAGCCTCTGTTCAGCTTGTCCCTGAGTTACGTACATCCTTGAAGGCTTGTGTTAAATGTAGGCACTCGCTGGCTGTTTCTCATTCTCTACATTCCTTTCGCTGTAAATGTACCATTTACAAGCCTGTCTCTTAAAAACATCCCCCGTCCAAATCCTTACTCCAAATTTTAGTTTCCTTTTTGATGATAGGGGAACATCCAAATCACCTGGAGCTTTCTGTGGGGGAAATAAAGCTGCAATTGGAGTCAGAAGAGTGGGCTTAGAGGCCATTAAGAGCTTATCTTTTAATGAAAATGATGCACTTTTTTTCTCACGGTTTGCTGGCGGTGGAATATTCTTTGATTTGAGCACCGCAGATAGAAAGTGACTTGTGACTGTGGAAGACTGGGGTGCAGGTGGGCTCTTTGCCTGCGTGTGTGGGTTGTGTTTAGTTTTCACCTGTCCATTTGGTAGAAACAAACCTGCACGTGGGTGCTAGGTGCGTCGTTACTCGCGCTTGGAGCGTTTCGGCTCTGCGGCGGTTCGGTAACGCGAGAGGGTCCTGCCCCGCTCCGCTCGCGGGGGGGACTGCCGGGAGGAGGGGGATGCAGAGCATCCTTGCGGGAGCATCTCCCGCCCCTCGTCCCTGGTGCTCTGCTCTGGTGCCTGTGGACGCTCGGAATGAAATAAAGGATTTCGAGTCTAGTGTTCGGCAATCGCATTTACATACGCTTATATTCTTAAAATATTCAATTTTAATAAAGTTGGGCTATATACCCCCTGGGTTCCTGGCATGCTGCCGCGGTGTCCATGGGCTGGGCAGAAGTTTCATGGTCGCTCTGCGGCGGCCGCCCATGGGTGGGATGCCGGCGGCCTTTCCCGTGGGAAGAAACAGTAGCCCATCTGGCGAAGTTTTCAGTCTAGTACTTTATTTTGTCTCTTCCAGTTGCTTAGCATAACCCGACCAGGGAAAGAGTCCAAGTCTTTAGGTGTAATTTTTTTTTTCTTTAAAAACCTGGAGTGGTTGTACACAGCCAAGAAGTAGGGGTCTTAAATGGGGGCACAGCCTTGGGTGCCGTTGTCTGCTGATGCTTGGCCTTCGTCGCTTTGTAGCATTACTGCTGGGGGAAGAACTGCTCCCGTGCCGCGGGCCGGCAGTACCGCGACTGGAAACCTAACCTGGGATCGCGTAAAGGTGCGAAAAGGATGTGTCAGTGGAAACTGATCCCAGCCGAGAGATTTGCATGAAGAAAGTTGCCTTCCGTGGCTATTAAAGTTCCCATTTAAAAAAAATTTGATTGATTTCTTTCAAATATTAATTGAAAAAGTGACTTGAAATATGGATGTGTTCTCTTCTCCTAAAGAGCTTTAAAACATCACACTGAAATAATAGACAAATTGAAGCTGAAACATTACATTTTTTCCACGAATGTGGACAGGCTCCAGGACCATAAAAAGAGTTTGGAAAGGCTGTAAAACACATGTTAAAAATTTTTTTACTTGAGGCACCTCTAGAAATATTTCTTTTCAAATAAATTAAATATTTAACTTGAAAAATCATCTTTTTTTAAAAAAAAAGAGTTTGGTAATCAGAAACAGAATGTTTCTTCCATAGCAGATGCGTATTAAGAAAGCAATACAGCAGCGTAGTAAAATAAACTTGTAGCTGTGTAAAACAGTGATTGTACTTAGGGATGTTCCTTTCAAAAGCAAATGTTGGACTTCAGTGGCATAAGCAGCTCCTGTGGTTTTATATTTACTATGGTATATGTCTTAAACCGGAATTAGAAAAATAAATGATTGTGAGATTTAAAATCTCTGAAAAACTGGGCGACATGCAGGCTATGTTGCTTTAGGGTCTTTAACTCCTGGTCTGATCAGAAAACCTTAATATTTGATGCTGAAATTAGTTTATGAATTAAGCACCGTTGTATTTTTGTACAGGAAGTAAAACTAGCATTACTGATACGTATAAATGGTATATTTAATATATTTAAAAGGATTTAAAATTATTTTTAAAATGTATTTAAGCTTAGCATTACTTGAACAGGAGGATAGACTTTAGGGCTCGGCGCAGAATGTATCAGTACAACTCAAATGTTGAAGCAATGGGTGCTTCTCAAGTTTTTTGCGTCTAGATGCGTCTTTTTAAATTATAGAGGGTTTTGAAGAGAGTGCCTCCTAACTGGGGATCGAGTCAAGCTGTATACAAGCCAGTGCTATGTCATGTGTTAGGTATGTATTATTTTCAGTTGTTACAGAGGAGTAAATTTTGATATTTAAACTTTTCCAAATGCCAACTGCTTTTGCACAAAATAATCTTGCCTTGAGCCCTCTGAGTTTCAGCCTGGCCAGTAGCTGCATGTAACTGTTTCACGTGTTACGCCGATGCCTTCAAAATCGGGAAACCTCATGGGACTTGAAAAGCAAGGAAGCTTTTCCTCTGCCTGTCTCAGACCAAAGTCAGGTAGGAGAGGACGTGGCCGAGGGGTGTGAAGAGGAGCTCTCGAAGGCGGGCGCGTGTGCAAGAGTCCTCTCCGTACGGAGGCGTCGGACAAACGGAGCGCAGGACCGGTACGGCCCCCGTTGCGCGTCGGGAGGGCAGCAGGGATCTTTGAGCGCTTGTCCAACGTGGAATGGTGCTCAGTACTTAAATTCACGCTGCTTCGTTAAAGCATTCGCTTCTCAGCGCTTCCAACGGTGTTCAGCTTCCATCTGAAAATACACTTCAAAGAGGAGCAAGTGCTGTTTTAAATGCTTCCCCCCGCCGCTTTCTAATGCACGGTGTGGTCTGAACGAGTGTCAAGCTACGTCAGTAGTGAAATGCAGATATCGTGCATCCCTGTGCTCAAAATGGGTCAAATTCAGTGCTAAGTCGGGAGCGTTGCCAATACGTGCCAGTTCCGTTATTGGTTGGTGCAGTAAACGTTCCTATGGGAAACAAACACAATGTTCAGTTGATGCAGCAAGCAAATTTGGAATATTTTTGCCACCATCGTCAAGTTTCTCTGAAGAAGAGGCCGGTCTTGTTAGACCAGCGTTTGTCTTCAAAGCTGCTCCATGGATTTGTGTCAGGGAGGGAGTTGAATATTAACTTCATCCGTTTCGTAGCTCTACCTGCAAACCTGCCTGTTTTCCCCTCCGAGGCTTTATTGAACAGAAGCATAGTTAGTGTGTTGGACTTAAACAAACAAAACAGTTCAAGTATTCGAAGAGGGTAAGGTTAGAATTTATTGGTCTCCTGAATGTGTCCGTGGCCGTGGAAGCATGTGTTGCTCCTTCTGTTCATCGCCAGCAACAACTTCAAAGCCTTTGTGGAAATACTTACTGGCGTTTGGTAAGCGAGACTTCAAAAATGCCCCCGAAGTAAGGGAGGAATGAAAGCGGCGTTGGCTGTAGAGCCCGTCCGTGTAACGGGGCCTGCTCGCGCAGCAGGGACGGGAGCACTGGTATCCTCTCGGCAGCAGGGAGATCCCCGTTCCCGATGCTGTTTGGGAGACTCTGCTCCCTCCTGTCTTCTCTTCCTCTCCCAGTTCCCAGCTCCTAAAGAATCACCAAAGTTACGGCCTTTGTTTCTAAAAAAGTTTTCTTCTACACGTTATAATAAATGCCTTGTAATTACGAGGATAATTTGCTGACTTCTTTGTCTCTTTGTAGTAAAGCCAGCCAGTGTTACATGGGGTCATAACATGACAAGCATGGAAAAATTTCAGAAGTTCAGCTTTTTTTTTTTTTAAATATAATTTCTAAGAAAAATCCAGAAATCATTCCCGTCACTTGGTGGAATGGATGCTACCACCGTGTTAGGGGATCTGGTGCTACCAGCAAGGCCAGCGTGCTTTGAGCCTTGGTCTAAACCCCGTAACTCTAGCCTTTCCCGCTCTGCTCTCTCCAAACCCGGTGCTGGTACGGCACTTACAAACTTCTGGGGGTGCTGGATCTGAGATTTTGGATAACTCACCAGGCCGAGCCGTGCCACGACAGACGAAGCTCGCATCTGCCCTCGGTGTTGAATTCTGCCGGGATCGTGGGCAGGAGGGGGAGCTGCCTTCGAAGGTGCCCTGGCACTTCGCAAACCTCCTGCCCGTCCGTCCGTCTGTCCCGGCGTGGCTGTTGAAGCATCTTTGTGAAAGCAGCTGGAGGTGTGTTCGCTCGGCAAAATGCCTCCCTTGTTCTGTCCCACGGGAATATTGTCAGGCAGAAAATTTCTGTGCGTGTTAGTCCCATACCAGAAAAAACGCTCGGTTCCTACTGACAGCCTGAGGAATCGTTAGGGCCGGTGACTTTCAGTATTTTTTTTCCTCATCCTCAGCAGAAGTTAGCTGACTTAATCGTTAATGAAAATGTAGAAAACAGCATACTTAAGACTTTATATAGTAACCAGACCAACCAGTCCAGTTGTCCCACCTCCCTGGGAGGAATTGCTAAGGAGCTTGTTGGTCTAGATGCTTTTAAGTATGGTATTTAAGGTGTAAATGTGGTTAACCTTTTACATATGAAAGCTTCCTTTTTAGCCAAAAGATACTCTTAACACACCCAGCAACGAGGGCAGCTTCAAAACTGCTCAGAGAATTGTTCACAAACAAATGATTTATTTGAGAAAAAGAGGTTTTCTGACCGCTTGTTTCTGAACTGTCTGGTCTTTAGGAGTAAGGCCAGGAAAAAAAAAAAAAAAAACCATCCATTTTCTTAGGGATAAGGAGCGTTATGTGCTTGCAGTCTAATAGCAAGCGCTTTTATTCCGAGAGGCAGCTTCTCTGTCTTAAAGGAGAGAGTCGACGGACTCTAAAACCTAAAAGCAGAGGTGGTGAATTCCAGGAGCATCCGCTTCATGCTGTCCGCAGGCCGCTGTGGGTGGTGAGTGAAGGCTGCTGAGGAGGAGCGCTGTGTTTGCAGGAACAGATTGTGTTAAAAAACCCAAACCCTTCGTGTAAAGCTTAGTTTCAGAGTTGCAGTTGAAAAGGTACCAAGTTAGCGTACGGCTTTTGCTTCTAATTGATTTTAAAAACTGCTGTTTTCTAGCCTTGATGTGGTGCATCTCTAAGGCCGAACGCTGCTCGCTTGCTTACAGAAGCTGTGCTTGGTGGGCGTCACGTTTGCTCTGCTGCGGCTTGCAGTAACTGTGTGCAAACTTAGGCAGCTCTTAAAGAAACTTCCCCAAACCGCTTGGTTTCTCAGACTGCATCGAAAGTACGCGACTGCTGGAGGGGAAAGGTACCGACGGTTCAAAAGGAAACGACTTTTAAAGACAGCTTTCGAAAGAGTTGTCTGTAAATGTTGGGTCATTGTAGTCGTGAAAATCATGTAGAAATCCAAAATGGTCACCAGACGTTGCAGAGGTGTTGTAGAAAAACTGCTCGGGGAAGACAGTTATGGATTTTAGAAAAACTGCTTGGGGAATACAGTTATGGATTTTAGAAAAGCTGCTTGGGGAATATCCTCATGTATTGTAGAAAAATTACTTGGGGAGCGCAGTCGTGTATCTACAGCTTCAGAGTGCCGAAACACAGCGGAGCAGCTCTGTGTTTGATACGGCTTCGGCACGGCGTGATCCTCCAGCCAGCTTAAGGTGGTCGTGATTTGAGTCAGCTTTTTGGTTCCACGTGAGCTGGTACCCGTGGCGGTGCCTTGACACCCCCTTCCCGCGTCGCTCCCCTCTAGCTACGGGGAGGCGGGCACCGGCTTAGACCCCCAGGCGCGGGGCTCGCCTCGAAGCAGGCTGCGGAAAGCGGTGGTGAGGAGGCGGCTGCCTTTGCTCGCCGGAGCCTCTCCTCGCTGGAAGGCATGGTCCCGGCAGGCTCCCTTGAGGAGGAGCTGGAAGAGGCTCCAAGAAAGGCACATGAGCGGGGCAGCCTGCCAGCTCGCGCCTCTGCTCTGCGCCGGAGCACGTCGGCTGAGCCGGGCACGGCACGAACGGCTCCTCTTCTCGGGGTGCAGGGGTGCTTGGGTGTTTTCTTAATGCGGATGCAATGCTGTTTAACTGCACGTTTTTGATGTACCTCAGCTGTCCCGGCCGGGCTGCGGGAGACCCGGGAGAGGTGTGTTTCTTGGGGTGAGTTCATGTTTGAGCTGAAGCCTGTCTCGCCTTCTCGTGCGGAGCGGGACCGACCCAGGCATGCACAGGGGCGAGGTGGTCACAGCCTCCCTTCCTGCTCCCTCCAGGAAACCAGACCGGAGGAATTTTTCACATCTGGCAGTAGCGATGCCTTTTTTTTAAAATTTTTTTTTTTTTATTTTTAAGGCAGAACAGCTCTTCAGTGATTTTAATTCAAGAGGAGCCGACCCGGTTCTACCTACCGTAGCGTTGCGTGATGTGCCGAGGGCCTGCCTAACGGCGCTGGGTGGGTTGCAGTCCTTCCCCAGCCACCCGGCAGCCGGGGCGGCTCTCCCCTCCCCTTGGCAGCGCGGCCGGAGCTGTGCGTGTCTCTGCTTCGTGAGCCGCTTCATCTGTTCCAACAAGTTTCTGGTGCCGGGCAGCAGCGGAGGCCGGTGCTCTCCCCTGGGGTGGCTGCAGTCGTCGTACAGTGGCGTTGCCTTACAGCTTTCATGAAAAACGCCCCGGTTTAATCTGGTTTTTGATCTGGCTCCTGCTTAAATGTTGAGTATAGAAAGATATATATTGGGGTGAAAAAAATGAAGACCTTTTCTGCATATTGTAATTCTTGTTACTAGTCTTAGTTTTCTCTAAACCTGTTAAAAGTTATGTTCCACGTGGGCTCATTCTGCTGCAGTGCGGGCTTAAATACTTCTCATCAGTTGTGCCAGCACAGCCGCTTGTGGGCTCATCAGAATTGGATTAGAGATAGCAAATTTTCTTGTTTTAAAAAAGGAACTTTCTTTGGTCTGGCTGTGTTTCCTTCCAGCTGAATTAGTCCTTGGATCTGATTTGCAAGCATGGCAGGTCGGTGAGGAGGGTGGAATAATTTGACACGGCGGTGCTTTTGAGCGAACCTTGGGTGTGCTGGGGCACGCTGGCACCGCGTGACGAGGAGTTAAAAGTTGATTAAAAGGGGTCTTTAAAGATGGTGCGGTTTTTAAGTGCCAGCTGCGGTTTGCCAGGGCCTTGGCTGTGTGCTTTCTGTTGAATGATCCACTCAGTGCATGGTTAAAAACAAAACTAAAAACCTTGAGATAGTTGAGTAAGTCTGTGCGTGTGAAGGCGCTGGAGATCAACTAAAGGCTGGGCCAGATGATCCTTGAGGTCCCTTCCAACCTGGTATCCTATGATTCTGTGATCCCTCGCTTGTCCTGCTTCTCGTCCTGCCTCTGGTGGGGTAACCTGTCTGAAACCGGCTCCGGGGCTGGCTGGTGCGCCGGTCTGCTTGCCAGCTGCGTAATGGTTTATGCATGCATGGCTGCCGCCGTACAATCTGCAGGGACACGTTCTGGCAATTAGTTGGGCTTTTTCTTCTATACTTAAAAATACCTTATAGGGAAAATGAATCAAATTGAGCTTCTGGAGATGCAGTGACAGAAATAGCAAACGTTTTTACTGTGAACTTGCTGGCAAGCGCGAGACATCTCTGCGTTCAGTTTAAAGGGAATTTTTCCCCCCCTCCCTACAAATAGTTTTCAAATTCTGTTATCCTGTTTGGACGAAGGGGTTTCTGTCTTGAGATGAGTTTTGGGTTTTGAAGGCGTCCCCGTGTTTTACTCTTCCTGAGATGAGCCGGGGTAGTGTCGCAGCTCGGGAAACCCAGGTTTGCCGGGAGAAGCGCTCCGTCCCGATGGAGCCGGAGCTGGTGCCGGTGCGCGAGTGATGGGAGGGCCGGGAACGAGGAGCCGCGGGCGAAGGGGCCGAGCGCGGCGCACCCCCGCCTCCCCCAGCCTCCTCGCTTCCTCAGGCTGTTGTCGGCGGTCCGTGTCTATTCTCCTTAGGAACGAACTCGTCCCCGAATCGCGGGGACGCGGACGCGCCAATTTGGTAAGCTTCCTTGCACCTGTCTGATGCACTTTACAGCCTCAGCCTCACAAAACTGTTTGTCATTCAGGGGGGACAATGTCCTCTTGTGTGCCGGGCTCCCGGCAGGGAGGGGACGGCGGCCGCGGCTGGGGCACGGCCCCGCTGGCGGATGGGCTTCCCATGTGAAATGAGATGGGAAAACAAATTGCTTCCAGACCGTCGTTTCACACCGTCAGGAGCAGCGATCCTGCTCGAGCTGCGTTAGCGGCCTGGCTGTCGTTCACGTTTTCCTTATCTAGGTTAAATATAAAAGGGTATAAATGTGGGTAAAGAAAACACGGGTAAAGAAAAGGGCTTTTAGAGAGGTCCTGAGGCTCCGTTGGCGCGCTGCCTCCCGGAGATCGGGCGGTGGGTCTGACCGTACTTCAAAACGGGCCCTGAGCAGAGGCAGCGCAGGAGACGCGTAAAGATCTCTGCTAGTGCCGAGGAACTTTCTGATCGCGTTTGCAGAAATAACTTGGTTCTTGTTCAAGGTTTCTTTTCTGGGGGAACTTTCCGCGTAATGTCCCTCTCACAAGGACCTCTTACGCCTGTAAATATCATGAAACCTTGCATGTGACTGGTCTTAAGAATAGCTTTGTGTTGTGTGTGTGCCTGGAAAATGTTCGACTGTAGGAGAATCCAGTATTTTTTCCATGTTGAGTAGGTATATCGTAAAGAAGACGCAGCAATGTGACAATAACTTTCTTCTTCTGACAATTAAATAGAAACACAGTTCAGGATTTTACATAAAGGTGGGAATTAAAGTTCAGGGGAGGTAATGCAGAAGGTAAAGTACAGGCTCAGCTGAATTGTCCGTACCTTTGCAAAGCACAGGTATTCTCATAAGCTGTTTAAAAGCTTATAAAATAAAAGCTTAATCTTATGTAGCACAAACTTGCACATTTTGGGTAGTTATAACGTTATCAATGACAATGTTTTATTTGTGAAAATTGTGATGTTGCCGCTAACCAAGTGGTTTGCGAAGCTTGCTGTTTGCTCTCGCTTCGTTATGTGTGGAAAGAACTGATCTTGTCGCACGTGTTTGCAATGTCGCCGACCCAATAATGAAAATTTCAGTCAAATTTAAAAACTTCTCATGAGATCTTGCCATTTCTAACTTGTTCTAGGTAAAGGAAGAAATAGAATCGAGTTGGCTGCCCCATTAGGAAAGAGGTGAAAAAGAAGTATTGCCATTTTCTTGGTTGCGCTTTGTGAGTTAATTCCCAGCCTTATGGCGTGCTCGACGCAGTCTCGCTTTAAGGGCGGCATTATAATATTTCGTTAGTGGCGACTGCAGGCTCAGCGCAGCAGCTGATGCCGTCGATTGCTGGCCACCCCTGGGAGCGCAGCGCGGGAGCAGCGCGCCGGGACTCTCCGTTTGCGTCCCGCGTCCCTGCCTGGGGGGTGGCAGGAGGTGAGTGAGGGGACGCGAGCCCTGGGCAACTGTGCCCGGGAAAAGTGGAGGTTGAGTCGCCAGCGGAGCAAAGGATGGGCAGCGAAGGGGGACGTTACAGGGGGTGGCAAGGTTGGAGGGAAAGAGCTTCTGCAGCGAATTTCCAAACGGCGAGCCAACACCCTGGTCGTCCTCCGGCCCACTGAGGGACGCTGGTGTTGGAAGCCCAGACCAGTGAGGGTAATGTAGTTAGCAATTCTTATGACATGTGTTTGCTTTAAGGCTCCTTGTATGGTTAAAAGGAGTGAGGGGAGAGTCCCCTGCCCGGTTCCTGCCGGGGCTGAGTTGGTGTTTTTGTCAGCTCTCCCCCATGGTTGGCTTTCTGATGGGCTCAGGGTTGGGCTCCTGGAGTTGAGTTGGTGATGTGTCTGAAATGGCTTTGCCACCCTGAGGAGGCAGGGAAGCAGAGCGATGAGGGTTTCTAACAAGGGCTCTCTGACAGTAGCTATGCCATAAAGTCCCTTTCGTCGGCTGTTGCTGAGGACAGGGATCCACGGTCGCTGACCTGCTGCCAGCGCCATGCTGCAAGCTGCCGGCCAGCGACTGAAAACCAAACACCCAGCAAAGCCCTGCTGCGCACAGGGTGCCTGTGAGGGGGTGAGCGGTTGTTTCGGTGGCTCCCTGCTGCTTCGCAGGAAGCCTCAGCTGAAAAATCTCCTGCGTCGGGTCCGGTGGCTGCTCGGCACAGAGGGCCATTGTGCTCCGCGCCGCGAGCCTCCCCGCTGCCGCGTTCGCTGGGCCTGGGTCTCCGAAAGGACCCGATAAAGATAACGCAGCCTGATTGCTTAGTCCCCCTTTTACCTTCCCCTGTTCCCGCGTGTCCTGTGTTAGGAGAAAGCTGTTATTGAGTCTAAATAGCACAGCCTGCACCAAGTTGAATGAACCCTCGTTTGCAGGTTTAAGTAGTAGAGAGAAACGACAACCTTCGTTGCAGCTGTGATTGCATGAGGGGGCAGGGAAGCGCCTGTTTCCGTAGTGCCACCTCCTCCTCGCCGTCTCTGCTCCTCTGACGGTGTTGGCTGTGGTGCAGTTCCAGGGCATTTGGTTAAAACCCACCATTTTGGCCACATAAGTGGTTAAAACCCACCATTTTGGCCACATAAGTATTCGGCCAGGTAAGTTACCTAATAAATTAATTGCTCTATTGAACTAACAGCTGTGCTGGGCACATGGGGAGAAGCAGTGTGGGTGACAGAGGAGTCATGGGCAGTGCTATCTCCAGGGCAGATCTCCTGAACGTCCAGTTGGTTTTTCATTGACCCGGTATATTCCTCCTATTCTATCAGAAGAGAGCTGATCAAAAGCCTTGAGTAGTGCTCCCCACTGAAAGATGATGATGTTGAGGCTGGGCAGATGGCGGTCACCACTGTGGGCGTAGGCTTGCTGGTTTTTGAAAAGTGGTAGAGGTTAAAACGTGTCATTGGGTAGTGCCTTTCGAAGAGGAAATATGGTGCTTGACAGCTCATCGATGGTGTCTTGCTTCTGTGCCAGGCAGGGGCTCGAGCCCTGTTGTGTTCAGCCAGCGGGAGCTGGGAGGTGCTGCCGTTCAGGGAACATCTGCCCCGGTCCTGCTTACGCTCTTCCACATCTGCCCGGGTGCCGTGGAGCGATGGCTCCTGACTCAGACCATGTCTTCCTTTAAAGATACAGAAAAGTTGTCCATGCCCAAGCCATCGCTAGCACTGGTAACAACCCCAACGTGCGTGCAAGCAGTGTGAAAACAGCGTCTAGCTTAAATGACCACGGGGGCAACCACCGGTGGGTCTGGAGGTGCTCTTGTCACGGCTGGCAGCTGGAGCGCTGCTACCTCTATGGCTCCGGATACGTGAAGAAGGCCTTGAGCCTCGTGCAGAGGGTGGGTGTCGGGTGCCCTGCACTGCCTGGTGGACGGCTTTGCTCTCGTGTCTTGTAAATGACAAACCTCGGAATAAATAGCAGGGCCATGCGCGTCGAAAATACTGAAAGAAGGGATCTGCGGAGCAAGAAGTTCAGCATAAGATACCGCAAGCTTCAGGTTGAGCACCAAAAGCTGTACAAAAGGAGGTCAGAGATGGCCTCAGTTTACAGGGTTTTTAAGGAAACCTCTGATTCTCCTCACAGCTCTGTCTAGTTTATTAGAAGAAATGTAAATGCTTTTACATGTAAGCAAAGCTTTTTTATTTGCAGTGTGTAGAAAGGCATTCTAGCAGCTCCTGATCCACATGCGGAGCCGTGCCAAACCTTCAGGTTGGTTTTGGTTTGTAAGCAGTGTCTCTTTGAGACAGGCCCTTCTCTTTAAGTCAAATTGGTATGAAGCAAAGCGTCGACCCGAGGAAGGACCTGTAAGCACCGATGCTGTGGCCTGCACAGGCGCGTGCAAGCGCTCTGCTTGCACTGGGGGAGCGCGTGGTCCTCTTGGGGTCCTTTCCAGCTCTACGCAGTATTCTCCGCTCTAGATATATTTTCATTCGTTTGCATAGGCACTGCTGGTTTTTCTGCCTGGCTTTGTAAGCTTCCACTTCCCATCAGCTGGAGCTGGGTGTGCGCCTGGCCCCCTCCCTGCTGCCCACGGGCACCTTCCCCTTCTGCGCTGGCTTCTCCTTCCCGCGTCTCGCTCGCCTTTTTCTTCTGCCCTCGTCCTCATCCCGTGCCTGCTGCCCCGGCTGCCCGAGCGCTTCACAGCTTTGGTACTGGGAGCAAAGTTTTCCAGTCTCAGCACAGCTTTGCTGCCTAGATGTCTTCTCGCCGGTCTTTAGCGTGTGCTTGAGGCTTTAGTCAAAACATCGGTCAGCAGATTCCACCCAAGTACGAAGATGAATCAACAGTCTTTGTAAATCTGGGGTGAAGGAAAGTGGGTGTAGGTCGTTTACGGGAACACCTGGGTGAGGCACTGCTTTTCACTTGCACCCTGCTGAAATTTTGCACAGACGGCTGACTGCAAACGAGTCAGGATTTCTTGTAGAAAGGCTGAAAAATGTCCGTTGCTCAGGCTGCTCTGGGATCTCCTCTGGATGAGCGCTGTTAACTGATGAACAAAGCTTTGACCGAAGTTGCGTGCCCGTGCCCGTGGCCGTGGTGAGGGGAGCAGTGCAAAGCCGAGGGGCGAGTGTGGGACGCTGCTGTGAGCGGTGCTACGAAGATGTGGATGTGTGGAAAGCAACCCCATCGCTTGTCAAACGCTTGGCCTCCCTCTGAAGAGCTCGTAGATGCTGTGACACTGATGGGACTCTTCAGCCTTTATGGTATTGAGGGAGCACAGGGACGGGGTGGATGGTGATGAGCAGGCACTGAGCTGCTTCCAGCGCACTGATGTCCAACGTCTTGGGCATCATCTCTTTGCACAGGGTAAAAATAGCTCTGCAGCTTGCCTGAGTGTGCAACAGCACTAACAGAGGCTGCAGGATAGGCCAAGCTCTGTTTTGTGTGAGAATGCCAAAAAAAGAGAAAACTATCCTACCTCCCCGAGGAGGTGAGAGCAGCCGTTTCCTACCTGCAGTTTTTGGCTCGGTTTGATGCACAGGAGAGATGGACGGTGTGGAAGCGCTCCTGGTGGTGACCACGGTGGCTTAAGTTTAATGTGTTTTGTCGAGTGGTTGCCTACATAGTTTGGTGATTAAAAAAACCCCGAGCCTGCCCTGTGCTCAGGCCTTAGCAGAGCTGAGCTGCGAGGGACCTGCTGCTTCTAGCGTGGGGCTGTAGCCAGGAACCCGCCGGGCCACAGAAACTGCGGCTTTTTCACTCCTGCAGAAGGCAGGCGGCCTCTTCTACTCAAAGGAAGTTTCGGGCTGACTACATTGCTATTTTGTTAGTAATACATTTGGTACTTTTTAGAATTGGGATTATTGTGCTGAATGCAGTGCCCGGCACGAAAGGGCACGTACGTGTTTAGAGAAGGTAGTGTCAGGCTGGGGGAGTAATGGGTCTGCTCTGCGGTGGGACCGGCGTGGAGGAGGCTGGCAGGAGCTCTCCGTTGCACGTGGCTTTCTCAATCCAGGCTAGAGGAAGGGAAGGAGGAAAAAGAAAAGGCTCAGCTCGCTGCTTGTTTTGCTCTTGTCAGCAGACTTTGTTTCCTGGGCATCCGGGCAGAGGTGGGTCCGCAGGGGCCGGCTGCTGAGATTGTATCGGGGAGCTTCTCAAGCGTTGACGTGCTCAAGGGAGAAGCCACGTGTCCCTGTGCTCAGCGACGGTCGGGGCGTGGGCTAGGAAAAAGCTTCTGACCTGGGTGTTAGGATGCTCCGTGTGCAAGGGCATCTCATCCCCCGGCTGTGCACGGAGCGGTGCACGGAGCCGGCGCCTGCGGGCGGTTTGCTGGGCGGCACGGGGGGAGAGGATGTAGCAAATACAATATTGGGAAAGATGAAAAAAAAGGAGTGGGTGGCAATGAGAAGGAAGAGGAGGAGACAACCCAGACGATGAAGGAAAACAGGATCTTCTGTAAGAGATGGGAATACTGGAAAGAAGCCAGGAAGGAAGCCTGAGAAAATGGAGAGCGCGCTGGGAAGGCCGGCGTTGCTCTGATAATTTCATCAGGTATTCTTGGCATTCAGCTTCAAGAAACTGCAAAGCGTTTGAAAGCCCGGTGAAAACTGGTGACGTGCACTGAATAATTTGAATATGTTTATACGAGTTAAACTTTTATTGTCTTGACATTATTTTCAAAGGGGATTTAGCGTGCGCTGTTGACTTGTCCAGGGAGGAGGGAGCTGACCTTGGGAAGGGCTTAGGGTGCAGGTAGATGTCGTTGTGGCTAGGAGAAATGATCACCTATTTTGGCTTCTCTGTGCTAAGCGATTTAATGGCTTTTTCTGTGGATTCTGATGGGGAAGCCTCCCTGCCAAAGAAAAAAGAAAAAAAAAAAAAAATCACTTTTGGATTTGGTGCTTGTCTGTGTGGGCAGAAAAGCCCACGAACGGCGTCTGCATTCCCTCCTGGTCCGGCAGCAGCGGGTGCTGGGCTCCCACCCCGGCCCCGAGGGCCGCCCGGATCCCTCTCCCCGGCTGAGCGCGGTGAGCCGGACTCGGAGAGGAGAAGCAGCTCCTGCTCCGGCACCGCAACCCATTGGTTGGTAAAAATAGCTCGGCTGCTGGCGTCAGTGCCAGGCCTCGCATCTGGCTTCCCCGAGCGGCTCCCGCCCGCCCGCCCGCCCTCCAGACAGGGTCTGCTGGAGGACACATGGTGCCTTCGGCTGCAGCACCGTCCTCTCCCCTCCTTCCTCCGGCACCGCGCGGTCGGGACAGCCCTGCCGGCTTCAGCCTGGGGTTTGGGAGATGCCTTTGTGCCGGTGGCTGTCTGCAAACCGTGGTTTGGTGAAAGAATCGCTGCTGCTTGGGAGCCCCATCTTAATAAAACGGGAAACAGCCTTTGCGTTAAGCCAAGGGCATCTCTGTGCAGGCCGTACCCCGCAGCCGGAGGTTTTGTTCGGAGCTTTTTGGGTGTTGAGGGAAAAAGTGAACACCTGAATGAGCGTGCAAACCGTGCCTTGCTCCCCTATTGCGCAGTTTTGACTGAGTAGGTGTTTAAAAACAGTTTTTATGAAGACGGCTGTTTCCAGTGTCGTGATTTCTTTTTTTAGTCTTGCCTTTTTCAGCATTTAAGCTACTGAAAACAGGGAGATGCCTAATGAAGGCAGCAATGCTCTCTTTGGAGACACAGGAAGAAAACGAAGCAGCCTTGCAAAATTGCTTTGAAAATTTACTGGTGCGCTTGCATCTGCTCACCTGCGTGACTGATAGTGGACACTGAATGTTTTACATCCTTTTCTAAACGCATTTAATTACCGGGGCTGCAAAGGGTGTTGCGAAACTGTTAAAGCAGGCAGGCTCAGCGGGAGCGCTCGTGGCGTCGCACAGCCCCGCGGGCTGAGCCCCGATCCCGGCCGGGGCTGCCACCGCGGCTCCCGGCCCCAAACCCAGACCAGAACCGCCTTTGCCATCTGATCAGGGATTCAGCCGGTGTCTCACGCGTGCCGGGAAGAATAATTTACACACAAAAAAACCCACCAAACCAAAAAAACAAGCTGTGGATGTTTTCTGCTTTGATGTCGGTCTGCGATCAGCGCTAGCTCGCTGATGGAGCTTGCTCTGCGCGCCATTGAAAGCCTGCAGAGGATCTCTCTTCCCGTGCCACGGGTGAGCCCGGATGGCTGCCTGCTACCCGGCAGATGTTTCCTCCGTTCCCAGGTCGTAATTCCTAATCCTTCTCGTGAGAAGCATCTCAAATGGAGCTGCAGGATCTGGCGAGCTCCTCCTCACGCTGTCCCCAGACCCCTGAGCGCGGCAGCTCCGGAGGCACCCGTCCTCCCGGCGGAGGGAGAGCAGGAGAGCCCGGCCCCGCTGCCGAGCCGTGCCGTGCACCGCGTTGGTGCTTTAGGTAGACTTCGTTCGATGGCCTTAGCTCCTTTTGCATCGTACCGCGTGGAGTTTGAGTTGGCGAAGGTTTTAGTTTTAGAAACGCTGAGCTAGCTTAGTAGATGCGTGAGTTTTTGCGACTTAAGTAATGTTGATGTTGTTTCTACGCTGAAACTGTTTCTGGAAGGCAGGGGGTGATACAAACCTACCCCAAGTCCAAAATTCAGGCTGAGGAGGTCTGCATGCGCGTAAGGAGGAGGGGAACAAAACCATCCCGGGCGCAGCTCCGTGGGTTTCGGGCCAGCAGCAGCTTTTGCGGCGGGCGGCCGGCGGCCCTTGCAGCGCGGCAGCAGCCCTCGCTGCTGCGCTGGGGGATGTTCCTCCCTTTTGTTTGAAGTAGAAGATACATTGAAACGTTTTTGTTGTAGTAACTGGAAAAATATTTTCGTTATCCAGAGTTTTGTTTTCAAATTACTCGGTGTGAAGTGTGTAATTTTCTTTTTCAGGGGAATTCAAAACAATTAGCAGCATACCTTAATGTAATGGCTGCTCCGCTGGAAATGTTGTGCTTTTAACATATATGCACGGTGCGTGTTCGTGGGCTGTAATTCGGGAATGCTAGCCTATTGCTTCTGAAATCTGCTTGTTCAAATGCCATCGTTGTATTTTTATCATAAAATGTTAAAACTATTTACTCAGTAGAGGATAAACGAGACTGTCTCGTGAGCGCGTAGCTTGGGAGTCGTCAGAGACGCAGACGGGCTGAAGGAGGAGTAAGTAGGAGTAAGAAGTACGCAGCGTTCGGGACACCTGCGGATTTTTGGATTTTATCCTTTCGTGCTTTTTGCTTCAAGGGTCGGGTAAGCGAGTGCTGCTGCGATCCCGTACGGTGGAGGCAGCGTTTCTGGATATCTTCAGATATCCGTGGGGTTGCATTTGTTACGGGAGGGTTTCCCCGCCTCTCTGCGCGCTGCTCCGGTGCACTTGTGCGCTGAAACGTGTGCTGTTGGAGGAGGGACAGGACTGCTTTCCACCTTTTCTTTAAGAATTTAGATCAAATACTGCAGTTATGTGAGCGTAGTCCTAACTGGTCATTAGTCTAATGGTGGTTCATGCCTGGCTCTTCAGTGCAAAACTCCTGGGGACAGGGGCATGAAAACCAGCTGCCGCTCTGCTGGTGGTGCCTCGACGGGCGCTTTACAGGTTTTTAAGACTGCTTTTTCTTAACGGAGAAAATTTGGCAAATACCTGACCTACAAGAGCTATTTCATGATAGGCGCCGAGATTTTTTTGAAGCACTTAAATAACATGATTTTTGCTTGAATTTCTCCCTGCCCCATAACTAAACGCGGCCTAAGTAGCCAAGCCTGGGCCAGGCAGTTCTGGCGTCTGCCTAGGGAGCTTCTAGGCACCGTCAGTTCCCCGTGCCCGTGGTCTTTCAAGTAGGCTGTCTCCAGTTACAGTGCTTGCAGGTGGATTTATTTTTTTTAAAGGCGATTTTATTCCGTAAAAATAAAAGCTCTTTGCTTAAAATCGTGCTCCATTACTGGTTTAGTATTGCCTTCAATTATTTAAGGTATAGTGATGGTAAGGAAATAAACTGGTGTGGTTGAGGGCTGTGATCTACAGAGAGTTAATCTCTCTTCCCTCTGAGGAAGCTCTGTGCATCATGTAAAGCATTATCGTTCATTTCAGTCATTGATTAACAGCTCCCAAACCTACTTTATAGCCTGCAAATCTTGAATTTTGAATAACAGAGATTACAGCTTGTAGTCAGAGTGGCATAATTTAGCCTCAACTATTTTAAGCTTTCTTTGTTTGGTCAGTCAGCTTGAAAATTTACCTGTCTGTGGTGAAAAAAATAATTGTACACTTTGCACGAGCTGAGGTTTAATTTATTTTCATTCACTGTTAAGCGGGCAGGAGTCTGTTCTTGCACCGGGGAGCTGCCCAGCTCTCTTGGCTGCCTGTTTGTAGCCGCCGGGTTCCTGGGGTCCTCGCGGGCCCTAAGGTGCTGCTCTTCTCCTGGAGATTAGGCTTTTTATTTCTGCTCAAGTCTGGTGGTTATGACTTTTTTGAGATGCAGACCTTACAGGCTCATCCTTGCCTTTTCCTTTCTGCTGGTTTAATGTTTTATCCTGCCCGGGTAGCGCCGGGCATCCCGGCTGACGGAGGCGGCTGCTGCTGACTAACGCAGCTCGTGAATCGGCGACGTTTTTGGGGTGTTTTGCTGTTTTTTCAGCAGCCCAGCTGGGCGCTTTGCCCCAGGCGAGTGCCGGGCTCCCAGCCCTGCCACCTCTTGCCCGTGGCAGCGGGCACCCCGGTGAGAGGCAGAGCCGGGGCTCGGGGTGCTCCCCGGCCTCGCTCTGCCCCTCGCCCGGCTGAGCCACGCTGGCACTGCCGCGGTGGGGTGTAATTCTGGGTGGTAACGAAAGCGCTGCGCTGAGCAGGCCGAAGAACTCAAATCTTATCTCCCCAGCTCATGGTATTTTGCTTTTTATCTCCTGTCTTGCCTCTTAATTTATAGATAGTATGACTCAGCCGTCGTCTTTGGGAGATGCTGCTACTGGGGAGGCTGGTAACAGAGGTCTGGCTTCGAGAGTGGAGGAGCGGTGCCTGGCCTTCAGGGCGGGCAGGGCAGCCTGCCTGCTCTGCCCGCGCCGGGGGCAGCCTGCCTGCTCTGCCCGCGCCGGGGGCAGCCTGCCTGCTCTGCCCGCGCCGGGGGCAGCAGCCGCCTGGTTGTGCTTCGTCGCTTGCTCAAAGTTTGAAGAGTTTCAATATTTCAACTTGAAAGAGCGCGCGTGAATTGAAGTGATGCTTTGGAGTTAAAGGAACTCGGATGGGAAGGCAGCTGTGTGGTACGCGTTCCCGGTCGGTGTTGAAGGGAAGCAGGCTCGTGTAGGATACACAAACCAACGTGCTGGCTCGCAGGGCCTCCCAGGAGCTGCTTGAAGCTTCAACCTGCCCTTGCAGCAGCAGCAGCTTTACAGTTGGTCTCCAAAATAATTTCTCTTAGAAACTGCGGGCTGTTGGGAGGTGCAGTTGTCTTTTTTTTGTCTTTTTTTTCCAAAAGTGATCATGCTCCTGTGCTCCTGATCCTCTTTTTATGCATTTAACATTACATCAGCTTCTTGTAATTGCTTCCAACTGAAAATAAACAGCAAGCGCTTTGGTGGAGGTAAAATACTATTTTATTTCGGTAGGAGATTGGGGAATCTATCGGTAAACAACGCAATTCAGCTTCAAAGCCTTTTCAGCTAAAACGCATTGTTCGTCCTTTGAGCCGTGCTGCCTCGCACCCTAATAAAAGTGGAAATCGGGCGTGGGGGATGGGGCCGCGGCAGCAAACACAAGCTGAGAAGTGGAGATCAAAAGGACAAACAGAAGCAGAAGGCAGCGAAAGGGAGGCACAAAGAGTCACAGCTGAGCGTGCGAAGCCGGGGAGCGAGGGAGGAGAGAAAACAGCTATTAGAAAAGGCGAAGGAACAATGGGGTGAACGTAGCACGTTTTTAGCTTTCATTTCGGTTTAACAAAGCCGCCTTCCACCAGCGTAACTCCACGCAAGCGGTGGCCTTAATTCATCTTGAAAATTGTTGGCTTGCTGCTCACCGGGGCGCTGGCTGGAAACACGCTTCGGCACAGAAGCCGCCCCTCGCCGAATACATGAATCTCTAAGCGGGTGGACCCATTCGAGGGCCACGGCGATGATTGTTTTCTCCCAGTTCATACCGTGGCGAAACGTTTCCCAGTTGGAGCTGTTGCGGGTTGGTGAGAGTTGGAGTCGAGGGGACTGTGGGAAAGAAGAGCCGCTGCCGACAGCGGCTCTTTTCGCTGAAATTGTGCCTTGCGAAGCCCGAATGTGCTCCCCAAGCACGCTAACAGCTTCTCCAGCTGATTAAACCACTTCTCAAAACCTGGCAGCCTGTGTGCAAACCCAGCTTTGTTAGTAAAGCCTCAAGGCTTTCAGTGCAAGTATTTATTGTAACAAATAATTTATACTGGATTAAGAATGAGGAATATTATTTTTATAGAGCCAGCAGTACGTGTTGCTCAGGCTAACACCAGGCGAGAAGGCTGGCCCGCGGCATGGCCCCCCGGCCGGCTGCGCCCCGGCACCGCGTGCCCCCGGCGGCTGCGGCGCGCAGGCTCGGTCTTGCCTTCCCCGGCTTAGCGGTGGAAGCTGCTTATTCCCTCTCCCCATCTGCCTCGCCCCGCTCGGAGCTGGGCGTTTGGGGGGGCCGATCTACGGCAGCCCCTGTTCCCGGGGTGCCCCCGGGGCTCGCAGGGAGCTCCCCGGGGAAGGAGCGGGGTTGATCTGGCAGATGGGGAGGCGACTCCTCAGCCCTGCCCGTTATCCGCAGCGACTGCCACCCAGCTGGGGTTTGAGCCGTTTTCATGTCCCGCCTGCACACGGGATGAGGGCCGTGCTGCTGGGGAGGTTGCTGCGAGGCGTTCTCAGGCGGGCGAAGCCTTCCCTTTGGCCGGAGGAGTTTCTAGACCTCAGCTTGATTGCGAAAATAATAATAGCTGGGCAGGTCAATGCAGTTGTATCCTGCTCCTCCCTTACAGCCCGTGTTTGCTTTCCTTTGTTTGGGTCTCGTCTTGCTCCGACTTGCCTCTGTCGGCCTCGCTGGATGCGGCTTCGCAGGGCGAACGCTTCTGCGTGAGCCGCTCTCTACCTGGGCGCTTAATTAAAAGGAGGAAAGATGTATTCCAAAAATACTCGGCTTTCTCGTCTGACATCTAGCGCGTTGCGAGGCTTGCTGAGCTGGTGTTTGAGAGGGGAAGCGAAGGTAGCGTTCAGCTGACATAGCAGCTGAATAGCCGTTTGGGGCCCAGGGAGCGAGAGTTCAGGAGGGGGGAGGGAAAATGAAATGGATGCTGAAATCCTGAATCTGCTTCTTAAATTTCCTCTCTCCCTGGAGAGGGAAGGAGCAAAGTTCAGCGTTGCGTGTTTGGCTTGGCTCCCTGTTACCTGCTGTCTCCTCCTTAGCTGTGTGCTTGTGGCAGAGATAAAGGATGGAGGGGTTTTTATGGTGTGAGAAAGTACTTTTTCCTTCAGCAGCATTTGCTTGTTTGTGGTTGAATCGCATTAAAAAAAATAAGCCGGCATTATTGAAGAACGAGTGGGCGAATAGCTGCATCAACTACCATGGTAACTTTTAAAGGGCTTCACCCATAACTGTCAGAGCTAGATTTTCAGTGCTATAGTGACTTTTAATGTAGAATAATTTCCAGGCCATTTAATTATTTTTTTCTTCTCATTTAAAAACAAAACGCCCTCTCCTCTGGACTACCTTTTTGTTGATGTTCTCCTTTCTGACCCGAATACACCTGTACAGTGAGGCCCCGTGTCAAATACCTTACCGGCGCTGGCGTCTAAGGCGTATACGTGCTGCGAAACGCCGCTGGCCGCGCGCTGCGTTTCAGACAGCGCGTCGCAGAGGGTCCCGCTCGCGTCGCCCTTGCAGAAGGAAGCTCAGCGACGGGTCTCGAGTCCAGCGGGTGGTCGGGGGACCTCGCTGGGGACCCGTCCCACCGCAGGAGGGCAGCGGGAGGGCTCCTGTCCTCCACAGCCCTGCTGTGCCGCCCGTTTCTTTTCGCAGGGTGGCCCGGTCCTCCCAGCAGCGTAGGGGGGTGTTGGCTTTGGGACACCTCCACGGCCTCAGCCCCGCGTTTCGCTGATGGGAGCTATCTCCTCCCACCTAACTGTGGCAGCAGCCCGCAGCCTTGGGAGCCTGGGCGTGCCCGGTCACCCAGGAGGAATTTGGCAGCGGACAGGCTCCGTGTGCCATCCCTGCTTTCATCTGCCGTCCCCGCGGGAGAGCACAGCTGCAGAGGTGGGTCTACAGTAGCGTCCGTGAAGCACATCTGGATGTGTGATGGCTGTGAGGCCGCCGCGTTGCTCACCAGGCTGCCCTGGCACGTGAAGGTCACCGTGCAAACCGTACTCTGCTCAGCTGTCCTTATTTCTACTGCGTTCTACCATGCCACAGGAAGAAAATACAGGAATAAGGGCATTTACTGCTCAAACATCGCTGATGGGATGGTTTTGTGGGAGCCTCCCATGAATGGACTTGGTGCAGCAGGTTCCTGGGCCTCGCGCGCAAATTGGTGTTGCGTCTCTGGGTGCGACGGGGTGCTCTCACGGCTTGGTGTTGAGTTATTTCAGAGCGTTTCGTGGCATTGGGTTCGAGGCGGGATCGGCTGTAATCGCACTTGTAACCTTCTGTGTGAGGAAGACCTGGTTTCTGGTCGTGTCCCTGACAGCTTCCTCTGCAGCACCACCCATCTTAGCTTTGCTCAGCATCCCAACAGAGTTTAAAATGGTTTCATTCTGAATAATTTATCTCCCAGAGAGAGAGAGAGAGAGAGAGAGATGGTGGAGAGAAGCGGGGAGCCGTTGACGAGGGGAGTGCTGCAGCACGGGCAGCAGCAGGCAGGAGCAGGCAGCGTGGGGTGGGGGACAGGGTCCTGCTGCCCGCAGTGGGCTGACCCCCAGGAGCAGCGTGCCATGCATCGCAGCCCCGTGGCTTTTGTTGCTCCCGGCATTTTCTGCCGAACAAAAGCTCCGGGTCCCGAGCAGAGGCTCCCGTGGGAGCCCTCCCGCCTCCTGACCCACCGCCCTGCCCTCCCGCCGGCTCCGGCACCTCTTTGTTTCCCCACGGGCCTTTTCAGCACGCTCCCCCTCGCCCCGTCTCCCTGCCTGCGAGTGGTAGGCAGCGGGTGCCCTGCCTGCCCGGGCAGCGGGTGCCACGGTCCACGGTGCGGAAAGGTGGCCGAGCGGCGGCGTGGCTGGCTCGCCGGGGCACGACGCTTCTTTATTAATGGTTACGAGCTTAAGTCCTAAGACTTTCAAAATGGAGGCAGCTCTGCCTGCCTCCCCATCGTCCGGCATGGGTATGCGCTGCCCTACTTCTCGCCGGGATCAGACAGCCCTTTCTGAAGCCGTACAAAGAGGTTTGAATGCATTAGTTTACATGGAATTAATCTCCAGATTCCAAACATGCTTTCAAGCTGGTTTGGCCTTATTTTCCTGCAAAAGGAGGCCAACTCCGCGTTGTAGGCAGTGACTGTTGTGAGAGTTGAGCTGGAGCGGTGAGAGACTAGCACAGGCACCATATTCAGTCCATTAAAAGGAATTTTTGGCTCACGGACAAAACAAATTGAAAAATCTCATTCTTTGTGTACCACATCAGCAGTGACGGAAAAACAGCGCTAGGTTATGGGGCGATCCTTCTAGTAACCGTGGTGCCTTTCGTAAGGGATTCGGGGTCCGATTTTTGATAGGAAAATAATAAAGAATTGAAGTGTGCCACAAATGGTCGTATAGAAAATCTGGGGTGAGGAGAGCGCTGGAAAAATGTCATTATCGGAGGTATATTGGGTACACTGAACTAAGGTGAGCTGCTCCGTGCAACAGGTTGGTCCGAAATTCCCGGTGCTCCTTTGTCTGCTGCCGGAGCGATGCCATCCGGGGAGGGAACGAGGAGCTCGAGCGCTCCGGTTATTTTTTTTGGATAGCCTGTCATCCTTCTCCTTCAGAAAGGAACAGTTGTGTGGGGGTGGGGAGCGTCGTATTCAAAAGTGGGTGAAATGGAAACGAGCCAAAATTCTGTAAATTTATAAGGAACAGCAAACACTGATTTCTTTGAGAAAAGGTCGGTGCGTTTACTTGTAAGCACAGCCCTGGTAGGAGTGTGCGAGGAAATGGAAACTGTGCTCCACTATGCAGGTTTTTTTTCATAATTTAACCAGGCAAAGATACACAAAGATGCTTATTTTGGGAGATTGTGGAATGTTTCTGTAATAGTTTCAGCAAATTTTGGTTCACATAGAGCATCTGTAAGAGTAGCACACCCACAGCTTCATGTAATATGTTCTGTTTGTTGAAAAAAATTGCTTTCCCTTGAATTTGGAAGTGGTTTAACCCAGAAGAATCTGTGCTGCATTTATTTTTCCTCCCTGTTTGGTATCCTGAAGCTGCCAGGTCCTCGCCGCTTGTCTCGCGGACGAACGTAAGGCATTTCTGTCCGAACGATACCCGTCCCGGCTGCAGATCGTGTGGAAGCCCGCGCTGGACTGCGATGGGCAGAGCTGAGAAGCCTCGCTGATCTCAGCCAGAGGAAAATAATTAGAAAAGGAACCGAGATTGTTCTCCAAGGGTTGAAATGAAGGCAGGAATATCCCTGCGGGGTCTTCGCAGCGCACCTGGTAGCCTGCTGTATAGCTAATAACTCATATTAGGAAGACTTCATTTTGGTCTGACAATTTTTTCCCCTTGTTGACATTGAACGTGTGGAAGCATGTAGCGTTTGAAACACAATATGCAAAACACCGTGTTAGTAACCGAGTACATAACATTCCTGTGTTGCAGCTAGGCTGCCTACAGCGTGCTGATTTTATAAGCTCCTCCTATGAGCTGGCAAAGGGAGGACATGGAAGTGGTGAGCTGGAGTCACAAGAGAGCACAAGCGGTTGCCTTTAACCATTTACGCAGCACTTAGGCTTCCAGTGGCCGCTGGAGTCTGTGGGCGTTTGCCCTTTCTGAAGGGAGGAAGGTACCGACCTTCCGCAGCTTCAGCCGGCGTCGTGTCCCTGCGACCAGGACGGAGGGGTTTTGCGGCAGCGCTGCCGTCGGCGGCGTGGTACGGCTGTACCTCTCGGAGGCGGGCGGGCGTAAGAGAAGCGAGGGTGCGGGCACGTGAAGTCGCCACGAGGTACAAGGGAGGTATCGGCTGGTGAGCGTTTGGCTAATTGCCTGTGGGCAAGCAGAAACCAGATTTATCTTCAGCAGATAAGCAATAGCAAGAAAACACGATGGTGTGCTTTACTGCATACAGAAGGCTATTTTTCTCTGTAAACAAGTTCTCTTGCAAAAATGCCTGCTTTCAGGCAAAGGGCAAGCAAACCGAGAAGCCAGGTAGCATGAAAACGTTTGGCTAGAGAACAGGGTTCTTAGTTGGCCATCTTGGCATGAAAAGGAGATGCCGCAACAAATCGCTCTGCCACTTTAAAATGAATAAAAAAAGTAAATTCAGATCAACAGCGATGCTGGACTAGAGCGCAGCCCACTTGCTACAAATACATGAAGAAAAAGCCACCAAAATAGAAAATGTCATCATTGCTCGCAGGGCAGCAAGAGCTGAGCGCAGCACGTTGCTGAGAGCGATTGCAATAGTGGAACAGGAAATCTCCTCCCCCTCCCCGGGCTCCGTGCAGAGCGCTGATCAAAAGGATGTAAAGCTTGTTTACAAGATGTATGCAAAATATATTTGGGAAGAAATATAAGGGCTTTACAGACGGGGATGCGCTAAGAATACATGACGTCATGGTAACCTAAGTTGCAGTCTGAGGCTAGAGAGCGTGTGACCCAAAGTCATCTTAACATTGAGGAGCAAAGGGAGAAGGTGCCTTTCTCCGTAGGATTGCGCCCGGTGAGCCGCTCGAAACACGCCGAGAAAGCCTCCTGCGCCTGCTGATGAAAGCTCGTTGGCGTGAAATTAATGGTGCTCCAAGAGAGGCCTCGGGTCCGCGGCGTCAGGCCCCGGCGGTGCTGCCACCCTCGGGGTGGTTTGTCCTGGGCCGAGCGTTTCGAGTAGCCCTCCTGGTGCTCCGAGGTGGGAAAGAAAGCGTTTGGCATTTGCAAGAGGTGCGGTGGGTTCGGAGCCGCTTCAGTCTGGAGCGAAATGGCGAAGGTGCCGCTAGCCGGGTGACGGATCAGCGACAGACTCGCTTACGTTCGTGCCTGTAGGAACAGGTCGCTTCTGCGGTGGTGCTAAAGTCGCGTCGTACAGCCTTCAGCCTCGCTCACCTTCCTCTGCTTCCGAGAGAGGCACTTTCTTACCTCACGGGGAGTCTTAAGGCTTAATCCATTGTTTGTAAAGCTCTTTAAGATCCTTGTTTGGGAGCACTAGAATCTGGAGGATTAAAAACAATTTATTTTTGTGTATCTTGTATAATGCGCATCTCAAAGACTTTCCAGAGGAGGAGGAATTGTGAGCCAGAGGGAGATGGCAGGTCTGTAAGGCAAAGACGAGGGAGGAGGTGGCTGGGAAGAACAAAGAGGGTAAAAGCAAAAGGCTGGTTCCCCGTTGTGGAGACTGGGCTGTAAGGAGGGCAGGTTTCCAGCCCCGGAGGAGAGGGCTGGATGTAGTAGAGCCGTCTTCCTCTTAATCCCATTGAAAGACCCATCTGGTCGGTGCTGCTGCCTCGTCGTGAAGGGCAGCGTGGAGATTTTCCCTCTGCTGTGTTTGTGACCTTTGATCGTACGTATCGGGGAGCAGGAATCTCGCCTGGTCTGTTCTGTCAGCTCTGAGCTACCAAATAAGCTCACAAGAATGATGTGAGCTGGACAAGGGTGATTTTTTTAAAACCAGACCTAGAACGGTCAACGAATGGCCCCGCTTCCCCCCTCACCGTGCCGTCCGCTTGCCCTGGTTTCTGCTTGCACGTCCCTGCCCTGCCCACGGACCCGCCGGGGACATCAGCGAAGGTCCTTCCTCCCGGGGGACCCCAGCTGCCCCTCCTGGGGGGAGACCTTTGCCGCGAGGCTCCTCGCACCTACCAGAAAACCGTCGCTGGACGCGTGGCCCCATCGGGGCGTCCCTCCTGGCCACCGCGGACCTCCCTGACGCCCCCGCCTCCCTTCCAAAGAGGCTCTGTGTGTGCAGACATAGGTGCTCCTGCCCTCGGAGAGGGCTTTGCCACCTTCCCCGTCCTCACCCCCCTTGGTGTCCCCGGTGCAGTACCGGTACCGCCGTCCTCCAGGGCAGCTGCCACAGCTTCTCTTCATCTCCAGAGCCTCACGTGCCAGGCCTGAAGCATTGGAAAAGAGGCGACCCAGTGCTTTGGACACAGGTGGTGCCTTGGCTCCTGTGGGGAAGCAGAAACTGGTGATTAAATTCTTTCCCCAGGTGCAGGCCTGAGCGTTTTGCGTGGGTGTGTTGCCACCACGTGACTCTCTGCATTTTAAACACGCCGTTTTCCCACGTGAACGTGTTTGGGGTCACAGAACGTGAGTGTCTCTGCCGTTCTCAGTCGCGGCTGAACGTGAGATGGGGCCGAACTGAAGACTGCGCTGGTTGGGATTTCTGGTTTGGGTTCTCACCAAAAGATGTCCTACGTACTGGTGATGTTACAAGCAAGCGTCAAGGCAGTGGTTTCCAAATGATGTCCAAGCACGCTCAATTTTGTTATTTTGTATTTTGCTATTTGAGCCCTAGAATTTCACAGAAATAGGAGAGCTCATCGAAGCGGCCATCAGGTGGTGTTTGCTGTTACTCGCGTGCAGGGGAGACTCGTGTGGGGCTGGAGGTGGCGGTGGATGTTGGCAAGTAGGTGTAGGTGTGGCGTTGGGAAATTCTTGAGGGCTGGGTGTGCTGGAGCCAGGGAGGACGAGCAACCGGTGCCGAGGGCTGGGTAAGGCCAGTGGCAGGCACTGCTCGCCTGGAAACGATGCTCAGCAGCGCTGGGCTATGATGGAAGGGATGCTCAGGGTCCCTGGGCCACTGCTGTTTTCGCAGGCCTGGCACCATAAGGTCGGGTTTATCCTAAAACCAGTAATATTTCTTGTTCCCCAGTACCCTGGGGTTAGAGTGCTCCCTGTGGTATGGGAGCCACTGAAGATTATTTGGGTTGTAGGTGGGACCAACTCACAAACTGGCTTTGCAGTAGCATAGCTAATGAGATTAACATAGTATTCACTTAAGAAAGAAAAGAAGAGGCTGGTTGGTTGAATGGGACTCAGAAGACTCATTTCATGCATTAGGGGCTGGAAACACAAGCTATTTAGCTTAGCAAGGAGAAAGTTGAGAGCATCTGATGGGTTGGAAGCCTGTCTGCTAGTGACTGCCAGAGCCTGGGCAGGGTGCTGGGGAGCATATTCGCCTTCTGAACATCTGCTGCCCTCGGGTTTCGGGCCGACCTCGCCTGACACCCGTCCTGCTTGCTTTGTTCCCGGATGTTTTTTTAAAAATAGAGAAAAAGTCCCTGCCCGCTGGAAGTTGAAGCTAAAGAAATTCAACTGAAAAATAAAGCACCAGATTTCTCATACTAGCAACCTTCCTGATAACAGCTTAGCTTGTGGCTGTAGCAGACCTCAAGTCCCATAAATATTAGGGTATTAAGATTTTCTTTAAATACTGTCTTGGTTTTAAAATATCTGCTGTAGTTGGTCCATATCTGTAGAAAATACAAGGAGAATTAACTCAGGGACGTTGTGTCGCCTGTTGGGCTGTTTGCCGAGATGACTGCAGCAAGTCCTTTTGGCTTTGAAAACAATTAATTTGAAATATTTTCCTATTTTTCCTGTTCTCGTTTTGCTGTTTCTTGCTCACCTCCCTCATGTCTGTGACTCTCTTGCCTCCTTCACTAATTACTTCTTAAAAACCAGTTGCTTCAGGAGGGCACTCCAGCTTACCTATTGCTGATGCAGCTGTGCTAAATACCTGCAGCTCCCGATATCTTTGCTTTCCTGCCCCGCGATCCGGTAATCCGTGCTGGTTTCCCTGCTTCCTCCTGCTTCTGTGCAACCTCAGTTGAAAGTTATTCGATGGGGACTTCAAGTGCTATTTGAGCTCTAGGAGTACCATTTCCCTCGGAAGATATTTTTCCTTTTGTTCTGCTCGATCTTGCAACTATTAAGTAGTTTTAAATAAAGATTATTTTTAGTCTCTTGCACCCTCTGCAACGAGGCGCTGTAACTTTGAACAGGGCCCAAAATTTCCTCTAGCACAGTAGAGAAATGACTCCAAACTCGACACAGACTTTCTCTTCCCGGTGACCTCGTTTGCGGTACGCGGGGCTGGCGTGCATCCCCCCGTCCCCAAACCATTGCAGCCAGTTGGCGTAAAGCAACCGGCACGTTGTGTGCGTTAGAGAAACGCAGCGCACGTAGAGCAAGGAGAATGAGAGCAGGTTTCCTCAAATACCCGGAGGAGTGGGAGTTGAGCGTTTCAGGAGAATTTTTAATTCCTCGGGATTAATCGGTGGCACATGAAGAGCCACGCCGGAGCTCTGCCTTCGGAGCGGAGTTTTTTGTGACACTCCACTGCTGGCATCGGGAGCTGCTGGCGGGTATTTAAGTTTTTACTGATGTCAGATTTAACCTCAGCCGATGTAAAGCTCTGATGCAAAGCTGCTCCGCGCATATTTACAGTGGGAAGATTCGCTGGGGTTGCTATAGCAAAAGGCTGGAGATGACTTCAGGAGTTTAAATTAGGCCTGCGTGCTGGTAAACAAGGGCTCTGCCTATAGTACAAGCTGCTGCGGCGCTGGAAGATGTTTGTGTCGGATGGGGTGGGAGGTGGCGTGCGTTCGCTCGCGGGGAGAGCGCCAGTGCTTGCACAAGCCTGTCGGGCTGAGCGTGCCCGCGGCGCGCCCGGGAGCAGCGGGCAGGGGCTCGCTGTCGGAGCGGGGCGATGTGCCATATTGAAGGAGAAAGAGAAGTTGGAGATACCGGTTGCATTCAGAAATCTGCTGCTGATTTTTCGTGAGTGAACAACAGCCGGTGATTCCCGGTGCCTGAACCTCCTCCTCTGCTGGGGTACGCGGGGTCCTTGCCCTGCTGCTTTAGCCCTCCCGTAGTCCAAACCAACAGGCTAGAGAGATCGCTCACTGTAATACCCCAGCCACGCTTTTGCTGTCCTCTCCTTCTTGTCTTCATTACGTCTTGATCTCTGTAACCTCTTTAACATGTGTAAATACTCAAATGAGATTATCTTTAAAGAGCCCTTTATTAAAAATGTACTGACCTTCCTAATCAGAAGAAATGTTCCCGTAGCTGCTTTTCTCCTTCCCTGCGTTTCGACAAGCAGCGAGGGCAGAATGGTGAATCATCTCACCAGGGCGACAGCTTGGGCTGAAAACCGGGCAGGTTTCTTCAGACGCGGCACCGGCGTGGTGCTCCCCACGCGGCACGTTCCCGGCACCTGCCACGCACGGGAAGGTGGGGTTGCTCCCACGGGAGGGTCCCAGGGACGCATACTTCTCGCTGGGTTTGCAGTCGAAAGCAACTCTAAACCTCATTAACCTTCGTCTCGGTGGCCCTCGGTGTGGCGAGCGCGGCGCTGAGGACCCGCTCCGCTCGGCTGACTCATCACCAAACTTTTTGGGCGAGCAGTTGCAGCTGCAGTCGCTGCGTTCCAGCAGCCGCCGAGGGGTTTGCGCGTGGCGGGCATGGCTGGCTGGTCTCTGGTGGATCAGAAGGCCCTGACAAATATCCTCGCCCCTTCCCCT
Source organism: Platalea leucorodia (assembly GCF_965183815.1). NCBI lineage: Eukaryota > Metazoa > Chordata > Aves > Pelecaniformes > Threskiornithidae > Platalea > Platalea leucorodia. The sequence continues at coordinate 56,062,382 of NC_138830.1, read as the reverse complement.
CCTGGGGCCGAGCAGGTCAAGCCGAGATGGGACCTGCACCCCGGTATCGTGCCGGCAGCACCCTGGTCGGTGAGGCCGGCCGCCCGTCCCTTCCGCAGGGCCTCAGCCCTACAACCCCCTCCCTGGGGAGGGGGTTTCCAAGCGGAGGGAGGGCGAGGGGCAGCCGAGCGGTCGGTGTGGTGGGCTCTCGGTGCAAAGCCGTCACCGGGCACGGGGGACGTGCCCGAATACGGCTCTTAGGCCCTGCACGGGGGACTTTGGGTTCCTTGCAGAGGGATGAGCATGCTGTGAAAAGGCTAAATGCACGTGAGGGGCTAAACTGCAAATCGTTTGAAGCCTTCTTTCAGTGCATGCTCTAATGAGAGCTTTGCAGCTCTTTGAATCTAGTATCAGGGAAGCAGGTGGTTTCCCAAGCGAGGCAGCCGAGGCCCCGGTGCCACCCGCAGAGCAGATGGGTGCCGTGGCCCTGCGGCCGCCGTGCTGCCTGTCCTCGGGCTCTCGGCCCTCCGGTCAGCGTGGCTGTTTCCCCTGCCCTGGGCAGCAGAGCCCTGCCCTCGGGTCCTGCGGGCAGCAGTGCGTCCTTCTGCCTGGGATCGTGGGTTTCCTTAAGGGATTGCTGGAAGCTCCCCACATCCGTGTGCTGTTTAGCCCTTCGCAGCCGATCGCTGGATAAGCAGGGTGGTCTTGCTGCTTTGGCATCGGTAATTATTGCTGGAGCTGATGAGCCTTTCCTGTATGGTTCTGGTGGAGCCTTCGGCATGCAAGGATGATCAGAGAGGGGTTTTTTTTCCCTTGTAAAATATATTCCAGCTCCAGTTTGTAATGTGGCGAGAGGGGGAGCGAGAGAAGGGAACAACAGCATTAGCGGATGTAGAAGTAGCTGGAATGAGAAGCTTTTGTGCCATTAATAACAGTCCTGGCTGGCAGCCAAGGCTGGGAGTGTGGGATTAGCCTGAACAATCAAGACTGCAGGATCAAAACAAGGAGGCAGGAACAGCGAGGTCACGCTGCTGCCATCTGCGCTGCCGCAGTGGTGGGAGGGAGCGGAAGAGGGGGCTGCGCTGGAGGAGCGATGCCGATAGCGCAGGCGGCGGGGCGCCCGCCGGCTCCCCAAAACCGGCCCTGCGCCGCGGCCGCCGCGCTCACGCCGGGGTCAGGGCTTCGGGCTTCGCCTCCCAGCTCTCTGCAGGCACCTCGCCGGCGGTGCCGGCGAGCCCGCGGAGGGGAGGGCGGCTGCAGCTTGTCATTTTTAGGAAATGGCTTCTGAAAAACAGAAGCGGCTCGTTGGGGCTTGGCCGTGCACTTCTGCGCTCCGGACTGAAGATCTGAACGGCGCTCGTGGCTGGGGGTTTGGGATGGGTGTCTTCGTGCGACAACATAACACCGACAGCCCGCCCTGGCTCTGGCGTCGCCGCCGTGCCGGTTGGGAATCCATCTGGTGACCAGGGGGTGGGGAGAGGTCACCGGACGGATTCAGCTGCAGCTTTGCCGTGGGCGAAGGCGGCCTCGCTTTCTGCACGGCCGCTCTGCCGGGCTGCGTGGGGCGTACGGACCTTTCCAGGGGCTGTATTTGCTGGTTTGCATCACTCTTTCAAAAGGAGTGACTTGAGATTTCTGCTGAAAGACGGTTTTCGAAGCAGATGGAGGCAAATCTTGTTCTGTTGCACTCTGGTCTCCATCAGATTTTGCTGAAATACCTTCCAAAAGTATCAGAAAGCAAAATGATTCACGTTGTTTATGTTGCTTCTCCTCTCTTTTTCCCTCTGACCTAGTAAATCTTACTGTCCTGCAAATGTAAATACAAAAGCTGAAACGCAGTAGAAGCAAAGCAGTGTCCCACAAACAGCCTCCCAGCTCTTGCTAAAAATATCTCTGTGCGGTGCAGTAACTCCCAGGCATTCTTTTGTCTGACTGCTTTTGAATTCCCTAATTGAAGTTGGTTGGAGGGCAGTGCACCAGTTTCCTGAATAGCTCAGATGTTGATTGTGAGTTAAAAAACAAGAGCAAAATTGTTTTTCCTTTGTGCAGCCGCACTTTTATTGACCCCCCCCCCGCCCTTTAATCTCTGTATTTTTACTTGCAATTTTATTTTGTAAGACAACTGCATTAAATACATCTGCGGAGAAGGGGCCCAGGAGGCAGCGAGCGGGAAGACGCAGTTCTTGGTACGTGATGCCACGTGCGCGTTGGAGCCGGAGCGCCGCTCCATTGGAAACGTCCAGGCTGGCGCAGAGACGCGGTGCAAATGGAGCTTAACATAGTAGGAAGTGTTAATAATGGTTCCTAATTGCCTACTAATAACTAAATCTGTGGAATTTGGCAGCAATTGGGATATAGTTTTCTCCTGCAATCTGTCCGTTCCCTCCAGAAAGAACAAAGTTGCTTCATTGACGTACAGCAGTGAATCTTAAATTCACCGAAGGTAACGGGGGAAAGTTTTCCAGATTCTGCATGGCCTCCACGGAGCCTGCGAGGGTGCTTCCCCGGGCAAAAACTGCCGCCTCTCGGTCCAGCACTCCAAGATTTAACCGAGGAGGAAGAATAAAATCAGGCTGCTTTTCTCCTTTCTGTTTTTTTGTTGGTTTTTTTTTTGGTCTTTTTTCATTTGAACTTGGAAACAGAGAAGCCCAGGCTGGTTTCAGGCGCTCCCAAAAAGCTGCTGGAAGCAGCGTGTGCATGGGTGGCTCACCCGGCCGTCCAGGGACGGGTCCCTGGGCTCTCATGGGGACAGGGAGGAAAATTTTGTGACCGGTAGTTTGTGATAAGTCACGGCCCATCCAAGAAGCTCCCTGGAATATATCTGTTGGGTAAATGTGATAAACCACGAGTGCTCAGAGCTCCTCTGTGGCCGGTAAACAAACACTAACGTTGCTTTCACTTGAGCCTCAGTAAATTAAAGGTTTGAAATTGTGATGGAGATTGGAGAGAAGCTGATTTCAGACACTGCTTCAGGAGCCGGGATTTATTCAGGCTCTCCGTGGTGGGAGACATTTCGTGGCTGCTCAGCAGCAGCAGAAAAACAAGCACAAATTTTTCTGTCTTCAGGGATAACTGCAGTGAAGCATGCGGGGGGGAGGGCTGTGCCGCTCGCTGGTACCGAAATACCTCCCCATCCTCCACGCACGTCAACAGGCCCCGAAACTTCCCCGCCGGGTTGGGTGCTGGGTGCTGCACCCGCCCGCGGAGCAGGAGCAGGCACGGGGACCAGTGCCTGCAGCCCCTGGCCTGGGGGGCCGCGGGGGAGCCTGGCTCCTCCGGCGCTTTCCTTGGAAGCGGAGCATCCTTGCAGTTGGGCACGCACAAAAATAAGACGCCAAACGGGCGCGAGCTGGCAGCCTGCTCGCTGGGTTTGCTGCCTCTCGCTCTGCCGTAACGCAAAACCAGGAAAACGTGTCTGGAGGAGCCTGCGGCATGTACGGCGGCGGGGAGAGCCACGTCCTGCCTGCGGGCACCCCGCTTTTGGGCACAGCGACGTGGGGCCGAGGTGCCGGCTTCCACCTTGCTTTCCTTGCCCCCCCTTCCTGCAGGCAGATGGACTCTATAGGTGAGAAATGCCCTTATTGTCCAAAACCTCCCTTCCTCTCCAAAAACACGGCACAGCGTGTGCCAGCACCTCCTGCTCGTCGGAGAGGTCAGGGCATGGCTGGTGGTGTTGGGCAGGAGCCGTGACGGAGGCAGCGCGCCGGAGCCGGGCTGTCGGCGCTGGGGCAGGATCGCGGCGCTGCGGTCGCATGCCCTTCTCTTAGCTCCCAGGTTAACGTTTAACCTATTTGAGTTTCAGTACCTCTGGTCGTTCGATGTTATGGGGCGCTTTGCACAGCTGTAGATCAGCAGCCTGATGGAGGGGTACGGCTTACCTGCTGCGGAGGAATGTGAAGAATTTCATGGGGAGGAAGATGAGATTTTCCCTTTCCCAATGGAGAGAAACCAAGTCTGGGTGGGTGACATTGGAATGTTTTAAATACAGGGGCAGCTCCCTGCTTTGGGAGCCTGTATGTTAAGTTTCCACCTGGCCAAAACATTTTTGCTCTGACTGTAAACCTTAGAGGGGAGAGCGCTCAAATGGAAAAGTTGACGCAGCCTTATCTGCCGTGCAGCCTCTGTACGATAGAGGAATCTGAGCCCTGGTTTATGTCAGGCTTGAAGCTTTCCCCTTTCCTTCCAGCAAACTGCATACCTTTGCCTTGGAGCCGTTCCTTCATCGGGGGCACATCCTTCAAGGAGCGTAGTTTGGTCAAGAAATCCGCTCTGGGTTCGTTTTAAATCTATATCGAGTTCCCCAATGGCTGCCGCTGCTCCCTCCTTGCAGCAGCCCCATGTCTTTCGGATGGTCCTCCTTGGAACGCCGTGGCGTCGCCTGCCCCGCAACCAGCAGCATCGCTTCTCCAGAAACTTTAGCCCTTGCCTTCAACGTGCAGTTATTCTTGCAGGAGACATTCAGGTCATCCCTTCCCCTCGTGCAGTAAGTGACGCTTCTACAAATGACTGATGCTTAATGTAGTCAAGGGTCACCTTACCCAGCTCTCGGTGCCTAAGGCTTTCATTGCGGCGTTCCTGAACCGTCTTTCAGCCTTCCTGCCGGCAGTTCGTTAGCAGGAACAAAAAGCTTGGGACTAAATTTGCCAGCTGTGCCCAGACCCCATCGCTAGTGCGGTGGAGCTGTCCCGTCTCTGCCTGGTGAGGTGGGACCCGCCGCCGGAGCTCCCCGCTCCCCTTGCACCGTAACCCCGATAACTGACCCGAAACGGCGGCTGCAGGGTCGGGCTGACATCTGGCAGGCTACCGGCACCGCCGCCGGCACCGCTGCCAGGAGGGGAGGGAGGTGGAAACGCTGGCTGGAGGGGAAGGAGCTGGAGGAGGACGGGAAGGGAGGGGGAAGGACAGCCAGGAGCTTCTGGAGCTGCGGGGTGAGACATTAAACTGGAAAAGGGGCAGAATATAACGCTCGGTGATTTTTGCAAGCGGCCGGCTGCTTCCCCAGGATGTCTCAGGGCTAAGGGCAGCGCTTGTTTTCTCGCAAGACACTACAAATAATAAAAATAACGGTTGCAGTTAATTGCCATATAGCCGTCGCGCCTTGGTTTTCATTCGTCTTCAGGCAGGATGCACTCGCAGATGAATTTTGAAAATAGCTGAGGATCAAATGATGTTTTTTGTTCTTTGGCACTGAATATGGTGCTCGCTGTTGGTGTTCGGTGATGCGGATCCGCGTGTGCATTCAAAGTCTGTAGCTAATGTTACAGTTTCCTTCCTGCTATGAGCTTCTGTTCTCTGCTCACACCTTTCTGGAAGCCTCCTTTCGGGCTCCGATAGTCCCTGCTCGGTTTCGTACTAAAGGAATCTTTTTCTGTAAGGGTTGAGAAAAATCTTTTCCTTTTAGCTTTAGGTATGTCAAGGAATAATATTCATTTCGCCTGTTAAAAAACAAAACATAGACCAACGTTTCAGAAGGCTGAGCCTGCTACGGTCTTGGCCTGTGGGTGCTTTGGCGAGGAAAAAAACATTTCTCTAAGTAGAGAAGCTTTTGCTGCTGAAGCAGAGGTAAAGGGTTGACGGTGCGTTGTCCCGGTCAAAATCCCGGTCCCCAGCTCTCGGGGTCGAGGACCCCCCTGCTCCCCGCTTCCACCCCCTACCACCCGGCGCCTGGTTTTCGGGAGCGGGGCGCATTCCCGGCGTTGCGCCGCAGGGATGGGGGCTGTCCCGCGCCGGAGGCGGGTGGGCTCGGTGCCCGGGAGGTGGCCCGGCCCAGCACGCCGCGAGTCCCGCCGCGTGGAGACGGGGAGGAAGGCTACGGCGCCTGGTTGTTTACGAGGTGGCCCGTTTCTGTGCCGAGATTGCCGCAAACCGGCTTCCTTTGATTGGGCGCTCTCAGCGCGTCGCGTCTGCAAACGGGGGCCGATGCTCGTGCACCCTCATAAAGATCTTGATTTGTTCAGATGGGAATTTACTATTTTAAAATGGCTTTGATTATCATACGGAAGAATTGTTTACTGGCTGTACATATGCTTTGCTGTCTCCGTCCCGTGCTTTGCTAAGAATAGAAACCGAAGCATTACTCTGCGCGTCTTACAGCTGCGGCTGCTGAAAAACTGACTTGCCCAAATGTTCTGTACGTTTGTGGCTGAGTAGGCAACGGAGCTGAGGTTCCAAACTGCCACTTCTCTGCTCAAACCACTAATCAGCATTGCTTCTGAAAGGACTATACATAGTGTGTGCAAGCTGATATTACAAAAATAAACTTTTAATAACCTCCCTCTGTTGTCTATAAACGCCCAGACTTGCAGGTCTACACCATTTTCTATAGGCACTCACATGGCCGTCCTCACCACGATGTTCTCGCCACTCTATTTAATTGCAAAGGAGCCTTTTGGAGCCTTTAAAAATCCCCGTCGCCGTTGCGCTATCTTCATTAAATGAATGGGGCTGTTGTACATCTGACAGCTGCCATTTTAATGCTGTGGTATTGTATTTCCTTGCAGGAGGCTCACCCTCACGAGGCAGATTAGGACTGAGAAAATCCAGGTTCCATTAGAAACCATTGGAAATGAGTTCCCAAGTTGTTCTAAGGTAAATCAATAATGCATATAATCTCCCTGGCTGGACTCAGTGACCGAGCCAACAGTTCATTTAACCACATTTTTTTTTTAAAGCACTTTCAAAATCGTTCCTGTTGAGGCTTCCTTGTCAGTCTGAATTCCTGTTATGAAATTCTCGGGCAGCATTTGTTTTCGAGTGATGCCAAAACTTTGGTAATTTACTCATCCCCATGCTTAGGCGGCACCGTAGTCACTGCTGCGGTGCCGAGCCTCGCGCCGGTACCGGGGTAGCCGCTGAATTCCTGCAAGTTTGGGAGTGGAGGATGCTTGGCTCGCGCTCGCCTCCGCTCCCGGGCAGGCTGCTGACATCCCGCATCTGGGTCCTGCGTCCTCGCGCGGCGCGGAGCTGCGCGAGCCCCGTGCTTGGCGCGTCCCCGTCCCCCCTCGCCTCCTTCCAGTCGGTGCCCGTAGCTGGGAGCCTGCTCCTTGCTGGCGGCAGAAACACGGGACTTTGTCGATGACCGTTCCCAGCGCTCTGTCGCGCCTCCTCCGCTCTTCTGCGGACCGATCCTGGAGGGAAGCGGGAGTTCGGTTACAGAACAAGCAAGTCGAGAAAGATGAGTCCTTTTCAGTGTGGCGATAACACATTTTGCTAATTTTTAATTCATTTGAAATAAGCTTTAATAAGCGAATTGTCCTTTCTGAGAGCAAACATTCCAAACTCAAGAATCTTTCAAGCTAAATATGATAAAGGACCACTGATTTTTTCTCTTCCCTTTAAACTACCGCTCGAGTGAAGCGAGGAAGATGATTAGCTTGTAAATGAGTGCAAGAATGCAGCCAACTCCAGTGGCTTTCCACGCTGGCACGGCTGGGTCGCTCGGCACCAGGAGCCTGCTTGGGATCAGGCGTGAGCAGGCTGTTGCGTCTCTTGTTGAATTAGCCCGTACAAATTTGAGGTGATTCAGTGATTTTTTTTTTTTTTTTTTTTACTAGATAACTGCTTTGTGTCACATGATAGTCATCTTTTTGATTCTGTAGTAGGTATCTTGCAACGAAGTTTATCATCTCTTGGAAACTCAGCCTTATTTAACAGTACTTGAACTGTCAGATATTAAAATAATGTCTCTTGAACCACTTGAATGGGATAAGACTTGGCTTGATATAGGGCTGTGGTGTTAGAAAACCTATAATTCCTCCTCCTCCCTCCCTCCCCAATTGATATTACTATGAGATTTTTCTTTTTAGCTGTGGCAAAGAGAAGATTGAGTTGCTAGAACATGATCTATTTTGATTACTAAAAATCTTAGCGCTGCTAATTTAGTCCGCTAGTATGTTACGAATGTAGGTTCTGTGTGTTCAAACTGTTCTTGGTTTTTTTACTTAATAAGTTCTCCAGATAGTTGCCATGGAAATAATCCTGGATTGGGAGAGGATCTAAAGGCCCTGAAGACGCTGGCGTGATGGGAGCAGCGCGTGGTCTGCGTGCTCCAGGCTCGGATCCTGGTCAAAACCCGGTTTTCCGCGGTGGTGCCGGCTCTAGGACGGGAACCAGCTTGTTCCTCCCACGGCTGTCCCGCTTCCCCCCTTTTGCAGTTTTGAGCAGAATTCTCCTGATTTTCATAGTGCAGAAAAGTTGAGGAAAACGCTCACTGCTGGTTTTCACTGCGTGAAGGTTAATGACGGTTTTCTATCTCGTGTTTGCCTGAATCACGCTAACGCGCAGGGGTTTGGCTGTTGCCTTTGCCGTACCCGAGCCTCTGTGGCTGCGCTGGGGCTCTGCGCCGAATTGGAGGAAATTTCCCCTGCCCCGCTCCCGGAGCGCCGGGTGCCACCGGCGGTGCCGTGCCGGCCGGTGCCGGCCCCGGCGGTGCCGCAGCAGGAGCCTCTCCCGGCCCCTGTTTGTGCCGCAGAAGAACAAACCTGCTTCCTCTGGGCCCGCGTTTTCTTTTTCAACAGGTTCCGTTTTGTGCAAATGTTGTGTTTTTCATGAAATTGCCGTGCGTTGTTTTCGGACACGAGCATCGGAATTGTTTCGGCCGTCTAAACCAAACCTGGGTACTTCTTGTTGCTTGAAATAAGGCAGCCAGTCCTAATCGCAGGAAAACTCGGGTTATTTTCCTGGCTTTGCAAGACTTGAAAAATGCCTTTTTACTTAAGCTGGAATTGACTTTAGTTTGAGGCATGGGACAGCTATTTGATGCAGCGTACGGGATACGTGAATCCTGTCGGTCGGCGGGATAGGACCAAGCGCAGGAGCTGCAAAAGCAGCAGAGCATCTTCACGTGCCTGATTTTTGCCGAAGCGATTTCCTCGGGAAGCATCCCTTGCAGTGGCGGAGACCCTGAAGCAGCTAAAGTTAAGATTGAATTGCTTTAATACAGATATTGGGCCAAACGAACAGCGTGTTTAAGAGCCTGTTTCAAAGGTCTGAAAAGCGGTCATGGGAGCCCTAATTTTGGGGGCGAATAGTGGAAGAGGTGTGTTGGGGAGTTGTAGGGACAGAGCCTCGAGAGCCGCTTTCCTGCGTGGTGGGCCAGTTCGAGGGGACGCCGTCCCCTCCTTGGTGGTGAGATACAGCTGAATCAGACCTCGCCTGTGTGCTTCCAGTTTGTAGCTGAAATGGAAACCTGTGAGAGATTTTTCCTTTTTTTAAATTATTTTTTAATTTGGTTTTTTATTTATTTACTTCCTTTTTTTTTTCTGGAGAGCTGGGTGCGCTTTCTCCTTCCCCCCTCATATTTACATACATGATTGAAGAGCTCTTGCTGCGATACGTAGGAACACGTGCCACGCAGCCTGCCCTTCGTGTGGCACGGTAGGAGACACGGAGAACCCCGTCGCACCGCCGACGTCGCACCGCCGACGTCCCGCCTTTCACCCCCCCCGAAGCACGCCGTGCGCTTGCCCTGAAACGCTCCGTATTTCGGTCATCCCCGTGACTGGTAGAGTCTCGAAAATGCAGATTTTAAACAGCCAACTCAGCACCTTAAGGAAGATTATTGAGACCCCACCAGCTCGCAGCGAGAACCCTCTTCCAGCTTGGGGAGGGACAAACCCAACCCACAGCCCCGCGTCCTTTTACGCCGCTCTGGGTGTATTAAACGAGCGAGCGGAGTGACAGCTGGGCAGGAGGCTGGGAACAATGAAGATAAAGTTAGCTTTCAGCGATGTGACCCTCTCCAGGCTGCGCGCCAGAAGACTATAAATAATTGATAGGAGCAACCACCCTCGCCAGCACGCTAATGTACAGCGCGGTTCATACAGCGAGCGGGGCTGCATTACCCATTACATCACCGCTGCTCTCGGCCTGGGCTCTCCTATCAGCAATGTAATTTTACTGCTTTTAAATAATAAATTGCACTGGGAGTTGAAATACTCCTTCGCCCCATTCAAGCCTACTAGGGTGTGCAACTACACAAATGAATTTTACATATGGTAAAATGAATTTTGTATCAAGCTCGCAAAAAAAAAAAAGTGTCTTGCAGGAGGAGTTTCGCCCCACGGTCTCGCCCAGTATCGGTGACAGGGGTTTAGGGTATCAAAGGCAGGCGGTTCCAGCTAGTGACTTTTGATCCAGCTCGGTATCTGGAATGATTTTTAAGCTTGACTTGGGGTCATTGGCCTAAGTTCACAGATAGTTTCAGGGGGTAAAGTTCTCCGGTGTTGCAAGTCAGAAAAATCCCCTTGGCTGCGGCCGTTTCCGCGAGCGGAAGGCGTGCGAGCGGCGTGCACGAGCTCTTTGCTCCCGCGGAGCAGCAGCTTTCACTTTCAACGGCTGTAGTTTTCGAGCAGTGAAAAAAGCTTGATGTAACCCAAAACCTGATTTCTTTCCCCTAAGCCTTTAGAGAAGTTCTGTAACCTCTGCTTATCACCATACTTGTGTGGAAAAGCTAAAATGCACTTTGACTCTTCCAGGCTCTGGGGACAGGGAGGGACGGGGGTCTCTGTGCACGCGGGGATGGGTTTTGGTGGACCCTTGCAGCGTTTTATGCTCATTTGTGTGGGTCTCCAAGGATTTTGAAAATACAGTTTTTTTTAAAAAAAGAATCGTATAACTGCTACACTAGAACCTGGAAGCATCAAAGCTGCCCAGAAGTTGGGCAGTTTGTGGTGCCCTGTTCCTCATAAGTTAGTGGCGAGTAAATGGAGAAACCAAACCGGAGAGCAGTCAGCTGTTCGTACGGAAGAAATGAGTGAGATTATGGGAAAGCACGGAGCGAGGACCTGCGGTGCGTGACCAGAGCGGGCTGGCAGCAGCGGGACACAAAGGTGAAAGATGCCGAGGATGGTGCAACTTCACACACTGGGAGGGTCGCGTTCGCTTCCAGCGTTGCCCAGGTGGGTGCCGATCCAGTTGCAGGAGCGGGTACGGTGAAACACAACGGACAGGGGCGTTCAGCGTCGTGCGGGGAGGAGAGCCACCGGCCGGCCGGTGCTCCCGGCAGCTGTGCTGGCAAGCGGACTCTCGGACATGGTAATTTAAGTACAACCAGTCTTGTTTGTAGGAGAAATAAAATGCCGGGATGGTATCGTAGGAGACGGCTTAATTTGTTGAAAGAAGATAAGGAGCAGGTTTTGGCTAAGGGTATGATCGAAGGTAAGATCAGAAACACGGTTTGACATTATAGGGCACTGGCACCAAGGGCTGGCATCTGGGTGTAGAATTTCTTCTGGGGCCCTTCACCAAAAATCCTTTGCTTTGCTCAGCACTGAGTATGAAGTTGGTGTTTGGGACCCTCTTTCAGGAGACATCTGGCCTACGTGTGCATCTTACACGTCTCAAAATCTGTGCAGGGTTACTGTGAAAGCGGTGGTTTTCACACCTTCTGGAGCAAGACTTAAAGAATTATTATTTCCAAATCGGGAAGCGAGCAATGTTGCAGAGCTACATAAGAAAGCATAGGCTGCTTACGGTGGATTAAAATGACTGACCACTTAGCTATGCAATTAGATGGAGAGATGGGGTGATATAAATCATGAGTAACTAGCTTACCTGTCCCGTGATGTTGTTTATCTCCAGGCACGTGTGCACCAGTTTCCATAGGGTGTTTGAGCATTGGCTTTTAAAGGCATAGGTCCCTGAAAAGGGGGTTGAATGCATGGCTTTTTGTAGTTTTCTGGTGTTTCTTAGCTATCCTTGAACGTCAGGTTGGCCCTACAGTTAAACCGTAGCTCTTTCCAGAAGAGTCCAGATGTGCGTCACCGAAGTGGGCAGGCGGCTGCGTGCCGAGGCCGGCAGCAGCCGCAGCTCCTGCTCGGATTTCCCAGGGGCTCCTGGGCTCCTCCGGCACAAAGCCACGGGCCGCAAGGCCTGCGAGGATGCCGGCACCAGCTTTTTTGCGTCCTTCTTAAAGCAAGACAGCCAATCTCTTGTCCGCCTCCTACCGATACCGTAAGAGCGAGCGCAGCACCCACAAGCTGCCCTGCGGTGGGACCTAGCGGGAGGCAGGCCAGGCTGTAGGGAAGGAAGGTGCTTTCCAGGGGTGCCGACCTGCATCAGCATCTCAGCATTGCACACGCTTCTGACAGGACCGCCTGGGTATCGGGCAAAAGTCTTCAGGTGACGAGGTGATGCTCGTTGCTGAGCGTGTATATCCCTGCGGAGGTTTGAGGTGTTACCAACTTAGATTTGCAAATGCTCTGCACATAGGAAAGCTTTTATAGGGCAGTAATGTGTAAAATATTTTAACCTGTCCATTGGTCCTGCCAGACGGCCGGGCTCCAGGGTGATCTGACTGCCTGGCGGCTCTGTGGTCCGTCAGTCCCTGCTAAGGCAGCCGTCTGTCCGGGCACCGCCGCTGTGAGGCCCTGAGTCCCAGGATTCAGCGATGCCGGGTTTGCTTCTTCCCATCCCCAGAACTCTGCCTTACCTTCTCCCGGCTCAGCGGCGTCTCCTTCACCTCTCGCAGATGTACAGCTTAGCAAAAGCATTCAGAATGCTGTAAGGTTTTGGCCGGCTCCAGTTTGGAGAGCTGGCTGGTCAGAGACGTGATGCTGGTATGGGAAACCAGCTCAACCCGTGCGAGATACGCGTGTCTCTTCCATAACAACGTGGTGTTTGAGTCGGTCATTTTCTTGGGCGATGGTGACAGGTCACTTCGTGGCCAGACAGGAGCCTGGCCCTGCAGATTCACACCATCTGGTGTGAATTTGGGGGTTGTCCTGTGCAGGGACAGGAGTTGGACTCAATGATCCTGTGGGTCCCTTCCAGCTCGGGACATTCTGTGGTTCTCTGTGCTGGCTGTACCTGGGGGACGGCGGTTCTCCTGCTGAAATAGCCATCCAGAATTTTAGGGTCTCTCTGAAAATTTGACTCCGACAGCTCTGAGGTACACAAACTGCGACACACGCTACGGAGAGGGACTTCCAAATAAATGAAACAGATGATAAAGATGCCAAACAGACATCCTAGAGGTCTGCTGAGGGCAGAGTGCTCCTCCGAGCCTCTGCTCGTGCAAGCAGCAGAAAGGCAGAGAGATGCTGCTGCACCTCCATGCGCGGGCCGTCCGTCAGCCGGGTCCGGCGCGGGCTGACCCCCGCCCGCACGGGCCCCTTCTCCCCGTGCCCTTCTCGGAAACTTCATCCATCCCTCCCCTGCATCTCACCGAGCGCTCGGGAAAGGGGCTTTGCTATTCTTAGCATCTCGGCAGAAGTGCTGCCGCTCCAGCGAGACGCACACAGGGGCCTTTGATAAAAGGCGCAGGGGAGTAACCATGGCAGTCTCGCTGAGACTGGTAACCATGGATTACAGAAATTAAAGGCAGAAAGCAAATAGCAGGATTATCTTTGGCGTGGTGGTTTTCTAGTGAACAGAAGGCACTACCCGACTTCCACATTTAGGTGAGGCACTGTAAATTACCTGTAGTTAAAAAATAATGCTAATTAAATTCAAACGCAGTAACGATTAACACTGCTGATCTCAATTCACTGAATTTCCTTGCATCTCTAATTGACAGAGAAAAAAACCCAACCCTATACAGAAGAAAGGAGGGGGAATTTCTTGCTTCTGGCTCCGTGCTGTATCCTTCTTCTGATGCAGCTGTCAAGTTTGCATTTTCCGTTTCCCTAGCCTTTTTATTTTTAATGCAGGGCACTTCACAATTAAGACGAGCTCGATTCGCCGGTCCCTTTACAGGCGAGCGTGCCGCGGGCCGGTGCCCGGGGAGCTGGCCCGTGCCGCACCCGAGGGACCTCGCCGACTGCGCGGCAGACGGGTGGCACATGGTGAGCGCCGCCGCCAAGTCCCCCCGGCACCCCAAACCCCCTCGCCTTGATGGAGAAGGCACTCCGCGTTTCTCTTAATCGTCCGGAGGCGAGGGTGAAGGAGCCGGGTGGCTTTGTGCTGCAGGAGCAGCGTTCCTCGGGACCGCTTAGCATGCAAGCTGTGCTCTTTGCGCAGCAAATTTTGCTTTCAAGTTCAGCGAGTGCTAAGGCTCTGCGTAAATGGGCCTGCTAAAGATATTTTTTTGACATTTGAAAATCCTATTAAGCCCGTTTCTCCCCTCTCCTCTCCCTCCCTCCCAGCGTGCCGGCTTAACATGGAGGCACCGCGAAGGTTTCTTTAGCCGGCCGGGTCACATCCTGCACAACAGCCCTCAGAAATATGGGTCACCACGTAACGAGGGAGACAAAAAGTATATTGTCCTCGTGTCTTACGCTGATGGCTGATCGAGGGACTCCCTAAACAGACAGTTTAAGATCTTAATGAGGTACCAAACATGAGGTAATTCAGAGTATGCCCCTTCGGCGCTGTCTGCTCGCCAGCACGGCCTTCCAGAAATGGGCTCCTCCTGCCTGTCCGTGCCCGACGCCGCTTTAACTCTTCTTTACCAAAGGCACGGGCCCGGCAGCACGTCCTCGAAGCGGAGGTGGCCACGGTTCCTGTTCACGGTTCCTGCATGAGTCAGTGATAAAGCCCATGAGCACACTGTTTATTTTCTTATTTGCAAATAATTCTCCAAAGCTGAGGTTATTACTCATTGGCTTTAAACGCGGGGTTGGAGGTTGGAGCGGGTCTCCTTTAGCCTTACTTCATGCGGTGTGGGGTTATCTGCAGGTTTTTCTCCAGGCTTTTTAAAATTAAATTGGAAGGATTTCTACTAAATCCTCGTTTCTGGGAAATTTCTGAAACTGAGAGTAGCCTGCAGTGGGACAATCACCAGTTGTGCTGGTAGGTGTGTAATTACACAGGTTTTGGGGAGCGAGGATGCAAACAAGTTTGCATACATTGAATTACAGGCGGTGTTTTAATAGTATGTTTTTTAGGTCTTGGCTTTAATCCAGAATTTTTTCGTGCTATTATCCTCTATTTACAGCTTTCAGAAATCAGCTGATGTCACTGCACATATGTTTAGAGCCGTTGCTAAGGTGATTAGCTCCAGAATTCAACGCCTACGCAGTCCTGATGAAAGGCTGAGAAACTGCTCGGCAGCGTCTGTTCAGAGTGGCGCATTGTTGGTTTGAACTATTAAGAACCATAAAACAATATTACCCAATTTTAGGGTAAATACGTTGGCCTTGACTGATAATCGTGCATCAGGTTTTGCAGGACCAGAGGCTTTATCTGGCACGTTTAACCGAGTCTCAGAACATTTTTCACTGAGAAAACATTGAAAATTACCCGGTTCCTAATTTCCATGAGCCCGTGCGGCGTTAGTGCATCCAGGGTTTCCTCTGCATGCCGGCTTGGGAGGCAGAAGGTGGCAAGCCAGGGACGGGACTGCTGTCTCGTGGGTGTCCGTCTATCCGTCCCATCGCTCGGTGAATCTTGCAGAGCGCACGGAGCCAAACCATGGGCTGCAGCCGAGGGTTGCCCAACCTCCCGTTCAGCGGTCCGCCGCTCACGTTAAACTGGGAACTCTCCCGAGACCATCACAGCGACTGGGACGCACGAGACCGTACGTCTTGCCGCTTCCCGGCGTTGCCTGCTTCTCGGCTGACCAGAAATCCCTCCTGAGCGGAGACGGCCGCCCGCCGCCTCGATTTCCACGTTTTCTGTTTGGGGCATCCAGCTCGCGAGGTGCGATGTGCTCCAGCAGAAAGACCCTATCTCTCGTGGGAGTCTGTCCTCTCTAGTAGAAATTAAAGTAATTTACCTTTCTCTCCCCTTTTAGAGAACGGTATCACGTTGCCTTCACCAGCAGGGCCGGGATCCTCTTACCTGCCGGGCTCCCGCTTTCAGTGCAGCAGAAGAATAGCTTTTATTCATGGCGGAGAAGCCATGAAATACAATAAAGTTGCCCACAGCCTGCACCAGGAACGGGCTACCAGATTACATTTTAAGAGCGTTATAGGCGAAAACTCCTTTTCGGTTTAAGTCACTGTGTGAAATGTGTATGAAATATCTTCTTTTCAGTCCAAGCACTTTGGTGTCCTTTAAAAAAAATAAAAAAGTAATAAAAAAAAATTTATCATTTAAGCTTTGAAAAGATGTGGATATGTATATCTATTTTTTTCCCCAGCCATCTAGTGCACACTAAGTATCTTAAATGATAGCAAACATTTTCTTCCCTGGGAGCTCGCTGTTCTCCCACTGATTATTCTTTTTCTTTCCCTTTTTTTAAAGGATACCGGCTAAGGCTTGACCTAGTTTGGCTGTCATCACACCGTGAAACGGTGCAAACGTTCACCTAACGTAGCTACCTATATTTTTGCTCTCCAGGCTGTGCAAAAATAGCCACGCAGGGCACGCAGCCGCGTGTGAGCAGCGGGGCAGTGTCTGCTTTTGCGAGGACCAGGGCTGCAAAGATGGTTTTGCTCATCCCCTCCCCTGGTTGCTGTGTCGGGGGCTCTCTTCGGGTGCAGGCGGAGGTTGGACTTGGTCGGTGGGATGGGAGGTGTTCGTCTACAGAAGTTAAACCTGGTTTACAGCTCCTGGCCCCCGCCGAAACAAGGAGGTTTGGCTGATGGAACGGGCGTGCCGGCACCGCCGTGGGAAGCGCATCCCTGGGTAGCTAATTTTAGCATAAAATATAAATCATGTTAATTACTGACTGTGGGAAAAACACTTGGGTCAGGGGTGTGCAAAGGCCCTTGCATCATCCGAAACGCGTTTGTCCATTCGCAGGGTGAAGCGGGGTCCGTTGCATTCGCCGTACGGCTGCGCGCCGGCACCCCCTTACTCGTGCCCCGGCGGGCGGCCGCTCGCTGGCCCCAGGGTGCTGCTGCCCGCGGTGAAACGCTCCCCTGCGTGGGTCCGGAGCGTGCGCCTGCCTGGGGCAGCACGGGGACCTTCCCCGGAGGGTGTCCCCCGTTGCTGGTCCATGCACAGCCCAGCACCGCTGAACGTTCCCCCTCCTGCTTAAATGCAGCCGGTTCTGTGATTTCTGGCGTAGCCTTGTCTTTCAAGAAGTGGCTTGTTTTGGATGAATCAGCTGGGGACGGTTGCGGTCTCGCTGCGTGGATTCCCACGTGCAGGGTCTGTACGGATCCCCTCGGAGGTTTCCGATGAAGAAGGAGAGCAAATACAGGTCGATGCAGCGCATCGTCCTTACGCCAAGCCTGGCTCCCCAGCTGTCTTTGGGCCCCTTCCCTGCTCCTCCTCCTCCCCCAGCCCTCCCGTCCTGGGCTACAAAGATGTTCCCAGGGCCTGGGGAGGGTGAATAGAGGTTGCACAACCCGGCTCCCGCTCCATGGGGCCGAGAGGCCGGGAACAAAACCCAGATGGGAACAAAACCCAGATTACGGCCTTTCTCTGCGGAGTTGAAGGGGCCGGGGGGGACATTGATATGCAGATCCTGTGTGTCGGGGCACTGCGGTGGCATTGTTTGGAAATGTCCACATGTAGGGTTCATGAAGTGATGTAGAAAAGAAACTAAGTGAAATATTCTGTGCTGGAGCGTGGTATGGGAACCGCTGCGGTGATGTAGCAATTTTCTAATACAACCGTATTTCCAGGAGGCCTTGACTACTAAATTGCACTGTTTATATAAAATTTTCATACTTCCCCAACCTTCTAATTTTCTAGGGTTCATTTCAAGTGGTTTTTCTTTTTTTTGCTGGGCTCTCCTTTTGCAAGAACAACATTAAAAATTTGAAAGTGATGTTGGGGTGACTTTGCTTCTGCCGTCCTGGGGCCAGGCTAACATGCACAGAAGCAGCGGGAGGACTGGTGCTTATCCAACGCCTTTTCAACAGGGTGCTTGTGCTTTGCCCTCTCTCAGCACAGCACAGCACCCTTCGAGGGCGCCCGGCTCCGTCTGCACGCCTCGGCTTCTGGCAGAGCAAAGGGCTTCCCAAGGGGCTGCCTGTATCGAGCAGCTCGGATCCGTGCGGTTCGTGACCCGCCGGTCCGATGATGCTGTGAAACGTAGAGGTCAGCCCTCGCTTCGTTGTAACGCAGGAATGGCAGCGTGCGTACGGTATACCGCGGGAAAACGCTTTCTAGACCGAAACTTGGTGTGAGCTGCAGGAGCTGGAGCGCATCTCATAACTCTCCAGAGGAAAAAGTGCTCTGAAGCAGAAGGAAAGTTGGCGAGCTTGGTCAGGCCGGCCCGAGTTACTCGCTTGGAGTTTGCTGCTTGGATGTTGTTCTTTCCTTGCACAATCAGCCCCTGCTAACGAAGCGCTTGAGAAACCTTGCAGCGACACAGCGGCCGGCTTGCTGGGAGGAGAGGCAGAGCGTCCGCGTCCTCCAGCTAAGCTGCTCTTCAGCTCTGTGCCCCGGACGGGCGCTGCCGGGGCTGCCTGCCAGCCGCGGGCTGACACCGAAGGCGAGAGCCTGAAGGCTCAGTAAATTTAGAAAAGAGCTTTTTTTTTTTTTTGCCTTTTTTTTTTTTTTTTTTTTTTTTTTTTTAAATGGTGCATTGAGACGTGTTATTGTAGTGTAAGCAGCTGACCTGCCTGCTGCTCCTCTTAGCCTTGCCTGTTGCAGGTACATGGGAGCGTGTTGTGCTTCGTCCCCGTAGCGGCCCCGGGCGCAGGGGTGAGCTAAGGGGTAAAAAGGGGATGGAAGCAGCGAGAGCCCGGGAGGCGGATGGGGAAGAGCCCCAGGTACACGTGGCGTGTGAATTGGCCGCCGACTCCTCTGGGAAAAGGAGACGGCAGCCGGGCAGGTAGGTTGCAGACGTGGAGCCGAGTAGGTTGTGAAGCCCAGGAGGTGAGTTTTGTGGGCTGGCTTTGGGACCAGGGGCCTGGGCAGGGGAGGCACCGTCCTGTCCCTTTGGGTGGGTTCAGCTGCGGCAGAGCGCAGGACCCCCGGCGAGGACCGGCTGCTGGCAGAGGTCGGGGCCGCTGCACAGCTCCTGGGGGCTGGCGATCTGCAGCGGCCCTCGAAAAACTAACGAAGCAACAAATAGCTGAGGGTTCATCTTAGTATATAAGAGTTTTAGGAATTGTACCTTAAATAAACGAACCAGCATACCAGCTCATAACTCCAGAATGGCATTGCACGTTCTGGTGGTGGTTTCTCCCCTGCTTTGGAGGAGCACGGGCATTCCCTGAACGGAGAGGTCTGCCCTCATCAGTGCTGCTGTGCCAGTCGCGTTCCCGACATCTGCAGAAAGAGGGAAACGCTGCCCTCGTTTCGCCGTTTCTAGAGAAGTCTTCTGTCTTGCTTTCAGCCCACCTTCTTTGAAGAGTGCTGGGCTCTCTTCTGTCGTCGTCTTAAACCTGCTGCTGTGTTGGGGCATTTAAGAGCTCCTGCGGTTTGCATCTTGTGCGCTGTGGGTGCAAGTGGGGATTTGCACGTGTGTGGGGTGCCTAGCCACGCAAACCCTCCTGAGGATTTGAGCTTTTATTCTGGGAATCCAAATATAGTTCCATGTGATCAAGTGCTCACGAAGAAATCGAGTAATCCATACTTGGGACAAGTCCAGGGCTTAAAATTCTTAATAGCCGCGTTCCCGGGCTCTGCAGCATGCGCTGCGCTGAATACGTTTTGAGAGTCAAGGTCTTTGCTTCTGATGGTTTAATTTGGACAATGAGTATCACTTAATAGTAGCATTTTATTTCATTCGTTTCACTCTTACTTTTCAAAGAATTCTTCTGATGCATTCAAGCTCCTGCCCTTTGGATGCTAATGGACTTCTGCTGAGATTTTGTTTTTGTTATTACGTAGCACCAGGGCTCCCATTTGCAGGGGCTTGGTATGAAGAATGCTCTGCCCTGAGACAATGCCTCCATTCAGGGCCCCTGATACAATGGGGGTGGAACAGTTATAATGTAAATTAGTATGCAAAGCCCCATCCTGATCAATGCGTTTTGCTCGGTGTCTGTGCGCGTACCGCTCCCGCAAAGTGCTGAGTTGTTCCTTCTGCGCGGCCAGCCCGTCCTGCGCATCGCGGTGCTAAAATAAATGCCTTCCTCAATCCTTTTTTAGAAAGCAAGAAAAAAATTCCCAGTTCACATCTTGGCAAGAGTGGACCATCTGCAAAAATCGCGGTAGATGGAGACCAGCTCTCTGTGATGTCCACAGCTATTTTTGCCGGTCCTTTTTGAAGTAAAAGCCGCTACCGAGGACGGTTGGTCCTTGCCTCCTACATCTGGGTGGCCTGCTGGAGCAGGGGGACGGCGCCGTGCCGCCTGGACGGCGCTCGCTCCCCCGAGACAAGCCCGGCTCACCGCCCCGGCGCTGCACAGCACCCCTGTCTTTATGTGCGATATTGCTCGTCTTCCCAAGAGCTGCAGGTAGGCATTAACCTGCAGCAGATTATTTTTGCCACCTTTCGTATATTCCTGTAGTCCATGCACGTCGTCCCTTGTTACTGACCGTCACAAACACCTCAGCAGCTACCCGGCAGATGTTTTGTTTGATGGAGCGATAACGGCGCTGTTTTGTCCCAGCCTGAAGTTAAGAATGGCTTTTAAATGCGCTTCTGGTAATAGAGTTGTGTGATGTAAAATATAAGAAAATAGGCGGTTCTTTGGACTGACCTGCGCAAATCCAGCAGGCTGAAACGTTAACTTTCCTATTCTACAAGCAGAGTAATTGAGCCTGAGCAAGGGAGAGCCTGGAGGAGGATCCGGCGAGGGGCAGGGAGAGGGAATCGTCCCAAGGTCCGGACTGGGGTGGCTCAGGGAGAAGCAGAAAGGTCAGGATCCTTCGGCGTCCGCATCCGCAGGTGTGCTCCCTGGGGTTTTCCGAGCGTCGCGGCGCTCTCCTCGCCCCACGCCAGCTCGCAAACCTGCCCGTTCAACAAATCGTTGCTGTTCAGCCCCAGCCAGGCCTTGAGAGAGTGTTTGGGCTGGCGTTTCTGCATTGCTGCACAGGGCAACATTGCACGTTAGAGGAGTTTGCAGCAGCTTGTACCAGAGGAGCTGTAAGGAGAGGCTGTGCATGAAGTAAGCATAAAATCCCAGAATTTATAGCAACCTTTGCAAAGTGTCATCATCAAGAGCCTGGAACAAAGCCCTGACGCGCTGGGAAATATCTGTATCTTTTATGAGAGCAGTGTATGGTTCCCCATTTGTTCCTTTGATAACACCTTTTGATCTAATGCCAGAGTAAATTAATCCATCACAAAGTGGGGAGCAGAGACTCACATAAATCCTTGCAGAAGTAGGGAAAAATGGGTAATGGGGGAGCATCTTCTGCATGGCTCTAGCCAGGCGGAATTGGTTTGTTCGTCCAAAGGTTGAGCCTGCGATCCGGAGGAGGATACCGGATTCATTTAATCCGCCGTCATTCGTCCTAACAGAGGGCCAATATAGCCACGTTTTGCCGTGATTCCAATACCGAAATATCCCGTATAGCCCAGTATCATGGGAGGTGCTGGGTGCGTGGCGTAGGCGCACCCCTAACCCTCTTCTCGGCGTCAGTTCCCGCGCAGCCCCGGCGCGTCCCGGCACAGCGTGGCACTCGTATCTCGTGCAATGTCCCTGTGCCGCTGGAGCTGCCGGCGTGCCCGTCGGCCGTGCTGCCGGCTCCCGCAGCGCAGGCACGTGGGCGCCGCGTGCAGCAGCTCCGGTCCTGCGGGATTTATTAGCTGAGGCCGGGCACTACGTGGAAGCAGCTCTCCTGGTCCTGTGTCAGAACCGGCTCTGGAGCAGGCACGGCCGCGCTGGCTAACAGCCCTGAGCTTGGCTCGCCCCTGCGCCGCGCATAATCTCAGCCTGGATAATCTGGCCGCAGAGAGCTGGGAGCCACCGGCATTAATGAACCTCTGGGCCCAGAAAAGCGTGGAGGTTGCGGGAATGACCTGGTGGTGCCCAGAGCATCTGCTGGAGAGGGCCGGGGGGTGAAGCGAGGGCTGCCGGAGGCGGCTGGGACGTACCACTGCTTGCAAAAAAATACCGAGGTCGGGGAAACGAACGGTTTGTCCTTACACCCTCTGGTTGGTACCTAAAGTAAACAATTATGCTTTGTGTTGCAAAAGCCGTTTTTAATCTCTCTCAATCTCAGTCATGAGGCTCTGAGGTGAAAGGGTTTATAGAGACCGAAATGAATCGGGCCCGTCCCCTTCGGCACGGGGAGGTGGCCACCGAGCGATGCAGTCCTGGAATAGCCGGAGCGTGTGATCCGACGTGCCGGGAGGCGCGGGAGGCTGCTCCGCTGCCCGGGATGGCCTCAGGAAGGGTCTGAAACACAGCGGGCCCCGTGGCTGGGACAGGAGGCTCCCGAGGCCCATCTCCGGCGGCTCCTGGTGCGGTGCGGCAGCCAGCAGTGGAGTGCCGCTGGACGGGGTGGTTAGCGAGCGGCATTTAAACCAGTTGTAGCTGATGTCTGGCCTTAAGGAGTCTTGTCACTCGTGCTGTTTTCTGTGAAGGCTTGTTTGACCTCTGTCAAGTGACAAATTAGCCGGGCAGTGTGGGTTGAAGACCTGGCCCTCGAGTCCCACCGCACTGAGCTACCTTTCTGAGCTGCAGCTCTTGTCAGCATCGGGGCCGTGATGGTGTCCATGCGCTAATCCTGGGGGTACCGGAGGGTCTGGAGCTGTGTCGAGGTGGTGCTGGCCCGTGCGGTCACCGTCCTGCCTCTCCAGCCGCCGAGAAAAATCCGCCCAGGAGCTGACACAGTTCAGAGGAACTCCACTGCAGAGGGATTTTCAACCCGGGCAGCCTCCGCGATTCAGCTCCGGGCACAGCCCCGAAAATAATTGCACTTGATGGAATGAGATGGCAAGTGGTAGGGGAAGCAAAGGCGGCTTCAGCCAGCCGTTCCGACAAAAGCAGCGCTCGGCCTGCCGCATGGGGCCGAGCCGATGGGAGGCAGGCAGCAGTCACGGCGATTTCGGTCACCCAGATGCCTATCGATCCGGTGTTGATCCAGGACGCGGCGTAGGGAACCGCTGCTGGACCCCGGCAGTGGCTTTGTGTTCTGGCTGCGACGCAGGCGGCCGCCCCTCGTTGCTGCCCGCCGTGCTGCGGCGCAGGCACGTCACGGGGAAAGCGGGCTGGCAGCAGGACTGGATGTCAAAATTTGCAAAAATATTTTAAAGACGGGTAAATTCCTGGATCTACTTGGTAGTGAGCAGTTACATTGGAATGGCCGATGGGAAGCGGGAAGGAGCCATAGCGATGTTTCATGAAAAAATGTAAACCACTATTTCACTGGAAAGCAGAGAATCGTTAAGAAAATAGGATAGCAAGTCCTTAGAAAGGCTGAAAAGCCTATTGAGAACTTGGAGCGTTGCTGTAGGAATTGAATATGGCAGTGAGGTCCCTGGGCAGGGACTCCGGTAGAAGCGCGGAGCAGGGGCCGCGAGGCCGGAGGAGGCACGTGCAGGTTAAAGGAGATGAGTGAGAGGTGGCTTGGGTCGTGTCCTCACCTCAAATGAGTAAGTAAATAAGGTGGGTCCGACCCGTGCTAGGAGTCATGGCGCTGTTTGCAGCCTGCGCTCCCACTCACTGTGATCAGCAAACTTAACTCTGCAGTAAGATGATTTTTTTTAAAGTTTTTAAGGCTTCTTAATGGAGACAGATTTACAGGGGAGCCGTCAGAGGTGAGCAGTAGAGAAAGCATGACAACATGTCCTGTCTTTTTTTTTTTTTGCATGTAATTGTATGGGAGAATTTAGCACTGAAAAAAAGGTAAAGCCTATGGAACTCAGAACCAGAAAATTTCAGAGTAGCGAAGAGTTTTAGGGTTTGCTAAAACAAATAAATAATACCGTTTTTTATAAAACATTGCCAGGTGTAATTTCTACACAGGGGCTACATTCAACCCCGAACCTGAGCCTGCCCTGACCACTTGGGAAGGAGCTGCGTGTCAGAGCACGTTGTGGGGTAATTGCCCTTAGAGTTGTCCTTGCCGTTCGTCTCTTGGACTTCATGGAAGCGTTTCCCTGGCTGTCGTTGCACGGAAGGTGGGTTGGGGGGCACACCGGTCCGGCTGCTGGGTCTCTGATGGCTCGGAGCACACCTACCCCAGCCGATGAGCTGCTGCAATTCCGTGCGATTGGGGTAGAGAGAGACTTCACCCATACAGTGCTGAGGTGTTAACATTTTTCCTTGAATTTTAAATAAATTGCTTCATAGGCAGGCTCGGTTGTGACTCACACCCTTAGGCTGATGGCAGCGGCAGCAGCGTGTTTAACTTGCACTAAAATGAGGACAAAACTCAGCTTAAGCACGTGCTAAAGATGCAAAAGAATAAGGATGGGGGAAGAAAACCAGCCGGGTGAACCCAGCGACTCCGGTCCATCCAGCGTGGCTGCGGCAAGCCGGCTGGAAGGTCGGGGAGCCTGCTTCCAGCTCCGGGCCTGCAGCATTCCCTGCGCACACACACGTTCATGGCCGATGTATTATGGCCTATCAGAACTAAAACCAGGTGCTTTATAATATTAGAAAGTCAGAAAATTGCCCTCTTCGTGGCATAAGGGTCTTGCCTCTGCGCTCTGTGAAATGTTTATTGTTCCTTTAAAATGGAAGAGAGTGGAAATGGTATTGTGGATGATCTTTGGTTCCACATTGATTGAGACTATGGAAAACTGTACTGCTGATTTAAAAAAAAAGGCAAGGAAAAAAAAAAAGCAAGCTGGATTAAATGTGCTGGTTAAAGCTGTTCTTGTAAAACCATATGGCCACTTACGGGTCCGGCGGGGTGGGGATGTGCAGAGCAGAAATGGGAAATCTGCTTCGGGAGGTCCGAGGGGAGAGGGAGAAAGGAGAAAATAAAACACAAACCCAGAAAGCTAACGCCAAAGGAATGGGGGACTTGACTTCAAGTCCTTGCCCTTTTATTTAACGTAGTGAAAATAGGTTGTGACAGCGTATGGGTCATATAGAAACAGCTTGGAAATAGAGGGGGGCATGAAAATACCTTTGGATTCGGTCATTGGAGACCTCTGCCTATATAGCCGGGCAGCGAGATACGGTGATGTGATACGAATGGAGCACAGAGGTCCCGTACGCATGGAGCACATAGGTCCCGTACGCATGGAGCGCGCAGGTCCCACGCTGGGCCGCTGCTTCTCCTCGCTCGGTGGTGGTCTCCGGTGGGGCGGGAGGAGAAGGCAGGCTGGGGAAGCCCTTGAAGGTCACTGCGCTCCCGAGCTCTTCAGGGTAATCTGGCTTGCAGAGCAGCACACCGAGCCCGTTAGCCATTAGAAGAACATGAAAGAATTTCTACGTGGATCTATTTATATTGATATTCTCAAGAACATGGCGAGCAAAAAGCTTTTGGAACCGCTGGGGCGTTCATTTCAAGGATTGTAGATATGCAGCCTGCTCTTTCCTTCCAAAAATAATACAAGGGAAGGGAGGACCGGAGCGTACGGACTGCCGTGCTTTGGTGACCGGCCTCTCCGGCAGCGCCGAGCGGCCCGGCAGGGAGGGAGCAGAAGAGCCCGTTTCGGACTTACGGCTGCGGCGTGTACCTGTGCTCCCAGGGTCGGGCCGCTCCGTCCCGAGGCTGTGTCTGCAGGGAGCGGAACGCTCCTGTAGGAACAGGTTTGTACAGGAACCGCGTCCAAACCGGGCTCTGACTAATTTGGTTCGAACCCCGGCACTGGCAGGGCGTGCGTGCGTGCAGGCACTTCACGCGGATGCCGGGAAGGGTTTTAAAGCGTGGTTACGTTAGCTACCTTGAAAAACATCTTGGCTTACTACTGTGAGATCCCTTATAAAACAATGCTCACACAACAGTCTCTTTAAAGTGAGAATTGAGCTGCTGCAGCAACCAGTGCATCCTGAAATCCCTGACAACTGCCTTGTAAAGTAATCTTGAAGCCTATCCGTCTTGACAGTGCCTCTTAATGGCTTACTAATAACGCTTTAAGATTTGCTGGAGCTCTGCCACAGCCCTGCTGTAGGTTTCTAGTGGTCTGCTATGCTCTCCTCCAAGCTGAGATCCCCTCAGTTTTCCACGATGAAGCTAAATCCCCCCAAACTGGGCGCCTCGGAAGGTATTTTCCAAGTGCCCTGTTGCGGGGAGGCAGCAGGATCGGGCAGGGAGGGATCTCCTCGGCCCCCGGCAAAGGAGCTGTGCACGCTGCAGCGTTCAGTACTTTCTGTTGTGGTAGAGCCGTGGGTTCGTTATCATCTATAGCCATTTTGTCGCGGGTGATATAGGAGCTACTAGGATTTCTAAGAATTAAGGTAATTGCGTGAATTCCACAAGTAAAAATTGCAGCTCCATAAGCACATATTTTGCTGCGATGTGGGTTTTGTGCCTGTCGGTATGGGGAAGGGGTCGTGTAATCCAGATTTACAGCGCTGGATTAAATTATTGTGTGCTGCAGGGTATTAAATCTCAGTTTTTGCTCTCCTGTATGTGGGGAGGAGGGGGATTACTGGTACAGACCAGCATCGCTGCTGAGCTGAAGGATGTTTTTCATCTAAAATAAAATAGCAACCAGAACGCTCAGCGCATACCTGGGCTTTAGTCATCGCCAAAGAAGGTTTCGTGTACAATCCTGACAGCTCTGCCGACGGGGTGGGCGCCTCCGGAGCGTTTGTGGGGGGAAGAGAGACGTCAGAGCAAGAGCAAGTGGAAGCGAAGAGCTTTGCTGGTGAAATATTTGAACGGTCAGTTTTACTTGGTAAACATTTGGGAGAGTGTGTAGGTTCAGCCAAGCAAATGAAGAATCCTTGGGCTAAACAGGGAACAAAATGCGGCGTAAGGCTGGATTTTATAGTTAAAAAGTACTGGCGTGCTGTATGCTCTAGCGAACAGGCAAGTGCCAGGCTCTCCTCTCTGGCCAGTCTTTCCTCCCACTCCCCTGGGGTTAACTTATGCCGTGTTAATAATTACTAGAATGTACTTTCAGGCAGGTTATTTGTTTTCCCTCCTCATGATGTGCAAGAGCGGATAATGAAATTAATTTGCACACTTTGTGAGTTTGCAAAGCTGGCTTCGGCCACGTTGCCACGATACTGCGCGGGTGCCGGCGGCTCCCAGGGCCGGTGTTTGCACAGCCGGGGCAGCGGGCTGCTATCGTGGGTAAACAGAGCTCGGAGGGGAGATGGGATGTACCCAGCCATGAGAAACACTCTCTCCAAAGCCAGCACGGAGCGTGCAGGCTGTAAAACCCCTTTCCAATGCAGAGCGTTTAACTCGCTGATGCCAATGGGTTAACCAGGTAAACAGCCAAGCGAAGCCCTGAAATTCCAGCGTTGCTCCTGCAGATCGTGGAGCTGACGATACTGCCGCTCGGGCAGCTGAGGAGCCCGCTGCTGAATTCAGGTGTCATATCGTACCCTTGTCTTTAAGTAACGAGTCCCGTATCCTCCAGCTCGAGGTTTGTGGTGCGCAAAGCACGGGGTTTTCTGGGAGCGCTGGGCAGCTCCTCAGAGCTGGCCGGGCTCTGCGGGGCTGTTCTCCGTTGGGAGCTTGCCGGTAAGGCTGCGTGGTCCGCGGGAAGCTCTGGGGAGCTGGCAGGGCTTCACCGTGCGGAGGGTCGGAACTGCAGCTCTTGGCGTTTTCCGTCTCCCTTGCCGTTGTGCTTGGCCAGGGGGTAAAAGCGGTTTGCAGGCATAGGCCTGGTTGAGCCATTTTCTGCGCCCTAATTCACTGCACAGGTACGTGCGGTAAAGGACTGAGCCAAGAGCACGAAGCACCAAGACTGTCAAAGCCCGAGGCTCCTGTCCTCCTCCCGGGGCTGAGCCCTCCGCCGGTGTCCCGGCAGGCATCTGCCTCCCGGCGCCGGTGGGAGCGGGCTCGGCACGGCCCTGTGCCGGGCTGGGTACCGCCGTGCAGCCCGGGGTTGCATCCCGGCTTGCGAGAAGGTTTAGTCCCCAGATCACAGAGAGAGAAGCTGGTTGTGCTCGCCCCTCCAGGCTGTCGTTCGCAGGTGGGGCGGTGCTTGGTGCAGTCTTACCGGGAGGACCGAAAATGTCTCCTTTGCCTGCTGCGATCCTGATGAGAGCACGTGTGCGGCCTGCCAGGTGCCAGCCACGTCAGCCTGGCGCAGACCTGGGGGACCAGGTATAAATAGTACCGCTCCGGTTGGACCATTCCTACCTGTATCCTAATGATTTACGCTCCAAGGCTCGGCTCTACGGGTCCCTTCATGTGTGATTTTGATCTATCTGCAGACTGGCTTTGGGCTGCTCTTCTACCAGAGACTACCTTTCACTTGTGGCTTCTCTTTTTTCCCCCTGGGGTCAATAAGCCTGACTTTGATCCCTCCCTTCTCCAAATTTTGCTACCGAGTGTCATGCTGTCAGATTGGGCTCCTCAGCCCGGGGGAGGCAGGCGAATCCAGCACGCAGCTGGGAGACAGACCTTTCTTTTTTAAGGAAGACAAGGAGGCGGCAGAGAATCTGGTTTGGTTTTTTTTCCCCCCAACTTGCCACACATATGTTTTGTCTGAACGTTGCCTGTTTGAAGATGCTGGAGCTCCTGGGCGAGCCGCGGTGGGGATGTGCCGTGGGACAGGGACATCTGCAGAGCCTCATCCTTCCCGACACGGCACGTGTCTGGTCAGCTGCCGAAACGCAGCTCTGGATATTCTTAACTTGGCTTGGTTTTCAGCGAGCGTTTAAGCAGTAGCTTTGTAACAAATTGTCTTACAAGAGGCCTCGTGTACGTGTAACTTAATTAGGCCCAAAGTCAGGAGGGCCTCTCAGGTTTTTTGAAGGGTGGGGGCCCACGTCCTTACAGAATCAATCTGTTAAAGCAGGCCCGCTTTTACAGCTTTCCATCACTCCCGCTCTGATGACACATTCAACAATAGCTTTGTAGAGAAAATTGAATTTCCCCTATACAAGAACATACTCGCTTTGGTAAATGCATTCCTATGTCTTTATATACAATAGATCACCTTCAAAAGCACTGTAATTTGAGAGATGGAGATGGAGGGAGAGGAGGGTTGCAGGTCTGTGGAGAATTAACCTTGATTTGATTCTTGGCAAACCAGCAGCAGGACTGTGGTGTGCCCAAACCTTTCCTGCCATCCCCTGGAAGAGGATGGCCGCTTTCTTCTTAGGTGTTTGTGGCCGGGGTCCTTGGCAGCGTGCTGAGCCAGGCGTGAGCCTCCTGGCATCGGCGCGGCCACGGGCAGGGACCCTGCCGGCACCCGCGGCAGCAGAGGCACCGCTCGTTGGACCAGGAACGGGAAAACCAGACGGGGAATTTGGCTTCTGAAACAAGACGAGCAGAAGTGACGAAGGTAACGGGCAAGGTGCTTCTCCCCGTATGCCTGGCAGCCTGCGGCAGAGGGCATGTGGTTTGCTCGGAGAAACTCAAGCTTCGTTTTCTTCCCCGCGTTGGTTGCAGCATGCAGAGCCCCACAGAAGCCACAGCGAGCTTTTTTCCTGTCGTACAGCTTGTTAAATAGCAGCGTGGCGGTGGTCTGTCGTCAGCAGACGCGCAGCTACAGACGGAGCTCTGCTTCCAGCTCGGGCTGAAATAATCTGGGAAATCCACTGTTCTTATCGGCGTGTTGGGACTCGGGGAGCCGCGGCGTCTTTTTAAGTCGTAGGGAAAGCGTGGTGACAGTTTTGCTGGGAGGGGGAGCGGCGGTGGCTGGGAGGAAGCATTAGCAGTTCAAAACCGCGCGCGGAGCCGGCTCCGAGCGCAGCACCGCGTGCGAAATGTGGGCAGCAGGCCTCCGCAGCGCTCGCTGCCCTTCCCTCCCTGCCCGCGTCCCGGCAGGAGCCTTTCCCCCTCCGTAGCCCGCTTGTTGCCCGGCGCTGGCTTCGTGCCGTGCTTGCTCTGTGATGCGTGGTGCGTTTGCGAGAAAGGCTTCCCCGTCTCAGCGCTGCCCTGGCAGAAAACAAACTTTGCGTGGCCTAGACTTCCCCCGCTCCCAGTTCCTTTCATGCTTGCAGACTTCCCAGTTTAATCTGAGCTATGAATCCGTTTTTTCCATATCTTGAGGGAGAATATCACGAGTTTGGTGTTTCGCTGGGAGCACGATGGGTTTGCAGCTTTGATGCGTTGTCCTCCACGGGGTTTTGGTGGTGGCGGTGGATGTGGCTGCTGCGCCTCGGGGCAGACGGTGACGCCTGCAAGTGCTGAAGGTGGGAGATGTGCCTGCTTACGGCCCTGCGTTTCTCACTGGAGAAGGAAACTCCTTTGGAGCAGAAGCTAGCTTGGGTGCCTTGGATATTCTCAGGATGTGGATCTCCTTCCGTGGTGTTTTGGGGTTTAGGAGGCTGCTTTTCCAAAGCCCGGTGTCAGAGGTCCCACGCGTGAAGCCTGTGCGGCGTCCTGGCACCGTCAGTCCAGCTCGAAGGCAGGTTCTCACCAACGCTGGGTCGGGGGTGTTATCCTGCCTGTGTGTTTCCAGTATTGGGGGGTGAATAAACCTTTGAGCGATGTGTTCACAGGAGGTTTGGAAGGCTAATGTGGCACTTCTAACGTGAGCCCTGTATAACCAAAGTCTTCCAGTTGGTTCGGAAAATCAGAGCATCCAAGCTTTTGCGGTCTTCCCTTTTCTGCTGGAATGATACTTAATGGTTCTGGGTTTTTCTGGGTTTGTGGATTTTTTTAAATGTCCATCTCTATTCAGTTCTTGCCGTGTCATTTAAAAGCTGCAACAAATACCAGTTTTGCTGCAAGGTGGTTTGTATATAGGTAAAACATCGGTCTTGAACCCACTGAAAAAGAGAAAGAGGCAGATGGCCAAAACGAAACTCCTGGCTTTGCAGACGCCAAATAAGAGTAAATCAGTAAAGTTCTGTGTGTGCTTTTTCCCCAAAGCCTGATGCCTTCAGGGCCCCTGCCTGGAAAGTGGTGATGTGTGAGGTTTGTTCTGTCGCCTAGTACTCGCTCCTAAATGCACCAAAATATTCCTGAGGTTCCCACGCCTGGAGGAAGCTTTGCATGTTTGCAGTGGGCACGGGGACGCCGAGACAGGGAGAGGGAAACCAGGAAGAATTGTGCAAGAATGGGGAGGAAGAAAAATGTTTTGCTGAGATTACCATGGTTTTTTTCATGCTCGCAGCTGGGAGAAGATGTTCCTTGGCTGTTGCGACATCGTGGACATCCCAAAGCATTTGTTCAAATCCACCGAGGCTGGAGCAGGCTTTTCACGAGGGCGTAGCGGGCGTCCGCGCAGCCCGTGCTGCGTGAGGGTGGTCGTAGCAGACCTCCGAACTGAGGGTCTCCTCGACTGGAAGGATCCTGTTGCAATGGCCGGGGCACCTTTTGCAAAATATTTTTGGTTCCTTTCTTTCCCGTGTAATTAACGTGCTTGGGCATCGTCTCCTCTCGGGTTTAAGGGCTTGTTTAAGTCACGTAGGTTTCTTTGTAGTAAAAGCTGGTCTTTGTCTTAGCCTTTGAAGCATGTAACGCAGAAAATTGGGCAAGACTGGAGCAAAAGTCTCGTTTTGGGTTTTACCGCGGTGTGTATGGACATTATACACGAGTGTGTGTTTGTCCGTGCATGTGCGTGCATGTACATATGTATATACAGAGAGATACGCTGGGAACACGTAGTATTTATTTAATTAAAGCAGCGCAGACTCACAGGAGCGGGTCTCAGTTCGCTGGTAAAATCTGCCTGCTGCGTCCCGGCCCCGCTGCCTTACGTCAGCGCAGAGACCGCGTTCCTGGAGGCGAACAAGGCACAAAGTTATTGGTGATTTAGCCACGTAACGGAGGCGCCTGTGCTAATTTAGACGGCTGAAAATAAAGCACAAACACGTTCTGCTTTCTGTTACCTTCCTGAGCCTTCCCTTTCTGCAGCTAAACAGCAGATGGGGCTTGCAGGAGCCGACAGGAGCTTTCTGTAGGAATGGTGTTCGCCCCGCGGCCTCCCCTTGGGACAAGTCGCTAGTGCCAGGAACGGGAAGATGGAAAGCGTGCAGGTGGGGAGCGCGGAGCAGCCTCAGCCCGGCCGGGGACGGAGCGGAGCGTGCCAGCAGACCCTGCCAGCCTCCTGCGCCCGCGTCCCCGGGCTGCCGCCGGGACGGTGGGGTAGGTGACGCAGGTCGCTGCCAGGGCACCGTCAGTCGCTGCTGCTTCATCTGTTGCCCTTGCGTTCGCTGCGATTTAGTCGGCATCAAATCAAGGACAGCGATGGTCAGGAATTGTCTGTGCTAACGTGTTTCTCCGTCTTGAAAATCGGGCCCAGCTCATTTTTGGGGCTTGGCTGATGCTCACGAAGCCCTTGAGCTGCGCTTAGCAGAGCAAACCGCAGCGAGCCGCAGCCGCAGCTCCCTGCTGGGCACGGCGGGGCCAGAGCCCGGCTCCCCAAACCGCCCTGGGAACGCAGCGGGTTGCGCAGATTTGTGGTGTTCAAATTTTGCCAGAATAAAGCAGCCCTGGGGAATCCCCGTCTTTCCCCGCTGGTGGGACCTTCAGGACAGGCTCTCGGCACGTTGCGTGAGCCGCGTGTGCCGCGGAGGCTCGCCCTGCTCACGTCGCGGTGAGCTGCGGGTAGAGGCTTTGCACGCCTCACACCTCTCAGCACACACATTTCTTTTCTGTTTTCTGCGTGCAGCATAGTTTGGGCTGCATTTTTTCCTCTTACGCGCATGTGACATGCAATACGCTGTGCGGTCTGCTTAAAGTTGGCATTGCCTGTCGCTCTGTAGGTGCGCGGTATTGCTTTGTGTAAGTCCTTGGGATTAATTAGGGAAATAGTTTTCCTCCCATATGCAGCAGCAATGGGAATATCTGTGCGGAGTTCACCGCTGTTTTAAGGAGGCTGATGGGCAAGAAGTCCGGTAGATGGTTGCGTTGGCAGACGTGGTTACAGCTCTGGTTGAAGCCTGATGGGTTTCTGTGCGAAGCAGAGAGGAGATGGGCAAAGCGCGGAGTCCTCCCTCTCTGGCAGGTTTGGGTCTGAGCCGGTGATCCGGAGCCATCCTGCCATCGCACCGAGAGGCCAACGGTGTCGTAATCGGCTCTTCCACACTGACTAACGGCGGTGCGGCAGGGCCGTACGCGGCTCCGGCCTTCCTGTAACGCGCCCGCCGCTCCAAAGGTTTCCTCATCGCAGCTGATCCTGCTCCCAGACCGCAGCGCAGAGGACCGGCTGAAAAAAACAGTTTTGTAACCTTGGCCAGAAACCAGATAATCAGGGGCATCCAGAGATGTAGCAATCAAGAGGCAGCTGCAGATAGATAATTGAGGGAAGGGTTTGTGGGAAAAACTGCTCCCGGAGAAACCACACAGGCAGAGTGGCTGCTCGTGGTTTCAGGGCACTGTCAGGGCTCGCTTTTATTTCGGACTTTGTGTATCCTGAGAACGGTCCCAGCTGGACTATTCTGAATCACAGGGTAGTCGGGCAGAAATTTCCAAATATAATCTTGTTAAATAGCAACATTTAGTGGAACAGAAAAACTTCAGAGTTGTCATCATTTGAGACCATCGCCCGGTCTTCAGATGCCGGGGCAGGAAATGGCACTGGCAGGTCCCACGTGTAGGGGGTTGTGGTTTGAGTGTAACCCGTTAGCAGGGATGGTTTCACGTAGCGAGTCATTGCCGGAGAACCGTTGAGGGGTTGGACTTTTCTGGTGCCCGGCGAGATCTTGAGCATCATCTCGACCGCGGTCCTTGAAGACGTGGGTGCACGTCCACACGCACAAGCCGCTCGGCAGGCTGAGCTTCGCCGCTGCGTTATTTTCTGCAGGTCCTAACAAATACCGGGAAGGGGCATCTGTTTCACGACTGTTTGAAATACCGATAGCTGACTTAATTCGTGTTACTAAGTCTGCTTGGCTGGCGTGTATTTGAGAAAGCAAGCGAGCCTTGCCCGAGCCCCGTGCAAATCCATCCAGATGCGAGGAGTTACAGGCATATCGGGAGGTCAGGAAGCACCGCGGGTTAAGGCGGAATAAACATTCGTGAACGGCGGAAGAAAGGGCGGTTATTGTGGGGACGGGGGACCGATTTTGAGAACAGGAGAGGAGAAGCCATGCAAAGAGGTGAAGAAAGATGTTTCATCTGGAAGAACTCCTGATAAAGAGCGACATCCGCCTTCAAAAGCCAGGAACGAAGAGATAGCGAGGTCCCCAGGGTAAAGAAAGGAGATGTTGGGTTGAAGGTGAGGGCACGACGGAGCTGCGAAACCGGGGTAACCCCAGATGTGGCAGCAGGCGGGCGCGCGTTCCAACCGGCTGCCTTCGGAGCAGGGAAATGCAGAGATCTCTCGATTTTCCTTGTTTCGGTCCCGACTGTTAAGAATTAGCACCTCATGCTGCAGTATCTTATTAATAGCTAATCTTTGCGATTACCCACGGTAAGGCTGCGGAATGAAACGCACCTGTGTTTGCACGGCTGGCTTGCAGGCCTCCCGCTGCTCCTGGGCTTACGTACCCACCGTGGAAAAAGATGGACTTTACTCTTCCGGAGCACAAAGAACAATTGTTCCTTGTTCCTCAAAGCGCGCGTCCCGCCGGTGCGCACAGGCGATTTTAGGTGCTAATCATGAGTTGTGTAGGCCTAACAGGTAGAGGAAAAGCTGGTGGAGAGCAGGTCTCTGATGCTGGGAGCAGGTCGGTAAGGCGGCACTAAACGAGATGCCCATGGGCAAGCGCTGGGTCGAAGGCGCGACGGGGGCTTTCTCGAACAGGCGGCCCGTTAGTGACCTACACCGCGATTTTAGTGCGGGCTCAGGAGGTGCCACCGTACCGCGCAGCTCAGGGATGGGCTTCGCTGGGGTGGCAAACATCTCGGGGAAGGTAGCAGCAGCGGGATGGAGAAGGGCACAATTCAGCATGTTGAAAGACCTCGACTTTTGTTTTTCTCCCCACGTTTTCCAGTGCTAAGGGTGGGGGGATCAAATTTTGGACGTGATCTATGTGCGTTGCTATTTTAACGCAATTTTCAAGATTTGAGGACACCTGTTTTTCTGGGACAGAGTCCTCAAAAGGAGCCCGAGGTTTTAAAATTTCCATGTTTGAGGGGCCTTGTTCATATTCCAACCTTTTCAGACCAAACAAATGTGTTGCATTTGTACAAATAACGTCTGCGCCTCTAATTGCCGTCCTTGCATTTGAGTTTTTCGTAATGGGTAAGAGCCTCCAGCCAGCTTTCTTCTTATTGTCTGGCATTTAAAGAAGTCTGCACAATCTTTTTTTCCTCCAGGCTGGCGGGGTATGGGCAGGCTTCAATGCACAGATCTCGGGCATGAGCTCATTTGTTGTGGCTTCAGATAGAGATGGCAGGGGCCCGGCTGGGCCGCGGGCAGAGCGAGCTGTGCGGGCGCTTGTGCGGGGAGCCGCAGCAGGGCAGGACGGGACGGGCAGCCTGCCGTGCAGGCAGAGCTGGGGAAAGCTGCCGCTCCGCCTTGGATACTCATCTTGAAAGCCTTTGAGGGCTTCAGTGGTGTTGGCGTTTTCTCTTGTCACAGATAGGGATGTTGCTCGTTGTGGCCGTGAAGGCAGGAGGGGTAGGGACAGGGGTTTAAATGTACGCCGGGTCCGTTGGGTGTGTTAACGAGGAATCTCCTCTCCCGGCAGGCATGGTGGTGGCGTCGGCTGGCTGGGGCTGAGCGCGGGCTCCGGCCGTGTACACCTGTGCCCGTCCCGATTTCCCCGTCGCCTTCACCGGGAGCCCGGTCCTGGCTGACTGGTGCAACTGGTCCCATGCTGCCTCCCAGCCAGCCCAACAGGGCCGAGCATGGAGCCCGTGGCCGGCAGCACTCTCCTCCTCCTCCTCCTGCAGCTCGGAGGGACAGATGACTGCCCCCCCTTCCCTTCCCGTCCCTTTTGGGACCATTGCCTTTTGAGGTCTTCCACAGAAATGTTTGGTCTCAGTGTGTGGCTTTGGCTTGGCATGCCCTGGGCGAAATTAAAAAAAAACAACAACCAAACAACATTTTCGGCTGTTTCCTCGCCCCAGCAAGGGGAGAGGAGAGGATCACGTGTGCGTGCATGGCCAGGGCTGGCTCTGCAGAGCCCTGCCGTTCCCAGCCGGCCTCGCTGGGCACAGCTCCAGCCCCGCTCCTGGTCGTGCTCCCGACAGTCCTGTTTCTCCACCCTCCGGGTGCTCGGGGGTGCCGCGGGGGCCCTGGCCCTCCCATCTGCCAGCCCCTGGGTGACCAGACTGGGTGTCGTGTCCGCTTTTCCAGCTTTCTCCCTGCAGGCAAAGTCGTGCATGCGATACTCCGAGAGCTGGGACCACTGTGGCCTTCCCTGCCTGCAGCTGGGGCCGCTGGCTGGGGCCGGCCATCCCGAACCGGCGGGAGCTGCCGCATCCAGGCTGGCCGAATCCCAGGGCAGACTCCCCCTCTCCGTAGCTGCTTTCCCAGGGGAGAGGCGTGGGACCCGCGCCTCGCCGGCCGCGGGGCGATGCCGAGGGGCTGGCGTGCGTGGGGACGGCGGCGCGCGCAGCCGGGGCTGGCCGCCGGCCAGAGGTAAACAGCTCCTTTGTTTTCCCGGAGCAGCGCGAGGGATTATATTCTGTTGAGCTCACTCGGTCTCCCACTTTTTATTGTGCAGCAGACATGTAATCATCTAGTTCAAGGAGCTTAGTTAATTGTTTACAAAATAGGAAGGGTGACGATCGTCTCCCGGTAGGGAGGTGAGGTTGAGAGGGGTGTCGTGGAAAGGGGGTGGCATGTCCAGCTCCCAGATGAGGAAGGATTGAAGCCAAATTGTAATTCTGCAGCCCGAGATGCGCGACTTTGAAACGCTCCGCCGTCGCTCCCGCGAGCTGGGGATAGCTAGCTCTTCCAAACTGGGAATTTGTACCTCCCCTCTGACTCTTATTAAACGTGCTTAAAAATGAAACGAAGGCTGCGAGCGTTGTTGGTAATTGTTGTGCAAATGTAATACTCCCTCCAAGCTGTTAAACAGGCCAGTGCTCTGTTTACATGGAGAGGCAGCCAGCTTTCCAAGTGTAATGAGTCAGCTAGATGAACAGAAGGGGTGCAGAATTAATCTGGCATCCGTCTGGCCTTTTCTCAGTTAAACAGGTTTTCGAAGCTCCACGTGAATAGGTACCTACCCCGGTTACAAACAGCCACAAAGACCTCGGGAGCGGGCAGAATTTTTTCCAGAATAAATTGACAGCGTGCAGGCCATGAAACAGTTCTCGCAAGGCACTGCAAACGACGTCTTTTTAATTTTTGGCTCTTCGTGGTCAGGAGCAGAGCATGCCCTGGTCCCGGCCGTGCTGGTCCCTGTGCTCATGACCGGCATAACTGAAGCTGCTTGGGTTTAATATCCTTTGCGAAGTGCAAATAAATTTCCGTTGCCTGGCACGCCATCCGAATTTCCACTTCTTAGATGTTCAAGTGGCCGACTCCGTGTCCTCCCCGCTGACCCAGTGCTCCCGCGGGCTCCTGCCTCCTCCCAGCCGCGTGCTCAGGCACTCGCTCATTTTTCCTTTATCTGCACCTTAATGAGCACCAGTCCGAGGGGAAAAAATTCTTAAAACTTTACAAATTGGTTAACGATGGCTGACAGAGTGAGGTAATTGAGGCTGTAAATGGCTGAAGCTGCTTCTAGAGGAAGCAATTGCAGTGCTTGGGACCTCATCGATGTGCAGCGTCGAGGGGAGACCTCGGGCTCCGGAGCGATGCCTTCGGTGGAGCATCACCAGCGCCAGGAGAGCCAGGCTGCTGTGAAACGTGACGTCGCGTCAGCCGGTGAGCCCCTGGCTGGGTGCGTGGGAGCAGGGGGGCCAGGGCTGCTTGCTCTTGGCTTCGGGTTTTGCCAGCTCCAGCCTCTCTCTGCCGGCGCCGAGCGTGCCTGAGGACGGCTGAGCTGCCTTTTTAAGGTGCTGTTTTCAGTCAGCCCTTGTGGTGCTTGAACTTTGGCACTTGTGCTGGGCTGCAGGCCCTTCAAATGATGAAGAGCAGAAATTTGGAGACGCGGATTTGTGCAGTCGTTCCCTCGCTCTAACAGAAGATTTTCCATTTTCTCTTTATGGACGTGCCGGGTTGGTATACTGAATTTTCTGCACTTTACCCCCTGTTTTTGCTTCTCAGCTGCCGCGATGAGGAGGGCTGATCAGCCTGCTCGTGTCTTTTCCAGTTCAGATCCTTTCCTGCTTTCGCATCCGAAAGGAAAGGGCTGGGGGTTCTTGGCTGGGGGTCCCAAAACTCAACATGGCAACTTGTCCCCGCATCAAGCAGGGGGACACGAAGAGGCCCCAGTCCCCAAAGTCTCCGTTCCTAAACACGGGTAGCTGTCCTCCCACAGCCCAGGCGAAGGAGTTAGGATTAACCGCCTTGGAAAGCACAGTCTCCTTCTGAAAACGCCAGCGCCGGGATGTCTTAGCGCTGTCTGTGCCCGGTGCTTTGGTCTGGGAATTTCTGCTGCTGCAGGGCTGGGCTGGGGCCTCTGAATCACTTTTTAAAGAAGAAAAAAAAAAAAAAAAAAAAAAAAAAAAACAAATGCAAACGAACCCAAAGGGCCCTAAAGCCTCCAAAGCGTAAATGAAACATGTAAATTATGAAGGGATTTCTAGGGAACTTCTAAAATACAAGGTTGATGAAAGCACCGCGCTCGTGTTCCTCCAGCCTTTAACCCCCGTCCTGCCCCGGCCGCCGCGGGCGCGGGGACCCAGCACCGGCGAGGTGGTGCCGGGCTCTCCCGGTGCTGCCCGGGACGCGGTTCAAGGTCCGCGCTGCTTCGTCCCCCGGCCCCGAGCGGGCGGGAGGCTTTGGCTCTTCTCCTCTCCTCTCTGTTTTCTTTCTCTCTCCCCGCCCACAGAATTCCCATCTTGTGATGGAGCGCTGCATGACTTTGTTCCTGGACAATTTCCTGCAATTGTAGCTCTGCAGAAACCCAGCCGCTGTTATAAGAAGTTAATGGGTGCAATGTGTAGTGTTGTCAGGTGGCAATTAGCTGGGGAAAGAGTTTTCAAATGGTGCCCGTTTATGCCGTTTCAGCGTAAGTACAACGAGACCTTTGCTGTAGGGATTGATGTGGGTCACTTCTCGGAGATATACTGTTGCACGGATGCTTTTTAGCCTCTGGTCTCGGGAGAGGAGATATTTTTGTTCACCTAAAAAGGCCTTGCCTGCCTTGGCTTCAGCCGGTATTTCTGATCCCTGTTGCAGCTCATGCTTTGCTGTATTTCAGATGTCAGTTGTCTTTTCAGCCCTGTAACCAGGCAACACATGGCAGGAGCAGGGAGCGCTTTGTTGTTCTCCAAATTGTCTTACCTAGGCCAAGGCGCGGCGGCAGCGCCGG
The DNA here is from genome assembly GCF_965183815.1 of Platalea leucorodia. Lineage (NCBI taxonomy): Eukaryota > Metazoa > Chordata > Aves > Pelecaniformes > Threskiornithidae > Platalea > Platalea leucorodia. The sequence goes on along the minus strand of NC_138830.1, from coordinate 56,023,425 downwards.
TGCCGGGGCGAGGAGCCCGCGGCAAACCGCTCCGCTGTGCCCCCTCGGCGGTTTCTGGTCTCGTCTCATAGCGGTGACGTGTTCAAAAAGTGCGTTTTATGAGTAGGTTTTGTAATTCAGCAATGCGCGCGTTGGTCCTGCGAGCGTCTGGGAATTCAGCGTGACAAACTGGGGGAGCGGGGCTGTCCCTGCCCCAGACGCGTACCCGCAGGGTCCATCCCCGTGTCCCTGCGCTCTGGATGGAGCTGTAGCTGCACGAAGCTTTGCGTAGGCTTGCAGTGGTGCTGTAGATGAAGAGGAGGGATATTGCTCTCTGTTTGGGCACGATCCGTTTTAGGCTATCCCTCGCACGTGAAACAGGCCGTGTCTGCAGCTGCAGGTCCCGGCTTGCTTCCCGTGCGGAAGGTGGCAGAAGCCGGCAGCGGTTTTGCCCGCTCTGGTCTGCGGTGCGCAGCATGTGGAGGTGCTCTGCCATCCTGGTGTTGCCATTCAAGAGTTCGGTGGGGGTTTATTCCCATGGGAAGTGTCTTGCCTTTCTTCCCCCCAGTGGAAAGATCCTTTTGAGATGTCTAACTTCTCTTTTCCTCTCTCTAAACAGACGGTTGATGATGAGGCGATGGCAGCATAAATGAAGATCAAGTAAGGAAGGCAGAACGATGCCCAAGGGTGGGTGTTCTAAAACACCACAGCCAGAAGATTTCTCTCTCAGCAACGACATGGTGGAGAAACAAACGGGGAAAAAGGTAGCGTGTTTGGTTCACTTGCCTTCCTTTAGGGATGCTGCCCCTTATGCCTGATGTCTTCAAGCCGTGGCAGTATTTCGCGTGGCAGGAGGTTGCTGGGGGCTGTTAGCACTGGAATCAAATATCTGTGTTGGCACTCTGCCGGCTGATGGGGTCTGCTTTATTTCTCGGTGGCTGCAATACCTGCCGGGAAGTGCTGCGGCCGCGTAGACCCGACTCGGCCAAGCGATGGGGGGCTGCTTTGGAAGGTTCTCTTCTGCGAGTACTGTGCATTTTTAAGGCTTTCTGCAGTAAGCTGTGGAAGGACCAAGTAATGCAGTGATCTTGCAAGTGCGTGCTGTGCGAGGGAGGAGCTTCTCCTCCTCCTCCTCTGGCTGTAAATGCCGGGGCTGTGTCAGACTCGGCTGGTCTTGCTTCACCCCGAAGCCTGGGCTCTGAGCGGGGCCTGACCAGGACTCGGTGTGTGAGATGCTCTGCTGAAGTGCCTGCTTCTGGGGTTTTATTTGAAGTCTTTAGGTTTTGACTGGGCTTGAGGTGGGGTTACTGAGGTGAAATCTGAGTTTAAGCATAAATAAGTTCATACTTCTCCTCTTCATTCTCAGATTCTCATTTTGCTCCAGACCTAAGCTCTGCCTCCTCTCATTCAGGTTTTTTCCATCCTTCTCAGTATGGGTAGTTTCCAGTAAATAGTTGTGCAGAAAGCTATGTACAAATGTTACCTTTAAATAAAAACTCAAAGCTACATCTACTGTATTCTGCTATGGAAATATATACCATCTGCTTTCCTTTCACCTCCTTGCTCCAGTTCCTCAGCATTCCCCCAGGAGTTTCTGCCCGGCTCCGGGAGCCGAGGCTGAGCTTTGCGAGCGCCAGCGGTGCCGTGTCGCTCTGTCACTGCCCCTGCAGTCCCGCCCGTGCTGATGATAGTAACTCCTCTTACGATTGAGGTCATGTTATTGATGAAACGAGGAAAATGACAACGGGAAAAATCCCAGGCAGAAATTTGGTGATCGAGGGCGCTGGTAGCATCTGCCCCGTTCCCCTTTCCGTGTCTCCGTGCGTGCACAGGTCCGGTTCAGGAGCCACGCCAAGAGCGGGAGCTTTGCTGGGGCACGGCGTGGGGCAAGAACTGGGAGCAGGGGTGTTGGGGGTGAAACAGCTGCCCTGTTGCATCAGGAAAATACCAGCGTTCACCCTGGCAAATGAGGCCGAGCCCAGCAGCACAGGATATGTAAATACGGGGTTTTGTCTGCGCTGTGTAAGAAGCTTAATGTTGGCGCAGGTGCTTCGGGAGGGAGAGGATCAGTTATAATATGAATCAGCTCCCATTTTATTTCATCCACTCGCGGCAGCTTAAAGGCTGCCTGTTATTTACAGAGCAGGTTTGTTGAGTGGCGCTAGGGACGCCGGGAACTGGAGTTATCTCCCGCTGGCTAAATAACTAGGACACAAATAATTTTATGCTTCCCATTCAAAAGCGTCAGCGCAGACCTGCGGTGAGTGGTATTGAGTAAGGACGGGGAAGAGCCTTTCTGCTCACTTAATTCTGGTCTTCTCAACGGAGGAGAAACCTGCAGGCTCTTGTCCTCCGGGGACTGAACTGAGATCCAGCCTAAGCGGCCGAAGGACATCGTGCAGCAAATCGCCCGTTTCTAGTTAACTCTGGAGTGTGAGCTGGAGCGGTGACTCAGGGTAAAAGCACTCGGTCATTAGGCCTCCTCCTTCCAGACGCTGCTGTACCTGCCTGTCAAGTGAGCCACTGCTTTTAATTTATCTTGCCTTTGTCAACACTTTCAAAGGCCCGAGCCTGCGACTCGGCGCGCGCTTGCTGGCGGAGGCTCGCTGGGGAGCGCAGAGAGCGGCTGCGGCAGAGCCCGAGCCGCGCCGCACGGGGCCACCCGCGCCCGCCGGGGCTGCCTGCGACGGCGCGCGGGGCGAGCGTGGCGAAGCGATGGCTGCGTTGCCACTTAAGTGTTTTCCTCTCAGTGTGACCTTAATATCGACAGTTGTTTTAACGCTAAGCAGGCTTTACGTGTTCGGGCTCTGAGGCTCTGGCAGTGAAGGCGAGTAACGGCGCAGGATGCTCAGCGGTCCTGGTGCGGCGGCGGGCTGAGCGCTGCAGGAAACGTGTGAGTTCCGTGCTTGAGCACGTTGCAGCCGGGCTCTCTGGGAGGCTGCCCTTTCTGCAGAGGGCTCGTGCTTTGTGGAAGAGGATGTGAGCTGCTGCCTTTCGGTTGTAGAGCTAATTATAAGAGGGAACTCCTCCTAGCTCTCTGCTCCATGCCTTTCCATGGGAGGGACGTATTAACTAGCGAGATGTCGCTCGTGCTGGCGTAGCTGTGAGAGCAAAGCGGTTTAAAGACCGTGTTTCTGTTGCCCTCCGTGGCTGGCAGCGTTAGATGCTTCATCTGCTTTGCTGCTGTTGAGCGAGGAGCTGTTTCTCCTGGGGTTACGGAGGCAGCGGGGCGGCCAGTCGGGCCCTGCCAGCCTTATATGGCTGCGCGCAGCCTGCCCGGGGCGGGCGCTCGGCAGCCCCGGGGGCTCCTTCTGGTTGAGTTCAGTCTGAAGGGTTTTGTAAAAATATCCATGCCATATATGAATCATTCTCCTTTCTGGTGTAGATCCACAGATCCCCGTACCAGAAGCAGATTACTCATGACTTAGGCTGAGCACAACACCGCAGCAAGAATTATATCGGTTGTCGAAACCATTTCCTGATGTGCCCGGGACCGCTTGCTGCACGGCTACGCCGGGCGCTCAGAGGCTGCGGCAGAGGATTTGTCTCTTTATGGGGAAATGCTCCCACTGGCGTAGTCTGAATTGCATTTTTGCTGCAGCGGTCGAACACTGAGCAGAACAGCACTTGACCCTCAGTTTTGGAGGTGCTCGTAGGAGCTAGCAGAGCTTGACTGAGCAAACCGGGCAGAGGCGACGTTAGGAGAACTGCTGAAGGTGCTGCCTTCTCGCCCTTTCCCGGGTGACTGGGGTGGTGGTTTCTCAGTAGCTGGGGGAGCACGGTACCTTGCTGGTACCCATGCTGGATCAAACTCAGTTGGCTTCCACAGGAGTGAAGGGAGAAAACTGCTGCACTTTTTATCCATAATAAATCTAATAGCATGAATACATTTTGCTCCTATTTTGTTATTTTTTTCAGCCCTTCAAAAAAGCTTTTGCTTTTTCTCCTCTCTCTCCTCCCAGTTCCAGAAAAGGGAACATCGGCCTCATTTCTCGATCCTTCTTGAACCCGTTGGACTGTTAGGGCTTTCCTGCGCCGTGCGAACGAGTGCCGGGCTGCGCGTCCGGCGCGGAGCCGCCCGCCGGGGCGTGGAACGTGCAGAGGCGCTGGGTGACTTGGATACTGAAGAGCCGACGTTTCAGTGAAGTTAAGCAGCCCGTAGTCATTGCAGGGTGGTATTTCTTACGAACCTCAACGAAGGCTCGAGGCACGCAGGAATGGGGCTTCAGTTCCAGTTGTCTCCGTAATGTTTGGTTGCAGCATTGATCGTGACCCAAATTCCGAGTTATCGGAACTTTGCGCACTTGTGTGCGTGTTGTGCTCTGGTTTTGGAAAGGCCACACGGGACCCAGGTTTAGGGGACGCTGGGGTTTGGTTTCCACCACATCCAGTGTGCTCTCCAGCTAAAATTGTGTCCATCCCATTTTGTAACGCAGGTGTGAACCCTTCTCCTGCCCCTTCTCTCCCCGCGGGGCAGAGGCCTGTTGAGGAAACGACACGCTGCTGCCTGTGTTAGTGCAGGGAAACTCCCGCTCTCGCAGCATTTGCTTTTTGCAGCGTGGGTTGTTTTGCCAACGGCAGGAGTTTGGTCTTGCTTGGCGTGGGGCATTGCCCAGGGGCACGGGTGTTGGAGCCATGGCTCCTTCTGGGCTCCTCTCCTCCCAGGCTACCGGTGCCGGTTTTATTCGTTGCTGCTTACTTCTTACTCGCATTGCAACCTGAAATACTTTCAACTCATTTTGGAGAACAAAGGGCTTTGGGGATTTCCATCGCTGGTAATGCAAGGCTTTGCATAAGTGGCTGGGACATGAGTCAGGTTTTGGCGGTGAAGGCACGGCTCCGGCGCAGCTCTCGGCGGGCGGGCAGCGGCAGTGGTTCAGAGTTTGCGTGTGGGCACGGAGAGCAGCGCCCTGCTGCGTGCAGCTCCCGTGGACGGAGGGGAGGAGCAGGCTGCAGATGCACGGCCCATCCTGTAAAGCAAGCTAGAGAGGCGCTCGGCTTCTCTGCTGGAAGGACAGATTTCTTTGCACGGGTTTGTATGTGGCTCTGCCTTGCAGAATTTTGCATCTAAAAGAACCACGTGTTTGGTTTTGCTCTGAGAACCTACACTTGGACACTAAGCTGGCCTAGCTGGAGCTCTGCGTGAGGGTGAAAAGAGGCTTTTATTTGAATATGTCATTAATGACCTGAGCAGATTGATAGCAGGGTCTCTTGCTGATTAGAGATCGTTATCCTAAAGAGAAGTCGGCACAGACGCTGTTAAGCATTTCCAGTCCCTGCGCTGCACGCGTGGCTTATATCGTCGTAGCTTCTAGGGGCCAGGTCGTGATCGGTTTGTGCTCCAAACCGTGATGGCTGATGGCAACTTGTGATGCATCTTTTAACTGTGGCAAGCGCGAGTCGAGGTGGGTTCAGTTATTCATATAGTAAATCTTACTAATAACATAGCGTGACAGTAGGGGATTTTTCCTGAAGTCATGGTCTGCTGTCTGCCCTTTGCCAGAGCAGCTTTTATTAACACCTAGAAAGGGGAACTTGTTTCTCTTGCTGAGCTCTCGATGGTACCCCCCTTCCCCACGCTCCCTCTTACCCCCAGCAAGAGCTTCCCCGGCCTTTGAGAGCCCCCGGCCTGTCGTGCACACAGGCGTTCACACACGTTTCTCTGCAACGTCGATTAATTTGGATTTGTTCCTTTTGTGAAACCTGATTCTTGCACCTTTCAGATGAGTCGGAGCTTAAGCATGAGATGACCTAAAAATGAAAACAGCTTTTACTCGAGAAAAGGATGACATTCTTCATTACAAAATTGGAAATAATTATCGAAGTAAAGCTTAAAATAAGAAAATGAAAACGTGTGTTATTTTCAGGAATATGACTCTCCAAGCTGCCTTAATTTCTCTGCGGTGGTTTCGCCGTGGCTGCTGCATGTGTCCTCAGCGGGTTGCTGCTTTCCAGGGGGGAGCAAAGTTTGGATCTTCCTCACTCCAATTAGTATAAAAGGTTATCGTTGTGCTACCTTACAAATTAATCTTCAAAGCAGTGCCGGGACTGCCGCCACTTCGTTCGTTCCTTGGTATTTAATTTTGCTGAACTTACTGGATTAGCAGCTCCCAGCATTAGGGCGAATGCAAACGAAGCGTTGCCCGAGCGTGCCCGACGCTGGGATTCACGCAGCCGTTCCCATTTCCACGCTGGGCTCCCCGTCTCGTCTGGCGAGGTTTTTTGCCTAATTCCTCTCTTCTTTGTCTCTCCTCCAACACGGAGCTTTTAACACCATTGCAATAACTTTGTAGAACAAGTTGCGTTTTTACCTGTCCTGCACTTTTTCTTATTCCTGAGCGTGCAGAGATCCCGCACGGCATTAACGCGGCAGACGACTGACCTGGCTTGCAGGCACCGCGGCCCCCCTGCGCCTGCAGGTTCAGGCTTTCTCACCACAGCAGCCAAGTCCAAAGATTAAGGGAATTTTAGAGAAGGTATGTTTTAACCAAGCTGTCACCAATCGTCATTTGCTTTTAAGTGGGGTGCAAGAGCAGCGGCGCTGGGTTGCCTGTGAGGCAGAGTGCTTTTCGGGCAGCAGAGGACATGACATGATGGGTTTGCTCCAGCTGAAATCTATTTTAAGGTAACAAACAATGAAAAAATTGTATTTTTTTGTGTTGAGCACAATTGACCTCTTGTTGGAGCTCTCAACGTGAAACTGCTGTCTGGAAGAAATGCTGGGAGCGTAGGAAATCCCACCGCGGGGTGCCAGGGGCTCAGCCACGTCCTGCCCCGCCGCTGCCAGAGCAGGCAGAGAGTTATCCTGGCACTGAAATACCGGGTGGAACAGCCTGCTCGAAGGGTCTGGGCAAGGAAATTGCAGTACAGACAGCGAGCACGGCGGCTGATGCCGAGAAGTGCCATTTTCGAAGCGTCAGCTATGACTGATCCACCTCGGAGCCTTCTGGAAGTACCTCTCTTACCGAGGACCGTCACCGCTCGGTGCGGGCAAACCTGAGCCGCGGGTGCTGGGCCTGAGAGGTGCAAATGCACTTTCAGAGCAGGAGGAGGTGCCGGGTTTCACCGGCGCTTTGCGCCCGGTCCCGTGGCTCTCCGATGGTGCGGCAGCTTGGATGCGACGTGGGCAGGTTTGCCCTTAGGCGTGGGCAGCGGAGGAGGAGCCACGCACGTGGTCTTCTCTGGTTTTATGCTCTTGTCCCAGGCCCTGGCTTCTAAGGGTAAAAATTGTTGGGCTGGTTGTTGTCTTGAAGTGCAGTTGAGGTTTTCGAGGGGAACGCTGGGGCCGCGTCTCTGCAGTCGTTAAACCTGGGGAAGACGGTGCTTCACCCCGCATCGACACGGCCTCTCGGACACTCGGCGCTGATGCGGGGTTAGTGGGTTTCGGGCATAGCCTTGCTGTTCGAGCTTGCGTTAAACCGGGGAGGGAAAGGCCAGGCCAACGTACCTGCTTGCAACAGGACGGTCTTGGGAGATGCTCAGCGGTCTCTGGCCTTACTTACACCTCTGAGCCGTTCAGAACAGCAGCTGGCAATAGAAGTGGCATCATTTGTTATTGCAAACTATTTTTGTTCACGTCAGAAAAAAAAATAAGACAAAAGCATTTAAATCCAGAGGGTTTAAATGAAATGCTGGAGTGTTTATTTTGGCTGTTGTGACTTTGTCCCGTCGCTCCGCTGACTCCTGCGCCAAGGAGGGGCTCTCGGCGGCCGCTCTCGAGCCCGGCTGCCCTTCTTCAGGCTCCGAATGCGAAGTCCTGTGCGCCCGCGGCCAAACGTGCCTTGGCTCCCTCCAACCGCGAGAGCCGCTGTCAGATAGGTTTGTTTAGCTCGCTTTACCGGAAAAAAAAAAGGGATTCCCCAACTCATTTTTTCAGGCCTCAGCATTGGGCTGGAGCATGGGTGAGAGGGGCCGAGTACTGGCTGTGCAGGCGCAGGGCTGTCGCGCTGCCCGTTGCGAAGGGGACGTGCAAACCGAAGCCCTCGGTCCGAGCAAACGGTTTCTCTTTAATCTGGTCGCCAGACAGAAACTCGGAAAGAGGAAGGAGCGGCGCAGGCGGTGACGACGCGGCCTTGTGACTGCTGGCACGGGAGCCGCCTGCCCGGGTGCTGAGTCTGATGCAGACAGCATGACTGGGCTGCTCTAAACAAGGGAATTCCTGTTAGATTTGCTTGTCTGAGTTTCCAGCGATGGTCTTGCATGATTTAATGTATTGAGATTCTTTTATTTAATCTAACTTTATATCTAAAGCGTAGGGTCTGGGTTTTGCTAGGTTATTGAAATCAGATCTGTCACAAGCGGCTCGTTCTGGCCTTGTTTTTAGAGCAGTGGCACCGTATTCAAACCAGAAGCCCTTGCTTAGAGTAATACTTTGTCTCAAATACAAAAAACATAAGCGCGTGACTTCAGCCTGCGTGTATTCTCGGCATGCTACACTCCTGAAATTTGAGTTACGTACCAGCTCTCACCGTTCACGTGAAAAATATTGCCTGTCTCAATACTTGGTGACTTTGTCTTGCTCGGGATGTTTCTTCAAAATTTCTTGCTGCTGCTGGTACTGAGCAGTCCCCAGCATCGCCTGCTTCACCTCGCTGCGTGTTAAAAATCCAAACCAACCCGAATAAACGAGACTGGTACGAAGCAGGCGTAGGTCTGCCTCTCCGAGAAAGCGGGGAATGCTCAGCCGTCATCTGCATCGCTTTCTGTGCTTTTATGCAGTATCGGTCGGTCTGTCCTCAAGGTAGCTTCTCCTCTTAAAATCCCAGGAGAAACCTGCAATGGGAGAGGGACAGCTTAAATGTTCAACCGTTGAGAACGCCTTGGCCGGTGTTTGCGCATAGGTGGGACTATGAACCCCAAAACCCAGCTCTGGGGGAGCGCGGGCTTTGCTGGGGCTGGCGCCGCTGGAACCGCTGCTTCGCTGCTGGACGTCGCTGCTGTTGCTTTGCCCCGTGACGGAGCGCGGGCAGGGCTGGGAGCAGATCGAGCTGCTTGCTGTCGGATGGGGAGCGCTGCCTGTGGGTATCGGCAGAGCTATGCTGGCTTTTCTGGTACGGACCGTTACGCTGACTGTACAATGCCAGCCTTCCAAGTGCATTTGGCTGCGGTGCTGATCCTGTAAACGGTCAGTAACGTTAGCAGACTTATCGGCTGCCAGAATATTCTCAGAATAACATGTTATCACGTAAGCTCAAATAGTAATGCTGTATTCTCGTGCTAGAAATACTGCGGGCCCCGAGGAGAAGCCCTCAGCTCTCCACGTTGAACCAAGCGCTTTAACGCCGGTGTTTGTGTGCCCCTAGGCACGCCGTGTGCGCTCCCTGCATCCCGCTTCTGCTCAGGACGGGGAAACCCTTCCCAAACAACGGGGGCGGTTGCGGTTGCAAATCCTTGGGTTCCCCCACCCCAGCCTGCCTTCCCCCCGTGCTCGCAGCCGGGCGCGTCCCCAGCCACGCACAAGGCGTTGGCTCCGGTTTTCGCGCGAATTGGTTGCAGGTTTCGCACCACGCGGCACCCTTGGTTGGCCTCACCCTTCTCTAGTGATGTTTTAGCATTTTAGCTTGGTGGAGGCTCCTCTCTGCAAGATGCTAAACCCTGATGCTGGAAAGCCATGGTAGAAAGGAGAGGAGAAGTGCTGCGTGAAGCTGGTGCAGGACGTTGGGGGGGTTCGGTGGGCACGGTCTGGGGAAGGCTCTTGTTAATCTGGTCTCTTCTCTTTCTAGGATAAAGATAAAGTTTCTCTAACCAAGACTCCAAAGTTGGACCGGAGCGATGGCGGCAAAGAGGTGAAAGAGCGAGCGACCAAACGGAAGTTGCCTTTCACTGTTGGAACAAATGGAGATCAAAAAGACTCGGATACAGGTACAGAAATGACGTGTTGCACCCTCGAAACCAGAGCGTTGGGGCGGCGGGGAGCGCGGTGTCCAACACGCAGGCGATCCCTACTGAGGCGTTCTATCAAATTTCCTGTATTTTTAATTGAAGGACGAGGCACGCGGACAAGAGGATAACTGCTGTGGTAGGCACATACGCATCTGGAGCTGAGTGGATTAAGGCCCTTATGTTCTTAGTAATAGATTTAACTGGAGCTCTGTGAGGAGGCAGCCCTTCCTTTGGCTGGTGGTCCATTCTCGAACTAGTCCAGTTCATGAACTGCAGCTTAGACAAGCCGAGAAGCAGTGCTGAGCCTGCTAGTAAGAACTTGGAAAATAAGAGAATAAAGCTGAGGACTCATGAAAAGAAAAACAGCAAGCAGTAAAAAAATGAGCTTGCATGCATCTGCCTAAAGCAAAGCTGATATATACGTGTATGTCTACGTAAATACATCGGTATACCTCTCTAGCCACGTTTTGTTGGTTTGGGGGCTTTAAACTTTTAGCACTGCACTATCTTAAAACTGAAAAATTATTTCCAATTGGTGCGTGCGTAGGCGTTGTCAAACACGTGTAAAACTGCCTGGAGGTCATACCGATGGGCTGGAGGCGTTCACTTCGGTGGTGTGGCCGTCCTGGCCTGTCTGGGTGTTTAGGTTGGCTCTTTGGGGCTGGTGCGGGTGGTCCTCAGGACCATAAGGACGTTAAGGTGACCTGTTTGCCCCTGTTCTTGAGACTGTCACGGTTGCTTCGGTGGTTGCAGCATGGCTGAGCGACGCGTCCTCGATACGCGCCCGGTTTCTGGGCAGCGTTGGTGCTGCTGTGGGTGTTTCAGCCTGGCTGCGTCGCGGTCGGGCATCTCGTGGCAGAAGAGCGGCTGGTACGCGTGGCTCTCGCGCGCCGTGGCCCCACGTAGCTACAGAGACGTTGAATGGGCTGTTTGTTTTGTAAAGCAATTGGGAAGAGCTGTTGCAAAGCTTTGACACGGAGAAAATAACGCTGTTTGCTTGCAAGGGGCTTAGCTATGGCTTTATGGGCAGAGGTTTGCGTGGGTCCTCTCCGTGCGTTTCTAGGAAATCTGCACTTGGAAATAGTTCTGGTCAGGTAAGGATCACAAATTGTGCAAAGAGATAAAATGGACTAGAGGTTGGGAATATGCTTAAAAATGGTAAAAAAAGATGTATTTGCTGTTGCTCTCCGGCGAGCGTGTGAGGCGGTCTGCTGCAGGACGCGGCGCGTCAGCCCGCGTCAGCTGTCGGCCGGTCTCCTCTGGGGCAGGAGCTGGGAGGGCAGATTTTAAAAGGTCGCGGGTGCCGCCTGGGTCACGCAGCCACCGCGGCGGCGGGGGCTGTTTGGCCGGCGAGGACGCGCGGTGGCGTGCCCTGGGGCCGGCCCGGCATTTCTGCGGGTTTCTGTGTGCCGAATGGTAGTTTTCTCAGTTGCTGAACTCCCTGTCCGGAGAGAAAGTTGCGAAACGTTAATTCATTTCGTTAAACGACGGCTCATACCGATGGTCGTTTGCAGGGGTGAAGCGTCGTTTTTGCGTTCGTGGCGTGCAGGTGGGCGAGCGCATCGCTGAATGGATAAATGGGGGTTTGCGGCCGTGGGAGCAGGGGTGGCCGTCGGGGAGCAGAGGGGGTTACAGCCCGAGGCTGTCACCTTCACTCACTCCCCGAACAGGCGGCGTGGGGAGTGCTTTGCACCCTTCGTCGTGCTGTAGTGGATCGCTAGAATAAATCCAGGGGTGTCACCTTTGGAGGGAGGGTGGCCAAGGCAAGGCAGAGCTGATTAGCCGGCACCATAGCTGCTGCTTTTTGTCAAGGGTGTTTCTGCCACGTTCAATACTTGGTTGAGAATTTAAACCCAAACTCGCTCCAGGGCTGTCTGACCCTTGTGACAGCTAAAATGTCACGGTAGGGCTCCACCAGCTCGCTTCCCGTGTCCCCCCGCAGCAGTTCTCTGCTTCTCACAGGGCTCTGGTCCCTCTCTGGCTGTAGAGATGTTAGAGATGTTTCTGCTGGCGGCATCGAGAAGGAAACCAAATTAAAAAGAGAGCAGCAGGGCAGGGAGAGCAGAGCGCTGCTGGGGGAGAGGCCGCGGCTGCTGCAGGGTGCAGAGGAGCAGCGGCGCAGCAGGTGAGACACCCCTGCCCACCGGCTCAGCGTTACCCCCCTGCTTTCAGCAGGCGTGCGAGACTCTGTCTTCGGAGACATCTTCCCTTCCTCTTCAGAGCTCGTCCTTCCTGGGGAAGCGGGCGTGCAAGCAGCAGGGCCGAGCCAAGCGACCGCAGCGCCCGATTCCCTGCCTGCACGGAGGACAGCCGGAGACCGGGAGGCGGTCATTGCACTCAAAGACGCATTTAAAGACAAACTGGGCTCGACCGAGGCTGGGAAGGTGTGGGCGAGTCTCTAGCAACCTGTTTGGTGGGGACAGAAGAGAGGAAGTGACTCAGCCGCTGGGGAGGAGATAGCAGCAGGCAGCTGCAGATCAGCGCGCAGAGAGTTTAGCAGGAGCCTGTTTCTCTTTTTTTTTTTTTTTTTTTTCCCTTCTTTTACTCCAGGAATCAGATGCTTGAGATGGGAAAAGACTTACTGGCACCTGGCTCCCCTCTTGCACCCCCCCTTTGCAACCGTAGGGCGTTTCAGGCCCTTCTGGTCCTCGGCCTGGCTCGAGGCCGGCTTTCATTTAGCAGGCAGAGGTGTGTTTGTAGGTGCACAAAAGTCACCCACGTCGTATGGTGGGGTCGGAGGGGTGCCCCCGAGCCTGTGCACGTGTAATGAGAGCGGCATTCATCTAACGACACACATCTGGCAGCGCACGCTCAAGCGTGCGTGGCTAGCGCTCAAGCGTGCATGGCTAGTGCTCAAGCGTGCGTGTCTAGCACTCAAGCGTGCGTGGCTAGCGGGCTGCCGGAGGACGGGCTTTTGTCTCAAACAAAGGGGCTGCAGTGCAGCCACCCCGCAGCCCCCGCTACCTCCCCGCTGCCCGGGCAGAAACGCCGCTTGCCCGCATCCCCGGCGGAGGGGGAGGCTGCTTTTTCTTCTTCTGTTCCTAAACTTTGATTTCAGCTCTTGGGAGAAGCGGGATTGCAACATCGGTGTTCGCCGTGCCAGTGGCGGAGTTGACCTTCGATGATTTATGTAACGCAGCCGTGCTTCCTGGGCTGCTGTACACGGGCTGTCCTGTTTGTTTGAGGGTAGTTTTGCTAGGGTGTTCCGCAGCCACGTGGAATTTAACTGTAAGGATGTGGGAGCTGGGAGCTAGGAGAGCTCTCTTTTTGCCTGTAGTGGGATATTTTTTTCCCTCAAAAATTTAAACAATAACATGATCCTTCATCCTGATTTGTTGCAGTGGCTCATCTTCCTTAGCACAGTGTATCTGTTGCCTTTTTTTCCCTGAATAGCTCTGGCTCAGCTTTGACGTATGGACACCGTACGTGGTACAAGAAAGCATCTGTGATGGGTTTGCCTCTCCGGCGAAGGGCGGCGAAGCCCGCCCTGGCCGGGTGTTGGGCAGCAGCCGGGTGCTGCAGCGCGGTTGCCTGTCGGAGCCCTCCTGCGTTTGCAAGACGCGGTGCGAGCGGAGGGTGCGGGCTGTTGGTGTGCCAGCCTGCGCCGGGACAGCCGGCGAGAGCCCACGTGCGTTACTGCCTCCGTTTGCCTCCTCGGTGCGCGGGTGGCACCGTCCCCTCCCCGGCAGCTTGCAAATATTAACCTACATCTCTCGCCTGCTCATAGCGCTTACCCGGAGCACCGGTGCCTCCCTGGGCGGCTTTTCCATTTGCACCCAGGTGTTCCCGGGGAGGTGTGGGCTGAGCTCTGCCCCGGTCCCTCGCTCATGCTGGAGCGGGGCAGCTCACCAGCCCTCCCTTTAACCCTGCTCTGCCAGCCCACTCCTTGAGTTGGCTTAGGAGCGTGTGCTGCTGGCAGAGTGCTGATGTGTTCAGAAAGCGAGCAAGTAAGCGATTTCGTTCTCGATCTGGTTTTATTTGCAGCACCCGCCTCCAGCGCAGCGTGCCTTTGCTGCGCCCTGATCCTGGGCAAGTGCTCCCGGTGCCGCTCGGGGTTTGCTCCGGGACGGAGAGGGGCTTGGCGTGGGCTGCCGGAGGTGCCGCTGGCCAGCACTGTTTTAAAGTGTATGGTTTGGGTACAGTAGGTTCAGTGATAAATCTTTTATCTCCTTCAAAATGGTTTCTAGAGCAACAACTCTGGCTCTCGGGTTCCTCAGAGTTAACTAAATAAACTGTCTTTAGAAGAAAAAAAATTGCATAAAGCTGTGAGCCTCCAGACTGTGCATGCTACAGATCCAGCACTGTGGGAGCAGCATCGCTCTGCCTGAGACTTCTCCTTCCTTCTCCTTTCCCTGGTGCGGCATCTCCCCACATCCACAGACATTGCCGAGAGCCTACGTGCTGCCTGGCAGCCGCCAAACAAGTAAAGCCAGCTTTTTTCCCAGCAATTTCAGCAGCTTGCGAGGCTTCGTGCAGCTCCTCGTGCGTGTGCTGTGCTGAAAGGACGTTAGGCATTTAAAAAAAGAAATATTAGAAAATTGTAATATTAAGAAGCACGCGGAGGAGCGTCCTGCAGAGACGGCAGGGAGAAGGGGACGGTCCTGCTGGGAAGCCACCTGCGGGGAGGCGGGGGGAGAGGTGGGCACGGGCGGCCGGCGCAGAGCGGGGCGCAGCGGCTCTCCTCCCGGTGCTGGTGCCTGCGGCGCTGAGCCGCGGCTGAGTCATGGGCTGACTCAACCGCACCAGACTGCCGGCGCGGGGACGGGCGCTCCCCACCTCCCGCGCAAGGCTGCGGCGCGGCGGCTTCGCACGGGCGGGTTTTTTTACTGCTCTGTGCCGTGCATACCAGATCAGGTAATGCCGCTCGAAGGTTGGCTGTGAAATGCGCAGTCCAGAGTGCAAAATTCATTATATCCACTCGTAACGCGGACAGTTTCTTTAGCTTGATGTAAGGATGTCACTTGAGTCCCTTGGCTCAAGGTGGAGCTGTGGTTTCCAGGCCTTTAGTCATCATCGGGGAGAGTTAGGGCTTAATACAGATCTCCGAGCGCTGTGAGTTAATTCTGGCCTCCGAGAGCTCTCCCTTGGAGCTGGAAAGGCCTGAGCAAGGCTGGGTCAAAACTGCAGGTCCGCAGCAGTGCTGGGTGCCCCGTTGCCTCCCTGGGTGCAGGAGGTCTGTCTCCTCTGAGGATTCACTTGGGAGAAGTGAGGAATGTGCTGGAGTTTATTTTTCCTTTGCAGGGTTGCTGCTGGTTTTTTGTGCCTCCAGCCCTTCGACTTCCACTGCTGCTCCTCGGGCTTGGGCGAAATCTCGAGGACTGGTTTTGTGCGTGTTTGATAGCAAAATTGGTGCATGTGAGAGAGAAGTTCGGTTTTGTCCAGATCACATCCAAACCCTGCCATTGCTAAATAATACCCAGGCTTAAATAAATGTACTCTTAAAGCAGAGGCACTGGAGCCATCCTGTGCTCCTGCTCGCTGCTGTGGCCGTGGAGAGCTAGCCCAGCATCGTCTGCTCGGACAGCGAGAGCTGCGGATGGGGTGCCCAGCCCTCGCCTCAGCACCTTTAGCCCACAACCGAGCACCTCCCTTGTGTAAAGTTCCCCAAACACCAGAGAAATCCTAATTTTGAAGCGTTTCGGCACGCAGACTTTTGTGTCTGTGGCAGCTCTTGAGCCCGAGAGCTTTGCAAACCTGAACTCTCCCGACAGCGTCCCCGAGGAGGGGGCAAGGGAGCAGGAGGAGGCAGGAGGGGTTTGCCTTCATCTGAAGGTGCTGCGGAAGGGGGTCTTCGGTGGGTCAGATGCCATTTAAACCCCGTGGACGGTAACCTGAAAGCTGGAGCCCTCGGATCCGGCAGTGATGGCGAGCTGTCTCCTCCTCCACCAGCCCGGCGGTGGCTCGTGGCCGAGCAGGAGCTCGGTTCTCCCCCTTGCTGCCCCGGTGCTGCCTCCGACCCGAGCATTGCCGCTTCCAGTCTCCGGCCGGAGCGGGAAGGGTGAGCAGCGTGTGGTTTAGCAGCATTGCGGCTTCGGGTCATGGGATTTCTCAGCATCGCTTGATATTTGTTTTTGTTATTGTTGTTGCTACAGTTGTTTGAGTTGAACCAAATGTCACGGCAAGCTGTGCTGCCGTGGCGAGGCCGGCAGCGGCGGCGATGCCGATGCCGTGCACGCCGGGGCTGGCAGAGGTGTGGGACCTGCCGCGGTGCAGGGCAGAGAGCAGGAGGAGGCTCCTGGTCTGGAGATGGAGAACAGCAGCTTCCCGTGCCGACAGAAATAACCACGGCATCACCTGTGTCTGCCGTGGCCTGGTGGCATTTGGTGGTCATCCCAGCTCGGGGGGGTGGGGAGAGGTGCCCAGGCTGTGGATGGGGAAGAAAACTGGAAAATGTGGCCTGAGAGCCCGGGAGGCCCCGCAGCTGAAATGTGAAAGTCCTCAAGCTGTTTTTCTCTCCTGCTTTGAAAAAAAAGAAATAAAAGCAATACCAGGCTTTTAATTTCTTGAATAATAAAGTAGCTGTAAGCTGGGAATAAGCAGCTGGTGGAAGCACTCCGCATCCCCAGCCCTCCTGCGTCCCCAGCCCTCTCTTGCCGCCCCTCCCGGCTGCCCGTCGCGCCCCGTGGCGGGGGTGTTGGTGACCCCCTGGCCGTGGGCTGGCACTGCCGCGGCGCCGGGGCAGCGTCCGTCCGTCCAGCTGCCCTCTGACGTGGGATGTCTGGCGGCTTCCTTGCCCTCGCCCTGAGCTCCCTTCCTGACCAGGCAGCAGGTTTCCGAGGTTTTGTGTTGCAGTCCCCGCGATTTATTCAGACCCCACGATACATTTATTTAGCAAGCAGCCGTACGCCGGGAGCAGCTACCGCTGAAGGTGCCGTGGGTGCCCCTGCCCCTCTGCAGAGCGCATGAGCCGTCACCCTGAGGCTCTGCCTTGGCACAGGAGGGTTTTGCTTTTTGGGAGAGAGACAAAACCCCAGCCAGCCCTCCGAGCTGATCTGTGCGCACCGACCTTTCCCTGGCTCCGCAGGGCTGTCCGGGAGCCCAGGGCCGAGCCCAGGGGCTCGTAGCCGGTTGGAGAGGTGCTGCTGGGGGACCGGGACACGGTCAGCAGGAGCTGGCCTCAGAGCTTAAAACTTCTGCTGCTTTGCAGCCTCCTTCCTTCGTGCTAATCCCCCGAGTATGTTACGTGACGCTAATTACTAGGTTAGAAAATGCTTGATGAATCAGATGACCCAAACCATCTTCCTCTCCTGGAGCCGGCTGTTGGCTTGCCTAATGCCTGCGCGTGTTTTGAGCGACATCGCATGGGAACGGGCTCGTTAGTCACAAGTTGCGAGGCTGGCGAGGGAATCCGTGAGAAGCAAATTGCTGGCTTATTAAAAAATGCATCTGCGTACGAAACTGTTATTTGTGCGCGTTTTCTGTCGCTGGCTTCGGTCTGATGTGTGCAGCTGGGGCTGTGCTGCATTGGGTCTTTCTTTGGTTGTATAATTTCAGTCCTTTTACTAAAATAGTCAAGAAACTGTTCTCACCTAGCAACCAGGGAGAGAGTGAATGTCAGAGCTTCTCCGTTTCTAGCTGGGCTCCATAATGCCGGTACAGTGTGGATAGACTGGCAAAGACCAGCCTTCAGATCACCCTTAGAAACTCCCCGTGTGCATCAGCCATCTGGGAAGTGCTGCCTGGAAAAGCAGGTCGTTTTATGACAGGAGCTGCCATAAATCTCCCTCCTCCCCCCTGCATCACCTCCTTAACATGCAGAGTGAGAGGTTGCAGTGTGCTGTGTCTCTGTGAACCAAAAATCTATCAATGATGGCTTTTTCCTTAATACAAGAGCTTTTATCAGCGCTGTCTGCAGAGCGTCCTGCCCCCAGCCCCGGAGGGAGGGCTGGCCGGGTGGCTGTGCCGAGCCTTCCTCCCCGTCCTTCCTCCTCCGGCTCTTTCTGTTTCGTGGGAAATGAAAGGTCTGGATCCAAAAATTGGTCTCTCTCAGAATTATTCACGTTTGACATGGAGATTGTTGTTTCTGATATAAGCCTCCGGGTCCCTCTCACAGCAGTTTGTTAGCCAGTGGCCACTCCGGTGAGAAGATGCATTGACACATTTCTGCACAACTGTGTTGTCCGTCCGACAAGTCTAGGGAAAACACCTGTATTTGGATCACCGGCTGTCGCACAGCATTAAACCTCTCTAGCCGAATCATGCTTTTAAAAATACTGCAGGTCAGGGCCTGCGGATCCTCTGTCCCCGGGGAGCCGGGGTGAGCGGTGAGGACGGTGGGCTCAGCTGCACGCACAGTGACCTGACGTGGGTATAAACGGGCTTGTTCCTCCCGCCGGCACCTCTCCTCTGCTCCTGACTGTCGAAGCCGACGTCTCCGCCGTCCTTTCAGCTTGGCCGTGCAGGATGAGTCTCTGGCTCTGGACCCTCTCCATCCTTCAGATGAGGAAACAGCTCACTGCTGTACGGGAACAGCTCGGGGCACCTTCCTTGCCCTTCTGCCGAAGCAGACCCTGCTACAGCTTTTCCTCTCGTTTTCCTCCTCGGTTTCCTTTTTGGCACCTGCTTTCATTTGGCTGATTAGCCACACATCGTCTCTGCCCCCCAGTCCATTTGTACCGCAGGCTCTGCGGCCGGTCCGTGAACTCCCGGTGCAAAGCGTGCCTCCTCCCTGCCTTGGCCCTCAGGTGCGGCTCTCCAGCCCGACTGCCGCCTTCCTCCACTTTACGGCGGTCTCCGTGCAGTCCTGCCAGCCCCCTTTGCCCTTCTCACTGCGCTCTTCGCAGCCTGGCTTCTGTCCTGCTCCCCTGCTGCCCTCTCTTGTTTATCTGCCCGTGCCGTTGTGCCGCTTCCCATTTCACGCCGCCGCTGCGCTTAACCTGCTGCTGCTGTCCCCCCTGCGCCCCTGCAGCGCTGCCGCCTCGAAGCCGTCCCCTCGGCACCGTCCTGCGTGCTTGTCCTTACGTTTTGTGGTTGTATCGTGCTGCTGTAAGCCTTTCGACTCGTCATCAGTCTTCTTCAGCACGTGTTGGTCCATGTCTGCAGATGCCCTGCGAGCATGTGTAAGCGTCCGCACGCTGGGGCTCCGGGCTGCCCGCGCTCAGGTTAAACCTGCTTTTCCCCTGGTTTGAGGTGCCACGCTCCAAAACGTTTTATGCCCTACAACTTCTGCAGTAAAAATGAGTCACTCTTGCGCACGCTAGGCTGTGGATGGGGAAGGCAGAGGCTTGTGCGGTCTCTCGGGGGTGCAGTGCAGTCTCTATTGCTGTCTGTGCCCTTCTAATTTATTCTTATTGATCTTTTGTTTGTGTGCTTGCTTGGCAAATAAACTGTTGAAAATCCCGACTTACCGGCGAGCCAACACTCAGTTTCTCCGTGCAGCGCTGAGACGTTCAGCACGAGCTGCTTATTTGGAAATGGTATTTTTCCTCAGGGTACCACCTTATATGCGTGTGTTGTCATGTCGGAGCAGTTTAAACAGATGCTTTTTGCATTACAGGGTGCGACGCGTTCGTGGGGAGCGAGGAGCCGAGCTGCTCAGCCGCAGCTCTGGGTGGGAGCTCCCGTCCCCACAACCTGCCAGCGTCTCACAGCGCGCGTTCGAGAAATCTCTGGAAGATTTTCCGTCACTGCCCTTTTCTCTTTCCTTCCCTGCCTCTCGTCTCTCTCCCGTTTCGGCTGGGGCCGGGGGTTCAGCCTGCGTGGTGCTGCCCTGCACGCAGAGCCAGCCCAACAGCACCGAATGCCTCTGTGCGAAGCAGCGCCTGCCCTGGGACCTCCGCGGAGCCGCCGCCGGGCTTCCAGCAGCCCCGGATTTGTGCTCCCCGTTGGCAGTAGCACGAGCGTCGCATGACCTGGAGTCTAATTTGGGCACGAGAACGACCTGCGGGCTAACGCTCAAACCCTTTTGTCCTGGGAACCTGCTCCTGTTCTGCCTTTCACGAGCCTCTGGGGTTTAGCGTGATGAAAGGAAGGAGAAGCAGTTCCCCGGCTGGGTTCGGCAGCTGCAGCTCTGCTCAGATCCTGCTTTCCCCTTTAAGCTTGTGCACGCGGTTCCTGCTGGCGTCAGCGCGAGGGAAGAGCCGAGCAGGATCCCCAGATTAAACCACGGCAGCGCCAGGCTGAAGCTTTGCTCTGTAGGTTTGCAGAAGGCTGAAGCGAGCAGCAAACGAGCTGCTTTAAAAATAGCTCAATGGAGGTGTGGCTCATCCCCGGGCGGGCGCGCAGCGCGTCGCTGGGTTGCTGTGGTCTTCCTTCCCGCCGGGACCGGCGTGCACGGTCCAGCCACCATCTCTGGTGATCGGCAGCGAGATAACAGTGGTGGGGGGCCCCTTGCCTGCACACCCCCTTGTACCTCTGGGTTTTGTGCTTCCATGCAAGGACTGGCATGCGTACAGCCTTGCTAAAGGGGTTTTAGTCTAAAATAACCTTTATTCCTGTTTGCTGAGGTATTTACCCACTGTGAGCATTTCTCATGTGCTCCATGTTGCTGCAAGGTGTTACAGAAAAGCATTTAATTAGAGGAGAAGGAGCAGCCTGCAGGAGCCGGTGGCACTTGAAGCCATTGAGCAGAGCTCTTTGTGCAGGTGCCCCTTTGGAATCTGCTGAAAATCAGGTTCTGAGTAAGGTCTTCCAGACAGAAACAAAACGCATTTGCAGCTCCATTAGCCTGGGACTGGCCAGCGCCGGGGAAGCCAGCCCAGAGCCTTCCCGGCGCTTCACTCGCACGAGGCCGAGCAGGACCCTGCCCGATGCTCCCGCTGAGGCTGGGAAGCGGAGCTGCTGGCGGCACGGCGTGGCATGGCACGCGTCCACTGGGAGCAGCTCCTTCTCCATCCTTCCTGCTCACGTTTCAGACCCTCCGAGAGGCTTCGTTTCTGCCCGAGCGTCATGCCGCGCGGGGAGCCTGGGGCTGCCGCGCTGCCTGCACCCCGGTGCCGGCGCTGGCAGCCGTCGGATGCCGGGCGCAGTCCAGCCCTGCCCCGCTCCTTATGCAACCGGCGCAGGAAGCGCAGCCGGCGACCTACTTCCCCCCGAACGCTTAAAGAAGTCGGATTAACCTCCGCTCTGCAGCAGCCACCAAGCATCTAATTGCAGATAGCACTGCATTTCTCTGCTGCCTTCCACCTGGGAGGCCTCGGGGAGACGGGTGAGCGAGGCCCCGGCACCGGAGGGAGAAATCCCTTTACTGCTGGGCAGGAGGAGGCACCGAGGAGCGAAGCGCCGTGGTCACGCAGCGCCTGAGCAGGACTCGATGCGATCCTCCAGCGCCAGGGACCCACGCAGCGCCGGGCAGCACCGCCTGCCCGCAGGGAAGCACGCGCGAGCCCGAGTCCTCGGCTGCCTCCGCCGGCCCTCGCTGCCTCACCGCAGCGAGCGAGAACGCGGCGGTCGCTTTCCAATTTATTTTTATCTTGTTGATCACATGCTTTTTAATGTTAAATGTTCTGTGGAGGAGGAAGTTTCTGCAACTGCAGAATTAATAGGAGTTTAGGGGTTTTCGGTTGAACTTGGTAATCAATTCTTGCAAATCACGGGCTCGTGCTGACAACCTGCAGCAGCCGAGTAATACTAATGAAAATGTTCCCGTTCTAATTGTGGCTCCCTCCGCACGTACGCACGGAGCAGCCCTCTGCCACGTACAGCCCTTATGCGTGGCTCGTACTTCAAAGACGCTGCCCGGTGGCACTGGCCGAGGTGTCACCGCCTCGAGCACCTTTGTGCCTTGCTTTGTGGCGCAGCTGGATGCGGCCAGGAGCTGCCTGCTGAGCCCAGGCGTGCGGAGAAGCCGGGCCTGGGATTTAACAAGCCTGCTTTGAACGGCAGCTCCGGCGCCTAAAGAGGAGCGGGAGGGTGCTGCGTACGCGGCCCCGGTGTCCCTGTGCTCGGGGCGAGCGTGCCTGGCAGGACGCGCTGCTCCGCGGCGTGGCTCCTGGAAGTGCCTGGGCTAAATTGTTTTCTTACCGTAAGCACGTTGAGTTTAATTTTATTTTAAGCCATTAAAAAACTATCCGCTTTCCCGTGATCTGATTTCATCTTCTAGCTCTGTTAGAGCTGCCAGGGTGATCGAAATGTGGCTTCGGAGAATTAGACCGGGATTCTCCAATGCACAGACGTGTTTCCAGGGCTTGTATTTGAAGAGGGGTGGCCCGTGCTGTCTGGTTGGAGAGGTTCCCTGGTACGGAGTTGTTATTTCTTTTTAAATGTACATGATCCCAGGTGCAGGGGGTCGATGGAAATCATCTGCTCTGGATGAGACCTTTGCAGCGGGAGAGCAGCAGAGGATGGCACCTTTGTGCATGACGCAGGGAAAAGGTTTTCGGAGCTGCCTGCTCATCAGCCGAGGGAGTGCGGGAAATGCAAGCAGCATGAATCGAGCTGGAGCAGTGGAGATGTCCCTACACACTGCTGCCCTCGTCTGCCGGAGACTTTTACTCCGCTGGCAGTTTGGTGAATGAAGGAGGAAACCCGTGCTTCGGCACAAGGGCCGGTGATGGAGTTTACAGCCATCCGTTGGTGGTTTCGCCCGACCTGCTGGACTTTGTGCGGTGGCAGAGCAGGCTCTGTTCTGCTGGTGGCCGTGTGCTGGTGACCCACGTTGAATTTGACAAAATGACAAATGCAACTGGACGAGCAGAGCTGGGTTAGAGCTTGCAGGTTGCAGGATTTGCCTTTCCCCGGGCTGCCGGACCCTGCCCTGGCCCAGGGGTGGTGGTAGGGAGGAGACTGGATGCAGCTAGTCCGTTAAGCTTGCATCGATGCGATCCGTTACAAATCCTCTTGGACCTCTACATCTCCCCACACGCTTTTGACTCCCAGTTTCAGGACGGTGGAGCTGGGGACTGGGTGGTTACTTAGTGGGATTTCCCCTCCCTGGCTGCTGGGAGTTGAAGCCCTGTTTCTTGGAGAGCGTTATCAAACGTGTTTGCAAGCCTCCTTGTACCATCCCACTAACGCTTTCTGGAATTCTCAAAATAACTTCAGCAAAATAATGAGATGTTTAGAGTCAAACGTTTGAGTGGAAGAAAGCCCTTGCCCGTGCTACCTCGCTGGCGTACCGTATCGGCAGCATAGTCAGCCTGCGTGAAAGTGCTCCGGGTCGCGGCGTTCCTCTTCGGGGGGAGCAGGTACCTGCAGGCTTGCTGTGCTAAATAACCCCCTCCATCCCTCGGTGTCTTCTGGCAGCATCCTGGCGAGTACCGGTCCGTGCTGGGGCTGTGCGAGTCAAAACTCCTTTGCATTAAAAAGATTTTTACTTTGTGCTTCCAAGTCACAGGCGGGATTTGCTCTCCCGAAAAGCGAGCGCCATCGGTTTGAGAACAGAATTTCTGTTTATGCGGGAGTTTTTGAACAGCTCACCTGTCCGCAGCCTTTTCGTTGCGCCAGGGATGCAGCGAGGTATTTTACAGCTCGGGTTTCTCAAGCGGCATCGAACCGGCCTTGATTCGAACTGGACTTCGAGCCTGCGATGTGAGGGCGAGGAGCCGCTCACCCGCGGTTGATAACTCTTATATCCACGGCTGCTAAGGACGTCGTTCCCTGCCCTCTGCGTGCAGTGGGAGCCCTGCAGTTAGCCTGGTTACAAACAAACTATATCAGAGCTTAGAAATAGATGTGAGCAAAGCTGGATTTTCCACTTGCATGCACCATATCTTCCTTATGCTTCTTTGTGGGTTTAGGACAGTTGCCTGGTAGGAGGGATGCAGCTTGGCTGCTGGCAAGGAATTGCCGTGCTGCTCTGCAGATGGATATTCTGTCTCTCTTGCTTGGCTGGCTCCGTGAAAGGAAACTTAATTTTTGTTTCCTGAACTGGCACCTTGAAACTTTGTTCACCGAGCGCATCCCTGCAGTGGGACTCTGGCTGGCTGCGGCTCTGCGGACCCACCGGAGAGCGTGCAGCAGGATTTGCGCTTTCACCGGGCAGCATCAACAAGCAAGAAAACCAGAAGCGCAGAGGAATGGCTGCTAACTCTCCTTGCATGGGAAAAGGATCAATACTTGCATAAAGAAAACTGGAAAAATACTTAAGAAAAACTATAATCAGGCTTCTCACAGGGGTTAGGTGTGCGAGCGGGGCTGAGCCGGGCAGCGGGGAGGGAGGCAGCGGGTTGCACAGTGCTCGGCAGGGTCCAGTCCTCACCAGCTTGCGGCAGGCTGCTGCGTGGTCGCTGGGAGCGAGGCTGGAGGTGCAGGCAGAGGCTGGGGTTCTGTCTCGTCCTTGTGCACGTGGCGTGCCAGCAGCAAATACCGGCTTTAAAGGCAGTTGTGCTCGGTCTCTCAGCAGGAGCTGCCTTTGTAGCTGGATGATTTAGGAGGCAGTGTCAGGCTGGGATTTGGGGGATGACAAAGCCGGGCACAGGGGTTTCTTCCTCCCCTCCTTTTTATTTGGGATTTTTTGAGGGATGCAGGAGTAGATGTGGCGAAGCGGTCGTCGGCCTGACTGCCGGCGGGTGCTCTGCGCCAGGCTGGAAGCAGCCGCTTTGGGTGCAGAGCCCTTGGTTCGATGATGATGAGGGGGTGAGATGGCAACGTTTCCGAGCTGTCAGCCTCTATCTGGTTAGCGCTCTCTGTTGATGCTTTTAGATGCCTCCAGTTCAGTCCATGCTGTGGTGGTGTAAGGCTGCGTACGCTCCCCGAAGCACCATGGCATGAAAGGGAGGCTCCTAGAAGCAAGATGGAAGGTACAGTACCGGCAGCGGCCCCACGAAGGACCCGCTCCCTCCCTCTTGCGCTGCTCTTTAATGGTGGGGGGAGAACTGCAGCGGGGTGAGCCCAGGCGGCTGCCCCAGGTACCAGTGCTCCCACCGCAGGGGTGCATCCTCCACCATAGGCTTTTCAATTTGTGAGATATGGAAATGGAGTTGGAGAGCTGTTAGCGCTTTGCTCGGAAACGAACATGGTTTTTCGGTTACAGCGACATTCACGGCTTGTGTTTCTGTGTCTCCTTGCACCACAGAAAAGCAGGGTCCAGAGCGGAAGAGGATTAAAAAGGAGCCCGCCACCAGAAAGCCTGGCTTGCTCTTCGGAATGGGCCTTTCGGGGATCCGGGCAGGCTACCCGCTCTCCGAGCGCCAGCAAGTCGCTCTCCTTATGCAGATGACAGCAGAAGAGTCTGCAAACAGCCCAGGTGAGATCCAGAGGGTGGTTTTGCTCGGAGGTGTGGGCGGATGGGTGTGAGGCTCAGGAATACCTGGGTGCTCGGCCCCAGGGTCACCAGGAGGTTCGGGTACCTCCTCGCCAGCAGCAGAGGCGAGCTGCCACCCCCGGCGCAGTGCAGGGGGGGCTGCTGTGCTGCTCCCTGGGGTCTCCCCGCGCCGTAGGTGGGATGCTGGAGCGGGGCAGCAGGACACCCGCTCCCACGGGGCTCTGCCGGTGACTCCAGGCACGGGCTGCCGCCGGGGTTCGCACGTGGCTGCGGCTGCCCGCCCTTCTTCCCAGTACAAGGCAGTAGCAGATGTCCCACGGGCCGAATCCAGGCCACCACTGAGCCTGCCCTGGCTGCTTAACTAGAGCTTTGGTTCCACGGGAGCCTCCTCCACGTCAGAGCTTCATGGTTTCCACTGGTATCTCAGGCTAACTCTGTAGAGGAGCATTGTGAATAAAGTTAAAATATCAACCTCTGTGGGTTTTTTGATGTTTCTCCTTGTGGAGAGGGTTAAGACGTGTAACCACTGCAACTGTAACTTGAGATGCAGAGCAGCTGGAACGTGTTTACCACGGATTTTGTATTTTAGTAATTTTTATCTGTTGCATACATGACCCCCGGGGTTTCTAGAGGCACTGTGCTATCCGTATGCGCGCATCTGCATCCTACACACAAATGTTGCAGCTTTTAGCCATGTATTTCGTTGTTCTTAACACCAATCTAGCTGCTTCTGTTGTAACTTGGGGAAAAAAAAAAGGCAAAAAGCTGTGTAGTCTTCAGAGCATTCAGACGTTCTCCTGGGAAATGCGCAGTCTCCTCCCAAGGCTGTCAGACCTCCCATGTACTTGGTAAAAGGCCCCTTCCCTTAGGAAATGAGGTTTTGGGGTAAGGAGCTGCATTGTCTGCTCCTAAATCATGGGATTGCCTACAGCCTTTGCAAGGGCTCTCCAGTGGGCTTTGGCAGCCTGCAGATAATATCTGCATCACGCACACACAGGCTTTCCTCTGTCTTCGCATCGGCTTCAGAGGTTCAGTTGCCCGTGGTGAGCGTTTTGGGGAGAGGCGAGATGAAACGCGTTGCAAGGGCTCCCTCTAAGGGTTTAGGGCTTCCTTCGGATCGCGGTTCTTGACTCTCTCTCTCTCCTCCGTGCAGTTGACACAACACCAAAGCATCCCTCTCAGTCTACAGTTTGTCAGAAGGGAACTCCTAACTCTGCCTCCAAAACCAAAGATAAAGTAAATAAGAGAAACGAGCGAGGAGAGACTCGGCTGCATCGAGCTGCCATCCGAGGAGATGCCCGGCGCATCAAGGAGCTCATTATCGAGGGTGCAGATGTCAATGTGAAAGACTTTGCAGGTAACCAGCCCGCTGGCGGGGCAGCCCACGGTCCCTACCTTTGCTCGCCTGCTTGCATGTTCCACCTCCGAGAAAGGCTCCCACCAGAGCAAGTGGTTTCTTCATAACGTGGGTTTGCTACTTGTAGAGAGGGGATTAACCAAAAAAAATGATTTTGCCCTTTGGGGAGGAAAAAGTCTTGCTGTGCTTTAAAAAAAAAAAAAAAAAAACAAACAAACCTGCTACAGATTACAGACTTGTCAAAATAATAAATCCCTGAAAAACATCGGTTCCCTTGTTAGAGTTTGGCAGGTAAATTCTCAGGCTGTCCCATCTGCTCCGACCATGCTCCCGCTCGGGGAGGGGACGCTGGGCTGGGCCTGATCCGTAGCGGTCCCTGGGGCTGCCGTGGCTCCACGCTCTGAAACTCCGACCGGGGACCTCTGGCCCGTTTTCTTGTGCCCTTCCCCGCAGGTGCCGTCTTGGGAGTCTGGAGGGGGTTTGCAAAGGGAGGTAGGCTGGTTTAGCTCTTTTGTAACTTAAAATATAAGAAATGATGTGCACAAAAATACTGAAAAGAGTGGGATTGTAAAGTCATCGCTCCAGAGTTGGATGGCTGATGCCTACAGCTTTCCGGGGTTTGTTTTTAAGTACCGAACATGGGGGTGCCGCTGACGGGGAGCGGTGCGAATGCGAAGGTGAGGCCAGGCTCCCAGCTGCGCCAGCCGGGCATCCCAATTAGAGGAGACGGTGACCGTCCTGAGCCTCGGCTCGTTGCCTGGGTGTAATACCACCTCCTCCTCCTCCTCTTCCTCCTCCTCCTCCTCCTCCTCAGCAGTGCTGCCAAGCTCCTGCTTCTGGTGGTGGCAATGGGGAAAGGAGCCCGGCTGCGGGGCTGCGGCTGCAGCCGAGGCTGGGATGGGAACGGCCACGAGTGCTGCGGCGAGAAGGCGGCTGTGAGATGATGAACGGTGCCGTTCGTGCGCACCCCTACCAACGAGGGGGCTAAATTAGCATGAGGCAGCCTTTCTTCCAGCACGTCCGAGAGCTTGACTTTGCTCTTTGCTGTTCTCTTCGCACGATTTTGGGGCTATAAATAGATATGCATGTTCCTCCGCCTGTATGATTAATAACAGTGCTAGACGGAACTATCAGTTGTGATTAATTCTGGTCACAGGTGCCCCTTTTTCATGCCCCAAGTGAAGGTAACAGAATGAGCTCCCACGACGCTATCAGCAAAATACTGAAAGAGCCACGCACATTTGCTGGGAAACTTCAAAACAGTTTCTGCTTAAAAATAGTCTGTTTGAACATGATAAAATATTTCATTCGGTGTTCTTCGGAGGTTTGTTTGAGAACGAGAGCCGCTGTTACTGTGGAGACCTGCTGTTTGGTTTCTCCCCGAGCCGGGGGCCTGTTTTGCAGCAGCACGGCTGCTTGCTTTGGAGAGCACACAGAAAATATTTGCGAGCTCTGTGTGGGGGATGTTTCGGAGCGATGTCTGCAGTTCGGAGCTGAGTCCTAATCCGGGCGGCAGCGTTTCCCTTACGGAGGAGTTGGAAGGGGAAAGGATTTGAGACTTGCCTTCCACATGGCATCAGCAAGTCTCTTAATTTCCTACACGAAACTTGGCTTTTCCGTTTCCCGGGGCTGTGTCCGTTCTGGCAGATGATCTGTCCGTAGCACATTGCGTGACCAGGGGGAAAAGAGGGATTCATTCAGCTCCCGCCCGGTTGGAATAGCAAGGCAGAGCTGCAGGTTTCTTCCTGCTGTGCCATGGGGAGCTGGGCAAACGAGACCATCTTCTTGGCCATCAGAGCCGCAGACCCCTGGGCACACTGGCACCTGCAGCGTCTCTGGATGGAGGTTACTTTTCCCTGTCTCTAACTCTCTCCGTGAAGGCGATGTCCATGTTCTGAGTGTCCCTTTGCTTGCAGGCTGGACGGCGTTGCACGAGGCATGCAACCGGGGTTACTACGATGTTGCAAAGCAGTTGCTCGCTGCGGGTGCCGAAGTCAACACAAAGGGGTTGGACGACGACACCCCGCTGCACGATGCAGCGAATAACGGGCACTTCAAGGTAGGGTTTTGCTGGATTTCATAGCTGTGTTTTTAATGGCCTTTTTTTCCTCGTGCTTCAAGCAGCCAACTTGCAAATACAGAGATTCTGGTTATTTTGTTATCATTTGGTGCTGACAGCCACGTAGCGGGCAAGGATTTCCCCATCCCAGTGCTGCTGAGTGTTTTACTTGGTGTTCCCCTGTGCAGAGGGATAGTTCATTCTTCTTCTGGGTTAGGGGAGGGAACACGGCTTTGTGCCTTGTTCTTCTCCCTTCTTTCCTGCTCAAGTTGGTTCACGTTGCTGGTTTTTGTCCCCTTTCTTACCAATGGCTGTTGGTACCATAAGGCATGTCGTGGGGACAGGCTGCTTGAGGACATCCCCCTTTCAGTTATATAGGAAAGTTGTACAAAAAGCCTGGAATCAAAACATCATGAGCATCTTCAAGTCTCAATTTCTGTTTTCAGGTGGTGAAATTGTTGTTACATTACGGAGGGAATCCTCATCAAAGCAACAGGAAGGGCGAGACACCTTTAAAAGTAGCTAACTCTCCCACCATGGTGAACCTGCTCCTGGGAAAGACCACGTACCCCTCTAGCGAAGAGAGCTCAACAGGTGAGGTTGACCTTTACGTGAACATGGGAGCGATGTTTGTGGCCTGCAGCTGTCTGTTAATACAGAGACATTAAGAGGACAGTGAAGTTAGACTCTTGTCAGAATATCTGCACGCTGCTGCCACGGTCAGGAGTCCGTCTGTAGCTGTAACCCAAATTCAGACAACATAACTGCCAGCCTGTAGCTCCGGGAGCTCTAGCTGTTTGCCCTGGAAGCCTACGCTGAGATCACTTGCCTGGTGCAATCGAGATGTAGGATTGGAAGCCAATTGCAGGTAAATGGATGTCTTACCTTTGAAATGTGGGTGATATTCTGGCTTGTGCGTAGAGAGGAGGAGGTTTGCGCGCACGCCGTGTATTCCCATCCCTCCCCGGTCAGGGGGCACGGCGCTCGGCTGTACCGGTGCTGACGTTTGGGTTCGTGCTCCCGGGCTGTCCCTCGGCAGAGCGCCCTGCTAGAGCCGTCCCGCGAGTGCCACCGTTGTGGCCGTGCCAGGTGGGACGCGCTGCAGGTTTTAATTAGCGCTAATTAGAGTTTCAGTCCTACGGGGAGTCTTGACCTATGCTGTTTGCAGTCATAACCCTGTTATAAAGTTTTTCTCTTGATAGACCCTGGATGTTGTTTTGAGGAGCACCCTGTGCAGGTTTGAGACTGGGTAGCTATCCCGTTCTAAAAGATCTCCCAGCCTGGCGTGGCGAGCTTGCAGCTGCAAACTTAGCAAAGGCTGGGTGAGGCACAGGGGCAGCAGGGCCGTTTGCAGGCGTTCCCGTCTGCAGCAGACTGATGATGTTCCCCCCCCCGAAGCCCCTCGCAGCCCTTAACGCCTTGTTGTTCTCTCTCTGCAGAGACCTCAGAAGAGGAGGATGCCCCTTCCTTCGCTCCCTCCAGCTCTGTTGATGGCAATAACACAGACTCAGAGTTTGAGAAGGGTTTGAAGCACAAGCCCAAGGCCCAGGAACCCCCCAAAACCATCACCCCGGTGAAGGATGAGTATGAATTTGATGAGGACGATGAGCAGGACCGGGTCCCGCCAGTCGATGACAAACATTTGCTGAAAAAGGATTACAGAAAAGAGACTAAAGCAAACAGTTTCATTTCCATACCCAAAATGGAAGTGAAAACGTATACTAAAAATAACACAATTACACCAAAGAAAGCTGCCCACCGCATCCTGTCGGACAGCTCGGACGAGGAGGAGACCAGCGTTGCTGTGGGGACGGGGGAGAAGCTGCGACTTTCGACCCACTCGATATTGCCCAGCAGCAAGATTCGGGAGCCCGCCAGCACAAAGCCGCAGAAGGAGAAAAGCAAAGTAAAAAAGAAGCGGAAGAAGGAGACGAAAAGCAAGGAGGTTCGGTTTGGCAAAAAAAATGACAAATTTTGTTCCTCTGAATCAGAGAGTGAAAACGTGGAGAGTGAGGAGGATGATAGAGACTCTCTTCAGAGCTCTAGCTGTGTAAAGGACTCCAGGCTAGTGCTAAAGGAATCCTCCTTGTTTAACTCTCTGTCTGCCTCATCGACCTCTTCTCATGGGAGTTTAGCGTCCCAGAAACATAATCCTAATCTTACAGAACAGCACTCCAAGCACTGGAGGACGGACAATTGGAAAACCATATCTTCTCCAGCTTGGTCAGATGTCAGTTCCTTATCGGACTCCACCAGGACGAGGCTGACGAGCGAGTCAGACTACTCGTCCGAGGACTCGAGCTTAGAGTCGCTAAAGCCAGTCAGGAAGAAGCCAGAGCACAAAAAGAAAAACACCCCACACAACACTGTTTCTGAGAAAAAGAATTCATTCCATAGCAATGTGGATGGAGCAATTCCAAAGCTGGACAAGGAGGGGAAGGTGGTTAAAAAGCATAAAACAAAACACAAACATAAAAACAAGGAGAAGGGGCAGTGTCCCATCAGCCAAGACATTAAAATAATCAAAACGTTTTCTTTTGAGTTTGAGGACTCTAAACAAAAGCCTGAGAAAGGCTTGATAGTAGAGACAGAAAATCCAGTCGAAAACAAATTGAAAGTGTTAAAGCATGAGCGAGAACACAGTAAGAAGGAGGAAAAGCTCCCCAAAGGTAAAGCGGAGGAGAAGGACTGGTTGTTTAAAGATGAGACTGGAAAATCCTCGAAAGAGGAGAAGTTAAGAAAAGTCAAAGATGGTAGTAAAGACATGAGCAAATCCTTCAGAGAAGGATTAAGTAAATCAGAAAAAGAGAAACCCGTAAAGGAGAAGTCTCCCAAAGAGGAGAAGCCGAGAATACACAAGGAGGAGAGAAAGAAGAAGTCGAAGGACAAGCAGTCAAAATCTGAAAAGAAGAATGAGCTGAAGGAGGAGAAGGTTTCTAAACTAGAGAAAGAAAAACCCTTCAAGGAAGAGAAAGAAAAATGCAAAAAAGAGAAACTTTACAGGGACGAGTCTGGGTTTGATGAGTTTAATAACAAAACCCAATTTCCCGAAAGCGAGGACACGAAGTTCAGCCTTTCGGACGATCAGCAAGAGCGGTGGTTTTCAGACTTGTCTTCTGATTCGTCCTTCGATTTCAAAGGTGAAGACAGCTGGGATTCTCCAGTAACAGATTTCAGGGAGATTAAAAATGACACCGTGGCAAAACTAATCATAGAACCCGTGAAAGAGGAAATTAAAGACAAGAAAAAGGAAAATAAAACGAAAGAGAAGAAGGACTACAACGAGAAACGTAATGAAAAGGACGCTTTCTTAAAGAAGAAAGAGAGGGACTATGTGGACAAAAGCTCCGAGAAGAAAAAGGACCAAACGGACAGACACAAAATTACTCCCAGTTATTTGCCTGAAAAGGATAAGAAAAGGAAGGATTCTGCAGAGAGCGTCAAGGAGAGGAAAGAAAAAGATACAGGCGAAACCACCAAGGACAGAAAAGATTCCTCCGATGGCTCTAAAGATCGAAAAGATACCAAGACGAAGCAGGAGGAGCCCTATCGAGATGACTTTAAAGAATACGGCTGCGAAACGTTCTTCAAGGATAAGTCTGACGCCGAATTCAGCGGTAAAACTCTGGAGAGTTGGGAGAGGCACCATTCTGGGAAGGAAAAGGAGAAGAAGGATGCTCCCGATAAAGAAAAAAAAGAAAAGGTGAAGCCAGAAAAATACAAGGAAAAATCCAAAGAAGGTGACAAGGAGAAAAACGAAAAAGCCGCTCCTGAGAAAATCCTGAAAGACAAAGAACTAGACAAGAGTTTTAAAGAGAAGAAAGAAACTAAAGAGAAATACAAAGACCTGCACAGCAAAGACAAAGAAAGGAAGAGTTCTTTCGAGCAGGTTAAAGAGAAGAAAGAGAAAAACTTCTCTGCGGATCGGGAGGACTTCTCCGAGAAAAAGGATGAGAAGAAAGGCAAGGAGAAGAGCTGGTACAGCATTGCAGACATCTTCACGGATGAAAGCGAAGACGAGAGGGATGATTACAGCTTGGCTGGGTTCAAAGTCGGTGACTCCGCGGGGAGCGAAATGCATCGGCTGGAGAGTCTGCAGGAGAAGGACGACGGCGCGGGTGCTGAGAAGGAGCTGTACCCCGACAAGCACCGCAAGTACTCCTCCGACCGGCAACATTCGGGAGAGAAGCAGAAAGATAAGGACTCCAAGGAGAAGAAAAAGGACAAAGGAACATCGGAAGGGGGAAAAGAGAAGAAGGAGAAGAGTTCCTTTGAAAAACACAAAGAGAAGAAAGAGAAAGACTCTACCGAGAAGTACAAGGACAGGAAAGACAGAACGTCCATAGATTCCACTCAAGAGAAGAAAAACAAGCAAAAGCTCCCGGAAAAGGTTGAAAAGAAGCATGCCAATGACGACAAGGTGAAAAGCAAGCATAAGGAGAAGCCGGATAAAGAGCATTCCAAAGAGAAGAAGTCTTCGAAGGGAGGGGAGTCGGAGAAGAGCCTGCTGGAGAAATTGGAGGAGGAGGCTCTGAATGACTATAGAGATGACTCCAACGACAAAATCAGCGAGATCTCTTCTGACAGCTTCACAGACAGAGGGCAAGAGCCAGGACTGACCAGCCTCTTTGAGTCTTCTAACCTCTCTCTTACTGATGCCGCTGAAGAAAAGTTTAAGGACTCTCTCCCTTTACCCTGCTTGCAGGACAAACTCAAGGAGAAGGAGAGGCACAGACATTCCTCGTCTTCGTCGAAGAAAAGTCACGAGAAAGAAAAAGCAAAGAAGGAGAAGACAGAGAAAAAGGAAAAAACAGAAGAATTCAAAGACTCCAGCAGCAGAAAGGATTCCGCTCATTATGAAAAAGATTTCTCTGTGGATGGGGAGGCTTTTAGCACTTCCTACAACATGAAGGCAGAGGCTGATGAGGAACCAGAGAAAAGCATTGATTACTTATTTTCTGAAAAGAAAGATAAAAATGATTCTGAAAGAGAGCTGTCAAAGAAGGCGGAAAAAGAAAAGACTTACGGTTCCAGCGCCATCAGCACAGTTAAAGAGAAAAAGAAGCGAGATAAACACAAGGAAAAATGGAAGGAGGAAAAGGAAAAGCACAGAGACAAACATGCAGATGGTTTCTTTAAACATCACAAAGACGAGCCAAAGTCAACGCTTAAAGAGAAGGACAGTCCTCAAGTCACAACCTTTAAAGATAAATCCAAGGAGGACAACCTCAAATTCAGCGAAACCAAACTGAAGGAGAAGCTCAAGGAGAACCAAGAGAAAGACAAATCGGAGTCAATAAAAATAAGCAATGGGAATGAAAAAATAACCCTTTCCAAAGACAGCAGCAAGAAGGATACCAGGCCAAGGGAGAAGCTGCTGGGAGACGGTGATTTGATGATGACCAGCTTTGAGAGGATGCTGAGCCAGAAAGACCTGGAAATCGAGGAGCGCCACAAAAGGCACAAAGAGAGAATGAAGCAGATGGAGAAAATGAGGCACAGGTCCGGAGACCCCAAATTAAAGGACAAACTTAAAAGCTCGGAGGATGTGCGCAAGAGGAGTCTGGATCTGGCGACAAAGAAGCCGTTAACGCTGGATACTCAGCTCAAGGACAAGAAACTTAAAGAACTGGGTCCACTGACTCCTATACTGTCACCGGAAAACAAGGCACAGCCTGCTGTTGGGACAGACTCCAAGGACTGGATAACGGGTCCTCAGCTGAAGGAGATCCTCCCGGCGTCTCCCAGGCCGGATCAGAACCGGCCGACGGGAGTCCCGACCCCAGCATCCGTCGTCTCTTGTCCAAGCTACGAGGAGGTGATGCAGACGCCCAGGACTCCTTCGTGCAGCAACGAAGACTACACGGACCTGATGTTCGAATGCGCGGACTCGCAGCACTCGCTGCCCATATCCACGATGTCCATGAACGCCTGTTCTCCATCCTTCTTCGACAGATACGCGAATGTGTCCAGCGGGCTCCCCGAGAACCC
The DNA here is from genome assembly GCF_965183815.1 of Platalea leucorodia. Classification (NCBI taxonomy): domain Eukaryota; kingdom Metazoa; phylum Chordata; class Aves; order Pelecaniformes; family Threskiornithidae; genus Platalea; species Platalea leucorodia. Next base: position 55,989,015 of record NC_138830.1, on the reverse strand, counting down.
CAGCCAGACCCCGACTCGTACCATACCCTCCACAAACCTGTATCGTTCCATCTCGGTCGATATCAGAAGGGCACCCGAAGAAGAATTCAGCGTCGGAGATAAATTTTTCAGACAGCAAAGCGTCCCGGCAACATCAAATTATGACTCTCCAGTGCAGCATTTAATGGAGGAGAAAGTTCCCCTTCCTTCTGTTCCCGCTGAGAAGTTCCAGTGTTTATCTCCTGGCTATTACTCACCAGATTATGGGGTTTCATCACCAAAAGTGGAGGCTTTGCACTGTGCACCAGGAGCTGTCAGCGGAGTCGCCCAGTCGCCTGAAAGTGTCTTTTCTGGTTTACAAGCCAAATCCTCCCCTTCGCACAGAGATGAATTGCTGGCTCCTTCGGTAGAAAGTGCTCTTCCCCCTGACCTCGGCATGCCCTTGGATACCACGGAAGAGCAGCAAGCTACCGCCTCCATTATGCCGCCAGAATCTACCTACTTACCACCCATCGAAGAAAACCATTTTAGTTCGGGTATGCCAGAACAAAACAATATAGACTGGGATAACCCTCCTTCCAGAAACCCTGACACCGCCATTCCTCCCAGCCTGATGGGTAACCCGGCAGAGCACTCTGTCAGCTGGTCCATGGGCTCAGAGCTTCTGATGAAATCTCCCCAGAGGTTTCCCGAGTCCCCTAAACCTCCGCTCTGTTCCCTAGAGCCGATTCATCCTACACCGGTAGCCTTCATTCCCACAGATACTTCCTACCCCGTTTCTCCCATATCTTACCCTCTGTCAGTGTCTGAACCGGGGCTCAATGAAGTCAAGGAGGATGCTGAGGAAGCAGTTCCAGGAGAAATAGCGAATGCCGAAGAGCAAGCTCCGTACATGTCCCCTACTAGGTTAGACACGTTCTTCAATAACTGCAAGCCTCTTCCAGAAGAAGCACCTGAGATACCTCCAGAGCCCCCTTGTATGCCAGCAGAACCTCAGGCCGAAGTTGTTAGCGCGCCAGAAAACAACTATTTGGAAAACAATAACGCTGCGCCTGCAAATACGGAGGAGGCGGTAACGTGGCCTGATCCCTTCACCAACACAGAAGATGACTTGGACCTTGGCCCCTTCTCGCTACCGGAGCTGCCGCTCCAACCGAAGGATGTTGCAGAGACGGAGATGACGGAGGCAGAAGCGGTAGAAGAAAGCCCGGCGGCGGCTTCGGAAACAAGCGCTGGGATCATTAAAGCGAGCGCGTCCGTAATAGCGTCCGGTGAGCCGGAGGAGCCGCCAGCCAGCCAGGCAACTGCGGTCCTGCCTGTGGAGACGGAGCCGCAAGCAGAGGAGCAGAAACCAGAAGTGGCTGCGCAAGAAGCCACCTCAGAAGCGCTGAACGTAGCTGAGGAAAAAGGAGCGGAGGACTCGGAAGCACAGGTTTTCCAGCAGACCCCATCCGAGTCTGCTCAGGCGGAGAGCAAAGAGACGGAGGCCGTGCACGAAGACCTGTCGTCTTCTGGTGGGGTGGCAGAGAGCAGCTCCCAGACCTGTCCTCCACCCGCGGCCACCGCCGAGGGCGGCGTTTCACAGGAGGCTGCCGCGGCACGCGGTGGGAGCCAAGTCCCTTCCTCCCAGGCAGATGCACCTCCGGGCAACGCTCAAGCAGAAATCGTTGAACCAGTACAAAAACCAGTAGCAGAAGCTCCCAAACCGCCCAAAATAGAAGAGATTCCTCAGCGGATTACCAGGAACCGGGCTCAGATGCTCGCCAACCAAAACAAGCAGAACGCCGCCTCTTCTGAGAAGGAATTTCCTCCCGTTTCTGCGCCCGCCACACGTGCCAAAGGCCGCATTACGGAGGAGGACGATTCCCAGGCTCAGCACCCGCGCAAGCGCCGGTTCCAGCGCTCCAACCAGCAGCTGCAGCAGCAGATCAACACGTCCACCCAGCAGACGAGGGAGATGATACAGCAAACACTGGCAGCTATCGTAGATGCTATAAAACTGGACGACATTGAACCTTATCACAGTGACAGGTCCAACCCCTACTTTGAGTACCTCCAGATCAGGAAAAAGATCGAAGAGAAGCGGAAAATCCTCTGCTACATCACTCCCCAAGCTCCGCAGTGCTACGCTGAGTACGTCACCTATACGGGCTCCTACCTGTTGGATGGCAAGCCTCTAAGCAAGCTCCATATTCCAGTGGTGAGTCAGGCACCTTCTCTCTTTAAACCGTAGCGTCAGGGACTGTCCCCTCCCTTGCTGCTGCCAGCACAGCCAGATTGTCCCCTCTGCACCGCGAGCGCTCTGGCAATGCCGATGCTGCCCCAGCCGTGGCTTTAGCCTGCTTTTAGAACGTGCTCATGCCAGCAAATCTAAGCCTCGGTAAGTGGGTGGCCGCGTGATAAGTGCATCCTCTGAGATGCTGTATTTTTGCAGAGAAGACCTTGAGCTGTGCTTAGGAGCCTGAGATTTGTTCAGGCTTTAGAGCAAGTTTGTATGAATCCACTGGACTTGAGGCTGGAAGGCAAAACTGCTTTTACAAGCAGTATAGTAATCGGATAACGAACCTAGAAGACTGTAGGGAAAAGGGGGCTCTTAACTCCTGCCTTCATTTTCCCAGGCTCTGATATTTGATTTGCCGGTAGCACTCGCTCCTTGGCAGCGGGATCTGCGTTTCACTGCTGCGCTGCATGAATGGACTTGCTAATACAAACGCATCAATAAACTTAGCGCTGCAGGCAGTAAATCCGGGATCCAGCCTGGGGGAGGAGGGTCGATACGACCGGCCACATCAGGCTTTGTTCCCTGCTGCATGCGGGCTGAAATACCCCGGTCTGCGGGTATTTCTGTTGCAGCGTAGCCCCTGCATGAGTTACTGCTTACCTGAGTTAATGCGCGCTTCGCCCCAGCGCCGCAGCGGTTGTAGCCCGTGTTCACATCTGCTTGTTCCTTCCTAGCCTAACCCAGAGCCGCCTGCTCCTCTGTTCGGCAACGTGGGCTGTGCTTGAGGAGCGCCTCGCTCCCCAGGAAAGCGCAGGACAGATGGGGACGCGGGCGCCCTTCGCTCAGGCCCCTTTACAAACTGCCCTTGCAGCACGTGGGGTGATTGAGGCTCTGGTTCTGCAGGCTGAGCTCGTCTCTCGGCACTGGACGCCTCTTGCCTTGTTGTCTCACCCCTCGCTGTGGTCTGAGCACTGGCAGGACCTTGTCCTTTGCCGCCTGCCTGCTGAGGAAATAGGCAGGCTATCTCCTCCGGCGAGCTGCGCACCCAGCAGCATTGCTGGCTCTAACCCCCCGCTGTCGTGTGCCCGCAGATCGCCCCGCCGCCGTCGCTCGCGGAGCCTCTGAAGGAGCTCTTCAAGCAGCAGGAAGCCGTCCGGGGGAAGCTGCGGCTCCAGCACAGCATAGAGCGGGTAAGGGAGCGCACCGGGGAAACTCCTGCTGGGGAAGAGGTCCCGAATTCCCTCTGCTGGGGAAACCGAGGCTGCCACGCTCACTGCTTCGTTTGCTCTTCCTCAGGAGAAGCTCATCGTCTCCTGCGAGCAGGAGATTTTGAGAGTGCATTGTCGGGCAGCAAGGACTATTGCCAACCAGGCTGTGCCCTTCAGTGCCTGCACCATGCTGCTGGACTCCGAGGTCTATAACATGCCTCTAGAAAATCAGGTCAGTGCCTGTCTCGGTGGTGAAGAAGCATCTGAGAGGTGCTGCGCAAGACCCCGAGGGAGACGGTGCTTTTCTGGATGGCGGGAGGGAGGGGTGGAGGCAGGAGTTACTAATGTCACCCACACGGCACAGAGATGCAGGGCATCCTGCAGGAGCCCTCCCCGGCACGTGCCCGGGTTCCCTAATCTGACTCGGTTTCTGGTGCGGCATGTTCTGGGATGCCCCGCGTGCGTCCCGGGGAAGGAAATAACATCCGGGAACACGGGGACGCGGGGAGCATCGTGTCTCTTTAGGAGCAGAGATGACTGGCGTTTATCAGTGAGTCTCAGGACCCTCTGCCTTTCTTCTTGATCACGATCATCTGCGCACTTGAAAGGTTTATTTTACTACACCCCAGGACGGCTTTTCCTGTCGAAGGAAGGGGAGAGAGCCGTTGCATTGATTGTGTCTGAATAGTGGCTTTGAAAGAGCCAGACTCTGTCTCACAGCCCACAAAAAGCCGTCGTTTCTTCTTTCGATTTCATGTCGTTCCGTGCCGGAGAAGGGGGAATCGTGTCCGGTTTCTGCAGCCGGCGGCCGTGCGGCTGCGGTGGTCCTGAGCCATCCCACCAGCACCCTCTGCAGCCCGCGCGCCGCAGCCGCCGGCTGCTCGGGGAAGCAACGCTGCTGCATTGCAGGAGGGGTCCTGTGCAGGGACAGGATCCTGGCATTTATTGGTGACCTGGCGCATTGATCCAGGAGCCTTGATTTATCCCTCGGCATTTCCCAGCCCAGTGTCTGTGCTCCTGCAGCGAAGACGTTACGATCTTGGGCCTGCATTGAAGGAGGCGGAGAGGTGCGGGTGCTGTGACGGGCTGGCACCGCCGGATTCTCCTCCAAGCGAGCAAAAATGGGCAGCGGGTGCAGGCGTGCGTGTGTGCATCTCTGCTTGAGGCTGAAGCCCCTGGCAAAGGGCTGCAAGAGCAGCTGGGAGCAGCGTGGTCTCTTCTCCCTCCCTGCAGGCGCTTTTCTTGTTTCTGATGAGTGTGTGCCCTAAGAGAGGTTTGAATATGGCCTGTTAGAGCCGTGACTGCTTAAAGTTAGAGAAAAAAAAAAAAAGAAAAATTACCATGTAATTCCCTTTTGCTGTCTTCTGCTTAGGGAGACGAAAACAAATCGGTCAGAGACCGTTTCAACGCGCGACAGTTCATTTCCTGGTTGCAAGACGTGGATGACAAGTACGATCGGATGAAGGTGAGAGGCACGGGTGCCGCGGGCTGCCGCCGCGGCGCGTGGGCAGCAGCGGATCCTGCTGCTCTGCCTCTTCCAGGGCGGGTTTCCCCGAGAGGGGTCCCGGCTGTTGCTGTAGCCTGGAAGCTGCCTTTGTGCTTTCCAAAAATCTGCTGGGAGCCGGTGTCCCGAGGCGGCCTGGGCGCCTTACCTGATGGGGGACGCTTCCGTGCAGGGCACGGCAGAGAGGTGGGAGCCTCTGCAGGGGCTACGGGAGCGCGGTTGCCTCTGCTGGTTCCAAAAAGGGGGAAGGGAGACGCGTTCTGCTGAGGGTTGGCTGGCCGGCTGTTACGCTGCTTCGTGCCATATGGTCTGGAGCTTTCTCGGTCGGTTAAACCCTTGGGGCCTGCTCTTCGCCAGCAACACATGCTGCAGCAAGCTCAAAACCTATGGCAAGCTTCAAGGTGGCGGGAGCCCGCGCGGTGATTTGCAGAGTGCTCTGCGGAGCTCTGGGTGGCAAACTGGCGTGGCAGGGAGGGAGCAAGGACGATCGTGCTTTCGGCTGGTGACACGGAGGGAGCTGGCAGCTCCTGCAAAGGGAGCAGGACCCTGCTCTCGGGCAGCCGAGGGCCGCTGACGGGGACTGTCTGCCGAGGCTGTCGCCAGCGGGGTCGGTGCTCTTGAGTGCTTACGAGCCTTTAAAAGCCACCCCACGAGGCCCTTTTGGGCTTGCCCCTGCTCCTGCTGGAATTGGGCTCAGCAGGCGTCCCAAATCCAGGATTCCTTCCCGCAAGGATGCCTGTGGCATCCCTCGCTCCCTTTGCTGCTCTGTCCACCGCGATGGCTGCAGGTCCCCTGCCTTTGCCGGGTGGGACGGGCAGCCGGAGCCTTTCCCACCCTCTCCCGCTCACCCCTCATCTCCGCTTGGTTTTTTTCCCCCCGATCCAGACATGCCTGCTCATGCGACAGCAACACGAAGCTGCTGCCTTGAACGCAGTGCAAAGGATGGAGTGGCAGCTGAAGGTGCAGGAGCTGGACCCCGCGGGGCACAAATCCCTCTGCGTGAACGAGGTGCCCTCGTTCTATGTGCCAATGGTCGACGTGAACGATGACTTTGTGCTCTTGCCGGCATGACAGTTCAAAACCAGGAGACATCACTGAAAACTGGCAAGGACGGGAGCCCTCCGAGGTCGGGCGGTCGAGCTCACATTCACCCTTACCGCTTGCTGATGAATCCCTGGTCAGAGGAGGAGGAAGCAGCTATCGGCAGAAAACAAAACAATAAGAAAAAAAATTGCACTTTCTTCACAACGCGTCCCTCGCTTCCGGACTGACGGCAGCTCGCCGGGCAGCGGGCCGGGGCGCATCTCCTTTCCAACCGGCTGCCGCGGCAGGGAGGCAGCCGGTCTGCGCGGGCAGCGAGCACTCACCGGCCAAGAGACTGGCAGAGGCGTGGAGGGAGGAGGCCAAGGACACCATTTGCGTGTTGCAGAAGCTGCTGAGCGGGGCCAGCAACCACGTGATTCATGTACTTGTGAACACCGTGATTTCCAGCTCTCTATTTTCCACCGGTCGCGGATCTCCTCTCGGAGAAGCTGCAGTAGGAAACCATGGGGGGAGGGGGGGGTGTTTGAGTTTCTCGTTCCATCCTGGGTATGTCTGAAAACAAAAAAAAAGAAAAAAAGAAAAAAAAAAAACAAACAAACAAACCACGATTAGAAACAAAAAAGACAGCGTCCAAGTTGGGCAGACGCGGCTCTGAAGGTGTGGACGGCTCGGGGCTGCGGAGGCGGGGTGCGCCCGCGGCGCCCCGCAGCAGCCGCTCGCCGCCGTTTCGGAAGAGCGGAGGAGCCGCCTCCGCACCGTGCGCCGGGGCGGCACGGCCAGCGGCGGGCGGGGTAACGGCGATGCAGAGAAAGGACTTTGCCAACTGTGTTTTTAATGGAGTAAAATCCATGTGGTTTATATATTTTTTCCTTTAATCTTGGGCATTTCGTTTCTCTTTCTGAGAACATAACTTGAAAACACTACAGAGCCAATACTCATATAAAGAAAAATTGTATCCCATAAAGCTGTACAGTTTTTATATACATTAACAATGTACTTTTGCTGCCTTCTAGATAATTTATTTTGCAACACATTACTGCACAGTTGTAAATAACTTATGTACTGTAACATCACTTTCAGTTATGTGTAAAGAAATAAATAAATTAATTAAAATTATCTTTGTATCTATAGTTCACCCTAGGCAGCGCTTTCCCTGTCAAGGAAAAAACGAGGGCCGAGGCGTCGTGTCGCATTACTTGGAAGCCCGTCTGACGCGCGCAGGTACGCACGGGTAGCCCAGCCCGCGGTCCGTGCTGCGGAGATCTCCGGATGCCGAGCTGTTTTTTAACACCGCGTCGTTTTTCTCCTCCTTCCCCTGCCCTTTTGCGTTCGGTGGAATCGGAAGCCCTGCGGCCGTGCCGACCCCGCGGCCGTGCGGCCGGTTGCGGTGGGGTGGACCACGGGGAGAGGGGGAGCCCCCCGTGCCGCTTGCCAGCGGGGGCACGGAGCAACGTGACAAATGACGCCTGGGCTCGGGCTGGCGAGTCTTACCGACCCCGTGTAGCCGTAGCGGCTGCGAGCCGAGGAGCTGGCCTTTTGGGGCTGCAGAGCTTGGAGGAGGACGAGTGGAGCCCAGCTGCCTTGTTTGCAAGCACCAGCCTGCCTCAAATTGCTAATCTGAGCTGCAAAACCTAGATTGAGCTAGCAGGGTGCTGCTGCCAGCCCGGCGGGCTCGGCCGATGGAGGCCTTGGCTCACATAGCGCCCGGTGGGAGCCCGGACCTGCTGGGACTGGCCCCGGTGCTGGCACCCATGCGGAGAGCAGAGAAGCCTCTAATCCCGTGGAAAGATCGTGCCTGGGTCTGGCAGGAGGAGTTGCGCCATGCTGCGCTCGGCCCCCAGCGTGGGTTCGCAGGGCTGGTCTCCGCTGGAGCTGCTCCGTGGTGGGAAGGAGCCACCGGTTTGGCGATGCCTGACTTGCTTTTGGGTTGGGTGCCGGCACCGCGGCCTCTTCTGCAGGGGATTGCATTGGCCGCGCAGCCCTTGGCAGAGCCGTAACCCAGCCCGCGCTTAATGCCGTTGGCAACGTCGATCCTCAAGCACAAGCTCGCAGGGAATGTGGCTGCAGACGGATTCAAGTGCCTCTCCCGAGACCCCTCTGCCTTGCTTGCACGTGCTGCCCGACCTTTCCCGGCAGGCAGGGAGCCCGGCTGCCCGCGCTGGCGCGGCCGGGGCGAGGGGCTGGCCCCCACGGACGCCCGCTGCCCGCGCCCGGTTCTCCTGCTGTTTCTGTTCGGTCTTGCCGGGTGCACGTGCTGGTTCAATGTCTCAGCTGCTGCTTTTGGAAGCCGGGAGGTTACGATTTGGCTCCTCTTCCTCCGCTGGAACCGGAGGGGGACCGAGGGGACTCGCTGAATCCAAGACTCTTTTCAGCCTCGTTCGGCGGCGCCGGCTCTTGCTCAGCCCAGGCAGCCCCGTGCGCGCGATGCTCGGCAGCCGAGGAGGTCTGGGAGCGCAGAACCACGGAATCGTTTCGGTTGGAAAAGACCTTTAAGATCATCGAGTCCAACCCTAACGTGGAGCGCCGAGCCCTCAGCGGGGCGCAGGCAGCACAGGCTCACGCTGCCGGCTTCGGGGCAGCCGCACGAGTCCCCAGCCGTCCCCCCGGGACACCGACACCTCCGCACCCGGCTCCCCCCTCGCTGCCGCCAGCTTTGCAGCCGGTTGAGGAATTTTCCACAGTCCTTGAGCCGGGGACCTCGAGGGTTTCGCTCCACCGCGTCGCTGCGGCTTCGTAAGAGGTCCTGCCCTCCCCTGCCCGACCCCAGCGCCTGCCGTGGCACCGGGGCCCGTTGCCGGACCAGCAGCATCGGCGGGGACCGGGGCTCACCGCAGGACGGGCCGTTTGCCACAGCGGCCGTGCCCCGGCCGGAGCCAGAGCGGTTTTTCCCCCCGTCCTTGCCCAGGGCTGCCGGGCCGGGGTGGGCGAGCGGCGCCAGCGCAGGGGCTGCGTCCGCTCCGGGCGTTTCTTTTGACAGAGCACAAGAAAGCGGCCCCCAGTAACACTTTTTAACTCATCTGCTCTTTCTTTTGTTAAATAACCGTAAATTAATCTCTGTAAGCACGGAGGGACCTTTAATTAGCCGTGTAAAGCAAGAAAAGTCCCGTACTCTCTTCTGACCCCAGCGCTGGGAGGCTCGGGAGCCTGCCGGAGTAAGTTTTCCTCCCGGCCACGTCCGCGGGTGCAGGCACCCCCCGGGTCCCACCTTCTCCGGGTGCTGGTCAGACTGGCGTGGCGGCGCGCGGGCCGAGCAGCGGTGAGGCTGCCCGGGCTGTAACGCACCCATGGCTTTTTTACGCCGTCGTTGGCGTACGCGGTGCCGGGCACGGCAGCCCCGGCCTTGCGGCGGTACGACTTCCCGCGGGGGGAGGCAAAAAGCGACCGCAGATGTGATTTTTCTGCCGTCGCACGTCCAGAGCGCTGCTCTTCTCCCTCAGAGGTCGTGTTTGGAAATAAATTTTAAAAAGCAAAGGAAAAAAAAAAAAGCTTGTTTGCAACTGGGCTGCTGCGCTGGTTCTTCCCACGGGCTCACCGCGGTGTCGGGTGCGAGTTCCCAGTTCCCTTTCCCGGGGGGGGTCAGGCCCCCCCGGCCCCCTTTGAGGTTTAGGGGGACCCGGGTGCATTTGGGGGGATCCCGGGGGTTCTGGCTGCACCCCTGGGACCCCCGGCACCACCCGGACCCTGGGGTCCCCCCGTGCCAAGAGGGTGCCTTGGCCTGGAGCACCATGGAGAGGGGGGCGAACTGGGCTGGGGGGGGACAGACTGGGCTGGGGGAGGCTAACTGGGCTGGAGGGACTGAACTGGGGCTGGGTGGGGTGAACTGGGCTGGGGGAGGCGGACAAGGCTGGGGGGGGCGAACTGGGCTGGGGGGGGTGAACTGGGCTGGGGGGGGCAAACTGGGCTGGAGGGACTGAACTGGGGCTGGGGAGGGTGAACTGGGCTGGGGCTGAACTGGGCTGGGGGGACCAAACCGGGGCTGGGGGGGCAAACTGGGTTTGGTGGGTGTGAACTAGGCTGGGGGGGGCCGAACTGGGCTTGGTGGGTGCAAACTGGGCTGGGGGGGTGAACTGGGCTGGGAGGGCAAACTGGGCAGGGGCCAAACTGGGCTTGGGAGGGCGAACTGGGCTGGGTGAGGCAAACTGGGCTAGTTGGGGGGGCAAACTGGGCTTGGTGGGTGTGAACTGGGCTGGGGCGGGCGAACTGGGCTGGGGGGACCGAACCGGGGCTGGGGGGGCTGATCCGATCCGGGTTTGGGGGGATGAACTGGGCTTGGTGGGGGCAAACTGGGCTTGATGGGTGAGGACTGGGCTGGGGGGGGAGGGCGAACTGGGCTTGGTGGGTGCGAACTGGGCTGGGGGGGGACCGACCCGGGGCTGGGGGGGGCCGAACCGGGTTTGGGGGGGGGCGAACGGGGCCTGGGGGCTGGACTGGGCCTGAGCGGCCGGACCGGTCGGGGGGGGCCCGGCGCCTCAGGAGGGCAGAGCCGGGGCGGGGCGGCCCCCGCGGGGGCAGGGTCCGCTCCGGTGCCGCCCCCGCCTGCCCGCCCCGGTCCCGAGCGATCCCCGGCGGCGGCGGGGGATTGACGGTGATGATGATGATGATGATGATGATGGCGATGGCGGCGGGCGGGGGGGGGGTCGCGTCCGCGGGGCCTGCGGGCGGCGGCGGGGTGGGCGCCGTGCGCGGCGCTGGCGCTGGGGTGGGCGCTGGGGTGGGCGCTGGGCGCGGAGCCCCCGCACCGCTGCCGCCCCGACGCCGCGCTCCTGCCGCCGCCGCTGCGGCGCCTGGCGGGGGCCGCGCTGCTCCGCGCCGCCATCCCGCGCCTCCGCGGCGGCTGGAGCCCCTGCCAGCTCTACCGCTACCGCCCCGCCGGCACCGCCACCGCCACCGGCACCGGCACCGGCACCGGCACCGGCAGCGCCCGGCCCAACGGCACCGGCCCCTGCACCCGCGGCTGGCACTACAGCCTGCCCGCCGCCGGCCTCCGCTCCAACCTCGTCACCCAGGTGGAGGGGGCTGGGGGGGGCGCCGGGGGCGGGGGAGGCTGGAGGAGGGAGGGGGGGTCTTGGGGTCCTGGGGGGGTGCCCTGGGTGCAGGGTCCCTGGGGGGAGGCTATGGGGGTGGGTGGCTGGGAGGGGGGGCCTGGGGGGGGGCAAGCTGGGGTCCCAGCAAGGGTCCCGTGGGAAAGCCCTGGATGTGCAGGGGGAGCAGCAGGGGGGAGAGGGGGTTTGCTTGGAGGGGACCGGGGGTCCTGGTGGGAGACCCCGTGGAGGGGCTGTGGGGAAGGGGTGTCGGGGGGGGACACAGAGCCCTAAGGGCTCTCAGCACCGTTCCTCCGCATCCAGCCCCACAGTTCTGCTTGTGGGGTGGGGTCTGGCCAGAAGCCCCCCAGGCAACTCCTGGGGCTCTGACCCGTCCGTCCCAGCCCTGCGGGCGGCGGCGGGGGGTCTGCTGGGACGCCCATGCGGAGGTGTCCCTGCCACGTCCCCCCACCCGCAGTGGGACCTGGTGTGCGCCTCGCGCTGGAAGGTGCCCCTGGAGCAGACCACGCACTTGCTGGGCTGGACGCTGGGCAGCGTCGCCGCCGGCATGGCCTGCGACAGGTAACCGGGGGGTCCCCGGGGCGGCCCCCCGCGGGCATGGGGGCACCGTGCCCGGCCTTGCTCAAGGCCCGTCTCCCCGCAGGTTCGGCCGCCGGCCCGCCTTCGTGGCGTCCCTGGTGCTGGCGGTGCCCCTGGGCCTCGGCGTGGCGCTGGCCGTGGACTTCGTCATGGTCCTGGTCGCGCGGCTGCTCTTCGGGGCAGTGCTGGCGGGAGCCTTCCTCTCCCTCTACGTGGCACGTGAGTCGGCGGGGGTCTGCGGTGGCGTGGGGACCCAGGACGCGCCGGGGTGCAGGACGCTCCGAGGTGCAGGCTGCCCCACGGCCGTGGCACCCACGGTGCGCCCCTCGCCCCCCCCCCCCCGCCAGGGCTGGAGCTGTGTGACCCCCCGCACCGGCTGGGGGTGACGATGGTGGCCGGCTTCTTCTGGATCGCCGGGGAGCTGCTGCTGCCAGGGCTGGCCATGCTGTGCCGCGACTGGCGGGTGCTGCAGGGTGCCGTCACCATGATCCTGGCTCTGCTGGCTGCCTGCTGCTGGTAAGGACCCCCCCGGGCCGGGGGCTGCATGCCCGGAGCTGGGGGCTGCCACCCGCGGCGGGGCTGAGCCGTGCCCGGGGCTGGCACCGCGCCGTGCTCGGGGAGCGCCCGGGCAGCACCCCGGCCCGGTACGCCCTGCCCGGGGCCACGGTGGGGATCAAAGGCTGGCCGGGGCTCTCCAGGTGGAGTGTGGAGACCCCTCCGCCTTGGGTAAATGTTTGCTCGGGTTTGCAGTTGAGGGTTTCTGGGCAGTGTCGCTTTGAAGCCGGGAAGGGAGGGTCAGTGCTGGAGGGGGGCCAGGCCCCTGCGGAGCACCGTGACACCGATGCTCGCACCCCAGGTGCCCGGCGCTGCTGCTGGAGTCGCCGCGCTGGCTGCTGGCCACACGGCAGCTGGAGAGGGCCAGGAAGACCCTGCAGGCGCTGGCCGAAAGCAGCGGCCACGGCTCCGACGACGGCTCCTGCCACCAGGAGAGCCTCCTCGCGGGTGCGTGGCAGGGGCTGCCCAAGGCCCCCTCCCCAAACCTGCGGTGCCAGGGGTGGTGGGACGGTGCCGGCTCTAACCCGGGTCCCCCTGTCCTGGCAGAGCTGGAGTCCCTGTCTGAGGGGTCCCCGCAGCCCCAGTACCACGCCGTCTGCGAGATCTTCGGCACCAGGGTCATCTGGAAGAACGGCGTCATCCTCGGCTTCGCGGCGTGAGCAGGCGGGGAGGCGGCGGCAGGGAGGGAGTCCCGCTCGCAGCCCCCTCACCCCGCTCTCCCGCAGGTTCATCGGCTCTGGCATCCGCCACTGCTTCACCCGCAACCTGGCCCCCCACCTGCCCCGCTTCTTCTCCTCCTACTTCGTGCTGGTGGGCACCGAGGCGGCCGCCTGCCTCTTCGTCTGCCTGACGGCCGAGCGCTTCGGGCGCCGCGCCGTCCTCCTGCTCTGCACCGTCCTCACCGGCATCTCCTCCCTCCTGCTGCTGGCCCTCACCCAGTGTAAGGGTGGGCAGGGGACCCCCGCCCTCGCTGCGGTGGGATGCGGCCCCCAGCCGGGGGTGGGAACAGGATGCGTGGGGGAGTTTGCGTGCAGGATTTGACCCCTGATGGTGCTTTCCCCCCACACAACAGACTTGCTGGACCTCATCGTCCTGACCCTGTCCGTGGTGGGCATCACCGCCTCCCACGCCGTCACCATGCTCAGCATCTTCTTCGCCAGCGAGGTCCTCCCCACCGTGGTCAGGTAAGGGGGGAGCTGCCACCCCCGCCGTGCCACGCTCGGGTGGGGGGCACCCGGGCAGGGTCCCCCGGGCCCCCTCTGAGCGCCTTTCCCCCGCAGGGGTGCTGGGCTGGGCCTGGTCGTGGGGGCCAGCTTCGTGGGCAAGGCGGCCGCCCCCATCACCGCCATCCCCAACAGCCGCGGCTTCTTCCTGCACCACGTGGTGTTCGCCTCCTTCGCCATCCTCGCCGTCCTCAGCATCATGCTGCTGCCGGAGAGCCAGGGCCGCAGCCTGCCCCAGTCCCTGCAGGACGGCGAGAGCCAGCGCCGGCCCCCCCTTTTCCGCCGGCCCCCCTGTGAGGACCACCTGCCCCTGCTCGCCCCCCACGGCATCCCCCACGACTACTCCCGCCTCGCCGCCTCCACCAAAAGGATGCTGGGCTCCCCGCCCGCCCCCCGTGAGACGTAGCCGTGCCCTCCCCAGGGTCTCCCTGCTGCTGGGGGGGGCTGAGCGCAGTGCCAGGACCCCCACGGAGCACCGGCACCCCCATCCGTGGGTGCTTGTGGGGGCGGCGGGGCGCACCCGGGACGTGTCTGATAGCTGGGCTGGGGCGGGCAGCGCACCCACCCCACGGCGGGGCCGGATCCTGCCCCAGGAGGAGCTGTGCTGGGAGTCCTGGGGCGGGGGTGATGCCCCCCGGGGTGTTCGCGGCGGGTGCTCGCAGGCTGCCAATAAAAGTGCCTTGTTTCTACGGGTGGCTGGCGTGGTGGGGGGCCCCCCACGGCGCCCCTGCCACCGGCCCCCTTCTCTGGGGTCTTTATTATGGGGGGAGCCGGGGGGCTCCTCTCCCCCCCGGCTCTGCAGGGTCTTTCCCCAGGGCGTCATCCCCCAGGGCTGCCCCTGCGCACGGCCTCCGCCTTCCTGGGCTTCGCTGGGCGCGGGGGCTGCGGGTGTGCGGGCGTGCAAACCCCTGCGCTGAGGTCTCTCTTGGTGCACACGCGCGTGCAAAGCCCCTGCATCTGGGTGCCTGGTGCGCACGCGTGCGCAAAGCCCCTGCAGCCGGGCGTCTTGTGCAAAGCCGCCGCATCTGGGCATCTCGTGCAGACGCGGGTGCAAGCCCCCCGCTGCCCCCCGCTCCCCGTTACTGCCCGTAGAGGTCGGCCAGGCGCCGGAAGCGCGGCCCCCACTCGCTCAGGTAGTCGTAGTCCTGGTCCTCGTCCGTCAGGCTGGAGACGATGGAGCTGAGGGGGCTGGCGACGGAGCCCGAGCCCTCGTAGTCGTAGATGAGGGCCGTGTCGTAGGGGGGGACGCTGGGGTCGCTGTCGGCCGCCTCCAGCCCCTGCGGGGACAGGGGGACACCGTCAGCCCCACTGGGGATGGGGGAGCCGGGGGCAAGGGGGGCGCCGGGCCCCGTCCCCACCTCGTTGATGAAGTCCTCGATGTCGGAGGGGCTGCTGGGCAGCTTGCGGGGGGCCGGGGGGCTGGCGGAGCTGAGCGGGGCGTCCCTGCGCACCGGCGGCTTGGCCCGGGGTTGGAAGAGCTCGGGGTGCCGGAGCTGGTTGATGTCGTATGCGTCCTGCGGGGACGGGAGGGGGTCAGGGGTGCGGGGCTGGGACAGACCCCGCCTGGGCCCCCTCACACCCCGGGTCCCGCTCACCTGGTCCTCCTCGCCCCCGCCCTGCTCGTCGTAGTTGAGGATGTTGTCACGCATGTTGTCCTGCGAGCGCTGCAGCAGCCCCTTGCGCAGAGCCCGCCGGCGTCCACGCGCCCGCGCCGCCCCCAGCCCCGCCAGCACTGCGGGCAGAGGGCGGGTGGGCGCCGGGCGGGGGGACGGGGGGACGGGCACGGTGGGACACGGGGCGATGGAGGTGCTGGTTGGGTTGGGACGCAGCTGGTGGGGCTGGGACAGTGGGATGGGGCTGCAGGTAGGGATTTGGGGTGCGGAGGGTGATGGGGTGGGGAGGGAAATGGGTGGGGGGGTCTTGGTAGGGGTGAGAAGGGGTTGCTGGGGTGGGGTGTTGGGGGTCATGGGTAGGGACTGGACGGGGTGGCTGGGACCAGGCTGGGATGATGGGGGACAGGAGCAGGGAGAGGATGGGGTGTCCTGGGCCAGGCTGGGGTGACGGGTGGGGGACAAGGTGACGGAGCGTGCTGGGGGGGTTCGGGATGGGTGGCCAGGACCGGCACGGCGGGGTATGGCACGGGGCCGGGGTGCTGGCTGCAGGCAGGACGGAGGGGCTGGCGGGGGTGGGGGTGAGGATGAGGATGGGTGGGGGGTCTCACTCACGCAGGAAGAGGATGCTGCTGCCGAGGATGATCATGAGGGCCCCGAGGGTGATGCCGGCCCCGGCGGTGGCGGCGGCCAGGACACCGTCCTCGCAGGTGCCATCCCGGCCGCAGTGGCACACCGAGAGGTTCAGCAGCTGCTGCCGCTCCTGCGGGGGGGTCCCCGAGTCCCGGAGCAGCAGCGGGAGCGAGTAGGGCCCCGCAGGCAGCTCCGCCAGCACGGCCAGCACGGCGTGGGTCACTGCGGGAGGGGCAGGGGGTGAGCGGGGACCCCCCAGCTCCACGCAGCCCCCCGCCCCGGCCGGCCCTCACCGTTGAAGCGGGTGATGCTCCAGTTGCGGGTGAGCTGGGGGTGTTGGGGGCTGAGCTGGAAGTGGAAGGGGGCAGCGTGGGGGGGCCGGTCATCGTCCGTGGCCCCCAGGAGCAGGCTCCCCCCGCGGCCCGGCCGCCCGCAGACCACCCCGGCCGGGGGCTGCAGCAGGGGCGCGTGGTCGTTCACCTCCAGGATCTCGATGGAGAGGGTGCCGGTGGCGGAGAGCGGGGGCTCGGCTGGGGGCACAGAGCAGCGGGGTCAGGGGGGGACGGCAGGCAGGGGGGCCATGGCGGGGGGGCCGCTCACCGTCATCGCGGGCGAGGACCAGGGCGATGTACCAGCCACCCTGCATGAAGGCGGAGGGGTGCAGCAGCTCCCGCTTGGTGCGGACGGTGCCGGAGTGGGGGTCCAGCTGCAGCCAGTCCGCCGGGTCGTAGAGCAGCGCGTAGCTGTGGGCGCAGGGAGGGGTGCGTGCCATCACCCCCCCGAAACACCCGCCGCAGGCTGCGAACGCGGGAGCCCGGATGTGGTGGGTGCTGGGAGGTGATGCAAGGGGACCGGGTGCTGAAAGCGGTGGCCTGGGACTCACGTGAGGGTCTGGAGCTGGCGGGTGTCGGGGTCGCTGGCGGTGTAGGTGGTGACGGGGGTGCCGGGGGGGGCCCCCTCCAGCACGCTGACCCGCCGCGGGTTCTCGCGGAAGACAGGCGCTTCGTTCACGTCCCGCACCCGCACTCGCACGGTGGCCAGCGCCCGGGGGCTGGCAGGGGCCGCGGGCTCCAGCGGCCGCTCGTTCTGCACCGACACCGTCAGCTCGAAGCGGTCCCGCACCTCATGGTCCAGCGGCTGCCAAGAGGGGCCGCGGGTCAGCCGAGCCATGGGACCCCCCCGCGGTCCCCCGGCTGCCCCGTGCCCACCTTGGCCACGGAGAGCACACCGTCGTTGGTGTAGGGGTCGGTGTGGATGGCAAAGGCGCCCTCGGGGTCGCCCTCCAGGATGGTGAATTTGGCCAGCCAGTTGGGTGAGCCGGCCAGGTCCTTGTCGTGCACGAAGACCTTGCCCACGTCCACGCCGGCCGCCTGCTCCTCCACCTCCATGGAGAACTGGGGGAGAGCAGCGTGGGGCTGGTGTCTGCCCCCTTGGGATGCTGCTGTCCCCGGGGGGGTCCGGCTCCCACCGCGCTGACCCCCACACATCCCCTCACCCCTCCCCGGCCGCTACCTCCTCCTTGGTGAACTCGGGAGGGTTGTCGTTGATGTCCTCCAGGTAGATGACGGCCGTGGCGGTGGTGGTGAGCCCGTCCCCGGACATGTCGGCTGCCTGCACCGTCAGGTTGTACACCCCCACGGTCTGCGGGGAAGGAGAGGGGGCCGGTGCTGAGCCCCTCCAGCCCCCCCAGGAGCCCAGGGGTCCCCAAGCTGCTGGCCACCCACCCTGTCCCCACGCCTGGGTCTGCTCACGGCTGGGGCTGTGGTTTCACCAGCTGGAGGTCTCCGGCTGCCCCCAGTCCTGGTGCCGCCCCGGTGCCACCCCGGTGCCGCCCCGGTGCCGCCCGCGCCCCCCATGCCCACTACCTCGCGGTCGAGGCCCGGCCGCGCAGTGCAGATCTCGCCGGTGGTGGCATTGATGCTGAACATGCCGGTGGCACCCTGCTCCAGGATGGAGTACCGCAGCGCCGCGTTGTCCGTGTCGGGGTCGTCGGCGTCGGTAGCGTCTGCCGTCATCACGCAGGTCCCTGCAGCCGCAGCAGCGCCCCGGTGGGTGCCGGCGTGGGGGCTGGCTTGGCCCCCTGCCCCAGCCCCGGCCCCCCGGCTGGACCCACCTGGCTCAGCCCCCTCCACCACGTGCCCCGTGAAGACGTCTTGCCGGAAGAGCGGCCGGTTGTCGTTCTGGTCCACCACGATGATCTCCAGGTCGGTGGGGTCCTCCAGCGTCACGCCGCCCAGGTCCAGCGCGAAGGCTTTCAGCTGCGGGCGTGGAGCAGGTGGGTCAGGGCCCGGCTGGGGGGCCAGGGAGGGGGCCGCGGGCGGCGGGGCAGCATCCTTACCCGGAACCGGTCGTTCTCCTCCCGGTCCAGCATGGCGTTGAGGAAGACCTTCCCGGTGAACTTGTCGATGGAGAAGATGCCCAGGGGCTCCTCGTCCACCCCCGGTCCCTTGATGCTGTAGATCACACCCCCGGGCTGCTGCTTGTCCGACTTGATCTGCCCCGGGGAAAGCAGGGCTGGCGGTCCCGGGGCTGGGGGTCTGTCCCCCGCCTGGGTGTCCCCCTCTGCCCTGAGTCTCCCCCCATGCCCTGTCCCCTTCTTGGGGTGCCCCCCACCCCACCGCCTGGAAGAGAGGGTGGGGGGCTCCCTGCCTACCTGCACCAGGAGGTGGGGGATGCGCTTGTGGTTCTCCGAGACGCTGATGGGGGGAATCACCCAGGCCCTCTTCACCCGCCGCGGACCCTCGTGCTGCTGCCAGGCCTGGGGGCTGCCCGGGGCTGCAGCACCCGGCCGGGCTGCGCTGGCACCCTGGGGGGGATGCAGTGCTGCTGGTGACCCCGAAACCTCCGGAGTGGGGTGCAATGCCGGGGCATCGGGATGGACGGTGCCGGGATGGACGGTGCCGGGGTGCATGGTGCTGTGGTGCACGGTGCTGGCACCTCCTGATGGGGTTGGGTCTGGGGGAGCAGAGAGGCCACCCAGCTCCCCCAGGAGCTTCATGTCCCCTGACACCATGGTGTGATGGTGATGGGTGTCCCACTGGGATCGCCGGGAAGGGGTGCCCCACAAACGACCTCAGTGGTGGCACGGCCACCTCATGGCTGGACTGTGCCCCGTGGGACCCCCCTACGGTGGGGACGAAGGGGTTACCCGGGGCTGGCAGCACCCACGTCACCGTCACCGTCACCGCATGGATGTGGCAGTGAGGGCCGAAGGGTCAGGGATCAGTTTAGGCTGCATGGGTGGTCCGGCCGGGGCACAGAGTCAGGGTGCTGGGGGGAACGGGGAGCTGGGGGGGCTGGGATGGAGCTGGGAAGGGTGGGATTAGGAATGGAGACCGGGGGAGAAGGAGTCATGGGGGGGCTGCAGTGGGGATCAGGGAGCTGGGGGGGCTAGGATGGGTTTAGGGGCCATGAGCGAATGGGCTGGGGGCTCAGGGAATTGGGGGGTGGCATGGGGGGTCCAGAGCTGTGGGGAGCAGGCGTAGGGGCTGGGAGACAGGGGTTGGGGGGGCAGGGAGCTGTGGTGTGGGGCTGCACGCAGCCCCCCCAGCCCTCGGCTCTGTGCCACATTCCTCAGGGCTCACCCTCCTCCTGGGCCCCGCGGAGGGAGCACATCTGGGCAGCGCCAGGCCTCGCACCCACATCTGCACCCCTCCACATCTGCACCCATCTGGCTGCGCTGCTGGGTGCCGGGGTGCCCCAGGTCCCCGCGCGGGCGCCTTGCCGGGGCGGGGAGCGGGGCAGCGGGGATGGCTGTGCTGGGGGGCCCCGGGGACGGTGCGGGGCGGTGCAGGGGAGGGGGCTGCCTGCTGTCCCACGGGGTGGGCAAAGAAGGGGCTTGTTTCGAGGCTGTGAGGGGAGCTGCCGGCAGCCTCCAGCTGCCCCTCTGCCCCCCCCCCCCCCAGGAGAGACCCCCTCTTCCCTGGGAGGCTGCTGGAGCTCGGGGAGGATGGGGAGGGTGGTGGGGTGCGATGGGGGCCCTGCTGCTGGGGGGGGCTGCCCTGCAGGTCCCCTTTCCTTCCCCTGCCCTGAGCACCCGGTCGTGGGGCCCAGGCCAGAACCCCAACAGCCCCATGTGGCTCAGGCCTGAGACCGCGGTGAGGGGCTCTGGGGGAACGTGCATGGACAGGGGGGTGCAGAAGGGTCTGGGACCGCAGCTGGGATAGGAAAGGGGGGAGCAGGGTGTTCCGAGTGCCTAACCCTCCCCCAAATCCTATCTCCTGCTTCACAAACGCAGGCAGTGTGCCAGAGCCGCAGGCCCCCCTTGCCGCCGCCATCTGTGGGGTGGGAAATGCCCCAAGAGGGTCACCGAGCCCCCGTCACCCCCATCCCCATCCCCGCCACCCCCAGGGACATGCCTCCGCGGGGTCTGGGGTCCGGCTGCCCCCCGCCACCGCAGCCGGGCTCCCCATCCCAGCCGACCCTCCCGGGGCACGGAGCCGGGGGGTTCCCCATCCCCATCCGCACCCCTTCCCCATCTCCCCGCGCCCCTTACCCGAGCGCAGAGGGGGGCGAGCAGGCAGGCGAGGAGGAGCGGGGGGCCCATGGTGAAGCGGGGCGCAGTCCGGCCACCAGCCCCGAGCCGTTCGCCGGCCTCGAGCTAAAATAACCGCGGGGCTGGCTGAGTGACAGCACATGTGCTGCCGAGCGGGCCGGGCCCCCCCGGCCGGGCAGCTGTCCCCGCCGCCCCCCCGGCCCGGAGCCCGCACCCCCTGCCCGGCGGGGCCCCGGCGGGGCGGGCGGCGGGGGGGGCCGGGCCGGGCCCGGGGGGCTCGGGGGGCTGCGGAGGGGAGCGGGGCGGGGGGGGGGGGGTCCCCGCTGGCCGGGGTGGGGGCCCGGGGGTGCGCGGGCAGCGGGGGAGGGCGGGCGGGAACGCGGCAGCTGTCGCCGGGCGCGACTCGGGGATGCCGCGACGGGGCGGGAGGGGAGGGAGGGAGGCGGCCCCGCTGCCCCCGCCACGCCCGGGCCGGCACCGGCACCGGCACCGGGACAGGGACCGGCACCGGCACCGGTTCTGCCCGCCCCGCTCCGCCCCGTCGAGGCGAGCCCGCCCCGGGCCCCCCGGCCGCGCCCGGTGTCGGTGCCGCTTGCGCTGGCGGCGGGGCCGGGGCCGGTGCGGGCCCGGGCGAGGGACGGCAGCGCCCCGCGGTGTCCCGGCCCCGGCGGGGTCCCATGGGGCGGAGCGGCCCCGGGCTGCGCCTGGAGCCCCGGCAAAGGCCCCTGGCCCCGTTGCCTCCGGTCCCCGATGCCGGTCCCGGTGCTGCCCCCCGGCCCCCGGTGCCGCTCCTGGTGCTGCACCCCGACCCCAGCTGCCGGTCCCGGTGCTGGTCCCGCTCCCGGGGCCGGTCCCGGTGCTGCCCCCCGACCCCCGGGCCGCTCCCGACGCTGCCCCCACCACCACCGAGGCCGGTCTCGGCGCTGCCGCCGACCCCCGGGGCCGCTCCCGGTGCTGCCCCCGACCCCAGCTGCCGGTCCCGCTGCTGCCCCCTGACCCCCGGGGCAAGTCCCGGTGCTTCCCCCCGACGCCCGGGGCAGCTCCCGGTGCTGCCCCCGACCCCAGCTGCCGGTCCCGGCGCCGGTCCCGACCCCCGGTGCCGGTCCCGGTCCCGGCGGCTCCACGAGGCCGCGGCACCAGGTGGCAGCATCGTCCCGGCCACCGGGCCCCGACATCGGCGGTCCCCGCCGCCCGGGGTGCCGCAGCGGGGAGCGCCCTCCGCCCGCCGGCGCGGGGGGTCCCGGGGGTCCCGGCTGCAGCGGGGCTGGGCACCCGCCACCCCCCGGGCAGCGGAGCGGGGCCGGGGCGGCTCCTCGCCCTCCCGGGGATCCAAGCCCTGGGCCTGGCAAGGGAAGATGCGGCGTTTCGGTGACACTGGTGGCCTCGCCACGTCCCACTCGGCTGCTGTGGGGACCCCCGGCCCGGCCAGCGCCGCTCCCCTTCTTGGGAAAAAGTGGCCTTGGTGCCCTCCCGGTGCGCGGCGGCGTTTGGAGCGTGGTGCCACGGGAGTAGGGCGCGTGGCGTGGGAAAAGGGACGCGGGACGCGGGACGCAGGACGTGGGATGCAGGATGTCTTCTGTCCGTCCCCAGAAGCTGAGCGGTGGTGGCAGGGCTGTCGGTGTCCCCAGGGACAGCGGGAGGGGACGTGGAGCCGCACCAGGAGCGGGTGAGCGTTGGGCACCGGTGACCTGCGGCGCAGCTGGGCCCCGGCGTGGGCAGCGGCACTCAATTGCCCGTCTGTCTGTCCGATCCCATCCATCCGCCGCGCTCGCCCTGCCACCCTGCATCAGTGTCACAGTGAGGACCTGCCCTGGTGGCACTGGCCCGGGGTCCTGGCGCCTGCCCCTGACCCTAACGCGCCGTGGCAGCGGGGCGCCGAGCAGATGTTCCCTGCCACCGGCGCTGTGGCGCGGGGGTGGCAGACGTGACGGGCTCTGACAAGGCGCCAGTCCCAGGTCGCGGTGCCGGTGCTGCGGGCCGCGGGAGCTGCCTGGTGCCCGTGGCTCTGGCTGCGGCACGGCAGCAGGACCCCCACCCCCCCGACCTCTGGCCCTGCACTGCCACCCCCCACCCCTCTCCCCCTGCAAACCGGGGCTCCCACTGGGGTGCAGGGGCTTGGGGTCCCACAGATGCTGGCTCCGAACAGCACCAGCCCAGGCCTATGACTCCCCTTGCTGTGCCGGGTCGGAGAAAGGGTCACCCTATTTTGGAGGGGCCAGGTCCCCCCCTCCCAGCTGACACCCTCTGATCTACCCAGGCCAGTGCAAGAGCTGGTTTTGGGACCAGTTGCACCCCCACTGTGAGTGATGGGACCAGTCGTGTCCCTAATGTGGGTGCAGTGGGACCAGTTGTGGCCCCAGTGCAGGGACTGGGGGGGCCTGGGCAGCGCCCCATCCCCACCATGCCCAATGATGGGGAGAGCGAGCAGCCGGGAGCGCAGAGCCGAGCAGCGAGGTGCCAAATGCCGGCGCAGCAGCCATAAAGCCACTGGAGCTTTGGCTTTTATACGGCAATAAAAGCTAATGTCAGCTATAAAGCGCCAGAGCAGGTCCCGGCGTGCCGAGCCGCCCGCTGAGCCCGGGGCAGGGCCGAGCTGCTGGGAGCAGCTGGGGGGACGCGGAGGTGTCGGCAGCCCCCAGCTCCCTGGGGACACCCCAGCAATCGATACCTTGCCCAGGGTGAGCAGGTCGCTGGGTGCCCCGGGGTGGGCTGCGAGCAGGGGGACGCTGCAGCGGGGCGGGGGACGCCACGGGACGGCCAGCATCGGTGGTGGGGCCGGCGTACCGTCCGACACGTTAAAGATGCTGCTTTGGGTGGTTGTTGTTGTTTTAATGGTTTTATTGCGCGATGCCGGGGCCGGGCCTGGCAGGCCTTAATGAAGGAGATTGATGGCTTAATAGCCTGTAGCCATTACCGGGTAATTGAATGGTTGTGTACATATGATCAGACCGTCAATGCGGACGTGGCTCGCAAGCGAAGCGCCTGGAGCTGCGCGGGGGGGGACACACGCGTGTAGCTCACCCCCACCCCAGACAGATACAGCGCGGCGGTGGCAAAGCCCATGGCCCTGGGGACCCTGGTCTGTCCCCAATGTCTGGGCTGTGTAGGTGTCCTGGGGCCACATCCAGCGGCGAGGGGATGGAGCAGGTCTCCAGGTTCATCCAGTGGTACCGCCTCACTGAAACCCACCTCAGGCCGGCTCAGCTCCCAGCCTGGGCTCTGGGGCACTGAGACCAGGTGCTTTAACGAGGCTGTTAATTAACGGGTCCTATCTATAGGGATGAACAGCGGTGGGGGGGTGGAGGTGGGAGCCATGGGGGTCCAGCATGGACCCCAAACCCGGGGCTGCAGCCGCCGGCACCCGAGGGCTGTGCTGCCGCCCACCCTCCCTGCAAAAGCCGCCACCGAGGAGAAAACCCAGCAGAGTCGCAGCCGGGTCCCCGCGCCGAGGTGTGAGTCAAACTACTCATTTTAGTGTGTGACAACCAGGTGTTTTACAGTATTTGCTACCTGTGATCATCCATCAAAGCAATCGATAGCGTTCCTGCAGAGTTTTATTAATGATCTTGTCACCGGGCTGGTGCTGGGTGCCCGGGGTTGTCGAGAATGATAGATCATTAAGAGCTTTTGCTGCTATTTATTCTCCAGTGACCTTGTCTCTCTCCATAGTTGCTTGCTTAAGAGTTATGAATGTGAGACATGATAATTTGATATTGATCTATTTGGTAAGTTAAAAAATTTACTGCATCGTTGATGTTTTAACAAAGGATCCGCTCGGTCCCTCCCACAGACCGGTGAGAGCCGCCGGTGCTCGGTGCTTGGCTCTGCACGCCGCGGCGAGGGGGCAAGCCGGGTGCCGCGCTGGTGCGTCCGTGTGCCGGAGCGCTGCGCCCGCCCGGCATGGGATGGTGAGGGGCGGCTGTGTGAGCTGTGTGTGTCCCTGGTGTGCCCGGGGGGCCCCGTCCCAACTCTTTCTGAGCCTGAAGTACCGAAATCCAGGTGCTGGCGGTGCCCTGGGAGACGCTGCCGCGGGCAGGGTGCAGGGATGGACGGAGCGGGTGCGCGGCTGGACCTGTCCGTGCAGGCGGGGCGGGCTGGGCTGGAGCGGCTGCAGCAGAAGCAGCCTGTCCCCATCCCTATCCCTTTCCCATCCCCTTTCTTGTCCCCGTCCCATCCCTGCTCCCTCTGCCCAGCACCACGCGTCTGCCAGCTGTCCCCTCCGTGTCCTCTCCATGTTCACGAATTGTCCTGGATGTCCGGGGCTCCTCTGACCCTGGCAAAGGTATTCGATGTAATTACTTGTGCTCCCCATTCCTCTTGCTCTCCCCAGTGCTCCCAGGGTCCCATCGGCTGGCAGGGAAATCTGGGGCTCCCTGTTACCCCCTTGGTACCAGAAAGGACCGGAGCAGCATCCCTCTGCCCTGCTGCCTCCCCAGTGCACTGTCCCCGCACCGGGGATGGACCCACTGGTCGGGGAGCTGCGGGGCACGACCACCTTCCCCCTGGCGTTATCGAGCCTCGTCGCCCACTGCCGCGTGGCTGGCAGCTTGTGCACGAAGTCAAACAGGGACAAAAAATCCGCTTATAAAGGTAGGGTTTATCGATACCGCCTGTCCTCCAGGACATCGGTGACCTTCAGACGCGGGCGCCGGTGTCAGCACACGCAGGAGCAGACATGCAGTGTAACTCACGCTGCATCTGCTCCCCGCTGCCTCCAACCCCCTGCTCGGCCTTGCCCCCACCCCACGCCGGACCACGTGCCCACCGCGGCTTGCACCCCTCGCCACGCTGCGGCCATGCTGTGCGCTCACCCCGGCCGAAAACTGAGCCCATCTCCAGCTCCTGCCCAGCCGCGCCGCTCCTCCCCACCTCCCTGGGCTCGCTGCACGTTATTTAATGCTGCACGGCTCTTCCATCCCACTGAGGTCACTGCAGCCATCCCTGCCCCTTCCTCCCATCTTTCCCCCTCCGTTATGGGACGGGTGTCGCAGGCGGAGGAGCGCTCCCCGGCACCGCCCAGGGCGGCGGGGCTCTGTCCCGGTGGTGCCGGCACCCCTGCCATCACTCCATGCTGGGGCCTGGCTGGCGCGGGAGCACCTGGCTGGGGGAGATGCACTGGGTTGGTAAGCGCAGCCCGTATTTATTTGTGATTTTGTATTTATTTGTGATTTTGTGTTTATTCTTCACTTCTGCTGGGAAATGGGAGGCGGCGCTTGGTGGAGCAGGGAGGTGGACGGTACCGATTCGCAGCAGGTTATGGGACATCCCACGGCGACCTGGATCCCACCGGTGAGGGGATCCACTCGCTCTCTCGGACTCTCCCTCTCTATAAACCGAACTATGAGGAAAGTCACTGAGTCTGTGGGAAAAGGCAGAGAGGAGGCAAAATTACCAAGCATCACCGCAGCTGGCTGAAGACAGGAGTTTAATTTAAAGAGTAATTTCAGCTGGCGATGAGTTGCACGTGGCCTGAGGCAGAGCTATAACAGGAACGAGGATGAGTATCCAAAGGCAGATGAAGGCAAGGGAGCCCGGGCAGCCCTTCCCACCCGGGCGGAGTGGCTCCGGTGGGCTGGCATCGCGCGGCTGAGGCCCACCGAGGGCCAGCGGGGTTTGTCTGCTCCCGGGACCAGCTCGGGGTGGGTGCGGAGGTGTTGGTGGTGTCTGCTTTTCACCTGCCTCCCACCACCTGTGTGGGAGCTAAATAGAGCAGCTTTGGCCAGCATGTGCCTGCTGCCGGCGCTGGCACGGGGCGCAGTCCTGGCCTGGGAACCCCCAGCGTTCAGCCCATGCTTCGCTTCTAGACCCAGGGCTGCCCCGAGCCCCCTGCAAAGGGCTCCTGCACAAGGAAGGTGGCCCTGCAGCTCTGGCTCTGCTCAGCCAAAGAGACCATGTGGGATGAATCCTACTTTTATTGGACTTTATTCATGGACCAGATTGCAGTGAGCCCAGACCTGCCACTGCTCATCACCGCTGGTACCTCGCCAGCGCCGTTGCAGGGGGAGGATGGATGCGGTGGAGGACCAGTCACCCCCCGGGCTCCCAGTCCTGGCCCGAGGCCGTGCTCTAGGCTGGGTAAAAGCGCTGCAGAAGCTCTTTCTTGTTGACTTTTCCCATCTGATTGCGCGGGATCTCCTCCACCACGATCAGCTCGGTCGGGATGGTGTACGGTGCCATGGTCTCCCTGCAACGCAGAAGCACAGTCCATTACGGCCGACAGAGCAACGCTTCCAGCCCCTCCGTCCTACAGAGCCCATCCTGAGACTTCACAGACACCACCGGACCCGGGCGGGATTTGCTCCGGGACCCTGCGTCCTGCAGCTCGTCGCAGTGAACAACCGAGCCGCCCCAGCCGTGGCTCTCCAGGCAGCGTGGCCGCAGGCAAGCGGCTTTGGCTGAAGGCAGACCGTGCCCTGGCTCGGTCGTACGGGCTCGACGCAGACCCCGGGAGAGCGGCGGGGCGGAGGGGTTGCACCGGTCAGTGATCACGCATTTCTGTGCTGCAGAAGAGGGGGGCTGGTGAGCAGCCCCTCTGCAGGACGAGCTGTCCTGGGAGCACCCACAGCCCTAACGGCCCCGAGCAGCCCCACCTGGGGCCCCCACCCATGCCCCAGGAGCCCATTTAGGCTCAGCCCTGGGCCCCAGCCCCGTCCTGAGCCGTGCCTGCTCCCAGCCTGGCTCTGCAGGGAGCTCTGTTGCCAGCGGCTCGTCCCTGGAGGGACCCCTCAGGGGTTCAGAGCTCATCTCCAGCTCCATCCTTGTCCCTGTCTCCTGGGAGGACTCTGGCCCCACGCTGTAGCTCATCTCTGGCCCTGTTTTGCTCCTGCCTGTGTTCCCTGGTTGCACTCTGGACCTGGCCCATTGCTTGCTGTGTTTTGGGCTGGTGACGGACCCTGTTACGCGTACCCAGCTCTGCCTGCCGCGTCCAGCCCCATCAGCGAGGGCACCGCCTGCGCTGGGCCACCCTCGGCTGCCCGCTCCCCGGCCCTTCGGGAGCAGCTGCCCTCGCTGCCAGCCCTGCCACGCAGCACCCCGGGAGTACAGCCCTCGGGAAGGGGCACGGGGAGCCTTCAGCAAGCAAGTCGGAGGCAGAGCCCCTGATGTGGCCTCATCAATCCTCCTCGTTAGAGATGGTAGAGGAAAACAGCGCAGCGGCTTGATGGATGCTGAACCCCTACGTGTCCTGGTGCCATCCCCAAGGACCAAGACCACAGGTGAGCCACCTCCCCGGCGCACGCCGGTGACTTGCCAGTGACTCGTAGCCGCCTGCTTTGGCCCACGGGGGGTCTTCCCGCTGCGGGAGGGAGTCTGGATGCCGAGAATCGTCCCCGTGTCCTTTGCAGAGCGCGGAGGGGGGCTCTCCTGCCTTCTGCTGCCTGTGTGTCACCAACCTGGGGCCGTGCCCAGCTCCGGCAGCGTCCTGGCACTGACTCTAATGCGAGATGCCAAGTCTGCTGAGCCCTTCAACCATCGCCCGGCCCTCCTCCCCCTGCCCGCCACCAGCACCCCCTGCCATATGGATGCCTCTAACTCGGGATGGCGCCTGTCGCCGGGAAGCACGATTGGAGGCGAAAGCCGCAAAATGAATCACTCTGAAGAGGGACATGTGTCTCCTGCCAGGGAGCGCGAGAAAAAGGGCCAAGCGAATGTAAGTGACATAAAAAATAAAGGGGAGAGACAGGGCGAGAGGGAGAGGCAGGCGGGGGGAGCCGGAGCCGTGCCTGGAGCCAGCGCCGGGCAGGGAGCAGCAGCCCCGGAGGAGCCCGGGTGGGCGGCCGGCCCCTCCGACCCTCTGGGGGCTTTTGTTTCAAGGGCTCCTGCCCTTGCTCTGCGCAGGCAGAACAGCATCGTGTCTGCCCGCGGAGCCGGGGACGGCGATGGGGAGAGAGGTGCAGGGACACGGGGGACCACCCTGGGAGGGGGGCAGGCAGGGAGCACACGGGGGGCTGAGCGCAGCCCCCGCCCTGTGCCAGGGACCCCCAGAGCAACACCTGGGTGGCCCATGGGTGGTGGAAGGAGGGATCTGCTGGGGTCACCAACGTCCCTGCCGGGAGGCTTAGGGATGAGCAGCCACCGCATGGCATGGCGAAGATCTCCCATCCCCGGTCTCCATCACTCCTGCCCTGTGCTGAGGCCACGAAGGGCCCTGGATGGAGACCCCCGGAGCACCAGACCCCCGTACCGACCGGGACAGGCCGAGCCTGGCCAGGAAGGGGCATCTCAGCTTGCAAGAGGACATGGGTAAAATCAAGCAAAAGCTGCTGGTGGCCGTGGGCTGCCCCGGGAGCAGCAGGAGTCCCAGGTGACCAGCAGCCAGAGGGTTAACACACGCACAGCAGCAGGAGGGACGCCCTGGCAGGGTCTTGGCCCCTCCGCCTGAGCAGCAACCTGGTGTGGGTTTGGTTTCTTTGTTTGCTTCTCTTCCCCCACTACGTAACTGTTTAATCAGAGCAGCAGCCGGCCAGCTAGCATCTTCCTTGCATTTGCTAAATCGCAGTTCCCCCAACTGTGATTTTTGCAGATCCAGGGGAAATCTTTAATTGGCTGCTGCGCAGCCCCTGATGAAACAAGTGCTCCTGCCGCTTACAAAATAGCGCCAGCCTCGCCAAAAATATCCGCAGCCCGAAGGAGGGAGTTGCCAGGAAAAGAAAGAATCTGCTATTAAATATTTTGCTAATGGAATATTAGTGATAAACATGGTGATTCTGCTTCCTGGCTCCCGCCTGCTTGCGCTCCCGTGGCTGATGCCCGAAACCTCGGCACTGGCCGCTCTCTGACCCATTTGAACGAGGAGGCACAGGTTTCTGTGCCGAAACCTCGCAGGATGGCAGGCAGTGCCACGCTCTCCAGAAAGGCAGAGAGCACGGGTGCTGCGGTGATGCCGAGCAAGGTCCGTGAGCTCTGGTGTCTCCCCCCTCTCCAAACCCCATGGGAGAGGTCTCCGGTGTTAACTGGGGACTGGGTTGGGCTGGCTTCCAGTGAGTAGGAAGGCAAGCAAGGAGCGATGGCAGCAGCACCGGGGAAAAGCTGAGCAAATGTTCTTGCTGCTGAGAAAACATGAAGCTTCCCCTGCCCTGGTGCTTGCTCTGTGCTTTCTCCTGGCAGCCAGGCTCGGGGCTGCGGGGTACGAGCCGCTTGGCCGCACCGTGCAGGTCGTTTATCAAAGGCACTTTTGGGGTGAGAGGCCCATTTATTTCCATTATCTCACGTGCTCGGCGACCTCCTGGTTGGAGCTGTGGTCTTTTCTCCATCCCCAGAGCCTGCGGCACAGCGTTGCTGCCAGCCACCCCTTCACCCCTCCTCTGACGTGTCCCTAATGAGGGTGCTGCAGGCTTTCAGCCTGCTTTCCCCGTGCCGTGCCGCTCGCCGTGCGCTGCCCCGTGGCAGCTTACCTGGCCCAGTCCTTCAGGTCCTTCACGGAGAGCATCTTGCCCTTGCGCAGCTGCACGACAGCGCTGACCCGCTGGCCCCAGACCATGTCTGGGGGCCCGATCACGGCCACGTCTGCAGAGAGAGCAGAGGACTCAGCCTGAGAAACCCAAGCAATTTCTGGGGGCAGGAGCGGGGTAGAACTGGGGCTCGGCACCGCTGGTAGGTGCCAGCAGCAGCGGTGTGCAGGGAAGAGCAGTGCAAGGAGGAAGATGCCACGGGATGTCAGTACAGGAAAACACCGGGACTTTTGTGCTGATGCAATTTCCAAGAACAGAGCTTTTCACCAAGGAAAAGGCCCCATGGTTTGAGCAGTTTCGAGCCAACGGGGAGGAATAGGATGTAGAGAGCGGTGTGGAGCCGGGGGCACCGCTTCCATCCCCTCGTACAGGGTCACGCACAAGGGCAGGGCAGATTTAATTATAGTCTCATTGCCAAAATCAGATGAGAGCTGCTGCTGACTCGGCACTCGGCCGCAGGCTTCACGGCTTCAGCCCCGGGAGAGAAGTAACAGCGGGCTTTAAATGCAGCCTGCTCTTCACTCGGACCCAGCCTCGCTGATGGGAAGGCTGGGAAAGAGCCTCCAGGCATGAGCCCTCGGGAACCTTGCGTCTGCACTGCTGAGCCAGGGCTGTCGCTAGAGCCAGGCTTCTGCGTACCGGCACGGCACGGGGACCAGGGAAGAGCAGCGTACCTGTGATGTGCGGGTGCGCAAGCAGATGACGCTCCACCTCCAGAGCGCTGATTTTGAACCCCCCGTTTTTGATGATGTCTACCGAGGTGCGGCCCTTGATCCAGTAAACGCCGTCTTTGTATGCTGCTGTGTCTCCTAAAAAGCAAAGTGGGCTCCGTCAGAAGCCATCCCCTCGCTTCTCCTCTGCCTTTCCTGACACGCAGATGTGACACTCGGGCGATGCCCCGGGCAGGCGCTGAGCCCGGCTCCCTGTACGGACACGTGGGGAGAGCCAGGCTCAGCGTGATGGTCATGAGCATCCCGGCAGAGACCCCAGGGCTGGGGTGTCAGCCTTCCCCACACGATAGCCTGCTCCCACGGACATGCAGAGGGGAGACAGCCGTTGCTTTTCTGTGGAGGGAAAGGGAAGAATAAGGCTATGCACCCAGAATTCCTTTAATATGGAAGCAATGAAATAGGAGCCATGGCTGTAGGTGGGTATGTTCCCCAGCACGCTGTCAGCATGGACCACAAGACAAGCAGGCTCCAGCTCAGCCCCTTCCTCATCTTCCTGGCAATCACCAGTCATGAAGACCTCGGTTGTCCCGTCCCGGTAGGACGTGACTCCTCCTGGACCTCTGCCATCACCGGGGCTGCTCAGCCCCCATCGCGTAGTCCCCAGCCTCCTCTTCCTCCCACCCGCTCGCTCAGGCCAGCGATGAGACACCCACCTCCAGCAGCCTGCGAAAGCCACGGCGGGTCTTTCCTAGCCGCTCCAGCGCCCTGCGCGTGCCCCGACCGCAGCCACCAGCCCCTGCCATCCCCTGGAGCAGCCCTCGCTGTTAATGCTGCTGCTCGCGAGGGGGGCTTTCCCCAGCTCCTGCGTGGCTACCACCAATAAAAAAAGGTGGGGGACGACGTCGGGAAGACGCTGTCCTAAGCTACACGTCGGATCCGACCTGTCCTTTCTGCAGGGGGGGAAGGCGTGTGGCAGGTGTGAGGCGGTAATTAGCCGAGGCTGGGAAGATTGAGGAGAGGGGTCATGTCAGCACAACCTGGCTAAATGCTTAACAAGCTGGTGTACTTTGATAGCTACTTAAGATGATTACTCACATCCTGCTAATGGAGCCTTTGCCAACCGGTGGGCGAGGGGGGGCTCGGGACCTCGCATTTCCATTTCAGAGCCTTGATGGCAGCACCAGGGGGGCCCTTAGCTCTCCCCCGGCACGTCAGTCTCCATCCTCTCCTTAATGATAGGCGCTGCCATTGTGTCCACACACCCAGCCCGCTCCCCGCTGCGGCTTCGCTCGCAGACCTCATTTCAACTGCCGGCTGGAAAGCTCGAACGCGGAGATGAGACGGAGATTGGCAGCGGAGAAAAAGCAGCTTCCAGCAAAGCAGGGTGAAGTGGCACCGCTGGGGCTGCAGGAGCTCCCACGCTCGCTTGCCTTGCCCGCCGTCCAGGTGCGTGTCCCAAATCTGGGGGAGGAGGACGGCCCGGGGCGCTGGACCCCAGCATCCCTGCGGCCGGGAGCCTGCTGAGCCAGGAGGACCTGCTAAACCTCTGGTTTGGGTGAAAGCTGTGCAAGAAGCACGTGGGCTCCGGTATGGGTTGAAACCTGGGGATGTTTTTTGGGTGGCCCAGGGAAGAGCTTCCCCACCACCAAGGACTGCGTGGACCCCAGTCCCGTAGGTCATGTCCACCAGCTACGCAGCTTTACAAAACCCCGTTTCCAGCTCGCCTCCGGCACACCGCGGAGTTTGCACGTGGTGTGGGCAAAGGCAGCAAACACCCAGAGATTTACGGTGTCAAAGCAATGAAATAGCAGAATCAGTTCTGAAATTCGGGCTGCTCCCCCAAAGAGCTGTGCCCTCGCTCAGCTGGCACATGCCAAAATCCTGAGCAGCTCATCTTGCTCAGTTCAGCCAGGGAATGATTAATTGTTCCTGTATTTGCCTGCCTGCCTCTTGGCGCTCTCCTGGATGTTGAAAGCTGTCTGGAATATTTTAAAGTTGTGGGAGAGTTTTAAACTTGGGCTCTCTGGGTGTTTGGCTGCTTGGGGTTGAAAGGAATTCATGACTGCTGTGATAAACTACCTTCTGCGCCCGGTATCGCTGTGGCATGTGTGACTGACACAGGACCGGAGAGTGAACATTAATTAAAACGTGGCACTGGGGGACCAGAGAGCCACGAGCTT
Organism: Platalea leucorodia; assembly: GCF_965183815.1. Lineage (NCBI taxonomy): Eukaryota > Metazoa > Chordata > Aves > Pelecaniformes > Threskiornithidae > Platalea > Platalea leucorodia. The sequence continues at coordinate 55,956,622 of NC_138830.1, read as the reverse complement.
TCGGCAGGGAGATCAGGAGCTGCTTATTCATACAGAGAAGACAGGGAGAGGAGAGGGAATTCAGACCTGGTTCAATGACACACGGTTCCCACGTTGCTCTTCAGGATTTAAGCACACGAAAGCTGCCACATTTGCATTTTCCCCCGCTCTGCGATGGGCAGAACGGTCCCAGGGACAGGTCCAAGGGACGCTTGGGTCCGTGAGAGAGACCTGGGTGGGGGCAGGAGATTTCTCTGCACCAAGGTCTCCCAATGTGAAAGCTGAAGGGCTCTGCGCCTGCCTGGACGACTCGCTCCCCTTATCTCTCCTTACAAGGAGCAAGGACTCAATTAACATCCCTGCGTGCCCTTGAGTCTGTCGGGGAGGTATCAGCCACGGCTGATTTCTCTGGAGCCTGTTTGCAAAGCAAACTGCCAGGGCAGAGCCTGTCACCGGGGTCTCGTCTCTGCCCTGCTCCCGTCCCCCCATGCACGGGGCCTGGGCAGAGCAGGGCACACAAGCCCCAGATCCCATTTCCATCGAGGGAAGTCTCTATGCCTTTCTTGCGGCAGTGGGATTTCAGGGCATGTCTGTACCATACGGAAACACCTGAGCTGCCACAGCCCGAGCTCCCGGCGCCGTGCGGAGAACCCATCCCGGCCCCGTGCCGAGGCGACGCGGGCGCTGCGCCGGAGCCTGGCGCTGGAGCAGGCTCGTTAGGCTGGGCGCTGTGCCCGGCTGGCTCAGCTGGGCGGCAGCTGGAACCAGGCTGGCTGATGGCTAGCCCACGTCAGCATCCCTGCATGGCCATCGCCAGCATCCCTGCACGGCCGTCGCGAGCATCCCTGCACGGCCGTCCCCTGCCTTCCCAGCTCTGGCAGGAGCATGGGCAGGGGCTGCTCACGTCTGCCCGTGGAGACGTGCCCCACGCTCGGAGAAGTGCCACTGCCAACTGCGAAATGTGCTTTTTGAAGGAGTCGCACTCCCCAAGCTGACATCCTCCCAGATGTCCCTTGACACGCCTGAGGGACGGGATGGCATCCAGAGGGACCTGGACAGGCTGGAGAAATGGGCCTGTGTGAACCTCATGGGGTTCAACAAGGCCAAGGGCAAGGTCCTGCACCTGGGTCGGGGCAACCCCTGGTATCCATACAGGCTGTGGGATGAAGGGATGGAGAGCAGCCCTGAGGAGAAGGACTTGGGGGTACTGGTAGACGAAAAGCTGGCCATGAGCCGGCAATGTGCGCTGGCAGCCCAGAGAGCCAAGCGTCTCCTGCGCTGCACCCCCTGCAGCGTGGGCAGCGGGGCGAGGGGGGGGATTCTGCCCCTCTGCCCCCTCTGGGGAGACCCCCCTGGAGCCCCGCGTCCAGCTCGGGGGTCCTCAGCACGGGAAGGACATGGAGCTGTGGGAGCGGGGCCAGGGGAGGCCACCGAAATGCTCCGAGGGTGGCCCAGCTCTGCTGTGAGGGCAGGCTGAGAGCTGGGGGGGTTCAGCCTGGGGAGGAGGGGGCTGCGGGGAGACCTCACTGCGGCCTTGCCGTGCTTAACGGGGGCTTATAAGAAAGATGGGGACAGACTTTTTAGCAGGGCCTGTAGCGACAGGACAAGGGGTGATGGTTTTAAACTAGAAGAGGGGAGATGTAGACTAGATATAAGGAAGAAATTTTTTACAATGAGGGTGGTGAAACACTGGGAGAGGTTGCCCAGAGAGGTGGTGGATGCCCCATCCTTGGAAGCATCCAAGGCCAGGGTGGACGGGGCTCTGAGCACCCTGACCTGGTTGGAGATGTCCCTGCCCATGGCAGGGGGATGGACTGGATGGCCTGGAAGGGTCCCTGCCATCCCAAACCCTTCTGTGGTTCTGTGTTCCCCACACAGCCAGGAACAGGAGGAAGAGTCATTTCAGCTTGGGCAGGGAGAGGAGGGGAGACCCCCTCCTTGCCGCTCACCTTCCATCCCCATGCTCCCCACAACCCCTGCCGCTGCTTCTCACACGGATCCCTCCGGCCCCATCAGCAGCGCGGCACGGCGGGCGGTTAGCGTTATTATTGCGAGCTTCTGGGACGAGCTCTGTGATTTCCCCCCGTCTCTTTCTTTCTGTCTCCTCTCTCCCATAAGCCGAGCATCGGGGTCTTGCTGTCACTTCCCGCGCTGACAGGGCAGAGCACGCTCCGGGGGACCGCCGTCCGCCGAGGACAGCCACATTACCCTCTGCCCCGCGCCATCTGCTACCAGCCGAGCACATCAAGACGCCGTGTGTGCCGGCACATCCAGCGCAGCAAAGCGCTCGCTGCCTCCCAGGCCAGCGGGGATTTCCCGGGCCAGTGAGACTAGTTAAAAGGATGCTGTCGTTTGCTTAATGGCTCTCCCCCACATGCTGCTGTTAAACAGTGCTAAGAGCGTCATTTCCAAACCTGGCGCTGCGCCGAGGGCCCGTGGCAAGGGTTGTGCCCTCCTCCCCGGGGCTCCCGACGTGGGTCCCTGTGCCTGGTGGTGCACAGCCCACCCAGCCCCTGCAGGCAGCCCTGCTGCCGGCGTTGCGCTCCGTCCACCGGCTGCCCCGGCTTTTTCTGCTCCGTTATGCGGGCTGCCACCTCCAGCGGGCTGCAGGCCATGGTGCTGCTCGCCCAGCAGCCTCTGAGCGCTTTGCCACGGTGGGTGCCTCCTCCCCGGCTGGCAGGGGCAACAGAGGCCATTTCTGAGCGGGGGACAGAACTCTCCCCCTATGAGATGATACCGCTTTCCAAACCATGTTTCTGGCGACCCTCCTTTGCAGCCAGCCGTGCCCGTGGCTCCCGGGTGCTCCCAGGGAGCACCCAGTGCATCAGCACAGGGACAGAAGGGATGCCGTGGAAGCGGTTCATCAAATTGTGGGTTCAATACCTGTGTGATCCTGCTCCTGAACCACCATCTCCTCTTGTGTGAAGCGGGGACAGCTGCCTTTGCTATCACCTGGCCACCTCTCCTCTCTGTGCAAATGCCTGAGGGCAGGGATCCCATGCGTCCAGCCTGGCCGGGAGCCCCAGGGCTGCTGCGGCTGCAGAGGAGCCCAGCCAGCCCGAAAATCCGCCTCATCCTCCTGCTACACCAGCCTTGCGCCCGTTCTGCCTCCTGCGCTGCCCGGTGCTGCTCTGGTTTCAGGAGGACTGCCGTGAGCTCGCAGCAGTGAGACAATCTCAGCTTGGGAATGGTGAACCCCAACAGCACCCCGTCACCTCTCCATCCTCGTTCCCAAAGCCTTTCCCTTCCTCCTCCCGCCGGCACAGGAATCGCCCCGGCAGGGTCAGGACAGCCGTGCCCGTCCTCAGATGCTTCCCACAGCATGGAGCCAGAAACAGGCTTTCCTTCCTCGCAGCCAGCTGCGCGGGGAAGGGGATTTTGGCTGATGAGAAGATTATGGTCTCTGACACCACATCTCCGCCTCTGCTTGCCCGGGCCACCTCCAACCGGGCTCCTTTCATCAGACAAAGCAGCCAGCGGCAGAAGCCTCCGTCGCACGTGGTTCAGCTCCGGTGCTGCGGCGCAGCTGATGCTGGCGAGGCCATGGGATTATTGTTTCCCTGACAGCAGCCGTCACCGCTATCTTTGGATTTGTTTCAAGATGCTCAGTGGGCATCTGTTCTGCGAAATGTTAAAGGCTCTGCTGAGCTGCATACTGAACAGGTCCTGTGCTGGGTGAGCTGGGGGTGGGCTGCACTTTGACAGAGTTTCAGACAATTATATATATATATATATATATATAAAATCATAGAATCATAGAATCATAGAATGGTTTATGCTGGAAGGGACCTTAAAGGTCACCTAGTGCCAACCCCGCTGCCATGGGCAGGGACACCTTCCACTAGATCAAGTTGCTCAAAGCCTCATCCAACCTGGCCTGTTTTATATACATATATATATATATGTATATATAAAAAAAAGAGGCAGCAGGCTGGCTCGAGTGGCACGGCTCTGAGCAGCAAGGGGGGATGCGGCCGGGCCAGGCCTCCCCATCAAGCTGCCAAGGGCTGCCCGTTCAGCACCTTAAAGCAAGCTGCGGCCATCTCCATCAGCCTGCAGGCTCAGCGGGTCCCACGCCACGCGGACCCATGGCTCAGCACGCAGAGAACCATGCCGTGAACCAGCAGGCGCTGCGTGAAAGGCATACAAGACCTTTTCCAGGTTACCTTTGTTTTAAAAACAAGGCTTTTTGGTAAGATCTATTTAGAGGGAAGGGTTGTCTATAGGTAGTTGTTTGGCAATGGCTGCTGGGCTGTAGACGCACGCCTTGCCCAAATGAACTTGAAGAAGCAGACACACTGCAATGAATCATAGAATCATAGGGTGGTTTGGGATGGAAGGGCCCTTTCCAGGCCATCCAGTCCATCCCCCTGCCATGGGCAGGGACATCTCCAACCAGATCAGGGTGCTCAGAGCCCCGTCCAGCCTGGCCTTGGATGTTTCCAAGGATGGGGCATCCACCACCTCTCTGGGCAACCCCTTTCAGTGTTCCACCACCCTCAGCGTGAAAAATTTTTTTCTTCTTTTATTTTTTCAATGGAGACCTTATTTCCAAACTCAAACCCAAGAAATTTCTGCAATGAGGTTCTCCAAGTCGCACAATGCTCGTTGCAAAGACGAAAGGGCCCTTGTGACTCTGCCGCTACGGCCTTTAGTTTGTGCCCCTCCTTCGCAGAGCGGAGAGATCTCCCAGCGACTAACGCGGTGCCTGAGCCGCTTTCCCGGGATGCGCCCAACAGGAGCCTCTTTGCTCCCAAGGGCAGAGCTACAGGAGCAAACCCTCCTTCGCCCACGGGTCGCCTTGTTCCTGGCAAACACTCCAATGTTTCTACATCAAAGGTGTCGTGAGCAAACATTTGAACGAACTATTGACCAAGAGAACACTTCAGCTGGAGAAATGAAATGCTGAGCAGCTTGGAGAGGCTCTGAGAGAGCAGAAGTGCCCAGGAAAAAAATGAGACTTTTCAGGTAAATCACGAGGAACGGTGACTTCAGCCCAGTCTAGATGCAGAGCTGGGACTGTCTTAGGATCTGCTGGAAGAACCCAATGAACGGTGTTGCCCTCGTAATGGGCCTGGCCCACCGGGCTTCGTTAAGCAAAGATCTCAGCCCTGCAAACGGGGGCTGAGGAAGGGTTGGCAGCCGGGAGCTGCGCCCCAGGAGGAGCCCACCCTAGACACAGCCGGTGCCGACACAACGTCCCTGCTCCTCGGGGACAGATGTCACTCGGATGCCTGGAGGGACGGCGAGATGAAAGATTGTTTGGTAACACGTGTCGCCAGCTTTGCGGCAATGACAGTGTCGGCTGCGCTGCGACGTGCGAGCTTCAGCTGCAGCTCTGCGAGCCGAAAACTGGCACGCCGAGACGACACGAGAGCAACGCGGCACCACGCTGACTTGCAAATTGTCACACGGCCTTTCCTGGCTTCTGGGAGGTTTTTCACCATCCCCCCCTGTTATTTATACACCTATTCCTTTGTGTTTAAAGCTCCCCAGAAGAGAAGTGCCAGGCGTTTTCCGAGCAGCTCGCCGTGCCGCCCCAGCAGATGGGAGGCAGGACAGCACAGGCACCCGAGGACACGCGCTGCAAAGTTTGCAAACCAAAGCCACGCTACCAAACGCCACGAACAGAGCCCGGCCCGGGAGTGTCAGACCGAGCGGATTTTGCTGTTTGCAGCTGCAATACGAAAGGCTTGCTCAGGACCTCTCTGCCTGTGTGGCTGGGCAGGATTGAAGCTGGGCAGATCCGGCACTGGTAATGCTTGGCGCAGCAGCATTCGTGCACGGCAGCGGTGGGGAAAAGCAGCAGGGGAGGGATGCCGGTGCCCTGGACTTGAGTCCAGCCTCGAACACAGCCTTTCCCTGGGTCCCGCTCAGGCTCTGGCAGCGTGGCGAGGACAGCCTGGGCTCAGGCCAGGTCCAGCCTTCACAGGGGCACTTGCGAAAGCTGAAGATAGAAGCAGACAGCGCTTTGCTGGAAGCACACGGGAGGCATTAGAAGCAGCATCGTGCATAGCTGTGGTGTCAGAGGAGAAAGCCTCAGCCTTGCCTTGTGTATTATCAAACCTGGTCCAGGTTGAGGACGTGGCCCCTGAAGGACAGGAGAGCTGGGACACTCATGGCTCTGTCTCCCCAGGGCATCCCACGGCAGAAGGGTCTGCAAACGTCCCTGCCATTCTTGTTCACAATTACATGGTGCTTCTGCAGACCAAGCGCAGCACAGCAGAAAATACCAGCAAAACACCCCTTTGAAAGGGAATCTATTTCGTTGAGGAGACAAAAGGTGGATTATTTTTACCCTCCTGCCATGGTGGCAGCTAATGCTCTCATGGGGAGCTCCAGAGTCTTGATCAGATGCTGCAAAACATCCCCCTGCGTGGGGCACAGCCCTCGCCCCGGGGAAACGGTGCTCTCCGGCAAGGCTGGGCTCGAGTGCTGCCTAAGTGATTTGCTCATGGTGGAAAGTGCTCGCTGACCCAGCAGGCTGGAGCTGCTCGTTTAACAGGTTCCTGGCTGCTGGAGTGGCTTTTCCAGGTTTCAGAAGTGCCTGCGGAAAAACCTGAAGGTGAGGAGCCCAGGGAGGCAAACCGGGTCTCCGGGGCCGGAGCGGCGCGGCAGATGCTGGTGGGCTCTTCCCTGCCAGCAGCAGAATGTGGTTTGAGCACTTTCTAATATTAATTAGACCTTTTGCTGTTAATGAATCATTCCAGATTTTGCAAATTAAGTCTTGGCTTTCGAATGCTTCATGCAGAGCCCAGCCCTGCGTGCCTCAGAGGGCTGGGCTGGAGAGCAGGGATCTCTCACAGCCACTTTTCCAGGAGACGCTGACCCACAGGGACACAGAAGAGACCCATATGGCTGCTCCTTTGGGGACAGTCCCCCCGTGCCGCCCGTGGACAGGGCAGGATGGTGGGGGACAACCAGCAGACGCTGCCGATGCTCCGTTCCTGCCGGGCTCGACACCTGCTCTTTTGGGAGCCTTGAAGTGTTTTTTCCAGGAGGAATTCCCTGCTGTCAGCTGCTCTCCTGGCACCACGATCCCTCATTTCCAGAGATAAGAGAGGAGCGAGGCGCTCGCCCTCCTGCATTCCTCTGCACTGCATGTACCTGGAGGATTGCCGCTCTCGCCAAACGAACATGTCTCCCAGCTGGCAGATCCCCGGGAAGCTTGCAGGGAGGCAGTCGGAATAATCAGTCTTTGCCCTTCTCCGGTGCCTTTCAGCCGAGGATCTCAAAGCACGCTGATCCAGAGGCTAATTAGGCAGAAATGGGAACAGCTGGCGGGACAGCGGCGGGATGCGGCCTCGCTGGCTGCTCACACCGCAGAGGTTGTGCCTCCGTCTCTGCTCTACCCCGGGATTAACTCTTACCTATCTCCTGCTTCCCTAAAACGGCTGTTGATGCTCTTGGTCCATCCCAGGCTGAGGCAGAGCTCACCCTCTGGCAAAGAGACACACATCGGTGATTAAGATGATGATTTATTTTCCAGGCAGGATTGGTTCAACAGTCTGGGCAGGCAGTGAAGAGCCTCAGCCCTGATCCTGATACTCTCACTGGTTCGGAGAGCAGAGCAAAAATCCGGGGGCTCAAACCCCCTTTGCCTGAACAGGGCTTTGCGGGAGCCAGTCCCAGTCCCCGGGCCAGATTGCACCAGCGTGCACGGCTGAACGGGGGCACACGGGGGCCCAGCCGAGGCTTGTGATGGCCACCCTGCCCGCTCAAAGGCAGCTGCGGGTCCAGGCACGTCCTCCTGCCTTTGGGCACAGCTTTTCTCGAGAAGCTGGGCAGGATCAGGTTCCTGCCTGCAGATGAGATCCATCCCGGGCTGTTACACACAGCCCAGCAGCAGGGCACAGAAATGCTCCTTCGTGCCCTGAACACCAAGCTTTCGGCTTTGGGAGCACCCTGCAGCAACGAGCTCCGGGCACCCATCGCCTCAGACGGACCAGCACTTCTTTTCACGGGTTTCAAGTTTCCCCGCTCTTTCCAGGGCAGTTCAGCGTCTCACTGGTCTCCTAAATCCATGGAAGTTGTTTTTTTGCAGGTAACGCAGACGCGGTGGGCCCGGGAAGCTGCAAAGCGTGGCATGGCAGTGACGCTGCTGCAGCCGCTCTGCCCAAGGCCAAGGGAGAGGAACGGTTTTCCCATCCCTCTCGGCACAAGCTCCGCTCGCAGCCCCAACTCCATCGCCCAAAGAAACGGTTTCTTCCCACTGCCAGGGGTCCCTCTGCTTGCCAAAAGCCGCAGGAGGAGACGTGGGGTGGACAAATGATTATAAGGTGAGCGCTAAAGGATGTCTATAGGAATTAGTTCATTTGTCCTTTCTGCGGCCAAGTGCCCACCTTGGTTGGCAGAGGGACGGGAGGCTCTGCGATACGGCTCTGTTATGGACATAAACCTTTCCCTCCCCCCAAGCAATGAAAACTGCATCAATAGATCCCCCATCTGCTCGCATACATCACACACTTCACTCCAGTTTATTAGCTGGAATAAATCATAAATATTTCATTATACATCAACGACGCTCGACTCCGGGAAGGCGCAATCCATCACCTCGACACTCCTCGCGACCTGCCGCCATGCAATAAGCTTTCCAGTCTATTAAGCAAGATTGATACAGTGTGCTAGGATGGACTAGGGGAATTTATTTATGGAGCGCTGGGAGAGGGAGGGCACCGAATGCATGGTGCCGCACGGGCAAATCGGAGCTGCTCCCGTTAGCCCCTTGGACCGGGCAGCCCAACCAGAGAGCCCCGGAGCAGTGAGAGGCAGAGTCCCCCCCCGAGCACGGGGCGAGGTAGGACGATGCTGCAGCAAAGCAGGGCCCGGGCTGAACCCCGGGGTGCCCAGGTCCGGGTGCAGGACCCCGGGGTCCTGTGCAAGGAAGGGGAGCTCCCGCTCCAGGCTGGACCGCACGGATGGATTGGCAGAGCTCCAGCAGAAAGCTCCCACCGCTGCCCTGCTCGGCACCCCCACGCTCATCGGCACCGAGGGGAGAGCCCAGCATTGCTGCGGCTGCACGAGCGCTGCTGAACAGGTTCCTCGGTGCTACGAGAGCCGCGTGTGCCCAGAAATACTGTAGTGCCAGCATTTTGCTACTCTTTGAAGCTCCAGGCTCATTTTAATGCCACACCTTCTCCTTTACTTCTGCTCATCGTGAAAATGAACACGGTTGCCAGCTCAGCAGAGGCCAGCAGCAAGCAGAGGGGACTTTTCCAGTGCACGGTGCAAGCACAGCACCGCTCCTCGCCCTCCACCGCCACCACGTCCAGTCGCGTGGGGCACTGCCACCCGTGCTTCGCCCTCACAACCTTAGTGCTATTGCACACGGCAGCGATGCTCCCACAAACTGGTGTTATCCCCCCTCCGTCAGAGGTGCAAAGATTAAGCGATTCACCGAGGGTGACGCAGAGCAGCTCTGAGCCCAAGCTCAGCACTCTCAGCCCCTCAGCTGCTGCTCTTTCCATGCCGGAGCCGACGGAAAGCCCAGCAGAAGCATGCTTCCTCCGACAGGGACCTTGCAGCTCAGCCCCCAGCTCAGGAATCCAACCTCACCCATCCAAGAGAGACCTCGTCTCTCCAAGCCTCATGTAACAACCCTCGGGCTGAATAGCGGGCTTGCGACCGGCCGATGAGGTACCAACGCCTGATGGATGCTCAGCAAGCTGCTAACCTGGCACACGGTAATCCGGAGCGCTGCGCTGCTGGGATTGATTAGAGACAGCCTTGCTCCTGAAGGGGATTGACACAGCCTCGGCAACGATGATGTATATGTACATATCTATTTAATGAAATGCTAAATGATAGGCTAGATAACAGAAGCAACTTTACCTTGATTTATTGCATGGAAATGAATAATGTTTGTCACTGCTGTCAGCCATCTTGGCTAAGAACAGAGGTTACGAGCACAAATTGTAGCTAATTAACAGTAATTAGCACTCCTGAAATTCTGGGTTTTGGCTCCTTTGCAGAGGCCGGTGGTGCAGCAGCGCGTGTCCCAGGTCACCTCCTGGCATCAAAGTCAACGAGAGCCGACCCCCGACCCTGCCCTCCCCATCCTTTCCGCAGGGTCTTGGATCCTCTTTTGAGTTACAAGGGGATCCAAAAAAGTTCCTGTTAATCCCGATCCAGGGTGTAAAGTTGAAATCTTGAACTTCTGCCTTTGCGTACCTTTTCCACCCTGCACAGACCACGACGGTGAGACCTGCCGAGCTCCCCAGCTTGCTGCTGCCTCCGGAGCCTCTCACAGCCGTGGAGCGGCTCTTTGGGGCTCCTCAAGTCCATCCACCCTCATCTGGTCCCTCGGACCAGCAAAATGCCTTCCCTGGGCTCACGAAAAACAAGGATCAAAAATAGACGGGCTGCTTCTGCAGGGGCATGGGACTGCTCCAAGGCACCGCTCCCGTTGCGGTGTACCGAGGGTTTGGTGTGCGCCGCAATCATTAATAAAGCATCAAAGGCTCCTGAGGGGAAGAGTTTGAAACTTCTTCGAAAAACACATGCATATTAATAATGCACCAATTATTCATGAGGAAACCACCTCCCCTCCCCAGCAGCTTCCAGGGCTCCTGTTTGCTCGGGTGCTGCCTGGGTGCAGTGCAAAAGCCCTTCCCAGCGACCCAGCCGAGCCACTGGCACCAGCTCTCCGCCGGGAGAAGTGCCGGCACCGCGCTCCTCAAACCAGCAGCTATCCTGGCACCGGCAGCCCCGGCACAGCGCCTCGACGCTCTTGCTGGCAGCAGCCCTACCTATCTGCTGCCCGTCTTGCTGCCAAAACCCTCCAGCGGAGCCAGGGAGCGGCGGAGAGGAGCTGCAGCCCAGAGATACGTTCCTGTGGCGGCGAACGAGCAGATCAGCTCGGAGAGGAGCGGGCCGCTCTCCTTGCAGGTCCCACCGACCGGCATCAGTCTGCCGAGCCCTGGTGCTGATGCTCTGCAGAGTGGGGATGGATTTCCTAGCAAACCCCAGCCCAGAGCCTCCTCAAGGACCAGAGCAAGCTCTGCTCCAACCCCCTGGAAGGGAAGAGCCCTTCACCCTCTGGTCAGACGGAGGAGCTGCCCCGAGGGGTCTGGATGAGGACTCGTTCTCCAGACGAGGGCTGTGCAGCCACCGAGCTCAGCCCAGCACGGGGAGGTTTGCCGTTGCCGTCACTGCAAACTGCCCGGTGGCGGTGGGAGCCCTGGGCGGAGGTGAGGACATCCAAAGACACCGACGCACCGAGGATGATACTGGTTGCTCCCATGCCTCCCCCCAAAACAATATCTGAGAGCAATAGGTGGCTGTCACGCTTTGTGGGCTGCCGTCCAGTGAGGCAGAGCAAGATTTCGACACTGGTACAGATTTCTACCTGCGTGAAATCTGGAGGTAATTTAATGGCTCACGAGAAAGGAAATAAATCTATTAGAACGGAATCGCTGTTTGTTTACGTATCTTGCAATGAACATCACCACGAGCAGCAGCAGCAGCAGGTGTATGTGCAAGCACCATTTATTTACATAATAAAATTGCCAAGTAGATTTGTAGCTCAGGGGCATCCTTGCCTCTCTGTGCGCCTGCCTAACTCCCATTAGCACTAATGGCAGGCGCTGTGTGCTCAGCGAGCGGGGAACAGACCCTCCAACTGCCCTAATGGCTGGTACTAAGGGATGGAGGGATGCAGACGTCTCCATGTGTCGGTTCCTCTCCCCCAGCTCGGTCAGGGGATGGGAATTGCATCGCGGCTTCAAGCTGCTTTGCAGTCCTCCCCATCTGCGAGAGCTGTCGGGTCGGCTGCGAGCTGCCGGCTCCTGGGAGAGAGGGGGTTAAGCGATTGACTCCCCACTCTCAAAACTTCTCCAGAGACCCCTGTAGCATCCAGCAGGAGGAAAAAAGAAAAGCAGAATAAAAAAAAAAAAAAACAGCCTGGAATGAATTCCTGTCATGCTCTGCAACGGGGAAGTTTGTTTGTATTCCGCAGGCAACAGCGCTGAGCCTGCTGTCAGAGCCACGCTGGGAGAAAGGGCAAAACCCTGCCGAGATGAAAGAATGTGAAGCACTGGTACAGCCTCCCCTGGCATTTACACCTGGAAAGAAAAAAAAATCACTCAAGGGCATCTCACGAAGAGCTGTGCTAATAAGGCACTCCTCCCCACGCCGTGTGGCTGCGCCGGTGGAGCGGGAGGTGGAGCGGTGCCGGGAACGCTGGCAGCATCTCCAGGTACCTGGGAGGCGAAAGCTGAAGATAAGACAAGTCTGATTTCCACCCAGTAATCCTGAGCTGTGCTCTCCCCCACTCTGCTTCCAGCTAGGGGACGGGGGAGTCAGGGACTTGCCGCGGGACAGAGGAGGAGTGCAGCTACCCCCTGTCTCGGCTGGTAAATCAGTGATGCCTTCCCCGCACAGCCGTGTTTTTAAAAGGCTCCTCGAGTTTATTGTAGCTCTCAGGCAGCAGGGTGAGAAGCCAGGACGATGCTCACTGCCCCGGTGCTGTGCCCTCACGCCTTGCCTGCACGTCCTGCGTCCTTCGCCATCCCGAAGCCTGCTCGGTGCAAACCCCCCCGTCCGCGCTCTGCTCTACAACCCCGACCCGAGCGCTCGTGCCACCGCACAGACCCGGCTCTGCTCTCGAGAGGACTTTTCTCCTGGGGCACCTCGCTCACCCAGAGTGCTCTGCCAAGCACAGGAGAGAAGGCAAGGCAGTATTTAGGCAGGGGCCAGATTAACCTCTTGTGACACTTGGTCGATGCCTTCACACAGGATTCACCCCAAGGGTGCCACTTCTGGTCACTCTGGTTTTAAAGAACTGAGGTTCCAAAGAGAAAAAAAGCACAGGAAACTACAGGACGGGAAAGATGCAGGTTATTTTTGGTCCAATTTGCATGAAAATAGGCTATAACCCCAGTGACTGGACTGCACCAGTGAAGTTGTGGTGGGCTCTTGGTTGGGTACCAAAGTCTGGAGCCTTGGGTTCTGCACGCAAAGTCGAGGCCGAGGGATGCGCCAGCAGGAGCGTTTCCGATGCCGGCTCCTCACGCCCACGCAATCAGGGACGGGCAGGAGAACGTACACGCATCTGCCGCCTTTGTGAACTGCGAAGCTCACCCCGTCCTCGGCACCATTTCATGGTCCTTCACAGGCGCAGAGGATTCCAGCTGAACGCGAAGGGCTGGCAGTGGTGTTGGCAGCTCTCTAAAACCCACAGATGAACAGAGCTAGCAGCTTCAGCTTAATCTGCAGACACATTAGGGGAGTTTGGAAAGCATCATCTGCCACATCCCCTCCAAAGCCGAAACCCTCTCCCACCCCTGCGAGACGGACTTCCCAGCATGCCCAAACGGCCAGCAGGTTTTGGCTAGCAAATACAAAGGCCCATCTCTGTACTATTGTTTCAGGGCCTTGGGGACTGCTGCATATGGTCCCTGCTCCAGCCTTGGCTTGGTTGGCCACCCCTTATGTGACATATGCCAGCAGACAAAGTGCTGGGCACCAGCTTTCAGCCAGGAGAGGCCAGCACCAAACGGATTAACAAAAACTCAGCCCTCGGCAGAGCCTGGCAGCATCCTGGCTCCTGCCTGCCCTTGGTGTACCTCGTTTCTGGGTACACTCTGCACGTGTAGCTCAGCACGACCAGGAGCCTCTCCAACCCTTCAGCCCATCGCAGACCTGAAGGAGAAGCAGCAGATGAAGCCTCCCCAGCCCGGGGAGGCTGCGCACCCTGCTCCAAGGGTGCCATACTCCTCTAAGGGGAAATAGCAGATAAATCAGCCAAACCTTTGAATGTTTCTGCAAGCCGGGCAGCCAAGACTTTGTAGGTTCACTCGTCATTAGCAGGAACTCATGGGGGGCTGATATGACACAAGTAGGCTGGGCACGGAGAGCCCCCCCGCTGCTTACAGCCAGAATTACTGCAGATGGGTTTGCCCAGAGGACAAGCCAGAAAAGAAAATGGATAAGTAAAAATGAAAAACGTGTTTGTTTTTTTTTTTTCCACATTAGCATTTAAATATTTATAGAAATCCCTGCAGACAACAAGATGAAAAAGAAAACTCAAAGACTAATAAATAAGTAAACGCTCCAAGGTGTGGCAGCCCAGCTGAACGCAGCTGCCACTCAGCTGGCGAAACTTTGAAGAGCATGGTAACCATGCGTGCACGGCTAAAAATAATAATTGTAATAATAAAAACAGTAGACCAAACCCCTCTGCTTTGCCTTCTGCCCTCTGCAGAAGAGCTGAGGGATCAATCACACCTTAGCTAAAGAGAGCACTACCTCTTCTTTTCCGTGCCGTGACCTGTCCCAGTCTGGTGAGACGAATTATTAAATAAAGCAGAGATAACGATGGGAGGTTGTTGACTAAGAGAGGCAGCGGTGGGATACGAGGAAAGATATCTGCCTTAAATTGTTTGCTTAAATATACAGAAGCCTATACTTTTGCTTACGGCATAATACCATTAGTCGTAAGTAAATATGCTCTCGGTCGTCTTCAGCGAAACCCAGAGGGATGACTCCTGTTGAAAGTAAAGAGCCTCTCAAAGCCAGAGACGTTCAGCTCTTCGTCAAGCACTATTGCCAGCCCAACAAAATACCCAACAGAAACCTCACCACCTCGCGGCGCTTGGTCTTGGATCACGCCTGCTGAAAGCGATCCCTCGCTTTCCCGCGCTGGGGGAGGAAGGAGATCGGGTCGCTGGCTTCCCGGCCGGAATCGATTTGCGCAATTCCCCGACCCTGCTCCACTTACGGCTGTGCTGGGTTACATAAATCAAACGCCGAAAACTGTTCAGCACGCTGAACAGATTGTGTGGGCACCAGTGGAGTGCCTCAAGCAACGGGAAACCCGGCAAACGAGGAGGAAGGGAAAGCTGAGGACACAAAATAAGGCAGAAAAGTGATAGATGGGCAAAGGCGGAAGGAAGGTCTAGTTTCAACAGATTTGCTCTTGAGCCGGGCATCTCTGGTGACATGGAGGTGTCAGGATTGAAGATAACTCCCATCACCACCCAAGCCTGGAGAACGGGCGTCCCCAGAGCCAGCGGAGCAGCCTTTCCCACCCGCAGAACAGGGGCTTTGACAGCGCCTGCGATGGGACCACGGCCCTGTCCTCTGCACGACTGCCTGGGCATCTCACCCAGCCGACGACGCTGACCTTTCCCTGTGGCAGTTTCCATTCCACACCGGAGGAGACAAGCTATTTATATAGCAGTAAGTAGCCACTGGAAAGAATGAGCCAACGGGCCCTGCCAAGTACCATGAGAAAGACGGTTGTTCAGCCATTTCTTTACCGCATCCTGAGCTCAATCCTGCACTGCCCCTCTTAACCCGCTTGCCGGCTTGCGATTCTCCTGCTAGATCTTCTGACAGAGCTCGGCTTGGCATCTCTACGACACAACCAAGCATTAAAGCAAACAACCTTGCATTAATCCCTGGGATGGGAAGGGAAGAGTCATTCCCAACGGTCAGAGCTTGAATGAGCTCCGTGCCTTCAGGCTGCAAGAGCAGCGGTGCCGTAGCACACCTCGAAAGGTAAAAGCAAAGCGAGACTGAGAGGGAACAGCCCGGAGTTTGGAGATGCGGGTAGGTGCCTGCTGTTCCCACCGACTCTCAGCTGGGATGCAATTGCTCCACGCCTCCGAAAACTGGTGTCTGTGTAGCAGAGGTTCTCAAACAAGTAAAGGGTTGGCACCCAAGATGTTTGATGCGACTAGAGCAGAGCTTTGCAGAGAATAAACAAATTCTGTGCCAAAAGCTGCTCTCATTTACAGCTACAAAAATCCCAAGTCACCCTGAACTGCTGCAAACATCAGTCTCGCCAGCAGTCAAGGAAACATAGGGTTTCATTTCGCTGTGTCCTGATGATCCTAAGACTTCCAGCCATCGGGCAAACCTGGCAATATTGTCTCCTCAAGGAGAAAGAATAAATATTGAGGCAGGAGGCAGAAAAAGTGGATTCTCTCTCCACAGTGCTAGAAGCATGTGTCTATAGGGAACCTTTTGAGATGGTAAAGGCATCTTTACACGCGGCTGATGCACTAGACACCGTGCCATCTTTATGTTTCTACTTCTAGAAACATCTCTTAAGTGAGGGCTGGGTGGAAATGTGAGCCCAGCGCATGGCTGGTGAGAGCCCGGTGGGTGCCTGCGGCCTCCGTCCCTGTCCCATGAAATCCCATAGGATATCCCTCCTCAAGCAGCCCGTGGGGCTGTGTTTGGGGTATGCTCGGCATTTTTTTGGGTGTCCTTTCACGTCATTCGTGGGAATACGGGTCCAAGTTATAAGCCACCAGCGAAGCAGGTGAGCGAACCCCCTCCCTGCCTCTCGCTCCCACTGCTTTTCAGCTCTAACGCTTGCTCACGTAGCTGGAAAGCGGAGACAGAGCCTCGCGCAATGCTCGCTGCCATCCCGCCCGATGAGCTTAAGCTATGACAGGCTCAAAAAGAAGCTCCTTCAGCCCAGCCTCGGAGGGAGCCAACGCTTACCGAACCAGTAAGTCACATCATCTGCAACACATTATAATTAAGGAATCGTTTCTTTAAAAATAGAATTTGCATTAGCTGGATTTGAGACTAGGAAAGACGCCGCAAACAAACAGAAAACCTGCAGATTAGGATGCTAATTAGATGCATTTCTATTTATAATCTGCCTTGATCAGGCTAAAATATTTTCCGTTTCAGGTGTCAGTGCTACACCCATGAATGCAAGCAATTCCCTCAGCAGGGAAACACCTGCTTGTCTCTGGGGACAGGCAAGTGCCGGGGAAAAAGCCTACGCCGGAGGGATGGGGTGTGCGCCGCCCGCTGCTTCCCCTGGCCCTGCTCCTCGGAGACCAGCTCGAGAGGAGGAATGGGTTGTGTCTGGCCAAGGATGACCTGCCCAGGATGTTCCCTACATTTTCTCTGGGCTGGAAAACTGCAGGCAGCTTTGCCTTTTCCATTAGAAGCGGCAGGGTGGAAATCTCCAAAGAGCCGGGGATGGGAATGGGAAGGATCTGCAGCTGGTGGCAGCAGATCTGGCCAGCTATGGGCTGGAGAGCGCAGTCTGAAGAGGACAGACGGACACGAGGAGGTCCCCCAGACCAGCCTGAGAGTCACCGGGCCTCTTCCCTTGATGGGGGATTCACGGCTGCTGCAAGGGCAGGTCCTTGAGCAACCTGGGAACTGCAGTGCTGAGTAGGCTGCTCCCAACTAAGCCAAGCCTCATCCTTGGTGCCGAGTTTGCAGATCACCGTGGAAGGGCCTGAGCCGAGGGAATGGCACATTCAGCGAGCGTGGACAGACGGACGGCGTGCGGCCCGCTGCCCAAGCTTGGCAGCGTCCGAAAGCCTGCCAGAACTGATGGGTGCTGCTCATTTCTCCTGACGATGTCTTATTCCAGATTAATTTCTCCCTTTTTTTTTCCCGCTGCAGCTCCCTCTTGTACTGCAGAACATCCAGAAGGAATAAAGAGATAGCAGGTCCAGCCCGTTCTCCTTTTCTTCTAAAGCCTTCAACAACACGTGGGAAGTCTTTCGGGCCATAGGAATTATTGTTAATGGGAGTCTGGGGGGTTTGTGACCTGTGTAAAAGCATCTTGCAAAAATTCAGTGATAAACCAGGACTTAGCAATGTGAAAAACAGCTACAAGGTTGGGTTTTTAAATGCAGCTTAAAGAAAGAAACTTAAAAGATATGAGTCATCATTTTGAAATGGGCATCAAACAAGTTAAATAACTCTTACTTTCTTAACGACATATTAATCAAAGTGCATTGATTCTTGAATCAGATTCTACTACCAACAAGCTTTCTATCTTCTCCATCCTGATGCATGCATTAAGAGAGTTTTATTCTGACAGATACAATATAGCGATCAATAAAATCTTATTATATGGAGCTGAGATACATGGATTTGTTGCAGGATTTATGCACTACTTTCAAACCCGGTGCTATTTCATGTCTCAGCCTTAACCTGTAATTGAAAATAAATCTCCCTGAATACACCAGATTCTAATTTTCTGGATGTATGGGCAAATGTGAATGGAAGCCGGCCTTCCCTCGGGGAGAAGTCTGCTTTCTGATCGTACCGCTCCCCTTGTGCACATCGCTGTCTTGCCAGATTCCTCCAGAGAAAGCACCCTGCCCGGCCCTGCGCAGGCAGGAGAACAGGCAGGCAAACGGGCAGCGCCCGGGCACCGCGCTGTGCGGCTCCATCACGCTCCCAAACCCTCCGGCCCCTTGCTCAGGACTCCAGAGCCGATGGCTGCCTCCGGGGCAGAGAGCACAACCCGACAGTGCCGGCGCCGGAGCGACACGAGCGTGGCAAAGCTGGGATGGATGAATAAAGATCGGGGAGCGGGATGACCCGAGAAGGTGGTGTTTCTCTGCTGCTTTCCTCCAGCTCCCGGGGTTTGCCCAGCTCATAGAATCATGGAATGGTTTGGGATGGAAGGGACCTCTCAAGGCCATCCAGTCCAACCCCCAATGAAGGGACATCTTCAACTCAATCCGCTTGCTCAGAGCCCCGTCCAACCCAACCTTGACTGTTTCCAGGGATGGGGCATCCACCGCCTCTCTGGGCAACCCGTGCCGGTGTTTCACCACCCGCATCGGAAAAAAATGTCTTCCTTCCTTATTTCTTTCTTCTTTCCTTCCTCCTCGGCAGCATCTGAGCGTGCTCGGAGATTGCCTCTCGCCTCGCAGGGCGCGGGACAGCTGGGAAGGTACGGCAGCGACAGGGGACAGACGGCCGCAGGCGTTGTTCCTTTGGGTTTGTCTCGGGCTCGGAGGGCTCGGTGCCGCTTGGATGCATGACAGCAGGTGGATGGATACCCAGCGGTCCGCCTGGAAATGGCTGGAGGGGACTTTGATCTAAGCAGCTCTGTCAACAGCGTTAATACAATAAAAATAATCAAATTCACTCAGATGGAAATGAGAGAGACGGAGAGATAGGCAGACAACGGTGCAAATCGGAGGGAATAAAGAGGACGGGAGCAACAGTAAATCACCGACGCAACACCACGAGTTCAGACGCTTCTCAAAAGAGCCACGATCTTGAACTCATCAAAAAGTCACGGCAGCAGCATGCCTTTTTGTCTGCTTTTTTTTTCCCCCCTATAACACATACACACGTACTTGTTCGAGGCAGAAAACGGGCACGTTTGCAGAGGGATGCCTGCACAGGCTTCCCGCACAGCGCACACACGGTGTCTGCCTCTCGTCCCGAGGGGAGGAAACACAGGTTTGCAGTTGTTGCACGAAATGCCTGGTTTTTCCGAGATTTCCCTAGAAACCGAGCCGGGAGCCGCAGGAGCATGCTGCGGAGAGAGGGCTGGCGGCCCCAGTCTGCATCGCTCCTTTTTCCTCCTGTCATAGAGGGAATGACCATCCCCAACGCTCAACATGAGGGGGTTTTCTTGGGGCAGACAGTTTCATGGGAGAAAAGGGGATTTTAATAAAGGAGCTGTCAATCAGAAAGGAAAATGACTGCCGCCATGTAAGTGTTGGCTCTTTTTTTGCTGGTTCCTATACTTTCTGAAAAAAAACGATAACTCAATTTACAAGAACAACCACCAGAAACAGCGAACTGGCCTGAGGAAGGTATGGGGGAAATAAATGATCTGCAGCCAGAAAAGACTTAAAAATTCAAGATTCCTTTGTCAGCCTTGTATTTCAGGAGGCAGCCCAGAATGGACCACTTCGGCCGGCACCTTGCGAGGTCGGAGCATCATCCCTCACCTCGCCCCGGGGGCAGGTACGGAAGGGAACCGGTGCCGAGACCACGCGAGCCCCGCGCCACGCTTCCAGGTTAACTCCCATCACAAAATGAAAAGCGGGCACGAGCTGCGGTGACGCCTGGCTCTGTGCGTGTAACGCTGAGGGGGGATACCCAGGTAGAGCCCCAAACTGATTAAAGTCAGCAAAGCCAGCGGGACACGCCGCCTCGTGAGATGGCAGCAAGGCACGGGGAGGGTACGGGCAGAGCCTGCGTGTGGTGCTCAGCATGCGGAGACGTCACACCGCTTTCTGTTTCACAGTACGGCGAGTGCCAACCGCGGGACACCCCTCCCCGCGTCTCCGTGCGGTGCCACTCCAGAGCAGTGCCCTTCCAGAGACGGACTCCCGCCGAGGTGCGACACGCCGGGGTTCCCCTTGCAGTAATTATTCTTCATTTGCTGACCTGCTGGTTTTTCGGATTTCCATTAACAATGCCAGCTGAGGAGTTATCCGCACCGTCTCCGAGTTTACCCTCTCCAAATCTCGTCCCTGACGCAGCTGAGCGCACATTCCCCGTGTCCGTGGAGGACCCGGCCACCGCCCGCAATCGCACCATCATCCGCTTTAGGTGACCCGTAGGTCACTTGGTGGCAACCCACACGAGGGTTTGGCAGCGAGGGAACGCTAGCACGGAGTCAGAAATACCATTGCCTGGGTTTCGGCAGCGCCATGTGCACAAACACAGCCTCAGCTTTAAAACACCGACCTGTCTGACCTGCAAATGGCAGATACAGCAGATTATAGCCCGGCAGCGGCCAGGCTTTGCCTCTTTCGGATTCTGCCAGTATGGCCTCCCTTCCAAAGTTACCCACCGCTGCTTAATGGGGGTAATTCACCCTCCAGATCCCAGTTGCTAGGATGGGACACAACCTTCTTGGTTCCCTAAGTGGTTTTTTACCACCACAGGGATGTTTGCCATCTCCCAGTGATCTCCGAAGGCTGTCACCGTGGCAGGGGCAGGCAGGGCGAGCGAGGGGCGACGGGGCTCGCTCACGGCACCGCCAGCTAAATGAGGCTTGGGAAAAAAAATAGCCCCATCAACCCGACATCCAGGAGAGGAATGAAGGGAAAGAAAGGCAAAGAGTCGGGGCAGGGGATGGGGAAGGGAGTTAAAAGCCTGCTGTTGTCCCTGGGCAGCTGCGGGGGACGTCGGGGAGGCAGCCTGGCTGGGGGGTCGGCCAGGCACCCCCCGACCCAGCGACCCCCCATGCCTGTCTCTGCTCCCCCCCCCCCGACTTCTAGCTCTGAGCTTTGCTCAGCTAGCGAAAGGGTTAAGTTTAATTTATACTGATTTCTATTTAATATCATTCTCTCCCCGTAGGAGCCGGCAGCTGTGAGCTGATTGTACTCTCTCATTATGCAGTCTGTATCACTAATGGCCTGTGACAAAGGCATGCCATCTTCCCGGCCTTACCCCCGAGAGCCAATTAAACACACATACTCCCTTCCTGTTTGCAGCGCATTACAATGAAATTAAACTGAATTTCAAAATCATTTTCTCCTAAAGACATCTCTTTGCAATAATTAATGCATGCTATTCCTTTGCATCTGAAATATTCATCAGGAGTGTTGACTAAAAAAATTTTTAATGCTGATTGCCCTGCACCCTGCGCATTGCCTGATGATGCTTCAGTCCCAGCCTGCGGTACCCGCCCGGGATGGGGACCCGTGGTGACACCGCCGGCAGGGCAGCTCCACGTCTGCTTCAGGGTAACAATAATAATAAATCACAGCTTCTTCAAGAACCATAAATAAATAAGATTACGCAGAAGGCATCAGAAATCCAGCCTGACTCCTGACTCGATGGCACCGCTAACACACAGTAAAGGAGGGGAATGGGAAAGTCAGAGCTGCCTGTATGTTAAGGTTAGGCAGAAATGAGCCATCCCGTCTTTCCGCACGGGCAACATTAATCGGCGGTCGGGCTCAGGGCAGGCAGCCAAACGCGCTGCCTGTATCTGCCCCGCTGCCCGAACGGCTCCCGGCCGGCGGCAGGGAGGTGGGCACGCCGAGGTACCACCCGGCAGCCAGGGCCAGAGCCCGCCAAACGGCCCGCGCCCAGTTTAGTGTTTAATCTGAATTGCAGAACGGCGCCGGGGAAGGGGAACCTCTGACCGAGGAGGTCTCCGACCGCTCGCCGTGCCACGCGCAGAGCGGGAGGCTTAATTTGAAGCACATAACTTATTCATGGCCTGTCACATCTGTTCCGTTTGGGAAAGGTCTTCAGCCTGGTAACCTCTTGAATTTGTTATCCCACGCGATGGGCAGGATTAGCCGCAAGCGTCCTCCTCCGAGAACTTGCCGTCCCAGCCACAGCAGCTTCAGGTAGGGACAGTCCCGACGGCATCCACTGCTATCACGGGATAACAGGATCTGTTTTCTGTTTGCAAATATTTGATAAAACCTACCAAGGCGCACACAGGACCCGCCTGCAGTAGGTATTATTATTCTTAGGGTACTACCTTCTGGTGAAATTTGATTTGAAAGAAGCAAATACCAGAGGTGTTCCCATCCCTGGAAACATTTCACGTTTCAGAAACATTTTTCTTAGTGGAAAGGGAAAGGCAAATCCTGAGAAACCCAGAAAAAGAACCATTTCCTTTGCATTTCCACAACCTATCGTGTAAAAATAAAATGAGCCTTGGTTTCAAATTAAAAGGTCTCTTTATTTGGAAGACTCAGACTTTTCACTTTAAAAAAACGTCCTGGCAATTTCTCTTCCCGAACCGCTCCCACACTGAAGACACCCGCTGTGAGTTTTTTTTCCCAGAAAGTTCAGCTTTCCATCAGTTACTATTTTCTGGCTGACAAACGACGCTTCCTTGAAAAGCTCCCACGCGACCCCGGCGGCCGAGCCCGCGATCCCAGGGACGCCCCGTACAGCCGCGCTGCCCGGGCACGTGGTTTCGACCCTACGCACCTTGTCTTTCCATACTCAGCCGTCAGCAGGGGAGCAAGCTCTCCCGCAGACAGCACGCCGGCGCCAGGACGCATCCAGCGCCTCGGAGCTCAGTGGGGGTTTGCCACTAACGCCATCCCCGTGTAAGTTAAGCTAAATCCCACCCGGTGTTCGGGTGCTGAGGTTGCAAAGTTTAAGTCTCCAGAAAACGTTAAGCACCAGTACGTCATGCTTACAAGCAAACACTCCCAAACGCACCCCATCACTTGGCTAATTACGGCCAACGCAAGCGAAGCCCCTCGCTGCGCCCGGCGTTTGGGAGCATGTCCAGCACGCGCCCCCAGCCAGGCTGCGACCCCCCCGTCCCCGACCCCCTCCCCAGCAGCCGGGGAACCCTGGGAGCCGAACCGGAGCTGCTGCCCCCCTCTCCCCTCGCTGCCCTCCGCCAGGTGACACGGGGAAGCCGCCACAGTACCTGTTTTGAACCAGCCGTCGGGCGTGAAGGCATCGGCTGTTTCTCTGGGTCTGTTCCAGTACTCGCGGAAGACGGAGGGTCCCTTCACGAGCAGCTCCCCTTCTTGGCCCTCGAGACCCGGTGTCACCTAGGACAAGCACACGGTGAATGCATCCCGGAGAGCAGCAGCGAGCATCGCCTCCACCGCCTGTCTCCCAGCACCGCAGCACGGTGGGGGACAAGCAGGACCCACGCCGTGCGCCCTCCCAGCCTTTACCGACCTCCGACGCAGCCTGCCCACCTGCAGCACCGCTCTCCTCGGGTGGGAGGGCTCACCCAAGTGCCTTTGAGACTCAAAATCACCGAAAATATACACCCGTGTTATATGGAAAGAACTGCCACCCTGGAATGGCAGTCCAGGCAGGCTGATGCCTTCCAGCTGCTGGCAAAGGAGAGGAGCGGTCTCGCATGCAAACACGTGGGAAATGCTCTTGGAAAAGGGTTGGGAATACTCTTGGGAGAGGGCTGGTCCTTTCTGACCCCTGGATGGCCTGATGCAGACAGGCTTCACAAGAGCTTTCTGCACCCTGCTCCCACTGCAGCACCCATCAGCCTCTGCCCGGCTCAGGCTCTCTCCCAGGAAATAATTTGGGAACCCCCCATCCCCACCCGCCGCCCTCGGAGCCTCAGCACGGTCCAGGGAGTGGGATGCCGGGGGGGGGGCATCAGCAGAGACAGCGTGGCGTGCTTTGCAATCCCCAGGCACCCCATCAGGGCACCCAGCCGCTCAGGGAGCCTGTCGCCCATCTCTCTTTGGCAAGCTGCCCTTCCTCGCGGCGGAGGCTCTTGGGGGACGGATGAAAGCAGATCACAGCGGCTGCCTCCTGAAAGACTCGTGCATCCCTGACAACTCCGTCTCCCGTCCCCAGAGTGCTGGCCTGCATCTCTCGTAGTGACAGCAGCAAGCTGAAAGGGTGGGTGGACGGCTCAGCCGTGGAAATAGCAGTTGCAGGGGACACTGGCCACCAGCTGCACCGCTTGGCACTTGCGGCAACCTGTCGCTGGGCTGGCAGCGGCAAAGCCCTGCCCTCCCGGGGAAGGGAAGCACGGACCACTGTCCCACAGGAGATCGGCTCCTATTGAAGGCACCACCACCACTCACCCTAGATGTACTAGATTTGCAGTGTCCTCGGGGCTGAGGACCGTCCTGCCCGCTGCAGCACGGAGGGCAGCAGCCGCAAGGCAGGGGACGACGCTCCCGTGACTGTGCCATGCTGCTGTCTGCTCTGTTGACAGATAGAAAACTTCGCTTTCCAAAACTGTCAATCTAACACTTTGGTTTTTTTCCTGAGGTGGCAGGAAACACCATCTGATTTGTTCTCGGGGACACACGGCTCCTTTCAGGCTCGCTGGAAGGCGACGGTTGTAGTGACAACTCGGTACCCCGCAAACCTGCCCGGGCAGGTTTTCTATGGCAACAAAGCAAATATCCTGCTGTTACGGAAAGTGGAGAACGGCAGGAAGGTCACAGGCTTGCCTGACATGGCACGGTGTCTCATCTCCCCTGCACGTACATGGCTCTGTAATTACACAGGCTAAGAGATGAGGCACTAGAGAGGCACGAACGTTGCACCGCTGGTGGGACCCTGTTAACCTAAAGGCCTTTGCAGGGAAGATGTGCAAAGCCGCTGCTGGGATGGAAGGTCGCTGCCAGACGTGCTCGTGCACGTTGCGCCGTCCCTTCGCAGAGAACATCCCGGTAACGGGAACTCCGCGCCGCTTTGTACTTGAGCTGCGGCACCATGGATGAGAGACATCTGGGACCCTGAAAGCCAGCAATGCCAGAAACGCAGCCGCGAGGGAAAGCAGTAATAGCAGTACTGGAGCGGCAGGCAGAATCCCAGGGCAGGGCAGGCTTCGTGTCTCTGCGCAGCCTTTGATGGAAACAAAGCTTCTCTAATGGGAAATGCTTAGAAAGCTGCTTTTGAGACACAGTTTTTGGTTTAAGTCATTTCTTCCTGATGTCCTGCCTTGGCGGGTGGGGGGACATGGGCTCTCTGCATATACAGCCCGGGCACTTCTGCAGAATCACCTAAACGCTGCCGTGTGCCCGGGGCTGGGCTGAGCCCCCAGAGCCCTGGCTGGGCATCATCTCCACTGCCTGGAAGACGCTGGAGGAGAAAAAGGGCCTTAATGCTGATGACGGGAGTTTTGCTGAGCGATGGCAAGGTGAGGGTGGTGCTGGATGAGTTCTCCCCTGGGGATGTGAAAGAGGGAGCCTGAGGACCAGACTGTCCACAAGCAGGACAGCACAGAGAAACCTGAGGTCCAGGAGAGCCCAGGACCAAACCTCCGTACCTGCGGCAGCAAAAGGGCAAGAGGCACAAAGCCCGCGTTGGCGTGCGCGGTAGGGACGCGGCGGGTGATGCAGGGGGACCAGCAAGGCAGGGGTTCAGTGCTGTTACAGAGGCTGCATGCAGTTTACGCTGCGGCTATTTCTTCTCACTCCTTTTCCTGCTGGTCCAGCCGTGGCATCACAAACCAAGCACCGTCCCTGAGCACCTCAGTGCCCCGGTGTTCCTGGTTCCAGTTTTGCCCATCGGGTAACGCAGCCCTTACAACCCTGCCGGCGACACCTCTCCTCCCGGGGGGCACCTCCGCCCCGCTCACCTCCCTGCAAACCCCGCTGGACCCCATCTGCCCCATCGCAGCTACAGATAACCGGCTACCGCACCTGCCCGCACGTTACAGGCCTTTTAATTAGAATTATAGAACCACAGAAGGGTTTGGGCTGGAAGGGCCCTTTCCAGGCCATCCAGTCCATCCCCCTGCCATGGGCAGGGACATCTCCAACCAGGTCAGGGTGCTCAGAGCCCCGTCCACCCTGGCCTTGGATGCTTCCAAGGATGGGGCATCCACCACCTCTCTGGGCAACCTCTCCCAGTGTTTCACTACCCTCATTGTAAAAAATTTCTTCCTTATATCTAGCCTACACCTCCCCTCTTCTAGTTTAAAACCATCACCCCTTGTCCTGTCGCTACAGGCCCTGCTAAAAAGTCTGTCCCCATCTTTCTTATAAGCCCCCTTTGAGTACTGCAAGGCCGCAGTGAGGTCTCCCCGCAGCCCCCTCCTCCCCAGGCTGAACCCCCCCAGCTCTCAGCCCGTCCTCACAGCAGAGCTGGGCCACCCTCGGAGCATTTCGGTGGCCTCCTCTGGCCCCGCTCCCACAGCTCCATGTCCTTCCCGTGCTGAGGACCCCCGAGCTGGACGCGGGGCTCCAGGGGGTCTCCCCAGAGGGGGCAGAGGGACAGAATCCCCTCCCTCGCCCCGCTGCCCGCGCTGCGGGGGATGCAGCCCAGGAGACGCTTGGCTTTCTGGGCTGCGAGAGCACAGCGCGAGCCTCCGAAGTCAATCCCTGTAGCCGTCGGGCTGCCTCCAACTCCCCCGAAAGGGCTGGCAAGGGGGTGGCGGAGGTAAGGACAGCAAGAACCTGCGAACAGCTGCCCGAGCTTCATCTACAGATCCTGCCAGGTTTTGTCTTCTGCTTGTCGGCGCTGAATGCAACAACAGGTGTAAATTTGGCTACTACAAATGCCTTCAGCCCCAACCTGCCCGGCCGAGCCCTACGCAGGCGTCGCGTGGTGCCAGCCGGCAGCACCGCATACTGCCCTACCGGCACGACCCGCGCCGTGCCCCGGATCAGAGCAGCAGAGCTGCCCCAGGGACCAATCCTGCCCGGTGTTTACCTGCACGCTGCGATGTCTTGTGCCAATCAAGCCTTGAACCAGCTCCAAATTTCGTGTCATATCAACTCAAATTTTGGCAGCGGCTCAACCCACATCTTATCTCGAGCAGAGCTCCTTGGCAGCAGGCACCTCCCTGTTGTGTAATTTAATGATGTTATGGCTGGCTTGCAAACAGTAAAACAGAAAGGCCGTGACGTTATCTTAATAGGATTTTGCTTGCTGAACTTCGAATGTCACTGGCACTGCTCCCCAGCGTAGCAGAGGGGACGCAAACCACCCCAGCGCCAGCAGCTTCTGCCACTCGCAAACAGCATAAATTAAAATTCAAGGTTCAAGGCATTCATCTCCTACAAGCCCTTGCATCTGATCCCCGCTAAAATCCCACGTACACCAAGCTAGCTGGCTGCTAACCCACTTTGAAAGCGGGGTTTTTGTGGCAGCGGCGTGGCTACTGTGTTCCTCGCCATCCCATCTCAGTGGCCCCCATCGCTGATGCACTGGATCGGCATCGCAAGCAGCGGCTGAAAGCATCAGATTGCTAATTGCACAGATATCCTCCTCTCCTAGTGCCATATTTTAATGCACGTTTCAACTGCTTTAATGCATTCGAGCAACTTTAACACCCAGGCACAGCGTGCCCCCGAAGGTTGCCGTTTGATAGCTTTCTGCTGTAAAACCGATTCGGCGAGTTGAGCTGGGCCAGCCGGCGTACTAGATAAGATTACATTTTCCACACATGAAAATAAAAGGTTGTAATAAACCCTTTGAAGGCCTAAATCTGCGTGATTATAAAATGCATATTTTCCCTGCTTCCATTTTACCTCTTTATTAGGAGGAAGCGAGGGCAGTTTGTAAATAGCTGGGAATCCCCGCTTGGCAAGCGGCCCTGGGATTTGTTCAAAGTGGCCATTTGTTTTCTTGCGGTCTCTGATATACGCTGCCCCGCGCTCCTCCGGGAACTGCGGGAGAGGAGCTTGTAATGGCCTTTAATGGAATTAGGGGCTTTTATGGAGGTAGGCTCAGGGCGGAAAGCAGGGGAGGCACTGCGGATTCCTAAGCAGAAACATGTGGAAGACACAGGGTGAAAGCTGGAAGGTGAGGCTTGTTATTGGGCTCATAGAATCGGGAAGAAGGCAGATAAGCTTTGAGGGAAAAAAACAAACCCAAATGTCTTCTTGCAAACAGCAGGTTTCAGGGGGACACGTTTAACTTCTACCAGACCCCTCCTTCCCTCTGCCCCCCCAAAAAATAATAATCTGAACCTCTTTCCTGGGCGAGTACCGACGGCTCAGGGGCTGCAGATCAGAGCATCTTCCCTCAGGAGGGTCCTTAAGAGGGACCCTGCACCTCTCGCCCCAGGAGCGCGAGGCAGCGCGCCTGCGGATGAGTGGTTTCCCTGGATGGGGTAAGCGGAGCAAGGAGGAGGGCAGTGCGAGGGGCTCTTCTGCCCCCGCAGATCTCTCATGATTTGCCTTTTACTCTTCCCTCCTTACACTTCTGCCCTGGGGTCCCCGCTCCCCATTCCGCCCTCCTACCCGGCCACAGCCTGCTCTCCAACTCCTCCGCACTCCTTGCTCCATGAAGAACCAGTTCCCCGCAGCCCACCCCGCTCCTGCGGCTCCCACCAACCACCCTGGGCTCCCACCAACCACCCTGGGCTCCCATCACCCTGGGCTCCCATCACCCTGGGCTCCCAGTAGCCCAGCCTCCTCCACCACCGCTGCTGCCAGAGCAGGCGAGAACAGCCCAGGGCGTGCGCGGGCTGGGCACCATCATCGATGCAACCAAGAAAAAGCAAAAGCATTGACATTTGTGGGGAGGAAGGCAATGTTTCTGCAGCCCTGCCTCCTCCGCCACAGCCCTACTGTGCCGCTCAGCTTGGAAGTGCTTGGCACTTTTCCCCACCTCGTAAATAAGTGATTACTGTGATCAAAATAATTAAGCAACCGAGCCTTTTAAGTGACTAATAGAAGACAATAATTTATATGTGTGAGGTTTATGGAAGTGATGGAGCCCTTTTAGCCGTTCTCGCAGAGTAGGAACTTTTTTCTGTTGTTGTTGTTTTTTTTTTTTTTTTTTTTTAAACATACCAGAGCATGGAAAATAATACAACGAAAGCTGAAGAACGGCCCCACCTTCCCCCCCTGCGCCCCAGGGTCGAGCTGCGGAGCACAGACGCCCTGCAACGCTCACGGCCGCGCTGCCGCAGAAGCTTACCGGCCACCAGCGCGTCCAGACGCGCTCCCTGTCCCTGCTGAGACCGCTCGCTCGCCCCTCCAAGACGCTGGCAGCCTGGAGAGTGCTGCGGTACAGCAAAGCTTTGCCCCAGCGCCGCGTCCAACAGCTCAACCCCACCGACCTGGAGAAAGCACGGGAGCTTCAGGCTTTGCCCAGACCCTGCTTTTCCAGAGCGGGGGATCACGCTACCTCCAGGACTGATGTGGTGGGTGACGAGGGAGGTGAGGACATGCTCACCTGCCTCCTAAAAGCAAGCTAGAGACCAATAATCCGCTTGACGGTGCCTTTTAATCACCGTCTCCCTGGGCCATATTTGAATGGATGTCCTAGAGGTGCGAGGCTTGCTAAAGCATTACCGAATTCCCAGGCAATCTGAACTCTCATGCACATTCGTAATTAAAAATTCCCTGCTAAGTTGCATGGTTTTGTAAAAGCATTATCGTTCCTCTGAGCTCCGTGTCCTGCAGCATCCTGCAGAAGGCAAGCAGGAGGCAATTTAGACACAGAACAATTTTCCTCCTGCTGGAAAAAGGCAGATTTCTGCTCCTCGGGGACACAGTACAGAGAAAGCAAAAAAAAAAAAAAACCCCAACCAGAAAACCCCAAGCCCAGGCTGTAATCTACGAGGCCACATTTCACATCTGTTTTTGCAATGTTAACTTTTATAAAAGGGCTGGGAATAACCCAATCAATTTACTTTTCATTTCGGAGGGTTATAAATTTAAAAGCAAGGCTGGTGCACAGTGGAGCTGGAACACTGAAACTTATTTTCAAAAAAACCCAACCCTCTACTTACAGCGAATGTTGCTCCACTGAAAACAAAGGTGATTGTATATATTTTTAGGCAATACTGATTTTTAAAAGTTACCCGACTGATTAACTCCAGATGATCCCCAAAGAACCACTGAAAACAACCCGAGTTTTGGAAAGGTCAGTCCTCCCCGCAGTCGTTCCACGGACCCAAAACTTCTTGATCTATATTAACACCATAAATTAGACGTGTAACACTATTCCAGAAACGCCAACAGCTCTCCACGCCGCTGTTCTCATCCCTCTTGTTTGCAGGCTTCAGAAGATAATAAACGAGGCGAGATGTCAGCACATCTTCCCACTCCCTCAGCTCTCTTCATTAGAGAAAGGCTCCTGACGTGCCCCTGCAACGCCCGCTCCGATTTTGTGCTCGGGGGCAGGCAGAGGACCAGGCAAGGATTCAATTAGTGGCCCACCTTCGGTTCGTTTTTCATAAGCCTCACTTAAAAGTCGAGGTCAGGGAGGCTGTGATGTGCTGTGACTACAGACGATCGCGCTGCCCCAGAACCTCTAATTGCTTCCTTGTGCTAAGCCGTCCCGCGGCGGCCGGTGCCTCCCCGCTTTGGCTGGAAGCGCTCTGGGGCAGAGACTGTCCCTTTTTCTTCTGGTTTCTGCTTCTGCGTCTCCCCCACCACATTCAGGGCTCTTCGGCAAACATCTCCAAGACGTGCTACAGCAGCAACAGCCTCCACGACCCGATGGAGGTCCAGCGAGCACATCACGGGAAGAGGTGGGTTGTAAGTGTGTGGGCTGAACCCACAGCTCAGAAGGACTCAGGTGTGAGGTTGCAAAAATTGAGTAGAAAAACACGCCCCAAGCGACCGTCTGGGCAGGAGACCCGCTTTCACCCCACACCTCACAACACTAAACACGAACGCCCCGGTCTCCCAGGCTCTCCTGGCACAGGCGAGGATACAGAAAAGGGTTGAAGACCAAAACCAGCCATGATGGGACCAAAGAGGAACCCACCTCTTGTCCCTCATGCTGGGAGAACCAAGACTGCCAGCCTGGTGAAGGGGACCCAGGAGACATATCCCAAGTCTCCCTTCCCCTACAAGGGGGAATGAAAGCGTAAACCAGGAATAGAGATCAATAGAGATTTTGAGGCTGCTATGACGAAGGTTAGCTCAAAGGAAACACTCGTGGAAAGAGGGTTCTTCTTGACAGATGGATTCAGTCTGAACATGCAAGGAAATAATACTTCTCTGGGATCAAGGCTGCTCCTGTGATACAAAAAGTTTTCAGCTGAGAAACAAGGGGACATGATGCTATCATAATCTCTGCCTCCACTTTTACTACCAGGAAGAAATAAAATACAGCTATGGCCAAAAATAAAAAAAAAAGTAAAAATCAGAGGACAGACAGAAAGAAGGAAGGAGATATAAACACATATGAGAATGCAATTACTGAGTTGACTAAGGAACTGGATGTGATCAATGAGAAGCAGCTAAAATGTTTATACAGTAATGAAAGCAGCCTGGGCAACAAAGTGAAGAAACTTGAATTACTTGGGCAGGACACAGAACAGGACACGGGGGAGAGGAACGTGGTGAAACAGAAATCGTAACTGGAATATACACGACTGCAGCGTCCAACACTGCGAGGGCTTTGGAAGGAGTTTTGGAAGCAGCGGAGGCAAATGGAAAATGGGAAAAAATGCAGCGTGAGTTTACCAAAGGTGGATTGTGCCAGAAGACCTGAGGACTGATGTTCCAGATAAAAGAAAAGCAGCAGATCTAATCAAGGCTGCCTTCCACAACATGCTCCACAAGCTGTCTGCCCGGGAGGTGGCTACTGATGGGAGAGATCATGGGGTTGAGGGCAAGATTCATGAGGTGGGCACAGACCCAGGCGGAGGAGACGAAGCCCAAAGCATCCCGCGAGCCCCAATGGTAGCCAGGCAGCCTCGTCAGCCAGCCTTCGGCTCTTCATAGCTCAACCTGAATTTCACCCCAAGTAACAGTTCGACCCTGAATCAGCGACTTGCCGTCCTGGTGAAGGCATCCTACGAGGCTTCAGCACCGCACGGCACGTCCTGTACCCACAGCAGCGAGCTGCTGATGGGAGATGGAACTGGGATGCTGGAGGTAAGGTTCACCATCAAGAGACCTGCGGGAGGGACCAGTACTTGAGGATGGGATGCAGCAGGGACAAGAAAACAGGTGAAAAATTGTACCATTGAGAGGAGAGATGTTCTGGAAGTGTAGGAGCACTGAGGAACAAACTGGTTTAGGCTGAGGTCTGATCAGGATAGGAAAGGAACAAATCAGGGTGCCTGCCTGGGTCAGCCCGAGACAGGACTCCCTGGGCCAGGCGGTCACATCCCCACCAGCATGTCCGTACCTGTCCATTTTCAGGAACGCCAGGCACGGCTGGCACGTGCCTATCTATCTCTAACCTCAGGAGCTACACGCCGGAGAAGAGCCAGGTACGCTCGCACCAGCTGCTTCAAAATACGTGCAAGTCCACGGCACCCACACCCACCCATGGCACACCACCCACGGGCAGCAGCTGCGGGGGTGCCTGGACCTTGGAGGAAGGCTCCAAGACAAGCCTGGCAGCTCAGCGATGACCGAGCACCTCCCCACCGGTTCTCCAGAGGTCTGGGATGAACGTGAGCGACGTGGAGCCACTCCTGGTCCCCTCCACAGGAGCATCGATGGCCGAGACCTCCGGCCGTAACAAAGGGTGATGGTGCCAGCTGCCCCCCACGCCCGCAGCCCCACCGAGGTGCTGGCAACCAGCAGCAAGCTGCTAGCAGATGGCAGAGACACGGGGGGGCACGGGGAGGAGGGGCCAGGAGATGCTGGTGGCTTTTGGGAGGGATGGCCGCAGCCGAGCCGGTTCCCGTCCAGGACGACAGCTTGCATATGGATAAACAACGAGATAATTACAACCTTTGCGGGGGGAGAAAAGCCCATGGCTGCAGCGTCCTCCTGCTGCCAGCTCCTGCAACCCATACGTCCCGCACGGCTCCCTTCGCAGCCTCATCACGAGAAAATTACTCGCCATAAAAGCCCTGGCTAGAGCACTGCATTAGATACAGCTGTGAAACCATTTATCTATTGATAGACCCCTATTGTCAGGGACTGGGGTTTGGCTTTCGTGCGAGCAAGCAATTTGGAAAAGGGAAAAAAAAAAAAATCCAACAAAAATGACAACCCAAAAAACCTACCAACCAACAAACAAACAAATAAAGAAGGAGAGAGACAATACCCGACAGCTCGCAGGGTTTCCAGGCCTCTGCCAGCTGGGAAGCTAAGCGTATGAAATATGCATCGCACTGAACAAAGCAAACTGAAACGTTCGGTGCTGGAGAGCTGTAACCCTTTCCTGTGCACCGGAGCCAGGCATGGAGAGAGCGAGATCCCTGGGCAGCCAAAAAGTTAAGGGGGAAAAAAAGACCGGGAGAAAAAGCACCCGGGGCCGTGGGTAAGGAGGAACGCTGACAGCTTCCCCTACACCAACAGCCAGGGTCTTTAGGTAGAGAGCCTGATCCTATGGGATCAACAGGCAGCTGCTTAATGCAGGTTAAATGTTTAGGAGCTGCTTCGGAGGTGAGCGGCTACAGGAGCAAGAGCTGGGATGGCTCAAAGCAGGGAAAGCTGCTGCTGTCCCCTGATGTCCGCTTCCACACCTCTGCTCCCCAGGGATGCGTCGAGGGGGAGCGCCGTTCCGAGGACTGGAAGGACAGCATCTCCAGGGGACCCCGCTCCGCACCAGCACGCTCCCGCGCAGGGAGGAGGCGGGGGACGCTGTGTCAGGGTGCAGGCACCCAGCCTGGAGCCACCGTGACTCGGGCGGGGAGTGCCACCACGGGTGGTCCTGTCCCACATCAGGCTGCAGAGCATCCTCAGCTGGGAACAGACCAGGCAGCGACTGCGTCGGGCCGGAGCACGTTGGTTCAGTGTCGGCAGTGATGGTGCAGCTTCATCCTTCTGCCTGTCGCCCAAGGGGAAACATAAAGCCGAGCCTGGGCAGCAAACAGGACAAGGGAAAAAGCAGTGCAGGGCACTGCCACCAGCCTGATTGCACGTGGCTCCGCGTCAGCTCAGGAAACCAGCTCGCAGCCCCAAGGTGCAGCAGCAATTAGCAAGGAAGCAGCATGACAGCTAGCTAGGAAACCTGAGCAAACTGGATGCAACGGAGCACGAGGCTCACGAGAGCTGCAAGGAGATCGGAGCACGTGCATGAAAGGAACCCATCACTCTAATCAAGGGAAGGGAGAAAATGAAGGGAAGAACAGAGATCCAGCAAACTTTCAGCTAAGTAGATTATTGATCTTCAGGGTGTGCCAGAAACCAGCTTTGCAAATTACAGCAGTCCCCTGCTGCAAGCTCAGGCAGTTACCGGATGGCAAAGCAGAAACGCTCCCCACCTCCCCGCTCCCGCCACCCACACGCCTTCCTCTGCCACCGCCGCGATGCCGCCGAGCTCCTGTTTGCATCTCGCCGCGGCAGGACGCGCAAACATGTCCAAAGGGTGACAACGTGAAAGGAAACGGCACGATCCCCCAGCATCTAATGGGAGAGACAGTGTTAGTGGGGAAGAAACAGCTCGGAGAAGGTCTGTTGTTTTCTGTTGTCGAGAGGCAGCAGAAAGCAGAAACCTCAGCCCAACGCGAGCAGGGAAGGCGGTGACCTTGCAAGGCTCCGTACAGCTAAGCAAATAATTTCCTTGGCAAAGGCAGGCGCTCTCTCTGCTCGCAGTCAGGAGGGTTTCTGCACAGCGGAGCCGAGGTGTGAACGCCTCGCAGATTGCCCTGACAATGCGCCTAACCCCCGGCACGAAGATCACCTGCTCGCAGGAGCCGAGAGGCGGGCGAGAAGGAGTTGGCTTGGAGCCCAGCTCCTACCGGAGTGCTCAGCATCCCACCAGATCTGCCCCACCGTGCTGGTCCTTAGCCCTCCATGCTGCCAGGCACGGCTGCCCCACGGCACGGCTGCCCCACGGCACGGCCCCGTGCCCCCGCCGCCTCCGGGACTGGCTCCGGCTTGGCAGTTTCATTATTATCTGTGCAGCGGCACAGATGTGCCCCGTGCTTTCCGTGTACGGAGAGAGGTCCCTGCCCTGAAAGTCGTCTCATTGAAGCAGACGGCAGGCGCTCCCTGTGCCGGCCCAGCTGCCGGCGGGTGTTTATTTCCAGCAATCCCTTACGTGACATTTGGTAATTTTTCATAGTGTCAATGCCAAACCAGAGAGAAATGCCCGGAGCAGGGATGGGGCCAGGGATGCTGGTATCAAACCTGGGCAGAGCGGGCGCTGGGAGGGTTGTGTGCCTTCTGCCACCGGCCCCACCACTGCTGTCCTTCCACCGGGACCCCTCTGCCTTTGCTGGGTCCACACCGCAGACCTCCCAGCCCTCGATCAAGCAACGTGCTATAAGCCTCAGAGCCCTCCTGCGAGGGAGGCGAGGAAATATGTGTTTATCCCTTCTCATAAGAGGCACGGAAAAGGCCACGCCAGGGTTGTCCGGTGGCACAGGCAGGGAGGGTGACACCGACCGGGTCTTCTCATCCCGGGGACAGCCCCTCCGCCGCGGAGGAGCTGATTTTAAACAAAGCCAGGCCTTTCTTTGACTGGTGGAGCGTGATGAGCACTCGGACTGTCAGATCCTCCTTGTTTTAAATAAATTCCACTGACGTACTCTCTTCTGACATAAATTATTAACCAAGCATGATGCACACAGTGTGCCAGCAGCAGCATCTCGGGGCAGGAACGGGCAGCAGGTGAGGCTTTCTGCCTGCATCCGCAGGTGTGAAGCAGTTAAATTACACCGTCACTGGGAGAAGAGGTGTGCCACCACGGCTGCCACCTGCCCGCCGGCGCGGCCACGCGAGGGAGAGTCACGCTCCATGCCCAGGCCATATAAAAACCAAACTCCTGGTATCGCCACGCGTCCGTCTGTGCCAAGACATGCCGAGAGTGGGGACTGTTCTTCCCCCCTTGCCGCGGCCCTTCTGACGCTCCCAGGGACAGAGGCAGCCGGCTCTGCCCTGCTCCTGGGAATGCTGTGGATGTCCCGGAGGTACCCAGCCAGCCACTGTCTCCTAGGGTGGCCCAAAGCAGATGGGACCATTTCTTTCCCTCCACCCTGAAGAAACTCCCAGTTAAGCTGGGATGAGCGGCAAGGTGGGTGAGATGGGGACAGCCTTTCAGAGAGGGACCAACCCATCAGCCAATGCCCAGAGGCAAAATCTACCACCTCCCCACACCCTCCCCGGCTGATGTCTTGAGAATTCACCAGAACATTCAAAAAAACCCCAAGGGAGAGCCTGACGGAAAGCCAGCCATCAGCAAGCAACGCCAGCGCTGATGGGAGCTCCCGGGAGCACCGTGAGATGTCGGTATGGACCTCAGCCACCCGCGCCAGGGGCTGAAGGGTGTATGTGAGAAACGCCTGGGATAAAAGGGCAATTCCTCTGCCCTAAATATAAACTCAAGCAGCCTGAAGCTAGAGAAAAGAGAAGAGTTATGTGAGTCTCAGCTCTCTGAAGCCCTGGTGGGTGGTGGGCTTCCAGCACTAGACACAGCTCAACTGGGTTCCCCCTCTCCGGTCACTCAATACAACCAGAAGGAAGGGGAAGGAGTATTGAGTGCAAAAAAACATTACGTATTTTTTCCGCTCATAATTCAGAAGAACAACGTCCACATTTCATCCTGGAAGTAGCTGCACTTTGGGGATTCTTGTGTCTGAGACCTAATTTGTAAAGCGCCTAGGGATCCCCTAGGGTAAAAAAAGCATTATAGGGTCATTACTAAGATGGACACATTATATTTCATGTCTCAGTTCTACAAAAGTGGAAAAACAAGGCTTAGATCTAACTCCAGGATGAGGGGACAAAACTGTGAAACGTAACCCTCATCCAGTGAAGCGATAAAAACGGGATGCAGCTTCCTACGCGTTGAGTGCTGCACCAGAGCGGCCGCCCCAGGTCTCCCGCTTTGCCCACTGCTCAGCCACGCCACAGCACTCACGCAGAGTAAAGAGTTGCAAACATATTTTTTTAAAAAAAAGCCACAGTCCCTGGCCAGAACGGTCCCTCTCGGCTCCCCCCCGGGCTCGTTTTGCACATCTCGGGGGAGATCCAGCACCCCGTTACGGCACCAGAACACAGAACAACCTGCTGCAGCCTGATCGCAACCCACGCGCGTGGCTGCCCGGGGTCCCACCGGCTCCTCCAGCTGCCAGCACAGATAATCTAGAGAAAAAAAAAAAAAGGCTTTCTCGAGTCTTTCACCAGTACTCACACCAGCAGGGTCTCTGGTATACCCTGCCACAGACCGGGAAGCTCCTTTCGAACCCTTGGCATGTACGTGGCTAGATGAGAAGCTATTTCCCCAGAGGAATGAGTGAAGCCATGTATTTCAGGTTGCATCTCATGCCTGCCTGTCTCCCACCCACACAGCACACGACCGCTGGAATAATTTCTCTTGAACGTACAGCATCTATCTACTCAGCCGAGCCCGTACATCACCTGGCTATTGATCTGCCGGAGGCGACGTGACCTGCAGCCACAATGAGGGTGCAAAGGAGACGTGGCAGGAATGCAGACCCCGGTTAGCCGTTTCTGCGGGGGCAGAAAGGGGCTGAGGCAGCAGGACACCCTGGACCTCGGGCTGGGGGCTACTTCTGCAGCGGGGAACACACAGCACCCCAACACGGGGGCAGGTCACGGGGAAAGGGGCCCAACTGCTTCACCACCAAGGATATCTGACTTCTGAGACACCAGAACTGCTGGTGCAGGTATCACTTGGCAGCTGGAGCTCGGCACGGAGCTGGGCTTTCAGGGAAACCTGATGGGTTTCCACCCGCGCCGTTTTGAAACGAATGCAACCCCCAAGGCCACCGGTCCTGCCCTTCCAGTTCTCACTGCTAAAACCCTGATCAAACCCAGTGAAATAAACACAGACCCCATTTCTAGATTTTCCAGCACTCATCCTCTCCTCCAGACTATTTAGCGACTCTTTAGACCAGGTAGGGTCTATCTGAATTCCTGTCAACGCCTTGTTCTTACCTTCTGCAGTAGACTTCAACTTTTTGACTTGGCACTGCTTAACCCATCACCCTCCTCTGGGCCATCAACAGCCCCAGCAGACACAGTATCATCTTCTTATACCCTAGCCTTCCCCTCCCACCCCTATGCAGGGGGCTGTTCTCTCTTGGATGTTGTTCTCCTTTGCAGGCAAGGACAACACTTATGCACTCCATAAAATACCACGCTTATAGTAAGCCATAAATGAATACAAGTAAGAGAAAACTCTGAAGAGCACCGAGTTCCTGGGAAAACATCAGAGCAAGCCTCAATCCTTGGGGCTTCAAAGGGCTGGGGAGGAGAGAACTTTTCATGAGACAAAGCGAAGCAGCAGAGAACAGGGCTGAGCACTACCTGCGTGTTGTCTTCATTTCCCTGAGCGTGGATGGTGTAGGAACGACCCCCGTTTTTCAAGGTCTCGGTGGCAATGCGTACTTCCACCCCTGGAAGCGGGGTGCCCACAGAACCTGCAAAGGAAAACAAGACTGAAAGAGTGCTCGGCCTCTGGGAAAAAACAAAATCAAGGATGCAAAAGAGCAGCTGCTCGTCTATCAATGGCATCTGCAGACTGTGCTGGCACTAAAGAACTTCCTAGCAGGGGGTTACCCTTCAGGAAGGCTTCGATCACATCGTATGTCTGCAAGCAAATGTCACTGCGGTGCAATACGGCATTGTTCGCTGAGCAGGCAGCGTTGGAAATGCCTCGGAAAACAAATGTGTCTCCAGCCCTGAACAGTCTCTCTTGGCCAGTCGTTGAAGACATCAGCACAGCTTCGTAGCTCAGTAATGAAGCTGTCTTTAAAAAAAAAAAAAAAAAGCACCATGAAACCTACACAAAGATGTGAAAAGAAAGAGCGTGATGATTGCTGCAGTGGCTCACTGCTTCTCTATAGCCTGGACCTGACAGAGAAGGCAAAAGGCTTAACAGTGCAAGAATTGCAAGGGATTATCTCAGTTTTATGAGACATCAATACACTGTATATAAAACATCACAGGAGAAAAGCAGAGATCAAAACCACACCATTCTTCCACAGGTTTCAATTTTCAAAGCCAGGGAATCTGACACAGTTTCACGAACGACTGCTATGAAGCTCTAAGATGGTCCTGCAACCCAGAGCTCCCCAACCTGCAGCCTGCAGCGTTCCCACCCCTCGGTTTAGCGCGCGCTCTCCTGGGTGAGCATCGGAAAGCACGGAAGAAAGGGCAGCTTTGGTCCTGCGACCTCTGGCTGATGCGGGGCTCCGGGCTCGGCAGCAACCAGGAGCTGTGGGCATCTGCTGGCTCAGCAGGCTTCGCTCTGCATCTCAACGGCACGAGGCAGCTCTCATGGCAAGACGAAGCCCGTGACTTTCATCCCCTGCAAGCCACGAGCCGCGAGCACGCAAACCTGCACAGGGTGCAGAGGGACGTGAGCACAGAGCAACCTGTGGCTCAGGAGGACTGGACAGGTCAAGGCTTAAATTGGTGAGTCTATTCTTTATTTTAAAAGATGATTTATTTTTTTTTCCCCCCTGGAGAGTCTCCAGTTGGTGGGGCTTTCTAGCTCTGCTGATCAGGCAGCAGGATCAGCCCGACATTGGAAAGTCCTTAGAGCAGGGCATGCAGGACCTGGAGCCCAGTGCTGTCTTCTCCTTGTCGTCTGTATTTCAGGCATTTGGGTTCAAGTGGCGTTTTCCCTCTCCTAGCCTTGTTCTCCTGTCCAAGTCCTGGAGATCCAGTATCCGTGACATCATGATTTGGGTTGCTACATTGGCCAGTTGCCATGGGAATCGATATGTTGTCGTAGCCCAGATTTATGGCATCCCTGCAGGATCAGCTAAGAGCAGATGGGCTATGAGGGAGTGAGATTTTATTGCAGCGGAACTACCCGAACAATTAGCAAATCTGGCAAGAAATAAACAGAAAGCAACGTGGCAGTTCTGTGATGTCTGTCTGAAATTGCCTCTGGCATGCAGGTCAGCCAACACGCAGCCAGGACCTTCTCCAGGACCAAGGATCGCTTGGGCTGCTCCCATCTCACGGCCAGACACTGCCAGGAGTCGGAGACAGAGGGCTGCCGCAGGGTAAGGAGGGAGAAGCGTGTGCCAGGAGAAGTCCCCAGGAAAAGTGCCGTGTAGAGGTATTTCTGTATTTTAAACAGCCGGGTACCTGCCATGGTAGACTCCAGGAGGACTCAAAAAGCAAGTTACAAGTCACGGAAAACACGCCAAAAGTTTGCACATCAGGTTTGAAGCCACTTTCTAGACTTCTATGGGAACGTTTTCTCCAGTGTGAAAAATGCCTTGTGTGGACAGCCTCCAACCTGCCCGCGAGACGCGGCAAGGGACAGGGGGCAGAGACTGCAAAGCCCGTCTTGCAAAGCTCATGGAGGGAGCAGGAACCAGCGCCACGGACCGCCACGGGCTCTCACAGCTTTGCCAACTCTGAAAGCCTCCAAATCCAGACGCCTTCCTGGAAGATGCTTCTTCCCTGTATGCAAGCTACTGACCTCAGTGCAGAAACGTAACGGACTGACTCACGGGCAGCAGGACTAAAGGGTTAGTGCTTACTCCTAGTCTCAGTCTTTGAGAATGAAATACCAAAGATCAGCACAGTGCTGTCAAACAAATCTGAAGACACAGAGAAGGCAACGTGTTTCCCATACAGTGTTTCAGATCACCATTACAAATGACTTCCTACTTGGCTAAAGTAAAACCAACATGTAAACTAATCCCTCGTGGGGAGCTGTTTCCTTATATTCAGTCTGGAAAAGGCTTTCTGGTATTTAGGAAAAATGACAAACTTGGAAATCAACATCTGTAAAGGCTGAAAATGCTCACAACCTTGATCAGAGCTAGACAAACCTGACAGAATTAATAAAATTTGTGCAAAGACAATGACTAGACCTTCTCAGGCCCATCTGCCGTGTCAAGATACACACTGTGCCGACTCCAACAGGTCAGCGCAAGGCTGAGCCCGGTCCCAAAGGAACAGCACTGGAGGTCCTGGCTTCACCGAGACAGCCATCGGGGGTAATCGGAAGGGGGTCAACACTCAGCACTGCTTTCCTTTTGTCCCCAGCCATAATCCCGAGGGGAAACCAGGGAGAAATCCCTGCTCCTTCCCCTCTCGCTCCCTCCCGGCTCTCTCCAATTTGCAGACTCCTGAATGCTAAGAAATGCTGGCAACGTGCCCGCGGTGTCATCTCAACCGGCATCAGCCGGGCTGCAGTCAGGAAGGAGTGACACTATTATTCTTTCACTGGTTCTCCTCTCTGTTTAAAAAAGTTGTCAGCTCTTCCCAGATAAATTTAATTGGCCCTGCGGTCTGTGTCCTTCGGTATCTGGGGACCTCGATGCCGTTATGTGCGGTGGTGTCCTGGGAGAATTGAAACAGGCCAACGATAAGGCACTCAACGATCTCACTGTCAACAATACACGGAGTCCCCGCTGTAGGAGCTATTAGCCGCCTCTGATCTAAACCTCCAATTAAAGTGGTGATTAGGCCCAGTGAGGCATTCTCCAGCCATGAATTATTCATCTCCCTTCACAGTAACAGCACCGGGGGGATTAGAATGAGAGCTGGTGAAAACAGAGGCATTTTAAGCAGGGTTTTAACCATATACAAGCAAACATTTATCTTTCAAATCTTTCATCTTTTCTTCTTCTGGAAATTAAAGCCCCCCCCCCCCGCCCCGTCCCTGCCCCTTCGGACCTGTGCTGCGGGTGGAGAGCGGTGCCACGCCACCAGAGCCACCGGTGGGGACACGGGTGACATGGACTCGACCCTTCCCCAGCCACACCGAGAGGGGGAAAGCGGGCGAGGGAAGCCCCAGCACCTCTCCTCAGAGGCTCACGAAGCAGCAGAGAAGGACGTGTGCTGCTCCTGCTCCAGGAGAAATCCCCCGGCAAGCGCGAGGTCCCCTGGACTTACCCACAGGGTAAAGCGCCACGCTTGCGGCGCTCCTTTTTCAAAATAAAGCTAGTAATCGCTTTGGCCAGCCCATGCGTCTTTGGTCACCACTGCCTGGCGTTTGTCCCTGTAACACGGGCACCATCTGAGGTCTTTTCTGTGGGTACTTCGCTCCTCCTGCTGCCCAGCCTCTGTCCCCAGCCCATCACCGCATTTCTCAGCTGACTCTCTCGCACGGGATGCTCTGTGGTACCTGGTGACCTTACATCCCAGCCTCTAATGGGGTACTATATCAAAAGCTTTTTCACAGCTCCAGTAAATTATGCCTCAGCTTCACCCATCTGCTTCCCAACTGACACTTCCTGAAGTAAATTAATCAAGCCTATTCAATTATAGCCCTCTTTCTGTAGTCTCTTGCTGATTCACACCTTTGTGAGATGCTTCTCTCCCCTCCCAGGGCTGCAGCGAGCCTCTGGATGGCGGCTGGAGTGACGGTCAGCCGGCCTTTATCCCCAGCCCCCTGCTTG
Source organism: Platalea leucorodia (assembly GCF_965183815.1). NCBI lineage: Eukaryota > Metazoa > Chordata > Aves > Pelecaniformes > Threskiornithidae > Platalea > Platalea leucorodia. Next base: position 55,914,318 of record NC_138830.1, on the reverse strand, counting down.
TGGCTGCACAAGAGGGTTTGTCCCCAGCTCCCCTGCAGACCCCGGTACCCTCGGGGACCTGCCCCGGCTCTGTTCAGGAGCATGGCCGTCCAGCTCTGGAGTAGGAGCTGCCCTTCTGGGTGCCAACCTCTGTCTTGGCCACGTTGCTTTCAGTCTTATTTCCTTTCTCCTTTTGTCTCCTGGGAAATTTCTAGAGCCTCCACTCATTTCCCCTCCTGAAGATGAAGGAAAAGCAAACATAACCAGGCCCACAGGGACGTTCAAATGATCTCTGTGCCGTCACCCCGTGGTGTGGGGCTCACGGAGAGCTGGAGCTCACGGAGAGCTGGAGCTCGTGCAGGTGGGAATCACATTTCCCTGCCTGCTTCCCTCTCCTGCCTGCAGGGATGGGGCTTCTGCGGGAAGGGAAGACTGGCTGAGCTGGGGTGGGGGACAGTTACTCTGCAGAAGTAAATGAGAGTTTGCGTTTCGTGCTGTCCCTGAGCTGTCCTCAGACTGAGGAGCCGGTGCTGGGGAGCTGCGGCTTCCCTTCTCCCTGTGCGATCCCTGCAGGGGTACTGGGGCGTTGTGGGAAGCCACGACGCCCAGGACAGCCCCCCCCCGGGTAACACCGGACCCCCAAGACACCGGAGACCAAGATGGTGCATCTGGTGCCGCGCGTGCGCAGACGGCGTGCGGGGAGGAGAAGGTGGCATAGCGGTGGGCTGGGTTGCTCGGCAGACAGATGGCCACGTTTTGAAGCAAAGGGAGAGTGGGGGCATTTCATATTTTTAATGTTTCAGATCAATTTATTTCTAGGTTACACAAACTACAGATATTGAGAGGAGTCAGAAAGCGTAGCTAAGAGAAGTGAGGGAAGACAAGGAGAGAACAGAACCAGAGTGTGTAACGAGGTGTGACAATTTCTAATTCCCGAAGAGTCAAGAAACTTGCACTAAAATAAGAACGAGCAGACATCCTATTTTAAATGTTCAGCACCAATCTGTTGGACGTGAACTGCTGTGCGGGGAATCCTGTGTCGACACTGCACACGAATACAACTTCCCAGAGCAGGAGCTGAAGATGCAGTCCCATCACCGTCCTTCAACTCACTGAGACTTTGGACATCGTAAAGCATCAATATGGGCTCTGCCTCCTGGACAGAACCAGCCTGGCTGGTCAGGTCAGCGCGCACCACTGCGAGCTCTGCACACACAGCTTTGCCAGTCCACCACGGCTCCCCCCATCCCAGGGAAACCCACCAGCCGCTTCCCACACAGCCATGCCCCCTCCTGGCTTCCCAGTGCCAATTCCCCTACCAGCATCCTTGTTCCTACCACAGCCTGCTCCTCAAACATGACAAATGGCGACTAGATGTGAGGAGGAAACCCAAGCCGAACGCCTCCAAACAGCGTGCACCCTCTAGAGACTCCTACCTGGGACACGGACTCCATGCAAAGGGTTAGAAAGCGCCATCCCAATCTCAGTCATCCCATACCTCTCCAGCAACGTGTGCCCAGTGATGCTCTTCCACTTCTCCAGGACAGGCACAGGCAGGGCTGCTGAGCCTGACACCATTAACCTGCACAAGGAAACCCCATATAAGAAAGTATCCAAGATCACCTTTGCTCCAGGGAACTTGCAGTCTAACACAGGGTTACAGAAAGCCTGCTCTCCTATGTGAAACCTTAAGCCAGAAGCCCCAAAAGCCTTTTAACCGCTACCAAGGATGTCCCTTGCATATAGAAGATTCTCTGTCTGATAGGGGTTTTAAGTTAAGATGGAATCACCTCCTACGAGAGATACTGCAGCACAAACGTGGGTCGCAGGACAAAGTCCTTAGTCTTGTGTTCTGTAGGGTGACATATAATGAGCATGCAGACCCCTTCTGGCTTTACCACGCAAGAGTGGCTCATAATTAAATAATGTCACCCTCGTTCTTGTCAAAGAGACACTAAAGCACAACAACCAGCACTGACTGCAAAGAGGTGATGCTGAGAAGAAAGCTCGGCAGATGCACCGTGAGGACAGCAGCCCCTGCCCGGAGAGGCATCGCTCACCTACCTGATGTTCTCCTGGCAGAAGGCACGCACAAAATCCTGGACTTGCGGCTGAGAGAAATGCTTGTCATAATACTCTATCAGCTTGGCGTAGATGGTGGGCACTGCCATGAAGACACTGACACGGGGAGCTTGGGAGCTTAGGAACTTCTTCCAAACCTAGAAAGGAAGGGGACATACACATATAAAAATACACCCCAATATACAGTGTGGAGGGAAGCGATGGCCAGCGCTGTCATGCTAACTCCACCTTTGAAGAGGCTCACAAGCGAGGGCTCTGCAAATGCTTCATGGGGCGGCGAGCCCCACCGCCGCTCCTTCACACGGTGCAAGGGGAAACTGAGGTACGGGAGTGCAACGGACTTGTCCAAAGCAAAGCCACCCCGGGTTGCTCACAAACAGTCCAACCTCTGCTGTCTAAGGCTTCGGGGAAGTACAAACAACTGGAAGCCTGTTGTGTGCACCTCATCCACATCCAGAACAACAGCTCCCAACCCTCGTCATGCTCCTTCTTGCCCAAAGCACAATATTCAGCGCTCTCATCCCACCAGTGGATGACCCACCTGCTTTCACTCTCAATGAGCACAAGAGGATGGAAATGGCATTTTTTAGTACCGTCATGTTACAGCCAAGAATTTGCTCATGAAAATATAAGCTTGTGGCAGAATCAGTTAATTCCCTTCTCATGCACAGCTCTTCAAAGGCTGCACAAAGCCTGCAACTTTTCAAAGCACGGGAGCTCTTCTTTGGAAAAACACTAAGCCACATCCGAAGAACACGATACACACGTAGGAGCCCACGGACTCGAACCATTGAGGGAGAAATGCTTTCAAGACAGATGGCAGGGCTGGTAAGAGAGATATCATGCATTGCAGTGGATATGGTCATCTTCTGGTGAGGAGGTGCAGAGAAACGTGCCCCAGCGAGCTCAGATCAGCCATCAGAAACCACAGCTGCAGCCAGGAGACAGCAGCTTCACCAACCGCTCTCTTCCCAAGAGGAACGGTCCCTGCGGGACAGATGTTCTCCAGCTGCAACGCCTGCTGACCTGTGGGAACTACAAACGGGGGCAAATTCCAGGAGCCGGCTCTGCTGGCGGGGGGATGAAGACCAAGTGACCCCCGGCTGCTGCCCTGGCTGAGCAGCCCCACCTGGGAGCAGTTAGCAATGGGTAGGAGCCATAAATACTGCAACTGGGCCCATTCCTCCCACACCTCGCCATGCTTCCCCCTAGGTGAGCTCTTCCCAAGACAGGAACGATCCAAAGCCATCAATAAATAAAAGGCTACGGTGACGGCCGCCTCGTTCCTTTTGCTCTGGTCCCTGCCCCGTTGTTGACAAATGTATTTCCTAACAGCTCCTGACAAGGCGCGCTGCCTCTCCCCTCCCTGCCCGCGCACGCTCAGCTGCACACGGGCGCGTGCGACGGCGAGAAAAAGCAGGAATTGATTGAAGGTGAACAAGTGATTCTCCTTCATGCTGTCACTCTGCTCCCTTCCCCGCCATCCTGCTCGCTCAGGCTCCATTTCATTACTTTCTACTTCGCTGCGTCGGCGCTGCCTCCCCCCACGTCTCTCACTCCACTGCTTCAGAACAATCGGCTCCTAAAAAACCCCACCACCACCATGTTGTTGTTCTTAATAGAGCAGGACACATCCGACAAAGGCACCGTCCCACCGAACAGAAGGGAGTTCATGCTGCCTCCCAGCCCAGAGATGGTCCTCGATGGGGTGGTGGAAATCCCCCGGACGCCTCCGGAGCTGGGACAGGAGCGCTGCAAGATCCCCTCGGCATCAGGGAAAGCAGAAGAGGAACATGGCTTGCCCAGACCGATGGCTGACGTGCCCGGAGAGGGAACATCGCACTCCCTTCCAGAAACCCCACCTACAGCATGATTCCCTAAAACAAGCCAGAATAGGCAAAATTGCATTTAGAAGGATCTAACCCCTACCATACTGCTCCCGGCCTCTTTCCCCACAGACCTTTTTCTTTTCAGCCCCCCGATATCTTTCCCATGGGAGGCAGCAGGATGGAGAAGGATCTCTCCAAAGGCAGGGGCTGAACGCACGGACCTGCTCTCCTGGTGCTCCCGAGAGCCATCGCCTTGGGCAGGGAAAGACGGGTGATGGCAAGCAGGGATCAGGACTGTGCCGAAAGAATTGAAGGGAGACAGATGCTTGGGGCTGCTCAGTCCTTACTGTGTGATTTTTATTATTTTTTTTTGCCTTCACAAGTCGAGGGCAGCTGTGGGGAGCGCAGGCAGACTTCCAGTCTGGCCACGCAGCAGAGTTATTTTCACATGGATTTGGAAAAAAACAAAAGCATCACTCCACAACACAGCAGATCTCTCTTGCACCCCAGAGCCCCCCCGTCCTCGCACGCCTGCTCAGCTCCTGCCCTAGATAAAATCCTCCCCACCGCCACTCCGGCCACGGGGGCAGCTTTATCTGCGCCAGTCCGACTCGCCCCAGCAACAGCCCCTTTCCCGAAGATAAGCAGCTGCCTTTGGATTTGTGCCACCAGCTGCCGGGGTGATCCGCTGACAGCCAAGCATCTCCACCTGCTCTGCCCCTGCTCAGCCAAATCTGGACCCTGCCCACGTGTTTTAACGGTACTAAGCACCGAGCCACGGTACAAAGCTGGCAGCCCCAAGCCCTCCGCAGACCCCGAGCTGCCCAGAGGGCTTGTCGCTGCCCAGCCAGCTGTAACAGCTATTTGTGTTTTATAACTATAACTTCACGGTTTGAGAGAAGGATCTGGGAAAGTCTCGTTACCTGGGACTAATCAATCAATCCCGGGGCTTGGACAGGCTCATAGCAAGAGGCCAGCTTTGCCCTTCCAGCACGCGGCATCCTCTGACACCGTCAGGCTTAGAGCAACACAATCAATCTCCCCGTCCGTTGTCCCACGTGTCACCATCACCACATCAATTACCTGTGGACAGGGTATCGGCAGCTCATCACTGCGTTTTATTTTGCTCACCTGATACCTCAGGACTCCAAGTGCTTTTAAAAAGCCATGGATTCTGGAGGCAAACATGGCACTGCGTGCCAGGGCTGCCGGACTTTGCACCGAGCGCTCACCGGACACAGGGGAAGCAGCAGTCGTCTAATGGAAGATATTCAGAAGATGGACCAAGATTCCTTTTAAGAAGGGCTAGAAACAAAAAGTTTCTAAGAAAAAAAGTTTCTTGCAAGAAAACAAGAGTGGGAACAGCTTCCTATCAGCAATAACGGCGGCGAAAGCCCGGGCCAGGCTTACAGGACAGGGCCGCCTGAGCCAGCAACGAAGTGGAAGACCTTCTGTTCCCAAGAGCCTTCCCGTCAGCCTGACATTCCTAATTTTCCTCCCCTCCCACTCCACAAAAGCGTATCTGGGCAATTCCATGGGCTGGCCAGTGGGATTTTGCCATCAGTACATGAAAAAAAACAAAGGAGAAAATTACACCAGCGGGTACAAAACAACCCCAGCGAGACACAGCTGTAAGATTTTCCCCACGTGTTACTTCTAGCACACAGATGGCATGACGGTGACCGAGGACGGAGGAACGTGCAAGCTGCTCCAAGAGATGGTCCTTCCACACAGCAGCCTTCCCAACCAGCCTCCGGATCTGCCAAGATGACCTGAAGCAAGCGATGCAAACACAGAGGAGAAAAGGCAGTAACTTTTTTTTTCCTTTACAGGGGCCTCACCTTCAGAGGGAGACGCAGAATGCCGTAAACCAGACAGAAAACACCAAATCTGTCAACATCTGGACATCTTCTAATGCAAAAAAAGAAGGTGGCAACAACCATTTGTATGCTAAACCTTGCAAGACTTTGCCTGAGACAGGACTCCCAAAAACACCAGGAGAGATGCAGGCAAAAATGTCCAAAAGCTGAAAGGGAAGCGAATATCGGCACGGATTTCCCCACCAGCCCACAAACCGCTAACAGACAGCCCGTGCTGCTGCCTCTATTGACAGATTCAACAGCTCCTCTCTTCTCTAAAATTATTGTATCATTTTCAGTTGTTATTGAATTTTTTTTAAACCTTTTCACAAGTAACAACAGCCCTAATGCAAGGTTAAATCATCCCTTTACTTCCCTTTTGATCGGGGAGATGGGTTTGTGTTTTGCATCGATCGCCGCCACGCGGGTAGCACCACCGGCAACGAAAAGGGCCGCCTGCCATTTTCGGCGTGTTTGTGAGAGCAATAGGCAGTAACGTGGCTGCAGCCAAACCACCTCCTCGTTCGGTGAGCTCCTGCGCCAAATGCCGAGGACAGAAAGCTCCCGTAACTCTACAGAAACGCCGAAGGGATGGCAGGACCACGCAGCCACGTCCGAGGTCGGTTTATCCCGACGGAGGCCGATGGGCACGACGTGAGATGGGAGAGCATCGAGGGGAGCTCTGCTCTCTGCTAAGGACGGAGCCGCAGACGCTTCGCGAGCGATGTGCAGGGAGTGCAACATTCTTCTCTTCAAAGGGAAACTGGGCCCGTGGTGGCTTCGTCTCATGTTTGTTATAACCCCAAACTGTTTGCGCTCTGCATGACTCTGGTTTTAATCATTTATTCATCAGTGCAGTTTGACGGCCCCTCTGCATTCCAGGCTGAAGCTTTTAAACCCTTCCTATGCTGCAGGCATACTGAAAGGAGCAAGTGCTTTCCCTGGGACCTGGTAATATAAGTAAATATGACAGGTTCTGGTTCCATTTTTTATATTTCCCCACACACATCAAAAGACATTACTCCGTAACAGATGCTGAGGACAGACGGCAGATCTGGGGAGACGGGAAGAAAAACTCTAACTTTTTAAAGCCAGGTCTGTGAGAAGTGATCAAACATAATCCATTCACTAGTGACCCGCTCCTCCCTCCACCAACTCCTCTTTGAGTCTGAAATAAAATTACTCCTCTGAAGCCGCCCATTAAGGGATGAAAAGACAATTGCCTTTCTCCAGCTGAAACTGGATGGGAGCCGCCATCCCCAGCACGCTACGAGCAGCCTCTTCGCCCTGCTCGGTTATTGGAGCTCAGACTCCTCTGCTTGGATTTGCTTTTCATTTAAAAATAAACTAAAAGAGCTGCCCAGAGTGATGTTTGCAGAAGCGACAGATCCGGGGGAGAGACTCACTGCGGTGCACGCTTCTCCTTCCCGGAGGCAACCGAGCCGTAGATCTCCCTGCGCAGCCCAGCGAAGGTACAAAGCATCGGCGCCCAGCCTGGTTTGCACAGATAAGAGCAGCGGCAAGGACAAACAGTTTGCTCACAGATGTAGCGCAGGCTGCTGGTCTTCCCGAGAAAGTCAGGGGTGTAGCCGTACCATGCAGCAGCAACCCCGGAGCGATACCTCACGCGCGAAACCTTGACAAGCATCAGGTCTGCAGCACCCTCGCACCACGGGAAAAAGCTGCCGTGGGTGACAACGCGATCGCGGCACGGCGGGGGAATTGGTCCCGAATCACACGCTAGCTTTGGGCACTCATCATTCCCATCAGGACAAACGCCTAGAAAGAAGGGTCCAAATAAAATTACCGATTTTGATGGCTTTGCGTGTGACATTGTAAAACCGCATATGATTTTGAGAGGGCTTGATCCTCGGAGGCACCACAAGTCAGGCATGCGGTAAGGCTGGCACCGCAGCAGCAGCTCCTTTGGAACTTCAGGGCAATAAATCTGCATCTCGGCCTATTTATTATGGGAGCGGTTGCAGGGCAGAGAGCGCGGTGTCACTCCGCGGGCAGCACGCCACGGCTCGAAACCTGCCCAGCAGAGCCGAGCGGGCAGCAGGCGCCACAAGTAGGTCACCCAGAGCGGAGATTTCTATAAGCTTCCCCATCACTCAGCAGAGCAAGTTTTTTCCTTCACATTTTTGAATACTTTTATTTCCCACTCTGCACTTAAGACCTCCTGGGATCTGATCTCACGTTTATCAATGCAAAGAGCTGACAGGGAGCCCTTTGCTATTAGAACATAACATCATAGAAGAGTTTGGGTTGGAAGGGACCTTAAAGATCATCTGGCATCTTTCCCTTAAGGCGAGATCAGAGGTGGCCCAAGGCAAAGACAAGTAGCTCCCATCGTTCAAACTCAGAGCGGACCCATCTCAGCCAAAAGGCTCAGCAGAGGATCCTGCAAAGCAGACGCCGACCTCACGGCTCGCTCCAAAACGTTCCTGTCCGCAGGGTGCCCGGCCCAGCCGGGTCCCGGTCCGGAACAGGGCTGCCGACATGGAACTGTCACGGCACAGAGGACGCCCGGCTTCCCCTGCGCCTGCCTCTCCAGACTTGCCGACATTTCCATCGAGTAACAGTCGCACCACAGGGTGTGCTCACTGAATCGATACGGGGAAGGGAGATGGAGAGAGGGAGTCGCTGGGGAATGGATGCTCTAGCATCTGCCTGGTGCAAACCCCGATACTGACAGAAGCCTTCAAAAAAGCACTTACTCATGGGCTTTCTCTGATGCCCAGTAAGGAGAAGGCTCACCTCGCACTCCTTCCTTAAGCAGAGGCATTAATCTCTTCTCCTCTGGCCACCGACTTGCACAAAAATTGTACAAATCCAGCATTTTTAAAATTTCTACTCCTGCATAAGAAAAAAGGCAGGCATTTGAAACCGGTTCAGAAGCAGCTGAGAAACACTGGCTGCCTGCAAACAGGAGCAGCGCAGCCGGAGAAGTAAACTCAGCTTGGAAGCAGGTTCTGATGGGAGGATCGTATAGCGATGCTTAGCCTGCAGCTTGCTCTGGTTCCACAGGAGGTTTCTGCTCTCCCAGTTCTCACTCTTATTTGAGAGAAAAAAAAAAACCAACAAAACAGTCATCATCATCATCATCATCAGAGCCACCCTTGCCCCACACAGCTGCTGGGAGGAACACGCTTTCAGGCTCACTGCTCTTCTCCTGCCCGCTCCACGTCCACACGCCCACGGCGGCGCTGAAAACGTCTCCCCCCGCCGTCAGCGCTGCCATTCCCGAGCGCCAGCAGCACAGCCGGCAGCACCGGGGGCCGCTCCCGCCATCTCACGACCTCCAGGCAGCGGCCCAAGAGAGACATGCCGCACCCCAAGGACTACACGCACCAGAGGACTTCGCATGCCACATACGAGAACTGTAATGCTGGAAATTAATTTATAAACCCTTTATTAATAAATGATTAATAGATGCAGCCATATTTGTTAATAACTTACGATAAAAAGATGCTACAAAAAGCTTAAGCAAGACAGTCTTTACAGATGGTGCTATAAAGTGAATTATAACACGTACAGTAGCTAGTGCAAAGTAATGGATGTCCTCATTTAATGAAAAGAATCTGATTTTATGCAGCAACTTTCACGCTTGAGGCATCTCAATACACTCTAATGAGCCCTTGTGGCCCCAGCAATAGCTTGCATGCGGCCGCGGACATCAGGTGCTGTTTAGTACGAGAGTGGATGTTGGTCAGGACACTGGGGTTACTCCACAGTCTTGATTTTTTTAACCTTTCCTTGGACAGCTACCAAAAGCAGACGGAAGGGTCTGAAAGATGCCACCTCCTAACACTGCACTGCAGGGAATGACAAGCAAGCCTTGGTCCGGGGCTTGAAATGTCTTCTAACTAAGAAAAAAAAAAAGAGCATTATTACCACCACTGAAACCAGACTGGCATCTGTATCCACGACTATAAGGCACGCCGCAAATTATGTAATTTAATAAACACTGTAATAATAAAGTATTTATTTTGTATAATGAAGTGTTAGTGATTAGAAACCAAACACACATTGGGCATGCTGCTGCGGTTCTCTTGAACCCTTGCCAGTATCACTCAAGGCTAAATATGTCTGCAGCAGGTTGAGAGTAAGTTCCTAGCCTTGTTTTGATCAGCCTGTCAAGTGTTTTAGCTGCCGTTCGAGTTTCTTTATATCACACTATAATTGGCTGCTTTCTCAAGGTGCAGCGAAGGAAAAAAAAAAAAGCACACAACAAAACTCAGGCTCCTTTTGCAAAATCCTCCACTGAAACTCCGCTGCTTTTCTGAAAGCTGGTTTCAGTAGCAAAGGGCATTTTGTAAACAGCTGGTGAAAATAGACTGGAACTGAAAGGCAGCTTGCATTAAACTCCACAAGAAAGCCTTATTTACCCTCGTGTGCTTTCTTTGTAGTGTCGATCAAACCACTTTCAGCTCCCAGGGGAGGCCCTCGGAAAATAAAAGGAATAAAAAAAAAATAGAAAAAGCAAATGACGTCCTTCAGAGCCTGAATGCACCTGAGAGCCCTCGGAACAGCGCTTGCCGCGGCAGACACGCTTGCCACGCCGACCTCCCTGCCCAAGTTCAACCTGCAGGGTCACTCGGACGCCCTGCGGCACCGTCCCCGCTTGCCCTTGGTTGTCAAGTCTGGGGGAGAGCTTTGATCAGAGACGGCGGACTGGGTGTCCCGCTCCCCTGCACCTGAACCCATCCTTCAACGTCAGCCCATTGATTTGCAGATGTCGGGAGAGAGAAGAGGAAAAACACAAGGGTATAAGGGACAATCAATCACCGGTGGCACAGGACGTGGAGAAACGCGCCCTCCAGAGGGCTTGGCTTTGCTTCCAGGCTGCCAGCACACTCTTCTGCCACCTCACCAGCATCCCCAGGGCTGGGCACGCTCCGAGCCCCGGCTTTGGTGGGGCACGCGTCCCTACTGCACCCCGAGCTTTTGGGGTGACACCCTAAACGCGGAGGAAGACAATTTGGCAGGGACCATTGAGGAGACAGCACTGGCTACAGCTGCCAGGGGACCTCCCTGCCGCCTTCTACCACAGCATCCTACCTATTTACCCTGGAAATGCGAACGCAGAGCTGCGCCTCCGGGATTCTGGGGCTGTTCCCCCCCCCCGAAGGATCAGTGCTCGGGCAGCAACTGGGTGTTCAGGTGTCAGGGCAGTCTTGAAATGAGAAAGGAAGCGTGCATTTTCTGTGGTTGCTTCTCTGAGAAGCAGAAATAAGCAACGAAGAATCACACAGTCCTGCAGTCGCTCAGATCAGAGCCCGGGCTCTCCCTCGCCTGACTGCAGCACCGTCAAAGGCTCTGAGCGTATCCCACACTTTTGCACTTTGTCCTTTCAGTGCGACAAGGCCGCCCAGCATATGAATAAATACGAACAGGTAAAGCAGCCTGTTTAGCTACAAAGCACAGGCTTGACAGGCTCTTTTCACTTTCCCAGGGAGTTCTGTACCGACAACGCACGTTTCCTTTCTGCTACGAGGTGACACCAGCACCTGCAAACCCAGTTGCTCCCTTAACAGTGACACTGCACACTCCAGCATCTCTTGCAGCGCCCAAGACACGAATGGTGCTGGATCCTGGGGCCAGTAACTGCAGAAACTGTTCTACCTTACTGTTGGTTGCCCTGTTTTTAGCCCTTTTTCTTCCTCTCTTTAGGTCGGCTGCCTACCACCGCAGCAAGGAACAAAAGAGAAGCAGAGCACCGGGACTGGCGTTTCCCGTCTCAGCTAGGAAACAACATTATAAGCGCGTCTCTAGTGCATTCACATAAGGTTTCCCTCCCTGCAAGGCTGCAAGAAGCTCTCGATTTGCAAACTCTCTCTCATATCGCTGAGTCTAAACCGACAGATCTGCTAACACTTGTTTCTCCGCAGAGGAACAGCAATGTTGCCATGCAAGTGATGAGTACCAGTATTTCTCTTACCTGGGCTGCAAGAAACTCTAAAGCCTGTGTTCTGTCATGTAATGTCATACAAAACACTGAGGACACAGGATTGGAAGGGAAAATGCAAGCTACTAAAAATGAAATATCCGCCAAGCAGCATAGCTTCAAGCAGCACACTGCTAACATGCAAGAGAAAAATCCAGCCTTTCCACCTTTCCTGGTACTAGAAAATTAACAACCCTTATTCTGGGCGCAGATGCTCTTAGCAGGTACCTAGAAGGGCCCACCTCCAGTCAGAGACCCTCAACATCACGAGGAGGGGCAGCGTAGCGTTACGATTAGGTACGTCACACTTAAACAAGCTGCAGCCTCCAGAAGAGCACATTTACTCCAGACTGAGCGTCCAACTCAAAGCGTTTTTTAACAGACGCTCTGCGGACCGCATGCAGCCAGTGGCTAAAGAGGCTGGAATTCCTTAAGAACTTCTTTCTGAAGTTGCTCTAATTACAACGCATGGGGTCTTGCTGCTGAATTTCAAAGACAACGCGCAATCCCTCCAGGCTTACCATCTGTGCGCTGAATTCGGGTAACATGATGCATGTCGCTCCCACCCAAAGAGGACAGAGGAGCTTATTGATCACCCCGTGGACATGATGTAAAGGCAGCACGTGCAGAATAACATCCTCCTTCTTCCACTGCCATTTTTCAACCAGGCCTGTGGTCTGCAGAAGAAAACAAACAACCCAGCGTTAGGGAAGGAGGAAAGACCCTCACTGCTTGAAAAGCCCGAGGTATCCAGGCCCCAGATCCCCCGGGCACAGCTGGCGGCAGAAATCCCAGACCTCCTGGAATGACGCCTGGGCACAAAAAAAAAAAAAGTCTTTCCTTTAGGGTCAGCATGAGCAAAATCCCCACCACAACAGCAGAATACAAGAGGAAAACCTTCCGCATCTTATCAGTACGTGTCTTTATATATCAGCAAAGTCCTTCCTTGTTACTGAGAAACAGTCAACAATGATTTTAAGTAGGACCTACAAAATTATTAGCCGGCTGCTGCACATGCAGAGTTGGCAGAAACAGTAATAAAAAAACCCTAATTTTCCCAGAACTCGTAGTTTGGACAGAGATGACATTGGGCTTTTACCACCTGTAAGGGATAGTCAGTAGGAGCAGAAAATCACTGTCTGATAAACAGAAAGTGGGCTTCATCTTAGTATAAAAATATTAGTATATCAAGCTTCTAAAATACTCTGCTCTGAAGGGGTAATTATCCAAAGCGTTAGACCTCAGGCTTCTGGGTGAACAATGCCCTTCAGCGCCCAGCGTTAGCAACTGGAAAGCTTATTTCCAGCCATCTAAAAATAAAAAAGCATTTGAACACTGGAATTTAGCCATGTCATTCGCAACCCTCTTCAACGGGGCAGGGAGCAGGTTTTAGGCTTTCTGCAAGACAACACAAAAGATGGTGACGGCTGAGGCCACCTCCCAAATGATCAGCATATTTGTAAGGGAACAGATTCTTTGCCCCATATAGCCAAGCCCTGGCTCTATCCATCAAGGCTTTCATACCACTCCCGACACTGCAATATCCGAGCACCCAGAACAACGTAAGCTCTCGGAGGCGTCCGCAAGGCACGATGTATTCCCTGCCCTTTTTCCCTAATGGCATGAGTCTATCAGTTGCAGGCAGCGATAACCAACTGGTGAGGTAGTCGGCAGGCTCATTCAAACTTTTAATTCCTTTTGGCTCAGAGAGCTAATGGATTTTTTGCCTTGGGGATATATAGCTGAATAATGCACAGACTTCACACAGTACTGTACTGGGCTGGGCTAAGTTATATTCCAATTAGGGGCAAAGATTCTTTCCTAGTCATGGTGAAGAAAAGCAAACGGCAAAGAAAGCAGTCTTTTTACAACAGGTCTCATCCCTTCTGCTTTCCAGGAAAGCAAGGAGAAGAGTCCCTCTGCCCCGGCTGCGCCTGCAGCACAGCAGCACCAAAAGGACAAAGTTTAGAGCCTCAAACACTCTTCTGTGCGTTCACCTTAGAAGTGTTGAGGACTTTCAAGATACAGCCCCACAGCTCTGTGCAGGAATTTGGTTGTGGTAAGGCCTGTTGTGCTTTGGGGTTTGCAACCCCAAATCACCTCTGAAGGCCAAGCCCTCCGCAACTTGGCACAAGCTCCGCCGAGGGAAAGCGGCACTCACCACGGCTTGCACGTTCTCGTGGGTGCTGAGGACACCTTTCGGTCTTCCCGTCGTCCCACTGGTGTAGATTATCATGGCTCCTCTGTCTTTCCATGAGGAGCAGGTTGTCAAGGGACCCTCTTCCACTGCTGCATGACTTGCAGGTCCATCACTATGAGACCTAAGAAGCGGCAGAACCGGGACTCCCAGCTTCTCAGCACTAGGGGCTATTTTCCCCACATATTCCTCCGCTGCGATGACCAGAGCGCTCTGCGAATCCCGAATCACGTACTCCAGTTCCTGCACAGGGTGTTTCTTGTAAAGGGGCACTGCTATGCCCCCGCTCATCCAGGAAGCCCACTGGGCCACCACATACGAGGCATCATTAGGACACAAAAATGAGATCCTCTCTTCCTTCAAATCCCTGCTGGAGCACTCCAGAGCTCTACAGATCTCCTGAGACAAGCGTAGACTCTGGCTGAGAAGGTCCCTGTAAGTGTGCTCACCGTTTTGGTCAACGATGGCGATTTTATCACCAAAAGCCAAAGCCCTAGTGAAGACGGGGGTAACGTCACTGCCGTAGGCTGCCCATGCGGTTTGCAGACCCCTGCGGGGACAGCCGGCCCTCTTCTGCCCACACAACCTCCATCTGCAACGGTGCAAGTCCTGGATGAGGCATCGAAGGGGCTGGCTCGCCTTGGGGAAGAGCAGGGAGATCAGCATCCTGCCAGCACTGCTTGTTTTGAAGCGATTCTGCAGAAAGCAATTATAGGAACAGATAAGTATGTGCAGCCATTACCCAGGGGTTTATTCCCACCAAGGAAAAGTGGCAGCCTTCATTTGAATAATACCCACTCTATTATTAATGTTTATGCTTCAGACTGCTGCATTCCCAGTGCACTGGGCCCTGCGCGGATGGAACAGGAGACAGAGACCCTTCCCTATGCAGCCTCCGCGTCCCAAAAAAACCCAGTCCAACTTAAATTATGAAATAGTTTTCATCGATCAGTAATATTAGGACACTAAGTAGTGGCTACTTGAGGTGCCGTTCTTACTCAGCGGTACCAGCATTTAAAGAAATTAAAGACAACAGGACCCAGCTCTCGATTTGCAGTTTCCCCCCACTTCGGTAAACCACTGTCTTGCTCTGTTCTTCGAGTTAGGCAGCACGGAGCCAGACACGAAATCCAAGCCTCCTAAGCTTTAGCCCAGGGGAGGATTGTTTCCTTCCAGCAACATCTAAGTACAGGGAAGTGCCCAAACCCTCCCACCTAACAGGCCATCCATCACAAACACCGCATCGGCGGCTCAGAAGCTTTCTTACGTGACAGACCAAGTGGTTAACGGCTCCCGAACAGCCACGGGCAGCAGGAGCCCTCCCCGCGCTGACCAGCTGGTTCTCCCAGCAAACAGCAGCAGGGAAGCGCAGCCCCGCACACGCCGACCTGTGGGTTTGTTACTCCTGAAAGCACCAACCTGGCAGCACCCGGAGCTGGGCAGAGCATCGGGACAAGCTCAGCCGCAGCACCAGGGCTCCACCTGCGCAGCGAGAGCTCGATCTGAGCCCAGCCCAAGTGTCACCCTGGCCTGGCCGCTCTGCCACAGTGGTGACACAATGTACAGGGGCATTTCAACAGAGAAAAATCTCCAAAAAGGAACAGGGAGGCATACCAGCACCATTAAAGGCTTTACAGGAACATCACGGGCTGGCACAAACGTCGCACATTCTGCCTTCGTGCTTAGACAGCACGATGACATCAACCTATCTGCTCATGGGAGAAGTCAGCAAAAAAGCTTTTGTGGTAACTGGTAAGGAGTCCCTGAAGTTTGCTCTTTACCCCTCTTTTCAGCACCCTCTCCCTTTCAAAGGGAAAGGTCTGTGTAATAGTATTGGATGCTGCTTAGAGCACCTCACTGAAGCATCAGGGAAAAAGTTAACACAGTGCAAAAGCCTAGAAGAATATCGTGGGGAAACGGGACTGCAGGAACACTTTGCAGAGGAGACCGCCGGTACACCAGAGATGAGAGGAAGAAGAGATAAATTGAGAGGATTGAGGAGATGCCTCAGAAGAATCTTGACCCCCCCTCTGCACAGAGCCTGGAGCTCTGGCTGGAAGCTCAGCAAGAACAAGCACCCTCTCCATACAGAGACCATCAGCAATGCCAACAGGGGAGCAGAGAGGAAAGAACAGGGCTGCGGCAGAAGAAAAAGGGCTTTACTGCATGGCCTATCTATTAAACACCACCACTAAAGTACCCCCAGAGAGATACTACGACAACAGGAGACAGCCAAAGGATGACAACTTCTCACTCCGTAAGAGTGTATGTGACACTTCCTCGACGCTGGCATTAATGACTTGCTTTTTTACAAAATTTTTTAATAAATGCCTGTTAGTGGAGCGGCTCAACTCAAATAGCCTCCGAGCTCAGCTTCCCACCACAGGGAAGAGCTGAAACAAAAAGGATCCAGAGAACTGGCAGCTACTCAGGGACGAGCTGAACAGGGCTTAACCCAGCTCGGGCTGCTCAGTCGCGTCCACGGGCAGCATCCGCTGACAGCCACAAGTGTTTATTTTTGCATAGCTGCGAGGCCCGCACTCTCTCCCATCCACCTTCAGAGCATTTCTCCAGCCAAATGCTGGCTTTGCACGTATTTTCTTTTGCATATCAACCTCAATTTCTGCTTCTGCAAAAGAAACTTGTGATTTAGTGCGGAAACATCTGGGAGGGGGAGAGGCTTTAAACCCAGAGCGTGGTAACCATGTGCACTCATGACATGTACCATCAGGATGGAAAAAAAACAAAACAGGTCACGACAAAGCTCGCGTGACATCTTTCCATTTCTCTGTAGAGACTAAAATCTAAAATAAAGAGAAAACACCATCCGTAAACTAAACCAAATCACCTCCTCCTAACCCGCGCCCAAGGCCGGCTCGCTGGCGAGATGTTAATGCCCCAGACGTTAAGAGGGGCATTAATTGGAAGCGACTGTTTGCCAGGATCACGCCGTGCTCCAGGCCAGCGCAGCTAAGTGCTCTTGGCGCACTCGCTGTTCCTCGTACGGCTCCGGAGCAGGTGTTCGCTGCTGCTTCAGAACAGCCGCTTCCAAAAATTACATTATCCCCTTTTCTCCACAGCGCCAGTCCAGACTTAATGGAACAATAAACAGCAGCACCTTTAGCCAGGCCTGTGCATTTATGGGCTTCAGAGAACCAGCGTTGACTGGGTGTGTGCAGACTTACAGACACTCGGGATAAGGCAAATAACAGCGGGGGCCGTTTCCTTTACCCGCTGTTGCTCAGGGATACCTGGTAACGCAAACTCGGGCACAGCACACCTGAATACCGAGGTTGTCACTGGGGGCCTTGGGCAGATCATGGCAGTGCAGCAGATGAGTCTTCGCTGCCTTGAAAGAGAAGGCTCAACCCCCACCCTCCTACGGCTAAAGGAAGAAACGAAAGCAGCTGGGGAGCTCACACCAGCTCCCAGCCCAACAAAAGCATGGCAGAGCTGGAAGCTGCGAGGCCAAACGGCTGCAGACCCCACGCCCCACATCTCTCCTGGGAAGGACAGGCTTTATTCCTATAGAACCACAGAAGGGTTTGGGATGGCAGGGACCCTTCCAGGCCATCCAGTCCATCCCCCTGCCATGGGCAGGGACATCTCCAACCAGATCAGGGTGCTCAGAGCCCCGTCCAGCCTGGCCTTGGATGTTTCCAGGGATGGGGCATCCACCACCTCTCTGGGCAACCCCTTCCAGTCCATTCTTTCACCCCAGAGAGGATTTCCACCCTCCGGCTCCCTGCCCCTCACCCTACTCACATGCAACCTCAGAGCAGCAGCAGGAGAATCCTTCACCCCGGAATCTCCGAGCTACAGAGGGCGAAGGTTGGCCTCGCCCCGCCGGGGCCCGCCACCGCCGCCCGCCGGCGTCCCCTCACGGCCCGGCAGCGAAGGGCCGGTGTCGGCCCCGCAGGGGCCCAGCCTCGCCGCTCCTGCGCAGCCTGACCGGAGGGGATGTTTATTACATTTTAATTAAAGCCACCGTTAATCGCGGCACCGGACGGCGGCACACGCCCCCCCCCCCCCCGGCCCCGCAGGCCAGCGGGTCCCGCAGGGAAGGAAAGCCGGGCCCGAGAGCACCGGCCCTCGGCTCGCCCCGGCTTACGAGAGAGGCTGGGCCCGGTCCGGGCCCCCGCGCCCCGCTGCCGCCTCCCGCAGCCCCGGCGGGGCCTCACCTGGCGGCGGCGGCACCGCGCACCGGGGGACCGGTCCGCCCGCGAACGGGCTCCGGCGGAAACGCGGCGGCGCAGCCCGCGCGTTCCGCTCCCAAACGTCCCCCCATGCCCCGCACCCGTTTTATGGGGAATTGGCCCCAAACCGCCCACTGGGGGCGGGGCTTGTCGCGCCGCGGGGTCGGCGTCCCACGCTGGCGTCGCAGCGTGCCTCTGATGTCACTGCAGCCCCGTGCGGCATCACCATGGTGTTCTCTGATGTCACGGTGGGTGTCCGTGACGTCATGGAGCTGCAGCCCTGCCCGAGGGGTGCCGGGGCCTGTGTGCCCAATCAGCGGGATTTCGGCAGCGCTGAGGAATGGCCTGGGCCCCTGCACAGAGCCTGGACCCATGGGGCCTGTACAGACATCCCGTGGACACACAGACATCCCATGGACGCACAGACATCCCATGGACACACAGACATCCCAGGGATGCACAGACATCCCAGGGACGCACAGACATTCGATGGACGCACAGACATTCGATGGACGCACAGACATCTGATGGACGCACAGACATTCAATGGACGCACAGACATCCGATGGACACAGAGACATCCCATGGATGCACGGACATCCCCAGGGACACACAGACATCCCCAGGGACACACAGACATCCCAGGGACACACAGACATCCAATGGACACACAAACATCCCAGGGACACACAGACATCCCCTGGACACACAGACATCCCAGGGATGCACAGACATCCCCTGGACACACAGACATCCCAGGGATGCACAGACATCCCCGGGACACACAGACATCCGACGGACACACAAACATCCCCAGGGACGCACAGACATCCCCTGGACACACAGACATCCTAGGGACGCACAGACATCCCCTGGACACACAGAGGTCGCCGTGGCAGCACACGGCGGCTGAGCCGGAGCTCCCCGGCCGCAGCAGCACCCTGGTCCCCTCCTGCCGCGGCCCCGGGGCCGGATCCAGCACCCCCGGCCGGGCTGGAGCAAAGCCCCACGCCGGGCTCAGGCTGGCGCTCGGTGGGAGCCGGGAAGGGGCCGCGGCACGGGTCAGCCACCGACCCCCGCCACGGCGCCGAGCGGAAGCCCAGCCGGGTTTATTATTTTTAGCCAGAATGCAGATTTGCATTCGCTGCTGCAGCAATGGGGGATGTGTGGGATGCGCCCGGGGTGCGGGGTCAGCCGGGCCCTCTCCCGGCAGCTCTCCGGCATAGCCTGGCACGCTGCCAGGAGCACCCACGGGTGATGGGCACATGGGTGCAGCCGTGGCGGGATGGGGCGGGACTCCCCGCACGGCCCTGCCGGCTTCAGCGCCCGGTCCAGCTGCGGCGTGGGCGGCGGGGCAGCGCCTTGCACAGAGGCACACGGTCCTTGTGCCGTGCAAGCCGCCATGCGCCGGCCCTTCTCCGGCGGCACGTGTCCTGGCGCCGTCCCCTCCCAGGCCCCGCCGCCCGCTCCTCCGCTGGAGCCTTGTTTTTCCGGCTGTGCGCGGCGGTGCGTGAAGCGGGGCGGCCGGGGTGACCCCCACCCACCTCCCTCAGGTGTGTTTCCACCCGGGGCCGGCGGCCGGCAGCCCAGCGAGGCGCAGCGGGGCTGGGAGCGGAAGCAGGGACAGGAGCCCAGCCTTGGGCAGAGCCCGGCCACGGCAGGGTGGGTGCCCACCAGCCCTGCGCCAGCCGTGCATCCCCGTTGCACACCTCCTCATGGCACAGATCCCTATTGCACGGCTCCCTCCCATTGCGCACCTTCCCAATGCACAGCTCTCCATTTCATGCCTCCCCGCTGCATGGCTTCCCATTGCACACCTCCCCATTGCACAACTGTTGCACAGACCCCCATTGCATGGCTCCCCATTGCACGGCTGTCGCATGCCTTGCCATTGCACACCTCCCCATTGCATGGCTGTTGCACCCCTCCCTCCCCATTGCACAGCTCTTGCACAGCTCTCCCCATTGCACACCTCCCCATTGCACAGCTGTTGCATGGCTCCCCGTTGCACGGCTCCCCGTTGCACACCTCCCCATTGCACACCTCCCCATCACACGGCTGTTGCACGGCTCCCCATTGCACGGCTCCCCATTGCACATCTGTTGCATGTCTCCCCATTGCACACCTCCCCAATGCACGGCTGTTGCATGGCTCCCCATTGCACACCTCCCCAATGCACGGCTGTTGCATGGCTCCCCATTGCACATCTGTTGCATGGCTCCCCATTGCACACCTCCCCAATGCACGGCTGTTGCACACCTCCCCATTGCACATCTGTTGCATGGCTCCCCATTGCACACCTCCCCAATGCACGGCTGTTGCACACCTCCCCATTGCACATCTGTTGCATGGCTCCCCATTGCACACCTCCCCAATGCACGGCTGTTGCACACCTCCCCATTGCACATCTGTTGCATGGCTCCCCATTGCACACCTCCCCAATGCACGGCTGTTGCACACCTCCCCATTGCACACCTCCCCAATGCACAGCTGTTGCACGGCTCCCTCCCCATTGCACAGCTGTTGCACAGCTCCCCACTGCATGGCTCCCTCCCCGTTGCACGCCTTCCCGTTGCACGGCTCCCCTGTGCGGAAGCGCTGCAGGAGGGACCTCTCACACCCAGCAGCTCCAGGCCGGCCCCCAGCGCCAGCGGGCACCCATCTCCCCTCCGGACCATTCATCGCACCCCGTGCCCATGCGTTGCCCTGCAGATGCACCCAGCTCCTGCCACCGCCCTCCTTGGCCCTGCCGCCGCGGCTTTCATTCTCCTTTTTGCACTTGCCATCTGTCACCGGCCTCCCCGGCTCCCCGCAGGCTGCAGGGATTAACCCCCCTGGGGGGGAGCAGGGGTGCGTGCCTGCAGGGGGGTGTCTGCGGCTGTCCAGGGGGTGCCCAGGGCTGGCGGGGACAGGGTGCGCGGTGTGGGCACAGGGCTGCGACAGCTACCGATACGTGCGCCAGGCAGGATGCTCCTCTGCAACTGCATGACCCCTCCAGCTTGTGCAGGGACCCCCACCCCGGGGGGGTGACGGGGCCGTGCTCCCCCTGACCGCGGCGGGCTGCCGGGCCAGCTGGCCGCGTGCACAGCAGATGTCCACCCCGAGCCACCCTCTGCCGCTCCGTCCCCCGGCACCTGGTGCCCACCGGCCATCTGGAGCCGGCCACGTCCCCGGAGATGATGCTCAGCCCTGGCCGCAAGCAGCACCCGGCCACTGCCGTCCATCCCGGGGGCTGCCAGGGCCGCACGCTGCTGCCTGGGGCCGGGAGGCTGGGAGCTGCTCCCCGGTGGTGCCGAGCCAGCCCCGGCCATTGCCACTGCTGGGGGAGCAGGTTATGGTTTATTCGGCAGTGGCAGTGCCGGCTCGCGCTGCGCCAGCGTTTGGCTGCTCGGGTAGGGACACGCGGTGCCCAGCCTCATTCTCCATGTTGGGGTGGCAGGGACGCTGCATCGGGGAAGGGGTCAGTCCAGATGTGCCGTCACAGCTGGGAGCAAAGCACCCAGTGCCTGTGGCTGCCGTGGAGCAGCTGGGCACCACAAAAGCCGAGACCCGGGTGCACCACAGCCCTGTCCGCCCACGGACCATCTAAACCCTAAACGGGGCTCGCGGGGCTGCTGCAATGGTCCCCAGGGCACTGGGATGTCCCCAGGCTGCCACCGCGGCTCCTCGCCTCCCTCCCAGCCGGGTGTGAGCCCCGCAGCCCACGCCAGCGGGAGGGTTTTCCGCTTGCTCCCCCCTGCCGTACGCAGCTCGCTGATTAATTATGGATCCAGCAGAAAGCTTTTGTTACATTAGAGTTCACTTGTGGCAACATCCGTATTTATTAAAAAAAAAAAAAAAAGGAAAGTAATTACTACGGTGGTGTAAACACTGCAAACACTGCTGGGTTATGGGGAGCTTAATGCTCCCGGCAAGCGCCCCGGCTGCTGGCAGCTCCGGCTCGGTGCTCCGTGGTGGGGTGGGACGGGGGCACGGGGGGCTGCCGCCACGGTGCTGCCTGGGGTGAAGACGGAGCACAGCAAGGGGGGAGCCCGTCCGTCCTCACTGGGACACCCCAAGGCGGTGGGCACCGTGTCCCCAGCCCCATCCTGCCCCACCCCAAAGGGGGACAGAGCCAGAGCCCGGGCCGGGGTCCCCGACTGCCGCCAAGGAGGGAGTAGTAAACAAGGTGGAGCAAAACATTTGATCTCGGTCCATCTGCCGGTGCCTAATCTCCCACCCGCAGCCCCCGTGCCTCATCGCCTCCTGGCCCCCCTAATCTGCTCCCCGCCAGCCGGCAGAGGGTCAGAGCCAGGGCTGCCGGCCGTGCTCCCCGCCACACGCCGCATGGCATCGGCACAACCGGGAGGCTGCCACGGTGCAGGCGGTGCGGCTGGCAGGGCCATATGGTGGGAGAAACCAGATTAACTGTCCCTGTTTTGGGGTTTAACCCCTGTGTTGCTGCTGTGGTGGGAGGGCACGAGCCAGGGGACAGGGTCCCGCTGCCGTCCCCCCGTGCCTGCATCCTGACCGGCATGAGCATCCGCTGCCGGAGCCACCACCCGTGCCGGGGTGGCAGGAGACGGGTCTGTCCCCAGGGGCTTGCGGGGGATGCGATTGCCGTCGGGACTCCCCGGGGACGGGAGCAGCTCGGAGACGCTCGGCATGAAGTGGAACCGTAAGTGCCTCCCGCGTCACGTGGCAAGGATAAGTGCAAAATGGCCCTATTATGATAATTGTGCAAAATTATGATTGATGGAGATTAGCTGCTTATTTGAGGAAATGGCAGGCGCACGTGTGACACGGGCAGGCCGGGGGACGGCTGCCGGGGGACGGGGGCACGGGCAGAGGGGTACGCCGGGACGGCTCCTGGGGCTCTTCCTATGGCGTGGACCCTCACCACCATCCCGGGAGCTGCTGCATCCGCGGCCCGTGGCTCTCGGGCTGGGACGTGCCACCGCATGGGGACACCAGGTGCCACATGGCAGGAGTCCAGGCTGGGGCCGGTGGGACTCACGCACGGCCCCATCCTGCCCCGTAGAAGGCTCCTGGTGTCTCCTGCCAACCCCATTAAACATATCCCCGATTAGGGGGTAAACCTGTTAAACGGTGATGGCAGGGGTGTCTCTGTGTGCCGGCGCCTCGGCCAGCGTTCCTGGTGCTCTGTCCTGCCGGGCTGTGCCGTGGGGCTGTGCCGTGGGGCTGGGGAACGGGCAGCAGGGCAGCCCCGGCACCCCTGCAGCTCCCAGTAACTGTGGTTCTCGGTAAATAACTTATTTTGGGTGAAGCTGAGCAGGGTGCTGGGCTGGCTCTGTGCTGGCAGCCCGTCCCCTGCCTCCTGCCCAGCCGTCCCCACCGGTGTCCCTTGGCCTCAGGGACCCTCCTGGGGCATCGGCACCGGCAGCACCTGGGCTACAGTGGATGCTCAAGCCATGCTCCCACTTCTCCCTTCAAAAAGACACAGGGACCAGGAATGTGGGGAAGAAAAGCCAGAGAGTCAGGATGGCTGCAATGCCGATGGCTGGCCAGGACAGAGCCATGGCACAACTGCACTGCTGGGGCCAGGATTTCGGCACGGGGTGGGGATGCCGTGTTGCATGAGGCCAAGGTGGCTGTGCAGAGCAGCATGTGGCTGGAGGGCACCCCAAAACCACCCACCCATCACCAGAAGTCCCTCCTCCGCTCTCCCCTTCCCAATTTCCCGGGCCCCCCTACGCGGCAGACGGATGCTGGGTAAGAGGTGTGTCTGCGGGAGCCGTGCTCGCCATGCAGCATCGCCGAGCCGGGCTGCATTGGCGCTTGCTGTCCTCAGGATGGGCTCTCGTGGCCGGGATGGGGGCATGAGTGGGGACAGATGGGGCTGAGCCTCCCCACGCAACGCTGGCACTGCGGCCAGGCTCCTGTGCCCTCCGCCAAGGGACGAGGACGTCACCTAGCCGGCTGCAGTGAAGGGAAGGGCGTCCAGCGGGTCCCCCACCACAGGGCACGGCGAAGCCAGCTCCTCTCGCTGCTGTTTTTCCTTTTTCCTCCCCCCCATTTGGCTTTTGGCAGCGGAGCCGCGGCGGCGGCTGGGGCGCGCGGTGCCGGGGAAGGGCTGCCAAGCGTCGGCAGCCCCCCGCGGCCCCCCGGCCCCCCGTGCCAAGGCTGGTGGCTGGCAGAAGGGCTGCCTGCGCCTGGCGGGGCTCCGTCAGCTGCGGGAGGATCCCTGCGCCGCGCTCGCTGCCAATTTCCCTGCGAGCTGGCACCGCAGGCGGCTCCGGAGGCACCGGCGGAGAAGGCTGGGGAGGATGGATTGTGAAAGGGAGAGAGGAAAAAAAAAAATAATGGACACATGCCATCGCTGGAGCGGCGAGGCTGCCGCTGCCAAAACGCCAGCAGGCT
Organism: Platalea leucorodia; assembly: GCF_965183815.1. Taxonomy (NCBI): domain Eukaryota; kingdom Metazoa; phylum Chordata; class Aves; order Pelecaniformes; family Threskiornithidae; genus Platalea; species Platalea leucorodia. Next base: position 55,889,866 of record NC_138830.1, on the reverse strand, counting down.
GTGCGGGGCCAAAACCCGCCGGCGGCAGAGAGGAGGGTCTGGTAGCCCGTCCCGGCGTGGGACACATGAAGGACGGGCAGCGCGGCAGAAGGACGGCGTGGCCAAGGCAGGACGAGTAGCAGACGGTGGAGCCGGAGAGGAGAGAGGTATTTGCCTTCGTTTTAAAGGTTGTGTGTGCATGTGTCTGCTGCCGGGGCTGGCACCCCAGCCAGCTCAGCCCCGTGCAGGCTGCCCACGGCCTCCCTGGCCGTCCTGCCGCTCTCCTGCCCGCGGCCTGCCCCGCAGCACTGCCAGCCCTTCGCTGCCTGCAGCCGCTGCCTGGCACGGGCAAGCGAGGGCTCCGGGTGCCAGCCGGGCTTGGCCAGTGGCTGCAAAAGGGGATTTGCCGTCCCCTGGCCGCGCACACGGGGGCCAGGCGAGGGAGGCTGCGGCTTTGTCTGGTTGGGCTTTGTCTGCCGGCAGCGGCGGTGCCGGGAGCTGCGCGGGGCGGCGGGGAGGGTGTGAGCCAAAGTCCTGCTGCCGGCAAGGCTGGCACGCGGGAACCGTCCCCTGCTCCCAAACTGGGGCTACCATGGAGCCGAGCCTGAGGACGAGGGATCAGGGTGGCCAGGCGAGAAGGGAGAAAGGGGGGGTGGGCAGAGAGCCCTCCGCACGCACTGCCATGCTGGGGAGGAGGAGGAGGGAAGGGGAGGATTGAAGGGCACCAGGGAGAGGTGCTTGGAAGCTCATGGTCATGGCCATGGGGCCCTGGCTGCAGGGGCTGGGGCTGCGGGTGGGTGTCACTTAGGGCTGGGGGTGCGGGCGGGTGTTGGGAGCCTGGGGTCAGGGCTGAGGGATGCAGGGTAGAGCCTCTGTCTGGCAGCACCGACGCTGCCGCGTGCTGGTCCGGGTCGGTGAGCGTGCTGCCTGCCCCGTGCAGGAGCAACAGTGGAGCCAGCAGCGGACACCGGTGTGCCGGGAGCGCCGTGGCTTCGCAGCTCCACCAGCACCCATGCGAAGGCAAAGGGCTCCAGCCAGGCCTCCAAGTGCCAAACCTGGCCGGCACCGGCGGAAGGAGCCAGCACTGAAGGGAAACAGATGTTGGCAATGCCGAGCCCCGGCACCACCCTGACTCCTGCCTGCTGCTCTGCACCCTTGAAGGACCCGGGCTGTGCCCAGCAGCACCCCTGTGCCCAGGGATGTCCGCTCTGCACCAACACCACCAGGACAAACCTCTGTCAGGGTCCTCGGACCCCCGCACCCATCACCTGCAGGAGCCAGGGCAGGGGCTCATCCCTGGGGACGCCACAGCATCCAGATTTGAGGGCATCAGCATCTCCCTGGGAGGGATGTGAAGCGAGGGAAAAGGAGCTGTCCCATCCCATCCCATCCCATCCCATCCCATCCCATCCCATGGGCTGGTCTGCTCCTGGCTGCCCCACAGCCAGCCCGTACATTGCAACTCCAAGCTGGAGGAGCAGCTCTGCTCATTCCTCCATCAGACATGGGGATTAAACACAGCACCCTGCTTGCGAGGGACAGACCGTGGTGCAGCTGGGTCCCCCAGACGTCCCATGGAGACGGATCAGAAAAGGCCCCTCCAGCAGCTGGATGGCACCGCTGCAGCCCCGCTGCCTCATGCAAACCTCCCAGGGCCGCCGTTCATGGAAGGACGAAGCCCCGCGCCTGCCCCGTGCTGCCCATCATGGGGCTGGGGGGGCCAGGAATGCTCCCCGTGCTGCGGGATGCTCCCCGTCTCCCCCTCTCCCTCGTTTTCCTCCATATTTCACAGTTCCTGCTTCCTGCACAAGGCGGGGGTCTCCAGGGACTCCAGCCAGATGTTCTCTGCAGCACACCACATTGCTTTCCTAATGAAATATTCATGGAGCCTCTCTGCCTTTTGCCATGAAAGCCTTCTGCAGCTCCCAGCCATGGAAACGCTGTGCAGGCAGCATTCCTGCAAAGCCGCCCGCCTGGGGCTCCCGGCCCCCCCCTGCTTCCCGCTCCGCACCTTCACGCCGCTCCTCCTTCCTCTTCCTCCTCCCGCAGGCGGTGCCGGAGCGGGAGCTTCGTCCCCTCTCGCCTTGCAGGCGAGGTATCACCAAGGGCACAGCCAGGGCCACGTGCTGGGGACACCGGTGTCCCCGCGTGGCCATCACCCACCCGTCCGTGGCCGGGAGGGGTGGCGGGTGGGAGCACACCCCAGCATGGGGCACGGAGGCGTCTCACCCACCCCCTGCCGAAACAGCCCTGGGGACGGCAGAGCCGGAGGCCCTGTCTGCTGCCATGACCCCGGTGCTGCCGCCGGCTCCCAGCCAGCCCGCAGCATTAGCGATGCTGTGCACTATAATCCAATTAGGTTGTTTATGCAAACAATCAGGTTTTATGTTTTGCTAAAAAGCTTAAATAACCTTAATCAAAGCAAAAGACCTGAAATTATCGCCGGCAGGGGCTGTAGTTTGTTGGGTGACAGGCAGGACACCCTGCCCAGCTCGTGACACCCTGCCCGGCTTGCGCCCACCGCCAGCAGCCCTGGCATCTCCCACGGGGCTCAGCACCAAGGGCCACGTGGGAGATGCTTTGCTCCAGCCCAGCGTTGCTGCCAGAGGGTCTGAGCCATCCCGCTGGCACTGCCAGCGCGGGGGGTCCCGGTGCCCTTCGATGTCACGCCCTGCAAGCCCCAGCCTGGCCCTGTGGCCAGGGTGCTGGGGGTCGGGGTCCCTTTGCCCACAGCGAGCCCCCAGGGGCCCGACACGCCTGCCCCTTCCTCCCCCTCGCCCAGAGATCATTAACAAAAACTCGAGAGGCGTTAATCAGCCAGAGCAATAACCCAAGGAGGGGAGGGCGGGCACAGGGTGGCCGCGGGGGGCAGCGGGAGGGTGTTGGGGTGCAGGTTTGCTGTGTGGGTTGGGGATGGGGGGACACGTCTCCGCCACAGTCACCTCTGGGACTCCCTGCTCCGGGTGCTGAACGCTCGACCCTCCTGTTCTGGTCCCCCAAGACCCCTTGTCACCACGGTCTCATATGTGTCCATAAACATGGGAGCATCCCCCTGCACCGAGGTGTGGTGTCCGGCCGGGGGGACGCAGACGATGTCAGCCAGTGACTGATCCAGCACGCTGCCGCCATCCCACCTCACATCACCAGCCCGGGCTGCACCGACAGCACCGGAGCATCCCGCTGCTGGCAGAAAATACCTGCAGCTCCAGCTCGGGTCAGGCACAGCAGCAGGAGGTGGCACAGGGGACTGTGCCGCGCTGTCCCTGCGCCCGCCTGGGGACAGGCACGGCGAGGCAGGGAGCAGGGCTTGCTCTGGAGGGCTGTACCCGCCGGCGCTGCCTCCCCGCACACCCCGAGTTTCTGGAGGAGTAATAAGCTATGCATGTAGTGTAGAAATAAAACATGTTCTGCAGAACAAATGATGTTAATTTGCTGAGAGGCTCTGAAGCTGAGTATTAGCGAAATGCCTTGAGGGAGAGAGCGGCAGCTGTGCTGGAATTAATGGCAACGTGCCGAATTAGCACCGCTATGCATCATAGTCAGAGGGAAAAATTACCGGAGAGAGGGGGAAAACAACCCCCTCCGCATGCCAGCTCCGACCCTGGGGCACGCTGCGGAGCGGAGCCGGCCGTGGCGGGTCCCGGTGCCCGTGGGCTGCCCTCACCCCAGCCTTGCCTGGGCACACGAGGGGGAGGCTGCTTGCGCTGAGCCCGACGGCCTCCTCTGCGAAGGTGTGTCCTCAGGAGCGCTCGGCATCCCTCTGGGATGTCCGACATTGCTCCAGGGTGCTCAGCATCCCTCTGGGATGCTCAACATCCCTCCAGGGTGCTCAGCATCCCTCTGGGATGCTTGACACAGCTCCAGGGTACTCAGCATCCTTCTGGGAAGTCCGACATCACTCCAGGGTGCTCAGCATCCCTCTGGACCAAACCGTGCCATTGCATCCCACCCTGCTCCAAGGCACTGTCTCCTCCAGGGTCTGCATCCCTGCTGCTCCCCCATTCCTTCCCCTCTTTTCTGGGGGGCTATTCATCTCCTTGTCTATTTATTTCTTCTATTTATTCCTGGCGGTTGAGCACCTAAAGTCTGTAGATGCTCATTGATTACTAACAGCGCATCTGGCTTATGGCTCTGCAGCCTCCTCCAGAGCATCCGTCTTCCTTCCCCGCCGCCTTCTGCCCGGCTGCCCGCCACGGTGTGCCCCAGCTACTGGGAGCACGCTGCAGTTTCTGCATTACCTCTTAATGGATGGTTCCAGTAAAATCCATGCCTCCGATGAATATTTAACACTAACATCCATCTCTGTTGCCTGGTGGCGGGGGTCGGTTCGGGTGGTCCCGCTGCAGCCGCGGGGTCAGGGCTGCAGAGCCGGCTGTGGCCACGGTGCTGCCAGGTCTCACGAGAAACCGGGCTTAGCCCTTGCGTGGCTGAACCCACACCTGAGCGGACAGCAGTGAGCAGTTCGCCCAGCGGAGATTGGGGCTGGTGACATCCCAAGCCGGTTTCCTCGTGAATCCCTCCTCATCCCGTGTGTCCGTCACAGCCCATGGCCGCTCATCCCCAGCAGTTCATTCCCAGTGTAAAATATCGCCCTATTTGTCTTGTCACCCTCAGCCTTTTCTCCCACTTTTGCCTCTGCAGATCCCCAGCCCCGCGGGTGCCGCCTTCCTCGGGCGACGAGGCCACGCGGGACGGAGCAGCCCCCAGCCTGACCCCAGATGCCACCGTGCCACCCAGCCCTGTGGTGGGGCGGTCCTGGGGTGGGGGCTTGTGCCTGTCCGTGCCGTGGGCCACGCGATGTGACAGATGTGGATGTGCCACCAGTCTGGTCCTTGCTGGGATGCGCCAACGACTGCCGGACACCGATCCCGCTGACATGAAGCAACGGGGATGGGAACCCCCCTGCGACTCCCCTGCAGCCCTCGGGTTTCAGCATCCCCAGGAGCGTGTCCAGGCGAAGGAGGAGGTTTATCCATCCAGAGGCTTATCCATCCAAACACCAGTACACGTGGAGCTTTACCAAACAAGCTCAGGTCCTGCCGGCTGCCTCAGGGGCCAGGATTTGGCCTGGGGAGGAGAAACGTGCTCCCAGCCACGCTCCGGACCACGGGAGCATGGGAGGCTGATGGCAGCATCGCCCAGCAGGACCGGCACGGACCCACCGAGGGCTGTGCTGGGAGCTGCTCTGCTCTCCTGGGGCACCATCAGTCCCGAGCCCGGCCCGCTTCCCTGTGTCCCAGGGATGCTCTGGGGAGGCTGCCCCATCCCCACCCCAAGCCGGGAGCTCTGGGTGCACAGGGCTCGGCTCCGCAGCGCGGGGCCATCCCACCCCTCCATCCCTGGGCGGGGAAATCTTGTAACCCCGTTGTTTCTGGAGCAGGAGGGGAGAAGCGGGAGGAGGACGCTGTGGGGTGCTGCGGGTGCTGTGGGTGCTGCAGGCATGGGTGCCCGGGCGCAGGCAGGGCGGCGGGGGCTGCCGGTCACTGCCAGGTTACATCTGCCGGGGCACGCAAGAGTGACTCCAGATGCATTAGAAGTGCCGTGCTCCAATTTCAATTTCATCGTCTCACAATCATTTTCAGGCTCCTCTTAGTGCCACATTAACGAAGCCTGCTCGTTTGAATGCATAATTAGCCCAAGCATTCTACCTCGCTAATTTCGAAGCAAGAGCGGGGGGCGGGGGGGGGGAATTTGCATATTAATTTAGCAGAGGGAGAGAAAAATTGTTTACCACTTGCTTCTTGCTGTTGATCACAGCGGACTTAACTCTTTCCCGGATGCCATCTGGAGCTGCAGAGCCGGCCGCCCGGCCGGCACGTGGGACAGGACGCAAAGGTTACGCGGCAGCAATTAAATCCTCCCTGCGGTGCCGCGACCATCCGGACCACCCTGGCTGCCTTTGCTACTGGGAGCCAACTGGGGGCACTGGGGCTGCAGCTCCTGGGAGCACAAGGCAGGCGAGGGGCGCTGGGGTGGAGGTGCAAACTCCAAGGTGCACCCCAGCCCTCCTCCCCGTCTGGCCCTGGGGTGAAAAGTGCCATCGTCATCCCCCCCAGGGTGCCAAGGTCCCATCCTGAGCCTGTCCCTGCCACCCTTGGCAAAGCCGGTGCGGTGCCCAGCACAGCCCAGGCAGAGATGCCCAACAGCATCGCCCCTCCTGGGTCCATGGAAAGTGCACCCTGTCACCCTCAGTGTGTCCCCTCCAAGGGGACAGCTCTGTCCCCACACCCCCCTTACTTTTTAACATCACCCATAATATGATGTCGGATGCTCACGTGTGCCATCCCCAACAGCCTTTTGCAACGGGGTGGCTTGTGGCATCGGTGTGCATGGGGTGCCCGCAGACATGAGGCACCCACAGAGCACCCGCAGACCGGGGTGGGCAGCCTCGCCGAGCACCGACGACTCGCTACGCCCCCCACCGCCCTCTCCCTTTGTTTGGGAGTCTGTGGGCGTCTTGAGCCGAGGTTGGAGGTAATTTGTCTGTCTCCTGCAGCGGGCTGTCATCTCGCATCTGTGAACCAGTTCCATTTGCACTGCCATTAAAAAATCTCAGGTCTGACAGGTAGTAAAAAAAAATTAAAAAAAAAAGGAGAAAAGCCTAAAAAAAACCCAAACCCAGCTGAGGAACTCCTGGGCAACAGGACGCGGCAAATATCGTGGGCTCGCCGCATTTGTGGCCACCCTCAAATCCAGCTACCTCTGGATTTGAGGGTGGTCACGGATGCACCGAGCCATACTTTGGCCTTTGGCTCTGCATCCCCATCTCATCTGGGCTGTGCACCTCCATCCTCATCTCCTCCAGGCTCCCCAAAAAGGCTGAATCACTCCCAGAGAGCCCCTGCCCTGACCATGCACCCCGTCTCGCTGGCTCGGAGCCATCCCAGCACGTCACAGCGATTTTGGGACATCCCCTCCATCGCTGACATCCCAATCTGGCTCCTGCATCTGAGCCGGCGCGGCATGGAGAGATGCATGAGGGATTCATCCTGCACCCGTGCATGCTGCCAGGCTGCAGAGCCGCATGGCCAGGGGACATCCCGCATGTGGGTATGGGGTCTCCACCGTGGCCGGAGCGGTGCCGGTGCTGCCGCGGTGCGTGGGGCCGGCTTGCAGGGGGTTAACAGCTGATTACAGCCTTTGTCTCTGCATCAGTGTACATAATGCGCCCTGCATTTGCATACTGCAGTGTGCGCTCAATTAAAATGAACTTTTAATTTCTTCTAAGTAAATTACTTCTTCCCGGTACGTGACGCGCACAAATGTCAGAATAATGGGAGAGCCTTAATGAGCTGGGAATGAGGGGCGGGGAGGGGAGCACCGGGGCCCCGGCCCCCTGGGCTGCTCTGCAGCCTGCGGCCTCCCTACCGGGGAAAGGACGGATCCTGCCTTCTTCTGCCTTCCCCACTGGGGCCTGGGACATCCCTGCTTCCAGCATGTCCCCTGGAGAGCCCTGGGGTCCCCACCTCCTGCCCACACCTCTGCAAGGGGCTGAGCTCTCCAGGTCCTGCCTGCATCCTGGCATCCGCAGATGTGTGGGGACACAGGGACATCAGAGCATCCCTGCAAGGGGCTGAGCTCTCTGGGTCCTGCCCGCATCCTGGCATCCACAGATGTGTGGGGACACAGGGACATCAGAGCATCCCTGCAAGGGGCTGAGCTCTCTGGGTCCTGCCCGCATCCTGGCATCCGCAGATGTGTGGGGACACAGGGACATCGGAGCATCCCTGCAAGGGGCTGAGCTCTCTGGGTCCTGCCCGCATCCTGGCATCCACAGATGTGTGGGGACACAGGGACATCGGAGCATCCCTGCAAGGGGCTGAGCTCTCTGGGTCCTGCCCGCATCCTGGCATCCGCAGATGTGTGGGGACACAGGGACATCAGAGCATCCCTGCAAGGGGTTGAGCTCTCTGGGTCCTGCCCGCATCCTGGCATCCGCAGATGTGTGGGGACACAGGGGCATCGGAGCATCCCTGCAAGGGGCTGAGCTCTCCGGGTCCTGCCCGCATCCTGGCATCCACGGATGTGTGGGGACACAGGGACATTGGAGCATCCCTGCAAGGGGCTGAGCTCTCTGGGTCCTGCCCGCATCCTGGCATCCGCAGATGTGTGGGGACACAGGGACATCGGAGCATCCCTGCAAGGGGCTGAGCTCTCCGGGTGCTGCCCGCATCCTGGCACATCTGCACCCCTCACCGCCCCAGAAAGGCTCCCTGGGGCATCTTCTGCCCAGGGTGCCCCATGCCACCCCAAGGGACCCCGCAGCTGGCTCTGCCCTCCCCACAGCAGCTCGGGGACGATGCTTGGGGAGGGACATGGAGCCCCACACCCCGACCCTCCCGGCTGCCTCCCGCCCGGGGCCAGGGCCAGCCGTGTGTCCGCAGGGGCCAGATGGCAGGCGAGATTACTGGAATTTGATTTTCAGATAAATCACAAACCTGGATGAGCGAGTGCTGCTCCAGATGCATTATCCGTAATCCCCTGGAAGGGAACCTTTCGGAGGAGACGGTCCCTGTGCCAGCTTGGCAGCAGCTGGGTAATCCCAGCCGGCGGCGCATCCCCGCTCAGCCCGGGGGGATCAGCTGCTCCCCGGCCGCACCGCGGTGTGTCACCCGTGCTCGCCGCGACCCACATTTGGTCCCGCCGAGCCCGGGTGGGAGCAGATGGGGCCAGATGGAGTCACACCAGGAGCGTGCGGGCACCAGGACGAGCCTGTGCCCGCGGTGCCCGTGCCCGGCTGTCGTGCCCGCTCGGCTCAGCGCTGCGCGAGGAGGCCAAGGGGATGCGGGGGGTCGCTGACGGGCTCTCCCTACCTCGCTTCTCCCCATCAGCGATGCCCGGAGCATGCCCATGCTGCCCAGCACTCCCAGTGCAGGGGCCATGGACACCCCCCCTTTGCTCATCCCCGCCATGCCCAGCCTATCAACACCAACAGCGTTGCTCGGTTAAGTCGTAAGGATGCATCTCCCTCGTTCCACTGATTCATTGGGATGTGGGAATGACTCCCAGGCTGCAGGGCGAAGCAGCTGAGGAAGAGGAGGGAAGGGACAGGGTGGCCAGGGCCTGGCACCCATAGGAGCTACCCGCACCCTTCCCTGGCATCCCGGTGCTTTAGGCTGCCCAGGGAAGTCGGCACCGCGCAGCTGGGGAGGGCAGCGGGGTGCAAGCACCGGGCTCCTCGGTGGTGCACAGGGCCACGCTGGGGGCTGCGGCTTGCTCTTGCTCTCCCCTCCAGCCTGGGGCCGTGCTTTGGGGATGCACTGAGTTTTTGGCTGTTCTCGGTTGGGCAACAGCTTCCCCGAGCCCCAGGGCCAACTCGTCCTCACCTTTGGGAGCAGCCTCCTGCAGCTCCCTCTCTCCTTCAGAAGCACAAATTTGGGGACCCCCCCCAACTTCTGCAAATAAATGCGGACTGCAAGCAGTGGGGATGCAAGGTCTGGTGCAGAGCCCTCCGCCTCCCCGCGCCGCCCAGCCGAGCGCAGCCGCGGCCCCCGGGGCTGACCCCGATTTCCCGGGTGGCGGTGGCAGGGTCGTGCCCGCCCCGAGACAGGCCATCCATCACTCACCGGGAACGGTAAAATAGGCAACGGTACATCGCGGCGCAGAGCAACCGTAACCGGAGGATGCTGACGATCAATGGGCGCATTAACCGCCCGTGCGCCTCTTCCCCGGGGGCCGGGGGTGGATGGGGGGAGGCGGTGGATATTAATTCCTCTCTGGCTCCCAAAGGAAGAGGAGACGTGAAAAGCCGAAGGAGGAAAGCGAAGCTTTGTCTGGCTGCTCCTGATGCCCTGCTCTAGCGTGGCTCTGGGAACGCCACCAGCAGGTGTATGGGGACGGTCCTCGCACGGCTCAGCCCTGTCCTCAATAAGGGGAAGGGTCCCCAAGCCGATCGTGCCACCAAGCATATTAGCGAATGCACATTTGTGGGAGCCAACAGAAATACCACCCATGGCCATCGCTGGACTCTGCTTTTTACCTTTTCTCCCCAAATCTCCTCTTTTTGCACCCTCATTTAGAGGGACTGGTAGCCCATCTCCCTGGGCTGGTGACCCACCTCCCTGGGCTGGTAGCCCGTCTCCCCAGGCTGGTGGCTCACCTCTCCAAGCCCCTGATGCGATGGAGCCCAGAGACACTGCTGGCGAACACCCGCACCGCTAAGGCCAGGCATCACCCATCACCTTGTCCCCCTCGCCGGGCTCGGTGCTCCCCTGGGCCCTGCGCGGCACGGTCCCGGCAGCAGCCGGTGGGTGCTGGTGCACGAGCAAGGGAACGTGCACCGGCGGCAGTGCACAGGAGGCGAGCGGGACCGCGCTTTCCCCCCAATGCCAAAATTTACATTGAACCACAAATTAATTTCATAATTTTTTCCTCTCTAATTATGCCAACATCTGCTGCAAGGCCCAAGCTGTGCACATGCATTTTAATACATCCCTCCCCCCGTCTCTCTCAGCGCTGAACTTTTCAGTAATTATCGCCAGGAGAAGGGCTCCTTTCGGCGGGAGGGAGAGGCGAAGGCTGGCAGCGGGCAGGAGCACGCGGAGCGAGGTGCAGGCAGCACAGGGCAGGCAGGGGCTGTGCCCGGTTTGGGGCGCGGGGCTGTGGCTGACCCTGGCCTCTGCCGAGCCGTGGTGCGGGGAGCTGCAGGCAGCAGCTGGGGATTTGCCTTATTAAAGGCTGGTTTTATTTCTAGAAGAAAAGGGAAAGAGGAGGGATGAGGCTGCTCTGGGGACAGCTCAGGAGAGCAAAGGGGCAGCAGGGACCCTACATGTGCAAGGCGGCCCGCTGCACCCTGCGCCGGGCTGGAGCCTGGCGTGCCGGCTCTGCCCCGGGGATGCTGCACCGTGCCGGGGCCCCGGGGACCAGCTCTGCCCCAGGGATGCTCCATCCCAGGGCAAGGCCAGCCATGGCTGGAGGTACCCGGCTCACCTCGGCGCTGGGGAAGGGCCCCCGCCCCAGGACACCTTGGTCTTTTTTCACCCAGGCATCTCCAGCCACACTCGCCTTTCCCTACGCTGCACAACAGGCTCTGAATCCGGCCCTTTGCTCCTCGGTGTCCTGCCTGCAACAGGAGGGGAGCACTGGGGACGTACGAGGTCCGGGGGTCCCCGTGCTCAGCCTCCAGCGCGCCGTCCCCTGGCCTTTTTCCCCACCACCCGCGGGTCCAGGCAAAGGCAATGGCCATGGCAGCCCCCTCCCGTCCCCCGCTGCACGTCTGCTCCCACTCAGGGAGACGTTTTGTGGCCTCGCTGGCAGATGCAAAAGGTCATTTGGCTGCCGAGTAATTAAAACCTGGCAATTATCAATTTAGAGCAGCAAGCTCCTGGCCTGGCAAGTGCCCTGGTCCTCCCGTGTGAGCTGCGGGATGCAGCCGAGGTGCAGAAAGAGGGCAGGCACCGGGGAGGGGACGGGGGGATGATGCATGTCCCCCATGCTGGGACCTCGCCTTCAGCACAGGCAGCTCGCTGGAGAGCCCGTAGGGATGCCGCACTCTCATTACATAGTTCATCAAGTGTTTTAATTAAAAGGTGGAGGGATGAAGGTGCTGCTTGGGATGCAGGGTGAGCTCGGCTGCTGCACTCTGCAAAAGAAAAGCTTCTGTCCTGCTCCGGGAGTGGGTGCATGGCCCAGCCCCGGGTTCGGGCAGCAGCTCAGAGCTGTCTCTGTGATGGGAAGGGGCCCGATCCTGCCCAGGGCTGAACGCCAAGCGTGCCGCAGGCCATGGCACTGATGGCATGACTGATGGCTGCAAACTCTTTTCCCTCTCCCCGCCTCCCCGCTGCCAGGGGTGCTGCCACCGCCAGACCTGCGCGGTGGCACGGTGCGGGTGGGAAGCCCATTCCCCACCCCAGGGGGGTCAGAGCTCAGCCCCCCTCCAGCCCCGCGCTTCGCCAATTCATTACAGCTATAAAAATTAAGGTGGATGGCAGCGCCGGGGCTCTGCTCCCACTCAGCCTGCAGTGAAGTGGGGAGCAGGATCAGACCCTGGGGCTGGGGGGCACTGCCCTTTGGGGTCGTGCATGAGCTCTGGGGGGTGGCAGGGGCCTCATCCTGCTCCAGCACCAAGAAAACAGGCAGGGAACTGGTCTCTGATGAGGGAAGCTGTGGAGGAGCAGAGGCAGCAGAAACAGGGGGCTGGCCACCATGGCAGGACCCCTTCCTGCAGGATGCCCCACGGCACGGCACGAGGTGCCCACCCACCCCAGGGAGCATCGTCCCGGTGGGCAGCGGGGACATCCCGCACCCCGCCCAGCCGCCACGCGGGTGCTGGCCTGGCGCGGCGCCGGCTTTCGTGGCAGCCCAGGTGTGACAGCAGGAGTGGGGCCGCGTCAGCCCTGTTAGGCTGCTGCCGCCCGCCCGACTCGCAGCCGGGAACAGATGGCAGGCGACAGAAGCTGCCGATGAATAATACACGTCTAATGAGCGCCGCTCCCAGCCGCCCGCTCTCTCCGTGCGCTGCCCCGCACGCGCGCCCGCTTGCTCCATCTGTGCCCATCACCTCGCACGGGGCCCCACACCAGGGTGCCCCTGCCATGTGTCTGGCACCCATGGGTCCTGCCCCGTACTGGGATGCCCCTGCCGTGTGTCTGGCACCCATGGGTCCTGCCCTGTGCTGGGATGCCCCTGCCATGTGTCTGGCACCCATGGGTCCTGCCCTGTGCTGGGATGCCCCTGCCATGTGTCTGGCACCCATGGGTCCTGCCCTGTACTGGGATGCCCCTGCCATGTGTGTGGCACCCATGGGTCCTGCCCTGTGCTGGGATGCCCCTGCCGTGTGCGTGGCACCCATGGGTCCTGCCCTGTGCTGGGATGCCCCTGCCATGTGTCTGGCACCCATGGGTCCTGCCCCGTGCTGGGATGTCCCTGCCGTGTGCCTGGCACCCATGGGTCCTGCCCCGTGCTGGGATGCCCCTGCCATGTGCCTGGCACCCACAGGTCCTGCCCCATACCAGGGTGCGCCCTGCCATGCACCCATGGATCCTGCCCCATACAATAACCCTGCCATGTGCATGGCACCCGTGGATCCATCTCCATACCAGGGTGCCCCCGCCGTGCGCCTGGCACTCATGGATCCTGCCCTATGCTGGGTTGCCCCTACCACCCTGTGGGTGCTGAGGCAGCAGAATGGCCCAAGGAAGGGTGCTGGGAACCCACTGAGCACCCCAGATACTTTGTCTGAAAATGCCACGGTGTCACCAAGCAGCATCTTTGGCGCAGGGCTGGCCATGGGCCCAGGAGCACGTGGGTGCCACAGGCCCAGGAGCCAGTGCTGGCACAGAGCAGGCAGAACAGGGATCGGCTGCCCAAGCCCCTGCCCGCGGCGCTGCCGAAGGAGCCGCAGCTGGTGTGCAGCGGTGCGGGGGCTCAGCGCAACCGCCGGCGGTGGGGCCGAAGAGAGGGGTTCCCTCCCCGTTTCGCTGATGAGCCCCTGGCTAATTAGGGCTCTGGGGAGGGCTGCTCCTCTCCTTTGAGGCTTTGGCTGCTGCATCTGGGAATCCAGCATCATTCCAGGGGCATGGGAGCCCTGAGTTGCTCCTAGTGAGGAGCACGCAGGCGAATTTCCATCATCCGAGCACACGGATCCTGGCTCTCCAGGCCTGGGGTGCTCTGCTTGCTGGCTCCAAAGGGTTTGTGCCTCCATGCACTGATGCCCCCTCCGATCTCCTGGCCATTGCCATCATCCTGCAGCAAAGCTTCTGCCTTGGTGCTCCCACCATGGTCCCCGGTCCCTGCCCGGAGCGGTGCGGGTCAGTGGGCACCCGCAGACAACGCCTTGGGAAGGGGAGGAGGAGGAGGAAGGAAAACAAAACACTGATGGATTGTAAAGCTATTGAAGTGCCAGCGAGTAAACTCCATATTTTTAACAGCATTTAAATGCCTCCAAGCAGATTAATAAGGTCTAGGTAATAGCAGAACCAGTCTATATTTATTCTATCTTAAACGCCAGTTTGTCAGGCTGTATTAATATTGATGGTAAGGCTTGGATTGAGGACAGTAAACGCTGGGACTTCACTTTATCTCTCCCAAACAGGCTGCCTCAGCCCCTTTATCAGGGCTGCGGCTGTGGCAGCAGCTGCCTCTTCAAGGGCTCAGTGCATCCCCTCTCTCCCCCCGCTCCCTCTTTTTAATCAGAGGAGGAGAAGTTGCTGGCTTGATCGTTCCATTTTTATCTCTTTTATTTACTCCATTTTCATGTCTTTCAGTGCATATTTTATTCCCATCAAGGCAGGACCATTGATAGCTTAAGCTGTCCCCCCTCGGCTCCCCCTACGCAGCGTGACGGGGAAGGACGAGGGGTAATTACCAGGGAAATGCCCCCCCGCCCGCCCGCCCGCAGTGTGGCCCCCCCGGGAGGGGACGAGCTGCGATTCGGGGGGCCTGGGGGGAGCAGCCGCCACTGCCCCACGTTCTCTGCCCCTTTGGCCCCCAGCCTTGGGGCTGAGCTGGGGGCGGTGGCCCAGCAGCAGAGGGTCCTGTCCCCGATGCCACCGATGTCCCAGGACACCCGGGACCAACCCCGTCACGTCCCATTGGCACAGCCCCAGCCCAGGCACAGGGCAGCACCGGCCACGCCAGCACCCCAAAAATGCTTAAATAAGTGCTGGGTTTCCTGGGGCTGTGCCACAGGGGGAGAACCCACGCGAGTGCCACAGGGCAGAGTGGCCCCACACTGGCACCCCACGCGGGAGGGCTCAGGCTACGGCGGAGGCTGAGGACAAACCCATTTTCTTCCTGAATATTCCCCAAAGCCCAGATTCCTGCCTGGCTCTTCCCTTCCAGCATTTGAAATTCAAAGTACGCTCTGCCTTGATTAGTGCTACAAATCATCCAGCTGGGGAGCAGCCGCGTGGCCACGTGGCTGGGGCGCAGGACGGGCGCGGATGGCATCGCCTCCCCGATCCCGGGCTCTGAATATTCACGGCAAACTGTTTGTACAGCCCTTCCCCTCCAAGAGTGGGAAAAACGATGCAAAGACATTTGCAAATGATTTCAGATGGGGTATAGCGCTGGCTCTCGGCTCTGCTGGTAATGAATGCGAAATAATCATAATAAATGCTAATTGCAGGAGGAGGGTTGCAGCCTGCCACAGGTTTTAAAAGATAGTCTGTAAAAATCCTTGTTGGGAGCAGGACAAGCTTCGGCTCCTGCCGTGTGCATCCTTGTCCTCCCACCGTGGTGGCCCGTGGCTCCCGGCCGGCCCCAGGCACCGTTCACCGGCCACTGCGACGCCGGGGCCAGAACAGCTCCTGCTCCCCCTCGCCCTCCGCCACTGGCAAAGCAAACAAGTTGAATTTAGCAGCCATTAGTCCTGGAAACATCAAAGGGCCCCTCTGCTGGAAAACGAAAATCCTCATTAACTAATAAAAAGCCCATCACTCACTCTGCCTTTAATATAATTAACAGCAGCCAAGACTTCAATTAAGGTTTTATCCAAACTTCAAAATGCCACCCTCTCTCTCCGTAATTACGGTGATCGCAGCGGCTCCAACCTTCAGCGAGGCTCCTCCGGCCGCGCACACGCGTGTGCGTTCACCCACGCTGCCGGCCACGCACACGCGTGTGCGCTCAGCCCCGGGGACCAGCATCACGGCCAAGGATGCAGCGCGCGGCGCGGCGGGCACGCACATCCCAAATAGGAAATGTTTGTGCAATTGGTGCTTGGCAGGAGCCGGGTGTTTTGCCGGGTGGCTCTGACTTCAGCACGGAAATATGCTGGCGGCAGGGAGCCGCGGTGCCGAGCGATGGGAACGGGTCAGTTCTCACTGCTCTCTCCCCCGTGGTGGCCGAGACGGCAGCGCTCATCTCGCTCTGGGAATGGAAAGGCCAGGGGCTGGCGAGCTTCGTGCCGCGCTGTCGCGGGGGTATGTCACGCTGTCCCCCGCCCAGCGTCCCTGCGTGGAGGTGGCCCCAAACCAGGAGACGGCCCCAACTGAGGGTGGGTGGCAGCGTTGGCTGAGCACGCTGAGTCCACCTCGGTGCCTGCGGGAGGATGCTGTGGGCAGCAAAGCCCTGCCACCCTGCCCGGCACCGTGCCGCTGGCACTGGCACGGCCATAGGGAGGCTGTCCCCAGGCACAGCTCCAGCCGGGCGCTGCTCGGTGGGCAGGGGACCCCTCCAGCCCTGTCTGCGCAGAACAGCCCGTCCTCATGCCGCCGAGCAGAAACAAGAGAGCCATGTTCATTTTAGAAGGGAAAATAGCGACTGTGTGGCTTACTCCTTAAATACCTAGAAATCACAACTTTCATAGACCTTTTTTTTCCTCTTTTTATTGACCCAATAAAACATGGGCTGGGTTTTTGCCATCTTCCTCCCAGTTCCCAACCTGGCTTTCCCATGTGGCACCCTTTGCAGCCCCGAGGCTGTGAGATGCGGCTCCCCCAGCGCCCCATCAGTGCCACCGGCTTTGATTTGCAGTGCTCAGGACCCTGGGAGGTTTTTAGGGCAGGAGCTGGGAACCTTTCCCTGATCCTCGGGGAGGCAATGGCCACAACGCAGCTCCGGAGATGGCCTGGGGATGCAGGGGAATGCTGAGTGCTCCAGGGACAGGCAGGGATGCTGGGTGCCCCGGGGATGCAGGGATGCTGGGTGCCCTGGGGATGTGCAGGGATGCTGGGTGCCCTGGGGATGCAGGGATGCTGGGTGCCCTGGGGATGTGCAGGGTGCCCCGGGGATGCAGGGATGCTGGGTGCTCCAGGGATGGGGCAGGGATGCTGGATGCCCTGGGGATGCAGGGATGCTGGGTGCCCTGGGGATGTGCAGGGATGCTGGGTGCCCTGGGGATGCAGGAGGATGCCTGAGCACCCCAGGGACATGCAGGACGATGCTGGGTGCCCTGGGGATGCCTGAGCACTCCGGGGCCATTCAGGGATGCTGGGTGCTGTGCTCATGTGCAGGACAGCACATCTCCCACCCCGGATGGCCACGAGCCCTCGCTCCCACATGACCCTCGTGGGGACAGGGTGTGAGGTCCAGCCCCGCCGGGTGCAGCGGGTCAGCACTGCCGTCCCGGGACCCGGCCACGGATGAGGCAGGGTCCGGCTGGGCGCGTCGGGGGAGCAGACACATCAGGAGACGGATACGCAGATGGCAGCTCTCTTGGAGAGACGGGGACCATAATCCTCCCCATGGGTCCCATTATCATCTCTATCTGGTGAAAAAACTCTCATCCTGGATGTGTCTAATCCTAATCACTCCCTATCGCACAGGACCACTTCAGATGGGCCAGACGGACAGACGAGGCCTCCTCCTGCCCCGCATATCTGCACAGGCAGCCCCCGGCCGGGGGGGAGAGGCCACCCCTTTGCTCTTAATCCCTCTGCGAGGCCTTCATTTAAAAGGGGATTTGCTGTTTATTCCCTCCGCAGGCTGCGCGATCATTACAGGGGTCAACATCTGATCTAGGAGAGCCTTGTTAAAAAATAATAACGGCACATTAATTTGGGGAGGGGGGGGGAGATTGGGGAGCTGGGTAATGCGCTGGCCAGTGTCCAAGCCTGAGAGCATCGCTCGGGCTCGTTGCCTGCAACGAAAGGCTCGGGTCTCTGCGGCGGTGGCCAGCCGGGGATGCTCACCGAGATGTCCCCTTCGGCCCTCCCAAAAGACTCAGAGGTGGTGAAATCCATCCTGGGGGAGGGGAGCTGTGACACCCCCCCCCCCCCCAGGCATTTCCTTAGGGGCGGCTGAGATTTGGGCACCTCACAGCCCCTCTCCCCCATGCCAGCCTCCCCACTTGTGCATTTAATTCGGCCCCCTCCCACTTGCACATCCATATTTATGTTGGGGATGGGCAGGGGCAGGAGGGTCGGCACTGGGGGGGGGGTCTCCCGCTGCCCACCCAGCCCCGAGGGGTGCCTGGAGCTGCTGGGGGGGGATTAAATCCAGAAGGGAAAATATCCTGCAGCAGGTGCAGCTTGCGACAGGTCTGAACGGCTGCCAGCCGGCTCGGAAATCCCAAACACATCTGTGCTCATCAGTTGGACACCAGATGGGCCCCGGGGTTAGTATTTTGGGCTGGGGTTAGCTTGGGGGGGTGCTGGGATGAAGCTGGGGGGTGGCTAGCTGCTCCAGCCCGAGACCTTCACACCCCGCCTGCATTCCCCTGTATACTTAGCCTGGTATTTTTAGTGTGTTTTGCCAGCCGGAGGCCAGACCCCTCTCGGAGTGTGGGGCAGGTTGGGGCTACACCAGAGACCCCACCAGTCCCTGCCAGGCACTGTGGTTCCCCAAGCCCCAGCTCTGCCCCCCGCTTCTCACCCCAAATCCCCTGGCAAAACCCAGCTCTTCGCCCCTCCGCGGTCCTGCGAGCATCCATCAGGCGAGAACTGCAAAGCCCTGCACGCACAAAAGCCCTGCCGAAGTGCTAAATATTATTAACCCCCAATATTCTTAGCTGCAGCCGCACACCTAATTCCCTGGAGGATTAGGACTATCCCAACCCCGAGAGCATCTCTTCTCCATCCCGGTGTCCTCCTGTCCCCAGCATCGGGCTGGCACAGGGATGGCTGCATCCTCCTGTGCTGGCAGCTCCAAACACTCCTGCAGCCAAACCGTGCTGGGGCCAGCTCTGTGCACCCCAGCCCCGTGTGCCCCAGCCCCATGCACCCCAGCCCCATGCACCCTAGCCCCGTGTGTCCCAGCCCCGTGCACCGCAGCCCCGTGCACCCCAGCCCTGTGGGATGAGAGCCGGAGCTCCCTGTCCACCCCCCGTCACAGCAGATGCAGCTTGCCAGCCTCCCAGCTATTTTTAGGAGCATGCTGGTGGCTAAATCTGGCGTCGTGCGGACTCGAGGCTTCCCGGCGGCGTGGTGGCTGCCACCCTGTGCCCCACGCGTGGGGCTGTGCTCCCTGGCTGGGGTGTGCTCAGCGTAGGACCACGCTGTAGGATGGGAAAACCATCCTGGTGTGGGGATGGCTGCGGTGGGAGAGGAGTTTCCCAGCCCCATGGCACCAACCCCTTCCCGAGTGAGCGTGGGGAGCAGGGTGGGGGCTGGCACCCCCAGCCCCATTTAAGGTCCCGCTCCCGAGCGGCAGGAGCAAGGGGCAAGCCCTGACCCCAAGCACGGGGATTAAGAGCCCATGAGGGTCCCTGGTGGCTCCATCCAGTCTAACCTAGAAGCAGAGGGGTGCCACCGCCTGCCTCTCCCTTCCCGCAGGGCTGGGGTGACCAGGGCACCTCTTCCCTCCCCATTTCTCCCTGAGCGCCATGGCCCGGCTGAGCTGGGAGCCCACGGCTGCTCAGATAAGAGGAGGAAGGCGTTGAATGCAGAAATGTGGCTGTGGCAAGCGGAGCCGGCAGGGACTTGCATGCTCATGAAGAGGAGGAGGAGGATGTGCCTTCTTCCAGCCCTGCCTCTGCCCAGACAGGGCTGAGCCGGGGGGCTGTGAGGGGCCCTTTCCCCCTTCATCTCCCCCCAATTCCACTGCCCCTGTGCATGCACAGACCCATCCCCATCTCTGTCCCCATCTCCATCCCCATCCCCATCTCTGTCCCCATCTCCATCCCCATCCCCATCTCTATCCCCATCCCCATCTCCATCCCTGTCCCCATTCCCATCTCCATCCCCATCCCCATCTCCATCCCTGTCCCCATCCCCGTCCCTGTCCCCATCTCCATCCCCATCCCCATCTCCATCCCCATCCCCATCCCCGTCTCCATCCCTGTCCCCATCCCCATCTCCATCCCCATCTCCATCCCCATCTCTGTCCCCAACTCCATCCCCATCTCCATCCCCATCCCCATCCCCATCTCCATCCCTGTCCCCATCCCCGTCCCCGTCCCCATCCCCATCCCTTGTTCCCCACCCTGAAGCCCCGGAGGTGCCAGCACAGCCCTGGGGATGCTGCACCCGGGGCACAGAGCCCAGCACCCCAGCTGGGGATGGCTGCGCGTCCCCGCGGCTGGCGACGGCCCTTCTGCTCCTCTCTCCTCCTCCCCTCTCTCTCCCTTTCTGAAAATTGATAATTAACCTTTTGTCCATGGGGCTGTTGTGTTTATTTGGTGCAGGCGGCTGCAGGGCGCTGATATGGAAATCGCAGCCGGCAGGCAGCTCCCCGTCCTCCCCGCAATCTGCAGCCGCGCACAGCCGTTGGGCAGAGATAAGCAGGTGCTTATTCACAGCCCTGCAGCTGCCTGCGAGGGCAGCCCTACCTGATCACTCCAATCTCAGTGAAAAACTACTTGAGGTTAGGCTACCGTGATGGAGAGGGCCGATAGGGACCGCGCCAGACAGCTCCCCCGGCTCCCCGGCTTCGCCTCCGCCCGCGCCTCCTGCCTCCCTCTGCCCGCGTCCTCTCCGCTCCCTCCGTCTCCCTGCTCTGTCTTCCCTCTTATCTCCCTCTCCACATCCCTTTGATTTCTTTTTTTTTTTTTCTTTTTTTCTTCTTTTTTTTTTTTCCTTAAAGAATTCGTCTTTGTGTTTCATGTGAACTCTCGACGGCTCCCATCTTCCCGGCTCGGCCGCCACTCTCCTTCCCATCCCTGGCTCCTGCCTTTGCTCCTGCATCTGCATTTCCCTGGGGTGGAAGAGGCAGATTTGGGCATCGGTGTATAAAAGCCCCATCCCAGCTGCACACTTGCAGGCAGCCAGGGCCAAAAGCCCAAAAAACAGCCGCCGCTTCGGGAGGCGATGGTCTCTTTTTGGTTCCGGCAGCTGCCGGTGGTGTTTTGCTCACGAGTTATTGCTGCCGCTTCCTTTCACCTCGGGTTTCCCCCCGCTTTGGGGTGGCCGCATCGCTCTCAAAACGGAAAGGGGAAGGCAGCGGGGCGCTGCAGGCAGTGGAGCGCATGGGCACGGGCGGCCCGCGGGGCCGAGCGAGCGCCCGCCGGGGCATTCCCAGGCGCCGGGGAAGCGTGCCATGCCGAGCACGGGGCTGGCGCGACCCCGGTAAGTGCGAAGGCGGGTGGCGGGTGCTGCAGCGGGGCCCCGGCTGCCCCCCTGGGGTTTCTGCCTTCCTGCCGCCCTCTTGCTCTGAGTGTGGGGGCGGTGGGAGCCCGTCCTGCTTCTCCTTTACCGAGGGGGGGAAGTTTCTGCTCGGCAGCAGACGTGCGGCTCTGACTCAGAGAGAAACTGGCTGGGAGCGCCGGCAGGCTCCCCGGGGGGTGAGCGGTGGGGGCTCACCTGCGCCGGGGCAGACTCTGCACCCCCAGGGGTTTCCCCCACACTGGGGCAGACCCCAGGACCCCAGGGGTTCCCCCCATGCTAGGGCAGACCCCAGGACCCAGGGGTTCCCCCCATGCTAGGGCAGACTCCACATCCTCAGGGGTTCCCCCCACGCCAGGGCAGACCCTGGGACCCCAAGGACTCCCCCCACACCAGGGCAGATCTGAGGACCCCAGGGGTTCTCCTCACACCAGGGCAGACCCCAGGACCCCAGGGGTTCCCCTGACACCAGGGCAGATCCCAGGACCCCAGCACCAGGGCAGACTCTGGGTCCCCAGATGTTCCCCCCACGCCAGGGCAGACCCTGGGACCCCAGCACCAGGGCAGACCCTGGGTCCCCAGAGGTTCCCCCCACGCCAGGGCAGACCCCAGGACCCCAGGGATTACCCCCGTGCCGAGGCAGACCCCACGACCCCAGGGGTTCCCCACCACGCCAGGGCAGACCCCAGGACCCCAGGGATTACCCCGTGCCGAGGCAGACCCCACGACCCCAGGGGTTCCCCACCACGCCGGGGCATTCCCCGGCCCCCGGCAGCCCGGTGCCACGGGGGCACGGTGTCAGCAGCTGCCCGGGCAGGTGCTCGCCTCTTTGCCTGCAGAGAAAACCCTCCCGCCGCAGGTGATGTGGGGGACACGGGGCCACAGCTGGGTGGGATTTTCCTGGCCGGCCCTGAAACCCTCTGGTTTTGACTCGCTGCCCCGGGACACTCCCCAGGAGTGGCCGCTGCCGTTTAATCCCCTGTGCGCTTTCCGTCTTCCATTGCAGGAGAGCCTGACCCGCGCCGCAGCGCGGCTTGGCAAAACCCCAAGCTGATGATGCCGAGCCCACCTGGGCCTGCGGCCACCCGTCCTGCCAGAAATAGAAGGGGAAGAGGCAAGAGCACGAAACACGGATGGAAATTCTCCTGCTCAGCGGGACGGGCAGCTGGGAGCCTGTGGTTGCCCTCCCTGCAGCCATGTGCTGCCAAAACCTCTGCCAGTCCTCAGTCCGCACGGCCGGGCTGCTCTGCCCTCGCCGGTGGGGCACGGCCATCTCCAGGACGGGTAGGATGGAGCTGGGACCCCTCAGCATCGCTGGGATGCAGGATGTGCGTCCGGGACAGAGGCTTGCTGGGGGCAACTGCAGTGTCCCCCATCGAGCGCGCAGCCCTGGCTGGGTGCACGCCATCCCGGCTGGGTTGGGGCTGTGGTTTGTAGCTGTGTGGCCCTTTCCCCCGGCGCATCGGCCCCGTGCCGGGGCTTCCCCTTGTCTCCTTGCAGCACCCAGACCGCACTCACCATCCCCCGGGGCCCTGGGCTGCACCCAGAGGGCAGAGATGCTGCAAATCCTGCCAGTGACACCCAGCTTTGCCCCGCTCTGCCCTGCAGCCTGTGCCCCGGCAGCACAGCACCCCTGCACCCCC
Source organism: Platalea leucorodia (assembly GCF_965183815.1). Classification (NCBI taxonomy): domain Eukaryota; kingdom Metazoa; phylum Chordata; class Aves; order Pelecaniformes; family Threskiornithidae; genus Platalea; species Platalea leucorodia. Next base: position 55,867,323 of record NC_138830.1, on the reverse strand, counting down.
ATGCTCTGGGACCCTCCTTTCCCACTTACACCCCACCATCCCTTCCCTGTGCCCCCCTCCCCGGGAGCTCCAGGCTGGGGGCACGAAGCGGGGAGCCCCGGGTACCATCTGCGGGAGCCCAGGTGGCCGCCGAGACACGCCATCTGCTCAGCCACCTTCGGAGACCGTGCCGGCGCTGCTGTATTTTTAGGACACATTTCCTCCCTCCCACCTGCAGCCCAGAGTCGCCTTTCGGTTTTCTAACAAGTTGTTTCTCTCGCTGGCGGCTGTCGGGGAGCCCGGGCCCTGGCACGGGGAGGGCTGGCCTGGGGGTGCAGGGATGGACAGCAAAGGGGGGCTCCGCACCCGCCGGGGGGTTATCCCGAGCACTGATCACACCAGGGCGATGCCTGGAGCCAGGCTGGTGCAGGGAGCCTCTCTGGCTCATGCACGGCGCTGATGCTGCAGCTCCAGTTCAGGAGGGCAGCAGCAGCCAGGGGACACCCACAGCCCCATGGCTGTCCCCAGGCAAAGGGGCCAGAGGGTTGCAGGGCTGCAGCAAGCGGGGCGAGCTCTCGGTGTTGTAGCGTGCTGGTTGTGCCAGGCTGCACCATGCTGATCGTGGGGTGCTACACTGCAGCGGCCGTGCTGCGCCAGGCAGCACCACGCTGTGTGGGGTTGCACCACGCCATGCCGGGCCGCACCGTGGTGTGCTGCAGCTATCCTCATGTTGCAGCGGCAATGCTGTGCCAGTTGCACCACACTGCACTGCGCTTCCCATGCCATCCTGCACTGCGCTGTGTTGCATCGTGCCAGCCATGCCATGCTGGGCTGCATCATGCTGTCTGTGCCACGCTGGCTTGCCAGTGCAGTGCTGCACCTTGACAGCCATGCCATGCCATGCCATGCCACATCACGCTGGCTATGCTGTGCCATGCTGCATGGTGCTGCCTGTGCTGAGCTGCACCCTTGACAGCCATGCTATGCTGCACCGTGCTGGTCCTGCTGTGCCGTGCTGCACGGCACTGCCTGTGCTGAGGTGCACCATGACAGCCGTGCCATGCCATGCTGCACCGTGCTGGTCCTGCTGTGCCGAGGTGCACCATGACAGCCGTGCCATGCCATGCTGAACCGTGCTGGTCCTGCTGTGCCGAGGTGCACCATGACAGCCGTGCCATGCCATGCTGAACCGTGCTGGTCCTGCCGTGCCGAGGTGCACCATGACAGCCGTGCCATGCTGCACCGTGCTGGTCCTGCCGTGCCGAGGTGCACCATGACAGCCGTGCCATGCTGCACCGTGCTGGTCCCACCGTGTTGAGGTGCAACATGACAGCCGTGCCATGCTGCACCGTGCTGGTCCCACCGTGTTGAGGTGCAACATGACAGCCGTGCCATGCTGCACCGTGCTGGTCCTGCCGTGCTGAGGTGCACTATGACGGCCGTGCCATGCCATGCTGCACCGTGCTGGTCCTGCCGTGCCGAGGTGCACGGCGCTGCCTGTGCCGAGCTGCACCGCGCCGGCCCCTCGCAGTGAGGAAGTGAAGCCGGCGCGAAGGGGAAGTTGTTGGAAAGTCAGACCGGAATGGCTGATAGGGAAGGCAGAGCTGGGCTTGGTCGCAGATGGTTCCTGTTGGGGAAGGACACGGGCGCAGCTGCCCGGCCTCCCCCCACCCGCCGCATTATCACTGCCCGGCAGCTGTTCACCTTCCCCCTTGCCATGGGACGCGGCTCTGCTGCCACCCCGGCCCCGGCCGTCACATGAACGGCCCTTGCGGCAGGGCAGGCACCGAGCGGGCAGGGTACCCTGCACCCCACAGTGCCCTGCCGGTGCTCAGCATCTCCCTTCCCGGCGCGGCTCCTGCACCAACACGTGGGAGCAGGCTGGCTGCACCAGTCCATGTGAGGCTCGCGGCAGCGGGGTGCTGACACCGATCCCCTGGGGTGCCCGGGGGACCCCCCAAGCCAGACGGCCACCGCTCTTGGGCCAGGGCAGCAGGCAGGACCGGCCAAGGTAAGGCCAAGGCAGTGGTGGGAGGAAGGCGGTGGGTGGCTGTGGCCACGCCGTGTGCCATGCCGTGGTGCAGGTGACTCACCCCGATGTCAAATGCAGCCTCGGGAGGGCAGATCCTCCTCGAGGGTGGCTCACGGCCAGTGCCCATGGGTGCATCCCCATGGGGACCGGCTGGCGGGAGCGGGGAGCCAGGGCATGGCAGAGCCCGCAGCACCAGAGGGCACGGTGGGCTCACCGGCACAAGGACCCATTTGGAGCCCGCTCTGCAATTAACCTTTCCATAATGAGTAATCAGCTACGATAAGGTTTTATTTACAGGGTTTAAATCTGTTTACTGGGTGTTTTCCTTCATTCTTGGGTCAGCGGCTTGCATGCAGCTCGGGAGCGTGTTCCCACACTCGCTCCCTGGCAGCAGCCTGATCCTGCGTGCAGCGGGTTTGTGCCACCGGGGTCAGGATCCAACCCCGCAGGCTCTCCAGGTGCTTCTGTTCACTTGCAGCGTGGCTCCATGGCCAGGGCATCCCGCGGCCCCGTGCTGGAGCATCCCCCCGACACCGGCACAGCCGCACATAGGACAAGGGGCACCCCACAGCCCGGCTTGGCCGAGGGGCTGCGGCAGCCCTGGGGGTGCTCCTGCTCTGCCTGTGCCCAGCGCGGGCAGGAAAGTGGCTGCCGGCTGAGTCACCGGCATTTGTCTGCCCTGAGCGAACAATACTGGCCCTTTGCCTCGCTTCCTCTTGCACGCCGTCTCCCTGCTGGCACCACGCTCCAGCCACAGCCCCCTGCCCCACTGCCCGGTCCTGGCACCCACCCTGCGGGTCGGGGACGTGGCCAGGACGGGCTCGAGGGCAGGGTTTGGGGTGCAGCCTGGGTGCTGCACCCATCGCTCCGTGCCGGTTCCCTGTGGGTGGGAGCTGTGCTGGGGTCCTTGCCCCCAGACCTACCACCCACGGCAACATTCGGTGCATCCCGGGCGACGGGCACCCACCGATAAGGCGCCAGGGGCCGGGCGGGCGCAGCGCTGCCGCGGCGGCTCAGCGGGCACCATTGACCAGAAGGCTGCAGCGAGGGGAGCCGTGCAGATTGCTGTGGGCTTGCTGAGCTGCCGGTTAGGCTCTTGGCAGGAGAAATGTTTATTTTGTTGGCCGAATATCTCTGCAAACTTCCTGATTTCCTTGCGGCCAGTGAGGCAGTGATAGGGCTGGTGAGGCCGTTGCCTGCCCCGCGCTCTGCCTTCGGCGCGGAGAGCTGTTATCTCCGATGCGCAGCGGGCAGGGAAGAGGTGGAGAAAGGGAAATGAAATACAACAGAGGTGGCACATTTTTTGCTCTTGATAACAAGCCCTGCTTTTAGCCTGGGAACTTGGAAACGATGCAGGTGGCCAGAGACAGCCGCAACGTCCCCCGCTGCCACGGCGCATCTGGACCTCTTAACGAATCCCAGACCTTCTCGCCACGAGGTTGCGGCTCCCCATGGCATGGCACAGATCAGTACTGACCTCTGCACCGCCAGAGCCCGGTGCCGGGGCATTTTGGCCCCAGGGGAGTTCTGAAAGCAGCCCAAGCGCGGGCCGAGCCGTGTGCCGGAGCAAAGGCAGGCTGCGCTGCACCACCTCCCGCTAGCTCCGATTGATTTTTGCAGGGATGTGAGGTGTTGGAAGTGCAATGCAAGCTAATTAAATTCCCATCGTTAAAAAGCCCTGTGCAGGCAGTTGCAGCTTGTGGGATGGGGAGGGCTGGCAAGCAGCTGGGTACTCCTGGTTTGGGGGGGAGAAGGGGAGTGGGAACCCGCTGTTAACCCCACTGGGGCTGCGCGCCGGGCAAGGGGCAGGGAGGGCGGCCGTGGTGCCATGGTGGGGCTGAGAGATGCTCTCATCTCCCTGGGCCTGGGCATTGCATGGACGTCTCGCACGCCGTGGGCAGGGTTAGGGGCCAGGCCCCGAGGACATGGCTCTCCTGGAGGCTCAGCACTGCCGTTCCCCCCACCCAGCCCTGGAAAAGGAGCAGTGCCATGGAGAGGGGAGCTCCTCAGGTGAGGGACCGGAGGGGCCGGAGGGACCCTCTGCACTGCAGCGGGGTGCATGGCCCTCCCAGCATGCTGTGCTTGCCGGCGCAGCTCGGGAGATTTTGCTCAGCATCTCCCAGCGAATTCCTGCTGGCCAAGGATGAGGCTGGCAGGACTTGCCGACAGCGCTGCCGCCGGCGCTGCTCCCACGGGGGTGCCAGCAGTCTCTCCGTGCACCCCAAAGCACCATCTCCCAGAGGCAGGGCGGCACGTGGCAGTCTCCACTTCGAAATTAAAACACTTTCCAGACTCCCTGTGGCAAAGAAAAGCTGAAAACTTGGCCCCCAGCAGCCTCAAAACCATAAAGCACCCAGAGGAATGGTGCCCTATCCCAAAGTCTCCCAGTTTTTAAGCCAAGCCGGTGATTTTTCAGACCCTGCAGCACAGGGTGAGCCGGGATGATAAGCAGCAGGGGCTGGTTTCCCTTTGAATGCCATGAAGCAGGAACGAATCTGTCAACCAGGAAAACAGGATTTTTTTTTTCTTTTAATGTTGGTGGAAGTTGTATGAAAGCCACAAAGCCCCTGGGTCTGCTTCCCGGCAGCGACGGCCAGAGGGGCTGCTCCTTCCAGCCCTCGGCCGAGGAAGCAAGGGGCTGGGGCGGCTCGGTGGCCCGGAGGCCAGGGACCCCCGTGAGTGGGTGCAGAGGGAAGCCAGGCAGAAACGAACCCCCTTTCTGCAGAAAGGTTGGCGAGCGGCGCTTCCTGCCGAGCAGATGTCACCGCGGCGGATGCAGCTGCGGCAGGCGATAGCCGGCGGGCGGGCGAGCCGTCTTCCCTGGCCGCTGGCTCCCCACCAGCCCCTTATCTCCCCCGCGCATTCCCCGATGAACTAACGCGCAGGGAAAGACAGCGCCAGCCAGGGCTCCTGCTGCAAGCAAAATGCCAAGGGAAGAGCGCTGGGGGCTGCAGCCCAGCTCCCGGTGCTCGCTCCGGGATGGATTTCGGTGCTGAGATTCAGACCACCACGTCCGTGCACGCAGCCAGGGCAATGGGACCATCTGCGGTCACCCTTCCCTGCCCTGAGCACGGTGTCCCCGTAGGGATGCTCTGAGCAAATGGGTCCCTGTGCAAAATGGGGACATTGGCATTGCTGTGGCTGCTTGCGAGGACCCAGCCCCGTGCCATCCCCCAGCTCTGCTCAGCGCTGCGCCGGGCAGGCACCGCTGGCACAGCCACATCTCGCGAGGACCACAGAGAGGCACCCAGGGATGCTCTGCTCCCTGGGAGGGAGCGGATAGAGATCGAGAAACCCAGGCGGACAGACAGACTCGCTGGGGGGTGACACAGGTTTCCTGCGGCACCCCAGGGGCTGAGTGCCGGCACGGCTCAGTGCCTTCGCCTCCAGACAAGCCTCCCGCGAGAGCCGGGCCGCAGCAGGACCCCCAGCACGGCACAGTGGAGGGGCTGCGGGCGCCCACGGGTGCTGCCCACGGCGGGGCAGGGCTGCGCGGCTCCCGGCTGCGCGGCGTGCCGGCGAGGGGATGATTCACCAGCGCGGCGAGGGGGAAGGTGTGATAAACCAACACCGTGGGCTTTTTTAAAAAGCCTGAGGCTTGCGAAGGGGGGACGCAGCCTGAATAGCAATCAGCTCTTACAGGCACGCTGGGAAGCGAGGGGCTGAGCCAGAGCCCAGGTTGCGGGAGCTCAGGAGAGCCAGGGAGAAGCGGTGCCGGCGGGATGCAGGGAGAGCTACAGGGAGAGAGGCGGTGGGTCAGGACTGATGGTTGGGCACCCATGAGGTGTGAAAAGGGACCCCAACACCGTGGTGGCTGGAAAGGCGCACGTGGGAGATGGGGCTGGGGCTGTTCTGGAGGCAGCGTGAGCTGGCGGCACCCACCGCGTTGCCCCCGGCCCGCGTGCGCAGCCCCGATAGCGGGCGGGGGGTCATGTGCACGGGCAGATACGGGGCCCGGATGGTGCGTGGTGGCGACCATTTCCTGCGAGGGTTGGTGCCGGTTGCCCTCATCCACCCTCAGCGAGCACCTTATCTGCTGGCGCGCACCGTGCCAGGCCCCGGCGGCCCCCCTCGCCCTCGGGCCGTGCCTTGGGGAGCCCCTTTGCCTGGGTCACATCCCTGGCAGCGCCCCGAGCCGCCCCGCTGCAGCCTCTCCCCACGCACACCCAGCAGGGATGGAGGACATCCCTCCTCCCCGCGGGTCAACCAGCACCTGCGAGCAGAAGTGATGGGTGACGGCGCTGACACCCTCCCGTGGGACTGAGACACCCGTGGGGGTGGCACGGGCGGGAGTGGGGAGGACAGGCGGCGGCGGGCGCAGGGCAGGACGCACGGCGGTGGAAGATGCTGGCTCCTCAAAACAAAGGGAGCGCAAATTGCCATAACATGTGCAGTTAATCCCCGCGCCGGGCTGTTGCACGCTGCGCCATCAATCACGCGCCGGCGTGACCGACACCGAGTCATTACAGGAGTTTCCACCCTCTCTGCCGGGTGGGAACCCGGCGGGGCCCCATCCTTCCCCAGCTCCAGATTTGCTGGGGGACGGATTGCCAGACCTTTGGCTGGGAGGGATCCAGGCAACCTATCGGGCCCTGGCAGGCGCTTATCTCCCGGCCCGGCTGTTCCTTTCCCACCGCGGCGGAGCGAGGCCACCGGCTTTGCCGAAGTGGGGCTGGTCCCATCATCTGCCCCGCTGCGCCGCATCCACCCCGTGCACCTGGGGAGCTGAGGGATGGGATGGGGGATGTTTCCCCACCAGCACTGACCCCAGGGGATGCCAGACCCACCATCCATCCCCATCCGTGGGACCCACGCGTGTGGCGGATGTGTGGCCATGGGGCTTATGGCAGCATCAACCAAGCAGCCACCAGCCCGGGGCTGGGCAGGGAGCGGGGCTGGGGGGCACGAAGGGGTTAACCCGGGGAAGTTCGCTGACTCTCGGCAATGATTTAAACCAGACAGAAAGGTTCTGTCATCCATCACGCTAACAGCCAGATCATTGTGTTTTAAAGTGTCTGTAATTGCAGCAATACAGAGAATGGGAGAAAGATAAAGGCTGGGAAGATGCAAATGTGGAGGGGAAGCACCAGAGCCCTGCACCCAGCAGGGATAAACCCGGGGAGCCCTGGGGCCAGCCCTGCCCGGCTGGCGGCTGGGGACAGGGCTGGGGACAGGGCTGGGGACAGGGCTGGGGACAGCCGGAGGGTGGCCCGGGTGTCCTCCCGCCTGCCCCAGCTCGGCCATGGCGCAGGGCGGGTGCTGGGCCATCCCCGCTGCAGGTGCGAGCACCCACAAAACAGCGCAAGCGAATGAAACCGGGGACAGGCGTGGGCAGGGAAGGGTCCAGAGCTGGACTCAATCTGCTTTACTCAAAATCTTACCTTTATATTACCTTTATCTTGTGGCAGCTCCCTCCTTACCCCCGGCTTAGCGCTAAGCCGCACTTCTCTCCCCATCTCCTCTCTGTCGGGATCCAGGGATGCCCGGGGACGGCGTGCGAAGGATGGTGGGATCCTACCCCAAGCGTGCAAGGAGGCGGCTGCGGGCATCAGCACGGCCACGGCCACGGCACAGCCAAGGGCGCCTGGGCTTTGTCCCGGCGGCCGAGGCCACGTGCAAGCATGCTGGCAGGGAATTATCAACATTCAGGCGAGGCCCGCTGAATAAAGCGAGCTAACACAAATGTTTATTTTCACAGTAGTGAATTATGACTTCAATAGACCAAAATTACAGGCTGCGTGCGCGGAATGGAAACGAAGCAGACCCCGCCACCCAAACGCTGCCGGGGGGGGACGTGGCGTGGCTCCCTCCTGCCCACGCCGTCCCACGCGTGCTGCAGAGCCGCTGCCTGCCTGCCTGTCCCGCCGGTGGACGGGCAGCTCCTGCCTGCATGGTGGCCCTGGCAGGGTGGCCGTGCCTGGCTCCGGCCGCCTTCGCTGCAAAGACCCTGTGGCCTCACAGCCACCTGGCTTAGCCTCAGCTCGGCCACCTTGGCCGGTGCCAGGTACACAATAGCATCCTTCATCTGCACCCCAAATTAACCAGGAGCCGGAGAGGTTGCAGCTTTTCCCGGCAGGTCCCTGCGAGGTGCCCACGGGCAGGTCCGCGGGCACGGCTCGGCCACTGCTGGGCTCGTGGCACAGCCCCGGTCGGGCACTGAGTGGCAGGTTTTGCCATGTATTCGATGGTTTGCACTGCATGGGGGTGGATGTGTGACAGCCTGTTCGGCTGGGAGCGGGGTCACCCCGCTCAGGTCCCTGCTCTCCCGGTGAGTGGCCAGAGCCCAAAGGAGCCCCGTGCTGGCACCCCAGAAAACTGGGGCTCTGCCTTGGGAGCGTTCTTGGGCTGCCTCGGTGACGGTTGGCGGCCTGCGATGCCTCGATGTGTGCGCCAGCGGGGGACTGCGCCGTGCACCGTGTGTCCAAATGCACGCACACCGCTGGCATTTGCATGTGCCAGCCGGTGCTGCCTATGCAAAGCCGGGGGGGCAGCGGGGCGGGCGCGCAGCTGTGCGCGGGGGCGGATTCTCCTCCGCCGCTCCTGGGCCCTCGCCGGCGGGGATGTGCCAGCGGGGCCATGACGCTCACCCGCGAGAGGCTCCTCGAGAAAGGTCCCGTAAGGGAATGAGGGCAGCACAGGGAAGGGCAGGAATGGGCAAAACCGCAGTGCTTCAGGCTGGGAAGTGCAGGCAGGGCAGGCAGGCAGCGCACGCAGGGCGTGCGGTGCTACCCAGATGCTGCGCGGTGTGCGCACACCGTGCCGACTGGTGTAGATGCAAAAGCTGTTGAGACCCTCATGCTCCCCCAGCACAGGCAGTGCAACAGCGGGGCGAGGCCCCCCAGCTCCGTGGGCTTCCCGCTGGGAACGAGGGGTGCAAAACCAGAGCTGGAGGTCGGGATGGCCAAGAGGGTGGAGGGGGCTGGGGCTGGGTCCTGCAGCACCGTCCCGTTGCGACCCCGTCAATGGGGTGACGTGGGGGGGGAGCTTGGCTGTGCAGTGACCACGCAGTGGCCATTTAGTGGCTGTGCAATGGCCACGCAGTGGCCGTGCAGCAGTTGTGTCGTGGCAGTGCAACGGCCGTGCCGCGCCGATGCAGTGACCCCGCAGCGGCGGTGCATCGGTCACGCCAGGGCCATGCCCTGCCTGTACAGCAGCTGTGCAGCGGTTCTGCAGCGGCAGTGCCACCCAACACCCCGGCAGCGGTTGTGCAACGGCTGTGCAGCAGTGACCCACCGCCTGGCAGGGCTGCCGCGATCCCCAGCACCCGAGCCCTGGGAAGCGGGCGAGGATGAGTAATACAACAACCATACGGGCGGCAGAGGCTCCGCACAGCAACTCGCAGAGGGAAGGCAGCTGCCAAGCAGAATAATTACGCAAAGAGGCAGGGCTTCGGCTCGCAGGGAAATTAGCAGGGTTTGCGTTACCCGGCGCACAAGCAAGCAAAAACATCGTAGTAGGACTTCGGAGGGGAGGGAAATTTTTAATGCCCCCCCGAGCTGGGACGGGGTGCGCAGGAAGGGCACGCCAGGGGCCCGGCGTGGGCAGGCAGCGCCGCAAATGCACGCACCGCTGCCGTGCACCGCTGGAGAGGAAGGGCCCCGTTGGCGTTCCCGCGGTGCCGGCGCCACGCAGCCGCCCTAGGAAACCCTGCGGAGGCCAAGCGGGGTGGGGGGCACCCCAAGGCGAGGCTGGGATGGGCACATGGACCGTTGAGGGCTGTGCCCATGGGGCTTGTGGCTTTGCGTGCGGCCACTCCTATTGCAACCCTGGCCCTCGGGCCTCCGGAGAGGGAAGCAGAGCAACCACAACTCCAGCTCCCCGCAGCCCCTTGCAGACACCCCCACCCCGCTCCAGCCCTTGCAAGTCCCAGCTCCAGCCCCTTGACTGTTCCCACGGCCCCAGACAAGCCCTGCCCCAGCCCCTTGCAGCCCCCCGACCCCACGCAGACAACGCCCAGCCCCTTGCAGCCCTTCAGAACATAGGCACCCGCCACCCATGCAGCATCCCCCGGCTTTGCAACCCTCAGCCTTCAGCACCCCTAACCCCTTGTGAACCCTGAAGCTTTTGCAAGCCCCAGTCCCCTGCGGCCCTCAAGCCTTGTGCACTCCCTGCATGGCCCCCCGGCCCCCGTGCACCCCTGGAATCCCGTGCAGCTCCGCACTGTGCCGTGCAGCCTGCCGGTGCTGTGCAGCCCCATGTCCCCATGCAGCCGCCCCAGTGCCGTGCAGCCCCCAGCTGCCGTGCAGCCCCATGTCCCTGTGCAGCCCCCCGCTGCTGTGCAGCCCCATGTCCCCGTGCAGCCCTCCGTTGCCGTGCAGCCCCATGTCCCCATGCAGCCCCATGTCCCCATGCAGCCCCCCGCTGCCGTGCAGCCCCATGTCCCTGTGCAGCCTCCTGGTGCCGCGCAGGTCCCCCGCTGCCGTGCAGCCCCATGTCCCCATGCAGCCCCCCGGTGCCGTGCAGCCCCCCGCTGCCGTGCAGCCCCATGTCCCGGTGCAGCCCCCCGGTGCCGTGCAGCCCCGTGTTTCCGTGCAGCACCCCAGTGCCGTGCAGCCCCATCTTTCCGTGCAGCCCCCCGGTGTCGTACAGCCCCGTGTCCCGGTGCAGCCCCCCGGTGCCGTGCAGCCCCATGTTTCCGTGCAGCCCCGTGCCCCCGTTCCTCCCGGCCGCGCACCCCGGGGCCCCGCTCCGGTGGCGGCGGCGGCGGGGCGCCCCCTGCCGGCGGCGGCGGGGCCCGGTCTAAGGCAGCGGCGCGGGCGGGCGGCGCTCACTCCGGGGCGGGCGGGCGGCGCGGCGGCAGCGGCGGCGGCGGCGGCGGCGGCAGCGGGCGCTGCGGGCGGCCCGGCCCGGCACGGAGCGCGGCCGCGGGTGCCCCATGGCCGCGACGCGGCGCCGGAGGATGGGCCGGCGGGCAGCGCGTAGGGGTTGAACCGGCCCCGCGGATTTTTACCGGCTTCTCCGCCCCCGCCTTCCTCCGCTTCTCCGGTGCCCCCCCCACCGGGGGGGGGGGGGAAGCGCCCCGATCCCCGGGCTGGCGGCCCCCGGCGGCACCGGGCGCGGCGAGCGGCGGCGGGCAGGTGCCGGGGGCAGCCGCCGCCGCGGGGCCGCGCTCCGCCCGCGCCGGCCTTAACCGGGCCGGGGCCGCCGCCGCCGCCGGGGGCCGCTGCCGGCTCTGCCCGCTCCTCCCGGCCCCTGCCTTGGGACTTACCTCACGCCTCCGCCACACCTCAGGACGGTAAGTGCCGTCCGCGGCCGGGGACGGGGACGGGGAGGCTCCCGGTGCCCGGGGAGGCTCCCGGGGAAGAAGGGCTGGGGATGCTCCCGGTGCTCGGAGGGTGCTCCCGGTGCCCGGGGGATGCTCCCGGTGCGCGGGAGACCGGGAGGCTCCCGGTGCCCGGGGGATGCTCCCGGTGCGCAGCGGTCGGGGATGCTGCCGGTGCCGGGGATGCTGCCGGTGCCGGGGATGCTCGCGGTACCGGGGATGCTGCCGGTGCCCCAGCCAGCGCCGTCCCCGCCGCCGCGCTCTCTCCGACCGGTCGCCGCCGGGACTCGCAGGGCGAGCGGAGGCACAACCGGGGCGGGCGGGTACCGGAGCCGCCGTCCGTGCAGCGGGCAGCGCTCGGAGCCGTTCCCCCAGCGGAGGCAGGGATGCGGACGCCCTCCCCTGCCGCGGCGGGGCCGGGGCTTCGCCCGCCCTCCCCTCCCGGTACCGGCAGCTGCTTCCCGAGAGCCGGGACAGCGTGGGGCGATCCAGCATCCCCGGGAACCCACGCGAGTTTGTGCTCCCCCCCACCTCCCCGCTCGCGGTTCCCGACTTCTGCCCGGTGGGAGAAGTCGTTTTCATCCCTGCATCCCTCCTCCTCGGAGCGCCAACCCGCCGGCTCCGCATCCCGCTCCGGCCGCCGCCGATTTAGAGATGGAGCCACGTTTCGTGGCCAGGAGGAGCTGATCCACTCGGGAGAGTTTGTGGGAGGAAACCCGGGGCTGGTTTGGGAAGTCCCAGCTACAGCAGCAGAATTCTGTATTTACACGCGAGGACGCGGGTCCGTGCCGGCGCCGCGCGCCGCGTCCTGGCGCGTGCCGGGGGACGGTTGTGTTGGACACGGATTTGGGGATGAAGGCTGGCTCGGGGAGCCCCCAGCTCTCTGCCTCAGCGCTGCCCTGCTTCTGATCCTCGCAGCCATTAATCGCCGTCCCGCTCCTGCTTTCCCATCAGAATTGCATTAAGTGGCGTTTGCCGGCCGCCCGCTCCGGCCTGGCTTTGCCAAGGGGATGCCGTCGGCGTAGCCGTGGAGCGAGGCTGGCACCGCGCTCCTCCGTGGCTCCTCCGGGCCGGGGCACGGCCAGCTCTCCCCATCACTCCCCCACGCAGCCCTCGCCGCTGGATGGTGCCTTCGGATACTGCAGAGCGTTTCTCTGGTGAAGAGCACCTTTTTGTTGGATTTTCCGCCCCCCCCCCCCCCCTTAGCCAAGAAAAACTTTGCAACTTTCCTTCGCTTTCAGAGAAGAGCTGCTGCCGCTGCTGGGTTTCATTTTGTTTTTTTAATTTGAGGTCACGTGCACGTTGACAGTGTCTTTGAATCTAAGCGATGGTCTCGTCTTTAGCTTAGAAAGAGCTTTTGAGCTCTTCCCTCTGTTGTTTTCTCTCTGTTCAGGAACAAAGAGATTTTTCTGCCTTTAATTAAAAGGAATATTAATTCTCCGCTCCTTTCTCGAGCGACTTGAAGACACTCTGCAAACACCCGTCTGCTCGGCACCGCGGCGGGGTGAGCTCTGCTATGGTACGGGGCACCGAGATGTGGGGGAACCGTCCCAAAACCCCACGGCGAACACGGAGCAGCCGCCGGGGAGGATGCTGACAGCCCCGGCGCCCGCGGTCCTCGGGTGAGGAGCCCCGCGGGGCCGAGCTGCCGGCCGGGGCGGGCGCTCGGGTCTCCGGAGGTGGATAAGGCAGGTCCTCGCGCGGCGCGTTTCCACGCAGGGAGAAGTTTTTGAGCGTTGTTTTCGCTGTGGTTGGGAAGGCAAGCGGAGATGAACTTGGCTGTGGAAAGAGGTTTTTCCCTGCCTGCTGCCTCCCAGCAGGCCCAGCCCGTGTCCGCGCCGGCAGGTAAGGTTTTACCCGGGGATGGCCAGATGTCGGGCGTGTTTTATTTGAAAAATGTGTGACTGCAAATGTTGGCTTGTAGGGAGGAAAAGGCAAGATGCGTAGGGGGGAGAGGCTGTTCTCCCGGGGCGCTGGGTGCTGGCACGGGCTGGGTGCCGGGTTCGGGCAGGGTAGCAGCGAGGCCTCGTGTGGGTGCAGGATTTGCCTCTTACATCGGGAACTTTCAGGGTGCAGGGTGGAAAAATACTTCGGTGCTCAGCCCTGCTTCAGGTTGGGAGGGTCGAGCAGCTCCCCAGCCTCTGCCCGTCGCTGCGGCACGCTCGGCACCGCGGATGGGCTGCCCGCAACCAGCGTGCCGGGGAGGGGGCTCCGGCAGGTCCCGCGGGGGACCCGGGGCTGCTGGGTCTCCGCCAACGTCCCCCACGTCCCTTCCCCGGATTTCTGCTTCTCAGCCGTGGTCGTTTGCAGGCGTGGAAAACCCCGGGCAGGATCCAGGCGGTGTGGCTGCGTGGTATCCGGCTTTGCCGTGGAAATGGGGTCTCGGCTCTGCTCGCTGCCGGCAGCCGGCTTAAATCCCCGGCGTGGTCTAGAGGCGGTGCGGCTCCCCGCCCGTGGCCGCCCAGGGAAGGGATGTGGGGTGCTGCGGGGTGCCGCGGGGTGCCGCGGGACCCCCAGGGAGGCGAGGCACCCCGTAAATGTCTGTTATTACATCTCTTAATGGGGGTCAGTTGGTTGCTGGCGAGCTGGCCAGGGGCACAGGGCTACTGATGAGGCACGTGTGAGTGCTGGCCGTGGGGCAGGGAGCTGAGCCCCCACGGGGGGGACACACCAGCCCCCGGCACCGGCACCGCTTCTGCCCCTGGCCAGACCAGCACAGTGTGCACAAGGTTTTGGGCAGATCCTGCAAACGGGGCTGCCTGGGCCCTGGGAGGGAGCTGAGCTCGGTGCAAAGCTGGGCTTAAACGCTGCTGCTGGGGTCGAGGGGACGCGGGTCGGATGCTGCAGCCCTGGCTTGTGCTTTCCAAGCTGGACCACAGGCGGGAGCTGGATTAAGCTGCCCCACCAGGCTGGGGACAAGGAGGGGTCCCCAAGCTGGGGCCAGTCCTTGCGAGCTTCGTGATGGCTGGTGCGGGGCGAGACCAGGCTGGTGGCACAGAGGAGACCCCCCCTGCCCGGGCGCCGCTGGCGTTAGTGCCACTGCCCGGTTCAGGGTTTATTTTTAGATTTCCTGAAGCTTGTTTTCTGCCGTCCCTCCCAGCGCGCTCGGGCTCCCCAGGGGCAGCTCCACCTTGACAAGCAGCTTTCCTTCGGAAGATGCTGACCAATGTTTCCAGAAAGCATCCAAGGGATTTCCTGTTTATTTTGCAAAATTCTCATTAATATTTTTTCCTGTGTTGTTTGATTCAATCTCACACGGGCAAAATCGCCTTGAAATGGAGCCTGCGGTTAAAAAACAGACAAAGAGTCAGTAACACAGCAGCCCAGAGGCTGTGGGGATGCGTGGCTGGATTCGGCTCCCCCTCGGAGCCGTTACCGTCCTGGCGTCTGCAGGGCAGGATCCAGCCCGGGGTCCCCGGGGAGCCGGCAGCGCCTCGGCGTTCCCACGCTGCAGGGACCTTGCACGGAGCTCCCCGCCGGCGCTGGCGTGCGGAGGGGGATGTTTTCCCCTCCCCAGCCGCTCCCTGCCTCCAAAATGCCCCGAGTCCCCTGGCTGCTTGTGCCACTTGTCCCCCCTCCAGCCATCAAGGCCACCGCTGGGCACGAGCGTCCCTGTGCACGTGGCAAACATGTCAAATTGGGGTGTTTTAGCCTGAACCTCTCCCTGCCCTCAAGGAGCACTCTGTTTACTCGCAGTGTTTAGCCAGTATATTTAATTTCCAGGAGTGTAAGGCAGCTGGGGAGCAGTAAGGGCGTGTGCTTGCCCACCTCCTCCCACCGCCCCGGAGCTGCTGGTGGGACGGGTTGGACGGCGGCACCGGGGTGCAACGCTACCGGCAGCGTTTGCAGCAGATGCTGTGCCCGGGCTGGGGGGCTCGGCGGGGGTCGTTGGCCATCCTGCCACTCCTCCAGTGCCAGTGGGTTGGGGGACCCCCCGAGCCCGACCCTCTGCATGGGGGGATCCCAGCTGCCCGGCCTGTCTCCACGCCAGCCGGCCACGTTGCTGCCAGCCGCTATTGAGTCACAGGCTCCGACGTCGAGTCCCAGGGCTGAGCCCGAGATGCTTTTACAGGCAAGGCTGAAATGCACAAAATGTTCGACTTGTAAAATATGTAGCGTGAGAAAATAGCCTTTTCTGCTCTCCTCCTCGCTGCCGCCGCTCCCCTGCCCCATCTGCTCGCTTGGAAAGCTTCCCACAGCCGGGGGGGCTGATGGCGCCCAGGGTCCCTTGGCAGTCGCCGCCGGCCCGGCTCGAGGATGGCATCAACGCCGTGCCGCTGTGCCCACGCGGAGGTGTTGCCCCTCGGCAGCAGGAGGGCTCCTGGGGGCCTCGAGGATGCGCTTGGTCCATGAGGATGCTGCTCACGTGAAGCCTCCTCCGTCCTCCCGCCCTTCCCGTGTGCTTCGGCATCCCGTGCTTTCTCTCCCCCAGGACACGTTTGGAGAGCAAATGTGCCGGGAAAGCCAGGCAGGCTGTGCCATGGCCACCGGTGGCATGGGGGATGACAGAGGCGGCGTTGGTGTGTCCTGCGAGGCCCAGAGTTTCCGAAACGGGGCGGCGCGGTGCCTCTCGGGGGGGGTGCCGGGAAATAGCCCCGCGAGGCACCCTGGCAGTGCCTGGCCGGGCCGGGAGGCAGCCGCCACGCCGGAGCTGGCCACGAGCCACGGTTTTCACCAGCCACCTTAATCCATCATTATCTGGGCACATTTCGGATCCTTGCCAAGAGCAAGGTGGGAAGGGGGGGTTGTAAGCATGCTTTCCCTATTCCCCTGCCATCCTTTTTGCTGCCTGTGTGTAATTAACAGAGTAATTAAAAACAGGATGAGTTAATTGGTATTCATTTATGTGGCAGATGTTTTTAATTGAGATACGAAACAATTTACCTGTTTACATAAACAATAGCAAATGAAGGCTTGTAAAACAGAGAGGGCGCTTTTTTTTTCTTTGGCTTTTTTTGTTGTTGTTTTGAGGAAAATCAAAGCCGTCTCCCTCCTCCCTGGCCACGCCGGCTCAGGGCGAGCGGGAACCGGCTGGCACTGCTTGGGCCGAGCCGAGGCAGCGGGTTTGGGTCCCTGGCTGGCTGGTTGTGGCTTGAGAAATTGGGTATGTTCGGCTCGGGGTGCGTGGGTGAGCGTGGCCCTGGGTGACGATGTCCCACGTGGAGCCGTGCCGTCACTGCGTGGGGGATATGGAAGGGGACCAGGCGTCCGGGTCCCCACTGGCAGCCACTGCCCTGGAGCCGAGCGAGGAGCGCTGCCCGTGGCGCATCCCCCCGGCGGCGCCGGACGTCCCCGGGATGCCGGCCTGGCACCGCTGGTGCAGGCAGCGTGGCCGGGGGCTGCTCGCGCGATGGGGCTGCGGGGAAAGCAAAGCAAATCGGGATGCGTCTGAGCATGGTGAAACCCGCCTCACCCCCGGCATTGGGTGGGTGGGGAGCGTCCTAGCCCGGACCAGCGGCGTGGGACCCGTCCCGGGACGCCCATGGGCAAGGCGAGGACGGCAGGGACAAAGGCTGGCTCGCCGACCGGTGCAGAGGGCTGCTGCGGCGGTGCAAGGATGGCAGGTCCCGCTCAGCCGAGCGGCCAAACTAAACCGCAGGGGCAATGCCCGAATTCGTGGGCTGGTTGGCGTGGCACGGTCACCCGTGCTGGCCAGGCTGCCACCATCCCTCTGGCTGGAGGAGCGGGGCAGAGCAAGACTTGCACCGCTCGGGGCATGAACATCCTTGCGAGCATCCCTGCCTGCAGGCAGGAGTGCAGGCAGGGCCCAGGTGCCTGGCAGGGCTGGGCCCCGCTGCCAGCGCTCCCCTGGCACCGCCGGGCACGTCTGTGTCCCGTCGTCCTCGCAGCAGCCATTACCTGCGGCGGAGGTCCCCACGCCAGCACCTCACCGGGCCTGGAGCTGGCTGAAGCTGGCTTCACTTACATGTCGGGCAGAGGGCTTAATTAATTGGATTTCCTTTTAAATGGCTTTGTTTGCTCTGATGAGTGCTGGCGTTTGGATCACGCCCCCCCGGCCTGGCTCCCCAAAATGTGCAGACGGGACACATTGGCAATGGGATAACTGCCGGGGGTGGGCAGCATCCCTGCAGCATCCCTCCAGCATCCCACAGCTGCTGTCCCGCTCTCTCCCCCTCCGCGTGAAATTGGGGATGAGCCACCTCCAAGCTGCCTGCTGTCACCTACCCCCGTCATCACCGCATCCCCAGGGAGGGGATCAGGATGGGTGCAGGGGAGGAGGGAGATGACGGTGCCCTGCAGCTCCCACCACCTCTGCCAGGCTCGTGCACGTGGCCGGCGAGGCTGCCTGGCCGCCGGCGCTGCGTGCTTCCTAATGCGCTCCAGCTGGGACGGCTCGGTCCCTCGCCATCTTATCGGGGAGTTGTTCTTGGCCCCCGTGGCAGCGGCAGCTGAGGAGCAGGAATGCTAGCCTTTGTTTCGGAGGCAGCCTGGCTTCGGGAGACGTCGCCTCCAGCATCTGGATTTCATTTGTGGCCATTTGGAGAGCATGAAAGATGCTGGTCTTTTAATTCCCTTTTAACCCCTTCCTTGCCCTGGAAGCTTCGCCCAGCCTGGGAGAGGAGGGCTGTGGGAAGCCGGAGCTTTCCGACAGCCGCAGCCAGGGCAGCTCCCTGCCTTCTCCATCCCTGTCTCTGGGGAGGTGGAGAAGAGAGCAGCCAGCCTGGGTGCTCCGCAGTCATCGGGCTCACCCCGGGGCTGGCACGTCCCTATCTCCATCCCAGATGGAGGGCTCCCTGGCCCTGCTCAAGGCTGCGGAGAGCAGGGGCTGCTTGCTGCCTGGCGAGGACGGGTACCCCGGCCTGGGGCACAGCCTGCAGCGGCCGGCCGGGCTCCCTGGGACCGTGGGAAACAGCAGGCCCTGGGCTGGGCTGGCTGCCAGGCCCCATCCCTTGGCTCCGGGCTGCTTGCTGCTGGGTGCTGGGGCTGCTCACTGGTGTGCACGGCTGCGCAGTGCTGTGCAGTGGTGCCTGCCAGCATGTGCAGCTGCGGGATGCCATGCGGTGGTGCCTGTCGGCATGCACAGCTGCATGGTGCTCTGCCTTGGTCCATGCTGGTGTGCATGGCTGCAGGATGCCATGCATCGCTGCCTGCTGGCATGGATGGCTGCGTGCTCTGCATTGGTCCCTGCTGGTGTGCATGGCTGCAGGATGCCATGCGGTGGTGCCTGTCGGCATGCACGGCTGCATAATGCCACGCGTTGGTGCCTGTTGGCTTGCATGGCTGCACGATGCCATGCGTTGGTGCCCGCCAGTGTGCACGGCTGCCCAATACCCCGTGTTGGTGCCCACCGGCACGCACAGCCGCACGGTGCTGTGCATCGGTACTTTCCAGCAGCCAGCACTGCCTGCTGGGGAGCACAGGGCCGAGCAGACCCCCTGCACCGGCTCCGGTGGGAGGCAGGGAACCGGCTAGCAGGCCCCCCGGGTCTCTCCCACAGCTTCCACCTGGGAAAAGCAATGCGCAAGCCAGGGCGAGCCATTTGGGGGGTGCTGGTGCTCAGTGGGGTCACAAACCCCGACCCCTGCGGTGCTGCCGGGGCGGTGTGGGGCCGGGTGCCACGGGCAAGCCGGGCTTTATCAGCCGGTAGCGGCCGCGCTGGTGCGTCACCCCGGCGGGGACCGTGCCCGGGGCTTTGTGCCGGGGGTTAAACTCTCCGGTGTGACAAATGCAGGGCTTGGGGTCACAGAGGGGTGCGCAGGGTCCGGCATCCGCTGGCCCCGGGAGGCAGGGTGGGGGACGTCTGCTCCCGCCAGCCAAGGAGAAAATACTAATCCTTTTATTTTTATATTATTACTTATTCATCTGGGCTGCACAGGCCTAATGGAAACCAGATGGAGGAAAACAGACACAGCCCCAAGCGGCTGGGACAAATTACCCCAAAGAAAGAAAAAAAAAAAGAAAAAGAAAGGGAAAAAAAAAATTCCAGCAGAGTTTGAGTCATGTTGGGGAGTTATTTTTTGGAGGTGCTGCTGGGGAGGCTGCACTGTGCCCCCCGAAACCCCCTTTGCCCGCCATGGAGCTTGTCCCATCCTGCAAAGGGCCTGGGTCGGTGCCGCGGCCGCGGCCGGATCCCGTGGGCACCCGGGCTCTGTTTGTTTTGGGCATTTCTGGGCTTGGGCGCTAAGAAATCCCATCGGCTTTGGGGCCGTCCCTCATCACCGTGCTCGCGCGGCGGTGTTTGGGTTGCAAACACCTCAGGGAAAATTTATGACTTCGAGAAAAAAAAGGAAAAGACAAGAAAAACCACAGCCAGGCCCCATTTCCCTGGGTGTTTGCTCAGCTTTGTGGAAACTTTCCTCCCGATGGGAAGTTGTGGAAAAGCCATGTCGGTGCCAGAACGAGCGTATCTGTGTTTTCCCCTCAGTATGGGCATGCGTACAGAGGGGGTGGGGATGGGAACAGGGATGCAGGCAGGGATGGGGATGCAGGCAGGGATGGGGATGCAGGAGTGGATGGTGCCAGGGGTGCAGGCAGGGACTGTGCCAGGGGTGCAGGCAGGGATGGGGATGCAGGCAGGGACTGTGCCAGGGATGCAGGCTGGGGCAAACATCTCGCAGCCTGCAGCCTCCTCCCTCTCTGCAAGCAACGGCAGAGCCAAATCCACCGGCACAGCCCCTCTGCGCTGGGAGCCGCGCAGGCAGCTGGTGCAGGTGTGCTTACCCAGGCAAGCTGCCACGCTGTCCCCGAGCTGCTGTGGCTTGTCCCCACGCCCAGCGGCTGTTGCATGGAGAGCCGGGGCCTCGGGCCGAGCGTGTGGGCGGTTGCAGCGTTGCAGATGGGAAGAGCATGTTGCAATGCCTCGCTGCACCGCGCTTGGTGTGCCGTGCCAGCCAGCGCCCTGCGGTGCAAACCCCGGGCTCGGAGGGGATGAGAAGGGCGAGGGGATGGCAGCGGTGCCTACGCAGAGCCCTGCATCACAGGGAGGTGCTGGCCCTGCCTGCTGCGGGCAGCAGAGGCAAGGCCAGGTCGTGCTTTGCCGAGCGGGGCGGAGGGCAATGCCCAGGGGATGCCGAGTCCAGGAGGGATCGTGTGGGCACCCGGCAGATCAAGGCGCTGTGGCTGCACAGATGCAGCCACCCAGTCTGGGTCCCGCTCTGTGCACGCTCGCGGCTCGTCCTCTGCCGTTGCAGCTGGATCCTGCTCCGCTGATTGATGGGGGAAGCCTGGAAGGCTGGAGAAGCCTTGCCCAGAGATGGGCATGTCCATGAAAAGGAAAATAAAAGCTGTTTTTTCAAAACATAACACTTATTTTGGCAGGCCCTGTAAAGAAACCGTTGTTTTACGGGGAGGGATGCTGCTTGGTCTTGGGGTTTCTCCTGAGGCTGGAGTGGAAGAAGGGGGCAAGGAAAGGGAAACTGGAGCATGCACATCCAGGCATCTGCAGGATTACGGTGCGCCCTGGGAGGCTCAAACCCCTGGCGTGGCGATGCTCCCATGGTGCCGGAGCCATCCGGGAGGTTGCTGTGGGACCACGGTGGTGACCGCTCAGAAGTTTGGCCCTTGCCGCTGGCTCTCCCATCTCCCGGTCCTCTGTGCACGGCATCGGCTGTGGCACAAGCCCCAATAGCATCTTGCTTGGGATGAGGCCCTGGTTTTATTTAGCCCAGACAATGTGCTCTTGCAGGGTTCAATTAATCTCGCAACAGTTGCAGCAGATTAAGCATGCATATTAGATTAGTGTTTATCAGCCGTGCCTGGCGGGGAGTGTGCCGGGGCGCAGCGGGGACCCCGGGGCCGAGGGGCGGCCGTGGCGGCCGCTTCCTTCTTTGGCTGGGGCCGGTGGCGGCGGCGGCGCAGGCTCGGGCGCACTGATGGACCACTGCAGCTGCCCGCACTTGTGGCCACCCGTCACCGCCCGGCGCGGCAGCTGCGGGGCCGAAACCTTGCACCGGGGCCGTGCCGCCACCGCCGTCCGGAGGGGACGGTGCTGGCACGCTTGCCCTGGGGATGCCGCTGCCGGGTGTTATTTGGGATTGCAAGCGCAGGGTGGTGGGAGGGAGGCAACGATGCCAGGGGGGAGCAGGGAGCCCCGCGCTGCCTGGTTTGCAGGATCCGGCGCCTCGCAGGGCTCCCTGGGGCTGTGGCGGGACAGCCGCTGGTGACTGCACAGGTCCTGCCATCACCGCTGCCACCAAGCGCCGGCCATAACGAACCCACGATTTACTGCCTGTGCGTAATCTCTGCCTGGGATTACGGCAGCCCTGTGCATAGCTGCCGGGGACGGCGAGGGGTTAGCGGGCAGCCGGGGTTTCCCGAGACGTGGGCAGGTAACCGCTGGCAGGAGGGTGCCGGGACGTGACAGCGATGGCTTTGCAGGGAGACACACGCTGTTCTTGTGCTGGGCCAGGCTGTGCCCCGTGGCTGTCCCCACCACCCTGCGTCCACACCAGGCACAGGGCACCGTCCCCACTGTTGTGCCAATGCACGGGAGGTTGGGCACCATCCCCGCCGTCCTGCAGGCACACAGGACACCAGGCACTGTCCCCGCTGCCTGAGCTCTGCCCGGGGCGAGGGTTGCTGCCATCCTGCACCAGGCCAGCCCGAGGTCCCCGAGGGTCCCCTCTGCCCCGACCCAACCCTCATTCAGAGGGGAAGCGCGGCGCTGCCCGGCACACCCCGCTCACCGCCCCGTGCCCTCTCCCCGCAGATAACGCGGAGACGCGGGCTGCCACCATGCCCGACTCGCCAGCCGACGTGAAGACGCAGTCCAGGTCCACGCCGCCCAGCATGCCTCCGCCGCCGCCGGCCATCACGCAGGGAGCCACGCGCCACCCCTCCTTCACACCAAACACCAGTGAGTACCGGGCTGCCGGCGGGGATGGGGTCAGGATGCCAGGCAGGGAGGCTGCCCGGCTCCCTTCGCCTCCGGGTCACACGCTGCACCGGGGACCGGCAGTGTCCTCAGACCCCTGTGCTGTGCTGGCCACGCCGTGGGGTGGCATTGCCCATCCTTGTGCTGGAGAAGGGCTTTGGGCTGTGTGCCCCGAGCCACAGGTCATGCATGTGCCCGCGGGGAGCACCGCGGCACTGCCCATCGCCAGCAGTGCCCTGCGAGGTGCTTGGGGACAGGGACGTCCTGGTCTCCCGCTGCACGGTCACCGAATGGTGGCACAGAGCAGTGCGTGGCCCCGGGTGCTCTCCCCTGCAGACGGAGGCTGCTGCGGGCTGGGGGAGTCCCTGCGGGTTGGAGCTGGCCCCGTTGGGGGTCATGGGCACGTGGGGACCTGCCTGCCCGTCCGTGTGTGGCAGCCGGTGGTGGCAGGGGAGCGTCACGGCCAGCCATGGTGGCAGGGATGTCCTTGCCCTGCCCAGGCCACAGCATGGTGGCATCAAAGGGACTTGGCGGGGACTCAAGGTCCGAGTCCTCAGTCTCTGTAGCATCGGGAGCCCCGATGCACTGGTTGCACCAGTGGCACGTGGGCTCGTTGCTCACCTGCGGGGCTTGCACCGGGGATCGGTCCCGGCGCTGGTGTCACCATCCCGGCACACGGCCGGACAAGGCACACGCGGGGCAGGATCCGGGTGGGCAGGGGCCGAGGCTGGTCCCCCCAGCAGGAGTGGCGGTGGCCGTAGTGAGGGTTGCTCCAGCTCCTCCGAGACGTGTCCCAGGCACGTGTGCGCGCAGGGGTTTTGCTCGTAGCTGCTTCTTGCTCAGAAACCCCAGCAGGGAAGAAAACACCCCTAAAACAACCCCCCGAGGCGCAGCCCCCCAACAGCCGCTGCGCCCTGCCGTGGCTCCGCCGCCCTCCCGGCCAGATGCTCTTTAATTAGAAATCGGCTTGCGCTCGGCTGCACTCTGAGGGGTTTTGCTTTTTAATCCGAGCCCTGCGGCAGATGTGGCATCCTGGGTTCGGCTCGGTGCGGGACGCGGGGCCGGGGGTGCAGGCAGCCTCTCCGCCATGGCTCGGCCCGGAGCGCGATGGTGTTTCAGTTGTTCTTGGTCTCGGGGAAATGTTGCAAACCGCCCCTTGCGCTGGGACTGTGCAGGGGTGGTCCCAAGCTGCGGGGACCGTGTTAGGCAGCCGAGCATCCCCCAGGCTCTCCCTCTGGCTGCGTCGGGATGCAGGGACCCGGCTCCATCCCTGGCACACCTGGGTCCGGGCGGCTTCGCCCATGGCATGCGTGCCCCCGCCATCGAGGAGCGTTGCCTGCAGGGACCCCCGGCCGAGAGCTGCCCCCTCTGCTCTCTCATCATAGCGTGTTTTATTTTGCTTGCAGATCGAGACGCTGGCCCTCCGACGTTTCTGCCTCGCGGCCGTTTTCATGGTTGCTTGAAATGGTCGATGGTCTGTCTTTGTAAGTAAAATGAAGCATCCGCTCTCATGAGAGACCCGAGCCGCAGCCGCAGCCCCCCCGGCAGGCAGAGGGTCCCGCGGGGGGCTTGGCCAGGGTGCGCTCCCCCGCGCCAGCCCCTCACCCTGCCCCGGCGGGTCACGGGGATGCGAACCCCGGCCCCGGCCCGGCCGAAGGGACATGTGCGGCGTCTAACTTAGTAACGCACCTGTCGTGGGAATAAAAGCAGTTGTGGCTGTGGGGTTATTTTCGGCACCTCTTTAGCGGGCGGCTGATACTGCCCGGCTGTAGAGCGAGCGGGAGCCCGCCAAAGCAGGCAGGGCGGCGCAGGCACCGCAAGGTTAGTGCGATCCCAGGAGCCGGGTGCCCGGCACGCCGCGGGGAGAGGCGCGGTGCATGCCCGGGTGTCGCGGAGCAGCGCGTGGTCGGGAGCCGGGGTGACGCGTGCCGTCGCCTGCGCCGGCTGCGGAAAGGTCCCTGCGCTCACACGGTCTGCGCAGAGGGCTGGCGCAGGAGCGAGGGACCCGCCACGCTGCCGGTTGGCACCCCCAGATGTCCCCCCCCAGGTCCCCTGGCGCGGGATGCTCCAGGCAGCTCCTGTCCTCCCCATCTGGGCAGCAGGGCTGGAAGCACTGGTGTGCTTGAAGCCAGGCTGGGCTCCATGGAAAAAGGCTTGTGGCTTCTCCCTGGGAGGTGCTGAGCAGCTCCCAGAGGGGCAGGATGGAGCCCCTTCTCTTGGCTGTCTTGAACGTCAAGGAGCAGGATCAGGCCCTTGCTGTGCTGGGGCATGCACTGCATCCCATCCCTCCCCGCAGCCTGCATCTGCCTCCCGCAGTGCCGGGGACCGGCCCAGGATGCGGCCCCAGGGATGCAGCAGCATCCCAAAGCCTCCCGGGGGGTCCCGGCCCCGCGGTACCCGGCAGGATGCTCCGGTCCCCCCATCCCAGCCTCGTCCCTGCGGTGCCAGGGTACAGCCGCCAGCTCTGACCTCCCGTCCCTTCTCTCCTCACAGTGATGAATGGGAGCAGCCACTCGCCGACCGCCATCAATGGGGCCCCGTCCACCCCCAACGGGTTCAGCAACGGGCCGGCCACCTCCTCCACCGCCTCCCTCTCCACCCACCAGCTCCCGCCGGCCTGCGGCGCCCGCCAGCTCTCCAAGCTCAAGCGCTTCCTCACCACGCTGCAGCAGTTCGGCAACGACATCTCCCCCGAGATCGGGGAGCGAGTGCGCACCCTTGTCCTGGGGCTCGTGGTACGTCTGCCGGGCACGGGGTCGGCCCCGGGGCTGGTGGGGTGATGCCCTGTCTGGGGATCCCGCGTTTTTCTTTTGGGATGGAGATGCTGCTAACTGGGAAAAAAAGAGGGTCCTGTTGGTGCTGGATTGACCTAAATCCTGGAAAAATGGGAGCTATTTTTCCAGCATCTCCTGGGATCTGCACAGCACCCTGGGTGGGCACGGTGCAGGGTTGGGTCCCCACTGCTGGCATTGCCAGCAAAGCCTCGAGCGTGGTTTTCCCTCGAGCATGGTTTTCCCTCGAGCATGGTTTTCCCTTGAGCATGACAGAGCTAGCAGAGGAGCAGAAATGGGGGAGAACTAGCCAAAGCATCCCCCCAGGGGGTGCAGGGGCGAGCGGGGGCCGTGGCTGGTGGTGCTGAGCCCAGGCTGTCCCCGCAGAACTCCACACTCACCATCGAGGAGTTTCACGCCAAGCTCCAGGAGGCCACCAACTTCCCGCTGCGACCCTTCGTCATCCCCTTCCTCAAGGTGGGTGCCCCAGCCCTGGCACCGCGGGGACGTCGGGGTTAGCGGCGGCATCGCTGGCAAAGGGGGATTCGGGGGGTGGCTTTGGGGTCGGGGCTGGCAGCCGCCTGTGGAGCTGCCCGTGTCCCCCCGGGCACACGCGGCCCCCCTGCGCATCCAGTCCCTTGCACGTGTGGAGTCACACGAGGCCGGGGCTGTTTGCAATAAAGCAAGGGGTTCAGCCCAGCTGGTAAGCATTTGCAATTCATTAAAAATCCCCTATTTTTTTATTTGCCTTTTAATTTCGCGCTGACTCTGCGCTGTCACCCCGCTCCGGAGGGATTCGCTGACCGCTGGCACGCCTGGCAGCACCGGCGCTGCCGGCAGATGTTCAAGCCTGGCGTCGCCTGTCCCTTGTTAGCAGAGGAATAACAAAAAAATGCAAAAAAAACAAAGCCCCTTTTCCACCTCTGCCTCCCTGGCTCCCCGGAGCAGAGGTCCACGCTCACCGCAGGAATCTGCCTGCAAAGCTGCCGGAGTGGTTTGCTCCTGGCAGGGGAAGGCAGAGCCGAAACGCAGCCGGGCTGAGCCGGCGGGGACGGCAGAGCCCCCTCGCCCTCCTGCCCGGGCCTGCAGGGGAGCGCGGGGTCGGCGGGAGCAGGGCGACGGTGCATCCCCAGCCACGCAGCTCACGGGGTCCCGGCGGGCGCCAGTGGCCCCGCGGCTCTGGGCGGGCTGGGAGCCGTCCCCGTTGTCCCGCTGCCAAGCGCGCGGCGGCCCCGCTGGCCGCCCTGGCACCCCGCTCCCAGCTGTTCCCACCACGGGCTCCAGATGTTTCTCATTATCCTAACTGCAACCAGCCGGGCTCGGCGTGCTTCCCAGACTCAGGGACTTGCTTGTTTTTGTGGGGTTGTTCCCCCCAGCCGGCAAAAGGGAGGGTCTGGCTCTGCTCGCCGCATCTCCGGCGCGGGCGCTAACGCGTCCGACAGATGGGGGGTTTGGCTGCGGATCAGCTGGCTAAAGAGAAAACCAGAGCTGGCAGCCAGAGCGCCCGGGCAGAAGGGGGTCTCTGCTGCTTAATTCTTGCTGCTCTGCCTGCTCCTAGGGGCTGCAGTGCCGGGGGGGACACGGTGGGTGGGGAGTTCCCAGCCGGCCCTTGTACCCCGTGGGTGCCAGATGGGCTGGGGGCTCCCCTGGGCTGGGGGATCAGGTCCCCAGGGCAAGCACCGTGGGGACAGGGTGGCAGAGGTGGCCGACCTGGCCGGGGGATGATGCTCTGCAACCCCTGCCAGGGTGCAGGAGGGCTCAGTTGAAGCTGTGCCCGTGCCAGCGTGTGGCCGGCCCCTGCGGGGTGCCACGTGTGTCCACCCCGGGCATGCTGCAGTGGGTGGCGTCCCAAGGATGTCCCCCCCCAGGGAAGGTGAGCAGGACCCCAAAGGGAAGGCTGCTGCCTGCCCCGCACCTCCTGCCCGCGGCGGGCTGGTGGGGGCAAAGGAACCGGGGGGCTGCGCTCGGGCAGCCGGGCTCTGCAGGGGGCTCTGAGCAGCCGGGTGCCGGGCTGGGGGGGTCTGCGGGGCTGCGGACTGGACTCTAATCCCCTCGCAGGCCAACCTGCCGCTGCTGCAGCGGGAGCTGCTGCACTGCGCCCGCATGGCCAAGCAGACCCCGGCCCAGTACCTGGCCCAGCACGAGCAGCTGCTGCTGGACGCCAACGCCTCCTCTCCCATCGACTCCTCCGAGCTGCTCCTGGAGGTGGGCGAGAGCGGCAAGAGGAGGACGCCAGACAGGTACGACCCGGCGGGAGGCACGTGGGGTATTTTTTCGGGGACAAATCCCTGTCACCCCGCTCCGGGGCAGCGGGCGCTGGTGCCCAGCGGGGACCGACCTCCTCTCCTCCACCCAGGACCAAAGAGAACGGTTTGGACCGAGACCCTCTGCACCCCGAGCACCTCAGCAAGCGGCCGTGCACCATGAGCCCGGCGCAACGCTACAGCCCCAGCAACGGGCTGAGCCACCCACCCAACGGGCTGGGGCACCCCCCCGCCGCCCCCCCCTTGCCCCAGCACTACCGCCTGGAGGACATGGCCATGGCGCACCACTACCGCGACGCCTACCGCCACCCCGACCCCCGGGAGCTGCGTGAGCGCCAGCGGCCCGCCGGTGAGCGGTCGCATCCCCATGTGCTGGGGCTGGGGGGGGTGGGCAGGGGGCTGGGAAGCCCCCACCCCACCCTGCAGGGAGAGGGGTGCTGCAGGGGGCTGACCCCCCGCCGCGCTTGCCTTGCAGCGGTGCACGGGACGCGGCAGGAGGAGGTGATCGACCACCGGCTCACCGACCGGGAGTGGGCGGAGGAGTGGAAACACCTCAACAACGTACGTAGTGCCCCCCCGCCGCCATCCCGAGGGGCTGGCATGCATGCTTTGCCCCCCCCCACATTGCCCTCCATCCCCACCGTGTCCCCCCAGGGCTTTTCTGCCGAGCATCCTCTGCTCCCCGCAGCCGGAGCGGCACACCGGCCCCGGCACAGCCCGGCCTAACCCAAATCCCCCCCCAGCTGCTTGCAGCAGAGCCCCCCCACCCTGACGTTCCCCCCTCCGCAGCTACTGAACTGCATCATGGACATGGTGGAGAAGACGCGCCGGTCGCTGACGGTGCTGCGGCGGTGCCAGGAGGCCGACCGCGAGGAGCTCAACCACTGGATCCGGCGCTACAGCGACGCCGAGGACATGAAGAAAGGCAGCCCCCCCTCCGCCCGCCCCCACAACAGCTCCTCCGCCTCCGAGGCACCCCAGTTAGGTATTGACCCCCGGGGCCGCGGGGTGCGTTCGGGGGGGCTGCGCCCCTCTCCGGGGTGCCCGTGCTGTTCCCCCGGGGGTCCGGTGCTGCCGTCGGGTGGGTTCGAAGAGGACGGCATCTCCTAACGGTGTCGCACCCTCTCCTTCGCAGACGCTCACCGGGAGTTCGCGCCGCGGCCCCTCTCCGGGTACATGCCGGAGGAGATCTGGAGGAAGGCTGGTGAGTGTGGGGCGGGCACTAGCACCCATCGGTGTGCCGACGTTGCAGGGTCTCTGTCTCCTCCCTGCACCGCGTCAGGGTGCCGGCGGGGCTGGAGGGGGTCGGGGTGGGTTTGCGGCGCGGGATGGGTGCTCCCATGGTGCTGCTGCAGAAGGGGATGCGCGGAGCCGGGGCTGGGGTGCCGGCACACCCCATGCCACGCTCAGCCGCCTTCCTTCCAGAAGAAGCTGTGAACGAGGTGAAGCGTCAGGCCATGTCCGAGCTGCAGAAGGCTGTGTCGGACGCCGAGCGGAAAGCCCACGAGCTGATCACGACGGAGCGAGCCAAGATGGAGCGAGCCCTGGCCGAGGCCAAGCGCCAGGCTTCGGAGGATGCCCTGACCGTCATCAATCAGCAGGAGGACTCGAGCGAGGTAGGGGCCGGCGGGGACGAGCTGGGGGGGCCAGGGTTGGTGGCAGCATGGGTGTTTGGGACCCGCTCCTTTTGCAATCAAGTTTGCAGTGTCCGTGCATGCAGGTGTGGGTACCGGCGGGGCCATGGCAACACCACGGGATGGGAAGAAGAGGGGATTTCTTGCACCAAGCTGGGGATGGGGTGCATGGTCCGGGATGCAGGTGCATGGTCCAGGATGCAGGTGCATGGTCCACGATGATGTGCATGGTCTGGGATGGGGGATCACAGTCTGGGATGCAGGTGCATGGTCCAGGATGCGGGTGCATGGTCTGGGATGATGTGCATGGTCCGGGATGCGGATGCATGGTCCGGGATGCGGATGCATGGTCTGGGATGCAGGTGCATGGTCTGGGATGATGTGCAAGGTCTGGGATGATGTGCATGGTCCAGGATGCGGGTGCATGGTTCAGGATGAGGTGCATGGTCTGGGATGGGGGATCACAGTCTGGGATGCGGGTGCATGGTCTGGGATGATGTGCATGGTCTGGGATGCGGATGCATGGTCTGGGATGCAGGTGCATGGTCTGGGATGATGTGCAAGGTCTGGGATGATGTGCATGGTCCAGGATGCGGGTGCATGGTTCAGGATGAGGTGCATGGTCCAGGACGGGGATGCACAATCCGGGGCTGAGGTTTGGCTTTGCATCCCCGCAGAGCTGCTGGAACTGCGGGCGCAAAGCAAGCGAGACCTGCAGTGGCTGCAACACCGCCCGCTACTGCGGCTCCTTCTGCCAGCACAAGGATTGGGAGAAGCACCACCACGTCTGCGGGCAGACTCTGCAAGGGCTGCCGGCCCCCGCCGGCCCCACCGCCGGCGTGGGGCTACCACCAGGTCCGGGGCAACCCGACGGGGTGGCCACCATCGCCAGCAGCCCCAGCGAGACGGGCTCGGCGGCTGCCTCCCGCGCCGGCACGCCGGCCACCCCGGCCCCGCTGGAGAGCGCATCCCGCTGAGCCGCGCTCGGACTGCTGCCGCCGCCGCCGCCGCCGCTGCTACCACCGCTCTCCAAAAGACACGGACTGCACTCGATGCAATTTCCTCAGCTACCTGACTTGTGTGACCTCCGAAACGACCTCTCTAGCTCTCACAAATAATCCTCACGGATCCTCAAACTGGGCTTTAAGTGGAGTTAAGGCAAATACCGATCTTCTCTGTTCTCTCTTCGGTCTTTGTTTTGGCTTTTTTCGGTTGGTTTTCTATCGGTTGGGGGATTGTGGTTCGGTGGGGGTTTTTGTTGTTGGGTTTTTTTGGGTTTTTTTTCCTTTTTTCTTTCTGGATGAGGGATTTGGCTGCAGCCTCGCCACGCAGCGACATGGGGAGAGGCCGGCCCGACCCCGGCCCGCATTGGCGCTGCCGAGGGGCTCGCTCGCAGGAGGAAAGAAACTTCTTTTCTTTGTCTCTCTCTTCCTTTTTTTTTTTTTGTTTTTTGTAAAAAAAAATAAAATAAAAAAGAAAACGTCGGACTCTTTGGCTTTAAGTAAGAAATTGTAAAAAAGGAAAAAAAAAAAGAAAAAAAAAAAAGAAAAATCCAAAAACCAGACGACGCCAAGTCAAGCCGCGTGACGGACGCTCACCTGTAACTACCTTGCTAGCTAGCCAAGAACAGACCAGACTCACCTCTGCTCCAAAGGAAATCCAAAACCAAGGAAGATCCAAACGTCTCTCCACTGCCAAAGTTCGTTTCGTTCTGTTGTCGCTTCCTTCCCTTCCCCGCAAGGATGGACGGACGCGCCCCTGGGGCTTTAAAGAGTTTCTATTAAAATAAAGCAAAAAACAAAAGGGTTTTTTTTATTGAAAAGCAAGCCCCCTGGCATGGGAGGGGGAGATGGTGGCTGAGAACCGCCCGGGTGGGTGCAGCCGGAGCCGGCTCGTCTCTACCTCTGCCCACCACCGCCCTGGAAAAAGAGAATAAAAAAAGAGATTAAAAAGACAGATTTTGGTTTTCTCCCTTCCCGAAGCCGTCGGGGACCGCCTGCGGCCGGACCCCCCCCAGCCCCTCGCTGCCGGGCTGCACCCACACCCCACGTCGGATTTATTTTGCAAGGCTTTTGAAGAGGAAAAAGGAAAGGAAAGGAAAGCGAGCGCCGCCTCCTTCCTGGCCGAGGAGGCAGCCAAGGACGATGTCGATTATTTTGTATTTCTCGCATCATTGTACAAAGCGCAGAGGACGGGAGTGCAATACGGAAAGTCCCCCGGCTCCGAGGAGGGAAGCCCCACGCGGGGCAGGAGTGCTGTACGCTAATGTGAATGTA
The DNA here is from genome assembly GCF_965183815.1 of Platalea leucorodia. Classification (NCBI taxonomy): domain Eukaryota; kingdom Metazoa; phylum Chordata; class Aves; order Pelecaniformes; family Threskiornithidae; genus Platalea; species Platalea leucorodia. The sequence continues at coordinate 55,836,271 of NC_138830.1, read as the reverse complement.
AATAGTGTTTTGCAGAGGTCCAAAAAATAATAATAATAATGATAGTGATAATAATAAGAGACATTTGCCAAATAAAAGATGATGAGAACCCGCTGGAGGCTGTGGCGTGGGGGAGCGAGGCTGGCCGGAGGCGAACAGAAGTCGTGTGCTCGATAGGAGCTGTAGTTTTTCCGCATTTGCAAAAACCATCCTGTGTGTTTTCTGTAGGGGAGGAAGAGGAGGGAAGGGCTTGGGGCCGGGTCGGTTGTGTTGCCAGTCACCCCGGGGGCCCGGCTGCTGGTGCTGCCTTCGCAGCTGCCTCCTGCAACGGCCGTGCCGTGCCGTGCCGTGCCGCAGCAGAGCTTGGCGCGTGGAGCACCCCGAGGCGACGTTAGCGGCCCTGTGCCACCAGCACTGAGCCTTGCTGCAGCTTTGTGCACCCCGAGGCCTCGGTGCATCCCCCCCGGGGGGTTTCTGTGCACCCCCAGAAGTTGGTGCATCCCCTTGTGGGGTTCTTGTGCACCCCGAGACCTTAGTGCATCCCTCTCGGGGGGGGTTCTGTGCACCCCAAGGCCTCGGGGCATCCCCCCGGGGGCTTTCTGTGCACCCCGAGACCTTGTTGCGTCCCTCCGGGGGGGTTTCTGTGCACCCCAAGACATTGGTGCATCCCCATGGGGGGGTTCGGTGCACCCCAAGGCCTCGGGGCGTCCCCCCAGGGGCTTTCTGTGCACCCCGAGACCTCGGCGCATCCCCCCCAGGGGCTTTCTGTGCACCCCAAGACCTCGGTGCAACCCCCGCGGGGTTTCTGTGCACCCCGAGGCCTCGGTGCAACCCCCCAGGGGCTTTCTGTGCACCCCGAGGCTGGGAGCTTCGCTGGGTGCCCCTGGAGTGACTGTTCACTTTATTTATGGTGTGATATATGTAATATTGTCTATTTTTCTTACGTTTCCTGAGAAGAGGTAATATATAAGAGTATTGCAGATGCACCTGCTGCGGGGCTGCTCTCCCGGGTGTCCATCCCGTCCCTGCCCTCCCCGCCGCGCGTGTCCCCGCGTGTCCCCATGTGCCCCCGGCCCCGCTCCGCGCCGGGGTTCTGCCTCTCTACCTCCGCCTCGCCGGGAAACCGCGGACGAGAGCATTTCCACAGAGTCTGCTCTTGTTTCCACTCCCTTCTGTTTTGCTTTTTTTTTAATTATTATTTTCTTCTTTTTTTTTTTTTAAATAATAATAAAAATACCCTACAGAACCTTGCTTTGAAACCAAAAGCCGAGGGAGGGAGGGGACGGGCGGCGCGACGCTAGCAGACGTCCAAACCAGAACGACAGCTTTAAAGTGTAATATTACCCAAAAATTAGTGACGCGGGGAGGACGACGGTGGCGGTGCGGCCGCGGGGCCGGAGCGATGTGGGCGCGGAGGGGGCCGTGGCGGCCGGGGAGGCGCTGGCCGGAGCGGCGGGCGCTTCCGCGGGGTTTTGCTCCAAAATGGTGTTGGGGCGTGCAGGGGGCCAGGGGACGCGTGCCCTGTGCCGTGCCTGAGCCAGGTCCTTTGGTGGCTTTGTGGCATCGGGGAGATGGCAGATGCGGTGCCGGCGCAGCCTGGCCGGGGGGTAGGGACACCCTGGTGGCTGTGGGGCAGCTCGGGGACACGGGGTGCCGGGGTGGCCGGGCACAGTCCTCTGCCAGCTCAGGTCCCCGTGGCTGCTCACAGCTCCCCTTCTTGGGTTTCCTCCCCGCCGCCGCGGCTGGGGGACGGTGTTGGCGGCGTGGGGGCAGCCTGCCCGAGGTCCCGCTCCCTGCGGGGAGGCAGAGTCCGGGGCACTGGGTGCTGGGTGCTGGCTGCGGCACCAGGCTGGAGGAGGTGGCAGGAGAGACATGGTTCTCCTCCGGCGCCAAGTGTGGCACCGGGGCCCCATCCCTGGTGGGCGAGGGTCTCTCCAGCTCCTTCCTTGCATTCCCAACCCGAAATCCCAGCTGAAACCAAAGTGCCGCATCCCGGCGAGGCCTGGCACCCCGGAGCGGGGGTCCCACGCCTGCCTGGGCTTTGCTCCATCACTGCCAGAGACCCCCACGACCCCGCAGCCCCTCCTCACCCTCTGGGGCCTGCCGGGGTCCCCCCTTCTCCTCGGGGTGCCCCCCTGCATCCCAGTGGGTTTGAGGTCGGGGACAAGATGCCACCTTGTTCCCAGGTCCCAGGCACTGTGCCGGGGTGTCCCCGCTGTGATGGCAACCCCGGGGGCTCCTCCGATGCCACCGAACGCCACGGCCCCGGGAGGGAGGCGTCGTGCCGCCGTCCCCCCTCGCTCGTGGCTCTGCGGGCAGCACCGGTTCCCTGGTCCCGTGCGGGGCTGAGCCCTGCCCGCGTTACCCTGCCAGCCCTGGGGACGGGGACGCCGGGGTCCCTGGGGGGCTGGAAACCAGAGCGTGGGTTTTGGGGCCAGCCCAGAGAGATGACGTGGTAGGACTTTCCTTCGGCATGCTGTCTCCCCCCTTGCTGTTTCCCGCTTTCTCTAAGTGTACTGTATGTTTGACCTGTGAAAGATGTAAACTTTATGATTCAGGTTATGTCTGTTCTTAACTCTGTATCTGTGTAATAAAGACAATTTAATATCAACCGGAGGCTCCGTAGCCTGGGTTTGTGCTGGGTGCCCTCGCCCCCCTCTCCCGGCAGCGCCCCGCAACCCATGCCCCCAACCCTGGGGGGGTTCGTTATAGCCCTGGGGTCATTCACTGCCCAGCATCCAGCTCTGAGGGGGGGTGTCCACGGGGGGGGACATTCAGGGCTGTCCCCAGGGAACCCCAAGGGCTCTCCCCTCCCTGCCGCTGATGCTGCACCCCCTGCACCGGGAGCAGCTGCCGGGAGCTGGCTGCGGTCCCCAGGACCACCAGCGGCGTCTGTGGACAAGGAGAGCCGGGGGGGTGTCCCCAAACACGGCGGGGGGCGGGCCGTGCCCCCGCCTGGCCACGCGTGTCGTCCCCAGCCGCGCACGCCTGCCTTGCAGCCGCCCCCGGGTCTCGAACCCGCGGTCCCCGGGTCACGGCCGGGCGGGGCCGCCGCCCCCGCTTTGCCGGTACGGGGGCGGGGCCTGGCATCGCCCCCTGCCCTGATTGGTCCCTGATGTATGAAAGTGGCGCGCCGGCGGGAGAGGCGCACGTGGTGGCGGGAGATCCGCACGTGGCGCCGCTCCGCTGGTGCCGCCGGCTCGGCGCAGCATGTTCGGGGGCCGGGCGAGGTGGGTCCGGGGGCGACCGGGACGGGGCCCAGCACGGCGGCAGGCGCTGGGGCTCCCCGGGCTGGAGCGGGGGCAGCTTCCCAGCCAGGGCTGGGAGAGGCCGTCCCTCTGCGGGCTCAAACCCAGAGCCCGCGGCTGGAAGGGCGCGGGTTTGCCTTTGCTTAGCTGAGGTAGGGCTCCCTCTGTGCAGCCTGCGAGCTCTGCTGGTGGGGCAGGTCCTGCTCCCCCTTCCCCACCAGCAGGCTGTGATGCTTGCGCCTGGTTTTATAACCCAAGGGAAGCTGCTTCCAGGTCCTCTCTGGAGCCCCCTGAGTTGGGAAGTGGCTCAGTATGGAGACCTTTCCGTAGCTGTCACTCCTGCAGTCCTGGGGTCTTGCTGCAAATCTGCTTGCAGCACTGAGCACAGGCTGCTTTAGTGGCGCCTATTCATCCTTCTAGAAGCACCCAGGTGCTCTGCCTGGCTGGCGTTCTGCTTTACGTTCTGTGTTAAATGGCCGTTCGTTTGTTAAATGGCTTTTTGCCCCTGTTCCTGCCCAGTCCTCTCTTCCTGGACACTTCAGGGATCTGGTGGCAGGACCCGCCATCCCTGGCAGCAATGGAGGCTTCCTGGGACGTGACGGAGATGGCAGCGCTGCGGAAGGCTGCAGATGAGGACTCGAACCTGAGCCACCTGGAGGGGGACAGCGCGGAGGAGCTGGCTGTGGCAGACCCAGTGAGTGCCTGGCTGAGTGTGGAATCAACTGGGAAACTTTCTGCACCTCTCTTCAAACGCTTCCAAAAATTAAGAATAAGAATAATCTCAGGCCTCAGATGCTCAAATCCCTGAGCTGAGAAGCTGGAAATTGAATTGTCACTCTCCTGCTGCTTAGCTTTCACTGCTGAGATGTCTGCCTGGCTGAGCGAGAGTAAATGGCTCCTGTTTGTCACCAGCTTCGATCTCTGGTTCCCTCCGGCAGCTCTGGTGCTGCTGGGGTCTCTCTGCTGCAGCACACGCTGCTTCGCAGGCGAACGTTTCCTTGCTCTTTCTCCCCAGCGGAGCTTGGAGCTGAACTCCCCTTTTGTGGGGCATGCTGTTGTCCCCGCCAGCCAGCCCACCCTTGTCCCCAGCCTGGCAGGGCACTGCTGGTGCGGGTGCACGCTGTGCAGCACCGCAACGTCCCAGCCCAGGGCGGGGAGCGGGATGGGGGTGTCCCGGCTCCGTGTGCTGCTCGCGCAAGTCTTGGTTTGGGTTTCAGGAGCTGGAGGCCATCAAAGCTAGAGTGCGGGAGATGGAGAAGGAGGATGAGAGGCTGAAGCAGTTGCAGCTGGAAGCTGAGAGCTGCCTCATCATGAGCTCGGAGGCAGGTACGGGCTGTCCCTGGGCGCTGCTGTCCCCCCCAGGGGCACCTCTGGGGCACAGGGTGGCGATCGGAGCCAGGGCATGTGGCTCTGCCTCTCCTGGCAGCCTGGGGCTGGGCACATGAGGTGGGTGAGGGATGGGGTCCCAGGGATGGCATGGTGCTAACGCAGGTTATAGCCACTCTTACCTCCCCCCTTTGCAGGCCAAGATGCAGTAAATTAGTTGAATTAAATTTAATTCAATTAAGTAACTGAGTTTAGCACCAATAGCCCCAGTAGAGCAGTCACCCTGTGGGGTTTTTTTTGTGAAGAGGGGGGCAAGGGGATGGAGGAAGAGGAGGAGGAGGCAGCAGTGTGGGGATTTGGTATCTGCTTTGGGGTCTGCTGGGAGCAGACCTGCACGGACAGATGTCCCTCTGCCAGAGGGCTCCTGCGACTCTGCCCAGCGCCACAAAGCGGCCCTCCTCTCTGCAGGTCTCTTCCCAAAGACAACCGAGGAGAAGATGGAGGTTGACCAGCGATCCGTCTACGTGGGCAATGTAAGTGGGAGGCCCTGGAGCAGAGCCCACCTCATCGCTCCTTGCCCAGCTGGACGTACGTCCAAGATCCCTAGCACGGGGGCCCATCCGTGCCCCACCAAAGGGTGGCTGGTCCCATCCCAAATGCTTCTCCTCTGCCCAGCCCAGACTGGGAATGTGGCTCAGCGATCCTCAGCCACTTGCAGATAATCTGCTGCAAGTGTCAGCTCCCCAAAATACCCCGCTGGAAGCTGCAGGTCGTGCAGCATTGCTTGCTCCCTCAAAGCGGGAGAGCTTTCTCTTGGATTTGGGTTTCCAAGCTGGAGCATTCAGCTGGAAGGGTCTCCTGAACCTCAGGAGATGGTGAGGCCGTGGTGGCAAGCTGTGGCTGGGGTCAGCCGGGCCCTTTGCCTCCCATGATGGTGTGCAAATGCAGAGCCGGGAGCCGGGGGGGCTGGCTGGTGGCACTGGAGGGGCTGGGACTGTCGTTGCAGGTGGACTATGGGGGCACGGCGGAAGAGCTGGAGTCCCACTTCAACAGCTGCGGGCAGATCAACCGAGTGACCATCCTCTGCGACAAGTTCTCGGGGCATCCCAAAGGGTCAGCGCCGTGCGCGGGGGCTGCGGTTGGGGTGTTGAGGGCCCTGCCCTGCGCTCTCTGGCCTTTGGGAGCAGCGGGGCGTCCCTGGGGCTCTGCTCACCCCGTCCCCTTGTAGGTATGCCTACATTGAGTTTGAAGAGAAGAGCTCCGTGAAGGCTGCGGTGGAACTGGATGAGAGCGTGTTCAGAGGCCGTGTCATTAAGGTAAGAGCTGGATGAGGCCCCCAGGGTGGTGCATCCATCCATCCATCCCTCCCAGCCCCGTGTGCGTGGGGCTGTGCCGAACCCCGGTGCTGGCAGCACCGGCTGAGCCACCTCCTGCCTTCCAGGTGCTGCCCAAGAGGACCAACATGCCAGGCATCAGCACCACCGACCGTGGGGGCTACCGGGGCCGCTTCCAAGCCCGGGGAGGGCTGGCCCAGCGGGGAGGCTACTATGGAGGGCAGCACCCGAGGGTGCGAGGGAGGACGTACAGGTGAGCCTCTGGGCAGGGTGTTTCCTTGCGTATTTGGGTCAAGATCCCTGTGGAGCTGGGGGTCCCCAGCATGGGGATAGCTGCTCCTTGCTCCAGCTGTGCTTGGCTTCTTGGCTTTGCACCTCCCACCCTGGCATGGATGGGAGGATGGAGAAGGGCTCCGGCGTGAGTATCCTCCTGGAGACCGGTGCTAGAAATGCCTCCTGCCCGTCGCGTGCTGTTAGCATCCCCCCGGTGTCCATGGGGTCAGCAGGAGCCTGGCGGCTGCTCCGGCTGGGACACGGGCACCTCGGGGGGACTGTGGGCAGCCGAGGTGGGGAAGGACCCAAGTGAGCAGCCAGCGATGGCACTGCAGACCCATCCCTGCTGCTGTCCCGGCATCCCTCGCGTCCCCAGCACAGGCCCGGAGCTATTCTCCGGCACACCTCCTGCTGCCGGCGCATCCGCAAGCTCGCTGCGGATTAACTTCAGTGGTGCCCTGGCCCCTTCGGAGCCATGGGAGGAAGCAGAGAGGAGCTTTGGGGGTGGAAGAAACACCTGGAAACTTGCTGCTGTCCCCTGTCCCTGCGGGGATTTGGGGGTGGGCATCCCACTCCCAGCCTGCCCGGTCCCAGAGCTGTGCCTGCCTTTGGGGCTCCCTTGTTTTTTGGGGGTTCAGTCTGGGTTAGCTGGAGCAGAAGGGTGAAGCCCAGCTCTCGGAGGGGTGGAGGAGCGGGTAGTTGTGCTTTTTGGCATCTCAGCTGAGCAATGCCCCGGTGCTTTAGGATGCTGTTTTTGTTCTTGTTTAGGGGTCGAGCAAGGCTGCTGCCTTGGTATTTTCCATACTAGAAAGGACTGGACTGCCCTGGTGATGCCGACGGGACTGAAATGAGGAGATGGGATTGGAGAGATTTAAAAATATGCTTACCCAAGCCAAAAAAAGATTAATTTTAAAATGCCATCTGCCTGGCCGTGAGGATTACTGGTGAGGCAGCCGGAGTGCTGGGCTGCGGGAGGGAAGACTGGATCCACTCCACCCGCACATCGGCCGGATCCCTGCCAGCGTCCCAGGAGGGGCTCACCTTGGCTTTGCTTAGGGGACTGCGTTTGCATGGAGAACAGCCTCATTCCAGAGAACACCCTGTCCTGGGAAGGGAAGAGCTTTCCCAGACCATCAAGTCTCATCCTCATCCCATAGAGAAGGGCTGTGCTGGAGGGTTTGGTGTAAATCTGGCTTGGCTTTTTGCTGTCCAAATGCCCTCCACCCCACCGCGAGGGCGGACCTGTCCTCGGCCCGTGAAGCACCCTCAGCTTTGCTGGCTGCTTCTGCAGGAGCTGGATGTTGCTTTTTCTTGCCCGTAAGAAGATCCTAAAGACCTTTCCAAAGACTGTTTTCTTCTCCAAATCAGTGGAGAAAGTCTTGGGTTGCAGCTCTGGGGAGCTTTTCCTGAACTCCATCAGCCTTGTGGATTTCTGACCTTGCTCTTGGGAAGAGGATGGAGCCTAGCGTTGCATTTCGGGGCTGGTTTTTGGCTCGCTGCTGCTGTTGTACATCTTAACCAGGGGAGGGAAAAGGCAGCCCTCGCTGTTTCTCTGGAAGCCTCTCTGTCTCCGTGCTGGTTAAACAAGACCTGGGCGTCACAAAATCCTTCCCCCTTTTTATTTCAGAAGTTAACCTCCCCTCTTCCCCCCTCCTGCTTTTATTCCAAAGCTACAGGGATCAAAGGGTACTGCCAACTCATCTCTTTATTTCTAGCAGTAGCAGTATTATAAAATTGTCTCTGCTGTTGCAAATTGGATCTGATCTTCCTCTTTACTCCTGTCACCATTCCTGCTCCCGTTTGGGGATGGTGTGAGCCTGGCTGAACGAGGGGCAGGACCGCAGCGCGCCACAGGAGCTGGGTAGCGGGGAACAAGCACTGCCTGGCACTTCCCCTCCCTGCTGATCTTGTGTTTACGAGCTCTGAAACCTCTCGTTTTTAAAGGAAAAACGTTGTGTGAAAAGAGGCAGGCTGCGAGCACTAGCAGACAGCATTGCTGTGCGAAGTTCTGCATTGAAATCTGTTTTATTGTGTAATTCTCACGCTAATCTTTCGGGATCCTTGGTTAGGACTCCTCTAACCCAGATGCAACAGATGCGACTGACTCCTAAAGCAGCTTTTCACAGCTCAGGGGGCATTGCCAGGCTCAAAATCCCACTGATTTTTTTTTTTCCTTAAGATGTCATGATTTTTTTAAAGCTCGGGGCCTTAACTCTTCATGTTGTGTTGATTTTGCACTTTGCCCAGCACAGACTGTGCTGCTGAGGCTGGCCTTGATCCGAGCTACCCTTAGGCTTAGACTATAAAACTGGCTGTTTCTAGGGCTTTAAACTTTCCATTTAGTAGCTTTGTAAATTCTTGAGACTTAATTTTTAACAAAAACTACTTTGGGGTGTTCGGACTCTCTTGTGGAAGAGGAAATGCTGAGCTCCTGTCTCTGTGAGTGAAAAGAGTAAAGATTTTTAGATGAAAATGTTTCAGAATAGCAGTGTACAGCTGTGCCTTGTTTAGATGGTGGGAGAGGCTCAAACACTTTCATCTCCCATTATTTGACAGGTTGTTGTTGATTAAATATATTTAAGTTCTGTTTGAGAAGGTATTGTAAATGTCACTTATTTTTAAAATAAATGATCCTGCTGTGTGAACTTCATCTGCAGTGAGGCTGTGCTGCTGTGAGCTGACACTCTGCGCTGACCTGCCTTTCTCCAGCCTTCTTGTATCCTTTGGAGCTGGGCAGCTATTTTATTTTTTGTATTTTTAGCTATGTTTTATGTATTTTTAACTGATTAGGTGCTTGAAGCACAGGCTGCTGCCTGGGGGGGCAGGAAAGACTCGGAGTAGAGGTGCTTGAAAAGCACTGAGTAGTTGCTCCGTGCTTATGCCTGCCTGCGTTCCCGCTGTAGCTGCACAGCCTTGCGTAGCGTGAGCGTAATGCGCAAGTGATGAAGAAGCTGGGATGCTTTTCTTGTCTAGCTTGTATTTTTTTTGTATATAAATACCTGCTATTGATTTGGTAGCCTTTAATTACAACAGCAGGGAGCTGCAGGGGGAGGAGATGCTAATAGAGATTAGTTTGGGATGAGCCAGGCAGCTGTGCAATCCTGATGTCTTAATCTCTTGGTGTGGATTTATCCCAGCTGTGCTACCTGTGCTCCCTGACCTGGGCTCGAAATGCTGCTAAGGGTGCCTGGCCTGCCTGAATGAGGTGCAAGGGAGAACAGCAAATACTGTCAAATGCGAGTCACCCAAAGACCTTCCCCAGGAAGGCAAGATCAGTGCAGGGCTTGACAGGGGTTAAGGTGGTGCTTTGAGATGAGCTGGTTGCTGTCTGCCAGAGCTTCCTCAAGACCATAAACAGCGGCTGGGGTTGTAAGGAAACCTGGAGCCTTCGGCTGACTTGCAGATTTTTCTCTTTCCAAGAACTAACGGAGTAAAAATACACACAGATCTGAGCGCTCCCAGCTAAGGAAAAACAGGACAAGGAGCCCGAGTACGTTTGAATTAAGCGTTGCTTGTGATGTTCCTGTCAGAATGAACAGTCCTGAGCAGCAGTGCAGGGGGCTGGCAAAGAGCAAAAGGATTCTGGTGTTGCTGATGTGCTGCTCCTGCCTCAGAGGAACTGTTCTGGAGCACCAGGACTTCTGAGGCACTATCTGTGCCTCTCAGCTGACTGAAATCTAGGTTGACCCTAATAATAATAATCTCTTAGCTGTCTCTTGTGCAGCTGTGCTTGCTCTAATCACAAGCACAGCAGGAACTGCTGTTTTTATACAAAGCCCCATTTCTACAGAACCATCTGAGTTGCACAGAGGCACAGCTGCACACATTTCTGTAGGGAACAAACCTCCTACCTGACACAGCTGACCTTCCTGAAGGCAGAGCTGCCTCTCACATGTTACCTGAAGGCATAAAGCTCAACACTTCTGTGCTATACTCAGGTTTGCTAGAGCAGAAATGCATGCAGACCTTGCAGGTATCAAGTTTATTTTACATAGAATAAATTTAAATTATTTTACAGAATGAAGACGATATATACATCACTTTGTAGGCACGCTCCTGTACACGGGGAATGTTCTCAACACTGGGATGAGAAGGGGCAGAGCCTCAGCACACCTGCATCATCATGGAGTTCACCATATTATCGAAAGCCCTAGAGAAGGAAATGAACACAAATATTAAAGGAAGCAGCTAGTTCTGCACAGCCCATCTCTTGTAGCAAAACCAAGGGCTAGCAATGCCTCTTACTGGTTAACAAGGGGGCTTTCCCCAGGCTGAATACATGGTTTCACTCTTTAACTACAGCATGCTCTGTTGAGTAAATAACGACTTTTAATTAAGCTGAAGTAAGGACAGGTCTTAGCCTGGCTGTAGATCTACCTCAGCAAAGTGTAAAAGAAGTTGTTCTTCCCCAGGCAAGAGAAACTCTCAACATCATTAACATTCCCTGTGAGATTCCAGATGGGAAATGGGGGGCACTGGCCCTCACGTGTGAGGAACTGCACATGCTGAATGTCCACCTGTCCTTACCCAAGGATAAGCCCTGGACAAGCGCAGTTGTTCACTGTTTAACCTGCTCTATTTATCTATGTTTGTGCTTGTATTTGCCTATCAAACAGGTAACTTTTTCTCCCCAAGAAATTACTTTTCTTGAGGCAATGTTTCCAACACCAGTTCTGAGGTGGGAGTGAGAGTTCAAGGAACTTCTCATGAGACTTTCGGAGTTTTCTGTTACACAGCAATGGCCCAAAGACAACACAGCTGTTCTCCATTTAGGCAGTTAGAGCACGCACATCTGAACTGGTCAACCACAGGGGTTATGCTCTTGGTCCTATTACATCATCGGTACGCTGCAAGTTCCAGAAAGATGACAAAGATCAGAAAGATCAGTACGGCCAACCCACTTACCTGGAATGGATGCGGTCCCCAGGGTTATAAAAAGGGTTACACATTATGTCCGTATATGAATTATGCAGCTTTCGGAACATCTGAAAAGGGATTGTAGTTTAATTAATTTCTTTTTTTTTTTTGCTTCTCAGCACTTTATGAATAAGTGGAAGTAGCAAAAACACCGATGTGGCGAGTTGTGCTGATTTCCTGCACTTACACTGCGGATCTCATTGTCTCGAAGTGCTGTGTTTGAAGAATCCACCACCATAACAAACTTCACCTTCGAATTTGTCACGTAGCCGTATCTGCGCAGCTGTTAAGGCATGTGCTTCTGACACACCAAAGCCTGGCAAAGCAACTAAAACAAGGCTGGAATACACTCAAAGAAAGAAGCTGAGAGGAAACATGATGTTGTTGCTGCTCCCAGCACTTAACTAGGACTGGATGAGGTAAGCAAGACGCTGGATTGCAGGAACTGCATCCCCTTTCTACCTGACTTCTCCCATCTTTGATAACTCCAGGTCAAGCTCGCTCCTATGCTGGCCAGTGAGGCATGCCTTGCAATTTCAGAAGCAGCCTCCCACTAGCTATTTTGGTGAGGGTTTCTCTCTTCTTAAGAACCATTGTAATGACACAGCCACCTTATTTATTCTTGCTTGAGAGACCACAACCAGACACCTGGAGATCTGCTAATATCAGCCAGCGTGACTGACTTGAGACTTCAAAAATTAACCACCGGTTTATGAAAACCCAGAAATCAGGTCTGCTGATAACTTCCATCTGCGGGATTCAGAGAAAAAGCCAAAGAAAGCTGAAAAGATCAACTTTGTGACTTAAAAACATTGGGGAAGCTGTGCTGTGGAGTACAGATTTTGGAGAAATCAGATCACACACCTGGGATTTAGCTACTTGACCAGAGACACCTTCATACTCCTGCTACTTTCTTTTTAATTAGAGTTTAAGCTTTCTTCTAGTCACAGTTAACTGTTTCAGCTAAGCAGGGAATAAAGTACCCAGTTATGAAAGGTGAAGTCTAGCTGCACCAGACACTCTTCACACGTTGCACTCCCTCACATAGGCTAAAGGTAAATTTTTCCACCGCCTGGTTGGGCAGCGAAGCAGCTGCTGAACTGACCAAGGCACCAAACCTGAACCTCTATGTGACAAACTGGTCAGTGAACAAGTCCGTCTATTTTCTGCTGCTGTCTTTAACATGGCACCAAGCAGGAAGAGAGGTTTCCCATGCAGAGCCCCTCGCAAGAAAGAGCCTATAAATACACAATGCATTAGAAAGATACACCTTGTAGTCTTCAGTGGGGTAGAGGAGCCCTAGGTACAGCTCCCTCTGATCTACAAGAGCCTTGCCCATCGCGGAGATCTTTTCATCCACGACATCGAGGGAAGTGTGCACGGTGTAGTGGAACTTCAGCTCGTTTTCAGTTGGAACGCTCCGGATGTAGAGGGGATAGTTCTGAGGAGGAGAACAAATGACGCTAACCAGGACCGGCCACTCTGCCGTGTAAGTGACGGCTGATGCCACGACAGTGCTTTTACGCTAAGAATCGCTATTTTAACCATTTTACGTTCACAGCCATCACAGCACAGCCCGCCTTTACCGCTTGCGGCGCTTGCGGAGCAGATCTGTCTCCATACACCAGCGGCAGGAGAATCATTTGCTCAGGCGCTGCACAAGGCTGAGGCCCACCCCCACCGCTTGACCTGCACCCTGACCCCAGCAGGGCCCGTCCCCAGCTCAGCACAAACCCCTCTCCTGGCAGCAGGACACCCTAGAGCACCCTCACGCTGTCCCTGAGCTCCCCCTGCCCTGGTCCCAGCCTGCTCCAGCCCAGCCCACTTCAACCTCCAGTCTCTGTCCTGCTCCCCCCTCCAGATCTGCTAAGGCTCTGCCTTGCTCAGGCCCTGCATCCTGAGACCTTGCCCCACTCCCCTCGCTCCTGCTCAGCCCCCCAGCCCCGGCCCCACTCCCCTCGCTCCTGCTCAGGCCCCACGACCCCCCCCCCCCCCCCGGCCCCACCTCCTTGGCGATCACGGCGATGCACACCGCCATCTTGTCCCCACCTCCGCCGTCCCCTTCGCCCCGCCCCATCCCGCGCGTCACGTGAGGCGGGCCGGCGCTCACGTGACGCGCGGTGGGCGCGCGGGGCGGCGGCGGTTGCCATGGCGAAGGCGGTGCCGGTGCCCCTCTGCTTGTGCTGGGCCTTGGGCCTCGCCGCGGCCTCCGCGCCGCCCAACCTCCTCCTCCTCCTCATGGACGACGTGAGTGGGACCGGGGGACGGGACGCTTGTCACTGGGGGGGGGGGACACGACACTGGGGGGGGCGTTAGGGTGGAGGGAGGGGACCCGGGAGGGGGGCCTGTCCCCAGAGCGGGGCTTGGGTTCCTGGGAGGGGGTCGGTGTGGATGAGGGAAATTGGGGCTTTGGCTCCATAGCGTGCTTGTTACGGGGTGTGGAATGGCGGGGGGGGGGCTCGTCATTGTGGTGAGGCAGGGTCCCGGGGCTGGCGGAGGGGCTCCCGTGGTGGCCCACCCTCTCCCAGGCCCTGGCGATGGGCGCTCGGCGGGGCACGGTTTGAGCAGCAGCGCTTTGCGGGCAGGGCCGCTGTCAGAAACGTTCCACCGATGCCTGAGGATTTTGTGGCGCATGTGTGGCGCGTCAGAGGCACCGTGGTGGTCGTCCTCGAGCTCGTGGTAGCATCACGGCGCACAGGTGAGGCCCAAAGCTGTACCGGTGCTGAGGAAGAGGCGTTTAAATACAGGTTTCATCAAGTTGGCTCCCCGTGAGCCTTATCCTGCAAATTACTCTTTCTCCACATCCTCCTAAGTGCCCATCAAGGGCCGGTTTTGGGCCTGGCAAGACTTGTGTTTTGAGAGCACGTCTTGAGCGTTTATTTGCTTCTTTGTGCTCCCTAGAGCTCCGTCTCGCTGAGTCCTGCGGAGCAGGGCTCTCCCTGACGTGCACGATCCCCACTAGGTCGCAGTTTCCAGGTTCACACCTTATCCCTTCCCCGTGGCGTGGCCTCCGTGTTCAGCTGTGTGCTATGTCTGTTCCCTTTGCCGCCAGGCCGGTGCCTGGGGGATAGCACGTGAACAGGGTCTGTACCGCGATTCATGCTCAGAGGTCTTCAGCACAGTGATTCAGGCACAGATGATAAAGAGACGAGTTGATGTGATGATCTGGAAAAGTTTGATTGAAATAAGCGGGAATATTTGAGTAAGTTTGTAAGTACTTACTCAGAAAGCTATCGTGCTCTGTTGCTTGCTTTCTCGAGTCCTTTCCAGATTTTGTGTAAAAAGTGGTGAAGAAGTGAAAGGAAGGCCCAGGCCTGGCGTAGCCCTGCCTTGCCCTGCCCCTCCTTCAGGGCAGAGCTGCCCGAGGTGACCTGCACTCAAACCTCTCGTTATTCCTTGCGTGTGGATGTCCTCCCGAAAACAAACGCGACTTTCAGATCTATAAAGTCAAGCCCATATGCAAGTCTTTTGGAATAGGTGCTTACACACCTCCATACCCTATCTAGAAGTCTAATCATCTTATCTATCAGTCTGTTCATAATGACTGAGCAATTAACTCCACAGTCCTTGACAAAAGATTCCACCGGCTGGTAAATGTTGAAAAACAGGGTGTCTTGGTGGTTTTCAAACCTTGATAGAATCATTCTGAAGTTAAGGCTTGGTTTTGTAGCATACAAAAATATTTGTGGCAATATCTTCTGATGCCAGCCATGGGTGTAGTTGTAGTAGCGCTGAATAAGGTGCGTGTACAAGTGTAAAGAAACTCCAATACGTTTCAGGAAATGTTTTAGAAACCCAAACTTGCCTCCTGAAAAACTAAACAAGAAGAAAACTAATTCTGCTAATTTTTGCTCTGTGAACTGGGGGGGGGGGGGAGGGCAATGAATCATTAAGGAGTGGAAATAATCGCAAATTTGTTTCCAACTAAAAGTCTTTTTGCTTTTGCACATGGTAGTGGTCTTAGCCACATGGGTAAGGAAGTATATTCATTTCCAACACCTTCAAGTTGCTGCCATTTTCCTGTTTTGCTTCTCTCCTAATATTTTCATCTCATCTTTCAGGTGTGTTTGTAGCAGAAATGTGTTTTGTGCCCTTTAAGCTACTCGGAAAGCTAATGAGGGTGGGTACGTGACTCGAAGGGTGGGCAAGCTCTTATCGCCTGTTTGGCTCTGTTCTGCCAATTCAGCATGACTGTTGTTTTCGTAGTGTTTCTGCACTCCTGTACAAGATAATTACCTTGTAAGCCTAGTTTTTCTGGCCAGTTGAGCCTCTGGCAGTTCATCTCAATTTTCCATTCAGGAATATTTCCCCCCAAGCTGGCATTTGTAATTTTGAAGATGAAAGCTCCTTGGGACAGTGATTATCCCACTCTAGAAGTGTTGGTATGGCACAAGACACGATGAGGCACAGATCCTGACTGGAGCTTCTGTGAGCTATTTATTTATTTAATATGCTGTTCATTAAAAATACATCTCCATGGTCTTTTTCCTTTGATCCTTCAGTAACTTCTGTGACTCTGTCACTGTGTGTGAATTAGAGCAACATGATATTCTTTTTTTTCTTTCTTCCTTGGTGATAAAGCTACTGAAGAATCAAGAACTCAGGGGTGATCCCATTGAATCCATTTCAATTCCACATCCTCATGTTAGGTGGTACCACGTAATTGCTCCTCGCTCAAACCTCAACAGCCGGCTCTGCAGCTCTCCAACAATTTTCTTTTCCAAACTACACCACTGCAGTGTAAATGTTAGACTCTCAAATGGGACCAGACAGATGGTTTTCTAAAGATCTCGATACATTACACCCTCTGTATCAGTTGCTCACCTGATACGCATCTGTATTAAAGAAAGCTATTGCCTTTTTTAAAGCATAATATAATCTCCAGCAACCATGGTGCCTAATTGCTCATTAAGTTGTTCCCTTCTAGAACCTTCTGTTTTAAGTCACTTACTTTTATTTGTATTATTACCGGTAATAGTTTTCAGCAATGAATGTAGGCAACGTGATGGTAATTTTATGGTTCTCCTGGCGTGTGACCTCTCTGAATTAGGAGGAGGACGCAGGGTGAAACCGCTGTCTTGCAAATAAGCAGAGTGACATACGATGCCTCTGGCAGGTTTCTCTCCAGAGCTTGCTTTTAAAATAAACGCTTCCTCTCTTTTCCTGCAGCACTGCTTTTGAGTTTAGACCTTTTCCTTGCATTTCTAGTTACGGGTACTCAGATGGATAGAGGCAGCAGGCTGAGATGGAGTTCTGGGGTCAGTGGTCCAACACAAAGACACGTATCTAGGGACTGAAGGGTCGGACTTTGCAGCTCTACAACACTGAGCATATCACGTGTAACTTCCTTTTCCTCCCTGGTATGTGTGTGCTTACCAGTCTTCAGGCACTTGAGTAAGAGTGAAGGCATTAGGCTTCTTACCCAGCTCTGCTACAAGTGTTTTAACGCCTGTTAGCAAGTCGTTTAATCTCATGTGTGCCTCGGTTTCCCGTTTTGCCAATGAAAACTGTAATAGTTCCCTGCTTCACAGGGTTGGGGAAGTTTATTTTTATCACGTTTGTGAAGTACTCCCTAAATAAGGAGATGAGCACTATAAAGATTTAGAAATGAAGGGGTACAATAAAATTGTTATGTGGGCCCAGAAGCGTTGTCGTTGCGGAAGATTGAAAGTACTTTTACGTCTTTTGGCGTTTTCTTTTTACAGATGGGTTGGGGTGATTTGGGAGCTTTCGGAGAGCCTTCTAAGGAAACTCCTAACTTAGACCAGATGGCTTCAGAAGGGATGCTTTTCCTGGATTTTTATACTGCCAACCCGCTTTGTTCTCCGTGTAAGTAAACTTGAGTTTTAAACTAGCATATAAACATGCCACCTTCTGAGAAGATTGGGACGTTTGCCAGCATCTGACATGAACTAGCAACCAAACCAGTGATTATCCTCAGGGCAGAGTTTGGATTTGGTGCTTTGATCTTGCATTTTGCTCCCTTTTTATTTACGTTTTGATTGGAAAACCTACAATCTTCAGTTCGTACAAAGCAGTGTTTCGGTGATCAAATCAGTCCAGCTAAAGGATTTTTTTAAAACATTCTGGTTTAGTATTCTAGCCTCAGTCGTTGCATTTTTTTCATCTTTCTTATTTTGGGATAAACAGCCAAAGCAGTATCTAAATTGTTGCTGAACATCGTTTGTACATGGTTTGATTCCATTGGCTTTGGTGAGACTTTCTTGCATGGAATGGCAGCAGATTGTGTCCTGCTTTTGACCCCGGTGGCTTGCAAGATTCTTGGGAAAGAGACAAGAGATAAAAGAAACGTTTGGGGCTGGGAGACGCAGATATTTTTATCCTTATTGGTTTTTCTGTGGGGTGGGTTTTTTTTTCTTTCTTTTTTCCTCAAACCTGATTGGCAGCCAAGAACTGAAACAAAAATGAGGAACGGGGGCTTTTTATTCGGGCTTTCATTTCGGATATAATTTGTCAGTGTGCTGATGACGTCCTTGCTCAGAAAAGGCATTTAAAATATGCTGAAGTCCTGCTAAGTCCAGTGCTGGTATTGCATATGCTTAAAGTTAAACATCTGTTTTAATGTTTCTTGCAGTCAGGTCCTGACTTTTATTGTCAAAGCTGGACAGCTCTTTATTCGCTGTTACATGACTTCTGTTCAGGCAAGCTTGAAAACTTAGCCTTCAGCATGTAATCAGTTTGTGTTACGATTTCCTCTTACATGCATACGTCAGGTATTCCTTTTAGAAGTACTGAGACAGGAGGGCTGCTACGTTCACTATTGAAAGTAATTACTCTTTAGCAGTGAGTAATTTAATAGAGGGGCCAAATTTCGGTCGGGTTTGTCCTGGAATAACTCGAATAGTGTTGTATCAGAACCTGGCTGTCTCCATGGCTCACTGGAGAGGGGAGTTGCTGCCTGTTCTAACGCAAGTGATCTTAGTAGCTGGCTGTGGCAAAAGGACGCTGACGTGCTTCAGTCAGTGCACCGTCCTCGGCCTTAAGATGATAATATTAATATTAAGCAGAGAATGCATGTAAAATAAAACGTTTTTTGTTGTTATTTGCAGCCAGGGCAGCACTGTTGACGGGCCGTCTCCCAGTGAGGAATGGTTTTTACACCACGAATGCACATGCCAGAAACGGTATGGGCTTCATTCCTGATTTGCCTTCCTCGGTTGATTTCCCTTTGTGCTTTGTAGGAAGTTTTGCTTTGAACAAAGGCTTGGCTCGGTGATCTTCCCCTATGGATCTTCCAGAGTGGCACAAAAAGATTACCATGTTAACTGCTGGTAATAAGCGTGAAATGTATTGCTTCCTCCTCATCAAGCAGAAAACCTCCTCAAATTAAGAGACATAAACAAGGCTGGTTGATCTGTTTGCTTCTGCTGGCTGAGAAGTGTTTCCTCTGGGCAGTCTAATTGGTGTCTGGTGAAAGAAAGTCACGTGGGGTGCGTGTTAACACCCAGAGTAAAGAACAAGTTGCTGACGGTTTTATTCACCAGCCAGTTTTCTAACCATTTCAGCCTCGGCAGTTTTATAGCACTGTTGTGCTTGCAGGGAAGATTACCAGTTCGTAACATTTCTGGGTTGATTTTGGTTCCAGCGTGACAGACGCCACGTGAGACCACGCATGCTGGGGCAAGAATCAGCAGCTACGTACTGATTCACACTGTGTATCAGCAAGCGTGCTTGGCTGCCTCCGTCCTAACCAAAGTCACACCTTAGATTCTTGAGCGCCAGAGAGCTGTGGACTGCGAGAGACATATCATTTCTTTCAGCTCTTGCAGTCTGAGCAAGTTTATCCATCATTGGATTTAGGGAAAAAAAGTCTTCATTTTAGAAAAATATAAAGCAAGAGTAAAGGCAAGTCCAGCGCGCTCCTAAAGCGCTTGCTTCCGTTGTGACCCCCCCTTTCAAGGGTCTCGCCTTCATTCTGGGGTGGCAGCCCCCTTTGCTATTTGCCGTGGTGTGCAAGTGGGTGGAGATCTCCCTTTGATCTCCCTGAATCAATTTGTCCTCTTCATCTCGTGGCCTAGGAGGGCTTCCAAAGAGTGATATTGCTGGGACTTCAAACTAATTGCTATTTCTGATCCAGTAATAATGCTTCTAATGACGGGTGGCCATTAACTGTTTTCTCTAATATTTGTAAGAGTCAGAAAGCTTTTTTTGTTTGTTTTTTGCAGCGTACACACCACAGGATATAGTAGGAGGAATCCCAGATTCTGAATTACTGCTTCCGGAGCTGCTGAAGAAAGCTGGCTACGTCAATAAGATCATTGGCAAATGGTAAACTTATTTTAAGATCTCTTGCTTTGAGATTTCAGTATGTGTGTGTATGAATTGTGAAGGAGCAGCAGAACAACCAGAACTGCAGGAAAAAAACTGTTTTGAAGCTCAGGCGTCCAACTTTTGCAATCTGCGGTGGATCTTCCCCCCTGCTGTGATCAATTTCTGAATTGAGTATTACCATTGCAAGTATATACATATATCTTCATACAAAGAGTTGAAGGGGTTTTTATGTATATATGTATATATATTTATAAACCCTTCAACTCTTTTGCTTTCATCCATGTATCACACTACTTAATTTAATCGAAAAACACCGAGATGTTCTGTTGGAATTTGCCTTGAGCACCTACGTGCTTTTTATCTTCGGCCCCTGCTATATGTTGGGTTTTTTGTTAATATTAAATGAAGTCTTAATTTGTTAAGACTAAATTGTGAAAGCTTCTTTTCTGGGGGGTAGAAGCGTGTGGTATAGAAAGAGAGATGCAGACATCTCCAGGGCTACATTGAACATTGTTCATCAAGTGTAGAAGGTCAGGGTGGATACGAATTGGCTTGATCGGAATAGTTGATACCAGGTGTTTTAAAAGACCTAGCGGGCTGATCCAATACTCTGTGAATATTGTCCTTTGATTTTATGGCCTTTCATGGAAGTACAGTATAATCTTTGTAAAGGGTACAGAAGAACTTTTAAAAACCAATGTTTTGTGATGTCTGCGAAGAATCGGAAGGGAAAAGCCTGAAAGATACTCAGCGCAAACAAGCACGGTGGAATTACCAGTGTAGTATTCGAAACTGGTGCATTTGTAACATTCGAATTTCAAATGCGCTTGTGGGCTGTAATGGAATCCCATGGGGTCTGGGGATCTCTGAACAGTTGATTCACAGTTTGGAAGAGTGCTGTAATAAATAAATGCATAAATAGCAACTTCAAAACTACATAGACACCAGAGGAGTACTGCTTGGTTAACAGAGTAATTGCTAATTAAGAGGCTTCGGACAGGAGTAGTATTGGGAGGGTACTGTTTAGGAAAGTAATGGGATACAATTTACTTAACAGTTTCGTTAACAAGTTAGAGAAGAGTGAGTTTGAATTGTGGTTGGATTCACCAGTGCTGCTGAAATTGGAAAGAAAGCAAACTAACCTAAGACAGTGAATTATTTATTACCAGAAATCCAAACAGCAGAGTGGCCGTGAAGAATCGGATCAGTGGGCTGAATGCAATAAGATGCAGTTCAGTGCTAATAAATGTAAATTCATACACTCAGGGAAAAGAAATAAACAACACAAATACAGATTGGTTCCAGGCAGTTATTTGGAAAACAGCAAATCTGGAAGCTCCTGCAGCTGTTAGCAAGAAGCAGGCGAAATATGAATGTGCAGTGCACTGCCGTCGTGCACCCCAGAAGTGTTATCCTGGGCAGGACGAGGGAGGGATGCCGTGCAGCAGCAGTCTCTGTCGTTTGTGCACACCACCTGCTTCCTAGGAAGATGTAAAGAAATGCATAGTACGGTCGTTAAATTGGAGTCTCATCCTAGCCACGCGTAGAATTTTAGGGCTTTTGAACATTTTTAAGTTTTCCAGCAGAAGATTTTTATATCCTTTCAACATCCCTTCTAAAAACTTCCCAGGGTGTCCTGTGACAGTAAGTTCCACAGTTTAATTCTATGTTTGCAAGTCAAGTATTTTTCATGACTGGTTTAGAATTTGTTGTGTTTCATTACATATCTCTCTTATTTTTTTTGTGTTGTGAGAGGGAGAGAATAATCAGCATCTCAGTAGTTATTTGATACCCTTTTCAAGTCTTTCCCTCTTGTAAGTTCTCTTAGGGCTTTCTTAGAATAATTTTTTTTTCATGTCCCCTGTGGTAGAAACAGCCAGGAACAGCTTTGTATTATCATGTACATAAACGAGGAAGGGGTAGGATCCTGCAGGTCAGACTTGCAGTTTCAGTTACATCACCAAGATACGATCATAGCTGGAATGATGATTATCCTCTGTTATAACTCATTTTGGAATAGCTCAGAATAACACCGTGGATCATTTTACTTCAGTAATGCATTTTATGCCTCTCGTGTTCAGAAAGCGTGCAGAGGGCGATGGCAGAAAATGGCGAGGTTGCAGATGCAGGCTTGTGAGTGGAAGCTGGAATGATTAAATAAACATTAAGCTACAAAGATCTCCTTTAGAGACTGGGAGAGGATGGGCGTTCTGTATATTCAAGATAGTATAAATGAAGGAAATGGAGACTTTGCAGTATAGAAGTTGGAGATTAGAGAGGAGCTTCATCTTGAAGTTAAGGATGGCACATTTTCAAGCTGCATCATAGAAGGGAGCTGTCATCAGGAGCAGCTCAACGTGTTTTATGTTCACACGTGAACGTAAAGAACTCATTCACATTCAGGTCTCTTTGTACCGTTTTGGCAGCATGAATACTCCATAAAGGGAATGCAGATATAATGGTACATTTCATGAGCTTTACCTTGTGTTTTTACAGCTTAGTGGTATAAAAGTGACTTGTCATAGATCAGAATCCTTAAGTAAAACATTATGTGCATCTTTGCGATGGCTTCAGGCAGTGTAGTCCATCAGTACGGATCATTGACACAGCGTGAGAGAAGACACCAATAGAAGGAAATAATGGAAAACAAAGATTGGACAGTAGACTAAAATGGGATACATGTAAGCGCTGGAGTGAGTCTGCATGGATTCGCTCGCAACAAGTATGAGAAAGATCAAGACAATGCTCTGCAGTCATTTATTTGATTAAAATGCTTGAAGTTTTTCTTCTTAGGCAAAGCTTGTTTTCTTGCATGCCATTCTGATGAGATTATTATTTGCTTCTTTGCAGTAGAATTTTAACTCGTTTCTTTTGTTCCTAGGCATCTGGGTCACAGGCCCCAGTTCCACCCCCTGAAGCATGGGTTTGACGAATGGTTTGGATCCCCAAACTGCCATTTTGGACCTTTTGATAACAGAGCGCTCCCCAATATCCCTGTGTATAGGGACTGGGAAATGATTGGCAGGTAATTCAGCTGCTTGCCTGGTAATGTTATTTTCTTTGCTTTCCCTGCTGACATTACAGTGCTGGAAGATAAGTGCTAGCGTAGCAAACCCATTTCGGTGAAAAGGGGTTGGCAAAACCAGCAGCTGCTTCAGAATCAGAGTTACAGGCTCGGTTGGATGGGCAGTGATCTACAGGTACTTCACCCTCTAGAGAGCACTTCTATAGTGTGTCAAGGATTGGCACTATCCAGCCTCGTATATGATCTGAAATGCTTACGATGGATTGCCCTGACTGTCCTGCAGTTCAGCAGTAAGGCAGTGCAGGAAAGATACTTGTAGACGTTAATGAACCACATGAACAGCCCTTCTGGGTCGGGCCCAAGGCCCATTTATACTCTGTGATGAGTAGTGACCGCTTATAGAAAGGGTATAAGAAAACAGATATGTGGAATGGTCCTTCTCTTGTATGGTTGTCCACCTTCCTAAACTGAACGTTGTGTCCAGATCTTTAATAGCCGCTGACTTAACTTCCATGAACTAGTCTTGTCTCTTTTCTAAACCCAGTCATATTTCTGGACCCTACAATATCCTGTGCCAGGATCTCATCCCTTGCTTTACCCTCATACTTTTGAACAGGACTTGCCCTCTAGTCTGGGGATGGCCAATATCCAGCCTTACAAGGCCTAGGTGGTGGTTTGCACCGGCGCTAAGACAGAATTAAGGGAAAGCCTTGTGGGTAAACGCACAAGGCAGACAGAAACAGGAAGGTATAGATTAAGAGATATGCGAATTTCACGTCTAGGCGAGGAGGCGAGGGTAGTCCTTGCTGGGGGAAGAAGAGATTTTGAAGGCAGCGCTGGCAGCAAAGGGTACTCGAGCGCTGTTGCCTGGGCAGTGCCTGCTGCTTCTCAGTTGTGATTGCGGCGCTCTGACTTTTCCAGTTAAAGCTGAGACAATACAGACCTGCTTCTGCGGTATTGATGGCCCTCAGAGACTCGGCGTGGTCGTTGACTACTAAACTTTATTCTAAATCCTGTCTTCCTCATCTCTACCTTACCAGCTAAATTTAAAGTTGAAGCTTGTTAAATAGGAAGCTAGATGTTTGATTCTGAGGATTAATAAAGGTCTGAGTACCAAGGCCAACCCGCAAGTTGCGTGCGGACCATCTAGGGATGTGACTGCTCTACAGTGCCTCCCTCCCAGAGATGTTTGCTTATCCCATTGCGCCCTAAAGGCTTCCTGGGATGATTTCACTCCACTACTTCTCTTGGAAGCGGGTTCCATTCAGTACTGAAAGACCTCTTTATTCCTTTTCTTCCTGTTTGTAATAACCTTTTGTCTGTTTGCATAACACCATTCTGTGCTCCAAGTCTGCAGTCTATGCCGTTCTTGTCCATTCACTTTTGAGTCTGGTATCATCTTGTTTATATTATAAATATATATTTATAATATTCTCCTGAGGACTGCCCCCCACCCTTCTTTGCTTAACTGGTGCCTAAAGATACTTCAAACATAACGTTTTCAAAGCGGCCCAAGTGCTGATTCCAGGATTGCTCTATCTCACTGGAAGTTGCTGTGTCCTTCTGAAAATTTTACTCGCATATCAAAGAGCTCTCTATCGAAGTAGTGGCATGAGATCTTTAAGCATCCTACCCCTATTCTAATAGCTTAACGGTGACAGGTCGGCGGCTCAGGTTTGTCCAAAACTTGCAGTCATCATTAATTTGGATCTAGCTGTTTCACTGCTTTCTCCCATAAGAAAAAATATGGTGACATTCTTCTTAATATCTGAAGAGAGTTTGCTGAGTGGCAGCTATGACCTGTTTGTCACCTACTTACACAGTAACAAAGGGGGAAAAAAGCACCTTTTTATGTTGTATATTCCTTAAGATTGATTTTTTTTTTTTCTCTCTGATTCATTTTATCTTAAGATATTATGAAGATTTCAAAATTGATCTGAAGACGGGTGAAGCCAACTTGACTCAGATCTACCTGCAGGTACCATCTATTTTAATACTGGTTTCTAAGCCACAGTGACTTTATGCTTCTTTTTTTGGAGAGATTTAGATGGCAGAGGATGATTCTGTTAAATTCCTTTTTATTGTTGTTTACAGGAAGCTCTCGATTTTATTAGCAAGCAGCAGGCCAGCCAGCAGCCATTCTTTTTATACTGGGCAATTGATGCTACCCACGCTCCTGTTTATGCCTCCAAACAGTTCCTGGGCACTAGTCAGAGAGGACTGTAAGTCTTGGTTTTGTGGGTCTTGGTTTCGTTTTTTTAATTAATAGCTCATGCTGCAGAAAAAGAAAACCTAAGCAATGTTTATTAGATCCAAGTATATAGATCATTTGTCACAAGTGTGTGTGTGTGCTGAAATACGTTAGTTAGCGAGGCCTTTGCTTGGGTTGTTCTTTAATAATTTTGCTATAATCTGAAATGAAGATCTTGTGACTAAAATGGGGGGAGAAGGGGGAGTCCAAGCTCCTTTGCCAGTTGTGTGAGTAATGAAGTGCTGTACGTGGCACAGATGATTTTTTGGAAGGCTTTTGTATGATTAGTGCTTGATTTAAAAGCCTGTAAATCAGAGCAGCAAGTAGAAAAGCATGCATGAAAAACGCAATTTACAGGAGGCAAAGAGCCCTGTAGATATTGTGAGCCTTGCTTCCGAGATTGCAGTTTCCAACCAGCATCCACAAGCAAAACTATGTTACTAGCTTCAAGTCCATGGCAAAGTGGCTTTGCCTATACTTGAGAAGTTTATAGCTAAATTTGCATCAGTTGCTGGTCTCTGTCCAAGAGTGGCTCACATCTGAACAAATTCTGACTCTTAATACCCAAGAGAGGTTGCTCTCTGCAGGTAGGAGACGTGGGTTTTGCAGTGACAGTGGAAAACGTTATTACAGTACCTGATGCACAAAAGTGTTGCTCTCTGCAGCACAGGTATAAATTACGTCCGCTAAAAGCGTTGTGGCTGATTGCAATGCACTATGCTGTGTGAGACTTTTCCTCTTTTGCTGCCTTTAAT
This sequence comes from Platalea leucorodia, assembly GCF_965183815.1. Classification (NCBI taxonomy): domain Eukaryota; kingdom Metazoa; phylum Chordata; class Aves; order Pelecaniformes; family Threskiornithidae; genus Platalea; species Platalea leucorodia. The sequence continues at coordinate 55,810,871 of NC_138830.1, read as the reverse complement.
GTTTTGCATCTAATTTTGCCTCAGATACGGGGATGCTGTGCGAGAAATTGATGATAGCATTGGAAAAATCCTAAAACATCTTCAGAAGCTGGGCATCGCTGAGAACACTTTTGTGTTTTTCACCTCCGATAATGGGGCTGCTCTCATTTCGGCTCCTAAACAAGGTGAGTGTCAGATGAATAAACCTGGGCTGGGGTTGTGAAATCTCCATGTCTGGGGGGAAAGAGACCTGTATGTGGGGTTTTCCTTTATGCAGTTAGGAGAAGCCTCAAAATGCAGAGGATTTACGTTTAGAGTTAGCTTTTGTTCGTTACTTCTGGTCACTGTTGGAGGAGGTATCCTTGGCCATTTAGTCCATTTAGGACTTCTGGCCTAACCCAGCGTGGTGGTTCACCTGTGTGCATTTCCACTTTGTGCTCCACTGTCAGGGGCTGAATATTTTTAAATTTATTTAGTCCCAGGCACAATAACTTAGCAGGGTGTTTACTCTCCATCTGCCAAATGCATATTTGAGCTTTCTGAGTAATTACAGACAGTTCAAGTCCCTCCTCCTTTAGCTCTCATGAAAAATATGAAGAAGAAAAAGTGGTTTTGTTACTTCACAAGTTCTCTTTTGTTTAAATGATTGTTTCTCTCAAACAGAGTCATTGCAAATTGATTTTATAACCTACTCTCTTCTGTTTGGAGGCAGGCTGTCTCGTGGTTATTGGACCGCAGAGCAGGGAGTATCCTGAGTTCTGATTTCAGCTGAAACCACTGTGTTTGACTTTGTGGGACCTGGAATCAGTCGCGACACCTCCCTGTTTGTTCCTCAGCAAGCTTAGCTACAAGGCTGGGTTTAAAACCCAGACATTGCTGCAAGGCACTTGCTATCTCTGAGAGTGAACATTCAGGGAATGCGTGATTATTTTTCTCATTCTCCTATCTGCATCTAATAGTGCTCTGCTACTTTAAAAGGATTATGAAAAAATACTATTTCTGCCTGAAAGTGTCAGATTTCCTTGAGTTACAAACAGCAATTAACATCCTTAAAGGGAAGGAAAATGCCAGCAAAGTATTTTCTGTTTGTTTGGTTTTTGGTTTTTTCTTTGTTTGGTTGATAGCAAGTTGTATTTAACTGTCACTTTCTCCCTGACCTGAAAAGACGCTTCTAAAATTTCATCATAGAGGGATATTTAAAAAAAACCAAACCAATACAACAAACAACAACAACAACAACAAAAAAAAACCAAACCAAAACAACTCTGGACATGTTTTTTGAAGAAGCATTCATGCAGAAATGAAAACTCCTTTAAAACTAACCTAAAAATTTCCTAGCTGACAGTGTCCCTTTGAAATAGGATATTGGCGTATCGTGATTTTTACGGCTTCTTTTCTCTCTAGGAGGAAGCAACGGTCGTTTTCTGTGTGGCAAACAAACCACCTTTGAAGGTGGCATGAGAGAGCCAGCTATTGCTTGGTGGCCCGGACATATACCTGCGGGAGGGGTGAGTATCTGAACAATTCTGATCGGTCTGAAGTGAATGGAGTGGTTCTTGCTGGATTCAGCGGGCTTTGGATCAGACTTAACATGCCCAACGTGTCAGTCCAGGTGCTTGTCTAAACAAGGAGCTGAACGCTGCCCCTAGAGAAGGATGCCATTCCTGTTCGTTATTGCAAATTTGCATCTAGAGCGTCTGTGATCAACACTTCTGTGAGCACCAAGCGGTCTGGTCTTTTTGTCTTCCTGCTTTGTTTAAACCCTTTCCGCTTTTGGACCACGGTATTCTTAGTGGGTTACATATTTGAACAAATTGGAGAATAAAGACACATGTGACACAATGCGTGTCCCAGTCTAGAGCAGGAGTGTTGCCCACACACACGCTCTGTGCCCTGAAGTATCGAGTGATTTGACCCTCACGGCTCTCGCTTTGATGTTTGATAAAAGTTCCACTTGGGGAGGTCTAGATACCAGACTATTGCTCTTTCCTGCCTGTACACAAATTCAGATATGATCGCTTCCAACTGATCCTCCAGTGGCACTACCAGTCTCTCTTGTCCCAGTTCTCATTAAAGAAAGATGCAATCAATTCTTCTGCAGGCAGGGTTCACAGTAAATAATACGGATTCCCTCCCCTTTGTGAGTATCTCGCATCCCTGAAGAAAGTGATACTTCATTAACTGGGCACTGTGCTTAAGACTGCAAACTATTCATAAATAAAACATTTTTCGAAGTTGCATTCCTTTTCAGTGGTTTAATTGAGTCAGGATAATGATAATTTATCGTTTACATTCAGATAGCTTAGATCTGCAGCTGAGGGCAGAAGGGTAGTTTGGTTTCATCATTTTGAAAGAGTTCACAAAACCTGCTAAGGATGTTTTATTATTTTTTTAATTTGAAATGAAAACAGTCTTTTTGTTTAAATTCAAACATTTCCATAAAGCCTTTACAAGCCAAGTACAACAGCCTTGGGCTAGCATATGAGAACATGAAACTGAAGCTGACTGTTTTGTTTTCCATGTCCAAACTGAATAATGTGCTAAAAGTAAACATGCATTATAAATGGGGACAAGTAAATACCGAATTTAAGAATTCTTTCCATTGTAGTAACTCCAAGGATAATTAGGAACATGAGTAGAGAAATCATTGTGCCTGCTTGTTTTCTAACCGTAACTGGCTGGACCCCTCTCGCAGGTAGATTTTTGCATGTAGTGCAGCGGTGAAGCTTTATGCGGCGCAGAACCTTCTCAGCAGCCTGGTGTGATGCATGGCTTCCTGCTTGAGGCCACAGCTGAAGCCGCTGTTTGAATTCCTGTGAATTATTTATTTCTGGGCAGAGTTAACGTGTTTGCATAGGTGGGTGGACTGACTGACGTCGTGCTGTCACGAGCCCACGCGTGCTCAGCGAGCTGGAGAGTGTGCCTAAGGCTTATTGGGCAGCTATGCGCCCAAAAATCCCCTCCTCCACCGCTGTTGATATCATCCTCAGCACTTAAGCACACACCTAACTTTAAATCCCTCCTATGCTGGGCTCCAATTCACGACGCTGCCTGCCAAACGTCCGCACGTGCGGGTGTTACGCTCCCAGATGTCGTCTTGGGCTCCACTCGGGTACCTTGAGAAGCCTGTTCTGAACTCTGTCCCCAGGATGGGCTGCTCTCCTCTGAGCGAGACCCCCGTATGATGCTACTGATAAGTAAATATGTGATAGCTACTTATATGTCTTTTCTGCTTGTATTCTTGCCATCGAGGCTCCAGCACTGGTACCCACAGCAGCGCTGACGGCAGGTGAGAGGTTTGACGTTGCTTCTGTGTAATACAGCCCACGCTCCCTTGGCCTGCAGGGCGCCTGTAGTTATTGCTTCATAGCTGCCTCTTTCGCTGACATAGTAAGTGAAGGGACGTGTGTTTGCTGGTACATTTTTGGCTTCTTTTCTGTATCTTATGGAGTCTGTAGCTTCAACATCATCTTGACTGCGAGTTTAAACTAGTCACCCTAAGTCCCGTGTAGTCCAAGAATCTGTAAAATGTGGGAAAACTGCTTCAAAGTCTCTCCTTGCTCCTTCTTTTCAAAAGCGTTGAAGAAAACAAAGGCTTGGGAGCCCTGAACCAGGGTGGAAGCAAAGAGCTTCTCAGGAGTACCCGGCACAAAGCCGCAGGGTCAACTTCTCCTTCCCGCGCTGGGGTCGCTCCCGGCGCAATGGTTGCTCCTTTCCAGCCGCGGACGTTTGGAGAAGCAGGCGGAGGGCCAGCGAGCGTTTCAGCTGGCACAACTTCAGCCCAAAAAAGAGGACTTGTGTCTTTGGCCAGTGAAATCCAGTTATTGGGTGGAAGGCTCATCCCGCTGAGGGGATCTGGCAGTTCATTAAAATCTTATTGATATATAGGATGCGGGTTTTTTGTTTCTATTAAAGGGTACATTTGTTTGCTTAACTAAAGGAATACTTTTTTATTTAAACAAAAGAAGTTAGGTGAGAGGATTGTGAACACTGGCCAGGACACTGATAGAGGTTAGGATACTTGGTGCATCGGTTGGCTGATTTGCAGGTTTTGGGGGGAGAGGGATGCCTCGGGAGCGCGTGTTGCTCTTGGCATCAACATTGAGTTCATTCTGGTTCCCCGTCAGGAATATTTATTCACACGCAAACAGCCTTTCTGCGGTTTCCTCCTCAGCTACGTTTTCCAGGTGAATTCACAACAAATCAGTGTTTCAACATTCCCCACATCACATCTGCCTTCTGGAAGGATCCAGCTGGAGAAAAGGAAAAAAAAAAAAAAGAATCATATTCTGTTGGTATTTGAATCCTCCTCCTCTCTTCCCTCACCCTCCTCCCCTTCCTCTCTCGTGCCTGCTTCCTGAAGGAGAAAAGAACATATCAACCCAAAGACAGCATTGCAACCTTTTCTTCACTATCTCCCATGGGGCGCAAATTGAAATTGAATTAGACAGGGATATCAGGTCTGCTCGCTGTGATAACTGTAAAAGGATTTTATTTAAAAACACCCTGACATTTGTTCACCCAGTTTCAAATATTTAGCTTTCCTCCTTTCCATTCCTGGCGGGGGCGACTTTATTAATTGTCGCCTTTGATTCAGAGTTAAAGCTTGAAAGCACTGATAACAGCAGTGGTGACTATTTCTTCTAGCGACGTGGCCCACAGCAAAAGGATTTCATTTTCTTAAAGACATTATGTGTATACTGAGAGTTTATTAAAAAGAAGGGGGGGAAGGAAGGGGGAAAAATCCGTTCTTACGTGCGTAATACCGGCTGTTTCTCACTGATACGAGCAATATCTGATCTCGCTCTTTTTTATATATTATTTATTTTCTCTGGGCTGTTGCCCTCTCTGGATTTTTCTTTTTTTCTTTTCTCAAAAAAAAAAAAATAAAAATAGGAAAGGCAACTAGAATGAAAGAGCACTGTTGACAGGAGAAAATGGTAATTTTTTTATTTTTCTCTGAAAATACTTCAAAGTTTTGTATAAATATTAACCTTTTTTTTTTCCCCCCTTCTTCACTGTGGTGCTGCAGAGCACAGATAAATCCAAGTGGCTGTGGCATGGGCATTTAATTTCCTTAAGAAGTTTTCTCTGCTTCACAGAAAAATGTTGTCTGAGACCAGAAACGTAATTGGATGATTAAAGAGAGTCATCTACATCTGGTTATGGTTAATAAGGGCCAGTACAAGAAGACCATGGTGGCCTTGCTGGATTGTCGCAAGGCGATGTATAAATTAGGTGATATTAGAGGCACGAGTCTCAGGTCAGTGATTGCCTCTTGCTGCCTGTTATCAAAAGATTGAGGCGAGGCAATGGAACGACAAGAAAAGTGACTTTTGGATTTGCCTTATAAATTGCGAGAGGCCTAATTACAAAAGTCTCCGACGCTAGTTTGCTTGCCCGCTCCTGACGGAGCGTGCCAGATCTCTTCTTTATTTGACTCCAAGTTCGGCATATGGTGTTCTGCTGACCCCGCAGCTCTCCGAAGGCTCGCTCGGGGTAAATTAGCCGGCAGATGAGCCTACGAGGGACTGAGCATCTTTGCCGAGATGCTGAGCGCTGGTAATCCCCTTTGGCTTCAGAGGGAGTGCAGCGTTCCCAACACCAGTGGCTCATGAGGCTGTCCAGCTCTGTAACGTGTCAGCCGATGGTTTGGCTTTGGCTTTTTCTTTTCCAACGCATGTGTACTGTGTTTTTTTTTTTTTTTAATGTTAGTCCTTTTTGAGTGCACATCTGAGACCAGAGAAGAGCCTGCGCAAGCAGACGGTCCGAGGAGCACACAGCACCGTCTGCCACAGTTAATCCCGTGGACGACGCGGCCAGCTTTGGGTCTGTGTTTGCCAAATGGCCCCGGGGAAAGCAAGAAGCAGGGTTACCCCGTCGAAGGGCTCAGTTCTGTTTCCTTCTCCACAGCTGTGTACCAGAAGCTCCCCATCCTTTTCTCCATGCAGAAAGGCAACTTCATCTATACATCTGCTTTTTGTGAGGGATTTGTGGGCTCACCTCTATTCGTCGCTGCCTACCAGAACAGGCTGAGCACGACCTCTTTCAGGCTGCCTGCTGCTGCCGTCTCCATGAATAAGGCTTAACCTCAAATGCCCGAGACCTTCTGCGAGATCTATTGATCTTGGTAACTGGTCCAACTGCTTTCCTGGGCAAGGGTTTCCATCGTCAGGCCTCCTCTTGTGCTTAGAGCTTTGCACTTTGATTTCTTCTTAAGAGTTGTGGAAATATTCTTGCACGCAGCTTTAATATTATGTGTTCCTGCCAGCACCTTTTGATGAATGAAAGCCATTAAAATTTGAAATGACTGTAATCAAGTAATGTGATATTGTAATGTTAAACTTGTAATCAGTCCCCTGCATGTTGCTTTCTCCAGTTTCTGTTTTTTTAAACTTGTTAATTCTTCCTTTAACTGTTCACCTTTTTCAGCCCAGTCTCTTAATAAAAGGCTTAGTGTCCCAGCAAAAATAGCATTTTCCCTTCAGTTGCTTTTTTTTCCTAGAGCCAGCATCTCGCAAAAATTCATTTATCATGTTCTCATTTGTTGTTGTATTTAAATAATTAGTGTCAGCTTATGAGCTAGGGGTCTGTTTGTGCGTAGAGAGAGGATTCAGAGATAAAAAGTCTTTGATAGTCCCAGCATCGTAATGTTCACACTGCCATTCGCAAGGCTGCTGCTAGGACTTGGATTTCGCTCAGAAAGTGCTTCTGTGCTTACAGATGTGGGCTTGTATCAGATGGCTTCTTGTCTCCGAACAAGCGGTACGGCTGAAAAAGCTCTTTTCATGTCGCATCTTGTTGCGGGTGCATCCTGGTGCGAGAGAGTCTTGCTCTTGATTTGAACGTAGCTGCTTCAATTTAGTGTGTCGCTGGCTAATTAAACATCCTCCGGCAGATAACTGCAGCATACCGCAAGGAGGATGGGAGCAAAGATTCAGAAAGAATCAGTCAGAACAGACTTTTTAGATTTTTAAAATATAAATAATTAAGACCAGAGAGATAAGTATGGCTTCCAATTAAGGAAGGGGGGAAAAAAAAAGCAAGGGGGGGGGAAATAAATCTTGCACATCTCCATTGGAGCCAAACCCAGATGTTTTTCTCCCTTATTAAAATATATACTAAAAATACCACAACTTTACAGTTCTTGAATTGTTGGAAATGGTTTGCAGATGAAGTCATCGGGTTCTTTTTGTTATTATCCATCTATCCCTGTGCTTTCTGGGAACTCTCTCAGGGTATTCTGGGCTCCAGAGACGACCTGGAGACAGAACAAATCAAGAACTTTTTTTTTTTTTTTCCCTTGGTTTAAGTGCTGATTTTTCAATCCGCAAATGACTCGGAATTTGCTAAATTAAGTTGAACTCTGCGAAAACGTGCTCCTGTAAAGTAGATGCATAGAGAGAAGTGAGAAGGAGGAGAGGAAAATGAAAAAATGAACCAAAATGCAAATGCTCCCTGGAAGTAGAGAATTATGGACTGTCTTCTTTTTTATTTTAATAGGAGGTTTTCTGGTGACTGCAGCACCATACAGGGCGATATTCTCAAAAGATGCTTAGCGGAGAAGGAGGTTCAGGAAACAATACTTCTGCTTTGGTGGAAACCAGCCCGTTCCGTTTTGGCTTTTACTGAAGGTCTTTGCAAATGTGTTTCTGTTGATTTTGCAGGTCAGTCATCAGCTGGGCAACGTGATGGATCTCTTCACCACCAGCCTCTCCCTGGCGGGACTGCAGCCTCCCAGTGACAGACAGATTGACGGCATCGACCTTTTACCTGCCATCTTGCAGGGCAAGCTAATTGACAGGTTAGTTATGAGCCCAGAGCTCCAACCCTTGCCTCCAAACTGAAGCGATGCCAACTTTTGGTTTATTTTTTTACATCAAGTTTACAGAAATATTTTATAAACTGAATTGTTAGATCTTTGCTCCCGCTCAGTGAGGTGGGGGCAGCACCAGAGCTTTTCCCTATTGCTAATTCTCCGGTGGCGCAAGCAGAGGTGGGATTTCCTGACATGTGGCATGTTGCCATACAGTGGAGTCTGGGGACAGATGAAAATGTCAGAGGGTTAGCAGGGATCCCTGGAACAACATATGGCAACAGGGGAGATAAAAGCCTGAGAACTGTAGCCTGGGTAGGGGAGAATACATTATTTATTACTGGAAAAAAATCCAAGAGTATGCTGGGTCTTTATAGCCCCAGCTTGCGAGAGGTTGGAGGTGAAGGCAGGGCTGCTGCGGCTGAACTGGAAGCCCACCGCCTCCCAAGGTCCTGTTTCTGTGGATGCTTTTGCAAGAATAGATTTGGGTTAAAGACCTGGGATCTTTATGGGCATGGAGGAGTGCTCTCAGCTGCTGGGTACAGGCACTGAGATCTGACAGCAAATATCTTTGGCTCTCTCGTTGGAAGGATCGGAGGTCAAGAGAGGTCTTGTAGTTGTGATTTTGATGAGGAATTTGGCAGCCCGGGAAATGTGAATACAAACATATTCTTTCTCTGTGAGACAGCAAGGAAACAGATGCATGGAAAACATGTATGACTTCTTTTCTGTGTCGGACATAAGGCTTTGTACCGTAAAACTGGTTTTGTGCCCATTAACGCAAGAAGCACGCGTACAGCATTACCCAAGAGCTCGGCCAGTGGCTGACGTGAGGCGTTGTGTATTCCTCGAACACAGCCCATCCCATCTTTACTTCTGACAGTTTGTAAAGCTTCTTTGTTGTTTTAAAAGAGAATTTCATTGCAGCCACCAACCCCCTGGAACTGGTGCTGTTTGTGGTACCATAGCAGTCACTCAAGGTGCATCGTGGCTTTTTCCCCCCCCAGACCTGACCAGGTCCCAGCTTCCACAGCCCCCAAAAACTTTCCAGGAGATGCAGTTGTTGTGTTCTTTTCAGCTTAAAAAGGAAAAAGCGATTGGGGAAAAAAGAAATCGGTAATAGCAGAATGTTGAGTGCAAGCTGTAATCCTCTTTCAAAGATAGAAAATATATTTTTTTTTTAAAAAGCAAAAACCTAACCCCCACACCTTCAGTCAAAGGGGCACATAATAGCCTGTCAAATAGTGAGTGTTTATGGCAAGGAAAAGGGAGACTGGCGTACTTCGTGGCATGTTTGTTTGGGCTTTTGTTAATGGGCCCGGTTTAGATCGGGTTCTGCGCTTTGGCAGATCTCTCAAGCCGCCGTTATTTCACGGGCGTTTCAGGTGCGTTAAGGGTGCAGGAGTGGGCTCTGCTGGCAGCAGCCTCCCCGCTTTGTTCACCGCCGTCCCTGGTGACAAAGCAGAAAGGCTCATTGTGCAAGGAACCTGCAGCAGAGGCCACAGTTTTAAAATAGAAGAGATCTAAGGCCAATGCTGTCGTTCAGACATGGATATTTTAATCTTACTTTGCATTTAGGGACTGTTTTTTCAAGGTGGCATCACCGAAGTGAGTGGTTTTTGCCGAGTGGCGTCTCTGAACGAAAGACAAAAATGTATGTACCCTACCGAGAGCGATAAACAGCTTCACGGTCTCGTCCTGTCAGCAGCCTGAAACAACTGGAGGAAGAGCTGACGAAAGTCTGATGTCCTTGTGTGATGAGCTGCACCAACAAATCGACCCTTTCTCCTGCAGATAGTCCATTTCAGTAAAATTACCTACCGTTACCCCAAAAAACAGGAGTGTGTTATTGGGGAAACCGACAGGAACATTGCTGGGATGCCCAGGGAAAGGGAGTGTGTGTACACGAGTGCGGACCAAATGCTCCGCATGAGGTGCATTTCTCAAATGTATTTTTAGTTAGGAAAAACTCCGAGAAAAACCTGCAATTTTCAGTGGTATGTTTGGATGATGCAAAGGGAGATTTTTGGGAAAGAAAATGGACAGGAGTTAAAAATAAAGCATGTCTGGCTGCCAGGTTTTTCCATATGGAGTTTTTCGGAGATGTCATCCAGAACAGGCCAGCATCTGGTGTCCTCCCCGGCCACCCTGTCCACGCGACGCTACCGGCACATAGCTTGGTGCTGCCGTAAAGAGGAGGCTGAGCATCCCGTATCCTGTGAATCCCTGTTTCTCTCTCGCGCGCACGCACACACACACGCCACTTCTGAGACATTTGGTGTTTAAATCGGCACGCTCGATAGGAAATAACAGGGTCTGATAGTTCAAGGATTAACAATCACTGGCAGCCAAGCTGTATAATGTTTCATTCTTGCTCCCTGTGAGCTCTCAACTTGATGAACACTTTAAAAAATGTTAATTGAAAACCTTGCAGTGGAGACTATTAGGAGGCAGCCTGTTTCTGCCTGATAGCCGAATCGGAAGTCAGACGCCATTAAAGTGTTTGTTTCCCTTATCAGCGAGGCTGCTGCGACGGTGGCTGCCCGGGCCCGTCGCGTTGGCGTTTCTCATGCAGCTTTGCTCTCCTTCTCAGGCCCATATTCTATTATCGTGGCAACGAGATGATGGCAGCGAGAGTCGGGCTTTACAAGGCTCACTACTGGACCTGGAGCAACTCCTGGGAGGAGTACAGCAAGGTAACAGGACACCGACCTGCACCCTGGGTCTCATTCATTCTCCTGGGGAAAAATAATCCTTTAAAGCAGAGTTTTAAACTGGGGAATGTCACTGGGCATTTGCAAGCCGGCCTTTTATTCGCAGCCTCTTAAGAGCTACCAGATCTGCTGCAAAATCTGAGGGGACTGGTGTCACAGCACCCCTCTACTGAAGTCGGAGGCAAGCAGAGGAAAAGGAGAAAGGTCTGAGCTGTTCTGAGAAGTGCTCCCTTTAATCAGCACTTAATGCTCCTTAATATTAAGCTTCTTTCCCTGCTGAATTCTGAGCTTTCTTGTGGACCCTTACAAAGCCTGGAGTCCGATGCCGAATTGATCATGTGTCTCACAAGTTCTAGCACAAAAGACCTGGTGCCCTGAACTATTTAAATGGAATAGGGATAGGTTTGTTTTGTTTTGTTTTTTCTTGAAAGGGAAAAGGAAAACCCTAGGAACCACACAGTGGAAAGAACAGCAGTTGTTGAAAACAGTAGAGTACATGTGTTTAATCTATTATCAGCACTTCTGCAAGCCCGTATCACACTATAAGATGTTTTACATTTTATTTGCCAAATAGGCACAGCTTTTGTAATTTCCTGGCTGATCTTCTCACAATTGGATGTTAAGCACTATTATTTTTCTTCTTTTGTATCGTTCCTGCCTCAGACTTGGGTACTAAACTCTGGGGCATTTCTTGAATGGCAGGTTCGCACATGTGCCTTGCTGATTATACCTTTAGACATGAACTAAATGCATTATGGCACAGCTCTCAGCAATTTTGACAGCAGGCTGGTATTGGGGAGGGATTGTTTGTATGATTTATTTTTTTATGTCTTTTTTTTTTTTTCTTAAACTTATGGTGGGTCCTCAAGGCATCACAGGTGCAGAAGTAAGTGCTGATGACATTTGTGGATATAAAAGTGCAGGGTTTCTTTCATTGGGATGTCCTGGGGGTAGAAGGAAACGTCAGCTCCAAGGGAGTCATTTACATTCAGGGCTGTAAATATGTGCGTTTGTCTTTTTAAGACTGTAATGCTCCGGGAGTCAAAGTTTCTGGTTTACACGGAGTAAGGAGGAAAGGAAAGTTGGCTCCAGAAATGCGTCGCACGCTCTGTCTCAATGCTAATTCTACGCAGCTAAAATGAGTTAATGTATTTGTTTAGGTTAGTATGTGAGTAAAAGCCATATATCACATTTTCTCTGGGTGAGAGACACTGGGAGCGTGTACGCACGTGTGTGCGGGTACCCGAACGGGCTGAGGCGTGCTTTTCCCATGTGCGTGGAAGATAACGTCACACACGAATAATCGCTCTCCGTTGTAATATAAGCGCATACACACACTTAGGTACCTAGCTGGGAAATAAATAAACATCTACATTGATCTAAACTTATTTTGTATGTGTCTGAGTACCCATGTAGCCATGATAATGGGGACCAGTTACTCATTTCAAAGGCTCTCCTACTGTGAGCAATGGCAGTTGTGCAATTAAGGAATATTTATTTCTTTCTAAGCCTTTGTTTAACTACTGTCTGATAAAAGTCAGCAATTATACTGTACATCAGAGAGATGATTAAAAATTCACTTGCTTTCCTGCAGCTTGTATCACATGTGGTTGATGTGGGTAAAATTGGAGCACATTAGTGGACAGACTAGCCATTAACAACATGCAGAGGAAGCTGAGGCTGAAATTTGTCCCGATTCTCCTCATGTCCTCGAGCCATTAATTACAAGCCTTGCAAGTTTAAAAATGGAAATAAATCAGAATGCTGAAGAGTTCCACAGTTCGGAGTCCTGCTTTAGGAGTTTTGTAATCTCACCTTACAATACGGTTGCCTCTTTTCAGTGGCTGGTGTTCTCAGCTGTATTGGTATCGGACTACAGTTACGCTGCCAGAATCAAGAAGGCCAATTTGTTTGCTAATTTCATTTGAAAAATGTATTTAAATACATGCACGTGTGTGGCATTAGGAATTCCAACTGCTGGCAGGTTTGCTGTTCGATAAGTTTGATTTGCCGTCCCTGTAGAACTTCGGCTAATGAGGCCTTGTTAATTGTATGATCTTCAGCATGGGTCCTTACCTTATTGTGAATCCAATGTGATGGTTTATTGAACTTTCAAATATGAAATTCTCTATGTCTGAAGGTCCAAACTCAGACCTGGAATAAACAAATGTATCTGGTTGGCACGTCGTCTGTTTGAAAGAGCTCTGAAGTTGGCCAGGTGTGTCAAAACAGCCGTCTGCAAATTTTTAAGAGGTTTGTTTTATGGGTAGTTGAGTATCTCATTATTTTGACAGATACATGGCACGTTTTAGCCAAACCTCCTTTCGCTTTCACAATTCCCTTGTTAATTGACAGTGTGGGAAATCATTGATACAGAAAACTTGCGCTGGTTTTAATCCACACTTTGCGCATTTTTGTTTGACTTTTAGATGAGATTATACCATTAAAGCAGCCAGAACCACATTTTCCTGTTGATATTGGAAAATATGAAATTGGTGCATGTCCTGGGCCTGTTTAGGACTACCATGTCTTTCAGGATTATCTAGAAAGAATGTGTGCAATTTTGGCCTCTAACCTGGAAAGCTATGTGTTTGAATGTGGTATAAGTTAGTTAAGTAATAAAGTATGTATGTACAAATAAAAACATACCAGAGAGAAGCAGCTTACAGAAAGCAAAGCCTAGGAAAGCATAACAGGGATATGGATGCTTCTCTCCATATGGCACTTGGAATATTTACACTGGAAAGATCCCGCGCAAGCAGTACACGGGTTTACAGTCGACTTAGACTCCCGTGATATTAACGTGCCCTTACTGGTCTGCACCCTCTGCCTTATGGCCTGGGATTCAAATTTGTCATCTTTCACAAAGATGAAGTGTGCTGTTCTGTTCTTCCTATTTTTTTTTTTTGTTTCTTTATTTGTCTTTTAACCCTCGAGCAATTTTTTTCTAGTCTGACTCCTCTCATAAACTCTTGTGGTCTTTCTCAGTGCTGGAGGATACCTCGATGCTGTCTTTTTTAACTTTTTTAACTTGATTACTTAGGTAACTTGCATTCTGGAATGATTAGTCTCTTGGAAGCATAAAAGGAAGGCTCACTCAACAAAAGCAAGTGGGATTAAGTGCTCTGTGGGACATTTTTCCTGTAGATCGCATAGGATGCTTATTTGGCTCTGTTCACCTGGCTTCCATCTCCTGTCATATAGGTGGCTTGTGTTTAGATAGTTTGACATATCTGACATTCAAGAGGTGATAAGTGGGACAGAGGTAGACGAAGGGAAACTTTACTTGAAAAATATGGGGTTTATTTTTAAATAGTAAAGATTTTTAAATAGTTTGGTAGAGGGAGAGAAATCTTCACCCTGCACAAGTCCCTGTTGCTCCAGGACTGGTGGATATCGGAGCGTAAGCTCTTCCACCATCATTGACCACCTTTCTTCTTGTAGCAAAAATCAGCAGTGATAAAAACAGCCACGTGTGTTGTGTGTTAGAGCAGAAGGAAGAGCTAAGGATAAACCTGGTACGGCATAAGACACGCAGGACTTTTACTGGAAGTCTCCCGTAAAATGCTGTTCTTGTTGCTCTCATCATCCATCCTTTTAGCCCGTAAGTCATGCTTGTTCAGTACCAAATTTGAACTGGATTGCAAAGCGCATGACAAATAATGCCTGCGAACTTGGCATTTCTGTTTTATTGCTACGGGTGCCCACAGCCATGATGCTGGGTGCACAGCTTCCCATTCCTGAAATACGAATGCTTGGAGTCTGCATCGTTGAGTTATTTTGCCCGCTGGATTGAAGGGAGCGGTACATTTCATCTTCCTTGTTTGGAAGGAGAGGTCTGAAAGGGGGAAAAAAATGGGTATTCTCTATGGATCTATCAGAGTAGCCAGCAGGTCCTTCAGGAAAGAATTTAATGCCTAATGCCTAATTTAATGCTATATAGAGGAGGCAGGAGGATGAGCTAGCAGGAGAAAGGAAATTTCCTTCTCTCTGCCCGCCACGGGGACTATCCAGCAGAGAATAGTTCTCGTGCCCTCCAAGAGCAGTGATGCAAGAAGGGGAAAAAAATAATTAAGAAAAAACGTGGAAAACGCCCTTCGGTTCATTGGAGAGCGGCTGATAACATCAACCTTTCTGCTGTCAGCTTAGTATCTTGTTAGTAGTCTCCAGTGGTTTTTCGTGAGAGCTCCTGTGTCTTTAAATAATTGGGGTAGGTGCCTGCCAGAAGACCCTATTGTTTTAATGTAAAATGCCAAAGGGGTTATTCCTGCCGCAGTCTGTCTGATTGCCCTTCTCCTCAACGTGAAGGGATCGATAAAGCCTTTTCTGCAAGGGGGATGTGAAGTCAGGCAGAACCTCACAAATAATGACATTTGATTGTGGTCCTCTGAGCATATGAGCTAGCCATTGATCGCTTCTGCTTGGGAGCCGCTGGAGGCTTGCTGATCTGCCCATCTTCTGGGGTCTCTTCCAGACAGTTAACACATTAGAAGCAATTTTTGTTCAACGGGGTTGAAGCTTGGCGGTCACACTTTCAGGTGTCTCGTCGTTCAGAGCTCCAGTTTGGGAGGCTTTTGCTGGGAATTGCCAGGAGAGTGAGAACAGCCACTTACCCGTGCTGTGGCGAACAGCGAGAAACAACATTCCTGGCTTTAATTAACTGCTGTTCTTTTCTCCTTCCAATATTCATACAGTTTGGCTGCTCTGGGTTCTGTGTGGCGGAATGAGGAGACATGACCAGGAGACAGACCCCAGATTTGCTGCGCCGCTATCAAAATCTGCAGCCGCCTGTCAAACCGGAGGGATCTGGGATAGCGCCAGGGCGACGAATTGCCAGAGGGCTTACGTTAACACAAGTGGTGATTCCATCACTTGGCGGAGAGCCCAAACTGGCAACCGGCTGTATTTGTCTCATGTCTATATTGACATAGCATCTGTGGTCCATTTGCTCTGGAAATTAAAGCATAAGCTGTGCAACCAATAGCCGCTAGATCTTATGAACAGAAAAACAATCCAGGTTACACGATTGCTGGGGAGAAGGGCAGAAAGACGCGCTCGCTGAAAGGTTTACCTGATGTGCAGGAAATGTTGGTTGTTTTTTTTTTTTTTAAAAAAAAGGATTGCTGGAATTTCTCTTACAGCAAACAGGTCTGCGCAGCGGTGCAAAACGCTGTGCCTGTGCAGGAGCTGAGCTATTTCTGGTTGCCATCTGATGCTCTTTTACAGGCTCCCTCAGAAGGCACAGACGTGCTCTAGATAGGATCCTCTGGTTTGGCTTTCGTGCTTTTATAATTGAGGAGAAAAGGTCCAAAAATTTGCTTGAACACAGAGAGCGACCTTTCTACTTTGTTTGATCAGTGTAAACATGCAAATACCTTGCGTAGCGCGCAGAGTACAATATTGGGCGCGTGCTGTAACTGGCTATTGATCCCCTGCATATCGTTATTAACAGCCTGCCAAAGAAATAGCTTAAGGGGAATAACAGCAGATGAAGCGGTAGTTGATTTGGGTTTTGTTAGCCTGGTGCGTAGGGCAGGCATAGCTACCTCTTTGCCCTTCTCCAACATAGCAGAGCTTTATTTTGGGGTGAAGTTGCCGTTCTCTTGGCAGTGCCGGAGAGCTGGAGCTGGTCCTTCCTCGGCGTAAGTGGGGAGAGCTCCTCTGCAGCCCTGAAATGATGTGGCTTTTGCTCCAGCTGAGAGCCTGGCACGTTCGCGTTGAAGGGTCTGGAGCACAAGTCTTATGAGGAGCGGCGGAGGGAGCTGGGGTTGTTTAGCCTGGAGAAGACGAGGCTGAGGGGAGACCTTATTGCTCTCTACAACCACCCGAAAGGAGGTTGGAGCGAGGTGGGGGTCGGTCTCTTCTCCCTAATAACAAGCAATGGGACGAGAGGGAACGGCCTCAAGCTGCGCTAGGGGAGGTTTAGGTTGGATATTAGGAAAAACTTCTTCACCAAAAGGGTGGTCAGGCCCTGGCCCAGGCTGCCCAGGGAAGTGGCTGAGTCTCCATCCCTGGAGGTATTTAAAGAACGGATAGATGTGGTGCTCGAGGACATCGTATAGGTGGACTTGGCAGTGATAGGTTGATGGTTGGACTCGATGATCTTAAGGGTCTTTTCCAACCTTAACGATTCTATGATTCTATGATTGTTAAAGCCTGAGGTGTTCTTGGGTCCATGGGGCATGTTGTCAGCTCAGGCTTTTAGAAGGGGAAAGAAAAAAAAAAAAGTTTTGTTTAATGAAGAGCAAGAAATGATCCAAAACGGTGACACGATTTAAAATTATCATCTAGAAGAGAGGCCCCTTGCTCACCGGGGCTGTTGTCCTGCAGCCTACGTGGGGTCCCACCAAGGACGGACACGAGGAGTTTTGGCGTGTCCCTCGCTCCAGCTCCCGGTACCACACATGACCGAATTTGCAGGCTCTCCAAGCAACCAGAGGCATTCTCCAGACACTCCAGAGTGTGGATTGTTTTGTCTTTAAACACTTCTCAAATCTCAGGCAGATTTAATTTATACTGGGTTTGCTCCAGAAAAGCAAAGCAATCCAGACGTGGGGATCCCAGACTTTCAGTTCACTGGTATAGCTGATTTTCCTCTTCCCATCCTGCAAACTGAAAATGCTTTGACTTACAAAAAAAAGAAAATTACACAGAGTTGTGGGTGGTAAGTTAAGGGACAGAAGACTAGGCTCCTCTACCCGTCTCTGTAGTGTTTTACTTACTGCGATGATGGACGATGCCTTGATTAGGGGTGTGAGGATATCATTTTATCTCTTATTTTTTGCTCATTTGTTGATGAGCGGGTAGAACATATTTTAAGCTCTCTCTGTAGGTTGAATATTGGCAGTCACACAGCACATAAAAATAATAATAGTCAATTTTATTTGTGGAGATAAAGTTGAAAGGCCCTAGAAATTTAAAGGGTGGTTTCAGCCATACTTTGAGTTATTTATCAGTGTCGTAAAACGGCGTGCTTGATTTTATTGGTTTTGCTTATTTTATTTTTTCCCCAATAGACTACTTTTGAAGAGGGCGTTGAGTGCTTAGATTGGAAAGACAGGTAGCTTTCGGCTAGTGGCATCAGGCAAGTCGTCACAGCACTTTCTTTCCTCGGAGTCTTTGGGACGTAGCCTGGGCTGTGTTCTGGAGTCTCAGCGACAAGGATTTTATAAGAAACAAAAGATAAAATGTAAACTGAGCAACGTATAAACAAATACCCGAGAGACTAAAATCTTCTTTCAAACTAAAGCATTTGCAGCCAAAGAGCGCTGTACCAATTAGCAGGCTCTTAATTAAATCGCGTGTTTGATTTGCATACAAATTATAATGTGGATATTATATAGGCTTTGATACCTTTTCATTAACTGTTCCTTTTGAGGGGGGAAAAAAAAAATAAATCTATTTTTCCCTGTGTGTTTCAGAGGCCTGTGGCGTCACGAGGTGGAAAGGTCAATCATTTCTGTATCCATTTAAAGTCCATTATTGGTAGGCCACTACAACCTATCAAGCAACTCTCTTATTTTTCCAGTCAGTGATTCAGGAATCTATAGCTCTGTGCAGATAAATGGGATTTCATGGGCTTCTAAACTTCTTGCTTTATTGAAAAGCAGAATATTAACTGCTCCACTGACCAGCTGTCCATTAAAAACACAGGACATTTTTAGAAAATTGTTTGCCAATCAAATCCTACCAACATCTGTAGAGAGCCTTTTCAGTTTGTTTGTTTTATAAGCCAATGCCACAGCTGCTTCCCCACCTCCATTGAAATATTCCCATTTACCTTCTCTCCATGTCTCTGTCCGTGTCTCGGGGCATTTTGAGGTATTGTAAGGAGCGCAGCGTGTTAGCTGGAATTGTAAAACCGAGCTTTAACAAGTCCATTTGGTGCTAGTCCTTGCTGGTCTATGGGGCCCCCTGCTTTATTTGCCGCTCAGCAAAATGAGTGCTTTGCATTTTTTGCTATTCCCAGGGCTTAAATGGGTTCTGTGAGCCCTCGAGACCGCAGGCCAGGCTCTAGGTGATTAGGGGGCTCGACACCTGGCTAATAACCGGCTGGGCTTCGGGAGACGCAGCCTGGCAAGGCGGGCGAGGGCGGACGCAGCGAGCTTGCCGCTCTGGACTTGCAAGCAGGCAGCTCGCTCTGTCCCTCGGTGGCCAGCGAGCACTTTAACCCGTTGCTGCTAGCAAAGGGAGAGTCCCGCTACTTGTGCCCTCCGTACCCACTGCCGCTGCTGGGGAAATCCCGACTTCTGACCCCCTGGACTTGAATGTCTCCGGACTTAATACAGTTCTCCCAGCCCCGCTCTCATTCCCACGTGAGTGCCTCAGGTGAGACACTATAAATCACATCAACAAATGCACCCATTTCTTTAAAATTAACCAGAGTTGCTTCGTTCTTCACTGAAACAGATCCTTCAGGACTGGTGTCGGGTGCTGGCAAGCTGAGTTTTCAGGGAGGCTAGCAGTTGCCCATTGCCTCTCAGGGTGATGCCCCTGGGTTTGGCTGGATGCTTACATGGGGCTGTTGCTTTTCGATCAGATATGCCAAGTGATCCGATCCTCTCCGAGTATTTCAAAGCTGTAGAAATCAAAGAGAGAAGATACCTTCCACAAGCAGAATTCTTACGATTGAATGGTTTCACCTCTGTCTTTTGTTTTGCCATTTCATTTTAATGAATATTTTATAGAGGTTATTTTTTTATAAGGCAAAAATGTAAGGCCCGCTCCAGCTTTTATGTCAGTGCAACGCCAACATTGTCACCTTATTTTACTCCAGCAGATCAGATTCCATTTTGCAGACTGAAGTGGACTCTCAGTTTAAAATAATTCTGGGTTTTGTGGGTATACTGGAACAAGATGCTGAAGAAAGCGGCATCAGCTAAAATTTTGCTCCCTCCCCAGCTTCACCCTTGGTGACCTCTCTCCTGTTCCCTGCAGGGCATTGATTTCTGTCCTGGGCAGAACGTCTCTGGAGTGACAACACACACGCAGGAGGAGCACACTACCCTGCCGCTGCTTTTCCACCTGGGGAGGGACCCTGGAGAGAAGTACCCGTTAAGGTGAGCCAGTTAACGAAGACGTGAAAACTCAGCGTTGTCGGTGCGTGCTTCATAGAATTCATTTGCCTTGGTAGCTGCTTCTTGCGATCTGCTTGAAAACTGTCCCAGAAAGCCATTACCGGTGAGAGCAGTAAAGAGAAAGGAACAAACCTTGGTTTTCTAATGGTCAAGCTAGATGGATGTGCACATGTCCGTGGCTCGACTCGTCGATCTGGTGGTTCTTTTTCCGTGTCCTACAGTCCCTGACGGAGGAGGCAAAACGCACATTTTGGACAGGACAGGACTGAGTGCCGGGCGGTTGTGGAATACAGCAGGGGTGCTGGCGAGCGTGTGCGTTGGAGCTGTGATTCTCTGGGCGTTTCGGGGCTGGGAAGGAATCTCTCGTGGTCTTTGCGTACTCTGCGGTGGTTTTCCTTTGTGCATTGGAATCGGTGGAAGGCAAACGTGGTAACCTTCCAATCTCCTAGCCCCTGCTAAAGGAGCTTCTCCAAGGGTCCTTAGCGAGAGGACTTTCTGCCCAATCTTGTTCTTTCCTTGGACTCTCCCAGCTGTCTGAATCCATTTTCCTATAAGCCTACTATTGTACTATTTATCTCCGGCACACACCATGCCCTGAGAGATTTCTGTAAGGATTTACGTAGTCGTCAGCCAGCACAGCCCACGTATAAACCTGCCACCTCCAAAAAAGCTCCCAAGGTGTCCCCACCTCCCTCCCTCCTCCCTTCTGCTGACGGAGTTCTGCCCTGCAGCAAAACCGGCTGCAAACGGGGGCACGCAGCCTCGTCCCTCGCCAGTGGCTCCGACTCGGAGAATGTGGAAATAAATAAAGAGAAAACAAGTGCTGCTGTGACCGCCTGCACAGAAATGGTTTTGTGCAGCAGCTTTAACAGAGAGACGTTTTCTGAGCTGACAGGACTGCAATTACTCAACTGTTTTAAATAATTGAGTGGATACACTCGCTCCATTACTTTCAAAAGAACTGAGCCTGTGCTGTCCGCTAAGTGTTTTCACTAGAGAGAGAAGGGGAGGAAAAATATTTTCACTTCTCTCTCACTTAACAGACGAGCGCCCTAGAGGTGCGTTACGCAGCGTGTAACGCTCTTCGGAAGCCCAGCACGTTAGCTCTCGCTTTCTATTGCATTTCAGCACTAATGAATAAAGCAAATCCGCAGCTCTTGTATTTTAAATTCAGCTCAGTGAATTTATGCTACTGGGTTGGGATTCCAGATGAGACTATGCCCTGTTTTCTTTTAGGAAGAGGGGATAGAAATGACCTCTTTTTCCAAAAATCCAACGAATGGGTAGTATTAAGTGACCTGTAGAGTGCCTACTGTTTGTGTTTCCTCTGAATTTGAGGGAGAGGAGTTCTTCCCCGAGAGGTGTTTGCAGGATGCCTGCTTCCCTGTTATTTAGATGTTTCTTAACACCACCACGGATTGAGCATTGAAATAAATTCCAGTGCTACATTTGCAATCATTTCTCATACGGTTCCATTGATTTTTGGACACTCACAAGCTGTTGCTTTGCTTGAATTTTATGGCAAGATGATGACATGATTATGGAAAGCCGTGATGTTGTTTAATATGCAGACCCTAACAGAAAGCCTCTTTTTAGCACATGAATCTTCCTTTCTGCAGCACGTTCTGTTGCTGTTGTCTCCTCTCTGGTCACAGTGGAAAACTCATGGGAAGTGGGTCTCCTGTATCGAATGTGGTAATTAAATTATCCTCATTTGTGGAGCTGTTACTGTTGTGTATTTTTATTTAGCTTAATTATCCCCCTTGGCAGACAGCCTGTTGGGAGTCCCGACACTAATGTTTCTCCGAAGGGAATCCAGCGTTCTCCTCCACGCGTGCATCTGTCCGTCCGTACATGCTGGGTGTGCTCGTATCGCTTGTGCTCCAGCCCGAGGTTTCTGTGCGTTCGCAGTCCATCTTGGCCACGCTCCTCTGCTCGTCCTCCTGCCGCCCTGGAGGAACAGGGTGTATCAAATCCCTCTTTCACCAGCTTGGCTCTTCTCGTGCCTCGTTATGTTGCCAAAGCATTTTGAAAAATCTGCGTTGCACCCCTGTTTTATTGGTACCTTTCCCTCTTTTATGTAATTTACCACTTCGCTTTGTTAAATCTGTACTGGGGTTTATTCATTTTTCTGCTGCTGTGAAGGAGCAGCATGGCACACCGATGCCCTGTTCTCTCTGCCTGCTTTTGTTCCTTTTTTATTTCATTTATTCCTTATTTTAGCGC
Source organism: Platalea leucorodia (assembly GCF_965183815.1). NCBI lineage: Eukaryota > Metazoa > Chordata > Aves > Pelecaniformes > Threskiornithidae > Platalea > Platalea leucorodia. The sequence goes on along the minus strand of NC_138830.1, from coordinate 55,789,059 downwards.
AGCCTTTTCTTCTCCCTAAAATTACTTTCATTATTGGTCGTATCTCTTGATTTGCATGAGTTTGGAGCAGGGTCACATGCAAAACCACCAGTAAGAGGTTTCATTGCTGCGCACGAAGGCCAGGCATCGCACGCACCTGCAGAGAGATGTACTGCTCATGTATTTGGGCTCCCTCTAGGATCCTAGGAGATCTCAGAGCCAGGGCATCCTAGAAATCAGTCAGCTCAGTCAACTGCGGCCACGCTCTTGACTTGCAGGGTGCTTGTGTTCGGGCAGCCCCATCGGAGACGTCTTTGGGTGGTGACACAAGGTGCTGCAGGATGCCAAGAGACTTCTTCAAGGCTACGGTTTCAGTTCATCTCAGAACGGGGGGATTAGCCTTTTCAGTCTTCGTTGGGGAACGGGCTGCTGAAGGGATCACTGAAGATGCAAGTCCTTCAAGGTCTAGAGGCAGCACGTAAAGTTTTCAGTTCCCTGGGTTTTGTGGTGAAGCAGGACAAGTCCTTCCCCTTCCTGACACAGTTCACTGGATTTCCTGGAGCCTGCCTGGAAACAATATCAGCAAAAGCTTATCTCCCGCAGGAGCACTTTTCATGGAAAAACTGGTCAGGCAATTACAGGCAGGTCCTGTCATCATGTTGAGGGCACGTCTGGCAGTCCTGAGCCATATGGCACCCTGCGCTTAGGTCCCCCTTCATGTCAGGCTGTGCCTGCCTCCCTCCGCGTGTCTGACGCTAGGAACAGACCCTCCCAACAGGGCTGTGACTGTTTTTTCTTGCTGTTGCCTCTCTGGTTTTGGCTGGACCACCTCCTGCACCCCGGTGTCTGCCAAGAGACACGGTTGTGTTTGCCTGCTTCACCTTGAGAGATAATTAGCGATGGTTTCCAGTCTGGACTGGAACTTCACGCCGGCAATCCAAGCGCCTGACAGACTTTGCATTTTGCTAGCTGGGATTCATAGCAGTGCCAGATGCGTGTTATGAGTTCTCACGCTGCTGGAGCTTGCCCAGGTGATGGCATCTTTACATCATCACGTCAGTGGGCTGGATGGAGCAAGACCCACGTCCTCTAGTTGACCTTCAGGACTGACACACTCAGCACTAGGACCAGATACGTTCACTACCGAGCTCTTATCCCCCTCTCTCCTGGAAAGAGGAGGACTCTCCTGAGAACTACAGGACTCTCAGGTCCCAGTGTTGAGAGAAGCTTGGCACCATAGGAGAAGCTCGGTATTTATAGGGCTGCAGGATGAGGTAGGGCATGAACACGCCTGCAGGCACCGACGAGGCAAAATTGGCATCTGGAGAGGTGCTCGTAATAAGAACACCTGCAATACCAGGGTATATATGGGCAATATATTTCAAAGAAGTGTGGTTACTGGTAAATAATCTTTCTTTTGGTTGCCAAAAATGGTAATGTAACTGCACTTGTATAAGTAAGAGTTACCTTGTTATCTGGCCCTTGTGTAGTGAGAAGTGAACCGTTTGTGTCTTTTGTCATCCAAGAGATTCATTAGATCTGTGTGTAGGCTGTGGGACAGAAGATAGCTCTTTTTTATAGCTCTCAACTTTAAAATATAAATAAGATTGTGCGTTAGGCAGCACACAAAGCGGAAGCAGTTCTCTTAAGTCTAAGCAGTATTTTGTTTCCTCCCTAGATGCAATTATTAGGGGTTTTGCTTCGTATAAAAACCCTCGAACTGTGGGGTGCCTCTGTCACCAAATTTATCAGAATGCCGAACTACAAGATCTGATAGGGCTTTTTCTTCACTAAATTCTGTTACGTTTGGGGTATTGTGTGTCCGCTACGTACCACAGAGGGAACTTGTTTCTCCATTCAAACCGTACGTGACAAATGCAGTAAAATTATCTGTTGGTAACATCTTCACAACCAGTTGTCAGTTTTATTACCCAAGTCACAGATTACTGTTTATACACGCCTTTACTAAAATACTTCATTGCCACTCAGGAAGAACACAAGAAATAATATATAGCGAAAGCTGGCATAGCTTAAAATACAGTTAACAAAATACCCAATGCAGACTGAAGTAGAAGGGAGTGTTTTGAGTCAGACGCCAAAGCCGCAAAAAGAATTTATAACAGAAATCTCTGAAATTCTGGCAGTTTGAGCCAGAGGTGCAAAGCCTTAATAACAAGTAAGTACAGCGTGCTCATGCGTTGTTGATACTCCAGGTTAGTAGCGATTCTGCTTTGAGCGATTAGCCTCTGTTCAAAACTGAGTTTACTAAAATTTGAATGTCAAAATACCTGTGTTTTACTTGGGGCAATAGCTTTTACTGTTATGGAAAAAAAGGAAGTCACAAGGCTTGGTTGATGAGCATAATGATTTTAGAACACATTAATTAACAGGAGAGCTCACAAGTGCCTATTGCAAGCAGATGGAAAATCCAGGAAATCATCAGAGAGGTAATTGCGCTGGTTGTGGAGCCAGAAAAGAAGGGAAGAAGCTCCTGAAGGGAAGCTAAAGGGGAAAGGATCTGATAGCAAAGTTGCCAGTCTCACCTTACCGATGAGGGCAGAGACCTCGCCGTGGGGAAAAGAGAGAAGGTGCAAAACGGGGGTAAAAAATGTGTGCAACACAGAGCCAGAATCCTGCCCCGGGGAGATGCTGGCTCCTCATCTTCTTGACAAAGAAGGAGATGGCCCTAGCTGCATTGCAGGGGTGAATTAGCTGCTGCCGCAGGAGAGGTGGCATTGAGGAACACTAAAGCTATGGCAACTGTGGATAAAGAGCCTCAGTGATGCCGGTAAAAAACATCCAGCGTCAACCACGCAGGGGCTGGGCGCAGAAATGTTGTCAGAAGTGCGCAAGGCAGGCGTGACAGCCAGTACGCGGCCAGCTCTGGAGGGAAGAGGGCTGAAGAAAAATACGTCTGTGGAGGAGAGTCAGTAGCCTAAGATCGGAGGCAAACTCGTCTCGATCGATAGCTGCTCTTTGCCCACTCCGGGATCAGGGCTCTGCGTTGTGGCACGCTGTCTGATCAACTTCTGCTTAATCGTGGCCTGCAGGTATTTTGATGAGTAACTGTCTAGACTAGAGTGATGTCGTATGAAAAGGAATATTGATGTAAAAAGCCATACGAACCGGTTTCTAAAATGCAAAATGCAGTTTGAAATGGACATCTTCAGAGACAGGTCCAGGCAGTGTTACAGCCTTGGAGAGCAGCCTGAAGGATGCGTTGCTTAAATGATGATTCAGAAATACTACTGAAGCACCTAGCAGGAGGATCAGATGGATAGTTGTTATCTTCTGTTGCCTGTTCACGCAGACACTAAGGCTTTATGTAGTCGCTCTGCCTTTATCACCTCTGCCATTTGAACGCTGTGGTTGCTCGCAATGAAATCCAGCAGAAAAGCAGGATTCTTAAAACCTGGGAGTTACAACTTCCATGAAAATGGGTGAGCGGGTAGAGGATCAGCAGGATCACATCTTGCTGCAAGGAAAGCTGTGGGCACTGTTAGAGAATCCACACGGGTAAGAGGCATCATCAATACTCCAAGTGTGGCTACCTGGCCACGTGCCCCGCGTGGGGTATTTGTATCTGGGGCCCCGCAGATGCTGCTGGACCAGAGAGGTGAACTGGGGGATGAGCAGCTCAGCATTCTTCTGTTTGATACCTTTGTCATCTTCCTTTGGCCCTGTGGATCTTTTCCAGTAATTGCAAATTGCCATGTTTCAGCAGCAGAGCCCCAAACCTGTTGTCTGCCTCGTGTATTGTGCAGACTTTAAATTGCAAATAAGCTTGGTAATAGAAGAGAGGAACTGAGGAAGACTGAGTAATAGGACAAGATCAAGACTTGGATACTACAGTGCTGAGCAGCCTCACAGCACCGATAACAGATAAAATCAAATTACCTGAGTCTGGGTGTATTTCACAATTAAAAATAATGTTTTTAATTAAAATAATTCCAGTGGAGAAGGAAGTAAAATATACAAAACATTAGCCAAGTTGTATGCTCTTCCCATAACTTCGTGTGCGTCTGGTAAAACACGCTATAAATCTGAAAGCTGCTATTAAGAGCCCACTGTCAGGTTTCTATGAAGCGCACTATATAATGCCTATTTTGTTACGTTCCTCTCGATAATAACGTGGTCCCGTCCCTCCCAGGGTAGACATACTGTGCCGTGCCCGTATATGAATCATCAGGACGAGGTATAAAACATCAAAATCTAGGTTTTTAAAAAAATGCTCTTTAATTTGCTCCGGTTCTGATCTATTTGAGGGTGCATTTATGATGGTAGAGAATTGCGCTCTCCTCCTCCTCCTCCTCCCAGCTCGGGATGCTAGCGGACCTGAAGGCGAAAGACTGTCGACGGCAAGATTAAACCGGAGCTCTAACACCGAAGGCAGCGTGCGAGCCAAACCCTCCTTCTTCCAAACCTGGATTTCAGCGTAGGGCACGGCGGGGTTAATAGCAGAGCAGGTTACGCTGGAGTTGTTTGGCGAAGGAGGAGATGGGAACAGATTGCCAAGGCACAATTACGCTAAATGAAGGAAGCACAGGCCACACCTGTGCCTGGGACCCAGCGCTCGCAATCCAGCCCTGATTGGATCTCCAGAGACTTCCAGGAGGTAAAGTGTCAATTAGTGTAATGACCCTGGACTCTGTCCACTCCGTTCCCTCTTTCTGAGCGTGGAATAATTTCATGGACGCTGGGGGATCTCTTTTAGCAAACTCCTTACACCACCACCTGCTCACCCTCTCATTCTTCTAGTGCTATTCCCAGCTCTCCTTCTGCAGGATTGTTGGAACTAGAATACGAAATGCAGCATGCCCCGCAGGCAGCAAGGTCTGGATCTTCACGCAGACAATAACGCCCAAACACCTGTATAGATAATATTTTTTATTTTTTTTTGGAACGGAGGCTGTAGCAAACCCTGCCCTCGCAGCCCAGTCCTGCACGTGCATTCAGGGAAACGATGGGACTCCGTCTAAGAGAAAGAGAGGTTCCCAGCTCCCTTAACAACTCAGACTGATTACCATGAAGTGATTATCCCCATTTTACATACAGATTAAAGGCGCTCTTCTCTTGGAGATTTTGTCTCAAAATGCATTTCTTGTGTAGGGCTGGAGACAGTTTTAAGCCCCCGTATTCAGTCAGTAAATACTTCACCAATGGCTGCACGGATATTGGATCTTGGTGCGCTTTGTGGAGCTAAACAGGTCTGTCTGAGCAAACCCTGAGCTCATCGGAGAGGGGCATGGGGATCTCCGTGGGGCCAAGTCGGGAAAACCAACCTCCCCCAGCACGGCTCCGTCTCTGCGGGACTCCAGTTTCACCCGAATGCCAGCCCCGGGGCTGGTGCCATCCCACAGGCGTTGCGGTCCCCTGCTACGTGCGGCGGCTCGATACGCGTCTGGATGAGGACGATAATTCATGTGTTCGTGTGAGGCATCTGAAGACGGTCTGCGATCATCTCCCAGCATTGCATGACACCTTACAGCGCTCGGGGTCCGTTGCCGTCGTGGACTTCAACACAAGGAAGGCAGCTGCAGTCAGATATGTTTTAAGCTAGCGTCAACAGGTTTAGCCAGCTTAAGAGCATGTTAAGCCCTACTGAGACAAGGTTTATAGGTTAGCAGTATGACTTGGAGCATAATCTATACATGTTCTTTAGCTTTAGCCAGCTTTGAACTTATGTGAGAAGTGCGAGTCTTTTATGCGTGCCAAGCCGTTCCTATCGTGCTTTGGAGAAGTCGTTCGGCCTATGCTAAATGCTGAAATAATCTAAAAGTGTAGAAGCTGCACTTTTCAAAAACTGGTTGAAAAACACCAGTCCTGTCACTGCTGAGCTAGCCGAAAAAGCCAGGAGTGTCCTGAGCACGGGAATTAAAGCAAGAAGATGATTTAAATGACTCGAGCCTACTGTGTTATACTGCGGCATTCACGTGTCTTAGGTTGCTAACGAGCGACACTGGCGTGGATAAATGCAGTAGTTAAGATTATAGCAAAAAGGGTTTTTTCATTGCCACAGGACTGGCATATTTGGAGCAAAAAGCAGCAGTCGTGACAACATATTGTTTATCTTTCATCCAGACCACAGCTGTGTTTTCCACTGGTCTGTCCAGATTATAGCTAATTTGGAATCCTACGTATGAAAAGCCGTTTCGATGGATGAAATTGGGCTCTCTCTTTAGCACTTAAATATTTGCAAAGATGCTGTGGAGCTTAATTAGTCAGCAGCAACATTTTATCTTATGGGTCCACTTCCAAAAGAAGATCTTAAATGTCACAAGTGTGTGACAGAAATAAACACATTAGATAGTTACAAGAGCAGCAGTAGGAGGCATTAACTGATTTGATATCTAGAATATCTGTTAGACTCTAACAATTGCTTAAAATATGTATTAATTCGTATTAATCCTTCATACGAGGATCTTAATGAAGTGTGATTAGCTCGGGTTTGGAAGAGCTTTTAAATCCTGGCACAATAGGTGCATTAGAAATCTAAAACACTGAAATACACGTGTCTCCCTAAACCGGGTTTCGCCTCCATTTCCATTGCCAGCGTCTGTAGGCTTGAAAATCTTCCTGCCCTCCCATTTCATCCAGTCTCCAGCTGAGATGTCCAGCATGCTGTGTGCATCCCTGGCACTCGCCCGCGGTTTTAGGCGAGTTGGCTTTCAGCGTGTCTGTCTCTGCAGCGTTTTCTCTCCGCGTGCAGGCTCTCCCGTGTTCGCTGTCCTCTGCGTGTCAACACAGGTTAGCTTTAAACCCTCTCTGCCTCTTTTAAAAATCCGGTTTGATTTTTTTTTTTCAAGCATGCTGCCGGGCTGGCAATCCTGTGGCTTGAAATGGGACCAGAAGGCTTCCGGATAAAAATCTCGCCAAACCGAAGGGCCATTGTGCCACCGGGATGCGACACTCGGAGCCAAGCGATCGCTGCCTTGAGTTGTCCTCATCAGGGCGTGAGTCAGAGATGGTCTTTGGCAGCTCCCAAACTTCTGCCTGCGCCGCCGTGTTGGGCAGCGTCTCTGGGGCGGTGCAGGAGTAGGCAGCTGCCCGCTGCGCGAGCTAAGGTGGGATGCGTTGGGGAGAGGAGCAAGCGAATTCGGGAGCTTTGCAAGCATCGTCTGCGTTTCAGGGTGGTCCGGGCAGATCACACAGCTGGTCCCGGTGATAGCCTCCCCGCCAGGATACAGCTAGCTGGGTGTGAGAGGAACAGATTAGTTTGCTCGAGCTTGTCGTTTCAAATTCCCTTCCGGTTCTCTATCAGCAAAGCTCAGGCCCATCCCCACAATCAGCTTCTCCCTGGATGGTTGCCGAGATGTGATATTTATAGGGTTTACTGGAAACTGTTGGCACATTACTGGGCTTCAAAATGTGATTGTTTTTCAAAGAAGGAAATTAGCTGGAGTGTGGGGCTGGTGGCCAGCTTGGACTGTAAGCAAAGGGAGCCTGAGGTCAGGACCAAGCTGCATTGTTTCTTTTATCTTCAGAAGCAATTTGCCGCTCTCTGTTTTTTAACTGACTCTTAACGTGATGGACAAAATGAGATCATTGGGTAGTGATCCTCCGTTTTAGAAATACTTGAAGTACTAGTGAAGTACACGCTGAACCACTTAAACAAGTACCTACTGGAGTAATTGGGTGGATAAAAATCTGGTAATTTATAACCCTGTATGAGGGCTTGGAGCATGACAGATGGGTCCCAGCTTGGACTAATAAAGCTGTAATGGAAGAATGTAGATGGGGCAGAACCCCAGGGTGGATGTTGCGAAATGGAGGAGGTATTCTCGTCTTGGACAAGTCACTTCTATTCTTCTTCTCCATCTTCCTGTTTGCATAATGTTAGTTCATCTTACTTGGTGATTGTGAAGTTTTACTAGCCAACGGTTGTATTTGAAACCCTTAGCTTGAGAACGCTTTTGGAAAACAAAGTATTGACATTACCTTCCTCTCCCTACAATAAATGCCTCCGCGTGATGCACGGGTTCAGAAAAGCACTTGAAAGAGCGGAGGATGAACGCGCAGAGAGCTGGGTGGCCTCTTGGGCGACACACTGGAAGGATCGCCTCGGCGAACTTGTTCGTGTCTGGCAAGGTGTTTGTCCTGTGTCTAGGAAGCCTCCCTTGATAATCATTTAAGGCACAGCTTGAGGACAACCCCAGAAGCACCCTTCTTGGTACGTGCCACCTTTGCCAACAAGATCCCCCTCGGGAATCAACACGAGCTTGCAGCGTCTCTGCCCGACTCCGAAGCGACACGTTTGGGGCCACCGGGACTAGCAGCCTTGAAAGCTGAAGCCCCATGCTGAGATGATCTGCCAGGAGCCATGTGCTTCTTTGCTGGGGAGGGCAAGCCATCTGCCATCCTTGCTGCCCTAAGCTGAGCATCTCAGACCTGCAGCCTCCAGGCCCAGCCAGGCTGGACTCTGTCAGCCCAGATGTTTTATTCCCCTACGGACCTGTGGGCGATTAGTGTCAACTGCATGTTTACATACTCTTCTCCTTTGCTATAGCCCAGGAAAAGTCTTCTGACCTAGCTTAGCAGTGCGGACGCCGTAATGATGCCGTGTACGAAGCCCTGCTAATAACGTCTGTGTTTTTTTCGTGTTCTAGTTTCACCAGCAATGAATACCAAAGGGCTATGGAGCAAATATCTGTCGTTGTCCAGCAGCACAAAGCGACCATGGTGCCAGGGGAGCCACAGCTTAACGTGTGCGACAAGGCCGTCATGGTGAGTGGTGAAAGCATAAACACGTTTGAGAATCCGTAGCTTAAAATATATTTTGTAAAGGCTTAAAAATGCCACCTAATGCTGGGAAGGGATGGAGAAGAGATGCACGCTCGCCTGTTTGAAGGGCTGTCTGGCTGTTCCCAGGGGAGAGGGCTGTTTGTTACCTGTGGAGTGCAGCGGCATAGGGAGGCTCGTACAACGTGAGTGGGGTTAGGTCTACCAACGTGCTGTGATAAACTCTGTGGCTTCCTTCCTCAGAGATACGGCAGTATCTGCAGCTGTAGATCCTTCTTCTCCTTTCTAATCCCCTTCTGCAAATCTCAAAAGTCCTCTGTGTTTTGAGCGGCGGGACTGGGACAGTGGCTTTTTCAGTGATGTGAGAAAGTATCTTTGGTCTTGCTCGGTCTCCTCCAATTTCACCCATGCCTGACTTTTCCAAAGTCTTTGTGGCTTGAAACATGACAAACATTTTCAATTCTGTTTTCTGTTTCAAATTGCATGTTGGAAAGTTACAGTTTGGCTTTCCCGTCGAATGCTGCTTGGTTTGTTGAGAACCTGGGAAAGAAACTGGATGGTTTGTAGGAGGTAAAGTTGTCAGATGACAAGAGCGTGTGTAGTCTAAGGGGATGTGCCTGTAGACTGACACAAAATAGTAACAGGCAAAATCTTTCTGACGCTTAAAATATCTTGTGAAACAGTCAGTACCTGCTGCTTAGGGTCTATCTCCAGCCAGACAGAAAAGTACAAAATATGGAGCTGTGTCTCCTTACTAAGGAGGCAAAGATCTTTTTTAGCTTTGTCACATCTTTTTATTTTTGGATATTAAGTAGGAAAAAGATTTGAAGCACCATTGTTTCTGTGTTGTTTTCTTTCATTATTCAACTTTTCCCTTAATAAACACTGTTCTGTGCTCCTCTGGGACCTTTTGGGTTCAGGCAGTCTCCCCAGTGCCTGGCTGCTGCCAGAGACCTTCACTGGAAAGGCATTTCTTCTGTGCTAATTCCAACTCCAAAAGTAGTTCATAAATTGTAGACGTGCTCCGCTCTTCTGCAGCTACCCTGGTGCAGCGTGCTTAGGTGCTGTGAAAACATCTGCTCTCCTTGTTTGCCAACACCCAGTGTCTTTGGGTTGCATAATGGCAGAAGTGCTGGACTGGAGGTCCCATACTTGGCCCCGTACCCCAGCCCTCTCCTTGGGGCTATTGAGAGTCAGTCTTCTCCCTGAGCGTGCCTTGGTCTATCTCGGTTGGGTAGAAGTTTTGCAGACCGTGGGTTGCCGCTTCTGTTTTGGCTATGGCGATGTCCAGGGCTCGGCCAAGTCCAGTTAAGCCTGCCTAGTCTGTAAGCCAAGGCAGATAGTGACTGCTCCAGTGCTTGGCCAAGCCCAAACCAGACCGTTCAGGCTTTCTGGGGCAGCAAGCCCTCCCCAGTGGGCTGCGGGGTATTCGAATCCCAGGAGAAGTGTTCAAATCCCAGCAGGAAACTTTTTTACATTATGAGTTTTCTATTCGGTGTGAGCTCCTAAGAGGCTAATTACACAAAACTAAAATAAACAGGCACCGAATTATTGCCTTTTGAGACCGGAGGCGAAGATAACCAAGTCTTTTTGGAGTGATCGTATTGCTGGGGTTGATTGGGCCCTAAATCTGTCTTTGGAGGATGCTGGGAGATAAATATCACCTACTAGTACTGTGCCCAACACTGTCTTCGGAATTCTGTCACCCGTTTATTTGATATGGGCATTTAATATCCTTTCTGGGACAGAGGAGAAGAATTGTCTTTACTTCTCCATGAGCAAAGCAGATGGATGGTTTTGTCGCTACTGCAGTCCTGGGATTGATGTAGGCGCAGCAGCAGCAGCCCTCCTGAGCAGGGGGAGCGCTCGCTGGCCCATCTGGGGTGGATCCCACCAGCAGCGCAGACGAAGCTCCCGCCGAGCCAGCTCTGCTGTGTTTTCCTCCTGTGGAAGCGTAGGAGAAATTGCTCCATGCAGCGGAGCCGTGCTGGCTTGACTGCGTGTTTGACTCGCAGCACACATGGTGTCCTCAGGGCTCGCAGCACTTGCAGATCCAGGAAAGCCGGCTTGGACTGCGAGACTGAAGCAGATACAATTTGGTTTTTGTTTTTCTTTTTTTTTTTTTTTCTTCCCCCCAAAAGAACAAATATTTCATTTGTTTCTTTGGATCTCTGTTGCTTCTACAGAGTGGTCAGGCATCTGAAATTTCCAGTGGTGGCTGTGCATTTTAAAATTGAGAAATGGATTTAGAAAACAGCATTAATTGTTCTTAAACCGTCTGGAGCCTTTCGTGCGGTGAGGTGCCTTCTGCCAAAGCTCCCCTCTGTGGTCTGCTCCTTCTGCAGAGATAGCTGGTGTCTCACTGCCATCTGTTGTCAGCTGCACGGAATAGAAACCTGCTCCGGCATTTTTTCTGGGGTTAAGCTTTGTTTTTTCACTCTATAGGAATTTAATTCCAAGAAAACATAAATGACTTGAAGGATAAAAATAAATAAAATGAAAGGCAATAGGTCAGAGCTGAACTGAGCTTTAAGAGGCGACAGCAGGAATCTCCCGTGGATGGATAGACCTTGAGAGAGGGAGGGACAGAGAATGAACGCGAAAGATTTCTGAAGGCAGGGTGGGGATTGTAACCTGCCATTCGCATCACCGCAGTCCCAAATTTTGCATTACAAAACTCCAATGAAATTGAAAAAGTTCTTTTATCCAAATTTCTCCTGTCGTTAATCCCTTTGGAAACGGAGGTTTGTGGTGGGCTTCCTTGCTGATGTTATTTCTCTGTTGTACAAATACTGGAGAAAGGTAGGTCAAGAAACACAGAAGCGAGGGAGGCAAATAAGTTTGGTCTGCATGCACTGGAGTTGTCTTATCAATGCCTCCTACTCCATCTGTTCGTGAATTCAACCATCTTATTAGCCATACAGGCATTCTTATCTCTCTCACACCCTTGGCCTTCTGTTGCTTTTTGCTTGTTTCCTCGAGAAAGTGCACGGATATCTTAGTGCTAAGAACGATAGCTCTTTTCTGGATCCCAGAAAAATTGGGGATTTCGCCAAAACCTCATGGTCTGGTTGCTCCATGCTGCCACAGGAAAGAGAAGGTCACCAGAACTCTAGCAGACTGCGTTTGTACGGGAGAGACCGCTGTATCCCAGAAGAGGGAATCATCTGCTGCAGAAGGATTCGTAGTCTTTCCTAAAGCTTTTTTTGAATAGCATTTGGAGTTGGGAAGTTGATGAGCCGAGGAGCATTAGCTGCAAGAGGAGTTTCATTTTTCAAGCAGGACATAAGGGCGTCTTTGTGAGAATGAAAAGGGTTGGTTAGGGTTAGGGCTTAGCATGTACTTGGTATGACTCATCTTTCTGTATATTTTTTGTTTGTTTTTAACAGAATTGGTCTCCTCCAGGCTGTGAGAAGCTAGGGAAGTGCCTGAAACCACCCAAGTCTGATCCTAAGAAGTGCTTTTGGCCTCATTGATCTTCTCTGCAGCCCTCAAGAGCTACACAGAAGAGCTATAACCAACCGCGCATATTGTTTACAAAGCATGTCTTCTCATGTTGGCACTCCTGTTTACACAGGAAGGGTGTGATGTATGTATGATATCATCATTTGCTCTTCCAAAAAGACCAGTGTTTATATTGCTAGTGCTCAGGGTTTAGCCTGTACTCTTCTGTTGGTTTAGTTGTTTCCGTAAATGGTAACTTTTCAGTGAAGACTGTTTCAGCTGTAAAAGCCCTCTGCACAACCACAACTCTGCCACCACCTCAGAAACGCCACGGATGCACCTTTCCTCTTGCTCCCTCCGCCCACCCGGCTCTCTCGAATCATTGCTCATTCGGGTGCCCCGACAGCAGCCGGGGGCGACCGTTCAGGAAACCTAGAGCCGCCAGAAAACCCTGCCCAAACTGCCCTCGTTTTGTTTGCCCCTAACTTGTTGTTTTAACCTTTCATTTCCATTGTGAACTCTGGACACCGATTTGTTTTTCCTTTCTTTCTAAACTTGCGAGTACTGGGTGCAGCTGTACGGCCCAGACCGCTGCTGCGCATCGCTGGGTGCAAACAAGCGCTCCCTCCCGTTCCCGACTAAGGGGCTGGCTCCAGGGAGAACGCCCTGCCTGCCTTCCATCCGTAGCTGCAAACGTTCCCTAGGTAATGGTATAAAGAAATTTGAAGATAGCGTTCGTGTAAGTATCGCCTTATTGATGGTGTGCAGGATGTTCTTGGGGAGCTGGGGGTCCGCTGTTCATTTCAGGGGTTTTCTTCATTTCCAAAAATCCGAGTCCAAATATGGTTTAAGTCACGCTTCTCATCTCATGATCGGGGCCCAGCCAACTGCAGGCTCAGAAGTGCCCGTTTACATCAGATGTTAACTCTTGACCCTGTTTCCAGCACACGTTCTCTGAGGAATTCTCCTTGTGCAAACTTTCCACAGCCTGCGTGGAGCACTTCTTTAAACAGAGTTCATGGTAAATGCCGATCCTTTGCACAATTTCACATTGCAAATTTCTTATCTGCTTTTGAGCCGGTTTCACACCCTTGGCTATTGCTAATAAACGAGTCTCGAACACAACCGAGCAAGGTTACTCTGGGGCTTCAGGGGAGTAGCTAGAAGCAACCCTGAACATGGTGTTTGCACCACCGACAGCTCCGCTTCCACCACTCCGGTGTTTTATACAGTACATGTGCCCTCTCCGTATGGCCTTGTGCTGCCTTGGGAAAAATCGAGGTGCTCTGTACCTGTAAACAGCCCTCCTTCCTTCCCAAGCAAAGCTTGGGGCTAGCTTGAGAGCTCTGCTTCTTTGGTAACTGCTGTGCTACTGCCTGCTACGGGCTTCTCAGCTGCTTCTTCTTACCCTCCCGGTAATCCCAAATGCTCTCCTTCTCTCCGTTCCCTTGGTTTACGCTACCTGTAATCGCCTCCACAGTAATTCCTAGTGTATATCTCATGAAGCTGGATAATCCTATAAGATTGTAATAAGAACAGCACTTGAGTTGGCTCTTACTGCTCCACCTCTCAGAAATCACAGCCAACGTTTCATCGGCTGGCAGAGCCTCTGAAACTCACTGTGCATCTGCGTTTGTTTATAGTCCAAATGTCTTAGATGGCTTACGATGTTCCTAATTGTCCTTCTAGTACACCAAGGCATTTCCAGCTCATCCATAACATTTCTCCTTGTTTTGACATAGCGTGGATAGCTCAAGTCTTGAGAGATTCTGATCAGCCAACAGTGAGAGGGACTAGTAGGAGGACTTGCAGCAGTCGTGTCAGCACAGGAGACCAGACAAAACCAGTAACTTCCCAGTTTCTGGCTGCTGTCCACCTCCGCTTTAGTGCTTCTGTCACCCAGCAGCGTTCAGAGCCCCGCAGTTCGCTATTATCAGCAGATAAAGATACCACCAGAGGAGGGAGTCTGTCGCTGCAACTCCCTGAAAATTGCTGTCAGCCCTGGAATAGTTGTGAACATGTCTGCCGCGAATCGTACCGGCGCCTTGTCTTTCTGCGTGCTGCTTATTAAGGGACCGCGTCGCAGGATCGCAGCCCATCGGCTGAGCGCTACCCCAGGCACGTTTCTCAGTTCTTAGCATTTGCAGTATGCGCACCGTGAGTCCTGGTGCTGCTACCCTGTGTCCCCTGGCTGCCACTTCGTTCTTTACTCTTTCACAGCTTGCACTCGCTGCTTTTCCCCTGTCTCTGTAACTTGCTTGGACAAGCCATCCTGGGCTCGGCACACGCGGTGGTCGTCTGGTTACCCGGCGCACAAAGTCCTCGTTCCTCATTGAAATAATCTCTCAGTGCATAGATACTGGATGTAAGCTTTGCACTAGAAAGCTGGCTGCTATAAGTGAATCGACTTGATGTCTGTTTATTATCTGCCTCACGTACATTTAGTATAAAAGATCAAAGCTTAATGTGAAGAAGCTACTGCTTTAAATTCAAATAAGAATAGTAGTTTTACAGCTGGATAGCTAGGATGAATTTTAAATCAATGCTTTTCCCAAAGATGTACAGATTTTAAAGTTGTGAGATGAAGAACTAATGAAGAAAAATAAACTAATTTATCAGAAATGCATTATATGATTTGCCTGTGCGCACCTGTAAAACAACTGAATAACACCTTGCTTTGGGACAGTCTCACAGATACGCCTTCCAGATCACGGGACTGACTTGGGTTAAAAATAGCTTGTTTTTGTTTCCCTGTATTATTTTTAACGTGGATCAATTTCCCAGCCCACGCAGCTGCCCAAGCCCAATTCAGAGGCTGGTGCGGGGCCCAGGGGCGTACGTGGCCTGAGGGGATGAGCGCTGCCAGCCCGCGGCGTGAACGTGGGGCAGCCCACGGCGTGAACGTGCCCCGCACCTTGGATCTCGAAGCTGCCGGCGCGTCTTGCCACGTCTGCCCTGAATAATTATCCTGAGCCTCTGATCTGAAGTTGGTCCGTGCGGTCGCTGCCCGGTTTTGCGAACCGCCCGTACCGGGGCAGGTGGTGGCTTTGCAGGAGCTGCCCGTGGGACCCGCCTGGGGCTGCGTGCGCGACAGCGGTCGAGAGAGGAGTGGGTCTGGTGGGGTTTACTGGCCGGTCGGGGACCTGCACCAGTGCAGCTGGTTTGTTGATGGCTTCCTTTCTCGAGCTGCAAGACATAAGAGCTAAAGGAAAGATGATGTCTGTCTAAGACTGCTTCTGTGTGACGTTCCTTTCTTTATATTTAAATACATCTGCTAAAAGCTTAATATCTGCTTGGGCTAAGAGTCCAAGGAATTTCTTTCTTGCCTTTAATTTCCAATTAGCTGAGCCTCTCGAGTCTCCCTGCTCTGCCCCTGAGGCTGTGTTATCATCCGACCCTCCATGCAGAGAAGCTTCTGAAATGGATGTAACTAATAATCGTGGAAAAAGTCCCGCTGCATTTACAGTCCCTGGCTGCAAAAATGGAGCCTTGATTTAAAATCCTGCAGCGACAAATGGATTATTTCGGTGGCAAATTAGTCTCTGTGGACCAACAATTTGGGGATCTGAACAGTGGAATTGGAAAGCAGGAGATCAATTCCGAACACTTAGAGCCAAGGTTAATGCCCTGCAAACTGTATTGAGTGCAGTGATGAAAGATAACGTGCCTCTGCGTGTGAAATGGGAAGCCAAGGAACACAGTATTCAAAGTGAAAACGGGCAAGTTTGGAACGAGAGCGAGCGATACCCGCGTATTTGCTAATAAAACGCTACGCTGTGGCTGGGGACTGAGTTTTCAGGCAAGCGCTGAAGATGACGGTGGGCTTTTAGTAAAGAAACTGGAACTAATATTGCCGAGGAGGAGGCCGTTGAGCCTGGGACGCTCGCTGCCGCGGGGAAGCCGGCAGTTCTCGGTACCTGCCGAGTCGAACCTTTCCTGAACGCGGCGGGCAGCTTCCAAAAGCCTCCTGCTTTCGCAGCAAGCGAAGCGGACCAGATGAGGATCTCCCGAAGGCTGGAGAATACTCTTTTTTTTTCCCAGCGAGGACATCTTTGCGGTCACCGTGCGAAATAATTTCAGCAGCTGAAAAAAGACCTCTTGAAGGTGAGAATGGTTTGAATCGGGGCTTTCAGGGGCCAGTTTATTGTCCGCAGAGTTGCCAGCAGCCTCTCCGGCACAGCTAGATGAGAAATCTCTCCCCATGGATCTTGCTGTTGTCCTCAGCACTGGGAAACTTTACAAACTACATGCACTTTTACTCTCCAAGAGTTACTCTTGAGTGCTTGTTCAGTATCCAGATAACTGGTTTGCAGTTAGAGTGGCTTGTTTTCCATTTCTCTTAACAGTTACAATACTTGGAAATAGCTTTTTGCTTTTGTTTTCTGCTAGTATTTGAT
The DNA here is from genome assembly GCF_965183815.1 of Platalea leucorodia. Classification (NCBI taxonomy): domain Eukaryota; kingdom Metazoa; phylum Chordata; class Aves; order Pelecaniformes; family Threskiornithidae; genus Platalea; species Platalea leucorodia. The sequence continues at coordinate 55,772,500 of NC_138830.1, read as the reverse complement.
GTGAGTTTTTCGTATGTTATCAGAAGGCGACACGGCGGTGCCTCTTGAATTAAACTGTTAGTTTTTAGGAGCAGTTGTAAGGGAAGAACTGAAATCCCATTTTAGGTTCTTTTTTTCCTTTGGAAACTGGCTATTTTAAACACGGAGAAAAGACTCCATTTGCCTGTTTTCTTTATATCCCCTTCCACCGTTTATAGTTCTGTTGTTGCTCAAAGTCAAGTTTGGATTATATAAATCCTAAATAAAGGTGGATCCCTAGCCAAAAGCCTGTGGTCTCTTAGGGGTGTAAAAAAAAACCCTCTGCCATCCAGCTATCAAGAGAGCCAGTCTGGCAGCTCTCTATGCCTTTCTCCCTCCTGGAGCCACTCAATACCCTTCTGGGCGACAGGGATGTTGGTAGCACGATTCCCATCTGAAAGGGATAGGGGCTGAAAAGCCCATCGGCCCGTAGCGGGGAACGCGTCCCAAATCCATTAGCTCTGGATCGGACTCAAAATCCCCTCCCGGCTCGGCCAGGCTGGCTGGAGAGAGAGCGGGTTTGTGTCTTCTCCAAGGGCCATGGGTCACCATCCTGCTGCAGCGGGTGCTGGGTTCGGCTCCGTGCAGACGAGGATGCTGTGGAAGGGCAGAGCCGGTTCACGATGCTTTCGCCTCTTTTAGGGGGGGACAAAGCTAGCTCGGTACTCGGTACGGACGCTTCGGTCGCGAGCCCAGGGAGCTGGCCGGGGAACTGCATTCTTCTGCTGGTGAAATAAGATAGTTCAAATTTGTTTTTTTTTTTTTAAAAAATGGGTTTAAAGTGCATGCGTTTCTAAAGCTGAAATTGAAACGAAACATTCCAGCGGATTTGAAAGGAAATTTTAGTTCTCATTTCCCCTTGTGGGCTATGTTGAAATTTTGGGCATTTTGTTCCACTTCACACTGAAGTTTTAAAATCCTTAATGGAACAGAAACTCAGCACAGCTCTTCTAATTGCCTGGTTAAGCTGATCAGAGCTAGCTCTCAAGCTTTTATACCCCCGGTTTCTATGTTCACCAGCTAATAACGTCTCTCATATCAGGCTCTCAAAGTCCTTTTAAACCACAGACTACCTCTGTCTCCAAAGGAGAGGCAAAGGCAGCGTCCCCCTGCTACAGAAGCCCTTGGGGGGTCCCGACCCGAGGCGGTGGCTCCTGTGCCAGGCACGGAACAGCCCTAAACCTCTCCGAGCCGCAAGCGGATGGCGGGACACCTCCCCGGTGATATTCCAGAGCCCAGCTCCTTTGACATCACATTTGGAAATTGGTCCTAGGAAAGTTCTTTTCAGATGGAAATTGCAGTAGGAGTCAGCACCGGTTGTTTGAAAGGTTGAACAATTACAGGGAAAGCTATTTTACTTTGGATGTTAAAAACCAGTCCGTACTGGTAGGTGCAATTCATAGCCTTTGAAATGGAGGATTAATGAGGTGAAGCTCTGACAGAGAGCTGAGAAATGTTGTTTTTTAAATACGAGCTGGCATGTGGCATAATTTCTGGCAGCTGAATCATTGCAAGTCCGATTTGGTGTAACCTTTGTGCTCTTCCTGGCAGAACTGATGGTGTCTGAGCGGCCTGATCCCGCATCAGAGGAGGAGAGATCCCCCCGGCTGCTTCCTCACCTGCCTGCCGGACGCCAAGGGACCGGTGGGAGCCCTCGGCAGCTCGTCCCGGTGAGAGCTGCTGGTTTGCCTGGGGTGGGTTGGCACGAGGGGGCTGGGAACCTCGCTTAGCCTCAAGAAAAATGTGGTGGTGTCTTCTGATTGTGTAGGAGGGTCACAAGCAAGAAAAGCGTGATGAGAACCCCAGCTTACGGCTCCTCCATCAGTGAGAAGCAGAAGGCAGGGGTGCCTGGTGTTTGCACTGCAGGCAGGCTGCAAAAGAGCCCTTTCCCAGCTCCTGCTTATTTCCATGGATAGGCAGATAAATTCCATCACTTCCATCCACCAGGAAGAAGAGGAGTTGCTGGAATGGCTCATTGCCTGGTATCGTGGTTGGTAAGGTTACAAGAGAAAACCTTCCAGCTCATCCCAGGGAGCGAGGGTGTTGCGAAGCCTCTGTTCCAGCGGAAGGCTGTGTGCTTTGTCCGTCTTTGCTTCACTGGAACAGCTGTTAGAGAGGATTTTTCTGGTGCCAAAGAGATAATCTGACTTCAGGGAAAATCTCAGCCTGTGAGGGAATGGAGGAGGCATGCTGACCTCCTGTGCAGGCTGTCTCTGGCAACAGAGAGCTTAACAAGGAAGGCAGCAGCCTGTGCGCTGGCCTTTAGCTCGTCCCGTTTGCACCTCGGGCTGACATCCATTAAACGGGTGCCTTTGGCTGCCTGTAGATGAATTAGGAAGAAAATAGAGCAGTGGAGGATTCAGCGTGCGGCAAACAATTCCCGAGGGTTTGCACCAAGCGCTGGGAACTCTGCAATGACACAGGACGTGTCGGGTGCTGGATGTGGGCAGAATGGGGTGCCTCGCGAGCCGTGCTGTGCACACATGAGCCCGACACGGCTAAGTTGGAGAGGAGACCAGCTTCTCCTCCTGTGCGAGAGCCACTTCTTGTAGCTGGGAGGACCCACAGAGCTGTTGGGAGCGACTGGGCCAGCAAGAGTAGGAGAAAGCAGCTCTGCGTTCATTACCAGGCTGCTTGCAGCCCTGAGCAGCCAGCCCACGGGGTCAGCACCAAATCACTGCACAATACCTGGCTAGCTGCCGGCACGCTGGCACACGCCGCCGAGACAGGCCCTAACGGCTGTCCGGAGGGCGTGGAGCCGAGGCATCCCCGTTGCAGCCGCTGGCAGCAAGCACTGAGCTCGGCTAGGGGTGTTGCATGCTAGAACTGCCTTTGCTTTCTGCAGCAGGGGGTTCCCAGCTGCATTTGGACCAGATCCAAGCCATATTTGCTAATGTAAGAGGAGATCTGTACTCATTCGGCGCTACGTCTCTTCCCACAACGGATTTTGCATGGACAAATGGCTATTCACCCACCGGGCGATGGGAGATAGGAGCTGGGTGAGGGTGCCCCGACCTGCCGCACGCCGATCGCCGCTGAGCTGTTAGACCGAGGGCACGCAGGCTGGCAGTGTTATCATCCCCCACGAGTGTAATCCAAACCAACAGTTTTAACAAACACAAAATGCGATTCCGGGGGTTCACAAGAGGTGATGAGAGACAGAAAAGCAGGAAACGGTTTAGGCCTAACAAGCTTGCTGTCTATGCAAGGCGCTGGGCAGGGGTGAAGGGGGGTGGCAGTGGAACCCCTGGGCATGGGAGTCCTTTCCGACGCTGGCTGGGGCAAGGCAGGGTCCCAGGGCTCCATGCACCGGGGAAATACGGCTCCACACGCTGCAGGTACCAGAGCACTCCTCAGAGGGGAAGCTGGGGCTCCATACACTGGGGTACCAGGGCTCCGTGCAGCGGGGGCACCCGGCCTCTGTGCAGCGGGGTGCAGAGCACTGCAGGTGTCGGGGTAATGTGCATCAAGGTAGCAGGGCTCCCTGCTTTGAGGTGCTGGGGTGCTGTGCACTGGGGATACCTGGGCTCCATGCACTGGGGTACCAGAGCTCCATGCTGCAGGGGTAGCAGGGCACCATGCACTGAGGAGATCGGGGCTCTGGGGCTTGGGGTACCAGAGCTCCATGCACTGGCAGGGGGCGAGACTGGGGCTCTGTGCCCCAAGATGCCAGAGCTCCGTGCACCTGGAGACTGGGACTCTGTGCACTGGGATATCAGAGCTCTATGCATGGGGGGATTGGGGCTCCATGCACCAGGGGGGATCCGTGCTCTGTGCATGGGAGTGCCAGAACTCCATGCACTGGTGAGACTGATGCTCCATGTCCTGGGGTACCAGACCTCCATGCACCAGGGGGTCAGGGCTCTGGGGTACCAGAGCTCCATGCACCGGGAGGACTGATGCTCCATGCCCCGGGGTACCAGAGCTCCATGCACCGGGGGGTTGGGGCTCCGGGGTACCAGAGCTCCATGCACTGGGGGTACTGGTGCTCCATGTCCTGGGGTACCAGAGCTCCATGCATCGGGGGGTTGGGGCTCCGGGGTACCAGAGCTCCATGCACCGGGGGTACTGGTGCTCCATGCCCCGGGGTACCAGAGCTCCATGCACTGGGGGGACTGGTGCTCCATGCCCCAGGGTACCAGAGCTCCATGCATTGGGGGGTTGGGGCTCCGGGGTACCAGAGCTCCATGCACTGGGGGGACTGGTGCTCCATGTGCCGGGGTACCAGAGCTCCATGCATTGGGGGGTTGGGGCTCCGGGGTACCAGAGCTCCATGCACCGGGGGGACTGATGCTCCGTGCCCCGGGGTACCAGAGCTCCATGCACTGGGGGGACTGATGCTCCGTGCCCCGGGGTACCAGAGCTCCACGCACCGGGGTGCCGGAGCTCGGTGCGGGCGGCACCGGGCGACGAGGGCGGCGCAGGGCCGCCCCCCGGGAGCCCCGCCCGGCGGCGGCTGCGCAGAGCGGGGCCGCCATGACCGAGGAGCGGCTGCGGAGGGTGCGGGACCGAGTCAGGCCCTTCCCCGACTTCCCGGTGCCCGGCGTGCTCTTTCGGTGCGGGGGGGGACGAGACGGGACCGGGATGGGGACCGGGATGGGGACCGGGATGGGGATGGGGATGGGGATGGGGATGGGGATGGGGATGCAGCAGGGACGGGGCCTTGCTGCCAGCTCCCCGCTGCCCATCCTTCCCCCTGCCTGCTCCTGGCAGCACAAGGCAGGACCAGGGCTTAAAGAGCTCGGTCTGGAGCCAGCCCAGCCCCCGGAGGTAGCTAACTCCTCTCTCCTTCTCTCTTTGCAGCGATATCAGCCCTTTGCTGAAGGATCCTGCAGCTTTCAGGACTTTGATTGATCTTCTAGAAGATCATTTGAGGGTATCTTTCCCCAAAATCGACTTCATTGCAGGTGAGTGTTGGGTTGAAACATCTCCGAGGCCAGCGCAGGGCACCGTGGCCTCAGGCTGCCCGGGCGGGAGGCGTGGGGAGACTCCTCTGCTAAATACTGTAGCCCATGGACATTATAATCACCCCAATGTTGGCCTCTTAACACCAGGACGGGTTATACCCTTAACCCAGTACTGCAGTTTCCTGAAATACTGGTTTTGGATGTGGCAGACGCCATCTGATGATACCTCAGTGCCAATTTCATAATTCATTGCTTTCATCGTTAAAGAAAGAGTCAGGGAGTACTGCAAGCCTGATGTCAAGTCTTACAGGCATGCCTGTAAGGTCTTGCACAGTCCCTGCAGCAGGCAGACCCTGTTTTCCCATGTTTTCCTTCTCAGGAGGCCTTTTCAAGCCAACAGAAACAGCCCTTGTGGCCTTAACGTGTTGCAACACACCTATGAAAGAGGCTGAGGATGCCTGGGAAGGCAGTGCTTGGGCTGGGCGATAGCCCAAAGTTCAAGGAGTCTAGCCCAAACCTGGTCCGAGCGCCTCCTGATAACTGAGGTCTGTCCCCCCGTGGTGCAAAGTCCTTGGCCGCGTGGCCAAACTGATAGCAGGGCTTAGCCGAGCTTATCTCTAAGAAGAAGAGCTAGAGGGGTGATGGGGGGATCAATGTGGTGCCCCGAAGCCCGTCAGCAGCACATTTGGCCAGCACAGGCAGTGCAGGAGCGTGGTGGGCGTTTTCAATCCATAGAAATTACTGTAAGAGCGAATTGCTTCTAGAGCCCCCCAAGCACAGGAGGATGAACCTGGGGTATCGTGCAAAGACACCCCCAGTCGAACGGCATCGTTCTGAGTGTTCGTGCTGCTCTGCTCCCCCAGGCCTGGACTCCCGCGGCTTCCTCATAGGCCCCCCCCTGGCTCAGAGACTGGGGATCGGCTTTGTGCTGATACGGAAGAAGGGGAAGCTTCCCGGCCCGACCGAGTCGGTCTCCTACGCCCTCGAGTATGGCAAGGTAATGCCTGGGGAGGAGAAGAGGGTTTCCAGGCTGGTGGATGGAGGGCCGGGATGGGTGTCAGCGAGGGGACGGGATGATAAAACCAGTGGGGTGGTCCCCAAGCTGGGTTTCGCAGCCGGCGCTGATGCCACGGGCAACCTGGCACGGCACAAGCTTCAGGAGCCAGGCGGTGAGCTTCACCGTACCCCGGCACGGCGGCTCCCTCCCTGAACCACAAACGTGTGGCTTGTGTCGGTGAGCTGTGATTTTTGTGGGAGCTGATAAGACTTGGTGCTAAATTGCTTTCTTTGGCTTGAATTCAGGGGCATGAACATGGAATATGTTTCCCGCTCTTCCAGTAAGTGCTATAAGTAAACACCTTTATTGCATGGCTTCAAAACAGAGCGCTCACCTCCTAACACCACAGCCTCTCTGATTAAAGAGCAGAGGTGTAAGCCTAATAACACGCTACCGCTGGTAACTAACGGCAGCCAGGGACCGGCAGCAAAAATGCCAAACCCGGGCGTTATTTATGAGGATTGGTTGGGCCAACCCCGGCATGGGACAAGCTCATCTCGCACAGGACGTGCCTGCGACGGCTTGGATCTGGCTTGGCGGAGCCGTCAAGGCAGAGCGCTCCAGCCCAGCGCCTTACAGGAGCTTTTCCCCACTGGAGAACTGCTTCGGGATGAGGTTTCACGATGGGACCATAACTCACTTGATGAATGTTCAGGATCTTGACGTGCCAGAGGGTTGGCCCAGCAATCACCTAACCCGCTATATATTTCCGTGGCACTCCGCTGTAGCTGGAGTATGTGTTTTGGGGCTTTTAGGTGCTGAGTGTTAAGGTTGATCTCGCTGAAGACTTGTCTGCATTCCACCATGTGTTAGCAGTTTGCGGAGTGTTTCTCTGTAAGGCAAGACTAAAATGAAGCTACTCTTTCCACCCTGCAGGCTGAACTTGAAATCCAGAGCGACGCCGTGGAACCAGGACAAAAAGTAGTTATTGTAGACGACTTGCTTGCAACTGGAGGTGAGAGAAGCGGACGGTGTTAGAGCACGTGTAACCCACGTACGCCTGCCTTGGTGACGGCGGGAGCGGCCGTGGGGTTTGAAGCTTCCCCCGGCGCTGCTCCTCGAGTGATGATGTTTCTGCTCAACCCCTCGTGTCGTGCAGGTACCATGCGTGCGGCCTGCGAGCTGCTGAAGAGGCTGAAGGCTGAAGTCCTGGAGTGCCTGGTGATCATAGAGTTAAAACTCCTGAAAGGGTCGGAAAAGCTCAAGTCCATCCCTTTCTACTCTCTGCTGCAGTATGACTGAGGAGGAGCTGGGAGAAGGGGACGCACGCCCGGAGCCGTGCACAAGTTTGGGCTTTATTCAGTGACTCTTAATGTCACGAGGGGGTGGGCAGGGGGGGAACCTACGATTTTGATGCTGGCCAGACGCTATGCAATTTTAAGTCCTGTTTATTTTCCAAGCCACAGATCAAGGTGTGTTGAGTGTAAGGATCCTTTTTGGAGTTCATCCTTTTGGGGAGAAGGAACAGCCTGATCGTTTTTGGGGATGGAGACCAAAACGCAGCTTTGCTGATTCTTTTTTTTTAGGAGACCAAAGTGAAAATACTGTTGCTGAGGCAGGAGAGGTCTGGTAGCTTTGGGGGCCCAGCATTCGCTTTCGGTTGAGCCGTGCCTCGTCAGCCTCCTGGGAACCTGTTAAAAGTTTGCCAAAGAAACACAAAAGATGGGCAAAAAGTGATTATTTGTCTAAGGGATAAACCCCTCTGTGTTTGATCTCAGAGGATGGTCTGGGTGCTCTCTGCTGTTGCTCGCACCGGAACAGGTTGCTCTCACGTTAAGGTAGCGCTTGTTGAGGAGAATTAAGTGCCTGCCCAGCCCTGTGTCCTGCAGTCGGGAGGCAGCCAACACGGCGGAGGTTGCTGGCGTAGATGAGCTCCAACGCCATGCCCGCCTGCGGCTTGGCTCACAGTCTCCTTCCCTCGAGACCGCAAGAAGCTGAAGGTCTCCTGTAGGAAGCCGTCTGCCTTCCCTTGGTCCAGGGTAGTTCTTAGCGGTGGATTTTGCAAAACTAGGAGCGGTGATGAGGAGTAGCACGCCGCTGGGCGCCAGGCGGCGAGGAAGGGGACCGGGCACATGCTCAGGGCTGCTCGCCGGCCTTCTGTCCAGCAGCACTGGCACCTACCAACGCCTGCAGCTCCAGCCAGGGCTGGCAGCTTTTGTTTAGCACAAATTCCCCATCCACTGCAGCATACCTGCCTCCCTCTGCTGCTGCCTCCTCCCTGCTGCGTTCTTGGGGCATCAGGATGTTGACAAGACGATGCCAGTTTGGAGCCCATTCTTGGTGTGTTTGGTGATGGTGTGGATGAACGCAAAGGTGTTGGCTTGCAGCCGAGCTCCGGCGGTCTCGCTCAGGTTGTGCGATGGATGAACATGGAACTGTTGCATGGTTCAGTTTGGTCACAGGAGCAGCTAAAACTCGGTGTGCCAAAACTTTCACATGCCTGAAAATATTGGGGACTGTGTCCCTGTCCTACCAGGGGCTGCACTCACTGGTAAAATAAATGTCGACTTATTTTTTCTAAACTGTCTCAGAGCTGTTCTTGCAGCCGAAGCCGTTAATGACCCTTGCGAGTGTCTTCCTCCAAACGCAGGCCATCAGGAGAGCAAGGCTGTGGTGTGAGCCTCGCCACCCCAAATGCTTGGAAGGAATCGCTTGCCCAGACTGAGCAGTTCAGGTATCTTTTCTCCAACCTCTAGCCAGACTGGGGTACCCAAGCTGGTCCTGCTGGGTTGCAGTGGAAGCACCCAGTGCCGGCGGGAGTGTAGACCAAGCCCCCGCAGCTCAGCTCACCTTCCCCACCCAGCGCGTGGGGCTGCCGCGCACCCTTCCCTTGCACTTGTAAGGGCTATTACGGCTATTTTTATCACCGTTTCCTGAAAAGCCACTTCAGTGGCTGCTCGGTTTGCGCTGAGAAACACCATTCCCCGGGGAGAAACCTACCCCAGGGCACTTGTTTTCACAGCCAGCCCCTGCGCGGAGCCAAGGGAGGCAGCGCCTCGCACGCATACTTGGCACGAGGAGAGGGTCCCTGCTGCGAGGTAGAGAAGGGAAAAATTAGTTCCACCCCAAAGAGCCGTGGAAAGCAGCTGTGTGCTGTGGAAGCGAGCGTAAGCCCTGCCGGTGCCAGAGCTGGCTGCGCGCGGGGCCAAGGGGTGACATCAGGGAACGCGGGGACCGTGCCTTCGCGTTGGCCGGGCCGCGAGTAACCGTTGATGTCATTGCTCGTCGTGACGGGGCTGTGCAGGGGTGGCTTCCAGGCAGGAGGAAGGTTTTTGTGTCCCAAGCAGCAGAACAGGAGCTCGCTGCGAGCTCCCCTGGGGCACGCGTGTGCCTGCCAGGCTGCCGAAACCAGCTCCTCTGGAAACCAGCTCCTCTCCTCCGCGGTGAGCTCCGTTCCGATAGCCCAGCCTGCACCCAGAGCCCAGCCTTGCACCCCCAGCCCTCTCCATCCCTCCAACCTCCGGGCTGGGTTTAAACCCTCCTCCCTGGAAACAGGGCTACCTCCTGCCAGCAGTGCCGGCCAACTGGCCTGCACGATGGCAAGCAGGGTCCTGGAGGAGGAGAGCCTGCCTGCTGCCTCGATCCCAGCCTCCGAAAGCTGGGGGAGAAGCTTCCCCGAGACCAGCGTGGTCCCTCACCCAGAGGGACGAAGGACCTTTCCGTGCAAGTCCTCGATGTCCCATGCTAAAAGCAGCCCAGTTTGGCTCAGAAAGCGGTGTGAGGTGTGCCCGACGTGGCACTGGGCAGGGGCAGCTCCCGCCGCCTCCCCTGCGCCCACGCTGCCCGCCCCGCCGCGAGCGCTGACCCGACCTGGCTCTGCAGCCATCAGCTCCCTCTTTGTCCCTCTTCCCAAGCCACTTCAGCCCAGTGACCCGGCCTTTCCCCTGGGAAAAAGCCCACCCCAGCCCAGCCTGCTCCTGTCCCCGCGGGAGCCGCTCCGCAGTTCCCTATTTACAAAAGCTGCATTCAGTTCCCTGCAAACCCACGCTCACTTTTTCCAGTAAGTCTTTCTCCAGGAGCTGGATGCCGACCCAGCCCTTCCCTGCGTGTGCCGGCCGGCGCCAATTGCCATGGAGAACCGCGGGGCTAACGCGGCGCAGACAGGCAGCTCACCGAGGACGAGTGCTGGGTTAACACAAGTCAGCTATATTTAAAACATTTAATACAAATATGTTTTGACAAGTCCTGTAGTTGTTTCCAGCGAGTGCTGGAGATGCGTTTTCCCTCCCTTAAAAACAGAAACGAGGCCCAGAGCTCCAAAAACATCAATTTGTGACTTCTTCTCTCACTCCTTCCCTGCCTGTCACCCTCTCACCCTGCCCAGTCCTGCCTCCACCCCACCAGGGCCCAGTTAATGGAAGAAACCTTCAGGAGAACGCAGCAAAGGCGAGAAGAGGCTACGAGCTCCTCTTCACCACTCGCAATCACAGGATTGCCTGCCTTCGGCTCGAGGGTTAGGAGAACTACAGTCCTCGTGGGCCCCGGGGCAGAGGAATTAGTTAAATTAAGGCGTTTTGCTCTTCCTCAGACATCCCCGAGGATGAGCTTCCCGTCAGCCCACACCGGATCCCGGTGCGCAGTCGGGATTTGCTACATTTAGAGGAGATTGCACGGGGGAAGCCTCGACCCTTGGGGGGCTCACAGGGCTTCTGCCTCCTTTGCCGCCTTGGTGAGCCTCTCCGTGATGAGGCCGAGGTCCTTCCCTTTGTCCAGTTTGATGTAGGTGTCCGTCCTGATGGCGTGGATCCCCACCCAGTCGGGAAGCAGCTCCGCAAAGAGGCGCAAGTGTTTCTCCATCTCGCCTGCAAAAACAGAAGCGGCAGCCACCGGGTCAGAGCTCAGCCCCTTCCTCCCGCAAAGACCCTCCCGCGCGGGCGAGGAGACCCCCCGGCTTTCCTACCGGGAGCCATCTGCACGTCGTAGCTGTCGGCCATGCGGGCACAAGCCACCTCCATGGTCAGCGCCTGTTTCTTCTCGGCCACGAAGACGTTGCGCAGGATGCGGGCCATGGCCGGCAGCCGCCCCAGCATGGCGAGCCGCTCCTCCTGCCGCGGGTCCCGCGTCATCAGCGCCTGCAGCTTCTGCGCCTCCTTCGCCCGGATCTTGGGGAGCAGAGGAGACGGGGTGAGACACGGGCAGGTCCCCCCGGCACCGGGGTTAGGGCCAGGACCGAATTACTCACCCTCTCGAGCAGCGCCTGGGAGACCCCTTTCAGAGCACTGGAGGTGCTGGCAGGGGACGGTGCTTTGGAAACCACCGGTTCCCCCGCACCGGCTTCAGCAGTTCTTACGGCCAGGTTGGCAAGAGCTTTTTCCATCTGCTCATGTGGAAGAGGGAGGAGGAATTGGGTTACAGCTGGGAGCCGCTCGCGCTGGAGGAAGGAGAAGTTTCCCCTCCGCCGCCCCCGCCGCCACCCTGCAGCCCAGCGCGCCTGACCCATCCCTGCCCGACCCATCCCGGCCCGCACGGAGGACAGCTTGGGGTGCTTCAGCTCCGCTCCCAGCCCCACCGACGGCTCCTCCAGCCTGAAACCAGTCCTACACCACAACCTGCAGCGGCAACAGCCAGGCTTGCGTTCCCACCTGCCTCCATCTTACAGTGCTCTGAGTCCTGTGGCTCTGAAACGATCCTTCCCGACCGCTATCCGGTAACATCTTCCCGGAGAGACGGCTGGTTTGAGGTCTGCCAGCCGCAGACGGAGCCAGACCCCGGTCCCAACTCACCTTGGGGGTCAGCATCCCCCGAGCCGTGCTCAGCACCTCCTGGGCCGTGGTGAGCCTGTCCTCCTGGGGCGGCCGCGGCAGCTCCGCCGGGCTGATGTCCGGCACCTCGTCCACATTAAAGCGGGGATGCCAGCGGGTCAGCTTCTCCTCTGGCACCACCATGGGAGGGCTGAGAGCGGCCAGGAATGCCTGGAGAGGGGCGAGAGCTGCGTCACGGCGCCTGCGGGCCAGGTACGGGGGAGCCGGCCATTGCCCCGCGCTCCCAGCACGGCTTGGAGGAAATTCAGAGCCAGGAGAGATTCCAGCTGCCATCCTCCCCCTCCACACCTGCCTGCCAAGAGCATCCCATGGGAACCAGCGATGTCCGTCAGCCTGGATGCCGGCCCGCTCCTTCCACCCGCTTCCCTAGATAGGGACCAGAGCAACCCCAGCCCCCAAAAGCGGAGGCTGCGGGGGGTCCTCACCTTGTGGTGCTGCTTGACGATGTTCACCAGGTTGCGGTTGAACTCCTTCCTGCGCTCCAGCAAGCGCGACGCCGACAAGTGCGGGCGGCCATCCACTTTCTCCTCTGCAAGGAGAGACACCAGCGTCACCCGGGGCATCTCGGCAAAGCGCGGCAACGCCGCCACGGGACCCAAACCTCGAGAAGGACAGGATCGGAGCCCCGCTGTGGGGCTGAGTCACTGCCAGTCACTGCCCTATCACCCTCCCGCTCACCCCAAAAGTGTTTTTTCCACTTCCAACACGCCATTATGCGTCAGATAATTATCTAACGGACCAAGCGGAGAGCATCCCTGGGGATTCAGGGATCCCAGCCAGGACCGAGCGCGCCCCAGCTCTCGGGGTCCCCCTGAGCGGTACACACCTTCCCCCAGCACCGGCTCCAGCGTGAGCTGGTAGTCAGACTTCTTCACGCCGCTGCCGAAGGTGGGGATGTTCTTCTCCTGGCGCAGCCTGTACGAGGCGGGGTATACCGCCTTGATCTGCCCCACGTGCTGCTCCTCAAACTGCCTGCAACGGCACCCGGAGAGGTCGGGAACCCCAAGGGCTGACACCAGGGCATCGCCCCCGACAGCTTCAGCTGGGACCCCGAAACGGGCTCCCCGCTGCCGCCAACTTACTTGCGCATCATGTCCTGGACCCCCTGCTTGACCTTCGTGAAGGTGATGGTCTCGGCGCGGTTGAAGAGCATCCCGGCGATGGTGTCCACGCTGCGGAACATCTCCGCCAGCACCTTGAACTTGTAGGGCAGCGTGAGCCCCGGGGGCAGGTCCTGCGCGAGGGCGTGGAACCGCTGGTAGGCGGGGGGCTTCTCGCTGCCGGGAAAGGAGAGGGGTCAGGGTCCCCCGACACACAACAGCCACGGGCTGCAGTCAACCTGGGATGGCCCCGAGGGTGCAACCGGGGACCAAGAGCAGCCAGGATGGGGGTCGGAGCCTAGGAGCTGCGTGCCCACCCCGGTTAGGGGAGACCCCTCTCCTCCCCTCACCCCAAAACTCTTCTCTGAGCAACCTGTGCCCATACCTGGGTCACATCACCCACCCTCCGTGTCCTGGGGACGTGGGTGCCCCAACGCTCATGGCAGAGTCAGGGTGGCTTGGACCGTGCTTGAGTTTTGCTTCGGCGAAGCCCTTTGCCCGCAGACCCCGGACCCCCCTCACGGGGGTGGGAAGACCCCTGCAAAACCGCTGCGGGGCTGCGCAGCGCAACAGGGCTGTGGCAGCCACCGGGACGGCATGATAACCCCTCAAAGCTGCTCCTCACCCGGCCTCCGCCGCAGGAGCTGCTGCCCCGGCGTCCCCGGACGGCTGCGTTGCCGGCGTGGCTCCGCTTCCCACTTTCTTCTCACGGATCCGCAGCTCCAGTTGCCGCACGCGCTCCAGACGGCTCCGCAGGTCGGTGCTGGCCCTGGCGGGGACGGATGGCAGCTGGGCCAGCTGGGCCAGCGCCTTCACCCTCCGCAGGCGACACCGCAGCCCGGCCAGGTCCTCCTGGGTGGGGAGGGGGCACAGGGTCAGAGCAGGGCTCGCATGGCGTCAAGAAACATGAAAAATGGGAGCAGAAAGCTGGGCTCATCCTGTACCCGCTGCAGGCGCCTGGCTGTCCCCGGGGGGGCTGTGCCGGGCTGTGCCCCCCCATCCTGCCCCTGGCCAGGGGAGCGGGCGGTGCTGGCCGGGGGGTCCGCTGCCAGGTCCAGCGAGGGTGGTGTTGGGGGCCGAGCAGCGGCCGGAGGCGAGGGGCTGGCGGCCTGCGAGAGAGCAGAGGAGCGTTAGAGGCTGCCCCGGGGATGTGCAGGGAGCCCACCCGCCGGGACCCCCCCTCCCCGCTGGGTCCCCCCCATCCCTGCTGTGTCTCCCCAGTGGCTTTGCACTGGGGGCGGGGGAAGCCGTAGGGGGGTCTGCACCAGGGGCAGGGGGCCAAGCCCTGGGGGGGGTCTGCATCAGCAGAAGGGGGGTCAAGCCCTTGGGGGGGGGGGGGGTCTGCACTAAGGGGAGGGAGGACCAAGCCCTGGGGGGGGCCTGCATCAGCAGAAGGGGGGGCCAAGCCCCGGGGGGGTCTGCACTAAGGGAGGGGTCAGGCCCTTGCGGGGGGAGTCTGCTCCGGAGACGGTGCCCCGGTTTTACGGTTCCCCCCCCCCCCCGCCATCCCCATTTCAGGGCCGCAGCCCGGGGGCAGCGGAGCGCCCCGGATCCCGGCAGCTCCCTACCGCGGCCGGCAGCCCCGGCTCCGCATCCCGCTGCAGCTCCAGCCTCTTCCGCGCCGATTTCCCGCTCGGTTCCCCGGGCCGGGCCCCGCTCGGCGGCTCCGCTTCCATCTCACGGCGGCTCCGCTTTCTGCCCGCCAGTCCCGGCACCGCCGGGGAGCCGCTGCGGGCCGGGGTGCGGGGCGAGCCGGGCAGCGGCGGCGGGTGGGCGCGGAGCCCCGCCGGGGCACCACCATCCTCCGCCTCCCGGGGCACCGGGAGCCCGGTAAGGGCGGCCTTGAGCGGGCGGCCGCCGCCGCGCTTGGCCGGGGCTCCGGTAGCCGCCTTGGTGCGGCCGAAGAAATCGGTGAGGCGGAGCTGGGCCATGGTGGTACCGGTACCGGCGGCGGTCCCGGCGCGCCGACACGTGCACCCCGCTACCGCGCGCGCCAAAGCTTCCCCGCTTGGCGGGAACCCGCGCGGCCGCAGCACCGCCCACCGGGGCGGGGGGAGGTGTCGGCGGGGTCACGTGGGGCGGAATTGGCGCCACGGGGCTCTTAAAGGCGCCGTGCCTCCCTATAGCGGTGCTCCACGTGGGGGGCCGGGAGCGGGGCTGCCCGGTCCTGGGGGGGCGTGCGGGGGGGTCAGACCCTGTCCCGGCCCCCCCCCCCCCCCCCGGTGTTTGGGGGAGCGGCTGGCGCACCCTGTGCCCAGGGGACGGAGGCTGCCCGGCCCTCGGCTGCGGCGGGGTACGGGGGGCTGCCAGCTGGGGGCAGACCCTGAGCGGGGGCAGAGTGGGGCAAAAGCAGGGCAAACAGCGTCTGAAATGGCGCTGCCCCCCCCCAGCCCCTGGGCTGGTGGTCACCCCTCTTATCTGCTCGCCCCAGCACGCTTGGGGCCGGGAAGCTGCTTGTTTCCAGCTTCGGTGGGGCCAAGCCCTGCCCAGCTCCCGGCGAGGGCTGTGCGGTGGCCGTGGGCTCCCTCGAGGGACGCTGCCACTGCTGCCGCCCCCGGCATCGGCGGGTCCGGTGCTCCGGCTAGGGCCAGCCGTGGAACAAGGGGCTCCAGAGGCACCCCCTGCCCCGGCATCCCACGCCATCCTAATGGCACTGCCCGGACGCAGGAGAAGCTTGCTCGCCCATAAAAAGCCTCGCCGGGCACTCAGGCCGTGCCCGCAGCACATTATGGGGCCGTGCCATTCTCTAGCATCTCGCTTAAAGGCTGAGCGAGGCCGGCGAAATGGAGCGGGGCCACTCAGAGCCGGATTCGGCTACGCGAGGCAGGGCTCTGGGGTGCTGTTCCCCTCGCCCATTTACTTCCACAGCCTCCATTCCCAGGCCGGCTGCGGCGTGGCGGGCGCTGGCGCGGGGCTGGGAGCGAGACGCCGGCATGGGCGCCATGCACCACCCTTTCCTGGATCCCTTCTGGATGGGGGGATGCAGCCCGGGGCTTTTCCAGCCGTAATTTCCGTGCCCGGCTCTCACGGACATGGTGTTAATGCAGAGCCCCGTGGCTCGGCCTTGACAAGCATTTTATTTATGCGAGTGAATCCCTTTGGGAATGAGGCTCCATGCGGCCGGGCAGAGGGGCCGAGTCCCTGCTCTGAGGGTGCTCGGGGGTGGTTTGGACACCCACAACCCATCCCGGCTCCCACGAGGAGCTGTGCCCAGCAAAACTCACCTGGACACACGTGTTTGGGGGCTTTCAGGCTCATCTTGCCCGCGGTTTGGGGGCTACGGCGTGGGCAGCGGTGTCGGGATGGCGGCAGCTTCTGCGGCACATCTGGGGTCCGGGCCTGGGCGGGGGGAAGAGCCCCGAGAGCGCTGGAGGGAAGAGAGCGGAGCCGGCCAAGGTGGGGAGCGGGTCGGCAGCGTGCCAGCTGGATGCCAGTTTATTAAATATGTTCGGAAAACAAATGCAGGGAAGCCAAAGAATGCGGAGAATTTCATGGGCCAGTGCTTCCCGCGCGGGGCCGGCGGTTACCAGCACTGCCCGGGGATGCTCGCTGCCCCACGGCTGCCGCCGATGCGGCCCTCGCCGCGGCTGTGCCCAGCGCCTTCCCGGCCAGGGCTCAGCTCCAGCTGCTGCCCCCAGCTGAGCTCCCGGGGTGCGTGGCCGTGCATTTGGCTCCGCAGGGTGTGCAGTGAGCACCCAGCTCCGGGGACACGGGACCATGCACCCAGCTCCAGGGATTCAGGACCATGCACCCAGCTCTGGGAACACAGGACCGTGCACCCAGCTCTGGGGACACAGGACCATGCACCCAGCTCCAGGGGCGCAGGACCATGCACCCAGCTCCGGAGGTGCAGGACCGTGCACCCAGCTCCGGGGACACGGGACCATGCACCCAGCTCCGGGGACACAGGACCATGCACCCAGCTCCGGGGACGCAGGACCGTGCACCCAGCTCCGGAGGTGCAGGACCGTGCACCCAGCTCCGGGGACACAGGACCGTGCACCCAGCTCCGGGGACGCAGGACCGTGCACCCAGCTCCAGGGACATGGGACCATGCACCCAGCTCCGGGGACACGGGACCATGCACCCAGCTCCGGGGACACAGGACCGTGCACCCAGCTCTGGGGATATGGGACCATGCACCCAGCTCCGGGGGGCGCAGGACCGTGCACCCAGCTCCAGGGACATGGGACCATGCACCCAGCTCCGGGGACACGGGACCATGCACCCAGCTCCGGAGGTGCAGGACCGTGCACCCAGCTCCGGGGACACGGGACCATGCACCCAGCTCCGGAGGTGCAGGACCATGCACCCAGCTCCGGGGACACGGGACCATGCACCCAGCTCCGGGGACGCAGGACCGTGCACCCAGCTCCGGGGACATGGGACCATGCACCCAGCTCCGGGGACACGGGACCATGCACCCAGCTCCGGGGACGCAGGACCGTGCACCCAGCTCCAGGGACATGGGACCATGCACCCAGCTCCGGGGACACGGGACCATGCACCCAGCTCCGGGGACGCAGGACCGTGCACCCAGCTCCGGGGACATGGGACCATGCACCCAGCTCCGGGGGGCGCAGGACCGTGCACCCAGCTCCAGGGACATGGGACCATGCACCCAGCTCCAGGGACACAGGACCCAGCTCCCCAGGTGCAGGGCTGCTCCCGGGGGAGCACGCCCGAGCTCCCCGCTCCCGTGCAGCGCGGTGGCTGTGCGCAGCGGCTCTCTGCCTCGTGCTGCATTGCTGCCCTGGCTGCAGGGCTCCGCGCAGGCATTGCCGAGCCCGGAGCGGAGCACTCAGCCTCAATTATCTCCGGCCTCTTTTTGTTTTTTATGAAGCAAACAGGAAACACATCAGCTTTTTTTTTAAAATTGTATTTTTATATTCCGCCCCCCCCCCCCCCCCCCCCCCGCCGCAAACGCCCTTGCTGCCGACGGTGGGAAGCGGGGGGCTGCGGGGTCCGGGCTCGCCCCGCTCCGGTGCCCGTGGCCCCCGCTGCCGTCGGGGCTGAGACCGGCCAACTCGTGACAGCGGTGGCGGGGCTGCAGTGCCGGCGGGCGGCGCTAGGCGGGCCCAGCCGAGCCGAGCCCAGCCGAGCCGAGCCCAGCCGAGCCGGGCCAGCCCGCCGAGGGGGGCGGGCGGCGCCGCTTTATAAAGCCGACGGGAGCGGGGCGGGGGAAAGCGCGATCGTTCTCTGCGCTGCGGGACCGGGCAGCGGGGCCTTGCCCAGCCCCGGCGGGGCGGAACGGCGGGGCTCGGCGGGGCATGGCCCGGCCCGCCGCCGCCTGACGGGATGGAGCGGCGGGCGCTGTCTGCGGGGCTCTACTGGCTACTGCTGCCGCTCGCCCTGCTCGCCGGTGAGTGCGGCCGCACCTGGGGCGGGGGGCTTGGGGGGGGGGGGGGGGTGTTGGGGTGCGCTGTGACCCCCAGTCGGGTGGCGGTGCTCCCCACCCCGGGAGGAGCCGCCGGGGGGGGGTGGTGGGACCCCCAGCCCCCCCCCCCAGCCCCACGGGGGACCACCCTGCACGGCCCCACGCAGGACCGAGCCCGCTCTCGGGGAACGCCGTAACTTCTGCAGGCCGGGGGTGGGGGTCCCCCCACCCCGGGTACAGCCAGCACCCCTAGCCACCCCTAGCACCGGGGGTGGGGGGGGGGGCCCGGTTGGGGCTGAAACCGGCCGGATTGGGACACCGAGGGTCACCCCGCTCGCTCCTCTGCCCCTTGCAAGGTGGGGGGCAACGAGGGTGCTGGGACAGCCCGGCTCCCGGCGATGCCGGGGTGGGCGATGCTCGGGGGGCGGCTGGCACCCATCCCGTGCCCGGGCAGTGGGGCACCCGCCTCGGCTGCGGCAGCTTCTGCAGGGCCGTGGCTTCCGAGCTGTTCCCAGCCCCGTTTTAAGCAAGGCTGGGCTTTGAAGGCGAATACACCACCCACCGAGGCAACCGGCTGGCTACCGGCCTGGAAAATACCCGTGTCCTGGGACGCGCAGAACAAGAATCAGCTCTTTGAACCCCGGCTGCTCGGGGGAGCCTGTTCGGGGACTCTCCGTTTACCTTTACGTAGACGCAAAGGAAAAAAAAAGAAAACCCTCTCCGTAAACAGGATTGTTCAAGGGTTTCCTTGTGCCCGGGCACGGGCAGGGTCCGGCCGCCGCCGTCGGGCTCACGCCGTCCGTGCCGGGGGGTCTGCAAGCCGGGGAAGCGTTGGCGGGACTTTTTGGGGTAGCATCACCTGGAGAGGGGGACGTGCGCCTGGCCGTGAGCCGCGTCCAGCCGAGCAGCCCCTGTCGCGGCCGCGTTTCGGGGTGCGCGGTGCTGGCCGTGCCGCGGGCACGGGGCGAGCCTCGCTGGCAGAGGAAGTCAGTGACTGTTGAAGAAGCTTCTCTTTATTTGCTTTGCTTTGCTGGAGGAGTGACTCAGTGCATCGCGCAGGATGCGAGGAGGTTAATTATAACTCTGCTGCCTACCAACGGGGCTGGGAAGGGAAGGGAAGGGAAGGTGGCCAGCAGCCGCTTGCACAAGGCCTTCCCGGCCGGTGGGGTGGCAGCCGCCGGTCCGGGGTGCGGGAGCTGCCGGGCACGTCCCATGGGTGCACGGGGCGACACGTGGCCTCTGGGTGCGGCTTTGTGCATGGGGCCCTCGTGCCCCAATTATGCTGCTTTGGCCCCAAATCGTGCCGGGCTTGCTTGCCTGCTCGCCCTGCTCCGGCATGGGATGTTGTGCCGGGGACCCGGCGTCTCCCATGGCCGGTGGCACCAGTGGCGTTGGCGTCCCCCCCCCGGGTGAGCTCGTAGGTGGCTTGTTTAAATTTGGGGCCCCGCTTGGGCGGGGGCTGTCCTGGGAGAGCAGCTCCCTCCTGCTCCCACCGCCGCCGTGCGGGTGACTCAGCGGGGGCCGGGGGGCCCTGGGGCCTCGCACCCACGCCGAGGGGGAAACTGAGGCACGGCGGGGATGTGGCTCATCCTGCTGCAGCTGGGGGGGGGGGGGGGGAATAAAGAGCCCCGGAGCACGACCCGCCTGCGGCCCTTCCTTCCCTGGCAATTAGGCTCTTCCCAAACGTCCGGAGGATGTTTGCTCGCGGCTCCCGGCCAGCTCGGGGCGGGTGGAGGAGCAGGAGCTGGGCCCCACGGCACGGCTCGGGGCAGCTCCCCGCTTCCCACAGGCTGGCAGGGGTACGGACCCCCCGGTGCGGCTCCCAGCCGTGCCGTGGGCCGTATCCCCACCGGCGCCGGGGGATGCCTCGGCTCTATCCTGCCTGGCGGGGATGCTGGGGTGCACGGAGCCGGCGGGGGGCACAGCCTGCCGTGCCTTCCCACCGGCGCACATCCCACACGTGGGGTGACCGGGGTGGGGAACCAGGCGGTGGGGACCCCCGGGCTGGGTGACAGTCCTGGCCGCGCCAGCTCCAGCGCGCCTCCGTGGTGCTGGGGCAGAAGCGATGGGTGAGGGTGGCAGCCCCCCTCCCTGGGGTGCAGTGCCCCCCAAACTGGGGTCCTGACCTGGGGTGAGGTGAGGACAGGGCCCCTCCTGGCCAAGCCCCCCTGCCAGGCCAGGGGGTGGTGGGGTGCCGGGGGTCCCTGGGGGGTCCTGGCCAGCCCTGGGTGCTGCAGGGGGCCGGTGGCCAGCCGGGTGCTGGCAGGCGTGTGGGCTGCAGCCAGCTGCGGTCAGGTGCTTTTTATAAAATGAAGGGAAATAAAAAAAGAGGAGGGAAAAAAAAAAAAAAAAGAAAAAACTTAAAAAAAGAAGAAAAGGCCAGCGCTGTCTCCAAGAGCAATAACTCCCGTTTCCTCCCCAGGCGCACAGGGGGATGGGAGGTGCCCGGCCAGGGCACCCATCTCCCTGGCGCCAAGCCTTTTGCAAAGCCCCCGCAGGGTCCCACTGAGGTGGGTGACACTGTGGGGGTGCAGCGGGTCCCCACGCCGCCCCTGGGGCTCGCCCCGCTAGCTGGGGAGCAGCTCTGGGCTGCTGCGGGCTGGGCTTGCAGGGGCTTTATAGTCCTGTTTGCAAAGCCCGGGCAAGGCCAGGTTTAACCCTTTGCCTTCTCTGCACCCCGGTTGTAGCAGAGTCCTGGGGTGCCCATGGGGCTGGGCGAGGGGGGGTGTTTGGACACTGCTTGGCGCTGCCGTGTGCCAGGCACCATCACGGCTGCACGCTGTGCGTGGGAAATATTACGGTGGATCCGGGAGTGTCCCCGTGTGATGGGAACGTGGGTCCTTCTGTGCAAGCAGGGGGTGTGCACGGGCACCCCGATACTGAGCCCGCGGCTCTGGGGGCCCCAAGGGCTGCTCTGGCCCTTTGGCATGGGCTGGCCCCATCCTGGTGCATGCCCGGTGTAGGGACTGCAGCCCCGGGGCTGTGTGTGCCGGGCAAAGGGGTGTCCCCAGCACTGGGGTGGCAGCGAGCACCCATCCCCAAAGCCATTGCGTTCCCTGTCCCGTTGCACGAGCCGCTGGCCGGGCGCTGGGGTTTCCCAGGCTGGCAGCCGTGGCACCCGCTGGCACCCGGCCCGGTGCCCTCCCGGGGCAGCTCCCGCAGCATCCCTAGGGAGCGGGACCGGCCGCTGCCTCGGCGCTGGCAGGAGCGGGATTAACTTTCCACAAAAACAGGATACGGCGGGTGAACCGGCGGGGCTGCTCCCTCTTCCCGGAAAGAGGAGCCGGAGCCGGGGCTGGGGCTGGGAATTTGCCGGCAGCTTGCTTTGCCGGCCCAGGGGCTCGCTGCTTCGGGGCTGACGGGATTTTGGGATGGGGAGAGCCTCTGTGGCTGGGGTTCATTAGCCTGCCTCTGGTTTGCAGCCAGCGGGTGCAGAGCGCATGGGTCCTGGGTGCAGTGACACCTTGGGGACACTGTCTGGGTCCCCCAGACCTGGTAGCCGGGAGGCAGGACCCGGCTTCGGGGAAGCGGCTTGGCAGAGCTGCCCGGCTCCGGCAGCAGGTAACGGGCCTGTGTGAAAAGAAAATAGCAGGGCAGGCAGGGAATTAAAGAGCTCTGCTAATTAATCCTGAGCGGCCGCAGGTCCCCGCAGAGCCAGCGGCTGCGCCGGTGCCAGTCGGTGCACGGGCTGTGCAGCGGCACAGGGTGCCTGGTGCTGTGGGGCTGGTGCACGGGGGTCTGGGGAGCCCCCTTGCCCCATGCAGGCGGGTGTGGATCCGTCCCTGGGAGCCGGCTGGGCACGGGATGGTGCCTGGTTTGCAGGGGGGGACTGCACCGGACCCCGACCCTCTCCTGCAGCCGTGCTTCCCTGGCCCGATTGCAACGGGAGAGACCCCGGTGCCGGCTCTCCCCGGCCACCCCCACCCTCACCGCCGTGTCCTTGCCTCCCCCGGTGACACCCTTCCCTCCCACGGGGAGATGAAAGGCTGGCGTGAAGGAAACCCCGCACATCTCGCCCAGCTCCCCGGCGCTGCGATTTATCCTCCTCCCGGCACATTAACATCGTTAATATTTCAAGTGCTGCTGGCTGCCAGCACCGGCCGCGGTGGCGGTGAATTCCCCGGCAGCGTGGGAGCTGGGCCGGCTGCTCCCGACTCCCCGGGGTCACAGGGCTGGGATGCGGATCTGGGATAACCTTGCTGGGGGTACAAGGGGGATGCTCGGCGTGGGCCAGATCCTGCCCCGTGTGTGCGGCAGAGGCGAGACCGCGGGGCATCGTGGGCGATGGGTGCTGCTTGCATGGGGAGGGGGACGGTGGGTGCCACGGTGCTGCACCCCCCCCCCACCCGGCTCCTCGCTGGGACGATGGGTGCGGGAGGGCGGATTTTGCCGCAGGGCTGCTCTCCCCACACACCAAACTGGTTTTTCTCCCCATGCCAGCGCTTTCCCTGCTGTCAGCACGGTGGGGAACTGGTTTCCTCCGACTGTGCAGGACGCAGCACCCACGCGCCGCCGGCATGGCACGCCCCGGTGCAGCCGGCCCTGCTGAGGAGGCATGGGTGCAACACCAGGCACCGTGGGTGCTCCCAGACTGGGCTGTGCCGTGCGGGGGGCTGCTCCTTGCCTGGCACACCGTCAGCATCTTTTTTTTCCCCCCCCTTTTTCATACTCGAGCCCTTAAAAGCTGAGCACTGACCGCCCTGCCGGGAGCTTTCCCGGCGATGCCTCAAGCTGGGGTGGAGGGGAGCCGCTGGCCAGAGGGTCCCATGGGTGCTGGTTCAGCCCCAGGGTGCAGCGGGGTGCTCTGCATTTGCAGGCAGCTGCTGCCAGCCCTTCCCAGTGCCACAGGTGACCCCGAGCCACTGCCACTGGGATGCCCGCTCTGCTCTGGCCCCTGCCAGGCAGTAATGGCCCCAGTCCCAGGGGGCTGGTGCTGGTGGCATGAAATACGTGGGTCACGCTGTCGCTCCGGGCATGGGTGGTCCCTGCAGCATGCGTGAGCCCCGCGGTGCCCGCAATCCCCATCCTCCCCGCAGCTCTCGGGCAGACCCCAGCCCGGGCGATGCCAGCGGGGCTCTGGCACAGCCGGTCCCCTGCGTGCCACCAGCACCCACAGAGTGGCCACGGCTGGGACGGGGGCTCACGCTGGGGCTAGTTCACCCATAGGACACTGCCCTGGCGCAGGGGTGGGGTGGGCAGTGGGGTCGGCGCTGGGATGCGGGGTGCTGGTGGCCAAGCGGAGGGGGGCTGGCTGGCTCCCATGTAATCCGGAGCCGTGGCTCGCCCCCGGGGCCGGGAAGGCTCCTCTCGGCCCCGTCGCCGCTGGCGCGGGAAGGGGAATATTTGCTCCATGAGATCATGGTTTG
Organism: Platalea leucorodia; assembly: GCF_965183815.1. Classification (NCBI taxonomy): domain Eukaryota; kingdom Metazoa; phylum Chordata; class Aves; order Pelecaniformes; family Threskiornithidae; genus Platalea; species Platalea leucorodia. The sequence goes on along the minus strand of NC_138830.1, from coordinate 55,748,913 downwards.
CCGAAACGTAGCCAGCAACCGTCGGCAGCGTGCGGGGAGGTGACGCATCCTGGGGTCACCGCAGAGGGGCGGCTGGCGGGACGGTGGTCCCGGTCCCCCCCACCCTGGGCTCCCTGTGCCCCCCACCCGTGCTGGGGGGCTGCCTGCACTCCCCAGGTGAGGGGGGCAGCTGGGGACCCTGCTGCTGGGCTGGGGACTGGCTTTAGCCCCGATGGGTGCTGCGTGGGATGTGCCCCGGGCTGTCAGGCGCGTTCCTGGGTGCCTCTCCTCCCACCACCCCCGCACCCTCTGAGGATCCCCCGCCGTCCCCGGGGTGCCGGGCTGCTCACGGGGGGCTGCACCGGGTCCCCCGCAGCCGCGCCGTCCGTCGCCCCAGGATGCACCGTCCCATTGAAACCTCGTAAACACAGGAAGGGCCAGGCCGTGCCGGGCCAGCGGTGCTGAGTGCGTCCCCTGGCACCCGGCCTGCCCCCTCCTCGCCCCCCCAGCCCCACGGGGCCGGGGACTGCTCTCTGGGCACCCACTGCCTCACCCCCTTCCCAAGTGGGGTGTCAAAGGGAGCGGGTCCCTGCCCTGGCCACGCAGCACCGGGGTCCCTGACACCGGTTCCCTGTGGCCGTCCCTTCCCTGGGCTGCCCCAGAAGGATCCCCCCTACCCAGAGTGGGGTCCCCCCAGCCCTCTGGTTTGCAGGGGAGGGGATGGAGGGATGCCCTGGCACTGCCTGGAGCAGGGGCACAGTTACAAAGCGATGCCGCCGTGCTGCGCAGCCCCTCGTGACTCCCTTCCTCTCCGGTCAGGCACTGATTTGGTGCGTGTCTCGCAGCGGCCGTGCCCATCCCCGTGGCCTTGTGGCTGGGCGGCCACAGGGCTGCCCCAGCTCACGGCAGTGCATGTGCTGGTGTCTGTCACTGCTCGCCTGGTGTCTGCCTGCAGCTGCCGGGAACGCCGTGTCCCCAGCCATGGTGGCAGCTGCCCTGGGACGTCCCCGCTGTGCAGCCCCTGTCCTCACCGGCGGCAGCTTCGCGGGGCCCTGGCTCAGCCCCGCTCCCTGCCCAGCTCCTCTGACGGTTTCACGCCTGCAAACAAGCTGTAATTTAGGTCTAAAAATAAGCGAGGGGGAAGGTGGTGAGCTGGTGGTGCCCCCGGAGCAGGGCTGGGTGCAGGTGAGGGGCTGTGCCAGCCCCGGGGCAGCAGCGGGTGGGGGTCCCAGCTTGGCCACGGGGGCCCCAGCCCCGTCACAGGGTCCCTGCAAACCTTGGCACGGTCTTGCAAGAGCGATGTGGAAACGTGGCAGATCTTGCTCGTTGCTCTCATCCCGCTGTCACCCCACACGTCTGGGACCTCTGGTGTGTCCCCCTTGCCGTGCCACCCGCGTGGGTCACCGCGACTGACCCAGCCCGGGCTCCTGCCCGCGTCCCTCTCTTCCCACCGGCATCTCTGGGGGGCTTGAGCCCCTGTCCGGAACTGCCTCTCACTTTGGGATGCCTCTCACTTTGGGGTGTCCCTTGCTGTACAGGTTGGGGTGCCATCCTCGGGGATCCCCAGGGCGGGGGGATGCAGCCCGGAGCCTGGTGGGGTGCAGCACCCTCCCCGTGCCGCATCCCTGGCGCTAACCCTGCCTGTACCTCTGCCCTCAGCCTGCCTCTTCCGCTTCAACGTCCTCTCCCTGGTGTACCTGCTCTTCCTGCTGCTCCTGCCCTGGTTCCCGGGGCCCACCTCGCGCCCCGCCGGAGGTAAGGGGCTCAGCCTGGGGTGCGGGGGCCGGGCAGGGCACGGCGGGCAGCGGGGTGGGCAGCGCGCGGGCAGCTCTGGCCCAGGGAGCTGGGCAGCACGGGGGCTGCCGGCCGCTCTCCGGCAGGTACCTGCCTGCCTTCCCCTGCGGTTTCCCCCCGGCCGGGCAGCGTGGCTCCGCGTGGCAGCCTCGCTCTGTTAATTATAGCCCAGCGCAGCTATTAATAGGCCTCCAGCTACAAAATGGCCAATTTTGAGCCCCAGCCTTATTAACCAGAAACCTCAGGGCTGGGCTGTGCCCGCCGGGTGGGCAGGGATGTACCACGAGCGGCCCCTCCGCCCTGGCCGGGCACACGGGGCACGTCCCCAGCGGTGGGCACGCGTGGGGGGTGCGGGGGATGCGTCACCCGTGCTGGGTGCGTGGGACGTGCCCCCACGGTGGGCACCGGGTGCCCATAGCCCTGCTGTCTCCCTGCCCTCTGTGCCAGGCTGAGCCATGCTGTAACACAAGCCGGCAGCGCCTGGCATGGCCGCAGCTAAAAGCTCTGCCCTCTGAATATTTCATGGGCTCGCACGGCCCCGAAGCCCGGCCACTGCCGAGAGCCTTCGCGTGGATTTACAGGAAAAAACAAGCGGAGGGAGAGTTTTTGGCCCGGGGCTGCTCCCCGGCCAGCGTGCAGCTGTGGTGGGCTCGTTGCCTGTCCCGTGGCCAGGAAAATGGGCGTGCGGCCCGGGGAGCCGGGTGGGATGGGGGCACGGCTGCAGCTGGTGGAAGGTCTGACGGGGCTGGCGGTGTGGGAGATCCCTGGCACCCACCCGCAGCCCCGCCACGGGACGTTCCACTAGGGATGGGGATGGGGAGCTGCATCCCGATGCCGGTCCCGGTGCAGTGGGGCTGGGAAGTGCTGGGTGCCAGCTAGGTGGGAGGGTGCTCCCAGGGCCCCGGCTCCCTGCGTTGCCCTGTGCCTCAGTTTCTCCAGTAATGAGGCAGAAAGGGTGCTCTTAGGCTGTGCTGGGTGCATGGTGAGACGTGCAAGGTCCTGGTGGGACCATGACCCTGGGGCAGACCCCTGGCATCTCTGGGCACAACCGCAGTGCACCCCTTCTCAGCTCTTCCTGGGGGTGCTGGGTCCCCGCTGGGGATGCTGGCGCATTCCGGGGTCACCTCGGGCGATGGGTAATGGGGTGCCCGTGTCTCGCAGGTCACACCGGCCGCCTCCTCAAAGCTCTGCTGGGGACCAGCATCCTCTTCCTCCTTGCCCACTTCGTTTTCCAAATATGCCTGTACACGCTGCCCATCCTGGACCAGCTGCTGGGGCCCAGCTGTGAGTAGGGGGTGCCAGGGCAGCCTGCCATGGGGGTGCCCACGCCTGCCCTCGCCATCCTGCACCTCTGCTCTCCCAGGCTTCACCCCCTCCCCGCAGTGCCCTGGGGCTGGACCCCCAAGACGGTGACATATGGGTGTGGGGATCCCATCCTTCTGGGTGCTGGGGGGCTGCTGAGGCTCTGCGGGGTCCCAGCCATCTGCCCAGCACTGGGGGCATGCTGTGCCATGCCAGGGTGTCCGCTCGGTGGCCGCTGCACTGGGCAAAGATCCCGTCCTGGGCCCCCATGGATGTGGGGCGTTCTCCCCATGGGGAAGCCGCCTGCTCTGGGTGGGCTCGGAGCCTGCCCGCGCGGGCTCTGCCAAACTCAGCACCTCCCCGCTTCCCCGCAGGCAGCACCTGGGAGGTCCTTGCCCGGCACATCGGCGTCACCAGGTAAGGGTACGCCGGCGGCGTGGGGCTGGGGGCTGGCAGTGGTGGGGGGGGCACCCCTGAGCCCTCCCCTGCCCCGCTCTCCCCCCCAGGCTGGACTTGAGCGACATTCCCAACTCGGTGCGTCTCGTGGCGCCCGACGTCGGCATCCTGCTGGTCTCGTCCCTCTGCCTGTGTCTGTGCCGCCGCCTCGTCCCCAAGGCCAGCGTTGCCGCCCGCGGCCGGAGACCGGAGTCCCTGGAGCCCCTTGAGCGGGTGAGAGCCCACCCCGGCGCCATCGGCAGCATCCCGCCCGCCACATCCCGCCGAGCCCCTGCCAGCCTCCCCGGGGCATGGCGGCCGGTCTGCGTCCTGTCCCCGGGGAGGGCAGCCTGGGACACGGGGGCTTGGCATGGGGACGTCCCCGGTGGTCGGGGACCCAGGTTGGGGCAGTTTCGGCCGCCCGGCTGAGTGGGCAGCGGTGGAGGGCTGGGTCGTCATCACGGTGACTCAGCCGCGGAGGAGTGCCCATGTTTGCTCCCGCGTTGCCATAGGGATCCCGGCAAACAGCGCGGCCCCACGGCACCGCTTGATGTGGGGCTGCCCACTGGCGCGGGGAGCGCGGTGCCCACACCCCCGGGCTCCGGCTGGCGCCGCTGCACCGAAACCCCTGGGCTCAGGAGGGGCGGTGGGGTGGGCAATCACGGGATGCTGGCACCCAGCTTGAGCTCACTGGCAGGGTGCAGGTCTGGGTGCCATGCCATGCTGTGCCAGCCCTGCCTGGCCAGTGGGGCACTGGGACGCTGTGCTCATGGCACCGGGGTCACCCGGGCAGACACAACCCCAAGCTGATGGCACCCACCAGCTCAGCAAACAGCCCCCGGGGCTCAGCCCCGTTTTGGGGTGCTTCCCGCTGATCCGGGCTGTTGTGGTGGGCGCTCGCCTGCCCGGCTTCGGCTGTGGCCAGGCTGTAACCAGAGCGCCGGCCGATGCGAATGCCTTTGCCGTGAGCACGGGGCCAGCGCGGGAGGCAGTCTGGAAAAAAGCTCAGTGCTGGGAACCCGGGTGCCGGCGCCAAGAAAAACAGCCGCCTTTTGGAGGCGCTTTCCAAGCGGCTAATGAGATAAACACGGCCAGGTGCCGGGCTGCGTGCCCGCACAGCGCCGGGCAGGGTGCCCCGGCCGTCCACCCGTGCTCTCCCTCAAGTGGGGAAACTGAGGCACGGCCAGGAGCAGCCTGGAGCTGGTGGGCTGCCCGGGGCTGGGCTGCGAGGCTCACGCCGTGATCTCCTCACTTGACAGGGGGAAGAGGAGGACGTGGAGCGACACGGTGGCACGGCCGCCGGGGACACGCCACTCAGCACCAGGCTGCGGGTGACGGCCCACTGGCTGCTCTGGGCGGCCGGGAAGGGTCTGGCCATCCTGCTGCTGGCCTTGGCCGGTGGGTATGGGACGTGGGGGGCACGCGGTGAGCTGGGGGGGGTCTCAGTGGCCATGCTGCCGGAGGGAATGCTCGGTCCAGGGGGATGCTCGGCCGGGGGCTGCATGGCCGGAGGATGCTCGGCCGCGCACTGACCGCCCGCGGGGCGCTGCTCCCCAGGGATCACCCTGCCCTCCGCCTCCTCCAGCATCTACTACCTGGTCTTCGTGGGGCTGTGCACGTGGTGGGCCTGCCACCTCCCCGCCAACCGCCTGGCCTTCGACATCCTCTGCGTCCTCGTCGGCATCTACGCCGGTGGCCACCTCCTCTGCCTCTATGCCTACCAGGCGCCCTTCGTCCAGGGGGTCTTCCCACCCCCCACCATCTGGGCACGGTGAGTCCCTGGGGAGGGAGCCCGGGTGGCATGGGGCCACCCCGGTTGAGTGGCCGGCCCGGGGAGGGTGGCCGGAGGCTGCCTGGTGAAGCCATGTGCAACGCCGGGACGGCACCTTGGCTGGCGGTGGGGGTCCCGGCTCGGGCGGGTGATAATGCCACCCGCTCCGTCCCCGCAGGGTGTTCGGCTTCAAGGACATCGTCCTGTACCGCAACTGCTCCCGGCCCAACGCCCTGGTGCTCAACACCGGCCACCCCTGGCCCGTCTACGCCAACCCCGGCATCCTGCTCCTGCTCTACTACACCATGGCCACCCTGGTGAAGCTGCGCCGGCTGGACGCCAGGGTGAGGGGCTGCAGGGCCGAGCCGGACCCCGTGCCGATGCCCGGTGTGTCCCGCTGCTCTGACTGCCCCAGCCCTGGCACCGGGGGTGCCCGGTGGAGGGGAGGCGGGGGGCAGTGGGGTGCCCATGGCTGAGGGGTGCCTCAGCAGAGGGATGGGGCATGATCCTGCTCCCCCGGCGGCTGCAGTGGGGTGCCCTGAGCTGGCTCCTGCCCCTCGCAGAGAACCGCGGCGCCGGCACGGCCACCGGTGAGGTGCCTGGAGAGGGAGGTGGTAGAGCTGGAGAGCTGGCCCAAGGACACTGACGGCATGGCTGAGGACACCAAGGTGGGTTTGGGGGGGCTGTGCCCCCCAAGCGATGCCCGAGCTGCGGGGGAATGGGTGCGGGGTGCTGCGGGGGTGCCAGGGTGAGCTCTGAGCCCTCTCTGCCCCCCCAGCCCATGCTGTCCCCCAGCACCGGGAAGCCAGGCAGCGGCACCGAGAACTGCACCGTCCATGTCATGGGCAACTTGCCACAGCCGGGTAAGCCAGTCCCCACCGCCTCCCCCTCCCCAAGCCCTGCCCGTGGCCCAGGGGGTGGCTCACGGTCCCCATCCCCGTGGCCAGGCAGGAGGCGTCCGGCGGAGCGACTGCCCCTGCACGCCCTGGGCCACGTCATCATGAACCAGAGCTACGTCTGCGCCCTCATCGCCATGATGGTAAGGGGCTGGGGAGGGGACGGACACGGGGGGCACGTCCCAAACTGAGCCCGGGCGAGTGGCCGCATCCTGCCTGCCCGCAGGTGTGGAGCATCACCTACCACAGCTGGCTGACCTTCGTGCTGCTGCTCTGGGCATGTCTCATCTGGACCGTACGGAGCCGGCATCACTTCGCCATGCTCTGCTCGCCCTTCCTCCTCCTCTACGGCATCGCTCTCTGCAGCCTGCAGTACGTCTGGGGCATGGATCTGGCCCCCGAGCTCCCCACCCGCGTCGGCTTCATGAGCCTCGAGCAGCTGGGGTTGGTGCACCCCAAATATCCCTGCTTGGACCTGGGGGCCAAGGTAAGCTTGGTGTCCCCGTCCCTGTCCCTGCTGGCAGCTGGCTGTCCCCACTCACCGCCTGTCCCCGCAGCTCCTGCTCACCCTCACCTTCTGGCTGCTGCTGCGGCAGTTCGTTAAGGAGAAGCTGCTAACGAGGAGGTGTCCGGCCACCCCGCTCCTGGAGGTGACCGTCTCGGACGCGGGTGAGGGCTCCCGGCATCACCCACCCGGAGGGACCCTGCGCCGGGCTGAGCATCCCTAGGGTGCGAGTGCCCGGAGGCCGGCAGCCGCTGGGGAGGGGGGGACAGGCGTGCCCCCCGCCCGCCTGCCTGCAGCCCCCTCCCTGCCTTGCAGAGCCCAGCCGGCAGCGGGATGTGCTGAAGGCGCTGGGGGTGCTGGTGCGGGATTTCTACGCCAAATACTGGATCTGCGTCTGCGCTGGCATGTTCATCGTGGTGAGCTTCGCCGGGCGCCTCGTCGTCTACAAGATCGTCTATATGTTCCTCTTCCTCCTCTGCCTCACCCTCTTCCAGGTAGGGTGGCCGGGGACCCCTCTTCGTCCCCATCCCCGTCCCCGGTGTGGTCCCGCTGACGTCCCCGTCCCCGCAGGTGTACTACAGCCTGTGGCGCAAGGTGCTGAAGGGCTTCTGGTGGCTGGTGGTGGCATACACCATGCTGGTGCTCATCGCCGTCTACACCTTCCAGTTCGAGGACTTCCCCATGTACTGGAAGAACCTGACGGGCCTCACCGATGAGCAGTGAGTGACCCCGACCCACCACGGGGTCCCTGCCATCACCAGCCCCGTGGTGGCACTGGGGCATGGCCAAGGGATGCATTGCACATGGGGAAACTGAGGCACGGGGCGAGTTGGGGTTGAACGCCGGTGTGCGGGCTTGATGCCTGTGCGGGGTGGGATGGATGCGGCCCCGCGCTGACCCTCCCCTCCCTGCCCAGGCTGGGTGACCTGGGCCTGGAGCAGTTCAGCGTCTCCGAGCTCTTCTCCAGCACCCTCATCCCGGGCTTCTTCCTCCTGGCCTGCATCCTCCAGCTCCATTACTTCCACCGTCCGTTCATGCACATCACCGACCTGGAGCACATCCCTGCTGCCACCCCAGCACCCTGCCACATCCCCAGGTAGGGACCTGTGCCGGGGTGACCCCTCTGCACCCCGAGTCCCCCGTCCCCGCACTGAACCCTCCTCCCCGCAGGCCTGAGGAGCTGCACGGGAGCCGGCTGCTGCGGGATGCAGCCGCTGCCGAGAGCGCCGGGATGGGCGACTCCGACACCGCGTCACAGGGTACCGGGCAGGGACAGTGGGGACAAGGTGCTGGGAGGGGATGGGAATGCATTGGGGTGTCCTTCAAGCCAGGATGGGGTAGGGAGATGCAGGGGTGCATTGGGGCATCCTCCAAGCCAGGAAGGGGCTGGGAGGGTGCAGGGATGGATTGGGGTGTCCTCCCAGTCTGGGAGGGGATGAGGATGGATTGGGGTGTCCTCTGAGCCAGGAAGGGGCTGGGAGGGTACGGAGATGGACTGGGGTGTCCTCCAAGTGTGGGAGAGTATGGGAATAGGTTGGGGCATCCTCCAAGCCAGGAAGGGGCTGGAGGAGTGCAGGGATGGATTGGGGTGTCCTCCAAGCACGGGAGGATACGGGGATGGATTGGGGTGTCCTCCAAGCCGGAGTGGCTGTGGGGGTGTCTGTGACGGTCCGTGTCCCCGCAGTGCCCTCCAAATGGGGGCTGGTGCTGGAGCGCCTGATCGTGCTGGGCTGGACCTTCTCGAACACGCTGACCCGCGGGCAGGTCTTCGTGGGGCGCCTGCTGGAGCTCCACGTCCTCAAGCTGGTGGCTCTCTACACCGTCTGGGTGGCCCTGCAGGAGGTACCAGCCTCGGGAACCCGGGGCGGGTGGGCTCGGCCGGGCACCCCGGGGTGCTGACGCGACCGCTGCCCCAGGTATCGCTGATGAACTTCTTGCTGGTGCTGCTGTGGGCCTTCGCCATGCCCTACTGCCGCTTCCGCCACATGGCCTCCTGCCTCTCCACCGTCTGGACCTGCATCATCATCGTCTGCAAGATGCTCTACCAGCTCAAGATCGTCGACCCCAGCGAGTACTCCAGCAACTGCACCCAGGTGCCTGGACGGCCGTGCCGGGGGGATGCCCGGTTCTTGGGGTGCTTGTGGTGGCACTGGGGGGTTCCCTGGCTGGAGGTGGGGTCTGGCGGCAGGAACGAGAGGTGCTGACGCCCGGTGGTGCTCCCCTTTGCAGCCCCAGCTCAACGGCACCAACCTGAACCCGGAGGAGCTGGGCAACTCCACGCTGTACCGCGGCCCCGTGGACCCCGCCAACTGGTTTGGCATCCGCAAGGGCTACCCCAACCTGGGCTACATCCAGGTGGGCACAGGGACACCCCGTCCATGGGGACCATGCTGGGGGGATGCTCAGCGGCGTGCCGTGGTCCTGAGCACCCCCTCGTCCCTCCAGAACCACCTCCTGGTGCTGCTGTTGCTGGTGTTCGAGGCGGTGGTGTACCGGCGCCAGGAGTACTACCGCAAGCAACACCAGCTGGTGGCCCCCGTCACCGAGACCATCTTCGAGGACATCTCCCGCGAGCACCTCGACCACGGCCTCGGCAGCTGTGCCAAATACTTTCTCAACTACTTCTACTACAAGTTTGGCTTGGAGGTGGGGAGTGGGTGCCGCAGGGGGGTCCCACCGCTTGCAGCACCCCGGGGCTGAGCCTCTGCATTCCCCCCCCAGATCTGTTTCCTGATGACGGTGAACGTGATCGGGCAGCGGATGAACTTCATGGTGATCCTGCACGGCTGCTGGCTGGTCGTCATCCTGACGCGGCGGCGGCGGGCGGCCATCGCCCGCCTCTGGCCCAAGTACTGCCTCTTCCTCGTCGTCTTCCTCCTCTACCAGTACCTGCTGTGCGTGGGCATGCCGCCCGCCCTCTGCGTGGGTAAGGGGCAGGGGGCATGGGGGGCACCCGTCCTTCGCAGGGGTCAGGGAGGCGGAGGTCCGTGCGTGGGCAGGCTGCCTGCCCTGGGGAAGGGGCTGGGGGGCCGGCATTGACCATGCCCACCGCCCCCCCAGACTATCCGTGGCGCTGGAGCCGGGCTTTCCCCATCAACTCGGCGCTCATCAAGTGGCTCTACCTGCCCGACTTCTTTGTGGCCCCCAAATCCACCAACCTCATCAGTGAGTAGCCCCCTCCCCAACCCTGGCAGCCTCCTGCCCATGGGGTGCCCTGTCCCCCTACTCGGGCCCCTGGCACCCCCCTGCCCACAGGGTGCCCAAGCCCCTGGCAGCCCCCCGCCCACAGGGTGTCCTATCCCCCCACTCTGGCCCCTGGCACCCCCTTGCCCATGGGGCACCCCAGCCCCTGGCAGCCCCCTGCCCTCGGGGTGCCCTGTCCCCCCACTCGGGCCCCTGGCACCCCCTTGCCCATGGGGCACCCCAGCCCCTGGCAGCCCCCTGCCCTCGGGGTGCCCTGTCCCCCCACTCGGGCCCCTGGCACCCCCTTGCCCATGGGGCACCCCAGCCCCTGGCAGCCCCCTGCCCTCAGGGTGCCCTGTCCCCCCACTCGGGCCCCTGGCACCCCCCTGCCCATGGGGCACCCAAGCCCCTGGCAGCCCCCTGCCCTCAGGGTGCCCTGTCCCCCCACTCGGGCCCCTGGCACCCCCCCTGCCCATGGGGCACCCCAGCCGTGGGGGTCCCATCCTGCCCCCCAGGGGGGTGAGCAGAGAGGGGGTGGGAGGGCAGTGGGGAGGGGTGGGAGGAGCTAAAAGAGCCACTCCTTTTTGGGGTGGAGCTTGACAGGTGCCCACCCCCTTTTGGGAGGAGGAGCTGGGGAAGGGCCCTGCCCCCTTTGGGAGGAGCTTGGTTGAAGTCCCACCCCCTTTTGGGAGAAGGAGGGGCCTGCAGAGAGCCACACCCTTGGGAGGAGCTTGATGAAAGCCACACCCCCAGAGGAGGCGGAGCTTGGGAATAACCACGCCCCTTTGGGGGAGCTGAATGAAACCCACAGCCCGGGGAGGAGTGGCCTGGAGTGCCCCACCCCCAAAGGGTGTGGGTGCCACGCCCTCTTTGGGGAGGGGCGTGGCCTACCAGAGCCCCGCCCGCCCCCCCAGCTGAGCCATGCGCCCGCAGACGACTTCGTGCTGCTGCTGTGCGCGGCTCAGCAGTGGCGGGTGTTCGAGGCTGAGCGCACCGAGGAGTGGCTGCAGGCGGCCGGCGAGAACACCGACCGGCTCGACCTGGTGCGGGACCCCCACAACCCCACGCCCAACTTCATCCACTGCCGGTACCGTGACCCCGGGCTGGGACGGGCTGGGGCACCCTGGGGCCATGGGGATGGGACCCCACCGTGGGCTGGGGGTGCTGTGGGCTGTGGATGGGACCCCCAACCCTGAGATGGGTCCCCTACCTGGGATGGGACCCCTTGGGATATGGACAGGATGGGACCCACAGGCAGTGGGACCTCCTGGGCTGGGATTCCCTAGGATGGGGATGGGACCCCACCAGCACTGGGATCCCTTTGGGCCAGGGAAGCCCCCCCATACACACTGGGCTGGGGTAGGACCCCCCCATGGCTTGAACAAGACTCCCTGCCACTAGGATGGTACCCCCACATCTGGGACAGGCGCACCCCGAGGCTGTGCTGGGACCCCTGGGGGAGATGCGGTCGTCCAGGAGAGCCCTGGTGATGGTGCAGGACTCCCGTAGGCACTGGGACCCCGTAGACTGGGATAAGGCACTTTGTCCCCCATGACAGGGCTGATGCAGGGACTGGGACCGTGCTGGTTTGGCTGGGGTGTGTGGTAGCGCCTCGCTGCACCCCCAAACCCAGGTGGTGCCAAGCGTGGGTGCTCGGAGGGGACGGGGACCCTGCTCTGAGCGCCCCATCCCGCAGGTCGTACCTGGACATGGCGAAGGTGGTGGTCTTCCGCTACCTCTTCTGGTTCGTCCTGGTGGTGGTCTTCATCACTGGGGCCACCCGCATCAGCCTCTTCGGCCTCGGCTACCTGCTGGCTTGCTTCTACCTCCTCCTCTTCGGCACCGCCATGCTGCGCAAGCCGGCACGGGCACGCCTCGTGCTCTGGGACTGCCTCATCCTCTACAACATCACCGTCATCATCTCCAAAAACATGCTGTCGGTGAGGGCTGCCGGTCCCTGGCCTTGCAGCGGCCCCTGGGCTGCTCCCTGGGGCCACCTCCCCGCTGGGCATCCCCTGGGGAGGGGATGGGTGGCAGCGCTGTCCCCCTCTCGCCGTCCCCGGGCAAACCCCGCGCTCTGCCCTCTCTCCCTGCAGCTCCTCTCCTGCGTCTTCGTGCAGCAGATGCAGAGCAACTTCTGCTGGGTGATCCAGCTCTTTAGCCTGGTCTGCACCGTCAAGGGCTACTACGACCGTGAGTTGCTGGCCCGGGGGGGTTGAGGGTGCAGGTTGGGGCTGCTGCCTGACCTGCCTGCATCTCTGCCTGCTAGCCAAGGAGATGGGCAAGGACCAGGACTGCTCGCTGCCCATGGAGGAGGCGGGCATCATCTGGGACAGCATCTGCTTCTTCTTCCTCCTGCTCCAGCGCCGCGTCTTCCTCAGCTACTACTACTTGCACGTCATGCTGGACCTCCAGGCCTCTGCCCTGCAGGCCTCCAGGTGGGGCTGGGGTCCCGGAGGGTCCCCATGGGTACCAGGGTGCCGGTGCCCCCCTCACCCTCCTGCTGTGCCCGTCCCCGCAGGGGCGTCGCGTTGTTCAAGGCCAGCATCCTGAAGAGCATACGCTCCCACCGGCAAGCCGAGAAGAAGTCGCTGGCCCAGCTGAAGCGGCAGTGAGTGGGTTTTGGGGGGCACCTGGGACCCCCCCACCCTGCAGCCACCAGCACCTCGGGGCACCCCTGTGTGGGTGGGGTGGATGGGGGTGCCCCCGGGGGGTTTGGGGGAGCGGGCTCCGCAGCAGCCTCTGCCTGGCAGGATGGAGCGGATCCGAGCCAAGCAGGAGAAGTACCACCAGGAGCGGCTGCCCAGCGGCACCGGTGAGGGGCAGGATGAGGCCAGGCCAGGTGAGAGCCAGGGGGTCCCTCCTGTCCCCCCCCACCCCTCTCCGGGCACAGCAGGGTGACTGCGACCCATCGCCGACGCCTGTCCCGGTGGAGCCCCACGGAGCATTGCGGTGAACCCCCCCTCCCTGCCCCCTCGGCTCGCCCCTGCCCCAGGGGTGGCTGCACCGAGCGTGGCCGTGCTCAGCCCCCCGTCTGCCGTTCCACAGCGCCCGGCGGCCCGGCGGACCCTTCCCGGCAGAGGGAGCGGTGGTGGCGGCCATGGTTAGACCACGCCGCAGGTACTGCCCCGGCATGGGGCCATAACGGGGCGCAGCCCCTCGGCAAGGTCCCTCCGCCGGGGACCGCTAACACCCACGGGGAGCGGCGGTGACGGTGCTTTCGGCAAGGTGATACCCTGCATGTCCCCCATCCCCATGCTCGGCTGCAGGGCACTAACCAGGGCTTCTTCGCTTCCCAGCACTAATGGGGTGTTGGACTGGGGGTAGCGGGCTGGGTTTGGGGTTACCGGCATCGGTCGCCTCCAAACGCCGGCACCAGAGGGACCCTGCTTTGGGAACGTGGGAGCTGAGTCTTTGTCCCCAGCGGAGATCCCCACGGGTGTCCTCGGCACCGTGGCGGCATCGCTGTGTCAGGCAAAGAGCCTTGGGGAGACGGCGGCCGTGCCGTGACACCCCGTGCCGTGCCACCAGGCACCGGCCATGCCACGCCACCCCGTGCTGTGGCACCGGCTGTGCCGTGACACCCCGTGCCGCCCTGGCAGTGCTGCATTCAGGGGAATACTTCCTCTTCGAGTCGGACAGCGAGGAGGAGGAGGAGGCAGCGGTGCCGGAGGAGCCACGGCCGGGCAGGCAGAGCGCCTTCCAGGTAAGCGTGGCTGGGGGGCTGGGGGGGTCTGGTGGTGCCCAGGGGGTGCTGACAGCCCCTCTCCCCGCGCCAGCTTGCCTACCAGGCCTGGGTGACCAACACCAGGACGGTGCTGCAGCAGGAGGAGCAGGAGCAGCCGGAGCCACCCGGTGCCGAGGTCGCTGCAGGTGGGTCTGGCTCACCCCAAAATGGGGCTGGGGGGGCCGGGAGGGGACGCAGCCCTGCCCTGTGCCCACTGTTTGCCCTGGCTGCTGTTGGCATCCCGTAATAGGGCATCACCTCTGTGGGGTTTCCGGCGTGTGTGTGGACTCTCTGGTGGCTGCGATGGGGTTGGGCGCAAGCCATGCAGGTCTTCTTCGGTGCCCATGCTGGTTTTTAAGCAGGATGGGGGGGACGGGGGACAGGGCGATGAGTGGGAGAGCCGCAACGGGGGCCAGAAACGATGTCCATCCACCACTGAGCCAGTGCTACCCCGTCCCGGGGGGGGTCTGACGCGCTCTCTGCCTTGCAGGGGACAGCAGAGGGAGGGAGGAGCAGTTGCAGACACCCGAAGAGGCCGAAGGCCAGGAGGAAGAGGAGGAGGAGGGCTCCGGTAGGTGGGCGGCAGGACTACGGTGCAGGGGGATGCTGGGGGGGTCCGAGCGGGCGCAAAGTGACACACACCCCCCCTTGCCCTGGCAGAGCGGAGCAACGTGGTGCAGCGGGTGCTGAACACCCTGCGGTTCCTGTGGGTGCTGTGCCGAGCCATGGTGGACGGGCTGACCCAGTGGCTGGACGCCTGCACCCGGGAGCACGCCGACATGTCCACCGTGCTGCGCCTCGAGAGATACGTCCTCACGCGCCGGCTGGCCACGGTGAGCCCTGGGGGGGACATTGGGGCGCGGGGGCGAGTGGCAGCCCCGCGGTGGCACTGACCCCCTGCCCGCTGCAGGGAGAGGACATGCACCGCGGGGTCCTGGACGAGCTCTACCTGCCGCCACCAGAGGAGCCCCCCGAGGAGCCGAGCCCACGGGGGGCCGGGGGTGCGGACCCCCAAAACGGCGTCGCTTCCAGGCAGGTGCATAGATACCCCCCGAGGGGGCAGCCGGCAGCGCCGCGGGCAGGGGCCGGCGGGCAGGGGGCTCACCCCTGTCCCCGTGCCGTCCCCAGCGGGCACCGAGGAGCCGCCCCCACCCCGGCGGGATGCCCGCTGCCCACCGGCAGCCAGGAGCAGGTGACAATCTGGGGGTCCCGGGAGGACGTGGCCGGGTCTCAGGAGCTCTTGGCCCTGCCCCAGAACCGCAGCCGGACGGCCAGCGAGCTCCTCCTGAGCAGGTACAGGGACGCGAGGGGACGGTGGGGCTGAGGCTGGGGGCAGCGGGGCCGGCTCACCCCCCCCGTGCCCCGCAGGCGGCTGTACTTCCCCGAGCTGGAAGAGTCGGAGCAGTTTTATCAGTCCCACAACCGGTTCCTGAAGCTGCTGCTGGCCGGGTACCGCTGCGTGGCCGCCCACTCCGAGCTGCTCTGCTACTTCATCATCATCCTCAACAACATGGTGACCGCCTCCGTCATCTCCCTCTTCCTGCCCATCCTCATCTTCCTCTGGGCCATGCTCTCCATCCCCCGGCCCAGCAAGCGCTTCTGGATGACCGCCATCATCTTCACCGAGGTGGGCACGGGGTGGCTGGGGAGGGGACGATGCCACCCAGCCCCTGGCTGCCACCCACTGATCCCAACATCTCCGCAGGTGATGGTGGTGGTGAAATACCTCTTCCAGTTTGGGTTCTTCCCCTGGAACGGCTATGCCATGCTGGTACGCAACGAGGGCAAGCCCTTCTTCCCACCCCGCATCCTGGGCTTGGAGAAGACCGACCGCTACATCAAGTACGACCTCATCCAGCTCCTGGCGCTCTTCTTCCATCGCTCCCTGCTGCTGGTGAGCCCCGGGGCACGGGCACCACTGTGGGGATCACCTGGGTGGGCGTCCCCGGGAGCTGGAGGTGCTCCTGGGGGTGATGGGGGCTCTGGAGAGCACCCAGTGGGTGCTTGGTGGCTCTGCCTTGGTTTTCATGCAAGGCACCCGTTGCTGGTTGGGTCCCTGGGGTGCAACGGGAGCCGATGCTGCGGGCCGGGGGGGTGAGGTTCCTGGGGTTGGGGGCATCAGGACCCCCGTCCCCCTGACCGCGCTCCTCCCCAGTCCTACGGGCTGTGGGACCACGAGGAGGACCCCTTCCCTAAGAAGAAGGCGGAGGCGGAGCGGGCGGAGGACGAGGAGGAGGAGAAGCGGGAGGAAGCAGCATCCCCGCCACTGGCGGTGGGTGAGGAAGGGACGGAGGTGCTGGCAGAGCCGGGGGCACCGGGCGCAGCTGTGGGGCCGGAGCCGGAGCCGGAGGGCGATGCCGTGGGGCAGGAAGACGGGGCCGGGGCCACGCAGCTCCGCTTCAGGAGGAAGAGGCGGCGGGGGAAGAAGCAGCCGGAGGCGGCTCCGGAGGAAGGTGAGTGCTGGTTCCCAGCCCTCGCGCCCTGGTGAGGGGCAAGGCTGGCGTCCCCAGGGCAGAGGGGTGCTGGGGCCGGACAGGATGCGACCCCGCAGGATCCTGGGCTGTCACCCATGCTGTGCCCCACTTGCAGGGGATGGGGGGGAGGAGGAGGAGGAGGAAGAGGAGGAGGAAGAAGAGGCAAAACAGAGCCATGCTCAGAAGAAGCTGAAGGCGTTTGGGCTGCGGGTCAAGCTCTTCTTCCTCGCCATGTGAGTGCCCCGCGGTGCGGGTTGGGGTGGGGGTTGTGGGGTGCAGCCCCCCGGTCACCCGTCCCCTCTGTCCCCTGTCCCCTCCAGGGCGCAGAACATCTACCAGCCGGTGCGCAGGTTCTTCTGGGACATCCTGCACACCCAGCACCGGGCGGCCACCGATGTGTATGCCTTCATGTTCCTGGCCGACGTGGTTGACTTCATCATCATCATCTTCGGCTTTTGGGCCTTTGGGGTGAGCACGGCGTTCCCACAGGGCACCGACTGGCTGGCTCCCACCGCGGAGTCAGGCCGGGTCGCATCCTGACCTCTCCTGCATCCCCAGAAACACTCGGCGGCCGCTGACATCACCTCCTCGCTGTCGGATGACCAAGTGCCGGAGGCCTTCCTGGTCATGCTGCTCATCCAGTTCACCACCATGGTCATCGACCGCGCGCTCTACCTCCGCAAGACCGTGCTGGGCAAGCTCATCTTCCAGGTCATCCTGGTCTTCGGCATCCACCTCTGGATGTTCTTCATCCTGCCGGCCGTCACCGAAAGGTACCGAGCATCCCCCCAGGGATGTCCGCAAGGGCACGGTGTGGTCCTAGGGTGGCACCTTTGTGTCCCCATGCCCATGGGGTGGCCCAGCCTGGCCAGAGGGGTGACACCTTCCTCCCGCAGGTTGTTCAGCCTCAACACAGTGGCCCAGCTCTGGTACTTCGTGAAGTGCATCTACTTTTCGCTGTCAGCCTACCAGATCCGCTGCGGCTACCCCACGCGCATCCTGGGCAACTTCCTCACCAAGAAATACAACCACCTCAACCTCTTCCTCTTCCAGGGGTACGGCACGGGGCCACGCGGACCCCCGGGTGCCCGGAGGGTGCTGTACCAGCCCCCTCTCCCCGTGTCCCCCCCAGGTTTCGCCTCGTGCCCTTCCTGGTGGAGCTGCGGGCCGTCATGGACTGGGTCTGGACAGACACCACGCTGTCCCTCTCCAACTGGATGTGCGTGGAGGACATCTATGCCAACATCTTCATCATCAAGTGCAGCCGTGAGACAGAGAAGGTACAGCCCCGCTGTGCTGGGAAGGGCCCCCCAGTAAGTTCCTTGTTGCTTGGGGTCCCCCCAAGCCCACCTGGCACCCTGTGTTGTCTCCCCCTTCCCAGAAATACCCCCAGCCCAAGGGGCAGAAGAAGAAGAAGATCGTGAAGTACGGCATGGGGGGCCTCATCATCCTCTTCCTCGTGGCCATCATCTGGTTCCCGCTGCTCTTCATGTCGCTGGTGCGCTCTGTGGTGGGCGTAGTGAACCACCCCATCGATGTCACCGTCACCCTCAAGCTGGGGGGGTACGAGGTGAGGATGCGGGGTGATGGGGTGCTCAGCGTGGATTCTGGGGTCCCCTGCCCGGCTGATGGCACCCGCTCCCCCCGCAGCCGCTGTTCACCATGAGCGCCCAGCAGCAATCCATCCAGCCCTTCACCCCCCAGGACTACGAAGCCCTCACCAAACAGTTTGAGAGGCAGCCGGTAAATCCCCCTCCGCAAAAACCCCCTGCTCCATCCCGCTGGATGCCCCGGCGGGGCCGGCAGAGCCGGGGGTGCCCCGGGGTAGGGGTGTCCTTGGGTGGGGGGGCTGAGCTGTGTGTCCCCCCCCCGGCACCAGGTGGCCATGCAGTTCATCACGCTGTACGGCTACGAGGACATCGTGACGGCCCGCATCGAGGGCAGCTCGGGCTCGCTCTGGAGCATCAGCCCCCCCAGCCGGGAGCAGATGCGGCGGGAGCTGCAGAACGGCTCCTCCGACATCACCCTGCGCCTCACCTGGACCTTCCAGAGGTACGGCCGGCACGGTCGGGGTGGGGGCAGCCCTGCCTGCACCCCCCCCCACATACACTGAGCCTCTGCTGCCTGCTCTGCCCGCAGGGACCTGGGCAAGGGGGGGACGGTGGAGCACACCTTCGACAAGCACACCACCGACCTGCAGCCCGGCGCGCCCCAGCGCATGGAGCTGGCCCAGCTGCTGCAGGGCACCCGCGACACCCCCGTGTGAGTGTCCCTGGGGAGGGGACGGGGGGCCAGACCCCCCCCCTTCATGCTCGTCGGGACGGCGCCCGCCGCTCACCCCGCTCTCTTGCAGGCAAGTGCCGAAACTCTTCCCCAAATACATCCGAGCGCCCAACGGCCCCGAAGCCAACCCCGTCAAGCAGCTGCTGCCAGGTGGGTCCCACCATGTGTCCCCCCCCCCAAAAAATATTGGTGTTGGGGGCACATCGGTGGCTGTGGTGTGCCCTGACGGTGCCACCCCCCCGGCAGATGGGGAGGACAGCTACCTGGACGTGGAGGTGCAGCTGAAACGGGAGCGCGCCGGCACCGGCCGAGAGGGTGACAGCTTCTTGGAGTGGTGGGTGGTGCGGCTGAAGGAGGCCCCCCCCCGCGACGGCAACATCCTCCCCATGGTCATCTTCAACGATAAAGTCAGCCCCCCCAGCCTGGGCTTCTTGGCTGGCTACGGGTACGTAGAGGGGGTGCGTGGGGCGGTGGGGGGCACCGAGCACCCGGCTGCACCCCAAAAAGGATGCAAAGCTGGGGTGGGATAGAGGATGTGCCCCCCCCTCACCCCTTGCAGGATTATGGGGCTGTACGTCTCCATCGTGCTGGTGATCGGGAAGTTCGTGCGGGGTTTCTTCAGCGAGATCTCGCACTCCATCATGTTCGAGGAGCTGCCCTGCGTGGACCGCATCCTGAAGCTGTGCCAGGACATCTTCCTGGTGCGGGAGACGGGCGAGCTGGAGCTGGAGGAGGAGCTCTACGCCAAGCTCATCTTCCTCTACCGCTCCCCCGAGACCATGATCAAGTGGACGCGGGAGAAGGAGTAAGGGGAAGGGGCTCCAGGCCCCCCTCTCCTGGGGACATCACCGCCAATGCCTTAACCAGCCCCGCTCCAAAGCTGGGGCCGCATCCTGCCGGGGGAGGCAGTGGGACACAGGGTGCTCAGCACTCACTGTTAAGGGAGGATGTTTTTTTCTTATGTTGCTTTGAAGCCGTCCGACCTGTGGAGACCACGTCGTGCCTTCCCGGGGCGAGGGGGGGGAGCAGGAGCCGGCCCCCCACCCGCTGGGCACCCCTGGCTGCTGGGCGGAGGGGGTGGGGGGCAGGAGCCAGCCCGCGCCCCCTCCCCACTCTCCCCAGCCCTGCTCCAGAACCAGGTTGAACTCAAAAGCAATACCCCCCCCCTAAGAACAGGGGGGCCCTGGGTCATGGCCCCCCCAGCCAGGGCAGGGGGGCTGGCAGCCCCAGCCGGACTCTAGACACTTGTTATGACTTCGGGTTGGTTGTTTTTTTTAATTATTAATTCCAAAGATTTATTTATATGGCTATCTAATAAAACAAAGCTAAGGCCTCCCCGGCTGATGTGCGGGGAGAGGGGGGTGCAGGGTGGGACCGGGGATCTGCTGCCCCAGGGGGGTACCAGCACCCCTGGCTTCCACCAAATGAGGGCTGGGGGCTCTCCCTGCACCCCAGCTGTGACCAAAATGGGGTGTAAAAGCAACTGCCTGGGTGCCAGGGCTCCCCAAGGGCTCTGGTCCCCACCGTCCTATGGGGGGGTGTCACCCAGCCCCACCGGTGCCCCAGAGGGATGGGGGGGTCTGTGTCCCCTGATGTTCCCAGCCCCTTCAGCTCTTGCTGGGCTCCTCATCCTCCAGCGGGACCTCCTGGCTCTGCTGCTTCATCTGCGCCCTGTGAAGGACAGATGGCGTGGACAGACGGACGTGGCATCAGGGGCCAAGGCAGTGGGGAGGGGACCCCTGTCCCCCCTACCTGCGGATCCTGCGCTGGGCCTCGGCGCGCACGTAGGGCGGCAGCGTGGCAAGGGGGCCCTGTAAGAGAGGGGCCGTGGGGATGGGGACCCCCGTCCCCGAGGAGAGCCGCCCCGCTGCACCCCGAAAGCCTTACCAGTTCCTTGAAGGTGAGGCGGCAGCTGTAGCACAGCAGCGGGATGAAGGCAGCTCTGCTCTCAGCCCTGCGGGGACAGGGACCTTCAGCGGTGGCCGCAGTGCCACCACGGCATCCCCCTGCCCACACGCTCACCCTGCTGCCGGGGCGTCCTGGCAGCACCCGTCCCCCGCCGGCTCTGGCTCCTCCATGATCAGCGTGGGCTCCAGGGCCAGCTCCTCCTCTGCAAGAGCCGGAGGGCAGGGGTGCGATTAGGGGGTGCACAGCCGCCCCCCCGTACCCCCACCGCCCGCCCCACTCACCCCCGGCGATGTCCAGGGCGCAGAGGCAGAGCAGGCAGCGCTGGGACTCGCTGCTCGCCTTGGCCGGAGCCGGGCTCAGCTTCTCGCCCGTCCTGCAGCCAACGCGGAGGGGGTGAGCGGGTGCCCCCCGCTCACCCCCAAACCCCCCTCACCCCGGGGTGCCCCCACGCAGGGGATGCCATACCGGTAGACGGTGCTGATGGTGGAGGGGAAATCCTCCTGCAGCCCCAGGAGGAAGCGCTCCATCAGCTGGTGGATGCTGGGCTTCTCCCGGCGCTGGGGGAGCAAGCGGAGAGGGTGGGGGTGGGATGGGGGGGTTCCGTCCCTGCTGTGGGGACACAGAGCTCGGGATCCCCCCCTGTGGGCAACAGGGGACACCCCTACCTTGGTGGGGAGGGGCGGCGCGATGACGGTGGGGACGTCAAAGAAGTGGTTGTAGAAGGCAATCTCCTTGGCCATGTACTCCCGCATGGGACGCACCACCATCACGTCGCCATGGCGGTTGTCCACGAAGCCCTGCGGGAGCACAGGCTGCCGAGGGACCGCGCCGCCGCCAAGCCGCAGACCCCCCCACCACAGCATCGCGCCACCCCTCCGGGCGAGGACGGCCATCCCCAGTGTGGAGACAGGGTGCCGGCGGGCTGCTCACCGTGTCGACGGCGAGGAAGGCACCGCGACCCAGCGCCAGGTTGGTGAGGAGCTTGACGGCCACGCGGGTGCAGCTCTCGCCTGTCATCACCTTGGCGTAGCCCCTGGTCCGGGCCGTCTGCAGGATGAGGTGGGTCCTGGGGGACATGGTGACACCGGCTCAGAGCTGCCGCTCCAAGCCTGGTGCCAGTGCTGATCAGGATCAGCCCCTCACCGCAGCATCTGCAGCAGCTCCTCTCTCGCCGTCGACGTCTCCACGGCCTCGAAGAGCCGCAGCAGCTCCTGGGTGCGGGCAGCGGTGGGCAGGCGGGGGGCAGCTGTGTCCCCCACCTGGGTGCCGAGGCCGGGCAGTGAGGTGCCACCGTCCCCGTCCCCCTCCTGCCGCTGCTGCTGGATGAAGCCCTCCACGGCCTCCTTGTAGGAGGAACCGGGCTCACTGGAACCCTCTGGCCCCGGCCGCAAGATGGATGCGGGCAGCTCCAGCGCCTGTGGGGCAGAGATGGGTACCAGAGTGGGGCTGGGGGTGGCCAGGCGTGTCCCCCAGCCCCGGCGTGTGTCCCCCATGCCACCCCCGTACCTGCTCCAGGTGGGCCAGGTGGTAGGGGAAGCCGGTCGCCTGCAGCAGGGTCTCCATGCGGGCCAGGCTCTGCTCCCGCTGTGCCGGGCTCTGCCCGCGCACCGCTCCCTCTGCAAGGCAGCACCGGGGCCGCCGCCACAGTGAGGAGGGGACGCCGACCTCCCACCCCGGCGCGAGGGGGACACCCTGGGGTGCCACAGCCTCGCTGGGCTTGGTGGCAGCCCCCAGCCCTGGCACGGCGCAGATGGACCCTACGCTGGGAGCGGGCAGCAGGGCAGGGAACAGGCAGCGGAGCTGGGAATGGGCAGTTGGGCAGGGAGCAGGCAGCAAATGGGCAGCGGGGCCAATCCTTACCGTCAACATAGATGAGGCCGGGGACGAAGCGGAGCCTCTTGGCCGTCTCCCGGCTGAGCCCCTGGCAGAGGCGCAGGGTGAGGGGGGTGGGTGAGCCATGCCCCCCCCAGGCCCCCCCATCACCCCCACTCTCACCTCCTGGACCTGCCGGAGCATGGCGCTGGAGGCCGGTCCCCCCGACAGTGCCAGCAGCACCTGCAGGGACAGGAGGGACAATCACCGGCCCTGGCAGTGACACCTGGGTCCTCCCGGGGTCCATGTCCCGCCCCGGTACCTTCTCTCCCGGGAAGATGACGCGGTTCTTGCCCAGCACCGCGCGGAACTTGTGCACGAAGTACTCGCGGAAGCAGCCGCTGCGGGGACGCGGTGGCACGGCCCTGAGCCGCGGTGTGTCCCACGGCCCCCAGCCCCCGTGTCCCCGAGCCCCAATGCCCCTGAGCCCCGCATCGCCAAGCCTCAATGTCCCTGAGACCCAATGTCCCCAAGCCCCTTGTCTCCAAGCCCTGGTGTCCCCAAACCTCCATGTCCCTGAGACCTGCCGTCCCCAAGCCTCGATGTCCCTGAGAGCCCATGTCCCCAAGATCTGATGTCCCCCAGACCTGATGTCCCAGAGACTCGACATCCCCAAGCCTTGATGTCCCCGAGACCCAATGTCCCCAAGCCCTGATGTCCCAGGGACCCAACACCCCCAAGCCCTGATGTCCCCAAGCCTCGATATCCTTGAGACCCAATGTCCCCAAGCCCTGATGTCCCCAAGCCTCAATGACCCAGAGACCCAACGTTCCCAAGCCCCCATGTCCCCAAGCCCCGATGTCCCCGAGACCTAATGTCCCCAAGCCTCAATGACCCAGAGACCCAACGTTCCCAAGCCCCCATGTCCCCAAGCCCCGATGTCCCCGAGACCCAACGTCCCCAAGCCCCGATGTCCCAGGGACCCAACACCCCCAAGCCCTGATGTCCCCAAGCCTTGATGTCCCCAAGCCGCAATATTCCTGTGCCCTGATGTCCCCAAGCCTTGATGCCCCCGAGACCCAACATCCCCAAGCCCCAATGACCCAGAGACCCAATGTTCCCAAGCCCCCATGTCCCTAAGCCTTGATGTCCCCAAGCCCTGATGTCCCAGAGACCCAACGTCCCCAAGCCCGGACGTCCCCGAGCCCTGCATCCCCGCACCCCGTAGGCCCCGTCCCGGTCCCTCACCGGCAGAAGGCGTCCCCGAGGCGGATGACGAGGGCGGCAGAGCCCTGCCCGCACTTCAGGCAGGGCCGCGGGTGGCTGCGGGGACACGGGCGGTCACCGGGCTGAACTGGGGGCTCCGGTCCCCAACGCACCCCAGGGGCGGTACCGGGCAGGGGGGATGGCGATCCCGGTCCCCAGGGCAGCACCGGGGGGTACCGGGGACAGCACCGGGAGATACCGGGGAGGTACCGGAGGAGCACCGGGGGGGACACCGGGGGCAGCACCGGAGGGGGACTGCAGGCAGCAACGGGGGGCAGCACCGGGGACAGCACCGGGGGGTACCGGGGACAGCACCAGAGGCGGCTCCGGGGGGTCCCGGAGGGATAACGGGGAGAAAACTGGGGGGGCACCGGGGACAGCTCCGGGCGGTACCGGAGGGATAACGGGGAGAGCACCGGGGGGTACCGGGGAGTACTGGAGGGATAACGGGGAGAGCACCGGGGGGCAGTACCGGGGCCAGCACCAGAGGCGGCTCCGGGGGGTCCCGAAGGGATAACGGGGACAGCACCGGGGGGGCACCGGGGACAGCACCGGGGGGTACCGGAGGGATAACGGGGACAGCACCGGGGGGTACTGGGGGGTACCGGAGGCCAGCACTGTGGGGGTACCGGAGGGATACCGGGGGATGCCGGGGGGGTTACCGAGGGTAGCACCGGGGGGATACCGGGGAGGTACCGGAGGCAGCACGGGGGGTACGGGGAGCGGCCCCGGGGGGCCAGCCCGGCGCCCGGCTCCCGGCTCCCGGCTCGGGCTCCCACCTGCGTCCCGGGGCTCGGCGGCGCCGTGCCGGTGCCGTGTCCGCCCCGCACCCTCCATCGTCCCCCGCCGCTTCGCACATGGCGGCCCCCTTCCCCTCCGCTCGGCTTCGCGGCGCACGGCGATGACGCACGAGCGCGCGGTGACGTCAGGGCACCGCCCCCCCGCCGCCGCCGCCGCCGCCGCCGCCGCCATGTTCCGGAACCTGCTGGTGGCGGCGGCGCAGCGGCCCCAGGCCCCGGGCGGGTCCCCCCGGCCGCCGCCCGCCGCCGGCCCCGCCGCCGAGGCGCTGGAGGCGCAGTTCAGCTGCCCCATCTGCCTGGAGGTCTTCCACCGCGCCGTCGGCATCGCGGGCTGCGGACACACGTGAGCCGGGGCCCGGGGCGGCGGGGACCCCCGGCCTCTGCCACCCCCCGGCGGGGGACCGGGGCCGAGGCGCTCGCCGGGAGCCCCCTCCTTGCGCCGGGGCCCCTCCGGGGCCGCGACCCCGCCCCGGCACCGGGACCCCCGTCCCACCCGTACTATCCCGGGACCGGGACCCTCATCCCACCTTTCTCATCCCGGTACCGGTGCTGTCGTCCCAGCTCTCCCACCCCAGCACCGGGACCCTCATCCCAGCACTCCCATCCCGGTACCGGAGACCCCCAGCCCAGCCCTCCCATGCCGGTACCGGAGACCCCCATCCCAGCCCTCCCATCCCGATACCGGGGACCCCCGTCCCAGCCCTCCCACCCCGGTACCGGGACCCCCATCCCAGCCCTCCCATCCCGATACCGGGACCCCCATCCCAGCCCTCCCATCCCGGTACGGGGACCCCCATCCCAGCCCTCCCATCCCGGTACGGGGACCCCCATCCCAGCCCTCCCATCCCGGTACCGGGACCCCCATCCCAGCCCTCCCATCCCGGTACCGGGACCCCCATCCCAACTCTCCCATCCCGATACCAGGGACTCCCATCCCGGTACTGGGACCCCCATCCACCCCTTAGCTGACACCTGAGCCCCCCTCCCAGCCTGGAACCCCCATTCTTCCCCCTCCCTTCAGCTGGTACCGGGACCCCCCATCTCACCGCCCCAGCTGGGTACCGGGACTCCCAGCCCAGTACCGGAGCCCCCAGCCCACCCCTGGGTGGTGCTTGGCCCCCCTCCCTGCTGCTCAGCCCCGGGACCCCCATCCCACCCCCAGCAGTGCCTTGCCCCCACTGAACCCTTTCCCCTCCCGGGGTGCTGGGTGCTGCTCTGTCGCCCCCAGCCCAGCCCTGGCGTGGGGTGCACCCAAGGGTCCTTGCCCCGCTGACCACCCCGACCCCAGCCCCCTTCTCCCTCTGCCCCCAGACCTGGTTCTGCCCCCAGGATCTCCCCCAGACTCTGCTCCCAGCACCCCGGCAGTGCCGGCTGGGGTCTCGCCTGGGTGAAAATCCTGCCCTGACCCCCCCACCCCAGTTCGGGCCACCCATGGGTGCTGTGCCCTGGTTGCTGGGGACAGGCTGCCTGCTTGTCCCCCCAGCAGTTCGGTGACACCTTGGCCCCCCTTCACCGCCAGTTTCTGGGACGCCTCGGTCCCCCGTTGAGGCCGCGGCTTTGCTCGGTGCCCCAGCACAGTCTCGCCCTTCCACCCCCCAGCTCCTTTGGGGTCGGGGGCGCTTCATGGGGGTGACGCCGGGGAACTGGGGTAAGGGACACCGTGACTTTGCCCCCCTGTGCCCGCTCCCAGCGCAGCGGCAGAGGCTCAGCAGCCTCATTCCCTCGGTCTGGGTGACGGGAGGTGGGTGGGCAGGCGGAGGGGACAGGGACGCTGCGACAGTTGACTTTGCGGGGACCCAGCCGGTTTGCCTCGTGCCCGGGGGCACCTTCCTGTGCTTCCTCTCCGCTGCTTTGATTTCTCATCTGAGCTCCTGCAGGCGTAAGGACCTGAAAAGGAGGTGAGCTGGGCTCTAACGCGCTCGCTCGCTTTATTCCTGCGTGGCCTGGATGCTCCGCACCGGTTTTTGTTTGGCTCCATTCGTGCCTGCTCCCGGCTGTGAGTCTTGGAGCAGCGGCGTTGTCTGAGCCCCAGCCGTGTGTGCAGGGAGCTCCTTTGGGGCTTGGGCTGTGCCTGGCCTCCCCACGCCTTCTCCCAAGCTCCCAGTTCTATCCAGTTCTCCCAGTGGGGATGCTGATCCCTGGGTTTTGGGGCTGCCCTGCACCCTGGGGTGCACAGGAGTCCCCGAGAGCGGGTGTGCCCCGGGGCTGGGGTCCCGCTTCCCCTCCTTCTCCTGGGTTGGGCCACCACCGGGCCGCTCGACGCTGCTCTCTGTGCCCCCAGGTTTTGCGGGGAGTGCCTGCAGCCCTGCCTCCAAGTGCCGTCCCCGCTCTGCCCGCTCTGCCGCATGCCCTTCGACCCCAAGAAGGTGGAGAAGGCTTCCAGCGTGGAGAAACAGCTTTCATCCTACAAAGCTCCCTGCAGAGGCTGCAGCAAGAAGGTAAAGCTCGCGGGGGAAGGCTGCCTGTCCCCATCCCGCGCGGGTACGGCTTCGTTCGGCTGCTGATCCCGCAGCCGTGGTGCCGGGCGAGGGAGGTTGCTTGCTGTCCACGGTTGGGTTTGCAGAGTCCCACGTTCGGTGGGTCCCCACACTGCGCCTGCAAGGTGTGGCGTTCCCCGCGTGTCACGGCTGCTGCCGTGAGCCAGGCTGTGCGGAGATGAAGGCGCTCTCTCCTAGCTGCCTTTGTCAGCAGACTGGAGCTATTATTAGACAGTGGGGACCTTCAAAAGCAGGCTGAGGTTTTCCTGCAAAACGGGAGAGGCTGAGACAAACCAGCTCTGCTGCTGCTCCTAATGAGGGTAAGGATTTAGGTCTTGCTTAAGGTGCCGTGATCCTGATGGCCGTAGGGGAGCTGAACTGGCAGCGTGGCCTGGCCCGGCCCGGGGCAGTCTGGTCTGGGACACTCCAGGGGCTGGCTGTAAAGCTGTGATTCGTGGTGCTTCTCCGCTGGTGCGTTTTCTGGCTTCCGTTAATTTTGGGGATCTCCTTGTAACTGCC
This sequence comes from Platalea leucorodia, assembly GCF_965183815.1. Classification (NCBI taxonomy): domain Eukaryota; kingdom Metazoa; phylum Chordata; class Aves; order Pelecaniformes; family Threskiornithidae; genus Platalea; species Platalea leucorodia. Next base: position 55,721,782 of record NC_138830.1, on the reverse strand, counting down.
TGGCTGCGGCCCAGGAACGATCCCGTACCGTGTCAGAGCAGTTTGGGGTTTCTGCCTGTCAGCAGTTCCTCTTTTGCAAAGGAAAATGGGGCTAGTGCTACAGTAACGCAGCCTGGGTGGCTTGTGTGTGGCCTCTGGGGACACGTGCAGCGAGCACGCAGCCCCAGATCTCCGTCCTGCAAGGAAGGACAGGCTGGTGCGGCGTTTCCACGCTGCTGTGGGTCATCCCGCACAGACCAGCCTTCGCTCTGACGTCGGTTGACCAAAGCTGCTCTCCCGAGCTGTGGCGAAGGCTCCAGCGCTGCATCTGGAAGTTGTTCCTGCAGCCTGCGGGAACGTTTCTTCTCTCCTCCTTCTCCAGGTGACCCTCGCGAAAATGCGCTCTCACGTCTCGTCCTGCACGAAGGTGCAGGAGCAGATGGCCAACTGCCCCAAGTTCGTTCCAGTTGTCCCCACTTCCCAGCCTATTCCCAGGTACTGCGGCACGTCGCGTGGGGAAACACGTCCCTCCTTGCAGATGGCGTTGGCGCTTCCCTCCCTTACAAATCCTAAAATCCAAGCACGTGTTTGACTTTCCCCTGGGCAATCGCAGGGAGAAACATCAGCACCTTTTCCCTCCGGGCATCTGCAGCCCCTGTGCTGCCCTGCGTTTCAGAGCGTGGTGTGGGAGGAAGGACCAGCCAAACCAGGGCGGTTCAGCCCGCGGCTGGGGTGGGAATGGGCTGGGCTGGTTTCTGCGGTGGGTGGGTATCACAAAGCTGAGCGGGGGATGGCTGGGTTAGTTTGGAAGGAGTCGAGCCGGTCCCTTCCCAGGGAATCTGAGCTCGTCCTTGCTCTCTTTAGCAATATTCCCAATCGCTCGACATTTGTGTGCCCGTACTGCGGGGCCCGGAACCTGGACCAGCAGGAGCTGGTGAAGCACTGCATGGAGAACCACCGCAACGACCCCAACAAAGTGGTGAGCGACGCCGGGGCGCTGGGACGGGCTGGTTCTCTGCGGGGTAACTCCTGGAAATCCAAATACACCGTAGCTGATGCTGCATCCGAGGCCACCGGCACACAGAGCTGCTGCTCCACGTGAAGTGTGGCTGTGTTTCCAGCTCATTTAGTTTGCTTTAAATCCCTTTGATGGGAGGTGGGGACCTGCCTCTGTTTGCTTTGCTAGAGGCGCTCGGGAACGAGCCGCCTGCATCCCCCTGTGCCTGCAACCCGGGTGGTGCAGGATTTCCTCTCCCCGTCCCTGCTGGGTTGACCGAGGTGGGGAACTTGTAGCTCTGGCACCGTCTCGGAGGCGCTTGTGCATGAGTGAGGAACTTATCAGTGGGCTAAAAGCAGCCTGGGCCATGTGCCAGAGGCTCTGAGCGCCGAGGGATCTGCTCAGGGGGGCAGGAGGCCCCCCTTATTTAGCGTATCCTCTGCGGGACACTCTCTGTGAGAGAGGGGGGACCGCTACTCATCTCTCCCTCGTCTTGTGGCTGTGCCAGCCCCCCCGGGGGAGATAGAGGCAGAGGGGTCTGTGCCCTGGCGTCACGGTTCCCCCTTTCTCCTCACCGCTGCAGGTGTGCCCCGTCTGCTCAGCCATGCCCTGGGGGGACCCCAGCTACAAGAGCGCCAATTTCCTCCAGCACCTCCTCCACAGGCACAAGTTCTCCTACGACACCTTCGTGGTGAGTACGGCCCTGAGCCCCAACGGAGTCCTCTTCCGTGAGCGGCTGAGGGACGAAACCAGCCCTTGCCTTCCCGTGCCAGGACCAGCCCGTCCCGCTGTGCAGCCCCTCGGGAGGGGAAGGGGACGGTTCCTCCTTTGGGCTTTGCGGGACGCACAGGGCACATGTGTAGCCCCACTCGGGAGACCCCCATGGGTGTGGGACTGGGCTCCCCGCCTGCCCTGGAGGGTGCTCGAGCTGGTTGTCATCAGACACACCAGGAAAACGTCCCTGAAGGAGAGGGAAATGTTACCGCTCTCGGTGAAGATGGGTTGTTTTCTCCGCCTGCTCCATTAAACTCCTTCCCTGGGGAATGGTAACACAAAAGCCCTTTTCTTTGAGGCTTCACAAGTAGTGGGAGGGGAGCAGCCTAGGCTCAGGGCTTGGGGGGTCTGGCTGCTGCACGTGGGGGGTGCCCATGGCCCCCCTTTGGGGGTGCTGGCCCCTCCTGTGTGGGGGTAAGGGAGTGATCGCCCAGCCTCGGCTGCAGGGACCGAGGGGAGGTTTTGTCAGCATCCTGCTTTTATTGCAGGGACGCTCAATTCCAGGGAAAGGAACCTTCGACTATTTACAGAGAAATATCCCCACTTAGGGAGCGATCGCTGTGTTGCATAAACCCAAACCGGAGCGCTGGGGAAGCCCGCAGCCTTGCTGGAAAGCTTTGCCCTTTGGCCACAGCTTCTTGCATGGGCACGTTTCATCCCTCCCCGCTGCCAGGGCTGACATTGGCAGATTCCAGGCAGGAGAGGGACCATGGGGCCCAAAGGACACCCAAAAAAGCGTGGCGTTCCTGGGACCTGTTTGCCAGAGGAGATGGAGGCTTGCAGCCTCAGAGGAACCGCAAGGAGCAGGAAGGGCTCCTTGCCGTGGCCACTCACCCTGACGCGGCCGTGCCAACTCTCCTGACTGCCCCTCTCTTTTTTTAGGACTATAACATCGACGAGGAGGCAGCGTTGCAGGCTGCCCTGGCCCTGTCGCTCTCCGAGAACTGAGGGTGCCTGCGGAGCATTGGTTCAGACCCCCATCGCACCCCGCCTCCTTTTGCACACTCGGCCTTCCTGCCGGGGAGGCACGGAGCTCGTCAAGCCCCCAGCACCCCCGGAGACCCGCTGCCACCTCTCTTCCCTCTCCTTTCGGGGCAAATCCCACCTTGTTTAAGAAGGTGGAGTCTCTTCAGCCTCACGCTGGACCGGTGAGTGAGCAGGGACGGCCACTGCTGGGAGGAGAGAGGAGTCGGCACCGAAGAGCTGGGATCATTCCTCAGTTAGGCATTTCATATCCGTATACGGAGCATATACCTGTATCCAGATCTATTTATTATTAGATGCTTTTTGGCACCATCTGTCTTCACGCTCTCTGTTGCAACTGAATAGGTACGTAAAACTATGATGCATTTTATGCAGAAATACCCTAGTTTGAAACTGCAATCATCCACGTCCTTGTTGAAAAGGAAGAAAACGGCACGGAGCATCTGTCTTTTTTTTAAACCCTACAAGGCTGTTTCCAGAGACGTCGGGCTCTCCCGTCCCCCGTGCTGCAGGCAGGAGCTGCCTCCTTTGCCTGCTCCTGCGCAGGCCGGGCTGAATCCCGGGGCGAGACGGTTGCCCTCGCGTGCCCCGTGATGACAGCGGGTTCGGAGGAGTCCGCAGGGATGGCATCCGGCGTCCAGTGAAATTCTCACCTTCCTCGTTTTGTACCGGCTCTTGTGATACTGAGTTCTTGCATTTTTCTACATTAATCGGCGTGACGCCTTTTCCACGTTTTATAGAGCGGGAACAGAAGCTGTTACTCTTCACACTGCAATATCCGTCACCGGGGACAAGAGTATTTTTATGGAACATTATTAAGAAAGTCTATTTTTTAAAGAAAAAAACCCAACAAACGAACATGCTGTGGAGTTGAAATCGGGCAGGAGGCAGGAGCTGGACCCCGGGCCGGCGGGTGGGACTCCGGGGGGACCGTGGGACGCGCGCGGGTGTCCTCCTCGGTTATTTCTGGGCCGTTCCCTTCCCTTGTCGGCGTCTGTCTCCGCAGGCGGGTGGTGATGCAGGAGAGGCCGGGTCCGAGCAGCACCTTGTCAACCGGAGGAGCGGGTGCCCAGCGGCTCGCCGGGCTGCTTTTTTGAGGAGCAAAACGCTTGCGTTCTCCAACAGCTGCTTGGTCGTCCGTGCTCTCTGAGCTGCTGACCCTCTCTCTGAGCTGCTGACCCTCTCTCTGAGCTGCTGACCCTCTCCAGGACGTGCGGTTGGGCTCAGGACGGCTTAACCCTTGCAGGCAGAGCCCCGTGGCAGTGCTGGACGTGGCCGCGGGCAGGGCGTAACCTGGGGCGGTGGTTTTCTGTCTGCGAGGGAGCAGGCAGGTCAGTTGTGGCACACCGGCGCTCGGTGCGGAGCAGCTGGGTTGCGTCTGGGCGATGGGTGTGCGGTAGGGACGTCTGCCCGTGCCCGATCCCATCCCCAACGCTGAGCATCTTGTCCCCGTGAAATAAGGGATTGCAGCTCCCTTTCCCAGGTCTCTCCCTGGGAGCAGGGCACAGCTGGGCAGATGTTGATCCGAGAGGTGCTCCATAGCATCCCGGTGCTTGCTCTCTGCCCCTGCTCTGCTGGGCTGGGAGAGGGTGGAAGGGAGATCTCCTCTGCCAGGCCTTGGGCGGCCCCGCCGTGCAGCAGAAGTCGCGTCCCGTCGGAGGGCTCAGCGCTGGTGCTGCGGGTGAGGAGCTTTGTGCTGGGACCCTGCAGCCCCTCGGGCTCGCACCGGCGAGGGGATCAGCCCAAGGCTCACGGTGAAGGGACCGCGGGGAGGTGGGGATTCACGATACTTGCGGATCCGCCGTGCCGCCTTCCGGCAAGGGTTTGCGGAGGTGTTGGGAGAGCAATCCCTCTGCACGTCCCTGCTCGGAGAAGTGCCCTTTCGTGGTTTATCCAAGACCTGGCTCCAGCTCTGCTCTAGCAATACCGTCTTGTTTTTCTACTTTTGATTTAAATAGTACTGGGTGTTTTTTTGGGGGCTGTGAGCTCCCCCGTGCCGCCGGCAGCCCTCTGAGGAGCATGCGGAGACCCTCCGCTCCCCTGGCAGAGGGCAAGGAAAGGGCTAGAGCTGCTCCGCTCCCCTCCCTCGGGCCGGGCTAGCGAGGAGCGATGGGGTCTTCTCTTACCAGCACGGCATTGCTGGTGCCTGCCCAGCCCGGGGGACGTCCCCGGTGGGACGGAGAGCACCGGCATCTCCCAAAAGCGACCCGGGAGGCTTTCCCTGTCCCGTCCTCGGTTCCCGGAGCAGCCTCCATCAGAGCTCTCACTTGCAGGGAGCTCCCTGCCTCTGGGACAGCACTATTAACCTCTCTGTCTCCTTCCTCCCTTCCTCCTCCTCTTCCTTTTTGCCCCGCAACGCCAGAGCAGGGGCAGCAAGAGCTGCTTTTGTAAAGCACTTTAAGGCCCGGGCGGCGAGGGCGCAGGCAGGCGCTGCACGGGGTCGGGTCCGGCTCTGCCCGCTGCCCGCCGGGCTGTGCCGGGGATCCCCCCGTGCCCCCGGCCGTGCTCGTCCCTGTGTTACCCGCCACTTTTTGCATAACTAGAACTTTTAATGAGACCTACCGTTTTTTTGAAGAAAAATAAAATCAATGATGTATTTGTAGCAAACCATTTTTCTCAATAAAGGCAGTTTCATCCACGGGTGGCCTCCGTGTGCCGTCTCTGCCGCGGCTCTGGGGTGCAGGACAGGGCCGGGGGTGGGTGCCCCCCACCCTGCCTTATCTGGGCTGCTCCTTCCCTGAACGCAGGCCTCGTCTTTACAGCTTCGTCCCGTTAACGGCAGCGGTTTGGCGATGCCATTTCAGCACCCCGGGCTCCCCAAGATCAAGCAATTCACTGTCCCGGGGCTGGGTGTTGCCAAACGTGCCGGGGGGCTTGGCATGCTGCTGGGGGGATCCCCCCGCACCCCCTCGCTGGCAGCCGGGTCCTGGCGCTCGGAGGGACACGGGGAGGACGCTTGGCACCACGTGCTGTCCCCAAAGGCCAGCTGGGCGCTGGCCAGGGGAGCGCAGCGGGTGTTTCTTCCCTGGGAGGTGTCCTGGCTCCGAGCCCCCACGGGGCTGTCGGGGATCCCCCGGGACACGGGCTGGCTCTGCGCAGCCCATCCCTCCAGCCTGGGCAGGGGCTGTACCCGCCTCCCTCTCCCTGGGGGACCGATCCTGGGAGCAGCCGCTGGTGTCCCCTGGGAGGGGTACGGGGGTTCGTCCTTGTCCTGGTGCTGGCCAGAGCGTGGCTCCTGTCCCAGGGACAATAAAAGTCTTGGGGATACAACGGCCAGGGCTGATCACTTCGAGGAACCGCCTTATCTGCTCCCCAGCCCTCCCCGAACAGCCCCTGCGAGGCTTTCCGGGACCGGGAGGGCACCGTGGCGGAGGGGACAGGCGTGTGGCCACGCGGCCCCGCCGGTGGCTGCCTGTCCCCATGGGGAGAAGGGGTGTCGGGGGTCCCCGTGAGCGGGGAGCCTGCTCCGTCCTACGCCGGGGGGGTCACGCCGAGTGCGAGCCAGCCCAGCCAGGCCGGGGGATGCTGCGGGCAGCGGGAGCCCATCTGCGGGGCGCATGGGGTGGCGGTGCCAGGGGACAGGGTTGTCCCCAACGCCGTCCCTTGCACCTGCAGCACGGCGTGCTGGCGGCCAAGGCCAGCCCTCGGGCGGCGGTTGGCCCCGGGGCTCCCCGGGGGCTGCCCATGCTAATGAGCCCCGGGGCCTTATGGCACCTGCTGGCACCCGCGGGGACACGGCGTGGGGACACGGCACAGGGACACGGCACAGGGACGCGGCACAGGGACACAGCCCTGCTTGGCCTGCCCATTGCCCTGCCTGCCCGGCCATGCCCCGCTCCTTCTTGGTGAAGAAGCCCTCCAGCACCCGCATCCCCAACTACGGCCAGCTCGACACCCGCGCTCGCGGTAAGGCTGCACGGCTCCGCCGGCACCGGGGACCCCGGGACCCCCGGGACCCTCAGCTCCTGCTGCCACCCCGTGCCTGATGGTGGGCAGGGGTCCCCAGCTGGGCTTGGGGTGATGCCCCGTGCCACGGTGCCGGGGGACTCCCTGGCTCTGTGCCCCATCCCGGGTGGCTCGGCCAGGCAGAGATGCCGGTGATAGTGCTGGAGGGGGGGAAACTGGGGTCACCCGGGGGCTTCCCAGGGCTAGGTGTGTGGGACCCTCCCCTCCAACAAACCCCCGTCCTCCCCACCTGTATGGGGGTCCCTGTGCTGCCGGGGGGGTGAGGTGCTGGAGCAGGTCAGGGGGTGCCTGTCCCCCCAGCCACGCTGCCCCAGGGGATGCCCAGATTTTGGGGTGCATCCAGCCCCAGGCGAGCCGGCACCCGGGCACAAGCTGGGCTCCAGCAGGCACTGGGGGTGTCTGTGACTCCCCTTTTGGGGGGCAAGGAGGGGTTTTGCTCTGTTTTGCAGTGGGTGTATCAGTTCTGCCATGCACAGGGGTGGGAACGGGGGGGGGGGGACCTTGTGCCTGACCCCAGGGGGCTCCAGGGACCGGGTGGGTGGCACGGCTGCCATCCCTCATCCCTTAACCCCGCTCCCCGCTCCCACAGAGCTCGATGGCGTGTGTGACTGCGGGGGGCTGCTCCCCCCTGGCTGCCACCAGCCCTCCGCGCCCCCTGCTCCCCCCCTCCTGCAGGGCCACGGCCGCCTCCTCGCCCGCTTCTCCCTCCCGCTGCCCCCCGACGCCAAGGCTCCCCCCGTCCCGAGGGGCACCCAGAGCCCAGGCACCCCCCTGAAGGACACCCAAACCCTCAACCTGCCCCCGCGGCGGCGAAGCTTCAGCTGCCGGCTCTGCGCCCGGGCGTACGCCAGCCTGGGTGCCCTGAAGATGCACCTCCGCACCCACACCCTGCCCTGCCTCTGCCGCCTCTGCGGCAAAGCCTTCTCCCGGCCCTGGCTGCTCCAGGGCCACATCCGCACCCACACAGGTAAGGATGGGACCCCCGGCTGCTGCTGGCCCCGCCGGCACCTCTGCTTTTTGGGATGATGGGTGCAAAATCGCCGTCTGTCTGGGCTCGGCGTCGCTTGCTCTCTGGGAGGGACCTGCCTGGGGTGGGATCCCGGTGCTGGGGCCGGCTGGGGTGCTGGCACGCACCGCGAATCCTGTGGGAGCCCCCAGGGCAGATGCCACTGCCATATCGCCCACCGGGAAGGCACCGATGGCTTTCGGGGACTCTTGGGAAGCACGGGGAGTCTGGGGTAGACATGGGGAAGGGTGATGAGAGCAGCAGGGGAGGGGACAGGGCACGGGGGGTCGGGGGGACCCGGGGTACGGGGGTGCCCTGACCGCATGTCCCGCAGGGGAGAAGCCCTTCGCCTGCCCCCACTGCAGCCGGGCCTTCGCCGACCGCTCCAACCTCCGCGCCCACCTCCAGACCCACTCCGACGTCAAGAAGTACCGGTGCCGCGCCTGCGCCAGGACCTTCTCCCGCATCTCGCTGCTGGCCCGGCACGAGGAGGGGGGCTGCTGCGGGGCGTCCTGAGCCCCCCGCCACGCGCAGCCCCTGCCATGCTGTGCTGTGCCATGCTGCACCGTGCTGTGCCATGCCATGCCATGCCGTGCCGTGCCATGCCGGTGCAGCACCCCAAGAAGGGACACGAGAGCATCGGACAAGACTACCCGGACTTTCCCAGTGGGTCGCTGAAGCCCCGTGGCTGCTCCCCGGTGGCTCTGGGGCCGGGGAACACGGCGCCTGGCCCGTTCCCCCACCGCTCTCGGGCATGGGGGAGGATTCTTACGCCTTACATCGCAGGAGACATTAAAACCGAAGCCCAGCGCTGCGGATGTGAGCGGAGAAAAGTGTCCCTTATTGCTGCTGGGGCTGTCCCTGCCCTGCTGGCATCGTGTCCCGCCAGCCCCGGGGCAGGATCCGGCCAGAGTCCGGCTGCCAGCCCCTCTGTGTGTTGTGTAGAGCATCCTCCTCCTCCTCCTACATCCCCGCAGCTCCCTGCCCGGAGAACGGGGACAGCGCTGCCGAGGGATGGAGCAGAGCCCCTGGCTGCGCTCTTGCCCCCAAAAAGGGACCCAGTGGCTTTTTGGGCTCGAGGCTGCATGGCCCCAGTGCCGTGCTGGGGTCTGGCCTGGCTGAGCGGGGCTGGGATGGCAGAGACGGTGAGGACAAGGACACCCCGCAAGCGGCCCTGAGCACCCCCGCGGCGCGGCGAGACTCGGGGTGATGGTGGTGGGACCATCCCCGCCGCGGGGGTCCCGGCACCCTCCCCACGGCCCCGCGGTGGCGGGGACAGCCCCGTCCCTGCTGGTGCCACCCTGGGCGCTGGGGCACGGGGAGGGGGACGGTTTGGGTGGGTGCCGGAGGAAGCCGCCACGTGCGCCCCGTGCTATTTTCAGCTCTGCCCGGCTAAATCGGGCCCCGCACCTGTGCCGGCGGCGGGGGGAAAGAATCCCACACCCCAAAATAGCCGCGTGCCGGCCTCTCCCCTCCCGCCCATGGAAAATGCTTATAAATACCCAGGGGGCACGGCTGGGGAGCCCCCGCCCCACCACCGAGGGGGTCCCCAAAGCTCCCCAGAGGGGTGGGATGGGGGGGATACTGCTCCCCTCATCCCCCGGGCTGTTTGTTCGGGGTGGGATGGGGCCAGCGGTGACCCCGTGGGAGCTGTGTCACCCCTGTCCCCAGCATGTCCCCCCGCCACCCCCGGGCACCCGGATTTGTGGGATATTTTCCACTGCGAGCGAGTGACCGGAGGATAAAAATACCCCGGGGGGGAGGACACACATGGGGTGCCCGTGGTGGTGGTTTGGGGCCACCCAGGGGAGTGGGGTTGGGTCCCAGCCCCTGGCGTGCTGGGAGCACTGGGAGGACCGGGCGGGGGGACACTGGGAGCACTGGAGGCTCTGGGGCTACTGGAGTCACTGTGAGCACTGCAGGGGGAGTGGGAGCACTGAAGGGATGCCGAGGGCACTGGAGCACTGGAGGGGCACTGGGATATTGGGGTACTAGGCATACTGGGAGCACTGGGGGCTGCGAAGGCACTGGGAGCACGGGAGACACTGGGCATACCGGGACAACTGGGGGCTGCAAAGGCACTGGGAGCACTGGGAGAGTACTGAGGATCTTGGGAGCACTGGGGTGCAGCGGTCTTGGGGAGCACTGGAGACACTAGGGCAGTGCTGGGGGAACTGGGAGCACTGGTGTATTGGGTGTACTGCGGGCACGGGGAGCACTGGGGTAACACTGGAGCACTGGGGTGTTGGGGATACAAGGGTGCTGGGGGGCACTGGGAGCACTGGGAGCACTGGACGGGCACTGAGATATTGGGGTACTGAGCATACTGGGAGCACTGGAGGCTGCAAAGGCACTGGGAGCACAGGAGGCACTGGGCATACTGGGACAACTGGGGGCTGCAAAGGCACTGGGAGCACAGGGGGCACTGGGATACTGGGAGCACTGGGGGTTGCAAAGGCACGGGGGAGTGCTGGGGATATTGGGAGCACTGGGGAGTGAGGGGTACAGGGGTGCTGGGGCGCACAGGAGGCACTGGGGAAGTACTGGGGACACTAGGGCAGTGCTGGGGTAACTGGGAGCACTGGTGTATTGGGTGTACTGCGGGCACGGGGAGCACTGGAGTAACACTGGAGCACTGGGGTGTTGGGGATACAGGGGTGCTGGGGGCACTGGGAGCACTGGAAGGGCACCGAGATACCGGGGTACTGGGCATACTGGGAGCACTGGAGGGGCACTGGGCCACCGGGCAGCAGCGCATGCGCAGCTCCTTCCCGACTCGAAGATGGCGCCCCCGCATGCCCGTCCCAGCGCCAGCAAGGGGGCGGGACGGGGCGGGGCCACTCCGTGGTCCGATCCCTGCCATTGGGCGCCGGGAGCCGGGCGCTGCGGCGCTGTCCAATGGCGAGGCGGGAATCCCTTGCAGGCCACGGCCACGTAGGTGGTGCGGGGGCGGGGCTTGAGGCAGCACCGCGCCGCGCCGGGAGCGCCCGGGGAGCGGCGGCGGCGGCGCGATGGCGGAGGAGCGGGCGCCCGCCATGGTGACCTGCACGGCCCCCGTCAACATCGCCGTCATCAAGTACTGTGAGTGCCGGCGGCCCGCGGGCGGGTGGCGGCTGCCCCTGGGGCCGGGACCCCCGCCTCGGTCCCGGGGAGGCCCCGGGACGCGACCCCCGGGCGAGGCGGAGACCCCCGGGTGCGGGGCGGGCCGGGCTCCGGGCCGGGTTTGGCACCTGCCCGGGGGTGGGAGCGAGCAAAGGTGCCGCGTCGGGCCGTGCCGCGCCGTGCCAAGGGACACTGTGCCGTGCCACGCTGTGCCAAGCCATGCCATGCTGTGCTGTGCCATGCCGTGCCGTGCCATGCCATGCCAAGGGACACTCTGCCGTGCCATGCCGTGCCATGCCAAGCTGTGCCAAGCCATGCCATGCTGTGCTGTGCCATGCCGTGCCGTGCCATGCCATGCCAAGGGACACTCTGCCGTGCCATGCCATGCCGTGCCATGCCAAGCTGTGCCAAGCCATGCCATGCTGTGCTGTGCCATGCCGTGCCGTGCCGTGCCATGCCAAGGGACACTCTGCCGTGCCATGCCATGCCGTGCCATGCCAAGCTGTGCCAAGCCATGCCGTGCTGTGTTGGGCCATGCTGTGCCGTGCCGTGCCATGCTGTAGCGTGCCCAGCCAACCTGGGACGAGCTGTGACATGCTGCGCTTTGCGGTGCTGTGCTGTGCCGCGTCGGGCCGTGCCACGCCATGCCAAGTGATATTGTACCATGCCATGCCATGCCAAGCTGTGCCAAGCCATGCCTTGCTGTGTTGTGCCATGCCGAGTGATATTGTGCCATGCCATGCCGAGCAGTGGCATGCCAGGCTGTGCCAAGCCAACCTATGACAAGCTGTGCCATGCCATGCCGTGCCATGCCATGCCATACCCTCTCTTGCAGGGGGCAAGCGGGACAACGACCTGATCCTGCCCATCAACTCCTCGCTGAGCGTGACGCTGCACCAGGACCAGGTCGGTGTGGGGTCAGGGTCAGGGTCAGGCCCCTCTGATCCCCTCTCTGCCCCCCGGCCCGTGCACGGGGGGTGCCGAGCCCCCCACCCACCCGCTGCGCTCACCTCCATCTCCCCGGCAGCTGAAGACCACCACCACGGCCGCCGCCAGCCGGGACTTCACGGAGGACCGGCTGTGGCTGAACGGGGAGGAGGCCGACGTGGGGCACCCCCGGCTGCAGGCCTGCCTGCGGGAGGGTGAGTGTCCCCCGGCCCCGGGCACCCCCGGGGACCAGGCGGGGTGTCCACCGTACCGACCCCCCCGCTTGGCTCCTGTCCCCTCGCAGTGCGACGCCTGGCCCGTAAGCGCCGGGGCGGCAGCGCCGAGGACGCCGTCCCGCTCAGCCTCTCCTACAAAATCCACATCGCCACCGAGAACAACTTCCCCACTGCCGCCGGCTTGGCGTCCTCCGCCGCCGGCTACGCCTGCCTGGGTGGGTGAGCGGGGACGTGGGGGGCGCCGGGAGGGGGGCGGCGGGGGCGTCCCCCCCGCTGACCCCGTCCCCTCCCCGCAGTGTCGGCGCTGGCGCGGCTGTACGGCGTGGAGGGCGAGCTGTCGGAGGTGGCGCGGCGCGGCTCGGGCAGCGCCTGCCGCAGCATGTTGGGGGGCTTCGTGCAGTGGCAGCGGGGCGAGCGGCCGGACGGCAGGGACAGCCTCGCCCACCAAGTGGCCCCCGAGACGCACTGGCCGGAGCTCAGGGTCCTCGTCCTGGTGGTGAGGGGCTGGGGAAGGGGCACGGATGGGTGGGGTTTGAGGGGAGGGTGCTGGGAGCACCCCAACCCCGTGTGGGTGCAGACCCCGGGGCTCAAGGGATGCCCCTGGGTGGGTCTGGGGGCTCGGGGGGGTCACGTCCCACTGTCTGTGTCCCCCCCCCAGGTCAGCGGGGAGAAGAAGCAGGTGGGCAGCACGGCGGGGATGCAGACCAGCGTGGACACCAGCCCCTTGCTAAAGGTACGGGGCAACGGGCCTGATCCTGCCCCAGGCAGCTGCCTGCCTCCTGCCTGCAGGCAGGGCTTGGGGTCCTGCGTCCCTTGGGGGGGGACGTTTCTCCGTGCTGGGGGGCACGGAGGGAGGGCAGGGGGGCTGCACTCGCGATGCCACCCGGGCGAAGCTCAAAGGGTCGCGGTGCCGTGGGTGTCCCCGAACTGGGGTGACCGCAGCCCACCTGCCGCGGCAGCACCGGGCAGAGGTGGTGGTGCCGGAGCGCCTGGCCCTGATGATACGGCACATCCACGAGCGGGACTTCGAGGGCTTCGGGCAGCTGGCCATGCAGGACAGCAACCAGTTCCACGCCACCTGCCTCGACACCTTCCCCCCCATCTTCTACCTCAACGACCTCTCGCGGCACATCATCGCCCTGGCACACCGCTTCAACGCCCACCACGGTCGCACCAAGGTACCGGTCGCCCGCGCCGGCCTCGCGGGGCTCCCGGTTTGCTGCGGCGCCGTGGTCCCTCACCAGGTCCCCGTGTCCCGCCCTCCATCCCGCTGCAGGTAGCCTACACCTTCGACGCCGGCCCCAACGCCGTCATCTTCACGCTGGCCGACACCGTAGCCGAGTTTGTGGAGGTGGTGAGACGCAGCTTCCCCCCCGCCGCCAACGGGGACCAGTAAGGGCAATCCCATCTCTTACTGGGGGGGAGTGGGATGGCAGGGGGGACAGGGACTGAGCGCTCGGCTGTGCCGCAGGTTCGTGCGGGGGCTGCCCGTCGGCTCGGCCTCGCTGTCGGAGGAGCTGCTCGCGGCCGTGGTGACGGAGCCGGTGCCGGGGGCCGTCCGGTACATCCTGCACACCGAGGTACGGGGCTGGGGCGGCTGCGGGGAGCCTGGGGCAGGGGCACCCGTCTGCCCGGCCTCTGCCGCGAGGCTCTGGCCCTGTCCCCGTCCCCACGGGGGTGTGTGGGACCCCATCCCTGTCCCCAGGGGTGCACAGGACCCTGTCCCCATCCCCGGGGAGGGTGTGTGGGACCCCATCCCTGTCCCCAGGGGTGGACAGGACCCAATCCCCAGAAGTGTGTGCGGGACCCCATCCCCAGGGGTGCACAGGACCCCGTCCCCATCCCCAGGGGGGTGTGTGGGACCCCGTCCCTGTCCCCAGGGGTACACAGGACCCTGTCCCCGTCCTCAGGCGCCTGTGCGGGACCCCATCCCTGGGGGTGTGTGGTGTGTGGGACCCCATCTCCAGGGGTGTGCATGGGCCCCCATCCCTGTCCCCGTCCCCAGGGGTGCGCGTGAGACCCCATCCCTGTCCCCAGGGGTGCACAGGACCCCGTCCCTAGACATTTTCCCACTGGCGTGACCAAGGGGGTGGCTTTTTGGGGTCCGTGAGACCCAGAGCTGCCCCACAGCCCCGAGGGGGGGTCCCTGCAGGGCGTGGGGCTCCCTGGTGCCAGGATCTGGCCCGTGCTGTCCCTAACCCATCTCCTGCCCTGCAGCCTGGCCCCGGCCCCCAGCTCCTGGATGACCCCAGCCAGCACCTCCTGGGAGCGGACGGGCTGCCCCGCCGCTGCGCCTGAGCCCCGGGGACGCCGCCAGGGACGGCCGTGAGGTGCCGGGGGGCTCTGCCGGTGCCGCCCGCGGGGCTCGGGGTGCTGAGTCCGGCCCGGTGCAAAGCCGTCCCCAGCCCCGGGGCGGGATGTGACCCCCGGGGCTGGTTTTTACTCTTTTGTAAGGAAATAGAGGTTTTGCGGCTGCAGCGCTGTTTTGGGGTGCGTGGGCTCCGCGGGTGGTGCTGGGGGGGGGGCGTCGCCAGCCACGAGCTGGGGGCAGGGGCCAGGGCCGGTTCCTCCTGACGGCTGTGCCTGGCCCTGCTGGGACTGATCCTGTCCCCCTGCACAGCCCCTGTCCCCTCATGGCCCCTATCCCCGCCATGTCTCTGCTGGGGCTGGTCCTGTCCCACTGTGTCCCTTGTGGGGCTGATCCTGTCCCCCCCCATGGCCCCTGTCCCCATGTGTCCCTTGTGGGACTGATCCTGTTTCCCCCATGGCCCCTGTCCCTGTGTGTCCCTTGGGGGACTCATCCTGTCCTCCCACATGGTCCCTGTCCCCCTGTGTCCCTTGTGGGACTGATCCTGTCCCCCTGCATAGCCCCTGTCCCCCTGTGGCCCTTGTGGGACTGATCCTGTCCCCCTGCATAGCCCCTGTCCCCCTGTGGCCCTTGTGGGATTGATCCTGTTCCCCCCCATGTCCCCTGTCCCCCTGCATCCCTTGCGGGGCTGATCCTGCCCCCCTGCACAGCCCTCATCACCCCACATGGCCCCTATCCCTTGCACGTCCCCTGTCCCCACCATGTCCCTTGCAGGACTGATCCTGTCCCCTGTCCCTCAGATGTCCCTGCTGGGGCTGATCCTGTCCCCCTGTCCCCCCATGGCCCTTGTGGGGCTGATGCTGTCCCCCCCGGACCGGACTGATCCCGTCCCCCCGCACCACCCCTGTCCCCCCCACGTCCCCTGTCCCCCCCGTGTCCCTTTCGGGGCTGGAGCGGGTCCCCGCGGGGGGCGTGGCCTGTGAGGCGGGGGCGTGGCCTTAGCGAACGGGGCGTGGTCTGGCCGAATGGGGCGTGGCCTGGGTACATCGTAGCGCCGCGTCCGACTTCCGGGTCGGGCTGAGCCGGACCGGGCCGAGCGGAGCCGAACCGGGCCGAGCGGAGCCGAAGGGGCCGAGCCATGGGGCAGATCGAGTGGGCCATGTGGGCTAACGAGCAGGCGCTGGCGGCCGGGCTCAGTGAGTGCGGGCGGGGGGCTGCCGGGGTGGCCGGGAGGTCCCGGTCCCGGTCCCGGTCCCGCTGGGGATGCGCAGGGCCAGAGCCTCCCCTTCCTCCCTCCTCTTCCTCCCTCCCTCCCCCTTCCTCCCCTTCCTCCCCCTTACTCCTCTTCCTCCTCTTCCTCCCCCTTGCTCCTCTTCCTCCCTCTTCCTCCCCTTGCTCCCCCTTCCTCCCCCTTGCTCCCCTTCCTCCCCTTCCTCCTCTTCCTCCCCTTGCTCCTCTTCCTCCCCCTTGCTCCTCTTCCCCTTGCTCCTCTTCCTCCCCTTCCTCCCCTTCCTCCCCTTCCTTCCCTTGCTCCCCCTTGCTCCTCTTCCTCCTCTTCCTCCCCTTCCTCCCCCTTGCTCCTCTTCCTCCTCTTCCTCCCCTTGCTCCCCCTTGCTCCTCTTCCTCCCCCTTCCTCCCTCTTCCTCCTCTTCCTCCTCTTCCTCCCCCTTGCTCCTCTTCCTCCCTTTGCTCCCTCTTCCTCCCCCTTCCTTCTCTTCCTCCCCCTTGCTCCTCTTCCTCCCCTTGCTCCCCCTTGCTCTCCCTTCCTCCTCTTCCTCCCTCCCCTCTCCCCCGCCCCTTTCTGCCCCCGCCGGGCAGCCGGAGGGGAGCAGAGCCCGTGGGTGGGAGCTGCGCTGTGGCCCCGGGGTCGGAAACCTCCCCCAGAGCCCCCCCAAACCCGGGCCCCCAGTTCCCTTCCCTGCATCCGGGGGGGCCGCACACAGCATCTCAGGGGCCCTAATCCCGGCTTTGGGGGGCTGTATCCCGGGTTTGGGGGGGTTTGTATCCCGGGTTTGGGGGTTTGTATCCTGGGCTTTGGGGGGTTTGTATCCTGGGTTTGGGGGGCTGTATCCCAGGTTTTGGGGGGGGCTGTATTCCGGGTTTTGGGGGGGCTGTATCCCAGGTTGTGGGGGTTTGTATCCTGGGCTTTGGGGGGTTTGTATCCTGGGTTTGGGGGGGGCTGTATCCCAGGTTTTGGGGGGGGCTGTATCCCAGGTTGTGGGGGTTTGTATCCTGGGCTTTGAGGGGCTGTATCCCAGGTTTTGGGGGGGGCTGTATTCCGGGTTTTGGAGGGGCTGTATCCCAGGTTGTGGGGGGCTGTATCCTGGGTTTTGGGGGGTTTGTATCCTGGGTTTCTGGGGGCTGTATCCCAGGTTTTGGGGGGGCTGTATTCCGGGTTTTGGAGGGGCTGTATCCCGGGTTTGGGGGGTTTGTATCCCGTGTTTTGGGGGGGGGTGGGGGGGGTTAGTATCCCAGGCTTTGGGGGGGGCTGCATCCCGGGTTTGGGGTCCGTATCCTGGCTTGGGAGGCCATACCCCCCGGCAGGGACCCCAGCACCCCGCTCTGTCCCCGCAGTCATGCTGACCGGCGGGATCGTGGCCGTGGCAGGGCAGTTCAAGGGCTGGTACTTCGCGGCGTACGCCATGTATCCTTACGGAGAAGGATGCCCGGGGCTGATCTGCAGGGAAAACCCTGCCCCGACTCGGGTGGGAGGCATGGATGAGGGGAGACCTCCTCCCCCCGGTCTGGGCTGAAATCCCCCTTTCCCTGCCCCAAACAGCCCTTTTTTTTGGGGTGAGGGTTGTGCCTAGGGACTAATCCTGGCCCCGAGCACCCCTTTCCTTGACCCCCCCGCAGCGTGGCCGGCGTCTTGGTCTGCCTGCTCGAGTACCCCAGGAGCAAGCGGAAAAAGGGCTCCACCATGGAGCGGTGGTAAGCGGTGTGCGCGTCCCCCCACCCCTGGGACTGGGGGTCCTGGTACCCCCCCAATACAGGGAGATGGCACCTGGGGTGGGAGCGGTGAGGTGGGAGCAGGGCTGGATCCCGTGGGGGGGGTTCCCCGTGCAGGGACAGCACGGGGATGGGGGTCCCTCGGGGCTGGGTGCCCCCCTTTGGGGGTGGGCACCCCCTCTGACCCCCCCAGCGTTGCTCTGCAGCGGCCAGAAGTACCTGACGGCGGTGGTGAAGGTGTTTGGGCCCCTCACGAGGAATTACTATATCCGAGCTGTCCTGCACGCCGCGTAAGTGGGGTGCGGGGTCGGGGCTGGGGTGCAGCCCCCTCCCCGGCCCCCCCTGACCCCCCCAATCTCTCGCACAGCCTGGCCGTCCCCGCTGGTTTCCTCCTCTCCACCATCCTGGGCACCGTCTGCCTGGGCATCGCGAGCGGCATCTACCTGCTGGTGAGTGCAGAGGGGCTTTTGGGGGGGCTGGGGGCCCGGCTGGAAGAAGGGGGGGCCCCCCTGATGGCCCCCATGGCTTTGCAGGCGGCGGTGCGTGGGGAGGAGTGGAGACCCATCGAGCAGAAGCCCCGGGAGCGGCCGCACGTGGGGGACACCATCAAGCAGCCGCCCAGCAACCCCCCGCCCCGGCCCCCCGCCGATGCCCGCAAGAAGCAGGCGGCGGAGGTGGGGGGGCAGGTGAACCCCATCCCCGTCGAGGCTGAGTAACAGCGGGGGCCCTTCTGCTGCTTCCGCGCTGCTCCCGCTTCCCAGCTGCATCCCAGCCCCTCGGGGGGGAAAACCGGGGTGCCCGGCTCCTGGGGATCCCCAAATCCCCAGGGATGCTCAGCTCTTCGGGGAGGGTCCCAGCTCCTGGGGATCCCCAGATCCCTGGGGATCAGCAGTTTCCCCTGGGCTCCCTGAGGGATTCCCAAATCCCCAGGGATGCTCAGATCCCTGTGGGGTCTCCAGCTCCCGGGGGATCCCCGGATCCCCAGAGCTCCTCAGCTGCCTGAGGCATCCCCAACTCCTGGGGATCCCAAAATCCCTGGGAGTGCTCAGCTTCCCAGAGGGTCCCCAGCTCTTCCAGCAGGCCCCAGTTCCCAGGGGAATCCCCAAATCCCTGGGGAACCCCAGCTCTCTGGGGTATTGCCAGGTCCCCGGGCCCTGCAGCCCCACGGGGCCGGGGGGGGATCAGGCAGCTCTGCTCCCTGCACCCGCTCTCGCTGGGTGGGTTTTTTTTGTCACTTCTATGGTTGCTGTTGCAATAAAAAGTGGGAAAGGCGCCGGCTGCCCCTGCCTCCTGCTCCCCTGGGGGCTGGAGCTGGGTTTGGGGGGGGTTTTAAGGACAAAAAGCCCAATTATGGGCAAACTCCGTGGTGCGGCTGAAGCTGGGGTGGGGGCGTGCAGAGTGCGGCCATGGCGGGGGGACGGGGAGGTCCCCACGCTGCCCTGCCCTCCAGAAATCGTCCGTGGACCCAATGGTGGGGTGAAGCTGGGGGGGGGGACACGACACCGTGTGCGGTGGCATGTGGTCCCCAGGGGTGGACCTGCACAGCGTGGCCCCAAAAGCTGGTGTCACCCCCGGCAGGGAAGCGGGGGGACGTTTCCCTTCCCACTCGTGGGTGCTGGAGGGCATCTGGGTGCTGGGGTGTTGTGACATGGGGGGACAAGGGACAGCCGCGTCCGTGCGCTGCGCGGGGGTGACAAAGCCTTGACCCCCACCGTGGGTATCAGCGGCTGCTCCGGGCCCCCTCTGCCTGCATGAGCCCCGGTCCGGCGAGGGTGCAGCAGCCCTGGGGCACCCATGGGTGCTGGCGCGGCATGGGGGTGGCCCCGGGGCACCCA
The DNA here is from genome assembly GCF_965183815.1 of Platalea leucorodia. Lineage (NCBI taxonomy): Eukaryota > Metazoa > Chordata > Aves > Pelecaniformes > Threskiornithidae > Platalea > Platalea leucorodia. Next base: position 55,702,719 of record NC_138830.1, on the reverse strand, counting down.
TGGGTGCTGGCGGGGCACGGGGGTGGCCCCGGCAGGTGGCGCTGGGCCCGTGGGACGTGGGTGCCCCGGGGGCAGAGCCGTGGGAAAGGTGTGGGTGGCGGGGTGCTGCGGGTGCTGGGGCTGGTCCCCCCCGGGGCTGGGGGTGTGGAGCATCCCCCCCGCCCTGCTGCCCTCCGCGTCGCCTCCCAGTTCCTCCTGCGCTGCCGTACTGGGAACACTGGTGCTTTGCCCACTGCGCTGGGGCTGAGAGATGCCCCGCAGCCGAGCATCGCCCACGGGACACCCATGGACGTGCACCCATCCGCACCCCTTTGCCCCCCGTGCCGGCCTCCCCACCAGGAACAGAGCAAGGATCGTGCCGGGGGGTGGGTGTCAGCCTTTATTTGCAGGCTCACACTGCCGGCGTTAAATAGCGCGGAGAGAAGAGACAATAAATAGCTCTGCGGGGGAATAAATAACCAGCGAGCGCCCAGGCGGCGCTGGCAGAGTCCCGCCGTGGGGCCTTGGGCACCGTGGGGCGATGCTGGACCCGGAGTCGCAGCCTTCGGGGGGGGGGGTTCAGCAATAAATACGGGTTAAAAAAAAAGTCCCCCAGCAGCAAGGCTCATAAATAACTCATAAATAACAAGGTGAGGGTTTGGGTGGGGAGGGCACCCGGCTGTGGGGCCGGGTGGGTGCTCTAAAACAAGCACGGGCGGGGGTGGATGCGGTGACACGGTCACGCTACGGGGCTCCACGGGAGCGGGGGGCTCAGCGGCCGGTGCGGGGCAGGACGCAGGTGCAGCCCACCGGCACCCTGATGTAGTCCACCTCGAAGGTGACAAGGCCGGGGCTGGCGGGGCGCGGGCAGGGCTTGCGCCGCAGGACCATCATGGTCTGGTGGATGGCCACCGAGTTGAGCGACGTCGTCTCCCGACCCGTCTTGACGTCCACGCAGCCGCTGCAGAGGCACTCGGCGAAGGCCAGCTTGCGCGGGTAGCGGTTCTCATCCTCATCGATCCTGCGGGTTGCCGGGGGGGGGACACGGTCAGCAAACCCCTTCCCCTGTGTCCCCCAGGTCACCCCACGCTGGGATCAAACCCCTCTGGCCGGGCAGCGGGGATGCCCACGGCAAGGGATGCTCGGGGAAACTGAGGCAGGGTGCAGCAGCCAGCACGGGGCGGGGGTCCCGGGCAGGGGCACTCACCGGTAGCGCCATGGGGAGATGGAGCGCTCGTTGGGCTCGCTGTGGAGGCCGGCGCGGAGCTGCAGCGCGGGGCAGGCGCGCTCGCGGTGCCGGCGGTGGCGGCGGTGGCCGGTGGCCTCCTGCAAGCGCTCCAGCTGCGGCACCAGCTGCACCGGCACGTAGTGGTCCCAGCGCAGGCTGCGGCCCAGGAGGTGCGCGGGGGCCTCGCCGTCCCGCAGCTCACCCGCGCTGTAGCAGTGGACGTGGGGATGGTGCAGGGGGCTGCCGGGGCGGCGCAGGCCATGGCACAGCACCAGGGCACCCAGCAGCGCCAGGGCACCGAGCCAGCCCTGCGTGAGAGCCGGGGTCAGAGGGGGAGACCCGCACCCCGCAGGGTGCCCTGCCCGGCACCCACCCCTGCCCTCCTGGGGACCCAGCCCGGAGCAAGGACCCCCAGCCCCCCGGGGTCCCTTGGGGGGTGAGCTCGCAGCCCCCCAGCCCTGGAGGGCTTTGACGTGCAAAGCACCGGCCCGCGTGTGCCTGCACCCGCATCCCAAAAGCATGGGTGTGCACCCACACATGCACCGGCACCCAGAGCACTAGCACACGCGTGCACGCACAGAGCGTAGCAGCAGACAGCTGCAGCACGCATCGTGCACGCACACGCAGCTATACGTACGTGGAGACCACCTGTACGTACAGCCACACGCAGCGTGCCAGCGCACGCAGAGCTGTGCACAAACACACACGCAGCATCCGCACGCGCGCACAGGCCCCCGCAGCGTGCGCACGTATAGCATACAAGCACACGTGCATAACACACCCCCCCACGCACGCCCGCACTACCCTTCCACGCACATACACACAGACACGTGTGTGCATTTACACGCCCGCACCGAGGTAACAGCACATATGCATGTGTGCGAATATACATATATGTTACCAGCGCACATGCATACACCCAAACTACCGTTCTGCGTGCACACAGACACACACGTATTGCCAGTGTATGTGCATAGAGCCAGGCAGACGTGCACACGCACACAGTATGGGCCAGCCCGTACACCTATAGAGTGCTATACTCCCCCACATACACGCACACACACACACGTGCAAAACCCCAGCAGCACGCAGGTGTCCCCCCGCGCTGCCAGCCTGCCGTGCGCGTGGCCAGCACACGTGCATCCCCACACGCAGCCTTCCCATTTCCACCCCTTATGCACACACACGCGCGTGTGTGCGCTCCCCCCGCCACGCACACGGCGTGCCAACCACCCCTGCGTGCCTGTGTGTGCACACACGCCCGCTCCCGCCCCATCCCAGCCGCTCCCGCCCCGCTGGCACCCACAGCCCCCCGCGTTACCATCGGTCGAGGACGCGGGAGCACGGCGAAATGGGGGGGGGGGGGGGACACCCTTACGAACCGCTGCCCCGGGGATGCGGGCGGCCGAGTGGCAGCACCGCCGTCGCCGCCGCCTTTATATAGGGCTCGGGCAGGTGATGTACACACACCTGGAAACTCCAGCTCCGGCTGCCTTCCTCCTCCCCGCGGGCCGTCGTTACTTCCTTCTCAACCCGGCGTGTTCCAGCGCGGAAATCAACCCTTGACATCCCTAAAATTGGGGGGGGGGGTTTGTTGGGATTGTGCATGGACTTGTAGGGAAGGGGGTGGCTACTGGGTTGGCTGCTGTGGTGATGGGCACAGAGCATCGCGGGACTGCGTGGTCCAGGGTGTGGGAGGGCTTGGGGTACTGGTGGATGGGCACCCAGGGCATCCCGTGCCCGCCGGCGGCGGGCACGGGATGCCCTGGGTGCCCATCCACCCATCCTCCCGTCACCCGTGGGGACAAGATCCCCGTGCCCCAACCCTGGCCCCATTGCGCAAGCCCGACAGTGATATCACCGTCACGTTCCCGGGGCTGCCAGAGGAGAAATCCCAAATTGGGCAACCCTGGGAAGAGCTGTGTCCACCCCCTCCGATGCTCCCTGGTCCAGGAGGCTCAAAGGCAGGATGATGGTGCTGAGCAGAGAGGGGAGGAGGCGGTGGGAAGCAGAGGAGCTGGTTCAGGAATGAATTAAGTAAATAATTGTTTTCTTTTCCCCCTCCTCTGCCTCCTTCAACAACCCCATCCCGCTGCGGAGCCGGGCTTGGGCTCGCCGGTGCTCAGCGCCGAGGGGCTGGCCTGGACCACAGCACCCTGCCGGCACCGTACGTGCTGGGGTGCAAGGAAAGGATTCGGGGTCAGGATCCGTCCCCGCAGCAGCCCAGTGGTCCCAGTATAGCAGGAAGCACAGTACTGGGGAGAGCATGTGGGAAAGCAACTTTACACGGCTGCAGGACCGGGCACAGCCACGCTTTGCTCTTTTACCAGAAAGATGGGATTTGCACCCGTTTTGGGGGTGACGTTACGGGGTGCCACGCACCCCACGCAGGCAGGGACGAGGCCCCCAGAGCCTCACCCAGGAGCGGGGAGCAGGGACCCCAGCCCCCGAGGGTCCCCACGAGCACAGAGGCACCCCCAGATTGCGCTGGGCGCAGCCAGCGACAGCCCAGGCTGCAGCACCCCCCGCTCCCCTCCCCAGCCGGGACTCGGCCCCGCTAACCTTCAATACCAGTAGGATACTGGTTTCATACTGGGTGTGAGGAGCAAGGTGGGGGTGCGGAGGGGGGCAGCAGGTACTCACAGCGAGGGGAGGCGGTGCTCCCCCGAGATGCAGCGGCTCCTCCAGCTGCAGGCAGCTGCCTGTGCCGGCAGCAGGGTTGGAAAAATAAACCACGCACCCCAAAGACGGGGGGGGAGAGGCCCCCCCAAGGCAAGGGAGAGGGAGGAGAGAGGCAGAGAAGAGCAGAGAAGGGAAGAAGTGGTTATCAAAATACTTTATTTCAGGGAGATCCCTCAAAAAAAAAAAAAAGGGGGGGGGGGGGGGAAGGAAAAAGGACCCCTCCTTGTTAGACAGACATCCCCACAACACCTTCAGGGCTCCTTTTAAATCAACTAAACCAATCCGATGCTTAAAATAAAAGACAGGTCATTTTCCCAATCAGACTTTAGTCAAGAATATATATATATTTTTGTTCCGGGGGGGGGCGGGGGCGGGGAGAGCAGGGGGAGAAGGTGATGTTGCCAGTAGTTCACAGCAGTTTTCGGCTCTCTCGTTACACAGTATATAGAACTGCATTGCTGAAGACACTCAACACACAGCAGGGCTAACTAGGAGAATACAACTCAAGGCTAGCAAAGAGGAGAGGGCAGAGAGAAAGAGAGGGGTAGTGAGAGCATCCGACGGGGCTGGAGTCCTCTGTGCATAATTTACATGGAGCCGGCGGCGGCAGAGCCGGGGCCGGGCCCCGCTCGCCCTTCGGGAGCCGGAGCGAGGCGTCGCGGGCGTCTCAGCTGACAAAACTTCAGTATTTTTCTTTTTTCTTTTTTTTTTTTTTTTTTTTGTGTGGTTTTCTTTTTTTAAAAAGAATCGCAGCCAAAATAAGACAGAACTGCAAAATCCCAAAGTGGCCGCTTTTACACTATTTATAAAAACATGAACAGTCACTAAGGGGCAGAGCGGCGCTCCGTGCACGGCCCACTATACTTTCCCCGGGATTTTGGCCCGCTTGCGAGCGATGGCATCTTCCACCGCCTTGAGCTGCTTCAGGAGCTCCTCCCGTCGTGACAGGGTGCTGGACTTGCCCGCCTTGGCACCCGTGGGGCCCGGCTCGGCTGTTTTGCCCGGTATGCTCGTGACTTTGCTGGAGCTCTTGGACTGAGGCGAGAGCTGGCGTTTCCTGGCAGGGAGAGAGAGGAGAGGGTGGTGAGAAGGCGCTCGCCGGCAGCACGCCACGCTGGAAACAAACCCCTTCGGCATCCGCTCCGGCAGAAAGCATCGCTCTAAGCGCCGGTGGAAGAAAACAGGTTCAAAACACAAGGCTTGGGGTTGGAAAACAGGCTGAAACAGTAAAAGATCAGCTGCTCCGGGGGGATCCTGGAATTTAAACTGGGTGCCGTGACAGCAACCCCCAAGGGCCGTGCCGGCTGCTGTCAGCAGCTTGCTGGGGGATGCACACGCGCCAGGGAGCTCACGGGCACAGAGGCAAAGAGGGGAGAGCGTCACGGGTAAGCGCAGGGCGGCCCTGGAGAACCCCCACGCTCTCAAATCCTGACAGCCCCTGCCCTGCGACGCCGCCGGGTCTTGCAGTGCGGGTCTTGCAGTGCGGGGAGCTCACAAGCACCCAGCGCTGCACTCCAGTCCTGCTCCGACGCCGCTTTGCTGCGGCCCCAAGCCGTCGCTTCCCTGCGTGGAGAGGACGGGAGCCACCAGTCCCCGTCGCTGGCAGCGGTGGCTTTTCCCGCACCGGCGGCAAGCGGCCTGCAGCTCTGCCCACCACAGGCCACCGCTTCCCCGTTACGGTGGGACAAGGATGACAGGATTGGGAAGCAGAGCGGCATCCCGAGCCCGCCAGGGTTTCGCAGTGCTGCTAGCTCGGTAAGGCACCGAAGGCGCAGTCTGAGCCTCGGCCGGCTCCTTCCAACGCTTGGACCATTGGGCAAAGCCTGCGCCACTGCTGCTGCCAGACGTCAGCGCTGGGAGACACCGTCCCCTCTGTTAATGCCGCTTGCACGGATTGTACTACGCTTAAGAGAAGCGGGGCTGTGCAAGCCGGACCCAAACAACCCCAAGGAGTTCCGAACAGGACCCAGACCTACCGTTCGGCTGCCCCAGAGAAACCCAGCGTGTCCTTAACCGCCCCCGCGCCTGGGCACAGGGCACGTCGAACCCACCACGCGACACTGCCGAACCAAAGAGCTCTACAGAAGAGGGTCAAGAACCAAGGATGCGGCCACCACCACCAGTCTGGAAAGGCTGAGGTTGCTCTTCACTGCTAGAAAATAGGACCTCAGGGCCTGAAGAAGGACAGGGCTGTGGCAGCCAGGGCTAGGTTTTGGTTTGGGAAGACTCTGACACACAGAAATTGAGGCTCGCTCGTGCCCCAGGCTGGGGAGAGGGGATGACACGAGTCCTGCCGGGCAAGGAACGCAGGGGCGCGGGACAGGGCTGCGTCCATTTGCTCACAGAGATCTTCAGAGAGATGACACTAGAGAAATGCAAAGCAGCGCTGGCTGGCTACGGGCAAGGAGGCCCGAGGAAGCTCTAGGTGTGCCGCAGAAGGCGCTCCACAGCCCTTCGGCCAAAGGGCTCTGAGCAGAGCACAGCCCAAGGCCCCTGGAGCCACACATCCAGTTCTGCAATGGGATATTCCCAGCACAGCAACGGGTGCAGACTGCCAAGAAATGGGATGTGAGCTGGTCACCTGTCCCCAGAGGGGATGGAAAAGCGCAAAGCCAGGGCTAGTCACCGTTCAGTCTCACGCAGGGGCCACATTTTAACATCTCACAGCAGGAAAGCGAGTGGCTGAGGCTATGAAGAAAGGGAATCGGGCACCCGAGCCAGGTGCCACGAGGAGCTCGGCAGCGGGGTGAAGGGGTTGTACTTTCTCCTTAGCACCAGGCAGCGCTAGCCAGAGGCAGAGGCACTGGCGTGACTGAGCTTGCACCTAACCCAGTTGGCTTCTCTTGCTGGGACTGACCTCAAGAAAACCCCCAGGCTCCTGCTCGTTTCTGAGCTGGAACGGCTTAGCCAGTGGCTTCCATGTGAATCCCTGAGCACCTCTGGCTCCTGCCCAGGGAGTTTCACGTCCTTCCTCTCGCTGTGCCTCCATGACAACTGGAAACTACGGCCAGAGAGCCGCAGAGCCGCCCCGAGAGGAGGGACTGAAGCACTGGAGAAGTGTGAGCCCCAGCCTGGCCCACAACAGACCCACAAGAACAAGCGGGCACTCACCTGTCTGTCTGCGCAGGAGAAGGTTTTGGGTTCTGGCCCCTCTGTCGCTCTTGCTTGGGTGAAGAGAGTCTCGCAGTCGCCTTCCTGTCGCGAGAGCCTATCGGGAAAAGAAAAGGTGAGATGTTCTTGCGCATCGCCAAGGTATGGGTCGCTACCCTGCCTACCGTACCCTCTCAGCAGTGTAAGGATGCTCTCTTCAGACCGACTAATCTTGCCAGCAAAAAGCCAAGTCCAGCAGCAGCCAGAAAATGAACCTACTGTTGTGCACCCTGTCTTCAAGAGGAGCAGAAAAGCCAGTCAAGGCTGTGCCCCGTGGTCAGCTGTAGAAAACATCGCCTGCGGGGAGCTGCGCTGGCCCTCTCCTCACCCTCCGGCTGCTGGAACAAGGCTCCTCCACTGGACGTTTTCCCTGCAGACCTGCGGGGCAGGGCTGGCCCTCGCGGACCGAGGCAGGGCTCCATTATCCCCGGGCAGATCAGCCGGTTTGCGTGCCACGGGCACAGTGGCACCCGAGCTGGCTCCGCGCTGGCCAGGTAACAGGGGGTATTGGCTTAAAGAGTGCTGGGCGAGTGTGGCTCTGCCGCTTTCGGAGCCAGCTGGGGCCAACCTACGGGCAGCATCACCCCCGTGTTTATTCAGCACAGACCGAACCATCGTGCCCTGCCTGAACAAAGCTGCTGTGGGGACTCGCCGGTGGTGGGAAACCTGCTGGGGTCCTGCAATAGCATTATCCAGCTTTGCTGCCGTGGGTTTCCCAACCGCTGTTATCCCAGCGCACAGAGAGGCAACCATAGCTGGAAGGCAGCCTGTGTGCCCGCAGGGCTGCCCGTGAGCCCCGGGGACGAGCTGACAGCACGCCCCGCTATACCGCACCGGGGCAGCAATGCTGCTGGCTGCCGATCTCACTTTCTGAAGCACTCTAGAGAGCAAAGGCACTCAGCTCCTTGGAGCACCGGCGGCCCGCGTGTGTTAGGGCAGCCCTCTGCTCCCGAGGACTGACACCGTGAGAAAGGCGAGGCTGCGGACACTGCAGATCTGACGGCAGCGAGGCTACAGAGCAGGGAAGTGAGACTCAGGGCACAAACGCTGACCAGCTTTGTGCTGCGACACCGGAGCGCAAGCTGCACGCCGCAGGGTGCCTCTTGCCGAGTCCCAATTCAGACAAGGGTACGCTTGCCACTGGGAACTCAGGCTGAGTTGCCTTCAGGGCTTGTGTCCTATTTGCCACCGCCTAAAGATGCTTTACAACGTACAGACAACAAATGAAATATATAATTACATCTACATCTATGCATCTATAAAATCAGCACAGTTTGCTAGGTCGGCCCATTCATTTGTCTGCAGCTCAGCAGTAGTTGTGAACTAGATCCTAGTGAACTTCAACCTCACCCAGTCCCTTCCATGCTGCCTTTGCAGGAGTCGAATGCAACCAGGCTATTAGCACAGACATTTTTTTCTGGCCGGCATCCAGAATCAACAAGATACACCTACAGCCGAGACAACAGGGAAAACAACATCACGTGGCAATGCTGGCTTGTACGTCAAAACCAGGCACCTCTGCCTGACGACTCCCCCGCTTTGTTTTTCAGTGGTGACAGCAAAGGCTGGAGCGTGGCATTTAGGTCCCTCTCAATGTGGCTCGCTAGCTCACTTTTCCGAGGTGCTAACGCTGCTGCTGAGGATTCAGACACAGGAGGACACTTAGAAAGCCCGTCTTTCTAAACATACGGGACAGATCAGATTGTGTCACACGGGAGTGGGGAAATCGTCTTATTTCGCAGGATGGGTGATCTAGCCAATTATTGCATTCATCCTGGAGCCTTGGCAGCCTGCGTGTCCTTTCTAAGCACTGCCACGAGCCTTTCTATCAGGAGAACTAAGATCCATTGCGATGCACTGAAATACAAAGCAGAGAAGACCCTGGGATACGGTAAGGGAAAACCCTAGGACTTCCACAGCCACATCCAACGACATTACTAGAGAACAGGAGGCTGCTACGGGACGGACGTGTACCTACAGCGGAGATGAGCACGCTGTGTCTTCAAAGAAAGGGCTTTTTTTTTTTTTTTTTTTGCAGTGGAGTTACACAGACATAGTGGAGCCAAGGTACTCACGGCGTGCACCACAAGACAGCTAGGCAAGGCCGGGTTTGGCCTGCCCAGGGCTGACCTCACCTCGCTTACTTCACAAACCGGAGCGTCTCACCTCCACCGTGTTTTTGCAGCAGGACGGCTAATACGCCCGCGTTATCTGGGGGCAATCGCACGCTCTGAGGTTTTGGAAGGACGCATGCCTGCAATTAACCTCTCCAGAGAATGGATTCTTGCAGCAGAGACTTTCACGGGACGTTTGTCGCTGGAGCGCTGCCTCGAGCGGCAGAGCAGGAACCCAGGCAGGCCAGGAGTCCCTGGGACAGCTGATGGCTCACCTCTGTCAGGTGACAGGTTCGCTCGTTTGGCTGGAGGAGAGGTCGGTCTGTCTTTGTCTGCTGGCTCGTATCTCTTCCTACTTCCTTTGTCAGCTGCCTAAAATGGAATTAAAACAGACAACGGAGCTGAGCAGCCGCTGGGGAGGGAAGCGGACAGAGATATTTCCTGTGACGGGTGCCCGCGATGCGCTGGCTCGCTCGTGTGCGCCTCCAATTAAACTCTGTGCATACCAGTCCCAACCATCACTGGCACCATGTAATTCCCCTACCACCGTAAGCAAACAGCAACATCCTTTGGCACTGGGGCTAACGCTGCACCGTGTTTCATGGGCTATTTTCATAATTGCCAGAAATAGGAAAATAGCAGTGTTTTGTAGAGTTTTTTTCAGCAGCACCAAGGATAGCAAATGTCAAGGAAGCATGTGGAGCCCTGCCTTCTTCCAGGATCTGACCGTGCCAGCCGGTAGTTATGTGTAATTGCACACTCCTCCCCACGGAGCATGCTTCACAGACTTGATAAAGGCGCCTCACGTCATAGCACAGGGAAGTAGAGAAAACTGCGGCCTCAGACTGCAAATGGGGAATTTGGACTGTCAGAAAAAAACATTAACGCTTCAAAAGCAGGAACCTATCCACGTGACTGAGGCCAACACCCTGCTCCGGCACAAAACCCCACGAGGCTGAACTCTCCCAAATGATCTGGATTGCAATTTCAGCCGAAGGCAGCAAACTGGGGCATCGGGCTCAGTCGTAAAGGGGAAAGAGCTGGGCTCCCCGTGGAAAGCGTGGCTGGTGGCAGGCGCCCCAGAGAGGTGAGGCAATTGCCACTTTTACCTCCTGACTCAGTTAATGACTCGTCAGCAGTTCGCTCCAGAGCAGGCAGTGGGAGGAGAGCTTGCTTGGAAGCATGTGGGGAGCATGCTTTCAGTGGGCAAGGCCCCAGTGGGACTGTGCCGTGCATGCCTTCACCTCGGTGCTCCGGCTGCAGCCTTCGAGAAAGCGGGGAAGAGCCCTTGAAGATGCAGCAGGAATGTGCCCCAGGGGAGCCGCCAACACAGTCCCAAACTCAAGCCACCACAGGGTGTGTGCTGCCAGACTGGTTCTGTCTGCCGCCCTTCAATCCCAGCTGCAGACCTACCCGGCTGAGCTCATCCCGACAGCACGGAGCCTGGAGCTCCCTTTCCGCCAGCCCCGAGCCCCGGTATCCATCCCATCCGCTCCTCAGACCCCTCGTGCGGAGGGAATCGCACCCACCCCACCTCTCACCTTATTCAAGAGCGTCAGTTTGATCTCTTTGTGAGCGCTGAACCCGCCTTGCTGAGACTGGGGGGCTGAGGGCTGCTGGGTCTGGAGAAGCTGCTGCGATTTGCTCCCTTGGGTGGGCTTAGCAGATTTCAGGAGCTGAGCGGGCACATCCCGTTTCCGCTTCTCCTCTTTAGCGCTATCTTCTTTTTTTGACTTTCCTGTTGAAACCAGAGAGCAGATGTGGTGACTTGCGACCGATTCCTTTCGCCGGCCCTCCCTTTGGAGGGCAGGGCAAGAGGATGCTGCTCCAGGGACTGAAAAAGCCCACACCAGTTAGCATAGCACGTGGCCCCAAGGTTAAAAGATTCAGGAAACCAGAATTTCCGCAAAGAGGACGCTTAACATAGAAGACAAAGAACAAAAGGCTCTTGCTGCCAACTCTGCTACAGTCTAAAAGAACAGAGGAAGAGCGACACGATACTGGAGTTGTCCAGAAGATTGAGCATCACCTCGCAAGGGCGAAAGAGAACAAGGTAACAGAGGGGGCATCAGGCAGAACTCCCAGGCAGGAAAAGGCATCTTTACAGCCACATGGATGGAAGGATGTGAGTGTATATTTGCCCCACAGCCTCCCTTCTCCATGGTCTCACCCTCTGCAGGCAAAGCCTCTGGGCTCCCCTAGTCTACGCCAGCCACAAGCGTCTGCCTCTGCTCACCCATTTTCCCAGAGCCCATAGTATCACCAAGCAAGCTGTGTGCAGATCTCTGCTCCCCCCCTTCTTTTCCCAAGACCCCTTAAAGAAGAAAATACCAAACCAGGTACCTCTACCTTTCTTCTGCTGCGCTGGGGTTGGGGATCGGGAGCTGGCTGAGGAAACGGGACTGGCCAAGTCCGCGTACATGTCTTCGGAGTCGGCGCTGCGTACAGAGCTGCTGCTAGAGGAGGCACTAGAGACAGAAGAAACGCTGCTCACGCTCAGGGACCTGGAAAGAGCCAACAGCCCGTTACAGTCACGAATGCAACAAGAACCAGGCAGCGATGAGACAGACACCTTTGTTTTAACTCCCCTGAGTGGCTGGGATGTCAGAAAGCTGCTAAGGCAGGCAATAACCAGGAAAAGATAAAGGCTGCGCCTGCTGGGGTGCAGACAATATGAAAAATCCCAAACATGTTAGATGCAAGTCTTAGAAAGCACTGTTTATTTATAAACAGGATTAAGGCAACATGTAAACAGGTCACTGTTTCCCCAGGTAAACAAAAAGTGAAAGCAGGGTGTGCGCTATCACGTACAGGTCAGTGTTTTGGCTCAGGTCAAGGGTTCCCTGGCAATGGTTTTGTTGTTTGGCACACATTTATTCATGGAGGCTTTAAAAGCCCTGGAGTCCTACAGCCCACAGCTCCTGCCCAGCTCCCCAGGGTAGGAGAGAGCCCAGCTGCCTGTTTTGAGGATGCACGTACTCTCACGACAGATAATGACAGGGAAGATGGCTATAAGATGGCTATCTTCTAATAGTGCCTATAAGATGGCTATCTTCTAATGGATTCACAACATTAAAAATGTCAGACAATCATTATATTAAGGAAGACTTTCTACTTAGAAATGTATCAGACAAAAATACAGGGCTATGCATCAGACTTCCCTTCAGGGGCACACCACCACCGCAGCTTTGCTATACTGAAGCGGCTCCAAAAATCCCAGCTAGCCGGGAACCGGCTGGCATCGCGGCCGCTGCCACGCGGGACCAGGCGTACGCTAACTACATGAATATTCAGGCAGCCTCTCCAGCAGGTTCTGCGGGTCACACAGACTCCTGTGCTCCAGCGACTGCTCTGCCAGCAGCGTCCGAGCTCACTTGCTGGAAGCCAGCTTGCGTACGACTGAACGGGCTGCGGCCGCTGCAGCGCAGACAAGCCCTGGAACAAGCTGCGAAGTTGCTACCCGCTGGTATCCTGACAGAGACGAGTTTTGAGAGGTCTCATCGACTGCTGCAACGGAGAGTGGATGAGCCAGAAACTCCTTCTCCAGGAAAGCTCCAGGCTACGAGGTTGTGACAGCAAATCTGGTTTGAGCACAGACTGTATTTCCTAAGTTACCTCCTTTTCCACACACCTGTAAAAGCAGCAAGCACAGCCCCGCTGCCACAGAAGCAACACCTGCATTTAAGTCTTCCCCATCTTCTCCTCTCGCGCCCCGTACGGCAGGGCAGCGCAGAGCCAGCCTGCCCGAGCGCTCTCTGAACCTCTTGCATCACCCCTGCCTGATCTGATGAATGCGACAAGCACGTAATAAACAAGTTTGTATTTCCGTAAAATAATGCGGATGTTGAACCTTGGAGTTTCACAGAGTTCAGATATGTGAATTACTGCTGGTCAGAGCCAAGTCCTACTTAATCCACTAGTTTTACGCTATTGGTCTGCTTTTAAATCCGTATCACAGGGAAGCGTCGTGTTTCAAGGCTGCTTGTGAGGTTTCAGGGATGCCTGTGTGCGAACAGATGCAAAAAACCAGAACGAGGGACTTGAAAGGGGTTTATTTCATGTCTCTTTACTGGAGGGAGTTAGCTGTTTACAAATCCCGCAGACTAACAGCCGTATAACTCTTCACTTGGGGCTAAACACAAAGGGAACTGGCCATGCAACTTTACCAGCAAAGTAAAAATGTCACTAGCTGAGCCTTCTAGGTATTTTCTGACCTACCTCTCCCGACAGGCCAAGCATCTTCCCTAAGGACATTCAGTAACCAGAGGTAGTAAAGGTTCAGAAGAGCAAAGCTCCGTAGCCTGAAACTGTTAGCTTGTAAATAAATTAGGATGTGGGATCATCCTGGCCATAAGGAGATGCTTTGGTCATAATTTAGGCAAAAATGGGCAGTTTGGCACACACGACAGATTATTTCCTTGAATAAGCCACAAGGACACTACCAACGCTGTGCTACTGTCATGATTCGGGACTCGGGATTCGTAACACCACACAAAGAAACAATCTCGTTTCACGTCCGAGTTACCTAGAGCTTCCGATACTTGAAGCTAGAGAGAGCTTTCGCTGCAAGAAATCACAACAGTTAAGAATATTAAAACATCCTCCTACTTCAGCAAAGGTTATGAAGGCTCGAGGCTGTACCTGGATTTCCTGGATCCAGACGGGGAGTGGGAGACTGAGGCAGACGACGATCTGGAATGAGATCTGGAGAGAGACCGAGACAAGGACCTAGATCGGGAACTGGAACCACTGTAGCTGCTGGCGCTGCCGCTGATGCTGCCGCTGATAGTCCGCCTGCAAGACAGCAAACGACATCCTCACCTCGCTGTGCTCCGCCGCGAAACGGGGTTGGAAGAAACTGTTTAGGGACAGTTTGAGCGTGACGCTGTTGTCCTGTACTGTACACAAGATGGGTGCTTTGCAAATATAACTGTTTCGGATGTTCTTCTCAACTTTGCGTTCCCAGTCCTGAGGAAGCATCTGTTTTCTGAACGGTAGATGTTTTACGCAAGACTGAAGAATGCTAAGGAAAGCCAGGCAAAGAATGAGCTAAAGCACCTTAATCCTGTACTGATACCAGGAGCAAAGGCTTCCTACAAAGAAAAATTGATAACTGCGTAACGCAGTGGGACTACCTTGTATTTCAGGCTCTACAAATAATCATACACATTTTTTGCGACTAACACTCCAGCACTAACACAAATAGAGCTGTTTTGTCATTTGCACAGCAGGGAGAGGGCAGGGCAGTGGGGTTTGTGTGGGTATAAGCATGGGAAAAAAACCAAACAAACCCCAAGCTTGGAATAAAGGATAAGGGAAGGTGGCTAAAGACATCCAAGATTGTTATTAACTAGTTAAAATGTAAGGGAAACTAGAGCTGACGGGATTTCTAGGGAAAAGAAACTGTCATGACCAGTTTTCACCTATGGAGACACAACTGCTCAGCTCAGGCCTTTTCTTTAGCTGCTGAGAAGAAACAGGAGATGCAATCCCATGCAAAATTAAGAACTGCCTCAGGATGCTTCTGAAAACCTGAGCGGAAAACAGACTTACAGCCATCTTCAAAACACACTGACAAAAAGCATCATTCCACGATCCAAGAAAACCACATATGCAGGCATAAAACACTCTCAGTCTCCTTATGTGCTTATAAAATAGACATTTCTAGTAAATACATTTCTTAGGCACTGAACTACTGCTTCCATAGACTAGACACACAGGTACCGTACTGCTATTTTAAAGCTTATAAAGTAGAAGGATGCATGATGAGTTCCAGCTGTGCTTAGCTGACTCCGTGTCCCTCCAAGAACAGGCAATGCTACCTGCATTTATCCTGTAACAGTTTTAAATACAGTACCACGGATTAAGCCTGATAAACATATTTAAATACAGACAAGTGCTTCTTGTTCGAAAACCATCAGAAGGTGCTCTCATTTCAAATGCAAAGGGAAGAGAAAAAGGCAACAAAAACAGTTAGAGGACAGAACAAGTCACTTGAAATATTCAGCTAGTCACACGGGATGAAGCCAGGAACAGAAAGCAGAGCAGGGGTGGCAGCAGGTTGTGTACTGGGGACGGTGGAAGTAGCGAAGTTTTTCCCCCTCTCCTCCAGCGGCACTGCTGGATGCTGGCGAACCAGCTCCTGGGACCACAGGGAAATGCTCCCTGCATACCGGCACGTGTTTAGAATAAAAAGGGTCCAAACCCATCACCCCAAACCTCGACCCTCCAACACGTCAGATCCGCTCTCTGGACCAAATGCACCTCTGCTTCCTTGCTGCGTGGCCTCCGCAACCGGCGGCTCTCAAACATGGCTTTTTTTTTGCGCCGCAGACCCTGCCTTTTGACACATTTCATGTATTCCACCTACTTCATCCCCCAACCAGCCTTCAGAGGCAGGAGCCACTTGCTGTGGCAAGTCACTAGCATTCACCCCCAACTCCTTCCCTCTCTTCCCGTCTCCTCCCTGCCTCAGGAAACAAATTTCTCCTTTAATACCGAAGAGCCCTTGCAGTTGGTACTCCCGAGAGAAACCCAGGATTCGCTCTATCTTCCAGGAGATCAAGCCTCTCTCCACCCCACAGCTTTCTTACCTCCTGGGTGGAGTCCTTGTCTGACGTTCCTTCCTTCTTGCCTCTCGATTATCCCCTGGTTTGGCTGGCTCCGGTGCAGCTGTTGTAATTTTAGTGAGTGGCTGGGGGACTGGAAGGGCAGCTAGTTTCTTCACAGATTTTTCACTACAAAAATTGAAGTTTTCATGTGGTTGGTCAAACTCGGTCGGTACAGAACACAGACATTCTCAAAAGCCATGAAATGCATTCATGTTTGTTGTTGACTTATTATTTTTTATATATATATATATATATATACACACACATATAATTACTGTAGCTACAGACACATGGCTATTTCACCAAAACACTCTCCAACAATACGGATTCCCCTAAAGGGATCCGTTTCCCGTGTTCTAAATCAAGTCACCTTGTCAGAGACAAATTACTATACAACAGCCAGTTTTGGAGACGTTCGACTTGTAAACGAAGGAACGAGTAGACTGTGTGGAATCGCTGTTTCTTATCCATTTGACTCTCTGCGTTTTTATCCGAAACACATACACCTACTTAAAATCTGCCAGTCGGGCTTCAGAATGAAACGCACACGGTTTATGCAAAAAATGCTCTTTTGCACTCCATCACAGGGATTAGCAGGGTGCCAAAGAGCCCGCGTGGGCAAACGTCCCTTGGCCCGCGTTACCCCGCGGAACATTTAACGGGTCGCACCACCGCAGAGGACCGCTACGCAACGTTTTGTGACTTTATCTAGCACCCACTACGCAAGACAGGAATCGCTTTGGCTCTTCAGCGCTGCTCGCTTCTGGGCTCAGAGCACTCCAACCTCTCCTCTAATAGCTGGTTACCGCTCAACAGCCCCAGCACTGATGTCACGCCTACGATTAACTGGGGAGGAGGAGGCTGGCTGCATACAAAAATAGAGACTCTTAATTCCTCCTCTTGTGCTTAAGCATATCTGTACTCATCCCCTGCAGAACAGAGGATTAAGTGCATGCGATGTTACGCAGCAAAAACAATCCCCATGCTAGCGTAGGCTTGTCCTGGTTTCAGCTGGGATAGAGTTAATTTTCACCCTAGTAGCTGGTGTAGTGCTGTGGTTTGGATTTAGGATGAGAATGATGTTGATAACACCTTGATGTTGTAGTTGTTACTGAGCGGTGCTTCCACTGGCCAAGGGCTTTCCAGCTTCCCATGCCCTGCCCGGTGCCCAAGGAGCTGGGAGGGGGCACAGCCAGGCCAGCTGGCCCAGACTGGCCCAAGGGCTAGTCCATACCATATGACGTCGCGCCCAGTACACAAACTGGGGGAGTTGGCCGGAGGACAGTGACCACTGCTCAGGGACGGGCTGGGCATCGGTCAGCGGGTGGTGAGCAACTGCATTCTGCAACGCTTGTTTTGTATATTCTTTTATCATTATTATTATTTTTTCTTCCTCTGCTGTCCTATTAAGCTACCTTTATCTCAACCCGCAGGTCTTCCTTTTTATTTTTTCCGATTCTCTCCCCCATCCCACCGCGGCGGGGTAGGGTGAGCAAGCGGCTGTGTGGTGCTCAGTTACCGACTGGGGTTAAGCCACGACGAGGCTGCTGGCTGGCGTCGCGTGTTACCAAACCAGCACCGCAACGTGCGCTACAAGGGTGTGAAGACATTGCTGCAGGTGGAAAACCTGTCCCTAAAGGGCTGAACCCTCCGAGTTGAGAAGGAAAAACAAAAAAATTAAGCAGGTCAATAAGGTACAAGAAGTGTGGCAAAGGGGACTGTCCCATATTCTGGAGAATTCAGGGGGATTCCCATGCTGTAATTTATTTGCAGGTCACCTTAAAAGGGTGACATCACTACGGCGTTGTGTCACCCTCCAACGTATCCGTAATTTACTACGTGTTACAGGAGTTTGTGAAATAGCAACTTCAAGTATTTAAAAGAGCAGGAGTGCTGGCATAATCTGCCAAAACCAGTTTCATAGCTATAATACTGTTTTAATTTGCCTCCGATGTTAAAAGTAGATGAGGCCAAACCATTTCTTTATTCTAAGGCTGTGCGTTAACTAAAGCCACAGCAGAGGAATGAACGAAACTTTCTTACAGCTCCTTTATAAACATATTGGCACATACAGAATGTTTAAATAGTAAATCATGCATGCGTTTAAACACTCATGTGTACGTGACGGGGGCCTCGATGGGGCGCTTAGGGACATGGCTTAGCGGTGGACTTGGTAGCATTAGGTTAATGGTTGGACTCGATCTTAAGGATCTTTTCCAACCTAAATGATTCTATGATTCTATAAAATACTTAAGGATGCCTGTACAGTTTAACTCGGATTTATTAAGTGAAAGTGTCATCATTTAATTAAATATGCAAAGCTAAGCATTCCTCTATGTGGGTCATACTTTGCATCTCCCATTTCTTCCTTAAACTGTCAACCAGGTCAGAAGGGTCTGACTCAGGGATTAGGCTACTGCTTGGGGCCTCTTCTGCACCGCGTTATCAAAACAGAGATGAAGCCTTAAGCCTTACCCTTTACCGGCAGGTGGTAACAACTCCCCTTTAGCCTTCGCAAGTGGCTTGTGCGGAGACGGTGTTGGAGAAGGAGAAGGTGAAGATGAGAAGGACCGTGATCTAGAAAGGAAGGACACATCAACTCTGCTCAGTCTCTGGGACTGCAGAAGGCTTTCCTGGCTTTCAGTGCATTTAGCCATCGCTCCTTCCTTCGGCTAGTGACTGCAGCCCAGGAACTAGTCCCCGTGGGTCTGAGCTTACCCTAGTTTCATATTCTGCTCAACAAAACCAACTTCTGTCACCAGATCAGCGGTAAAAGTAGAAAACAAGAGGAAAAAATAGGGTTGGCTGCAAGAGAGGCACTCTCAGGTATTCCACACCAACGCCTGAGGCTTTCTCTGTACTCTCTGTATTCTCTCCTTCGGGAGAATATGTCTACAGGAAAGTAAGTGGGATTTTGACTTGCAAGTTCAGCATGATTTGTTTCAACCTGCTTTATGTTCCTGTAACTCCTAGTGCAGTTTATCCTTTAAACAGCAGCAAAAAAAAAAAAAAAGAATCTTGGGAGAAAGACACCAAAAATACATCTAACTGGGTATCTGTAATTTCGGGAATACACGGAGATAAATCAAGCAGAGTATATCAAAGCCAACAGATGAGCAAGAGCTGTTTCCTAAGACCAGGACTGACCAAAGAGGCAAGCCACTTACGCAGCACAGCAGATGCTGGTGTTCAAGTGACTCACCCCGCTGCCAAGGCTGGAAGTACCCTTCTTGCAGCCCCGTACTTCAGAGAGCCGGACACCTCGGTGACTGGCCTTCCGAAGAACAGTTAGGCACTTGGGTGTTCCTCACCCTCCTCCCTTCAGAGAGAGGCACGCTAATCATAGTGTGTCACCTGTGCTTGGCATCCTCCTGCAAGGAACAGAGCCTGAAGTGGGGTGGATGGGGGAAGGTCAGCCTGCTCCCCAGAAACACGGATGCGCTTGCATCGAGATCGACTCCCACCTCGGCCTTTCCTAGGAGAAACCACCTCTCCAAAAGTGACACCGTGCACTCCCATCAACCGCGTGATCCACTCTGGGTATCCGGGTGATTTCAGCTCTGAAGAGGTGCCTGTCTAGGGAGCCAGTTCTCCTACTATGCATATTCCAGACTTGGGAAACTGTCTGCAGGGGCAAGGAAGTGGCAGAGTAATAAACATGCCTCTGTTTAATCAGCATGGGACACTGAACTGCTACTTTGAAGTGTCAGGACCATCACAAGACACAACTGCACAACTGCTTTAATAAGGAAATGTGATTTGCCTGTTTAAATAGAAATTCCAGTGCAATAGAAAAGAGATACCGGTAACTTCTCCCAATCATAAAATGCAAATGATGGCAACGTTAATCTCAGTCAGGCTCCTACAACTGCTCGGCGACCACAGGCATGGGAAACGGCCCAGCCACAACAGCGTGGTACTCGTGGGTGGGGGTACCGGGGAGAGGAGGGGGTGGCTGACGTATCTGCTTCATTCAACAACCAAACCGGCAGGCTGCCTTGCAGTCTATCCTATTTCCCTCACTCAGGAAAGTGGTTTGAATGTTTTATGTCAAGAGTTGGCTATTTGCTTTCAAGTAGCAGCAAAAGTAGCTGTTGGCAAGTGTTTGGAAAACAGTATACCATTACTTTCAAATCCAAGGAGCCATTACCTGGACCTGCTGCCTGAGAAAGAGCTGTGTCTTGAAGAGCGACTAGAGTAAGAGCTGTAAGAAGATGATCTGGAACGAGATCGCGAGGAACCTGAACCAGAATAGGTGGATGAACGAGAAGAGGACCTGAAAGAAAAGTAGTAAAATTCAGTGCCTCTTGAGAAGTCCTCCGAGACCAAGGTCTTGTTTCCAGTACACTCGTCCCAAGTTCTCAAACACTCCTCCAAAAATTACCTGCCTTCTCCTCCATGGTCTGCCAGGACTACAGCCTGTCCTCGGTCCCCCCTTTTCTTTTAGAGAGGATCCTGTTGTCGCTACCCCCTTTGCGCCCCTGAACAGGCCTCCCCTCCTTTAGCTAATGACTTTCCATCCCTTTTTGAGAACTCCTTCCACACAATTTTATGCCTTTTTGCCAGACGATCCCCTGATAGGCTGGGTCACACAGGTATGAGAAAACAGAAAAATCTCAGGTGCAGTGATCCCAGCAAGAAAAGCTATCTGCTTCAGGAGGGCTTTGGTTTTTAGATCCATATCTTCAATTCAGTGTGTTCCTCATTCCTCTCTGATATTTTTCCCCCCTCTTTTCAGGAGCTTCAAGTTCAAGCATTTAAAGAAAATGGATCCAGCTTATGCTTCAACTCTCCTAGATTCAGGGTGCTTCTTTCTGAAAAGTGTTTTTTATCTCGCACCCGTTGGTTTCCGAGCTCCGCTGCAGCCCTCTAGGGTGCTCTCAAGCCTCCACAACCCCAGTTTTTCCCCAGTAGCACCAGCATGCTCTTCCTGGAGCGGGCTCACCTCATCCCTCCAGCACTCCTGGAGTGAAGAGGCTCCAATTCTTACAGCTTCCAGCTCTTTCTGCTCCTATTAAGGTCAGTTTTCATCTAGGTGAGCTACTAATCATCTGGACTGCTTCCAAGTCTACTTTCCCTGAAGAGTGACTTTTCCAAGGACCTGTCTTTTCTTAGTCTTCAACAGATCACATCACAGCACGCACAGTTATGTTCCCCCTTTAGCTTCCATCTCACTACCCATATGCCGGTGTCCACAGCTGTCACCGAGCAGCAAGCCCTGAACTGCTTTCCCAAACATCTCAACATCTTCCACTGACAAGAAAGAGTCACGTCACAGTCCCCAACACACTAACAAGGCTCGGAGGTGACACGCTCTTTGCCTTCACTCACCTTGAAGAGCCAGAAGCAGATGCTGAAGAAGCAGAGGTTTTTCGGCGCCTACGCGCACGGCTGGGAGAGACGGAGACACCGAGTTTCTTTTTGGGGGACTTGGATCGGCGCCAGGGGTCCTTCCATTCATCTGCTCTCTTCGACTGAGTGGTGGTAATTGTGGTTGCCTCCTTCTCCTTCTTTGGTGGCTCAGGCTGACGGCTGGAAAACAGAGGAGTTAAGTAGCTGGGACTTTTTCATGTAGTAAGGCTAATAGAAACACAGGGCCAGGAAAAGATCTCAGAAATTCATCCTTCATGCCAGTAATAGCTCTTAACCTCCACTGCAGGATATTCAGCATCGTTTTGGGGGTGATGAAGCGTCAGAACAGCCATCATTTTGTGAATCAGTGACTGCAAGCCCGTCAAAACAGCAGCACCTGCAAGTTTTGTGAACTACTTGGTCGCAGTGACCAAGCAGTGACCTGCCGGCTGATTTTGGCTTTGGCTTTTGGCCTCCAAGGAGCGGACACGAGCACAGGTAAGAGGGAAGGGAATGGGAAACCTGGTTCTTCTTACGCCTACGCCAAGTAGCTAGAGCTGGAGCAACCCAACCTCAGTAAGCAGCCCCGAGCGCAATGAAAATACTAAACGGAGCTAGATTAAGGACAGACTTTGAGCGTGCATCTGAAACGTCATCTCAATACAGCAAACTGCTGGAAATAACCGGCAGGCACTAAGTGAAGAGATTCGGCATGAATTACTCTCCTACAGTTCCCTTATCGGAACAGCACGTGGGACTGTGTCACAAGCCTTACCACAGCCAAGACACACTGGTGTGTTTTCAGCCTTACAAAGGGGACGGTTACCTCATCAGGTGAGCATAAAGCAGTTCACAATGGCTGTTTTATCACCGTATTATTCTCTAGGTAGTTATAAACACCCTCCTGTGCTCTCCTGTTGATAACCATGAAGACATGATGAGCCAGGCTAGATACCCTCCATCTCCTCCCTTCCCTTTTAAGGGCTCTAGTTGCGTTTCCCCTTTTTCTTTGGTTCTCCGGGCTTCCCTTCTCCTCCACAACCCTCTGAAAATAATTCAGGGCTAACTTCTCGGCATCTGCACCAGATAGTTCCTTAAGTACTCCAGGCTGAGTTTCTTCAGGCCTAGACTTTATTACCTTGCTTATCTATGGGTGATTTAACTTGGGATTTTTCCTCACCCTTACCCGCACATGACTGTTTAATCACTTGCTCATAACCTTCTCCCTTGAGTTTTAGGCAAACTTTGTGCTTGCTTAAAGGTTTATGAAGTCTGCTGCACTCATCAAATTACCAGTACAATGATGCATTTATTCCTTTTCTCAAGATAATGAACCCTCTTGCTCCGAGAATTTGGGGGAGGAAAGGCACCTTCCGTCGCTGGCTGCAGCCAGTACCACCCCATTAGTCACACGGCCGAAGCTACCACTCCCCACACAACTTCCTCGACCTTTTGAGATAAAAAAAGCAACCTCCAAGTTTTCTAATAATCCTATGGACTGCCTTTCTTGCCACAACACCTTTTCCAACAAACGGGATAATTAAAGCTCTTCGTTAGCAGCCTGTTCTGCCCTTTGAAGGCTTCGCGAGTCGCCAAGTCTCATCTCCTCCTTGCTTGGCAGTATTAAAACAGTCTCAACACAGTTAAAACTCGTACGGCCTCGCATCTCTTCCCCGACTCCAGAACCTGGATGTGCTGATTTTAAAGTTCAGTGCAGTATCCTACTCCTTCCCTGGCTTTGCTGATATAACTACAGCGATTTTACAATTTCTCCCATATCTATCTCAGTATATACAGAATTTTATGGGAGGAGAAACTCTTCTTTCACATTCACCTCTCCCACAAAACTCATTCCAGCTTCAGAAGAGGACGCTTACGTATTAGCACACAGAATTGCTGACTGCCTAGTAGGAGAGTCCCAAGCAGGGTTATGGCTCAGCATTATTCACCAGCATCTTCATTTAGCATCATCACCCTTTCCAGTGCTGCTCTAACATACGCTATTTAACACAGCACATGTTATTTGCAGTGGGTTGCTCTAGTTTTCCATATTATAGCCACAATCCGAGTATCTAATCGTGGAGGAAGACCATGACTCTGAATATGGGGTCGAGATAGACCGGCCCTATTATTTATACTCTGATAACGCTAAATAGTCGTAGCCGGGGTCAAGCGCTCGTTCCAGCAGATGTAGTACAAACTAATTTTGAAGCCATCTTGACCCCTGGAGCATCTTTAAAGCAACTAAGCACAAAGTAGGAAGGAAAGGAAGGTTGGGAACAGCCTGCACACCTTGCCTCAAGCAGCAGGCCCAACAGCGGCAGAAAGGAGGAGGAGAACGCCACGCGAGGATGCTCGTGAACAACGCTAGCCTACGTCCCGTTCTGATGTCCCTTCCCGCGGGACCGCAGTCTGCACGCTTTAGGAGATGCAGGGGGAATATTCTGCCGGCACAGGCGGGTGGAGAGGCAGAATCCATCTCAAGACCCGGACAAAGCCTGCTGAAAAGCTTTTCATTGCGGTGTCCAAGGTGACAAACGTGAAAGCCAACAACTAATGAACAACCTTGCCCCTCTCCAGGCTCAACTCTCTCCTGCAATAGTTTTCAGAAAGAAAAGTCTCCTACAGAATTTATTCTCTCAAAAAAAAAAAAAAACCCAAACCAACTCGCCCACATTCACGTCCGACAGCAGCACATCCTGGGAGCTGGACCTCAGCTCCGACCCCACGTGGGAACAACTTAGGCTGAACTCCACAACTTGGGTGCGAGCTTGGAGCAAAGATGACTATGAAAGCAAATCTCATTACTTGCACCTATTACCTGGTTTGATGCAATTCTCTCTCGATGAAGTCACTTTCTGGAGGAAAGGTTTTTTCCCCAGGAAAACCACAACAGAAAGCCTCATTTCTGCATATGCTTTGGCTTTTTGACTCAGCAGTAAATATGTTACCATACTATAGCCAAGACAGACAGACTATGCTCGTGTCAGGACATTTTCAAAGTCTTTCCTCAAGAGTTACCTGCATGCCCAACATGTAGCATCACCAAATAAACTTGTTCAGCTTAATGCGAGGGACTGGTATCTGATGCCACTTGGCTCGTTTCTTCCAGTGGAATTCAGGAGTCAGAATTGAAAGTAAGCCGGAGCAACTGCCAAGATCCTCACCATCCGCCTCAGACTAACAGCTCAATTACAGCCTGTACGAGTTTCACCGAAGAGACTATCAGAGGCTAGCAGCCCACGAAACAGGCGGCGTTTCAATCAAATTTACTCCCGCGTACTGATACCGTGCAGTTGCTGGGATGAAAGCGGAGGAAGCCGTCAGGCTCGCAGAGGAAAGCCCGCTGGGAAGAGGCAGCGGGCAGCCGGCCTGTGGCTCCCAGCCCAGATCAGGCAGGAAAGCTGCCCAGAGCTCCGCCGACTGCGATAGCTGCTCCTGGTGCTGCGCTGCTGGGTGGGTTGAGCGATGTACTTGACCCTGAGAAAGGGGAGGCTTTCTCCTCGCTTTCACTCTCGCAACTGGGTAACTTTCACTTCACGCCTTGTGCTGGATCTGGCGCTTGTTGGAGCTCTCCATGTGCCAACTCAACTCCTTAATTAAATAGGAAGAGATAAAAAAAATAAAAGTAGTTTGCTGCTGGGTCAGCAAGTCCAACCAGCCCACGGCAGGGTTTGAACAACCGCAGGAGCTGACCCACGGCGAAGAGAGGAGGGAAGGAGAGAAGAAGCCTGGCTGCTTCGGGGTGGCGAGCCATGAGATCGGCTGACGGCACTTCACATGCGTTCATCCTCAGCCCAGCACAATTACAGTCCCCGCTGCAGGCAAACCTAACGCGCTTCGGCACAGAGTGGCTGGGGAAAAAAAGCCATACGTTACCAAAGCACGCATGTGAATCCCCGTCTCCTTTTTCACTAAATTCCAATTTTTAGGAAACATTTCAAACCTTTGAAAATTAACTCCCTAATCAGGTAAGCCTATGCCACGAGGTTTAAAAAAAAGTGAGAGAGATATAATAAATAAAAATAAATATAATATAATAAGTAAAAAGAGACTGACAAGACGGACTGATCAAAAGCAGCTTAATTTCCTTCCAGAGCCCCGAGGAGCAGCATCCTGCGTCACCAGGGCATGAGCAAGGTCTGCAGAGCTTCGCTATTTCCGAAGCCCATTTTAACCTTAAAATAACTAAATGCTTTATTTTCCAGAACGAACACGTTAATGCATATTTGGCTGGAATTTAATTACAGCAATCAAGTGGAGAACTGAAGCTGAACGTGGCTTTGGCAATGAGAGGAGGAACAAAGGCCGATCCAGCTGGCAAGGCAAACCGCAGCGCAGGTCGGCCAGCTCCCAACCGCACGCGCTCCGGCTCCCAAATAAACCCCGTTTGAAGCACGTCACTGAATTCGAGAAGAATTTGCATGGGGGGGGGAAAAAGCGGAGCCGCACGGCTCAAGTTTTCCTCCTCATGTATTATGCAAATGATGCCGAAGCATTCCTAATCTTAGAGGGGAAAATAAGCTTCCCGGGGAAAGTTCCTCCTTCCTTCCCCCTCCCCGTGGGACACGGCTCCCACAGGTAGCGCAAACCTTATCGCCCACGGTCACCGGTGACGTCAGCCTGGCTCCAGGGCTACTGTTTTGGCCGGCAGTTACAGCTCAATTTTCTGAAAGAGGAAAGTCCACCGATGATTTAAAAGCCTTTTTGTTTCTTGCAGGAAAGCAAGGATTGCGTCAGCAGCCCCGGCGCGAGTTTTCCTTCGGTGTCAGTGGAATTTTCCAGAGGAAACGGACTCGAGGAACGACTGGAGCCATGTGCCAAGGCAGTTGTGAAGGGACCTGCAATTGCTGCAAAATAAACTCCAGCAGCGTGCATGCGCGCCGGAAGATTTTTCCCGTCTCGGCACAATAAAGTCACTCGTGCGGCTGGAGAGGGACAACAGCTCCCAAAAGCCACCTACGTGCAGCTACGATGGGAAATGCTGAACGTTGGAGCCGGTGCTAATTGATCTTGGTGAAATATTAGCAAACGATATGCTTTTCTCAAGATGTTTCGATCTAAAGCAGAGTTATCAGTCGCATAAAAAAAAAAAATAAAAGATTTCTTCAAAGCTTGATGGGGAGAGGCTTTGAAATTAAATAGTGGAGATACAATCTGAACCTACAGTATGAAATCATCACAGCAGGTCGATAAACATATCTGAGATGTGATCTACCCTAAGGGCTAAGCATTTGATGCCTTGAGAGCCTCCTCTAAATGAGAGGGACCTGCGTGCAGCGATTCTGCCCCGGTCTTTGCAATGTTTTAATAAAATCCAGTGTGGGAGATCTCTCCAGTAACTCCGATTCTGAAACGCCAAAGAAAAACACATTCCTTGACATCCACATCTGAGTCATTCAATGCCCTTCATCTTGATTTACGGTTACGAAACCCTTCTCCTTTTACTGTGGAAGCGGAGGCAGAACCTCAAGAACCATGAAGACTAACAAAAACTCCCGTCAACAGAAATGCTTTGTGGAGAGCTTTGAAAAGTTTTGCTGATTTGGTTTGCGGGGAGATTTTATTATCGCTAACTTCCCAAATGAACTGGGAGCATAAATGAAAGCAAAGCCATCTAACCAGGTTCCATTGCTCCGGCTGGAAGCTGCACCACAAAAAGTAGGGATGTAAACAAGTTATTATAATGTTTATCACGGCGGTGTTACCATACAGCGCACTCGATGATGAGTCTGAAGAAGTGCATAGCAGCACGGGGCATGTTCTGTATGTGGGGAGAAGGGAAATCCTCTTCTGGGCGATGCTGCACTGAGCAGCACTGAAGGCAGCACGGCAGACCCGCCGTGTGCGGGAGGAGCAGAGGAACAGAGGCCCGGCTCAGGCCTCCCTTCAGCCCGGGAAACCCAACAGCCCCGGGCCATTTGCTTCTCTTAACTCACTGCACACCACGAAGCTGCCCAGGGAAGGTGCAGACACCCGGAGAGTGAATCTGCGCCTCCTGACAGAGGCTGCTGTTCATGGATGTTAAGACTAATTCGGTGCGCGCCAGGGTCTTACCAATGCCTGACTTGAAACCAGGAGAGCACACGGTTGTCTGTCCTGCCTGCTCTTCCTCCTGCGGCAGGGCAAACAGGAACAAATGAAGGATTTCTTATAAGAAACAGCCGACATTTCCGCAGGGAAAACTAAGAGAAGACAAAATCCACCAGCTTACCGCACCATCTTTATACAACGGGATGAGACGCCATTACTAAGCCCACTAAAACACCTAGCTCTAGTTGAGCAACAGTTGCTTTCATACAGAGCCCCTACACTCTAAAAACAGGGAGCAAACCCAGCTGGCAGCATGGGGAGACCACCAGGAGCTGTCGGGAAAGATGATGAAGATCCAGGGACACTTTGAATTATGGATTCCTCCGAAAAACGAGTTCAGTCGGTTTGCGATCACACACATACACACACAGAGCCATGAATCACTCCATTTGCATTCCCTTACTTTTGCCACTCCTTTATCTAATCAACCTCATTCCAACACTTCCTAACTTGCAAGCCCTGGGTAACCTGCATTCATTGATTTTTTTAGACTCCAGGTTATCCTGTTCATTAACGTGCTCCCCCCAGAGATTAACAACCATCTATTACAAAGACAACTTGAACGAGCTTGAAAAAGTAACGCAAGGTCGAGCCCTGCCAAGGGAACGTGTAGCCTTTTGTCCCAGGGTCTGCAGCATTATATAGCATTCAGAATTGAGAGCTACTGCCACCTCAACAGAAGCTGGAAAGCAGCACAACACTCCTTGCTGGAAGGTTTTTACGAAGGATTTATGATTTGCTAGAGAATAGCTGCCCTTTCTGACATTGCTGTAAATTTTACAGTGTCCCTACTTACAGGCGTTATTTTTATTTTTTAATGGCTGCATAAGTGCACTCCATCAATAATCTCTAGCCCAGCTGAAGAAAACTTCCTTCCAAAAAACTGTTGTGTGTGCGATAATCAGAGGACGGTTCACCGGGACACTGCTCCTTCCTGGCAGCTTTGGAGCTGCTGTCACCTTCTGTCCAGACTCCGAACATCTCCAAGGACATCAGCCTCCTCCTCCTCCTCACCCTACTTGGCACCAGGGTCCCCCAGAATTTGGGGTCCGTATCACGGGCTCTGACCAAACTTGTCTGCGTGGAAATAGCTTTTAGGTCAGACTTCAAGACAAAAGTTCCTCGAGAACTGGAGATGATGGATTTCTCACCCGAAGGCTCATTTTGCCATGCTGCTTCTCACCGGGGCTGACGGCATCCCCTGCAGAGGAAACCCAGGTGGGAAAGAAACCAATGCCCACCTCACGGACCTGCAGCATGGGATCAGATCGCTGCTGCTTCTTCCTCTTCCTCGCTTGGTTGACAACCGCCTAGTGCCACCCCTGCCAACAAGGCAGCGATCCCGGGGCCGCTGCCCTCGCCAGGCGGTCCAATTCCTCAATGTCCCTCAGCGCTTTGGAAATACAACCGCTAACAGGTCCCACAACACTAACTGCGTTGCTTAATGCGCTCCTGAAACAATCAGATTCACTCGGATGATGGCAGGATAAAGACCTATGCAACAACAGAAGGATTAAAGCAAATTACTATTTCTCTGTGCAGGGCCTTTGCTCACAGCTAAAGACCGGCAGCCTGGGTAAGAACATCTTGCACTGCTTTAAGTCTCTTCAAATAAAGTATTTCATGCCACGTCTTTATCCCTGAAATGATTTGCACAACAGTGAGCTACACTGGCGAGATAGAGATATAAAGCAGAAATTTTGCACTCAGCAAAATCAGTCACGGCCTGGGGCACCAGAACTCGTTCTGGAGATGGGGAGCACAAGGACAGCCAGCCAAGTTATCCCTCTAATTGATCATGAAGCGTCCTGGCTTGTTTAAGTGTTCGATGCCTGAGGAGGGAAGAGGAGGAGGAACAATTTTACCAGCACTGCAATCTCAGATTATAAACTTCTTGGAGTCCTCATCTTAAGCTTGGGGGGGTAGAAGCCAAAGCATAAAGCAGCGATGGCACACTCCTTCAAAAAAAGTCCCATCCACATGTGACGATCCTACTTGAAGCCCAAACACTGCCGTCTCCTTTTCAAAAGGTTCAAGGAGAAACATTTGCCACTGGGTCCGTTGGGGTTTACGATCTTTGTTTGTTGTTAAATTCTAATCCTCCTCATCTGTAGCAGGCAGGGATGCCGGGAAGTCCTCTGGCTTCTCTGTGTTATTAGCCTTAACTGCTCCGCTGTTGTTTAGAGATCAGATTAAACCTTCCCCGCTCTCAATATAATGGAAAGGGAATTTGTTTTCATGTTCCTGGCTATTTGCTCTTTGAGTTTTCTTTCACCCCTTTCGACTCCGTGTTCTGTATGCCATGGCTTGTTCCTTCCTCCAGCCTCTACTTGAGGGAGGCTGATGGACAGACCGGCATCTACCTGTAATTACAGACATCCTCAGCTCTGCCTTTGGCAAAGCTCCTTGCTGGTTGCACAACCCCTGTGGAGCAGTTTTCCAGTCTCCCCAGCTCATTAGCGAGGGAAGAGCAGGGCCGCGCGGGCTCCGGCTGGAAGCGGCGGTGCTGCCTTTGGTGCAGGATCGGTGCAGGAATGTTAACGGGCAGCTGCCTGCAGCCCGGCGCGCCCCAGCCCCCATCGCCGCATGATGCCTGGAAAGGCCGGACTTGCCAAAACCTGGGATCTAGTAATCAGGGAAAGCCCAGAGCCTATAAATAGACCTGCAGGCGAGCGCTACGCCATCGCGTATCCTGCCGCCCAGGAAGCGCGGAGCAATCACAAACATTTTACACATTAAACAAACTCGGGAGCTGTTTAATCCCGAGGTGCCAAACCAGACCTTTTGCAGCATGGCACGAAAGTATTTGGAGAAAAGGTGAGACGGCTCGAACCGCCGCACTGCCACGAGGAAGTTTGGAGCCTGTCAAAAAGGGTTACGTGGGACAAAACGGCGCTGCCCAGAGCCACGGCACGGCGTAAGCGCGGCGGAGGCTTCTGGTGAAGGCGGTGTAGGGTAACACAAACTGCTGGATGAGGGATGTCTTCTCCAAAGGAAAAGAAGCTAAATTATGCTTTTGCTTTGTTCAAAAGCTTTTTCAAAACTTATTTCTGCGGTTTTATTTTCTCTGCAAACATCCGTACACCTGTAAACGCTGTAGTAAGAGTGTTCGTGTTGACGCAGGTTTCAACAGCGGGAACTGAAGTCCCATGAAGAGCACTTGGAGAGCTGCCTTCAACAACGCAGGGCTTTTGGGTTTACTGCTACGTACTCCCATTAACTCCTCTCTCCTCTAAGAGGAGATAGTGCGTGTAGGTGCTGACCCAAGATTTTTTTGGCGGAGATTTTAAAGCTTTCCGCTCAGTATTGGCTCCCTATTCAACACAAAAATTACAAGCGCTTCTTGCCACCAGCTTTTAAAGCCCCGCACAAGCGAAGCCAAAGGCAAGCCCTGCTTGCTGTCCCTCTCTCCCGGCTCTGCCTGGCCCTACAGTCATCGGCGCTTGTGTTACAGGACAAGGCCGAGGACACTTCCAACAGCAGATTCTCTACGATCCACTTCTAGTAAGAATAGCAGACTTAAAACAAAAAAAGCAGAGAGGCGTATCAAGGACTATCGTTAATTTACCAAGACTCATTGTAAGAAGCCTGTTTCGGAGACCCAAGAGGCATCCGCAGCTCCCTTAAGCGGTGCTTGTGTCAGAGAGAGGGCGCGGGAGGGAAGCAGGGAACCCGTATCCACAAAGCACATAACGTCACGAACGCTGCAAATCCCATCTCTGGGCTCACACAGATGGTTGCATGGGGCAAGATGGATCTAAGATTGGCGAACGCGGCCATCGCTCCTACCCAGCAAACGCTGAGCAGCGCTAATAGCGAAAGCTCCCACGCAAAGCCCTGCCCCATGACCCAGCAAGGGACGGAGCAACCAGCAGCCTCAGCCTTGCGTGCAGTGATGCTGGTCACGGTGACTGTTAATGACTAACAACCTGCGCTGCCCATCAGCTGATGTCACTTTCATCATCATCGTCATCATCATCACATGGTTCTGGACAGCAAGATCTCTTCCATCACTAACCCAACAAGAGCACAGACCAACAGCAAATGTGGTAATTACGGTGCACAAATTACGGTTGTAAGTGAAGATTATAATTAAATGTAGCATATAATTAAATGTATTCCTATAACCACTCTGAAACTGCTACTGCACCAAGGCGCTCACAAGACACCTTCAAACTGTTCTGAAACCGTGACTTCCTCTTGGAAAAAAGGGTCATCGTCAAAAATCAGCTTTCCTTCTAGTAATGCAAACAAAACCTCCGGGTCAGATGCAAGACCGAACCCTGCGCCCACCTGAAACCACACAATTCCACGCAGCACCTCCTTCCAGGCCTCCTGAGCCCTGTTCTTCATTAAAACACACTCTTCCTCACGCCCATGATGTTTCACACCTTCCTCTAGCGCTGAAGAAACACCACAGCCGTCAGGCAGAAGGAGAAGCTCCAATCTGTCTTGGTAAACAGCTTCCCTGCACCCCTCTTTGCCCCAACGCACACCTACACGCGCTTGTGTGTCCGCGTGTTCCTCCCATGCCGGAACGCTCCATCTGCCCCTGCTTTCCAAGGCACGGACACCGCTCATCAGCTTTCCTGGAGATGTCCTTCAGCAGGAAATGTGATACTTTTCTCCCATTCTGAACCGAAAGATGTTGTGAAATTTCCGTAAGACAAGTTCTATATTCAGCTGTGATATTTATACAGTGCATTACAAATATGCCTAATACAGAGTACGCTGGTTAGCCACGGTACTTAAGTAATTGACAGAGAAACAAAATAGGAATCACTTTTGAAATTCCTACACTTTTAGTCTGTCTGGTTCAATTTTCTCTTGCACACAGGTCAGAACATTTCAGGAAAAAAATGAGCAGAGGCAAAAAGCCTGACTCCACACTGCAACGGCACCGTAACACCTAGCAGAGACTCGTTTCGAGGCATACAGTGCCTTTACCTTTCCTAGCCTCTTTTAGGAGTTTTACTTAATAAATCTCCAGATACTTGTGCTTATCCACAACCTCTCAAGCCAGCCCTGGTTCTTGTCAAAGGACATCTGTCAGGGCCTCAAAGGGAGTCGCCACCACCTGCAGGACTCTCTCGGCACTGAGGACTCAGCCAACCTCCCGAGACGTACGTACTCTAGCCTCAAGGGAACAGGGACAAGCCGAACATCTCCGTACCTACAGGAGAGATGCTCTGCTCCTTTCAGAGTCAGGTTATGCACACTCGGTTCTTACTGATGTTTTAGCTCCACTTAGTGGCCAGCAAGGCTCATTTAAAGCCTCGCCTTCCTCTTGAAACTACCGCTTTACCCAAGAGTTGCAGACAACAAGGATCTTCTCCACTGTGATCAGCGTGAGCCTGGTTCGTGATCCACAGCCCAAACAACGTCAACTAAAATATCGGGTCTGAATTCCAGCAAACACTTACCTTGGTAGCAGTGGGGACCGGGGCTTTGGTTTGTCTTTCTCCTTTTCACGTTCCCTGTCCCGGTCCCGGTCTCGGTCCCTGTCCCGGTCCCTGTGCTGCCTGTCTTTTTCATCTCTCTTCACTCGTTCTCTCTCGCGTTCCCACTCTTCTTTCCGCCGCTGGCGCTCCTTGTCACGCTCCCGTTCCCTTTCTCGTTCTCGCTCCCGCTGGCGCCGCTCTCGCTCCCGTTCTCGCTCCCTCTCCCGTTCCCTTTCTCGTTGTCTGTTCTCTCTTTCCCTTTCCCGTTCTCGCTCTCTTTCCTTTAAAAAGAAAAGAGAAATCGTTAGGACGCTGTGCTAACATCTCCTAACAAAGCGGGCAGCAAGGTTTCAAAGTCTTGGACCGCAAGCAATTACATACGCCCTCCCACGTTAGAGCAAAGAATTGAGATAAATAATCTGGACTTTGCTGGCCATCACTGTTTGCTGAGCCGGCAGAAAGTGGAGAGGAACAAAACACCGCATCGTATTCATCACAGTTGTAATTTTCAAAGGCAGCAGTCAAAGATTAATTTGGCTTGTTATGCTTATTAAATAAACGTATTGATGTTTACAAGTATTTACTCTCATTGCTAATCATGTTTATAACAAGCTAATTAACTTTACGAGCAAGCACCATGAAAATAATTGATGGTGCATCATGTGCAACAATAGTGAGGACACGCTCCTGTTTATACACTGCTTCTACAGAACAGCAAGGGCTTACAGCACAAGGAAAGCCACTTTGTAAAGGACGTGACGAATACCAGCAAAAAGCTCCCCACCGAGCAGGATTTCTTATTTTTGCCACTACTCGCGAGGGACAACAGCTTGCACGAGGGCAAAAGGAAGCGGAGGGAAAGGGTTCACAGCCTTATTTTCACTGAGCTCTACACCTTACAGCAGCGCAACGCCAACTGACTGCATCTGGGATTTTAGCAACCGGCCGGGTGCTTTCCTTGTCTGACTCAAAGCAACTCATGTGCAACTCCACCAGCGGTGGACAGTCACGCCGGAGCCTCCGTCTGTACACAAAGCACGCCTGTCCAAATCTAATCCTTTCCATCTGTCCCAATAACTAAGGGGCAAACCGTTCCTCAGTCAGGTTATTTCCTGGAAACTCCCTCCCTCTCCAGTGTTTCCAAGAACGGCTGCAGATGCGGCCGTAAGTGCCCGGTAGGCAGAGGAGCAGCTGGTGCACATGAGGAGGAACCACACGCTTTTGCCTTCATCACGCTGAAACAGAATAGCCTCCCATCGCTGCACCGAGAGCGTGTTCTGTGCAGTAATTAAGTCAAGATTTAACTATTTGTAAGATGAAGCATCTGGAACATACACGAAAAGTCCTGTTTCAACCACTGCACTGGAAACACGACAAGCACCAGAAGTACCTGGAAGAAAGTTGAAAGGAAAAGCACGGAAAGGGGTATTACCTTACTTACTCTGTAGTTACGGTATGGATCTGGGTCTGTATACTGAACCCTGAAATTCTCATACTGCCCACCACGCCAGAACCGTTCTATTTCATAGTCATAATAGGGATCTGTATAGGGATCAAGCCTACAATGAAAAACAGGGAAGGTTAGAAAGGGAAATAGCACCTTGTCGCCATACAGAAACACTACGTACTCTAGGTCAGGTCTTAGTCACTGTGCACTGACAAGAAAAACCCATGTTCAACGGAGTATGACCGTACAAAGTGGTTTCTTTTCCACGTACCCCAGCCAGACAGAAATAGTCTTTTTTAAGTGAAGCTTATCAGAGAAAAGCACAAACCTTTCTTGATAAACACAAAAAGAGAAACACTACGAACCAAATTCAGCCTTCAAATCAATGTGGTAAAAACGCAGAAACACCAATTGCTTTTTACAGCCACTTCAAACGTGTGCAAATGTAACAGAACGTGTTTTGCCTCATTGATTTAGAGCGGCGTTTTCCGTCCACGCACGCAGAGCTAATCTCAAGCACCCTCACATCAGAAGTGGAACAGACCGTGATCTCCTACGCCCCTGCCACCGGAGGGGACGGGTGCATCCCAGTGCCGCCAGCACAGGACACGAGCTGTTGCTGAGCTTTCCACTGGGAGAAGCTAAGCTTCAGGGGCAGGCCAGCAACGCTCTGCCCCGACGCCTGGAATTACTCCATGCAAGGAAGGTAACCGCGTCTGCAGCTGATATTCTCCAGTGGAAAAGAGGCGCTGGCCCTCCAGCACACAAATGAACTGGCAAGCACGCCCTGCTCAATTGCAAAACTGTCATTACTTTCGGGGAGGACAAGGATCTAAAACCCACCCTCCTTAAATCTGTAATGTCTCCTCCATTTGATGATTTCTATTAACATTATTTGAGGATTTTAATTCACATACTCAACACTATCCAATCCCTGCCAGCCACCTGGAGTGAGAATATCAGATCCATTGTAAAGATGGGGAGGTGGGTACGGGAAACAAGAAACTTCCAGGGCCACAGAGGAGTCAGTGGCAGAACTGAGATTATAAAGCAAGCGCTCCCAACATCCAGATTATCCGTAATGAGACTCTGACTTGTAAGTAAGAGGAATAAAGGGCCCACTTTTGCATTTGAAAAAGTGCCAAATAATCTAAACCAGGCTAAGACATAAGTGCTGCCCTGCAAGTCAAGCAGCTACCTGTATTTCTTTCAGTGCTTTTAAATGGTTTAAGATTTCTCTTTTTGTCTGAAACAATAAGCCAAGGGAAAGAATACCAGGGAATCCTGAATATGGATGCTTAATTCAGCAACAAACTCCTGATGCCAACCAGACAACAGTCTGGATTCGGAGACATCAGGTGTTCAAAGAGAGACAAAAAATCTCAAGCTACACCAAAAAGGAAATTCGACTTTTTAACCCAGCCTCAAGTCCAAATCTCCCCATTCCCTTCCTATAACATCTGTGGAGTTTTTATTCATTTAAACAAGCATTACTGCTGTTCATTTAGATAATTCACTGCTTAAATCCTTAGGCAAATAATTGGTATCACCCCAAAAAATCAAATACATCCATTCAGTTAATAAACCGCCCATTGCACCTGATGGGACAGCAGTCTGTGGCCTAGGAAGTTTTAAGAAGTACAATGGAGAGAGGAAAGGGAATATTTTCTTACAGTTGCAACAGTACTGGAATCAAAGACCTGCTTACCCATAGTTAATGTTTTCTTTGATGTCCACCTCCCTATAGTTTTTCAAAAAAGAAAAAGGGATTCATGAACTATTTAGACATCTTCATATGTCACAAGACAGTCCTGAAAGCATTTATTAACATCCCAGCTGCACCACCAGTGGTTAGTTTGCTGCAAAGTGTCAATCTGTGCAATAAGTGCGTGCACGTGTGAGAAAAATCACCATTTTCTCGAGTTTACAGCAGCAGCAGCTTCATAGCTTTTGCTTTTACACACAATGAAGGCATTTTAATGCCACAGTCTGGTTATACATAAAGGTGCTCGAATTTTCCGGCATTCCATTTGTTTGATTACTGCCGTTTAACACTGGCTACATGCACTATATTTTTTTCTTGATTATAAGAAAAAACAGAAACTCCTGTACCTAACACAACAATTCTTACATCGGTGAGGCAGTGGCATAAAACAACTAGAATGCTGATGCTAGTTTTCTTATACAATCATAAAATAAAAATACTTTATGGCCAACCCACGGAGCACTGGTGATAATATGTCCCAGGTGCAAGTGAAAGCCTTCTCAGAGGAAGAGAAGACCAAGACACAGACCGATTTCTACAGAGGAAAAAATTAATATGGGGCAACTATTTTGTTAGAGTCTGCAGAACTGAGTAGATAGCTTCATTTTAAGATGGGGAAAGGAATTGTACTCCAGAGCAAATCAAAGACTATTGAACAAAAGCTTAACCTGCTCCTTTTCAGACTTTTTTTTTGGCAGTTCATTCACTCTACAATAGACAGAACCAAGCCTTGCGAACACGTCCTCTGTGAGTGAGTAGAAATAATCCATGATCTGTACATGTAGGAAGAACAGAGGATGTGTAAGCAAGACAGAAACAGAGATTCACCTGTATTCCTGCAGAATACAAGCCTCTCTCTCAATAATTGTTTTTCCATTCCATTTCTTGGCTCAAGAACTACTAAGCAAGTCT
This sequence comes from Platalea leucorodia, assembly GCF_965183815.1. Classification (NCBI taxonomy): domain Eukaryota; kingdom Metazoa; phylum Chordata; class Aves; order Pelecaniformes; family Threskiornithidae; genus Platalea; species Platalea leucorodia. The sequence continues at coordinate 55,665,945 of NC_138830.1, read as the reverse complement.
CGCAGAGCTGACTTATTCACCCTTGCACCTTCTTCTGCCTGCTCTCAGTTGTGACAGGAGTGTGCCTGAGGACTGCAACATTTTATGTTTCACCTCCTTAAAAAAACAATCACCTAAACACTTAAGTTTAGGGTGTTTGTTTTGGCCCAGGCCATGCCCTGACAGCTAACAGGTTTGCTTTCTGACCAGTGTCTTACTAAACAGTTTATCTGGGACTGGTCAAAATATTTGTTAAGACCAGCTGCTGTGCCAATGCCCTTGCAAATAAACACCCAGCTGGTCGAGACAGTACAGCTGCTGCCCTGAAGCTCTTGGATGTTGAGCGTACTCCAACTTTGCAGCCCCAGCTTTAGTATTTTAAAACTCTCATGGGTTGGAATAAGAAAAACAAGAGGAAAAAAAGCTGGAAGAATGCACTGGTGTGAGGTAGGCAATGCACAACTAGGTAGTGTCCTTGTGGGATCAGTATGCCAATGACACTGAAGGCAGAAAGGTTTAGAGACGACTGTAAAGGAAGGTACCGTTGAACTAGAGTGGGCAGAGGCAGCTCAAGTTTTTAACCGGTGTACATACTGCTTAACAGAAGTTGTTTCCATTTTCTGAGGTGAGCACTCCTCCAATTTGGAGGAACAAGTTAACTGAAGACTGCCAGACTGCACTACATTTCCCACCCATCTATTCCACGTAGCAAAAACAAGACTGCATCTTACGCTGGATCTCTGACGTCTCTGGTGATGCGGTAATTCCAGTCACGGAAAAACTCATTTTCTTTGTCAAATTCACGCTCGTCTTCTCCAATAGTCACAGTGAACCTCTTCTCCTCAAAGTCAGGCTCCTGTTCTTTTCTCATAGTTGCCTTTTTTAATACCTGCCATAACATAAAAATAACAACATTGTAAAGAGAGAACATTTCTGAGGCACAGAGAAATTGCAGTATTAAAAACCCTTCACGTGGGAGAAACCTGCTCTTCAACTAAAGCATCCTTCTTCTGCCCAAGTCTTATGAATGTGCAGGACACCGGACTTTTCTTGACATAGAAAGTGTAATTCACTACTCCACCAGCTCAGAACAGCAGCAGACAGGCAATAAAAGTTTCGCCCATGCTGACCTCATTTTCTGAAATGATGAGACACATTGATCCTATAGGTCCTACAGAAACAGATACTGAAGTAAGGGGAACTGGATCAGCTTTAAAAGTTTTGCTTTGTGGTGGGCTTGATTTCAATATCCCTGAACTCCTGAGGGCCACAGACTCTCCTGAACTCATGTTAATGTAAAAAAAAAAAAAAAAGCCTAACCTGGGTGCTAGCTCCTCTTGACTGTACAATAAATGTGATATACAACAAGACACAGCTAACAGGTTAAAAGGCAAAAGGAAGGCTCCTTAAAAAAAGCAAGACACTGCATGCTCCAAAAAGAGCTCTTCTAGCATCCTGCTCTCAGCGAAACAGGCCAGTGGATTCTGGAGAGTCAGCACGCTTCCCGAGGACGCCATTTACCTCTTTAGCGTGGCGGAGTCCTCTCTCCCAGGCACTTTCTGTTGGAGGGTCTGGAGGGGGCGGAGGTAAGATTTCATCAACAACTGGCCCTCCCTGTTAGAAAGGGGAGAAGAGCAAGGAGACATAGACACTTGACATTAGTTTTAAGTAGCAAACTCATGCTTTGTAAACACTTACCCTGGACTACCTCCAGATACTCTGGAGAGGTATCAGCAGGACATAAGCTGGGACACACATGGAAAATTATTCCCCTCTCCTAGCAACCTCAAGACCACCTTTTAAAAATCACGTATCCAACGGATGTATTGTATTTTGCTAAAGTACTAGCTCAAAGTCTTCACTTCTCCCAGAGCAGGAGACAAAAGCTATGTGCAGAAGCCATAAATTCACAGAAAGGACGTCCGTACCCAAGGGTTGGCTGGCATCAGCGGGTGAGGGCCGATAGGAGGAGCACCATTTGGGGAGAAGGGCTCAGGCTTGGAGATCAAGGAGTAGTTTCCTTTGTCATTCACGCCAGGGTGAATAAATCGACAGTTCATGCCCCAGGTACAGTGGCCTGTGGAAATACAGATCTGTTAGACCCCTGTACGCCTACAGCAAGCGTTTGTTCAGCCCTACAACCATTTAAAAGCCATCAGGGAATAATGCTGTTTCAGACATGAGATTTTTCATCTCTCCAACATTGTTGAGATTTACCTGTTTTCATACACGTGGGAAGACACTTGCCACCCCCCACCTTCCCAGAGGGGACAAACAGATCCAGTCACAGACGGAGGAACGTACCAGAACCTTATTACGGTGGGGAGAGGGGAGGGATGGATGCATACACACCATTAAGCAAATGCGGTAATAAGCCTATGAGCTCTTCAAGTCTTATTAATGACAAACACTTCAAGTTAGGAGCTTTATCTTTTACAGAAAACAATGAACATAACCTGACAGCAAAGCAAGCATCACAGCGCATTCAAGACAAACAGCTCTGGTGAGGCACGAAGTACATCAAAGGTTTTCTCTCCAGCCGACTCTGCAGGCTTGCCAGCACAGAGCAGGAAAGGAGACATCGCTACGGAGGGCGGCAGACAAATCTGAAGCTGCTCATTAGCTTCAGGTACCACCCCAAAGAGATGGTAACGCTCAGGGGTCTCTAGCAGGATGCAAAGCTAATTCCCAACTTTATTTTAGCTTGCCTTAGAAACAAAACCCCCTTTTTTTTTTTCTTCCAGCAATCCACTCAACATCAGGCAACAGACATTTTGCAGACTTCCCAGCAGACACCGGCATCACAAAGTCATCGCCAATTCTGCGCTAGCTCGGGCATTAGCACAGCGACTTTAGAGGCACCGGAGCAGTTAATACTGCTGTGGCCCAACGGGGAATCCCAGATCCTGGCTGGCAGGGCAACACGTCAGAAATTCATGCTGCACCCGGGTCCCTGGAAATGTTCCTCATCCCTCCCAGATTAACCACGAGCTGGTGCTCTCTGTCAGAATTAACACTGGCTGCTTTTCTACTGTCAAACATCAGGAGAGCGCAAACCCCTCTGCGCAGCAGCTCACGGAGCAACGCATCCTTTCTCAGCGCCTGAGGACCGGTGTGGGGGCTGCCAGGCACCTACGCAAACACTTACTGCTCCTACTGAAGCGTCAAGGGGAATGATTACCCTGAGAAGTAAGGGGCCCTGCTACATATGGCAAGGTGGCTACGCATCAAGCTGCTTCGCTGGAAGGCTTGCCAAGCTAGTCCTTCATGCCGCTGGACAGATGCAGCCACGGGAGCGCTCCTCAGACACAGCGAGGACAAAAATCTACACGTCTTCGAGGTCCCACGTGAGCAGCGCCTGATCTCCCTGGTGGCAATAAAGCCTTTAAAGCGGTGAGCAAGAGTGGATGTCAACGTCCTCTGAACCCAGGCCAAATCAAAGAAAAACAACGGCGGCAGGAGATCCTGCAGCCTGAACTTTGACTCAGGCAAATATTTCCACGCTGCATGGAGCCGTACGTCACGCTAAGGATTCAGGAACAAACAGCTCTCCTTGCCGAGGGACTTCCCTGTTCCACCATCATCAGCAACACGTTCGTGTCTCAGCACAGGCAGAAAATTCGATACCGGAAGACATTCAGGAAGCCAAATACTTGATATCTGATGGTCACGTCTCCGGAAACCCCCTAAGCAGTTCCCTACGTTGCGTACGCCACTGACGCAAGGAATAACGAGACTCCACCCTGTTCTCCACCCTTCTTTTAATTTCAGATTTTCATAAATTGTTTTAAGGGCGACTGTAAATAAAACCAAGTAAATGAGCAAACATTAAGTGAGATGAAGCTGTAAATAAAACCAAGTAGATGAGCAAACATTAAGCGAGATGAAGCTGAAGGAAGCGGGAGAGAGCTATAGTCAGTTTAAATAAGAAAACTTTTATAAAACCTACTCTCTACACTAAAAAAAATTGCAGGATAGTCTAAGATAGCTGTTGTGCAGTTGCACAAACTTTGGGGAATGTCCTATTAAGAAGAATTAAAAAAAAAAATACAATTGGTTAGATGTAAAAGTTTCAAGTCTTAGGTCTCATTCGCAGTAAGACATATGTTCTGCGATTTCCTACCCCTGTTCCTTCCAACCGAGACTGCCAAACCCAATCATATTTCAGAAATGTGGTATCTGATACAGTCTGGAGCAATCTTCCGGCTTGAGGAAAAAGCTTCTATTTACACGAGGATTATTTTTTTCCAGCTGACTGTTTCCTCAGCCCCGTGGAAGTACCGGCCACCGGCACGTCTCACCCTGTCAGGTTCGACGTCACCCCTCGAGCACGGTGTCTCGCTGGGGTTTCTGGGGTTGCTTGTGAAAACAGCTATACGCGAGTCGCCAACACCTGACACCGCTCCGCAGGCCAACAGATGCATCTGCAGGGCCTGCAGCAGCTCAGTGGATGTCAGCATGATGTCACATCAATAGTTCTTACCAGGAAACAGTATTTCTAGCCCTATTTTCGTTTTTAAAATTTCATCAAATGTCTTTTAATAACTGGGGAAGCGAGATAGATATGGGACTGCAAGAAACAATTACGTTTTGGCAAGGCATGAGCTTGATAAGAAATAACGAGCATTTGCCATTTTTGTTTTCCACGGAATAACCTCTATGCAATAGCTGACTGTTAAATCAGCCCAAGCAGTTTTACTCCATGCCATTTTAAAAACACCAGCAAGTTTTCCTTTATTTGCTTTTACTGGGATCACCATACTTAGGGCAAAGCAATTTTTGCATCTTGGCTCTATGTAAATTCAGCAGCTGGCCACCAAGGAACAGAAAGGTGATACCGAGGACGCCTGGGGCAGAGTTTATCATGTAGACAGCAGCTTAACAGGCAGGAAACCAAACAAGAAAAATTACAGCATCTTTGGTTTGCTTCCACCGTTACAGCATGTCATTACCTTTCATGAAGAACCGGCAGGTGGGACGTGGCCTCACTTTTCTGTCGCTGGGGTCTTTAACTTCTCCTTCTTCTAAGTCATCATCCTGGAACAGACAGACAAGCTGACATTTCACGTGGTGCATTTTCTGCAGCGACTTGACATTTCACAATATGGTCAAATATCAGTCACTGAAAACACACCCTGGAGCAAAACACAAGAGAAAAGCGATATAAAGTTACAATAAATACCCCTGAGCATCTTCGCAATGTACTGCTACAAACAGGAAGATGCATCAACCTCAGTGTTTCAAAGATGACTGCAAAACCCTTCAGGCGTTCGGGTCATCTTGGTGCCAACGCCACAGACCGAGGTTTCATGATGTATCACTTTACCCGATATATGTTTAAAGGCTCAAAATCAACACTACAGTGGATTAAGCTCTCACACCTCAGCTGAACGAGGCCGGCTGTGCACCGTTAGCCGGCAGCATGTGCAAGGCAGTTAGAGGCAGCTTCACCCCTTTTTGGGGCAAATGAGCTAAATCGCGTTACCTTTCCTTCCCGCAGGCTAACAGCGCGCACGCCGACAGCTACCGCAGCTCCGCTGGCGTGGGCAATGCCACCACCCTTCAGAGCCTTTAGACCGGCCTGTCCCCGGCTCGGCACTCACCCCTGTTTAGCTCAAGCGAATTCCTTCTGTTCATTGATGTAAAATACGTAGTGGTATTCCTGCATTAATGCAAGAACCCAATACAGACATCGCACACCTATACATCAAAAATTCTGAAGGATGACTGCTATTACAGCAACTAATTATAAAATGTTTCCCCACAACGCTGAGCGACAATCTCACACATGAGCTTTTCAGGAAAAAAGTCACACATATTTCTTCCAGTCCCCTCTGGCAACAACTTGACCCCTTCCCTTCTACTCCTCAGCTCCACACAGGAGCTGGGAATCAGCTCTAACAAAACTCTATGTTATCCCCAGGCACAGCAGCCCCAGGAAGAAATTCTGGGAGATGGAGTTTGCTTCAAAGATTAAGAACCACAGGAGACGAGCGTGAAATAACAGTCATGAAACACCTCTAGAAGAAAGCTCTTGAAACTTTAAAGTACCAGCCTTTGCCTTTGTTCTCCCGGGAAAAAAAAAAAAGCCTTCACTGGCTTCATTAGGCTGCATCCGAAAACTGAAAAGGAGCTAAAAAGAGGTGGCGATGCAGAAGGCAAAGGCATACACGGCCAGAAAGTCGTCAGAGGTATCTGGCAAGGAAATCGGTTATTTATCCTAAAAGGCACCCTGGCCTTCCCTCGGTCTGCCTCCCTTTCACCGCCACGGAAGTTTTCAGCATATCAAACACATCTGAAGAGGGAGCATCTGGTGGAGGCCTTCCCTTTGCGTGGCAGTCACAGCAACTCTGTGGCAGTGACAGCAGTTGTCTACATGGAAAAGATTAAGAAAGTTATGTCCTTTGATCAATTTAGCAGCTGGAAAGGAGGAAAAACCATCACTTGGCAAAGGATGTACAGAGAGATGGGTTAACAGCCTCTGCTGCTGCATTCCTCTGAGGGCAATACAAGGAGAGCTCGCCCGAACAAGAGCAGATTTTAAAGACTACATATATACTCAAATTAAAATTTGCATTAATATTCCCTCCCTCCAAGACAGGACTCTGAAAGCTGGAATAAAACGCAGAGATTTAACAGTTTCCCCCAAAGCTGGGGATGGCATTCAATGACGCGTGAATGGTATAACCAGCTCAACACCGCGGCTTTCAAAAGAACTGTGTGAAGTCTTTGCAAATGCTGTACTTGAACAAAAGGGAAAGTATTTATTTCTGTGAGGTCTCCTTGGAATCAGGCAGCTGGGAACCCTGTTATGAGTTAATGTATGAAAACCAGAGTACAGATTCATCTTGTGCTTTGTAAGGAGAGTGCTCCCAAGAATGCCTTAGACTCTAAAGGAAAGCATTCATATTTTAATCAAGAAGCAGGCATGGAGTCAGGACTCCAGGAATTTATTTTTTCCCTGCCTGGACTCTCCCACAACACATTGAAATTCCTTCTAACTGAATCAGAAATACACAAAACTTTTTGGAAAACATGCGTTTAACAAAATCACCTGCCAGAACGGGCAAGAAAAAGAAAAATAACGTCACCTTTTTTTTTAAGCAACAGAACTTGTCAACGTAAAAAACCATTAGAGTAAAAAAAAACCCACACAATATACCACTCTTCACTAAAAAGGGAGGAGGGTCTCTCCAGCGAAGCTCTGCAAGCTTCCCGAGCACATGGCCAGGTCAGCTACGCAGCAACGGGGACTGGAAGAAAACAGCATCTCCCGCGTCCGAGCCCTCCCCTCCTTGGCCGAGAGGCCCCACCGGTGACCCCATCCGTGGCTTCCTCGCCCGGTCCCCAGGGCATTCTCACCGCGCTGCCCCAACCCAGTCCAGCTGCGCAGGAGCACTTTTGGCACGGACAGCCAGGAGCAGAGCCAGCCAGGTGCTCTGCACCGGCGACTTCTCTCTGCAGTACCGTGCGCTCCCACTATTCGGATTCAAGTAAGGTGTCCGCCAGACCAGGAACCCACAGGAGGGTTTCTACTCTACTGCTAGAATCGCTTCGTCCTGTTTTCTTCTGCCTGCAAGAGGGAACCTGGTATTAAGCTGTATTTAATACAACTGCTGTACTGCAGCGCGTCCTACCTAAAGACAAGCATGGATCAAGAGCCGCTATTTGCTCTAATCACCAATGCAACTAAAACCAGTTTTCGATTTTTCTAAATAGCTGCGTTTGTCCTCAGCTGTGAAACAGTAGCTACTGGGACTGCACATCCCTGAACGCATCACCCAGACCGTGCGCAGGGGCTGCCTGGTTAGGCACTTCCCAGAAAGCTCAGCACCCTCCGATCCTCTTCCACGCGCCGAGATGCTGCTAGAGCCCAAAAAACAGCTCAGGGCCACGGGCTGCCCGCACACGCCTGATGCCTCGAGCACACGGCAGCCGCTCTACAGCGCCAGCCTCTCCACCTAAACTGATGAGACAGCTTATGACCGCCTAATCCATGGCTAAGTAATTTGCTGTCAGCATCATTCAAAAGTCCTCTGAGAGCCAAGGCAGAATAGTTTCTTAAAGCACTGGAGCCCTTCCATATTGCACGAGAATAAAGCTTATTTGAGACTGCTCTGACAATATTCAGCACAAAGTTTTTCTACAGTACATGGCACTAGACATCCTAGCCACTGAGTTTAGGACTTGGTACGTAGTATGCTCTTACCTGCAAAGAAAAAGCGTGTTACTTGCATGCTGGGGACACAGCTAACACAGATATTTGCATCCAAGAAAGAAGGCATGGCAGTCTAACAGCCAAACGGTTCTGAGACACAAGGATAGGTCTCTCCCTGCAGGACTTTGCCCACCTGGGACCACCTCCTACTTACATCAATTTCTCCATCATCAATTTCTCCATCATCTTCTTCTTTCTTCTTCTCCTTGAGGGGATCCTGGCTGTCCTTTTCATCATCACTTTTGCTGCTGGATTTTTTCTCATCTTCATGGACATCATCTCCTTTCTCCTCTTCCTCATCATCCTCACCAGCAGCTTTCTCACCATCCTCCTCTGCAGCAGCAGCACTTGGTTCCTCAGGAACTTCCTCATCATAGTCCAACTCATGCTCATCTAGTTCACGGGTGACAGAGGATGCTTCATCACCAAGGTCATTCGTCCGGTCTTCCTCCTCTCCTTTGCGAGGCGGAGGGCTCTTCAGCTCCCCACTTTGTTCGTTGTTGTCAGACTCCTGAGACTTGGTTTCGCTTAAGCGGTCCTCTTCATCCGAGTGGTTCTCCTCTTCACCGTGACTCAGTCCCCTGGCTGCATCCTCCTCCTCCTCTCCCAGGACGCTGCCTTGCCCACCCTCTCCATCAAGTTCCCGGTCTGAACCACTCTCCTTCAGGACTTCGTCATCAGAAAGCTGCTGGTCCTCTTCATCAGGAGAGCAGGGGTTTCGCTCAGGGCTGTCGGAAACGTCCATCAGTACCCAATAGTCTGCAGAGGGTAGAAAACAACACTCGTTATGGGGAAACAAGTGGGGAAATGAAGAAAGGCTCACCTTGCACGAATTTGTACTCTTGTATTTTACCTCCTAAGGAAGAAAAGGTTGCTTGAATTCATGAACACAGTTTACCATAGTATCTTCAAGAAGAAAATACAGAGTTTAAACTGCATAAAGAGCTGATTCCATTAGTGTCCCAGCTACCCTTCACATACAATGGAGCTCGAGGTTGGAATTTCATCTACAAGCCCTAATACGTGAGGCTGCACAAGCACTTCCACCAAACCACAGCTAGAAATCCCAAGGTAGCCTCCTCATCCCAGGCACAATCAGCAGTGGCATTTCTTCTGTGAACGAGCGAGTGAGCTTCAGAACCCAGGGCCAGGTTTTCAGGTGTATTTTGTAACCACCAGCACGTGGCACCGCAAATTGCACGGACTCCTGAGGAGGCACAGGAGCACAACTTACAGTGATTCGGGAAAAACAGCCTATATATTCACAGTCGTTGTTACGCTGCACCCAGAACAGGTATGAAAGCAAGGACAGCGTGCATTCATGAAAACTCTTGGATTTTTAATCAGGTTTAATTGAGACCGTGCACGTATTGCCACCTAATCTCTACCCGCTTTATACAGTAAAGATTCAAAACTCCTTCAAAGAAGCAGATCAACTTCATAACTGTCTGCATCATGCACTTCTGTTAGAAGTTCAGTATGAACACATGCTTGGTATGAATAAGTTAAAAATTAGATGTCTGCTTAGAATAAGCACAATAAACACAACAGAAAGGGATGAGATTTAAAGCAGGAAAAACACCCAACCCATACATCTATTTAACTCCAGCAAACAACAAAAAAAAGGATTATAGCAGAACTGTCTGACCCAAGGAACTGGTTGAGCTGTCTCTTACTCGGAAGATTACTGGTTCACATCTAGATAAAAGCTCTTGGTGATTAAAAACCCTTAACCCTTCGGCTGTGGTCTTGCCGCATGTCTTTAGCCCTACAAACAATGACGGCAACTCCTTCCTCGCCCCTCTCAGCGCTTCAGAAGAGCCCAAGCTGAGAAAGGTGTCTCGGCAGGTTTTCCAGCACCGAGGTGGCCAACACTCGGAGAGAGAAAAGCACCCACTGTATTCCTCTGGTTGTACCAGCGGAACAGTTCAACAGAGGCATCGGCTCCTCTTGAGGTGGCACCTTTCCAGGGGACTAAACTCCCCATTTCAGTATATGCCACCTCCTCCTCCAAACCCAAAAGTCTGTACAGGAACAAGCTTGGGCAGCCATCAGACAGAAAGGAAAAGCTAAAGACAAACCTGAGGCTTACAGAAACACATTTAGGGCTAAAGAAAAGCCGTGGGGCTACAAATCAACAAGATTTCTTCGCCTTAATACGTATCATGTTTTACTTCAGCTGCTCCTAGCTACAACCTCCCCACAAGCACATTTACTGCTGGTGCAACAAAAACATGGCATAAATTACCAGATTTTTACCTGCTATTTTTAAGACCTTTGGAGCAGAAATGCTACAAAACCAAGAATCCGGTAGCTCCTTTGAACACATCCAGTAATCCTTCCTGAAATAAAAGTTACTACCTCTAGGCAGCTCGGCACTACTTAACATTTTCCTGACCTACCCCAGCACTCTTCTATGCTCTTCCGACTGGTTCTGCATAGTAAAGGTTATTATTTACCATCAAAGAGCAAGAACAGACAGGCAGGAGGCACACCAAGCCGCAGCATCCAAGCAGACTGCCACACGCTGTAAACGCGACCAAAGCAAATCCAAGCCTTCACAGCATGTGAAACCCCAAACATTTTGGTACTGAGAGAACTGGGGATCTCGGTGCTGAAATACAGCAGGAGGGTAAGTGCGGGGAACGCACAGCATCTCTTCTCTGTCTTAAGAGCCCATGCCTGGAAATCAGGAAGGCATTACAATTTTGTTACCCGTGCTACTCGTCTGCTTTTTCATAAACTCTCCAGGACCAGGGCTGTTGTATTTATGTCTCGTACGCTGCCAGATGTACTGTCATCACCGAGATAGCATCTCTTGCCTTCACTGTGGTGAAGACATTATTAGCTGGTATTTCCAGCAAACTCTCAAGATGAAAGTCACACGCTGCTCGTTATACTATGGGAGGTCTGCAGAGGAGCTAAGAACCATTTCTCAAAAATAAAAGAGAAAAAGCACTCCCAGAAGCAGCACAAGTCTATATGTTAGCACCCAGCAACTTTGCTCTCCTTCACGTCTTCAAAGCCCTGCACAAATATTGATAAATGCGAGGATGATCCAGCCACTCGATGGGGCCCCAAGCAGCCAAGAGAGTCACATTTGGAGCTTCCTACCGGCCACTCTTGTTTCGCCGCACATTTGAAGGAGTTGGCTCTTGCTCACAACCAAAGTTGTGATTTTACTGAAAAGTTAAAAGCCAAATTGAAAGACGGCAATTGCCTCCCGGTGATAGTGGCTCCGGGCAGTTAAATAGGATGTAATCTGAAACAAATTATATTCTTACTGAGTATATAAAGGTTGATGCTGAGTTCATAAATGCTTGCACAAATTGTTTCTGGCTTTAAGAGCAATTTTATGGCAGCAATTTTAATTGCCTAAGTGCCCGAGAAGTTACACTTTGCGTGCATGTGGAACAACTTAGCGTATTACAGCTGAAAGGTCAGCCTTAAGAGGCCAGCAGAAATATAAAAGCTGTCAAGTGCGGATGTATTCAGGAAATTTGTTTTCTGATTTCTTGCAAATAAGCAGCACCAAAGAAAAAGCGTTTAAGTGAACTAGATGCTTTTCTGTATTCGACATCGAGACCTTCAGAAGGATAGGGGAAAACAGATATGAATGCATTCTCACCACCAGCTAAGGTGCTATGTATAAAACATGCACCTCCAACAGCAGCTATTAAAGCTATTATAAAAATCCAGTGCATCCGTCAGTTGCAATAATTTCCTATTAATTTCCATCAGCAGAAACGATAAGAAACACAATAAATGACAGCCCAATTGAAAAGAGTTCACGAAATCCAGGCAGCCGGTTTTTGGTGCGTATTTCCCCGGATTCCAAGAAACGGCAAGTTTCCCTTTGGCAACGGCCCTTACGTCCTCCCCAGTGCCTCTGTCTGCGCAGGCAGCAAAGCAACGCACAGAAGGCGCTTGTAGTTCCTGCACTACCTCTTACGTCGAATTATTTCCGAGAGCCACAGTTCAGCCAGTCTCCAAGGGCTGTCGCTCCAAGTTTACAAGCAGAGAAGAAAAGATACTCCAAAACCAATGAACCAGATTTTTACTTCAATCTTATGTGCAACAGCATGGAAATGCCCCAAAGCAAATCCATGATATGCAAAGGTAAAAATCAGAAGCAGGAAAAAAACAGGGAGATGGAAATGAAAAGAAAACCGTCAGACTAACGACAGAACAGGACTAGGTAGCATTTCTGCTGCACGATGGCAAGACACTGCTCTAGCAGCCATCCCAAAGTTAGGCTAGCCTCTCGCTCGCTGCCACAGCAACTCCTCCTGCGACAGCAGAGATCGAGATGATACCGTGTCCTCCAGCCCTGTTCAGCCCCAAAGCTCTCAGCCCAGGAGAAAAGCGAGGGACGAAGGTACAGCATTCCAACAACGAGCTTACGGGCAACAGCAACGGCACAGAAGCATGGTCTGAGATGGGAGAATGCCTTATCACTGACCCAGGTAGTATTACTTACAGTCGTTCCTTCGTAGAAAAAAGAAATAATTGAATGTTATGAAAGGCAAGAGTACCAGAGTAAGAATTTTGTGAAGTGCTAGAATACTTGCTCTAGCCACTCAAGCCTCTCTTCAAGGCCAATGGATTTATTCCTTGCATGGAGGCAAGTTTAACTCCAGTTTAAAGTGCACGTCCTAAGCGCTGTCTCAGAATACTGATGTAAGCGGTAGAGCAGAAACCCACAGGTTTCATCCCCCATCATAAGCTTGGAATTTTTGTGCCTTAAAGCCAAGCCAGTTTCCTACTGTCTTCAAAACCAGTTATAAAAGCAAAAAATTAACTTCTAACCTACAGATAAGATTGTTTGACTTTTAGCTTAGGATGATGGGGCAAGAACCAGGTATATAATAATGCTTCTCATTTAGCAGTGTTTTATCTTCAGAGGTATCTTTAAAATTACAGGCAGTTCAGGCAAAGCCGACTTTGGTCAAAGCTGCACAACCCCTTCTACGACAAAACTGACTTCATTTGCTCAAAGTGTGTCAAATTTTCATTTTCCGCATCTCTGAAGCAGACTAGTTCAGAACAGGTCACTAAGCCTTTCAGACAAAGTCTACAAAACCCTCACTTTGTCAGGCTCAACAAGTTGGCACAGCCTTTCCAGCGAGAGGCTTGGGAGCAAATGCTCCAAAGTGGGGTGCGCTTGCAGCCAAAATTGTCTTTTACTGCCTCTAGAATCACTTGCGCCTGCCTCATCAAGTTGAAAGCCCCTTAAAAGCAGCTCACACGTTCTCAGTAGAGAAACCGAGGATTTGGCAGCTAAACTTTCCAGCCATCCCACCTGCAGTGAGCACATGCCATCCCCCCAGGTGTGAGCCAGATGGCACTTGCTGTCCTCCCAGATAACACTCTGGTCGAGCAAGACTTTCGCTCCAGTTATTCCTCCTGGATTCTCATGCCTCCAGCCAGTCCCTGTTGGCTTGCAGTGTCCCTGCCAGTGCTGTGAGCCAGCAGTATTAGAGACAGCCAACCGAAAATATAAAACGAAGAAAGCCCCTAAACGAGAGGCCTGAGGCTTTTTGATCTTGTTTTGGGTAGCAGCGCCTTTGCATCATGCTCAGCAGCCCCACTGCACTCAGCTACAACTGAGAACACCTGGCAGTTTTTGCAAACCTAAGTTTGGCCTTTTGGTCACGGGCTATCCAAAAATGATGGAAAGCACTCCGAAGAGACATACCTAGCATCGTCTAGGAGCAGGATGAAAAAGGCTAGAACAGCCTGGTGGCCTAGGGGACATTCGGCTGCAATGATCTGCAGCTTTCTTTGGCACAAACCTGCCTTTTCTCCCTGCAGCCCCTCGCCTCGCTCCCTGTAGGCGCACAGGCTGCTGGAGGAGGCGCAGGCAGCAGCCTCGTTCAGCACGCAGCCCTGACTTGCCTCCAAGGCGGCCGGTTCGCACACAGAATCAGGTCTGGCGGAAAAGAGCAGCTCTTAGTTACACAATCCGTATGCAACAGGAGGCAGTGCTGAAGTTTCACAGAATGAGTTCTGGAATTTTTCAAATTAGGGAATGAAGCATGAACTACTCCTTAACTTTGTCAGTGTTTCATGGCTCCTTCTAAGCTAGGCATTCACGTGGATGTCCTCACCTGCAAGGACTTGGATGCAGTAATGAAGGGGCTTGTCTTGTTCTCTGTTCCTATTTCAATCTCATGGCCTTACTGGAAAACATTTAAAATCACGCAGATTCCCCTCCCACCCCTGCAGGTAAAAAGGCACCGTACATTGAGGCTGTGTTAGGGAAATTTAAATTCATCTGCTTCAGCCACATTATGACATATTTTTTCCAAAGCTTAACGATATCCAAGACGTTTTTTAACTTAAAATACAGCACTGAGATTAAGAAGCCTTGACACAGCACTAAAAGCAGTAAGAAAAAAGCCCTCTGCTATGCAAGTTGCTTTTTAAAAACTCAGCTTCAATACCGCCAGCTAATCCCGGGATACACTTTAAATAATAGTTTTAACCTTACACTTTTGTTAGGTGACTTGCCCGAGGCAAGAGGCAGACGAGTCAGAGCACTGGAATTCTTAGCAGCAGGTCTGTTTTCAAGATCAAGCCCAACTTCTACTCTCTGTTAAATGAACAGCATCAAAAGGTACAAAACTAGAAGGAAGAAATGCCAACCAGGTTTTAGTCTGCGGTCACACGTGCACCTCCGACGCCGCTCTAAGGCAGTGCAGCGTTGGACAGACGCACATTCTGGATCCGTGGCTCTTGACAGCGCCTGTTGCTGGCAGGAGGCTCAAACTCTATTTCTTATTGCTCTACGCTGGGTTGTTTTCAAGTAGAACTCATTAAAAGTTTTGACAGCATCTTCAGGTAAGCCAACAAAGTTAAGCTTTGTGTACAACTAACTAACTCGCTGCTGCGGGTAGTGCCTTGGCAGCAAATGAACTGGAACTAGCATGGAAAGGATTACCTCAGGATGGCAGCTTACTCTAACCCACTGCAGCACCTACAGGATAAAGCTGTGAGTTAAGACGGGATTTGAAACAGCTACCAAGGAAAAAATACTCCTGGCAAGCATTATTTCCATTCGTTAAATTCCTCCCTCCAAGGCTGAGCCTTTATATGCTGCCACAAAAAAGCTTTTGCCAAGTGAACAAGGAAAACACCTTGGATATAGGATGGGAACCAACAGCTCAGACAGTTCCAGCACCTCTGGTAGCAGGAAGGCACCGAGTACCCTACAGAAAACTGGAGCTTGACAGAGCCATCAGCTTCAATCTTGAAATCCTACAAGCTGTCAGTACGATGGCAAGAACCAAGCGCATACCCAACTTCTGTACCCCCCAGCAGAGACCTCACAGCTCCCAGGGTGGTCAAGGGACAGACGCGAAGGGAAGAAGCAAGGAACCTCTTTGCTTCAGGCAGAAATCGTTGCGATAGAAAGGAGAAAAAAGCACTTTCTAACAGCCAAACAGCTGGATGCAAAATCAAAACGTTTCCATTAATCAGATGCATGAAAATCAGGGGTTAACGCAGAACAGAGAAGTTCTGGAACAGGGTCTAAGTCAAGCCATGAGGATGGGTGAAGGACGATGACTGAGCTGAGGAGAATGAATGGGAAACAGCGCTGACAGGACAGGCGAGGAGAGAAATGCAACACCAAAAGATTTTGCGAACAAAGAATTGGAAAACAGAAGCAAAATAGAAGCAATGGGCAGGAACCACAATGGGGAAAAATACGGAAGAGTAGCGACAACATGAGAAGGAAATAAAATGCCTCGTGATCTAGGAAAGGAGCATCACATAAAACCGAAAAGACACGCAGAACAAAAGCAAAGCACCCAGTCCTTTGCTTTGAATGAAACTATGGTCGTTAACAAGGTTAATTAACCAAAATACACACTTCTCCGCCATCCTCAGAGAAACACTGACTTTGAAGATGCATAGCAAACTTCAATTACCTAGCAGCTGTCAGGAAAGCTTTTAATACAGAAAACTGAGCTGCCTTTCAGTATTAATTTAAAAGAACTGCTTGGTGACAGCCATTTTCAGTGAGCTGATTTTTAAAGAAGAGCTTGGGGAGCTCTGAGCGGGAATGTTAACCACTGCTTTCTGCCAGGTAGACTTTGGGACTGAAACCTGAAGAGAAACGGCACCGTAAGCAGCTGGAGTTTGTTTTCACCGTGTAACTGATTTGCCTATGGCTGGAGCACACACGGCTCTTCCTGCCGCTCTCCGCTGGCAAATGCTAATTTTGAATTTTCAGTGGCTCGCTCCCGTGACAGAAAACACGTACAATTATACCTGTATTCTGTAGGATCTGTGGATAATCGCGCTCAAGAGGCTAACTTTACCCAGAACATTTGATCAGCAGTCTTGCAAAGAGTTGTCTTGATTAGACTGTGACCCTTTTCTTTAATCTAGACAAATCTTAGGAAGATGAGGAGGAAGAATTCACACCTTGGAGGTGCGGCTCTTGCTACAGCCAAAGCAGCACCGTTAACAGTTGCTTCAGAAGAGCTGAGCTGCCGATGCAGTAAAATAAAATATTGTTAGTGCGGATACTGAACGGACAGCTCTGAGAGGAGACAGCCCTGCTGAGACGACTCACGGAGGGAATTTAAACCACCTGCAGCAGCTACGTGTTGGAGCACTCGCAAAAACAACGGCGGCTCTGCGCAGAGAGGAGCGCCTCACAGCTCGTAACAAACCAGTGTTATGCGGGTGATGCACCCACCTGTCACAGGACGGACCCCCACGCATGATGTCCCCACCCAGCCGTCGCAGGACGGACCCCCACGTGCG
Source organism: Platalea leucorodia (assembly GCF_965183815.1). Lineage (NCBI taxonomy): Eukaryota > Metazoa > Chordata > Aves > Pelecaniformes > Threskiornithidae > Platalea > Platalea leucorodia. The sequence continues at coordinate 55,648,970 of NC_138830.1, read as the reverse complement.
ACGTAGCCGTCGCAGGACGGACCCCCACGCATGATGTCCCCACCCAGCCATCGCAGGATGGACACCCACGCGCGACATAGCCGTCGCAGGACGGACCCCCACGCGCGACGTCCCCACCCAGCCGTCGCAGGACGGACCCCCACGTACAGCTGGGGGTTCCCAGCCCCTCTCCCCGCGCCCCCCTTACCTCACAGGGCCTCCTGCCAGGCTGAGCTCCTTCCACGGTGCCCCCCGGGGCCAAGGCTGCTGGGGCTCCCCCTGTTCCCACCTGCCCGGGGAGGGAGGACAGTCAGAGCTGCCTGCACCCCTGGGGTCCCACCCCCCCCCCCAAAAGGCGAGCTGCCCCCCCGCCACCCCTAGTTGAGAGTAGCCCCTTCCGTAACCCCCACCCAAAACTCAGGCTCCCCGCCACGCTGGTGCTGCCCCCCCCATCCCCAGCATCCCCCGGATGGCTGGGCCCCCCCCCCCCAAGGCTGCACCCCCGCCAAAGAGGCGCCCCCCCCTCAAGCTAAGGCCCCCCCCCATCGCCGCCAACCGCCCCCCCCGCGCTGGGCCCGCCCCCCCTAATTCCCACCGAGAGCCGCCCCTCCCTCCCCAGCACCCCCACCGAGGGCTCCCCCCCCATCCCGGGGGGGGCCCCCGCTCCCCCGCCGGGGCCGCCCACCCCTCCCTTTCCCCGGTTCCGCCGGTGCCCGGGCCCGCCCCTTCCCCGGCGCTAGGCCGCAGCCGGCGCCCGCCGAACGCGGCCGTGCGGGCAGCAGCTCACCTGGGCGGGCGGGCGCGGCGGGCCGGGCCGGGCCGGGCCGGGGCGGCGGGAAGGGGGGGGGCGGCGGGCCGGGGGGAGGCGCGGAGGGGAGGGGGGGGGCGGCGAAGCGGCGGCGGCGCGGGACGGGACGGGGCCTCTACTCGCGGCGGCGCAGGGCGGCCATGGCGTGACGTCATCCAGGCGCGACGGCCCTCGCGCCGGGGGGAGGGGAGGGGCGGGGCGGGCGCGCTCCCTTGGCCACGCCCCTTCCCCCCGCGCGCGCCTGCGCCGCCGCCTCGGCCGCGTCTTAAAGGGGACGCGACGGGTGCGCACGCGTGCGCACGCAGGGAGGGCTGCAGGGCGGCGTGCACAGGCGTGCACACACAGATGTGCATGGGTGCACATACATGCACACGCAGGGAGGGCTGCACGCACACGCGTGCACAGGGAGGGTTGCACACGCATGCGCAGGCATGCACGGGTGCACACACAGGGAGGGCTGCACACGCGTGCACAGACGTGCACGGGTGGGCACACAGGGAAGGTTGCACAGATGCGTGCGCAGACGTGCATGGGTGCACACGCATGCACAGGGAGGGTTGCACACATGCGTTCGTGGGTGCACACGCACTCACGCAGGGAGGGCTGCATGGGCGTGCACAGGTGCACGCATGCACACACAGATGTGCATGGGTGCACATGCACACGGAGGGCTGCACGCATGCGCAGGCATGCATGGGTGCACACACATGCATACGCAGGGAGGGCTGCACACGCACAGGGAGGGTTGCACACATGCGTTCATGGGTGCACACGCATGCACGCACAGGGAGGGCTGCACCCAGGCATGCACAGGCATGCGCAGGTGCATACACGTGCGTGCACAGATGTGCATGGGTGCACAATGCATGCACAGGGAGGGTTGCACACACGTGCGTGTATGGGTGCGCACACATATGCATGTGTGGGTGCACATGCATGCGTGTGCAGGTGTGCATGGGTACACACGCATGTGCACACAGGGAGGGTTGAAGAGCATGGCTGCACTCACAGAGGGCTGCACACGCGTGCACAGGCGTGCATGGATGCACACACATGCACACAGGGAGGGTTGCCCACGTGGGGAGGGGCACAGGTGTGCATGCACACACACAGAGGTACATGTATGCACACACGTGGAGGGGTACACATGCACACGGGGTGGATGTGTGCATGCACAGGCGTGGAGGTGCACATACATGCAGGTGGACACGTGCAGCTAAGCACAAATGCATGTACATGCGCGTGCCATGGACGCATGAATGTGGGGATAGGCGTGCAAGCATGGTCAGCTTTATGTAGATGAATGCCTGTGTGCATGTGGAGGTGTGCATGCATGCACACAGCTGGAGGGTGTGCAGCAGCACGCACACACCGGTAGAACGTGCACGTACACAGGGCAAGGCATGCACGGGGAGGTGCAGGAACGTGAATGTACGCGTGTGGAAGTGTGCATACGTGCATGTGTGCACGCAGAGGAGTACACACGTGTATGTGTGACTGGGTGCAGACACGCATACCCACGCGTGGAGCTATGCCTACGTGCAGGTGTGCTCACGGAGCTGCACGTGTGAATACACGGCTGGCCACGCGACCCTTGGAGTTGTGCACACGTGCATACACTCACATTAATGCATAATGTCGTGCATACACACGTGCAGAAATACATGAGGACACATGGATGTACGCATGAATGTATGTGCATAGACACAGAGGTACAGATACATGCAAATGCACATCTGGATATGGACACGTGAGGAGATAGACATGCACACGCATGGAGATTTGCCTACACACATGGAGGAATACGTATGTGCATGCCACACGTGCATGCAAACACACCGGAGGTGACGGCTCATGGCCGTGGGGTGCTGACCTCGCAGGCAGCCCCGTCCTCTGCTTTCCCATCCCCACCCCGGCCTGGCTGGCACCACGGGCGCTCCCCGATGCCAAGGGGAGCAAGGGCCAGCGGCCGGAGTGCGGTTGCGGGTTGCTGCCAGCCCGCTCAGCGCCCCGTCCCTCCCCGTCGGCCAAAGCATCCCTTGCCAGGGCGCCCAGCAGCCTGGGCTTCTCCCTCCCCAGTGGCTGTTGCCCACGCTGGGTGCGTGCCCGTGGGGCTGTAGCCATGCCCGCTCTCCTGGTCCTCCACCCGTTGCAGGACCCCAAAGCCCACTGCTCCTCCTTGCTCAGCACCTTTGTGGCCCAGCTGACCCAGGCCCTGGCTCAGCACCCTTTGCAGCAGCCCTTTGGCACCCTCGAGGCACCGAGCGCCGTGCCCCTTGCCCCCGCTGCCGCAGCAAGCCCCGGGCCCCTTGCCCTTCCCAGCTCTCCAGCCCGGGGCCAAATTCAGCCCCGGTGGCACAGGGGGGATGGCCCAGAGATGCCAAATGCCCGGGGGCTGCTTGCTGGGGGCACTGGGAGGGGGCTTACTGGGGACACTGGGAGGAGGGCTTACTGGGGACACTGGGAGAGGGCTTGCAGGGGGCACTGGGAGAGGGCTTGCAGGGTGTATTGGGAAGGGGCTCGCTGGGGGCACGGGTAGGGGGCTTGCTGGAGGTACTGGGAGGGCGCTTACTGGGGGCACTGGGAGGGGGCTTACTGGGGGCACTGGGAGGATGCTCCCTCGGGGCAGCCCCAGGGATGCTCCTTCATCACCCCACCCCAGTGGTCCAGGCAGCAGTGCCAGGCTGGCCCCGCCTCCTGCACTGGCCCCTCCCCTTTGTGTCAGCAGGCCAGGAGGGGATAGGCTCAGGCAGGAGGGGTGGGGCTGGGTGGGCGGAGTCTTTGGGTGACAGGTATATAAGGTGAGGTGGGGTGGGAATGCTCCAGTGCAGAAGAGTTGGTGTCTGCTGGAGGTGAGTGGGCTTGGGCTTGGGCTTGGGCTTGGGCTTGGGCTTGGGCTTGGGCTTGGGCTGCAGGATCCCCCCAGTAGGGATGGTCATGGTCTGCATGACCCACCCCGCCAGTAGGGATGGGCATGGTCTGCAGGACCCCCCCAGTAAGGATGGTTATGGCTATGGTCATGGTCTGCAGGACCCCCCCCAGTAAGGATGGTTATGGTTATGGCTATGGTCATGGTCTGCAGGACCCCCCCAGTAGGGATGGTTATGGTTATGGCTATGGTCATGGTCTGCAGGACCCCCCCAGTAGGGATGGTTATGGCTATGGTCATGGTCTGCAGGACCCCCCCAGTAGGGATGGTTATGGCTATGGTCATGGTCTGCAGGACCCCCCCAGTAGGGATGGTTATGGCTATGGTCATGGTCTGCAGGCCCCCCCAGTAGGGATGGTTATGGCTATGGTCATGGTCTGCAGGACCCCCCCCAGTAAGGATGGTTATGGCTATGGTCATGGTCTGCAGGCCCCCCCAGTAGGGATGGTTATGGCTATGGTCATGGTCTGCAGGACCCCCCCCAGTAAGGATGGTTATGGCTATGGTCATGGTCTGCAGGACCCCCCCAGTAGGGATGGTTATGGCTATGGTCATGGTCTGCAGGCCCCCCCAGTAGGGATGGTTGTGGCTATGGTCATGGTCTGCAGGACCCCCCCAGCAGGCTCCTGGCTGGAGATGTCCCTGGAGCATCAGGGTTGGGGTTGCCACCATGGGTGCCCCTGACTCCCCGAAGCCTTTGTTGCCCCCCACCCGAGGGGCTGGGGCGGGGGTGCAGCCCCGTGCCCGTGCCTCACCTTTGCTCCGGCGCTGACTCAGTGCCCCACGCGCCGCTTTGCGCAAGAGCCGCGCTGGCAGGCAGACTCTGTCCGGGTGGCTGCCGCCAGCCTGGTCCCGGCCAAAGGGCAAGCACGAGTCCCTGCGTAAAGGCAGCCGTGCCGGGGCGCTGGCTCACCGCCGTGCCGGAGCCGAGGACAGGAGGTGCTGGTGGGAAGGGGGCTCCTGGGGTGGAGAGGAGCTGGACCGGGGCTGAATCTTTCCTCCCCAGCGGGCTGGACCGTGCTCCTTAGGAAGATGGATTACGCCAAGTCCCTCAGCCTGCGCCTGGCTGCTCCCGTCTCCAAGTAAGCGCCGGGGAGCCACTGTCCCTGGGGTGGGGGACACCGGAGCCCTCCCTGCTTCGGCACCTCTCAGCTCCCCGTCGGTGTGCCGCTCCCCACCGCGACCTGGGGGGCTGGCACGGCCCGGGGCTGGCAGTGGGTCTCAGGACACCCCGATCCCCCCCAGATGTGTTTCGGCAAGTGCCTCCATGACCCAGCAGCTGCTGTCGAGCCCAGCCCCGCGACCCCGACCCTACCGCGTCTGCAACTGGGACCGCAGCCTGCGCAAGGGCATCATGGCACAGAGCCTCGCCGAGCTGCTGCGCCAGGTGAGCTGGGGGCTGTCTGTCTGTCTGTCTGTCTGCTGGGGGGACTGTCCATCTGCCCCGCTCACCCCCAGCACCCTTGCAGGCTCAGAGCGCCCTGCTCGCCCCGGGGCCCATCTCACTGGTGCTGGATGAGGACGGCACGGCGGTGGAGACAGAGGCTTTCTTCCGGACGCTGGAGGAGGGCACGGTGCTGATGGCCCTGAGCAAGGGGCAGACCTGGGCTGCCTCCAAGGTGAGTGCACCCCTGGGGGGACGGGAGCCTGGCTTGTCCCATCTGCATCCGTCTGCATCCCGCGCTGGGATCAGCGGGGGAGATGATGCTGGGCTGGGAGGTACCTGGGATGCTGGGTGAAGCGGAACCGAGAGGGTGGATAACCCCGGTCTCCCCTAGATGCCCGGCTACCAGCTGAGCCTGTCTCGCAAGCCCCCTCGGAGGATCGATGTCGCCTGCATCACCTTCGACTTCTATAAAACCAACCCGCGGGACCTGGGCTGCCTCAATGTCAAAGCCACGCTCTACGGCACCTACAGCATGTCCTACGACCTGCGCTGCTACGGGGCCAAGCGGCTGATGAAGTGAGTGCTGGGGGGGCTGGAGATGGCTCCGGGAGCGGGGATGGGACCGGCCCCTGCTGCCCATACCCTCTGTGGGGTGCAAGGAGGGATGCTCACCCCCTTCCTCCCTGCCCAGGGAAGCCCTGCGCTGGACGCTCTTCACCATGCAGGCCACCGGCCACGTCCTGCTCGGCACCTCCTGCTACATGCAGCAGCTCCTGGATGCCACGGAGGAGCCGAAAGACGCAGAGAGCAGCCCGCCGCTGCAGAGCCTCCTGCCCTGCAGCGTCCCACCCGTGCCCCACAGGAAGATGCTGCAGTGAGGGTCGGGTACCCTCTCCCCCCTCCTCTGTCACTCCCCCATCCCTTGGGGGTCCCAGCACCCCGCTAGGTCAATGCCCGGGGGAGGCTGCCGCGACGCCCGGCACAGCCTCTCCTTGCGTTGTGCTGGCTGGATGCGGCCAGCTCTTCTCTGCAATATCTGCTACTCTGTAAATATATTTATTTAAGTAAAGCTCTGCTGCCTCCAGATGCACTTCATCTCACTTTTGCTGGGTTTGGGGGGGCTCAGCCACTTGCCCCACTTGGCACGCAGGGACTGTGCTGGGCAGTGGTGCAAGAGGGTGCAAGGAGGGAACCTGTTGCAAGCGCTCCCCGAGGGAGCTGCTGCCTCCGTCCTCCCCGTCAGCCCAGTGCCCTGGCTGGCACGCATGGCCTGGCCCCCACCCCCTGGCAGGGGACCGAGACCCCCTCCTGGCACTGCAGGGTGCGCTCCTCTTGCCCCAGGGTGGGTGTTTTGGGTCCCTTTGGCAGCCTCGTGGAGGGGGTCCCCAGCCATGCCCCATGGGCCCCACAGCTCCAGGGATACCAGACTGGGAAACAAAACAGAGCCTGGGGTGACACTGGGTTATAGCGACCTGGTGGGCACGTCCCTCACTGGGAAGAGTGGGAGATGGAGAGCCCAGACTGGGTCCCCAAAGTGCAAGCCCTGCTGGGCAAGCTGGGAGGGAGGGGAAGGAGCCGCTGCCCACCTGTGCTGTACTGGGAAGCACTGGGGTGAGCTACAGGGAGGCAAGAGAAGCTGTGCTTAGGGGCATCCCCCCCGTGGTGCGCTGCAGGGGACACGGGACCTGAGCCACGCTCACCTGGGGACCCCACCGCAGGGGTCTGGGGCTCCAGCCTGGGCACAGCCAACGTGGCAGAGCTGGGCAGCACAGCCCACCTGGGGCTGGGGGGGCTTCATTAGCCTGCTAATTAATGAGCCATCAGCCTGCAGCCCAGCCCCCTGGCACAAACGTGGGACACCTGGGGGTGCCACGGATGGCACGGGGACACCGTGCTCTGCCCCACTATTGCGGGCTGTCCCTGCCACCCCGTCCCCAGCCTGACGCCCCTGGCCCCACGGGGCGGCGGTGGCCACGCCAGCCCCCGCAGCGTCCCCCACCCGCACGCAGGCGGCAGCCCGGCGTTATTAGACATATTTATTTCTGTACACACTTATACACACGGTTCCCAGGGTTGCTTCATCCTCGGCTTCAGTGCTGTCTCCTTCCAGGGTCCGGTCCGTGGCGGGGGCCACACGCACGCTTCTTCAGGTGCCGGGGGCCAAGCCCAGCCGTGCCGTGCCCCCTCCCCATCCCTGTAGTGTCTACCTGGGGGCAGAGCCCCTCTGCAGCCCCCCGGCTGGGGCAGGGCCATGCGCCTTCCCCCTGCCTCAGTTTCCCTGCAGCAATGGCCCCGGCTGCGGCAGGGGCTCTGCATGCACCGGGGGGGGCCGGCCCCCCCACCAGCACTGTGCTCCCCACGCAGGGTCCTCGGCCCAGGACGTGCGGGACCCCCAACCCGGGGTGAAGTTTGGGGATACCGGAGGGACCTCCAGATGCTGAAGCTGCCCCGGCGGAGCCTCCCGGGGCTCCTCCATCACCCCGACCCCTGTAAGGGGGGATGCCGGCCATCGGTCCCCAGCCCCTGCAGCCCCCCCGAGCGGTGGTGGGGGGCACTGGGGGGGGCTTTACTTGACGTGCTCGGCAGCGTGGGAGGAGCAGTAATACTTCTTGTGGGCGATGAAGGTGGAGAGGCTGCTGAACTTGATGTTGCAGAGGCGACAGTACCTGTGGTTGCCGTTGGGCACGGGGCCGGGCACAGCCTTGGCCGGGGGGGTCTGCACCCCCCTGTCCGTGTAGGCGGGGGGCGTGGGGGGCTTGCGGGTGGCTTCCCGCAGTCCCTCGGGGGCTCCGGGTGAAGCGGGGGGCCGGGGTGAGGCAGGGGGCCGGGGGCTGCTGCCGCCATCCCGACCCTCCTTGCCGTTGAAGCTGTCCCGGCGGAGGCGGGGGGCAGGCGGACGCGGGGGCGACGCCGTGGGCAGCGGGGGCTCGGGCGTCCTGCCGGCACCGGGCACCGGGGTGTCGGGGAGCCCCTGCCCGGCCACCGCCGGCTTGGCCACAAAGAGCCCGTGGGCGTTACGGAAGTGCTCGAGGAGGTCACCCTTGACGGCTCCATTGAGGGGACAGTAGGGACAGGCAGAGAGGGGTCCCTTCGCCCCCGGGGGTGGCAGGGGACCCTTGGGGTGACGCTGCAGCGAGTCCGCCCCGGATGCACCGGGGTAAGGGATGCCGGGGCTCCCCGCCGGAGCCGCCCTCACCCGCACGCCTTCGGGGTCCCCCTCGCCGGGGCTGCTGGGGCTGCGGCGACCCTTAAGGGGGGCAGGCATGGCCCCCTTCATCTTCTGGAGGTGCTCGAGGGTGCGGGGCTGCAGCGGGGTGGCCGGGCACTGGTACTTCTTGTGGGCCAGGTAGCTGTCGAGGCTGTTGAAGCTGATGCGGCAGGCGGTGCATTCGTGGTAGTCGGCCAAGGGTAGCAGCGGTGCCGGTGTCGGTTCGCCCTGCCGCCGCGGCTTCTTGCTCAGGTCGATGGGACCGTCGGCATCCGGGCTGGAGCGGGGCGAGGGGGCAGCCCCCGGAGGGTCGGGGGCCGGCGGCGGCTCGGGGGCCGGCGGGGGTTCGGCGGGACGGTGAGCGGCCCCGTGGATCTCGTAGAGCTTGCGGCGTTTGCGGGTGCGGAGGGGCTGGGGCAGGAAGGGGACTTTGGGGGCGCTGGGGCGGCGGAGGGGGGGGTCGTGACGGGAGGCGCAGTAGAAACGCTTGTGCACCACGTAGGTCTCGTGGCGGCTGAAGCGGATGTTGCACGCCTCGCACAGCGTCTTGCTGGGGTCCTCGTCCCCCTCGTCCCCCGCCGAGCTGCTGGGGCTCTGGCTGTCCTCGCTGCACCGCCCTGACCCCCCCTCCGCCTCAGGGGACCCCGCTTTGCCACCCCCCTCCTCCGCCTTCACCTCCGGTGGGGCGGCTGGCGGTGTGGCATCCCGGCCGGCGTCCCCGTCCCCCGCCAGTGTCCCCTGCCCGTCGCCCGCCAGGGGGGACAGCAGCGTCCCTGGGGCAGGAGCACCCTTGGGTGCCCCGGGGGGGGCTTTGAGCTTGCGCGCCCCGGGGGGGCTGTCCTCGGCGAGGTGCCGGCTGGAGCAGTAGAGGCGCTTGTGCACGTAGTAGTTGTTGATGTTGTTGAAGGTGATCTCGCACTCGAAGCACGTGGCACCCTTGGGCACCGGTGTGCCAGCGTAGATGGCGGGCGGCACCGTGCCGCCGTGGCCCTGCTTCAGCCGGCTGTGTACCAGCTCCGACATCTTCGCCAGGATCTCCGATGCCTGTGGCACCACCGCGGCTTCATGGCCGAACACGTACTGGGGTAGGAAGACGGTGCCGCCGGCCGTGCCCGTCCCCGGCTCGCTGGGCACCGGGCTGGAGCCCGGCGTGGGGCTGGCGAGCTCTGACTTGACCTTTGCTGAGGGGAGGCTGCGGGGCGACGAGGTCCGGGAGCAGGCATCGGGGCTGCCGTCACGCTCCCCAGGGCTGCTGCTTTTCGGTGCCTCCGCCTCACTCACCGGGCTGCCGGCGGGCTCCTCCTTGATGCGGACGGCCTCACCAGAGGAGGAGGAGGAAGAAGAGGAGGAGGAGGATGACGGACCTTCCCCGTTCTGCGGCTGGGCTGGTGGCGAGAGCTTGCCGGCCCTGGCATCGGGGGGTGAGGCGGGTGGTGCCGGCGGGGGCACGGCGTCGGGGCCGGGCGGTGGGGCGGGCAGGGGGCCGTGCAGCACCACGTGCTGCGGCAGTGCCGGCAGCCCCTCGGGCAGGAACGCCGGCAGGCCGCACTTCCGCAGGGACGCGTTGTTCGTCTGGCTCAGCCCTGCCGAGGGGAGAGAGGCACCGGCGTTACCCGACATCCCTGGCACAGCGATGCTCGCCCTGTTCCCCGCTTCCCTCCCCGCGGCTGGAGCCGTTTGGGGCCGCAGCCCTCCGTGGCAATGCCAGGCTCTGCACAGGACGCTGGCACGTGTCCCCCCAAAGCCGCAGCCCGCGGTACCCACCGGGGGCGAGGGGTTTGGCAGCAGGCAGGGCTGGCCCCGGCGAATACACCTCTCCCTTGGAGCCCGGCTGGCAGATCATGTGGTTGGTGACCAGGTGGCTGTAGAGGATGTCCCTCGTGGTGGAGATGAAGCCGCAGCTGTGGCAAACGCCTGCAGGGAACACGGCGCGGGGCTGAGCGGGCAGGATGGCACCCGGCGGGGCAGGGGGAGACCCGTGGGGAGCGGGTCCCTGTCCCCAGGCTGTGCTGGAGGGGACGGGGATGTCCCCGTGGGGACACGGGGCAGCGCTCGCTCACCGTTCAGGGTGTCCGTGTGCACCTTCAGGTGACGCTCGCAGTTGGCTTTCGTGGTGAAGGCGGACAGGCAGATCAGGCAGACGAACGGCCGCTCTCCTGCAGGACAGACAGGCGGACGCCTCAGCGCCGAGGGAAGGGGGACGGGGACCGGGGGAACACCCCATGGGGCCAGCTGTGCCGGCCAGGAGGGCGCCGGCTGCGGGAAGCAGGATGCTTCCAACTTTACAGGGCTGAGATGGGGGAAGACCTACAAGCAAGCAGCCCCAAACCAGTAACCCAACTGGGGGAGAACCTCATTTAACTGGTCCCCGTGCTCCAGCCCCGCAGCCTCCCTGCCCCTCCGCCCCACCGAGTCCTTGCATGTGGCTGGGTGGCCCCAGGCTGCAGCAGTGTGCCGTGCCGTGCCGTGCCGTACCGCTGTGGCTCCGCATGTGGATCTCCAGGGAGCTCGCGCTGGGGCAGCTCTTCTTGCACTGGGGGAAGGGGCAGACGCGCTCGTTGGGGTAGGTCTCCTTGGGCTTCTCCTCCAGGGCGGGCGAGCCGGCGCTCTGCCGGCTGGCGCAGTAGTACATCAGGTGGGCTTGCAGGTTGCGCTCGCTGCGGTACCAGATCCCGCAGTCCTTGCATGGGAAGACGTCCTCTGCGGAGGAGAAGGGACAAGGAAGGGATGTACATCACTCGTGTGACGGGCTGGGGAACGCCGGCATGGTCCCGGCCCCGCGGGCTGCACCGCGTCCCCCCCACCCCGCCACGCTCTCCGTCCCCAGGGACTCACTGTTAACCACGGCGGTGGCCAGGATGGCGGCCATGCCGGCTTGCTGCGGCAGCAGCTGGATGTCGGAGTGCAGCGCGGCCGGGTACGGCGAGTCGCCGGGCTCCGCTTTCACCGTGTGGTGGTTGGGGATGGCCGGCGGCTCCGCCACCACGAAGGCGCACACGGCCTCGTCCTCCCGCAGGGCGCGCGTCGTCCGGCACCACAGGGCTTCGTCTGGTGGGGTGCGGAGGGGGTGCAGCGGTCAGCATGGACCCCCCCAGACCCCCATCCTGCTGCTGTGGCTCTGGGCCTCTCTGTCCCCTCTGCCCCTGTCCCTGCTGCCCCAGCAGCACCCAGGGCTTCCTCCTGGCCATGGCTGAGCCCCAGCCTGCCTGGAGATGGCGGTGTCTGCCTGCGCCTGAGCCCTGCCTGCCACGGCCCTGCCTGCCAGCAGGCTCCCGCTCACTGGTCTTGCACCAATGCTTGCACCCATGCTTGCACTAACGCTTGCACGGAGTCTTGCACCGATGCTTGGACTGAGTCTTACACCACTGCATGCAGTAATGCTTCCACCAATGCTTGTGCTGAGTCGTGCATCAACGCTTGCACCACCACTTGCACCAATGCACGCAGTAATGCTTGCACTGAGTCTTGCAGTCTTGCACCAATGCTTGTGCCGAATCTTGCACCAACACTTGCACCAATGCACGCAGTAATGCTTGCACTGTCTTGCACCAAATCTTGCACCAATGCTTGCAGTGATGCTCGCACTGAGTCTTACACCAATATGTGCAGTAATGCTGCATTGAATCTTGCACCAGTGCTTACACTGAGTCTTGCCCCAGCTGCATGCAGCAACGCTTGCACTAACACTTGCAGCAATATCTGCACCAGCCACTGCATGCTGGGACCCTCCCCATATTCTCTGGCAGCCAGACAGCTGGGATGGATGGGGGACAGGGACCCATCCCTCCACGGCAGCACCCCAGGACCCCCCCGCCCCAGGCACGGGGACGCGCGGCACCGGTACCAACCTTTCCGGTAGATCACGGCGTTGGCGTCGGGCTCTCCGGGCACGAGGGGCAGCCGGGACAGCCAGCAGCTCTCGTCCCCCAGCACCAGCGTCACGGGTGGGCTCTGCCGAAGGCAGGGAGAGGGGGGTGAGCACCGCTCCCCAAAACGGGCTGGGGTCAGGGTGGGGGGCTGGCCATGGGGGGCCGCGGCGCTCCCCGCTCAGCCCGTGCCCGGCTCTGCCTTCCTGCATCTCTAATGAATATTAATGAGCAGAAAGGGGGGGGAAATTAATCTGCTTGATCCTCCGATGGCTGCCGCGGTAACGATATGAAATCTAATTATTCGTCCCAATATTTCTAAACCCTCCAACTCAGCCTGACAGTCGCAGCTGGTTGAGGCCTTATCACCGCCAGGAGCCGAGTGCCGGCAGCGTGATAAACCCCACGCGCACGCGCTTGCACACGCGTGTGCGCACGCGCGTGCACGCCCCGCGGGTGCACACACAGCACCTGCACGCTGCTGCTGCTGCGGGAACCTGCCTTCCCCTGCAGAGAGCGGGTGGGAAATGGGGCTGGGGGCTTAGGGACACCCCTGCACAGGACACGGGGACGGGGGCTGCTGGTGGCCCACGGGCTGAGCTCCCTCGGGGACCGCGATGGCCCCTCCGTGGCCTGTGCGGGGCTGGGAGGGAGAGGATGGCCTCTGCGGAGCTTTTGCAGATTTGCTCCATGCATGGGGGGACATGTGGGTGCCCCCCAACAGAGGGAGGCCCCTGCGGTGCCCAGGAGCCCTGCAGCACCCCAGGGTGCTCCCAGCACCCCAGGGCGCCCGCCCAGGCTCCCCTCAGCGGCCCCAGCCGCCGTGGCGAGCCCTTCCTTGTTCTCCCTGGAACAAAGAGGTCAGTGTCTCTGCTCTGCACCGGCCCGATAACCATCGGAAACCCTATCTGCTCCGCATCCGCCGGGATGGCGTTATCGGGGCGGCGTTATCGGGGAGGCCCTGCGCCCTTGCTGTCCCCCCCTCTGCCGTGGGCATCACCCCGGGGCTGGGCGGCTTCTGGGGGACGTGGGGCAGGGATGGAGTGGGGGGACAGCCACAGGGCAAGCTAGCACGTGGGGCTCCACGGTCCCTTGGCACCCCTGGGCTGGTGCTGCCGGCAGGTTTGCACACCCTCCGGAGCAAGGCTGTTTTGGGGGAGCTCTGTGGGACCAGCTGGGGGGGCAGGCAGGCATCTTCCTCCTCCTTCTCCTCCTCCTTCTCCTCCTCCTCCTCCATCAGTGCAGCAATGGGCACGCACGATGCTCCATGCCACAGAGGCATTAAAGCCACCCAGTGTTGCCATTTCCCACTAAAACCCCAGGATGGGATAATCTCCCACATGGCAAGGAAGAGCAGAGCCGGGCAGGATTTGGGGGAGACCCTCTACGCCACCACCCCCCTGCCGCCAGCAACAAAGACGAAGGGACCCGAGGGCGACAGCCCGTATCAGGGATGGGGCTGCGATTCCTTCCTCGCTTCCCCAAGCAGAGATAGGGAGGGAGGCGAGCAGTGGAGGAGAGCAGGGCTGGGAATCATCAGCCGGGCTCGATAAGGGAGCTGCTGAAATGGGAGCAAAAATATTTAGACAATAAATGAAGTATCAGAAAAAAGCTGCGCATATCTTTAAGAAATCAATCATCCTGTACCGGGTGTCTGGACACACGGCGCCAACCGGGAGATAGGGAGCCAAACTGGGCAGATAAGGGTTAATCAAGGATTTAATTCGGCAAAGATAAACGGGCCTGAGCTAAAAAAAAAAAAAAGAAAAAAAAAGAAAAAAGAGCAAGGGAGAGAGGAGGAGGAGGAGGAGGTGGGGATGGAGCCCGGGCGAGATTCTCCGGCCTTGAAGACCCTGGGCTGGAGCTGCCGGTGTGCGGCTCCGGGGGGATGCAGGGGAAAGGATGTGGCTGGGATGCGAGGATCCAGCACCTACAACACCCCCATGTGCACCCCCGGCACACCCCCCCCAGCGCTCGCCCCGGTGCAGCGTGCGGCCGACGGTGGCTGACGGCGTCCTCCTGCCACCGAGAGCCACCAGCCCCGGTGCCCCGCGCTGCCTCCTCTCCCGCCCCTTCACCATGGGCTGCAGAGCCCTGGCGCTTTCCAGGCACAACTGGAGTCCCCTGGGAGCAAATTTGGGGTGGGAAACCCAGATCCCATCTCCTCTGCGAGGACACCCGTGCCAGCGAGCAGCCTGTTTGCCCGCAGCCATGTGCAGCAGGGGACAGGAGGGGACGGCCAGCCTCCTGTCCCCCTGCAATGCTCTGATATTGGGGTGCTGGGAAACCTCCTGGGCACCCAAACTGAGCGATTCCAAGGGCATCAGGAGCTCAGGCAGGGAAAATCCTTCCCAAACCTACTCCTCTCCCCAAACAACTCGTTTCCTCGGGCCTTTCCCTGCCACTGTCCCCGGCAGCTCGCGGCAGCATTGCTCCTTACCGTCTCGCCGTGCCCCGGTGACGCCGGCTCGCTGTGGATGCTGCCTTGGAAAGGTCCCCAGGAGAAGCCCTCGGGGAGGCTCTTGCGGGTTCGCACCCGCCTCTCCCCGTCCTGCACGGCCAGATCCAGCTCATCTGCGGGGAGACAGGGACAGCATCAGCGCGATGTCCCCCAGCCGGACCCCTGGCCCGTGGCAGCCCCAGGTCCCCGGGGACGTGGGCACCCAGTTGGAGCCGAGAGCTGCTGGTGGGTGCCCCGGGGCTGCGGTGGGTGGGTGGGATCCAGCCGCTCGCCGCAGGGTCCGGGCACGGCATGGGGGGTCCGGGCACGGCACGGCGGCGGAGCGGAAGGAGCATTTCCCATCCCCGCACCCAAAGTCGCAGCAGCTTCAGGGCTTAATGGCTTTGATTATCTGATAAGCCTCTGGTTTAATGGGTTAGATAACATGTTAATACGCTATGAAGGCTGCTCTAAAATGTTTTAACTGTGCCTTTGTCTTTTGGAGCGCAGATAAGATGGCAGGTAACCAATACGCAGATGGATGTGCGCTGGCTGCCCCTTGGCCATGTGGCGGGAAGGGGCCGGACGGTGCACCCCAAAACCCAAGATGTTCCTCGAAGATGGCAAGCAACCCACTGGACCACCGGTGGGGCAGGGTGCCCAGGGCACCCGGTTGTGTCCGGGAGGGCTCCCAGCACCCTGGGGTGCTCCAGGGCAGTGGTGGGGTCTCCCCCGTGGGACCCTGCCATTGGAAATAGCCTCCCTAAAGCCACGTGCCCGGAGCCCCGTCCTTCGAGGGCGTCATGGCAGACGCAGCCGGTGCCCGGGTCCCGTGCGCAGGGAGGAGGCTGCGCTCGTTTGAAGGCAAAATTGCTTTCAGAGCTGGAAGCGTGGGGAGGATAAAGCGATCCCATGGCTGCGGAGATTGAAATCTGATGTGTTTATTAGCCGAGCTGACATCTGGATCCTCTCGGCGCTGGGGTGAGTTAAGGTGAGCGACTGGAAGCGCTGGGTGGTGAGCGCGGGTTGGCGGCACCCATGATCGCCTGGGTCCCACCATCACCCACGGGTCCCCTCCATCCTCCGAGGAAGCCCTGTGCTGCCGGGGACACAGCTCTGAGCGTGTCCCAGGGGAGCAGCCAGTGCCCCTCGGCAAAACCCGCTGCCCACCGGGAGGTGGGCTGGAGAAAAGGTCTGCGAAGGTGTCGAAGGTCCCCAAGGTCTTCGGGGTCACCAGGCTGGTCCCCGTGCTTAGGCACATGCCACCCTCCATCCCCGTGCCGGCATCTCCCCAAACGGAGCTCCAAACGGGCATCTCCCCACAGCTCCTCTGCCCTGGCAGGGTGCAGGCAGGGCTGCCCGCCTTCCCCTTCCCGCGGCATCTCCTGCCTGCAGCGCCTCGCTGCCTTTGGCCTGCGAGCTCTCGGCACTGGCGTGGAGCCGGCACGCTCAGAAAGCCGCCCTGGCCGCGGGGATCCTGGCTCCGTTTCTAGCTGGGATTTCATCCCCAGCGAAGTGGTTTTGGGAGTGAGCACGGCGTGGGCTCTGCCTGCCCTGCGTCCCCGGCATCCCCCTGCCCGTGCCCCCACCGGCTCCATCTCGGGACAGGGAGGAGGAGGAGGGCAGAGGGATTTAGGAGCCCATGGGATTTGGGAGCTCCTTTGAGGAGCCCATGGGATTTATTCCCTGGTACGAACCGACCCTGAGGAGGGGTGGCAGCAGCCCCTTGCCCAGCTGGTCCCTCCCGTGAAGGCAGGGAGCAGAGCCACCAGGCAGGATGCGGCCATCACCAGGGCCTCGGGGCTGAGCGGGGCAGTCAGACCCTTGCACGGTGCACGTTGCTCCGTGTTTCCAACACCCGGTTCCCGGCTGACTCCCGACGTGCTGCCAGGGTGCTGGGCTCCCTCCAGCCCCTCCATCGTGGTCCCAGCATCCCCAGGCCACCAGTCTTCACCCCCGGCTCTGAGGAGGGGACAGCAAACCCCCAAATCGCCAGGAGAGCCCCAACGGTGGTGGCTCCGCTCTGGCTTTGCCACCCCGTACACCCTGGCAGCTTTCGGGGAACGGAGCCCAACTGCCACCTCCCCCGCTCCGTGCCCCCCCTTTTTGCCCCCCCTTTCCCCCGTCTCACTGGTAATCAGCGGCGTTTGGGTCAGGAGACCATGTCTCCGAGATAAGAGCGTTTGCCTGACACTTCCCATGTCAGAGCACTTCATCTTCTGTGTATCAATCCCCAGCAGAGAAAACACGCAGGCGCTGATAAAGAGAAAACCGTTCCAGACAGGGGGACAAAAATAGTGTTGCTGGAGCCGGCCCCGCTCCCCGCCAGCGCCCAGTGGTCACGGCACCGGCCGGTGGCCCGACCCACCAGTGTCACCCCGAAAACGGGGCAGCGGTGAACCCCGGCCAGCGGCGCTGAGCGGTTCTCCGTCCGGATGGGTGTCCCTGTGCCCGGCCGGGGATGCTGCCGGAGCCCCTGCGGTGCCTGGCTGCACCCACACTGACACAGCCCAAAAAAAGAGGAGGAAAAAAGCGATTGCCAAATTAAACACGTGGCATTGCTGCACTTCTTCCCTGGCACGGGGGAAACGATGCCGAGCTGGGATGGGGCAAACTGGGAGACGCCGCGTGTTCACGTTGTCCGCACTTTGGGAACAAAGCCCGAAGCGAGCGAGCAAGCCGTGTCGCCACGCGGGGACAACCAGGCAGCGGGGCGCGAGCCCCGTCCCTGCGCTTTGACGGTGCCGGATTCGGCCGCATCGCCCTGCCTGCAACCTGGGGAGGCTGGGAAGAGCTGGTGCCAGCCCGTGGGGTGCCCCGGGTGACCCCCAGCAGCCTCCCCGGTGAGGAGCAAAGTCCGCGGGCGCGGGACCCCCCCGGCAGGTGAACACCACCCCGGGTATCTCATCTGGCCATCGGTCCCCGGCCGTTATCGCAGGAGGGTTTATCTCCCAGATCATTAACCAAATTGGGCAGGGACCCGGCTGTTTGCTTTGGGTCGCAAAGAAAAGCGGCAGAAAGGAAGGAAAGAGGGGGAAAAAGCTCCCGGCGAGCTGGGTGCACCTGCGTGGTGTGGCACGGACCCCGGTGCTCTGCCCGTTGCCGAAACACGGGGCGCTGGGGCTGCTCCCTGCCCCCCGGGGCCGACAGCGCCTGCTTGCCTGACACTGCACCTCGGCTTATCTCCTCATCGAGAGATTTCAAAGAAATAGGCTGAGCTGTGCCGGAGAGCAAAGATTAATCCTGTCATCACACCATGGCCACGCATCGGGCAATCGATGGCTGAGAAGGCACGGCTGGCACCCGAGTCCCCAGGGACCTGGGGGTGCCGGGTGGGCACGTGGGGAGGAACGAAGCCTGCGGGGTTGCACGGTGCCGCTGAGGCACCACTGTGCAACACAGCTGCATCTTCCTCCGGCACGGGGTGAACGCAGGAGCGGGGTGTGATGAAGATGAACTTCTGCAAGAGCCCATCTGCAAGGCGACCCCCAGCATCCTTATGGCCGGGGAAATAAACAGCACCGCCGGGCGAGGATGCACCGCCAGGAGTGGCACCGAGCCGGGCCAGCTCCTGCGGCTGCCTGCGTTTGCTCCTGGGTGCTCCGGAGGTGCAGCCACATCCATGCACCCACATTTGCTTTCCCTGCGGGAGCGAGCAGGAGGGAAGGGCCGAGGGTGCTCAGCTGGCCCCGGGCAAACCCACTCATCCCGTTCCAAGCGGCTCCTGCATCCCCCAATCCCAACCGTATCCGCACGACTATAATCAAATCCAAATCAACCGGCTCTGCCCCTCGGCAGGGATCCGGGCTTGGAGGTCCCCGGAGTGTTTGCAGCTGCCTGGATACTATCTGGATAAATACTGCTATCGGGGCGTCACGGGACCACGTCCCAGCATCAGCTGCACCGCGCCGCTCCTATTAATACAGCGCTTTGTGACCGGCCCTGGGGGGGGGGGCACAACACCACGTATGGCCCCCGAACGAGTCCAGTGATGCAGAGCCTGGGGGAACGGGGATGAACTGGTGGTCCCTACTCCCATCCCAGCACGTGCGGGATGTCACCACGGCATGGGAACCCCCAAGGGGGAGGGAGGATGGATCCATCCATCCATCCATCCATCATCCATCGGTACCCAAGCTCCCGTGGCTCTCCCGCTCCTGCTTGGGGAAAGCCGAGCGGGAGAAGCCCCGGTTCCCCCGGCAGCCCCGGCCCAGCCCCGCCGCGCGCCCCAGCTGCTGTTTTTAGAAGCGGCGAGCGCACGGCGGAAGGAATAAATCCTGACAACTCAACTAGCGAAATGATGTGATGGCACCGCTCCGATAAGATGGAAGGAGGCGATTGGGAAGAGTCTTAAGCTGTGAACACGCAGCATCTCCACTCTTCACCTCCGCTCACAAAGGGAAATCTCTCCAAAGGGGCTAAGGAGATTATCCCGGCTTTGCCGTCCCGGGTGCTCGAGTAATCAGGGCAGCCTTGGGGACGACAAAGGAGTGAGGAGGGTTTGAATTCAAGCCTTGCTGGGCTGCGCCTGCTTGGGCTCAACCTAGGGTTGCTCTGGTCGAGCTGCCGTGGACTGAGGAGGGACGGTTGCGGGAGAGCTGGGCTGCTGCCAGCTTTGCCCCCCCAGCGTTGGGGTGCAGGGGGGTACCCCACTGCCCTGGGGGGGCAGGAACCAAGGGGAGGTTTCTGCCTTTATCGCTCCTGCCCATCGCTTGCAATGTATTGATTTTTTTTTTTTGACAGAGTACAAAAGCAAATCTTTATCGGGCTGAACCCTGCCCCTGGTTAATGGAGGAGCTGGGACCTACCCCGGAGAGCAGAGCGGGCACCTCCCGGCACCCGGGGGGGCCGGGGAGGGGGCGAGGGGTGAGCGGAGGGGGCGATGGCACCCAGGAGGTGCTGCACCCCAGAAGGGCCGGGCACGCCGCACGCCAGCTGTGGTGCACAGCTGGCAGGCAGCGGGGCGGGCACCAGCCATGCCACGCGTCGCCCGGGGATCGCCCTTCCCTCGTGCCCCACGGAAGCCGGGGTGCCCTGCCCCAGCAGGATGCCTCCCGACAAGCCTCCATGGGATGTTTGCATTTGGGGCGTTGCTGTGGCCTGCCGGGATGTGGCCCTGCAGGGGTCCCCATCCCCAGGAGGTCCCCATCCCAAGGGGGTCTCCATCCCGGGAAATAAATGGGAGCTGTGCCCGTGGGGAGGGGGACAGGAATAAACACCAGGAATAACATCAGAAAGCGCTCAGGAAGGATGGGAAGGAGGAAAACTTCCTGGCTCCGCTGGGGCTGCCAGGGGTGGTTGGACCCCTGTGCCAAGGCCCCCCCGTCCCTGCTCCGTCCCCGCCCATGGGGCTGCCGGGACCCCCCGGCTGTGCCCAGGCCGGTGCCAGGCAGCGGGCAGGGGTGCACCGGGGGGGCAGGAAGCCGGCGGAGGGAGGAAGGGGAGCGAAGGGGCCCCCGGAGCCGATGCAGAGGGCAGATATCCCCTCCGGAAAGGGGAGGGGACCGCATGGGGGGGCACTGCCACCCCATCAGGCAGGGCCTGCCTGTAGCGGGGGGGAGGACCCCCGGGGGGCAGCACCCAGATGGAGGAGGGGGGTGGGAGCTTGGCTTTGCACCAAGCCCAAAACCCACCCGGTCCTCAGATCCAGCCCAGGGTAGAGCAGCAAGGCGGCAGTGATTGACAGCTGTCAGTCACCATGAGCCAGGCAGCATCGCTCTCAGGACTCTCACCCCAAGTACGCAAGACGTTTTTCTCCTTCCCAAGGGAAAATGGAGGGGAGAATGGGGACAGAGAGGGGGATGCTGCCTGCACGTCTCAACAGCCCCCGGCGCTGCCCGATGCAGGGGTGTCCCTCCACTCCAGCAGCGTCCCCAAACTGGCCCGAGCCTCCCTCCACACTGGCAGCGTCCTCAAACTGGTCTGAGCATCCCTCTACCCCAGCAGCGTCCCCAAACTGGTCAGAGCATCCTCCCACTCCTCAACAATGTCTGCAAACCAGTCTGAGCATCCCTTCACCCCATCAACGTCCCCAAATTGTCCTGAGCACCCCTCCACCCTGCAGCGTCCCCAGTCAGAGGCTGAACTGAGGGCAGGGACCTGCAGGCACAGACCCCAGCAGGGACAGGGTCCCCTTCGGGGTCCCCTTCGATCCATCCCTGCTGGGACCATCCCCAACCTGATGCCAAACAACCCGTGCCCACCCGGCACGTGGCTTTGCCGGACAGAAGCCAGGCAGGGGGGGTTCAGGATCCCAGGGAACCCCCCGCCTCAGGGGGCTACTGCCCCTGAACCCCAACTTCTCCCCATCCCCCAGCAATCTAACACAAACACAACTATCTACCGCTCAGCCCGGCTCCCAGCGATAAAAAGAAATAGCTGGAATAATTTTTCCCACCCACACATACCAGGGCGGAGGGGAAGGGGGAGCGATGGGGCAGATGCGGCGCGGTGCCGGCCATCCGGACGAGCCATCCCTCCTCGCCGTGCCCTGCTCGCCCCGATAATAAACCTTGAGGTTTGCAGACAAACTCCGGGCAGCCGGAGATTATTCAGGCAGGAGTCGCGGCACAGATAAACACAACCGAAGGCGAGCGGGAGGCAAAGGGGAAGGGGGAGGCGGCGGCAGCGGGGGGGAAAGGAAAAAAGAAAAAGTTTGCAGTTTTAATTAGATGCACCAAAAAAATAAGGAGTTGCTCTGTCCCATCCCGATACCCTGCATGCAGGACTGGTGGCGAGGATGGATTTGGGGTTCACGGCCGGTCCCGGGAGAGGTGGACCTGTGCCACGTTCTGTAATTACCTCAGAGCCATCGTTACTGCCCCAGAGCAATTAAATAAACCCCCAACAGACGGGCCAGAGGTGGAAATCTTGGTGGGGACCCAAATAGCAAAGCTGATGCAGGAAAGGGGGTGAGGGACCCCCGGGAGCGACCGCTGCTCTTTTGGGGAGGGTGGTGGGACACGGCCGGGGGGACAAGGCAAAAGCCACCCTGGGTTTGGCCCCGTCCGCTCCATCCCTTCCCTGTCGGTGGCCCACAGATGTCCCCACAGAGACAACGGCAAAAAGCTTCATCCCACCTTGCAGAAAGGCAAGCGCCAGCCGGGCTTCCCAGGGGCTGCAGCCTCCCAGCAGCTCCCGGTGGGGATTCTCCAGTGTCTCGTAATGTGGTTGAGCAGCCTGTCCCTCCGCGGGGCTCTGCTCTCCTCCATTCCTCTGTCCCAACACCACGTTTGTGAAATTTGTTGGAGCTTTTCACCTTATCCCTCTGGGAATATTGGCTGGACTTGGTGAGGTTGGCTGGGCAGCGATGGGGCGGGAGGGGACAGCCCCGGGAGGGGAGCTGGAGGCAGCGGGTGCTCTCGAAAGTCTCCACTACGGGCCCCGCTCCAAAGCAAACAAAAACAAGTGGGAAAGATGGAAACCTGGGGCATGGCAGAGAGCTGCTGGTGGGTCCACGGGGAAGGGTCTGGGGGAATTTGGGGTGGTTTGGGAGAACTTGGGGAGGATGCGCATCCCCTCTCCCGACCCACCAGAGGATGAAGTGGCTGGCATGAGGAGGCACAAAGCATGGCCACGCTCCATCCTGGGATCTCGTTGGGAAGTAGAACCAAGGTGGGGTGACCCAGCACCCCGGCCAAAGGGGTGGCACATCTGTAAAAACTCCCAAGTCGAGGATTACAGCCTCCAGCTCCCAGGGATTTGCATATCAGCGGGCGAGCGGCAGCCCCCTCCGGCGAACAAGGTCATTTCAAAGATAAAACAAAGTACTCTTTCTCCCTCGCCGGTGCACGGGGCCAAGGAGCCCCACGGCGAGGTCCCGGCACACCGCGTCCCCGCGCTGCCGAGCCTCCGGCACAGCAGTGCACCCAGCGGGCAGCAGTTTTGGAGACCCAGAGGGCAAATCCATAGCGGGGGGTGACCCCCTAGCCCCCCAAAAAGGGCCAGAGGAAGGCAAGACCCCGCAGGGCACGAACAAAGGCGCCCGGAGCAGCCCGCTTGCCCCTCCCCGCCGTGCCGCATCTTCGCGGCTGCCATTGCTGACATACGGCGGATCCTGCCAGATAAAAAAGAAAATTCAGGCTGCTCAGAGTTTCCCTTTTCGCCAGCTCCATCCCTGATAAGTGCAGAGCCTGCAGAGCGCCTGATAGACGGGCTATCGCGGCGGTTGGTGCGAAAGGAACACCCTATCGCTGCAGCATCGCCGGACCGCCATCAACTCCCAGCCACACAGAAATTAATACCACTCCAATTACCAGAATAGAGATGGGCTGGGAGAAGGCGATAATAAAATCTCTTTTACATAAAGAATGCAAATAACCCGCTCCGGCGAGGAAAGGGGGGAAGGGGAGGCATGGCCAGAGCCAAGGCTTCGTGGTTGGTTTTGGGGAGCCCGTGGTTGACGGCGCTGCCGGGATATGGGGCTGCGCGGTGCCGTGATCCCTGGGGACACGGGGACACCCGTGGGTTTGGCACCGCAGCCCCCTCCCGCCCTGCGCTGGGATGCCAGTATAGGAGCGGGGAGCCCGGCGGTGCCGGGGGCAAAGGGCCGGGGAACAGATAAGGAGGAGCCGGGGGTGGCCTCGCAGCTCCTTCCTGCCCGGCACGCAGGAAGGGCCGGGATATCAGCGGGACCGGCGAGCGCTTCCCCTCGGATGGGGCGGGAAGGGGGAGCGGGGCCATGGCTCCCCGCCGGGCCGTGGGGATTTCGGCAGCTGCAGGAGCACATGTGCTGGCAGCCGGCATTTCCCAGGGCTCCTCCATCGCCCAGCCCACGCGGGTGGCCTTGGGGACACATTGGGACCCCCCTATTGCATCCAGCACCGAAGGGCGATCGCTGTCCGGCATTGGAGTCACCCCTTCCCATCACACGCTGCTCCACAGGGCTGCTCCGAAACCAGATCCCCCGGCATCGCCCGGCTGGGAGCTCCCCTGGGAGGAGCAGGACGTGAGCAGGGGCCGGCGGCACGAACAGAGCCTGAAATGTGGCACATCCACCCTTGGGGGTCTCAGCTCCCCCCGCTCCTGTCCCCGTCCACCCGCTGGGTGCCATCCCCAGCGGACAGGCACCCACAAACCCAATCTGCGCAGAGAAGCCCCGACCATAACCCCATCAGCGGGTCGGTTTGGAGATAGCGGGGCGATAGGGCACAGGGTACCCACACGGCGTGCCCGGCCTCGCCAGGCTTCCAGGGCACCGGCGGCCCCGGCGCGGAGATGCCGAGAGGGAGATAGACGGCTGTATTCGCTCCTTGGGGTTTTGATAACCATCACGAAACCGCTCGAGCGTCGCTCTTGTGGTTGCCAGGATGTTTGCAAAGTGCCCTCGCGAGCGCGGGGCGACGCAGGACGGGGTCCAAACCCTCCCAGCACCAGGGAGCGCGATGCCAGCTGTGGGGCGGGCATCCCCGCTGCTCCCGGATCAGTTTTTACAGTCCCAACAGCAGCCTGGGGACGTGGGGGACCACAACCATCACCTCGTACCTCCTCTCCCAGCAGAAGTGCTGGTATTTGTAGCCTTCCCAGTCCCCAGTGCTCCCAGTCCTCCTCATAGTGGTTTTTGTAAGAGGAGGCGAATGCCTGGGGGCTGCCCTGGCTGTTCCAGCCCGCGGTCCAGCCGGGAAGCCGGGATGGAGCAGGATGACTGGCTGCATACCAGGGACTCACCTGGCCCATTCCAGGTGTCCGGCTCCTGCGGGTTTTCTCCGGGATCCGGCTTCTCCAGCTCCTTCGGACTCTCCGGGGCATCTCTGGACTCTGCAGCAGGAGAGGGAAGGCAGCAGGTCACGCACCAGGAATTTCAGAGGCAGCATCCCACGGGGCTCAGGGCCACCGGACCGGTGACACCCCGGGGCCAGGATGTGTGTGGGTTCACCCTTGAGGATGAGCATGGGCATGGCGGGGGTTCCCTTCAAAATCCCTGTGTCCAAAACCAGCCAGGGGGTCCCCTGTGCCCCACGGGATGACCCATAAGGACAGCCAAGCCCACCCGCGCACCCACCCTGGAGATTCCTCAAGCCACCCCTGGGTGGGCACCCACCTCCCCGCCTCAAAACCCCCCGCATCTCTCCCATCCCACCGCGGGCCCCACGTCACCCGGTTCAGCCCCGCTCCCGTCACGGCTCTATTTGTGGCGTATTCACAGCAACTTGATAACAATTATTTTCTCCATTAACTGCTGCTGGAGATGCAGCTGATAAAGCCTATCTGCATATGACAGTGTGGAAGATTAGCGCCCAAAGTACATGTTTGCCTTGGCGTCCCGGGCGGATAACCAGCACGGAGCCCAATCGATCGGCGCCAGAGCGAACACCCAGGGGTGACGTCACCGGCATTGGAGATTATTAATACAGGTGATAAGCGGAATGATTAACATCAAATAAATCAATCACCGGGTATAAAAGTCCTATTATTTTTGGCTATAAATCAAAGTGCCTGGCATATCGATTTTTATCCATCGCGCTGAAAGCTTTAGTGGCCGTTATTGCTGCTCGGCGTTATCTCTGCTATCACCTTTTTATCGAGGCAGGCTAGTGCCAGGTGCAGCTCCACGCCCGGGCTCCCGGCTCCCTCGCCCCCAGCCCGGCTCCCCCATCAGATAAGAGCCGCTCGCTTCTCCCTGCCACCGAGCAAAGTTTGCCGGCGAGCCCTCCCTGCCCCGGCTATCGGGGTGCTGGCGTGGATCACCCCCTTTCCCGGTGCATCAACGGGTTGGCTCCTGTGGTTTTTGGGGGACGCTTTGCTCCCCGGTTGCTGGTGGGTGAAGGCAGCGGGTGCTCGCTGGGTGCTCGCCGGGGACTGGCCGGCTCCATTAGCCGGCGCAGCCTTGCCCCAGCGTGGTTATCTCGAAGGGCACTGCAAACATTAACTGATTAGGATTTGCCCCCACCTCCACAGGAAGGAACTTAAAGGATATCTGGGGACTGTTTCAGCCCAGCCCTGAAACACAGCCACCTCTGGGGTGGGGCACGGCACGGCACGGCGGCAGGCAGGCGGCGGTGCGGGCAGGAAGCAGGCAGCAACGGCCCTGTACCCCCATCCCCATCCATGACGCTGCCGGTGCCAGCACCTGCGGCCTCGGCAGCTGCTTTGCACCCTGGGGACTCACTTTGCATCCCAAGGGGTCACTTCGCATCCCAAGGGGGGGCATTTTGCACCCTGGGGGGGGTCACTTTGCACCCCCATGTCCCTCCACCGCTGCCGGCGGCTCAGCACCGGGGCGGGTGAAAGGCCCTGAAACGGATACAGGGTGACGGTGCTCATTAGCAGCCATTGCGGTGAGCAACCCGCCTCCGGTTTCCAGCAGCCCAGCTTGCGGCCCCCCCGGCACGCCGCTGCCCCTGGCCGAGCCGAGATTGCTCCTGCCTGCGCCGGCTGCGGGGAGCATCCTCGCTCCCGGCCGGTTACTCGCCACCACGCCGGGGCCAGGCTGTCCCCAGCGGGTCCTGCCGCCAGCCGGAGGGTGCTCGGAGGGATGGAGCATCCCAGGGAGACTGGGGGTCTCGCTTAACCAACAGCCCATCCCCTCGACGGATGCTTCATTTGCTAATTAACACCATGGACCACCAGCGGAGATGAGGCCCAGGATGCCGGCGTGCCCGGTGGCAGAGCCCGTCCCCACGGCGGGGGGACACCAGGGGCAGCCCCCTGCCACCGCGGCGAGGCTCACCTTCGCTGCCGGGGGGGCTGGAGGCGTCGTGCTCGGCAGAGCCCTCGTGGTCCGAGGTGGCCCCTTCCCTCTCCGAGGGGCTCTTCTCCCCCGCCGGGCCGTCCTCGCCTTCCTCCATCGCTGCCAGGGAACCTGCCGAAACACAGAGAGGGTGGTCAGGGGGGAAGAACCGGAGGAATAAAAATCCCAGCGGGTTTTTCCAGTTGGGAAAGGAAGCAGCCGATGCCTTGCGGTCTGGCAAAGGGCCCTTCCCTGACCCACCATGGGCATGGGGCCCGGAGGAGATGCCCTGCAGCTCTGCACGCCACGGGAAGGGAAAACCCTGTCCCCGGCCAGCCCTGCGGTCCCGCATCGTGCTGGGGTCCCTTGTCCCCTTGCAGAGGGGGGTTTAATTGAGCCACCGCCTTGCTCCGGGGTGTCCCCCGAGGGATGCTCGGTTCCCCCGCAGGTATCATTGGGAACAAGCCCCACACTCTCCCGGGAAGCGAGTGGGGTCCCCACGTACCACAGGCACACGGCTGCGGCACGGCGAGGTGCGCAGCCCGCTGCACCGCTCAGCTGCGCTTCCCACCCGAAACCCCCCTGGCACCTACCCCAAATGGGGCGAGGGACCCCAGGGACCGTCCCCCACCGTCCCCAGCACCCCTTGCCTGCTGGGGGACCCACGACACAGCCCCCCATGATGCTCCCAGCCCCGGACAAAGGGGGATACTGTGGGTGCCTGGTGGGGCCGTGCTGCCGCTGGAGGAGGCTGTGGTGGGGACACAAGGTGCAAGAAGGATGAACGGAGGGTGCACATGGGGGAAACCCCAGCAGCCCCCCCCCCCCCCCGAAACAGCCCTGCCTGCCCATGCTGCTGTTTCCACGGCAACACAGCATCCTCATCCGCACCCAAAATCAGGAAAGAAAGAAACCGCGGCGCACGCGGCTCGTGCCGCACGAAGCCGCGCCGGGGGCTGCCCGGTGCCCCATCCGGCACCGCCCCGCCGAGCCCGGCACACGGGCAGGGGGAACACGGCGCGGCGACAAACCGTCTGCAGACCTCAGCTGCTCTCCGTGACTCCAGGCATGTATATTTACAGCGGGAGAACAAAGAGCCCATAATCTATACAAAGCAGACAACAATGAGCGTGAATAAAGAGGCTGCCGGAGAAGGGAAGGCAATTTATTCTAATTCTGCTAATTTCAGTTCCAGCACAATTAAAAAGGCTCTGATAATATTCAGAAACAATCGCCAGCTAACAAATCGTTTCTCTCGCTGTAAATGAAACATTGTTAGGCTAATTTCTTCTTTCACGCCTTCACGGCTCTTGGGCTTCTGATAAAGTTAACCCGACTCTCGCCTGCTCCGTGGCTTGGCACCTCCAGCTTGGCTGGGGAGGGATGGACGGGGCTGGGGAGGGATGGACGGGGCTGGGGAGGGATGGACGGGGCTGGGGAGGGATGGACGGGGCCGGGGAGGGATGGACGGGGCCGGGGAGGGATGGACGGGGCCGGGGAGGGATGGACGGGGCCGGGGAGGGATGGACGGGGCCGGAGAGGGATGGACGGGGCCGGAGAGGGATGGACGGGGCCGGAGAGGGATGGACGGGGCCGGAGAGGGATGGACGGGGCCGGAGAGGGATGGACGGGGCCGGGGAGGGATGGACGGGGCCGGGGAGGGATGGACGGGGCCGGGGAGGGATGGACGGGGCCGGGGAGGGATGGACGAGGCCGGGGAGGGATGGACGGGGCCGGGGAGGGATGGACGGGGCCGGAACCACACGTGGCACCTACCCAGGGGTGCCCAGACCATCCGCATCCTACCCTGAAACACGGAGCCCCAGGCAGGAGATGGGGATGCCCCATATAAATGCAATTGTATAAAACCTGGGGGTTGGGTACCACAGTGTCACCGAGTGCCTACGGGGATGATGGGTGGCTGGCAGCATCCCGGCACCGTGTCACCGCGGTCCCTGGATGCATCCCCGTGCCCAGCCTACCCCACTGCAGCATCCCGCTCCCAGCGCGCCTGCCCGTCCCCAGGGGATGCTCTGGCCCTGGTGCTCCCGCCCGCATGGGTTAAATGAACTACTGGATAGCGTAAAAGAAATTTAAAAAAAAGGAAAAAAAGAAAAAAAAAAAGCAAGCGAGGGAGAGGGAGCGTGGAGCAGGGAGCAGAGCGTCACTTCTCCGGGATTGCTGGAAGCCCTGCACAGTTATCACCGCACACAGCCTCCCTCGGCTTGCCTGATCTGTCTATTCTTCATTAAGCAAATACGCTGAAATGGAAATGAAAACATAATAGCTATTTGATTTTCAGCGAGATATTTTGCATATTGGTTCAGTGCTGATAGTGGAATTTCATCAACTCCCTTTTTTCATGCTTTAAAACTGAATTACTGAGGCTGGCTTTACAGAGAGGGGAAGAGCCAAAAAATGCTCCCTTCCAAGATACTCCGCTTTGACGATTAACTCTTCTCCCTCCCTCCTTCTCCCTCCTTTTTTTTTTTTTGATAACGAGGAAGGATTTCTTCCCCCCCCCCCCCCCCCCCCTTCTTTTTTTAAAAAAATTACAGCGACTGTAAAAACTTGCAGGGAGCGGAGGCGATGCGCCCGTGGCACCCATGCGCAGGCTGGGGATGCGGGTCCGGGTGGGCACGGGGCTTTTCCAGCAGTAGGAAAACCCATCGTTACCCAGGTAATGATTTGATCATTTCACTCAAATTAAGGTTCTCCTGGTGCAGGAACAATAAACCTTTTCTTGATTCTTTGCGCTTATCCGATATATTTAATAAAAGGAAAAATAATATAGAAAATAAAGGAGGGGGGACTTCTCCAGGCTGCCAAGAGCGAGACCCTGGATGCTCCGAAAGCTGGCACGCAGACAAGAGCAAAGCGATAAGAGGCCTCGATAACAGATAGAAAATAGCAACAGCCCCAGACTTTCCCACCGGCTCTGGAGTGGGGAGGAGGAGGAGGAGGAGGAGGAGGGGGAGGAGGGGGAGGAGGAGGAGGAGGAGGAGGAGAAAGAGGAGGAATAGGAGTCCCCGATGCGGAAAGCGGGTCCTGGACTGAAAACACACACAGGCTGGGGCAACCTGCCTTCGCCCTTCACCGTCTGGTGTTCACCAGCTCGCATCTAACTCCAAAAACTGATTATTTTTAAAAATAAAAAGGCTGGGCCAGTGGTGAGCCCAAGGGAGGGCTCCAGGAGCCGGGGACCAAGGGCGAGAGCCCGGATCCAGGCAGCCTCACGCCCCAGACCTCGCCTACAGGCAGCGCAGAGCTCTTGGAGCAGCGGGTCCCCAGGGTGCTCAGCCCCGGGGTGTCACCCCCGCCAGCGCCGGGGGGACCCGGGGGATGTCCCCAGCTCCACCGGGCTCGGTGGGACCACGATGGAGGCCCTCTTCTTCATCCTGCCAGCCTCTCCTTATCCCCGCTCTGGCCCTGAATCCATCTTCCAATTAAAAATAAACTAATAACAATAACAATAATAATAATAATAATAAACCAATAACCCCAAAGCAGCCGGGTGAGGCTCCCCACCAGGTCTGGGGGTGCATGAAGCACTGCCATGATGCTCAGCCATCAGCTTGCGATCGAGATGCGGGGAATCCAGCTCAGGCATCGTCGCTGCCCCTAAACCTCCTTATTTTCCCCCAAATTTTGCAGCCATGAGCAAAGGGCTGCAGGAGCGAGCACAGGGGCTGGTAGTCCCTGGGGAAATCTGCTGCCGGAGAGGGTCACAGCCGCTCCTGATCCTTCCTTGCACCGGCTGCAAAACCATCTCTGGTGACTCGGTGGGGTCCGGCACAGCCCAGCGATTCCCAAGGGTCTCGTAGGAGGGTTGTGCCATGTCCTCCCCGCAGCAAGAAACACCCAGAGAGCAAACTGGGCTGCAAATCCAAAAACCACCGGTATCTGATGGGACACCAGCCCGCTTCTTCTCACCCAATTTTTCCCCAGTACATATTAATGTTCGCTTTTACCGATGACCTCAGGTGCCCCCGAGCCCGTTCCCAGGGGCATCGGGGATGCCAAGCACCGCGGCCGAGGGCAAACGAGGTTTTGGTGGCCGGGAAATGACGCCAGTCCTCAAAGGTCACGTTATCCAGCAGGTTATTTTTTCCCTCCCCTTGGTTGATGCTGCTGGGATCCAGCATTAAATTGCAACGCTCTCCAAAAACGGGGGTCCCAGGTTACCGGGGACGGCGGCGGCGGGTGAGACCCCCTCCCGGGACCCCCGTTTTGGAGGAAAACCGACCTTTTTGAGCACAAATCAACCCTCTCCCCTATCAGCCCGGCTGCAGCATCCCAGGGCCGGGCTCCCCCTGCGGATATCGGCACATTAAATATCAGCCCCGTGCATGGAGCCGATAGCGGTTGGGGCCAGCCCCGGTGGTACCTATCTCTAATTAGGGGCCCTTCTCCATCGCCCCCAGATAAAACTCGCCCTGACCCTTCCCGCGGTGCCCTGCGTTAAAAGAGCAAGGGAAGAAAAAAAAAAGTTTGGGGAGCTGGTAGGTGGAGGGGGGATTTATAATGTATTTATAATAATTTATTATTAAATTATGCCAATTCTTTCCAGGAGGGAAATGAAGGATAGCGGGGGATGCTGCCATTGCTGGTGGGAGGGGATGCTGCGATTGCTTGCGGGGGGGATTTATAATAATTTATAATTAAATTTATAAAGTATTTAGGCCTCATTTATCCAGGAGGGGAATAAAGGCTAGTGGCGGAATGGAGGTGGTGGGTGATGCTGTGCTTGCTGATGGGGGGATGCTGCGATTGCTGATGGGGGGTATTTATAATAATTTATTATTAAATTTATAAAGTATTCAGGCTTAATTTATCCAGGAGGGGAACGAAGGATAGCAGGGGAACGGAGGTGGTGGGGAATGCTGTGATTGCTCATGGAGGGGCTGCGGGTGCTGCGATTGTTGATGGGGGGTATTGTAATAATTTATTATTAAATTTGTAAAGTATTTAGGCCTAATTTATCCAGGAGGGGAACGAAGGATAGTGGGGGAACGGAGGTGGTGGGGGGTGCTGTGATTGCTCACGGCGGGGAGGATGCTGCGAGTGCTCACAGAGAGATGCTGCAGTGACCGATGGGGGGGACGCTCACGTCCGCACCCCGCAGCATCCCAACCACCACCAAAAAAGCGCCCGGGCTTGGCATCCTCATCCCGGCGATACAAAACACCCCATCGATCCACCCATGGGGCGCAGCACCCCGCGCATCCCTCCCCGATCCGGGGGAGCCCCCCGGCCGCAGCCGTCGGGGAAGAAAAGA
The DNA here is from genome assembly GCF_965183815.1 of Platalea leucorodia. Taxonomy (NCBI): domain Eukaryota; kingdom Metazoa; phylum Chordata; class Aves; order Pelecaniformes; family Threskiornithidae; genus Platalea; species Platalea leucorodia. The sequence continues at coordinate 55,617,407 of NC_138830.1, read as the reverse complement.
GCCGGGAAGAAGCAGAGCCTGAGAAAAAGCAGCCCTGCTGATAGGGGAGAGATTGGTTTCAGCCGGAGCTGCTCCCCCTGCCAAGTCCATATCCTATCTGCGCGGGGTGCAGTTACTTAACATTCATCACCGCCTGAACTCTGTAACTTTATCAGCGGCCGAGCATGGCGCCATCGCCGAGCCCAGCCATTCCCGGCGCTCAGATAGGGCCGATAAACCGCTGATAGATTACAGGAGATTGTTTCACTTCAGGGGCCGCGATTACTAATACTAATAGCGAGAGAGCCCACATCATATCAAACAGCAGCCGGGGCGGCAGGGGGGAACGGGAAAATAATGAGAAAGAAAATACAGGGACAATGACAATGAAGTGACTTTACGTTTCAGATGGGGTCGATAACGCCCTGGTAGATTTTAAGAGAGGAGAGAGTCTAATAGAGCCGTCCCCGGCCCCGGCACATCAGATGGATGGGAGCAGATTGCTCCGTGAGGAGGGGATGCGATGCTTAACGCGGTCCTGCCTTCCCGGCTGGCGGCAGAGCCGGGGCGAGGAGGAGATGTTCAAAGCACAGGAGGGAAACTGAGGCAGCCGGTGGGGTCGGTGGAGAGGGACCGGTCCTTAGTGGGGGGACCCGAGGGTGTCCTCCATCCCAATCCCCATCCAAGAGCCGTTTGAGATGATTAACCCCATGCTGATCCGGGCAGGATTTGGGGAGCCCATGGCTGGGAAGCAGCTGGATACCCCAATAATATGGAAGGAAACTCCATCCATGAAGATCTGGCTCCAAATGTGCATGGGCGTGCAAGGCGGCACCGACGTGCAAGGTGGCGTGGGTGTGCAAGGCCACCTTGCCACCACTGTTCCGGCACCAGGTGCTTTCACTGCTGCTGGCCAAAAGGAGTTTTTCTGGGTAGAAAAAATCCTCAGTTCCGGTACTTTTTCTCCCACCTGGAATAAAGCCGTTCCAGCGGGAATGGCTGGGGGTGGGGGGGATGCTCACCCGGCGGCGCGGTCCCACAGAGCCCATCAATACCAGGTGACGGCGAGGCCAGAGGTCAAGCTCTTTGCTAATCTAGCGACAAATTACCCCCGAGATGCCGCGCCGGAGCCGTCCCCCTCCCCGTGGGAAGCGGTTTCAGGTCCTGCCGGGTCCATCCCCCTGCCAAAAGCTGCTGGGAAGGGAACTGGGACAGATTTCAGCCTCCACCCCAAGACTTTCAGCCCATGATAGGACCAGGCAAGGACAAGGATGGAGGCATGGCGACGAGGACAACGGTGGACATGGCCCAGAAGGCCACCAGACCCATCACCGAAGATGCTCTGGCTGGGGTGTCCCTGCTGCTCCCAGCCCCCCCAGTGTGCCCAGTGCCAGCTCCCAGTGCCATTCTGGACCACTTTGGGGTCTCCAGCCAACGCTGGAGCAACGAGCAGCGGCCAGGGGGGCTCCAGGAGCAGAAAAGGACCCTAAGAGGGTACAACAGCATTGGGTGGCCCATCTGCAAGCAGCAGGGTGGGCTGCTGGCACCGAGCCTGGCAAATGAAAGGGGGCCGCTGGGACAGCGCTGTCCCCAAAAACCCTACCGCTACGGTCCCCGCCTCGCAGCCTCCGCCGGACCAGCACAAGCGCCCGCCACGGCGCGGCCCCTCCATCGCCAGCACCTTCACCCGGCGCCCCCAACCCTCCTCTTCCTCCAGCTCCAAGCAGCGTGGCCGTTCATGCCCAGCTCCACGGACACCAAGTTTGCCTCCATGCAAACGCGCGTGCCTGTGCTGCCTCTTTCTTTTTTTTTTTTTTTTAATTTTTTTTTTTTTTTTCCTGTTCTTGGCATTTTGGTGGAGCGAGATAAGAGTAAAAAACAACAGAGCTGCTCGGAGAGTGAAAAAGGGAGATAGATAACGCAGATACCGACTCCTACACAAAACAGTCCTGGCTTTATCACTGCTTTTTATCACAGTTCCTCTAAAAAAAATAAAGAGAGCAGCCCAACTGGAATGGGGCAGCACATTAAAAAATGAACTTTATACTGTTTGCTCTTTAGTTTTATATTTAGATGAAACAAACTTAGATTCTTGCGGTCGACACCTTTTCCAGTGCAAGGAACCGAAAAGTCTGGAAGCCCCATTTGCTCCAGCGGGGACGAGTGAGGAAACTCAAGTACAATTTAGGAAAGCAGATGCTAAGGGAGCGGTGCCTGCTCCCATCATCCGACCTTGTTTGAGGCCACGGGGGGTGATGGTTCGAGCATCTTTAAGCCCGGATGGGCCAGTGGGATGAGGCTGGTCCCAAAGCGTCCCGCCAGACCGGGCAGCATCCCACAGCAGAACCAGCGAGGCTCAGGCTGGAGATGGGTGTAGAAAGGCAGACGCTTCCCGAGCATCCCCGGCCCCGCCAGCCAGCTGCCGGACCCTGGGGACAGCCGGAGCCCGCCCGAGATGCTGCAGCCGGCACTGGGATCCCAGCCACACGCCGCAGCCATATGGCATCGCTGCAGCCGGCGAAGCCAAACATCCCTGCGATACGAGCGGGTCCCTGGTATCTGAGGACGGCGTCTCCATCCCAGTGCGGGGACGTGACCGCATGTGTGATACACCCCGTCCACGCGGCCCCCAGAAATCCTTTGCCCACCGTGCCTCCCCCTGTCCCCGAGGGCACCGCACAGGGCTCTGCCCTCCCACTGCCAACCCCAGGCACAGGCAGGGCAGGGCATTTTGGAGCAGAAAAACCCCAACCCACAGGGCACGGCCAGAAAGACGGAAGGGAAAAAAAAAATAATAAAAATGGACTGGCGGTTTTTCCCTCCCCTCACACTCCCTTCCCTACCTTCTTTTTGAAAAACATAATTTATCTGTGTATTATCAAGAAATCCAGACACTTTAATCAGTGAGCTATGAAGTCAGTATTTCCATTCTTATCTAGTGGAGGAGTGGAAATGGAGAGCAGATAGGCAGCTCCGAGCCGGTCCGTGGTGGGGAATGTTAATGGGAGGAGCGGCAGAGCCATTGGCTACCGAGCTGCCGCTATCGCTGCCATTATCGGGGCGTTATCAAGGCAACCATCGCAGCGCAGTAATGGGGCCAGTTCAACTTTCCGCATTATCATAGGAGCTGGAAGTAGCATGAGAGGCCTCGGCTGGGAGATGGAGAAGCGAGCGAGCGGCCAAACTTCCCGACGGAGCAGGGAGGGAAGCTAAAAGCAGCTTTTCCTCCCCAGGGTCCCCCGAGCTGGCGATGCGCGGGGTGATGCTCTCCCGCGTGGGCACCCTCCCGCGTATTCCGGGTACCGACCCCGAGGCGCATCCCCAAAGCCCCACGCACGCCGGGTACCCACGCTGCCGAGCATCCCCGAAGCTCTGGGGACCAACCCCGAGGTGTATCCCCAAAGCCCCCCGGTACCGACCCTGCCGAGCATCCCCCAAAGCCCCCGCCACCGACCTCACCGCGCATCCCCAAAGCGTGGGGCCGTGACCCCCGCCTCACCAAGGACAAGAGAAAACAATGCATCTATATTTCATCAGATGAACAAATTAGAGGAGCACGTTTCCTCCACGCGCTATCGAATGGGAGATGTCAAGAAAATATGTTGATGTGAGAAAGAAGAGATAAAGAATTATTTTGGAGGAAAAAAGCCGTGGAAGGCTCTTATCTGGAGTGACTCATAGGCACACACTCCTTAACCCCACTGCAGCCCAAGGTCAGCAGTTACATTCCTTTCGGCATTTCATCCCTTCCAAAAAAACATGTTGCTGCAGGAACAATGCGGAGCCTTTGCCGGGCAGCCATCGGAAGAGGGAACTGTATTACCCCCGAAACACTTGAACTTCCCTGATAAAATAAGCAGCGGGATAGCAGCCTGGCCAAGCCGGAGCGTCCAAAAGCCCTGAGTCAGGCAACAAAAACAGTCATGGGATGCGACGCAAGGGAAAAAAAAAAAAAAAATTAGCCTCCTGCTCTCATTCCTGCTCTTGTCCAACGCGGGGGAGCGGATTTCTTCTCCCCCCAGGAAGAAAAATCCATGCCCCCAGCACAGCCATAGGACTCGCAGAGCCGGAGCACGATGCAGGGCTGGCAGAGAGGCGTTTTCCACTTTTTCTTCTTAAATAAAAAAATCTAAAAAGCACAGGGTTTTTTCGCTCCTGCCGTCCCCCCTCGTTGCTCCAACCGGTGCTCGGGGCCGCGCACATCCCTCTCGCCGGCAGCCTCAGGTCCCAGCGCCACCACGGAAGGTCCGGGCTGGTTTTCTCTCTGCAGCATCACCCCAGCCAGCATTTTCCAAGGCAAGTCATGGGGTTTTCTTTGCAGTAGGATGGACAGCGTGCATGGAAAACATCCTCTTTCCTTCCCCAGAACGGGTGTATTTGACCCCAAATCCACCAACGCCAAGCAGGGCACAGCGGCTCCGTCCCCAGGCTGCGCCAGCCCTGCTGCTCCCGGTTTGGGCAGCGTTGTCCCTTCCTTTCCCAGGGGTGCGGGTGGCATCGACCCCACGGCCAGCACAGGGCTGGGAGCGTCGCACGGCACGGGGTGCCCCAGGGATGCTGTGGACGCAGACACAGTGACACCAGAGGACTTAGCTCCCCAGTGGCTTGATGCCACGTTGTCTTTGGGATGCTGCCATCGCTGGGTGGCTCTGATGGGTCCCCAGGGAGGGACGGGGCTGCACCTCTCCAGGAACTGCGGATCACCTGCGCCGTGGCCCTATCTCCTTGCGCAATCTGCTGCAATACCCGTGGGGAAAGGATTGCTTTCTTCCCAAGCCCTGATTGCCGAGCTGGCCGGCTCGCAACTTGGCGGAAGGGGAACCTGCAGCTTGCTAGGTGGCCCCGTGATTCATGATGGAAAATAAGACCTTGCCCAACCGCGTAAGTTCAGAGCCAGAGCCGTAAATCCCAGCCGGAGGTGGCTTTCCCGGCTCCAGCGTGGGATGCCAGGGATGGTCCCTGTGGCGTAGGCACTGCTGTGGCTCTGCGCCTGCTTGGGGTGCCCGGGGAGGGGGCAGCACGGGGGTGTCCCCTGGGGACGCAGGAGGCAGAAGAGCGGCAGCAGACACAAACCAACCCAACCCCAGCGCCCACGGGCCCTGGAAGCAGCCGCCTGCCAAAGCCGCCGCAGCCTCCCTCGCCGGTGCGGCTGCCAGCGCCGCCTTCCCGCCCCACGGCTGGCGGCAGCCGGCAGGGACGTGCGCCGGGGCTCTCGGCAGAACAGGTTTTGCCGCGCTGCCGGGTGCCCCATGCATGGCCATGGCCAGCCTGGCTCTGGCACTTGCCCTTCGAGCATCCTGCACGCATCCTCCCTGCCCAATGCGGAGCTGGGGATGGCCGGGAAGGGCCATCCTGGGGATACACCCTGAGCTGGGTCCAAAAGAGGCTCGCAGGGTGACCTGGCACCAAGGGAAGCACCCGTGTGGGACAGCCACGACACATCCTGGGGCCGGCAGAGCACAGGGCTGGTGGCGTGGGGCAGCCCAGAGTCCCATAAATGGATATATTGCTCCGGAGAGAGGCCGAGGTGAGCTGTCCCCTCAGCCACCAGCCGCCGAGCACAGTGCTGACCCCTCTCCCAGACGCGGGGCCTGTAGGGATGCTCATGCTGGGACCACTGGCCATGGAAGAGGAGTGAGACTTCTTCCAGCTGGTCCAAACACTGCACTGAGCAGGAGCGCGGCTTCGTTACCGGTGGGAAATGGCTGGCGATGGCCAGGAGAGCTCACCACGACGGGCTGTGGGCTCTGCCCGACGCGTCCCACCAGCACCGCAGCATCGCCAGCCCAGCCTGGGCCACCCCCCCTGCCCCGTCCTACCCTGTGGGGACCACGATAGGTCCTCACCTCCGGGAGCCCCCGATGTCGCCCACGGAGCATCCCAAGACCCCCAGCAGCTGGGATGGGCAGAGCCTCTGCGGGGGCAGATGTGCCACGGGACTTTGCTGCCTGCATCCCTGCCAGCACCGAGGAGCCCGTCACTTTGGGATGCCAGTGACTCAGGGCTGGCAAATGCCTCGGAGGGGGGTTTGCACAAGAGGGGAGGGGTTGGCGAGCAGGCAGGCAAGCAGGCAGCACCCGTGGGAGCAGCAGACATGTGAGACGTGGGGGTGCCACCCCCGGGATGCCAGGAGCGGGACACGAGGGGCTGCAAAGCCGAGGCAGCCCCTGGGGAGGCACAGCAATTACTGGTTTTGGGAGAGGAGCTGGGAGGTCCTGCCTGCACCCAGCAAACCCTCCCCACCCCGCAGAGCAGCCCGGGGTACCGCGTCTCCCCAGACACCCCCGCCGTCCACCCCAGCCCGGAGCATCCCTCCCCAGCAGGCGTGGATGGGGAAACTGAGGCACGGAGGCTGGCAGCGATGGAAAAGTGCAGCAGCATCAGAGTGGCAAGAGGTGGGGGAAGCAAAAAAAAAAAAAAAGAGCAAGCGGAGGCAGTTAGTCACCTGCCCGGACCGAAAGGAAAGGAGCGACTCAGCGAGCAAAGGGAGCGGGAGAGCAGCGGGCAGGAGGCGTGCCGGGAGCATCCCACGCCACCCGCTCACCACGCCGCCGCTAAAAATAGATGCTAAGGTTAGCCACTGTCATCTTTACAAGAAATGCAATTTTCCAAGCTCCCGGGAAGGATGGTTCGAAGCACCGCCATCTCCCATCCGGCACCACGACCCCCTGCCCGGCATCACCGCGGAGCCCACGCGGGACCGGGGAGCGGCCGAGCTTGCAAAAGAGGAAAGGAAAAAAAAAAACACCCAACCCAAAACAAAACACCCAGCCCAAACCACCCCATCAAGAGGCGGCGGGGTTTAACAGCGCAGATCGCACTCGCTATCTAACACCATCTAATAGCGATTAAAGAAAATCCACGCGCAAAAATATGACAGCGCTTTCGCCTCCCCCCCACCCCAGCCCCTGCGTTTGCTCCGCAGAACAGAATGGGAGATAACGATCGAAAAAGAAAGTCAAAGCTCTCATCAAACTAATGCAACATCTGCAGGCGATAACAGGCACCGGGGAGAGCTCGGCTTCTCAACCCAGCTCGTTTCGCAGAGCACACGGGGAGGGGGGGGGGAAAACACCTTGAGAAATAAAAACACATATGCAGCTGCCCCCCATCAGATAATTAAAGCTCCTGCGTTAATCACATTTGCAATGGAACAAATTGTTGGAGCCCTTTTGCCCCTCTTTGCTGTGTTTGTTGTTGTAGCGAATCCTGCTCGGGTCTGGTGGGGAGAGATAAGTGGTCCTTATCTCCCCTGGCAATCTCTATCAGGATGGAGATCGGGCCTCCGCGCTTATCGGGAACTCAGATCTACTGTAGCTGAAAGCAGAATAGAAAGGGAAAAGGAAGGAAAAAAAAAAGAAAAGAATAAAAACCACAAACAGGCCCCTGCAACTACTACAAAAATGTTCACTTCCAGTTAATTTCGGAAGGGGAAAAAAAAAATATATATATATATTAGAACAACAACAGAGGGAGAGACACATCAGCAAGATGAGATCAATCTCCCGCTTATCAGCCTCCCCCATCGGAAGACCCGGCGCTGCGAGTGCACACGCAGGCAGCTGCCAGCAGCCTCGCTCATCAGCTGGGTGCCCACACTCCCATGTTTGAAGTTAATAAATATAACAGGCTATCTGGGTTGGAGATCAGCTCCTGCTCTCTATCAGCCCCTCACATCTATCTACCAGCAGAACAAAAGACAGAAAAAAAAAATAAATAAAGAGAAAAAAAAAAAAAACCAACCCTATGAAGCAGCAGCAGCTGCAGGGAGGTTGCTGGTTTTACAACCATGGATGGAGTGGGGGGCAAAAAGCAACTGTCCCCCCCCGGGCAGGTACAAAATGAAAGAAAGAAATGCTCCGGGTGTTTTCTCCGCTATCGGAAGCCACCATCTCGATGCAATCGGCTTTCGAAGCCTCACCACCGCGTGCCACCGGGCAGAGCGGGTGCTCCCCGGGGGGCTCGGAGGGACCCCACGTTCTGGTACCCCTGGCCCCCTCCATCGCCGCATCGCTCCAGCCCAAAAAGCGAAGAAGAAGAAGAAGGAGATGGTGGTTAAAGCAGCTGGTTAAATATAGTCCGGTGTCTGATCTTTGTCTTATCGCTCTTGGCGATCGCCCGCTCTCCCGGCGATCTCCCTTGCAAGTCTATCTGCACATCTCATCGAGCTTTAAAAAAAAAAAATAAATACAAAAAAACCAAAACCCAGAAGAGATGAAGCCAGAGCGAGAACATAGCGTCACCCAGGAAAATAAAATCAGCAGATACCAATCTGGAGGAGGTTTTTAATGCTCCAGCCGAGATGATAAAAAGGATAGACTTTGTGGAAACAGGTCCGGTCTGTACAGGATTACCGGAGCCCTGATTCATGCATACCTTCCCTCGGCGGGGAGAGCCGTCGGAGGCAGCGGCAAGGCGCTCTCGCCGCGCTCGCCGGCTCTAATGACTGTTTTCATGTTGACACATACAGGAAGGGTTCCAAGCTTTCAGCTTTTAATCAGTTTTGGCCATCGCTGGCGGCCTGAGATCAGCCTCCCACTTTATCATTTCTTCACATCTCTGCAGAAAAGCAGCAGAGGAAGGAGATACGAGCCGCCTTCGCCCAGCCAAGCTGTCACGGCCTCATCCAGCCCCATTTTCCCCCCCCCCCCCCCAAGGTCCACGCCGGTGGGTGCCGGGACCTGCCGGGCGTCCCGCCGTCCGTCCGTCCCCCACGCACGCAGCTATCGCCCACATCGGTGTTGTTATTTCAAAGGCTGCGACGCTACCGCTCGCTTCGGTCTTAACGCTCCGGGTTTTACGAGCTGGAGTTACCCAGAGAGGGATCGCCGGGCAGCCGGGCTTTTTGCCGAAATAAAGCCGCAGAAGTTGGATAAAGCTAAAGGAGAAAATTATCACCAAAAAAAAAAAAAATAGGAGGCAGCTGGGACTATTTTTAACTCTACCCGGGTAAAAGTCTAGCTGAGCTTTATCACCAGAGCAATCACCCCAGGCAGGGAAACAGGTAGGTGCAACTCAGCCTTGCAATTATTTCAAGAGAAAGATAAAGCTAGATTATCACATGGTGGCCAGCCTTCCCTATCCTCCCATCTCCCGCTTATCGCCAGCTTCCATCGACTCGAGGGGGAAAGAAAAAACACACACACACACACACTCACACACCAGAGAGGAAGGGAGAAAAGCCGAGCTAAGCTCGTCACCAAAAAACTTCCAACACTTTGCAGAATTTCTCAAAGCAGCCGGCACATCCCCGCCGGACCGAAACCGGATCCCGGCCGACGGGTGGGATCGTGGGGAGCGCGACCCTTCGGAGACACGGATGGCGGCCGATGTCCCGCGGGACCCCCACGGCGGTCGCTCCCGTCGTCAGCCCGGGGTGTTATCGCCCCATCCCTGCCCGGGCTGGGGTGCGAAGCGGGAGCGGGGTGGGGGTGACCCACGGGCAGGTCGAAAGGTTGAGGCCAGCGCGGCCAGCGGGGATGATGGCGGTCAGCGGGGACGATGGCACGCCACGTCCGGCGGCACCGATGGCGAACGGGGGGTCCCCATGCCGAAAGGGGAGCCCCTGGCAGGGCGAGGGGGCCGGAGGCAGGGTGAGGAGCTGCTGGCAGGGCTGGGGTGCCCCGGGGGGGTTTGGGGAGCCCCGGGGGGGGTCGGGGAGCCCCTCGCCCCGGCTCACGGCGCTGGATGGGAGGCAGGCGGGGGAGATAAGATCACAATTTCAGGCCGTCCCGACAGAGCGATGTTATCAGGACGGGACTTGCAGAACGGAATATTTTAAAGCCTTATCGGGGCCCCCATCAGGAGCCGGTACCGGAGCCACCGCGCTGGCGGGGGGAGAGGCGGCCCGCAGAGGGAGGCGGCGGGGACGGAGCCCAAAGCGGGCGGCCGGTAGCGGGCACCCACCGGGGCCGTCCCGGGTGGGCACCGGGGGGGTGAGGGGTACCGGGGGGGGGAGGCGCGGGTGCTGCCGCCAAGGGGGTGGTGCAGAAAAATAAGGGGGGGGAGCAGTAGAGAAGGGGGTAGCCGGCGGCAGCGGGGGGGGGGCCGGTACCGGGGACTCACGTTTGATCTGCCGGGGGTTGCTCTGTTTCCTCCTGGACATCGCTCGGCGGGGGGCGAGCCCGGCGCCCCGGCTGGCGGCTGGGCGGGCGGCAGGTGGGTGGCGGCGGGCGGGCCCCCGGTTGCTCGCATGCCCGCCCGCCCGCCCGCGCTGCCGGGCCGGGGCCGGGGCCGGGGCCGGGGCCGGGCCGGGCCGTGCCGTGCGCGGCGGGAGCGGAGCCGCCGCCGCCGCCGGATTTTCTCAATGGGGCGCCGCGGCCGATCAAACCCGCGGAACGTTCCACGGGGGCGGGGCCTGCCCCCGCCGCGCACCGCCGCGGCCGCCCATAGGCCACCGCCCCCCCGCCGGCCCCGCCCACCGGATGGCGTAGCCGGCTGCCCGCGCCGCGGCGAGGGGCGGGGCTCCCGCCGGGGGGCCCGATCCGTACCGGGGCTCGGGGGCTGCGTGCGTCCCACCCCCGGGGTCCCCAAAGCCTCCCGCGTGTCTCCAGCCTCTCTTTGGGGTCCCCACGCCCCTCGTGAGGCCCCAGCCCCCTGCCTCGGGACCCTGACCCCCGCCCCTTTGGGGTCCTGCCCCCCCTTTGGGGTCCCCAACCCCTCCTGCGTGTCCCCAGCTCCCCCTTTGGGGTCCCCCAGTCCCTCCTTTGGGATCCAGCCCCCCCCCTTGGGGTGCCCCAGTTCCTCCTTTGGGATCCAACGCCTCTCCTTTGGGGTCCCCAAGCCCCTCCTTTGGGATCCAGTTCCCCCCCTTTGGGGTCCTCAACCCTCCTTTGGGGTCCCCAACCCACTCCTTTGGGACTCCAGTCCCCCCTTGGGGTCCCCAAGCCCTTCCCTTGGGACCTCAATCCCCCTTTAGGGTTCCTAAGCCCCTACCTTGGGACCCCAACCCCTCCTTTGGTGTCCCCAGACCCACCTTTGGGTCCCAATCTCCCTTTGCACCCTCACCCCCCCTCTGGAAGGTCCTAACCTCCCACAGGGCCACCAATCCCCCCTTTGGGGACCTCAGTCCCTGCCGTTGGGGTCCCAGCCCACCCTTTGGAGGTCCTCAAAGCTTCCTCTGGGCCCCTCAAACCCTCCTGTGGGGCTCCCCTAAACCTTTTCATGGGGTCCCCAGGGCCTCTCTTTGTGATCCCAAGCCCCTCTTAAAATCCCGCTTGTTTGTAGACGGACAGTCCAAAAAGTCCCACTTGCGACTTCCAGGGTCACCGTGACCCCGGCTCGGGGTGGGGGGGACACCCCAGGGTGCACCGGGAATGGCGTAGGGGTGCTGGGGTCCCCTTCGGCATCATCACAGCCTCGCGAGCTGGTCCTCGCCACGAGCATGCAGCCAGGCGGCGATTTTGGGGCTAATTGTGGGGTAAACAGGCGTGCTTATATTTTGGGTCTGCAGTGGGAATATTCTATGAAAAATAACCATTTCTGTCAAACCCGGCCCTCAGCCACGGCCGATCTTGGCTCGGGTTTGCCGGCGGCGATGGGCAGTGCTCCCCAATTAGTGATGCAATTTTTGGATCAGTGGGGGAGCAGGGGGCTGGTGGGCTGTGGGGACACGGCACAGCCCGGCACGGCACAGCTTGGCACGGCACAGCGCAATGGCTTGGCCGTGTCCCCCTCCATCTATCCCTGGACATGGGGTGTGCTTCCCCCCTCCCCCCCTTTTTTCTTTTTTTAAAGGGTTTTTAATTAACTTCCTGTTCCAATGGTGGGATAATGAGTTTTAAGCAGCACATGATTCCAGTAAAGAGGTCAAGCCGGCAATGAGGATGTCAAAAGAAATTAAGTTAGGAATTAAGAAGAGTTCCAGGGGAGAAAAAAAAAAAAAAGCATCGAGGGAGGGAGATGCTGCCGAGGACAAGGCTTTGCTCTCCCCCCACTTGGCCGGCTGCCCCCCAAAATGATCCTGACGAGGTTTTTCACCTTGTTTGGCCCCGAATCGCAGCCTTGGTGGAGACCGTCACAGCCCGGGGCAGGCAGCTCTGCTTCCAGAGCCTTTCCCTTCCGCGCCGCGACTCACGTGCGTGATGGAACCAAGCGACGGCTTCGCAGGGTCCGGCCCAAGGAGACCTGAGCGGCCTCTGCTTTGCATCAGCCGTGATGGGCGCTGACTCCATCAGGGCCTGGGTGATGGGGAGCCCAGGCTCCGTTCTGCTGCTTTCGGGGGGTCTCCATCCCACCTCGGCATGGCCGCAGGCGTTTTGGGGTTGGGGTGCTGGTGCAGCGCTGCAGAGCCACCTGGCTCCTCCATGGCATCACCCGCTGACACTGCTCACAGCACCCGTGTTATTTACCTGGCACGTTTGCTTACGCCGAGACGATTAGACAAACCGTTTCGTGAAATGCAGCACCAATAATTGCAGGGACCTGGGGGGCTGGGGGTGAGCGGCCCCAAACAGGGCGCCCAAAATTCCTCTCCCCGGAACGGAGCAGGGGGATGCTGCCTGTTCCTGGCTCTTTGTGCCAGAAGCAGCAGCGACAGCATCCCTCGAGGGGCCGAGGGGACAGACCCCGGTTGCTGTCACACCCTCGGGGGGCTGCATCTCACCCCTGCTGTAAGAAGCCAAAAAAAGCCTCGACCGAGCCGGCAGGTGCCGAACACCGGCGTGCAGCCCTGCCCCGGGGAGGGGAGCCCAGCTATGGGAGGAACAGGTTGCAGTCCTTCCCCGTGCACATTCCTCGCCAGTGTCCTTTTAATTAGCTTTTTGGTACCATCCCAAAGCCTCTTACATCCCCCCAGGCCTGAGAATTTGCTGTCCCTGAGCCCTGCATCTCCCTGCCCCATCACCCCCTGCATCCCACGGTACCCATGGGTGCCCCTACATGGGGACAACCAGCACGGTGCCGGTGACAGTGGCATGGCTGGGTGGTTTTTTTTTTTTTCCCCTCCCCGATCCCGTTGTGTTTGCAGAGAGATTGTTATAGGGTAACAGAATAAATAGCGTGTTTTCCTGAGGAGTGAATTACACGCCTGCAGAGCAGAGATAATGCGCGAGCAGCCGTTTCCCCCATTGTGAGCGAGGTGACATCTTTTTATGGAGCTGTGTACATTTGTATTAGTGCCAATTAATCTGGGGTGATATTATTAGAGACGCAGGGAGAGGAGGTGTCGGCGGAGGAATGTAAATGGGAAAAGCTAAGGCGCTGCCTCGGCCATATTTCATGGGCAAAGGGTGGGTGGCGGCGATGTTGGGTGCTGTGCTGAGCACCCCAAGGGGGTCTGGGTGCCTGCGGGACCACGGGCTGCCCCAGCTGGTGGCACTGTCTGCTGGCATGGCTCTGCCAAGGCGGCAGAAACAGCTATTTCCAGCTGCAAAAAGTCATGTTTTGGGTTTTTTTTTCTTTTGTCCCAAGAGGGAGGAATGGCATCTCAGTGTCCCTGCCTGTGGGCAGGCCAGGAGCCGCAGGGCTGGGTGCTGGGTACGCTGCGGAGGGGCCCTGCCACCTACCGGCAGGAGAACCTGGCCCTGGGTGCCACTTGTCACCTGCCTGTGGCTCAGGGCAGCCTGGGGACCTCAGCGGCTTGGGCACGGCTTGGGCACGGCTTGGGCATGGCTTGGGCACGGCTTGGGCATGGCACTCTGCGGCTTGGGCACGGCTTGGGCATGGTTTGGGCATGGCTTAGGCACGGCTTGGGCATGTCCCTTCACTGCTTGGGCACGGCTTGGGCACGGCTTGGGCATGGCTTAGGCACGGCTTGGCATGTCCCTCCACTGCTTGGGCATGGCTTGGGCATGGCTTGGGCACGGCTTGGGCATGGCTTAGGCACGGCTTGGCATGTCCCTCCACTGCTTGGGCATGGCTTGGGCATGGCTTAGGCACGGCTTGGGCATGGCTTGGGCATGGCTTGGGCATGTCCCTCCGCTGCTTGGGCACGGCTTGGGCACGGCTTGGGCACGGCTTGGGCATGGCTTGCACACGTCCTGTGCAGAGATGCTGATTCAGGGGTCCTGGGAGCTGCGGTGGCAGCAAGAAGGTTTTTGGGTTAGAACAAATGATGCGAAATGATGCTGGATGTTACTGGAGCCTGGTGGGAATGTGCGGATGAGCGGCCCCTGTGCCCCAAATTCAAGGCTGGGATTTCTCAGTTCTTATTTTTCCCGCTGTATTGATCTCCCGCTATAGGGACGATGCGCTAACTCACGAAAGGACTGATCCCCCCGTCCCTGGGGGTCAGGCAGCGAAGCCGGGCTGCAGCTCGAGGGGCTTCGCTGCTGGCAGGACGGCAGCCCCCGGGCGGGTGCATCGCCCCTGCGTTATCTCCCCGGCTCCCCCGGCGCTCCCGTCCCCACACCCCGCAGCCGCCCGGGCTCGGGGTTTCCCCGCCTGAAGGCAATTCAGCATCAAGGACACAGGAGCCCACGGGTGCACGTGGTCCCCATCACGCACATACGGCCAGGGGACGTGGGAGCTGGGGTTTAAATTCCTGCTGTGCAAGGAACAGCCAGATTTGACTCAAGAGCAAGAAAAAAAAAATATAAATCTTTAGCCCCTGCTAGCAGCGTGACAACCATGGTGGATCCCGTTATCCTCTGGGCTTTACGGAGAGGCTTAATGCACCTCCAGCTCAGAAACTTGGGTGTGCGGCTGAGAAGAAAGGCCCGCTGGACTGGGGGGGCTTGAAGAGCAAACAGCAGCTTGAGGAAAATTTAGGGTGGTGGCATTAAGCCGAGAAATCCCCTAAGGGACTCCGTGCAATGCCAGGCACCCTCTGTTCAAACCCAAGCACCCTGCGAGCCCCCCGGGGCCGGCTGCAGGGTCGTCCCCATCCGCGGAGGGTGCGGACTGGGGCCGCGGATGGTGCAGACCAGTGGGGTGCAGCCCTGGGACCCCGTGACGTGCCAGGTCCCGTGGGTGCCCCCCCCGTGCCATTGGCACCCGCCAAGCAGCGAGTTAATCTGCAGCCGGGAGAAGCCGCCCGGCTTTGCCTTCCTTTCTGGAATTACATTGATGAGGGCCTGCAATCTTCCAAGTGACAAGCGCTGCTGGATAATGCAGGACTCAGCAAACCCGGGGGCTTTCGGGAGCCGAGGGATGGGGGGGTCGCCTGCTTGGCAGGCACTGAGACCGCGGGAAGGGGATGCGGGCGAGAGCAGGCGGGAGAGGATGGGGGGAAAAAAAAATTCCACTCTCACTTAGAGGGGAAAGGGAAGAATTAAATATTTCAGCCTCCAGAGCTGCGGGGATGATGCTAGCATCTCCCTGGGGAGCAGCGTTGGGGAGGGAGTGGTACCCGAGGCGAGCATTGCTCGTGGGCTGTGCTGCAATAAGGTGGGTGCTGCTTTAGGACGGCGTCCCCGCACCCTGCCCAGGGCCCCGGGGATGGGTGCCGTCCCCTGCAGCAAACCTCTGGCTCCCAGGGAACTTCGTTTCCAGGTGCCCAGGTTATGAATCTGGAGGTGCGGGAGAGCTCCAGTAACACCCAGGCATGAAATACTCCTCTGCCTCGTAGGTTTGTTGCCCTGGTGAAATATAGTAGAGGGAAAACGTAAAAGTCCCATTTCCAGCTCCATAATATTTCCTGCCAAAACAAAGTAAAATGTGCTGCCTTAAATTTTCTGCAAAATTCTTTTGAGGTTATTTTTTTCCCTAAATTAAGCCATACTAATTATTTTCAGCCACTTTATCTCCACTCTGCAACACACCAGGAGGGTGCAGGCAGCAAGCATTTTAAGCCTCCATAAACAAAAGAGTAGTTTGGAAAATAATTCTATCAATTAATCAAATTAATCCTGCAGTTTTAGTTACAAGCCCCAAGTGGCAAGGATTCTAGCCTGCGGTTAGGAGCTATCTCTCATTGACAGCGTTTAAATGTTATGATTGCAACAGTAATTAAAGAATATAATATGCCTGGCTTTGTGTCAGCCTCCTACCTTCAGACCTCAGCGCTCTGCCGGCAGAGGTCAGCTTGAGGACAAATTGGTGATGACCAGACTGGGCCATCACCATCACCAATTAACGATGACCAAACCGGGCCATCACCATCACCAATTAATGATGACCAAACTGGGCCATCACCATCTCCAATTAGTGATGACCAAACTGGGCCATCACCATCTCCAATTAGTGATGACCATATTGGGCCATTGCCATCACCATCACCAATTGGTGATGACCAAACCGGGCCATCACCATCACCAATTGGTGATGACCAAATAGGGCCACCACCATCTCCAATTAATGATGACCAAACTGGGCCATCACCATCTCCAATTAGTGATGACCAAACTGGGCCACCACCATCTCCAATTAATGATGACCATATTGGGCCATTGCCATCACCATCACCAGTTGGTGATGACCAAACCGGGCCATCACCATCACCAATTGGTGATGACCAAACCGGGTCATCACCATCACCAATTGGTGATGACCAAACTGGGCCATCACCATCTCCAATTAATGATGACCATATTGGGCCATTGCCATCACCATCACCAGTTGGTGATGACCAAACCGGGCCATCACCATCACCAATTGGTGATGACCAAACCGGGTCATCACCATCACCAATTGGTGATGACCAAACCGGGTCATCACCATCACCAATTGGTGATGACCAAACTGGGCCATCACCATCACCAATTAATGATGACCAAACTGGGCCACCACCATCTCCAATTAATGATGACCAAACTGGGCCATCACCATGACCAATTGGTGATGACCAAACTGGGCCATCGCCATCACCACCACCAATTGGTGATGACCAAACTGGGCCATCACCATCACCAATTAATGATGACCAAACTGGGCCATCGCCATCACCATCACCAATTGGTGATGACCAAACTGGGCCATCACCATCACCATAATGTTGGGCTTTTTTTTCCCCCTTGCGACAAGACACCCGTGTCATGAGTAGGACTCGGGCAAGACGCAGTGAGGAAGAGGAGATGCACAAGCATCTTCACCACTGAGAAGCTCCACCACTTTGTGAACGATTGCAAGGTGATGGCAGCGGCACCAATGTCCTCCTGCGACTGCTTTCCAGAGGACACCACGAAGACGTACAGAGCAGCCAACTGTCCATTAGAAATACCATCGTTTGGCTAGAGACGTGTGCGGGAGGAGGGGACCGTGGGGTACGGGACACAGCCGGGGAGGGAGATCCCACAAACATCACGCAGACAGGAAATTTCTGTGAAAATATTGGAATATATTTGAAAAGATTAGTCATGTATGATTTTACAGTACCACCCCATATTTTCATCTCATACTTTATTTAACAATATTAAAGAGGCACTTTAAAAGCACACATACAACATCATAAAACGGCGTTTCCTGCTCTCTCTCTGCTTCTCTGACAAAATATCAAAATAAAAACTTTTGACAGAACACATTGCACCCAAGGTAAATTACCTACAATATTTTTATATAATACAAAGAATTGTAAAGATACATATTAACAGAATAAAGCCTCTTTTTTTTTTCCTTTGAAATCTAAAACAAAACAAAAAATAATTGCAGGACAGACGCAAAGTACTCTGACTGTTCATATCACATCAGTGCATTACTTCACCTCCTTGACTTGGGAGTATTTCAATAGTATTTTTAATTATCTTCCATGTCCTCGTTTGCACCTGAGATTTCTTTCCGGATTCAAAAGTTCGGTTGTATAACATGCTCGTTTAACGTGACGTAACCTTTTCGACACTATGGAGTACCAGCATACAGGATTTTTTTTCCCTAAAGTTGGATTATTTTAATTTTTTTATTTTCCTGCTTCATTTTCTTTTACAGGTAACGGCTACTTCCTAACGGTTCCCTTTTATTTTTCAATCAAGGAAGTCTGTATTCACATTACAAAAGAAGAATAGCACCAGTAACTGCATAGTAAAAAGCGGATACCTATATAGCCACTAACTCAATACAGTAAGATAGTTTAGAAGTGATACCGTTGAGGGCACTTGGACAGTACCGGTTCGGTGCGGTAAATTGGCACAGTTTTGTCATTGCGCAACCCCCTCCCGCCCCCCCCCCCCCCCCAAACAAAAAGAAAACACACACGCACACACACAAAAACCCTAAAAAATCAGAGTTTGTCACAAGTGTCAAGGTGCAGTTTGCTCGCGGTGGCGGCTCTCCTCCGGTTACATCGTCTACAGTGGTCAAAGAGTGGCAGCATCCTCTGAAGGGCTCCGACAGCCCCGGCAGCCCCAGAGCCGGTTCGTTATTCTCTTGACGATGTAGAAACAAATTCCTAGGGATGGCTGTCAAAATATAGGACACTCGATTCTTAATTTAATTTTTTTTTTTTTTTAATTGTATCATTTCTTAGGCCAGCTCCCAATTAAATGAATTGTACGGGATTATTTGTGCAAAATCTTAAAAAAAAAAAATTTGCTTTCTACAGTGTACTGCACCTTATGAATAAGACGTCTACGGAATGAAGTTCATCTCTTCAAGTACTTTGTACAAAGATAACACAGACACAGTCTCAAAAGGGTCTGAGATTTGCAAGTATCCTTATAACCTCAGCACTTCTGCAATAAAGCAATTGCTCTCGACGATTCAGTCTGCCCAAAGCGATTACAATTTCAGTTCGTGAAAATCATCAGCAACATCAAAGTTCTAGCATTTGCATGATAAATCAGGTGAATTAAAGTAGATTAGTAGACACAAAGCAAACTATTTCACAGAGGCTGCAGTGCAAGTTCATTTAAGCTAGACAGAGAAATCATGCTACACAAACGAATTTAATGCTTTGATAATTTTTCCCTTGCAAACGCCATGAAAGCAGCTGAGGATCACCATAAGTCACTTCCATAAATTATTCTGAAGTATCTCTTCTTAAAGGAATTTTAAAGCTAGTTAATTTTTGCCCAAAGAGTTGGCTTAGCAGGTTGTTCTGGGACTCGGCGGTGCGGTAGCTGGCCAAGCCGGCCGGCTTGGCACCCCGGGTGGTGCGCGGGCTGTGCAAGGAGCCGCGCGGGGATGGTGCCGGCCCCTTGGCCAACACTTGGTGGAGGCTCTTCCCTAGAATGGCCTTCCTGCGTTTCACGTCCCCGTTGGCGTGACGGAGCTCCCCCTTCTTCTGATTGTAAGTGTCCAGGACCATCTTCTTCAGTTGGGTGCCTGTTTTGGGCTTGGGTACCAGTTTGTTGCAGTGCGACTCCCTCCTCCCGGGGGAGAGGGCAGAAGCTTCGGCGTTGCTCCAGCCGGTGCGTTTGAGCTCGCCAGTGCTCTCGCTCCTCCCCGGGCACGGGGTCCGGGCTTTTTTCTTTTTCCCATCTCCCTCCATGTTCTCCCGGGAGCCGGAGCTGCTCCGGTGGCTCAAGGACTTGTGCTCTTTCCGCCTCTTGGGGTGAAGCTTGCCGGCGGCTTTGCTCGGCTCCATGTGGCCGTGTCTCACGGCATTGCTGGCCGCCTCGCCTTTGGGCTGGTGGCTGGTGGATTTGCTTGGGTTGCCGCCTTGGTCCTTGGCGTTAGCGCTATTGTCCTTAGCCTCGGGCACGGCTTTCTCCTTCTCCACAACAGATTGCTGAGCCTCCTCGGTGCTGCTGCCAGGGCTGCCCGTGCCGGGAGCACCCTCACTGCCAGGCTGGCTACCCACGGTCTTCTTCTGCAGGGTTGAATCTTTGGCAGCCCTGTTCAGTGTGGGCGATGCCGTCTTGTCCTTCAGGGGCAGGGGGTGGTGGGCAGCCTCTGGAGACGTGGCCTTAGATGCAGCTTCCCAAGAAGAGGCATCACTGGCAATGGGGTTGGCCCACCTGTGGATCTCCTTGGCCGGTGGAGCCTCTGCCTGTGGGGAAGGAAGCTCCGAGACCTTCTTGGCAAGCTGGAGAAATGGGATCCCATCCACAGTGTCGGTGGCTGCACTGGGATTTTCCAGGACACCTGCTATATATTCATCTTTGTTGCCTACG
This sequence comes from Platalea leucorodia, assembly GCF_965183815.1. Lineage (NCBI taxonomy): Eukaryota > Metazoa > Chordata > Aves > Pelecaniformes > Threskiornithidae > Platalea > Platalea leucorodia. The sequence goes on along the minus strand of NC_138830.1, from coordinate 55,597,503 downwards.
CTTGTTCTTTTATGGGCATCGACATAGCCACGTTTCTCGGTCAGGTGTGGAGGAGAGAGCTTTTGGTCTGTGGCCTGGTTACAAGCCAACCCAGCAAGGTCAATGGTAAACTCGGGTGAGTCCAAGAAAGGAAGTGGTTTCCCATCAAACGCTCCTTTCTCCAGCTCCTCGATAGACAGGGCAGCGATATGGCCAAGCTCCGGACTGCTGGCTGCAGCCTGTGGCAAAGACGGGGAAAGGCAGGGTGGTGGAGGCAGGGTGTCAAACTGGGATTTCTCCATCTCTGCCAGGAGGTCAGAGAAGTCACCCACCAGGTCTTCTGTTTTCATGGAGGGTTGGGGCAGAGGTGCTCCTGGGTCACTGGGTGCTGTAGGGAAGGAGTCAGGGGGAGCCTGCAGGCTGGGGCTTGCAGCCTCTACCAGCTGAAGGTCACTGGTGTGGTCCAGGTGGACCGGTGAGCTGCGCGGGAGTGAGCTGCCGTGGTGAGCAACCTTTCTCTTCTTGCTCGGCGGCATGCCCTCCCGGAGGGAGCCATCCTCTTTCACCTTCTCCCTGCCCTCTCTGGAGGCAACGCCAGGTCTCATGACCCCTCTGAATTTGAAAGTCTTGTTGCTTCCCACGAGGTGCTTCTCCATGTGCCGGTCGTACTGCTCTTTCTTGGAGAAGGTGTAGTTGCACATGCTGCAGATGAAGGACTTCTTGATAACGTGCATGACGTCTGCGCAGAGCTCACAGGCATACAGGGTGGTGTGCTTGATCTCCTGCTCCTCTACTATCCCGTGCTCCTGGCTGAGGTGGTTTCGAAGCTCTTTGGTCTCCTGGTAGAACATCGGACACTTGTGGCACAAGTAAATCTTCTGTAAACTGTGCACGACTAAGTGCCGCTGGAGCTTGAAGGGTTTGGGAAACTGTTTGCCACAGTGATGACAGTCCCTGGAAGGATCCTTGCAGTCGGGGTGCATGGGGACAGATTTTGGGGTGCCGTCGCTTTTTGCCACGTGCTCTGGAGATGGACTGGCGGATGCTTTAGAGGAGCTGGCTGCAGGTGGCTTCACTTTGATGTTGCTTTCCAAGGGGTCTTTCATCGCCTTGGCCTCCTGCTCGAGGGGCAGCTCCTTGGGGCTCTTGCTCTCTCTGCTAACTGCGTGCTTGCTGCTGAGGTCGGCGTGCCGGGACAACCTGCTGGGCTTCCGATACATGATGGTGTTGAGGAAGTGGGTGACAGCGGCATTGTCCTCACCGAAGCAGGCTGGCAGGCCCATCACGGACTTCTGCGCTTGCCCCTTGCGAGCGAACTGGGTGGCGTGCTCCCGGAGATGCTCGTTGTACATCCAGACGTCGGAGATCTCCTTCAGGCACATCCCGCAAGCCCACAGCCCGGCTTTGTTTTTGGCGTGCTTCTCCTTCAGATGGTCCCTCAGTTGCTCCCGGGAGCTGAATTTGCGCTGGACACACATGTAGCAGGTAGGCGGAGGGGAAGGGTTATGGGAGAGCTTGTGGAAGTCCAGCTCCCCTAACGTCAGGAACCACTGGAAGCAGACTTTGCATTTGTACTGCTTGTCTTTGGCCTTGATGGTTATCTCATTGCGGTTTTTCCCCAGCTTCCCATCTTCTAGCTTACTTCTGTGCTTGCTGTGCTGGCCCGGCTTCAGTTTGAAACTCACAGCGTTGTCCTCCCCATGGCCAGGAAGATCTTCGCAAGGGCCGAAGAAGCACATGTCTCTCATTTTCAGCTTTGCGTTCAGCATCTCGATGTCGATGGTATGAAATTCGGAAGAGTCTGAATCTTCGTTAGCCTTGCCATCGTAGGGCTCCTCCGCCAGGTCGGGAGGCTCGGAGCTCGCTTCTCTGAGCGAGTGCTCATCCTCAAGGTCCATCAGAGGCTCAAACATGTCCTCAGCAGAGAGGCTTTCTCCCTCCTTCTCCAGACTCCCCCAGATGTTCAAGCTGGGGATGTTGTCCACTTGGCTGTTTTGGCACAAGAAGGTTAGCATGTTGTCTTCCAGGTCAATGTCCTCCTTCCCTTGGTCAGTCTTCTCGCAGTCTGGCCTCGGCCCAATGCTTTTAGATCCGCTGGGAGCAGCATCTCCACTCTTCGCCTTGCTGCCGTGACACATGTTTAGCATTAAGGCGTCGTCGACAGAGATGGTTTCGTATTCGCAAGGGTCCTCCCTGGTGACACAGAAAGAGCTGGTTTCGCTGAGGTCAGAAGCTAATCGGATCGCGAAGAGGTCAACGGCACCCGTTGGCCGGAGGTTTACCTCGGTGACAGGCTTGGGTTTCTTGCTGCGCTTCCCATACACCCGTGTGCACTTCCTGCGGATGAACTGGTCATCCCGGGGGAACAGCTGGGAGAACGTGGAGTCATCATCAAACAAGCTCTGGAGGTCTGAGATGGCCGCGCTCTCCACGCAGTGCTCTCTGCCCAGCGGCACGTCTGCCTTCGCCCATCGCTTCGCCTCCGCAGGAGGAGGGCTGGTCCCTGGCGTGGTCTGCAGAGCGCCTTGCCCGGGAGCCTTTTGGGTGGTTTCTGAATCACACATCTCCAGCGGCAGACCCTCTTCCGCAAGAGCTGTGGGACCCTGCGGGGCACTGCTCCGGTTCCCAGCACCGCTGCCTGCTGCAGGACTGTCTCCTGTCTCAGCATCCATGTCCTCTGCGCCATCAGCACCATGATCCTGCTCTTTGCCTACCTTGCCCAATCCCTTCTCCACTTGCTTCACAAACCTGCTAACCCATTTTTTGCGAGCCTGCGTGTCTTCCACTCCATTTGGATCTTCCACCTCCCCAGGACAGGCGACTGTGCCTGTTACTGACTCCTTGCTGACCATCTCCTTTGAAGACACCATCCTGTCGCCCAGGTCCTCTGCAAGCTCAGCTGCACAAGGGGACTGTTTATCTTTTTGAGAGTGATGGCTTGAGTTGGACCTATTTTGCTCCTCTGTGGAGATGCAACCGCTTGGCTCATGCAAGCCCTCCATGATCCTGGGCAGACTGGAGCTGAGGACAGCAGCGGGAGGACCTGCATTCTTCTCCAGCTCAGATGGACCATCGGGCTCATTTCTGCTGGGAAATGCCTTTGCTTTCCTTCGTCTCACTTTCCTGTTTAGCTTCTTTTCAGAATTGCTGTTCACTTCTCCAGGATCTTTGCTTTGACTCCTTCTGCCCTTTTCTCCCTTTCTGGCTTGCCGTCCTGAGTCCAGCTTCCCAGCCGCCCCCTCGCCTGCTCCCCTCATCTCTGAGTGAGGTCCCTTTGCCTTCATCTCCCTTTGCAGAACACGTGTGCAGTGCAGCTCCTGGGACATCTCGAAGGAGATCACGCTGAGGTCGCTGAGCACTCTGCTGACCACTTCTTGCATCTGCGCGCTGGGCTCTTTCTCCAGCTCTGGGCATATTTTCTTGGGGACGTGTTCAACGGTGGTGGCCGGCATCTGTGAGCTGCAGGTTTTGTCTTTGACCGAAGTCTTCAGGCTCCTCCTGGGCCCCTTTTGGGCTGCTTTCGATGTCTTGTCTGCAGGAACCGAAGTGGACTTGGGAGTCTTGCTGGGCTGTGGTATGCCACCATTCTTGACCTGGTGCTTGACAGCTTTGTGCCTGGTCAGGCCAGGTTTGGATCGGAAAGTGGCTGAACAAATGTCACAGGTCACTGGGAGACCATTTGGCTTCTTTTCTTTGTGAACTTCATTTTGGGAAGGGGTTGGAGTACTGTTAGGCATGTTGCCCTCTCCTTGGCCCACACTGTTTAACACACAACTCCCAGCTTCTCCAGCCCCATGGCTTTTGGATTTCTCCCCTTTTAAACTCTTTCCTCCGCTCTCTGTTGTTTTGGGAAGACCAAGTCTCACCTCTGCTGCCTCTGAAAACTCGTGGCCATTTAACTCAGCAGGACCAAGATCTCCAATCCCTGTAAGACCTCTACTGACAGCAGCTGGCACCTGCTGAACAACAAAACCATTGGACAAAGCCTCTGGTTCACTTTGATGCTTATTTCCACCATCAGAGCAGCTTTCAACCTTGTTCTCTTGATTCAGGTTTACCTCTCTTTCTCTGATCGGCAGAAGATCCGTCGTGGGCTGGGTTGGGTAATCTTGGGTTTCCGGAGGAATGGAGTTAACAACCATATCTGTGACGGTACATGCTTGGTTTTCTTGAAAATGAGAGCCTGACAGCACAGGACTGGCGCTTTCGGCTACCTCTTTCCCAACACCCTCTTGGTTGAAAGGTGGCGAGCAGGGAAGAGAGCAGTCCTTCCCATGTGGTTTCTGGGGACCTTCCCTCTCCAAGGCAGAGCCCACCAGACCTTCAGCGTGCAGCAGAGCGTGGGACCTCTCCATCCCTTCTATTTCAGGTGGTCTGTAGTTACCCAAAATGCCATCAGGGAGGTGATGGTGACTGTCCTCGACTGCCTCCATCGGCACGGCCCCGCAGTGATGCAGTGAGGGAGGAAAGGCAGGTGCCCTTTTCCATGTCCCTTGCTCCACGGGGCCCACGGTGGGGTGATGGACGCGATGGCTGTTGGCCTCAGGAGGACAACTCTTCATGACGAATGAACTCGATGCGTTAAGCAGGGATGTGCCATATTTCTTCTCATCTGAGAGTTGAGTGCCGAAGCTGAGGACCTCTCCTCCCTCGGCCCCACCACTTTGCAAGCATTTGGGGTGAGAAAAATTGGTCGCCAAGGGCAGGCTGGCTGGAGATTCACCCGTGTAGTGACAACCATTGAGGGACTTCTTCTTGCCATTTCCCTCTCTGGGAACCTTTGTACTGACTGTGCCGGCTTTCGTCTCCGGCACCAAGCAGTGATCCTGGTGGAGATCCTCCTCAGAGGGACTGGGGGGGCTGGTGGGACTCGTGGAAGCACTGCGCAGGGGCTGTGCCCCCCGCTCCCCCTGATTCCTTTCCAGCCTCTCTGCGCTGCCCAGCGTTTCTTTCTCAAGCAAACTACGGCTTAAATGGGATTGCTCATGTTTTTTAAATGCCAAGGTCGCTTTGTTTTTATCTTCCTCCTGCTCTTCCATGAGCCGATCAGCTTTCTTTCCTTGCCCTGGCACTGGGGTCACCGCTGTGTTTTTGAGTGGCGAGAGGTCGTTATGCTCTCGGGAAACACCATCTGCACAGATATTAATGTCATTCGGCTCCGCATGTTCATTTGCTAAGTGCTGCAGCTCCGTTACTTTATTTTGCAGCTCCGGCTTCACAAACGTGGATTGTTTTGCATGGTAAGAGCCCATCGCACTGAATGACTCCAGCTGCTCACATCCACCAGAGAAAAGCACAGCCTCTTTCGCTGGGGCAGCAATATTTTCTGCATTGCCCCCAATGGGGACGTTCCCCTCCCCTTGGGCAGGGCAGTATGTCCGATTTTCCCCTTCCAAGGCACCACCACTTTCCTCTTTCTGCTCCGGCTGGACGCGGGCGATGGTAGAGGGGTGGCTGGGAGCAAGCAGCATGGGGAAGCATGGCATCAACAGCTCCTCTTCGTTGCTCTTCACCGTTCGGGCAACGAAGAGCTGGAGCTGCTGCAGAGGGTTGGCAGCCGTCTCCTGGGATGCCAACATTTTCTGGGAGCCGCAGTTGCTCTCCTTGGGCAGACTCAGCATATCAAACAGCAGCACTTTTTGCTTGCTGGCTTTGTCGCCGGGTCCGGGGGCTGAATAGGTGGGGGGGCTCTTCCTCTCCTCCGTTTCTTCCATCAACACAGACCCACCACCATCTCCTTTGAAGTCCATGGCGCTTTTTGCCATTTTGGGCGACTCAGGCCTGCTTAAGGGTCTTTCTTCTGTATCTGGAACCTCTTTGATGTGAGGCGAAAAGGCGAGATCCAAGGCTGGGGTGGGACCTTGCTGAAAGCCAAATTCAGGTTTATGGTTTGGAAGATGGGCATCAAACTTCTCCAGCTCTGCAGCATCAGCGAAGCTTTCATCTGCTTTCCCTGGCACAGGAAAGCTCTCGGCACCGCGCTGGCATGGCAGAGATGGCAGGGGGTCTTTGGTCGCTTCTGCTGCCTCTAGGGTCTTGGGGAACACGGTGACAACAGGGGGGCTTTTTGTCACGGGGTCTGGGTAGATGGGAGCCTCTGTTTGGTCTGGCGTGCGCGAACCGGGTAGACTTTTGGAGGAACACCCATTTTCCATCTTTCCAGGGTCACTTTCCTTGGCAGCTGCAGCTCCCCGGAGCTGCTTGCCGCTGTCTTTGGAGCAGAAACGGTCCGTGGCGAGCGGGGCTGGTGTGCATGTTCCTGCCTCCAGCGAGCCCAGCTCCACCGGGCAGGGCCAGGGCTCCCTGGGTCTCTCATAGTCCCCACGGGTGCTTGCGACAGCCGGCTTCTCGCCCTCCAGCCTCTCCCCGACGCAGAGGCTTGAACTGCCCAGCTCATCTGCCAAAAACAGTCCTTTCTCCTGGCCCGTCTCTTGCTCGACTGGCAGCGGTGGGAACTGCTCGGCCGCCTGTCCTCGCAGATGGGCAGTGACGTGTTGCTCGGGTTTCTGAAGGGCAACGGATGCCTCGTTATCCAGCTTGCTGGTTTGCAGTTGACTTTCCAGCTCTGTGACTAATCGCTTGATCTCCAGCTCATCGTCTGGTATGTTGTTCATAAAAGTCATGTTATAATCCGTTATCCTGTCTGGCAGCGGCAGGGAGAGTTGGCTGATGGGGACAGGTCCTTCCTCAGGGAATTTCTTGGCTAGTGGCTTCTCCACTGAAAGGCTGTGGAACTGATTCATGTCTTCTGGCAGCATCGGAGCCACCTCCTCCATGAGGGACCAGTCTTTCTCCGGCATGAATGGCGGATACGGTTGCTCAAATGGCAGCGGCTTGCTGGGGGGATTGCTGGGGCAGGCAAACGTTGTCACATAACTGTCCTTGCTGGCAGAAACGCTCTCGTACAGTGGCGGATCAAACTCGGTGACGGGTAGCTCTCCAAATATTGAAGAGGAATCAAAGCTGAGAGGGGAGGAGACCTTGCCCTGCGGCGTTTCTGCGGCGTAGGGGGAGATGATGGCATGCTTCTGCTCAAAGGAGCTGGTGTTGATGTCATCCCGGCATAAATACACGTCATCCATGTGCGAGGAGCCCAAGGCTGGGGGCTTTGAGAAAAGGTTGTCATCGTAGTGACTGGGAAGGCCTTTGGGATCGAAAAACACGTTGTCGCTGCTGACGTATGGATCGGGCGCCTTGGCAGTGAGCATCATCCCCACTGCATCCCCCCCGTATGGGGCAACCGCCGTGGGATAGTCCTTCCGACCATCACAGAGCCCCTGTGCCTTCAAGTATTTGATGCCTGCTTCTGAGTAGGCGGCACTCACGTTGCCAGGACTAGCTTCGTTACCGCCGTGGGATGGAGCAATTAGCTCTTCTGCACGGTACTTCAGCCCATCGCTCGTGAAAGGGGCAAACTGATGCCTCTGGTTGACCGTGGTCAGCTCGGGTGAGTCCTGAGCCTCCAGGGTGGGTTCTCCTGCCTCACCCGTCTGCTTTGCTGCTCCTTTGGGCTCTTCTGCCCCCTCCTTACAGGAGAGCCCGACGGGGCTCCTGCCCGAGGCGGTCGTGCTGGGCAGCTGCCTTTCCTGGGGCTCCTCCTTCGCACAGTCCATCGCAGCAACATCTGGTTCGGTACTCGGACGTGTCCTGGAGCCTGCTGGCAAAGGTTTGGCTGAGCCAAACCGCCTGCTCCCCCTGGAAAAGTCCTCTTTGCTCTTCTGGCTCTTCTTTGGGCTCCCGTCCTCGGGAAGGATGAGAGGAGTCCTTGGCATGCGTGCTGGGCTGCCCGAGCGCCTCCTCCTCTGCGTCCCTCCCTTCTCGCTGCCCGAGCTGGCCCCATTAGCATGGGGCGGGCTGGTGCCCGTTTCGCCGGGCACACTACCGCTGTGGTTGCTGCCAGTAGACGACTGGCTGCTCCGTCTTCGGACCCTGGCGGCACAGTCCTCTTTCTCGGCATCCTCCTGGCTCGGGACCCCCCTGTGCTCCTGTGCCTCCCTTTTCTGACCGTCCCTTTTCCGGCTGTAGCTCCACGCTGGGTCTTTCTCTTTGGCCCTCTCACTTCTTCCCAGGCGTTTCTTGCTAAAGCTGTACCTGGTCCTCCCGATGAATGTGCCATGTTTCTTCCTCCCCCGGAGCTTGCTGCACTCTGCCCCATCATCATCTGAGTCAGAGACATAGTCGTACTCCCGAAACCTGCCCTCTTTGGTGGCTGGCACCAGCCTCTCGGTGACCTGGGGGAATGGCGCCTGCTTGCTGCTCTTCACCTGCAGTTTGTGGAGCTTGTTCTTCTGCTGCACGATCTTGTGAATGAGCTCCTTGCTCCATGTCCCGCTTCGGGGCTTCCGCTTCTTCGTGTCCTTCATGGAGAACCGGGGTGGCTTGGAGCTCTTGGCGGCAACACCCGGCCCCACCTCGCTCTTCGTCGAGGGCTCCTGGCTGAGCTTCCTGGGATGCTTTTGGCTGGAGGTGGATTTGGAGGAGGTGGTGGCCGGTGGGACGCTGTTCTTCCTGCCCGCCCGCAGCCTGGCCGTCCTCTCTGCTCCCGCTGCCCCGGGATCCGGCTCCTGGGCTGCCAACAACCTCCGTGCCACCCTCCCCTTGTGAAGGTGCTGCTTTCCTGCCCCTCTCTTCACCTGCTCCCCACCCGGGTGGCTGTCCTCGTGAAAATAGCTGGCCTTGGGCTGGCCCCCTGCCTTCTCCTCCACTGCTGCCTGCTTTGATTTGCTTTCCGAGGCCAGGGCTTCCTTCGCCTTGTGGGACATCCCATTGCCGGCCGCCTTCACGCCCGTCAGCTCCTCGTCGGCAAACACATCTATGAAGCTGCTGTCGATCTCGGGGTTATCCGACTGGTACCCCAGGCCATTGAGGGCTTCGGTGATCAGGCTGTCCAGCTTGGCATCATCGATGTCCAGGTCCGAGGCGGTGAGTGGCAGGGAGCTGGCGGTGAGGCCGTTGAAGAGGCCACCCTTCAGAGCATCTTCCTTGCCCTCGCTTTTGCTTTCCCCATCCAGCAAGAAGTCATCGCTCTTGTTTAACACCAACAAATGCGCTTGGGGGTCCGGAGAGAGCCCCAGGCTGGGGGGCTTGGGGGGCTCTGGGGGGAGCGCTTTCCGCCCCTCGGCTGCCCGGGGAGCATCCTTGCCCTCTCCCTGGGGAGCGGGATGGGAGGCGCAGAACTGGCGGTGCTGCAGAAAGGAGGAGAGGTTGCTGTAGTTCTGGTCACACTGCTTGCAGGTCAGGAGCACATCCAGCTGGTCCAGGCTGGCACTGCTGAGAGAGCTGGCCAGCAAGTGATGGGAGGAGTATGGCGGCGGAGGCTGCTCCCCATCCAGCCCATCCGAGCATCCCTTGGCCACCTCCACACCGGCTTTGTGGAAGGGACTCGCCGGGGCGCATTTCAGGAGGCTGTCATCTTTCAGGGCATCAGGAGGGAAGTGGAAGGCCTTGACGGAGTCCGGGGGGTGGTAATGAAGCGAGCCTGAGCTCAGGATGTCAGAGGGGTGGAAGGGTTTGTTGCTGTCCCTGGGATGGCAGGGGTGCTGGAAGAAGGGAGAGGGGGTCAGTGCTCCGGACATCTGGCTGTCTTCGAAGCCAGGGTTGAGCGGGCTGCTGGACATGGGGGAGAGCGACGAGCAGGTACTGCCGCAGGTGGGGTTGGGGACAGGAGATGGCAGCGGGGACTCGCAAGGCGAGGCAACCACCAAGGCTGACGGTGGCAGGACCAGCGCTGAGCCCGACGAGCTCCTCGAGGGAGGAGGAGGACCTGCTTGACCCATGCTGTAGAAGAGGACTTTGCTTCTCGAATCGCAGGCGGGAGACCCTGGCTCCTTCCCACTTTCGAAAGAGAAAGCGCCCGTCGAGTTGGGGTCTCCCCTCTGGATGCCGAGGCTCTCTCCCGACAAGAGCTTTTTGCCGTGGTACCCCGGAGAGTTACTTATGGGGGGCCCTTTCTGGGCTTTCCCGCTCCCCTGCCATTCCGACGTGCCCAGGGGGAATGGGAGCTTCTGGCTGGTGATCTGCCTCGACAGCTCTAGCCTGTTTTGACCGGGCATTGCAGAAGTGAGGTGTATTTGCTGCCAAGGCATCCTGGCATTTTTCTGCCTGTGCTGCCTCTGCTCGGGGCCAGACTGGCACTCGAATGAGAACTGGTTTCCAACAGGGTTTGAATAAGGTGCTGAATTCTGATCCATGGGAGAAAACGCCTTAGTGGCACCTTCCCAAGCTTGCACAAGCCTGGGGTGGGTGGGTGCTGTAGTGGGAATGCTTGTCTCGAAAGGCACGGATCCTGCGCTGGCGCTGCCCGCGGGGGAACTGCAATAGGCTTTGCTCTGAAAGTGCACTTGGGAGAGAGAGTTTGGTGGCATGTTCCTTCTCAGAGGGCTGCTCTGGACCAGCAGCCGCGGGCTGGGGACACTGTCTTTCGCTGAGGCTTGCCTCTTACCGACTGGCTTTGGCATACTAGGCGAGTGTAAACTAGACGGAAAAACAGCTTGGTTTTCTTGGAAAGTGCTTGGGTTTTGTTCGATAGCACCAGACGACGAGAGAGCACCATTGGGGTTGGCGGGATGCTCGCTCCTGCCCTTGCAGCACGGCAGCGGGCCGTGGTGCGGGGCCGGCGGCGGCGGGTGCAGGAACGCTGGCAGCGGTGGCGGTGGCGGGGCGGGCAAGCCGTACAGCCTGCCCTCGGGAGATACGCTCTCGTAGGAGCTGCCGGTCAGTGCCTCCTCTTGCCACTCTCTGGAGGACGAGTGGAAGGTGAAGGCGCCGTGAGCCAGCTGGCCGGCGGCGAGCCCCACGTCCAGGTACTCCTGGCTCCCTGCATCGCTGCGGTATGGCTCCTTCCCCGAGTCGTGCAGCAGCTGGAAGGGGTACTGGCACGGCAAAGCCCCCAGTCCGTGGGCGCCGGCTTTGCCGCCCTCGGGGAAAGAGCTGGGCTTCTGCACCGAGACCCCGTAGCTAGCACCGGCAAAGCTCTTCTCCGGGGAAGGCCAGGAGTCGGACCCGTTCGCCTGAAACTCTAAATAATGTAGCTGCCCATTGGTGCCGGGGCTCTTGAGGGGGATGCCGGTGGCGGGGGGCTGCCCTTTGGGGCCGTGGCGGGGAGCGGGCTGTGAGGTATAGTTGGCGGAGGTACGGCCGGCGGTGGCATCGGGGAAGCAGCGGCCGAAGCCGAGGTCTTCTTGCCGGAGCTCGGCCTCGCGCTGGGGGATGCTGGGCACGTGGAAGCGGTAGCTGCCGGCCACGGGGCCGTGATTCGCCTCTGGCTTCTTCGGGGGGGTCACCTTCTGCTGGGGGTAGGCGATGCCGATGGTGGGGTTCGGCCGGGCGCCGGCGATGCTGAGCCGGTAAAGCTGGTGGTGGCCCCGCTCGCCCTTCCCCGAGCGTCGGCTGCGCTCGCGGGCTCGACCCTTCCCTGGGGGAGACTGGGGACCGCCCTTGACCTCTCCCCAGGTGCCGTCGTTGCCAAACTTGGGTTTGCAATGGAGGGATTTGAAGTCGATCTTTCCCGCTTGCTGCGGCCGGATCACGGCTTCCCGCTGGCTGTGGGGCTCCTTCTCCTTGGGGCCGGGGAAGGGGGACGTGCCCTCCCCACCGAGCGCCTTCCCATCCTTCTCCCCGCAGCCTTCAAAGCCAAAGTCCTTCTCGGGGTCTTTGGGGCCGGCCTCAGTATCGCCGATGGTGTAAACATGCTGGGTCTCTCCAGTCATGATACCGAGGTGGGGGGAAAGGCTAGAAAGCCCCGTTTTCCCGTCCCGCTGCGAGCTGCCGTCCCTCCGTCACGGGCCTGGTCCTCCGCCGACGGGCACCGGGGCGGTGAGAGGGGCAGCGGCTCCCCGGGGCCGGGGCGGCGCGGGGTCCCGAGCGCCGGCGGGGCTCTGCCGCATCGTTTCCGACCTGGAGAGGAGAAAAAAGAGAAAGAGCGGCCGTCAGCCGGGGAGGGGGCCAGCGGAGGGAGGGGAGATATTTTGGCCCCTTTTCTTGGCGCTGCGGTGGGGAAGGGGACGGAGGAAGGGGCCGCGCAACCCCCTCGAGCAGCTCCGGGGCAAAACCCTCCAGCTTTGGCTCTTCAAAGGATGCTCGGAGCATTTCATCTTTGGCAAAAGCTGCTGAGGGAGGCACTTTTTTTCCTCCCGGGGAAGCTATTTCTGGGTACTACTTAGCAACATGAGCAGAAAAAGATGACAGAAGAGCTCCACCTACGGATTAGCGGGAAGGGCTGTCGGGCTGGGCTGGGAGAGGTGTCCTGGGAAGGGCTCTCTGTCCCTGTGTCCCCGTGTCCCCGTGTCCCATCTATCGTGACCAGAGGGACGGCGAGGTTGGGCTGTGCAGCAAAAGGCTTTTGCTCCACCTCAATTCCCCCCAGCGCATCCCTCCGACCTCGCTGCCCCTCCACCAAACCCTCGCTTTGAAACCTCCGGAGAAAGGACTTGAGCTTCTGCTGCCTCTGCCTGAGCTTTACCACCACCCGCAAATTGCCCTCGCAATTTTAGACGCTGTTAAGTAGGTGAAAGAATAAAAACTAAGTCCCAAATTTACCAGCTGAGTTTGCAATACAGGACCTGAGGGCATTAGACATGAAGCACAAGTCAAGCGCAGCCTTTTAAAAGGTACCACAGGATTTTAGCCCCGGATGCAGGTTATATTAAAAAGAAGAGTAAACCCCTGTTTAAAGAGTCTTTTTAAAAGTCTACTGGAAACAGAAAGGGTTTCTTTATCCTCCGTTGCTAGAAACGCCTCTTTACTGTCTGCTGCAGGGGGCAAAGGCATGATACTGCTGGGAGCTGGGGAGGGGGCAACCTGGCTGCAAAGAAGCGTGAAATTCAGCTTATTAGTCTTCTCCCGGGTGTAATTCTTCCAGCTCCCCAGCCCTGTTCGGGGTCCACCCCGTGCTGCACAGCCTGGCCATCCCCGTGCAGCAGCGATCTGAGCAGAAAAGGAGGATTTCTGCAAGAAAAGGGGAGCGACCTGCATCTATTCAGGGTCTCTGCAGCATGCACGGGTCATCTCGCAGTTCACGTTCGATGCTTCGCATGCACACGGCAGCCGGGGTGAGCACCCAGCGCGCCGGGATGCTGCTACAGCACGTATGCATTAATAATATTAGCGTGTATATAGAGAGATAGCAGGGGCACGGCTGCATCCCCGCCGCTCCTTCTGCAAAGATGCTGCGAGCCCTTGCAGGGAGGGGAAGGCAACGCAGCGGGGAGAGCCCAGGGGGGCTCCCCGGGGTCCCCTCTCTGATTTGAGCTGCCGGCCTCAAATTCCTCCACAATTTTACACCCCACTAAGTGAAATGAATCCCAGGCTGATTCGGACAGACCCTACGCGCTCGTCCCCTGTGCGTCGGCCAAAGCTCACACGCGGCCCTTTGGCACGCAAGGGTTTTGCTTGCAAAACAATGCGCCACTTATGCCGCTTCCAGCCACAACGGCAAAGCCTGTTTGCTGCTGTTTAAATTTGCAAAGGCTCCTTGCCAAGATAAAATACCCAAGGCCAGCGCTCGCTACATTATCACAGTTGTGCTCTTTCAGCCACATAAAGGAGCCCTTTTTTTTTTTTTGAAGGAAAGGCTCGTTTGTGTATCCGTAAAGCTGCAGGATTTGCATGGCAAGGACTGGGGTTTGCTGGTGCGTTAGTGCTGAGCGCCAGGAGAAACAAACACCGCGCTCCCTGCGCTGGCAGAGCGATGGAGATGGGGAAAGCAGAGCCGGTGGCACGCAGGTCTGTCCCACCGATGAAGGGGATTCCTGTGCCGTGCCGGGATGCCCGGCGGCGGTGGCAGAGCCTGGGCAGGGGATGGGCATGAATTTATCCCATGCAAATGACAGACAGCGCATGGGGATAAGGGCAAGGTGTGAATTAGGTCTTCATTCCCCAAAACCTTGATGCTTGTCCCCGCACCGGGGCTTGGGGGTGCCCCGTCTCTGCATGGGGGTCCCTCCCGCTGGCTGCGGCCACGGGGCATCACCGTCTGCAACCCCAGCGGTGGGCACGATGGCACGGCAGCCCCGGGAGCAGCACGGCGCCGAAATCTGGGGCTTCTCGATGCGGCTCAGCCAGTCCTGCTCCGATGGGGCATTCGATAAGGAGGGCTGGGCGTGTTGATTTAAAGCAATATTCCCCAGGCAGCTGCCTGCATCCATCACCCGAGGGTTTATGGATCCAGCCCAAACACAGTTTGCCCCTTGCGGGATGGGAAATGTAGAATAAAATGAAAACAGGGACATTTCATCTTTTCTTTTTACAAGCTCTCAGCCCGCTCCTTAGCCTGCCCCCAGGACCAGGCTTCTCTTTGGGTTACCGCTGGCATTGCTTCTTGGGTTTTTATGTTTCAGCTCCTGGAAAAGGAGGTGGAAAGGGATGGGATGGGGGCAAAGGAAGGTTATGCTTTAAAAAAAGCATGTGATATTTATTACCAGGCTGCCTGGCTGCAGGGAGAGCAGTCCCTACCTGTAATTGTGTGCCCTGCCGGGTGCTCAGCCCTTTCACCCATCCCTGGAGCATCCTCCCATGCTGGGGCCGACATGGGGCCACCCATAGCCTCCTGCAGCCCCGCTGCGGCTCGGGGACACAGGGACAAGGCGAGCAGCAATGGCAGGAGCCTGGCTGGCAAGGCAGAGCCCAGCCTGCTGCTCCGCGGGGCAGGTCCCATCCTGCCGGGAGCCCCAACATGCCAGACGGGTTGTGATTCACCGCCCCGGCTCTCCAGCACCCGGAGCCAAGCGGCTCGGCTCCTCGCACCCCGAGAGCGGTGACTGCGTCACCCCCAGCCCTGAGAGCATCTCCTTCCCAAGACAGAAGAGCTGTGAATGCCGAAGCTTTGCATCTCAGTCGGGATGGGGACCACACCACCAAGACTGAGGGGACCACCATGTCCCCGCCGCAGGCAGGGCAGCAGCAGGGGAAGCATCTCCCCGGGTCTCAACCCCGCTCTGGAGGAAACAGCGGTGAGGGAACAAACCAGCAAAAAAAACCCCAACATCCAACAAGAAAACCCCACCAGCTGCTGAAGCAAGGCACGAAGAAAGGGCTGAAGCGTCCACGCTGCCTGCGGAGAGGCAGGTTCAGCCCCTGCCCAGGCTCAGCCAAGCATCGCTCCGGCTGGAAGGAAAATCTCCTTCCCCGTGGCAGGGAGCGGAGGGACGGCCTCGCTGGGGGACTCGGGAGAGCCAGGTTCAGAGCTCGGCCCGGCCTCTCCCTTGCATGACCTTGGGTAAGTCAGTTAATCACGGTGACTCAGCCCTCCATCTGCAAATCAGGCCCGATAATGCTTCCCCTCGCCTATCTGCTCTTTGTATCGTCTATTGAGATTAGCAAGGCAGGGACTGTTCTTGCTATTTCTATGTACAGCGCCCAGTCCAGCAAAGCCCTGATGGGGCCGGGAGATGTGCAAGGCTGGGCGTAAGGGGCTCTGGTTGGGGTGGGGGTCCCGGGGCCGCGGCTCTGGTCAGGGTTTGGCACGGGCAAGCTGGCAGGTTGCTTCTGCAAGGCGAATAAACAACCATCCCGGGATGGGGCTGCTGTTATCTGGGTGGGTATCGCGGTCGGAGGCACTGCGGTTTCAGCAACGGTGGCTCAGGGCCGGGCGTGGGAGTGGGTGGAAGGCAAAAAGATCAAGATGCCAGCTGGGTGGCATCACCCGGGCAAATGCCCTTCGCTGCGGCTGGCGGGAGGGAGGTGGGCGGGGGGCACGCGGGGGTCCCAAAATGAAAGCTCCTGGCTCTGCGGGCTGTCACCAGCTCCACGAGACGCAGAGGTGACTGAACACGCTTTGGGTTTTTGTCCCCAAAAACGGGCATTTAACTCCTGCCTAAAGGATTTAAATCCTACCCAGGCGGGTCGATCCTATCCAGGCACGGCTTTGGCTGGGGCTGTGAAAAATCCCTTCCCCTCGTGAACCGGCCCCTTCTCGGAGCCCAGCGCCTCTTTAAACTTTCTGCCTCTCGCAGCCGGGCTGCTGCGGGGCCAGAAAAGCAGCCGGGGAGGTCCCCGAGCATCCCTGCAGCCGGGGCTTGGGGGGGCCGGGGGCATCCCCCGAGCCTGTTGGGGATGAGGAGGAGAGCGTCTGGCTCCCAAAAATAGCATCTGACCCTGCGCTGTCAGCTGGCCCGTACCTTGGCACCCTCCGCCGCTCAGCTACTGCCGGGACTCACTTTCACCTCCCATGAAATATTAATTTCTTGGCTGCAAAGGAAAGAGAAAAATATGTCAGGAATCTGTGTTTGGCTTGGCTGCCGGTACCGCGGTGCGCGGGGAGTGCTCGGCCGCCAAAAGGAGGGATTTCCACCCCAAAATGCCCCGTCACGGCCACCTGCAGCCGGGTATCCGCGGGCGGGTGGCTTTGGCTGGGTGCATGGTTGTAGGGTGCCGTGGAAGTGAGGAAACTGAGGCACGGGTAGAGATGGGGTCCTGCATCCCCCTCTTCTGCGCCCCAGCTCCATCCCCTGCATCCCAGCCACCGCCTCAGCCCGTTGGGGTCCTGCAGACCCGAAGCCTTGCAGGGGCTCGTTGTAACCGCAGTCAGGATATGGCCCCAAGCAGCAGGAAACGGCCTCGTCTGTGTGAGGAGGAGGAGGAGGAGGAAGGGGAGACTGAGGACAGCCAAAGCCCAAACCACAGCCCCGGGCGCGCTCAGGGCACTGGCCAGCCTCCGGCAGGTGCCGAGAGCAGCCGCAGGGCAGCTGCCAACCCGCTGCCAGCCAGGCCCGATCCTGTGCCCTGCGCACAGTGATGAGCCCAGGTCCCCCCCGCCGTCCCCGACCCTCGGTGCCCCCCAGCTGGGCGGTGACGTGCCGGTCCCCAGGATGCCCAAGCCCAAGCGGGCGGGTGGTGGAGGAGCAGCCCACCTCCCGCCTGTCTCCATCCGGATCAGGCCACGCTCCCGAAACGGCACTTGCTTACATTACACCTTGGGAGTGAGCTGGGAAAAGGGTGTTTTTTCCCCAAGTTTGGCAAAAAGGGGGGATTTTAAGGGATCACGGTCACCTCCCTGCCAGCCCCAGCTCCAGCCTGGAGTTAACCCATGCTCGCTGCCCCCCAATAGCACATGGGTCATATCCAGAAACATCAAACCCTGACATTAACCTGTTTCCCGATCAAATAAAGAGAAAGGCAGGATGGAGGGTCTGGTTCCTGCCTGGGCACGATGCAGCGGGTGGGAGCATCTCGCCAGTAGGGATGTGAAACCTCCCTTGCCAGCCCTGGTCCCTACTGATCCCTAAGGAGGGAGGCTGGGACCGGGGCTGGCCCTGTGCCCGGGCACAGCCCAGGACCAAAGGTGCAGGGCTGGGGATGGACAGAGGCTCTTTCTGAGAAAGGCTGGGGGGAGGCTGGAGCATCCCTTGGGCAGAAACCGCAGCGGGAAGGAGCTGAGCCCTGGTGCCGACAGCTTGAAAAGGACCTTGTAAGAGGGGCTGGGAAAGATGCTGGGGGTGTGCACACACACGCGCTCCTGGATGGGCTGGTCTGGCTGCGTCGGGGCAAGGAGAACTGCGAGAAGTCTCTTCCAGCAGATTTTTCTGGCCCAAGAAGAAGTTGGAAGGTGATTCAGAAAGTTTGTTTCTTCCTCGCAATGATCCAAAATTGATTTTCTGGATCTGAACAGGTTTGAATTTCCAAGCTGGTGAGAATCCAGCTTTCGCTGGGGATGCAGATTTTGCAAACAGTCCTAATCCTTCCTCGGCTTATAATGTAAAATAGTGGAGGAGGGCAGGTCCCTGGGCGGGCACGGCCGAGCCTGGCAGCTCCCCGGGCACCCCGTAAGATGTGGGGGTGTTGCAAGCCGGCGTCTCGGCGCCGTGCCCAGGGTCCTTCCCGAATCTTCGCACCGCCCGACCCGGAGGCGCTGGGAGAGGAGGCTGCACGCTGGCAGGGGGGACGCCCCACGGGACACGGCGCAGAGGAGGTGGCTGGGGTGGCGGGGAGAGGAGGAGACGTGAGATACGGCTCAGCCCCGGCTGGAGGTCACCCCAATCCCATGTCTGCGTGAAAAGGGACGGATGGATCAGGGTGACCTGGCAAAGCAAATCCCCTAATTCCCTGGCTGGGCGGTTGCAGGAGCTGGGGCTATCAATCCGCTACGGCCACTTGCTCCAGTCCCATCCCAAGCCACGGCCAAGAGCCTCTGAGTCTTTTCCAAAGGCAATAAGATGGCTGGTGACAGAAAGCGGCGAGGCTCTCCCGAGGTTTATTTAGCTCAGCTCCTCCATCACGGAGCGGGAAAGGCACCCGGGATGTGCCGAGCGGGGTCGGGAGCTGCCGGGGTGAATGGGGCCGGGTTGGAACAAGGTCAGGGTCAACTCCCAAACTGCCCCTCCAAAAGCAAGGAGCTGGCCTGGTTCTGGTGTGTTTTGGCAAGGGTGAGCAGCACCCTTCGAAGCATCTGCTTTCCTGAAAAACCAGAGGCATCGGACACCTGAGACCTCCTCCCCTCCTGCTCGCCGAGCCCCGAGCCTGCAGCGAGTTTAATCTCCCCCCAGGAATCAGCAGAGGGGCTGGGCCTGACAGCGACATCTTTGTAGGGCTGTAATAAAGAATGACTTATTTTGACATTTATTTAAGAAATATTAATCTTTCATTTTCCTTCTAAATGCTCCTGTTTGCTAAGGAACTATCTGTTACCTAAGTGCTCCGATAAATCTTCTAAGGTAAAATTACATGTTAGCTGCTGCCAGAAGGGTACATTTAAGAATACTTCCTAAATTATCAACTGCATTAATCTTAATTACTTGGGTAAAAGTAGAGTCTGGCATTAGGGTGAACTAAATTGAACGGGTGTTTGTTTGTCTTTATCATATCACATATTTGAGATCATTTAACAGAACGCAGATAAAAGGCGCGCGGGGCAGCGAGGCACAGAGCAGCTGCCTAATGAAAGTGATGGCTCCGGGTGACAAAGAGCAGGCGGGAGGGGACCGCAGGAACCCCTGGGGTCCCCGCCACGGCAGGACCTGCTTGGGGCAGGGTGGTACACAGGCAGAGCAGCACGGCAAGAAAATCGAAAAAATCAAAATTAACTCCTTAGACACCGCTTTGAGTGATTAAAGCAGAAGATTGGGAGGATAAAAGCAGGTCGGTGTCCCACCAGGTGCTGGGGAGGCAAAGGGCTCTGGGTACCAGCGCATCCCGCATCACCCCACGGATGCCCCAGCAACCGGCCCTCATCCTGCCGGGGTGCAAAAGGGCAGAATGGGATGGACCACAGCATGCACTCAATTTTTTTGCCAAAATTTAGCAGCTGTCCTGCTTATTTGGAGAGCCGCGGCGTGCCGGTGTGGGCCCGGGCCCTCGCTTCGAGATGAGCGCATCACTCAGTATTTTAAGGCACAG
Source organism: Platalea leucorodia (assembly GCF_965183815.1). Taxonomy (NCBI): domain Eukaryota; kingdom Metazoa; phylum Chordata; class Aves; order Pelecaniformes; family Threskiornithidae; genus Platalea; species Platalea leucorodia. Next base: position 55,578,195 of record NC_138830.1, on the reverse strand, counting down.
AAATGAAATTAAGCGTGGGATTAAGAGCTCTCTTTCACTGGGGCCTTGGAGAGGTATTAAATATTGCTGCGATGAAATCTCGCCTTCTCCCCAGGTCTGCGTGACCTGGGCAGATTTGTTATCAAAGCGGAGTGAATTTGCATAAGCCAAAAGGGAGGATTTTCCTCTCTCTTGCTCACATTTGTTTTAAATTTAACAAAAATTTCTCCATTGACACCCCTGTGTGTGGGATACCGAAGGGGAGCTGGTGGAAGAAGGGGAGAAATGATTCTGTGTGCTGCCGGAGATGCGGATAAAGGATGGATTTTGGGGAAGGGGAGCCCGGTGGCAACACCTTGCCCGTCCCCGGCCCAGGCTGGCCCCCTTGGGCATCGCCATGGCACGGCATGCCGGTGTCCCACATCGCCGCATCCCCCTCGCCCTGCTTTCCCGAGGTAGGGCCCCGCTCCTCATTTCTCTCCTAGCCTTCCATGACCCCAAAAAAAGGAAGAAAAAAAAAAAAAAAAGCAAAAAAGCAAAGGCGATGACACCATTCCCGGGCCAATATCACGTTTCCTTCCTCCCGGCGGAGCCTGGGTCTGCTCCAAGCTGCCTTCCCCTCCGCTCCCAGCCCTGGTCAAACCGGGACAGGAAACCCGAGAGCAATGAGCACATCGCTGGTATTTTCACCCAAGCCTCATTTAGCGCATTGTCCTTTTGGCATCCTTCTCCTCCCCTTCGCTCGGCAGCACAGCTGCCGGAGCGGTTGCTCGGGGATGGGGGGGGCCACGGCAGATCCGAATCTGCCCCACGTTCATTTGGCCAGTTCTGCCTTCGGGCAGACACACGCATGCACGCACGTATCTCCCAGTGAAATTAATTGGCTCATTGCAATTAACGCAGTCACAGACTTCAATTGGGGTCAGCTGGATGCACGTCGGCGAGCGCACGAATCCAGCCCTCACCCATCGGGGTGCTGTGAGCCCCCCATCCATGGGCAAGCAACTGAGGAAGGCCGCTTTCCTTCAGGTCTCATCCTGCTGATGACAGCGATCCCCAGTGACACCAGACTTGCCAAGCCCTGGCAGACAGACTGACAGACAGACACCAGCAGAGGCCGGTCTCTGCGAGAGCAGCAAAATCCCGTTATTCCCCGCCAAGCTGCTCTGGCTCAACGGGTGCGATGGCCCCAGAGACCCCACACGGGCGGGTTTCGGCAGAGCGGCATTTCACGGCGGGGTTTAGATGGACCACGGGCGGCACGAGGAGCATCGCGGCACCGGCCAGCAGCCCCAGCATGGATGCTCTAAGCGCACCCACCAATGTTCAGACGATCTTGTCACCCCCTGGGCTTCTCCCCGAGCTCTGGCAGGAGGGATGACCCACAGCGGGAGCCTTCCCAAGCCCATCCCTAGCGACACAGATCCCTGATGCCCTCCAACCCACCCGGCAGCATCCCGGGGAGGCCCACCCTTCCCTGGTGGTACCCGGCGGCCGCGGCAGCCGTCCCAGCCCGCAGAGCAGAGATGCTCCTGTCCCGTCTGAGCCAGTTATGGCAGGATCTGATAGGAGGGGACTCCTGCTAGATTTGGGGGCTTTTAAGCTGTCAACTTTCCTATAATTATTAGCAATGTTTTAAATAAGCTCTCTTCTGAAATTTGCTTCTGAAAGACAAGATTAATGAGCATTTCCTTTGGGGATTTATTGCACTGTTAATTATTCTCTTCCAGAAATTTGCTTTAGAATATTATCAGCTTTTTTTTCAATTAAAAGTGATTATAATTTGCTCTGTATAAAAGAAAAGTGGATTTTAAAGAAAAAAAATTATAATATCCCCCCTTCCTGATTAAGTATAATAGTCAAGTGACGGAGATAAAAGTAGCCAGTGGCTCTGGCAGGCCACACCGCACAGACACGAACTTGGCGTCCCCCCCCAGCAGCTCCATCCCTGGTGGGGTCCAGCTCTTGGGATAAGGCGATGCGTAGAGGCCGACTTGCAATTTATGGAGATTTCCTGCAGAGGGAAGCAAAGGTGTCTGGAAGCAGCCGCGCGGCGCGGTGCCAACTTTGGACAGGGGGTTTGGGGAGGAGAAGGTTGGGGATGGGGAGACCCAGCGGCGCCGCTCCGGCAGGCACCTTCGCCCAAATCACGTTTGGCTGCCATGTCAGGGCTCGTGGTGGAGGCCAGGAGATGCTCCGTGAGACACCGATCCCTGTTGGATCATGCAGTGGGAAGGTGTTGGTAGAAATGGTGTTTTTTCTTTTCACCAAAAAAATGCCTTTTTGCACCAGGAAAGCGGCAGGTTTTGAAGGGGGACCTGAGCAGGGACAGCCCTGGAGAAGGGGCTCAGGTCCCCGAAATGCAGCCCGGGCCAGGCACCAGCACCTCGCCGGTTCGCGCGCCGTTTGCCCTCCTCAGCACACATTCCTCGTGTGTCTCCCAAATGCAAAACATTCAGAAAATGCTCCGAATACAAATGCTTGCTTGGTGGGGGACGGATCCGATTACACCCAGGGCACAGGCGGGGAGCAGTCCCACGCATGGCTTTGCTGGAAAACACCCTGCAGACTACACAAGAACCCGAGACCACGTCCACTGCAAGGTTTGCTTTAACCCCAGACTGTCCCTGCAAAAGCCCCGCCGCTTGGCTTGGCTGGTAGAAAGCAAACAAGATGTTGAGCTAAATGCAAAGGCTGGATGGGAGATGCCCCATATCGGCACGTCTCTCACCGGGACAGGCAGATTTGGCTGGTCCCTGGTGGAGTTGTGGCTGGGGTGACCCATGGGTGCTGTCCCGTCCCTGTCCCCTGGCACACAGACCTCCGGCGGCGATGGGATGCTCAGGGCTACGCGGACGTGCTTTGGGTGCCACCTGCCCTGAGGAGTCAAGGCGCTTGTGGCCCTGCCTTGGAGGGCTTTGAGCAGCAAGGCGGGATCATGTACCCATGCCCAGATGCCCGGGTGAGGGGCACATCACAGATTGAATGGGATCACAGACACGTGCAGCCCGGCCTCTGCAAGCATGGTGTGCATTGCTCATCTCCCCGTGCGCCTTCCCTCTGCCTACCCGAACATGCCCGCCCGGGGCACCGGGGCCTCTGACCGCAATGCCACGGGTATCCCTGCTCATCCAGCCCCCGCGAGCTGGCACACCGGCGTGACCACGCCGGCACCGCTCGCTTGCATCCTCCATGAGCTCACACACGCACTGGTGACGTCCCTGCGACATCCCTGCCACTCTCGGGAGCGATGCCGGCTCCGTCCCCTCCCACGGGAGCCCCGGCGCTCGCAGCTGGCGGCGTGCAGCCATCCTCAGCTGCCTGCGACCTGCAGCTGTGGCGCAGACGCTGCTGCAAAACCCCCACGGCTGCATCCCTCCCTGGCGCTGCTGGAGAGCGAGGACTCCACCAGCTCCTGCAGCAAGAGAGGATTTTAATACCATCCCCTTAATTTATCGCCTATTTGCTCCTTTCTGCAACCGATGTCCTCTGCTCGGCCACAGAAAAGCCAGCCGGGAGAGGTCCCTGCTGCCCAGCCCTTGGTTTGTGTCTTCCCCAGAGCATTTCCCCATCGCTTGGCCAGCAGCTTGTGTCAGTGCCTTGCCATCCTCCCCATGCCGAAGGGGAAGCAGATGGCTCGTGGGCCGGGGGGAATGGGAGCGCCTGCAAGGAGGGAATCACATCCCCGAGAGCAGGGAGGGCAGCTGGGGAATTTTGGGGTGTCCCCTTTAGGCTCCCCCTCCCATCCATGGGGTTGGGATGCACCCGTGGGTACCGCATCGCCACGGGGAGCTGCACCCATGGGAGCCCTGGTGATTTTGATGGAGAACGACGTGGTTTGGCTTCCTCCGGATGGGGCTGCTGCCTGAAGCCAAGCTTGCCATCGCCTCCAGAGCCTTGCACGGCGTTTCCTGGGATTCACAGCCCTTCGGAAGCAGGAGGGATGTGCCACACGGAAAACCGCAGCGCCGGGTCAGGGCTTTAGGAAAGAGCTCAATGCTCAGGCTGCAGCATCACCACAGCTCCTCGCCAGAATGGTCCCCGAGATCTGCAGTGTCTGAGCTGCAAAATGCGCTGGCTGCCCTGGTGCAGAGCTTTTAGCCCACACCGGGGCATAGGCATGCCGGGAATGTTGCATTTTGGGCAGCAGGACCCCAAAAAATGAGCTGCCCTGGTGCAGCCCCCTCCCACCTCGGCTGGCTGCGGACACCGGCGCTGAGAGATGCTCTCTGTTCTCAACGGGAGCAGAAACACTCGGGGCCAAGAAAAACGCGCGGAGCTATAAAAAGGCTGGCGAACAGAGGGACATTCATGGCGAACTTCAATCGGCCGCTTCGTAAAGATGCTGGTCGCAGTCGAGCGGGTTACATGGCCCTGGCAGCCCCAGCCGGGGAGCAGCGGATGGCTGCTCGGTCCTCCTCTGCCCGCCAACGTGATGTGGACATGTCAAAGCATCAGTGATATAAAAGTGGGACAGATTTGCACGCCCCACTGGTGCATCCATGGTTTGTGCGGTGAGGAGGAGCTGAACCAAAATCCAACCATGCTTTCCGTCGTCCCTCCCGGGTGCCCGGTCCCCTCCGGCCCCTCACCAGGAGGGTGATGGCAGCCCGTGGCTGTGGAGACCCTCCCGCACCACGAAACATCAAAGCTGGGCGGCCGCTCGGGTCAGGTTTGTTTGCAGGTGCCGAACACAAGTCCGGCACATGCCTAAAACTTCAAAGGGCGAGTAACGGAAAGGATTTTGCCGACGGGTTTCCAGGCACATGCAGCCCTTCCCACTGGTCCAGCTGCTGGGTGGCAGATGTGGGGACGCATCCCTGTGCCCCAGCCACGGCAGGAGAAGGCATGAGCCAGGCGATACCAAGGTGGAGAAAATCCACCGACAGGCTCTGTGCTATTTCTTCTGCCTTTTTTTTTTTTTTTCTTTTCTTTTCCACCAGGCACCATCTGTGAGCGAGCGCAGTCGAATAATGCCAATATTCATCGCCCGGACAAGCCCAGGCTCTGTTTGCTCCGGAGGCACGTTTTCTCCAGAGACACGCCGAGCGACAAAATCCCCTTCCTCACACCAGTGTATTTTTCTTTCATCAGTCAAAAAAATTAGCAGAGGATATTTCAGAGGGCTGAAAAATGGCATCCTGCAAATATTTTCCTTTTGCTCGTGCTGCATAAGGTGGAAAAGCACTCGGGGTCCAAGCCCATCCCCGCTGTGCTGGTCCGGGTACCGGTCCGGGATAACATCCTTCCTTAGCGCGTGCTTCCAAGATGCAAAGCGAGGAGTGGGAATTTCCCTTCTGCTTCTCCGTAGGGCTTTCAGGCAGAGCAGGGAGATTTTAAGACGTCGTCTCAGTAAGACCAGGTCTGAGGAAAGGATGCTGCTGCCCTTTCCACAGGGAAGACGCAGATGCAGCTGCTCCCGGGGCTGAATCCCAGCGGTGAGGTGATGCTGCAAGGAAAAAGTGGCTGGAAAGCACAGAAACGGGGTGGGAATCTGGCCATCGCCCCTGGGCCGGGGCGGGCAGCATCGCCAGGGACCAGGCTCCATGCTTTCCCGTGCGTCTCATCCCTTTCCTCATCTCCAGCCACTGAAGGAGGAATGAAAAAGAACAACCCCACAACCCCGACTCTCTAGGAGTCTGGAAAAAAATATGTATTTTTATATCCTGGCTGGAAAACGAAATTCTTCCAAACAGTGACAATTTAAAAAAAAAAAAAATCTTGCTTCTGAAAAGCGGGTAAAACCCACTCATTAGTGGTTTCTCTCCAGACCCCAGCGGCGGGCAGATGCGGGTAGGAGAGGGCAGGGGTCAGGGCATCGCTCCCCGTCTGACGGGCCACGCTCATCCCGGGATTATTTTTCCTCCCCGCAGAAAGCGTCCCAGACAATACCTAATGCGATGGACACGGGAAACTATTTATTTCCCTCAGCTATTTAGCAATGACCGAACCAGTGCTAATGCAGTATTACTAAATCCCGCATACTTTCACAGTGAATTCACAGACCAAAAGGTTTTTTTCTCCTTCACCTGGAGATTTAACGCTGCTGGGAGCGGGCAGGAGCTGTTTGCAGGGCGAAGCCGAGTGGGGATAGGGCTGCGGAGCAAATAACTTCGTCCATCTCTCATCTGCCGCGCTCCTTTTCCAGCAAAACGTTGCAACTAATAATTTTCGCACATGGTGCAAGAGCTGCCGTAAAGTGGCTGCTTATTTCATTAACGGCCGCCGGCTGCTCTCGGGTTTAGGGAAAGGGGGTGTTGGAGAAGGGCTGCCCGTGCCCCGTGGGGTATCGCTTTACCCCGCCGCTTCCTGCCCAGGTGAACCCACACAAACCCGCCTGTGTGATGGAAAACATTCGGCACCCCAGACACGTTTCCAACCGAAAACACAGGCTGCGATTCAGCTTCCCTCCCCTGCCTTCCAAGACGTCCTCCTTTTAACACAGAAAGTGGCATTTATCTCAGGATTCCTCAAACCCGTAGTATAAAAAAGAAAAAATATATAGAAAAAATTAAATATAGGTCTGGGAGTCTGCCTGCGCCCCGCTGGCCATCGCCTTGGGTGGTTGGTGCCCCTCGTGTGCCTGGGGATGCTTGGGAGATGCTCCCAAAACAAACCACCCCACGCAAGCAACCCTACAATAACAAGCCAGCACCAGGATCGGCGAGAGGGAAAGGGGTTCACCATCCCGGGTCCACCCGAAAAAGAGCTGAGATGGGGAGATGGGGGCACGGCAAGAGGACGCTCCCTCGCGCCCGGTACGTCCCAGCATCCTGACACCCAGCCTGCCTTCCCCGAGCCACCCTTTAATCTTCCTCGCCGCGTGTTTCTAAACTGAGAGTTACAATGATCGACCAGAGCAAGACTTGTTTTGGTTTTTTTTTTAGAGCTGGTTTGCAAAAAAACACGGTATAAAGAGGAAAATGGGCTGCCTGCCTCTGCCCCAGGACAGGGCCAGCAAGCACAGCGGGGGCTGCGAGGACTTTGCCCCTCGTGCCTCACCAGGGCCAAGCCCAGGCAGAGCTTGGGGGTTACTTTTCCCTTTCATCGGACGCCAGGTTTCAGCCCAGGATTTATACGGTCAGATCCAAAATCCCTGGAAGGCAGGGCTTGGCGCGGTGGGAACACAGATGCTGCCTTTACCCTGCTGCTGTAATTATGCCACCAAACTTAGAAAGCAGCGGAAGAGCCGTATGTAGCGCTACAATTAGGAGGCTGTTTAATTGCAGTGCAATTGCGTATTGTTTTCCTTTCCCTGACTCCAGTTGCCAACAACCAGCTGAGCATCAGCAGCCACACTGCAAACCCAGGCACGCCGGCTCCCCGGCGCTCCCTGCTCCTGCATCCTCTGAGCATCGCTGCTGCGGTGACGCACGTGGCCGGACAGCTTTGGGGACAACAGGCTTGGCACCCCAAAACTGACCCATCACAGACATACCGTTGGGTCAAGAGCAGTGGGCAGACCGGGCCAGAGCATCCAACTGGGGAAGAAGCCACCAAAATATGTATCTGCTTGATGAAAGATGCTTTCTTCGAGCAACAGACATCGGTCTCCTCTCTCTGGGACTCCCCTTCTCCTGCCCAAAGCACGCTGGCCGGCCTCAGGAGCAGCCAGGAAAGATTTCTCCCTGTCAGCCCAGAGATTAAAATGGATATATGCATGGGAACCAGCAGCAGCAATGGAGACGACATGGGAGAGCAGCTGATTGATATCGTGTTGCCCCTGCAAACGCGGTGCATAAATCTGCAGCTTTTCAAGGCAAAGCGTGAATCGGAATAGCGCCGCTCGACTTCGCTTTATCTCCTCGCTGCATGACTCATCCTCGGAGCGTTGAGCCGGGCTTCCTACGGAAAAGTGATGGATGCACACGGCCAGCAGACTGGCTTTGCATCGGGGATTTCACAGCAGCTGGCAGGAACGGTGCCACCACCAACTCCATCATTGTATATGAAGAAAATGAGGGTCCACATGAAAAAACTCAGTTGTTCCCACCCTGACGCAGGCAGGCACACACCGGTTTGGGCAGAGCCAACTCAGGTCCCCTGTTTTTGCCTGCAGACATTGCCGCAACCCCAGGGTTTAAACTGGAGCAAAGCATCCCAAGATGCATCCATGGATTTATCCAGCCGTGGCACCAGGAGGAGGGATGCATGGGGGGACCCAGAGCACACCCCCGGTGTCGGCAGCCCAGCCAGGGCTACGCAGCTCCGACAGAGGTGGAAAACACGAGCAGGGGCTGGCATCTTCTGCAGGACAGCTCTAGGCTGATGCCACTGCTGAAAGGTGAGATGCTAATGCTCAAACATCAGGTTTAAAGTGTTCTGAAAGTGGGAGCAGATCTGGAGAGAAAGATGGGGGAGCTTTGTGTTCCCACCAGGGCTGGGTCTCCTCCGAGCCTTTCCCAGCCGTTCTTGGGCGAGGCCCTTTAAAATGAACAGGCACAGTGACTTAACTCTCACATTTCATCATTTCAATCCTAGAAGCGTACATAATGTTTAGCAGTTGGCAGACGAGGCCGGGCATCCTCCCGTTGCAAAGGCTGAGATGCCCGATGCACCCAGCGCTGAGTCCTCCACTCCCCACGCCGCGGCGGTGGCAGGGGCTTTGCCGGAGGAGCCGGACGCATCCCCTGCACCACGCGGGAAGGCGGTTCCTCTTGTTTTCACAGCTGATGTCAGGTCTGGAGAGGCTGCCGCGGAGCTACGCCGGGGAGGAAACGCGGCAGAGGGTCGGCCGGCAGCTGTGGCCGCCGCTGCCTGCACCTGGGTTTGTCTCGGACCCGTGCCGATGCGGAGGCTCCTGGATCTGCAGCCCGGGGGGGTGCAGAGGAGGCTTTCCAGGGATGAGCTGCTCCGAAGCCCTGCATGCTTGGGAGCATGGTATGAATGGCAGCACCGCTGGGTGATGCTCTAGCAAGATATCATCATGAAGAGCCACCCATGTCTTGCAAAGCACCCCAGAAGCTGCCTGCAGGATCACTGGCTGGGAGGCGCTGGGGGAGCACAGAGGGCTGACCGGATCCTAGTCTCGTCCCCATGATGTCCTCGGTCCTCCCTGCCCTGGCCTGTGTTGGACGCACAGCCTGCGAGGGAAGGTACTCGGAGGCAGGGATGGAGAGCGCACGGCGGGGAGCTTGGGTGCAGCCGGCAGCGCGGACACGGCGAGAGCTGCACGGACTGCCACGAAGGGAGAGATGTCCCAGCAAAGCCCGGGGAAGTGCCACCACCCCAGGCCCTGGCGACAGCAAGGACGCCGCTCGGGGAAAAAACCTGTCTGAGCCACGCTCCAGAGAAAGGCCAGAGAGCCCCTTCCCTTCCTCCCTTGAATCTGCTCTCAATAAAGTCACAGGCAAAAGGAAATAAATCTATATAAAAGCAGGCCCTCTGGGTTTCCCTTCGTTGCACCCTGCTGTTGAACGCTTCCCAGAAGGCTGCAGAGAGCCCGGCCGAGCCCAACACACGCCTGTCCCCAGCAGCCAGTGTCACAGTGCAACTGCCATCGGCTTGTCCCCCTCTGCAAAAACAACAAGCGAAGAAAGAACACTTTTGTTTCTTCCTCCTCTATTGACACAGCTGGGAGGGCTGGAGCCGGGGGAGGTTCCTCCTCCGGAGGGCCAAGAGCCTCCGCACACTCGCTTTGTAGCTCAGGCAGTGCTGGAAGAGGCAAAGCTCCTTCACCCACCTCACATGGGCTTGCTGGGCGCAGCGAGAGCATCCCTCGGCCCGTGCCCGGGCCCTGAGCAAGCGAGGTGGCAACAGGGAAAGACATCACCCCAGCTGCTCCCGCTGGCTCCCCTCCGAGCCGGGAGCTCCGGGAAGGATCGCTCCTGGGATGGCGGTGATGTGCAACCCCAAGGCTGCGGCTGCCGGCACCATGCTGTGCAAACCGAGCCCAGCTGAGCCGCCGATCGCTCCTCCTGCACCCATCCACATCCAAGCCAGGGATGCTCCTATAATCCCAGGGGACTGGCACCGGGGACTGTGCCACGCCAAGCTCCCCGCACGCACGAGCCACCAGCCTTTGCCTTCCCCTTCCCTGCAGCATCTTCCCGGCTCGGTTGGACACAGCACGATGCCGGCGCAGACGGACGCAGTGGCCGAGCCGGCGTGTGCCCGCAGGGGAGCCCGGCTCCTTGGCCAGCCCTGTGCCACTCTGCTTTTAACACGACGGCGCCAACCCCTCCTCTCCCTCCCATTGCTGCTGAAGGCTTTACTGCCCTGGCTTTCGCAGGCGTCCCCGGCAGCTATTTTATCACCATTTATTCTAAGCTCCCCATCCAGCACTCTAGCGACATGGGGAAGAGATTAATTAATAAATTGCAGAGAGGAGCTACACGTTTCCCCATAAATAAACCGTTAGGCGTTGCTGTGCACACGTTTGCAAAGTGTTGCGATTAGCTGGGATTTTGGGAGGAATCCGGTTCAATCTCTTAGGGCAGAATGTGCCCTCCAAGCCAAACTCGGGGCCTCATCCAGCCAACGTTTAAGAGTGTGAAGCATCCTGCTTCACAGCCCGCCGCGAGCATCACCTCCGAGCAACCCTCTCCTGGGATTTTGCCATTGACTTGCATGGAGCCAGGACCGAATCCGGCCGCCCGGCCATTGCGTGATCGGCGGGTTTGCTCCTCTTTGCCTCCGGCCTCGGAGGCAAGAGACAAATGCAAAGCATTCCTTTATCTCCTTGCCTCTACCGAACGACAGGCAAAGCAATAAAATGCATTTTTTTATAGAGCTGTAAATTTAATTTCCTTTTAAACCATTTGCTTCCACTTATAGCTCAATGGAAATCCTGCGCTGCTGGCAAAGCTGCAGCCTCCCTGTCCTGCCATCAACGTATAGAAGCAGAGAGCCGCAGTTTTTGGATGAGCTTAAAAGTTGATGGAAGGGAAGATGGGGTGGGGGAAGAGAGGAAAATTCTTAGGGCATTAAGGGCCTATTTTCCATCTTCCCCATGAACCTTCCTCAAAGGAAGAGCTTGAGCTGCTTTACAGGGGCACAATTAAAGCTGTCTCTGTCTGCAGGATAAAAGTTCAGCCCTGGACATCGCTGTGAAGCCAAGGATGCTGGTTGCAAGGGGGAGAAAATAATGATTTTCTGGCCTGAAAACAGCACGGGGCTTTAGATTTGGTGCTAAGAAGCAAGGAGAAGCGGCGTGGGCTCGTGCGCATGTCCAGCATCCTTACACCATCAGGAAACCAGGGGGAATTTTCCCAGCTAGCGAGGCAGCAGCCCGAAGAGGGTGGCCGCGTCCCCATCACCTACCTGCAGCCTGAGGACTCCTCTGTCCTATTTGGGCTCCTCGCGAGCTCCAGACGTGCGGAGGGCTTGGACGTGGCAAATCCCAAAGGCTGGAGAGGCCATTCCCGTTTATCCCAAGTGGATCCTCCTGCGCTCGTGCTTGTCCCGTGCTGCTGGAAGGCAGCAGGCTGCTTACCAGGCGCTGGATCTGTGGGAGAAGGGAGCAACCCAGCTCAGCAGGGAAACACCTGCACGGGGATGCTGGAGATGGGCTCCGAGCCTCCGCTGCAGGGACATCATCCTGCCACCCCGGGGTATCGAGTCCACAGTATAGGAGCTATCTGGGAGAAGCTCCGATGCCGAAGCTGTTCCAGAAAGCCAGAGCAGGGATTTTGGAAGAGCCCCCCATCCCAGCCGGGAGGGGGATGCTGCGGCGGGGTTCGCAGGGGGCTCCCACCAAAGCTCCGCGGTGCTGCCCCTGCCGAAGCCGGCGCCCCTGCCAGGGGCCAGCAAGGGGAAAGCAAGCACCCACGCGTGCTGCCGTCCCTCCTGCCTGCACTCTGCCCTCCTCGCTGCCGGTGCTGCCAGGCCGGGGAGGGCTGGGCGCTCTGGCTGCCGAAAACTGAGAGGTGCTGTGTGCTGAGGGATGCAGGCCACTTTCTCCCTGCTTTATAGCCTATTTTAGCTCTATTTCTGTCCTGCTTTTTAATTGAATGGTGAAGAATGAGGACAAAAAGGCTCAAGACAGATCCATGGGGGCCACTGCTGTCTCTGCTGCTGCCTGTACCAGACTTCGTATCCAAGCTTTCCCCTCCTGCCCATCACCTCCCTCAGGGATGCACGCCAGGCTGGCATGGGCTCTCCGGCCACGATTCGGGATACCTGCCTGCAGCCCAACACCCAGCACCCTCCTCACCCCATGCTGGCTGCTTGCAAACACCTTCAAATCCCTCCTCCCTGCTCTCCGAACCTGCAGCATTCCAGCTTATATTCAGGTTGTTTTGGGGGATGAAGACCCCCCTCCTGCTCTGTGCAGCACCCCAGCATAACACACCCTGGACCGTCAAAAAATGTAAGGGTAGAAACAAGCAATAACAGTTACACTTTAAGCCCAGCTTAAGGCATTGCATGAATCAAGCTCAATGCATCCCCATGTCCCGGGAGGAGGCTGCACGACCCACGGCTTGTGGGTGCTGCTCATTAGTGAGGTGGGACTCATTTGCAAACTGAATTAAGCCCGTCCATTCCCTGTTAATCTGCTACAGGTGAGCAGAGCTCCCAGCACCTGCTGCTCCCATCCCGGAGTAATTTGCTGCTGCATCAGGAAAGCTTCGTGCTGTTGCTTCCAGCCGGATCCACAGCGCCTCCGAAACAAGACGTGAGGGTGCCTTTTGGGGGTGAAATTTTGGGAAGGCAGCCACGGGAGCAAAGCAGAAAGGAGTTTTACAATGATCCAGATGAGCACAACCCTGAAAACATCATCCCAACGTCCACGCCGTGCAGCTCCTCTGGAATCAGGATGTGACCTGTTTCCACCGCCCCAGGTCACAGCGGCAGGGCCAGATGTTCAAAACAGCAGCGGAGCACCCAAATCTTACCCAGGCCACGGTCCTGGGCTCCTTGAAGCATTAAATCTCCCCAAGCAGGCTGCAAGCTACGATCTCGTCTCTTCTGCAAGCTCCCAACCCAGGGTGCGAGCGGTCCCAGCTGAGCCCTTGGACATCCCTCGGTGGCCACAGTCCTCGGATCTGAAGTTGGGGTGATCCGTACCAAAGCTGCACCCGGTGCCGAAGGTTTAAAACCCCCAGAAGTTTAAAGCGCGACATGAAGCCCACTTCAAAGAGCTGCAGCTTCCTACTTGATAACATCAGGAGTCTGGATCAAAGGCTGCATCCTAGGAAGTCCAGCAAGGGAAGGGAAAATAAAATCGCTTCCTCTAGAGCATTCCTCGCTGCTGAACATCAGCTGCTGGTTTAGGAAAATTAGACCATTGCATTAAAATTATAGATGATGGCTTTATGGGGTTTAAAAGCGGCTTGCCAGCAGAGGGAAGGGGTGGCAGCGGGTCTCTGGTGCTTTTTGAACCTGGTCTTGCACATCAGGGTACACCCAGCTCTGCCCCGTGCGGGGATGGGGCTCCCGGCTTCTCCCATCCCAAAGGGGAGAGGAGCGAAGGGGAAGGCTGCAGGCACAGCCCGGGACGGAGCGGGCAGCTGGGGACAGAGCGGCACTCAGCCACGCACGGGGACCCACGACCCAGCACGAGATGTCCCTGGCAGGTCTCAGGTTCGGGAGCATCCCGTGCCCCTGGTGCCTCTCAGCAGCTGGAGGCAGATATTTCTCTTTTTAAGGCTGCTTCCGTGCCAGCTACAGGCACGGCCGTGAGCTTTGCAATCCTCCCCGCTTTTAAGCATTCCCAGTTGGCCGGTCCCTGCTGGGTTTGATATCAGCACTCTGGTATGCCGGCGCCGGGATCTGGACTTTGCTGGAAGCCACCCCGGAGAACAGCCTCATCTCATCCTCCAGCTCCGATAATAAGGTGGGAGCGAGCGAACCTCACCCAGCGGGGAGTTCCTTGCCCGGGGCACGGAGCGAGGCTGGGCTCTCCGGGCTGGGGGATGCCCGAAAGCCGCCGCCACGTGCGGATAGAGAGCAAGCTGTCACCCCGGGATGTCCTCGTCCCTGCTCGCCCGGCGCTAGCCCTGCAGGGCAACGCAGCACGCGGGGCACGCTGCCCACGGCTGCTCCGAAAGCACCGGGTCCCGCGTGGCTGCTGAGGGAAAGGGGCATGGTGCTGCCTCCTCCGCGGCTCTCACGTGGCCAGCCTGGCATTTCCTAATGCATTTTGCAGGACAGCGACCGTCTCGGCCCGCTGGGAATCTCAAAGTCCCAACAAACAGCAGCAGATTGGTCACGTGCAATAAAAAGTCAAAGTCAACCAACACAAGAAGAAGCCATGGGCAGCGCTGGTGCCCTGAGCTCGCTCCAGGCAGAGGTTTTCCTCCTGGCATTGCAAACGCCATCGCTAACAGTCAGGGTAAAAGCAGACTGCCTGTTTCATCAAGGCGGCTCGGATCACGTCACCTTGAAACAATCCCATTTCACCCACCAGCAAAACCCCAAAGACCCTGCAAAAGCCTGTGAATGCGGGGGCTGCCCGAGCCCTGTGCTGTGCGGGTGGGCTTTGCACCGGCTGGTTGGAGCAGATCCTCTGGCACCAGCAACCATGTACAACTCCGGAGGTGTTTGGGATGCTCAGACCCACCCTGCGCCGCTCGATGCTGCCAAGAGCAAGGAGAAAGGGTGCTGGGGACAAAGCGGGGGGCAGATGTACCACAAAAACACGTGCCACGCGCACATACCATCAATCATTGCTGAAATCCCTCCCGTGAACCCGTCCTTTCCCCTGCCCTGACGTTTTGGGGGTGCGTTTGCCAGACCCCCGTCCCGAGCGCAGGCAGGGGCTGCAGCAGAGCCTGGGCCCGGGTGGGCTACGGCTCCTCCTCGCCCTCCTGCCCCTCGTTTCGCATCCCACAGCACGCGGGGACAGCGGATCCTTTCTCTGCCCTCCGCCTCCGCAATGATTAGTGCCTTTCAGGAACAGGGTTGTTTCTTTTTTTTTTTTTGGCTAGCCGGCCCCAGATGAATAGCTCTGGGCAGAAGCGAGCAGACAGCATCCCCTGTATTCCACCCTTCATATGAAAACCAGATGCCACGAGTACGGTTACAAATCAAAGCTGACAGGGGGACGAGAGGCTTACTTAGGAATTGAGAGAGGGCACAAAACCTTTCAAAGGGGGCTACCGTGCAGCCCCCCGACGCACAAACCCCGAATCGTACCGACCCTCCCTCCACCCTGTGCCACAGAGCCCGAAAAATGCCGATAATCATCCCCTTTCGCGTTATCCATGCTTCCCAGCGGCTTTTCTAGAAATGATAACCGGATAAGGAGCTGTCACCTGGGGAGCCTTGTATTTTTGTTAACTTTAACTTATCGCTGCTTGCATTTATACGGCTGGTTGGGATGGCACGGGGCACGGCCGAGCCTGGAAGAAAAGCTCAGAGGGCGAGGTGGTGGCAGCATCCTGACGGGTACCGCGCTCTAATGAACCGTCAGCTTGCGGAAGGAGAGCTGATGAAACAGCCGGGCTAATGTTCAGTGACAGCCGCGATTTACTAATCCAGCCGAGAAATAAATAGGAGCCGTGTGGAATAAAAGCGGAGTTCAAACCCGGCCCTCGCCGGGGCATTTGCAATGAAACAAAACGTCAAGTTTTATAAATGACCTTTTCATGTAAGTCCCCGGCGAGGCCCGGGAGGAAGCGGGGGGCGGCTGCCCGGGGAAGCGCCTTGAGAGCTGCAAAGTCAGGAGGCTGGTGCTGGATGCGGCCGAGGCCATGGCGGGGTGGGATCGGGGCTGGGAGGAGCGGCAGGGAGATGATCTCCAGCCTGCCCGGCCAGAGGACCGTACCATCGGGGTGTGCAGCTCCCACATCTGCAGCATGCATCGGGGTGTGCAGCTCCCACATCTGCAGCATGCATCAGGGTGTGCATCTCCCACATCTGCAGCATGCATTGGGGCACACAGCTGCCACATCTGCAGCATGCATCGGGGTGTGCAGCTCCCACATCTGCAGCATGCTTCGGGGTGCGCATCTCCCACATCTGCAGCATGCATCGGGGTGTGCAGCTCCCACATCTGCAGCATGCATTGGGGTATGCAGCTCCCACATCTGCAGCATGCTTCGGGGTGTGCATCTCCCACATCTGCAGCATGCATCGGGGTGCGCATCTCCCACATCTGCAGCATGCTTCGGGGTGCGCATCTCCCACATCTGCAGCATGCATCGGGGTATGCAGCTCCCACATCTGCAGCATGCATCGGGGTGCGCATCTCCCACATCTGCAGCATGCATTGGGGCACGCAGCTCCCACATCTGCAGCATGCATCGGGGTGTGCAGCTCCCACATCTGCAGCATGCATCGGGGTGCGCATCTCCCACATCTGCAGCATGCTTCGGGGTGCGCATCTCCCACATCTGCAGCATGCATCGGGGTGCGCAGCTTCCGTTTAACCCTGAAAGTCTCAGCTCAGACCTGTCACGGGCGAACAGGGCTAAGACTTTGATTTCCGACACTGAGTAATGCTCAGACGTGCTGTTCCTGGCCTCGAGGGTTTGTCCAGCCCCCCCGAGAAGCTGTCCCAGCCGGGATGCAGGGCTGCATTGAAATATTCTCCGCAAGCCGAGGCCTCGCGTCGCTGGTGCTACCGTCTCGGGGCTGCTCGTGCAAAGCGTGGTGGCTTTTGATGCCGCAGAACTTCCCAGCTCGCTCCCCCTGCGAGCCAGGGCTGCCGGCGGTGACACCCTGACAGCCATGGGAGGGATGTTATATTGCAAAATCCGTCGGGATGCAGACCGGATTCGTGCGGTGTGAGCCCTGTAACCGTCCCAAGGACCTCACCGTGAACTCAGGGTTGTGAAACTCTCCCTGGCTGACATTCCCATCCGGGGAGCTCCGTCTGTCCGGCTTGTGCATCTCCCAGGAAGAATTTCTCTCTACTGGAAAAAGAGATTTTTCAGAGCAACCTGCCCCTGCCTCCCGACAGCCCTCGCTGCCGTCACAGCCCAGGAAACATTGCAGCTCTGGTAGCTGAAAGGATTGCTGCAACCAGTTGGCAGCAAAGATCGCTCGGACTGTGGAAGTGCTTTGGGATGAAAAGTATGTGATAAATTAAGATTACTACTCTTCCCTCTGATCAGCCAGTCACTGGTTTCCAGCGCGGCGCTGGCCAGAAAAGTCTCACCGAGGGATTCTGGCCTCGCCCCGAGAGCTTGCGGTTGAATGAAAGCAGATATTTTACACCAGCGTCCAGAGTCTGCTTTGGGCTCTCGAAGTGACAGAGAATTCACCACAGCTTTCGTAATCTCTTCCAAAATTAATTATCCCCGCTTCTCAAAACCTTCCCGCTTGAATTGCTCAGCCTGCAGCTTCGGCGGCGGAGCCAGCGATGCCGCAGCGTGTGCGATGGGAGAGCCTCTGCCACCGGGTACCGTCCCTCCGGAGGGTATTTTGGGCTGCAATCAATCCCCCTTTAGCCTGCTCTTCAACAAGCTGAACAGATTGAACTGGATTCTCATTTTTTTTGCACTAAAACCAGACTTAAAGCTCGTCCCTAAGCTCTCAGCATCATCGCGCCCTGCTCCTGTGGGAGCACGGTGACAAGCCCCAGGCTTGTTGCTCCGGCTCACGTGCAACCCGGGCGCTTCCCTGTTGGAAATTTGCTGTGGGTTACTGCTGCGCCAACCTGCATGTCATCTGCAGGCTTCCGCAGCATCGCTTTACGCTGCTCCCAAATTAAAAAAAATAATCCTGAAGAGTGAAAAGCAGTGAGCTGAAGGAAGGGATCCCTCCAGGATGCTCCGGGAAACACCTGCCTTGCTTGCAATTCCTTGCTTGCAATGGCCTTGCTTGCAATTCCTTGCTTGCAATTCCTTGCTCGCAATTCCTTGCTTGCAATTCCTTGCTCGCAATTCCTTGCTCGCAATGGCCTTGCTTGCAATTCCTTGCTCGCAATGGCCTTGCTTGGAATTCCTTGCTTGCAATTCCTTGCTTTCAATTCCTTGCTTGCAATTGTCTCGCTTGCAATTCCTTGCTTGCAATTCCTTGCTTGCAATTGCCTTGCTTACAATTCCTTGCTCACAATTGTCTTGCTTGCAATTCCTTGCTTGCAATTGCCTTGATCACAATTCCTTGTTTAAGAGCATTCATGGTCCACCTAGCGCAGGACCCATTGCATTTGTATAGTGCTCGAGTGCCTCATCAGCCTTATCAGCAAGGCTCAGCTGAACCTTCAACACTTCTCAACCAGCTGCACTTGCAAACCCCTCAAAAATGACATCGAAGTCAACTTGGCACAAAAACCTGCTGATTGCTTGCAAAATAAATAATACAGCAGATGCAAAACGCGGTGACAAACTCTGCAAGGCCGTGATGGGTTGCTGCCTCTTGTCGTGCCTGTGCCCCCACCGTGTGCTGAGCTGATGGAAAAGCAACGCGTACAAGATCTGCCAGCATCGTACGTGCACCCACCGCGCTGCCCGGCCGCCGGCCGGGGCAGTTGGTCCCCTCCACTGTGGCACGCTAAATGGCAATGAAATGCTTCCCTGGCCCGGAGGGAGAAGAGGCCACTGAAACGTTCAGAAGGATTTTATATGAAATAAAACACTGGTCTTAGTGGACATGCTATTGGGAAGCACATCACTTGCTGCACTGCTAGAGCTGGGGGGAATATTATGGAAAAAGGGATTATTACCCCAAAATGCAGGTGTGAGCCGCTGGAGCTATTCAGTGATTAGGGTCAGGTAGAAGATGGAAAAAAAAAGCCCAAATTTTCCATTTCAAGAGCAATGTTCCAGCACTATATTTAGTTTTTGTTTTGTTTTGTTTTGTTTTTTAATTTCCAAGAGAATGCCAATGGGATGGATGAAACGGAGACCCTGCACACACAGATACTGGTGCTGTTCCTCCGTCGGTAGCATCTCATGCCATGCTCGGCCGCCCTGCCCTTCTCTGCACCCTTCGGAGAGAGCCAGCACCGCCAAGGATGGGCTCCGCGGCCCATCGCGGCAGCACAACGCCACGGCGTTGGGCAGTTTTGCCGGGGAGATGTGGGAATCCTCCCTGTCACCATCTCCCTTCTGCGCCTCTGAACGCCGGCCAAGGAAAACACCATTGTGTTGGGAGCAGACAAGGAGCTGGTGCCAGCGAGGTCCGAACAGCCGGCTCATTGTGTCCCACCGGCTGCCGGCTTCGCTCGGGGTTAGGTCAGCCTAAGCGTGCAGCTTTTCACTTCGAGCCTTCATTAATGTATAGAGGAAATGAGAAACATTACACGGTAGGGCTGGTTTGCGTGGAAGGCAAACGTGGAGAAGGAAAATAATCCTCCTTCCCCGACACGATGCTCTGGCAGCAAGGGATGGCCTGAAACGGGAGCGGGGCTGCTGCGAAACAGTGGGATGGGAGCGATGCCGTGGCCGCTGGTCTCGCCCATGCTCGGTCCAGCTCCTTCCAGCCCATCCCCTCCATCCAGCATCCCGTCCCCCAGGTCGCTGGGATGCACAGGCAGGGTTTGGGGGTGCTCCCACCCCAGTGTGCTCCTTCCCCTCCCCTTTATTAATCCATTTGGTGAAGAACAGGCATCCCACACCAGACTACCAACCCAGCCCCTTTGGTGTGTCCTCCAGGGGCTTTTCCAGCTTCGGAGGCATGGAATGGGACACCCGAGGCACGGGCTGGGATGCTGGGACCATGGCGGGCGAGGGCAGAGGGGATGGTTCCCGATGGGCTCCCCTTTCAGCTTCATCTCACGAATCACCTGAAATAAGGTCATTTTAGTTCAGCCACTCGGGGCTGTGTGAACTCCCTGAAGCCTACTCCAACAGCGTCGTAAGCTTTGCCAGCCCAAGCTGCCTCCGCAGGTTTTACAAGGTCTTTTAGGGAGATAAGAGCAGGTGCATCCTTGGCATCCTCTCATCTCTCTCCTGTCAGGTTAGACACCAGGTTTTTAGTGAAAGCCACGGCCTGGAGGTTTGAAGCACCCATCTCTCCCTGCTCCCAGTCCTGGAGCAGCGTGGGCTCTCCGGCGGCTGCTCCGAGGTGCCCGAATCCCCGCTCTGGGTGGGAGCAGCTTGTCCTTGCAGCCGGCTGGCCTCATCCGGGCAAATACCTCCCAGCCCCGCTCGCTCTGCTCCGTTCAGCATCCTTTTCCCATGGCCCCGGCAGCCGTGACAGCCCCAGCGCCTCCGCACGGATGCCTTCACCGGCTCCTCCCATTCCCATCGCCCCGGCGGGGTTAGGTGTGGGCACAGGGAGCCCGGCCTTTTCACACGCGTGTGAAGCCCCACGCGTGCCACCGGCAGGCTGTCAATAAGCAGCATCGCTCTCTCTGGTCCAGCCACTTCCCGGGCCGTTGTTTTGGTTTTTGCAAAGATAAAATGTCAACATTTTTAGGCACAGAGGGACGGCCGGATAGCCTGACCTGTCAACATCTAGAATGGAAAACACGCTCGTCAAGTACTTGGGATGAGGTTCTAATTACTCCCCACATACCAGCCTGCATAAATACAGCGGAGCGGTCCAAGAAAAGCACGCTTCCGACACGAAGAGCTTTTCCTGGAGTTACATGCCGTCTCCTTTGCCCTGGGAGCCGGGTTTTGTCTCCAGTAGGTAGCAATTTAATTCCGCTGGGATTGAAGGGTGTTATGGAGGAGCCCCAGCCCAGGCGGCATTTCTCCGCGGAGGAAAAGAGCAGCATCCTCCACGGTGATGGGAACGGCAATGCTGCGGGACACAGCCCGGGGTCGGAGAGCCTGAAGGGTGCTGGCGTGGCCCTGTGGGCCTTGGGGACATCGGCCACACCAATGCCAAAGCACCGGAGGATGCTGCGGGACGCTGACATCTCACCAGATCTCATCCTCCCTGGCTTTGCTTCTGGGGAAGCTGAACGGGGAAGAGATCTGATGCCTTATACCATGGCACAGGTCAAACTCCCTCATCTTCATCAACAGCTTCCAGGCTCCCACGTGCCCGTCAGGCATCGCAGGCCAAGAGACGCTACCCCAGAAAAATGCAACAAATTTGCTTGAAGCAAATCCTCAGCTCCCAGCCCCACGTCCTGGCTCCTCAGAGACATGGTTTCTGCTTCCTCACGGTAAGAAACTCCCTCTTTGAAACTTCCACCTTGACTTTGGACGGCCTGCCCTCTCTGGGCTGGCTCCAGGCTCTGGGGAGGCAGCCCCTGCCCAAAACCCGTGGTAAATAAACGCCTCCTGCCTTCCTAAGCGTGGCAGCGGCGCTGCCGAGGGAGGTTCAAGAGGGATGAGGATGCTCCGAGCCAGGGCACGTCAGTGCTGCTGGGTGGATTTGTGTTTATCTCAGTTAATCGCCGTGAGAACTGGGCTCTCTGCTACAGACCTCCTCTTTCCCGCTCTGCGTATTACGATTTCTGGGTCACCAGTGGGCAAGGGAGAAAATAAACTCAGTCAATGCTTAGAAAAACGTTCAGCGGAGCAAAACTCCTTGTTTTAGAGTAAAAAGCCCCTAAACCACAGCTGGCCCAGCCATCAGCACCGAGCACACTTGACCGTGAGCAGGACCAAGGTTGGGCTGAAGGGCCAGGAACTCCTCGGAAGCCAGAAGAGTCCCAGCAGAGACTGGGATGAGGTGGGAAGACACCTGGATCTGAACCAGCGCTGCCTCAGTTTCCCCTCCAGCCTTTTCCCTGCCGTGGATATTCCAGTTATAACTTCCCAGCTGATAAACCGTTGCCTCCCGAGCGGCACTTAAGGCCAGGAGGGTGTCAGCTCAGATGGGCACTTCCACGCCATTCCCAAACACCCTCCAAGGGCTTTGCCTGGCAGCTTCAGCCTTGCCATCTCCCAGTTTGCAACGCCCACGAAGAAAAGCCCAAGAGAAGGACAGCAGAACTGCAGCTTCATGCAACACACGGACCCTCTTCGGGAGGCTCTCGGGGGAGCGGCAGCAGTTGCAGGCAGCAGTTGCAGGCAGCAGTTGCAGGCAGCAGCAGAGCAGGCAGCGGCGCTGGCTGGGCTGTTTGAAGCCCCACGTGGGGGACCTGCCCTCTGCAATCCATTTAGCACTTGGCACCGCTCAGAGGGCTATTTTTAAAAGGTATGCAACTGTCCCAGAAACCCAACTTTGAAGTGTGGTTCAAGGCTTTGTTGTTGTGAAAAGAAAGGGCTTTTTTACGTTTGTAATTAAATGCAAACACAAGTGAGTTATTGGACCAGAGCTGGCCAAGGCAGGTCAGCTCTGCTCTATCCATCGGGGCTGGATGTTGTCCCGCTCCGGTTTCACAGCATGCCCGATAGACCGCTGGCCTTCTCTCCGCTCTGTAAAATGCTGTGGTTTGCTGTCAATTAGAAAAATTTGTTTCCTGGCCACTGATAAGTACCAGGAGAGCAGAGGGTTCCTTCCCATCCTCTGCAGCCCAGCGCTGGCCCATGAAAATCATCCCCCAGCCCAGGTGGGGTGGGCAGGGGACTCGGTTAACGGCGGTGCTGGTGGTGATCCCCGGCAGCGGCTGCCACGGGTGGGATCCTCTCCATGTGCATCCCTGCTTCCAGCCTGCCTCCTCCTCCTCTTCCTCTGAAGAGCCCAGGCTTGACAGGGTCCATGCTTTCATCCAACTTTCTGCATATGCCGGGGGTAGGTGATGCCTGATCCAGCGAGACCCTAGAACTGCCCGGAGAGGCAATACCAGCCAGCCGGTGCCACATGAACCCGGCGGCATTGCCCAAACACCTCCAGGCTGGCAGGAGACGTCTGTAGGAGCAGTTTGCATCTCTTGCCCGCGCGGTTTCAGATGTGGCAGGCAAAGCCACGAAGCTGCTTTAGCTCATCATCCCCCCGGGGCTGTACGGGACTGGAGAGCAGCCTTTCCCCCTTGCAGGGCTACCGAGCATCTTCAACTCCGTGTCTGCAGCTGGTCCTTCATCTGGGGAGTCCTGACTGCAACGGCACGCTAAGAAGGAACATTAACGCACGGTGCAACGCTGGGAGAAAGGCGGGGGTCCCCTTACACTTCCCTGCCAGGGAGGTATTTTGGAGGTGTTGCTGAGCGGGAAGCCCCGGGCCAGCGCCCGGTGTTATTGCAGCCTGGTTTTACCCTGGGCTGGGGCGGGAGGGTGCTAATTAAACATCACAGCTTGAGAGGAAGGGGCGTTAAATAATTCCTGCCACCCCGTTTGTCTGGGCAGCTCCGTGCGGCCACGGGGAGGGAGCAGGCGGTTCCCCTTAATTAAAAAGCAGCAGATCCAAACCAAAAATAGATCAGGCTCTTTTTTTAAGGGGACACTGATGGTCGCCGGCGGCTGCATTTTTCACATGCCTTCTGAAGGAGATCTCTATCGATGCATGGGGAGGATGAGCTGGTTTGGGTCCTGCAGTTCGCTGTGCATTGCACCCGGGGACACGACCGTGCCCAGCTCCTTCCCGTGGGCTCCAGCAGCCCACGCACGGGGCACTGGGGCAGAGCTGGTGGGTAATGCCGGGATGGAAAAGACCTCGCCGGCGGGCAAAGCCACGAGAGGGGAAGGAGTCGGTGCCAGGCGGATTTCGGAGCACTGCCTGGAAGGTAGGTGGGCAAGCAGCAAGGGTTGGCACGGGGGAAGCCGGGCTTGCAAGGAGGCCAAAACGCAGTGCAAATACCTGCCTGCCGCCCTGCCAGCGCCCGGCACTCGTGTGCCGCGCTCCCGACCCCGCTGGCCGGCCCTGCCGGGTCAGGAGCAGGTGACCATTCAATGTGTTTAAAACCAAGGATTAGAAAAACAGATTAAAACCCAAAAGAAAACACAGGGGACAGCACGAGCACTGGTCCTTCCCTGCTGGGTTTTGTTCCTACATATGCAGAACCCCGGAGGAAGGAGGGATGTGCGGCCTTGCAGAGCAAAATGCACGCTCCCGCCTCCTGCTGCACGGTGGAGAGGGCTGATGCCGGCGACCCTGCGAGGATGGGAATGGTGAGAAAGGGTCAGACCTCAGGCCGTTTCGTCTGTCCCCGTGTCACCGAGAGCATCCCATAGTGAAGGATGGGGGACAGCCGCCCGCCGGACCCTGCCCGTGGGAATGCTGGCTCTGCTCATCATTAACTACAGCCCTAAAGCTCCGGGATGAATATTCCCTTCTGAACTGGAATTGTGATAAATCTGGATGGTTTTCTTAGGTATAAAGGCTCCGAGATATGTCAAGTTCTTGGTTTCAGCCTCTTCCACCAGTGGCTTTGTCCACAGGCTCTTTGCTCCAAGGTCTTTGAGGGCTACAAATAAGCAGAGACGCTGTATCCCAGTACCCTCAGGCGGTGCTCCGAACGGAGACCCCAGCTCTCGCATACCTGATGGGTGTTACCCTGGAAAACTCGGGAGAGGTGAGAGGGCCCACGAGACCCGAATCTTCCCTCCCAGCCATTCCGTCGTCCCACGCGGGCTGGGTTTCCCTGAATCCTGGCTCTGGTTCACCAAACGTGGGGTTGGACATTGCTTCCAGCTCCTCCGGGACGCAGAGAGCCAGCGACAGCAGCGGCACAGGGATTCCTGGTGTGGCGGGGGATGCTGCTAAATGGCTTGGGAGCCGTTGCCCTTCGCTGGGCTGCGGTGTGGGTACGAAGGCTTTTGAACAAGCAGCACCTCGGCCATGATTGCCGCAGGGGCTCCGGCCAGCCAGCAGCTGGGATTCGTAGGGGACCAGGCAAACCCCAAACAACTCCGCGGTGTCTCCCGGGGCGCACGGCCGCGATGCGGTCTCCTCCGTGCCAATCTTGGCTTTGTTTGCGGTAACAGAAAGGCGAGGGCAGGCTCAGGCTTCTCGGGCAGCCACATCCACGCGAGTGGGTGTTAAGCGACGAGGAACACCATCAGCCGATCCCTCCGTGAGTCATCCAGCTTCCCTTCCCCAGCCCTTCGGCAGGAGGGAGAGTCGAGTCCCTTCCCATACCAGAGCGGGAATTTAAACTGGGAAATCCTTTCACTTGATCCCAAGCGGACGATGGAGAGACCGAGGCCGGCACGTATGTCTTGGCAAGCCAAGACCATGCTCCCTGCAAGTTATTCCTTGGAAGCCCAACTCTGATTTCACTTACGTGCGTGTAAATGAGACCTAACCCCAGCAGGGCCGATGCTGTTGCTCCCCGTACGTCGGCGGATCTGGGTTGAGGAATTAGAAGCTGGATTGCAGCCTGAGGTAAGCTTCTGCAAAATGAATGCCCGGCAGTCAGGCGCAGATACCTTCAGAGGTTGATTCCCAGCTACATTAAGGCCCCTTTATGCTCCTCTAGCCATGTAAAGAGGTCTCTAAGTGAGTGTAAATTAAATTTAAGTTACTTTTGCTTCCTTTTTAAGGCCCCTTTATGCTTCCAATGAGGGGTAAAGGAGCCTTAGTGTGACTGCGAGGCGGGCAGGCTTCCCTGCCAGACGCAGGCAGGTGAGAGCCCCTCCTGTGCTGCCCGCGCTCGCCCGGAAAGCAGGCGCAGCGGCTTTACAGGGTGCCGGCTCCAGCCGTGCCGGCGCGGGGCGTGACGGGGGCCGACGTCCCGGGGACAGCGGGTCTCTGGGCAAAGGCGCGGCAGGTCAGCAGGAACCACATCAAGACATCCCACATCCATGCAGGGCCAAAGCCTCCTTTCCAAGGATGAGACGGACTAGGACGTGAATTTTAAATGCCCAGGAGATTTTTTCGCCATACAGGTGAAGGTATTTCCTACATGCCCTGGCCGACTTACCACACAGGTAACTTTATTCTGCATTTTTCCTGCACCAACCTGGTTAGGATGTCTCTCTCCAAAGCCGTTGGCTGGTGGTGGTGTGCGGTCAGTTCTTGCATTTATCCCAAAATAACGACTGTATTTTTATGGTGCCAAAAGCGATTCCTGCCATTACTGCTTGTACAACGTTTGCTGACCGCAAGAGCGGTGCGGTAGGGTATGGGATGGTACCCTCAGGTACAGGTGGGATGTGCTGCGATGCCAGCACCTCGCCGCAAGCTAACCGCATCCTAACCGCATCCTCAGCCTCTTCTCCCAGGCACGAGGACCGCCGACGCATCCCGACCTGCTGCACAACCCCAAAAGCTGCTCTTTCACCCCCGTCCCACGAGTCGCCCACTAACAACTACGACAAATACCCTCAACCTCATCCCGAGGTCCGTCTGTCCCCACGGCATCTCTCCGTCAGCGCACCTCGCGCAGGTGAACCCCCAGCCCGGTGAGGTCCCAGCTGGGGGAATCACCTCTCCCAAGGGCTCGGGTGCCAAAAACCTCCTTCCTTATGGGGCTGCCGGTTGCTTTTGCGCTGCCAGGCCCGGGTTCCCAAAGCCGCTCAGCCCCGAAGGAGTTAACGGAGCAGAGCTCGACTCGGATTCCTCCACCTAACCCTCCAAAGTCCCCGTATAACCAGACTTGGCACTTTGAGAAAGCTCCACAAATCCAGAAGCTAAAACGCGCTGCCTTCCTGTTCGTCAAGAGAAGGCAAGTCCCAGCTAATTGAGGAAACAGAGCCTTCCCCCAGCCCCCTTCCAGGCCGCTTATTTATTTAGGGGCTTTTTTTTTTTACCTTTTTTCCTCTTTTTTTTTTTTTTTTTTGTTCTTCCCGGAGCAAACATGAGGAAAAGAAAGTGAAAATTAATTTGGTGGGGCACGGCTGCAATTTATGATGCTCCCCAGCTGGCCGGGGCTGTTAACCCCATCGGCGCCCGGCTGGGGTGGGTGCGGACACCCCGCTACCCCCGGGGCGCAGCATCCTCCCGGGTGCAGCATCCCCCCGTGCCCCCGGCCCATCCGCCGCTGCCCCGTTCCTCCGCTCCCCACGCGGGGTGAAGGGAACGGGAGCAGGAAAGCAAAGGGAAATGGTAGCAGATAACTTTTTTTTTTTCCCCTAAATTGCAGTTTTTTCCCTAAATTGCATTTCCCCTAAATCACATTTTTTTCCCTAAATCACAGTTTTTTCCCTAAATCTAATTTTTTTCCCTTTTCCCCTTGTCTTGCTGCTGCTGAAGTTTCCCAAGTGTACAGTAGTTTTGTTTTTATTTTTTTTTTTAATTAGGTTTTTTTTTTTTTTTTTTTTTTTAACTCCCTCTGACTACTGCACACAATTCAAAGGAAATCTGGGAAACCAAATTCTCAGCTCTCCAAAGCAGCAAATGGAAAGTCACTTAAAGGGACTTCTGCCTTAAAGCGGCAGCAGCGCTTTTCTCCGGCAGCGAAGAAAAGGGGTTAACACCCCCCCCCCAAAAAAAAAAAAAAAAAAATAAGGCAACACGAGGGGGCTCAGCCCTCCCGCAGGGGGACGGTGGCCACCCCCGAGGGCTCGGGCCACCCCAGGTGACAGCTCCGTGGCCACCCCGCTGTGCCCCCCCGCCCCGGGGCCGGCGGGAGCGCTCCCGGGGGGCTGCACACCCCGGGATTGGGGTGGGTGGGGGGGAGCAAAGGGGTGGGGGGGTGGCAGCACCCCACGGTGTCCCTGCGCGTCCGCGACCCTCCGCCACGCAGACGATGCTCGGGGGGGGTCCGTAAATCCACCCGGGACCAGCGAGCACCGGTAGAAGGGTTAAAGGGGGGGGGGAAGCAAAAAAAAAAAAGGAGGAGAAGGAGGAAAGGGAGGACAGACATCAAAGGCAACTTCTCTGCTCAGCAGATGAGCAGAGCTATCCTCACTTCATATTTTTTGCAGCTGAAGTCAAGGGGGGGGGTGGATTAACTCTTTCTCTCCCGGGGGGTCACCCCGCCGGCGACAGGCGACACTTTCCCGGGAGAGGCGGGATCCTGGCAGCCGGTGACAGGAGGAGCCGGGGGGGGGGGGTACCGGTAGCAGCCCCCAGCCCGGGGTGGGGGGGGTCCCAGCTGCAAACTGGGGGCAGCTTGGGGGGGGGGGGGGTACAGGGGGTGGCAATGATTTTTCCTTTTAAAGTTTCGGGATGACACAAATAGCCCAAATACTTCGCAGCAAAGGAGCATCATTTTTTAACGCTGACAAACCTCGTTGAGTCATTGAATGAGCAAGGAAGGGGAAAGGGGGGAGAAAAGTTGCGTTAAAGGGACTTCACGGAGCAAAAATGCAGGAGCAAGGCGGATTGCCGAGGTGACCAGACCCTCGGAAATCACTGGAGCCGAGGTATTAAACCCCCAACACTGACATGTGGCAAACAGCGCATTCCCCTTTCCCCCCCGTCCTCCGACCAAACAAAAATAATATTTACATGACATCAGAGAAGCAGCCTGAAATGACAAAAGGGTGTTTACTCACCTCATTATAAGTCGGCCGGAGGGGAAGGCTGCATTCTCCTCGGCGAGGGCTGAAAAATTAAAAAGTCGGGAAATTAAGAGCTGCCGTCTGGCCCTGTGCAGTTCCTCCGTAATCTGTGTATAAAAAGAGAAGTCTTCATTACTGACCACAGGCACGGAGCCGCGCTGCTCACGCCCCCTCCGCGCCGCACCAGCCAGTAGCACACAGAAGTTGGGCTACGGGAGAAGGAGACAAGCTGAGCGGAGACTATAATGATTTATCTGCACCTCTGGTAGAGGGGGAAAAAGAAAAAAGGGGATAGAAATGGGGGAAAAAAAAAAAAAAGAGCGCATCGAATGTGACACTGGAGGAAAAGGGAGTCTTGTAGTTGCAGAAGGGTGACAGACACAGGGATGTGCCAAGTCCCTAAGGACAAAAAATCCACACACCTTTTGAATCAGCCCTTTAGCCAAAGCCTTAATTAAAAATGCTGCTACAAAATATCAGATAATGGATTGCATTTTCAGGCCTCTCTGGAAAACCAGCTCATATGGCAATGTTTCTAAACTCCTGCCAGAGCAGGGAAAGCTGCCAGTTTTCGGTTACAATATCAAAGGCACACATCCTCCGCACCGGCAGCCCACTCCCGGTTACACCGGAGTAAATCCAGAGCCACCTCGCTGCCTCCGAGGCAGCTGGGGCTGATTTGCAGCGGAGCAGGATCAGGCCCTGCCCTGGCAAACTGCTGGGCTGCTCCTGCCTGCAGCACCGCCGGTGGAAGGAGAAATTTGGCCTCTTTTTCCCCCAATCTGTGATCAGGTCTGCTCACGTCTTGTATTAAAAAAAAAAAAACCCCAAAAAAAGCAGCATTCTCCCAATTTGTAAGGATAAAAGGCCAAGCGGATTATCTGCTTTGCTCTCCTCTGACAGCAGCGGGTGTAATATTTGAAACCCTGCTCTGAGGTCAGTACGACTTTCATAGCAAGAGGCCGATTGACATTTTTCACGTTGCGACGATTAAGCTCCGTAAGCGTACAGAATGAGTTGTCATCTAACCTTAGCAATCAAGTGGAAATGCAATAAAACCCCTGGACTGGATGCCATCCAAGCAGCTCCGGACGGAGCAGCCCCTGGAAGGGCACATGCTTGTTTACAGCAACGACTGCAAACTGCCTTTGAAAAGTCAATCTGGCTTTTGCGGACTGCAATAGCGGGGCTACACCAACTCCTGACATCGTTTGCATTACAGCTCGCGCCGTTTTGAATTACTCATATTTAACAACTTTTTATTTCTGTGTTTTGTTTTTTTTTTTTTTTTATTTTTCTTCCAGCCCCAGAAGCCAGCAAACATTTCTTGGCATCACTGGGTTACGGCTGCGCCCTGTGCTGCTGTTTCGCACGGCACGGACAACCTCCCATCCATGGTTTTGCTCTCATGGCGTCCAATACCCTATGGAAACACGGTATAGAATAATACACACCAGTTTGGACCAAAAGCTCTCCAAAGGCCTGTGCAATTTCAGCAAAGGCCTATTTTGATGAAAACCAGAACTAAGGGGTTGAAAAACGCTGCTTTTGCCCAGCTTGCCTCCAGCCCGCCCCACCGAGCCTGAGCCCAGCTCTGCATGGGTGAGCCAGTCCAGGCTGATGGCGCTGCCCGCTCGCGCCCAGCATCCCGGCTCCCCCCATCGCCCTCCCAGCGCTGCCAAGGCTTCGGCACGGGCTCAGCTTTTGCTTTTTAAACGTAAGCATACGCGTGGCTTTTTGCAGCAGATCTTTCCTTGGGGAAAACACCCCAAACCATCCTCTGAATAGCAAGTGACTTCCACGCATCCATAGCATGCTGTATTCCAGCAAGAAGGGTACCAGCGCGCCGGCCTCGAGCATCCATTTGGCAAATATCGCCACGAAACATTACACGCAGTCCCCAGTAGAGCACGCGTATCCAGGAGGAGGGATGAAGGAGGAAAAAGGCTCGTTTTAGCTAATGAGCTAAGTCCAGAGGCACTTCCCCAAAGCCAAGGGAGCTACTACGGACTGAACCCGGCCTAACAGCGAGCTGGCTCTGGCTCCCAGTCAGGGACTGTTTTAGAAGACTCATTCACAGGGCAAAACAATGAATTTTAAAATACATGCTGTATTCATAGATTTGTTTTGAACCCGCTAACATGAAACCACTTATATAATTGTCACAGCGCAAACATCTCATTATGCACAATAAAAGAAAAATTTCGTTTTTCTCCCCGCTCCCCCTCCCAGTTCTGTGCTTTTTGCTGTGGCCAAGACGTTTCTCATGCACCATAAATCAAACCCAGGTGCATCTGTCTGCATGAAGCACTTTGCTAATAAACGTTGCTTAAAATACATATATAGCTGCATTAAAATAAAACCCAGCCCATCATTTGGAGGCCTCAGAATTCCCTTTCAGACCCAGGAATAGTGGTTTTTCCCCCAGGTGGTGATTATCCCATCAGCATTTGATGCATTAGGTATCAGGATCGAAGTGCCCTGCTCTTCCTCACGCTGGATTTCTTCTGTGCTATTTAACTCGCATCCACATTTCCTAGAAATCAGGTGGGCTCGAAACTGTTCTCATACACAAAACCATGATGTTTTCAACCAGGTACAGCTGGCCACACGCTCATTTTTAACAGTATGAGATTATAAGTATATATTAATTATATATTATTAATATACTGCGGTGTTAGTTCATATAGAAGATTTTTCCCCTGCTTTGCTCCCTTTTAGCCAAAGCCTTTCAGCACCTTGCTGTTGCAGGCCAGGCAATTTGCAGGACCGCTGCCGTGACCTGCTGCAATGAGCTGGGTCAGGATCCGGCTCCGTAGCTCCTCCGCTCCATCAGGACGTTCCTTACCACGCCAGCCTCCTCGCAAGCACGTACCCTGTCTTTGCACGAGCAATGGGGTGAAAACAGACTTCGGTCTGACCGTAGCATGCATCAAAGATGTCTGATCCTGATCCAAATCCACAACTCCGATCTGCACAGCTTTGGAGCGCGCGGGCTGGCCAAGCACTTGCATGAGATGGTCCCAAGGAAGGTGCTGAGGACCCAACCTCAGAGACAAGCCAGAAGCTGATTCGTGGCCGGGAACTTTGCAGGCAGCATCACTCATCTTTGCCCTCTACTTGTTCTTTATTTCAGGCTCCTCAAAACCACAATCCAGGCTAGAGACCAGAGACCACGGTAAGGGACATCATCCCTACACCAACACCGTCGGGAGTGCCACCGCAAAACCACGCTGCAGACCCGGCTGCGAGGACTCACAGGGACGTTTTTGAACGGTGGCTCCAGACTGGGCAATCCAGCCAGGTAGCAGCGAAGCACACGGGCTGCTCAACGGGAAGATGAAGTTGAGTAGCCACGAACGCTTTTGATTTCAAGTCCAACGGGGTTTGCAAGGCAGATTTCAACCCCCCAGCCCACAGCAGTTACTGTCATTGTTAAAAACGTATTTGTGGGGGCACTCTGTCTATGGGACAGAAGAAGCCAACGCCATTCCCACCACATCTGGGTTTGCAGGAGACGAGACAAGCCATGGGGAACATCTGTGGGGTCCTGGGCACCAGAAGGGGCCACCACTGCTAGCGAAGAGATGGCATCTCTCCAACCCCTTTTTCTACCTGGGTGCTCATCATATGGGGTCCCCACCACAACCCTTCATATTTGCACCCTTCCACAGAGAGAAGACAACCACCAGCACCCGATGAAGGGAAAGAGGGATCCAAAGGCAGCAGCACCATGAGACTCAGGGATGGCACCTCCGAAGACCCTGGCTGGCCTCGAAGGGCTTTCATCAAACACGATGAATCGCCCAGGACTCTGAGCTACTTGTGAGACCTCCAAGAACGGCAACTGAAAATATAAATCAGCGATCAGGAAACTTAATTTCACCCCAGATGAGTCCCCGCTACTACCAGAATAATTGCAAAGGGCCAAAAACCAAATAAGGTTCAACATCGCTGCGGACGATAGATGGTCAACGCAAAGCTAACATTTTGCTATCAGTTTCTGTTGAAAAGCCCGTCCCTTTTCTGTTGAAAAACTCATTGAAAGTTAATTTGCTTCACCAAATTGTCATAAAAACGGCAGCTCGGTAAGAGAGCCGGGCCAGGGCTGCGGGCTGATCTCATCTGGAGAGTGGCAGAGGGGGGGGCGAAAGCTGCGGCTCGGCAGCGGTGCCTTGCTCTTCCTTCCCAAAGCAAATTCCCTCATCGTAACCCTTCTGTGACCCTCCGCAGCCCAGCACGGATTTCCTAGAAACTCATTTTCTCGCTCGCCTCTAATCTTGTTCTGGTAAAGGCTCGCTGAATAGCTTGACTCCCAAAAGAAAAGCTGACATCAACTAAAACCGCTTTCTGCCCAGGGAGACCTGCTCCCATCCATCCCACGGCTGCGATGGGTTTCTTCTGTCCATCTCCCTTTTATAAAAGATTTGAACTGGCTGCTAAGACTGGGGTCAACATCCCCTGCTCATCGCACACTCACAGGGGCACGGAGGGCAAGGCTGGCGCAAGGACAGCCAAGCCCATATGGCTTCAGCTACGGTACTTAAGACACACATGCATACTATGCTGCGGTCCTGATGGGCGCTGCTGTGGCTTGGATGCAGGCAAATAAGCACCAGAAGACCCCAAAGCATCTTCTGAGGGGTCCCCAGGGTGGGCAGCGCCTGTCCCGCCTGCAGCTCCCCTGCCAGCTTGCAGAAAGTGCTGCAAACGCATGGCTGCGGTGGCTGGAAAGGGGGTCTGCTCAGGGAAACTGAGGCACGGGGCAGTCGGGGCAGCACTTAGAGTTGCTTTTATAGTAGCACTTTAGGAAAAAAACCCCAAACCCCAAAGATTTTGGCTTTCTTGCTCTGCAGACCTCACGGCATACGGCAGGAGCGCGCGCGGGGCAGGTATTTGCAGAGCCCTTATGCTAATAGGGTTGTAGCATCTCTTCCCAGCCCTTCGCAGCCATTCAATCTGGGAATCCTGCTAATGAAAGGAAAACAGAGAGGAGCTGCAGAGCAGAGGCCCAGGGTGTGGTAACTCTAGAAGGCAGCAGAGGAGGGATGAATGAAACCTTTCACTGTGGTCCAGAGGAGCCAGTGGCACACAGGCTTGAGGAATTCAAGAGCTCTGCACACCAAAGCAGGCGGTGAAGACGTTTCGTGGGACGTGGAGACACAACTTTCCTTTAATTAGCGGGCAGGGAGGACGATGGAGGAGCTGCGAGAGGGGGGACGCGCCACGCTGGATGCAGACACCCCACAGGGGGAAAATAATATCGGTATCAGCAGTCAGAAAGGGGACGAAGGAGGCCGGCTTCCCAAACGCTGAAAAGCTGTCCTTATTTTTTCCTGTAATTATGTCTCTAAGGGATCACTAACATTTACATTTTTGTACGAGCTGTATAGTTTATTCACAGCCCTGCTCAGCAAAAGGCTCCGCTACTAAATAGACTTATTGATGCTTGCACTTCTATACATTATGCTACATCCACGCTCAGACAACCGGCCTATTTTACCCTGCTCTATATTGTGAACAAATTATTCTCCTCTCCGGCGCGGTGCGCTCCCACCCAGCCACGCGCCCCGCACGCCCCCAGCCGAGCCATGAATGGCCGCAGTGTACAGAGCCGCTTGCTCCCCTGCCTCTCAAAACACTCGCAGAGGGGAAAAAAAAAAAGCCAAAAAAGAAAAAGGACGGGGTATAAAGATTCCTTCACACTCTCTGCCCGGGATTATTTCACCTTCCCCCCCCCCAGCCCCTTTTCCCACTCCAAAAATAAATATATAAGGAAAAAAGCAGAGGAAATGATTCCTTAATGCTTCTGCACAGAAATGCTGTGGCCTCGCTCCCCGTTGTCTTCCTCCTGCAGCCAGAACAAACTCTTTTCTCCTGCCCCTCATTGGGGGAGATTACTACGGGGAAATGTTTTCCCTCCCACACTCTCAGCTGGCTTGAAATTATTTATATGAAACCTATCTGGAAACTTCTCCCCAGCCCGAGCAGTGCTGGGTACCTCCAGGCCACGGGCAAAAGCCTGGGCGAGGTTGGTGAGAGCCGTAACCTGCTCTCATGCATGAAATGAGTTGGGGAGGTCTCAGTCCTCTCCAACGTGGCCCGTGGCCGTGCCATGAAACCACCCCGTGCACCGGAGGGTCTGGGGACCGGGGCCGTCCCCGGCTCATCCCTGTGCCGCGCCCATCCAGCCATCTGCGAATGCAGGAATTAGCCCAGCTCTTCCATTTTAATGACTTTTTCTTAGAGCCAACATCTTTTTTTGACCTTTTTTTCCTCCCTGCCCTGCGCGTCCTTGCCCACAGCTGCCGAGGCTGCCCGGGCACAGGGAAGCACCCCGGCACAAGCAGCACGCTGCACCGCAGCAACCTGCACCCCAGCAAAGAGCTGTCCTTGCCCCAAATCCCTCTCCAAGGGGGAGAAAAGCATTTCTGGCAGACATCAGTATCGGGATCGCTCCCGGCATCCCTGCTCGCAGCCGAGGACCGCTCCGAAGGCAAATAGTACCCCTCTGTGCCTCCGGCACGCAGCGCCACGGACACATAGATGGCATTATATTTAGCTGGCCCCAGATCTCGGGCATAATATTTTTTTTAGCAGTGGACTAAATATTTTTAACATATGCAAACATGCATGACTGAGGCAGCTACAGAGCCGGGGAGCTGGGATGCTGACGGCCTTCCAGGGCAGAACAATGTCACCTTTCTACTCCCCGGTGCTGCCTGTCCCCGGGATGACGACCGTGCAGCTCGAGAGGGATGGGGAGAAGGGGGTAAAGAAAAACGTGGAAGCTTTTCAGGGTGAATTTTGCAATGGTATCACAGTGAAAGGGTCTGAATTCCTCCGAGGCGGAGAGCTGGGGATGCACACAGCAGCGGTCTGTCTCTCGGGCAAACATACTTGCGTGCGCGCCTGGCTTGGCCGAGAGGAAACGTTCCCGGCTTTAAGCAAACACAGAGGTGCCGGGTCAAATAAGTGGAGCAGAAAGTTCTGTCGTAGGTAAATAGGTCACTGTCAGCCCTGGGTTGAGCAGCGCGGCCAGGGACGTGCCAGCCATCCTGGGTATGTACCCCAGCATTCCCACCCCTGCTTTACAGGTGGGGAAACTGAGGCACGAGTCTCCCAGGAGCCACGTGTGTTTGGCCACAGGAGGGAGAAGGGATGCTGCACCGGTACCTAACCCAGTGCTGATGCCCTGGACCCACAGGTCAGCTCCGGATAAATGAATTTGGGTTAATGGCCTGCGTTTGTGCAGCAGCTTCGCTCCGTCCGTCTGTCCCCCTGCTCCCACCGTGCTCCCCACAGGCCACCCGGCAGGTCACTGACGCCGCAGGCACCGGCGCAGAGGGTTGGTGATGGAGCGGTTGCAGGAACAGAACGAGGAATCCCAAACCCAGCCTTCATCCCGCACCGCGAGCAGCAGCAGCTTTGCCAGCTCAGCCCACTGCCAGGCTGCACGAGATGCGCAGAAATTCCCCAGTTTTATCGCTTAACTCTTTTCTTTTTGCACCATCGCCGTGGCAGGTGATCAGGTGTCAGCAAAGCGGGGTCGGAGCAGGGAAACTGAGGCAGGGAGAGGAAAGGGAGCTGCTTGCCGTGCTGGGCAGTAGGTCCATGGCTGGGCAAGGAGCTGGTGGCCAGTGTCCTCCACACTGCACGGCAAACTGCAGAGCCTCTCCTGTGCTTCCCCACATGCTGTGGCCATCAGGCCAGGTCCCCTCGCTGGTACTGGCTCCAGGAGGCTTTGTGCAAGCCCACCTTGGGCTTCAGCAGCTTTTGAACAGCAAAGAAAGGTCACGAGGAACACAACGGGGGTCTTCCAGGGAGGAGAGGGGCTGCAGGGACGGGGCTCTGCCCCGCGGCAGCTCTCCTGGCCTCGCTGGGCACCCTCCCCACGCCGTCCCCCTGTCACATGTGTTTCTGACTCCTTATCTCAAAGCATCTCAGACATTTCTCCTTGCTAAACATCTGCAGCTCCCGCGCACAAGACGCTGGTCTCAGCGGCGCGTTATTGCTTCCAGGGGGCCAGATGTGGACAGGAGGCACGCGCCGTCCCCCGCCGGGGCTTCGCGTCCTCTTCTTTCCCTGCAAACAGGCACATTTGTGCTGCCAAAAAATGCCGGACTGTTGAAAGCTGGCTCCAGAATAACTCTATCAACCAACAACATCTCCCTTACACCTGCGACGGGGCTGATATCACCCTGCCTGGGCGCAGGGTTGGGGTACGTGAACCATCTCTGTTTCCAACGGCCGCGAGGATAAGCTCAGCCCAGGGCATGGAAGCACGCGACGAGGAAGCTATAGGGGGGTGCCGCTTCCAAAAGGAAGAGCCAGATTAAATAGGAGCATATTCCTGCTCTCTTTCCGAGTCACCAGACATTTGGAGCCGTTTATGATGACTGAAGACACCAGCCCAGGACAGTCCCAGCACCAGAACAACAGTTTTGTAGCCCAGATGGGTGATGTCCCCCCAAGAGCTGGTGAAGACAAAGGGGGAACCCCAAGGTTAGATCAGCTTGAAGCATCCCAGGCTGAACCGAGAAGCGTTACGCGGGGTCTTGGCTCAGAGCACGCATTGCTTTTTACCCTATAGGAACAACGCAAGGTCAAACTTGGACCTTTATTTCTTATATTTCTGCTAACAAAAGTGTATTTGCACCCAGAGCTGCCCCGGTGCCTCTGGCTGGGCTGGGGGGAGATGCCATTAGAGCAGCAGAGGACCCAGCGCTGCCAAAGCCCCGCCGGCTTCGGCACGGGGCCGGAATTCGGCTGCTGGGTGCCACCAGCTCTCTGCAGCTGGGAGCTGATCGGCCGACGTGAGGATTTTGCTGCTTGGCTGTGCTGGCACGGTGGCGACGTGCAGACTAGGCTCGGGACGCGTAGGAACGTCTGCTTTAAAGCTTCCTTTTTAACTCTAATAAAAACAACCAAAGCTTGCCTTGCCTCTTCTCCTGCTGAGCCAAAAAACTGCAACCTTGTGCCCAGGGGCGAGAAACTGAGCAAAACCTGGCAATGGATAGGAGTGAAACGTCACCCTGAGGAATTGGTGGCATTGACTGAGCTGGCGGGGACCACTGCAGGGTGGCACCAGGCTGGCACGGGTCCTGCAGCCCTGCCTTGCCCGCTGCCAGCTTCGCAGCTCTGCCCCAGGGCTGCCCCCCGCCCCCCGCAGCGCCGAGCCGCGGGCAGGCTCGTATTTGATTTGGAAAGACGCGCGATGCCTGCTAGAAGCGCGATGTTCCCTCTCCGATGCAATCTGGGAGGCAAGTGCCAGCACGGTTCCTGGGGAGCGGCCGAGGCGGCCGGTGCGTCCTCCTGTTCCCATTCCCGGCTCCCGGGCTGCCACCCCCTTCCCTGCATAAACACGTCATTTATCCAGGGCTCCGGCACTGTTTTGACCTTGCAGATGTGAAACTCAAGGGCTCAATTTTCTGTCTATTTAGATGCAGAAAGATTGTGATTATGCCAAAATAGGCATCTTAGAGACGGCTGCACGTTGCTAAACCCTTTCCTGTACCCTCTGGGTTGAACAGATGCTGCAGAGCATCCAGCCGGGATGGAGCTCAGCCAGACCCAGGCTCCCCGTTCCCTTCCCTGTGTCACCAGCATCAGTCCTCGTGCATATTGTGAGAGGCTGCTGGGATGCAGCATCCCATGCCAGAGGGAGGACGTGGGCCATCTGCCTCCGGCACCGCCGCTGCTGGCACGACCCCGGCAAAGAGCAGGGAGGCAGAGGGCCGTGGCTCCAGGCAAGAGAAGCGGTGCAGAAAGCAGAGCTGTAAACCATGGCCTTGGGTTGAAGGGGTGTGAGAGAGCCCGGGGTGGGTGCAGGGGTGGCTACTGGCATCGGCAGGAGGAGGATCTATGTTTCCTGGGGGTTTAGTGGCCACAGCGTCCCTGCTGCGGCATTTCCATCCGTGCAATGGGATTCCTGACGTGGACCTCTGTTTCAGAGCATCCTCTGAAAAGAAGAGCTGGGAACGCTCCAGGAGTCAGGCAGCACGCTCCGCAGGGCACAGCCACGGGGTGTCCCAGAGCCTGGCACCCAGCTCCTGCCCCCATGGGCGGTCACCTGCCCAGCTCGATACTGCACCAGGACTCAGTAATTTGCATTTTTCATTTGCAATCAGCTGAGTTTGTCTTGGATTTTCCAGTTTCATCATTTCAAAGTGAAACTTCTGGGTGTTACCTGCAAAGGCAGGAGAACCGCTGAGCCGGTTCCTGCCTCCCAGCTGGCCACAAACCCGGCCGGAGTTTAATCCTTTTTCTTTTCTTTCTTGCATCTTGAATTGAACAAGAATAACAAAGGAGGGAACATCACCCTCTTCTTCCACCTGTCTTTGACCCAGACCTCCCCCAGTCCTGCAGGCATCATCCCAGAGTTACCGTGGCGGGTCTGGATGGACGCACGCCCGCTCGAGCCCCACCACGGCTGGTGCAGAGCTGGCAGTGACGATGCGCTGGGGACCTGGGGCCGCAGGACCTGGGGCATCGGGGCACGACGTCTAGTCCCTCTGCTCCCTCCAGTGTCACCGCAGCAACAAGCTTTCCCAAATTTCTCGTAACGCCATTTGGGCTTTCCCCCGCACGTCTCTCCATCCCGGCTCCCTTTCACACCAAGCAGCACAGAGCCTCTTTAAAGTCTTATTGTAGATACAGCAGTTCAGCCGGAATTTTACTTGAGCGCGTGAATAAAAAGAAGCTTTTCACAGAGTTTCAAGCAGCATGTGCGTTAAAAAAAATAATAAAAAGATTAGGAGGAGAAGGTTGCTGCCCCGTCTGTAGCCACTGCTCCCAGCGCCGGGTCCTCTCTCTGCTCGGCCCAGAGGGCTGCAGTCTCACCCCGAGGTGTGCTGGCAGCTCCCCTGCGCGTCCAGATGAAAGGACACCTCACAATCGCTGCTTAATGCCAGGTAAGTGTTTTTCCTCAAAAGTACGGGAGAGGAAATTCAATATTTTTTTAGGACTTGGCTTTGCATAACAACGACCGGCGCAGTGAGATCAATTCGGTATTCACGCTCAACACAAACAAGCACCTTCCAATAACCTCACACCTCCAGCCCAGCCACCGACCTGTCCCCAGCCATCGCCCGGGGTGCCACGGTGCCAGC
The DNA here is from genome assembly GCF_965183815.1 of Platalea leucorodia. NCBI lineage: Eukaryota > Metazoa > Chordata > Aves > Pelecaniformes > Threskiornithidae > Platalea > Platalea leucorodia. The sequence continues at coordinate 55,539,047 of NC_138830.1, read as the reverse complement.
ACACGCTCCCGAGGACACCCATCTCCCGTGGAGGGCAGAAGGGGGACAGCGTTGCGTTGTGTCCACCCACAGGCGCGGATGCCCCCTGAGATGTTTCGCCAGGCTGGAAGATGCAGAATGCAGAAATAGATATATATAAATACAGTACAGGGACTGGGGAAAGAAAGAAGATATCCTCTGGGAAGAGGAGAAAGGTCTCTCACCTCCGTGGTGGGAAGAGGAAGGGGCACGGCGCCAGTATGGCAGCTTTGCCCAGAAATGCCCGATTTCTGCTGGCCCAGAGACCCAAGCCTAGCAGAAACGTAGGGAGAGCCATCCGGAGCATGACTTTGGCCAACGCTCCCGAGAGGTTTCAAAACCACGGAGAGCAAATCTAAGTTGTGTCAAACGAATGAAGACAAGGTTGTTTCAGCCACACAAAAACCACCCGGGAAGCTGAAGGTGCAGACTGGAGCCTTCCAACCCCACATCGCACCAGACCCCACTTTTGGGCATCTCTCCCCAAACATGTCTCACCATGTCCGTGCCCTCTCACGAGCCCAACCTGCTCATGTCCTCCATCGTCGTGGCACCCAGCCTGAGTTATCCTGGACCAGCCCCAGAGGCTGAGACCCTTTTTACACGTGTTTCTGAAGAGGAGCAGGATAGTCCAGCATCTCCCCACCTCCTGGAGGAGAAGGACCTCCGTCACTCAGCAGCTGGACCCAAGGCGACATTAGCTCTCCGCTGAGGGCAGCCAAGGCACAGACTGTTATTTACATTTTGATAAACACTGACACATCTTTCGGAGCAGAAGGCAGCTTTCGAAATACACAACGAAGGGGAAAAGGAGCAGCGAGGTCGCTAACCAAAATTTTCAGGGAGAAAATCTGCTCAGTGGGGTGAAGGTAAGGGGCTGGAGTCCCTGCCCCGATCTCATTGCTTCATTCACCAAATCCTGGTTCTTCTTGTCTCTGTCTTTTGCCATTTATTCCCTCTGCTCCCCTGCAGCCTTTTCTGAGCAGCTGCCCTTTGCTAGTAAACAGTCCACAGCCCCGGGGCCAGCTTTCCCAGCACTAAAAGCCCACTTATTTCTGTTTCTCTTGACAAAACAGTAGCAGATTTGTGCTATAAATCCCCATTAACAATCTACATTGGCTTGCTCCCATTAGCACTTGCCAAAGGAGAAGAGGTTTGTGTGCGTGCACACGCGTGTGAGCGTGTGCAAACATCTCCCTCCTGCAAACAGCAGCCAGGGCTTTCGACTCAAGATCTTCCCGTTAAATGTCAATATTCATAAGCAGAATCTAAATATTTCAAATCCCGACAAATTTAAACATACAAAAGTCTCGTTGAGTCATTTCCTAAAAGGCTTCTCTCAAACAAAAGCCTGACACTTAATCCATGCACACGCTATTCATGGAAACGGGGGGAGCACAGTTTGCCCTAAGTACATAAATACCCCTTATGCATTGTATAGGCACGAAAAGGATTTGAATACCCCTATGCATTGTACAGGTATGAAACAGCTTTTAGCATCGAGGTGAAGGAGGATAAACCCAACACGTGATGAATCCTCAGTCTATTGCCAGATATCCTAAATATCCACTGAAAATCAAAGCAAGCCACCAAAACCGATGCAATGAGTCGTGCGAGCCCAGTGCCCCGATGCTCAGCCCTAGCTCTTGCTGCAGCCGGCCCAAACCCTCAGCCTGCTCTTCTCCAAGGCATCCTCCTCAATACTTTTCCAGCAGAAGCAACTGGTTTTGGGGAACAGACCCTGCATTTCACAGCAGACCAACTCCAATGCAATGCAGCCTGCACCTTGGCGTAATTCAGCCGCCTGCCCAGCCAGTCCCTGGTGAGTGTTTTGGAAAGACAAAGCCCTCAAAGGAGTTTTGCTCAAGGGAGAGCAAGAAGCAGGGCGAAGCCCTGAATAGCAGCTCAGCCCTGCTTGCTCCAGCTCTCTGCATTTTCTAGCTGCCACCGCGGAGCAGATCTTCCAACAACCTCCCAGGGGGATGCAGCAGCTACGCCGGCTGCCAGGTAGGGCACAGATACGCGCAGCTCCTGACGGCTTGCATCCCAGTCACACGCAGCTCTGCGATCTCCTGCTCTCACCGACTTAGCCTGGCCTGTGCCAGGTTTCAGGGTCCTATTGATGTGGATGGGGGAAAAAAGCACACTAAGAGCCTGGCAGCGAAGGGCTCCGGGGAAGCATGCACGGGTGCATGTAAAAGCAGATGGTCCAACAGTCCAGAGCAGCAAAAGCAGTACCGGCACCGCAGCGCATTCTGCACTGCCCCATGGGCTGGGGAGCTCCTCTGCTCCGGCAGAAACCCAGCACTTACTCCTCTCTCTCCATCCCCTCCTCGTCCTGGCTTCGGCTGTGCAGCCTGTGCATGCTGCAGCCGGGAGCACCGCTGCAGGGCTGCCCGATGGGCTGCATCCCAGTGGGATGTATCCTGGTGGGGTGCATCCTGATGGAGGGCTGCCCGATGGGCTGCATCCCAGTGGGATGTACGCTGATGGGGTGCATCCCGATGGGATGCATCCTGATGGGATGTATCCTGATGGGATGCATCCTGATGGAGGGCTGCCTGCTGGGGTGCATCCCGCTGGGGTGCATCCTGGTGGGATTTATCCTGCCGGGATTTATCCTGCTGTATGTTCGCCTGTGGCAAACAGGTGGCGATGTTGTACTCCAGGACTTCAGCTTCCAGCCCCAAAAAGCCGGCTGCTGTCAGAAAGCCGCTTTCGGAGCCTCCCTGGCCCGGGTGCCCCCCAGGAGGCCTTGGAGAACCAACGAGAGAGGTGCCGTGATGAACCCAAGCTTTCTTCTTCACTTTAATTAAAATAAATGCAAGCCAAAGCTTCTCTTTCTATTCCCTTACAATCAAGACAAGGGAGAAAAGGTCCATCCTTTGCAAGTGCATTTTTCCCTTGAGCTTTGAAGTGAAGAAGAAAGTTAGGCTCGCAAGGGGAGCGGAGAGGATGCTTTGGGGAAGGTGCATCACCCCGTGGTTGTGGGCACAGGAGCAGGGACCTGGGACATCGCAAGGGTACGTCACAAGCAGAGGAAAAAATTCCTGCAGCAAAGCAGAGAGCCGTCCTGCGAGATGACTTCCATCCACGGCAGGTACCTGCACTGCCCGGGCTGGAGCGCGAGGTCTGCAGGGACCTGTGTGCACCCAAGGCAGCGGAGCAGCGGGGAAGATAACGGAGTTGTGGGGTTATCTTGCTTGTGCCTGCCGCTCAGCACAGCCCCCCGGAGCCAGCGGCCCGGGGTCTTGCAGGAGACCGGGAGGACGGCACCTCGCCGGAGCAATTCCTCATCTCGGAGGGAACGAGGCGCCTGGGGCATGCAGGATGCTGTGCACGCAGGGGTTGCTTTGTGTGTGTCCCCAAGGGATGCAGCACAGCGACCAGGGGCACAGAGGGGACCAGGGCCACGGGAGCGGAGGTGGCAGTGCTGGGGCAGATGCCGGCATGGCAGCCCGTGGCCACCGCCTGCCCCGTGCCCCTGGCCACGTGCCCTCCGGAGCACCTGGAGCGATGCCACCCAACACCTCCATGAAAGCAGAAGCTGCCAAGGGCTTTGCATCGCTGCATCCCGCTTTTCCAGAGAGGCACATTTGAAGTCACCGGAGTCCTTCTCTGAACCGAGTCCCTGTCCCCGCACCGGAGTCTGTCTCTCACACTCCCCATCCTTCAAAAGGAAAGGTGGAAGCAGAGGGAGAAGCTCCTTCGAGCCTTGCCCTCGCCGTGCCGCTGGGCAGGAGGTGCCCGCAGTCCAGGACGTGTTGAGCAAGTCGCAGAGCAATGCCGCGTTCCCGCAGACCGATGGCATTCAAAAAACCCTCGCGGTTCTCGGCACCGCAGCCAGCCGGGCTCGTGGGTCACCGGAGATGCCAGACGATGGCGAGCAAGGGGACAAGGGCTGCAGATGGTACCAGGACCAAGGGCTCCATCCTCCTAATGAGCGTTGCCCGTTCAGAAAAAGGTGAGTGCGTTATTGAGGTGACAGCCACAAATTCAAGGGGATCCTCAGCAGGTCTTGGGGCGGTGGAGGCTGGAAAAACAAAGGAGCATCCGCAGGCACGGCGAAGACCGGCAAGATGAAAAATTATGGTAATTGCAGGTGAAGAAAGCAATTCCCAGGGTGAGGTGAGATGGGCTCTGCGCTGTAGGATGTGTTTAAAAGCAGGTTGGGAAAAGCAGCTGCATTTCTCTTCTTGGAGGGATTTCCCTGACTTTCTGCTGTCTTCAGTGCCTCTCTTGCAAGGATCTGTATTTTGCTGCCTAGCCCACAACACCCATCCCAAAAGCCCCATCTTGCAGAGGGGACAGGAGTCATCTAAGGTCACAACCAAACCGCTGCAGAGCTCAGGAGACGGGTCCCCTCTGCCAGCCCCGAGTCCCATCCTCATCTTCCCCCAGCGACCAGCATCACTGAAAAGTCAGAGTCCGTGGCACGGCCCATGGGATGGCAAACCAGCCCTAGCAATGACTGCCTGGCGCAAACACATGCACTTTTCCTCGCAGCAAGACTTACTGTCCCCAAACCCTGATAAATTATGGGAGCACAACTTGCCACGAGAGCCGGGGAACGCCTCTGCAGATGAGCTCGGACAGACCGACATCTGCCCGCGGAGGCAGGCTGCCTATACAGTTATTTATATAGTGCCAGAGAGCAACAGCTCAGAGCTGAAATAAATCTACCTACACATGTAAAATGCCTTCGCTCGAGCAGCCTTTCCAGCAGCGGCATGGCCACCCTGGGAAAGCTGCTTTGGAAACAGTGTGCTGGATAAAACCACTTTTTTTCAAAGGTTTGCAGAATAAAAGTTAGCTTTGTGCTCGCTTGGTTTTCCTTTGAACCTCAGCGGTGGGACGGGCAACTCCGAAAGTGATTCTTGGTCTCCCACCTTCGGATGGAGCCCGGGACCGCTCAGCCAGCCCCTGCGAGGGGCAAAGCTGTAGGTGACTTCCTTGAAATATTCCCTACGTGATTCAGATCTTGAGGATCTGCATAAAAACCCAACATCGAACACCACTGGGATAACACCCTCCCTTCATCAAGGCTTAACGACCTGACCTGCAATGAGCTGCACCCGGGGGAAAGCCGCAGATGAACACGCACAGAGAAATGGCACACGACATCTGAAACATCCCGTAACTAAGCGTTAAAAAAAGAAAAAAACAGCCTTAAGGACAGAAACCCGTAAATACCAGCTTCTCGCTCATGCTATCTAGCAGCCAGAGAAATACATGTTATTTGAAACCGTCATAAATATTCGGGGATGTCTAATCTCCAAGGGCCGGCGGATTTGATGTGTGGATGCTGTCATCTAGGAACGAGCGGGGAGCAGCAGACGTGCACTACTGACTCACACCACAGAGATGCTGGGAATCAGCTGCAGTTCCCCTGTTTTCATAATCTCACGGATTTTATTTGCTTAAGGTTGTTGGTAACTGTTGCTTAGTAGTGGGCCACGGGCTCTTTAACACCTTTCTCCTCCAAGGACAGCCAGCCAAAGTGGATGGCGGAGGATCCAAGGGTGTTTAAAGCCCATGGGACCTGCAGGCAGCTCTTGCTAGCTGACTTTCGGGTCCCTGAGTGCTACGGTCCCCAAAAATCTGCAGCAAAACCCAGAACAGCACTACTAGGTACTAGTACATTTGCATTGGATGCACAACCAGCCGGTTACGGTGCAACTCAAGCTGAAACGGGTCCTGGGAGACTGACAAAATCCACGTCCTTGGTGGGACGAGGTGCGTTCCAGGTTCAGAAACACGCTCCCGTCTCCCTTTGAAGGCAGCCGGAGCCAGCTCGACGGCCAGGCTTTGCCACCCGCAGCCGGCACGGCTGCGTCTGGACCTGGCGCTGAGTGTGGAGCTCAAATCCCACCCACAAAAAAAAGAAAAATTGGCAATTTTAGCTTTTTCTTGGGCGGCTCGGTACAGCCACAAGCCCTGCTGGCAGCTGGCTGGGAGGGCATGCAAGGTGAATCTCCGTGTCGCTGTTTTAAATGGTTTGGGGTGTATTAAGGGAAGGTCACTCCGAGAGCTCGGAGCAGCAAGTCGGGCTTGGGGAGGCTGCAGAGAAGCGGGTCACAGCACGCAGGAGACCTCGCCAAGGGTCACCTGGGCTTGTCCGCCTCTGCCCGCACCCAAGGTCCTTCCGTGGGTCCCCTGCTTGCACCCACCACAGGCAGGACACAAGACGCTGGGGACGGGAACTTGGGCAAGGGAGTTAAGAAAGGAGGCAATCCTCCTTGAATTTTCTTATTTAATTAAAGCCACGCTTGCAACAGGAGAAAAGAAGCCGGTGCGATGTCCCCAGGGGCAGCAGGGATGCAGAGCTGGGTCCACCGCGAGGAGCTCGCCCAGATGCTTGCCTCGGTGTGCAACGCACGTGGGCAAAGGTGCGTTTCCCAGGTGCAGAGACCCTCTGCAAAGGGGACAACCTCCCAGGAAGGTGGTCCCGCGGGCACGGCGGGGGGACGCCTACCCGTGCCCCTCCGTCGCCCAGGGATGGGGGTTTGCAGGGGTCTGCTTTGGGCTGGGATGCAGCTGAACAGAGATGTTGCTTTCAGAGTAACTCTCATTAAGGTTTCCTAGCTATAACGCGTTACGAGGAAACAAGATGCTTCTGATGTAGGATTAAAAAGGTAATCGTGTCACCAATCTCGCTGGGAGTCCCCAGGCCCCAAAAATTCAGTTAATGTTGATATAACATTAACCTCCAAATGGAAAAAATCAAGGGATTTTTTTTTTAAGGATGCATTATTTGCAATGAGGAGCAGGGTATTGCGGGAGTTCACATAAAGCCAGAAGCTGGGTGTCTCTCTTCCTCGAAATACACTCTCAGTGTCACAAGCTTGGACGATTCTGCAATAGGAAAATTAAAACTACCTTGAGGCAGAAAATGCAAAATTTGGGGACAGACCTGAAGGCAGGCTGAGGATCTGTGCGAGCGCTAAGCTCGATGCAGTAGTTGAGTCGTCGGCTCATTTCTAACTGCTGTAAAGCCGTATATGCTCAGCTTATCCCAGGAATAGTCCCAGGAACTCAGCATCTTGAACGGGTTAATTGCATCTGGTTAGGAAAAAAACCTCTTCTGCATATGTTTCTTTCATTTACGATAAACAAAAATGCATGTTTTCATGGTGTGACTTTTTATAAATTAAAGAGCACTGTCGAGTCATCAGCTCCAGCATGGATTTGCATAAGAGTTCCTGAGTTTAGCCTTAAGGCAACAGCTTAACTAAAACTTTGTTCTGTCCTAAGTTTCTTAATTATTCCAAAAAAGCCATTTTTTACAGAAAAGCTAGGACCTGAGCCTGTGAGCCACCGATGTTAATGTGCACAGGCTCTAAGAGAAAGGATGATAAAACCTCGACACGGTGTCTTTGCAAAGCCCCAGAAGAGGAGAACAGTATTTTTTAATGCTATTCAAACTGCCCATGTATTTCTCAAAGGGGGACTAGAGGGTAAGGACTAAAGGCAGCTGGGTTCTGCTTTACTTGCCGCTCCCGAGAGCAGCTTCCCAGCCCTGCTCTCCCGGGAGGTCCGCACCTGGGCGCAGGGGCCAGGCAGGGCTCGCCGGGGCATCGCCGTCCCCGGACACCGCTCCGCAAACTTCCCAGCTGCAGAGCGAGCACGAAACACCGCCGTGTTTCCAGAAACATCCCCCTTTCCCCACCCCCAGCATTGCCACAACCCAACAGCCGGTGACACGGAGAAACCCAAGGGATTTTCCAAGAGAATGCCCTCACCTTTCCCGCGGAGCCGGGAGCTGCCCTTTGCTGTCTTTCTAGTCTCTCACTGCACTATCTCCAGTCTTCCCGCAGCTCCCGCAGAGCTGGAAATATCATTAAGCTCCAGTGAAGCAAAAAAAAAAAATCCCAGGGAAAGCGTTGTAATATCCAAAGGGAGGGGAGTGAAGGCAGCGGGATGGCCGAGCCCCGGGTCCCTGCGAGCCCCGCTCCACCTGCACGCGCCTTGCGGGGATCCGAGGATACCCGTCCGGCATGGAGCAGGCATGAATACTTCTCTGGTGTCTGCTGATGACTTCACTTCATTAGCATGCTCCTGATAGTTCTCTCTGACTGTCTTCTTTACTGACTTTAAGGCTCTGCTAATCAAAATACTGTAGCGTTTAACTATTTCCTGACTCCGGGGTTTTGAAAGACGAAGCTCCGCGGGGCAACAAAACCCAAATGGGAGCAGAAACGCGAGCCACGGCGCGCGCCGGCCCCAGCCTCCATCCGAGAGCGATTCGCGCTGTTGGGGTTTGCAGGTCACGACTCTGAACGCGGTCCAATTTTATCTACTTAACGAGGGCGAAATGCTCCTCTGCTGAGCCGGACCTCCTAGCGCAGGCGGACGCAAAGAGGAAAGCACCCTTCCACCTTTGGGGATGAGATTTCCCCCGTAACTGGTTTATTTAAAGACAGCTCAGGCAGAGGGTGAAGCAGTTCATGCAGTTATTAACCTCTGACACCGCATCGAACGTCCCTTTGCAACGGGGTGATGCGACCCAGCCGGGTCCCAGGCGATGCCACCCTCCAAAAGTGCCACCCCTGCCTTCACCTTCTTGCTCACGTGCTTCGGGAGCAGAGGTGACTTTCAGAGGGGGAGAAAAGCTGCATAACCCCAGGGTTAGAAGAGCGGAAAGCAAGGCACGGAAAAATAAAGCAACTCTGCCAAGAGCACACCTGGAGCGCAGGACAGGGACAGGGACTCTGCTCGGGGCTCCCAGGTGCCAGCCTCGTGCTTTCTCCTTCGGGTTTCTAGCTGGTTTGGAGTCCATGTCAGGTTTTACTTTAACAAAGAAAAAACAGGAGTGGATTTTGCAACAGTGGGATAGGAAAAAAAAAATAAAAACGAGAGACTGCATTAAGTGTATGTGCAGTTTTCCCTGGGCGTGTGCGTCGGTATCTGGTTGCACATACCCATCCATCGTACCCACGATCATGGACAACTGGGTTTCCGTGCACGCACACGCGTGCCCATCCGTGCACACACACACGTGTCCATCAGCGTTTGCACACAGGCACATGCCCACGTTCACCCCGTGCAGTGCCGGAGCAGGCAGCGCTGTGTCCCGGCACGCAGGGATGCCACGGCGAAGCACGCCTGCCCGTGCTGGCGCACGCTTGTGCACGCGTGTGTGCACGGGTGCGGGGTGGGAACACCGGGTTTAACCACTTGAGCCCCTGCTCTGAGCACCATCGCTACCCCTAGGAAAAAAACCATGCCTGCACTCTTACCCAATTAACACCCATTTGTTATTACTGAGAAAACTGGCTCCAAAAAGCCTTTAATAAAGGCCTGCTGTGGGGTTTGGGAACCGCGTCCGAAGCTGCCGTAGCAGGAGCAGCTGTGGGGTCCGTCGGGCTGGAGGCCTGATTCATACCCAGCAAAATGAGGTCAGGAGCAGATGAGTCTCCGAATGTTCATTTCTTCGCACAGGAGGTGACCCACATTTTTTACTCCTGATTCACAGCTCAGCTGCAGACACAGCTATCTTTAGCCCCAGAGAGAGACGCGGAGAGGCCGAGGGCCCCTCGGCAAAAGCCGTAAGGTCCAGGCTTCAGAGGGCTATGATTTTTTATGGTTATATATATACCTTCCCTTGCTTTCTACGGCGTCTCTCGGAGGAGAGCGGGCCAAGTTCCAAGCGCAGGTTTGATGCACTAAACAGAAGTCGTCCCGCACGGGCTCCAGCAGGACGGGGGTCTCCCTGGGATGCACCCACTGGGTGCCCACCCAGCCAGAGCCCATTGCAACCCATGTTGGGACCCACTGGAAATGGGCCCAGCTGCAGAGGGTCAGGACATCAGGAGAGGGGGGTTCCCAAAACCACCTCACTGATGGTGATACACGGGTTGGTGGGACCCAGGAGCCGCCAGCACCCATCTTGCAATTTCCCCTGAGATGGGGGCCGGTCTTTGTCCGGTCATCGTGCCCCTCGAGAAGATGGGGGTTCTGTTTGTGCTGATAAGGGCAGAGGATGCTAAACAAATCTGTTCCCTGCTCCAGCTGGTCCCAGCGAAACTCCCAGGCACTTTCCCGTGCCGTGGAAGAAACTCTTGCGGTCGTGGCCGTATCCAGCACTCAGAGCGCAATTGCACAAACGATAACATTTTAGCAATGTTTATCCTTCTCCTTCAGGGAGGGATTTTTTTTTATCTGTTTTCAGAGCCCTAAAGCACATGTTTACTTTCGCGATGAGTAAAGTCTCCAGCGCTGGTGCAGGGGAGCCTCCAAAGCTGGTGTGAGGTTAAGCATGTGCTTAAAGGGCTTGGGCTTTTCTTTTCTTTTTTTATTTTTTGAGCAAGGCCGCAACGCAGCAAAAAACCCATCCCTGGGACTGTTACACGAGAGCAATGCACGTAAACAAGAGGGTCGCTGCCTGCAACCACCACCCTCCTTGGGCAGAGGCTTTGGCAGAGGCTTGCAGAGAGAAGTGGGCTTTTAACCTGGCCCTAAATAGCCCCAGTTCTGATCTGCAACCTGTCACTTGAAGACATTACTCGTTGTCCAGAACCAATGCCCAGCTTTGTGACCTTTTGGCCAGACGCTGGCACAAATTGCTGGTCTAAATACACTGACCTTCTCACAGACCAAGTGGTCTCCAGGAGAACTGAGTCAGGAACCTCCACAGGGTTTGCTGGACCCTCCAAATCACGTCAAGTCATGCTCAGAAGAGATTAAGGAGCTAGGACAGATCTCCCACATCCTGAGATCCTTGTCTACCGCCAAGCAGTAAACGGCCACTGGTGACACCTTATTTCATCCTACCGGGGTGGATGGGAGGGTGTTTGTCCACCAGCTTTTGCTGCAGGTGGGAACATCCCATCAGGGATCATGCTGGCAGTCTCCCTTACAGCTTGCAAACCCATAAATACCCCCCTCTTGCAGCAGCGAGGGCTCTACCGGGATCACCACATCAGATACATCTTCACCATAACCTTGATTTCTCTCATGGGTTTGGGTGGCCTCCCTTTGAAAGCACGTAGCTTCATAGAATCACAGAATCATAAAATACCAGGTTGGAAGGGACCTCAAGGATCATCTGGTCCAACCTTTCTAGCACAATCTAGACGAGCTTCCAACAATTCCTTTCCTCATGTCAAGAAACATCAATTTAAAAGCCATAAGCCCCAAGTGATGCTGCTTAAACCAGCAGTGTCAGATCATAACCAGGGGGAGAAAGCCCGTGCACGCATCCAGGTCACACCTGTAGTGTAACCGCAAGAAAAAAAGCAGGCCTGCTGTTTGTTCGAGAGCTAACGTGGATTAGCGGAGAGAGTGAATTTAAAGCCTGGCAACTATTCTTGACTCGTTCCATGCACGGACACCAATCACACAAAGCTGACGCGCTGCCAGGTCCCCAGATTAGGCAGGTTGGGTCGGGTGGGTGCTGTCTGTCCATCCCTCCCTCCCTTCCCCTCCCGGCTATACCACGAAACACAACTCAACTATTTCATAACAAACACAAGTTGGGTAAAACCAAGAAAAAAAAAAAAGCAGCAGCAGCACATGCTTTCTTAAATAATACACATATAAAAATGTTAATTAAATCATGCTTTTCAACAGAGAACGATGGGAAAATACTTTCACACAATGCTGAAATCAACACAGCTTGCTTTTTTTTATGTCTCCTTGCAGCCAAAGAGATGCAAAGACCAAGCTAGATGCGGGGTGCATGCTATGCAAGCACTGCAAATCAAAGAGAGCCACTTTCTTCCTCAGGAAAGCATCTTCTGCACCAATGGGGGATGCCAAATGACTTAACGTGCCACGAACATCACTCTAAATGAGTCTGCGATAAACAGATATGAGACCCAGATGTTTGATACTGGCCTCTAATTTTGTGCGTCCACAGCCTCCCGGTTGTGCTTGCAAACCACAGTGGTGACGTTAAGAGCTTTGGGGCCTCCCACCTGGGAGCATCGCCCCTCCAAAGAGGGCACGGGTGAAAACCTAGCCTTGCAATTTGGGGCAAAGAGCTCTACAAACCGGCAAGTGGACACCTGGGAGGGTGAAGGGTTCCTGCAGCGTCTGGTTGTTCCCTCGCAGGCGCGTGAGCTCAAGCGGTTTGGGGCAGCAGGGGAAGTCTGCAGGGGCTGAGATCCTTCTCAGCAATAGCAGGCTCTTGGTGCACGTCCGTTCCTTTCAGCAACCAACCTCATTTGTCCTTCCTCAGGGATGCTGTGCTGTTTTAAGGACAACTGTCTTCCCGGGTCCCTCCACGAGGTGAGCCCACCTTGCAGAGGGGCCTGCTGGGTCTCATCTCTGCTTCTGCGTACACCCTTCTCCCCCAGAGCTCTGCAATGGTGCCAGGACCAGCAATTAAAAGAGGGACTTGTGCCACATAAAAATTTATGGAATAAATCCTGCCCGGCTGCAGGAGATATTGCACAGCTTGTTTTCCTTGCGTCTCCTTTCAGACCCTGGAGACCACAGGTTCAAAACAGTTGGCTGCAGAGGAGCTATGAGCCCAGGCTGCCCCCGCTCATCTCTGCCCGAAGCTGGGAAAGGAAGGATCCCGCATCCCTCCTGGACACAACATCTGCCCCAGCGAGACCAATGCCCTGTCTCTGAAGCAAGCAGACGGAGAGGGGCAGGCACGGGAGGGCCGAAGCAAACAAATTCCTCTGCAGCCGCTTGCCACTTGTAATGACTTTATGGTCTAGTCATTCCTGTAGCTCTCCTTTCTGCGGCATTACTCATGCTGCTGCAAGCTTCTTGGGACAAGTTTTGGTGTCAGGCTTCCCCAGTTGCCTTGCTTAGTGTCATGCGTGACCAAAATATCCTACCTCCTCCTCTAGTAGAACCCACTAATAGCTGATGTGCTTCTCCTACAGCCTCTGCAAAGGTCAAGTGTGGATGCTTGGCGACTGTCAAGCCTTGCCCACCCCACCAGGTCTTTACCAGCATATAAAACATATAGTTTTCTAGCTGGTAAAGACCTGGTAGGGTGGAGAAGGCTTGACAGGCTTTGTGTGGCTCCTCGTTGGCTCTCCAGCAGCTCTGCCCTTCCTAAAGTGCTTCTGGAGGCAATATGCCAGGGACACCCACAGAGCGTGCAGCCACGGGACGGGCTCGGTTATCGGTGGTAAGCTCCTTGCCAGCTGCTGGCTGGCACTGCATCGATTCAGGCTTTGCTATTTAAAGCCTTGAGCATTCATGGAAAAAAACCCCAGAGCGAGTGAAATGGCAAGGGAGAGGGAGGTACGCAGCAGCAAGAGGAGCAGAAACGGCACGTCTGGCATCGTTAATGGACTCTAACGCTTTCAACAGCCACGTTGTACTGATTTCCCGGGATTCTCCACATGCCTCCTCGGTGCTTACCGAGAGAACAGCCCTCACTGAGCCAGCCCAAAAAGCAACAGGCGACTTCTTTGAAACCTGCTTAGGAAGCTGCCGAACAATAGTCTAGCAAGATCCCATGGATAGGATTCAGGCTGCACCAAAGGCAGAACAGTGACGAAAAGCCAAAGGAGAAGGGACATGGAAGCAACTGGCTTCCTAGAAACCCAACAGCCACTGTGCACATGGCTTCTGTAGCGAGGAGGAGGCATTTCGTGGCCTCTGTGTTGTGGGGAGATGCTTTGGGATGGTATTGAAGTGGCCTGAGTCAGACAAAAGCATTTTGACAATAATGTTCTGGGGCCAGAAATTAAATCTGAACAAAAAATTGGAACTCACCCAGCAGGGATAATACAGCATGTGTAAGAGCTTGCTGACTCCCAGCTGTTTGGAGAAAGCCATCCTTGCCACCATCCCCAGAGCTTTTCCTCCACCCTCTTGTAGAAAGTTCATCCCAGTTCTCATCCTCTCAACCCCACCAACTGATGCTGTCATTCCAGAGCAGAAAGAGTCTGGCTCTGCTGCCTCCACCCCTCGCCTGTTCTGCCTAGGCTTTGAGAGGGGGCAAGACCCTCCTACGCAGTGCCATGGCGAGCTCTTGCAACACAGAGCTGCCTTCAAGAGCACGGCTACAGCAGTCACAGTGACTCGTGCAGATGGAGCCAGAGCCTTGAACGGAGACAGAAGCCCATTACCGAGATGCTGAGCTTTGCTTCTGCAAGAAACCCCCTGCTGAAATGCACCAAGAGTTCAAACGCTCATCTGAGCAGAGATGTGCTCCTCCAGCAACGTGGTGCGGTTGGAGAGGAGCGGGTTGGAGCGTCACACCACGCGCTCCCACGTACCCCAGGACCTCCGTCCCAAAGACAGGAGCTCCAGAGGCCAGACCTGACCTCAGATGCACGGTCCTCCCCTCCAGCCTCCTCCTCCCTGTCTCTAGAGAGACCTTCTTGAGGAACATTTCTGGCAGCAGCTCCCTCCTCACCATATGTGACAGAGCCCTGATAAGGGGGTGCAGCCCCCGTTGCTGACCCCAGCTTCACATCAGCGTGATCCACCGAGCAGTGGGTCTCCCAGGCAGCCCCACTGTGCTTCCCAAACAAGCCTCCCTGTGAAACGCTTGATAGCCAGCATGTGTCTCCAGCTATAACGCAGGCACGAGCCAGAAAAACCATCAACATCAAAGACTAGATCCATACATCCAGTAACTCGGGACAGCAGGGGAGAAGAAACGGCCCCCAAAATTGGGTAGAAAACTGTCAAGCTGCATTTTTGGGAGCAGAGTTTTGTTGACACCATTTCTGCCAAGGGGAGAGGGACGAGTGAACGAGCAGAGGCCACCGAGACAGTGCAGAGGGTCACCAGGAAAAATGCAGATGCCATAAACAGCAGCCGTGCAAGCAAAGGACACGATGGGAAACGCTTCCAAACTGCTTCAGAAGCAACGAGGCAGCGCTCTGCTCCAGACGAAAGTAAACAAGGCCCACGAAGGGACGGATCCAGCTCCTTCTCATAAGGCTGCCGCTGCCCCGAGCGTCTCCAAATGCCTCACTGGGGGCCGAGAAAGGGAAGCAAGTTAACCGAGAACCAGCCAGATCGAGTCACCTTTCCCAGCCCCTGCGATAGGCACCTATTTCAGCAGCCACAGAATAATTTTCTTCAGATATTCATCACCCTTCGGAAGCTGGAAAACCCTTTTTTCCCCCTCCCATGCCAGGGTTTGGTTTCCCCCATCACCTAAGACAGCAGCTTGTTGCTGTAGGGCTGCTGCTGAAGGTTGGCTGCAAGTTCACCAGTCTGTGATGGGGGAACGCTTGGAAAAGCTGTATATTTTGTTTTGCACAATATAGTTATATACATATATATTTTATTTTTTGTTTTGCTGGAGTGATATTTTTGATGATTTGCAGTGGGGGAGTGAGGAGCAACACAGCAACTACTTTTTTCACAGTCTCAGACAGGAGTGAAGAAAGTTTGCAAACATCTGCAGCCCCATTATTTCCTACCCAGCAAAGCGGACACGATCCCCTCTCCCATCCTGCTTACCCGAGCCTGCATCGCGCTTATAAATATCTTTACCAAGAAAATACCATCTCCGAGGCATGACACGGGAGCCCGGCATGGCAAGAGCAGCTCTGGGACCCAGCACAGGCCCCAGGAGCAGCCGGGGAGATGCTGATCCCCTGGCAAAACCAGCACAGCCTGAAAAACCAACGGAGATTTGCTGCTCTCCCGATGCCTACGGAGAAGCCCCATTCCCATGGAGAAAGGTGACTTTTCCAGCACAGGAACCATTGCTCAGCCCTTCACTAACCCCAACACCCAGTAAATCATCCCAGTCTCAGGTGGGGGCTGGAAAAATAACTGATTTTTTTGGTTCATTGCAAATTCCTGTGACCCTGGAGGGGGGAAGCACTCTAAGGTTAGCTCGGAGCAAAAATCTGAGGCTGGATGAGCTGAAAAGCTGAGGGAAAACCTGTTCCAGGGTGAGCACAGTACCTCATCCAGACCAAATCCATCTCAATTATTGTGCCGTTTTGGCCTTTTCCAAGGAAACCGAGGGTGCTCCCATTCCCAAATGGGAATCTGAAATGTTTCGACACGTTCCAAGTATTTTAGGATGCGTTTCCCTTTGGTCCCCCAGGTCAGGGCGCAGGGAAGCAGGGCAGGATCCGTGCAGCAGCCCGCTGCTCTGTCCTTCCTTTTCCCTTTTACAAAAACTCCGCTGGCCCAAATTTCCCTTCCATCTACACTGCTTCCTTAAGGCACAGGCTGGATTTCTCAGGACTCTCGTCTTTCCCTTTGTTTTGTTTCCCAGGGATTTCTCCATCGGCTGCCTCCCCTGTCTTAGCTCCTGGTGTTCAGGCACGATAACATCCTCCAGGCAGCCGGAGAGACATGATCTTAAAAAAATAACATAGAGAGCACCTTGGTTTTCATCGCTGGCCTCTCAGATCCATTTTCTTTGAAGTCAAAGGGACCCCGACGCCACGCAGACCCAGCTTTGCAAAGCACTTAAGCCCAGCCATAACACTAAACGGGTGCAAATTGCCTCCTGGAGTCAGCAGAGCCAGCGATGGGCTTAGAGCACCGCGGGCGCCAGAGCACCAATACTTTGGGAAAAGCCACTTCTTCTGGCTCGTACGTCGCAGCAAAGACCTGCACAGCATTAACAACCATTGCAACTCTTTATAACCACGATGCCCTGGGAAATAAGCTGTCCTCCCTGGGTGGAAAACGCCACTGTCCAGGTAGGGGCTGCGGAGCCGGCTCTGGCCAAGGCGTCATTCCCACATCTCAGCGCACCGCGTCGCCGTCTGATAGACCCTGGATGGGCTCAGGCCTTGGAGAAAAGCCACCTCCGAGCATTTTCAAAACCCAAGAGCTCTGCTAGCCCTCCCCTTCCTCTTTTTCTGGCAGCTTTTTAATGAATACTCCCGTTAAAAACAAAGGAAATTACATTAAAAAGGAGCGTGTTAAAATAGCTTTAAGGGCCTGACTTTAACTGACACCTACAGTTACAACACGTTTTGCCAGAGTGTGAATCATGCACAGATTATCGGCCAACATGGGTGATTTCCATTATGCAGCCTGAAGTAGTTCAAGTCTGCTGGGCTATTTGCACAGAGCTTGGCACAATCCGCTTGGATCTTCTCCCACTGGTGGTATAATTTCATTTAAAAGCCTTTGACTATTGTAGCCCTCCAAAGCAAAAGAAACTAAGGGGGGAGAAACGGGGTGTGTGGAGGGGAAGGCATTTTCTGTGGCTGGCCTGAGCTGCAAAATAGAAATCTTCCAGCACAAAGTGAAGAAAATGCATCTTTCGAAGACATTTGTCTTTGCTTGCCGACCATAGCAGGGAGAGGGATTTATTTATTGGCTTATTAACCACTAAAGCAAAAGGAATTTGATGATTTCTTAAGTGTCACCCTAGCCCATTGAGTTTAGGAGCCTTCAGATTCATTTAGACCCCATGCAGAAGTTGCTTTTCCCTCCATACGTGACCCCAAAAAGCTGCTCTCCTCCAAGTACACCCAAACTTTCCAGGTCTTCTCCTTGCTCCGGTGCTCGCCCACATCCATACTTCTCAAGCAAATCCTCCCCGCCTTCCTGCCAGCTTGGACCGAGCTCGCGGGAGAAATCCAGCCAAAAAAAGCCATTTCTGGGATATTTTTTAAAGGTTTGGTTTGGAATTTTTGCTCCTTTTTGACACATGCAACAGCAACACCGCCGAGGGAAAACTCGGTGCTGGAGAACAGTGCTAGGTCAGAACATTTGATTTCTAATAAAAACATAGTTATTTTCCAATTTTACAAAGGAAATAAAAATTTAAAGTTTGGTCGGATGAGGTGTTTTCACTTACAGATCCCACGTAGCCTGACCTCAAGGGAAAGCGCCGGCGGGTTTTGTGGGGTGGGAGATGGGGATCCGTTCCCTCGTGTGAAAAGAGGACACCTCCCACTGCGCAGGGCAAAGTCCCTACAAAAAACGCCAGGTTTAGACGGGCTCCGGGTCCTATTGGAAGCTAGGGCCAATTTTGCATCCTCTGCTGCCTGGTTATTTTATTCTTAATAAATATTCTCCTCCTCCCAAGCAAGAAGCCACACGCCATAAGGACCTGGCTGGGCTCAGGGACCCACAGACCTAAAGCGACTCCTCAGTCTTACAAGGCAGCAGCCAAATCCCAGGGCACTGCCCCAATTTGCTTTATTTTTTCCAGATATAAAGATGATTTGAACCATGCAAAGACGAGACGTTCATCCCATGCCGGCATCCGACCGCTGCCGGATTGTCATCTTATTTGAGGCACTGCTGCTGTCGGCTGCATCTCCACGCGGGCATTGACCGCAGGCAGCTGGAAAATCCCACGCCCCCTTCCCCAGGGGCAAACCAGTCCCAGTCACCACCAGAAATACCACCTGGGAAATATTTGGAAAAAATATTTGTCTGCTAGGACACATGCCTGCCCCATCTGCGGACCAGGCAAAGGCTTCTGCGCTTCCTAGGATGAAGCGGGGAGGCAGAGCGTGCTCCGGGCACGCAGCCCGGAAAGCCAACGCCGCCTCTTCATCGGCAGGCGGGTGAAAAACTGCAAAGGCTGAGCCGAAAGGGCAGGTACCTCCCTGGAGCTTGCAAGCGTCTGTCGGCGGTGGCTGGCTGCCAAACCCCTCCTTTTTAGTCTGCTACGCTGAATTTTCTAACAGCCCGCGGCTCCCCGGTTTCACGTGAGCATCTTCTGCCTCGACCATTGTTTCCAGTCCCACCTGCTCCAGCTTCCCCCCCTGCCCCGAAGGCTTCGGCAACGAGTCGCGGCATGTGGGATTTTTTTTTAGCAGCCTGACACATGCCAAACCTGAGAAAGGAGCTTGATAAACCCAAGGTCAGGAAGGAATTTTAACTCGGCTTAATTGCTAGGAGGCAGTTCAGATCCATAACGTACCTAGATGGGCAATACAAAGAAGTAAGACAGATCGTGCAGGAGCAGATCGGTAAAAGCTACAGAAAATACAAAGGGATTAGGCTGATTTTTTTGTTTGGGTTTTTTTTGGAAATTACGTGTTCTGCCAGGCTTTCTTGGAGGCAAACATTTTTGTACCGCAGCCAGCCTTGCCAGCCTCAAGTATGCAAAAGTCCTGAGTCAGATTTCGAAAGGCAAAGCAATACTGACTTAAAAATAATTAGACTGAAAAAAACTACTTGATTTTCTATTCTAGTCTCTATCCTGGCTCTTACAGTAGGTTTTTTTCAGGTTGCCAGTTACATAATTTTTATTCTAAATGAACCCACAAACCTCCGTGAATCCCCTGCCTCCGGCAGCTGGGGCTTTGAGGGACCCAGCGTGTATCGCAGGATTCGGGGTACCGCTGCCAAGGCTGGGGGACCTGCATTTCTGCTGGGGGGGGGCTGCTTTCTCTGCTCATTCCTCCGCTCTGTCCCTCTCCCCATCTTGGATCTGGATCCGGCTGCTGGTAGGGATGAGCTGCAGCACCCGGCACCGCCGGTGCTGTACCTGCGGCTGGAGGGGAATCCTCCTCCGGAGTGATCCAGCCAGCACCTATCGCAACCGCAGCCTCCGTGCCAAAGCCTACAATTGGGAATAAATCCCTTTCCCTGCTTTCGGCTGCCGGATCCAGTGCTTCGGCCAGAAATCTGGCCGGTGGGTTCGAGCCCGTCGTGCCTCGGCCGCCGCCTCTCGCGCTGCCCTCCCTTCCAAGAAAAATGGAAACAGGAGACGAAGGAACTTTCCTACGCTGCATCCAGCTTTGCCCGCTGCCAGATTATCATCATGATATTATATTAACGTGCAAATCATGATTGCTCACAATAAAAAACATAAAAAGAACAGAACGCGCGTGCCAGCGAGAAGCAAAGCAGAAAGCGCATGAGCTCCAGCTCAGCCTTTGGCAGGACCTGCCGCAACGGCAAAGCGCAGATGAACCGGACCGGTGTCACCAAAAGGGTCTGGCTCAGCCCCGCACAGGATTTGCCCCCCAGAAAACATTTTTAGCAGCCAAAAGTCCCCTCTCCCGCCCTGCCCCGTGCCGTGTTTTGCCCAAAGGGTCTCCCCGAGCTCCGTACGGGATGCATCATGCCGGGCATCTGCGTGTTGGGGTCATCAGGGCTTTGGCCCCGTGACATGGGCCAGCAGGGAGATGTGAGACAGATTTGTGTGATTTCATTTGGGGGGATGAAGAACAAGCTGAATCAGATTCTTTTTTTTTTTCTTTTGAAAAAACAGTTATCGCCAAACCGATCCCCCTTAAAAAAGTTGCGGTAGCCTCAGGAGGCAGGATTTCCACCCATAAACTGTTCATTTAAAGTGCTTACAGGTTCAGTCCTCTGGCTTCTAGGTTTTTGCATGAAAAAATCTGAAAGCAGCAAACACTACATCACCACTCGCATTTATACAAGGCTTCCTACCCTCTGACAATCCCAAAGCTCGAGAGATCGATGCCGCTTTACAAACCCTTGACCGCGCAGACCCACGCACACACGCTGCCGACGTTATTAAAGGAACATTAAAGTTACAAAAGCAAGGTTTAGAAATTCCAGAATTGCCGTTTCCTGAGCAACCTCAAAAAGCCTCTTTGTGTCTTTGCGTCTCCATACCTGCTCTTTCTGCCGGCCCCCTCCCTCCCCCTGCAGCAAGCCCGCTCTCGCCCCCGCACGCCCCCGCCACGGGCTCCCCCAGCCTCCCCCGTGCCCAGCGCTCCCGGCTTGGTTCGGGAGGCAGCTGGCACCCCAGATGGATGGGTTATTTGGGGTAGGGAGCAGCGGGGATGCCAGAGCCCCAGGTGGGGGGATGAAGGGGGTCACAGGAGCATGGCACGGCTGGGATGGCTACCTCCCAGCCTTGCCGTCCCTCGGCGTGCCGATAGGCACGAAGGAGCACAGGAGCGCGTGCTCTGCAGCAGCGGAGTCCCCGCTGATGTAAAATGAAGACGCCGGGTGGATTTCTGTGGTTTGGAGAAGAAGTGGAACTGAAATCGGGTCCCAAGCTGAGATTGCAGCTATTTTCCAGAGCTATTTTCAAGTAGTATCAGTTCTACCCTGAAATTCAAAGGCTTTCCACAAATACCCCCACCCACAACTCACCAAAAATGCCAGCTTATCTCCCGAAAGCATCTGCACGGTGTCAGCACGTGTGGATACACGCAGGCTGGGGAGGAACAGAACGGACCAGACTGGCTGAGAATTCAGATGAAAGGAGGAACAAAACCCATTGGGACTGTTTTGGGCAAAGCAGCGTTGCAGCTCCTCTCCCTAAACTTATACTCCTTTTTTTTCCATCCATCACATCACCATCGAACCCGAGGAGCCGGTACTGGAAAAGACTTGGGAAGCCAAAGAGAAAAGCAAAGAAATTGCATTCAGGACCCACCTCAGGATCTTAGAAAAGAATAAAAGCAAAGCATAGCCTGGGCACACCACGACGTGGCCTAGGCACATCAGCCCTGGGTCCTGATGTGCCCAGGAAGGTTGTGTGTATTCGCGGGCACGTAAAAACATCCATACGTCCTGAGATATGCGCAATAAAGTCCGCAACGCAGAGCGCCAGCTTCCTTCAGCTCCGCAAGTCACAGCCTAAGCGAGCTCCAGGAAAATCAAAACAAGGTAATTAAGAGCAGATTTGGCCCTTAGCACTTTTTGTATACAAAACACTTTAGAAACTAATTAAACCACCGTCCAAGGCAATGCCTTTACGCATCCAGAACGCCACGAATGTACTGGCGAGCGCCTCGGCCTGAGGACCTGGAAAGCATCAATAACCCCAACCCGGGTGCGATGGAGCTGCCGCATCTGACACCCCCAACATCTCGCAACCAGCCTTCAGAGGTCGGCGCTGGATTTACGAGGTGTCAGAGAGAGGAGGGGATGTCACTCGCAAGGGATCATCCTTTCCCCCCCAGAAGCCACGCTGTGTTTTTAACTGAGCTGGAGCTGAAGGGAAACCTGGCTTTCTGCTGGCAGGGAGCTGGGCTGGGCTGGACTGGGAGGAACAAGTCACACCAGCACATTGCTACTGGGGAGAAAGCAATGCTGCGGTGAGGCTCCGGGGCAGAGCTGCCGGACCATAGCTGCCGGACCATAGTTTTATGCCTCTTACAGAAGCCAGAGCTTCTCAAACTACAAAATATTCTGATATATTAGAAGAGGGACAGGCAGTAGAAACCTCTTCTGCAGGAGTGGGCTGCGAGCCAGAGCAACCTTGGGACTGCTCCGGGGCACTGCTGGCTTTTTGGTGATCTTCGCGTTTGTTCATGTTTTTATTTAAGCAATGGAAACAGAAAAATGTTCCTTTCGTGAAAAGCCTAACAAAGTGGCCCTCAAACGGGAGGCAGCAAAAACTGAAGCTGCAGGATGGGAATCGGGGGAAGCGCCATCGAGGGGCAGAAAACGAGGAGCCGCTGACCCAGCAGGATGGGGAGAGCAGGCGCAGCCCCATGCTGGTGCTTCGCGAGGGCTCCCCACGCGGGGTTTTGCAAAACCCAAGATATCTAAATGGAAAGCAATATGTAATTATGCCACGATGCATGTCAAACGCATGGGAAACATCTCACCTACACGCTGGTACGAGACATCCAGAAAGGCGGAGCAGCCTCCAGCCACCATCCTCATCTCACCCGCATCCCTCCAAGCAGCCCGCAGCAACGCGCCAGGTCAGCCAGCGGCTCATTTCCCCCAATTTATGATGAGGAAACGGCTTCTTAGCTCCTTCGTTCCCGTGCGAAGGCTTTGCCGATGTTTTTGAGCTCTTTGGCAGCCCATCTGCGGGACGTGCCAGCCTGCTCAGATAGCAAATCCCTGCGGAGGTCATGCTGGCCTCAGGTGGGACCAAATTTGTGCTGCTGGTGACTGCATCCCAGCAGCATCCCAGTGACTGCATCCCAGCAGCATCCCAGCGGAGATGGACGGAGTGGTACCCCAGAAGCCTGGCCGGGCTGATGGGCAAGCACAGGGCTGCAAAGAGGAGTAACGAAATACAAGAGAAAGCGCTCCTTGGCTGGGATATGTAAATAGGAGAAACAGAAAAGGAAGAAGAGGTGGCAGAAAGAGCAGGGCCGCGTACGGAGGTAATTACTGACACACGTACAGATAATAATGGATGCGGATGCTCATTCCCAGGGGCACAGCACGCCCCTCTCCTAGGGAAAATGAAGCACTGCAAAGAGGATACGTCCAAAACACCGCTATTTGTCCTCTAAGATTTTGGCATCCCATCTTTCTCAGGCAGCCTGGCACCCCAAAACTGCCCCGACCCATATAAGAAGGGTTTCTTGGAGTTGAAGCCACTCGTGCTCTCTTTCCATTTTCAAAGTCTCTACAAATATTCAGCTTTGATATAAAATTATAGTCAAAATACGTGGTGGGGTGATAGGAAAGAGAAATGCCCTGCTCTTTCTCTCCAATAAATAAATTAAACCCCAATTGGGTTGAACTTTACCTGGCTGTATATTTTATTACTAATTCAAATTATTTATGGATGTCTTGAGACGGTCCCAATCACGCTGTAAAGAGACTCAGCCGTAGCCGCACCCCAACATCTCCACCACGTATCTGAGCAAAGCGTTTGCTTCAGCTCGTGTCGCCAGACAATAACAGATAAAAATAATAAAATTGCAGGAAATTAAAAACGCATAGTATTTGTCACCATTTCTACGCCACAGCTTTCATCTTTTCCTTTTTGCTCCGCAAAACCAGACAGAAACAGTTTTCTCTGCCTGCTTATTCTTGGTCAACCCTTTGAAATTCAGACTTTCTTGGGAGGAAACCCAGTAAAGACTGACCTTTCTTGAAACACTCGTAAACCTTTTCTAATTTTTCCTTTTGCCTTAATGTTCTGTGGTTTTATTGGGACCCGAACGTAGAGTTATTCTCCCTTTTTATTTTCCTCCCCTTTTTTTGCCACTGAATCTCACAGCGAACATCCCAGAGGAAAGAGAGTTTTCCACCCTTTCTGGTAGCAAATTCTTTATGTTTCATTTTAGCCTTTTGTGGCTTCAAAGAAACAGCTTGAACTCCAGCAAGAGTCCAGATTGGCCAAGGAAATATGAAACATCGTAATATTTCTAATGTTAGAAGAATTTTTAAAAGGTTACATAGTGGAAAAACAAAATATGAAAACCTTGTGGAAGCAAGGAGGTTCCTCGAATGCTCCTGCCAGGCCCCCTGCTACTGCAAAAAAGGGCAAAAGAAGGGGGGGGGGAAATGTCAAAAATCCCCCTTAAAAGCAAATTTCACCAAACAGAAGGAAAAGCATTTTAAATCCCGCAAAGCAGAAAATGCTCCAAAATGGTAAAAAGCTTTTCTCAACGTTTTTCCCATAGCTGACCTATTGCAATCATCATTTTCACTCTCTTTTTCTGGCACGCCAGCCCAAAGCCGCTGTGTGCATGTCCCTAAAGCTGCCTACGGGCTTTCGAAACCTGTTTTAATGGAAATGAAGCAGTAATGGAAACATTTTGATTTCCTATTAGCTTTCCTAAAGCCCTTTTACTACAAAAACCTAAACTTTGGGCTTAAGCCGTGCCGACAGATGCATCTCTCTAATTCTGTTTGCTGCCGGTTTGCAGGGCTGGCCTGACCCGAGCCCTCAGCGCGATGCTTTGGGTTGGCAGAAAAACACAGCTACTCATCACCGCTGGGTCCCGCAAGCCTCAGCGGGCAGGCATTCCGTTCGGATACAGGCAACGGCGTTTCAGGGTATATTTTATTTATGCAGAATAAAAAACCACCAGCAAGAAGCCGAGATATCGACCCTGCCCATCACGAGGAGCCTGAATCACCAAGCAACCTGCACCGGTGTTTTTGGGCACGTCGTTCCTAACCAGCTCTAATGGAAACCAGGCACTGGTTTATTCACTTCTCCCTCTGGCTTATCAAATGAGCTGGATGTTGCCACTGCATTCCCCAGCCAAGAAAAGCTCCCTTTCTTTCCCCCCTTTTTTTTTTTTTCAGCTGTTCTTTTGCTTGAAGAATGAGGTGGTTTATGAGGATTTTCTTCACAGGGAGAAAAAAAATGCTCCAAACTATCAGCCCGTGCAGGCAGAGAATAAGCTGATTTTTCAACACTTCAAAATTATGTCATAAAGGCCCAGAAAGAGGCTTTGGCAAATATATAAACACAGAATCCAATAGAAGTCACAGGGTGATTAACTAAAACCAGCGTTTCCAGAGGAATAATATCTACATAAACAGCCACATGCTTTGTTTAGCTAAATGAGTAACAGCGCTTCAGCCACCGCCAAGTGTCTTTTTTTAACTAAAAGAAAAAAAAAGAGATTTGAGAAAGATTGGCTCTTTTATATAAAATGTAGCGTTGGAAGCAAAAGTCGTACCCAACAGGCTTGACCTCGAGAAGTTTTGCCTTTATGGGATATATTATTGCCGCTTGGTTTGGGGGTCTGGGCCGGTGAGCGCGGATGAGCTCAGTGCTAAATGCCCTCCCGTGCCCAGGCACAGGCAGCTGCCTGCTCTGCCTGCACAGCTCGCCCGAGCTGCCCTCGGCTGCAGGCAGGAGGAAGCACTGATTTGGGATGGGATGCTAAGAGACGTGGTCCAAAGCTCGCTGCTGGTAGGAGCGTGCAGAGGGAAGGGGAAGCTCCCTGTTACGAGCCCGTTAATCATCAGCGTGGTCCCGCTGGATGAGCGCCAGGACGGAGAGATTTGCTACCTGCTTCTCCAGCCACAGGCAGCGCTGAAGCATCAGCGTCTCGCACATCGCGCGCGTCTCCGACACCAAGCGATCGCTTCGCGTGAGGCACCGTGCTTGGCTCGGCTGCGGAGGCGAGAGGAGGGTGCAAAAATTGCTGTTTTTTTCACAGGTCAGCAGGTATCCAAACCAGACTTTGAGCAATATAATATAGCAATAATATTGCCCTGCCCCTCCTGAGGCAAGATTAACCCTTTGCAAACATCGGCCTGAGCCCTCGCGGCTGCCTGGAAAGGGATGGCGGGTGCATCGCCAGCCTCCCATGGGGATCCCCCCTAAGGGAAGCAATCGAGGGACGAGCCTGGCAGCATGGGGCAGCCGGGGGCACTGCCCAAGTCCTCCCTGTTTTACCCTCCAGCTCTCCTCACCCACGCTCGCATCTGCTTTTGCTCCTTTCCCTGGTGCTGGCTCCCTGCAGCATGGCAGCACCCAGCGCTTTGGCCTCGGTGGCAGCGCTGTGCAGAAGCCACCCCCTTCCGAAAGCGATGCTCCCCCCTCCATCGCCTCCTCCCCTGCCCGATGTTCGTGCTGGCTTCCAGCAGCATCTCCCCATCGCGGCGGGCCGGGGACGGAGAGGCAGCCCCACAGCGCACCCAACTTGGGGCTGGTGACGACTGCGACATTGAACTAGAGCAGCTTGTTTAAAGCGGATAGGGGGGAGTAAAAAAAAAACCAAAAATCCTCCCTTCTCATAACTAGAGGAGCAGCCCCTAGACTGTGCAATCGCGTAAAACTCAGAGCCAATGCTGGGCCCTGGAGGAAAGTTTCCTATGGAAAGATGTATAGCGCCGAGGGGCTGGAAAGGCTCCCGCTGCCCGGGTGCACGCAGCAGCCCAACGAGGGGCTGGAACCAGACCTCGCCGGCTGCGGGAATGGCTTTAGCAGGACACTTTCCTTCGTACGGCATGTGCCTTCGGCCCCGAGTTGCCATGGCAAAGGGTGAATCTTCGACGTAAATAGTCTGTGCGGTGACGTCCCAGGTCAGGTTATGGACTTGCATCATCTGATTTGCATTTTATTCCCATTTCTCCCTCCCTGCCGCCTCTTCTTTTAAGTAGAGACAAGCACAAAAATCCTCACGGCAAGGACCCTGCGCATTGCTCTGCAGCACAGGCTGAGACTTCAGTTAGTGAGTTTTCCTGGAACAAAAGCAACCCAGAAATGGGAACGAAAGGCAGGCGTACCAGACCGGCGGCGAGAAAACAGACTTTTAGCTTCAGCAGCCTCAGGATTCATAACCTAAACCCTCACCCAGGAGAATACTTGAGCGCTTAGCTGAAGTTAAGCAGATGCTTAAGCTCACTCCTCTCCTTAAATATGTAAACTCATCACACGAGTCATCGCACTGACTTCATGGACGTGGGGGAGATGCAGAGGGGGCTCGTGGCTGAGGAAGGCGCGGGCCAGTTTCTGGGTGGGACAGAAACTTCCCTGGCCGGGCGGTTCAGGCGAGCAGCGGCCACGAGCAGGTTTTGGGCACGGCACACATGGGTCAGGTCCAAAGCTCAGCACCTTGAATCTATAACTTATCCTTCGATAGCAGCTGCAAACCAACCGTAAATGATACTTAAACAAAACTTGTCCAGAAGTAAATGCATCAGTAGGTTTGCACGCTCTTATCACTTAAGATAACCACAAGTAGATGTGTGCCTTGCTTCCCTGCCTGCTTTCCTCCCTGGAGCTGGGGGTGCAAAACAGGGGGACGGGAATAAATGTGCACAAGGTGGAGGATTCTCAGGCTTCAAACCACCCCCACGAAAGCCTGCACAGAGGCAGTACGGACTGTGCGGGAGAAAGGCAGAAGCTTCCCTCAAAAGACATTGAGAGGCAGGAAAGCTCTGGAGGAAACACGCTCCTTGCCAGCAATGCAGAGGTGTGGAAATACGAAGCAATTAAGACAAATGGCGACTGTGAAACAAGAGTCTTCTGGACCGTGAGACGTTGCTTACAACAAATTACAAAAACCCAGAGCCTGATTGCAAAGACAGATATTCACGGGAGCCGCTTCTGCACCGAGACCCGGAGCCTTTCTGCAGCCAGCGATCGCTCCGTGCTCTGTGAGCCCCCAGCCCTTTGCAAACCTCCGCCCCTGCTGAGCACGGCAGCCACCGCCGCCAGACGCGGCGCGGCCGTGGGATGCGGTCCTTTTAATTAACAGGTTGTCATCAGATAGACGGCAAATAAACGAAGCCCCAACAATGATGAAAGCAAATAATCTGATGGTGTGGAAGGAGGGGAAGAGCCGTGAGCGGCACGGGCTGCGGCGCATATGAATATCTCGTTAGCGCAGCAGCAATTAGTAGCTGCTCTGGTTTAATTGTACAACACCCCTAATCGCAGTACAGCAGGCAATTCCCTACACTTTCCCTTGCGGCACACGCTTCTTCCTCCTCAAATTAGCTGCGTGGAAACAGCTCATTAATGCACACATAAGCAAAGCTTGCTTAGGCCAGAAATAACTAGGTGTTGTTTTGCTTATGTCGTTCTGGCTTTGGTCATCTCAAAGACTCAGACCTGAGCTCCAGAAGATCTCCCGGGACTATGGAAATCCTCTGCAATCACCACGCATGGAGGAACCCTCTGAGCGTGCTCAGGAATTTGCTGTTGATCTGAGAAGTTTGCTGGGAAAAAGTATATATTTTAGCAGAGCAGGAGGCTGTGGTACGACAGAAAGGTGAGATGTTTCGCTGAGAGCTCACATCGTGCACCGGGCAGCCCAGAAGCCAAAAACTCAATGCAACCCTCGAGGGGCTGATGGGGAGCTGGGGCTGGAGAAAGCCCCTGGCTGCATCGTTCCCCAGGACCTGGCCCTTGCACGAGGAGTCGCCGTGTCCGGGGGCTGCTGGCTCCCACCACGGCTGATGCTGCTGGAACCAGCCACTTGCTTAAAGATAAGCACAGTTTCAGGTGCGTTATAGAAAACCAGAGTTAAAGCTCATGATGAGAAGCGGTATCAAAGACCGATTAAGCAGAAAGGAGGAAGAGGTTTAAAATAAGAAGCATTATTTAGATTAGAGCAGGTACTATAGCTGGATTAGGTTCAAAATGAACAAAGCTGTTCGAGCAGCAAAATCCTTAAAGGAACGATCTGCATAGGATAATAGAGTGTAAAAATGTAACGCGCGCAGGCAAATTCCTAATAACTTCCCAGATTCAGTCGAGGGAATATTGGGATTACTTCTCGTATTGGCAGAAAAATAATCCCTAGGATAACGGCAGAAAGGCTTTGAAGGTATAAACCGAGCAAATGGGCCGGCTGAAGTGCCACGCACGGGACAGATGTGCAGATAAGCTGGGGTAGATATTATCTTTTCAGCACTAGCTATGAGAAATGACTGTCTGTGCTCTTCACTTTCTAACAAAATTAATCGCTTCATGATGAACCAATGGCATCTCCACTTCCATATGCTTTTGATATTACTTAATAAACTCAATTAGGAAGCAGCCATCCTACTGGAAAAATAACGTTTCAGAGGGTTCGCTCTCCCTGGTTAGGAACAGGCCACGTTACATAACTGGATTTCTTTGCTGCTCCATATTATCACAATTAGGTTAAATTCCACTATTCATTTTTACAATACATGGTAAAGCTAATAACCATAATCATTTTGCAAGTAGGTAATAAAATGCCTGTCTGCCCAAGCTTGCAGGTAATGCCTTAAAAGATATTGGGTATTATTAAAAAAGGATGTCTCGAGTCTGTGGCTCTTCCTACACAACTTACGAATTAAAGCCACGAACGTCCTGTGTGCAGGAGGCAAAAAAAAGGAAAAAAACCCCAGGGTAATCTGCAAAGGGATGAGCAGCGTTACCCGGAGGGATGCTGAGACAAAACCTGCTCAGATAAATTCTTCTGGGGAGGAGATGGCAGCCAGGAGGAGACCCTTCCTTGAGGCCGCTGCAAATCCAGCGGACCAAATGCTGGGATGCATTTCTCTTCTGACCTGCCTTGCGTCCCCTCGTCCCGCGGCGCCCGGCTGCTCGGCATCTGCGTCCCCCACGTGCTCCGGTGACGGGCACGCACGCCCTTTCCAGACAATTGGAACAGAAAGCAAAACCATCTGTATTGGTTTGAGGGAGGCTGAAAACAACTAATATACATTTGACTCTTAATGTAAGGCACATTGCTGGTATTAGGGTGAGGGCTTGCCTGCAGATAAATCTTGTCATCCGACCGGGACGAGCCTGCACCATGTGATGCACGGAAGCAGCGAAGCTCGCTCGCTGGTTCAGCATCCACAGCTCGTTGTGCAAGCTTGCACGGGGAGTTGCTGGAACAAGAGGATCGCTCTAGGCAAACCCCAGGGCTTGCTGCCTCAACGGCTGAGGTACCCTGCTCCTCGTGAGCTGCGTCCCCACGGGGAGCTGCTCGTACGCTGTGCTACGCATCCTTCGCACCGCTGTGCTCTGGTCCTTCCTCTTCTTCTTCCCTGCAAGGGACTTGGAGGTTTCCATTTTTTGAACTGAGGGGACATCGTCCGATGGACTGTATTTCTTTAGTCACGACCAACCTCCTTCTGGTTTGCAAATTACACTCTATGAGAAAGAAGCTGGCGTGTTCAAGCAGCCATTAAGGGTTTGTTCTCTTTTGAAATTATTTGTTTCAACAGACAGAAAACTGGACAGCTTTAGCAGCTCCTCCCCGATTCGGAGGTATTTCAGAGGCAGTATGAATTTCAAGGCTTTTCTACAATGTGTAAGAAGAGTACACAGGCCTATAAGATTTGAAGGTGAGTCTCCCACCTCCGCCAGGATCTCTCCATCTGCAATGGGAAGGCATCACACAGGAGCAATGGGGTAGTAGGAAAGGTCTCAGGGTTACAAATGGAAGACAACCACAAGCGGAGCAGAGACGAGATTGGTTTTCAACCCTCAACCGATTTTTAAGACTAAAGATTTTCTGCCATCTTTGCTTTTGTACAACAAATTGTCAAGCTTATTACAATACTCCATGAAAAATGTGATTAGTTTACAAGAAATGTGATGACCTTGCGATGGTTTCGGGAGCCTATGTACTGCCTGTGAATTCTGTTTGGTCGCCGACGACATTTTACGTCTAGGTTTTATGACTGAAAACTTGAATGTGGAGCTTATCTGTTTTTCCCATTGCCTTTTTCCACCGATGAGCCTCTGGAAGCTCAGCAGCCAGAAACGCAGGTACTGTTTAGGCAAACCGTTTTTTTGAAATCGAAATTCCAGCGCTAAAATAACGAAGCAACAGACCTGGTGAGATGCCTGGATCATATGCTGGGGCTGAGCAAGAATCATCTGGAAAAGGATGGGAAGATTATGAAGGAGAAGATCTCTCAGCGGTCGTTTCTGGAAACCAGCTGCAAAAGGGCTCTGCGTGCTGGAGGAGACCTCAGGTGCATCAAAAGAGGAGGGAGTATATGGGATTATTTAGAGGGCTTGGACTTGCGTTCAAAGACCTTTCAAGAGGCATTAAAGAAAAAGAGGCAGGAAAACATACTTGGACATTTATTATTTTGCCTAAATCTATGTGTTTGTTGAGTTAGCCAAAATAAAACGCCGTGGTTTCTTTGGAATCGCTGGTTGCCTCCAAAGCAAAGCTGGCGCTGGGACAGTACGTGCTCCGATCACATTGTACAGACTCTGCGCTCGCTGCAGAGCACCCGAGTGACCTTGGGTGAATCCCTTACAATCCATTTCCATTCTTGGAGCCCAGTCTGCCACGGACCAGATGCTCGTAGCCACGGCTCTGCTCTCCTTGGGCAACCCTTGGTCCTGCTACAGCACAGCAACAACTAGCAAAGCTGAGGGGAGGAAGATGGGGTTACAGGTAAGTGATACTACGCACACTTTGGGGGTCATCGTAATACCTGGCTACAGCATAAGCAAGCAAAAGCAGCCTTTAACTCTGGTTTTTCTGGCAGTCACGTAATAACTACAATGTTGTTTTAATGTAACATCGAGTATTTAACTTGAGATTGCTGGCATGCTCGCACAAGGATATGACGGGGAGACAGGATGCACTAATATTTGCCAGTGAGACAGAACAGAAGACAAGAGATAAAGAACAGGATTACGCACAGCACACTACATACTCACACAATAAAGAGCATTATTTCATCGCTCTTGGGACCATCGTGCAAACTAATTAAAATGGTATTTCAGCATATTGAATTAATGACTCCACTGAGGGCAAGAAAGATCTTATCAACAGGCATTTTGAAACCTCATTTGCTTTAAAAAATGTACCGGATTGGTAATAATCTCAACAGCGAACTGGCAAAGTCAAGTAGTAACACTTGTTTTGTCAAGGTTTGCATGGGGATGAACACCGACGCTTTGTAGCCCAGCAGATGCCATCGGCCAGGAGCGGGGCACGGCAGGACGAGCACTGAGCATCACTCTGCACGGATATTGATCTCTTCGTGGGAACTCTTACCTTCTCTTTAGCTTAAGGAAAGGATTTCTGGCTGGAAAGAAAGGCTGCAAGGAGTGCAGCCCAATTCGCCTCTCCTGAAGGAGATGCCCTGTTGTCTCCTTGCAGCCATGTAAAACGGCACCCACGCAACTCCTGGCTCACAACCGGGGCTCTGCTTTGGGACGTTTTTTACCCACTGCAGCTCCCAGACTGGAGATGTTTCATGTATGACTGAGAGGGGCCTCCCGCATCATCTGCTAATGCCAAAACCTATGTCAGATAGTCCTCTTCACAGATATAACCAAGCTCCAGTCCAGAACCAGCCCCCACTTCTCCCACAAGAAGGACATGAGTGACTCATGGCCACAGACTATGCCAAAGTATGGTTTGGTGTGTCTGAAGAAAAAAAAAAAAAGAGAAATAAAATGCCTTAGCTTCCCTCCCTGCTCTTCCCCAGGCTCCCGGCAGCCTGGATCAGACCCTTGCGTGGTGCAGCCCACCATAGGTGACGACGCGGGCTTCACCGCCTACGTGGTCCTCACGCAGCCCGGGGTCTGCGGGGTGAGCGGTGTCTCTACTCAGACATTTCGCTGCGCCATCGCAGCCATAAAGTCTTTCCCATGGTCCTGAAGTCAAGTCTCAGAGCAAGAATCAGTGCAAAACCAACAAAGTCCTGGAGAGCGTGAACAGATGCCAAAAAGATAGATGGGAAAAACTTGCATTTCCAAGTGCCAGAGAAGACAATGAGACATAACAAAGCTCTTTGTTTGGGAGAGGGTTTTCTTCAGGGAAGAGGGGAGAAGACTGGAGAGGGAGTAGGGGGAATAACAGTCCATCCCACACCCAATCCAACAGTCAAATAATTTTGTGGAAGCCAAAAATTTTTCATATCCAACCATCCCATTTTGGTGCCAGAGAACTCCCCGGACGGATAACCTCCCTGAGAAGGGACATGTCCTGGGTTGGTCTAGCCAGCTTTCCTTATTTTATATAAATGCAACCACCCCTTGGTCAGCAGATGTACAGCAGAGCGGGCAGCGGGGATGCGCCGGGTTCATCGCGCACATGCGGCTCACATGCACAACAACCCTGTTTGGGTCCGGCGGGGACCGGGACGGGCGCAGAGGATCAGCTGGAGCCTGAGCATTTGCATTGCAAGAGAGGACCGGCTGTAGGGAAAAGGCAACGAGTCCTGGGGAGCAGCAGAAAAGTGGGGTGAGACATCATCTCACCTAATGTCTGAGAAATTAGAGCTGAACCGTGCAGCTGCTGCGTGCCGCAGGGACGTCAGCGCAGTCAATCATCCCCCAGGTACTCCGAGATCCCGACCGGCAGCGACACGAAAGCCTCTGCTGGCTCTCGGCAGCTGATTTGGAGCGACTGGGAGCTTAACCGGGAGCCTGACGGTGTTGCAGCAGCGCTTCCATAAACCAGCGCAGGCATCTGGGCGTTTTAAAGCAGCGCTGTGTGCTTTCTGGACGGCTGTTGCACATAAGGAAAACACCCGTTACCGCTTAGGAGGATTCAGGTTACGCAAAGGTCTCTTTTTAAAAGGTGCCAAAGTGTATGCAAACCTTTGGCCTCTGCTTCCAGAGGAGGTGATACACCTATAAAGGCAAACATGTGAAAACCGGAGCTTTCCCGTGGCGACCTCTCAGATCTCCCACCCCCGGGTCTCAAGGCGCATGGCTCGCCTAGGCTCGGTCTAACGGCGCAGCACGCCTGTCTGCAGCAAGCTCTGACCTTCCCCTCCAGCCCCACGGAGCTGCAACACCTTGACCTTGGCCAGCAAGGAGAGAAAGCGGCCGCAGGGGCACCCAGGCGAGCACCCGCCGTCCCTCGGAGCGGGATTTGGGATGCGCTAAGTCCTCTGCCGAGCATCAGCTTGGTAGCCACAGCAGAGCAAAGCTCAAGATGTGCTCTGGGGTAATTTGAAGCAGAGGATGAGGACTTGCAGTCATAAAACCTCATCCTCAGCAGGCTGCTGATGCAACTCCCCATAGACACCTGTCTTAGGACATGCCAGGTGCCTTTCTATGCCTATTAAGGGGGTGATTAGCGCAGGCGTAGGTGTCTGAGCTTTAGATGCCTAAGGTAAGGCAGGTGAATCCACGCTTCATCTGCTAAGGAGTTACCACTCGGGAGCAAAGACAGGCTGAGCCAGAAAACTCCTCATTGTGACAGCAAATAAAAAAAAACCCCTCGAGTGCATTGACCTCCCAGTGAACTGCACGGGGAGAAGAAATAACTCGTCAGTTAGGAGTAGCAGCTATCTCACCCGTCATCACCGTTACCTGCGACGGTGGAGCTGACGGATCCCACCTGACGGCAGGCACGGTGCTGTCCCGGGGACTGAAGCGCTTTCCTCCTCCCAGCCGGGCTGGGTTTCAAGGGAGCAGCTGCCAGCATCGTCCCTGGGTCCCCTGGGATGGGAGGCTCCCAGGTAGAGGAAAGCTACGCCAGGGACCCCAAAAAGGAGCGGGGATTCTGCAAAGCAACAGCCACAGACGCTGGTATTTGAGGTGGTTATAACAGCGGTTCACGAGCACCCTTTTTTCCAGCCAGAATTTGCCAACAGCCAAGGCAGTCTCCAACACGATGCTATTTAACACCGAGGCCACCGCTGCCGCTGTGCTGACTCACAGAATTCAGACACATGGCTCCTTGTAGGCTTAAGAAAACCTGAATTTAGATGGTTGTTGATTACTGTCTGCCACTTCGGTAAAGCGGGTTACCGGAGATCTCAGCCTGAGCTGACAGCCCAGCCTTGCAGCGAGGACCCTCCTAGGACCTGCATCTCCTCCCTGCTTGGCTGGGGAGCGTGGAGACCACTGATGCTCGCCCCATCATTGTGGCGTTAGGCTTTGCAACAGCGGGTCTTGAGAACGAAGGTCCAGCAGCATATAGCAAATCCCAGGCAGAAAATTACAAACATCAACATTTTTTATGCTGTTTCCCATCCAGGAACAGAGAACAACACGGAGTGTGCTGGGAACTGGGCCCAGGGAAGGGAAGAGGCCCGTGTGGAGCAGAGATGGCTCTCGCTTAATGATTATTTGAATTTTTAAAATCTTGACCTTATCAGCAGTTTGGTGTCCGGATTCTGAGAAAGCCTGAGTACATTTCCCAGCTCGCTCTTATGGTTTCCCACTGCTCTGTTTCTAGGAGACAAAATGCCACAGGGAAGAGGTAAAGCAAAGCGCTTGAGCCTACTCGCAGCACGTGAACTGGGGCTTCAGCTTTTGCAAAAGCCCTTTTGAAACTGCTCTGCTGACTCAGGGACCCCTGGTGAAGTCCCGAGATAGCCACAGCAAGCCTCGCTGAGAAACAGCAGCGGGACGAGGGCCGACGCACCGGCAGAAACGCTTTGGGACGCCACCAGCGTGTGTTTTGCAGCCATTGGATGCAAAGGGGCTTTGCAAGGCGCTCCGCTGCCCCGGCCTTCGGGAAGCCCAGCACCACAAAAGGGGACATGCAGGTTCCTTGCCCCTCCGAGCAGCAGCCGAGCTCCGCGCAGGACAAGTCAGCTGCCTTTAAAGAAAGAACATCTTTTCCCTTCCAGACCATAAAACCCGTGGTCATTATTACCCAGTATTCCCTACTGACTTGCTCTTGCGTTGGCATCTTCTCTTGCTAGAACCAGCCCTAAGACGACTAAAATAATGTAGTCAGAGCTGCCCTATCGTACTCCCTGGATGGACAGACCTGGATCTTAACAAACATAAACGCCTTTAACCTCCCAGCGTCTGCACCTCGCTCACTGCAACTCACCTATCCCAACGTAAAGGAGCACAAGCCTGCTGACATCTCCGAGTGCTATCCAAAAAAAAAAAAAGCCAGCTCCACCGTACTTTCTATGGTGAAAAGTACAAAGCAAATGATTTCAGCGCCAAAAGCCTCCCCTGCACCAGAGAGTAAGATACGAGCTCCTGGAAGAGCTCAACCCCACGCGCAGGGACACGGCATCTCCGACGTGCCCCAGCCACCCGAGCCCTGCCATTGCCACAGCAGCCCACCCCGTTTGCATCGCCCGCGCTGCTATTTTGGGGCTGTTCTCCGGCCTGCCAAGGGCAGTGCTACGGTTGCTACGATGACAGGGATCTGTTTTCCACGCGTCCCCGTTCGCACCTGATGCTGAAAGGAGTTTGACCTTTCCTTTCCTTCCTTCCCCTCCCACAGCTCATTACCGACAGCAGGAGATGGCAAGGAGAATAAAACCCGACGGCGGCGTGCGCTCCAGCCGAAGGAATTGGAGCCCAGCTTGAAAACACAGCTAATAAACTTGAAAGCCTGAGCCTATCTGAAGCCGGTTCCTCAATTTTTACAACAACCCAAAGCGTCGTTAGAGAAAAGCGCAGCCTCTCTGCAGCTGGGGCTCGGGGCAGAAGCATCTTCCCCCGCCAGCGCCGGGCAGAAGTGCCATTTACACCCCCAAACCCACCAGCTGGACCAGTTTGCTTTGAGCCATCGGATATCTCTGCTCCAAAACCATGCTGTGCCCTTGCAATGATAAATAATCATCTAACTAGAGGCTGCCGAATCCCATCAGGATCAAGTGCATTTTCCTAGCATCTTTTATCCTCCCCATTTGTCTGAGTGAACTTTGTGCTTCCCCCATAGTGGTAGGAATTTCCTGCTTCCTGAGACAGCAGTAAATACTTAAATATGCTAAATTAGCCGCTGTGCTTTTACTCATATTTTGAAGAACGGGTCCTTGGATTCTGCAAGAGCCGCCCCGCGCTGCCCATCGCCCGCGGCACCTCTCCCAGCCCACTCTCGGTCCTCACCCCGCCGCGACCTGTTTTTAAGTCAAGTCTTGGCAACAAGCTATCAGCATTTTTCTGGTACCAGCAAATACCGCTGCGTTGGAGAGAATTCCCAATTCAGCAGGATTTCATGGAGCTTGAGAACAAAATCACGTCTTCTCTTTTTTTTTTTTTTTAAAATAGAAATCTTTCTCCCTGTTGCTGCTCTACTTCTAATTCTTAATTGGACAAGGCAGGTTCTTTCCTATTTCCAATAGGGCTGTGCAAAATTATGAGATCCATTAGCTTTGCAAAGAAAAAAAGCCTTCTCAAATGATTTTCAAATTCTTCCTTGGAACACATGTGCTCTGTGGCAGGGTAATTTTGTTTAGGGTAATTCACTTGTGCTAATTTCCTGTAAGTCTTGCAAGATATACGACTATATTTTTTGGTTATTTTCCACATATATTCAGCACTAATTTCCCTCGGAGCAATATTTATGTGCAAAATATCCCCAGAGATGATGGAGGGTTTTTTTTTTTTTGTTTGCAGGAACAGTGGAAATGCCCGGTCGATCAGATCACCGGCTCGTTCAATTCAGCGTTCATCTGAGCTAGCAGGGAGCTGTTATTCCAAAATACATAGATACTGCCTCAAACACAGTCCCAACTTTCCCCAAGGTCCTGAGCTCTCGGAATTGTAGTTCTAATTAGTCTGGGTGACTTCATTTCAGTAAATTGCTCATAACTGAAAAATGCTGTTTCTGTTAACCGCAAGCTGTTGGTGAGCAGGTTGAATGGCGGACATTAGGAGTTCAGGGGGATATTTAAGACGTATGTTTGAAATTAGTAAAATCTGAGGAGGAGGCAGATGCTCAGCGCCCAGGAAAGAAGCAGCTTGCCTGGAGATGCAGAGGCAGGAGCAAAAAAGCTTCAGCCGCCGAGCTCAGAAGAAACCTGTGCCCTGGGAAGGGAGATCCCTTCGTTCACATCTTCGCTCCTGGCCCCAAAAAGCTCAGCGGTTTCCCCACGATAGAGGCAGCAGGGCTGGAGACAGCTGCTGGGAACGACGCAGCGCGGCGCAGGAGCATCTCCTCCTGTGCACTGCCTTTCCATCACGCAGAATGGCTTTGCACGCCTCCCCATCGCTTTTTACTTTTAAATCATGGATTCTTCTCCTCAATATAACCTCGCTTTCAGGTTGACACACGGTAAATATCTACCCTTTGCTTTTTTTGGTTGAGTTGCTGATCTACAAGTCCCAGCTGGCCACCGAGCCCCCGTTATAATTTGCTTTCACCTCCAGGTGGAGCGTTTCGGTTGCTGTTGCAGGGCTGAGCCCCGCTCTCCCTCCCGGCTGCGCAGCCGCTGGCTGCGGGGCCTCAACTGGACACCAGGCCACAAAGGAGGAAAAAAAAAACCCCACCCAAGCCCAAATCCCAAACGCCATCGCACGCTTTGAGTCACTGTTTGCTAAGAGAGACAGACGGCGGCCGCGCGGTCCCTTGCCTTGGTGCACGGGACCACCCCTGCCTCGGCGTACGCGCAACGAGACCCACCACCGCCATCCCTTGATGGTGGCAGCAAGGATGTTCTGCAAAGGGTTGGGTTTTGGGGATGTCCCAAGTAGGTGCTGTGATGAAAGGATTCAGGTCTTGAGCACCTTCCCCGTGGCAGCGTCGACTCCCCGGCAGCAGAAAGTTTCGGAGTTCTGCTGGAGAAAGCATCTTGTTCCAGGGTGGATTTTCACGCTCCGAGAGGCAGAACTGGAAAGCCGGTTGCAAGCCAGGAAGGAAAAATTGCAAAACAGGAGTGGGGAGGAAGGGAGACCTGGATCAAAAACCACCCTCCTCACTTACAGGAAGGCAACTGGGAGAAAGCATGGTGTGGAAATGAATTTCCCAAAATAAAGGGAATTTAATGCTAACCAAAACACCCAGACACAGATGAACTTAATCATACTGAAGTGAGTGAAAGTCATTAAATAAACAGCAAAAGTCAAAGTGTTGAGATTGGGAATGTATTTAGCTATCAGCTCTTAGGGAGAAAAAAATAAACATCGTGAATTGCACAGCAAAAAGTTATCTGAAACACTGAGACAAAGAGAAAAAACCAAATACGAGTCTTTGCTGACACATAACGTACATAATGGCTCTTTCAGAAGGACGTGGGCAGGGGTTAGGAGCCGGCTAGGAAGGTAACGCTGCAATGGCAGGGGGATTTCCAAGGCACTTTATATGCATTTGCCTTCTCTGATTTCTTATTCTTCTGCACCGTAGTCCCAACACCACCATAAAATTTTTTATGTTGACTGAGGTTGGTATAACTATTGAGGGCCACGGGCTGGTCCTTGGCTGCTGGCTGACCCTTGCGTTTCATCTCCCATTATTGCAATTAGTTTCCCTAATTGCAAAGCGCGGTGGCTTGGGCGCACGAGTGTCCTCGTCAACCATTTGCAACTCTGCGGTATAAAATGGGATATAAATTTTTATACTCCTCCGGTTTTCCTTTCTATCAGCTTGGCAAGAGCCTGCATTTTTTAAACAGATGATCCAGGGTTCAGTTCCCGCTAATGAATTTCACGTTCGTTTTGCCGTTGCAAGAAAATCCGTACAAAAAGCGCACACAACTTTTCAGCCTTTGTGTAAAGCTGATGTCCTGGCAACCAGTTGTGAGCGTTTGCACAGAGGGATCCTCACGCTGGCCTTGATGGCAGCGGGTGTTATTTGCAGCGCTCACCTGGCAGTCCTCTGCGTGCAAAGGTGTCCGTGAAACTTGTGGGACCCATAAAATTGGAATTGGCCGGTTAGTCATCTGGAGCTTTTGACCTCGAATCACTCTTCAGTCTCCTGGATGGGGAGTTTAACTCGTTTTAATAGGACACGTGCTGAATAAAGCGCTTGAGCCAATCTTTTCTGTCACACCTGCACTACAAAAACATCTTTGCAAAGCGGGTAAGCAGAAGAGTAATTTTCCTGATATGAATAAGCAAGGGCCCTTTACACATCCGAACATGGTGTTCAGGAGGGGGGATGGATGCAGAATTGCTGTGGAGCCCCTGTAGGAAGGATCGTTCGTGGAGCAATCACTTGGAAACGCGAGGAGAATAAATCACCCTCTCTGAATCACAAGTCTACACCAAAGAGATACCTGGACTGCAAATGCACAAGCTCAGCAAAAGCAGATAAATAGAAACCAGAGCTAAAAATCACAGGTAAAACCACCCCAAGAGTCAATGGGGATGTGCATCTGACTCCCGCAGCTGCTTTTAGAAGTATTAACTCGAGCTCTTAATGCCAGCAAGACCTCTGCTGGGCC
This sequence comes from Platalea leucorodia, assembly GCF_965183815.1. Classification (NCBI taxonomy): domain Eukaryota; kingdom Metazoa; phylum Chordata; class Aves; order Pelecaniformes; family Threskiornithidae; genus Platalea; species Platalea leucorodia. The sequence goes on along the minus strand of NC_138830.1, from coordinate 55,499,018 downwards.
CTCTAGATTTTCCTGAGTCATGAGACGGTCAAGAAAACAGCCGGCCACTGGATGCTCGTCAAACTCCATAGAAGAAACTGATAAAGCCGCTTATTCTGTACAGGATTCAAAACCAGCACATACAAATTTCTGCTCCCAAAAGCATTTCGATGATTAGCTTTGATTAATGGCGCTGCCAGAGGATCATTCATCAGTATTAACTAACAACATCTTTTTCCACATTATTTCCAACTCCCTAGAAGCTGGAAAGTGAAATATGTTTCTCTTTTACGACACTCTTTTTACCCTGTTCCCATCTGCATACTGGTTTTGTGGTTTTTTACGGTTGCCCACGAGACCCGCTCAAATACAAGAGGGTCGGTGAAAACCTTTGCACAGCACATGCTGGTCCTCCGCTAACAGGCTGTGAGCATCTCTCTTCCATTTGTTATTGTAGGGTTGCGTAGGAGCACCCCTTACTGGCAGGCTGCTCAGTGTTGATGAGCTTCTAGAGTGATTTTTTTCCCCCCCCCAGGCTTTTTTTTTTTCCCCCTACAGGAGAGAACTACCATAAAGTCCTGAATTTGGAAACCAGGCCATTGCAGCCTGCAATGCTGGTTTTGCAAAGATATAGCGTAAGATAAAATTAGGTCAGATTTTGGGCTGCAACAGCATCTTACAACCACCAAAGCCAAAGGGAGGGCAGAGCGTGTCCCACATGTGGAACCTCGAGCTCTGCGCTCTCCTGGACCATCCAGGAAAACATGGAAACAAAGCACGGCATCACGCACACACGCAACCTCGACGGCCAAGATATCCATGCTGCCTGAGGTATTCCCCGCTTCCCGAATGCAGGATTCGAGTGCTGGCTTGCGCAGGCTGAACATTTGGGTTGCTACAGAGGAATTATTTTGGAAGGTGTAGTATAACTGTGGCTCACCCTGTAAGTAGCATCATGTCGTGAGAACGTACACCTATGTAAGCAGGGAAGGGATGGTGCAACCTTTGTGGCTGCAGGAATCGGGGAGCAGCCAGAGATGTCTGGGGTGTCTTCGAGCAAACAAAACCTCGCGAGCAAAGTCCTGCCCCTAGTCCCAGGGCACGAGAGTACAGCAGAGAAAACATTCGGCATTGTGTTTGGTGATTTACCAATTCAGGAGAAATAAGAGGCTATTTCCTTACCGTTGCTTGACCGGGTCCACGCTCCAGCGGGCAGCAGCGTTGTTTAGGATGGCCTCGGCGTTAAGCCGTGCTCCCTCTCCCACTCCAGTCCCAGCCCCTCACCTGCTGCCAGACACCTTTGGGAAGAAAAAAAACATCAAGAGGTTTTGTTAGCAAACAAATATCTGTGTTACTGCTTCTCTGTTTTCTTACTAATCACTTTATCCGGGGATATTAGCAATAAAAACAGCAACTAGGGGAAAGCAACTAAGAAATTTTAGAAGAAAAAGCTGAAAGGCAGAGGAAACATCACTTGTGATAGTTGTGCTACTGTCTGCCCTCCAGGTACAGGGCTGGGAAGGACTTTCCGTCAAGCTACACATATTCCTCCAGCTGGGGTGATGCTGTGGATGGAGTTAGGGGCCCCTGTAGCCCCTAAAACTTTGGTTCTTTCTCCAAACACCTTCCAGTCTTTCTGGTTACCAGCCAGCCCTTTGGGAGAAGCAGCTCCTCCAGGCTTGGGGAGATGAAGCAGTCGGGACACAAACTCCTCCTCTGCAACACCATCCTCCCGGTGCTAAACTTGAGCATTTCCAGGAGATCAGAGGAGGCAATGATCAACCTCAGGGAAAGGCAGGACTCTCTCCCCGATTCCTCCTCTTCCCTCATTCCTCTCCAAACTCAAGTGGTGGAGCATCCAGAGACCAGCTTGATGCATCTCCTATGGCAGCGTGTCCCCTGTCCCCAGCCTCCCCCATGGCAGACCTGCCCATGACGATGGGCAGAGGGGCCAAACTGCCCCCCGGCTGCAGCCTGCCATGGGTCAGCTTTCCACCGAGCCGCAGAGAGCAACCATCATTCTTCTGACAGCTCGGGGAGCGTTTCCAGACCGCTGGACTCGCTTTCTGTCACTGCAGATAGGAAAAAATCTCCAGTCATCCAAAAATGGATTCCAGCGGGCCCTCCAGGTAATTCTTAAACTTTGAGACAGGCCTGGAGAGCGATCGTTCCCCTCTTAATCCCCTAAAAACATCCATAGGAACGGCAAGCCGGCTTCCCCCACGTCTGCCCCTTCCCCCAGAGCCCCGTCTCTCCCTGTTCGGAGTTGGACAGACAAAGGCTGCCTCGAATCTCAGCTTTCCCAAGAGTTTAGTTTCAGGTCAACGAGCCTATGAAGAATAATTGCATCGAAGGAATGGCACATGCCATCATTGTGATGTGATGCGGCTCGAAGGGCTTTCCCCAGCGGATGCCGGCTCCTGGGCCACGTTATTCCTCAACCACCTGGATGCTGCCCCATCCTGGCATTGCCAGGACCTCATCCAGGCACTGGAAGCTCAACTGGTGACCGTTCACTCCTTTTTCCACCAATATGCATTTATATTATGTGTTAACATAATATATATTTATAACATTTATAAACACACTCTATGTGTTTATTTATGTTTTGCATTAAGCAAGTATTAATGCAGGTATCTCAACTATGCAGGAGGTAGGTAGAGATTGCAATGGTAAGAAAAATAAAGCCAATTACCTGCTCCTTCAGTAAGCACGCGTGCCTGCTTCAGGCAAGCTCGTATATGCTTCAGGAGCAATTTTCAACAAACATACACCAGCCCTTCCCAAAAACGAGCTGTCGGACAAACCCATCTCCTGCCAGGCCACCTCCGCTTTCCTTTTGGCCACTGGGCAGCATTCTCCACCGCGGCACACACACACGGACACCCTCCCACGATACCCTCCGTCCCTTACTGACCAAAACTGCCAAAAACAAACCAAAAAGAAAGCAGCGCACGTGAACCAGAGGGATTGCGGCAGACGGGCAAAACTAGAAGCAGCTCTTTGTATATGTGCCTTTTTTTTTTTTTTTTGGGGTAGGAAATGCTAGAAAATAAGGCCTTCTGTATCCAAATGGCCTCGTTTTGCTTCAAGTGTTTCCCATTTTTAAAGCCTGTCCGCAGCTGTGTATATAGTGCTCTATAAATATTTCATTGAGCCCGCAGCGCGAGCCCTCTCCTTTGAGTTCATCCTTCGACACTTCCTTTTCGCTCTTCAACGATGCTCAAGTAGGAGCTGCCTGGGGCTGACCCCGAGCTGTCAAACCTCCGGGCAGCGCAGACCAGGGAGGTTCAAGTGATGATAACAGCTAATGAGATCACGCAGTTATAATTTCTAGAGTTAGGATCATCACAATGCACCTTTTTTTCCCCACAGATAGGCTGGAAACCAAACTGTAAAAGATTATTTTTTCTCCTTTTCTAATCATCAGCTCACTTGAATAATGGGAAGAAAGCACGATATCCTACCACCTCCTACCAACAACGGATACGGCAGTGTTTCTAGGGACTACTGTGTTGAAAATGAGGATCACAGGATACAAGGAAAGAGAAACTGGGTATCAGCCCTCCTCCAGCATCTCCTTAACTCTGCAGATGACTTGCTGGAACAAGTGCCAGCGCCGTTTGAAATATCCCTTCTCCCAGCGCATCCATTAGCGTTCACAGAGAAGGAGCGAGGGTTAGCGGAGTAAGGTTTCTCCTCCAAAAGCCTCTTTGGTGACCAAAATTCCCACCGGCACTGCTGGGAGTCCCCAACTTTAACATGGTGGTTTCTGTGCAGAATATTCCTCACCCCTTTTCTTCCATCCCTTAAGGACTTTGCTCTTCATTCGCATTAATATCACGCGTGCTCCTCCCTCTAGGACTGGATCAGTCCTTTGGTAGGTCTAAGGCAGCGTAAAGGATCCTGCCTGGTTTGTTTGCACCCAATCCCAAGAAAAAAACCTAGGTCCTACATGAATAAAGAAAAGAAAAGGAGGAGAGAAAGCATGACTCCAGCAGTTTTCATGGCATTCAGCAGGGTTGGAAACAGTGATGGCAATAATTGCCCGTAGCCTCCCAAAAACTGCTTGTCACAGATTTTCCGAACGCTGAAAAATACAGAGATATATACTTGTAAGTAACCACCAGACTCAATCAGCTCATCTTGACCAAATACTCCACAATGACATTATTCCACAATGGCATAATCCTTAGAGAAAAACCACAGCATTCTTGGACCCCAAACAGAAACTCGACACACGTAATACCTAATACTAGAGTGTACTTTATACCCTGTTTTCCTATGAGTCATTTTCCATCCCACTATCTGTTGAAAAATGCTTTTTTGTTTATTTATTAAAGATTTTCTCAATGCCTTTATTGATGAGAGAAGAAGGGAGCGAACGAGGCAGAGATTCGGCATCCCGGAGACCTGCCACTGAATCTGGCCTAACTAAAGCCATCTGCCTGGGACAGGAGCCGCAGCCACCGGACCTGCTGCCAAAATCAGATTTTAAAGGGACAGCGCTCGAGCTGGCAGGATGCAGACCGGGCTTTGCATTTTGAAACAAAGTCATGTTAAAAAAAAAATAAAAAATAAATAGAGACACATGCTTTTTAATTTACTGGGAGGGACAAAGTTGTTTTGTTTTGACTGTCAAAGCCCAATTTTCTTGGCACAAATGGAAACACCCCCAGGCCTGTCTGGAAGAACCCGCGCTGGGCAGCTTTTCAGCCGGCGCAAGAAAACGGGCAAATGAAACCACGTACCAACCCAAAAAAGCGAAACTGGCTGGCCTAGCTCAATAGTCCGAGCAAAGGCTCGATTCAGCCCTTGCCTGTGCTAGCGTCCGCGCAGTGGGACCCATTTAAAGCCAGCAAGAGGCAGCTCAGCATCAGCCCTGCGGGTGCAAGGCAAAAGAAAGATAAACCACCCATTTATTTAATAAATACATTTAATTGTGCTATTTGATCAATCTTCATAATCTCAACAGCTCAAGCCTGAGCCGTGGGGGTTTATTTTCCAATTTAATCTTGGCAAGACCCATTTAAACGCTATAAACTGAGTAGCAGCAGCATCTTGTGGGGATGTTGCAGGGAGCTGAAGGGCGCTGGATGGAGTCGGGGCTGCTGCGCGCTCGTACAAAGCCAGGTGAACACGGGGGGGGTGGTGGTGCCCCAGCTCTAACAGCAACAGTCCCAATCTTCAATAGATGTTTAACCAACTAAACCTCTTCATTTGGAGTTAGGGCACGCAACTCTGCTTCCCCAATCTGTTTTGGTGGCGAGCTACTAGGTCACTTGATGAATGGAAGGCTGACCTTTCCTTCCCCTCCAAAAAAGAGCTCCAAGTCTTTGCTTACAGGTTATGCTGGGTTTTTGCTGAATGTTAGGACTTTCTAAAGGGAAAGAAGAAGAAAGGTCTGCAGGCAGGGGTCTTGGGCATGCTCCAGCTCTGGTTAGCCAAATCCAGCTGATGACTACGGAGAGGGACTCACCCTAGCTTCCTCCATCATGCTTGAGCTACACAAGACTGACAATCACCAGCCCACCGGCTGAACAGCCTAAATATCAGAGATCACCAAACAACACAACCTGTCTGTGTTAATGACTGATGAAACAAGCAACAACACGTTCACGGTCTGCAGGAGATCAGGTTAACCGATGGTCGTGATCCATGCAATAAGCGCCATGAATCAAAGGACCCGCAGCAGATACGCTCGCCTCCCGGTGACGACCGTGCCACCGCCATGAAGGAGCACATTGTGTGGAGCTCTCGGCATATGGTGGGACTTGCTGTTCACATGAAAACTAATAATCACAGATCTAAAACAATAACATTAGGAATACCCTTGCTTCAAATAGAGGTTCTGTCTTGCCCAGCTTCAGCCAAACACAAAGAATAAACTCAAATATATGCATTTATGTACGTGTATCATAAATACATGACACAAGCAAGACAGCCAAGTCAGCTCTCCCGACCTATCTGCGGTGCTGACAGGAGATCCCTAGTGCAAATGTTAAACGTTTGCCTGATATTAGTTCTTAAACAAAATGAGCAAAGGTCAAAACTAAGTTCCCGTAGGAGGGCACATTTGCTGTCCAGATGGTAACAAAATATGAAGGCCTTTTCTGTGAGAAGAATGGACAAATAGACGCTCTGCAGCCCTAACGTCATTCTGACCTTCACGCTGTACAGTACACATATGCTTTTTCCCTTGGGCTTATACATCAGAGATGGAGTTTGGGACTAGCAAAGCAGAGTGCAGGGAGGGTGCCTTATTCATACGGTACCTGGTCTTGTATTGCCCCAAGCCAATGAAGCTCACCCTATAGCTCAAGCACCTTCACAAAGCCCTGGTGCAAAGTTCAACCTTGGGCTGAAGCCCCTGTCTGCAGCACATGGGGTTTCATTTCCAATGTCTGGCACAACCCTAAAATTACTCAAGAGTAGTCTCTAAAAATAGGAGAAGCTCTGCTGGGGGAAGAAGAGAAAATAGACCCAAGGCTGGGATCAACATCAGTTTAACGATCTTTCTCAGGACCACTGGGTTGACTTGCTGCTTTCTAAAAAGCACACACACACACAAAAAATTGTCATCCATTTGTCTCTCTTGGGAAGAAGCACCAGGACTCAGTGGAGCAGGTTGCCTTCAGCAGCAACAGCTTCCCACCCTTGAGCAAGATGCTTTAACTGGGGATTTCTGTTACAGTGGTGTTGCACAGAGACTGGAGAGCTTGCGAAGAGCTGCAAGAGGAGCATCACGGATCTAGGGAACGGTGTTGCAGGGACTTTTCCCATTGACCACTGGCACCAGCGTCATGCCCAAGCCATACCTGGCCATGCAGGGGAAGACAAGGAGAGGCAGAGCTCTTTGAGCCTCCATCCTGCCATCAGCCAGTGGTTTGGTGACTGTGCTCCAGGTCCCACAACGGGGAAGACGCACATCGCAGCTTCATCCAGACCGCAGAGCAGAACTCCCCCATGGAAAGCACTGGGCGAAATCTCAAAGGAGAAAAAAAAAACAAAACAAAAAAACCAACCCAACAGGGCCATGGCTCAGAGTCAAAGTGCCTGGGTCCTACGGTCCTGGAAGCAATACTGCAGACTGAAAGCTGCAACAATTCCCAGTTGTTTCTGTTTTGTTTTCTTGGCCTAATTTCTTTCAGGCTGTCAATAGCTGCATATCCTCCGCAGAGCCATGCATAAATCTAGTCAAATCCTGACTTATCCTAGAGCAAAGAAACATCCTTACTGTTATTCTAGCCAGGAATGCATGCATTTTTATTGGCCTGAGAAGTGCAATCAATACCCTCGGAGCAAAGGTACTCCCCACCTGCCACCTCCTCTTTCTCTGTCCCACAAAGAGATCAAGCTTTTTAAAACCTGTTTTTTCCTAGGTTGAACCACTAGGTAAGAACGAAGGTCTCCCGTGGCAGGAGAATCGTCGCGCTGCAGCTTTTGTATCTCGCTCCAAATGCTGAAGCTAATGGAATGTGAAAACTATTACCCAGTCGCAGAGGAAAGCTAATTCTCCAGGACAGTCTGAAACATGCAAATACAACCGTGATATTTGCCATTTGCAACACAATGGAAAATTGCTAATAAAAGTTCCTATTGTGTCGGGGATGTAATACTAACCGCATGGTATTTCTCTCTCCCTCCTCCCTCCCTTCCCCTTTGCAGCCAGGCAGCTAAAAATGGCTTCAAACTTCCCAGCTCAAATGCTCGAGGTCAAACAGTGATGCTCAAGCACCAGAATGAAGGGTTTGAAGACCATCGACTACACAGCCCGTTGCTCCCTTCCAGGCTCAGGGGATGCAGTGCTCAAAGCCCAGGAGCGCTGCCTGCGACTCCGGCTTGAGGGTGGACCCCCCCGAAGCGGAGGCTGTAGGACCCCCCACTAGCCCCCAGTTAATGCCACCCCACGCTCTCAGCACCATGCCATGGGGTAAGCCTGGCCTCCCCCATCCCCAACATCTCCAAAACACCACGCCAGCACCGTCCTTCCCACCCTGCCGTTGAGCCGCAGCTCACGTTGCCTCTGTCCCATGCAACGTGATAAGAGACCCTTCCCCATCCTCATGGCTGCGACGGCACCTTGCTTTGGACACAGTTCTCCCTCCTCCTTCCCCTAAAGGGAAAACGTATGCACGCACATATGCTGCGTTGATGTCTGCCTGCACCCTCGTCCCAGCCCCAGGAAAGGAAGCTCAGACATAAGAATTAAAAACTGAGCCAGTATTTTCAAGGCTGGATGCCTAGAGCTGGGCTCCTTGATCCATCTTTCGGCACGGAGACAAACCACCTGATTGCTTTACAACCCGCGCGAGCACCTGCAGCTCCCGGCAGCCTCCTCCTTAAAGGGGGTCGGCGCTTGCCGGGATGCCAAAGGAGGGATTGAAAACCTGACTCTGGGCTCCCTGCTTCAAGAGCTGTGAGTTTTCTCAAGGGCCCTTCCCACTCATTTCCTTCCTCCCCAAGCTTTTAGGCTCAAGCAATGAAGTGGCAGCAGCAGGACAGGGGTCAAGGAGGCGAAAGGAGGCCAGCGCAGCTCACGCCTCTGCCCTGCTTCGTTGGAAGGGCGCTTGCCTCTTCCACTTTGTGCTTTTCCCCACAGCAGCACTTTCTCCTACCAACATCTCACGCCCCAGAGCATCAGCATCTCCCTTCTGCCCCAGCCACTCCTCCGGCCCTTCCGCGGGAGGAAAGGGGAGGATTAAACCGTGGTGCACACGAGATGCAAAACCCAACGCAGAACCTCAGATCTCGACAGGCTGCGGGAAAAACACCCGTTACAGGGCAATCGAGGGCAATTAAGAGATTTCAGCTGAAACCAGTGGCTTCAGTGTTTCACCGAGGCAGCCAAATGGCTGTATTTCTGTGTATTTGTTAGTAATCTCATTATTTACAGGACCCATGTGCTCTCTATTACCTTCCATATTCCAGTATTGAAGGGACATCTGAGGCTGGTTAGCCTGTTTGTAACGGGTCCATCTTCAGCTTTTTGGTATTTCCTGGTTGGCACGTGACCAAATCAACACGCTCCTCTTTCCACTTAAAAAAGAGTCCCTCCAAGGGACTGCGCTAAGCAATTACCTCCTTCAGCAATTCCTAACGCACAAGCTGCCTTGGGACTTCATAGGTTTTAGGAAAAAAACCCAAAAACTCAAAACTGAAAAACAACAAACCTCCTTGACTCCCATAGTTGTCCACTGGTGAGTGCAGGCAAGGAAAATCGTTTGGGGATTAGGAATATTTCAAATAAGGAGGTATTTCAGGGTTCTGCTCAGGCTGGTGGTGATTTTTAGGAGGATCGGAGAGTTAGCTGCAGATGTCAGCTGTACGTCTGCAAGCAGAGGATGCGCTGCCAGCACCTGAACCTCTTCCACTCGCTTTTCCCCTTTAACTTGCAGCTGATGGGGGCCCAGATGGAAGAAGCTACATGAAGCAGCAACATCCCTTCCTGGATGCTGAAGGCATCTGCTCCAGCTGATTTAAGAAGCAGCAGTCTGAAAACCAAGTGGTGTTCGCAACTCTCTCTCCTGTGCCTCGTGAGTATTACCGCTCCACGAGGTGCAGGTTTGCTTTCCCTGCTGGCATTCCTATGTTTCATGGTGCTGGTGTTTAGCACATCTTTGCTTACAGCATGTTTCTTTTGCCCTGGGAATCTCAGCCGGGGTTCACCATCTGGTACTTCCCAGGAGATGAAGTTTGGGGAGGGTTTCCAAGCTGTTGGGTTCAGGCAGAGCAAGTGACTCGTTGACGGCTCCAGCACAAGGTGGTGACCCAGCCTCAGCCCCAAACAGGCACCCTCAGCTTGGCTTCCTCATGCCCACCCCTACCCAGCACAAAACCTGGGCAGCAAACGTGCTCCCCTCCTGACCTCACCATCCCCTGAAGCTGGTCCCACGGAGCAGCCCACCCTCCCATCAACCAAGCAAGTGGAAATCCTTTGAACGCAATGTGGACAGCTTAGGAGGCTTATTTCTGCAAATGACATTACGGGACCAACGTGCTGATTTCTCTTCTAAATACATGTCCACATGCACCCGTGTGAATAAGAGATACGTTTGGGGACAGTTTGCATACCACAATTATCAACAGAACCAGTAGCGTGTAGTGAGTCAGATTAAATTCTTCTCCAGGGCAGCCGAAGATGGTCACAGCTGGGATCCAGAGGTTGACATGCCGGGTCCAAAACTCCCTGTTAGAAAAGAGCCTGCCCCGTCTTGCCCTGTCCCCTCGAGAGATGAAACCACGCTAGTTGCCTCCTGCAGGGAGAGGAATGCCGTCGGGACGCACGGGTGGCAGGGCGTGCCGGGAAAGCTTAGTTGCTCTTATCGTACTTGGAGTCGAGGGAATTGAAGGGACAATTCCCAGGCAGCCGTGATGGGCATCTGCAGAGATGCTAACACAGATCGCGCCCTTCCTCGGCCCCACCACGGACTCCCGAGAGCGGCTAAAAGCCCTGCAAACCTGATTCCTGACAAGCCTGCCTCTGTCCTTCCCAGAAGCCACCTTCAACGTCATGACCTTACGCATCGTGGAGGTTATGATTGCCAGCCAGGATCCAGCTTAGCACGTGCCCATCAGCTGGACGTGGACGGGACCATCACAAGCTGCAGCTCGTGACCACCTTTGTTGCTGCCAGATCCTGCCGGCGCAGCTAGATAGGCAGATTTGCTGGCATTTCTAACTTCTCTGAGGTTCACGGGTGGCCCAGAATATGACAAAATATTGAGTTGTTAGCAAAGCAAAGAGATTTGGGCTGGAGTTCCTGTGTAAAACTGCCAGATGTGTCACTTTTACTCAGAGCTGAATTGGCAAATCATTGCCGCTGGGGAAAAAGCTGGAGGGGAAGGAAAGGAAATCAAACCATTTCCCAAGTCACCTGTTTTCTTTATGCCAGCGCTGCCAGCTTCATACCGAAAAGCACAGCCTGCAGATTTAACTTCTGCTAAACGGGATCCCTTCTCCACTCCTCCGCTCCTTCTCCCACTCCCTCCGCATCCCTTGCCTTGAGCCATTCCCAGGCATTTCTCACCTAATTATTTATTATCCCTAATGAACGTTCTCATGCATCCACCCCTCTCCTCATCTGTAGCTGGTTTTAATCGGGCAGCTCCGTCCTCAGCGGCGAGAAGTTGTGCAATCTTTCGCACGCATCTGCCACCAGCCCTGCTCCACCTCGACTGCTATTTATTTTAATCCCAAACAATGAGTCTTGAGGACTTTCTCTGGTCTGGCTATTCAGGGAGAAGTGTCAGTCACTGCAGAGGGAGAGAGGGACCTCACCGAGATAATGTTCCAGGCTGATGCTTAATCAACATGATGGCCTCATTAACAGCACAACCCAGATAACGCAATCCTTGCAGCGCTGGCATTCCTCCTTGCTGAGCAGGCGCATAATAAATCAAGAAGAGATTTAGTGGGAAAGAAAAGCCCTGCTCCATTCCCGTGTGCTCTGGTGGTACAGCTTTCCACCCCAAAGGCCCCAGAACTTCTGCTGGGATGGAGTAACTGGCGATAACCAACACCTCCTGCAAACGCTTCCCTGACTGCCAAGGCACCGGTCCCCAGCTGGACCCCTTGGGCTCCTGCCGAAGGTGAAGGCAGCAGTTAACCCTGCAATGGGCAGCTGGAAATCCGTGGCAGCCATCGGCAGAGATGCTACAATCAATTCTCCCTCAGTAAAATCAGCCCCAGAAATTCCCCCAACATCAGTCGGCTGCTTTGGAAAGCTGTGCTCTGCTTTCCCTTTCCACTGTTCGGAGCCTCAAACCTGGTATGGGGAAAGGAAGATTTTGGCCCATTTTTTCCCTCCTTCTTGGGTCTCTTTGCTTGCCTGTGATCGTAGCCTGAGCTCCTGCCTGGCAGGAGGCAGACAAACAGGGCTGTACCGCTCGCAAGCCAGCCTGAAACCCACAGTGTCCTCGCCCCAGAGAAGCGCTCCTTGTGAAGCCGGCTCAGCGTGCGAGCCGCGCTCCCGGGAGCACATCCATTCCCTTGAGAGCCTAAATGGAAACCCTTTGAAAACGGTGGGAACAAAAGGGGCATAGATCGGTCCTCGGTGCTGCAGAATGGAGCTCTGCCTGGCAGCCGCCCATCCCACAGGAAAAAAAAAGAAATATTCCACAATGTCTGTTTATTTTCCATTCGTCCTTTCTAGGTAGCCTATGCCGTGTGCTTGCCTTATGAAGGAGCAAGAAGATGAATTCAGGCACATTATGGACAACTTCCCTCACCCCACAAATGCCCGCAGCCTCCTGACGCTGCTGGCATCCACTCAGGGCTAAGAGATGAAGAACTGACCCAAGGCAGAGAATTGTCGTCTTCTCGTAGCCCCAGGTCTCCTGGAAATATCACAGGGAGGATTACAGCTTGCCACTATCCCAGCAGAGGCTGGAGAAGTTCAAGGGAGAGGGATGGAGGGAAAGGCCAAGAAGCAATCCAACAGCACAGCAAGTTTTCATTAAGACTGACTTCAGATTTGGCTTTCATACACTTCTCAGATCCAGGCTGCTTCGCATAAAAGGACAGTTTTTACCCCAGTGAACATCGTGGTTTAGATTTACATCAAGGCTTTTGGTTTGAGTCTGTTTTGCCTGCTGTGGGAATTTATGGGTAACTAATTTTTCCTTGGGAGCTCTGGAGATGATGGAGTCCCTTTCCAAAAAAGCCAGCCGCATACTTGTTGGGATCTCACCTTGCACTTGGCAGCTGGAGGAATTTGACTGCATCTACCTGACATCAGGAAAAAATCCATGTGGTTTGGATTCAGAAGAACAGTTGAGAATTTTGAAAGCGGAGGACACAAAGAGTCCCACAGACAAAAACCACTAACATTCAAACAGCCTCATGTCAAATGCCTTGGTGCTGCTCTCATGTTCCCCAGCACAAGGCTCTGTTGAGTCTCTTGATCTATTTGAAGGCAGGCGGTGGCTCATGCAGACCAGCCAACGCGGCTCCCTCAACAGACCTATTCGTTCACATCATATATATAATCGGAGACAGGCCTGAACAAAGCCCCGGATCAGGGAACATCTAAATCTGGTGAAGGCAGGAAACTTCAAAATCCAAACCCAACCCCCAGTTTTCAGAGAGACCTTGAACTTTTTAATGGGGCTCAAGTACAAGTACACTTATGGATTTTTGAGGTATTTAAAATCTGAACTGAAAGCCACTTCAGGGCTTGGACCCATCTCTCCAGTTCATTTTTCAGCTCCTCTTTTACTTGAGAAGCAGTAGTCTCCCTCCTGACTTCAGTGTGCTTATTTTTCCATTTATCCCAGAATAACAGCATTCCTTCTCCAAGGGTTACTCTACAGGGTACCAGTACCTTGTAGAGAACATCTTAGCAACTTGAAATGAAAATCTTCACGGCGGCTCCACTGCAAATGCTAAATGTGGTTTGCAGCTCTGCCTAAAAACAGCCAGACAGTGACTTCGGCAGATCTTCTGGTAACTCGGGTCCAGACCGTCAGTGAGCTTCACCTCCATTTCCTCCGGGACTCTGGGACCTTCGTCATTCCAAAGCCCTTTTAAAATGTCATCACTTCAGGAGAGGCAAGTCGGTGCTTGAGCCAGGGCTGGCCCGCTGGGTGACGGAGTGTTGAGACTAAAGCTTTGAACTTTGAATAGTCTGGAAAGCCAGGAGAAGCCAGAGCAGGAGCTTACATCACCCTATCTCAGAGGCAAGCAAGCACGGATTCTCCCCAAGCCTTTGCGTTGTAGCCACTGTCGGACAGTTACGGGAAGCCAGGATGATGAACGTATGAGTCATTGAGGCTAGATGCTCTCCTGGGAGGAAGGAGCAAGAGTTTCCTCACAAGAAGTAGCTTTTTTCCACTGTAAATCTTCTAAGCACAGTGATGAGTCTGAAAGGTCACTGGGGCTTGGCACTGGTTTGGCAACTAAGAGCCAGATGGCTTTGATGGGAAAGAGGATAACACTGTCTCCTTCTGAGTGCCTCTCTGCTAACAGGCTTCACCTACAGCTTGTCTGGTTCACTGTGGAGCAGCTTTCTTCACCTCCTGGCTGCTCTAAGGTAGGCAGAGGCCAAACATAGGCTTTTGCAGGGCTGGAAATCCTGGCCCTACCTAAGGGAAGGGGAATTTTGTCTTTGGATTCCACAAGGGAAGGATTTTCAGCTGAGATCCCTATTTGTATTTTTAGAGGGGGTCTCTAGTGATAGTGAACTAAATCTGCATGTATTCTGAGGGTCCTAAGTGGACCCAGAGCTTTTGAATTTGCAGTGAAGGTCCTGAACACATACACCATCAGCGCTTCGCCCCCATGCAGATCTCAGCTTTGCCATTCAAATCAATGGGGTTCCCGATATGAGTCGATTCCTTCTACACACATTTGTTATTCACTGAAGTCCCTTTTCTTGGATGTGGGAGAGGAGCGTCAACGTTAAAGGGCACGCAGACAGGAAGCCCTTCATCTGGAAATGTGGAGAAGAAGATTTGCAGTGCTCCATGATGGAGCTGACGCTGCTCTGGCGGCAGCGGTACCCAAGAGGAAAGCACTCAAACACTGCAGGCTTGAGCATCCGCAGGAGCGCTCTGGAGGGTGGGAGATAAAACCCCACGAAAGCGGCTGTGCACAGCTTTAGCCCATCCAAGACTGACCTCTTCAGAAAGGCTAGTGGTACCACAGTCACAGGAAAAGCCAGTTAAAAGCACAGAGGTTGTCAGAGGAAGGGTGAGAAGAAAAGCAGGACGATGAAGACGGCAAAAACCCCTCTGTGCAACTGTCCCTCAGCACTTCTATAACGCTCATTAAAAAACATAGGAACAACCTGATGACACCGAGCATAATAATGGCTTTCCAAGGTCAGTATTTTGTCACTAAAAGTGATGCCTAGGGAAGGGTTTAAGAATACAATAAATAAACAAGCTGTGATTTTTTTCCCCCCAGCCTCAAAAAAATGCAGCTCAGGGATTTCCTGAGCTGAAGGAGGTGTTGTCTTTGTATTGAACAGGACTCGGGAGATTTCCCTTCTACAAACCTCTCCGTTGTCCCTCGGTTAATAACAAAAGAAAAGAAAGAAACATTGCAAACTATACTGATGATTAGGTGTCAGCCTACAACGCAGGGAAAGAAATCTCAATTAATTCACCTGCACCTAAAAGCCAGGTCAGAGAAAGCCCCATTTCTTCCTTTGACAACAAAATCTTGGTTCATTAACAAAAGTTCTGCAGTAAAATCTTTTCCCTGACTTAATGGGACTGCTCGAATGTCCTTGGAAGGATTATTTCAACACTACAGGCTGAATCAGTTGGTTCATTAAGCAGCAAAGGTTGAGAATATCCACAAGGGATTTCTTCATTGAACATTATTATTACTTCTACAAAATGTCTCCCTTGATTCTTCAAGCAGCTGCAAGCGAGTTTTTGCTTTTAAAGCAAATGAATCAGGGACCCATCAGCACCCAAACACATCTGTGTGGAAGTGTTAACGGGCCTTCTGGGGTGAACCTTAGAGCTGGAGAATGGTATTTAAAGGCATTCGACTCCGAAGGATGGCGGGGGAGATAAGTCCTTCCTCATCACACATCTGGAAGCGGCCGCAGCTGTGCATTCTGCCCCTCCACAAAACCACTTTTATAAGGAATTTGCCATTTGCTCTGCGTCGTTCCCAGTGACACGCAGCCTGGGCAAACACAGAATCTCATGCACAAAGCAGTGACCCTTTCGCACATCCCTCCCTGGATGGCATCCAAAGAATGCTGCTAGAGCTTTCTGCTCCACTGGAGAAATCCCTGAGTGTGTTCGGCAGGACATGTCTGGGCAGAAGACTTGGCCTAGAGGACCTGCCTTAGCCTAATTTCTGAATCAGGAATTTCTGCCTGGCTTAAGCAAAGCTAATTTTCTTTGCCACTCTTGGTCATCATTATAGAAAATTCATCACTCAGATTTTTTTTTTTTCTTGCTTTGTCTCCCTTTCACTGGCTTGACACTGCTTTGTGTTACCTTTCTTGGCCATACGCTAACGTACCAGAAATCTAAACTCCAGACTAGCTGCAACATCTTCGTTGTGTATCACAAATACAAGACTCTAATCTGTGGTGGGAAACAGACACTATCATGGGATGCACCTCCAACTCATTTCAGTACCGCTGGTTTTTTTGGAGATCATATCAAAATTGGGCACGAAAGGATAGAGAAAAAAATTATACAGCCTAGCAGCCCCTGGCTGGTGGTCCATGTACCACCAGTATCATGCAAAACAGCCGCAAGAAAAATACACGCACAGATGCAATCCTGCTCCTGCAAAAAGAGCAAACACAGCATGAGAGAAAAAAAAAAATCAAGTACCAGAGAGGCATTCAAAATATAGTTTTGTTTTTGGTGGTTCTAAAAAGCAACCACTTGTATGGGCACTGACTTCTGGCTATTGCTACTAGAGAAATCTGCAAATCTGGGATTTTTTTAAAATATGATATAAGGGTTCTTCAACTAAAAAGTTTGAGAAAGACAGATCTGGTCCCCCACCTCAAGGCAGGGTGAACTGTATGTCATGGCGTATCTGAGGGATGTCTGTCTGAACTATCCCTGAAGTCTGAAGACCGGCAATGCAGGAGATGCAAGTGGATCCAGAACTGGTGTTTCTGATCTCCCAGCCAGTATTACCTGAGCAAGCCTGAAGTCACTTGTAACACCACAAGAGCAGAAAAAACCAATACCAGTTTCAGCTCTGCTTTAGCAATATAGAAAAGGGTAATTTGTCTGGGAGATATTTCCCACTTTACTTCTATGCAGATCCACATTCATGAGGCACCTCCCGATACCTCAACGATACCACTGGGCACGACAAACGTTTTTTTCCCTGGAAAACAGCAGAAAGAACTGAAGTAACTGGAGAAGAGTGTCTGCCCTGACTCTGGTTTCCACCCCAATCCTTCAATCCACCACCCAGAGCTGCAGCATCGAGGTCTTCAAGAACATCATGATGTATGTGGAAGAGTGCATAACCAAAGAGTGATGGGGAGATGATTTTGGAAAAAAGAGGAGAGCAGCACTGAGTCAACACAGCAGCAGGGCCAACAAAGAGAAGAAGAGGGAAAGAAGCTCTTCATCCCACAAAACTGCCAAATTCCTCATTTCTGTGGCAAATACAAATACATCCCCCCATCTCTGTGCCTTAGCTTTGTGGCCCATAAGCCCAGGACTTCTATACAGCATCAGACTAGCTAATTGACATTTAAATCATTAGCAGCGCACCAAATAAGTGTCAGGGCCTCCTGCATCCTTGGGCTGCTGGCTTGTTTTTGTAGCCCATATCCCGGAGAGGAGGCCCTGCTCATTGTTAATGAGGCATTTCAGCACCTACTCAGGATCGTTATTGGTCTCTAATGAGGGCAAAGGTGTTTGTGGTATTTGACCACTTGCCTAATTAGTTTATAGCACAAATGCTCCCTGCTGAGTAGGAGATTTATGAGCTTGAGTTTGTCCTGGAGAGCAGTGCTGGGGAGGGAGCTGATAGCTGCAAACCCTCCTGGTTTCTCAATGCACAGCTCCCACCTACCCGCTTACCCCACTGGTGAGACATCAAAAAACTAACTGGGGAGCTTCTGGGGAGCAGCACACCCCACAAGGCACAGGATGAAATCCTGCCCGTGCGTTTGGAGGCGTGTGTTCTTGCTGTTAGGTATGGGTTTTGGGGTACCAACACCACAAATTGTACTGCTGCAGATGGAGACAACACCCCCAGGTCTTCATTCTCTTCCCCAAAGCCATGTTTGGGTGATCTACAAACTGGTTTTGCTTCAGTTCTGCATCACAACTTTGCCTGATGTCCCTGGCAAGGCCAGGAGGGTGCCACTCGAGATGGGAACAAACTCGATTTGACCTGGGCTCGCAGTGCTCCTCACTGCCAACAGCCAGCATCACCGTACACCGAGGACGATTCCACATCCTCAATTTGGGTTGTTTCAGAGAGCACGTTGGGTTTCTTTGCTAATGGGAGAACAATTGTGGCAGAACTTCAGAAACTCCTTACGTTAAACACTTCAGAAAAAGCATCAGAAAATCAGAGCTTTGACTGAATTGCATCTGAAACCTTTGGGATTGGAAATCCCCCGTGCAACTTCAGTACCAAGAAAAGAGCTACTATTTGTTGACAACCTCTTGAAATCATACACTCAAAAATGTCCAGTGACTGGAAATCATTTCCCTCAAAATTTTCAGCTAATTAAAAAATCTTATAAATGCATCTTGGATTGCTAAAAATGGTTTGCTTTGCTTTCAACTATTAGATTCTTTCACATACATTTCTGAGTAAGATTTAGGAGAATTTCCAATGAAGAAGTGGTTTCAACCACCAGAAGAATGCCTCCCTTACAAAATCCAAAAGCCTTAACATCTAAAAAACATGATATAAATGAAAAAAAGAAACAAACCCAGCATGTACATGCAATCAACTTCATATACATCCATGTCCTCTGCGCGGGATGAAAAGAACCTTTAACGCAAAACACGTTGCAGTAGCTCGGCTTTGCCACGGCCGAGCCAGAGACCCCGGGGCTGCGCCCATGAGCTGTGGTCCCCGAGATGCTCGGCTCCCCGAGGGCAGGCACTGGCTCTGAGACACAAACCCCCTTCCAATGACCTCTTTTCTGTTTGCCTCAGCAGGAAGAGTTGTTTTTTTGATTTTTTTTTTTTAAGTCGCGGCAAAGAGCTTAATGCAAAGCAGGAGCAAACAAGCAGCAGGGCTTGCCAGACGCATAGCATCTTTCCTGCCTTTTGCCTGTGGCTGTACCGGTTCTCTTTACATTTTTTTGTTCCTGCAAGTGTTTGGGCTGAGTTCATAAATCAATTCCGACGGTCCCAGTTGGTAACTGTGACACCAGCCCATGTAGGGGACTGCAGAAACCAGCATCACTGCTGCTAGGATAAGGCTTAGCTTGCCTGGGATGGGAACGGGCCCCCCCAAATAGCCTGGTGCCTCCGGGTTTCCCCCTCCTCTGCTCCCAAAGGACGCTTGCCATTACAGGGGCACACGGTGCCAGCAAACCCCCGGCTCCTCTCCAAAATCCTCACATTACAGAAATAACCAGTGCTAATCCTTCAGCTCCGTTTTCCTCTGTTTTTCCCCAATATCCATTCTCTAGTCCTTGGTAGGCACCCATGTGGGTTGTCCAAATGTTGCTCACAGCAGTGGTTCCCAGTGCATCCCCATTCCTGCCCCGGTGTGCCCTGCTCCTGCCCCAGCACCGCGGGTTTGTCAGCAGCTTTGGCTTACGGCGGTTGTGCAATAGCTCGAGGACAAGTGGAAAAAATCACACTTCCAAAGCGGGAGGTAACGAGATGCAATGCTGTCTGTACAGGACAATAAATCACCTCTTCGACTTTTCTAGCCTAAAAATATGTGGAGCAGAGGGCAAGGATGTGGCCAACAAAGGAAGACTGGAAGGACTGAGGTTGCTTTTGCCAGAAGGAAAAGATGACAGCTGAAGAAAGATGCAATAGCAGTCTTCAGATCTGTGGCAAAGAGGAAAGGAATAAAATATGCTCTGCATCCACTGCACATAAGACAAGACATGCTTGAAGATATTCACCACCGCCGCCTAAACAATGAATCATGCTTTGTAGACAACGTCACATTCCTGAAAAGTCTCAACAAATGCACATTTTGGACAACAACAAAGTAAAACCAAGAGAAGCGTGCTCGTTTCCCCATCACCCAGGGCCAACACATCTCACCAAAGCTTCTCAGCACCCTCAGGGGCTTTTTAGCTATAATTGTTTTATTCGTTAGCTGGAGCTCATTTGGTGTTTATTAATAGCCCAAACAAGATGATACAACAGTGTACTAGAGGAGAAGAAAATAAAATATCATCTTTGTCTGAAAATTTGGGGGGTTGGCAAGGAGGGAGAACTGATTTGAGTCCAACAAGGGGCACACGATGGAGTCAGCCTGGTGCCAGCAAGCTGCCACTCGACAGGGACATTCAGCCACCAGCTCTGCTGCTGGCCTGTTAGGAGATGATCTCGGTCCAGCTTGTTCACTGCTCTCTGCCTCGCCTCTCCTCACCTGCAAAATGGGCGCAACGCTACTGCGCACCTAGGCAATGCATAGGGCTGTGGGTGTCATGCATGGAGAAACAGGACACAAACCCCGTGCGGTGTTACTCTGTTTTCAGTTTAACCCACGTGGACAGCCCCTTTCTGATTTCGATATGTCAAGTCCTAGGAGAAAGTCTAGTCGAGTTGCTTAAATGGCGAGGACCTCAGCATCTCTCTCCTACCGGGCTTTCAATTTAAAAAGCATTACACAGATGTAATTGGATTCAATTGCTACTACACATGCCATCTGGGGCTGCAGCCACTGAGTAATATTCAATATCAAAAAGATTGTGTTTGGCTCGGCCCCTAATGAGGGCAGCTGCAGCACACCCCTGCCAAGAACCTGTCAAAAAACGACAATCAAAAATAATTATGTAAAAAAAAAAAAAAAAAAAAAGTATAATTGCCACAAAAACAAACGGGCGATACGTTTACCTCATATGCCCACAGAGGACAAGCTGGATGGTTAATACGGTCTGCTTTAAATCAGGAAGACAATACCCGATCGCGGGGGAAGGCAGCGCAGAGCAGCTGCTGACAGGCGAGGCCCAAAGGTACAAATTCGACGCGTGCTTTGCCTCCGCCACCGAAAAGATACAGAGCCTTGCCACAGCCGCGCCGGCAGCCCTCGCACGCTGACAAAGGGTGCACCTTTGCAGTGCCGCTGCCCACCCTGCGGTGACAACGCTTCACCGCTGCGACATCTCAGCAGCTTCCCCTGGGGCTCCAGAAAATCTCCTCCAAAGGAGACCTACCCCTCTTTTAATCACCACGGGGAAGCATCACAACCGCGCACCATCAGCACGTGCTAAAGAGGAGCACTTTCTCCAAAAGAGGAGCACTTTCTCCAAAAAGTCTTGGAGTTGTCTGCACAAAACAGCTGCTATTGGCTCCTCTTCATTTCCAGCTGCTAAATAATCACCCAAACTTCTGCTATGTTTATATCACACGTTCTCCTAATTTTCTCTTGCCAGGTAAGAGCTTGCTGCGGCTTCCCAAGGAACGTCTGCAATGCCAATGCATCAAGGAACGCAAGCCACGACCTCTCCTTGAAGCACACTTCTTATCATCTGGGTGAATGGGACTGGGTGAGATGACAGCTTTCTTTTTCAAGTTTTGAAATAAAGCATGCTAAAAATCCAGCGCTAAAGTCATTTAATAACTGAAGCAAATCTGAACTAAGCTCCAGATTCACACTGGCATCACGTGCTTCCTCTTCAACCCTTTATTCCCGGAGAAACCCCTTCAGAAATGTGGGTCGGGTTTCAGCCTTTCTGTTGAGGTTACCAGTGTATTTGCCAGTTACGCCACTCGTGATAGCAGGTTTTGCTGTGTTGGCGTCTTTTCCACCGTGTCGGCAACTGAGATCCACCACCTCGGTTTCCATAAGTTACCAAACCCTCATCATCCATCACGGCTCTTCGGTCACGGGCTGGATGTTAACGGTAAAAGACTCCATGTAGCACATTACCAACCTACCGAGCTGCTCCGTGTTCCCCAAACTTGGGTATTAACTTCTCTCCTCCACATCATTTTGTGGTTTGTGGTGCTTTCAGAGGAGCCCAGCTGAGCTGTAACAGCCCCACGTGTAATCAAACAAGGAGGGAGCAGATAAAGCTATGACTTTTTGGATGCAGCTCCAGACAACACAGATGGACCCAGGGAACAGCATCTCCCTCCGAGCCCCCGCCTGCATTGCCTCTTTGGTACCATGCAGTCGCTCCTTGTTGGAGGCTTCCTAAGCCACGGATGTTTCTACTGCACGCCACGTTTAAAGTTCACAAATAAAAATGCAGAATGGACACGATCCGGGTGCACAATATAGCGTGGGTTCAGTCACCAGGCTCTTCGTTAATGCGCTCTCTGGCGCGCTACAGCGGGGGGGGCAAAGTGCGTACAGGGTAAACTGTGCGCTGTTATCGACCAAAACCTTGGCTACGTATTCTCGTTATCAATTCAAAATTTGCAATCAAAGCATCCTAACACCCTGCTGACAACACGTAATTAGAGGCAGAAGTCTCTGCTCTTTGCTACAGACGTAACTTCCACTGACCACAGGGAAAGTTGTGTGGCATCATACCGAGAAAAGAAGAGAACCAAGAGAAAATTAATTTGACTTCTCCACTGCTTTGAAAGTCAAATACTCTTTTTGTTTTCAGGGGCTCAGAAGGTAAGTATTCAAGATGGGCCCAAACCACAACTCTCAGCTCCAAATCCGAATTTTCCCAAAGTTCAGGGGTCTGAGGACTCAAGGTTTTGGTTCAGCAGTGAAGCCTGGCCTTCAATTTCTCTCAAGTTCAGGGAGGTGTGGATCAAAGAACAGTTTCTGGTCCGTCTCTAAGAAGTATCATACCTGCCTGGAGCAAGACCCAACGAGCCTCGTGCCAAAATCTTCATGTAGGAGACAGGCATGAGACACAGGCTGGGTACCCCCACAGCCAAGGGGAACCCCAGGAGGAGTTCCCAGGGGTTGATGAGGTCCAGAGAGAGGTAAGAAGTTGACCTGGGACTTGGAATCCCTCCTCCATTACCAGCTTGCTAAGCAACGTATTGTTTTTTTTAATTTGCCACGTCTCCGCTCTCTGTCTGTAAAATGGGAGCATCTCCCAGCCTTAGAAGAGTATCATGAAGGTAAATAAATAAGAGAGACTGAAGTGCCTGGATACTTGTGTGCTGCAGCAGCTGCAGCTCATTACGTGAAGAGCTGAAGATGTTAGAACAAGTAGCACTCTACATACTTGATCTTTTTATCCCCCTCCTTTCCATTTCTTTATAATGGCTCAAAAGCAACTGGGCTGTGATGGTTCCCATACTTTGTCTAAACTCAGAGAAGAAAAAACATAAACATTCCAGCAACATCTACTGGTGAGCCATTTTAGCAATTGGCAAATGAGGTGAAAAAACTCCACCGTACTTTCCCCATATGTTCACGAGTACCACGAGTGTTTATGATACCAACCACAACGCTGCATTAACTGTGCTCCTCGCAAGATCGCTGTGCATAGCTAGAAGTCACGATCCTGTCCTTAGACTAAGAAGACAAAACAACAACAATTGAAATAATAAAGAATTAATAACACTATCTAGCACTAATGAGCGCTTCCATAACATTTTGTATGTCCTGA
Organism: Platalea leucorodia; assembly: GCF_965183815.1. Taxonomy (NCBI): domain Eukaryota; kingdom Metazoa; phylum Chordata; class Aves; order Pelecaniformes; family Threskiornithidae; genus Platalea; species Platalea leucorodia. The sequence goes on along the minus strand of NC_138830.1, from coordinate 55,475,857 downwards.
GTTTTATGCAAATTAATTATTCCCATAAGCAACATAAATGTCACACGATGCACAACTCCAAAAGGATCGCGGGCAAAATAAGGAATAGCTTTGCAAACCATTTGTCCCCCCGGTCTGTCCGCTTTCCCCTGGAGAAGATAGCAGCCCATCAGGGAGGCGACTCAAAGCTGTGCACACCCCTGTCTATCAAAGCAGCCAGGAGCACCGGGGCTACAAGAGAATCATCCAAAGAGACAGACCGGTGCCAACGCCTCCTCATGACAAAAGGGAACTCTAATCGCATCTGAAATAGGGGTTTTAACAGCTAAAGCCGGATCCATAAATAAACCAAGATTAGGGATCGCAATTTATTTTGCTTTGTATGATAATATCCAGACCCAACCGTAAGAGGGAAATTCTGCGCCGCGTTAGCATCCTGCGCAGAGCTGGCAGCGCTCGGCTCTGGCTGCAGCCCGAGGATGCGCAGATGCCGTGCTCCTTGCAGAAACACCAGCCTGCTGCCTGCTCCGGCACCGCGCCGATGGCACCGCTCTGCCAGGTGACGGTCACCATCACAGCATGGATACAGGCTGTGCCTACAAACAGCCCTACGCCAGCCAAAACGGCAGCAATGAATGGGAAAAGCGCCTCAAACCAACTTTATGGGACCCCAGAGGTAGCAAAATAAGGACTCGGAGAGGTTTCCAAGCAGAAGCGCGCGTACAGCAGCCTTCCCAGTGAGACGGACGCCCTTCCCGCGTGCACGCTCGGCTTTCAGAGCTTGCGCAGAGGGACCCTGGCTCACGTCAGGAGCACCCATGCGAAGGGTTCACATGCTGCAAGGGTCTACGTTATCTTACCTATGATAGTTTCTACAAGTAGGTGAGTCCACTTGGATCTCCGTGCCCATTTTCACGTGCTTTAGAAGTGCCTTTATTTTCAGAGTTGCTGACCAGCCAAAATTTTTGGTAAAGTCATCGTGGGTACTCACCACCTCCAAAAATCACTTACCTATCCAAAGGCCAATTCAGCAAACACAACAAGCATTAAAGCGCTTGAGCAGACCCATCGAGGTGGCCTGGACTCACATGCTGTATATAAAATTGGCCACTTGCAGACAGCCCAGAGAAAAACTCTCTCTTCTCCCCAGACTCCCTCCACCAAGGCAGGCCCGTGGGGTCCAAAACACACCGTGAGCTGCTCTTGGCTAAACTGAAACCTCAGCCATGAGGTTTGGCAAAAGCCAGGTCAATCCACCCATCTGCCTGTCTCAAAGCCAACGATCACAAGGATGATTATTTAATATTTATAGTACGGCGGTACCCAGAAGCTCCAGCGCGGAGCAGGACTCCGTCCCGCTACGCTCTGCGCAAACAAACCCCTTTGAAGGCAATAACTGCCTCCGCTCTGAGATGCTGCAGGAGCTGGATCAGAGGCTTCCCAGGCGCTCTGTAAACCCAGACAAAAGCTATAAAAACCGTGCTGCAGGGAAGAACCGGGAAACAGAGAATGCGATAGAAGGAATTTCTCCATCTATAACCATCACAACTCCATAAGGTTGTTTAAAATAGGGAACAGAGACTGTTTTCTTTGTGGAAATCCTATGTTTATTATTAGTTATGCCTCTGAGTATAAATAAATACGTAATGGATTGGATATTGGTTAATTCCCTTCATTGTGCACTTAATTGCTTCCTTGTTTGCTTTATACTTTCCACTCTGCTATATTCTCATATTTCAGCATAAGCTCATCCCTTCCACGTTTGTTTATTGTGTCTACATTTCCAGAAACTGAAAGGTCAAGAGAAAATATGATTTGTTATGGAACTTCCTAATACTAACATAGCTTTAACATACAGTACAGCTCCCCGCCCTCCCTTGGCACACAGATTAGCAGCTGAGCCCGGCTTCCCTCCGAGCTCAGACGCCCACCAGCCTGAACACCAAGCAAGCCAGCTCGGTTCCAAGCAAGGAGGCAGCTTCCCTGAAATGTCCTCCCCTGTTTTCTTTCCCAGACAGGAGGCTTGTGTTCGAGCGCTCAGCTCACGTCCCTGAAGAGGACATTCTCCTAACCCACAGGACAGATGCTCCTTGGGCAGGGATGCTGCCAAAGCAGATGACGCCCTGCCAGCACCTCCTCACCCTGGTTTTGTGGGGCCACCCTTGGCTGAGAAATGAGTTGTCAGCCCTTTTGGCACCATCTGTTGATGCTTCCCAGCAGGACCGGTGGTTTTTGCTACGTGGATGCCCCCATGCATGAGTCGGAGCCGAGACCGCTGCGTGCTCCAGAGCAGAGCGAGCACCCCGAGGAGACCCGCAGGGCAGGCGTGCTTGGCCAGGGTGCTTCTGGACCTGGAGCAGTGATGTGGTTTTGAATGGTGAAGGTGTCACCTAGCACTGACAGCCTCTAAATCTGCTCCCTAAGCCCCCGTGGGGCATAACCCACACGCCGGCTGCGCACATCTCATCACAGAAACCTCTGCAACCCTCCTTTGAATGCACTGGGATCTTTGCTTCAAAAATGAGAGGGTGGAAGCTGCGATCCTCGGTGCACGCACCACACGCCTTGACACTAGCGTTTCCCATGTGTCTGGAGCTCCCCGTGAAAGTGGTTTCCATTTGCATTTGTTTCGTGGGCAAGGCGCTGCGTTTGCTTGCAGCAGAGACGGGGTGGGAAGCATGCACTCAAGATGAGAGCATATTTCGAAGGTGAATGCATGAGGGAAGTCACTCTGAGTTCATTATTGGAAGTACAGAGAAACACGCACTTTTTCCAAACAAATATTAGATCAAGATGACGTTTGTGCGCAGCGTACAGATGCACAGATGCGGGCAGGAAGAAATGTGTCCCGTAGGATACAGCTGTACAAGTAGGTGTGTTGTAGAGGGTTTCCGTGTTCCCCTAAAGCATCCGGGAGCAGGCAGACCCGGAGGCACCGCTGGGACCGCACAGGGGGATGCCTGCAATTGCATAGAGGCAATTACACCCTCTAGGAATGAGATGCCACGAGTTGCAGAGACCGGGTTGAACACAGACAAACTTAACACGGTGGACAGAAAGGAGAAAGAGGAGTTTTGTCTGAATAGCATGCACCCTCCCTCTGCACACCACACTCCCAGCGAGCAAACTCCATCCTTCCTACAGGGCTGTCATCCTTCTCCCAGCAAAATGATGCCCCGTAGGTGCCTCCTTAGGCAAGGGGAAGGCGTTATTGCTCTCAGGACCAGCAGTCGGTCCTGTTGCAGAGGCGAACCAGGCCATGTGCAATGTTTTCCTACCCTGTCCTCACCACCAGCCCCTGATTAGCACCGGGTTGGGTTTTTTTTTGTTTTTTTGTTTTTTTTCCCCAAGCCTGTATTCAGACTATAAAGCTGCCCAGAGTTTCCAACAGGCAACCGCCTGTTCGGACTCCTGCCCTCAGTCTGGTTAGTCCTTGTACTTCTCAAAAAAAGGGCCGATTTTTGGTAAGCAACCAGAAGCTTAACATTCCTAACTCAACCTTATTAGAGGTAAGGAGAAAAATATGCAGGGACGTGAAGCAAATTCCTGTCTAATTCCTCAGGAGACCCAATCAATGGAAGACTTCTTCTCTCTGTTTATTTTCTTCCCAGCAGAAGTCCCAGTCTGTCCTCTTCCTCTTCCAAAAACCCGATCGCGCTCCACACCCAGGAGCCGTGACATCAGAGGATATTTTAGGAAGGCAAATTTGTCCCCAACCCAGGTTTGGTCTCGTTCCCTTTCCCTCGCACAACCCCAGCCCAACCCCACAGCTTGCTGCAGAGGAAAGTCAAAGCTGGCTACTGGATGCCAAACCTGGAGGTAAAGTGGGAATTTAAAAAAGAAGGAATTGTCTTTTCCAGTAATTTCCCTCAGAAGAAATAATATGCTTGGCTTGTCTCTATGTTGATACAAGGGTGACTCATTAATCCAACAATGTGAGACTGTTTTAAGGTTAATGGCAGGCATCTAGAACTGGCATCGTGTCAGTTGGCAGCTTCCGAGCTCAGCTAAAAAATGCACTTTTATCGCTGTAATATATCCGGAATGCAGCCATACCTAAAGATTTCATTCTCAGACTCATTTTTTAAGGCTCTTCTCAGAGTCCATTTGCTCCTGGCTCCAAGCTTTGCTTGAAAATTATCCTTGCAAACCACACTTGTGCCCACCCTGTGGGTCTTTGCGCTATATTAGAGCCTAATCGCATCTCTGTGTATTCTTATTTTACCCAGGTTTGGTCTAACCTGTAACTCTGCGGATGCCCACGCGCTCGGTCAGCTCCCTGCAAGAGTTCAGCACAGGCAGGAGTTTTATAACTCTCTCAACACCCATTCGGCACCGTCCCTTAGAGCATAGCTGGGAGCACACTCCAAAATGTCTGCTGACCTCCACCTGAGAGCTAAAAAAAGCTGCTCTCTCTCCCCAAAGTTTACTAGTTTTTCAAGGAGACCTCCAACAAAAACAACGACCAATAGTGGTATTTCTGCTATGAAAAAAAAAAAAAAAAAGCTAAACTAACTACTTCCACACTTCCTACATCATAAAATGAAGGGGCGGGGGGGAAGCAAGAATATTCTCTCCTTGCACGTCACCTCCGAATTTTCCTTTAACTTTGAAAAGATGTTTGCTTGGTTGGTTACAGCCATCCTGTGGACAAATGCCTACATCCTTACTCACAAACTGCTCAGGCAGAATTCCCAGGGAAAACAGTGGGCCAAGTCTTAAACCGCTTCATCCAGTCCTACCAAAGCAGGGCTCCGCTAGCCAGGGACACGCAGAGCGCTGGAAACTTAGCCTCCTCAAAGACAGTCAAGCTGCCTTAAACAAGAGAGGAGAATGGGAAAAATGTGTTTTTCCAGCATCAAAAGCCTCTCCTCCCTTCTAAGAGGGACGCTGGTGACTCTAAAATGCTCTCCCGGAGCGCTGCAGACAGGCAGAAGGGTGATGCAAGCTCTACGGACCGAGCACCAGAGTGGCCATACCAGGACCCAAGACCCATCCAACGCAGGATTTGTTTCCAACAGTGGCTAAGAGCCATGGGAAGAGTATAAAAACCAGAAGCATAAAGTGATACTCCCCCATTATACCCTATCAGCCTCCAGCTTTTTTGCATCACTGAGATGTACCATGCCAGGTACTCTGTAGTTACTAGCCCTTGGCTCATGCTCCTGCCAAGGTCTCCATGGGGCAGGTTCTCTGCTGGGGTTCCAATCCCAGAACCATGCGTAGCTTCAAGGCACAGCATAATTACGCTTGCAAAAGTGGCCTGATGAGTTCAGTATTAGTCAGGTTAGGCCTCATTAAACATCTGCTTAGTGTTTGTAGGACCATGCCTCAATGCTTAGGGTTGTTTTTTCCAAAGATAATGATCCTTTTTCCATCAGATTCCTAGCGACAGCACAATACATCATTCTAACCATGGGCAAAGCTCTCAAAATGCAAACCTGCTGCTGCAACTCTTTCAGAAATGCGCGTGATAATCAATCCTGTAATACCAAATTTACACACCTATAGGCAGAACCGACAAGTCCCAGAGATTCAGGATTAGAAAACACATCTGCTCTAAGGCTTTTGAAAAACCAGCCTCCATTTATTAGGTACATAGAAGTTACAAAATGTAAATAAGCACAATAAGTTATCTCTGCTTTCCATCTTATGAAATCTTCCAGTTTTGTTTGTCTTGAGAAACATGCTGCATCCTATTCCTGAACTTGTCACACTATGACATTTCTTCACGTACCATAAGCCTTTATCTTCTTTTCCTGTACCTATTTTACTGAACCCCCAGAAAAAAAGGTGACTCATTAACAGCCCATCTCCACAGTTCTCCATCCACCCACAGCAACCTGAGGACCCTGTCGCAAACTCCCACCCTCACCAGAAACATCCACTGCACAGAGCTCAATTAACTTTTCCAGAGTAAGGTAATTCTGACAGAGAAAATGGAGAAAGATGTTGCAAAGGGCTTGGAATTGCTGCCTCTACAAAGGGCCACAGTCTGAGAAGGGACATCGTCGCATGTCCACTTAGCCCCACTTTGTGCTCTCCCTTGCAGAGAGATGGTGGTCTCTCTCCACACCACATCGCAAGAGCAGAAGCTGGGAAGGTACCACCACCATAGCCGAGTCCTTTCCTAGAGGATGACAAAAGCCCACATGGAGGAGATGGCGCCAAGGAGGCAGAGAGGGCCTCCAAGCCACAGCCGGAAAGGCTGCGGCTGTCACAGCACAACACTTGCTCCTGTTTTGGCAACGTGCACCTGAATACATTCCATTCATGGGGCTCCATCATCCTCCCTCCCCATTTCTCTGGTTCAACATCTAACCCACTGATGCTCAACCAGAACTCCTGGGCATATCCACAATAAAATCAAGCATTTACAACTACGCAGCTACTCCAAAGTGGATAACGGCATCAGAATGGCTAAAGGTACAACTATGTGGGGAAGAATGGGATAATTCCAGCGACACAGACGTGTAGATGTGGTGCTTATGGACATGGTTTAGTGGTGGACTTGGCAGTGTTGGGTTAAGAGTTGGACTTGATGATCTTAAGGGTCTTTTCCAACCTAAATGATTCTATGTAAGTGCAGACCATTTACTGCTGCAGTTCACATGGTGAAGCACGCAAGAACAGTAAATACCCGTGCTTTCCATTGGTTGTCACGTTAAAAAGGCCACATTAGCAACCTGACAACGGTGCCACATGTTTTCAAATTCCACCAGAGTGGGAACCTGTCCATCCTTGGTCAGGCACGATGGGTACTGTCGCTTATTAAATGCATCACCCATTCGGAAGGCAACAGCACCGACTTTCATGGGCAGAGCCACACAAAGTTGTGAACACCTCACCTCTCCCTGCTGTCATTTTGCTGCATGCAAAGGCCATCTTATATTCGCTGTAATATTAAATTAGGAAGCAATACTGTTCTGCTCCAGAAGGCCTTTTAGGCTGCTGCAGCCCCGAGGCTCCCGAGCCGGCGGGAGCAGAGCTGGCTGACGGCAGCAGAGGGCAGTGGTTGATTCACGTTGGCCAATTTGTCACACATCACGATGAAAACCTAGACGCACGTTCGTAATAACCCTCCCCGTAAACGACACACATGTGCAGTCTTAGCCGAAAGGTTAAGTCTGGGATATCTAAGACAGCAGGTGAAACTAAAGGAGAACACAGACACTACGCCTTGATTCAGCCTCCATCATGGCAATGGTGCAAAAACAAGTAAGCAACAGCAATTGCCCACGGCTCCCACCCGCGGAGGCAGAGATCACTGCTGGGAACTTTATTCCTTTTTGTTAAGGTGCCTACCCTGGGGACAGCACTTCAGTCCAGGGGGAAGGAAAAAAAAAAAACCAAAAACCAAAACCAGACACACATCAGCTCCAGTAACAAGACATTTTTTACACGCTTCAGAAGTGTTGGTTTGGTTTTTTTTTTGAAAACCAGAAACAATTTTCAAGTAAAAGAAACATTTTCTGGTTTATTCAAACATCCTGGACAGTGACAGCCCTAATCTCCTTTGCGATTGCTCTTAATAAATCTTAATTAGGGTAGGAGATCCAGAAGCTTCAAACGCACCTGAGCATCTTTCATTCAGAAGGAGGGAATCCAGGCAAAGCCTCGCCAGCAATCAAATGGTTTGCTCCTCCTAGAGCACACCGACATTTCCCCTTAGCCACCCTCCTCTTGCACATACAAGGCTGAGATTATACAGCCATTTCCCCCTTGTTTTATGAATGGCTTTTATTTTTTAATGCAATTTCTCCCCAGGCCAGAGAGTCCTAAGAGGAACAGAAGTAGAAAAGAGACAATTAAAGGCTTTTTAACAGCTCCGGAAAGCCAGGCCACCGACTATGCTAATCGCTAACAGCTTTCATTACTATTCCTCTCCTTTCATTTCGCTGCACGTGAAGTTGGTGTACTTAAAGCAAAGAGCTGACCGTGCAAGGGAGAGGCGGGCTGAGGAGGACCAGCTGCTCTGCCGGGTGTCCCACACCGCCCTGGCCAGAGCAACGTGGTCCAGATCCGTCATCGTCCTACGTGCTCCTCCAGCCCAGAGCCTCCCGTCCACGCTGCCCGATTCTCGGCAAAGCCCGGACCTCCCACATCCAGCCACCCGGCCACGTGTGGTTTCCTCCAGCCTCACCCACCACGCGCTCTCCTCTTCCAGCCCCGCGTTTCCCCGTACACGCAAGCCCTGACCCAGCTGTCCTCCAGCCCAACGCGTGCTCCTCTCCGTGTCACCCTGACATTTGAAGTTTTGGCTCCTAAGCAGACATCTCAGCCTTGGCCTGTGGCACCCAGCAGACAAAGAACAGCTGTAAAACGCTTCAGCCCAGACAACAAACCATTTTCTAGAATTTAAAAGGTCAGGAACTAAATCCATCTTATTGCACGGTGCGCGGCATTTCGCCACGATGCAAGGCCAGACCCTTCCACCGCTGGCGTTTCCACAGCGTTACGGGAATGCTGCTGAGGGATGCTCAGAGCTCTTGAGGGATGCTCGAGACTTTTTGGAGGACATTAACCCAAGTACCACACATCCGACGTTCTCGGAGTTCATTTCAGTGTGCGCAAAGGCTTTCCCTTTCACAATCTGGCCCCTTTCCCTGCTGGCTGTGTGCCTGTAGCTGGCAGTTCAAGCATCCCAGCAGATCCATAAATAATTCAACAGCTTGCTAAAAAAAAAGTGATCAATCATGTTTATGGTTCTGAAACATGCAGAAAACGTAGGCAAAGTCAGAGACCCAGAGTACCAGGAACAACTCAGGAGAAGTCAGAGGGGGATATCGTAAGGCAAAGCATCAGAGGAGCCAGCTGCAATAGGACTGAGCTGTTCAAGGAGAGAGGAAAAAAACCCTTTGACTTTTAATTAAATCTTCAACAAAATAAAAAAAAAAACCAACCCAAACCTTTTCCATTTCCAGACGAGAATATTTTAGGGCCCTAAACAGCCATGTGAGAAGTTCCAGCTAGAGTAAGCCTTTTTACACATCTTCCAGTAGCATATGCTTTAAAAATCACACGAGAGAAAAGCACGCATTTCTTTGGCTTTTCGTGCCTATTTATCTCCCGGCTCTAGGAGCAAAGTATGCCACAGAGACAAATTTCATCCATCCTTATGGCTACTGCTCCACTGCTGATATGCAAATACCAGCATTCACTCATGCTCTTTTTGAAGTTTATTAGTCCACTTTCCACATTGCTGTTATTTTAGTAACGCCATCTGAACCAGAAATCGTAATTCCATATCCTGTACTCTGCAGATATTGGTATAAAATTAAAAGACTATTTTCTCATACAGAGATCTCCAAATCTTTCTGGCAGGGAGAATGTCTGACAACCGACTGGGCTCCAGCCCGTGCTGCCGAGTGCTGTTTTCTTTTCAGTTTTCCTTTCTTTGGCTGTTGTGCTAGATGTAGTGAAAAGAGACAGACTCTTTTTTATTTACATATCTCATATATATGTAAAAGCAGGGTCTTACGTTAGCAGGGGGAGCGTGCCAGCATTCCAGACCCCACTGGTCACGCATACTGGAGAGGTCCTCCCTGAGCATTGACAGCAGAACGACACGCTGCCCATGTTTTCTGCACCATTTTCACCCTAGAAAGAGGACCACACCAAAATCCTGGGGTAGAGTCAAATGCTCCTTTTCCTCCGTATTCAGCAAGAAACACGGGATGTGGAGATGAACTTACAGCTGAAATAGGCTGTTGCCTCCAGCTGCCCATCCACCCGCAGCCCTGAGCACCAGCGCAGGATCGTGGGGTCAGGCTTAGGTGCCATACGCACCCGCCTCCAACTTTCTGCAGTCTCCCATCGCTGGATTAAATGACATTGAAGAAGAGAATAAAGGCAACAAAAGACTTTGGGATGGAAGAGATTGCCTTATTTTTAGTTGTTGCAAGTGCAGGTATGTTCACAGTGGAGTATCTAATCCAGTTTGCAATGGCTGGAGCAGGAGAATCCCTGCTGCTCTGTTGGGGAGGCTATGTTAGACCTGAAGAAAAATCTCCCTGTAAGAAAACACGTATCAAACCTCCTAGCAGAGGTTTTGAATGCTGAAGTACCTAATACAACTCCACCGCTCACCTACACTGCAAATCAGAGATGGTCCTTGGTCCTTTTCTGTCCTGTCCTCATGGTACTGCCCTCCTCATGGCTATGGAGTAAGAGCAGAGCTCCAAAGCAAGAAGACAACTGGGAAAATCCCGAGATCCTTATGCAAATCCTCTTTCCTCTGAAGCAAACAAATCTAATCCAAAGTAAAAATAGCAAGGAAGAGTGCAGCTGCTCGCAAACGCCAGGGCTTATTTCTTTTCATGGAAGCAGGCAGACAGCCGAGAGGAGCAGGACCAGCGCTGTGGACATTTTGGATTACTGGCCCAAGGAGAGAGAGATCCCGATACATTCCTAAACGTTGCAAAACACTGAATTACCCTATTGACACTGCACGTCCCATGTCATTTATCTTTCAATGATGCGCTCAAATCCAGCTTTTTACAAAGCCACGGGTGCGTGAATGTTTTCAAAAGCTTTGTAAACACAGCAAATCTTCCAGGAGACCACCTGGAGGGGTCACCTCCCTTCCCAGCCCCCCATCCTGGCGCGCTCCCCATGGAGCGGGACGCTGCCTTTGCACACCCTGCGCTGCCCGCAGGACTCCAGCTCTCCCTGCCTGCTCCTGCCTTTCCTTCCCACCTTCCTTCTTGCACACAGTTTCACTCCATCTTTCCACACAGATACAGGTCTTGAGAGGCATCTTTGAAGCATAAACTCCTTTAGCCCAGCTGAAAACAGGTCGAAGTTGTTCCCCCATTTTTTTTCCGCTCCTTGGTCCGCCTTTCCCACTAGGTGACTGTGAGAGGCCTTTCTAATTCAACTCCACCACATCACAGAAGCATGGCCTGCAGCTAAGAGCAGTAATAGAGACATTGCCTCATTTAATCACATATTTGATAAACTGCACAGCGCGAGCCCACTCAGAGACACCGACTGCCCAAGACGCACAGCTTTACCTGGGTGCATGGAAAGAAAAGATTTACATGAAGATGCAATTGCTTTTTAGCGCACTAGTTTACTGTGTCCTCAAATGCCACCCTGGAGCCAGCGCGATCCAGCAGCAGGGATGTGCTAGATTTGCATCCAGTTGGTGCTCCACAATGGTTTTTCATAGGACACTGGGTCAGTTAAGATCCCGGAGTTAGCTTACAGCAAACCAAACCACCAAGCCGCAAACCCAACCAACAGGTATAGTATGTGCAAGAAGAAAAGCTCAGCCTTCATTACCAGCACTAGAAAGATAAATACAAAGGCGGCAAAATGAGGAAAAGGAGATGAGGTGCCCGTTGTGCAGCCCTCTGCAGACTTTATGCATCATCTTCCTTGGGCTCTTCAGACTGAAGGCTTTTGGGGAAATACTTTACTACCTACGGAGGTTTCCCACGTTGCCAGAGACAGATGTATAGGATTAGAGGAATACTCAGTTCCTCTTGTACCCAGTCCTTCCCATGGAACAGCAGCTACGGAAGCACGCTGACATTTCAGGGCAAGGACCATAATGGTACCCTTGGGGTGAAACCTAAACCAACAGCATGCCCTTATCCCACCAAGGAACAGGACTGGCTTATAGGCCTGGCAAAAACAAATGAAAAGAAGAAAAGGAAGGAAGGAAGGAGAGAAACAGCTGTGCTGGTGGAGACGCGGTGGCTGCACCCGGCGCTTTGTGCCTGGGAGGTGCGTGTCGGGTGAAGCAACCAAAGCACATAGCAGGAGATGGTGTGAAGTCCATCTGCAACGCGTCTTCCTGGCTGCGAGGAGGGTGCCGGCTGCGAGCCTTTCAGTGAAAAGCTGTTTCCAGGATGTAATTGCCTCTGGCACCTTCTGTGGGACGGATGGGTGTTTAGAGGGTGCCTGTAATTCAATTGCCTCTGAAGGATGAAAGAGGCTTTCTTCCTCTTTCAAAAAAATAAAATAATGGGGGGGGGGGAAGAGGGAGAGAGAAAAGCAGAAAAGCATCCAGGTAACAGTTTCCTTTGGGAACAGAGTCCTCCAAAATGTAGGTGGTAGGACAAATACATTTCTGGAGAAGCTATATTGAGAACTTGGCCGTGGTGAGCTTCCATCCAAAACATGCCTTATTGCTGTTGGGCTAGGAGGCTAATTGCAAGTCCAAAGAAAAGAAAAAAAAAGACTCAATGGAACTGAGCTTTAAAGACAGTAACTTCCAAATGCTATTTGGACACTGGCAAGCACATGCTCCATTTCAAACTTGAGGAGAAGAGAAAACAAACATGCCACTACTGGGAACGCACTGGAGGTCTTTAGCTGGGGATAGGGAGAGGAAGCTCCCTCGCTGGCCCACACAAACAAGCTCACGCAGTTGGATCAGTTGCTCAGAACAGAAGGAAATATTAAGCACTTTTGGAGGCAGACACTAGCCTCGTGTCTCCAGTGACCTGCCCCATCACATATCCTACAGCTATTCCAGGGCACAGGAATCGCCATCCAGGAGAGCCAGCGAGCAGGTCCCCTGCCAGGCAGGAGCTGCAGCACCTCTGCGAGCTGAACACCACCATCGCAGCGTAAAGTAGTTGCATCGTACCTCACGCATCTGCTCCTAGATGGTGGCAAGCATCCAAGAAACATCACATTTCAGGTACTGCTGAGGAAGCTACGCTTCACCTACCCACAGTATAAATGAGGGATTAGTGGTATTTAATATGTTTTACAAACCCACGAAGAGCTCAGAAAACCCCACCACAACCTGAGATGAGCAGAATGAAGGAGGGGATGAGTGAATCCGACCTGCTTTCTTTTAGCTGAGTTTGAGAAAACCAAAAGGCAGGAGAACTTACAGCAAGCCTGGATTTCTGCCAGGACATAAGGGACCAACACTGCCACCCGTTCTGCCTTGAGCAACGTCCAGTCCGTGTCCCGCTCTGTGCTAACCATCAGCCAGAGGCTGGGCTCTGCAGAAAACCTCTTCCATCCTTCCTGCCACCCCTGCCAGGTCCCACCGCCGCATCCCTCTCCGCAAAGGGCATAACTGGACCATCCTGATAGCGGCGCTCAGCACTCTTGTCTCTCCTGAGGGTGGGTTTTGGGTGAAGAACACTGGGTTGGGGGCTGGACTCAAAGGTGGTATATGGGGCAATAGCTCCCCCAAAGGGTTTGCAACATCCTTAATCCATCAGCGGGATTTGGTAGGAGGCTGACCGCCTCTGCTGACCGCCTGCATGTAATTAGACCTGCGAGTGCACCTCTGGCAGGTCATTTTATTTCCCTCCTCCTCATATGTTTTTTTATGGCCCCACTGGCAACGCATTTGACAGCTTCACAACCTTGAATGTATTCAGCTGTGGGAGGGAGGGCAGAGCTGGTGTCTCCATTTCACAGCAGGGGCAGAGGAAAAGGAGGAAAGGCGCTGGGGGAACGCGGGCCAAAACAGAAAATGGACTTGGAACCCCCTAAATCTAAAAAGCCACGCTGCTAAAACAAGGGATAATTTCCTTCGTGAAGGCCAGCTACCATTACCAGCAATTAAACATCTCCAGTTTGTTGTTTGCAAGGCTCTGGCACAGGGGAAGCCATGGAAAATGTGTGCAGTCATGATGGTGGTGGTGGGATCTCTGTAGCCCACGGTATGCAAGCTGGGCTATGGCTCTCCACACACACACACACCAGTGGTCACCAGTGCCTTGACCCTGCCAACAGCCATTCCTCCCAAGCCCAGTTTCAATCTTTGGCTGTTCTCAGCGGTTTTGGGTTTCTTTTCCACAAGCATTGCAACACAACTGATAACGTCTCTGCTGCTTTGCAGGGCACCCAACGCAGAGCCTTTGTAAAGGCTCCTCGAGCAAATTTGCATCCGTGAACACACAGGGATACTGCATGACGTCAACCGGGAAAGAAAAGGGAAGAGTACAATGTATGGATACTTTACTCCTACAGACGGTCAGTTCCCAGAATATCCTTAAGGGAAAAAACTGTCGTTACTTCCCCTGGACAGCAGCAGATGTGGAAAGCCAGCGCCTGCCTCTGATGAGCAGACAGGCAGCTCATCCACTGCAAAGGGGATGGGGAGCAAGGTAAAAGAAGGGAGAAGCAGATCCTTGACAGTCAACAGCATCAGTGACTTATTTGAGGACAAGGATGGGTGGGAACCCTGTATCCTTGCCTCTGCCACACTCCCTGGGCCAAGCACAGCCCTTCATGGCTGCACCGTGGACCGTGAGGGTACCTCCTCCACGCTTTGCTTGCCCTTTCCATGCAGCAACGTGTGGAGTCACCACCCCTGGCACCTTTGTCCCTATCGCCTCTCCAGAGGACGGACACGATGAGCCGTGGCAGTCAGGTCAAATTCGGTCACCTGAAAGCGGCACTGGGGGAAGGTAGAACAAATTAAGAAACGGCAATTAAGCATTGCCACGCGTAGCATGCACGCTCCGAGACGCGTGACGGAAAGCAGCAATTTCCCCCTTGCCCACCACCTCTCACATCAGCGCCGTGTCCAGCTCCCGTGTACAGGACACTTCCCACTTGCCTGCTCAAGGGGAACACAGATCTGAGGCTGCTGTACTAAAATAAAATAAAATGGTAGATGACTGAGTGATCCTGCCTATAATACAAATGACTTGCTAGAGACCAGCAAGAGATTTTATTTCCTAAAAACATTCACAGCCATCCTAGGAAGGGTAATTCCCATTCGTCAACTTGAGTTTTTCCTGGCAGTACCTTCTAATCTCTTGGCACTGGTTTGCAAGTTAAAGCAAACAGATGTGTACATTTGCAAATCTAACTCATGCACGCAAGTCAGGTGTGCGAGCTGATCAAAAGCACCCTAACAAATGTCAGGACTGCATTTTGATGACAAATTAAGTTTTGATTAATTCTTTTAAGTGATCCATTTCCCCAGAAGATATCAACCATTCATCAAAAATTTGGGAAAAAATTTGTCTAGGTTTTGCTCTGTTGCATTTTGTTGCCTCCAGAAGAAGAAAAAAAAAAAAAAAAATCCAAGTTTTCCCTTGGGCAAAACCCTTTCTCTTTTAGGTCCAGCACTGTCATCTGCATATGCCATCACTAAACCGTGCTCTATGAAGTTAGAGGGATCCTAACAAATCTAAAAGCAGCAGCAGCATAAAGCTGAATTTTTTTTAAAATCACCTCTTTTCCCTGAGCGCTCCCAGAAGCATTTTGTATTAACCTCACGCCAACATATCCACTTTAAGAGCAAAGCTTGTGTGCGATATGATGTGTTGTTTCAGCGACTGCCAGGTATCCCGCGAGAACTTCCCACCTTCTCCCACCGAGCGCTGGCCCCATGGCAGCGACCCCGCTGAAGCCGGCTGTAGCCTGATGGATGGGGCGAGGAGGACAGGCCTAGACCAGCTGCCTACATGCATGTCCCCGCTGCTGGCCATGACAGAGCCCAGCACCAGCTGATTTACGAGACCAGCTGCCCGGAGCTCCCCGTGTTGCTCCGCCGCCCCCGCTCCCCGAGCCGACACGGGGCAGCACCGCTCTGCCTGGTCGTGTTCATGCACCGATGAGGATATCGGGCTTCGAGGTTCCCTCCTAGCAGCACCTCCGATACGAGCTATAGGATCAAGACTACATCAGGTGTGGATGTTTGGAGGTGCCATGTGGCACAGTGTCATCCATCCACATGGACGGGATGGGATGTAGCACTCCGTAACGTCCTGCCCCCCAACACCCCCCAGGATTAGGGATGTGCCACAGTGTGTGCACAAACCCCTTCTCCTCACCGATTTTGCTCTTTTCTCCTCCGTACAACCCAGCCAAGCACAGTTTCCCGTGGCGGGGGAGGAGGGTGTTGTGTAAAGCCCGCAGCCCCAGGGGAGCCTTTGAATTCCCTATCAGCAGCCAAGTCCTTCGGACAAGCTTCTCCGCACGCAAAGCTGCTGGGACAACCGAGGGCGTTTGTCAGCAGGATTTCCCTCCCTGTAATTTAAGGCAGGCGGGTGCTTAAGGAAGCTACGGCCTGCCTTCCTACAATAAAAATCCCGTCATAACTCTCTAACAACTGGCCAACTTGTTAACACCCAGGTACACGGGGGCTAGGCAAGCAGTCACATACTCAGGCACTAAAAACAGTTCCTAAACCACAGACAAAAAAAAACCCAGAAGGGACAACCAGAGAGTCTGGGAGAACAGGGGGTGAGCTGCTGCCAGTCCTGCGGTTTCCCATCGCCTGGGTCCCTCCTCCCAAGGCCATTGGCAGCGTGAAACGGGAGCCAGATACGGTGCCTGGAAGGAGGATCCTCTCCTCCGAGAAGCAATGCTTTAAAGCAAGCACCAGGTAGGCTGCAAACCTGCCTGGGCAGCTGAAGAGCCCTCGGGCAGAGCTCCTCCTTTCTAGCCGTCACCGCCAGCTACAGTTCATCATCGCTGATGCAGTCCTGGGTCGGAGGCACAGACTCACAGGTTCAGTGGCAATTCCGGCAGGAGATGCCTTAATTTGTCCACAGGCTTTGTCAGTACATAGCGGGGACCATGTTTGAATCTGTGCCGTGCAAACGTTGTCTTGTTGCAAGAACAGCGAGCTTGAAAATGTCTCCTGGATCCCACAGCTTGATGGCCTTCATCTCCAGGCTATGGAAACCCCTCCAGGGCTTCAAAAACGTTTGGAAGGGGCAACCCTCCAAAGACATACCTTTTGAATTGTGTGTGTAAAATGCTAGGGCTGTGTCTTATACCCCTTAATCCAAACAAACAACTGTTTTACCCAAGATATTTTCTTTTCTTCACTTAAAGAAGTCACTAAAAAAAAAGAATCTGTTAAATTGTTGATTTTGCGTCACCTTATCTGTCAAGCAGCAACGATCCCAATACTTTGGACCTCAATTTATCCTTTCTACTCTATTCAGAACCATCAAGGGGAAACCACATGGTACAAAACTTGAATGTAAAAAGCAATGCCACCACTTCGGAAATACCAACAAACAGTAATTTCCCTTCTCCCCCAGGTTCACATCCTCTACAGATCCATCTCGTGGAGGCTTCACAGCCAGAGGGACAGCAGTGAAAAATGGAAGAGCAAGACAGGTCTATATTTCAAACATACTTATCTACCGTTGAACAAATCCGGATGCCTGTGAGAAGATACAAGTTTTTGCCTGAACAGGGACTTCAGGATTTGGCCAACGTTGCTTTTCTGAGAATACCAGAGGAACTGAGTCTTTAGGAAAGCTGGGCAGTCCCCCCCTTAAATCAGTTATCACTGCAATCCAGAAACAGCTGAGACACGCAAGTCTAGTCACAACTGACATCCTAATGACTCAACACTCAATAAAAAAATTTAAGAAGTCAGCTAAGTTTTACCAGGCCAGGTGATGGAAATAGTTTAGTCAAAAGAAAAAAAAAAAAACACAACCTTCTGATCAGCTACAAGCCTGCGTAGGCAGCGTCGTGCATCCTGACACCAGAAAGGAAGGTAAGGGTGGAAAAATGAATCTAGAAGACCCAGAGACCAAATGTATTTATAGGATAAACCCAAGCCTTGCTGATAGGGGAGGAATGCACCCATAGTCACCAAATTTTTATATGCAGGCACTTGTCTAAAGCGGAATCAAAGGAACCTACAGAAAGATAATTTTCCTTCCCTTTCCTTTGCTATTATTTAGCATACTGGAAAACAGATAACAGTACTTAAACTGCTGGCATACAGAAGAACGACTGCAGTTTTATAGCATTTTTTGCCAGTGCTGTTGCAGCCTGGAAACATTTCTCTGCTAAAAAGACCAGGGAGCCATCAAATATTTAGCGTGGGATCCACTTCAAAGGCAGCATGCCTGGAAGGACCAGCATGTGGAAGATCCTCCTATAACAGTCAAATTACTCCTGCCTTTCTTCCAAGATACCTGGATGATCATCTGTGACCACTGAACCATCACTGGCTGAAGATACACCTGCTCTACGTGTACCTAACACCAGCGGGTACAGACCTGGGGGTGCATTTAAAGCTGTCATCTGCTGTCAGCCAGGACCGGAGCACCCCAGAAACCCAGCTTGGGGTCTCAGCTCTATTGAATGCTTTCTACGTGCCAGGGAAGTCAGATGATTAAAGCATTTCAATGCAGTGAGGTGTTTTTGAAAACCCATTAGTTGTCTGGCTGCACTTCCAAGTGCCTTTTGAAACTGGTGCACCTCTGCGCTTCATCCCCCGAGGACACGGGAAACGCGTGCCCCGGTGAAGGAAGGACACGCCACTGGAAATGACTCTCAAACCTCTGACGATGCTCAGATACTGCCAAAACGGAGCCACTTCCATCACTCACGGCTCTGCTCCTATCCGAGAGGACCCGCTTCCCTCTGCCTGCTCCCCTGCCTTCCTCTTTAGACCGCGATTGCCCTCGTCCTTCGGGCAGAGAGGCCCCGAGGTGCCGCCGGCACGTACAAAGCGGACGAGAGCGATCCGGCGGGCAGAGTTCAGGAATAGCCAAATTACAAACTGGGAGCCCTTGACACAGGACCACAGTAGCATCAGGTATCAGAGCATTTACAACATTGAAGGACCCTTGGCATTCAGCCGGGTCTTTCTCATATGTCCTACAGGTACTTATAACTATGTAATCGCCCAGACCTTTCGCGAGGTCAGGGCAGAGGCCCACGAGGCATTTTGCCAAGTGGTTTCACTGTCTGGATGGGAGGCAATCAGAAATCCCCCCGAGATTTGCAAGAATGCTCACAGGGCTCCTAAGATTTATTGCATGCACGTAACACAGCTGAGATGCTTAAAATGAAACATTCTTTGTGTGATTATCCAAAGAAGGTAGAAGGGAGAATATTAATTACAGGAAGAGGCTATGTTCTGCTTTTATTCCAGTAAAAGTGAAATCTAAGCAATTGATTTACTTCATTTTTCCTTTATTCTTTGGAAGCACAAATAACACACGGTCTGGCTGGACGTGAACTGCAGCCTCTGAATGTTCCCAAAGCTCAAGGTGAGGAACGACTCTTGGGTCACATCTGCCCTGATGCTCCGTGTTAGCACCAGCTGGTAAAACTTCACTTTGCCTGCTCCGAGCCTGGGACCCTACGTGCGGCATCGTTCAGAGGGCCATCTCATGGAAGCTACCAGGAGCGAGAAAATCTCCCCATCTGATGGGGACACAGAGCAGTGCAGAGCTGAGCACACACCCCCGGGTCACGGGAGCGCTTTCTACCAGGGCTTTGCTGTCCGTGCCCAGGGTTGCAATCCTAACCCAGACCTCACCTGCCGTATGGTGAGGATAAATCCAACCCTGTGCTGAACGCTCATAGTCTCATCCCTACCCCAGGCTGTCCGTCCAAAGCCAAGAGCATCACTGCATCTCTACTCTCCGCAACAGACGCTCGGCAGAGTTGACACAGGGCTCACCTTGAGCTATGCTAACAGAGGAGCAGCCAGTGTCCTGCGCGGGATGGCTGAGCCTCCTAGCAGCCACGACAGTGAGTTTTAGAGTCCAGCTTCTTAATCTTTTATTTACAACCCAACTCAGTTAGCAGCAGCAAAAAAAACCTCCAGTCCTCCTTGGCAGGAGCTGGTGGTGCCCCAGCTCCCGTGGCAGGAACAGCGTCTGCTCAGCGCCTGTCCCTTTCAAAGCATCCTCACCGGACACCACTCCTCCTCCTCCTCCTCCCAGGTGGGAAAGTCTTTTCGAATCTGCCAGCTAGAAACCTTCGGGCCGATTCTCAGCGTTTGTGCATAACTTTGTGATGGGGCCAGTTGCTTTTCAAGGTGTTTAAAGGGCTGTGTGCTCTGTCACACCCTGCCATCACGTACAACGTGGCACCCAGGTCAGTTTGTACTGGAGGACCGTGGGGAAGGCAGATATGCCAGACTGCACTAGGAACCCATTCAGATGCAGACCACCCCATCACATCCCAAAATTTAGCTGCTTCTGGCCACCACAGCAAACTCGCAGAAGCGGAAACACCAGGACTTGCACGTTCCAGATCCATCCCATGGGGACTCGCCGAGTTTGGCGTAAGCAGTCTAAAATGTTGCAAGAAGCTATAGAAGAGGCGATGATTTTGCCAGGAGAACGAGTACATCCTGGCTGCTGCTGGCTGCGGCTGTCTAGCCAGCATCTCCCTCTCCCAGGCCTTACTACCTCACACCACGTATTTCAAATTCTTTTAAAGGTCTCGACTACTGAGTCAGTTTTCTGAGATGCTGGGAATCTTCATCACCACCAAGTCCGGAAGAACCACAAACGCGTCATACCTTAAAAACCCAAACCAGACTTACTCCTAAAGCATTTCTCCAGCATGAACACGGATTATCCTCAGACAGCATCAACAGGACAGAGAGGCGTTGAGAAAAACAGGGCACAGACAAAAAGTAAGATGACTTGCAGTGAGCAGGGTCACCCCGTGAGTCACGAGCAGACTCAGGAATTACCTTCCCATGTCCCTTTGCTGGGTGACTCCTCGTGCTCTTTGCCAGCAAACAACAAAGCGTGCATGCAAGGGAAGGAGATCTGAAGAACGCAGCAACGGCTTGTTTGTGTTTCTGCTCGACTGCAGCTGGATGTTGCTCAGAGGCAAAGCTGATGGGGACTTGATTTATTTATTGGATGATGTACGCTATTCAAAAATATGGCACTGAACCCAGAGTTCCGCAGAGTCTGTTTAAAGGCAAACATAAATCAAAAAGCACAGCGAAAAACACAAGATCCATGCGAGCTCTTGCCGCACGCCACCTCCACCTGTTACCTTCCCGTTTGCCCCGAACCCATCAAGAGCTGTGGTCGTCCCACTTTGCAAACTGCTCCTGGGGCGCAGCCCCACGCGTCCGTTCCCTCGTCCTGCTGGACTCTACCTCCGGCAGCATTTGCACAACCCCACGTTCACGCAATGCTATGGATGAAACTCAGCCTGACTCATCCCCCACAGCAATTGCAAACATCAAGGAGAACGGTAACCCATACACTCGGTCATTACTTTTTTTTTTCCTAAGGATAATTTCCCACGTTGGTTTTTGGCTGCTGCGCACGGTGCAGGAGTGGTGCGTTCTGCTTAGGCTCACCCCATCGGGTGCGTTAGACCAGGGGAAGGAAAAGCCACTTCAGAGACTTTACTGCTGACGTCTATTTATACTTTACATCAACAAATCTCTTCATTTTTAATAACATTGTCATCTCACCTACGTAAAATATGTATTAAAATTAAAACCCATAAAGTTCAGGGCTGCCACTGTAGGTTAAGTAAACATCACTTCAATTTGCCGTTAGTCCTATAGCAAATGCTCAAATTGTTCACATTATTCAGCCAACCCATTTTTATTAAAAAAAAGGAGAACCTACAGCAGAATAAAACACAATTCATGCTCAGAATACGTGACTAGGCCATGAGCTTTCCTCGCTCGCAAGGTCTGACACAGAAAATTGCGTGTCTATCCCAACAAATGCATACCACAGAATTATAAGCAACTTGGACACGACATCTAACCTGCTGCAGCAGGTCTTTCACCTGGAGAAGCGTGTCTTGGTTCTGGATGTCTGCCTGTTTGTTGCCAAGAAATATAAGCAACGCAGAGCCCAAAACTAGGTTTGTCCTAGCTGGTCAGAAAACACAATCCTACAAAATCATCATATGACTGGATCGGGGTCTGAAGCAGGCGAAGGATGTGCTAGAAGATACAGTTCACCTCTTTCCCTCAAGCTACGCAAACTGATCATCCCCTGCTGTTTTTGTTGGCTGCACGAGGTCATTAAGAAGAGGCATGACAGCACCTTGCCACACCGCCACAGGCACTCACCTGTGTAATTTGGACTCAGCTGCTTCTCTATCCTGAAACAACCAACACGTTAGCGATGATGATCTGGGGATTATGGCAGTGTCACGTGGAAAGGGCAGTAGGAAGTTTATAAGATTAAACACCATTTAAGTGTGCTACGCACATACGAGCAGGAGCCTTTCAAGGGAAAACATTACTTCCAGTTTCTTACCTATGACGGAGGGGAGAGTCCCTCTCCTCCCGCCAAGGCTGCAATTTAAGACTAATCATGGATTAAGCTACAGAAGGAAATTCTTTGTCCGTGCAAGATTTAAATCTGTGCGAATCTACAGCAGTTCCACGACAGCATAAAAGCAAGCCCCGTCCATCATTTCCTTCCAGAGAAAGCCCAAAGCAGCAAGTCAAGGCTTGCTCCCCATAAATGAGCTGGAAACATAATGAGTATTATTAAATTCCATTAGACGCTACAAACTTGAAAGCCTTGTCTGGGGGAGGGAGTAATTTCTGACATAGGGATGATTGATTTCCAGTAGAGTTAGGAATGCGATGCTTGCTTAATAGAAGAAAAATACATGTATTTAAGTCCTCCTCCTCACCAGGAAACTGCAACACATATGGCTCTGTCTCGGTGCGGTAACTGTGGTGATGATGAGCTACTGAACAAGGGCTCCTCAGCTGTAAGGTACTAAGTAGATCTTGACCTGCACCTTGACAGATGAGCCCGGGCCATTGTACGTCTCCAAAAAGCGCAGCAGAAAAAAAACGCACACAAGAGTACACCGTGCATAACGATGCCAACGTGTCAAAGGACCTTGCTTCGCATGACTCCTGTGTTTGTGCTGAAACATGCTTTTGTGTGCTTGCACAGAGGCGGGTTTTAATACCTGCTTGGATATCCTTCAGTGCTTTCACACCATTGCCTGGATCCTCAGGCAGAGATCGCTGGAAAAGCTCCATGGACAGCAAAGGTAACATCAAGAGCGGAGTGCCAAGTTATGCCCAAGAAGGGGGTGTCGGGGGATCGCGATCCCTGCCGCTCCCAGTGCTGCAGCACGCAGCTTGCTCTGCATCCTCCGCTACGTGTTGTTCTTACCTTGCTCCTTCTTGGCCGGTTCACCCTGACAGCAGTGCCGAAAGCACAAATCCCTCTCCAAGGATGAAACTGGTGAAGTTCCATAACTGAACATGACACCAGGACTCCCACGCGCTCCCCGGAGGCCAGTCGAGCCCAGCCCTTCCAACCCGGCCACTTCCATGCGCTGCTTCCACGAGTCTAAGGTTTCTAAGAACCGGCCCCAGGTGCTTGGAAGCTCAGGATGCAGCTAAAACAGCTCGTGTGGCCTTTAGCCTGGAAGGACTGAGGAGGACAGGAGAAACCAAGCTGGGGTCATTTAACATCAAGCCTCCCACTTCAGCCGAGCTTGGGGAACACAGCTGCGGGGAAGCAACACTGGGGCTAACGCCCATTCCTTGCTCCGCAGGGAAGCTCTGGGAAGGGAGGTACAGACACAGAAAGCCTGGTGGTGTGGGCTTTGAAAGCCAGCTCCTGCAGCCAGGGACAAAGTCGCTAACTAAGGTCCCGTCTTCTACTTGGCCAAAGATCCGCTGTGCCTCCTTGGCCAACAAAGTGCTCCGTCTCATCTGAGGAACAGAGATAACGGAGATGAAAGATACTGCATGCATGCAAAGAACTTAGCTCAACTCGCAAGTTGGCAGGAAGAAACACAGGTCCTGCCCTGGGTAGGGCAGAGGGTAGGTGCATATAGCCTCCGCTGTGTATTTTTTTTGGTCTGTAATCGTACTCTGCTGTCATTAATACAGTACATCCAATCTGAGGCTTTCCTGATGTTTGGAGCCCAGCCACAGCCTCCTTGTTGTGTACACGAGGTTTTCCCCACTGTTCTCAATGGCTCAGCAAACTGAGCTGCCTGTCCTGGCAGCATGTTATTCTCTGGAGAAAGAGATTCATCTGGTATTAAATTGCAAACTGAAAACTCGGTCATATTTGCAGGTTTGGTTGTTGGGACACTAACTGGAGGTTGCTAGAAAGGCTTCTGGAGAGATGTTTGCAAAGAAAAGGAGAAAAGATGGGGCATCGAGTCAAGCAAGACCACATTACAGCAGAGCCAGGTAGGGGTGAGGTGCAAACCATGCGCTTGTGACCTGTGTTTACTCCAGTTTTAAGCATCAGGTCTCCAACAGAGAGCATAGCAGGCATTACCTAAGTTAGCTACGTCAGGAGCTTTCTGCTTTCCCTGGACTATGACTGACCAAACACGGGCACGTGCCGTTGCTCCTGCCTCCGAGCTGGGCGGCACGTTTCACCATTTCAGAGTACAGAGCTCACTCGCAAACCTGGAGAATACCCACGTTCATCGCCAGTATCTTCGCCTCCATGAATAAATCCGCTCCCACACAAACATCTGAGGAGAAAAGGGCAAAATGTTGTTGGGACTAAATGAGCTCTTAAAAACACAGAGGAACAGCCGCTGCTGCAGCACATCCCTGGCAGGCTCCATCGCAGGGACCTTTGGAGTCGGTTTTCCCTTGGGGTTCCCTTGGTCCGGCAGGATAAGCTCCTCCAAGAGCCCCACTGCCCTTTGCAGCTCGGTGGTAGTTCGGGATGAAGCTTCCCCAAACACAAGTCGGCCTAGCCATTTTTATTCTTTTAACAGACACCAGAAAATGGACTGGGTGAAGAGACTTGAGAGACAAACACCTCTCAGGTATCCTAAGCGGCGGCACATTTGTCACTGTAGGCAAATATACCAAGGTTAAAGGCACCGTGAGAGCCATATAGAGCTTTGTGGGAGACCTGAACCTCTCCAGTGCAGGAGGAGCATGAAAGAGCAGAAGGTAGAGATCAAGGGGAAGAGAAATGACCCAGAAACGGAGTTTTCCTGGGTTCTCTTCCAGGAACAAGACTACATCAACGACTCTTCATAGCCCCTGTTTTCTAGGGACACACATACACATTTTTTTTCCACGTTAATATACCTAGGCTTTGATCAATCCCAGGTAATCACAGCATTTCAGCTACCATCTCTCTCCGAAACTGCAGCGATCTTTCTTTCTAGATTTTCTCCACTGGCCCAGCAGCAGGTTGCTGTTAGCTTGTCCTGGGCTACGTCAGCGGAGGCTAAAAATATTCATCCTTAAAGGAAATCCAAACACTGAAATCTCCTCTTTCACTCACTACCTAATTAATAGTTTCCAGGTCACCCTGGCTTTCTGAGAACATCTGTTTGTTCTCACTACATTCAAGGAAAGTCAAAGCTGGCCTGAAAGGGGAATATGAAAGCGCGTTTAATGTTTGCACAGCCTCCCTTCCACAGACGTATCCGGATGTTGGGGCCTTCGAGTAAAAAAGTGCACCCACAAAGGCAAATTCATGACTGCGACTCTACAGCGCACGCGTTCGTAGTTCAGAGACAGCTATCGATCTCCGCAGTCACTAGGAGCAAGTAGGTCACCCGCAGGCAATCTTAGGACCATTTTTGCAAAAATACAGAAATAAATGCAATTGTGTAAAAAGACACCAATGAGTTGCTTTAAAGCCTTTGGTGCCATTGTATGAAGAAGTTGCACTCGGGCACATTTTTGTCATTTGGTTTCTACGTGTGGGCGAGACTTGAGTCAGCACATGCATACACGGGAAAGGTCCTTTCTTTTGGTTTAAGTGAGGTTTGTACGTATTCAGTCCACACCAGGTGGCTCCGGGTTTGCCACACAGGCTGGTGGCATTGCTCCTATGCAGAAACATTGCTGTGATGCAGCACCCCAAGCTTCCCTCTACTCCAGATCTGCCCAAAACACCATGCAAAGCTAGGAGAGCAACTGCAGCAAGAGTATTGGAGGTACATGGCAAGAAAGAGACAACGGATGTGCCATTAATAAAGACGGAAAATCATGGACAAACTGCTCCAGACAGCAAAGGCTGGAAAAGCAAGGAGTCAACAGCATGAGGATGCACAGAAGGAAGCACAGGGAGATCCAGCCCCCAAAGGGAGCTTCTAAATGAAGAGCAACGGGTAATAAAATGAATGGTGGCAGGGCAAGAGCTGGAAGATGGAGGAGATCCAACTGTTCTGGCATTCCATACATCCAGGGACAGAGCCCGGCACCAGGAGCTCCCCCGGAGTCTGTCAGCACCTTCAACCCAGTCATCACTTCACAGCACAGCCCTGATGCAAATCCCAAGCTGTAACACAAACAACACGGCTCTGCGGCTCAGATCCCAGCTCATCCCCAACCGTGGCCAAGGATGTACATTCCTGTGCGCTGCGTGCCAGAAGGCAGCGCACTGGCTGGGTTGGGAGGCGCTGACAGAAATTAAGCAATCACTCATTATTCTTCGTTGTCAGAGCACTGTTCCACCCAAGAACACCAAGTCCTTGGGTGACAGGCACTGGAGGGACCTTTAGTACCTTCTCAAGTGACATCAGCTGTGCAAGTGCTCACAGACAAACAGAAACGACAGAGCTTTGCATGTCCCGCTGCACCTTGCACCCACGCGCTCCACGGAGGATGGGTTTGCCCGCGTTCTCTCTGCATTGGGGTGAAGCCAGCATCGCAGTTCAGTCCATTACTGGCACCCACTTGGGCTACGTCATTCCCTCCTCCCTGCAAAAACTTTTTCAAGCAACAGGAGCAAGTAGACAAACCCAAGACACGCGGCCAACTGCGCAGCTTTGCTGTTTCTCCAGAGTTGCCGACCCCTGCTTGTAAGTCAACACATGGGTACCCCATCCTCCCCTGCCCCACAGCTTCCCCTGCACTGAGATGGTGTCAGAGTTTCAAGAATAATCCTGCTTAAGCTGTGAGGTCCTGGACGTGATATTGCAAGGGGTAGGTGCATCTCAGGAGTAATTAGCAGGGTACCCTCCACAGGGCTGAACATTAGTTTTAATGTCATTCTCTTTTTACTTGGTTGTGCCGTCTACTTCCTTAACAAAGATTTGCATTTAACCTCTTTTATACTCAGTTCTATGCTTTAACATCAGCCCCTAGGCACCCCAGTGCCCAGCTCTGATTTTTCTGCCCCGCTGCTCAAGACATAGAAAAACAAGCGCAGTATCACACAGAGCAGCTCCATTTCAAGAGAAGCTATATTTAAAAGCCAAACCCAACGTGCCATTCTGTTTACCATAGGCAGATGGAATAACACGCAGTGCCTGGAGCTGCCCAGGCTGTGGGACAGCACGCGTGGTGGATGCATGGAGGCAGGCTTCCACGATGGATGCTGTGAACTGCAGCGCAACTTGGACATGAGTTGGCTAGAGGGTCATTTACTTGGCTGGACTCGTTTTCCACAGATTTTTCCTCAAGTATTGAATAGTAACATTGCAGCACCCCACCAAAATCATGAAACCTTCACGTAACGGTTTTCCCTAGCACTGGTGAGACCACAGCTCAGCCTTATGCTTTCAATTCCAGACCAGCCCATACAGTCAGGATCAGTGTCATGGAGCAAGAAGCCTTGCATCCTAACCACACTGCCCAAACCACAGCAGGGATCCTCTTCAACCACAAGAAATACTTTATCTTGGAAAATAAGATCTTGTGGATGCGTTCCAGCAGCTTAAACCATTGTCCTAAAGTGCAATTAGTTGCATGGTTCACAAAAGCATGTCCTGCACTTAATACGCTCGCTGCTGGCTTGCACCACAGTTAATTGAGATCTGAATCTGCCCTTCTTGCATTTTAAGAGCATCTGACCTGCGTGCACTCAAGTCAAGAGCAAAGTGACCATGGACCTCAATTAGCAAAGGATGGGGTCTTGTCCGGGGGCGACTGCTCTTGAGAACAGGCACAAGGGAACGAGCATCCGGGAAGTGCCACTTCCCAAGATCAAAGCATTAATTAAATACTAATTCATTCTCACGATGAGAAACTAAGGCTGAGAAAGCACCCGTGATGTGGAGATTGACACTGTGGCTCACAATCAGGCAAATGATAAATGCGATCCATTGGCTTATTCAGGGGATGAAAGAAGGTTATATTTTCATTAGGAGTGAACGGCTTTTGATTTGTTTTCCCCACTCAAAGGAAAAACAGAAATAATCCCTTAAGTTCAGGTCAACCAAAATGCATGACCAATCCCTTCGTTTTGGTTTGGTAGTCTGGGTAATTTTTCCCTTTTGCAAAAAAGATTACAATGCAGGCAAGTTATGAAACAAAATGTTACTCCAAGATGGAGGAACATGAAGATTTAGTTACCAAAATGTTGAAACAAAAAAAATAGCTGTCCCTTACAAAAAGATTAGCTACTCGTGCCAATCCAGTAAATAGTTTCAGTCAACCCCAAAATTGCATTTCTCGGCAAATGAACTATTCATCCTGAAAAAGGTTGCCGAGATCTACGCAGACTCCAAAAACAAAGCGCTCCACTATTTGAGCTCAGAGCAAATCTCCGCCACCACAACCATGCTAGGACTTGGATCCTCTCCGAACATTCCCAAGCCATTACATGGAAACATGTTTTTCAGAAGAACTTTGATAAAAGTGATTCGTTGGTGCTAAGTTTTGTTCTTAGTAGGATAACAAGAGAAGTAATGGTATTTTGCTCCCTTATTCAGGAAAAAACGAGGGTGGGAGATGGGAATTTTGCCAGGCACCCATAGCAGGCACTTAAATAGGTTAAATGATCCACGTAAGCAGAGATACTGGTTCTGAAAACACATGACCCCATTACCTGGCTGTTAATATTTCTATATTGTCCTCCACTTTGCCAGCCCATTTTGTGGGCTTTCGCAGTGGAAAAAATTGAGGGATTCTACAGTCATGGCTACAGAGAAACAAGCCCCAGTAGATGCTAATGGCAGAACCGTAGTCCCACTTGGGTTTGCTTTGTTATGGAATTTTTAATAGCGTTGACAGCAAAATCCTTTCATCTTCTGGGAAAACAGCAAATAGCCTCTAATAAAAGAGCAAACCCGTGACCCTGCCAATTAAAGTCCTCCAAACCAGGCATCTCAGCTCCTGCAAGTCGAGGCTTTTCCTCTGTTCCCAGCACCGCTTCTGCTCCAGAGTCCAAGAAGAGAGGAACCAGCACCCAAACTTCACTTACTACATAGCAAAATAAACATGCACATCCATACCTGGCAAAGACCTGCTTCTGCGCGAAGGCAGCTCTCGAGATGACACGCATGGACATCAGCAATAACAGGAACTAGTCCTGACCCTTCACGAGGAACAACATCCAAAAATTAAAGCCAGCAGAAGCAGCACAACCCTAAGTTCAATGTAACCCAAAGATGGACTTAACCTGCACAGATCCAGCAAGTTTTTTTATAAAAATACTGCCCAGAAGAAACACAAGAAACAAAATACTCACCCCAAAAAAACAAGGTTTGAAAAACTCATGATTAAACAAGAGCTGAAAAAGTTCATACGGGAGGCTTAGGTCTTGTGTCTATCACGGAAACTTGACTAAATATTACTGTTCCAGATGGGAAAACCTACACAGTGAAGTTTAAATCATGTATACAGCCAGCTCATGACTAATGCAGCAAGAAACACTCTGAACAAGCATGCAAATCTTTCATTTAATCTACTTTATAGTCATCTGAGCTAAACACATCTCTAAAGAGAGGACCGAGGGATGGCAGAAGACAAGACCTCTATTTTGCCAGCGCCCCAGCCCTCCAGTAAAACATTTTCTCAAGAGTCTAACGCTGCTGTTTGCTTTACAAAAAATGTCTTCTCCCTATGGAAGGATCCTCACACTGTGCTGCCCAAGCCGTTTAGACCTCCTCTCTATCCTTTCTTCTCCTCCTGTCCCTCCCCTGCAAGAATGTCCTACTCCTCATCACTAGCATCAGCTTTCCCAACAAATTAAGAGGGCTGAGGCTGGAACAAAAATAGCCATCGTTTGACATTGCATTCCCCAACAATGTGTCCTGGTAATCAGGACAAATCCAGCCTCAGCTCCTGGCAAAGCTCCTCCTGGAAGAAGATGACCTCTCAGACTAGGTCAGCATGAGATGGGAGTTCACTTGCTCCTCAAAACAGATATGTAAAAAAAAAAAAAAAAAAAAAAAAAAAAAACCACCCAACCCAAAACCCACCAAAAACACTAGGGTCTTATTCTGTTCACATTTACAACTAACTCCACGCTGGGGAAATCCAGCTGATTTCCTTGGAGTTGCTCACAGTTTACATCACCATGAGCACGAGAAGAGTCGGGCCGTCCACTGTGCGTGCTTCACAGCACTGGCTCGGGGCCATAATGATCTGATCTCAATCTACATTTTCATTAAGCTTGTGGGTGGTTCAGAGAGAGGGTTTTATTGGGCTCAGAGACAATAGGGCGCAGCTGTGAAGTTTGCATCCGGATCTGAACTTGCAAAGAGTTCAAATCCAGGGTTTTGAGTCAGATCCATCTCAAGCATTAATTTTCTAGATATCAAAATACCACCCTTGGGACTTGCAAAAGCAAGGCCAATTCTGGTGTACAACGGTGTAACAGCATTGCCCTCCATGGAGTCTGTCCTGATTTACACTAGAGGGAGATCAAAATTCATGCCAGGGCAGCAGGGAAGTTGTGTTTTATGTTCATTGCCATGTTTCCAGTGGACACAATAACATCTGCTTGCTCCAAACCAGGAAAATATCCTAATGTGCTTCCCATCCATTGGTTATTATTGCCAGAAGAACTCTAAGTGCGTTTTGAGCTACTATTTTTGTTTTGGGAAGATATGCACAGCTCCTCTGCTTTCACATCCAAATGGGTTTTTTCATCCTCCTCCCCTTCTCCCTGGCAGCTGCTCGTGCTGCATCTGTGCCGGTTGTGTGAACCGTGCGAGCAGGGTGTTTTTATAGCTGGGAACTGGCAGTCGGTGTCCTGGTACCTGCTGTGCTCTGGCTGCTGCCTCGCGGCAGCTCTGCGCGGGTTTAACCAAAGCTTCGCAGGACTCCAATCATTTTGCGCTCTACGGAGGTTCATGCTTTCTTACAAAAGCTTCGCAGTCAGGGATTGAAAATAAAGAAGGGAGGAAATGCAACCTCGAGCTCAGACACAACTTAGCATTCAGCATCCCTTGGCCAAACTAAAGGGCGTAGGAGCTGGGGACAGCTTTCCAGCGACACTCCGTGGCGAGGCCACAGGGGTAAGCAAAGCCCAGGAAAGCTCGCAAGGACCACAGGAGCTTCAATCCAACTTCCAAAGCGATCGGCATTCACAGTGCCGCGAGCCTTTGGATTCAAAGGAGAGGGAGTAACCGCAGGAACGAGCCCAAGGCTGCTCTGCAACAACCGCCTGTGCTCACCTCTCAGCCCTTTGCGAAAGGGAGATAAAGGGAATGAGCATTAAGAGAGGTTTAAGCATCTCCAGACCTCTTGTTGTTGGTCATGAGAAAGCTGGACAGTCACCAACCGGCAAGTGACGGACAGTAACTGGCCACCTTGCCAGACCGGACTTTGAGAGTCTTTGGGCACAGTAAGATGCAGGGCAGCTCCTAGCTGCAGTCCCAGCAGATTTTTCCAGGACTCAGATGTTTACCCCAATAATTATTTTTTTAAAATCATAGTAGCTGCACATCAGCATCCTCAAACACTAAGATTACTCTTGAAAATCAGCAATATGACAATATTTAAGGCTCTAATTTACCTCTATCAGAGAAGCATATCGGACAATCCTGATTCTCTCCATTCACAAAGCTTTGGCAAATCTGACACACGGGGTGGGATGCTGTGCCCTGCTTCCCGTCCTGCCGCATTCCCCGCTGCCGTGGCTCCCAGGCGGAGCCATCGGCTCTTTTGGGAAAGGACTCCCCAGGCCACAAACCTGCATCACTTAGAGCTTCGGTATTTGCTAACTGAAAAGTTTATTTTTAAAAAAGAAAAACTGCTGCCTCCTCCTCTTAATATAATATCTCAAAAAATTGTCTGCTTCAGATGCAAACCTGAAACCCTGATAACGAAGAGCATTCAGGTTTTGGTTACTGAAAAGCCAAAAGTTAAAAGAAAACTCAGATCAGGAACCTGCCAGTTGGTCAATATTTGAGACAGAGCTATGAAAAGCAGCTGCAAAATCTCCGCTGAGCCAAGTGAAACTGGTCTCATCTCAGGAAGTTATAAGCAAAACAAAAGCTTCTTTTCCAGTAAGTACCAGCTTCAAAGTACAGATTCTCATTTAGCAGCAGCGTATACGGATTCAGATATTTCTGAAGGGTGTTGTTTGCGTATGATTAGATGGGGATTTTCGCTTCAAGATATACTAGTGAACATCTAGAAAATACACAAGCCGCTCTCGTAAGCAAGAAGATGAGATTTTGGGAGGGGGGCTTACTACAGGGGGTTTCAGCCTGCCTGGCTTTTCCAGGCTCTGTAGAGGCCGATGGATGCTCTAAGTGGACTCCTCCCCACGCAGGAGAAACGGGAGCTCCAACGCCCTGCCCCACGGACAGCCCGACCTGAAAACTGCACGGTACGGAAACCCGGAGGCGGGCGGAGGCTTCCGAGCAGTGCAGGCAGTTTGCATCTTATCCTGAGGATGAAGGACCAAGAAGCATCGGAGCCACCAGCATCCCCATGCAGCCAGCACACTGCAGCTTAAGAAATATGTTTAAAATGAACAGCGACTTGCGCAAAACCATTAATTTCACATTTAACATTAAAGCACCTTTGAAAGAAACCTCCCAGCAGAAGCACGGGACGATTGCTGACCTTAACTGTTACCTTTCTCCCATGGTGGGATTAGCAATGCTGACGACCACCTCTCAGCACGTGTCGGCTCTCGCTGCACCCCAGCCGCGCTCTCTGGCTCGGTGTCAGCCCCGGACACCGGCGGGGAGCTCCAGCACTGTGGCTGCGAGGGGAATTTGGCCCAGCATGTTTAAGTACATTCAGTTTAAAAGGTCAGGTTGAGAACTGCTTGCACGCTCTTTACGTCTGGAAATAGGAGGTAAGTGCAGCCATTAAGCATGGCTAAAATACATCTTAGTAAGAGATTCTTGGAAAGTCTCAGAGTCTCAAGTGTCTTCACCTTTGGCCAAGAGCAAAGAAAGACTCGCTCCCACTTAGTCCATCTCAATCACAAACAGGGGGCCTTCTACAGCTGCATAAAACTGATGCTGGTGGGAATTAACACACGCAAAAATTCCTACGGAAAGCCAGTCCATCCCCTCCTTACTGCAGGGAAAACAGTGATTTTTATTTTTTTTTTTTTAATTTTTTTTAAATTTTTTTTAAACTGCCAGATTGAGGCTGGGGAGCCGGGGAAGCAGCCGCACTGCTGCCCCACCACCGAGCTAGCAGGCGACCAGGGACAAATCCCTGCCTGCGCCGCCGCCTCCTCCTCCTCCTCTCTCAGCCCGAGGAGCACCGGCAGCCGGACCCGGCCCTCCCTCCCCTTGGACCGTTGCTGCGGACAGCGGCACCCCAGCTGCTATAAGCATTTCTTCTGCTGCCCGATTACCGCTGTTTAATCAGGTATCAGAAAAATATGAGAATATGCCAGATGAGATTACGCACCTTGTTGACGCCACAAAACGCCCCGTGATTTCTAATCAAATTACTTGGGAACTATATAACAGACAGCAACGGACAGAAAATTTTTGTTAATCAACTATCCTGGCAAATTAAGAGACAGAAAAATGTACATTCACCAAATAGATTACATTACTAAGACATTTCTATTAAAGTCAGATTTGTTTTAGATGACACTTGCTGGCAAAGACAGCAAGGGGACACTTCAAAGCAAAGAAACCTCCACAGGGCCCAAGAATAGGAGAATTCGAAGTATTTCTCCACACATCTCACAAAAAGCCCCCCAAAGCCAACCTAAAGATCTCACTGACACAGGATCTCATAGAGGCCAAGAGGTCGTGGGATTCAAAAGGATTACATATTTATATGTAAAGCAAGAATATTGGGAGTTCTCATATGACATTGAGAAAAACTCTGGAGTTTGAAAGAGCTCTACAGCCTCTCTTGCTCCAGAGCTTTTGGTAAAATTTAACTGCCAAGAGTCAAACCCAAGTCCTTCCTTCAGCAGGGGACCCCCCCAGCGCTTCCCCGGGAGCAGGCGGTCCCAGAGACGGCGCGGTCGGGTGGGCTGAGGGCGGGGAGAGGGGCTGGGGTCTAAAGGTGCCGGGGGAAAGTCTCAGCTCCGCCAGCCCGCGGCAGGTCTGTACAGCCCACGGGTCCTGAAGGGGAAAGAAATGACAGAAATAGAGTTGCCCAAATGGAAAGAGCAGAACCAAACCAAGCAGGAATTTCTTCCTCTCATCCATCTTTAAGCAAGAGCAGCTGGGAAGCCCAGCTGGCCCAAAGCTGCCCACTTTGACTCCGATGACCCTGGCAACCTCCCTCTCTGGCCACAAACCTTAAATCCCATGGCTTTAAGAACTGGAGCAAAAAACCAGAGCCAGCTCCAGCACAGCAGCTGCTCCAGCAGAGTCCCAGGTAGGCAGAATGTTAAGAGCACACACCTGGAGCTCAGCCAGCCCAACGCAGCCAACATCTGGCTTCACTTTGTATTTTCTGTTGATGCTATGCATGAGGATACAGAGCACCCACATCTTCCTCTGCATTTATCTCCTCTCAGGATCCTCGCTGCAGCCCCTTGCTTTCAGCTGTTGTGTTTTATTTGGTTTGCACTAAAAAGCGTTCTTTAATTAAACAGTCCTTTTTCTGGGTATGTTTCTGATTGTGTCATATTTAAACCAGACCCCTGAGTCCAGATCGACATTTCTGACACAAAACAGAAGGCTCTCCATAGAACAGTCTCCCAAACCTTAATTACTTTTCTTTATGTTATTGCTTTTCTGCTTTAGAGGCCAATGCAGGGTCTTGGGACAGAGAGCTTGAAGCTGCAGTCTTGAAATCGCCCACAAAGTGAGGACGAGGGCACGACCAGGTTCCTGCCCTATCATTTGGGCAGGCGCAGTTAAGAAGCCACTGATGGTTCATATCTAGTTCAGTCCCTGCCTCCCGAGCTAGGGCGACAAACGGGGCTGCTCAGGCTTCTTCACAATATGGAGAAACGCGTAGATCCTGTGCAGTAACTGCACAGAAACCCTCTGCTCTTTCTCCCGTCGCTTGTGTTTTTACTGTCGGGTTACCATCTCCCCTTGAATATTCGAGCTAATACAGAACTTCTCCAGGACGGATAGCAGGTGCGGAGTTAGGCGATTTTACAGTCTGGGGGTTTGGAAATCCTAGCTGCAAAATGCATCAGACTGGAGCGCACCGCTTTGCTTGCCTCAAGGTGTTTCCAGAAGAAATAGCCGAGCAAAAGGCAAGGAGGCACCACGGCCTCCTTACAGCAGCCGGGCGGCGGAAGCCAGCCCTGCGATGCAATTAAGGAGCCGACCTTCCAAAGCCGTCGTTAATTGTCTGCAGGCAAAGGCAAGCGCCGTCCGGTGAAGGAAGTTGGAAGGATCAGTGAAAAGCTCGGGGAGTTCAGCAGGCTGCTGATGAGCGGATTATGTTACTGTTAGTTGTTAGACTTCCTTCCACAGGGACACTTACATATATTGAAGCCCGCACGAAAAAGCCACGCGCTTTTCAGACTAGCCAGCAGTTAAAACCATAGATCTAAAACTTAGGATAACAGAGAGAAAGGCAGATGCAAAATCCCATTCAGCATCACTGAATATGGGCTAATAAATCCTTCTTGGAGTTTCCAGGAACCCAGTGCATCTTGATTGCATACCGGTGCTTTTCTTTCCAACACCCGTTGTCAACACAATGACATAAGCTAGCGCATACATCCCAATACGTGCACCTCTTGTCCAGCTCTTTGTTTCACTTGACTCACCATAAACATGCAACTCCCACTCTTTTGACTTCCACTGTCATTAATCTTTCTCCTTGGGAAAGTTTCAGCAATCGGTTAGTCTAAACCTACAGCAATGAAGTCATGCTCGCGGAGCTGTCGGGGGAACTGACTCAGAGGGGCAGTGACTCACCCGCCTGAGACAAGCTTGCAGATCCCCACACGCTCACTCCTGGATCGAGCTGGGCCGGAGGGCTGTTTTAAGACATTGGCCACTAAAGTGTTTCAGAGAGAGTTTAGCACAGATGCATCGGCAACGCTGGAGAATTAAGCGGCGTTGCAAGAGCGCGAACGTGGTGCACGTGAACGTGAGCGCGCACGTAGGCGAACGCCAATCTCCACGCTTGCAGCTCTCTGCCAACGTGCCTGAAGGCAAGAGGTGGAGATATGAGTTGTGTCTTCGCAGCAACCTGGGAAGACTTCGCTTTTTCTCCTATTCCCATGCTCCTGTCACAGATTGCGGCTAAAGTTAGGAGGAAACCTAGACTGGAGGGGAGCTTCCAGAACTGCTCTTTGGCAGAGCTACCTGGGAGCAGACACGGAGTAAGGACAGTTTTGTTTGGCAACTTGCTTGTAGGAATATATACATACATATATATATATATATTTTAATACCTTTGGCAAATAAAGGATCGTAAAAAGAAAAGTTGGTTGGCCTTCCTGGCTGGGCAAAGAACACACTTTAGGTTAAAAAATAGACTCTGAACTGAACAGGATGAAGCAAAAAACCAAATATTTTATCTGCCTCTGAACCTGCCTTATGTACGGCTGATGCCACAAACCGGAGTCAGGGTGAGAGCACGTTACTCACAGAAAGCAGTTGATCAGCAAAACATAGGCGTGCCACACCTTTAGGGAAACATATTAGAGACTAATATCTTTTCAATCGGGCCCAAAAAACCATATTTATTAACGTGCTGTCATGATATGGAATGAATTTCATCCAGCGTAAATCACTAGGCTGACAATGCAAATGAGGCAAAAGAGCAACCACGTGTTTCACTGTGGAGTTGCTCTTTTTCCCCCCTTTCCCTTTAATTGCCTGATGCTAATCCCAAAACCTGCAGACTTTCCTTTGCCTGCCAGCTTCTCACTAGCCTTGGGATCATATCAGCACCTGGACAATTAATGTGAATTCCTTTCCTATGGAGAAGGAAACGGCTCGATGCAGGTCTTCTCTGAAGCACTAAGACAACTAAACGTTGCCTTAAAATGTACATGTTTTATGCGCGTACCTAAAAAGCCTATTTTGGCATGACAGGCGCATAAAATAAGTTACGGACTGTTAAAATGGTGTCACTTCTGTGTAAAATGCCCATAAAGGTAATTGGCCTGTCCCTTACATCACGTAAATTGCTTCTAAAGTGCTTCAGGAGGCCAGCCGTGGCCAGTGCGAAGCAGTCCGAGAAAGAAAAGCAACTTGCACATGTAAAGGACATTTACGGATGAGCTCCTAGCAGAAAAAGTCTCCAAGCACACAGCCATCTAGGATATGTCAGCCGTACAGGGGAACTGAGTTACGGTGGGCAACACCAAGCCAACCTCCGCTTTTGGGGATACGACACTCGGACCCAACGCTGCGAGCCCATCACGTTTCTGCAAGGACAGGACTGGTGCTACAGGCCTGGTCCGAAGCACGATGAGTTACTGGGAATGTATCCACTGACGACACTGGGCTTTACACCAGACACGATGCAGATCTGGAAAGATACTTAGGAGATTCCTGTTCTTTAGGTATCCATGTGCTTTTTGGCATCCTATGAGGAGCCTACCTGTGTTATTTTTGAGCTATAATACTTCAGAAATCTAGTCCTAAACACATAAACTAATAATGAAGTTATTAGCACAAAGAACTATGCCTTAACGGTGTTTTGCAGAGATTCCCACAGAAGTTAATATAATGCTATAATTTATACTGGGGTTTATCCTGCAAAATAACCATAAGCAAAAAGGCATTTGCTAAGCAAACAACACATCCGCACTTCAATACGGTGGCATTGCAAACACTTCCAGGTTTCAATATTGGTGAAAAAGGGTGTGCAAATGACACCAAAATTTGCCTTTCTATCAGCATTTGCAAGGTGCTGGTGTACGTTGTTGCACGACCCAGACTCTCCATCCGAGGGCGGTCACCAAGGGCAGAGACAGGTGAAGCAATGCCTGTTCATTACTGTTTCCATATCATAAAACAAATGCAAACAATGTTTTACAGCGTGTAAAACGTACTACCTGAACCACAAAAATCTCTGCCTTGGGAAGCTTAAAATATTAAAACAACACGCTTAGGTATGGCGGCTGGCGAGGCAGAGGAGGGTAGAGGTGCTTTAACTGCTGCATCAAGGCATAGTTGGAAAACAAACCGCAGCGGGCAGTTGTGCTTGATCCTGAAGGCAACTCTAGACAGGTCTGGAGCAGATCAACCTCATGTTAAACCAACTCTACTGAAAAAATACAGGCAGAAGAACCCCCCAAAAAAAGAAAAATACAGGCATAGTACCAAAGTCCTAGCTAAATACTCCAGCCACGAACCACATAGACACAAGCTCAACAGAAGAGTAGATGAGTCAAGAGAAAAAGCACCTAGACGAGGGAGAGATCTGGGGCCTTCCAGCTCTCCTTTGCACATTTGTACATCAGGGGGCAAAGGCTCTCTGCCAGCCAGCTGAATCTTATTTATTTGCAAATTGTCAAATCCATGCAGCCAGAAAATAATGGTGCTTTGGTATTTTGAGCTAAATTTCACCATGACATTCCACAGGAAGATTAAGTTAAGAAAAGTCTGTTTGTTCTTGTCTTTTTTTTTTTTTTCCCCTCAAATTGAAGTCATATTAAAATGATAAAGATACAGAGACTCTCAGAGTTTCCCCATCCTAGCTACCAGCAGCACCATGAAAAAAATTAATTAAAAACCAAATACAATTAAAAAAAAAAATAATTACAAAACAGCAGAACTGTTTTCAGTGAAATACAAATAATTTACCAATCACTTCCCTAATCTTCTTCCCAAGGCTGGGAAACCCATCCTGGGAAACAGCACTGCCTTCCTCAGGTATGGTGAAGTATCTATAAACCTTGATGAACTTGACCTTTAAAGTCAGAGGATTCCTGCATTGTGTGAATGGCTGTAGGGTTAGGCAGTTTACACTTAGTTTTTGATTTTCCTGTTTTACTGGTCATTGGTGGGAGAGCTCTGAACAGGCTCCTCCCAGCCTCTCTCTGTCCCATCATCCATCCTTGGCAGATACGGCCAAGAACAGATCCGAGATGCTTCCAGTCCATGGGGGAAGGCTGAGTGCTCGCAGCACCATCCCTGGAGTCTCAAAAGCCTTGGCGTGAGGGTCCGGCATGTGCTAAAGAGACTTCCCAAGCCAGTTGTGATGCTTCATGCTTTAATACCTCTCCACCCAAGCCTCAAAACCACCACAAAAATGAGAAACAATGTCAAAAATCATGAGAAACCAAGCAGAAGTCGCAGCTGACCCAGACCCTCCCCTCTCGGCGGCTCACCCGTCCAGGCACGCACACAAGCGGCCAATCTGCCGCAGCACTGTGTCAGTGCAAAAACGTTTGCTCTCCATTAACTGACTCATAAGTTGGAAATCCACAAGCCATCACAAGAACCTTGACGCATTCGTTGAGCTGTTGGTCAGAACATTATATTCTGATAAACACAAGGCTAAGAGGGAGCCTCTCAGTTTTGCTTGAAAAGGGATGCTTTCTGCCCGTGTGGGAAAGAAGTGCCCTGCTCTTCCTTCCCTGGAGAAAAGCCCTACCATGCACCCAAGATGCTTTCCAGGCCTGTCCATGGCTCTTGCTCCTACCATACTGCAAAGGGAAGCGGGGTACATCCATAACAGGCAGCAGCCTGATGGGAAGAGAGATATGAGCTGCTTCTGGAAGAGAGAATAAGAGATCTAACTGGGCTTTTGGCATCCAGTCCAGCATCTCTGCATGCTGCGCAGCAGCCACCACCCAACAAAATACTGCTCTGAGTGCCCCAGGACCCTCAGCCTGATGCCCACGCGGAGCAGGCATGCCTCTGACCCCTTCCAGCCACATCTCTTAATCCCATGCATGCTTTTTTTGGTGTTAGATAACACCATAGAAAACCCCGAAAATTTAAAGAGAGAAGCTCCTATCTAAACCAGTTTGGCAGGGCAAATTAGTTTCCATCTACAGCTGACTTCTCCCTGTTTTTAAGGTTGCGTGGCTCTCCCTTCAAACACTGCCTTGAGCATTTGGATGCCTAAATATTGCTAAACCAGCATAAGCCAGAATCTAAATCCTATAGGTGGCTTTGCAAACTGGCTCCATAAATGTCATAAAGATACTCCTGGGAACTGGTTCTATCCAGGGACAAACATGCATCCAGCAAACAGAACCCAGCCCAAGGCGTTGTGCTAAGCAGGAAAAAAGAAGAAAAAAAAAAATCTCTTCCCTAGTCAACAGCATTTCAAAACCAATTAAAAAGCCTCATAGGCCTGTGGATACGACCTGAACTGGCAAGTCTGGCAATGCTCCGGTTGCCAGAACAAAACACCACAAGGAGTGCTGTTGTCGGGAATTTTGCCATTGGGAAAAAAAAACCCCAAACCCCACCACTGTTAGAGCTTTGTCATCTTCCTGTCTGTTAGGACCGCGATACTGGCTGTTTGCATAAGCTTCTGGCGCAGACCCAGCTCTCCGCAGTGCAAATACAGCCACAGAACACCAGGCTTTTCAGAAGTCGTTTCTTCTGAGCGTGTTAATGTGGCTTCTCAGGCGGTGGGAGATGGAGAAAGACTATCTTCAAGGAATCCTGTGTTCGTCTGCTTTATATAAAACAGCACCAAACAGCAGCCAAGTTGTCTCAATTTCCGACTCTGACTTAAACGTTTACTGATCTCATTGGAAACCCATCGCCTGACATTCTGACTACGGGGGTTGTTGAAATTAGAGATGCTCAGGTCATTCTAAGGAGGTTTGCAGAGACAGATTCCCAAAGCTCACTTCACGGTGGTCCTCCAGAGATTTGCCTGGCCGTTCTCCCCAACACCGCACGCCTCGAGGCTATCACCAAACTGCCTTAACATTGCCAAGGGAGATGGGTCTAAACCAGAGGATCAGATCCAAATGTCCTTAAAGTGGATATGAAATCCAAACCAAATAACTCCATTTAAGCTTCAGACTTCTCCATCTTTCCTCTTACAGGAAGAGAAGAAACTCCACCTTCCAACACCTCCAAAGCTGGAAGTACTTTAACATCTAGGTCTGTCTGCTGCAGGCATCCAAGCCAATAAGTTAGAGATTTAATGTCTGAAGAAAATCAACCCTGTTGCTAGGGATCTGAACTAGGACCCAGGAGGCTTGGAGTCGGTTCCATACAGCCATCCAGGGTTAATCTCTCTCAATCTGCAAACAGCGTATGCCCACATCAAGCCCAATTTTGGAAGAGAGGTATTCTTTAAAAGCAAACACTCCAATCCCAACAACCGGCAAGTGGGTACAGAGACCTGTTCTTCAGAGGCAGCTGAGATGGGCCGCAGACCAAACTAAGATTTGGAAACCTGACAGCTTTTTGTCATGCAGGCACGTTCAGGTTTGGATCTGAAGTCAACAACTTTGGCTGATCCATAAATCCCACCCAAAACTCGCAGGCACGAGAGGCTGGCATTTATGTAAGCTCTATGTGGCAGATTCTTATCCAATGCAAGCAATCTCTGAAGACTTGCCCATCAATCCTTTTTAACGCTTCATAATAAGCGAGCTTAGTAGTTCTGAAGCCATTAGGTTTGCAATGAAGGAATTTATCCCATTAACCCTGCCAAATGCTTCAGTTTGCAGAACGGGAGTTGAAATGAAGCGGCCAGGTTTCACCTGCAAACATAAAACTGAATTGCGAGCTCTAATTCTCTTCCAACAGCGCACATGTCTGTCCGAGGACCGCTTGATGAGCACAAGCCGATTATTGCGAAGGCGTCGTGCCGACAACATTTTATCAACCACCATCTATTCTGGACGCTTTTTGGTTTAATCATTATAGGATTTGTTTTAAGGTTTGGGCCAGGCACAGCAGAGCACAGAAGCAAAGCTTCGCCTCGTTTGCTCAGAGCAGAGCAGTCCTGAAAGGTCAAATAAAGGGAAACCAAAGTGCATTTGCAGTGGCACAGTCTCATGTTTCTAACACATCTTTCACCTTGAACGACAATCAAGCCAAGCGCTTCCCAAGCTACGCCTTGGAAGGCTCCACTGGACTCGTGCCCACGGCTGTCAGTCGCAGCTACACCTTCCACACACGGGTTGTGCAACCGTCGGTACTGAAGGAACCGGGAAGCTGCCTTTGGAGCAAGAGTTGTTGTGCGTGGTCCTTTATAGCCCCAGCAAGATGGTCTCTGACCTGGAAAGTTTGTTAATTAAATAAAGAGACAATATAGGACTCTGAGGACTAAACGAAGCAATGAAACAGTACTGGGCGTTTGCTCGGCACTGCCCTGAAGCTGGTCGCAGCCTGGCAGTCAGAGTGAGGAAGATGAAGTGGCTTCAAAGGTATTTGCAGAAATTTTGCCTTAAGCTTGAGAGGAATTTTGCCTTAAGCAACAGGAAAGGCTAAAAAAAGGCCAGAAGGGCATAAAGAAAATCTCCAAAGAAAGAGGCCTGAGAAAGGTTGGAGGAGCAACAAGAGACAGATATTGATGAAGGACAAAGCTGCCAGAAGAAAAGCACGGCCACGGGCAACAACGTTCTGGAGGACTTAATCAGGGACAGAGCCCTGATAAAGCACAGTTTACGACTGCACGCAGGAGTAGCCCAACAAAGTAGAGTCTAGAAAAGGAATCAGTGAAGAGGAAACCCAAGCAGCATCTTGGGCGAACGGCATCTTCAGTGGGCTTGGAGGTGCAGAAAGGGCGAGAGACCACATGGAAATTCGGTGGGGGGGGGGCAGCGAACAAAGCATTTTCAATGAAATAGAATAACGTGTGTTCTGGGGAGAGAGCCAGGGGGAGGCGAGAAGACCAAAGTAACAGGGAAGAAAGAGTTCATGTTTTATGAGTTTTCCCTTGGAAAAAGCTCGTGCAGAAAGGGCAGCGGGGGCCGGAGAGGGAGAGCGTGGGGAGCCCGAGCTGTTCGTCTGCGGCAGGATTTCAGACCCCTGCCAGCAGTATCGCGGCGGCCGCGCTCAAAAGCGCCCTGCAAACAATGTGTGAAACCCCCTGACCTCCGAGCTCACCTTTCCTGGGAGGGAAACCGAGAGCCCCGGGGCTCCAGCCCGGAGGCGTCAAGGTGGATGTTAAGCAACAGATTTTCCTCCCTACCATGAGGGGCCAATATGGAAAGGCAGGTGGAAAGCGGTTTACGATTGCAAGTCAGGAGACTTCTCATCATGCCAGCTCTACAAATGACATCATTGCTCAGCAAATTGGCAGGAATTAACATACAGAAATGCCCGGTTTAGTCATTATAACATTTTGCAGCGTGTTCGAGTTTAGATGTACGTGGTGCTTCCAGCAACAGACAACACCACGCTCCTCACAGGGCGCAGCTTGCAGCAGGATCTCTTTGTAAAATAAATTCTATTAATGCAATAAATCCATGGTTCAGGGGGAACTCCACAAGGTTCAAAAGTACAGGCTTCAGTGAGAACTAACACGCAAGCCCCTCTTCAATATTAAGCTTTTTCAATAAATCCACAAGGTACGCATTCAGAAACTCATCGTGCTTTCTGCTCTTTCTCTCCCTCCCTGGCGAGGTGGATGATTTCATCCTAAGGGATAAATGATCTTTAACCAGACAATGACTGCCTCAAAGGCCCCAAGAGCAAGTCACGAAGCTCCCTTTAATCTGAGATTGGCTCAACCACAGGCAAAGCCAACAAAGTCGCCAGAGACCTTGATCCATTAAAGCCGTGCCGTTGTGCTCCTCTCCAAACTCAGGGCTCAGCTGTATTAAGAAAGCAGCAGCAGCTCATGGCTGCCATGCCCTGGAAAGGCATTTCCCAAGATCTGCCCCAAAGTGGGCATGGAGAAAATGCAGTAGGAAATAGAAATTTAAAAACAAACAAACAAAAAAAATCTAATGGGAAAGGCAAAGCTGGTCTGGTCTCCTCCCATCGCAGGGCAGGACGTAGAGCACGCCGGCACCGTTAGTCACCGCACGGTCCGACGTGCCCCTGCCTTCCTCACTGCTTCGCTTCCAGTAAATCCCCAACCGAATCAACGCTCCGGCTAGGTACGGATCACTGTCCAAAACAGCCATTTCTGATCATTTAAAAGCGTATGCAAAGGTTTTCCAGAAGCAGACACAATAAACGAGCCAGCAAGCATCTTTTCAACTTTCAAAAGCATCCCAGTCTTTTCCCTCCATTTTCCTCCCTAGAATTTCCCAAGAGACACAAATTCCTCACCGACGTCCCATGTATTTCTCTCTTTCCCCTCCCCCGGGGAAGCACACCGAGAAGAACCCGTTCATCGCCGAAGCTGCCGTCGGGCTTCCCGCACGGCACGGCGCCCCGTGCGCCCTGCCTCGCGGAGCTGCTCCAGCGGCAGGCTCGGCTCCAGCCCTAGCCTGCGTCTCGCCGTTGCCCACACAAAGTCCCACGCGTTCCCGCGTTTCTCGCGGTTCTTCGCTTTTCCCAGAGAGCA
Organism: Platalea leucorodia; assembly: GCF_965183815.1. Taxonomy (NCBI): domain Eukaryota; kingdom Metazoa; phylum Chordata; class Aves; order Pelecaniformes; family Threskiornithidae; genus Platalea; species Platalea leucorodia. Next base: position 55,431,732 of record NC_138830.1, on the reverse strand, counting down.
AATGCACGCGCCACCGAGAAAGCGGCAATGGGCCCCAGCCGGGGTCACCTTGGCACACGGACCTGGGTGAAATGACCCAGTGGGCATCCATTAAAAAAAAAAAAAAAAAAATTAAAAACTGAGTAGCCCTGCTTTAAAGTACAAGAAACTCAACTGCCTATAAATAATCCTGCTACTCCTATTGCAAAGAAAAACATTTTTAAAGGTATAGAGCCCTTTCATTTATGTACATACAGCAGAGATCAAATTTATGTTTCTCTTGCAACTATTAATACAAGCAACTAAACCAGCAGAGGAATCCAGGATCCTCACAGCATTTTAGAAACCCAGAAATATTTATGATCAGCCATTGAGCCTCTTAATATCTGAAAGGAGTACTGGAGGGAACGACTGGAGAATGCACTTGAAAAGATTTACTTCCCTCCCACTGAACCAGGAACGAATTTTAAAATGACATAATATTCCATAAAAGAAAAATATAGCACAAATGTTTTGTTTGTACATAAAAATCACAGTTTTAATTAAAAGAAAAAACATATAGAGGTCTTATCGGGGTTTTTGGCAAGAAATAAGTAATACGTTCAGTGTTATACAACCAAAAACTACTGGCATTTTTTTACTTCATTTTTATCTATCCTGAAACACATTTCACAAGCAAAGTTATTGGAAGGATCTTATTCTGGTTTTGCTTAAAAGGATAAAATAGATAATCGTATTCACTAAGTACATTTTAATTGTGTCACTACAGATCGGTCCCCTCAAGGTCACCGTCCCGAGTCCCTTATGGAGGTGAGTTACCTCGCAGAAGAAACTCAGCCCACCCTCTGCAGAGCCTGGCTCGTTCTCCAGTTTTTGGCATTGGCCTAGTACCTTCGTCCAGTTTTGGTTTACACCGATTGCAATTCCAACTCATTTCTCTTGGAACCAAACTCCATGACTCAAACATAACGCGGTCCAAGGCATCAACTTCTGCCTGGTTTCTGGTGGAAATCATCTGACATTTTCCCTTCTTTGGCCTTTCGCACGGTTCCCACCCCCAAGTGTGAAATGACCTGAGCTCCTTCAAAGCACCAGCTCAGGATGGGTCATGCTCCATTTAGACCCGTCTGTGCTCAGTTTGGGTGAAACCCTTTCTCAAGCTAAAAGCAGCACGCAGCCTGAGCACCGCCGCAAAACGAGCAAAGGTCTCAGAGGTGCCTCTTTGTGTCCCGATGAAAGGCACTGCTACCCACGGAAAGCATCGCATCGAGCAGGCACGTGCATCCCTGCCCTGTCCCATCGCTTAACATTCCCGTTATCGTCTAGTAGAGTTCAAGCCTCGCTGGCCCATTGCACAATTCCCTGCAAAACCATCACGCTTTTGTTGTCCCAGTTCACTTCGACCGTTCCAGTGGCCGCCATCACCACCAGCATCTTCTGAAAAGGCGGGAGGCCACACACGTTGCCCGCAGCTATGCAAGGCAGCGATCCCAGCTGCGAGAACCAACACTTGAAATCACAAAGAGGCGGACCCGTCCTCTGTACTCCGTGCCAATATCTCGATGATACACCCCGATACTCCAACCAGTGAGTCAAAGCATATTCAAAGCAAGGTTGAGTCACCCCACAGTTATTTCGCAGCAGGACTTTCCATGCCCTACTGTGCCCCTTGCAGCAAAGCTCAGCAGGGATCTGCTGCCTGATCCCACAGAGCGGGACGGAGTTACAGAAGTCTGAAGATGACTCACGTCACACACATCAGTCTGGGCTTCTGGATTTTATTTTTACTGCAGCAAAATACTCAGCTTGCCCTGGAGCAAACCTATTAGTCACGCTCGCTTCTGGGAACGGTCAGAGTCCAAAAGGGATCAAGAATTATATGTGGTTTCCTTCTTTTTGATTTGATTATTATTCATCAGGAGTGAAATTCCTTCCTCTGCAGAAGCCCTATCTATCATGCATCCCTTAGATGGAATATAGGTCACCTAATTTCACCCCTGAAGGAAGCAACATTTGCTGAGAAAAATCCCTTTTAGATTCCTGAGAAACTTTTTTGGAACAGAAGAAACACTCGCTCCCCAGCCCCAAAACCCAACTCTGTCTCATTTTAACTCAGAAATGCTTGAGTTAAAGCACGCAGTCTCCATCCTTTCAGAGGGGAGATACCCAGGGAAAACAGAAACTATCCAAAACAGCAAGTCATATTAGCATAGAGGTAGAATAAGACCCAGACAATGATTAAGGGCTTTAGTAGGACCCTTGGGACGTTCCGCATGCACAAATTATTTGTTGTGTTTATTGCAATAGCACTCTCTGATTCAAAGATAAAACCATCTGCTGTAACTTATAAGCTATAACTCAGATATAACGTGAATCTCAAAGCAAACACGTGCAGTCCTTGGGATGCTCTGCGGTATGCAGGGACTAATTACTCCAAGAGCGGATAGCGCACCACAGCATCTCCCCGAGCGAAGGGTCTCCAAGTTTCCTTCCAAGCATGGAGAAGACCTGTCTCTCAGCTCTGCTCCTCCACACGCAGAACAGGCGTTTAAGCACTAGACGTAGCAAAAAGTAGATGCTTTTCTCATCTTTTCATAGAACAACATGTCCTAGGGGAGAGGGGTGGGGTGTTCTGATTAATAAGCAAAGTTAAAAGAAGATAAATTCAACTCCAACCCACTTCAGGCCATGGGTGCTTGTAGGGTTCCTCCCTCAAAACTGCTCATCCCACGAGCTATCATCATCTCTCTAAAGACCCTTCCCGCTTCCTCTCCATCCAGGTGGGCAGTAAATCACCGCCACCAGAAGGCCAGCCGCTCTCGCTTAACCGTTTCCCAGCAGAGTCTGGGACTACAAACAGGACAGGACGTTGCACGCAAACACCAACAGCTTTTTGCGATACTTTATGGTGGAAGAATTCCCATTTATGAAAAACACCATTAAAAACATCGCTATTTTGTACAAATTACTTTCACTGGGATGTAAAGAACGTGAAAAGTTTTCACAGTTTTAGTTGGACTGCAAGTACCTTTGCATTAGAAATATAAATAGCCATTTAATCCGAGCCAGACCTTTTCCCAAAGAAAGAGAATCTCTCAGACTTACTCCAACCCATCCAGATTTTATCTGACTTGCTGCTAATCCAGCTAACTTCTTCTGAGCTACCAGCAACAGCAAGACAAAAAAAAAAAAATCACCGTGGGAAAACAACTTGTTTTAAAACCTCTCAACTTAGAGTCACTGTCTTCAGACACAACATCTGTTAGCAAGATATATGGCATTTATCACTTCAAGTGGCCCTTCTTGTCAGGGGTAGCAGGGAAACACTGCTTGTGAAATCGGGAAAATGTGAATGTGTCCCTGAGGGATTGAGCAGTCGCATCTTTGCTGCGTCTGGCTGCTTCCCAGCACCCCACAAGCACCCCTCAAAACCGGACACGCTAATGTTTCTTGCACTGCAGCTGAGCTTTCCATCGCTCGCCCCACATTCATCCGCTCCCTACCAGTTTGCTTCGGTTTTTAACCCTGGTGGAAACTCCCAACTTCCCAGTTCCAGCCAGTACCTCCGAGTAAAGATCAGGGTTGCCTCCAGTTTAGAGGCAGTGTTAGAGCACAAGGAGGCCAAGCGGCTTGCACAGAGGCAGAGTCTTGCAAGCCGATCACTTGAATTATAGTCCCTGCCCTGTCTTATAATCATGCCGGGCTGCAATCACCTTGGCTACAAAATAAACTAGACTGAAATATTTCACTAGATTTACAGGTTTTATTAAGTTTTCCCTACTAATATGTTTTAAAGCCAAGGTAGGCGCAATAATGTATCAGAGGACAAAATCCAGCTCTTGTTTTCCCTAAGCCATAATGAACCTTAAAGCTCATTACAGCAATACTGATACTGCACATGTGTGTACCTCTGCTACAGACAGCTCTGAAGCACGCAGCCATGTGATACCAGGCAACATAAGGGACATGAATAACACAAAGATTAGTAAAAACAACAACAAAACCAACCAAGGATTTTGAGTAGACTCATTTAGTGCAGAAAACCTTATTAACAAAGGAGGCATTCTGTAGTAAAGCACACGCAGAAGCCCCCAGATTTCATCTTCAAAGACTCCGAGGTTACCACTCGGTTTGAGAGATGCAACCCAGGGTAGGATACTTAGTTTACAGTGTGGGACGCAGGAAGAAATTAAGAAGGAAAATGCTGTCACTAATTCTGAGAGGAAAAGATGCACATAATTTAGTGTCTTGATCTGTTCTAAAGCACTTCCAGAAGTCTGCCTTTTTTTTTTTTCCCCATATTGAACAATAACTATATATCTAATCAGAGTACACTTTGTTACAGCAGCAAACAAATACATATTTCTAAAGAAATAAAACAGCAAATCAGGGGCTTTAAAAAAAAGCAAGCCTCAGCTAGACCTGCAAAGCATGCACGTGTTCGCGTTTCACAGCAAGGGCGAGGAGCACAAAAGTCCTTTGATTCCACAACTCCCCAAAACACAAACACCCCCCAGGACCTCCCGGCAAGGCTCCAGCTGGAAACAGAGAAAAACCATGAAGACCAAACAAACAAACAAAACCCCCCCAAACCACAAAAAACCCCAAACCCAGCCAGAAAACTGCCCAAACCATCCAGACTCCCCCTCACTGCCTGTTCCCTTCAGGAACAGGCTCGCAGATCCTGCTGGCTGATAGGAAGAGAGCCAAGCCCGGCGAGCTCTCCCTCCCATCCATTTGGGAGGAGTAGGTGGGATGGGGAGAGCTCGGGACAGGGTAGAGACGCAGCCCAGGTTGTCTCAGGGCCAACCCCGTGGTGCCCCATCCCAAGAGCACAGGGCTCACCCCGACCTTCCTCCTCTGGTCCCAACCGCGGGGGCTTCCAGCTGCCCCGTGGGCGGCAGGGCTCAGTGGTCTGCAGCAAAGCTCTGGAAGACCCTCACCTTGAAGGTCAGCGCCTCCATGTTTCCTTGCATTTGCCTCCGGGCAATGGGATCCCATGGGATTCTCCTGGTTATGTTTCCCAGATTCCTCTCCAGGAACTCAGCAGTGACGCACCTTTGCTTTCAGCTGTAGATCCCAAGGCAGCGTGCAGGCTACATTCACTATTTATTACAGCATCTCTGTTCCCAGTTCCCCACTTATTCACCAAACAACGTCTATGCAGGCAGTTGACGCAAGCGGTGGGTGATCCGGAAGCCAGCTCCAGCCCCTGGGATCGCTCCGTCCTGCCCACTCATCCTTGCTGCGGAGAAGTGGCCGCAGCCACTGGCAAGAGTGGGGACCTCCAGCTACATCTGCTGGAAGATGCATCCTTTCTGTGTGGTCCTCAGAGGGAGCCCAACATTGCTGACAACATCTCCACTCCCCCACTTTCCAGCCCAGTCAAGCCTGCTCCAGTCCACAGTGTAGACCATCCTGAATTTTACCATCTATAAAAATTTGTAGCGTAGTCATTAACTGCGTCAGCGTACAAACGCTCCCTGGCAGTGAAGCGTTTTCCTATTAAGCACACTCCTAACGTCTGCTAAGGAAGACCACAGCATGGAGAGATGCAGTCCGCATCCCCTTCCGCTCCTGGAAGCTTACGTCCAGGAGACATGAGAAAAGAGAAGGAAAAGCAAGCCAGGCTAACACAGCTTGCTGCTCCTCTTTTGAGCTCTTCTAGCACTGAGCCTCTGGGATGCCCAGCGCTGTTCTGACAGCAACACCGGGCCGGCTGCGCGGCTGCAGTGCCTTAATGCCAAATCAAAAGATGGGTCAATAAACAGACATCAACAGGAGCTTTGATACAATACTTTATACTGGTCATTGGTCATGAAACAGATACTCTGGTTAGAGTTTGGAAGCCTACACACCACCACCCCAGTTATCCTGCCCTTTCTCATCCTAAAAAGCCTAATCAAATACCTTACCCTTGAAGGCAGCAGGCCCACCACCACCAGAAGAGGGGCCATTTCTAACCCCAGGAAGCTGTGCAGGGCGGGTCACGGAGAGCCATTTCTCCCCGCTGAGGAAGATGGTGGGAAGGCAAGCCTCCGTCTCCCTTCGAGATCAGCCCCAGACTCATTTCCATTGCCTGGCATTATTTCCAAATTCCTCTTGGCATATTCAGTTCCCTTCCCCACACCTGGATACTCAGAGATGTACCCTACCCTCCCAGCAGCCCCAGCCATCTGCCTCTCCTGCCTGGGGCTCCTAGGGCGCGCAGGGACCCGCTGCAGCTCCCCTGCCCCGGCTCTGCTGCTCGCGCCTTGCAAACTGCCTGCTGGCCGAGGCACGGAGAGCCTGCGCTCCACGCCAGCCTCCGACCTCCACCCAAATATCTGATCCCGTACGACAGGAGCTCACATCTCGCTGCACAGGCTGCGACGCCTTTGGTGAACACACAAGACAAATAGACAGAATGATTACTCCCACTAAACTTAAAAAAGGAAAGGTTGGGGATTTTTTTTCCCCCCCTCTCCAAATTGCTCCACAGATCCGTAACCACAAAGCAAACAATTGCCATCTGCAAAGACAGCGTTCCCCTTGCAGGAAGGAGAGGGGGTGTGGAAAGCGCTCTCAGGAGAGGGCTCAGCTGCCGAGCAGGATGTTCTGATGAAAGACAATTAAATCAGAGCTGGTTCAAAGAAGGCAGGTGGGTTTTTTCCCTTTATTTTTTTTTTTTTTTGCACCCCCCAGTATGCATTACTGGGGACAGTCCCCGCTTGCCTGCATGTCCCACACCCCATCCTGCCAGCAAGAAGCCCCCACCCCAGGCTCTCCCTCCCCTCTGGCTAGGGGGTAACAGCAGGGATGCATCCTGCGCCCCAAAGCCAAGAGCTATCACCTGCATTTTGTAGCAGGGAGAGCAGCACGGGAAAGGTGAACAACACGCGCAGGGCCACACAGCGGGACTGAAAACAGAGTCCGTAGGTCCAGTTTCCACCTTCTGGCTGTAATCAGAAGAGGATTTTTCCTCCTGATGCAATTTCCCCTTCCACTCCTCCCTGCAGATGCATAAAGTTAAGGAAAGCCCATACAGCAGAGAGGAGGGATCTCATGTTTTATCCCGACTCATTACTACGCAGTTCATTCTGCGTTGCTCAGCTATTAAAATTTGATGACAGCCCAGAAGACACCGGGAAATACCTCATTTTCACAAGCGTGCGGAAGAGTCATCTGTTCACAGAAAAGCTGTAATCTTCGCTATGTCATCATCATCATCTTAACTCTACCTTCCCCCTACCAATTCAAATTAGGCTTAATGTTCTCTGAGCAATAAAGAGCAGGAAATTGGCAGTTTCAGTACAATTCTCCGACACACCGAATCCCCAGGTCAAAAACTTACTCGCCCCTTCTGCAAGTTTGAAAGCTTGACTAAAGGGATTTTTCTTTCTCACTTTCACAAAGATAGCTGAAATCCTGCAAGGCGTTCGGCAGAAATTTAGTTTAATTTAACACGCCTCCACCACAGCATAAATGCATTAACGACATGAACATTACAATGAATTTAATCCAAATCTATATTATAATAGGGCCAGATGTTTGCTCTGACAATGAGCTCAGAGGAACTTCTACACTCATTTACACCAGCTGGAAATTTGGCAGAATAGAAAGGGAACATTTGAGTTTCACAGAGCGCCGTAAAGATGTGCTAAAAGAGATTTGCAGTAGAGGCATTAGAGGAGCGCTCTCATTTCAGATATCGCCTCAAATCCAGATTATGACAGTAATTTGTCCAGGCACTGTTGTCACAGGACTGACTTAGTTCGTGACTTGCCCGACAGACAGCCACCACCCGTGCCTCTGAGAAGTGACGGTGATCGTAAGATCCTTTGCCGCAAAATATAGCGTGGGAGCGAGAGCCCAGCCCCGGCAGGTTCACCTCTTTGTGCTCTCCCAGTATTATCACCAGCCGTTGCACCAACAGCCGAGGTCCGCTACAGAGAGGTTATAAACCTACACATCATTTTCATTTTCCAGCAAAGACAAATATAAAGACAGATGAAAGCCTAGGCAGCTTTTTTTTATTCTCCCACCTACATACCATTCATTCTCCACTCAGAGTACTACAATATTTTCAAAAAATACTGAATTATCCTTAAAAAAGGACACTCATGCACAAAGGAGATGACTGGCACCTGTGAAAACATATTTTCCAACTAATTCCAGTGAAAGAGAACCTCATCCAAAGCAAATCTGAAAGCATCCCTCAAAGTGACACGTGAGAACGATTTACATTACACATTGATTAATAACAGCATACTGTATTATTTGGTACCCAGTATATTTTTGTTATGCAAGATTTCTAATAATGCTCGCACAGTTGAGTTCAGAAGTTCATATTTTGCTTGCAATGGTTCACTGCAGATATAAAAAGAAATTATTTGTGGAGCAGGCTTCATTTACCGTATGATTAAACCAGACTTGAATACAAAGCACAGATTAATTTTTCTTCCTAATTCTTCCTGTTCTACATCGAACAACCTACCCTCAAAAGCTATTTGTAGGGAGTCTGGCCATAACAGGAGGAAGCAGAGAGATTCCAAGCTATATTTAGGCAGGGCTTTGGTCTCTGCCACGTGGCACGCTTTGGGTATCGCCAACGCAAAGGTGATGAGACCATCGCAGCCCTCAAAACCGGGCTCGCACGCTGCAAAGCTCCCCTGCCAGCACATCTGTCCAGGTGTGCTTCCTCTCCGCTCCCCAGCGGCGGGCACAGACACAATTTTGCATCGGACTCAGACTATGGCAAAAAAACAGCGCGAAAAACTCGGCGTGGCCAAGCGCTGCCAGGCCTAGAGCCACGCCGTGCTCAGTCCTGCAGCTGAGATGCCAAGCGGGCGCTGTCACGGCTTTCCTCAGTGGCATTCGCGGCTGTGATTTTGGATGGCTTGGAAAATCGCATTTCTGTGCCCACAAATAAGTTTCCAAGATGCCATTGAACCAGGAGCAGTTTTACTAAAAATACATAGATCAAAGATTCATTTGTTCAAATGCTGAGCTACTCACAGCATCTGCCGGGTTGTTATTCTTTAGAAATACTCAGGAACTCAGCACAAACATATTCGCTGGAAGAAGAGAGTAGCAATGCATCTCCCTGCTTGGTTCTTCGCGAGATACTTTTTTTTTATTGCTCAAAATTACACATTTTCATTTGGACACAGCTTATTAGGATGAGCAGACAGTTCAGCAAAATAAGAAGTGGCCCACGCCCTGAAAATCTTTTTATCGCCAGCATTTCAACTGAAGACAGACATTTTTTTGAGGTTAGAAAACCCATTTTACTTTTGAGCTTGTAAACTTCTACCCCTCTCTGGGAATCCAGGAAATTAGAAAATACTCTAAGAAAGAGGTTTTCTGGGGAGCATTATCCAAGTCTGAAAATGCAAAGAGGCTCCCTGCACCGTGCAGGTTTGGGACACCGGCGTTCCCTGGGCTCGGGACATTCGTACATGGGCGCCGACGCCAGCCCAAGTCATCCCCAGCCGCTTGCTCCCGGAGGGGCTGCAGGGTCTGCGACACCCCAGCCCCCCGGCACTCTGCTCCAGGTCTATTTTCGCGTGTGCACACACACACACAAGCACACTCATGCACATGGCACAAAATCAACGGGGTCGCATTGCAGAAAGCAAGAGCTGCCATCTGAAAGCACTTCCGAGACGGGGCGTTCGTCAAGGCGGCGCAGTATAAATGTCAATATAAAGCAGCACGCGTGTAAACTTTTAGATTTAAGCTTTACGAGGATGTGGAAGTAAACATCAGCAAAGCAGCGGAGGTCGAGAGCACTAGCTCTTACCCAGCGGGTGCCCGAGAGGTTTCGTGGATCTGCTCAATAGCTTTGTTTTCTGAAGGACTGGTCCAGCGCTCCCTGTGAAATCGCCTTCGAGCCGTTAGTACTTACACACACGGTCGCAACCACGGAAGGTTCAGCGGCATAAAGCTTTACAAGAAGTCATGAGAAAAGACAGAGCCCTGCCTGTGCAAAGGATTAAGCAAAGACATCGGAAAGTATAGCACAATTTACCATGCATACCCTTTTTACCTTCAAATAACAGTTCATGTGTCCTATGGGCAAAAACCACTGTGACCACAAGTCTTCTAAATTTGAATTACTGTATGAAAAGGTCCTGTTACAAGCCATGGAGGTCTGTCATGGGGTTATAGTAGCAGACATTTTATAGCCTTGCTGTTGTTCAGGCAGTTGACTTGAGAGTAGAAAAGAGATCTCAGGGAAGTCTGCAAGAAAAAGATATTCTTATGTAGCCTATAAATATCACTGACCCAAACTGTGAGGTGCTTACGCTGGCAAGTTTTCAAGACACTATGTAAAGAAACCGGATCCCTCTATCCGTGATCGAATCCACTCTTGGTGGGGAACTTGCTAAATAAGACAAAACATGAGCCTGCTTCCAAATTTACTTAGCTCAACCTAAAACTTGAATTACTAGCTCATTGGTGATGGGAAGATAAAGTATTAAAAAGAAAAAAAAGAAAAGGCAAAAAAACCCCAACATGGGTGACAGCATCCAGGTCAGAGACCACATGAAGAGAAGACTGAAGAAATGAAGGACCACTAATAGGAAGGAGAAGTTTTCCTAGACCATGTATCAGACTTGATAACATTTTAATAGAGGGTTTATGGACACCCTCAGTACAAGCAAACTGAAAGCTTTTAAACAGAAAAGATATCCATTGAAAAGCTGTGTAGTGGTTTTTTTTTCCCTTGTGAAAACACGTCAATATAAATAAGAAGTTCATTGGAGAAATTTCACAGCAGCTGTAAGCGTTCTGTTGCACCCTTCCTTTGCACAATTATTAACTTACAAACTGTACAGTCAAAATTCGGTATTTACATTTCTGACATTATCAAAATTAAAAATCGCCCCTTTTTCAGTACTATTCTTGATAGACACCAGTCCACAGAAGTTTCCTCAAGTGCACTGTTATTCACCCCAGATAGGACCTTTTTTTCATAAGATGCAGGAACTTTCCAAGGAGAATAATTTTGTTTTTCAGCTATTTGCAGTCATCATCCAATTACGAGCCAACATCACAGAATATCTGGCTCACAAGAACCATGGACTCACCTAGGATCTTCTTTACAACGATTTTTTATTTTTATGCTCAGAGGATGCGTTCAGCTTTATTAAAAACGATAAATATGATTTGGGAAAGGTCCTGTTTCTAATCAAAGATAGAGAGGACAAAGGATGCAATTTGGAAAGGACGCAGCTGAACCAAGAGGAAAAAAGCTGAAGCAGAATAAGTGACAGTGACCTACTACTTTAGTCACTTCCCAATCTGTTTGCACACTTTGCGCATTCTGAAAAAGGACAAGGATCCCGTGCAAACAGAAGAAGAAAAAAAAAAAAAGAAAAAAGGAAAGGTTTACTTCTGTGAAGTCAGATTAAATTTCCGCAGTGGGAAGGCAGGGCGGGATGATGTCATTCCACCTCCTGCTTTCCATCAATTAGACACATTGAATGTCTATCACCAGTTACAGAGGAAAACCCAGAGTAGCTCTGCATGACAGATAGGCTAAAGAAAGGAAATAAGCTAATTTCCTATTCAAATGCAAAGCATATTATGATCTTTTTGCATTCAGGTACCACTTTGCTACTCCTCACAACCCACATAAAGTGGTGATGACTTCTCAAATCACTAGTTTCCAGGCAAGGAAGCTAAGCCAAAAAAAGAGCTCAAATCCAAAGTCAAAATCTAAATTAATCCTCAAGGCTTCCTGACAGCCCAGGCCATGGAATTTGCTCTTCTAGAGCTGGATCCATGCTCAAACGTGCTCTGCATCTGACAATTAACTTCCTGATGGAAACGTGTTTCTTCCTTCCCTCCATCTTTTTCTGATTATGGCTTGTGAGGATGGCTCGAGAGCCTGGAATAGGATGCTGAAGTCTTTGAAGACATCTACTGTGTGGCATTTGCTGCTAGTGCTTAATTTCCTGGAGCCTGTGCCGTGCCTCTATCAGAAGCATCCCCAAATTAATTTGGGAAAACAAGTACAGGAGTATTAAAATAACTTGCCCTGCATCAATGCGGGGCAAGCCCTGGGCTCGAGGTAGCACCCCTTTGCAAGGTGACTCACCAGAGAAAGAATTTGGTGTTTTTCCAGGCTCTGGGAACTGGTAATGGTATTCAGAGCTAACAGCCTGTTCAAACCCAACCCACATCAATACAGCCCCAAAGAGGCTACGTTTCAAGGGGTTCCGAGAAATGAGCTGGAGAGCCTTCGGGCAGCATGTTTGGCAGGTGCCCATCCCAGGAAAGGGCCATTTTTGGCTGCCACAACGAGGGATCTCACCGTCTGCAAGACCACCCGAGAGAATGGGAGGTATTTCAGCAAACATGGCATTTGCACCGTGGGCATTTTGGGGACACCTGCGCTCAGGAGAGAAAGGCCGCTGGAGCATTTGCCGCCAGGCACCGCTCCTTGCGGTGCTCCAGACACGCACCACGCAGCCACGAGCGGGCCTGGACCCAGCTGCTCCCACCCTGCCGAGCACATCTGGGAGCCCAGCTACCAGGAACAAACAACTAAAAACAGCTGGATCAGGAAATTAAGAGGGTGAGGGGGACTGGGATCAAAATGCCACACTGGAGCGCTCCATCAGGCTCGGGAAACGTGCAGAACGCAAATAAAAACTGAAATAGCGTTGCTTGCTCCAATTCAGAGACAAAACACGTCTAACCTTATCTGAAAGGATTGTGACAAACCCAAAGCAGAGGCCATGCTTCCCAAGCAAACACAGGGCAGACCAAGAAAACAGAACCAGAGACAGTTCATCTCAGTATCGGCTTTTCGCAATTAAATCCGCGTGTGTGTTTGCACAGAGGAGCTCGCTGAAATTTAAGCAAATAGCAGCAAACCTCAAAGAACAGGAGAAATCTCACTGCATCCCCAAAGTATGCAGAGCAGTGGAGATGTTGCAAAGATGCCAACTGGCAGGAAATGAGGAGGGAACACAGTATTCCTAAGAAACCTCCTCATTTTTCCCATTGACGATCCGAGCCAATCCAGAGGAACGAGGAGGAGGGGGGAGCTCAAACCTTTCCCCTAAATCAGGGTAAGAGGGAAAGAAAACACTGTAATTTCAAAATGAGCAGACCACACAGTAAAAGAGAAATAAAAATAGTAAAAGAAAGCAAACTTACTTTCCCTTAGTCTTTCCTTATTTAACTATTTGTGCAGGACTAACCCTACAAGAGGTACCAAATTCAAAGTTTATATCGGTTTTCTGCCCACGGCCCATCCGTAAGGGCTGCGGGTCTCAGCGTTCGCTCCAAGTCAGCTCACGCAAAGCCTTCACAGGCGGTCTGGGGACCTCACAGCTGCCGAGGCCAAAAACGAGAGGATGAGACGCGTGTAGGGACGGCAAGGACAGCCAGGCTGCAATGAAAGCTCACCTTTTAACAAAACCCTTGAGGAGAAAGCAAAAATGCAATAGTGTGGTCTGCTGTTTGTCTCAGAAAAGGGAGAACAGCCACTAAGGTATATCACAAGTCTATAAAACTTCAAGCAAACCAACTAAGTTGTCCTCCACAGAAAGAAAAAGCACGTGTGATTTGTTTTCTCAAAGGCAGCCCTGGGCTGGCTGCCCTGAGCCCCGTGATGATTTAGGGCAAGCCATGGTCCTGCTAGTGACAAAGCCCAGGCTGGCTAGCAGCCGAGCCTGCTGTCCTCAGCAAGTCTTCTGCCCTTGCAAGATTGAGCGGAAAAACATTTATTTAGCTGTTGTTTGCAAAGGGGAGAGGCATGACTAAGGAGGAATCAGCTGGAGCTGCAGAACTAGAGACAGGATCTAAACTCCCAGTAGAGGTCAGAGTCTCCCAGAAGGTCCTCGAGAAGGGAACAAGGGGAGAACTACCCCATCCTCAGCTGAAAGCTTTGAGAAGACTCACCTGGAGAACACAATAAGGTGCTGGGTCACCAGAGAGGACAGACAGGCAGATTTCTTCCAAAATCACCAAGGATCAGCCACCCCAGCAAAACAACAGCTCTTAGGGACAGCCTCCCCGGGCACAATAGGTGGAGACAGCTAAAGCCAAAAACCAAGGCTGCCCCTCAGCAACCAAAAGGCTGGTTTGGATCACAAACAGCTACGAGACTTGGTGTTTTTGTCAGCATTCCCCATTCCCCACTGGAGGGGCCCCACAAGCTTCTGGTGGCATTCGGCTACAGCACGGCTACAGCGCTGGTGGAGGTCAGAGACCTCCTGGAAAGCACCAGCCTTCCCCGCAGGGTGCTATGGAGAGCTCGATGCAGAGAAATACTTCTGCAAAACCCATCTCACAAACGGATATTGCTCAAAACCCACTGCGCGGTCAAGCAACTCCAAACAACTTACACTGGGGCAGCAGCTGGTCTGTGCTGCCTCCTCTGAGAAGGAGCTGGAAAATAGCCTCAGGTCCAGGCAAAATAGTCTCAGTGAAGCAAGAGGAGCTCCAACAGCTTTCTCAGGGGAGCCTGGTCCTCACCCCAGGCAATACAGCCTTGCACGCTGGACCAGGCTTTTGCTGAGGTAGCTGCCATGGTAGATGGTGGCGTCACCATCTCCCCAGCTGAGTCCCATTAGCAGATCCACAAACACTGCTCCCCAGCTGCAGTGCTGACTCAGCTAGAGAGGCTTAATTCTCATCAGAGGTACTTAGAGCTAATTTGCACCCCCAGCTCAGCTCAGGGAACAGCAACTTGCCACCAACCAGCCAGGGCCACCAGCATCTTCAACACCCACCGCCACTCCTGCAGCAAGCATCTGTCTGTACCCTGTTTAAACACTCGCCTTGGTACCAAAGGCAATTTCTCCTCCTAAATTCCTTGCATATTTCTTTCCTGCCAAAAAAAAATTAGTTAAATGATTTCAGAGCTGTAAAATCTTAAGAAATCCACACTGCAAGCTAATTATGAGGTATTTATATTGCAGCAACCCCTGTGACTTGCAGTCTGTGCACCGAGCCCCAGCATCAGCAGAGCTGTCGGAGGCAGTCCCAGCACAGCTTGCTTGTTTTTTCCGGTGCTACTAGCACTGATTTCAGAGGGAGAGGCAGGGGGAGAATAAAAGCAAAAAAAAAAAAAAATTAGTTTATATACAAAAATGTTGCAGAGTAATAAAAGATGAACATGTGCTGGCCTGCTTTCCTGAACCACAGCCCTCATTCCTATCACCCTTTGCGTGCATTGACCCACGCAGCAAGCTGGGATCCAGGCTGGCACGTGCCTCGGCAGCAGCTATCGCGGTGTGGCTGACCACGGGGGCTGCTACTGGAGGCACAGAAGGATGCTCATCTCCCAAAGGAAGTTTTTGGTCTTAACAGTTAGAAAAATCCTTTTTTCCACTGCCGTATTTTATGGGAAATAGCTCGAGCCAAAGCTCTGGCCACAGCACTAGCTCGAGCAATTGGGCTGAGCGCTGGTGAGGGCTGGGGGGAGCCTCCACCCCCCCAGCGGCTCCCTGCAGCGCCCTGAGCCTGATGCGGGGGACCCCTGAGCTCCTCCGTGTGCCGTACCCCTGCTGCAAGAGGCTGAGATGACCCCACATAGACCCACCACAGATGAAACTTTAGCAAGTACAAGAGTCTGCACACACCTTTTATAGCTGAACTAGGCCAGCTCCACTAAGGAGCATCACTAACAGCTGTAGGAAATTAATTCTGCAGGATAGATAAGGCATCAGATACTACTCCAGCCCCTGTGTAACGGCCACTGTCTCCTTTCTAGCAGCTCTGCAAGCTATTGCTTTCCAGAAGTCACCCACCCCAATTCGCCCACCTCCCCAGCGATGCTTGCTCCGACCCCCTGGCTCCCAAAGGAGCCCCGCATCGGGCTGCTTTCTCGGCTGTCTCGAGCAGCAGGGCTACGCAAGCAGCGCTGCCCAGAGAGCCACCGCAGCTCCCTCCAACACTGCCAAGGGGAGAGGGCACAAGCCAAGCGGCCACGTCCTGCCGCTGCCCCGGCCAGAGCCAGCACAACATTCCCCATCTGAGCCAGCAGCAGCTGCACACACACCTGGAAAACCCAGCCATGGCCACAGCTCCTCCGCCAAGGAGCCAAATCCATTTTCTGGGGGCTGCTCACCCTTTGGCAGAGCCCCCAGGCTGTTTGTGGTTGGTGCTTTTGCCCGCCTGCAGCATCCTTTTCATAGCTGTTTGCAGACTGCAGTGGCTGAAAGCATCAAATGGAGGTGCAATGTGGTTTGAGAGAGAGAAAAAAAGCTCAAAGAATCCTTTCTGCAGAAACACAGGCCCCTTGTAGACAAACAGATTTAATGGATAGGTTCCCCTTTGCTTCTTAGTTTATGTTCACGACTTCCCTTGACCTCTGTGCACATAAGTGGTCTGAAAATTTCCCCAAGCCATTTATTCACAGCTGCAAACCACCACTTCCTATCTCACTTAAAACGTCAGAGCCCTGCCAGCAATGCTTTGTTTTGCCATACCCTAAGACCGAAACATTTGTTGTGTGTCGGGAATATTTGCGATTGGAAACTACAGGCACCAGACGGGACTGAGTCGAGACTAGCCATAAGGATACAGCTGCAGCAGTTGTGGGATATCGGAGCCCTAAGAGAAGTCCTGGAGACCGGAGAAACGTGATGTTGGATACCCTGAGCCATGCAGTGCTCTCTTCTGTGATTTGGCCTGCTCCTCCCCTGCCTTTGCCTCCCTTCTCACACCGTAGCTCTCCTTTACCTCGTTTGCACTTTGCTTACACTCTGTTTCTTGTTCTGCCTCGGCACCGCACTCGGCATGACAGGTCCCAGCCGTGGCCTCCAGGCACTTCCGTGATAGCACTAAATAAGGCTTTTAATAATATCGAGATCATCCAAAGAGGATGTTTTCATCCTATCATCCACATAGGAAGTTTTAGCACTCCATCTCCGAAGCAGTTTCCCCCTCTAATATCTAACTTGTATGGTACCGGAGTTCCCTGAAAGCATCTCACCGAGATGCAGAGTCACAGATGAAAGACAGTTTTCTTCTTAAGCTTCTAACGCTCACATGGAAAGCCCTTTTTTTGGCTAAAAACCTTCGAGCTTATTCTTACCTCATAAGGGGTTAGGATACGTGGAAAGTCTGGAGAAAGCTGGACAAGCCTGTACCAGAAGCAGATCAAACCCAGAGCCATCTCCCCAGCCCCCCTGCCTCCATCACCCCTCCCCCTGCCCCAGCCCTCCGCCCAAACGCTGGGGCAAACGAAACGGATTTTTAATCACCCCGGACTACACAAATTTGCATCTCATTTTGCTCATCTCTCTAATTTCGCGGGCTCTGTTTGACTATAGCTTAACTGCTTTCTGAGCAAATTAGGTAAAACAGAAGTTCTCTTCACACTTTTTTTAAAGCTATTCCTGCCCGATTCAGCCAAGCTATCGTGGTGGTTCTGACCGTGGCCATACTTAGGCTTCTGCACCCACCGCGAATACACAAGGATTAATTCATCGCATGGCCTGTGGTCCTCCCCTCCATCCCCGAGGGGAACATTTTCTTCCCTGCACCTCTGTGGGCCACAGCCTTGGGTCATCTTTCCAACAGGAGCTGCCAGACGAGCTCCACGCCTTGGTATTACAGCAGGGTAACAGCACGCACACGCGTGTTCACAGCCACACGCGTGTGTTTGCCCTGCACAAGCACCTAACGTCTGTCACCCTAGCACACACAAGAGCAGAGCCTTCACAAACTGGGCACGTGCACGCACACAACCCTGGTGCTTATTGAATAAGCATATGCACTTCACGGTGAAAAATCAGCCCTTGGAAATTCCTGGCTGCGGGGAATTCAGCTGGACATGGAGATCCTTCTCTGACATGAAATATTCCACGAGCCCGACGCTCGGCGCTCCGGCGGACAGGATGCGGTAAGTACATCTTCCCTCTCTCCTCCGAGTACCTGGCTGCCTGTTCGGGCGTTCCCTGCAACACCTTTATTACCCCAACGTCCTTTCCCAGACGGCTTCCTCGTGTCGCAGCTCGGACCGCAGGGCGTTAACATGACGGCATCGCTTGCAAAGGTCAACGCGATTATTTGATGCTCTCAAAACGTCTGGATTCCTTCAGGATTTCCCTTGCTTTTTCTCTCGCTACAAAAAAAAGAGGGTGGAATGAAGGAAGGGGAGAAAGCCAGCCCCAGCTCCAGGTGCAGCCCACCCCAAACCCTTCCCAGCCAGCTGAGCTCCCCTATGGGCATCTGCTAAAACCCCTAATATAAGCAGGAGCGATCAGGTGGTCATGAGACATCGAACTGCTGTCAGGAAATTTCTCCACCGTGGTTTGAGGTTATGTCTTTCAATATTATTTTCCTCAATCTCCCTTTTCTTTTCTTGAAAATAATCAGTTTGCTCGGATTCTTGCGGTGAAAAGCTTCCAGTAAGTTCCAGCGTGGAATCTAGGCAGAGGGACAGATTATCTACTTGCAGTAGGACACCTCACTTAGAGCAGCCTAATAACATAAAAATGATATATTTTAAGTCCTGCTCCCTCAATAATACCTTTTAATGTACTCAACTTATTTTAACATTATAAATAAAAGTGCTGGCACACACCGAGGTTTCTTTTGGAAGGGGGGAGCGGCGTGCTCTCCAGCTCCTTAGCCTCTCCGAGGTTTGGTTGCCAACCTCAGAGCTGGAACTCCAAGTTACTTTAATAAGCAAAATATTCCATTTTCCATGTATTGTTGCTCTTCGGAGTGGATCGAGTTCTTGGGAGCGACGACGAAAAGCTGCAGATTTCTTCAGAGCAAAACGCAAACCTCATCAAAACCATATTACGGACCGGTACGATGGGGCTCTGACCATCGCCTGGACGGACAGCTTCACACTTCTCCAGGAGAAGAGGACTGGCTCTGACTTGCTCTGCTGGTGTCTCATCTCCATCAGCTCCCAGGTCCCTCCTGCTGCTGAAGGTTTGGTCACTCTTACCATGCTAGTCTCTGTGCAACAGAAGCCAAAAGATTATTTCAAGCCCACATCCCTCTGCTGCTCCGAGTCCCAAAAGTCTGGAAAACTGCAAACCCAAACCCAACACTTGGTACTTTGAGATCATCATTTAATGTGGGAGGTTGGAAATAGCCCTGAAAAGATATTATCAGTGGTGTTTTCCATAGTTTCATGAACAAAACTTTCTCTACTTTTTGTTTTCACTAATTCCAGTGTAAATTGGAAGCACCAGGGGATTTTTCCACATGTACTAACACATTGCCTGCATCCCCTTGGACGCGGGTCTGTTACTGTAGGGATGGCTCATGTGTTGCTGACAGTACTAAGCACCTCGTTCTCCAGGAAAGAAGGGCTGAAAGCCTTTTGCTGGAAAAAAAAAAGAGAAAAGAAACTTGGCAACTTTGAGCTGATCGGAGGGGGAACGAGGCAGTATCACCAGCACCCGTATTCACAGATGGCCGAGAATACAAATACCTACTTATAACACGGCCCCAGAGGTACCAGAAACTCCCCATTGCCTTCAGGCCTTCTGGAGGCAGGTTGGCTTCCTGGATAAATGGTTTTGTTGCTTCCAATGACTTCATCACGAAGAAGGGTGGCCACTGGGCTTGGGGGGATTGCTGGCAGCCGTGCCGAGCCGCTCTCCAATATTCCCTGGCTCAATCACCTCCCCAAGCACCATTATCTCCAGTCGTGCACAGAGCTCATCTCGCCGCTCCATGTAGATTCCCTAGGCACCGGCTTCCATACGATAGGTTTTTCTTTTGCCAAAAAACACTGAACAACATTGACCTCCACGTTCTGGCATCACCGCTTCTCATGGAACACGCATCTGCTTTCACATCCAACTAGGATAACTGAGGTTGTTTTTGTTGTAATTCTGATACAGCTGCATGACTGAAGAGTCATAGATGGAGCTGTTATGGAGTAATTGACCTGGTCCACTGCTCCCCAGAACGATGATCGCAAGCAGACCAGCTGAAGAGTGGGTGTGGAACTGGCAGAGCTAAACCAAGGGGTCCCCACCCCATCAACTTCTCCTTTCCCCAAGGGTCTCGCGTTAATAAAAAAGGGTGTGTCGACATTACGCCAAGAAACCAGAGCGGGATTTCAGTTGCATAAAGCGGGCGAGCTGCTCTCATCCTTGCAAGGGCTCGGGGCCTGATCCCAACAAGGGCGATGGAAAGATGCCACGGGACGAAGCTCTTCCAGTATCCACACAGCAACACCATTTCAAACAAGCCCGTTCAGGTACGTCCACCCACACTGTACCTTATCGCGCTTGTACTCTTGCTTTCTCCAACTAGGCTGGGCACCCAAAGGGGTCCTACGGCATTCAGACTCCGAGGCCCTGGATGCTGAGAGACATACAGCATACCCACCACTGAGGGAGTTGAGTTCATGATCAGCATTCCTTGGTGTAACCATAATACAAAAGCTACTCATAATTTGTAGCGTCCACCCCTGGAGCTAAAAACAGAGACTTTTGGAACAGGCTCAGCGCAGCCGTCTGAACGGGTGCAGCTGCAAACCCTTGTAAGCTTCCCCATCGGCGCCGGTGACAGCCAGCTGCGGGCTGCTCTGCTGAAGCTGGATCCAAGCAGAAGTCCAGCACTGCAGAGAAGGTAAGGTCCCTCTCAGAAGATGTTCAGATTCTGAACCATGGTTTTATTCCAGATCAAGAAAAAACAAAACTGAAAATCTTGAGCTTTCTGCAAAGAAACAACAAAGTCTGGGTTGGGGAGGGAGGAAACTTAAAAAAAAAAAAAAAAAAATCTTCATTTCAGGTCAACTGAAATGTTCTGTTTCACTTTACACCCCATGTACATGCTTGCACGTATAAGAGTTGGGTACGTTCTCTTAATTAAGACTAAAATAAAGGTAGCATACCATTATAGCATTCCAAATCACTTTTGCAACACGTAACATTTTATTCTGAAAATACCTCTCAAATCAAGAGGTTTCTCCTCATTTTTAGGCCCTTCTTCCCCCACAGCCACACACACACAGCAGATTCAGCTTCCCACTTCACATTGAGGGTGAGTTACAACCGCTATATCTCAGCCAGCCCTCCCTGCGCACAAATACATCCTGATCCTATCAATCCTTGCAAAACTTCTGGAATGGCTTTTGTTTATAAAGGCAAGACCTACAGCAGGACACTCAAAATATTTCATATCATGCTATGCTCCAGTGCCTTCTTGACTGGCATGTTCAAAAACACTTGGAATAGATATGACCGGGATCAGAGCTCCCAAGCCTTCTCCTGTTGTTGGGAATTCACATGCAAAGCCAGTAGTGATAAGAAAAGGAAGGCAGGGCGGTGAAAAGAAGATATTCTTATGAAAGGGCGTTGGCATTGTCCAGAAACAAGAAAACCTCCCTATGGGAACTATATCCCGTTTCATATGTATATCTGAATTTAACACTTCACTACAACCTCTTTGCGGAATCACTGAGCTCTACGGCAGAATAACCGCTAATATCAAAGGCTAACCCCAAGCGCCCTGGGAAAAACACATCACCAGAATTTCTCCCCAATTCTGCTCTTCATTCATCCCCACAGGCAAAACTGAACATGCTTTGATCACGCAAGCACCTTCCCTGACAAAAACACGAGGAGGAAAACGCCCGTGGCTGCATTTCATCAACAGCAGTTTTACAATTGGTTTTACGATATTTCCTTCTGTAGGACCTTTCTTATGTTTATGCTACTCTTATGAGCCAAGAATCTCCCACGTCAACTTTGCAGCACAAAATTGTCTGCTATTTTCACACTCAGCCTAACGAGCGGTTGTCCTATCAAAGCCATTTGCAGTACTTCTAGCATCTCCACCTCTCAAAAATAAAGGCAACTGTGTCCAAACCCGCTGAGCAGAGGAGGCATAGGGCTAGCGGGCTACCTACCAGTCAGCTGCATTGCAAGGAAAGATGTCAAAAGTCAACAAGTCGTGCTAGTACCTCGGAGTGACCCATCTCACAAGCACGCTGCTGCTGTTTTGATAAAACAGCCTGCACTACACGTGCTAAGCAACAACTCTGTGATGTCCATTAGTGCCTCGCATAACCACAAACTCCCAAACTTTACAGGAATCCAGAGTAATTTTCAGAGTCAAGCTTGTGCCAGCCCATTAAACAGAAAACGCCAAGACAACAGAGCAAAACTCAAGTAATCTCGGTTCACTTCCTAGTTTTGCAGCAGATTTTCACGCTGTTCTACTTTCCCATCTGTTAAGACGAACGCAAGAACATCTCCTACCCCGAGCGTGCAGAGGACCCTGAATGGAGCCCATGCCTTAGCCCACTGTCACTCCCGTAATTCAAACAGTTACTAAGGTCAAGCACAAGCCTTGGGTATTCGGACTCCACGTCTCACAAACCCCACTTTCCAACAAAATAAGCCACCTCTCCCTGCTAAGCACCACAAGCCGACTTCAGCTCGGATCCTTCTATACGGGAGACTCCTCCACCAGACCTACAGGCAACCCAGTAGGAGCAGCTCTCTGCCTACAGATTTCCATAACATCATATAAACAGGGTTGCTATGCCCTAGGAAAGTCGCAGCAAGAATCAGACCACCCTATCGGCCCCAGCTCAGCCAAGCTTAAGCAATAGGCTGATGATTTCTGCAAGTGACAGTGCCAATGTCACTGGGAGGTAAGCCCAGAATAGATGGCTTTCTAAAAAAATTAAACTGCATGGGCACGCAACCAGCTATTTGACGCACATCTTTTGTTATTTATCCCCCGGCTGCCGCACAGTCTCTCTAATCACCAGTAACGTACCAATGTACAGGCACACACACATACACCGTGCTTCTCAAAAAATAACTGCTGAAAAGCTGCCTTTGGGAAAACATCTGCAGCTACAGACTCCCATCCACTGTCACTCCAGGCTCAGTAAAACAGACGAGTGGACCTCCAGAATAAGGAAGAAGTCTACATACATAACCCACAGCAGTATCTAAATGAGGAACCCAGTTGCTCCTAGCAATCTTCTGTAACTCTCTTTCATAGGCGTCTAACAAAAATAAATGCAGATCTTAGTTGGGCTGAAATGAAGATTTGGAGATGCCCATCTCTCCTCAATGACTACAGAGGGTCTAAAGCTAAATGGGATGGAGCGAGGTTTTGTTATCCTGGACAGGGAGCAGTCATCTGCAGAGCTTGCACACGCCAAACTCTGCCCTGCGCTGCCACGTATAATTTTTCTGCAAAAACACATCCCCAAAGCGGGCTGATAGGCAGGTGCCTCTTCTCCAGGAGCATAACTGAAAGGGCAAGGGCAGACTTGGGACTTCAAACCTTCAGGAAGCAAACAGAAAGAAAGGACTTTACAAGCAAGCAGCCCTTCCTCAGCTCTCCCTCACTGCCACCACGGTGGCGAAGGCACCTAGCACAAGGCAGACGTAGCTGGACTAGCTCGGAGCAAACTGGAGGCAGCAGGTTGCATTAGCACAGAACTCCCTAGCAGCTAATTAGCTCTGTTAATTAGCACAGCTGATACAGCCAGACTGCTTCTGGTACCCAGGTAGATCACTGACCTGCCTTTTATCCTTGCATAGCACTGCAGGCACCTCTCAGGTGACAGCAAACGGGAGATAAGAAAGGAAAATTGTGAGACAAATCTACAGTTCCTCTCCCTACTTTCTTCCCTCAACAACTTCCCCAAGAATTTCAATTCCAGATCAGGCTCAGAGGACAAGACCTTACTCAACTTCATGATCATAAAACACAACTTTAATCCTTGAGTCAGGTACTGAGCCTTAGGCAGTGTAACTCAGCTTTGCCTGAAACAAAACTTCTGGGGAAAAATCCCCCAGTATTAACTTAGCAGAGATATGGGACAAACCTCCATTTTTTTCCACAAGCATTTTTACTACAAATCATGGATCCTGAGAAGCTCAAATCAAAACTGCAGGTGAGCTAACTCAAAAGAGCAAGGCAGACCTTCCTTGTCTAGCACATCTCCTCTGAAGAGGTAACAGTGGATGTCAGCAAGTGGCAGTGGTGGTGGGTAAGTGGTCTGCACTAGATTCCTCCCTTCCTCTTCAGGGCAGAAAAGTGCCCAAGTTCAGGGTCGGGCAAGCACGGCCCTGGCTCCAAGTCAGTTTTAATCAAATGAGCTTCCAGGCTGGCAGAAAGTGAGGAATGAACAAACTAGGCTAAACCTAATTACAAAAGCGAGGAAAAAAGCATATAAAGTATAACAACTGAAGAACCACAATTCAACAGCCTACATTACAGGGAAAACAAACAAAAAAACCCCAATCATACCAGTGGTCTCTGAGCCTAAAATTTGATGAATTTATGAACCATCAACAGCGCAACAGGTTGGAAGCCCTGATTTCACAAGCGATCAGCACCAGACTTTCAGGGGAAATTAAACCCTCCCCAGAATGTGCCCCGGCTCGGAGATCAGCATCACCAGGGACTTCTTCCTTGGCTCAGCAGAAGAGTACGATAAGGAAAGATTTGCTCACGTGCACATTTTTGAGAGATCGCAGTGTGTTCAAACTTGGCTATACTTCGGCACTTAAATACACTCCAGACCTGGATGGCTCAAAGGGACAGCGTTGTTTGAAATCTCCAGACCTCCAGGAAATAAATGGAAAACTTTGAGAGTTAGCATGCAACAGGGGTCAAGGGCAGAGCATGTGTACAGCGTGTGAGCGTCGAGATGTACGTTTAAGAAAACAGATCTGTGCATCTAAGTTGGAAGGGTCGTGGCCTGCCTAATCACTGGGGGACCATCTCCTCCACCCCCATCACATAGCAGGGAGGGAAATAGGGGGACCGCGATCTCCCACGTGCGGGCCAGGAAAACCAAAGTCATACATTTGCCCTTTCCAATGCAAGATGATGGACGCGAAGCGATGCGTGAAGCCAGCGCGGGATACATCCCGCCTTGCAGGGAAGGGGAAAGGGGAAAGTCGACTGACTCAGAAACGCGGAGCCTGCTCTGCCATCTGCTCCTGGAACGGTACGATTGTACGCCGGCCATTCACAGGGCTTGTGGAAAAGTCACAATCTGGTGCCAATCCTCACTGGTTGGAGTTTCTCGGGACTATATTTAGTCCTTTTGGGGAGGAAAGGGATGTTATTGGTTGTTATGAGTACAAAAACATGTGATTCAATCAGCAACGGCATTTGATTCCGCTGGACCACAGTATCATGTGAGTCCTTATAACAGCCATGGTTCCCTGTTTCTAAATTCCCAAGTATTTTGCAGCATTAGTTTTCTTATTTATTGCATGCTACACAACACATTGAACAAAGAGAGACTTGCTGCATGCTGCAATTTAGACCCACCGTGTCCCATCCAGATCAGAGCAAAACAGCTTGGGATTGGGAAACAGAATCTGCTACGCAACGTGATTTAACCCATAAATCTATGATTTCACTGGCACAGCTGCTATTTTGTAACATCAGACTAGACATCAAGAAGGAAAGAGTTTGCTGGCACTGCGAAAGCCTATCATGTGGCTCAGCTAATTAAAAACTGACCTAGTCCATGATCATTAAATGTTGTAATCACATGCCTGCAAGTGATTAGATGTAGAAACAGACACCCCCCCTCCTTGCTCCCATAGATCAGCAGCAGAATAAGTCTAACTCGAGGGCCTTGATGCTCAATCCTTTTTATAAACACCAGGGCTTAGCTTTTGTCAGAGATGAGGACCCAGGAGTTTCGACCGTTCATCGTTTCCTCTCGCTCCACGACCACGTTTTTGCCAGACGTGGAGGAGTCGGCGTTGACTTCAGCCCCTCCGCTCTCACAGACCTCTCTGCTTCCCTATTTCACCAAATGCTTTGTACTTGGAACTGGATTGCAGCCAGGGTGCTAAGGCTAATATATCTTAAGCAGTGCTCGAAAGGTGATTTAGGTGGAGGTGATACCATCATCTATCGGAGGACAAATTCCAGCCTTGGCACTCAATCCTTGACAGGTACGTGAAGACAGAGAAATTGATTTTCAATTCTCTTGAAACTTTGCACTCCCTCTTACGTTAATCTCGGGAGTACCTACACTCAGCAGAATGGGAAAAGTTAATTAAGGGCAGATGAAAGATGAGGGAAGTAGAAGAATGGATAAGAGGGGACAGATAAGAGACAGCATGTCCCTTGGAGGATGGAGAGAGGAGGTTGCATCGAGAGCCCACGGCTTATGGGATTCTTCACCCCCAAAAGCCCTAAGTCCGCCCTGCGCTCAAAACCCTGGTTCACAGAAGAGATCGCAAAGGTAAAAAACGTCTTTTCCTGAAACTACGCCAGAGAGTTACCACCATCTCTCTTGTACCTGCTTCACCTACACACAACCAGCGTCTCCGCCTCCGTTCACCATGTGAAGAGGAAGAAACTCCTCCAGACTGTGACAGTAAACAAGAAAAACCAAACCACAGATGCTCATTTATAAACCCCTTTGTTGGTCTTGAGTCACTAGATTCCAATTGCCTTAGTATTTTTACTCCTAGGCATTTGGGTATTTGTTTAGCTGTGGGGTTTTGGTGGGTTTGGTGGTTCTTCGGTTTTGGGTTTTTTTTGTTGTTGTTGTTGTTTTTGGTTTTTTTTTCTTCATTTTGTTGTTGTTGTTTTTTGGGGGTTTGTTTGTTTTTGAGTCTTGTTTAACTGTTACCTCAGTGGCACCCTGTGGAACTCATGGTCACAGCGTGATTCTGCAAGGTACACGACATCTGACAATCCAGTTTGCCAATTTTTCAGTTTAAAAGAGCATCTCTTTTGTTGCATATTCTCAGAAAGAACATTTAAGTCAACTTATCTCCTTGCTTTATACTCCTCTTCCAATGACTTTAAAATTCACTATGGGGAAACAGCTCCAAAATACTAAAATGCCAACCCTTTTCACTTCTCCTGCCTCTGAATTCCTTCTTATTTTGCTGCCTCCTTTATGAGATGAATTTACTAGAATGGAAGACAACATTTCAGGCACAGGCATTCAGCCGATTTATATAATGGCAAGATATTTTCCATGTGTTTTGTATGCCTCTTAACACTTCTGTTTGCTTTTTTTGACCACTGTTGTGTATGGTGCCAAAGGATACACTGAACAACCACAAAGAAGTTTAAGTACTTCTTCCCGATTAATATAATAAACTTAGAACAGAAAAATTGTAGAAGCAGCTCCAATTATTTCTTCTACTGTGGCTTACTTGGCATTTGTCAGTAAAGAATTCATCTCTTATTAGCTTCTTTCAGCTTCCTCCTAGCACCCAACCAGCGCTCGCTTCCAGTGCCACGTCAAAGTTGAAAATAAGCCAACACCTAAACCCGATGGCCAAAAGGCTAGTGCATCATCTAGTCCTGCTGGTCTACTGACGGAGGCGGGACCAAGAAGGAATCGAATGACCCAGTTAGAAGCATTGTAAAATAGCATATAGCGCACTTCTCCAGGAGTTGCTGGGTGTGAGAGAGGAAGGGGGTAAACGCCACGGGAAGGAGACTCTGCATGCCCTCGGTACTTTTGCATTACCCGTTTTCTAGAAGTGAAGCCTTGGACTACAGGTCAGCACGTTCACCAGCAATATGTTGTGAATGTAGATCTACGAGAACCATTTTGAAATTGTCCCTTCCTCATAAGGAAGAGCTCAAGATCTTTCAAGTATTTCCATGAAATCAAAAACCTGACCGCTCCGGACCAGCTCATAAGGAGGCCATTTAATCGGCTAACGGTAATCCAGCTTCAACACACATACAGGCGGGTCAACCTTTATAAAGTCTGAGCACATGAGGAGAAAAGGTAGCGCTCAATCATTTATACAGAGGAGCATCGAGAAAGGTGGAAATTGTGTATTTGCATGCGTGTTGTGCAACACAAGTAGATTTCCACAAATACAGACAGGACAGAGTCATGTCTTCCAATCTACGAGCTACATTACTGACAAGTTTCCTTCAATTTTAGCTGGAAGCCCATTGATTTCTCAACAAGTGTTGATTATTGTTTAGAATGAACATTTTAAAACCCTGGGATATGATGGTTTTGGTGGCCCGGTTTAGGATATTTGACTTGGGATGTACCACGTGCGGCTCTTGCCTCTCTTGGTGTACTACAGAGAATAATGTCTTGGTAATCCCATTTACCCATGCCTGAAAATGGTAGAATAATCTCCACAGGTAAACACAACTGCCAAGACTGCTCCACCCAAACTAAGCTGTGTGGCTAGACCATTCTTAGATATACAGTTTAATGTCACGCTTGTGTTTTTCCTCTCGAAAGCCTGTTAAAGGCTGCAGCTTGCATTTCAGTGCCAACGTGAATGACATTATTTCTTGGAAGGACACACGTACAGACTGGCATAAAGTCAATAATTAGCCCAGATCAGAAGCACTCTGTATGTCAAGATTTCAACGTGTCACTCACTGGCAGCTTGCAAAACTCCCGGAGCTTCTACCGAAAGACGCGTCACCTTCATGCCAGGGTGCTCCTTTCTGCCCCACTGTGCACCAGTCACAAGTGGAAATACTGCATCTTGCAGCTGAGAAACATGGGTAGGGGGGTCACGTTTCCTACCTCATCCTTGGATTACTTCTCTTCAGTTCTCCCTGGACACGTTCCATCATTACTCTCTTGGCCATCCTTCCCCCTTTTTGCCCTATATCCAGCCTACAGTTCTTCCTTTCCCCCCCAACCCCCTGCAATCCTCTCTCCTGGCAAAGAGAGCTTCCTCCTCTACACCTCCTCCACATCAAAAGGAATTTTAGGTTTCTTCACCTGACTGGTTAGTCACAGGTCTTCAAAGCTTGCCAGAAAGTGTCTTTCAAACCTCACCCAAGCAAAGCCTTTTAAATTGCTCTTCTGTGCTGTTTCCTTGCACCACATGCTACGTAACATAAAGAGATACCTTATTGTTCTTGCACACTTTTCCTTTTGACTATAAACTGCAGTTCTTCCATCGTTCATAAAGCAGAAAAGCACTTTAATCGAAAGGCCAACTCCCAGGAGGCTGCTGGATTTACTGAGCACTGACAGGCCTCTTGGTGCTCTGCTAACACAGAAAAGAAAGAGGAGCTCCCTCTCTGAAATGCTCATGATCTAAACTAGAGATGACAGGATTATGGCTGCGTTAAGCGGTGATCTGGCTCTGCACAACCCCCAGAAGATGACATGTTCCCAACCCTTACAGCACTCAGAGGCCAAATAGATGTACAGCATAAAACAAGCTCCGAAGGAAAGGTTTCTCGGATAATATTTTTTCTTAGGTATTTAGGCTGCAGTTCAGCATGTTATTTCAGCATAAGACTAGTCTCACTGGACACAACAAGGTTAGTCCCATGCCTTAACCTAGGAATGTGCTTAGCTACACTGCTGAATTGGGACCTCTTGGATTTACATTGGGTCAAAACCCATGCTTGCAGCAGGGGAGACCAGTGATCGGAGATACAGGATGAACCAAGATCCAACCTCCCAGCTGTGCTGGGCGTTTATTATCATTTTACACTGTAACATCTCATCACCATATGGTGTCATACAAGAACTGCACGCATACATCCGCCAGGCTCACTTTAAGGAGACCCAAATATGCAAACCAAGCAACTGATTTTCTTAAGCACTGTTTTTGCATAGAATAGAAGCAGCCAGCTCCAGAAGCTTTATTCAGTCCAACTTATAGGCATTAAAGAGGTCCAAAGTTGTTATTACTTGATTATGCAGAGATTCCCTTGTGTTCGGTCCTGCTTCATTGCAAGGGTCAGCACTCCGTAGACTGAGCATTAGATATAAACCAAATTAGTGTTACATGCAAGAGTGAAGATTGCATTACATGAGATTCAGCCCATCAAAAACAAGACACAGACTTAAGAAGAAAGATTTATGCATCCTTTTCATACTCACTTAGCCTCTAACACCAGCAGCTACATGCCAGTCCAATAACATTTCATAAGGCTTTTAACTCCAAATCCAGAACTATTACATACCCCAGTTGCACCCCAGTGCAACAACTTCGACCATGCTCTCCAGGCTGTGAAAGCAACGTAGCTTCCCAAAGATACGGCAATAAGTGGCACTAGGAGCTGCTAATCCACTAAATAATTACTTATTTTGAAAAACCAAACGCGATACAGGTCCAGCGATGGGTCCAGTCCTTCAGTACCCCAGATAACCAGGTTGTGAATGGGGTTAAGTTTAACACAGCCTCCGCGTTAAAATTGGCACTGGTTTGGGCCCTGAGGGCACCTAGTAAACAACACCAGAACCTCCCCCTATTGAATGAGGAAAATCCTCCGTTCCAGTTTACTTCCATTTGTTCCTGGCACAAGTCAGCGTTTCTTATTTTTAAGAACCCAGCCCTTGTTTGAGATATTTATCTAAATCAATTACGTACCTACACAAGGCTAATGGAAACACCCCCAGACTCCATACTGCTGCTGGGGCCAAAAGGCAGGGACGAGGCATCCCGCGAGCGCTGCAGAGCCTGGCACCTTCCCTAGCTAAGTTGTTCTCCTGTTCTTCCAGCTCTGCAAATAGCAATGCTGTTGCACAACACGCAAAATAAGTGTGCTTAGAGACTTTTATCTTAGAAAAGAATAAATGCTTTGCTTTCTGATAACATCAAAAATCTACAGAATGGGAAAACTCTAGGAAAAAACTAAATACTATAAAATCCTGGAAAATAATTAATAGATTTTTCTGTGCTTTCATAATAGCATTCACTTGGGTAACCATAAAAAGCGATTACTATGGTAATAAAAAAGGATGAATAATTTATTATAAATCACAGACAAACTGTTCCCTTCCAGAATTCTAACATGACTACATGCATATGAAAGTAATCTCTTAAATGTGTATGCTTGCTGTAGCCATTGGGCCAGAAAATGTCTGCCATTCTTTATAGTTTTGTTCTACTTCTTTTCCAAAGTTTTCCTAGGGAACTGAATTAAAATGAAAGTATAAACCAAATCATATTGGCACCCCACCGTGTCTGCAAGGTTGTTTAACCTATGTCTTCCCATGTATTTAGCACAGGGCTCAGTTTTGTCATCTGCTGCATTTCAAAATACACAGAGCAAGTCGGGGGAATTGCACATTGACCTCCTCCCCAACACGAGCATCTTCTCAGCAGACAAAAATTGATATCCAGCATCCATGTGCTTGCAAATTTTGTCTGCAACGGCAGCATCCAGAATTGCAAGCATCTTTTTTTGTACGGACTGACCAACACAGCAACTGTAAGCTGTTAAGAACCAGCAAATAAATCAGTTATTTGCAAGACACCGCCACACTGAAATCTGATGGGGGGAACTTTTCATCACCGAGAGCTGAATAAACTGTTAAAAGCTTTTACAGGCCTCAGAGTTATTCAAAAAGAACACAAAGTCCTGCGGCTGCTTCACACGAAGGGGCTGTTCTGGCCCAGTTACCCAGCCTTGCCATAGCCCGAATCCACCCTCTTTCATCGGTAGCAAGTGAAGTCCCAACTGTGGTCAGCTACCGTTCCAGTCTCCATCTCCAACACATCAGCAGTTACTACATCTATATTTGCCAAACAGAGACCCTTCCATTTTCAGGAGTTTTCTCCTAATTCAGGCACTGAGGAACCATACTCAACACCTCTATTTAACAAGAAAAATATGCCAAGTTCCCCAAGTCTAGTCGAACACTTCCGATGCATTTGTTTACACAAATACAATCTCTAAGCATCTCCTCTAACCCATGTCCCAAACTTCTACTTGATTCTGTCCCTGCTTTCCTTCGGAGATGGTCTTCTAAGAGATAGTCTTTTCTTTTAGGCCATACCAAGGTCCCATGAGATGTCTACGTAAGAAATTGTCATCTTCTGTTAAGCATCAGGTAGCCTCCACTCCTTTCACCGGAGAACATGGGGCCTCTCTAACTTCTCAGCTACGCAATGCTGCCACATCTCAGCCCAAGCACATCAGTGCAAGGCATCTTTCGCACTGGGGGAGAGACCTTGGAAGTTCTTCAGGGGCTTCCTTATACAAAAGTAAACATCAAGGTGGGGGGAGCTATGTTCTTGAAATCAGGCTTTTCATGAGTCACTCAATGGACCCAGGATCTCCATGACCAAGCATAAGAGAGAAAGGGGAAGAGAAGGGAGTTGCTGCCCATCAGGAGAATGCGACAAGGACCAGCAATAAGCCAAGCCCTGAACAGGAGGTGCAATAACCCAGTGGTTACTGGTTTAGGGTGGGTGCTCCTCATTACCAAAGGCAGCCTCTCTCCGTATCTGCCTATGGCAGCAGGCTCCACAGAAGCCCTGAGCTATCATAACACCAGGATTATCAATGAGTACAGACAAAAGAAAAATAAGTGAAGCTCCTTCCAAAACAAACAGCCATAATTCAGTATTTGAGTCTTCACAAGTTACCTATTGGAAATAGTAGAAGCTAGATCTTAATAAAGCATAACTGCCTGGTTTGGATTTCACAGATGTTAGAAGTGTTCGCAATCTGGAATTAAGCTAGGCTAATCTAAACCATAAATATGAGCCATCATTTGGATTATATCTGTAACCTTCTGGTTCAATTCACAGCTCATTCTTCTAGAGTTTAACAAGCGACAAATAAACCTTAAGAAAAAGAATTTTGTTAGTGTCTAGTGTAATCTACTATTAAATAAGTCCTCACACAAACCATAATAAAATTGAATTTATTGTAGTTTGTAAAATGTGATTCCCCACCTTGATAATTAAAAAGATATTGTAATAAAAGTCTTTAGTCCTCATGTGCTCACATTTGTTAAGATTTGATTTTTATCCGAGCAGAAGGATTATAAGAACAAGGAACCGCTGTTACAGCCTTTGCACACAAATGCAATGTTAGGGGAGACAATTTGGGTGTTACACCCATAACAGGCAGGAAATTTAGAGCTCGGAGCCCTCAGCAGCCACCTGCATGCTTGCTGGACCAGCCCAGACCACCATGGACCAGCCCAGACCACCATGGACCAGCCCCGCGCTCAGTGGCACGAGACCCAGCCTCCCAGCAAGGGCACCGGGGCATCGTTCAACTACACTGCTTCTATCTGAAGATCTCTGCACCGCTTCCAACGTACACAGAGCCTTGGTCTGAACAGTAGGATCAGCGCCGCTCGTCTGCTTTAGATTCGATGGCAAGCTCAGAGCAAAGGCTCTGGTAGTCAAGTAACAGGCAGAAGAATCAGAGGTGCAGTATTGGCCCTTTCAACCTGCATGGTTAGCTAATACCCAGGATCTTCTTGCCCGGTTTCCAAGAGAAAGAGTCAAGAAGCTTCCGTTTTAACTGAAAAATGTGCACACAAAGTCATTTTTCCCTGACTCAAGCAGGAACAGAAGGAGAATTTCCTCGTAGACATTTCCAAGCCTACCTCCATAGCCAACACTCTGCCTGAGAAACCTCTTGGCATCTTTTGGAGCACAGCACCATTGCTTCTGTGGATTTTTCCTGGCCCATTTGCCAATTCTGACACATACAGACTCGCACACCCGCAAGCCGGTCAGGGTTCCAGCCCCGTACTCGCAGCCGCACTCTGGGAATACCCTTCGCATTACCCCGAGTCAGGTCGGATTTGGGCTTTCTGCGAGGCCAGTGCTTTGAGCGGTGCTTTCTGTTGTTCCAGTTATCTTGGCCAAAGAGAAGTTCGATCGTTTCTCCCGCCAAGCTGGTGCAGGAGGTGGTAGGTATTCCTCTCACTATGAACGGGGGAGCTACCAACCACCGATCAGAAGGACCACTCTGGAAGCTGCATCCTCAGAAGCAGTGACTGATGCAAGTCTGCTGGAAGCAAAGCGGGACCAAGCATGGGGAAACGCCATCAGCTGCAACTCGCAGCTCGCCAGCGAGATCCCAAAGGGCAGATGCTGCACCTCAGCCGCAGCCCTGCTGAAGGGGACCCTGCGCTCCAGAGGCTCACCCACACGGACCGCGGCTCTGGCTTACGCAATTCCACTCCCCTTATGACTTCCCTTGGCTGAACGCAGCATCCTGGATCCAAACATCGAATCTCAGCCATTGGAGTAAGCTCAAAGGGAATCTGACCGCAAAATGTATCCTTCATCCAAAGACATCACCCTTCCTAAAAATCAGGCAAACACACCCAATTCTAGAAAGTGCCCAAACTTAATGTTTTTTATTTAACATGCATTCTTCCACCTCTTAAGAGATTAAATACATCTAGCTAGACAAACACTCCCATCCCACAGTACAAAAAAGGCTGACTCTACTCTCTCCTTCTACAGCAACAAAGTCTGGAGGCACCAGAGAAGCAGGGTTAAGCCTCATAAAAGGTTTAAGTCTTACCCCTAGATTAATTATCCCTAAATGCGTTCAGAAAGCAAGCACCCCCCCAACCCAAGTTGATTCCTAGCACAGGTTCTTCTACGACACCACTCTGCCCATCGCAGCACAATGCAACCAAAGGACGTGCTGCACACAGTCAGCTCCGGTCTATCTTGTCCGAAGGGAGCAATTTGTAGGTGCCTTTATTGTAGCACTAGTCAAAAAAAGCACTACAGCATTTCTAATCCACATGCCAGCATTATACATACTGGTCTGATTACGTTTATTTGTTCATATCCAGCCATATATAAAAAGAACATCTTTGTATAAAGCAGCTAAGAGCTTTAGGCTGGATAACTTTACTCAGATAAGTCCCTGTAGAGAGAGAAGACGAACTGTTAGCTAACTGGAAGAGTAGCTAAGAGTAAAACACGACAATAGCTAGAGATAGAAGAGCACAAGGACCATTGCTACCATATGGAGACTGCAATTTATTATACGGAGCCCAGCCAGCAAAATGACTGGGTTTTTGCATAGCAAAAATGGGAGGGAGAGCATGCTAAAAGAGCAGCAGAGGAGAGAGCACGCAGGTTTCTCGCATTTGTAGAGCCTATGGCAAACCAAGGACTTCAGCTTCACTAAGCATTTGAAACAGTCCCACTACAGCGACAAGCAACAATGCAAAAACCACCCAGCAATGTGTAATACACACATTTGTGTTGAATCTTTTATTTTGGAGCTATCCCCAAATTGCGTTCTACACCTCGCTCTCCAGTTTCTGGCCCACGAGCACAGTTGCTGCCATCTGCACGCAGATCACTGGAGTCTATGCTACCTAC
Organism: Platalea leucorodia; assembly: GCF_965183815.1. Lineage (NCBI taxonomy): Eukaryota > Metazoa > Chordata > Aves > Pelecaniformes > Threskiornithidae > Platalea > Platalea leucorodia. Next base: position 55,396,753 of record NC_138830.1, on the reverse strand, counting down.
AGCACGAGAGCCAGGAAAATAGGTAAAACCTTTAGGCTTTTCCCCCCCCCCGCTAGGATAAAGAAATTCATTCAGTGTCTTGAACTATGAAGTATAAAAAAAAAAAGTGCTCATTCATTTACATATTTTGAAATCTCAGTACACAAGAGCCTCTACAGCCATCGTGCCACATAGAACACCAAGAGGAAAAAAGAGCAAAGTAATATGTGGTGACGGGTCAGCCTTAATTTCTTACTGACACTCCAAAAATTGTCCAGTTTGGAACAGGATTCATCATTTCCAGCTCATCTCTGCGCCGCACACGAGAGGGCACTGTTCTGTAGGCTCAGGGGATGAAGCAGCACAAATTAGTCATGTGCTGCAGATGAAAACTGTTGTGCTAGCGCCAAGCAATTAGACCTTCTCTAGAGAATTAACCGTGGAGCTAGAAGCAAACCTGCCAATTAAATCAGCATCTTCAAACACCTTAGGTGATCCTTCACTTCAGTGACCAGCATCACCCCCTTTTTTTCCTTCAGAAAAAGCAGAAAACCAAGCCATTTATCTCACCACAATTATCAACGTTATCATTTTTCAGACATTACAAGACTGGAGCTGACCCCACACAGGACAACAGCTTTTTGCTGCGGGTATCTGTACTGCAGAAACCAGGGGTGACAGAGACTACACACGGCGTAAAGACCTTCAGAAGACTCGCAGGTCCAAGCCAGGCTGGAGAAGCCATTCAAATTTAGCCGAGTATTTAAGGTTTAAGCAAATGGATCCAAAACCTCTCTGATTAAATCTAGTGGTAAAGTAACTGGTTAGAAATCAGAGCGACACTGTAGTGCTGCAAACTTGTACATCAGGCAGAAAACGGGTCCCAACACTTCAGGTATCTTGGTCTGCTACTAAGTAGATGCAGAAGAAACAGAAGGGACAGAAGCGGGGCTCTAGCCAAAAAAAGCAAGCCAGCAGGCAGGTGTAATGAAGGTTAGAAAGCACGCAGAGCTGCAGTTGCTCAAGACTAAATGCTGCTGAAGTTTGTTCACTTTCACAAAGCCATTCCAGATTTACCTTGCCGTGGACCACATGGGCTACGTTTTGCTTTCGTCCCCAGGCTGACACCCTTCCGTTACCCGCTGCATTTCTGACGCGTTCCCTGCCCTCCCGGCACAAAAGCACGGCATTCGTTATAGCCTTCCTCCCCTCCTCCTGTAACCCGCCCAAACAAAATTAACAGGAAAAGGTATTTTATTATTTGAAACATAGTCATCCACCTCCTGTCAAGTCCCGGTTTTAGGCTTCTGTATTTCTCTTGCACCACGTGTTGACAGATGCCGCATTCCTCACGCTGCCGTGAATTTCTGCAACGGGGAAAGACAGAGGCAGACTATGGCCTGGAAACCTAAGCAAGGCAGGAAATTGCTATCTGTTCATTTGGTATAAAGAGAAACGTATGCACAGCTTCTCTGAAGAAAATAACGTTCCTACTGAGGAACTGGGACCAATGCCTCCATATCAGATTACCTGCACCCCAGAGCATTTTATTTCCCTCCCATTCACATTTTAGCTTTCAAAAAATCCTAGAGGTAAGTGGCCAAAACACATATCAGTCTAGTCATCGTGTCTGGGTTTCGTGTGCTTTTTCTTCTTTCTGTGCTCGAGGATCGGGCGAGCGCCACATCGTAGGAACAGCAGCGCGCTTGGCACCGGGCATCCCAGCCCCGCCGCCGCCACCCCGGCCAGCACGGCTCTCCGCCGTCCTGCGACCGCAGCCAGCGCAGCACATCCCTCCGACCCCCTCACCGCCCAAGGGGCTTCACAGCCGAGTGAGCGTTGTATAAAGCCTCTGGATTAGAGGCATCTCCCAAGCGCCAAGTCGATCGCCAAGCGGAGGCTTTTCTTAAATTAAATAACCTGAAGACGTTCTGGGTTCAGCAGCGTTGTGCGTTACCAAGGACAGAGTGCACGCCTGGAACAAAAATCTTTTGTCCTTAGGTAGCCTGTGAACTTCCTGAACTCATCCAAGCCTACGAATCAGGAGTTCATCTCTACATGCCACACTGAGGGATATTCATGTCTCCCCTGCCAATGCTCTCGATTACTATGGAGTCATTATATCATCATCTGTATTTCAGAAAGATGTTTCAAACATCTGGTTAGCTTTAAATGCACAAAACCACATGCACGCACCAGTATTTTTCACGTTAATCTGCTTCTCCCGTGGTTATGAGAGAACCCGAGAGCAGATGAACCTCAATGACTCCTGATTGATGATGGACATTCTGTTTACATTTCAGCTGACAAGGCTAAGGTATTTCCTCTCCAGCTGCAGCCAAACAACAACAATAAAATAAAGACAGACCACCACCAAAACCCCTAATCACGAGTCACGGACTCCGAGCCCGCTGTCTCCAGGCCACACGAGCTACAGAGGTAACAACATCGCAGCAACAAATACACAGCATCCTTCGTCCGTATTCCAAAGGGATGCGGACGGATGCCATTATTTTACCTATTGCTTAGAGGCACTTACCTCTGATCTGGAAACCATTTAACACAATAGAGATAATGAAACTCGCTTACTCAGTTCTACAGTAACAGAAGCAAAATGGAAAGGCAAGATGGGCACATTGCAGCCTGGAAAAGAAAATGCTCTGCTGTTTTCAGGGACTCCAGGGAGCAGGGCATCACTGGGATCAGTCCCCTGCCTTCATCGCAAGCTATTGTAGCACTGGATTCAAATCATCACAAGTCAGACATCTGACCTGAAAAACATTTTTTCCTGGTTTTGCTACGCAAAGCCTAAAATATTTGCTTTCCCAAAATAAAAGTATTTCTTTTGGTAAGTGAACAAATGGTTTTGGCGGGTGGGGGATTTATTATCACTCTCTACCTCGTCAGAGCTCTCTTCTGAGGGAACACTGGACACAGGACAAGCAGAATGGTACCTGCAGAGGCGTCTAAAGGATCAGACAGATATGAAAGGAAGGAAAAATATCCCCCGAGTTTCCCTTGCCTTGACAAAACCAGCTTGCCCACGTTTCAGAGCTCCTGGAGCAAGGCATAAAACTACCCTCGATTTCAAAAATTCATTCTGTAAAGACACCTAAAGATATCTAAGAACCAACTGTTTTACTTGACCAGTCTTTCATCTAAATGTTGTTTTCTGTGATCTGTAATGAGAGAAAACTCCACAGCTGTAGAGCTGGTGATGAGCATTAGCCCCAAGTGCTTCAGCTCCTTGGATGAACGTACTAGGGAGACAGGGTGGGCTGAGCCAGCGTTGCCTGTTGCAACACTCCAGCCAACAAGGATATTATCGTGGTTAAAAGTCTTAATCTCTCCTTTTAACCTCAAGGAACACCAGTCCTTTCCACTAGGATATAACAGGATTTTCAAATGCACTTATTCATAAAGCTTTGAGTCCTGAAGGGACCATGATATCATCTGTTCTGACCTCCTGCATCACCCCAACCATTACATTTCACCCACTCACCCGGCTCTATAAAGCCCAAGAACTAAAGCCCTACAATTAAAGCTTCATTTGGGTCCTGGCAAAAGCACCCCTCCCGTGCAGGCAGGCTCGATTTGACAAGCACCAAGAGACAGTAAATCCCCTGTGGCATTCATACTCAGAAATACGTGCTTTGTATCTAGCTTTGAATGTGTTGGGGTTTAGCTTCCAGCTAGGATTCTCACTCTCTCTTTTCCTTTTGTTTCCAAAGTTTTCTCTCTCAAAGTCATCCCAGTGCATAAATATCAAGTCACTTTTTTTTATATATATAAATTCAGTAGATTAAGAGCTTTTAAACATCTTGCTTTCCCCAGCTTTCAAATAACTTTTCTAGCCCTTTACCACATTGACTTCTATTTGTTGACAACTTTTTGAAGAGAAAAGTAAAAAAAGGACCAAACCCACACAGTTTGGAGGGGTAACACGTGGCTCTCCTGCATACACATCCCAGCCATCCCACTGGCCTTTTTTTTGCCAGCCTGGCACACTGGGAGCTCATTCTGCCCTTCACAAAGGCATTTATTTCTGCAGCACAGCCAGCAGTGCCATCGGTACCGCTTGCCTGCCTCGGTCCCTGATGTGGAGCTATATCTGCATCAAAGCAGGTTTTATTTCCACGGGCTGAGCTTACCAAGCTTTCCAGACCACACGGCATTACTGCTTTAGTCACCACTACGCGCTTCCCAGCCAAAGCGTGAGCTGTACAAAAGCTTCATCAGCAGTAATTTTATCGTGACTTTAGGCCGCCGATGAGACGATGGAATAACAACGCACCGAGCTCCCCAAAGCCCAACTAGCAACCTCTCTTATTTCATGAGGGCTCCCCGATGATGACTGTTTCTTCAGATGTATCAGCCAATTCTTAATCCCTTTGGTGTGTGCATGTTATGCTGTAAAACACTAATTGCTTTCTTCAGATACATGTCCAGCACTTCAAAAAACCATCCAACTTTATTTCAGCTACCTTTGTCAACCAGATCCTTAAAGGATGAGGCAACTTTTCTTTGACAGTTGACCTCCATTTAAAAAGTGTCCACCAAAACCCACATTTGTCTACAGAACCGCAACTGGAAGAGTTTATTAGTGCTTTCTTCTCCTCTACAGGAAAACTCACAGGGAAACAGCGCGAGCAATCAAGTAGTGATAGCTTACTCAGTTGTGAAGCCCAATCTGTCCAAGTACCAAAGGCAACAGCTGCTTTTCCCAGTGCTTTGCAAGGAGAGAAGCAGAAAACCAGATAAAAGCATCCATCAGTGCAGGGCACCCAGAGCAGAGAATCTGGGACTCCCAAGAGATGATTACCATTCAATAACAGCTCTCCAGAAGCACAGGCATGAACTGGTAAAGTGCTTCAAGAACGCTCAAAACTGAATGGTAAATACAGCCTTCACATTTCCCCAATGTTGGTGAAATAACGCTCTGTTCATTTACCCAGCAAATCCAGCTCTTAGTTTAAGTCATAACAATCTATAAACAGACTGCGATTCTTCCACAAATTTCTCCAGCCTTTAGCTCTGATGAATAGCCTGACCAGACAAACTGGAGTTGCTACAGACAGAAATGAGTCGCTATGAGTCTGGGCTACCAGTGCCACTCAGTCAACCCAAGCCAGATGCTTTCATTTCTATCCCAGACTTGACGATCAAAGACTTAGACAAATTACAAGTCTTCCCAACTTGTTTGCCAGTTGCCCACCAAACAGCTATAAACATTCAACAAGTCTCTTTGGTGAGTAATCGGAAGAGAATTCGCAAGCGGCCGTGCGAGTGCTTTCGACGTGGATTCTCTGGTGAATATTTATTCGCACAAGTATGCAACGTGATGTTGCTTTCCCACAAATGTTCTTGCCAATGCAATTTTTGCTCATCCGAAGCGGTTGGGGAATAAACAAAGAAGTGTGGTCAAAAAATACCAGCAAAGCAGATCAGCAAATTCTAGATGGAAAAATATTCACGGAGGATGATCCCGACCGTGTGACGGGGAATGGCTCGGTGCCTATGCACTACATCATTTTCCCTGTGCGGGGCAAGAGGGCAAATTTGACTCACTTTCTTCTCCCTGCTCTGCTTTTGCAGCCGCACGCTCATTTCCAAGCGGAAATAGTTAGAGGTAACGTATAGTAGTAAATACCAATAAGAAAACATATGAAAACCATCATGTAAATGGGTGAAGTACTTCACACACTTTAATCATATAGCCAGAACTCAGCATTGCCTTGGGCTCTGTGGTCATCAGAGCATGCCATAACTTCAGTGTGATGAAAAGAGACTGGGGATCAGCTCGACAAAAATATTTAAGTATTTCAGACGCTTCAGAAATGTGGGATGTCTCAGGTCACACATGGGGCTTTTCCTCCTGACATGCTACATCTGTGATAAGAAACAGCTGGGAAGTCGATTGCTTTTCACAGGCACAGCGGTCACAGTTGTGAGAGTACAACCGAAATCAGCAGGGACACCAAGGTCCTTCATCCAGCCCTCATCACGTGCTGCTTCAGCAAATGGAATGAAAGATTCTGGTTTTTACAAGGCCTCCACGTACCATTCGATTCACTCCGAACCACAGCAATATCCAGTCCCTATTTCCAAGGGCCCCATCACCCCCCAGTTTCCACGAGCAGAAGGCACCTTCTTGCAATTAAAAAAAAAATTTGGGACGCCAGCAAGAGGGGGGCAATATATGGAGCTCAGTCTCCCGAAAGCAAGATTAAAATCCAAACACAGTACCTATTAGAGCCCTGAAAGCAAGATTAAGATCCAAACACAGAACCTATTAGAGCATAAAGACCTGTCTGAAGTAGCATTACATGGAAAGAGAGCACAGGCAGCACAAACAGGCAATGAAAGAAAAGTACCTGGCACAGGTGTTCAGGAGATGAATTCACACAGGGCAGAATCAGCGTGTCGAATCACTAATCCTGCCTGGAAAAGAGAGAGGAAAAAGTAATTAATACTTTTTCAGAATTTAAAATAAAGATCTTCCATAACTGAACAAAATAAAGATCATTTAACTCATTAAAGCTTTCAACACTTAAGCACACTTATTCATTAAGAAGTAGAGACCTTGGGTTTGTTTTTTCTTTACACCATGAACTTTTTTCAGTCCTATAAAGGAACTTATAGCAATATTAATTATTCAGCTGCCTTCTATCCTCCAAAAATATTTTGCCCTCAAAATAAAATGCTTGAAGAAGCATCTGAAATAGTCTTTTAAAAAAATCTTACAATGCAAAAGTTTCATAAACAGGTTTCTTCAGCAGCTGGTTCCTTCATGTCAGTATGAAGTCTATCAGGCAATTTCTCAGTAGTACAAACATTAGCAGTGACCATGCATCCCATCTGCTCCATGGAAACTTGCAAAAACCTTCACAAAAGACTACTTTTAAAATTTTGTTTCAATCATCTCAGGATTAAAAAAAAAAAACCAAACAAAACACCAAAACGCAACAGAAAAACCACAAACCAAAACCCATTTAAACAAACACCTAAAGCTTCAGGGACAGGGTTGGGATTTCCATTAACAGCATCCTCCATAAGCGCGATGGGCCTAACAACCAACCCGTTTCATTAAGGCAGCAAGAACAAGGTTCAAACTCCAAATACCACTAAAAGCCAAGCAAGCTCCTTAACTGTTTGAGACTGTCTTCTCCTGCCCCTAAGGTGAGCAGACACAAGAGAGTCTCCGGTCCCAGGAGGAGAGCTAGTCTGCCCCAGGACAAGGTGTGCTTATCCCATCGCTGCTCCCCAAAGCCCGTGCTGCCAGCTCGTGCTGTTTTATCCACAAGACTCCGAACATTTGGTGCATCTTTTCAAAGTCTCAACACCCAAAGGCTTGCATGTCAGCAAAAATTTCTGCCATGCCATTAAAATTAGATAACAAGTCCCAGGCCACTGGGGTTGCAGAGAAATCCAGAAGGCGGGTATCGATTTTACCCGGCACCACAGCTGTCAGAAAGCAAGCTGAAATACCCCTACATCTATTTATTTATGATAAATCTCAAGATTTTTAGCAACCGACTCATGATTTCTAAGTGTGCAGGGTTGGCAGAGCTGCAAATCCTTTTGACTCATAACATTCGCGGGGGAATCCCCAACTGGCCTTGGTTCCCCACCCACTCGGGGAGGGCTGATGCAAAGGCGGCTTTTACCAGGTCCATAAACGCGTCTGGAAGAGAACGTGCCTCCCCATTCATTATGGCCATCAGAGACCTCTTTGTCAGCGTATCTATGGCAAAGCTATTGCACAATAAACAACACCAAGTGTCCCGTTAAAATACGGCCAGTGTTTTGAAATCGTATAAAGAATGCTGAAAAGATAAATATTTATGGGGTTTGATGAACTGCAGCACTGTGCTAATGAAATCAAGACTTAAGAAATGTGCTTGGACTGTCCTTTACCCAAAATGAGTACGACTTCGTTGTAAATATTGCTATCCAAAGAAAGAATTTATACAGCCTCAATGGCAGAGCGAGTACACATGGTAGATCAAAGGCAGATAGTGGAATCTTTTCATCAAACTGCAGCGAGAAATACTAAAGCAACCGTGCTAACCATTTTCTCCTCCTTAAGGTCACCGGGCCGGCAGGGACGCGGTGTGCTGTTCTCGTCAGCGCCCACGTGTAGATGAACACCCGAGCTGGGGCTAATCCCCTCGAGCAGCGCCTTCAACCCCATTTGCCCTGGTTCGGATGCTGCTTGAGATGCAGCGGTGGAAGAGAGCCCTTTCGGGAAGCTGAGAGCCACAGAGATCACAGGAGCCAAGCCGGGGAAATCCTCCTGCCTTCAGCTATCAGGGATCCCCCTTCTTGACCCTGGGATGGTTCAAATCCACCAGATCGCAATAACTTCCACGCCTGACTTTTAATCTCAGGTTAAGGACGGGGAGGCCAGCAGCCCTGGGAAGCTAACCCCTCTAATCCTCCAAAAGCGCTTGGAGATTCTGCAGCGCAAGAGTTACAACGGCACAGCAGCACCAAGTCCCAGCTCCTTTCCAGTGAGCCCTCGCTGCAGATGCACAGGCTGGACTCTTTCGCAGACATCCTGCTCTTCCCACCCCGTAAAACCCTATTCCAGAAATTCCATACAAACGCCTTTCACATTGTATTATATTCCCCCAGCAAAAATAAGCCAGATAAGAAATGCCTGCCTATGAGCGTTATGATCGTACTTTTAACACATCTGAACTTCAAAGAGACCAAAGAGAAAAACTGCTCATCCCAGCAAATATTTGCTACAGCCCCTACCTCCAGCCCCTTTCAGGTGTCTGATAATCAAGTTATGCCGTGAAACACGTGCAAATTAATGGATTCCCCAACCATTCTTGGGTGGCTGATAAGCTTCTTAACACCGCTGACCTTCTAAACCCCTGAAACGATCAGCGAGCAAGATTAAAAAAAAAACACATGGCAGCACGTTTGAACACAATGGTTTTAAAGGAAATAAAAGCTCTCTGTAGACTCCACATCCTCTAAATCCATTCTGCGAACAGATAAAAGCCACATTGTAGTCGAGTCTCCACCTAAACAGCTAAAGCAAAATCTAGGTCAGCGTGCTCTCATAGGAACTGATATATTAATCAGTGGCGCTTCCAAAGGGGTTTTTGACTAATGCAGTGTTTTTATATAGGAACTGGCAGCCACCACCTTTTGCAACTCAATACTCTCTCAAAGGCTCAAAGAGCCAAAAGTTACACTCAAAAAGTGCTTTTAAGCTGGTTGGAAAAACAAGGCTGGCTTTGCCCTTATTCAAAGGAAAAAAAAGAAGAAAAAAAAAAAAAAAGGAAAGATTACGCTAGGCGTTGGTAACAGCGGCTCCAACACAGCGCTTCCAACAGGAGAGGTGTCCTCTCCTCGCCGGCGATGCCACCCCGTTTGCTCAAGGTCCCACAGTCGGTAGCTGCAGATCCAGGAGCGCAGCCACCGAACCGGGACTCCCACCTCCGCCGTAGGCTGCAGGCACCCTAAGTTTGCACCGTAACTATTTAAACTGGGAACCAGTCACAGGAAGTTTTCTGTGGCACTGGATTTAAGCAGGACCATCTTTGCTGGCTGGAAATGAAGTTTCTCATCCCAGTTCTTTGGGACGAGGACTCAGGACATGGTTCCTCTTGGCTGCATCGGAGGAACTTCACATTTTCTGCCCAAACAGTCCACAGAGACATGTATTAGTTCTGACAATATTTGGTGGAAAAGAATCCAAGGTCCAGCGTGAGCCGTTGGCTGCCTCCAGAGAGATGGAGGGAGGCAAACTGGTGGGAGGGGGAGCCTTTGCTATCCAAAAACAAATGTTTTGTCTCCATTCCATTCAGAAGAAAATAAAATAATGAAAAAGCCCTCAATCTAAAAGGTCTTGTTTTCATTCCTTTGTGGAACTAAACCACGTTTTAAACCTCTACGTTTGCACAAAGTTGACTTTTGTTTTCTGGTCACTTGTAACTTGCCCTGTGGTCCGCTCCCACTGCGGATGCGCAGGCGATGCCGCAGGACAGGGCGCCGAGGGGAGTCCCCGCACGCTGGAAGCCACTGCGAGGGAGCCCACAGCCAGGAAGGCCGTTTCTCCCTGGCCACCCAGCCAAAGGGATGAGTTACCTTATTTCCACAAGGATATAAAAAGCTCTTACTATAAAGAAGACTCCTGTATTATTTTTTTTTTGGCCTCTATAAAGAGAAAAAAATTGAAGGCTAACCTTTCCTCTCTCCCCGCAGCCTCACCTTACAAGATCAGGATCCAGCTCCGTCCCATCTGAGCTCTCCACCCTCCTCCCTCTCCCCCAAATCCAGCCCCAAAACCTTCTGGCCCTGCAAGAGGCAGGTTTTGACCCTAGCTGAGCTCCTGCATGTACCACAGCACACCTGGCTCGGAGAAAGGCAAGAAAATGGGGATGAGACAGGAAAAGAATTACATTATTACCCAATTTTAGCAATTTGACAGCAGCTGGGGGTGCAGATTTGGGTGCAAACTCTGCCTCCCCAGGCCTGGACGGGGCCACCCTCCCACACTGCCTGGTGGCACGTACCCTTCACATCTGCATTTCAATCCTGCTTCGGCAACGGCCAGCAGCTTCCAGGGGTTTCCTTGGCCAACGCTTGCTTTGTCGCATGCCAAGCAGCAGCGAAAACGTGTTTCCTTCAGTGCACACCAATGCCCAGGCCAAGCAGAGGGGAGCCACCGGGGCTCTGTTAAACCCCAGCTCCTGTTTCAGGCAGAAACACTCCCGGCGCGTTGCTTCTCTGCACAGCGCCGAGATGGGAGTGCTCACCAGAGAAACAAGGAAAGAACTGCAAACAGCATCAGCTCCATTACGTATTTCTGATTACAGCCATTGAAGAAATTAAAATAACAAAATTTTATAATAAAATCGGTCGCACTGTGTCCACAGATGCCCGACAGCGCTCAAGCTCCCGCTGAGGGATACAGGTGCGGCTTCATACAGCCGCGCTGTCGGCCTCAGGAGAGGCGGTAGGTGGAGAGCCACAACCTTGTAGAGCTGCTACCTTGGGTACGAACACAAAAACAAGTCCTGAAGGGGTAACATCCCCCAGCCAGCCACTCTCCGCCCACCAAAAGCAACGAGAAAGTGGTTGCATCCGACTCCCCATCCTGTGTTTAGCAAAGGGTTTGTTTTTTCCACTTGCATCAGTTTTATGTCCATGTTGCTGGTTTTATCACACGTTATCTCCTTCATTTTTCTGACTCACTATCTCCTCCAGAGTCTGCAGTCTCACTGTGTGAGCTATTTATCTCCAAACCCAAATAAAGAACATTTTTAGGCTGTGCCATTGCTTGGGAAAGATGCACTTTAAGTTAACAGCTTGAATTAACAAGCCAATAAAACTTAAAATGACCTTCTTTGTAGTTCTTGGCATTAGAGGAAGCATCAAGTCTTCCCTTTTTCTTTTCTTTTCTTGTTAGCATGGCAGAAGACGGGCGAATAGAGCGCTGCTTACGGTATCAAGTGTCCCATTTCATTTTTGCTCTCTAACAAATAGAGGAAAAAACCCTCTCCTCTCCTAAAAGGACTCCTCTCGGAGACAGGCTTTTACTGAATGAGAAACAGTATCATTATATTTTAACTAGGCTGCCCACAAAGAAATCAGTATTCAAACTATCCACTGCATCCTTTGCAGCTGAAAAGGCTTTGCAGGGAGAATCGGGGGAAATGGAGAAACTGTTAAAATCACATTTCAACAGAATCCTAGTATTTCTCAGTACAAGTCCATTAAAGAGATATACCGATACCTCCATCTCCCGTCAAGATTGCGTTCCTCTATTTATGTAAAATGGGATGCTAATTTACTAGGACTATGCTGCAATCTAATTCAGAAGTAGACTGCACATTTCCCCCATCCCGACAGCTCAAACCAAGTCCCCCCATGAGCGCAAGATGCCCAGACGGCAGAGGTGCTGCAGATGCACGCTGCTCCCGCGTCCCTTCGGTGGGGAGCCCGGCGAGAGCCCGCGCTCTCCCCTCGGCCCCAGAGGGACGGCCTGGACTTCTTGGCGAACGCTCCTGCACATCCCATGGGCAATTTGATCTCAGCACGGAGAAACGGATCTCAACCTCCATTTTTAGAGGCTGCCAGGACTTTGCACCGCACAGGATCAGACACGCTGCTACAGCCTGGTCCCCTGATCCATCCCATTTTCTTTCCCAGCTGTTAATACTGCACTGCTATTTTCATTCAAAGATCTCCAAGCACTCCAAGTGTTAATAAATTAGGTTCTCAGGTGCCAGTGAATGATGCATGTACCATCACACCCACTTCGCAGACAAGGATAATATTCGAGCCTGGACTACAGTAATGTTTCACTCCATCACACTGAATCAAGCGACAAAATTAGCACCAGTGACATTACTACGAGTCCTGCCATTCCCTCAGGGACAGGGGTGGTACCAAGATGTTTCTGCACCCAGCCACGCTCGCTAGCCAAGCCTATCCACTCTCCAGTGCCAGCAGCAGTGTCCTGGATCAAAGATGGGATTTTTTTTTTTTTTTCCCCTGAAAGATTGTTTTATTTTTAGCCAGTACTGTTGCAAAAGAAACACGTACCCTGGAGATAAAATAGGATAGGTTCAGCAAAGTTTTCCAGTTAAAAAAAAAAAAAAAAAAAAAGACAAACCCAAACCAAACCAATCATTCCTTTCTTCAAAAAGCACTTTCAGAGGACAACCATACCATAGAGAGCTCAAATGCATGCGTGGGTTGCAGCAGAGCTCACGCTTCCCCTTTCCACGGCTCCCCCGGAAAGCAGCAACTCCCCGTTACAGATTTCTGCAGGTTCAGGGCTGTCCGACTGCTCGCCCGCCTCCTGCGCTCGGGAGCAACCCCTGAAGGAATGGGAAACAACTTCTGCAGGTGCTTGGTGCTTCACGGGAAGCAACGCCTGAGGAAACGGCTTTTTTCTAGAAAAATACACCCAAGTACAGATACAAGCACTTGCTGCCGAGGTTCAAGAGTGCAACCATAAATGCCAGGAACCCTAAATCATGCTTTCAAAGCTCTTCAAATACCTAACAGGTGAAGGCAAGCCCTACAATTAAATCTCCAGAGAGGCTCTCAAAAACCACAGCTCAGCTGCTAGCTAATCCTAGAAACATTTAGGCCCTACAGACACTTAAAGCAACTTTAAAGATTCCCAGGTATCCAATATTCTGCTCCCAGTCGCACAGGAAGAATTTTACTTGGGAGAGCTCTGCAACTCAATGCCTATTTCCAGATTTAAGTCATAATGACTGATACTTTACAGGAGATGCCCAGTGAATCAGGACCTGCGTTTCACACAGCTGCAGAGCCCCACGCCCTCTTGCCAAGGATTAAACAGAGACAAGCATGGTGTTGGGGTTTGGTGTCCCCTCCTACCCCTTCCTTTTTCTCTTTTTTTTTTATGAAGGGCTAGAAAGGTTCACTTTGGAGCAGAAAGTGAAGATTCAGGACATTCTGATAACCATCCCATCTGAAAAGGCATGTGGCAATGTTTTCTTTAATTAGACCAAAAAGGTGAAGGCATCTGTTTAGCACCCAGCCCCAGGGAGTTCGTTACTCAATTGCCTAGGAGGTGTTTGGTGGTGACGCTCTCAAGTGATCGCAGCTGCAGCAAGACGACACTCAGCTGGGCAGGGAAGGCAAGAGAGACTTTTAAACAAAAGCGAGGCAAACATCACAGCACCTACTCCAAAGACCCTTAAATCCATGGAAGTCTTTCAGACAGCTTCCAAAAGCTTTTGGATCGGACCCAGCTGCTTTTCATCCACAGTTCACAGTGACTTTACTAGAGAGAGAACAAAAAGCCTTTTTGTTCCCATTTTCCAGATGCGGAGACCGAGGAACAGAGAAAGCTGATGCAGAGCAGGTCACACCAGCTCCCCACAAAGGATACCGCGGCGCAGAGGGAAGACATCAAACTAAACTCATCCTTTGCACAAAGAGCAGTAAGGGTTTGCACTTCTTTTTTTGTTGCAACACACAAAAGAAAATATTTAGGGGCAGAAAGTTGATGCTCTCTAAGTAAGAGCAAAGCAGCAGAAGGTAACACAGTGCATACCAGAGACATCACACAATTATTTAAGATTGCAAGGGGGCAATGCCCCCCATCAAGCTTACAGGTTCACAAGGAGAGGAACAGAAGATGATAGTTGCAACATCGAGCACAATAAAAGCAAGACACTTGGGACATCCACCTGCCAACGTTTGAAAGCTATAAAAAAGGGGCTTGTAAGAAATAACATACAGACATACCTTTTGATGCCACTGAAGAGCACAGGACCAAGAGGGATGAGACTTTGGGAGAAACAGAGAGGAAAACAGAGCTATTTTGCTACTAGGGACTATCCCTCTGAAACCAGAACGGTTTCTATATTCTGAGACTTCACAGCCCCAGGGCTGAAAGACTGGCACCAAATATTGCTCAAAACAAGGCGGGGAGGAACAAGACGAGCTTTGCATCCGAGGCAGCTCTAATCGCTCCTAACTCAGAGCAGCAGCACAGTAGCATAACTGAACCAAGAGGGAGCTAAACCAAACCACAGCTCAGCCTCCCACCCACACACACACCAGTAAATCACAAACCATTAAAATCAAATAAAGGCAATTCAGGGACACAGGAGAGAGAGAAACACCTCACTAACCTGCTGAGCTCAGAGGCTGCTGCTCAGGAGGGGAAGGACAACACTGGAAGATGCCCAGGGCTCTGGCCAGGTCCCAGAAGAGGTGGCAAAATTTCCAAGGTCAGCATCAGCCCAAGCAGAGCACCTTGCAACCCAAAATCCAGGAGGTCAGGAAGACCTGCGCAGCCCCCAGGGAGGGAAGGTTCACCACCTGGCCTCCAACTCCCTTACTATCCCTAGCAAGCTATGAAATGAGAAATAAAACCCCAGCTCCAGGCAGCTCTACCCAAGTAAATCTAAACAGCCTCTTCCCCAGCAAACCACCCCAGAGCGGGGAAGGGGCACTTATGGGTAGTCTCAAGCCTGCTGCCAGGTGGGGACGCCAGGCTGGGCTGGGCTCTCCCGCCCCTGTTCATCTCTTTCAGCTGTGCACAGCCACCGATTGCCCCACCTGGGGAGCTCCGGGCCGCCCGCAGCCGGGGCAGCAGCAGAGCTCTCGGCGGGGAGGAAAGCAAGGGCAGCACCCGGGCACGGGCTGGTACCTCCTGCAGAGCCGGGCTGCTCTCACGCCTACGGCACCCACTCCCAAGAGTCATTTCGGGACTTGTTTTTCAGCAGTGCTCCCTGTCTATTCTTTATACAGATGATTTCCTCCCCTATCACATCTGTTTTGCTCTGGGAGCCTAAGCAACACCAGAGCAGCGCCCGGAGCCCCTCGCACACCACGCAAGCAAGGTGCAAGGGGCTCTTACAAACACTTCTGCAAAGCCGGGCTAAGAGGGGTGGGTGTCTTCATCACACATGCTGCTAAAAGCTGCGACAGTCCTTCCAGAGCATGCCACGGGAGCGTGCGCATTCATATACCGACCCCAACAACAGACCAAGAGGCAGGAGGTACAAAGGTATGGCTTTTCAGTTGTGGGCTAAAGGAAAGCGAGACAGAGCCAGCACCTTTGACTCCAGCCAGAATTACAGCAAGCATCAGTGCTTCGGGACGGCGCAAGATGCTGCCCCACAGAGAAAGAAAAATCTGATTCTAATTCCACCTTCACCGCCGCCACCCGTGATAATCTGCCATCAAACTGGGGGCTGCTTTGGGGGATGGAGGGGGGAAGGAGCGCACAGACTTTCAAGAATGTGGCAGCGTCTCAACAACAAAAAAGTCTGCAGAGTTGAGAAGCTGAAGGTTAAGTTTCCACTGGAAAAGGGAGAGGAAAGCTCAGACACCGGAACGTATAGAAAGGCAGCTCTGGCAGCTCTTGCTGTGTTACTCCGTATCCCGTGCTATCAGCGCTGCTCCCGAAGGCCAAGCGCTTTGGATCACGGGAATACACAATAATTAACTCCTAGTAATCACTGCTTAAAATTCAGGACTTTTAAGTTTTTAATGTACAGGGTTGCAGAGAGAACTTCAAAATGACAGTAAAGCGCTTCTTAAATGGAAAAAAAACCCCCAACAGGAGGAGGTAGAGGAAAAGAACCCTAAATTTATTAGACATATGAGACCTCATGATCTCGAAACCAGCCTTGTAGGGTTGGAAGCCAGGTCACAACTTATTAAAAGCAAGGGCCAGCAATACTGTGAGTGTGAGCAAACAAGACGTGGTACGGCACGTGAAATGTACTGAGCTACTGGATGCGGCTGTCTTAAACCCTCCACTTTCTTATTTATTTAGTTTTTACGCAAAAGGTGAGGCCAGGGACATACCCCCATCTGCACGCAGAGACTACGGAGCTGAGTCTAAATGATTTTCAATGATCAAAAGCTCTGTCTGTTTGCAGCCTAAATAAGCCACTTATTTTTTTTTTAACCGAACAAGTGTGCTGGTTAAAGCCTCGCTCAAGGGACGTGCTGGTCCTGCCCCAGCGCCGAGCCCAGCCTGCACAGCAGCCCAGGCCTGCAAACAGCATCTCCCACGGAGCCAGGCTGTGGCCTCTGCAAACTGAAATTTTCCAGTTTTCTGTGTTTGTTTGGGTTTTTTTTCCTCCAAAAGAGGGGGGGAAAGGGACCGATCAGTTGTGAGTGACGAGAGAGGTGTATCTAAAGCATTTCCTAGCAGCAGTGGGTTGGTGCTGGAGGAGCGCAGCCACTGCTTTTCTGCCGTGAAAGGACGAGCACCGTTAAGCACCTCCTGAACCGGTAACTCATGAAATTGCCTGGGTTTATCCTGCAGATGGAGCACAGCCTCACGCTATAAAGCTGCCTCACGCAGATCCTTCTGCAGGTGTTACCATGCGCGTCTACCCCGTGCCTCGGTACAAACCCGCTCCGCTCCGTGGCCAACGAGCTGTTTCACTGCTTATCAGTTGTAAAATCCTTTAGGATCAGGAGCTGTGAGCATACGGCCTCTGCAGCCGAAGCGTGTCCTTCCTCTGCCGCACTCCTGCGTGGGGAACAGGCACGTTTCTCCTCTACCTTCTTCCACCTATGCTTCTTCATCTTCTCTAGGGATGAGTGTAAAAATAGCTGCCTGTATTCTGTGCCCCGGAGAGGCGAGCGTTGCCTGGGCAAATGGGTGAGCATCGCTAACCGAGCACGTTGCAGCGCTGATGCTCAGGCCCTGACAGCAGAGGATGGAAGTTGCCCAATGAAGCTGCCTTCATCTTGTCCCAAACACAGCCTTTGAGCCTGGCTTGCTTCTCCAAGCCTCTCTTTACTCCCTAGCAAACTGAAATCCAAGAGGCGTCTGGGCAACCCTCTCCTGCGACCTCATGGAAAAACTGCAGGGTGGAGGCAGCTTCGGAGCCTGGGGTACCCCATGCTCCTGCCCTGCTGCCACCGAGGACCCGCTCTTGCTGCTCCCGAGCCACTACGATTATTCATCAAGTCACGGAATTGCACCAGTGCCAGGAGGCCTTACAGCCATTGCAGTCTTGCTTAAAAGACACGTGGCCACTATAGCTGGGTCTATTACTTTTGAAATGAACTTTCCTGTGACCCAGAGGTGAGCCAGTCCACACATTTATATTTAAGGAGCTATTTATACTTCTGCAGGACTCTGAGAGATGTCTCGGTTTGGCTTGAGCACTTAATTCCCTTGCAAGAAGCCTCCTTGCAAAGCTTCACTGCAACCACGCGACGAGCTGCTCTCCTGACCACCTCCTCGTGCCCTTCCTCAACCTCCCGTGCTGCGCAGACCTCGACGATTTTGTGGACGTGCGGCAAATGCAGAAGCAGGACCCTGAGCAATCAGACAGGGCAATGCTATTCCTGGGAGGCAGAGAACGACGGCTCTTCTCCAGCCTTGCGTTTGCAGACTAACTTATGAGATGTAGTTCCTATGGAGAAACCTTTCACCACACAGTAACGGTGTCGACTCTGCTTTTGGAAGAGCAGCAAAATTCAGAATTGCCAAGATTCCTCGTTCCCCAGCAAAATATGGCCAAGAGAAAGCCAGCTGTGACACCCCTACAAATATGCTGTATATGAAAGCTGGAGGGCTGTATGGAAACTGGAGAGCACACCTCTGGTATTTGCAGCGTATGCATTTTTTTCCGAGACCGAAGCCCATTTTCATGGGGTTATAAATCAGCTATAATAAAAATTAATTCTCAGCACAAAACACTGCCCAATAGTAAATTTAAAAACATATATTTAAAAAAAATTTTTTTTGTTGTTTGGGTTACACTTCCACGGGCTCTGCTTCTGAAATTTTGACCCACACCTATCTGGTCATGCAGAGCAGGGCCGTACTCTGAATTTCAAATGAAATCTCACAGAAAATGGGCTCAGATTCAATAGCCTGGGCCCAACCTATAGGAAAATAGTAAAGGGAATGACTGCCCTTGGCAGGTCAGCTGCAATCGTGCCGCTAAACCCTGCAGAGTGTTTACACACCCCCGAGATAGGTGTACTGTGTAAATACTTAGGAACATCTATCTGTGCAAGTATTAATTGAATTTCCCAACCATTTCAGGCTCAGTCGTTGTGGAGAGCAGGTTTTCAAACCCCCTCAGGGGATCTGGGAGCACCAATTCCTGCAGGTTGGCAGAATCTACGTTCCTCACCCTTTAGACACTCTAAAATGACAGTTTTGGGAATCAGCATGGCATTTCGTCTTCCTTTTCTCCGCTCAGAGATAGCAAACAGAGTCCCCAGCCATTTTTCTTGGGAAAAAGATGACGCTTTTGCATCCATGCAGGAAAGCTGGTAATGCAGTGGTCTTTTCTACTTTCTATGACATGAATTACTAGGTTACACCTAATGCCTTCCCAGCCTAAGAAATCCGCTATGCCTCTCCCGGGGAGAGGGGGATCTTCCCTCCTGCACTTCTTTTCCAGGTGTTTTTTAAAGACTGTGCCTTTTATGAAGATAAAGTCTAGTGCTAACGTCCAACGCAACATTTTAACTATGGGAGAGGATTTCCTTCTCTATTCTACTTTTGCCCACGTAGGCGGTATCTTTGCACTCTTAACAGCCACGGGTTGGGGAGAAGGAGGCAGAGACAGGCTACGGACTCCCCCGAGGTGATAAAAACAGCACTGGCAAGACGATACTAGCTATCCCCAAATGCTCCCGACTCAGGAGAAGCAGGCCACCCCTCGGTGAGTGCTAAAACCATCACTAAATACAAATATATATTTCATGGGAGAGCGGACGCTGAGCAGGGACAGCTATAGTGTCCCGGAATACTATGGCAGCCACGCAGCTCAGCGGCAATTGTAGGAACCCTGTTGAGAACATGGGCTGCTGTGTGCTCCCGAGGTCCACATCAGGTCGCCCACAAGCTGGAGACCCCAGCCAGCCTGGCAAGCTCTGGCTAAGAATATTTTCCCTGTCTAGGTTTGCACGTGAGCAGCGTCGGCTATAAATCGATGCGTTTTAATTAGCTACCTAAAATAAGGCTTTGCCATCCACTTGATGGAAAGCCATAACAAGAGAGCGGCCAGGGCCGGAGGCTGCAGGGTGCTGATCGTAGTTACCCTAAAGCGAGATGATGGGTGGATGGATGGTTCCAAACTCAGCCAGGCAAATCCCCAGGCACAGCACGTTGGAGATTATTAGGAGAAGTCAGTCCCTGGCAAAGATCAGCAATAGGCAACTTTCAGCCAGAAACCCTGAGAATCTGCAAATGTACCTACTCCACAAACCGCGGGCAACTGCAAATTCCTGCTTTTCATCTGTCGAATCACCATTTTTTTCACCACAGACATCGCTGTCTCTGCACCTTGCTTTCCTTTGCTGGCAGACAATGACTTTGTCCTTGGCTTTGTTGTGTCCTTCCATCTCTCCAAAAATAGTCTTGTTTTTTCCACTTTAGATTTATTTTTAGCCATGACATTCCTTTCATCAAAGCAGGCAGCAAACATTTTTAAAGATCTTTATCTTCCTTTAGCGGCCTGACTCTGACCTCACATAGCATGGAATAAATTGGGAGTAAACTCCCTGAAGTCCAAGAAGAAGTGAATGGGTGTAAAAGTAGCACCACTCTCCCCAGCAGGAACTGTTGCTATAAATTGTCCCCGTTTCAGTCTTAACCTCACACAGAAGAAGCTAAGCTCATCACTTATGTGCTTGGGGGCCAGTTTGACTTTGTAAAATCTGCCAGACCTGAAGGAAACGGCATTTGCAGTCAACAAGCTAGGTCTGGTTGTCTATGGGGAAAATCGGTGGACATAGTTAAAAAATACAACTCGCTCTACAACGGTACAGTTTGCAGAAAATGCTTCAGACACAGGAGATATAACATTTTTGTCTCTGATAGGCGACCAGCTTCATCTTGCAGGGAGAGTGCCACCGATTTGCGCTAATCGCGTGACAGGAATTCAGTGCGAATTCCATATGAAAAAGCCAACAGCAGGGAGGTTGGCAGCATCCAAAACCCCTCCGAAGGGGCGGGATGCCGCCCTCCGCAAGGCCCTCGTCTGCAGCGCCTGTTCAGCTCAATGGCAGCGGCGAGCACCTGAGGTGGGGTGGGTTTCCACGCAGAGCAAATATCTGCCAGCTTGCTGAGAAGAGAGCCAAGAAACAGCGGGGGAAAGGTTGAAATTCAAATAAAACTCAATACCCAGAAAATGGGAAAGGTCAAACAGTGCCACTGCAGCACTGTATTTCATTTCATTTTGGACACGGTGCAAGCCAGTCTTTACCGGAGGAACATAATGCTGGTGTCATCAGATTTTTCTTACACCGCAGTTTTGCAACCGGCGGTGGAAATCAGGTCGGCCCAAGCCCCTGCGCAGGCAAGCGCTGCGTGGGGAGGCTGCTCCGCACGGCTCGCGCAACACAGGCAGGCTGTCCAGACAGCAGCGGTGTAACCTGAATTTCCACATAAATACAAGCCTCTGTACATTAGAAGACAGGAAAGTGTCTCCTGGAAAGCTTCATCTGTCAGACGGCCACTGGATGCCACTCCCAGGAGGTGATGCTGCCCGCTAACCATTGCACACCCCTGTCCTATCCGTCCTCATCACCACGCTCGCTTCAGGGGACCCTCGGCCGCAGAGACCCCCCAGCAAAGCCCCGGCAGTTCTCAGCTCCCACGGTCAGCCACTTTGGGGCTCTCGTAACTTTTAAGCAGTGCCCTAAGCCTCCCAGCCCTGTATCCGCTGTCTTCCCTAGGGAAGAAGCAACCGCAGCACCTGCCTGACGTCTCGCATCCTTACAAGGGTTTCCTTTGGATGAGCTACGGTAAAACTGAAAGGAAAGAAGGGGAAGAGAAAGTTGAGCTGGAGGAGAAGGAGGAAAGCCCTCTTCAGTCACCAGCCCAGGGGAGTTTCACAAGCTCACGTCTGTGCCCGCGCCAAAGCTCTGCCCGTCTACAGCCCAGCGCCTTCTCCCACTCCCCCACCCCGTCACCAGTTTAAGCGACCTGGGGAATGCCCTGGGTGCTCTGCCTCATTCCCCTCTGCTTTCCAGCTGAAATTCGCTTTGTGGCATTACAAGACCCTGGCCCGTGGCCTCAGGGACAGCCTCCGGACCCGCCAGCGGTGGCAGCCAGGAGAGAAGATGCATCGCTTGAGAGGCGGGAGGTTTGGCGAGGTGGAGAAGCGGGGTGTCAGTAATTGATGTGGATTTCTTCCAACTCTGGAGTCTGCAAAGGTGAGAAAGTGGAACAAACAAACAAGCAGCAAAGAAACGATCTCTGTGATCTAAGAATAAAATTAAGCTGGGGAAGATTTCAAATTTCAGTGCTTGCATCATCCCTTTCTCATCTGCCCTTGAACAAAGACAGATAGTGAAATACCTCTGAAATAAGAAAAAATATTTAAAATGTGATATAAATGCTGTTAGCATGGGGCAGTAGCACTAGATATTTTATCTCGCTCACCAGGACAAAAGGTTCATTAATCATGTTGCACTATTTTATGCACCATATCTTATCTTCGGATTGCTCCCTATACTCTCTTTTACAGGACATCTGTGAGCAGAAGTGACAGCAGTAAAATATTGATTAATATTATTATATACCGATGTTCTTCACTGAAATTGCTTTATTACTTAGGAAGCTGTGAACACAGGCATTACTTTGCCCCGAAATGCAGCCACCTCCTGGGTGGGATCTGCCCACCAGCACGGCATTTAGGACAAGAAATGGAAAATCCTCTAACAACGAGGGAAAATATAAGGCCTTAAGGAAGGTGGAATATAAGGGCACAGGTAGGAATGAAGACAGAAGAACTACACAAAATCCCTTCTCTCTCGGGAAAGCGCTAACAGACCTTTGGAGAACACGACTGGTGTGAGGCCCCGATTCTTCATTAGCTACGGAAGAAATGTGAACGTTCGTTTGCGTATTTTATGGCTCGGCAGAGGAGTTCCCCAATCATCGATTATTATGTGCTTTTACGGGTTTTACTGAATCTCTTGGCAAGAGTTTCTGTTCACTGACATGTTAAATACGGGGTGTGTTTATGCCTGGGTTGGGAACAAGCGGGTAAAGCTGATTCTTAGGAGCCTCAGAAGGAGAAAGCCCGAATTCCTATTTCCCATCAAGTGACCATCAGCAGCAGGGCTTGACCCCACAGCAGAAGCCCAGCTGATACCAGCTTAGCGTTACACAAAGCCTGAAATGAAGGAGGAGACGCTGAGCTCTGGACTCAGCTTAATCTCTGCTAGCAATGCTTTAAACAACTTCCCCGCTGGAAAGTCAATCTTACAACACGTGGGAATCGTTGCTTTCAGAGGGGCTTAACTGTATCCTCCAGCTGAAGAGCAGCGTCGCCCGTGGCCGTCCCTGGGGAAGCAGGTCCAGGCTGCGGAGTCACCGCCGTGCGAAGCCCCTGAGCAGCGGCTGTGAGTTACAGCGGAGCCGTGCTGATGGAGGACTACACCCCGCCAGGACCACAGCACACCAGAGATGGAGATTAGGGTCCGGGATGGGCATACGCTGCGGGGAAACACTGGAAAACTGGAAAACAGCCACAGGATTAAGACAATAATAAAAATCCTTTGCAGCGCTGAGGCTGCAGTCTAATTCGTTATTCCTGTCGCACGCATGTGGACACAAGCAAAGGGGTGGGAATGAGCTGGAGGTGGCTGAGGCTGAGCCGGCGGGTCCGTGGCAGGGCTGGGAGATGACCACCAGTCCCTACGCGTGGTTTCAGGAGTTTGAAGCGTTTTTTGGAAGTGCTGGGGAGAGCCGGGTGGGAGCGGGGTGGGTGGCCGGGCACGGCACCCGCTGCCGGGCAGCGGCACCATGCACGGAGGGGCACCACCGCTCCGCTGGGAACACGCTCCTCCAGCGCGCAGAGCTGCCCGCCGATGACATGGCCCATTTGAATAATGCAAAATAGGGGCTTGCTGGAAAGAGAAACAGCATGTTCGTGGAGTAATGACCTTCAAAGAGGTGGAGACTCATGAGTTATGAACCCAGCGCTGCACCCCCCCACGCACTTCCTAGCTCATGTATAAACTTACGCAATGATTTATTTGCATCCTGCATGAAAACAAATGGATGTTTTACATATTTATATCATAAGATAAACCGATATTCAAACTGATCAAAGACAGCGGCAGATCTGGAGGCGATTACAGCAAGTGTTTTCTTAACTGAGGTCACGATGCACTTTGTGCGGGTGAGGCTGCGGATCTGCTCAGCACATGTTAGCGCACGATGAAGGTCAGCAGATAGAGGCGCACACTGAAAGTCCTGGCTTTCCAAGAGCACTGACGGTTCAAGCAAAACTGAACCTGGCTCCCTACATCGGGCCTTGGTAATTACAAGTATTGGTCAAGGGGATAAATATTGTACTGTTTGCAAAATTAAAAATTGAGTCCTTATGGAGTCTAAAGCCTTCCGTCTCTAATGGGAGCAGGGTGGCAATTCTGTCCGGCGGTTTCTGAAATCTGTCTCGGGAGATGCATGGATTACCAGTGTCCTGGGACTATGATTTCATCAGCCCTCATCCACCAGCTGAGCTGCGGTAACGGGCTGGACGTATCCTCCGGAGCCACTGGAAGTGGAAAGAAACGCTTCGCAGCAGCACGCAAGCGGTCTACAGCCCAGTTGACAGGCGCTAACTTGCTAGCCTGTAGCTCCTTGATTGCTTGCAATCAGCTATCAAACGGGATAGATTTGAAGGGTGGAAAAAGTAATTGCCAGATTCAGAGAGACGCAACGACTTCTTTTGGTACGGGATAATGCTTCTGCAGTTTTTCCAGGTGCACGTTCAAAATCCTCACAGCCAGGGCTCTGATTTGAAAAGCTGCAAGCTGTCTGCAGCAGAAAAGACAGATGCTTAATTCTGCGAACCAGACCTGGCACACCGAAGGCTGGCCTTAGAGGGATTTTCCTCTTCGGCATCTGAGGTTACGCGCTTAACCACACTTCTGGTCAGGTGCCCCTGTGGAAATGGGCAAAGGATAAAATGGATGTTACGCTTTCACTCGCAAAGCCTTGCAGTGACTGTGGCTGGGCAGAGGCTACCAGATCCAGGGATGATCAGCTTGCTCCAGCCTGGCAATCTGGAAATCCTGTTCGCCCACCCCACAAGCTGTGTGTCTCCCGAGGGACACAGGCACGGAGACTTTCCTAACAGCCACCTCCATGGGAAACCCAGTGCAACGCCGATGCAGAGAGATGTCCATGGCGCATTCCTTGCCACTTAACTAAATGTCATCACAGTGTGTTTTATTTCTGTCTACTCCCTTTGAAACAGCAGCTTCCCACTCTCATACCGGAGCCCATGGGCCAGCAAACTCACAGCCTCCCAAAGTCCGACGTTGGAAGAGCCAAGCTGTCCCTGTAACAGGCAGCCAGGAATTCGCCTTCTCCTGATTTTCCAGCCTTGCAAAGCCACGTTGTGACTTGCCACCCTTTCCACCCAGCGTAAATGACTGTGCAGGCCCAGAAGACGAAGCCAGCTGGGATTTGCAATCCCTCAAAGAGGCAGAGCTGCTCTGGAATTTCACTCCAGAGACATCTGGGTCCCTGCTGGCCTCTGCAGAACCCAACAGCAACGCCACAAGGCGGAACTGCGAACAAGCTGCCGCGACGGGATCGTTTCTCCTTCCGTTTAATGGGATGTTGAAATTAAAAACGTATCGTTATCTTCCCCCCCTTGTCATCCCGTCTCCCTGCAACTAATTCCCTTTGCCCTCGCTCCGTTTGGCACCTTGGCTGCTGCAGGGAGGGCAGCGTCTGCGGCTTGCGGTTGTCTGCACGGGGCACGTCGCCTTCCCCAAGCTGCAGCACCCCTGCGAACACATCCCTAATCAGGCCCGTGTGTACCACACAGAGGACAAGAGGCTCTCTCCCCCTCCAGCAGCCCGAGCGTTCATCGCCATCGCTTCCATGTCGGCGGGTATGATGATAACACACTCCCCGAGCTGGTTATCAGCCTGTCTTGGGCGGGATAGGAACATCAGCAGCTGCTGGCTCTGAAGGGTGGATTTAACCACTGCTGATGTGAGGTCTGCTTTTAAGCATGGAGCAAACAGACTCGCTGCAGGTGGAAAACTCCCTGAGAGGCTGAGAGTTCAGAAACCACAGGAATTTTTTGCAAGTCTTTTCCTTAAGTGCCAATGAAGGTGGCTACAGGGCCATAGACTCAATGCTCTGACCGCTGAACATCTCAGTGATGCTCTGGGATGGATGAAGCCAGCGTGCCAGGCAGCAAGCCAAAAGCTTTCCCACGAGTTGTCTCCTCTCCTCTCAAAAACGTCCCTGAAAAGCAGCAGAAGCCTGAGAATTTAATAGAAAAGCTACAGACTTGTCTTTTCAGTTCCTTTCAGCAGCATGAATAGGTTAGAGCAATCTGTCTCGCTGTGTATGGGTCATAGTCTCTCTACCACGGAAAAGTAATTATTTGGTCTATAAAGGGATTTTGATACAAAATACATGAAAGAACTAAGACTTCCGGTAGCCAAATTCCTGCATAATACTTAAAAGGGCAAAGACTTCAAACAGCATCTTTCAGAAACTTGCCAGCAGATAAATAAAAGAGCTGTGCTTTAAAAAAACCCAGCAGAACTGAGGCTGCCACACAGCATTTTGCAGCTTTTTTGGGGAAATTTCATGTTTCGCACCACCTACGCTCCCTAAGCAGGGCTCCCTAAGAGTTTTAAGCAAATGTATTGCTGGCGAACAGGGTGCATCCAGGCTAGTGCAGCCACGGTCGGGGTGCAGAGCTGCCACCGCCTTCACCCCACTTGACACCGAGCATGTTCCCGACGTGGGACAGCTAAGAGGGGAGCAACAGCCCCGTAGGGCAGCACAGTCCTTCCCTTCCTGCAGCCTAACAGCTCAGGAGATCAAAGGTCTGCGTCTTCAGGCAAGATATAGCATGGGCGAAAGCAAGACATCTGCCCCTACTTGCAGCAAAATCCCAGCATTGACTCTGCATATGCCCACTTGTCCATCTCTACCCAAAATCCCGTTTCTAGGGAAAACCCCGCTCCTGCTAAGTGCCTCGGGTCAGACTCCAGCGCTCGGACACACCTTGGCCTCTTTGCTGAGGCTTTCGGCAAGGGTCTGGGTTAGCGCCGACGGTTTTGGTGGCGTTTCATGAGATGGATGCTAGCCCGGTCTGAACTGGATGGAGGCCAGCACACGCGGCTTCTCGTTAGCCACGGGAAGACCTTTGCAGCATCTGCCCTTGCGTTTCAAAGACTTGTATCGCCAGAGTATATCGGCACAGCCTGCATTTAACCGATCACACAGAAACATTGCTCGACCGCAGTCAAACTGGGATGGAAATAAGCAAATGACCTAGAAATAAAGGGTTTCACATCCATTTTCCCCAACCAGTACAACCCGCTTTAATGTGTATTTGATCAGTCTCCGTGTTCTTGGCAAGTCGAGTCCCAACTTTCCATCTCCATCCCCCTAAACCTCTGCAAAGCCCTCGGAAAAGGACAGATTTCATCATTCTTATCTGAGCTTTGTAGACGACATTTATCTTCTCTGACAGAAATCAACTTGGTTTGCGAACAAGAAGACAAATTAAAAGGCCACGAGACCCAGGAGGGCCTGGATTGTTTGAGCTGGCGCATTCGGGGGGTGAAGTCTTAGAGGCTAGCATTTGTTTCCAGTTTGTCCCTTTGCACGTGGTGCACCGAGACCGTTCAACACGTCGGCGCTTGCGGGAGACTAAGCAGGGCCAAGCCATACACACAGAGCGCAGACCGTCGGGGCTGCAAATGGGATGTTTGCGAGATGGGGGCTGCAAGCCTGCCCCATTCCGGCAGCCCCCCGCCCTCCCCGCGCCGCTGTGGCTGTCCTGTAGCCACGTTTCTGTTGGCTCCCGTGCCGGCTGGGCTGCAGTACAGGGATGAAATAATATTTGGACATGCTAAACGTTAACAGCAAGGGTTCGTTCGCAGTAGTGTTGCGTGCCGGCAGGTCTCTCAGGGTTTTAGGAAGGAGATGAAAGGCCATTTGCCCCGCTTCGCGGGTGGAGAAATGGTTCACAGTTCAATATTTGACCAAATAAGCCAGGCTGTTCTCTGCCGTACAACTCCCCGCTCAAGATGGGGAAATGCCACCGGAATGGTGGAGCAGGTCCCTGAAGCCTCAGGCCTGCTGTGCACTGGAAGGCAAGAGGGATTTCGGAAACCTCATTTCCACCAGGTTTCTGGCAACCCTAGGCTGTGAGAATCAGTCCCAAACTGAGCAACGAGGGAAGCAATCAAATCCCATGCTGGGCATCGTAAGGTCCAGATACACCTATCAGCTGGGACAACGCAACGCCAGTCGGGATTCAGGCAGAGCTGAAATCTCCCCATTTGTGGAGTAAGCGTGGCTGCTCCAGGGACAGCAAATGACTCAAAGCAAATTCCCTGCCCAAGATGGAGATCCTGGTTTTGCCGACTCTTTGCAGTTTCTCTAGGAAACACTCTCTCCTCCCGTGCCCTGCACAGGCTGGATTCTGAGCAGAGAGGGAGGAGGCACGGGTCTAGAAAGATAAGAGACATCCAATGTGCTCCCCGTGCGCTGTGCATTGGTTAACAACTGTGTTTGCATCAAATACCTCTTGTGGGTTTACCCAGAGTCTAAGCTGCTTCCCTCAGCAGGAACAGACTCAACACCCAGCTCAACGAAGGAGTCCATTGCAAACTCTGTGGTGTGCCAGAGATCTCCAGCCAGGCAAAGCAGCCCAGTCTCAAAAAACACAGTGTGCTGCCATGGAGAGGGTGTCTCCACTGACCTTACTCTATCAAAGCTTCCAGGTTTTGTTTGCTTGAACTCTTAATTTCTTCTTTATGGTTCCCTTGAGCTGACATACTTCTCATGGACTATGCTCCAGAAGTGACCCGTCGCACCGAGATCAAATGGCCAGACAGACTCTGCAGAGGCCAAGACACAGAACAGCCCAGCCAGCGCTGTGCAAAACGGATCCTAGGAGGTGGTGAAACCAATTCATAAGGAAACAACCGAGAGAAGGCTGCTCTGGTTGTAAAAAGCCCCTCAGGAGAAGTTTCCAAGCACGTTATTTCACGTTGAACAGAGCCAGCTGAGCAGTGGAGGAGCCTGGGGCTGGGTTTATCCCAACCGCAGGTGCAGCGACGGGGACCGCTCACCCCAGCAGCCAGATGTGTCTGCATCGAGCGTGAAGAGGCACCTGGAGATTTGGCACGTGTCGCCCAGCAGCACCAACGTGTTTTTGCCTTTGGCTGACTTCAGCCTCCAAATCCAGTCATCCATGGGGCCTTCCAGCAAGAGAGCCCTCCCTGCCTAACGGAGAAACTTTTTATTTTTCTCTGCAATTAAATGAACATGTGCAGAACTGATCCAAGAGATCACTTCACTCCATGGGGTTTTTCTTAACATGCTCATCACCACGGTACACTGGCTGCCTTTTGAGTGGCACACGCATTTTCCCTCACAGAAAATTTGGTTGGTGGATTTGGGCAGCAGTTTTCCAAAGACCTGAAAAGGAGCAGGCACCAAACGGTCAGAAATTGCGGTGGGAGCTAAGCGCACGAACAACTCAAGCTCCGTGGAAAATCCCAGCTGTCGTTAGCATGAGATGGCTGGGAGATGCTGTTCCTCCCTGTTGGGAGTTACCGCGCACCTCCCGCTGAGCTCAAGTCTAGGAACGGTCCACAGAGTCCAACCTCCGCGGAGAACTTCAAGCAACCAGGAATATGGGTTCATTCTCCACCATCCTTTGAAGGCAACCATCACTAGCCACATCTTTCACCCGTCGAAGCTGAGATAGATACAAAAATTGCCCACGAGCAGCCTCTGGTGTAGGGGCAGTTAAAGGCACAGCTTGAGGGCTCACCCTTTAAAACATTTCCCAGTAGACAGCTCCAAGCAGTGGGAGTTCACCGCCTCTGAAAATCACACTGTTAGAGCCTGACTTAACTCCCTAAATTAGAAGCTGTTTCTTTTAAGGAGGTGACCTTAAGTGACACGCTCAGCGCAATGTGCAATGCACTGTCGATCACAGAGCCAAGACTAGACTCCAGCTCTTCTGGTTTCGGTTCCTCTCCCTGACCCCACAGTCTTTTTCTCATATTTGGTCCCTTACGCACCGTCGTAGCAAGAAGCCCGAGGCTCCACCAGCACCGACAAGCTCAGCTCACTTGCGTTCAGTGCAATCCCTTCCCACCCCGCCTGCTCATGACCTTCAAACAACTTTCACAGCGATGGGTCACATCCCAGCCCCTGACTGCAACCCCATGAAAATTCCTTCAAGCCAGCCAGCGGTTTGACTTCTCTAGGGGCTTCCATGGGCAGAACTGCGCAAAGGGAAGAAATTAGCTGCTTCCCTGAAATAAAAGCTGGAGAAGACAAAACAACCCTATATAAAAGGCCACGGTTGCCATCCACTATTGCAGAAGCCTAACTAAAAGAAGGAGCTGTCTCAGAGGCAGAAAATGATTGATGGTGACGGCAATTACACAGAGGATGAGGCTTGTGGCTGGGGGGGGCAGGGACCCCCCCGAAGAACCAGTGGTCCCCTCTCTTGATCTCGCCAAGAGCTGGGGTGATTACAAAGTCACATTGGCAGGCACCACTCGTTCCCATCAGATAGAAAACGGGGGGGATACTGGAGTTAGCCCTCGATGCCAGCCGCATCCCTGGCAGGCATTTGCCCAGTGTTAGCGGCTAAAGCCGAGGGAGAAGGTTTGCAGGATGCCCAGTGGCTCTGAGCAAGGAGCTGCGATCAAAACTTGCTGGCCCAGCCAGATGCAGGCTATAGATCTCTTGAATGCTCCTGGGAAGAGCAGCCCTGCTGTGCCTAATGTGGAGCTGCCGTCAATTTTAATGCTCTTTTTCAGAAATTCCCACTGATGATGGGAACAAAACCCACATCCTTTCATGGCAAAATCTCCCTCCATTAGAGCAGCAGGAGATGATGATGCACGTTTGTAAGGAACAGAGGCCCTCTTTACAGAAAGGGCCAGGGAAGAACAGAGAATAATCATCACAGGGTTGGAGAAGAGACTTAAGGGCATGGGTTGGGACCATGATATTGCTCAGGAACGGCAAGGCCAGAGGAATACAGCTTCTCTGCAGGTAGGGAACATGCAGCACTTCCCACTCGCTGTTCTCTAACATTTTTTGAGGTGTGCTGGAGGTAAAAAAGTGAAGCGACGCTTTAGACCTTTTCCTGTTTCACAGAGTCATAGAATCGTTTAGGTTGGAAAAGACCTTCAAGATCATCGAGTCCAACCGTTAACCCAGCGCTGCCAAGTCCGCAAATCTTACAAAGATTTCTGCAAATGTACGATCGTCAAAGCAAGCGCAATCTGAGTCCGCCCTACTGATCCGAACTAACCCAAGTATCACTTTGTGTAAAAATTACCAAAAAAATCTTTACCTTAAAAAAATTAACCCCTTTTCAATGTCCAGTCACCAACCTCAAAAGCATCATCAGCAACTTGCACCCATTTCCCCGGTCCTCCTTGTGTCTCCCCATCCCGCCATGTCTGGTTGCCAGGGCTCACCTACCCCCTCCCCAGGGCTCAGGGCTGGATCCACCGGGCAGCGGCAGCTCCAGTGCTGCTGCCTTGGCAGTACCCAAATTTTGGCCTTCGCTGCATCGGGTCTCAGCCTTCTTCCCTCCTGGGTACGCTCTCGGCAGCCACTGCCCAACTGCTTGGCGGGCTCCACGGAGGAATAGAAGACACATTTCCCCCCTCCTTGCCCCAAGAACTTAATGCCTGGAGCAAAAGAATAAAACCATGCCTTCTGTTTGGGTCAGCGTGGCCACTGATATCCCACTGCACCCAACGCTTGATTTACCAGCTCAGACCAAGCCTAATCCTGCCAGAAACCATTCCGACCTCTCAGAGGTGTAGTTAGCCCTTACACAAAGATGACCGAGGTGCGTGCGCAAAACTTTCCACCACCTGGGCTCTGACAAGGGGATGCCAAGGCTGAGGAGGGGGACTGCCTCTCTGAGGACTGGGCAGGACTCTGCCTCGCTTTTGCTTTTTAACGGCTTTTTTCATGTTGTTTGAAATTTTGGTTTGTTTATCCATCTGTTTGTAATTCTGCTGAGGTTTGGGTGTTTTATAGTTAATGAGAAATTGTTTTATGCACCCCAAGCTATTACAAGTGGGAGAAAGGGTGGGGGTTCTTGGAAGCTATTGCTACGGACAGCTGAGCAAAGCAGATTTCCTAGAAGGCCCTTTAAGTTTTGAGTCACAGCACTGGGGTCCTCCAGGGCACCTTGCAGAAGTCTCTGCTCAGCGCAGATGCTGTCCCCATTTTCCTGCTTCTTCTACTCAAAAAGGCTCGCGGCGGGGAGCCTGCTCTCCCACGCAGACCCGCGGCATCTGTCCCTCCCATGCCGGCCGATTTAATTTACCCCATTGCCACCTGGCTGGGGATGCTTTTGCATCGTGCATTACCAGTCCCTAAGCTGCCTCAGGTTTGTTATAGACCCCCAAAATGACTCAACACTAGACCCGTTCTATTGTGAAAGTGAAGAATTCATTCGTTTTAATACAATACAAAAACTATTACTGTGTTTCAAGATGGGGTCATAGGAACGGAAAGACATCCTCAGCAACCCACGCACTGGTTTGGCTCCCGTTGGCTTCTCCATCTGGATCCTACCCAGCTGAAAAACTGTCTGGTAGCTCACGGAGCTCTCAGAGGAGTACTGGAGCCTAGTCAAGTCCTCCTTATCCTGGGTGTTGTATCAGCACAGCCTGTCCTTTTCGAACCATTTTGTCCCCATGGATCGCCTCTTTGATTCAAATCTCACTGCCTGTGGTTTCCTCTACTTCATAAGCTTGGTACAATCAAAGATATCAGCTTCTAACTATTTGTTGAAGGATTAATTCCTCTCACTGCCTTGCTTTAGAAACATTCATGCCCCTCGGTCATGGCTAGACTGAGTCACTTTCTGGCCAGACACACGCAAAACTCTGCTGAATGGACAGGCGAAGCCAAAGGACCAGCTTGGTCCTTAATTTGACTACAAACAAATCATTCATCCATTGTGAATGAAGTGTTCCCAACAGAGCGAGGGGAAAAGGTTCAGGCTTTAGTGCACAGCCTTTACGCATTGAAAACCGTCCTTCCCACCAAGGCGAGCTCTTCTTATGGTTGTCACCCCTGTGCTTTATACAGCCGTGTAAGACAGCAATGACTTTAACCCACTGTTTGCTCAGGAGAGACGCTGGATATGGCACTAATACAGGAGCTATGGGTTGAATAACCTCAGATTGGGGGTGCCTGAGGTTGAGTGACTCTGGGGTATTTTATTGTTTTAAAATCAGGCAAAATGTTGGTATTGGGAGCAAATCCCTGGGAGGTGTTCACTGCTGGGAGGCGCTGGGGAGGACGGTGGGGGGTCTGAAACTCTCAGCATCTCCAGTGCCACCTCCGCAAGGGCGGAGGAAGAGGGGATGGAGGAGGTTGCATCAGCTCTCGGTGCCTTGGTGTACAATTAATGAACCACTCGCACAACTCACTCCGCCAACGCGTTTATGGGTTCTGGGCAACACGGGCGAAAGCAGCGCATCTCAAAAACAATAACGTACTAAAAACAGTGCAAGCACATAAAAGCTTTAGCAATGCCACCACAGAGTTGGAGGGATTCTCCATGCACGTTTCAATTAAGGAATACTAACCTGGCTTCATTTTAGCCACCACTTCTGGAAAAACAGGGCATCTGGGTATACCAGAGTTATTACAGGAAGAGAGTTAAGTCATAAATAGTAGCAGAAGCAGAAAGAAATTAAGAGGTGCGGGCAAAGAAGAACAGGCATGCTTTCAGCTGAAATCTGGAAAGAGATAGGGAGATAAAGGCAGACAGCGCTCCAGAAGGCAGGAGCAGCAAAGAAGAAACGCTGGCACATGCTGTCACCTGCTATCTAGCTCTTTTTAGAGTTGGTTGGGTTTTATTTTGCCAGGAATTAGTAGGAAAAAAGTAGAACCCACAGCAATGCGGCAGTGAAGCGGCGCTTTGCCCCAAAAGTGGGAAGGAGGCAAAGCTAAGGCACCTCCCTGCAGCCCACGGCAAAAACCACAGGGCTGTAGAGCAGCCTGAGCACCCTCCTGTCCCAGCCCTCCTCGTGCTCAACACTCCTGCCAGGACACATCTATCAAGCAGACTTGACCAAGGCAACCGATGGTTACCGCTCTGTTCAGAGAGCAGGGCGGGCTACGGTAAGGTACGATATGACTGGCAGCTGTCACCGCTGTGGCCAGGCTCATCTCTGAACCTGCAGCCCCTGAAGGAGCCAAGGAGATGAAGGATTCATCCACCCCAAACTCATGCAAAGCCTGCTGAGCAGCACTGGGTTTTTTTTTTTTCCTCCAGAAGGTTCCTGGCAGACCATCAGCAAACACTTAGAGGCAGTAACGGTGGGTGGAAGGATGTTTTGGAGACAATTTTTCATGGTTTTTCTGGGGTGTTGAAAGAAACCCTTCATTCTCCATGCCTCTGGGAACTCAAGAAATTCAACGGGGTGCTGCTGGATCTCTGGAGCTAATTAAATCCAAGCACTGAGACTCAGCAGTTGGAGAAAGCTCGCTGAACTTTATTGATTATGTCAGCATTGCATAGGTGTCTGCTCAGCAGTCTTTCCCCAGCTCACACCGAGCGCTGCAACATCCCCAGAGGGCCCATCTCTGGATATCCAGAAGTCCAGGGCAGAAATGCAATGGGTTTTCCATACCAGCGATGCCTCAGTGTTGTGCCCAGGCTCCAAGCCCCACTGTGCTGCCACGGTAAGGACGGGGAGTGAGACGCCATCCCCAGCGCGGGGCTGGCTGCCGAGCAGCGTGGTGCTTGCACCAGGGGGAACAGAGCCACGCACATCACGGGCACGACCTAGCACTTGCAGCAGGGAGCGGAAAGACCGCTACGAGAGGTCAGCACGTGGATACTTTTAAGAAACTGGCCTCAATGACTCACCAAATTGAGGTTTACATCATAGCCTGGATTCGCCCCCTTGTCTTCTGAGCCCCAGTCCTTTCCCGGGCAACTGTTCTGCCTTACACAGAATAGGAGCGTGTGCGAAACACGAGGCTGTTTCGCAAACTGAATCCATCTGTCGGGTGTCCCAGCGCACCCCGTTTTATCAAATAAATCTTACCCACATTTCCACTCACGCTGAGCAAATGGTTTTCCAGACGGCACCAAAGAGGGAGAAAGAAACGCTAGCTGGATGCAGGGAAGGAGCTGCGTGCTTCCCTTGACTTGCTCGTGTAACCTCCTGGTCTGCCAGCTGGCGAGGGCTCTCGTACGTGAACGGGGGCAACTACAGCGGGACCTCCAAGCCTGTGCAACCGAGAGCAAGCGACTCGAAAGAGGAAAAACAAAATTAATAAAACTCCTTTTGTTCTGCTTAGACCCAGATGAGGGAGGTTGACATAAAAAGCACAGAGAACTGAGACAGAGGGAGAAGGTTCACTCGCCTGCCAGTTGTGTTGTTCAAATCCAGCTCACTCTCGGTAAGAAAACAAAATCCAAAGCCAAGACCGTTCCTGCGCGGAGCTCCGCACTCACATCCTCATTTGCATTTTTCCAATCGATTGCTCGCTTCGTGCTCTTGCATTACAGTGCCTGAAAGCTGCAAGATCCACGTGTGCTCACACCCACCCATCGGAGTCATCCTGACTCACCGCTGGCTGCCGCTCGCCCGCCCCGGCCAGCGGGGAGAGCTCGTGCCCACCCCGGGCCGTGCCGGCTCTTGGTGAGCACCGACACCACAAGGCAGGAGCTCGCCAGCGGCCGCCATGGCTTCTCGCTGATTGTTATTGATGATTTTTAATCTGATGCTAAAGAGGTGAGGCCGGCAGTGCTGTGGGTAACAGCTGTCTCTGATTAACTCTGCATCGCGCAGTCGTTTTCCTTTGGAAGCCCACAGCCAACTATAAACTCCCTTTGGAAGGCCTTGGTGCCATTGTATGAAAGGAAAAAAAAAAAAAAAGAAAAGAAAGGAAAAATCTCAGGAGGCAATTAATTTATCATCTGCTTCTTGCTAACGTGTGTCCACAGGATGAACCCCTGTCACAAGACAGGGGGAAAACCAGCCTTTGTAAAAGCCAATCTGGAGATTTCCTCAATCCCTGAGGAAAACAAATATCTGCTAATCTCAGAATCTCTGGGCCAGAGCTGAATATCCATTAGCCTGGGCCAAAGCCAAAACTTCAACTCTAGTCCTCTGCTTTTACTTTTTGCGTTGGTTCTTTGTTTGTTTTTCAGTAAACGGGTGAACGTGGTGACTCCCTGCAGCCCCGAATGCGAGTCCCGCCGGCCCTCCCTAGCAGACAAACCAGCTTTCCACCGCTGCAGCGTGGCACGGGCTCCTCCTCTGCGGCACCACGGAGACGGCGTCGCGATGGGCGATGGTCCCTCTCCAGGGGGACTCTGCCCCACGAGATGACACGCATCTGCTGCAGCGTAGCACGGCAATCCCCGTGCGCACGACGCAGGAGAAGATGGAGAGGGGGGACTCAACGGGGTTTTTTTTATGGCTGAGGCTTGGGCAACTGTACATGCTTTGTGGCCTGACTCATGGGCTGTGCCGGAGCTCAGACGCGGCACTGCCATCCTGACGCAGCCACTGCTGCCACTTCTGTGCTCAGGCCAGACACCCAACGTACCCGTCCTGATGCTCCAAATCTGCCCCTGCAAAGCCCTGCGGAGCTGGCCCGGCTCACCCTTCCCGCTGGCCGGGGTCCCGGGCTGCCCACCCACATGGGCAAAGACACATCAAAAAGCCATGAGGCCACCAAACCTCTGTGGCCTGGGCTGAATTTTAACAAAGGTCTCCAGAAGAGAGAAGCTGGTGATTAACCCCTCCAACACATCTTCCTCAGCCCTCTGAGAGCCGTGGAGATCTTCCAAAGCAGTAATTCCCCAGCGGAGCAGACCACACAGATGTAACCAGCTGGAAAAGAGGGCTTTAAATTTTTTTTTTTTTTTTAATGGCGTTATTTTAACCTGCAGACAGTAATTCTAGGAGCAGCAGCTCATCTCCTTACGTTTCCTTCTGCCCAACCTTAAACGACATTCACAGAGACAGAGAAAACACTACTGCAAGGCCATCACCAGGGGTAAATCCCGAATCTTCGTGCCTGCATCCCAGGACAGAACCTGCAGTTGCAAGCAAAACAACAACAAAAAAACCCCAAACCAAATGAACCAGAGATTTGCCTCTCCAACGCTGTCATTTGTCCAGCTGATGACAGGCTCAGGGATGCTACAACGCGCCTCGCATTTAAAGCCTCCATAAGGAAACCGCAAAGGGCGACATAATAAGCCGAGACCCCTCTTCTCTTCTGACATCCATTACGCAGGAGCCAGCCGGTGAGCACACGTTCGCATCACCGTCCTCCGGCGAACAGCGTCGGACCAACTTTGCCACCAATTTGATGTTACTTTGCTAAAACCACGGGAGTTTCCCAAAACTCGGTAAGGGAGGGCGGCATCCACGACGGGGGCTGCTGCTCCCTCTTGCCACCATCACAAACCATGGAGTCCAAGGCACGAAGCCCACAAACGTGCCAGCTCCGGCATCTACCACATCACGAGACCAGTCTGATAACCTCATCCACTCGTTACATGTGTCACAAAACTGTCGTTTTTGCATGCAATTTTAGTTCGTTTTTAACACGGCAATTGCATAAGCATTTTTGCATGTCGTTAGTGGTAAAACCTGGCCCAAGGTTTCCTTCAAAATGGCTAAAGAGTTATTTTAGGGGGGGAGGGAGGTTGTACACACTGAAAAAACAGACCTATACAAGCTTCAAGTAAGTCTTTTTTTATCCTGCAGACTAAAATTACTGGAGTTTAAATCACTGCTATTTTTCGCAATAGCACCTGGGAGAAGGTTTAACCCTCTGAACATGCATTAATTTAAAAAAAGGAAGTTTATTAACTCTATTCTTCAGAGGAATATAACTCCTTTATTATTAACAGCATCAGGGATTATTAAAAAATGGTGAAAGCAAATTGAAATCTAATTCTGTTCTCACCATTTCTTGACCTCTTATGGTTTTGCTCTTCTGGAGCGTGAGACGTTGCAAAAGCCTGGAGGGATGGACAGGGCACACGACGGGAAGGGGTCTCGGCGCAAGGTGGGGAACACGCCTTCAAGCGGCTTCCCCGCCACGGACAGCTGGCACGCATTTTCCATTTCTGCTTGTTTGCACTTTCTTGTCCACACACGCAGTGGGGGTTCCCAGAGCCACAGCAAAAGGGTTTGGATTTTTTTCCCCCCTCACGTCTGAATTTGCATTTGCATGAATTACAACTTTCTTTTTTTGCGCTGCATTTTAGAAAATAGTTTCCATAAAACAGAAAAGAAGAGAAAATCCAAGCTCTTGTTATCTGAATATATCCCTTAAGCATAAGGAAAACGGAGCACTATGAAGAGACGCAGCAAATTAACTCATTTCTGTTAGAGCAGAGACCTGTCGTTATGAGATACAGCATCATTCAACATAAGAAGCCTAATGCCAAACTCTAGCAGGAGAATAATGAACACCACGTTCGCTGGTGTTTCTGTTTCACCCTTTCCTTTATGATACGGCCGATTCACACAAATTACGACCACCATTTGTAAAGCACCAGTTACTTCTCTTGCAAGATGCAAACAAACAAATACTCATCTTCCATCCAGAAAGGCAGAGAGGTAGTAAATAAGGGAGAAAGAGATTCAGCTGCTTACCTTGTTTTTTTGAAACACCTCTGCACATCCCTGTGAACGCTTAATTGCAGGTGATATTTTATCTCCAACAGGTAGTGTCATATGCTGTTGCAGTTCCAATGTTTTTTAAAAGGATGTGACATAAAATCAACCAACCTTGAAGCACTGTGGGCTGAGAGCACAGGTCACTCTGCAGATCTCTCATTCAAGAAGGAAACCTCTTTTTCCAGCAGAAGAACAAAACTGCTTGGTGAGAAGGATCAGAATCAGTTTATGTGTTACCATGCTTTTTCTGGGACATAGCTCCACCTCAGCCATGAAAACAAAATAAATAAAGGGGGTTAAGAAACAATTGGAAACAGTTGATTTCTATTAAATTCTACAGGATTTTTTCCCGTGCTGTTGTTTTCAAGACATGTCCAACCTTATGAGACCAGACACGCAGGTGGCCCGAGTTCAGTGAGCACACAAAACTCCTTTAATAAATCACACGTGCAAACTCTCTATCATCTACACACGATTGCTTTTCAGCTTTTTGCATTGGTGAAAACAAGGTTTTCCAGGGAAGACGCCATTCCTTTTAGAAATGTCACATCTGTGGATCGCTGCAGAGCGCACGCGAGGTTGCTTTTCTCAGGTACTTTCCCAGACCCCGCGACCGTAACCCAGGAACACCTGAAAGTCCGCTGCTGGCGGGGGGATCTCCAGCTACGTACAGAAAATCCCCGTGAGCACCAGGGCTCTGCGGGATACGGAGCATCCCAGAGGGGATGCGAACCCCCTGCTCTCGTGGATGTCCCCAAGCAGCCTCTGGGCCAGCCAGGGGAGCGACGGGGAGGACTCTGTGTACGTGGGTATGCAGGTATTCGGTGTTTCTCTGAAACCTCGGGCTAAATTCTTAAGGAAAATCACTCTGCGTAAGGCAGAAAGGTATAGCCCTTTCTGCCCCTGAGTGCTCCTGTCTTGGAATAGTTGCAGACTAAGATGCTATAGCTGGTGATTTTGGGCTTACGTTTGGTTTGTCTAAAACCCTATAAAAAAAAACATAAAACCTGGTGGGAATAAACCTATACTCTAAAGCAGAAGCCGTATTTGTAAAAAAAAAAAAAAAAAAAAAGAGAAAAATATTTTCCATACAGTCCTTTTTCTCATCTACGGCTGATGTCTCACCTGAGTGAAGAGCCACTTTCTATCCTAGGTAATTTGGGGCGTAAATGTAGGAGCACTCTGGGTTAGGAAAAGGGCTGCAAGAGAACATGGCAGCAATAGGAACCCTCCAGCCTGATGCACCACAGTCAGCCACACTCGCAAACAAATCCGCCACATCCAGCCGTCCAGCTGGGGCAGCCACAGCAAGGCAGAGGACGGGCAGGGAAAGGAGGCAATTCGAACACGGCTGTTACTTGCCTGGAAAAGATGAGATTAGTAAAAGCCAATTAGGAGATGAGGAAAAGGTGCTGAACCACCTAGAACACCCAGGGTGGCTGACAAAAACAGGTTTAAGTCACTTCTGCCAACTTTTATGTTCAAATTGAAACAATTTTTGGGGTGTTTTAAAGACAGACGACAGAAAACATCCAGACAAGCATTTATTGCAGCACTTATCAGCTCTGTTTGCACTAACATTTTATAGATGTTTCTAGCTAAGCCTATATAAAAAGTGCCAAAAGTCAGCTGCTTCTCCCTGTGCCTAAGTTTGCCATAAAAAAAAACCCCTTAAACTGATGGGTAATTTTAACTCTTTGAGAAGCATAACTGGAGCACAGCGAGAACAGAGACGGGATTCATGGATCGCCGTCTCAATTTAAGCTTGTATATCGATGCCCGAGGAAGCACGCGGTGTTGTTAGGACTAGGGCAAAATGTCCTTGAGTTGACGGGGACAGATCCAGAACACAGGAACTGTCCCAACAGTCCCCAGCAGTTCTCCAGGGGTAGTACTGTGCTTTAGATGTGTGATTTGCCTTGATTCCCCGTCTTGAGCCAAGGCTCTGGGACCATACCCAGCCCCCAGGTTGTAACAGGGAACAGGTTCCTCCACGAACGCTTTGGCGCTGGGGTTATTCCCAGTCTCGCATCTACTTTATTTATAAAATCTAGTCACCCTCCCAGTTGAGCAAAAATGACCGCAGGCAACTGGCTGCTGTCTGGAAAAGGATGCTGTGCGGCTTTCCTCCTTTTCTGTAGGGAATAAAGGGAAGGATTTGCTTTGCGTCCGGCCAACGGCTAAGTGTAAGGTCCCTGTGTCACCTGGAAATAACCATTAACAAAATTTCCTGGGGAGGAAATGATGAATTCCCCCAAGCTCACCACCCCACTCTCCTCCTCACGTGCCACTTGCCTCTCCCACTTGCAAACCTTCTGAGGCAGGGGCAAACTTCACGGGGTCCCGAGACAGACCACAGCAACAGCACGACATGCTAGACCGGAGTGACTCCACAGCCTTGCCTCCTGGCCTGAGGCCACCGAAGCAGCTGGAAAGGAGGATGGTGTTTATTTACCAGGATGATGATGACTTTGATAAGGTAAGAGAGAGGGAAAAGGCAAGAAGCCCAGCCTGCAGCCCATCTCGGAGGGGAGCTGGGTCTCGAGGGCAGCGGCGGAGGCCCCCCGGCCAGCGGGCAGAAACCTCAGCCGTCACAGCCCTGCAGCCCGCGGAGCTGGCGGCCGAGACGGGCCAGGACCTGCTGCCAAAGGCAGCCTTCACAACAACAGCTATACGAAGCAAAACATACAGCGCGATTAAGGTGCGCTTTGGGAAAACAGAAAGCTCTACTGGGGGGCACGGAGAGCAGCCAGGAAAAGCCAGGGCTGGAACTGCGGGAGACCGCTAGGACAAAAATAAGCATTATTTAGTAGCCAAAGAAGTATTTTCCTTTTCTATGCTTATAAAGATTATGAAAAACAGAGTCTGCAGCATGCTGTGGAGGTCAGAGAGTTAACGCAGGTTGCTTCTCGCTGCATATTCACACGCATTAACACACACAGACAGAGTTTTCTGCACAAGGCGAAGCCCCCGTGCCGCGACCCGAGGGGCAGGCGAGCAGCAGCCTCACCACGTC
Source organism: Platalea leucorodia (assembly GCF_965183815.1). Taxonomy (NCBI): domain Eukaryota; kingdom Metazoa; phylum Chordata; class Aves; order Pelecaniformes; family Threskiornithidae; genus Platalea; species Platalea leucorodia. The sequence goes on along the minus strand of NC_138830.1, from coordinate 55,355,577 downwards.
CAGCGTTTGGAGGGTACAGACAGAAAGGGCAGCAACCGCCACTTCCACAGTCCCTGTTGTTCCAGAAGTCGAGGTCGAGACCCGAGGGCTCCATCTGAAGCACACCAGTGTGAGTTAAAAATGAACTGGTTTCCATCTTACCAAGGCTCCCAGAAAGCCGGAGAAGAACTGAATAAAAGGCACGTACGACTCTTCCATTCTGGTAATTGCAAGCAATTACTCCTAGCAACCTTTGCTGAAAGTACGTTATTTAGCCACCGACGTGACTACATCCATGGACAAACTGGGGGGAAAAAATGGCAAAAGTGGTGTGGAACCTGTATCTTCTGACTCTCCTATCCATTTTCCTTTTCTTTCAGCACCCACGTCACCGTGTGGTATCTGCTTTGATCATTTCTGGGGTTTACTGTGTAATCACCAATAATAATTTCTACGCACTAGGACTATTAGGCATGCTTGTAAAGTGATTTCCTACCCCCGAGAGACCGTGCAATTGGATACCTTGTGTGCTAACCCATGAATTTTATCTGTTTCAACATATACAGGGGCCTGAGGCCTCAAGGAAATTAATAATCCAAACAAATTCTGCTGAGGTTTAAAAGATGAATTATTTTAATAACACTGAACTTATATTGGATTCTGGTTTGGAGACAGATCTCTGCAAAATCAGGCAAAATGTCTCAAACAAAGAGGGATTTGACCAAACTTCAGCTCGGTTGTCACATAGTTTTCTGTCTCCCTTTCCTGCGTTGCTGATTAACAAGATTATTTATGTCTAAGCACAAGTTCAGTCTCTTTTCCTTATCCAGAAGCTCGTTCTTTCCATGAGTTGCAGAGAAAAATGAAAGTTAGTGGATTAAAAATAGAAGAAAAAAAAAAATTGCTATCTCAAATGACTTTTGCTTCTGGCACTTCAAGAACTGTTCCTTGTTTTGTTTGCTTTATTTCTTGCCTTTTTGTCTCCCTCTTCTCAACAGCAAACTGCAAAGGTCAGACGCTACCATGATACATATGCCTTCTGCAGCAAGAGTTGCTCTGCAGTACTTGGCAGACAGAAAAACCAGACAGCTCCTTAAGCGAGGTCGCAATCCAGCCTCGGTAAGATCACCACCGAGCACCATGGCGTAAACAAGAGATGGGAACCCTGAGTCATAGTCTGAGTGCAACAGAGCAGCCGTCTCTCCCACGTGGGTATCAGATGCAGAGCAACAAGGGAAGGTGCACATCGATGAATAAATAAAAAGATAGGTAATTGAGAAAAAGAGTGGATTTTACATCTGGCTTCTGTGCGGAAGCAAGTCAAAGCATCCGTGGTGCCAGGGTGAAGAGGACCTCAGCTGTTTCACAGAGTTTTAGAGAGGAAACCAAATAAAATAGCTCGTGGGTGAGAAAGAAGTTTCTGAACTAAGAATAACCTGCGCCGGGTCTTTCTGCGGAAGGTGAGGTCCAGCCGTCATTGCTGGAGCCTTTTATAGTTTCCAGTGTGTTTTATCCCCAAATGGATCACAACCCTTTTCCATACAATGCTGCAGCTATGAAGTACAGCCACCACGGTGGCAGAGGACAGCCATCAACCGACTGACAGGACAACGCGCTGCAGTTAGCAAGAGAGCAGGACAAGAAAGAGGGAATTTAGAGTTAATGCTTTTATACCCCATGATCTTTACCAGACACACTACGAGACGGCGTACTTCAGAACCATTTGGCAAACATCACGGGTGCAAACACTAAATTTAAGTTTGACCTGGAAGGAGCCACGCTACAAGACGTGTGGCGGCCAGTATGACTGTACACCTTCGTACTAAGTGCCTGTAGTGTGAACCTGCAGCTTCTCAGGTGGCTAAAAGCACTGAAGACCTGCTGTTTACCTTGCTTAGCAATTCACTCACATGTAACAACGTCAAATTTCTGCCGGGCATGCCTACAGTGCAGTTGTAAGAGACTCGGCAGCTCTCCCACGTGCATCCCAAACACTGTGCAGTACAGACAGAAACGTGTATTTTCTTCTATTCTTTGCTAGATTCTACAGGTGACAGCCCCCACGTCCCACCAGACAGCTTGTCCTTTTCAGATGCCTGCCCACACCGCGCACACGTGTGTGCTCGTGAGCAAGCGTGAGTTCAGCAACCAAATCTTTAGAGCAACAGATCTGAAATTGTAACATGGGCAATGCAGAAAGCTGCTCTCTGTTGCTGTTGGATGGTTCTGGTCACCTCCCTGATCTCTGTGAATGCCGGGAAGTCAGGCTACAGGTGAAGGCCAGCGTTCATGCAGGAGCTACCCATCAGTGAGAGCCCAGCTACGGTAGCAGCAGCAAATCCCCTGGCTCAGAATTGCTTTAGTAGTTTCTGAAGGTAAATATACCATAAAGCAACACCAGGGGAGGAAAGGGGGAGGCATCTGGCTTGGAGGAAGAAAGCCAGTACCATAGGCTTGGCCAGCTGTGGATCAGTGATTCTTTTATGGCAGAAGTTGGTTTTATCTCTAGCAATTCACTAGCGCCAGTTACCTAATAGTTAAAAACTTGCGTCGCAGCGTATGACCTCAAACAGTGTCACATCCCACAGCCTGAGCCCCTTTCCCAGTTGTGGGGAGTGAGCACTTGCTCGACCAGTGCAGGTTTGTTTCCAGTCGGCCGCAGGGGAACGGGTGAAGCACGGCTCCAACGTGGTCCCTAAAATGGAAGCAGATGGTCACTCCAGGCTGCCAGGCCACCCTGCTTCTCTGCTGAAGCCTACTTTTACCCAAAGGCGCTGCCCCCCTCTCCAGGGCTCCCAAAGTAAGTTCCAAAAAACTAAAAGAAACCAGCTCTCCCTGCCTTTCTGCTTTGGTCTCGGCCTGGCATGAATCCTGCAGCTGCAGTTAGGTTTCTTCTAGGAAAAGAAAAAGCCGCCCCTGGCAGATCCAGCTCCTTCCAAGCTCTCTGCGATGAAGCGGCCGTTGCCTACACATCTGAGGTCCTCACCATTGTGTCCTGCAGTTTATCCCCAAACTCCCACACTGCCCACTGGTCCTTTAAGGTCCATGAATGAGATAACCTTGGCACAGTCCCCTGCGGGTTGTCTGAATTCCGGCTTTTCTAGAAGAAAAAAAAAAAGGCTTGGTTCAAAAACCCTGCACTGAGAAGTACTACTGTGATGGACTAGTGCGACACTGGAATCTGGTCTGTGCCCAGCCTGCACAGGACGGGAAAGGGATATGATACATCTCCACAGTTCAGGGTCCGGGTCTGCACAGCCGTTCAGGATCTTAGCTACCCACACCTGCGATTCCCTTCTCCCACCTATCAGCCGAGGTAAGAGCTATCCCAGCGGCAGAAAGGAGATCCCAAATTTGGTCCCTCCATCCCCATCTCTTTTAGGATGAGAGCCGAGCCTGAACTGGAACTGATGACAGAAGACTTAGACCTGAGGATGCCAATATTCACGCCTGTAAACGTCACACCTTCACATGGCCAAGTGCCTTTTTGGGTACAATGAAAGGGGGCTTTAGAGTGTAACTATAAAAGTTGTAACTATTATACAAAAGACTATTGAAGTAAGGAGTCTTGCAATCTCTCAGCGAAGGACAGTTCCTTGATAAGAACAGAAACTTGTCCTAAAAACCAGCTGAAACTGACCCTGCAGTTTGGACAAGAGTCAAGGAGCAACTGAGTCTGCGCAAGAACAAGGGGTTACCAGCGGTGACGAAGAAGAGTCATCAGCCTTCATCCCCACGACCCCCTGCGGTTTCCGCACGTCAGCATCACCCATGCTGGAGAGGAGAAAGACGACAGAAGTTCTGGGAACCACACTGCACGTGGAAGGGACAACGCTTTTGGTGGTCCTCACACCGCCGCACGCGCCGGGGCGGAGCAGGGGGGAATTCTGTGCTTGGCGAAGGTGGCGAAGGCAGGCATCAGCGTTGTGAGCGCGGGGAAGGACATGTCTCCGCAGGACAGCTGTGTGTGTTCGAGGTCTTGCCAAAGGCGTGTTGGCCCTCACGATGGAAAAGGACCTTCAGCAGCAGTTGAAATCCAAACTGTGGTGTTGATGGATTACAACAATATACACCTGAAATACCTTCTTCTTTATTAATGAATAAAACAGGATCACGGAATGAAGATAAAAAGGGAATTCAGCTGATTCAGCTAGCTTGTTAACTGAGTGTTTCACAGCTGGAAGTGAAAGACTCATTTCTGGGAACACATGAAACTAAACCAAACAAAAAAAAAAAAAAAAAAAAATTGAAAGTGGAGTGCGGGAAGCCACTCTATACTAATAAGAGAATGGACTAGATCAGACCTAGAAGGGCTTAGATGATCTATTAATGATGAGGACAGACACAATAAGCATATAATGAAGCTGCTGGACAGTGAATTAGGAGGCCTGCATTTAGTCCCTTGTTCTGCTGAAGAGGGCACATGGTGAGACATTGCTTCAAGTAGCTAAAGGACCAGGCTTAAAATACCGGGAGGAGTTGAATGAGTATGGTTGGTCTTGGCTTCATCGCCCCGCCATAAAAACAAGTGAATTTAAGAGGCAGGATAAAAAGAGGTAGCAACAAGTGCAAAAGAAATAGAAAGTTTATGTACATTAGCTGTTTATAGCAGGAGAATGAGTCAGTCTATCCCAGCAGTTGTCATTACAACCCAGATGAGGCCTTCAGCAAATCCCCACCTTGAAACTAGAAAAAGCCTCTGTACATTGTATATAAATAGAAATTTTCCAGACACGAGGACAAGAGCCCAGACTAACTGGACAGACATCACCCCACAATGCAAAAGTACCATCAGGTTTTATTATTATCGTTATTATTATTATTATTATTATTATTATTATTATTACTACTACTACTTAGAAACTGATCGTATTTATGGCAAATGTTAAGAACTAAAATAACGGAAGAAAGGGAAAAGCTAGGCATGTTTACAAACTACAGGATTCTCTATTCCATACACTACAACAGGGTGCTGGTTACTGAAGATTGCGTGCTCCCCCTCCCAGGAATCACAGAGCTGTACAAATTGAGGGTTCATCTCTCACAGGGGCAGGCTCCACCTGATGTAGAGCCCAACAGAATTAATAGCCCAGGCAGGGATGAAAGCCAGGACAGGCTGACTTGTTGCCCAGTGACGGTGATCACACCGGCCTGAGTCTAGGCTTCTCCCAGGCGAGCTTTCCTGGGCACTGACATCTGTCATTGCCTTTTATCCCAAGACTTGTGTCCCTTCCACAAGGAATACAGCGACAGTCTGCTACTTCCAGCTTCCTTTAGTCCACGTGGGACTATAGCTGACTTACCTAGAGGATTAATTCTTCCCTGGATCCAAGAAAATATCAGTGATGGAAAGAAAAGACAGCTGCTATTGCACAGCAAAAATGAGCTACGCATGGAGATCCTTCCTGAACTCAAAGGAACCCCTCAGCTACAGTCTGCTTGCAAAGGGACTCATTATCCATAAAACTAAACTCCATAAAATGCAGCTAAAGGAGCTCTGGGCTTTCCCTACAAAAATACATGGGATTCCTGGCGTGTCTTGTGATCCCAAGCAAAGACCAGCAGCTGTCTACAGCTGCTCCCTGTGTAAGCCATGCTTTAAGAAGGTCATGCATGGACTATTTGGAACAAGTTGGTGTGCTAGAAGGCGGCCTTATGCTAAACAACTCTGAAGAGCTGGAAGCAGATTTATAGGAGCACTAACCACAAGTGCTGCAAATGCAAGACAGGGCCTCATGGCCTTGGTAGCTTTGATCCACCTTTCGTTCTGGGATTTTTTTTTATTTTATTTTTTTAGTTTCTTAGCTCTGAGAAACTACTTTACCAAGATAAAAGGCTATCCTGATGAAAACCGAGCAGCAAAAAGCCTCACCTGAGCTAACATCCACTACAAATGAATCAAATGCAAAGCTGATGAAAATAGAGGACAATAGCATTAGTTCAGGGAAGGCTTCATAGAAACAAGAGACGGTGCCGCAATGGAAGCAGATTTTAAAGCAGAGGTGCACAAAGCAGTACGGACCCAGCAACAGGAGCACTGAGCATAAAGTAACAAGGTAAAACTCAGGGTTTGGTGCAGAAAGCTTGGTCTTACTAATGGCACCTAGAGCTGGAAAAGATGCAATTATTATGAACGACAGAGCAAGGAAAAGAATCAACAGATTTGTTATACTCACAGGTTTCTGCAAGAAAAAATTCTGTATAGACTAAATAATTACAAGAATACACTAAAAAGAAACATTTTCCATTACCTACAAAGAGAGATGTTTTTGCAGAGATGTCTAATGCCAAATATATTTCTGTGCTCGATGCATCAGTGGTGTTCTGGCAGGTGCCCTTAGAAAAATAAAGTGCATGTTTGTGGGCATTCAGCACTCTCTTTGCGAGCCACTTTCCTCAGCCTGTCACTTGGGTTGAGTTCAGCACCAGAGGTGTTTCACTGGAAAACACAACATATTTTTGTTGGTGTATCCAGGAGGGTTCCAAAGTCTACAGGGCTGATGCTTACATCTGGGGAAAATCTGCAGAAAAGGCACGACAGTAAGCTCCAACTCACTTTGGGAAGAGCTGGAGCTGCTAAGCTAAAGCTGAATTCCACGTATTGGAAATAAAGATACCAGGCAGAGAAGAGTTTGGCAAGATGTACCCGGCTGCCACAGCAGACGCAGAGATTCAAGGATTTCCTGGAATGACGATGTGCAAACAAAGCTGCCCTACTTCAGCTGCTGGAATTAGCAACCCGAGAGCGCTACTGTACAGAAAGCTGCCCCAGGGAACAAAGGATGCTGATCTTCACTGAGTACACGTGGGAACTGAAGTAGCAAGGCTTCGGTCCTTAGACGCCGTGATATACATCTAGGGAGGATGTTGGCACAGTCTGTCACCAGCATGGTCAAAATCATGGCCGGTGCCACGCATACCTTTGTGTTCGTGGAATTAGCATGCTTAAAAGGGATGGAGATTTTGGCCACAGTTGGTGGTTATGTGTTTAAAAGCAGAAGTCCCTCCTTGAGGAAGACAGGCGTTATCCGCGACCGGCCACAAACCATGGACATGACTGGGACCCATGAACATGACCATCACTGCTGCCAAAAAGATGCTGACAAGGCACTCCTTGAGAACACAGTTCCGTTTCAGCTACGAACGCACAATTTGCAAAGCAGGTAAGTGTCTGGTGGTTGCAGAGACACGCTCTACCTGCCCTCATTTATTGCTCTGGTGATGCCAACAGCAGCTTTGCATATTGCGTTAGCAGTACCGCCACCATGCCCCGTGCTCAGAGACCTGCTGATTGAGAAGATGGATTGCTATCTCCTCCTGCCTCAGGTGGGACCCCAGAGCAACACCCTGCCCCAGCTCACCCCCAGAAGAATCTGCCCACCCGGCGCCCACATTACCAGAAACAGACCTACCACATTCAGGCATCTCCTGCGCTAGAAAATTTGTCAAAATAAACTGGATAAGCCTCATAGTCCAAATATTTACAAAACAACACAAACCAGTCTGTATGTATTCTTGGAAAAAACACAGATTGCAAATGCCAGATCGATTATAGCAGATGAGATCTCACAGGTAGGTACTGGCACTGGATCAAGCTCGTACACTCCTAACACATCTTTAATCTCACTGGGATCTTTTGGTTTGGTGATGGGATTTTGTTTAAAAGCCCTAAGGTAACAGAGAGAAATGTTTTACGCTAGCTGAAATAAACCATCACAGGGAAGCAGTAGCTCAGGATTGTCAAGAGATGGCAAAACCAGTCAAACAGGAGGACAAAAATCAGTGGTCTAAAGAACTTTTCCCCAGAACAATGCAAGTATATTTTCATGAAGAAAACAGTGGGTGATCTGGATTAGTAAATCTCTTTCCATGTTACAGCTTGCTAGTAGTTATGGCAGCTAGTAAGACCGAGCTGATTTTTGCTGAATATGGCACCTGAAATAATAGTCCTGGTCGAGGGGCTTAGCCATCGGGAGTGAAATCAGGATCTGGAGTTTCCTTTCTGACTTGCTCCTATTATCACCAGTGCAACGCGTTGGTGTAAAATGCCAAAACAGTGAAGGACCTACTAAAAAAAGCTAGAGAGTCAGACTCTCATCGGAGTGTTTATACTTTGGTATTACTATTGTTATGTTTGGCGAGCGAAGAATGCGAGCAGGGACACCTTTCGGAGGCACTTTCAAGCAGCAGTTGGACGTGGCTGCGGCGCTGCCCAGACGCTCATGTTACAACAACGCAGAACGAAGCCCTGAACAAAACAGGTCTCTGCTAAAAGTCATGGCTCGAAGTCATTACTGAACAGCTCAGCTCCCGATTCTGCCGGAGCCTCTTAAAGTCAGAGGCTAGAAAACATCGTCCCCGGGAGTGATCTGGTGGGAAGAGAAATTCTGGAAGATTCAGTGCCAATGTGTGTGTGCCGGTGGGGAGTGTCATGGCCGCAGCCGGACGGTGTGACACGAAGCTCCTACAGCCCTGCCGGGGAAAGCCCCGATGAAATGACAAGCACATGTCCTCTGCAGAATGGGCACAGCAAGCCTGGCACGTCAAGGGTACAGCCGAGCTACAGGCACACGCTCTGCATTTGAAAAAAAGCACGTGCAGGTCCAAAGCACTGGGAAGAGGTCTGAAAGTCTCCTTGGATCTAGCTATCCGCTGGCCACGAGTCCCAACACACAGGGAGGGAGAGCAGAGCTGAAGTCTCCGTTCCTCCCCGACACACCCGTGCCAGGAAACCTGCAGAGACCCTGCTGGCCAGGCAGGTAATTATGGTGATGGATCTGTGGCCTCCCAAATATTCTGTTGATAAGGACTCAGCAGACTGAAGCTGCAAGAAAAGCTTTATTTCAACAGATCAGCAAGTTTGATCTGCTCTGCAGGGCATGGCGAAGCTTTTAAAGCGGACTAAAAACCAGCACAAGGTTTCTAACGTGCAACCTTGAGTCTTGGTTTTATTAATGTGTGCTAACTCCAAGCTAATTATGCTTAATCTTAGCATAATTGTAATAATAATTTAAAAAGACAAATAACACTGCTTAGGCATTAATGACCAAAGCTTCTGAACGGGTGACAAGCAAAACTCGTGAATGAATTACTATTAGTGTCCTACAAACAGGAGCTAGGTGCTGTTTGGATGGTCCAAGCCTCCAAGAGACAGAAGGCCCATAAAGACAGGGAACACAGGGCAGGAAAATAAGATAATACTTAGGTATAATATTAACATAATATTTAGGCCTAATAGGAAGTAGTCTTAGCACGGCAGCAACTGAAACAGTCAAGATTTTCATGGTAGGCACAGAAAACAACACACCATAGGAAGGGACTAAAGGGCAAGAAGTAAAGGCTGTTTGCACGCGAAATTTTGTTCCTGTCAAGTGCAAGGGCCAGCATGGGGGAAGGAACAGATCTTAAATGAGAAACAGGATATAAGATGAGGACAGGCCAAGAAGGACCGCAAAAGTACAGACAAGTATTTGATGCGATAGAGAAGAAAAAGGCAAATGAGAGGAAGTTTCTGAATGGATAGGGTTTGGGCAAAAGTCAGTGTTCGCCAAGGCCAAGAGAAAAGGATGTTGCATTAATCGAGACATGATGAGATAACAACTTGGACAAGAGGTTTAGCTGTGAGGAAGAAAAGGTTGAATACTTACGGCTGAAAACACTTAGTACAGGATCAGGAAAACAAGATGTTTATTGGCCAGAAATAGAAGGAAAATCTCTGTCCACCACCTGAATTGTATCAGCTGAGACAAGTCCTCCCAGGAGACTTTCCTTCCCCTCCCACATTGTACAGCTTCCTCCTTTAACTCTGCTTCCCTTCCCAGCTTTCTGTTATCATTTGGATGTCTATCTCCTCTTCTGCAAAGGACTTGACCAAGGAAAACAGAGGGCTTGTAAATCCGCCTGCCTGAATGTGGCTTTTTGATGTCTGGAGCACAGAGACACACTGCTGAAATTTATGGTTTCCAAGGAGGACTGAGAAAGGGAGAAATTTATGTTAGGAAAATGTGACTGTCATCTTCATTTATCTCCCAGTTTTGTAATGGAAAACAGGCACTTTACAAACACATACACACAAAGCCCAGCATGAAACGGTTTATGAACTCGAGCACATTAACCGAGACCCATTCCATAAAGACTGGTAATAATAATATTAATAATGCAATAAATCACACACCATCTGTAACATCACATCACCATCCACCTAGCAGGGGAGAAAGGAGCCCGCTGAGAAGCAAGGCAGCAGCATCTCTTTCCTCTCCCATCCTTCATTCTGTCTGTATCAATCAAAGAGACTTGGGGTGCTTCAGACCAGCAGGCTGACCACAAACACCCCACAGTCCTTACAGAAGCTGTTGTACATTACACAGAGAGCAAACAACACAGATCCACACCAGATTTACCGAGGACGCTTCGAAGCGACAGCTTCAGGAGAGCTCATCCTAAACACGTGGATTACCTGAAAAGGTTCAGCTCCTTGCACTGAAGCAGGCAGATAAGTAGAGCAACTCAAGCAATTAGCTGGAAGGAGTTAAACCATTAAAATAGAAATGCTCAAATTTGTATATTAAAGAACACAGACAAATTTGCATTCCCGCTAAATGAGTGTGCTTTTCAGTCCTTGGCAGCTCATTTGCAGTTTTGGATTTACGGCAGGAAACAATATAGATTATGCTTCAGCCAACCACGGTTTATTTCTTGAGACTATTTGCAAGGAAACCTGAAACTTGCAATAAGATAAAGAGAGTATCTATTTGATCTGGTACCAAGTAATTTGAATTCAAAGCTACCTCAATTTCTGAAGCTTACACCAACCCATCTCAAAGTATTTAAATCATTTTGCAAGCGTTTAGACAGGAAGCTTTTCTATACTCACCCTGGAGGAAGTGGTGGCATTATAGATATATGTCCTGCACTACATTAAGTGTGGCTGTGGAGTTATTTATGTGCTTTTCCTGACTTCTTTTGACACAGGAGTTGATTGCAGTGCTGTATGATTACGTCTGCATCTCTGAATCTGTCTTTCTCAGCTGGAAAGTCTCAAGTTCCAAGCTGGGATTCCCTCTCCACCCCCTTCTCGTGTACTTAACCCTCCTTCTGCTGGAAGTGCCTAGTAAACATCCACAAAATCTCTCGGGTACAGAGGCTGCAGAGAAGCAGTAGTGGGAAGGCAGCACGTTAAAAGAAAAAGAAGTATTTTCTTAGATGCTCCCTGCTTATTAACTCTGTGCTATAAGAAAGCTCTTTTTAATTATGATATTTTTAACTATGGGATTTCAAGTCTTTTTTTTTAATTGTTTCTGTCTTGAATTCTTTTTCTTATGATCGTTATCAACCCACCCCTCCTCCGTCGGTTCCCAGACCACCTACGGACAGCAGCATTGCTCATTAGTAAGACTTCTACTGTCGGTTACAAACAAGCATCTGTGCACAAGAACCCATCGCTTTTCTCTTTCGCTGCTCACAACCCGGTAAAACGCACTTTTAGCCCAGCTCAGCCCTCATACACCGAGAGCCGTGAAGCAGAGGAGAACACGTGCTGCTCCCCCCTCCAGGGATGCTTGTGCAGGATGAAATAGCTGCCCCGTCACCTGATTTCTGAGCCCAAGGCTTCCGACGTGACAGTCCTGACACGCAGCCAGGCCCGCCGCTACCCATTCGCCATCACCTTGCTCCCATCTGGGCAGACCAACAGACAGAGAAACAGCACCCCGCAGCAGAGTTCAGACTGCTCTGAAGGTTTCGAGCAAACCCGGCACCCGTTGATGAGCACAGCCATTACGGTAAAAACTTGCATGCTCTAGCTTCCATTCACTCACCAGAACCAGCGCCTCTGATGCGGGACAGACTCCACTGCCACCGTGTATTTCTCCGGACAAAGTAAAGGACGGGAGCCGAGAATGGGAACTACCAAGCCACGCACCCTGCCTGGAATGAGATGTGGGCTGTTGGGGACTTAGACCCAGCAGCGGCAGAAAGGAAGCCGGTGGGTGCCGCTGGAGCCAGCGTATCTGGTGCTATAGCGGGAGCTATTGCCATCTCCAGGCTATGACCTGCGCCAGAATTTCCCCATCGGTAATTGTGCAGATACCTGCCTTGTGTCTCTCAGACACATGAAAACTCTGGTATGCAGCTATTAAGATAAGGAAGACTGATTACCCTAGATAGAATAAATAGGAACTTGTGCAACACGAAGTTTCCTTCTCATCCTTCCTCACAACATCCAAGCAAGTGGCAGACAACGGTGTCATTGGCATGCATCACGATGTACGTTTGGTATTCCCCTGTAGGCATCTGTTTTCAGCGCTGCTTCCAAGCACTAATGGCATTTCAAATACCTAGGGTGAAGGAATGTCCTTGAGTGGCAGCAGACACTCCTTGGCCAACCTGTTTGCTAGGGGATCCCAGCTGCGCCTGGTGGGGCTACCTACGATAGCGCAGACGTGCAGACAGAAATCACACTACGCGCACCAGTGAGCTGTTGCTTGTACTTTATCTGTGCCCAAGCCAACACAGTCAGTTGTTTGCATGAAAGGGATGAGGTTGCTCTGGGCTTTTTTCAGCAAGTTGACAAACTTTGTTTAGGAATTTCTTCTATTGGCAGCTGAGCCTGTTCAGTAAATCCAGACAAGGGTAACAAACTAGTGATGGGTTTAGTGTTTCTGGATGCTTTAGTGCCAATCTGCCTTTCACATAGCTGCGATCTGGAAGGAGGACAACTGCTTGAGATATAGAATGTAAACTCTTCAGTTGATTAAAGCTGAAACCATAGAGAATGGGACTGGGAAAAGACCCATAAACTACAGAAATAAGCACCCAAGACCTACACCAGAACACCGCTGAACAACAGAGAAAAAGAGAAAATTCTCATTCTCAAAAGAGAAGAATGAGCTTTCAAGCAGGCCAGTGACGGCCAGAAGAAAACTTGTTTCAAGGTAGAACTGGATACCTTCATGAATGACGGACTGCATGACTTAACAAAAATGCCAGCCTTTGCTGCTGTCTGGGTTTGGTCTGCTCAGTTACCCGGCACTGAACAAAGACGGTGAAACTGCTCCCCACGTCTGTTCTCACGATGCAATGTGATGGGCCACGACAAGAGGCCGAGTGCTGGAGAGCGTGTGCTAGTGCTCGGAGGGATACTAAGTTAAATAAAAAACCTCCGGTGTCTGGCTTGTGTGTTTTATTCTTTAACTAATTACCAGATTTGGATCCTGGAAGGAATTTTTCTTCAAGGACAGATGGGTGAGAAACAGTCTGCTATCTCCCCCCTTCACGGAGCACATGGGATAGTCCCATTCCTAGGATGAGCCGGGTACCTCCTCAGTGCAAGTTTCAGCCACTGCAGGACACCAGGACATCAGCAAAGCCCTCAATCTTTGTACTTGTACATTTTAATATTACGGCTTTTGAATTTAGGATATTTCATACATTATTGGGTCGTTCTTTATGTCATGTGCTACGTAGGGAGAGAATAGAGGCAATGCCCTCTGAGTCCAGGGAATGGATTTAATAACTGCGGGCTGAGACTGGTGAAACTGCAGACTGGGAACCACGGGCATCCCACGGGATAACCCTTGCACACTTATCACAGAGTGCCAGGCAGGTGAAGGCACGCTCCCGCTCCCGTCAGGAGGCGTGCCACTGCATCGCGGGGCTGCGCCTGGGGACAGCCTTGCCAGGGGCAGCCGGGCAGGAGCAGAAGGTACCTGGAGATGAGGAATCCACCTCTCGACAGTTTGTCCGGTCGTTAATCTTCCTTCACACACATTGTCGAGCACTGTGCCTCATTTCCCACCTGAATTTGACCGGCTTATGGTTCTTGCAATCCCCTCCCTGCCCAAACTGAAGAGCTCTTCACTAGCCAGTGTTTTCTTCCCAAGAGCAACGCTCCAAGCAAGGGCTTTTAAATCTTACCCTCTATTTGCCCAAATCTGCACATTGATTAAAGCAGCAAAGACTTAGAGGGACTCAAAGCCAAAAGCCTGGAGGGAGCTCAAATCCAAGCACACACTTCTCTGTCAGGCTTATTTCTGTACAGCACAGAGGGCTCCATACCATGAATCGGCTCAGTGAAACGATGCAGGTTATATAAAAATAAATAAAAAATAAAATAAAAGCAAAACCACACACACAAAACCTTCCTCAAAATACTGAACCACTTACTATCCATGAAGCTTTATCAGTGCCAAGTGTGCTGCATTTGCTCAAAGAAAGGAAATCTGTGTGGAAAACTATGTCAATCCGTGCAAAGACATACACAGAGGTCAAAATTTCTTATGGGAATATTCCTACAAAAGCTGATTTTCCGGCAGAAAAGATTAATACCTTCTACCTTTTACAAAAAGTAGAACAAAAGGAAAAAATGATTTTCACTAACACTAAGGTGCATTCAGCCTTTTGCCACACAAGAAAATTTCAATGAAAACATAGGAAAATGTCAGAGGTGGAAAGCGTGGAGACGCACTTTCTTTTTTTTTAATTCTGAGACAGAACATGCCAGAGAAGCTCCGAGCTTCATTATAATGTCTATTTAACGGAACTCAAAGGAATTTCAGGCAGAACCCAAAACAGATGCAATCCCCCCAGATGCTTATAAACTATTTAAAAACATAGCAAGGTATAAACAAGACACAAGGCTTATGAAAATTAAAAGAAAAAAAAAATTAAAAACAATTTCAAAAGAAAACCCCAAACCTCTACCCTCCACCTTGCCCCTGCCTACCTCCAAAGCTGCTGTCCCTCGGATAAAAGTAGGATATTTTTGTCACTATTTTATTTCAGAGAACAAATTACTTCTCGGTGTGAACCACCTCCCCGGGCTGCACGTTTAACTGCAGAAAGGAGCGAAAGGCAACCTGAATGAAGGAAAAGGGAGGAAGGGATTCAAAACAAATCAACAAACTGTTTCTCATCTTTTCCTTGATTCCTCCCACCCCCTCTTTTACGAACATTTTGGCTTTTTTTATTTCTCCTCGGGTTTTGCTGAAGAGAGCAGGGAGCCCATTAGAGCAGGGGGATTAAGAGAGTTGAAGTAGGATTGAGTAATAAAATTGCTGTTAAATAACAGCAATTATGCAAGGCAGATGGCCCCGACGAGAGAGCACAGCGTTTCACACGCGCCAGGACGGGAAGCGGAACGGAGCCTGCTCGGCTTTAGAAAGAGCACATCATTTGTGTCCGATTAAATCATCCCCAGTTGTGATTATTAGAGAAGGGCCGCCCTGAGAGGGTTATGACACCGGGGAGATGGAAGCAGGCATTTTGGGGAGGGAAGGCAGCGGATGACAAGCTCAGCTGCTGTTTAACCTGGGCTGGAAGTCAGCAGAATTGTCAGTGCAATTCACGGTACCAGCTACTCATGTATTCACCTGGGGGCTTGCAAAAGAAGGTTTAATTTTGCTACCGTGTAGGAACAGCAGGGGAAAATCTGGTTACTAAACCGAAAATGGTGCTAATTAATGGCAGACACATGATTTCCAACTGTGGCAATTTTTGTAACTGTTAAATAAGCCAAGTAAGAGGACTCCTTCCCTGTGCACAAGGTAATGTCTACAACCGTTTTTTCTGTTAAATGCAATTCAGAATCCGGTAGCCCAAGGGTTTACGACTTGTTTCTTTTGATTTAAAGGTGGCCAGCCAAGCTCCTCCGGTAAGATCAACGCAGCCAAATGGATCTAGGTTTTTCATAACAGTAAAAATAAATGCTATAGAAATGGGGGAGTAAAAAACATATCCAAAGGCTGTGAGAAGAAGGGAGAGCTGACTTCTAGCACCAAAGCAGTAGGAGGTGAGCCAACCCCATGCAAACTCAAGCAACAAGAGATAGATATAGATATAGATATATATATACATACACAGAGCAAGCAAGCTGACATGCACTTTTCAGCTACTCAGATGGTGCTGGCCAGCTCCCAAGTTTTTTTCTGCTTTACCCAAAAAGTCAATGGTAAATTTAATACATAGTTCGCCAATTAAAAACGGATTTATTTTAAATATACATGCAGGAGATTTGTTTTCCCTATGGTAATAACAAAAGAGTAAAGTCCCTTTGATTTCAGTGTACTTGCTTCAATTTTCAAATCCTGATATGCACTCAACAGCTTGGCAAGCAAGCCCCAGTGCATCTTGAAGACAGAAATCCCAAACATTCCTTAAGAAAAGCAGGGAATCAGTGTGGAAAACAGGGATATTTACTATTTTTAAATTAAATACCATAAATGTCCAGGCCGCGGCACAGTGAGGGACAATGAACAGTCTGTCCTTACAGCTGGCACCACAGTGTAGCATGGAGAGATGTCAGGCTAAACTCAGCTTTCCATCCAGGCTTTTGTTCATCTGTTTCACAACCAGATTAACTTTCCTTTAACTAGTATGAAACATCTGAAATAAAATATTTACTGGAAGATTATATAACATAAATTAACTCACGCTCAGCCCAAGCTGATGGACAGAGATGAAACTGGACAGTTTACTTAAACATTCAAAACCACAGATTAACCTGAGGGACTGGAAGAACAACAGAATGTTTCCCAGTCTACTGGTCAATTAAAAATATCCATGCTGATGAACAAAATCCTAAAAATACCATTTTCTGCCCAAAATATAAAATTTTATTAAATACCATTAGAGAACACTTTCCCTTTGCAAAGTGTATGCTTTAAAAAATTGAGCAGGAAACAAACATGAGGAAGCTTTCAAAAGGAGAATTCACGTAAGTTTAAAAAAAGGCAAACAAGTCAGAGGAGACATTTGCTCTTGAACTAAACTTCGCATGTGAAGTTCTAGATCAGGAAAAAATAGGTTTTCATCCAGTTCCATCCAATTTATCACGCTAAAGAACAAGACTTGATTAAAAATCCCTTGGCACCTTTTGAAAGAGGAGGAGCGTTAACCCCTTGCAATCCCGTCCCACGCGCTTCAGCTCTAACTTCAGCTCTGCACGACTCCTCTCGCCTCCACGGTTAGCTGCTCCTATTTTTGTGGGGTATAAACCAACCTCTAAATATGTCAAACCTTGTTTAGCAGAGAAATCGAGTATGTCCATTTGTACCAGCGCATTAAAAAAGAGGAATCTCAGTTTACCCCAAACACCACTCTGACTGAATGACTTTCTTATTCCCGGCTTCATTCAAGGAAATGAGGTTTGACTGTCGAGTACGCACCTAAATCAGCAGAGCTTATAGAAGTACTTTGGGATCGCAGTGAATGAAAGGAACATTCTTATTTCTGATAATGGGAAACAGTTTTTGTTGAATTATAGTTATGGCTCTAAGTTTTCAGTACTTCGATAATTAGGAATTCAGAAGGAATACTGATTGCCAACAGAAGTTTGTGCAGAGTGAGATTCTACAGTGATTCGGGGAGGGTTTTTTAAGATATTGGTTTCCTCGCTGTATTTTCTAACATGGAACTCCATAGCAGTTCTGCGAAGCGGATAATGAAGTACAGGGCCACCAGAGCATACCCGTACACATGCCAGGATCTCTGTGACGGAGACAAGCACTAGAGCAACATTTTGGCCAGCATTCCTTGCTTTACAGGCAAACTGTCAATACTGAAATGCTTAAAAATGCAGCTAATGAAGGCGTTCCAGTTCATTTGAGTCACAGAAGGGCGCTCATTTTTATAGTTTTGTTTTGCAAGACAAAATATGTAAAACAGGGAATAAAAGAAAGAAAACCAGAAAAGATATAACCCACATCCTTCACGTTTTTCAGATCGATTTCTAGCTCTACAATCCATCACACCATAACACTTTGATTAGTTTTTATATCAGGTCCACAGAAGCCCTTAGGAATTCATGAGATGGATGCTCTTTCAGGTGGGATTCAAGATTAAATGATCTGAAAGGTCATTATAATTGTACTGTACTGCCAGTGCAGCCATAACTACACGTCAAGAATTATAGTACAACATCAAGATAAATGCTGAGGTCCTGGCTACAGTGAACTTAATATCAAAAATAACCAACGGGGCCAAGTAGGGTAACCAGAGGCTCTCCTCCCCCCTAAAGCCTGCATGCCTAAACATTATTACACAAAACAAAATCAAACCCATGAAAACAGTATTCTGCAGGTCACAAGATGAATTACAAATAAAATACACAGCTGATCCTAGTCTAACCTTACAAGAAACGTCCCCCTGAAGACTCTTGGTCATATGTTCTCAATCTCTGCCCCTTGGACAAAAGCAGCATGAGGAGAAAAAGAACAGTTAAAGATGAGGACGTTAGAAGGTTTGCTGAGGGGAAAAGAACCTTATTATTAAAAAGGCAGAAGCTGTGAATAACAAAAGGAAACATAATGAGAACTCATTTCTAGCTGACCTACTGAAATGGTCCAACAGTCTTCAAGGGCAGAACTACATCCATGGCGAACCACCACCAACCTACCTGAACAGAGAGCCAGGCAAAACCCTCAGTACCCCTGCAAGATTTTCATTCCTTATCTTGTAATACTTTTAGGATTTCTTGCTGTTACGTGATATGTTATTGTTACAATGATCTCTGTATGAACACACTCTTCACACTTCCACAGAACCTCACAGACTCTTCGCGGTCACAAGCATTTCCTAGAAGGGAATTCATTCCTGAATACTCTTCTTGGGAATGACTTATTTGTTTGTGACACACCCGGTGATGTCTAGAAAACATGTGAAACATTCCTGAAAAGAAGATATTTCCTCCCTGGATAAGGACATAAAACCTCCAAGGACATAAAATCTACAGAAAGGGAACAGGGACAGGTATTACTCATAGGAATACCTGGCTCAGTGTTGAAGTCCTTTTCTTTTAAGTATAAACATAGTGTGACACAGCTTAGACTAATGTAAACACTGACGTAACACTGAGAAAAATTCACATCTTGAGGAACACGCAGTCTTAACATCTGAATGCACAGGAAGGTCTTAATAAGCTGCTCTCCTTACCTATTTATTTCAATTGCTTTGTACTCTCCATTCCACACTGGTGAAGGAGATTTCATTCTCTTGAAATCTAGCGAATGCTATTTCACTGCATGGTATGCCTCTACAACCACTTTCAGCAGAAGAGACTTGAGCATGCAGCAGTCTAGTGGCTAAAGGAAACCTCTCCTGAACTCAATTTCATCTTGTACCTGAGCTGAAAAATGCAGAGAGAACAAAATTCTTAATCGCGCCATAAACCCAAGACAGACAGCCTACAGTTTAAATGCATGTGTGCTCCCCTTGAAAGCAGAAGACACCCAGGATGCAGAAGGAAAGCTGGGTAAGAGTAAAACTTTCTGAAGAACACAAGGAAGCCGCTGTGGGCAATATAAATATAGCAAGAGAGCGGTATGCGGTAGCACGCAGCAGCTTTGCCATCCCAGCTTTCTCACTGTCATTTCCAAGTGATAAATTGTCATTAAACAGCCATGCTAAAATGTACAGGCCTCGCTTTATTTTTAGGCTTCTATTTGGATGCCAAGCTCTTCAAACATCACCCAGTCTGAGAAACACTATTAAAAAAAGAACCTGAAGAACAGCCAAATTCTTGGCCTGTTGCAAACACTGTATTCAATAAGCTGTGGTTCAGTTTGCATTGTACTTGTGCGCCAAGAAACATCCTAAAGAGAAGTAGGAATTTACAGAAAGTGTAATACTTACCAGGGACAACATTCCCAGAAACTGGGTGTGCTTAACCCTTCCTTTCATTAAAAAAAAAAAAAAGTTATCCTGAATTCAACCATGTAGAATTTGTGGCTGTGCCCCATTCATTAAGACATCAAATGCATTATGAGCCATATATTGACAATGACCATATAGCAAGTCAGCTGAAAAACAAATACAAAGCAACATCTCCCCCAGTAAACTCTATATTTTTGTAAGAGGTGCACCATTAAGATAATCAGGTTATAGCAAACGTGTATCCTTTCCACTCAAGCTTAGCAAATATGAAAATGCAGCTTTCTTGAAATCGGTATCAAATTTCCCATAAGTTTCAGTGGAGAGAGCATTTCACCTTGCTGTTGCAGGCTGGATGACAAGATAGGTATCAGACTCTTGCAGCCCAGCTTTTTATGGATGAATCCCAAACTGAGGTAATGCCGCAAATGGCTGGGCAAAGGAGGGAGGAGGAACTGAAAGGGAGAGAGCTCAGAAGAACCGTTCACATTTAAAAAAAATGATTTCATAATTCATTGTATAAAATAGGATTTGCAGACTCAAAAGCTTAACTATCACATTTTTCTTGACTGGAAATTTAGATAACAACACGATCTAAGATTGATATCGTCCTTATAGACTTAATCTTACTTCTCAGTTTGACAGCAGAGCTTGCCAGATAGCGTGTCTTCAAATACTGCAGAACTACACTCTTACAGCAGAGTCCAGTCAAACCGTATTCATTCCTAAGGCAGAGAGCAACTTAGAGCTGCACTGTTCATAAATACACATTTATTTTTCATTAGAAATGCATAATTACAGCATTTAAAAGCATTTTCCCCTAGAAAAGTAGTTAAGCAACAGTACAAACAAAATTGTTAGTCTTGTGCAAATACAGTTTTCATTACACTGAACAGAAAACACCAGCAAAAGGCTAATACTTGCAGTTATGGGATTTTTCTTTTTTTAAATATTTTCCATTTTTGTTATAAACACCATAGCAAATAAAAAAAGCTGTTTAAACAGTGAAAAATATTTGAGCTCTTGATCTTCTATATGTGGTAAAGCAAGTATTGCAAAGCAGCAATACACTTCCTAAGATATCTGCAGACATTCAAATGGCGTATTTCACAGAAGAAATGAACAGGATGAAACATTGATTTAGTCTCATGGTTTTGATTCATTAGATTTCTTTCCCTCTTTCTGAAAGAATGTTTTCTCTTTAAGTGTACCTATGGGCAGGCCACGTATTCTTTCTGAAGGCTAGATTCTCAACTGATGTAGTGATGTAGCTCCGATTTAAGTAAATGGGTCTGAGTTATTCCAGGGGAGGACAACCAGATCATCAGAACCCTGCTATTTGCAGGAGACGTTCCAGGTGTGACCATTAGTCTAACAGGCATTTCCATTCTCCTGTTGTTGCACGAAGACTACAGCACTTAACTTCTGACCGCGGTTGACTGCCATCTCGGTTGACACAGTTTTCGCAATGCTCTTATTGAATTTGGATTGCTCCGTGTTCTATCTGCATCTCTGGCTGGATCGCTGATTGAAGGGTATCAGTGCCCTGCAAAAGGAAACATGAAATCAGTACATCAATACAAAAGCGCTCTCCGTTGGTGTAGCCAAGGGAATGCGAACAAATTATACTAACATAAAGTTCTTGTACATCCCAGTGCAAAATCTGCATGGCTATCAGCTCTGTGACAGAGTTGAAATGGGAATGCACTTACAAAGGCACCAAAAATAACATAAAGAGTCCACATGAAGACTAGGCAGGCTAATGCCCTTCAGGCTGGAAAGAGAAGGCTAAAATAATGAAATCACGATAAGGATCTATAAAACATCGAGTGGCACGAAGAGTGCAAATAGAAAACAATGATTCCCTCTCTTCCCAAAAAAGAACCAGCTCTAAAAAGAAACAAAATAAAGCCCGTGTCCGGCACAACACGTGCCGCAGCTGTGGAAGGACTTGTCCCAGCACGATGTACGCTCGAGGGTACAAGGCAGAGCTGAAGAGTGTTATGGAAGGAAAGTCCACCAAGGGTGATCACAGAAAGACAGTAAGAAGTCCCAGAGCGACAGAACTATTGGAGGCTAAGGAGAGTAAAATTACCTGTTTGCCCTGTGCTTGGAATTTCCCCAGCTGGTGCAGGATACGGTCTAAAACTGCTGACTTTACCCACTGCAGTCTTTCTCTATTTTGTGTAAAATGAGAATAGCGCTACTATAGTGAACTTTTTTCTCAAATCAAATTCTTCCCACAGGCCTGATTCTACTCACTTTCCAAGCGAAATCAGTCCTCCGTGAAAGAATTTAAAGTAAACACAATTGACTTAAGCTTTCAAAGGAAGTCTCCTTAAAAAGTAAATTACTGCCTACCAGTAGTCTGACAATGCTGTGAAAGGATAATCCCACAGCAAACCGTCTTTTTAGCCAAGTTAGCTGGAGTAAGCAAAACTAGATTATGAAACAAACTCCATCTTTAGATCCATAAGATGAATAGCATTTAAGAACAGCTGTATTGGCTTGGATAAAGTCCATCACACCCAATAAGCCTTCCCCTGATAGCAGCCAGTATCACAAGCACAGATAAACTACGAGAAAAGGGCAAGAATTTAATGATATTTTCCTGCACACTCCCACAGATCCCAGAGATCTGCCCTTGGTGGATTTTTCCCTCCATAAATTCATCTAATAGACGCTTTATGTAACGTCCTGGATCGAGAATTATTTCTGTGGCAGTAATTCTGTTATGAAAAAGACTTACTCGAAGCCCTGCGTTATGCTCTCAGCCTAATATCCGCAAGATGATCCACAAAGGCACGAGGGTGGAAACTCAACCAGATTTCCCATCCTTTAGGTTTTACTATACAGTCACCACTTATTCAAATGAAAATGCTGGAGGTTCAAAATTATAAAGCATTGCTCCTAAATTAAGGTTTTGTTGTCAAATTATTTCTCTTCATCTCTCGGCCTTGTTGCCAGTAACTGCACACAGCTACAAGATTTTATTCCTGTTCAACGTTATGGGTAATTTGGTGTTCACTTAAATATCCAATAAATTAGTGCCAAAGTGGTGAATAATTCTATCAGATTGCTAAATTTGATAGCGGGTAAGTTTTCAAGTGACCGGCAAAGTTTTCTTTCCCATTAGAGGAAAACTGTATTGAAGTCATATAATTATCAAATAATAGGGACAACAGCAATGCTGAATATTTATCCAGCGTTCAGACCAGGAGTAGAAGACTGCCCAAAGGGATTAGAAGCACGCTTTAGATTTGGAATTACGTTTTTTCCCAAATCTAACAAAATTTACCACCAGCATGTGAATTTGAGCACAGAATTAATCCAAATAGTCTTTGTCATTATCACATTCTGTATTTCTAAATTTTGCAAGCTGCTATAACTAAGAATGCTATCGAGACATGAAAACAAGCCAACTAAACCTAAATCCCCAAATGCGTCTGATTTCAAGCTATGCCTCCCTCCGTACATGCATTTGCAATTTTATGCCAGCAAACCGCTGTTCATATATTAATAGTTTATGCTTATGTATGTGATTTAGGGTCACTGCGAAGCTGTCAGAATCCTAGCTGTTAATACTTCTGTCTAGAGCCAATTTGCAAATACAAAATCGTGCATGACTACATTGAAAATACGAAGTTGAAGTGCGTATCGCTGTCTGCTTCAGCTGAAGCCAGAGAAGGGATTCATTTCAAATAGCCTCGCTCCTACCTTCAGCTTTGCATGTAAGATTGCTTGCAAAGGCATGGCTTTCAAGAAAAAAGGTCAGAAATCTGGTATCTTGTTTTCAGACATTAAATAAATTTGCAGTTGTGGTGTTTCAAACAAGGAATTTGTGTAAAGCATAGCATCCGACCCAGGTGGATAATAAACTCCATTTTTATAAGCTTTGCTTGATAAATAGATTCAAAATCATTGAGAACATCTCAGCACCCTGGCAAAGAACCATATGAAAACAGATAAAAGCGTCACGACAGCCTCACTGACAGGGTTTTCCCTTCAGATAAGACCTTTCCCTTCAGATAAGAGATAGAAGATGAGCAGGACTATTCCACAATTTTAGCCAAAAAAGCTAATGGGCTATCCATATGACTCGGAGTAATGCAAATACTAAGGTGGGTTCTCCAATTCATTAACAGACCCTGAGTTTTTAGTTTGTGTAAACCGAGGAAATATTTATGGCAAATTTATTTTTAGTCTTGTCTGTTTTTCCTTTCCTACTCTTCTTATTTCACATTCCTTTTCTGCTTCTCTTCAGCTTTGTATAAATCTCTGCTGTTAACCACCAAATTAAAACCCAACACGGTGCAAAGTGTCCCTGAAAAGTAACTCCTCTGGTGGCTGCCAGCCGCGTGGGAGATGGATGCCAATGTTTATAAGTGAACTCCGTAACCTCCTGGCCATCAGAGGTGGTAGCTGAGAAGGGAGGACAGGTACAAGGAACAGACCCAGGAGAAAGTCCGTGGGAGGTAAAGCTGAGAATTTCCCAGGCCTGGAGTGAGGACAGCGGCACGAGAAACACCTCTCCCTACCTGACACCTAGATGCTTTATTAATTGCATGGGACCAGCAGTACTTGAGGATTTTTAAGAAATAAGGCACGATCCCTGTAGCAACACTCTTATCATCCAGTGTACTATTACAAGTGACTATGAATAAAATCTTGAGAAGGTTAGTGCAGAGACAAATCTAGAAAAGAGAGAAAAACGCCTATTAAGGGCTCATCTACACGGGAAGATCAGTGTACTGAAAACTGGAATGTAATCTTCCAGCACAGCACACTCACATGCCAGGCAGTCTGATCCTTTTTGGCAGGGAGCAAAATATTTCTGGAAAGCACTTTGTAGCACCCAGGTGGGGAGCCAGCGTGGACTGGGGCACCTAAGAGAGCTCAGAGCTCTGGCCTCCCTGCCTGCACCAGCCAGCGCAGACGGCGCTTCGGCAGTATGCAACACAGCTCCATCTTTTGTTTGAGGCCCTCTTTGCCACTGGAATAACTAACGTGCTCTAACCTCACATAGCAAACTGATCTGCAGATTGCCTTGCCCGTGGAAGAAGCTCTTGAGTTTCATGCACGCAAAGTCTGGACACGATTCCCTTGACTTCTTATGGAATTCCACCTCCCCACCCTCCAAGAGACTCAATATCCAAATATTTGTAGCCAGATCAGAATTCTCTACGAAACTGGGTATGTATCGGGCAAAAATCCACTCTAATATTGGCTGCTAAGGATACCATTATATTTTGGCTAGCAAGCAACAGCTTGTTTGTCACAACCACTCGGCATTCTCTAGAAAAGAAGCCCACTAAGCGGGGTTCACAGAAGAATGCGTAACCATCTTCAGAAAAATTTCTGACAACTCTTTTAAGGCAGCATTCTTGTACTGTCACCAGTCAAAGCTTCAAGCTGATGAGAAACTGTTTCTAGGCTCAGATACATGACTGTTCAAACTGATTTAAAAAGGAAAAAAAAAAAAAAAAAGATAATTCCTCCACTGTAATTGAGAGGATCAAGTGTTCACTTACAATTGCTAACATTGCGACTCCTGCGGGAAATCCAGGCTGTTGATCAAAATAACTGGAAAACTGCTGTCAGAAAGGGAATAACATTTTTAAGAGAAACCTCAGTCTGAAAAATACTTTTTGGATAGATTCCAAGCAAGTTTTTTTTCCCCTGTCCTTCAATATGGCTCTCAGCCTTCAAGGATGCAGAAAAACAATGATGACCAAAATAACTATTCTCTAGAGGCATTGAGCAAGAACATGGAAGCAGGGATAGTCAAAGACCATTTATACCTTTAACAAAATTATGTTTCTTATTGTAAATGTTTTGGGAGTTTTTTTGGGTTTTGCGGGGTTTTTTGGTTTTGTTTTGGTTTTTTTTGGTTTTTTGGGTTTTTTTTTTTACGGTTTGGAAACAGGATCATAAACTCATTGGGACTGCAGTGTTTGTGGATAGTTATACAGTTCATCTGACAGATGTTTCAATCAAGTTAAGTACATTCACATTTCAAAAAAAATATATACACTTACTTGATTAGTTGCCGAGTGGTCTGTTACTGGTGTCAGCTGCACATATTGGACTTGGATATCGCTCCCTTGGAGCGGGGATCCATCAACACCCCCTGACGCAGGCTCAGCAGAAGCAACCGCTATCAGCTGAGCACCCTGCAACACCTGCAGGGAGAGTAATGGAGAAAGCAGCTTGTAAACCACCACAATCAGAAATGCATTATGAACCACCTAACTTAAAACAGATGCAAAACCGAAGACCAGTAAAAAGAAACACAAGAAAACTTGTCTATCAGTAACAGTTGCTTTAAATCATGTGGGTTCCCGAGAGGACGTGGTACGCATATGGGAAGATTCCCATGCTAGATGCTCGCCGCATTTTGCCGTATGAGATTCCTAATTCTATTAATGATTATTGCAAAGACTAAGTGAGACAGACTGAGCAGGTTCCACCGAGCGTGCTAACGTCAAGGGCTCACAACAAGATCCCCGAGTAGTGCTTTTACTGTTACACAAGCAGGCCCAAGGTACTCCTGACAGCCAAAGGCACTCCACTTTGGACAACTCATTACAGTCATGTTCATATTCCTAGCACATACGGAGGTGTAGATTTAAGAATTACTGCTAATTAATGCTTGCTTTAAACACACCTGCATTTGACTGGTGAAGACTGTAAGTCCCCTATAGGCTTCAAAAACCAAAGAACAGTTGATCCACCTAGAAGTGCTTACTTAAAAAGGTTCTTGTGATTAGACTGATTTTAACTTACTTGAAACACAAATCAGAATAAAATACATGTATGCAAACAATGACGAGTCCCCAGTCTCATTTTTAAAGTCGGCTAAAATATTCATATCTCATAAAACATATTCAGTTTTAATTTCTATATGCCGCGAACGATGTATTTTTAAACTACGGTATTTGAACCGCAGCAAACAAAAGACATCTTTCAAACGAAGGAAAGAGAACAAAGAACAAAAATAACATTCTTAACAAAGGTTTTTCTTAACAAAGTATGATTTCTCAGCTGATCTGCGGTGGGTGGCCATGAAGGAGTGGGCAGACCAGAATTTCTCTAGGGAGTGTGGGAGGCAAAAAGAGGTGAACTCCATAAATGACCTTTAGGGGTGTTGTCAGGATTTTATAGGGATCTTGGGTGTTCTGAGATACGGTCAGCATCAAACTGCAAAAGGATGCTACATTTTGTTTTTACAGGAGTAAGCAAAATTCCCTCGTCCTGCGGTATTTGTTTTGGAACTATACGACACATACTGTCAGAACCACATCACAGTCTGTCCTATTGATTACCTGCAGGTCTTAAATGTATTTTTTCTCATTTATTTCTGAACTACAAACTTCAGAACGCCTGTGAGCGACTGAACAAGCCCATCATTCTCACATACAAACTGTTTTACAACAAAGAAGCCTAAAACTTATAACAGTACCGGCTTCCCTGTTTTATTGTATGTTCTCCCCGTGCACTTCAAAAGAACTCCCTCCTACAGCACACACTCTGGCGAAGACCAAAGAACTCCGTTATCTGTTATCTTATACCAAAGCTAGGAGATTCCTAGTGATAATCTACCTTTACCCCCCTGCCTACAAACCCCCTCCCCAGCAATACTTGCATAAAATACTTTTTGCTGCCACATTACACTCAACCATTTGCATGAAACCCATAGGGACGTGCTTTTCCTATTGTGCCTTCCTGCTGGATAAACTATTTGGATTTAAGCTTTCATTCACAAAGAAACGGGAAGCGTTTTTATAGGATGTAATGATGAAGCTGAGCTAGTTTTCAGAGGTAAAATGGACAACGTGCCAACATCAGCAGGGGCTGAGAAGCCTGGGTGTTTCTGAATTTCCATTGACAAGGTCATAGATCGATTGCTGCTGCTCCGTTCCCCGCAACTAGCCAGATTAAAACCAACCCAGTTAAGCTTAAATGTGCTCCAATCCCAATTCCAGACTACAGCAGTGATAGCTATGAAAAAACCAGATGGATAAATTGGAGAGATAAGACATCAAACGTTATAAAAATCGCCATTAGTATAGGTTTGGCGCCTTTGGCACGTCCTGTTTGCGCAGACCCCTCGACCGCAGGCTTCAGTATTCAGGATCGGAACCGGCGTGGCCAAGCGAGGCAGATTGCTTCCCGCTAGCATTACACCAAACTGTCTGGGGTTTGCAAACCAGGTGATTGGCTCTAAATTGAATGTCGCACTGATATGTTTATTCTTTACCGATTGCCGCCTTTGTATTTTTCCCTATAGCTAGAAAACGTGTTAGGATGCTTGGAAGCCAGGAAAAGGCCATTTTTCAAAACTAAGAACGATTTCGCTTCTGAAGGCTTCTCTTTATCCATTTCTCCGTCATGCACAGTCTACTTAATACGTGTTTAAAATCACTTAAAAAAAAAGGAAAAGAATCTGTCTGGACTTTGAAAACCCAAAGAAGAACAATCTAATGCTGAAAAAGGCTTCTTAATGTTTTCCACTCAACACATACTAACATTAATAGTTGTCTTACATTTCATTAACCACTGCCTAGCTTGTTATTGTGGCGTAACTGGCTATATAAGGAGTCACTGAACAAACGAGAATAAAAGCAAGAACAGGGGAAAGATCCCAGTTTTAAATTAAACCATCTGGCTGAACTTTAAATGAAGGAATGAACAACAAGCTCTTCTTAATATCTGCAGAGTTTATATACAGCACTCTGTGTTGATAAATATTTTGTTCAGAAAAAGCCCAACTCGGGCAAACAGAGTGGCAGGTTTGGTTACGGCCCTTGGATTCTGCTTGCATTTGCAATTTTGCTTTACGTAACACGGCGTTTGTGGAGGAGCTGGGTAACAAAGCCTTTCGCAAATGGGGCAGGTGTAAGCATACGGCTTTTCTTTGGCTGCTCACTTGACCTCCAGACCCATACTTTAACTTTGTAATTCTTACCTGCCCTTGACCTTAAAATAAAGGAATTGTACCAAAAAAATAAACAATCCGCCCTGAAAATGAACTTCTCTTCCCAGTTCCGCTGGGCTTCTCTAACATCCTGCCTTACTGGTCCAAAACAGGTAACAGAAGATGGTTAAACTGAAAAATTAATAAACTTCACTTCTAACAAGGTTGATTAATTCATGCTCTAAACACACACAGAGAACAAGAAGCTTGAAGTCACCCTTCCCTTAGGCACAAAAGCATGGAAGTACCTGACACGGAGCGCCGCTCAAGCTAACGCGAGCTAGTGAGGGTTCAAGCCAATGCTGAAAGCAATCCTAAAAAAGACTGCCTTTAAAATTAACAAGCAGACCAAAAAAAGTCTTCGTAAAATAATTGAGTGGAGTACTAAGAAAAAGTACATTTGGTCATCTATTATTGCTTGCTGTCAGTGGTAAAAAGTTGTTTTTTCTGCCTTAGTTATAAAAAGTTGTCCTGACAGCGATGAGATCTTTAGCTCTCGCGGAGCCGAAGCCCACTCTTTACATTGCACAATTATTTCCACTGCAAGCCTAAGCAATTGCACAGCTGGAACAGAGCAGCTCGCCCAATTCTGCTGTTCTTGCAGCTTGCAGTTCGAACCACGGATACATGCTTTTCCCCAAATAGAAAACCTAGTGAAAAATGTTTATCAAGAAAAATCAGAATACTTCAGGAAATGTCTGTAAGGTATTTGAGAGTATCTTTGAGATGTATGTATTTGAGAATGCTTTGAAGCTCCCAATACTCTCGAGCCCATTTTGGGACCTGGCCCGATCTTTGCAACCCTTCACGTCCCAAACCTTGCTGCCTCAAAGATTACCACATTGCGTGGTGAGCCCGGCGAAGACAACTTGCCTAAATTAAAATGCAAGCATGAAAGAGCCCCTTCCCTCACTATTGCCATCACCTTTCAGAATAAGAAAATGTGCCCTGACACCTTCAGCCAGAAATACAAATGCATTTCTATTAGTTTTGATTTTAAATGGTCCGAGAAATACTAGAAGGAACGGTAGTTTGTTCGGATGTGTAAAATGAAGTGTGAACTCTTGGCATTGTTAGTGAACACAGAACCACAGTCTCTTTGACCATTTATTTTCCTTAAAGCTCTGGAAGCTTTCAGTGAGAGATACCAGAGCTGACAGACGGGATGAAGTGAGCTACGGGACCCTCCGACCCACTCATACTGTGCCCATACCTAGCTTATCTGTCCCTCCTTACAGCAACGTTAACACAAACCCAGGCTTCCCAGTCAGGACTGTCATGGAAGCCCAGACCCTCGCAGCGGTAGCCCACTGACCTCAGGCTTGGCCTTTCTCTATTTTTCTTTTTCTTTCGGCCCCTCTCCACCTTTTTTCCTCTATCATTCTCTCTTCAAAGTCTTGATGATTTGGGACATGCAAGCTATTGAGCCTGGAGGTCCTGGATTCCTATTTTTTGTCCCTTCTTCAATAAGATCCTTGCCATATAAAATGTAATAATAAAATTAGTAGTAATAATGAAAACCAGCTACTTTCTCTGCTCCCTTCCTTTCCATTTAAAGACCATTTTAGCCCATAACTAATAGTTCCCATTTAACATTCAACTGCCAGGGCAGGAAATTAAATTTTTAAAAAAAGATTAAAATGTAATAGGTTTTCCTTCAGTTTCTTCCAAACTTATTCAAGCATAGTTTCCAACATGGTTCAATTCCTATCACATCCTCTGCTGATTTTACTTATCACTGAGAACTATTCTTCTAGAAGCCCGTAACTTAAAACTGTTCTCTAGACCCCAACCATGAAAAATAGGCAACTGTTTTGGGAGAGCTGAAGTTTGTTTACCAAAAAAGCCCATTCCTCAGTCTGGTCCTCGCCAGATTGAGCCTTCTGAAACACATTCTTGCTACTGTTGTTGTGAGTCTTTTTATGAATCTAGGCAAACGCATATGTTTGCCTACCTATAAAAAGCTCAAAAACAAGACACATTGGGATTTTAGTGTATTTTTTCCATCGTTTCTTCCCATTTCTACTGCAGGAATGCAATAAAAGATGACATTTCTTTTAAAAATGAGGTTTTAAATCACTGAAAGAGTGGTTGTTTATAGAAGGTTCACATCTGAAAATCCTGTAACGCTTATAGCCAGCAAGTAACCGTCTCAGCAAACGGGGCACAAAAGGCATGAGCTGTGCATAGGAAAAAGGAAAGATCTCAGTGGCGTGCTCTAGCTAAAACATTGGTAAAAAGGATAGTTTGGGCCCCAAAAGTGTAAGGATGGTCATGGGTTTAGATGATTCTTATAAAACGAAAAATTGAGAAAATACCTGCTTATCATCCTCCCACGCTGCCATTCATCACTGATGGCAAAACTACATGAATACATTCAAATAGCAAACACGGCTCCTTCAAATGATAAGAATCTCTGCTGATAAATATGTTCGCTTAAATAAGATAGCTCCCTCTAGCTGATTCTCTTCAGGCTTAAAGTTTTCTTCATGGAGCCTGAAGACTAAAAACATCCACTGTATTTAGTGCCAACAAAACACTTTTTTAGTGGATTTACAGGCTTATAGATGAGTTAACTTGGGGCAACTAGGCACTATATTTAGGTGCAGAACTCATTAATTTCTGATACTAAAAAGTTTTGAGTTCTGGAAAACGTCAGAGGCTTAGACTAATCAAGGTCTCCGTCACCTTGGCATTTACTAAGGAATCTGGAACAGGCAAGGCAGAATGCCGAAAGAACGGAGCTGTAAGAAAAAACCCCAATATTTTCTTCCATAAGACTGTCTTTCCTAGTTCTTAATTTCACTCGATGAAGCACAGCAAGACTCAACACTAGGAAACAAGTCCAGTATGGAGGATCCTAAAGTATTAAAGGAAAATTGGAAACATGGTCTACTTTACGCTCCTTCCTCTTTAAGCCATCGGGTCAATTGAACCAAGGTCAAATGTATTGAAAAGCTCCTATCTGATGGCAGCTGATACACAGTTATTTTGGTGATTTTACAGTCCAGTTCCAATAAAATTGAAGTATTAACGTGACAAAAAGGAGTGGCAGCAAAGGACAGGCTGACCCAACTGTTCTCGAAGAAGCAGTCATCTTCACGCTAAGATCACGCAGTATTCATTGAAAACCACTGTAACCCTTGCGCTGTGTTTAGCTATGCCATATGTATATAAAGAATGCATATAGCCTGATGATGCCTTGTCTTTCCAGAGAAATAAATTCACATTCATCCTGTAATTCTTCAGAACAAATACACAGCTGACAACATGGACCGAGGATCACTACATGCTGCTGCATACTTTCTACGCTGTACTTAAAATTAAACAATAAGTATTTTGACAGAATTACAAGACAGTTTTAAGGACTAAGTTTTATCTTCCAAACTTTTCAAAATATTAACAGCAATAAAGGACTGGAAGTTCCTCTTCCAAAAAGATAAGGCAGACAGATGGCTCACAGTGCTGCAGAGAATATCTGCAGCTTTTCTCTCTCAGTAACTAGTGATGAGAAGCACACAGAGGGGTGAGTAAGCACATGGAAGATGTAACCCGTCCTTTAGATCATTTATTGGCAGCCTTTTTTAAGCAGAAGCCTCCAAAATACAAGGCCTCTTCTTTTTAAGGTGCATTTTTATGGCTGCTGTATGTCTGACTTCAAACTACTAAGATCACACTAAAGTAAAGGAAAAAGCCAAAATACATACCACTCGCATTTTTTCCAAACTAATTGCATATATTAATTTCTTATTTTTCAAGCTGAACTTGTTCTGATTATCATTTCATTATTACCAGCATCACTACAAGAGACCAAAGCCTGTAGGCCGTAACGTGTACTCCAATGTTTCATATCCAGCCACTAGAGAGTTTCCAGAAACTCATAGTTTAGGGTTTTTTTATTTTACTGTTACACAGGGCTCATCATTGTCTAGTTTGTCTTACATGGCATAAATCAAAGACCCTTAGACAAAGCAATTTCCATGAAAACCACAGCTGCTTTTTGAAGTATCGCATCTCTTTTAGAGGCCATCCCATCTTTATTTTAAATGCTTCAACTGACAGCATAGCATGGAGCATCTAAGAGACTGCCCCATCCTCTGCGTCTTCTCAATACTCCCTGCAGGAAAAGGTTTGGGAGGTGAAAGAAAGACCATATTTTATCCTATCAGGCAGGCCACCAAACACTCACCAGTATAAAAAAAAAGTAATTCTGGAATATTTGTTCTTAGAAAAATACATTACTTGGCATCTAGCTTTATTAAAAGGCAGGTTGAGTCAATCATATCTAGTAATCTAGGTCAGAGTGTAAAAATGACCTGTTACTTTCATTACTTAGCATTTAATTACACTGCCATTTACATATCACTAATTATTCATTTTCTTTCATATCTTTGATTAAAATACTGAATAGCATTAGTCAAAGATATTTGTGGGAAAACAGCAGAAAATACAAATTGGAAGGCTTAGAATTACTTTTTGCAATATATCAACTAAATTCTTTTGAATAAATTTAACACTGGCTTCAATCATTTGCTATAGGGCTACATTTTCAAATGATCGGAACAGCATGTTGGAAATATAAAGCAAGTAAGTATAATGTCAATTAAGCTCACACAACCAAGCCCATTTTTAATAAAATACTGCTGATTCACATTAAGTAGGCTAACATGTTTTAAATCTTGACTAATTACCTTCTAAACTGGGCATATTTATTGAATTAAAAACACGGTTCTCATAACGTCTGTGCGCAGACAACTGATGGCAAAGAAAAGATTCGGCTAGGATGTCCCCTTTCCACGTGAGCAAGATATCAGGTACGGACTGGGCTATGCAGAGAAGAAAAGAGAAGAAAGAAGAAGAAAAAACAAAACAAAACAAAACAAAACAAAAAACACCAAAAAAAGGGTTCTGAGGGACCCAGTGCAACGAAGCAACTTCCCAAGGCGGAGTCCCCGAATGTTGTTGGCAGTTTCCATCACCCAAAATCAGATTGCTCCACTCACCTGGCCTCCAATAGTGCAGTGTTGTATGATAAGGGTTTTGCAGAAAATTGCACGGCAAGAGCTTTGGTACCGTTAAGGTAATAATATATTCCTGTCAAGGTCCCAATATGTTTCTCTTAAAATAAAAGTATGTTTGATCTATGGTAACTGGGAACAATATAAAAAGGATCCGCTGCTCTTAAAGATGAGGGTGTCATTCTGAAGTTAATGAGCTAGTTCATAAAGCTTTACTTAGGGTCCTTTCCTTACTCCAACAACAACTTGTACCTAAATTTGCTATTTATTTCTTACATAAAATGTGCCAATACAAAAATAAATGCAGCATATATAAAGTCTAATATATAGCAGTTCACAGAGAGAGGAACTCTCCCCGCT
Source organism: Platalea leucorodia (assembly GCF_965183815.1). NCBI lineage: Eukaryota > Metazoa > Chordata > Aves > Pelecaniformes > Threskiornithidae > Platalea > Platalea leucorodia. Next base: position 55,321,599 of record NC_138830.1, on the reverse strand, counting down.
GTGTATTTCTAAGTGTGCTGAATTGAACCATGCAAAATGTGACCTTAAATCTGTCAAAACTTCATTAACTAACACCCCTACAGAGTCATATAACTGAGAGCACCTCCTTTAAATTCCCCAAACTAAAAGGCATGAAAAGTGAAACTGATTTCAGCTCTACCGAGTGTGGAAAAATGAAAAGAATAATTCCAGAGCACATTTTTATCAGCGGCATTATTTCCTTGCATAACAAATAATAAACCATCTCATCTGCTTTTACTTTGAGTATACACCACAGCACAGCCCTCCTCAGTAATGCCTACTCTGAGATCCCCTTAACGCGCCTGTACAAAACCTGGAGAAATGCATGCACACAAACTGCAGCTATTGTGGTTACTTAAACAAACTTTACAAAAACGTCCATCTTTCTGGCTGCTGCGGTTGGATTGAGCTAGATAAGTGATGGCAAATTGTGGCTTAGTGTATTTAAACCATCTGCATCTTCAAAAGCCCTTTCACAACACACCACCTTATTGCCTAAGATCTCCGTTTCAGCGATCCCCACGGAGAGCGAGGCTCGGCGAGCCCCAGCAGCAAGCCTCTCCCGACCAACTCTTCAGTACAGCCGCCGGTACTTTCCAGCACTATGGTTTTATGGAGGGTAGCAGCCATCAGCGAAATGTTGTAATAGGCCCCGAGCAAAGAAAAATGAGGTGCACAGAACTGCGTGAAGCTTTGAAAGGGAAAGCGTGGCAGAAGTTCATGATCTTTCTTAACATTCCCTGTACAAGCTTGCAAAGAGAAAATGAAAAATAAATATTCTGGGGTCTTTGAAAAGTGTTCACATCTAATTTGGGAAACAAACTGGAGAAACATAAGGGGCAGAAGATGACCAAATTAATACAGTTCATGCTGTCTTTAAAAAAAAAAAAAAAAAAAGGCCACCTGGTCTCACCGTCACTCTCTCTGACCCTTTCCTAAGCACAGTCCAACTGGAATAAGCAACCTGACCCTTTTTATTCACATACAGCATTTAAAAACACATAACATACAAAAACCCCACGAGGCTCACAGTCTCTCCCCCGGTTAAATGCATCCTGCCTACGTTTAAGTGAACACCTAAAGACAAAGGTGCGGTTGTTAAAAGTATCTGGCACCTCCCCGGGGTCCACGCACGTGCTCTTACTGGCAAGCTGGGGGTCCCTCCGCAGACTAACCGCTCCCGTGAGAAGGGGCTGGCATTGAACACAAAAGGGGAATCAGCGTAATTAAAACTTTATCTGTGAACTATTACTCTGGCTGAAAGGGATGGGAAGTTAATTACTAAGAAATAAATGCCTAAATCAAGCTTTGCATCATGTGATCTAAATACAAGGAGATTATATGAAATCCTATCTGTAAGTAGTCCCCGTTTACATCAGCAGTATTTTATTTTAACTCGGTATCACCGGCAGACAGACAGTCACGTATTTGCCAGCATCAACGGATAACAAAGCAAAGCCAGAGGTATTTTCTCAAGATGCTTTGGGGTCACATCCCATGGAAGCCAAGTGGGGTCCTTCCTTTGACTTCAAGTAGAGATGGGCACAGGCCCTAGAAAATGATGTAAAATATACTAAAACAAAACACAGGCTTCCACTGAAAATACATTTTAAACCAGCACATGTGCAAAACAATTATAATTAATTGGCAGTTCAACTGCAGATGTAATTTCAGTAAAAGTTACTTGGTTGCAGAAAGAAGAGTTACCTCATCTAAATTCACTGCATCAAATTAAAGAGGCTATTTGGAAGCACGAGGCTTGTAAGGAAATCTGTATCGTACATCTGACTCATCTTTTGTACGAAGAGACTCTCAGTAAATCACCCACCAAGGGAAACTTCTCAAAACAACTTTATGGTTAACTGACAGCTCTCTCTTCAGATGTTGCCCTTCCCAAACCGTAACCTACGGTTTAATTTCAGCTGTTACACAGAAGGTAGTTTGAGGTACCTGCACCTGCCAGAGTTCCCTAAGGTAGGCAGCTTGGGTATTTGGGGCCCTGACGGCAAGGCTCTGGTTAATCAGTCTCTTCTCTGTATCTCTTTTCTGGTCGACCGATGTTTTACATCCTACGAGCTACACACACGCATATGGAGATGTGACCGCCAGGTCATCAACCCACCAAAAATGATTTCATATATCCCAATCACCTTTCGGCAAGAAAGAAAACAAGACAGAAATACATAACTAAGCATTGCAGCTCAGCCCAGCCTTCGGCATTCTGTTAGAGCTTGCAAAAGCTTTTGAGTTAATTCAATCTAAGGACAGTAAATATTATTCAAATCTATGCAATTGCAACATTTTGTGATGAAATGGCTTACTGTTAGCAGTGAGTACGATCAAATTGATGGAACTACTTCCAAAAGAAAGATTTTTTCAAGAGTGGACAATTAAATCTCTCTACAATAATTCACTATTTTGAGCAATACTAAAGCAGTCTTTGGCTTAAATGTTTTTTTTCCAACAGAATGTTATTTTTGGGTTTTATTCAATGTACAACTGCGTGCTATTAAGAAACGGCCGGACAGTTCAGAGAAAAATACTACAGTGTCAAAGAAATCGTACTAAGCTGGAGCTGCCGAGTGCAAAAGCTCAAGAAACAAGTCATACACGAGTGACCCAGACTCCCTCCGACTGACCAGCACCGATAAAGGTTATTCAAGTGAATAATAAATGGTGACTCACACAGCATCTGGCTGGTGGGAAATTTTTTGTTGTGACATAGCCTAGCCGAGAGGGAGAGGATAACTCAGTCCTAAAGGACTGTCTTCCTTTACGTTTTTATGTGACAAGTCCCTGCTAGTCTAATGAATGTAAACATGGCTTTAAATGTCACCCTGCCGGTCCCATCCTCCAGTCTCCAATTCCTGATGGGATTAGGTATTCTTAAAACAAAAGGTCAAGATAAATGCTCAAGTACTCGCAGCATTTACTGTGAAATTCTGCTAAAGTCTTCAGGCAATTTCAGCAGAAATAGCATTCAATCCTTTCATAAATAACGTAAAACTAGAATTTGGACTCTCAGTGCCGATGAGAGGGTCCATCTCCTCTGATGAGGCTAGTAATAAATATGCCACTTAAAAAGAGTAAGACCAGATCACCGAGGATCTACCAGAATCACACACATCTGTTAGTTTGCTTAAAAACCTCTAAAACAATTTATCAGTTTCTCCTCAGAACAGTGATTTGACTTTGATTCCAGAAAGAAGAGACATTTGGGGAGCACTGCAAATGTTCACATCATAACTGGCAGTGATTTTTTTTTCTTTTACATACTAGCAAAATAACATCCGAGAGTTTGGCTCCCGTCGCTAGGGTAACAAAACACCGCTCCTACCGTACGCCGCAGGAGCCTCCGAGCTCGGAGAAATACGGATGGGGAAAAAAAGCACACGCGACAACGCCGTGAGCCTTTTGTACACAGAGGAACAGAAAAGTTCCAGTAGTGGAATGTTCAGGAAAAGTCCTAAGGAAAAGAAAATGAATATACTACCTCCCACACTTTAATTACGGAATGGCGTAAGCAGCTCAATTTATATCCATCAGTATCAGAAGTACATAATGGCTTCAAAAGCCAAGCAGGAGAAGAATGGTAGGAACAACCACGGCGAGGAGTTAACTGTGACCGTGCCTGAACTATAAATCACAAGTTGGAGAAAGTTCTAAGCCAGCCCTTGTCAATTAAAGAACAGTTAAATAAGAAAGCAGTACTCCTGAGAATGACCTGAATTACATTAATAAGCTTCTTACAGAAACTCGCACAAAAAATAACACTGGAGGCGTAATTCAAGAAGAAATCCCAGGAAGGATAAGCAAAAGTGTAAACTTGACAGAATTCAAGAGCAGATTCAAGCACTCGGGGTTTTTCCCCTTAACGAACCCAAGCCCTAAGGGAAGATGCTCCCTGATTTGCATAGGCAGGAAAGGAATCCAGAACTTGCAAGTGTCCGTCTGTGGTTTTGTTTTTCCACCCAAATCTCAAGATAGAGAGGAAAGACAGATAGCTGTAAGATACCCGGACACAAGGAGTCCCCTTCATGTTACAGCAGGGTATATACATTTCTAAGGGGAATATGTACTCCAGAATTTAGGATAGAAATAAACATATGAAATGGCTGGTTTTTAGAAAGAAAAACACACAAGAACACCTGGACTTCGCAAAATACCCGTACAAAAGATTACAGGGTATCGGTGGGAAGAGAATTAAAATACCCAACTGTATCTCTAATCTTGGCTTCTACCTACTAGTAAAGTTCATGTAAAAAGAATCCGAAATAATAGAAGCTTTATCTACTTCACTTAAATTATTTGCACTGAAAAAGACAGTGTCGCTGTAAACTGCTCAGTGTGTTCCAATGATGACCAAAACTAAAAGCATATGTAATGTATATTATAAGCTATATATCATGTTCCACCTCAGAAAATCTTATGTTTCATGTCAAAAACATTTTCAGACAATAGTTCTCAAGCAAAAGCAATTAGGAAAAATGATTGATTTCTTTCATTAAAGTGGATGTTCTTACCTATACCCACTGTCATTTTTAAAACTATCATCTTTTTGACGAATTTAATAGCGTTAGACAAATCACCATCCTCTGATTTCCATCAAAGTTCACAGATACGACATCAGTTACCTATACTTCTCTCCAGATGAAGCCATACTGTCCCTGCTCCGCTTCTCCATCAGAAGCCTGCTCAGTAACGTAACTTCCCAGGGGCTTTCCCTTTCGCCGAGGCACCAATGGACAAATGCCTCTGACACCCTGGAGAAGAGCTTGGGAATTGGTGCTTCTTTCACTTTGCGCTGATGCAAACATGCTTTTGCTAATTTAAAGTCATAAATTGAAAATGAAGCCTAGCAGAGTGTCTAAGTCGTGTACTACATGTTACGGGACGGCAGATGATACTTCCCCAGTTTTGCAAATGAATTCTTGGTTACTGAATTAATTTCCTCCTTTATTTTTCTCACGTTGGAGCCAGTAACCTGACATTTAAGAATTAAACAAATTCTTAAAAATGTGAATTGCCAGTTACATTCCACATTGGGAACACAAGTAAAAGCATTTTTCTGGTAGTGATTTTCAAAATTTATTTTTTGCTTGCATGTGTTAGCCTACGGAATGAAGTTCTGCAAGTCTGCTTACACGGGAAAGCGTTTTCAGAGGAACTAATATTACAGATGATAACCAAAACTCTGCTGTTTAAACTTTGAACAGAAGAACAGGCAGTGACTGTTTATCCACTTCGCTTCCTGCACTGCTTAGAAAACTGTATCGAGTCATTCTAAACACATTAGGTAACACAAACACCCTGTGCTGCTATAAATCATTAAAATCTCTTTGGTTTTGGGGTGGAAAACAATTGGCACAGTAGTTGAGTGCCTGTTCTCCTCTGTGAATTAAACTTCGACCATATGTCTATTGGCAGGGCAATGTTACCCTTCGGGAGCGCCAGTCTCGGTGGGTCTCCGAGGTCTCGTGCGCTTATCTGCGTACGCTGTCATTTATCCGCCCGTTCGTTTACCGTTCGCGTTCATTTTCCACTCCGGTGAAATCCATGGCAGGCGATTACTTTGGGATGCAATTACAGGAACCATCCATCAGGAACACAGGCTCCGAATCCTCCACGACTTTGCTGTAGAGCTGCAAGCTTCACCTATGTGGAGCTTCCAGACGTTAATGGCCTGCGGTTGAACTTAAATCAGGGTCTCCCATACGGCAATATATTTTGCTACCAGCTGAGCCTCCAGGCCAGCCAAAGGTCTTTACTTTCTGAAGCCACATCCAGATAGCATTTGCATACATGTTAAACTTTCCGATCATCATTTGGATTTTTTAAAATGCATTTTTGAACAACTCTCAATTTTTTTTTTTTTTTTGTGTGAGAAAAGGGAGAGGAATATGGAGCGTGAATTTGAAGCAGACTTCAATGAAAGCTCTGGACCCAAAACTATTGTTTTCTTAGAGCACACATCTGGTTTTCCCCAACATACTGCCAGTTCTGTAACTCAGTTTAATACCCAGCTGGGATAATGTAAAACTAGCATATAACCTAAAATAAATGCTAGAAGCACATATTTTCGTTCAGTAATACTTGTACGCATTAAGTTCAAGTTGACTAATGTTCTACCCACATACCGAAAAGTTTGTATCAATGAAGGGGGAAGAGGAGGGGGAAAAAAAATCACACCCCGAACCAGGCACCGTGCATGTGTGTGGCCACACAACTGGAAACTAGAACTAAAGCTCACCAGAGCGGCGTAAAATCTTGCTTTTAAAAGGTTAAAATTACTTATTTGTACAATCAAAACACAAGTTTTTAAAGCAAAGGCATTTAAAATGCGGTTTTCTCCTAACATCAGAAAGGAATTATCAAAGCGCCTAACGCTAGCGTGCTGCAGGAATGTTCCCCGGGCTGCTGACAGTCTTTTCCCCGACCAACTCAAAACCTTCTCCTTTCGGGTCCGTGGGAAGGACGAATGCCTGCTAACAAAATTTTTAATTCTTAGGAAACCTAAGGCTATTGGAGTGCGTAGAGGAAATTACTAACCAAAGAAAGCTGAATCTACAGAATGCTCTCGTATATAAAATCATCTTCTTTTGGCAACTTTGACGGCCAAACCATAAATCAAAAGCAGCAATAAAAGTGACAACCTGATAATGTTATCCTGAAGGCTGCTAAGAGGTAAGCGTGAAGCGAGGACGACAGTGAGCTCAGTTTGAAAGCAATTTGCAAAATGTTATTAAAGGAGTTTAAACAAGTGTCAGTAGAAGTTATTCCTTTTTCCAGCCCATTAATGCACGAATTATTTTGACTTAGATTATCAGATTTTTATTCACACAATAACTTTACATCCTACAGTCTGAGTCTGACTCTATATGGCTGGCTGTTCTTATAGAGATGCATAAAGGCTTAAAATGGATTCAGCATTTTAGAAAAAAACAGCCCAAAACATTTGGACTTGATCAAATCTGGTCCTGATACAAATTACAGCACTTACAAACCAGATTTGCAGCCCTCGCATCATTTCTGAGACTGCCTTGGGAGAGTAAAAAGCCAAGATGCTATGAATATAAAGATTCCATATAGCATGCGCTCATAAAAAGCATTTTTTTTCGTATCTAATACAGAACATGCTACTTTTTTTTTTTCTTAAATATTCAACATATTAGACTTCAGCAAAACAAGATCATTAAAACAGGCACCCTGAACGACCTTGCTGAAGTGAACCAACCAGTGAGACTACTTACACTTACTAAGTTTCTCCAGCTGAGTAACGCAGGCAGACTTGGGTCCTGAATTCACAGTTCATAAGGGAATTCTGGACATATTTCCTCTTAAATTCATAATTTCTTTCCGAACACCAAGGTGTTCTTAGAAACCTATTCTCCTGGTACCCACATCCTCCTCCAGAAATATCTTTGGTTGTATCTTGCTGTAATCACAGCAGTCCAAGCGCAAGGACTCCAAGCTGCACACTACAAAAGTTATCTCACAACCTCCATTAAATCCAAGCTTTCACACTTTTGGATTCTTTTTGGGGAGAAGGGGGGAAATGGGATTTAAGGAGGAGGAGGTATCAAGTGCTACTTAAGCATTTGCTATATCAAGAAGATAAAAGCCCAGGAAAGAAGACGGGGTAAAGCGGACTCCCCAAGGGTGCAGACGATGTATAGCTTACCAAGTATTCCCTCTGATACTTTGCTTTTATTTTCCTACCGATGTGCACACTGCTTTTTCCCACATATATGACTTCGAAATTAGATCACACAAAGCACAAAGAAACCCATTGTATAGTAAATAAGCCACAGAGGAGATAAGTAACGAAATGGCGCTGGAAAAGATTAATTTAAAAATTTCTCTCTTTCAACCACAGTCAGATTAAAAAAATCTTCAGTAATTATCCATCCTAGCATTTGAGATAAATAATGAAGCACTGTACACCACAGAGCATGATTAGTCAGCGTTATAAAAAAAGCAATAATAGCTAATAATTAGATTTTGAAGTTTAAATGATGGTAGACAGAATCTAGCAGGCGAACACTGAACAGGTAAACTTTTCTAACAGGCTTGAGAGCCTATGCTTTGTGAAAAATTCAGTCTTCAAAATAAATGGAAATAAAAATTTCTAGCCATTTTCTTACCAATGACAACATCCTATATGTGACTGATCGGGGGTTAATTTAATTGCCTGAGCGTCCAGACAGACAGCTGGAAATAATGAGATGAAGACGACTACGAAATCTTGTCCCACCCTTGAGTGCATGAGCTACGCACGGCGAACGTGCAGCAGCTCGTGCCTGCACATTTGCTGGGTGCGGAACACGCTCAAGGCCTTCGCGCCAGTAGTTTCAGAGATGCAAACGTTTGCGTTGTCCAGGGATGACCTTCCTCTGCCTGCAATCCTGAAAATTTTATTATTAGGGCTCAACAATTCAATCCTTTGCTTCTCTACATTACTGGGGAGCAGACCTGAATGGAACGGTGAATTCAGCGGTAGTTCGTCACTTCGAAGCAAACACGCTCCTGGTTTGCTCCTTCGAGCTGCATCTCATTTGCAGATTTTTCAACTGTTGTTCCCCTCTGAAATCCCGTGGGTCTTCTGACCAGCAGGGGCAAATGCCAGCATTGTTCTGGCTAATGACCTGCTGGATTGCCGGGTTCACACCAGATTTTTTGCTGAATGTTGTATTAACATGGTCGAAAATGTCAAGAGGCAACTCAAGGAAAAACACTCAGGGTTTTTTTGGTGAGATAAGGTTAGTCATAAGTAACATTTACAATTGAAATACGACAATTTGAACCTTTGACAACCTTTGATATTTCTTCGCTAGGTTCAAAATTTGTTACAGTGCTAATTTCTGCCACTGTCAAAATGTACTGTCATTTTGAACCAAACTACGGGTGACATTTACTGCGGTCTTTTCCGAGACCCGCACAGGCCAGTCCCAGACCTATTACAGCCTTACTTACAAAGAGCTCCTTTGAGAGTACGAGCCAGCTCCACGCAGACTGATGCACGTCTTTAAACCATTACAGCTCTCATTCCATAAAACATAGCTGCAGTTGCTGACATTCATAAAGGAATTTCTAACGCATTAGGGCACAGGGAAACGGTTACGTTATACAGTTCCCTTTGGACTTTTCAGGGTCTCGAATGAGCACGAGACCAGACCATAGCAGCTACCTACAGACGCAGGGCAGTGCTGCCACCGTGCCTGTGCGGTACGTGATGCTGTGCTGCGAAGGAACAAATCTGTACCTGAGGTTGTGCACCACTTCGTGTTTTTCAATAATGAGCAAAACTAGATATTAGAGAGCTTGTTAACATTACTACTGATAAACATTACTTCTTCAGACAAGTAACAAGTGCTGATCTTCACGAAGGCAAAGATTAAATTAAAAAAATTCAGCTGACGTTGGAAAAACCCATCTGAAATTTCTTAATACGTTACGAACAAGGAAAGCGTCTAAGTACTTGGACACTGCAAACAACAGAACAGCTCTGTACGATAAGGGGATAAAGGCGAGAATACTCAACGTGGACAAAACTATCACAACGGCACGAGAACGAATCTGAAAATGTTTATGCATATCATGCGGGAAAAGCGCATCTCGGTGCTCATACACATTTTATCCGTCTAAAGAATCTAAGAGTAAGGATGCAGAGAGAGACAGAAATTCCACTAAAAAGATTAAGAGAGAAACTGGAAAGTTCAAAGTGACCCCATCTATTTGATTCTCAACAGACTACCTTCAGGATAAAAATTATGGTGGAATATTGATGGCGCTCAAGAAAAAAAAAAAAAAATAATAAAAATGCCTGCTGCCAAGCACTGCTGTTATTGTACACAAAACAGAGGATAAAAATGTATTACTGTATGTTAAGATAAACATTTATATCTTGATAAATAGCTGAGAAAGTTTGTAGACATAATGTTGACAAAATACTAGATTCTAAGATAATTTAGCAGTAGGTAGAATTGCAATTAGTTTTTGCTGTGCCAGATTCATAAAAAACTTAAAAGGGGGGGGGGGGGGGGAGGCAGGAAGTTCTGTATTGAGAAAATATTTGAAATAGTTAAAATAAGAGAAATTGCACTTAGTTGTAAACATCATTTACAAAGTACATCAGCAAGGGATGTACTTACTATAAACAACTAAAGTTTCTATTCATACGTACAGCTTAAACCACTTGACCAGGAGCCAGTTGTGCAGCAAAAGCAATGCTATCTTTCAAAAGCTTCCAATGGAATATTTTAGATATACAGATAAAATTCAAAATACATCATATTTATCACGGGAGGAAAAAAAAAAAAAGGGAAAAGCAAACATCAGTTTTATTGTTTTTACTGTGGCTGGAAATTAGATTTCAGATTGAAAGGAAAGGACAAACAACACTCGGTCTCATGTCTGAAGATGTTTGTTCACTGATTGATAACCGGGGAAGGTTTCCATCCAAGGAAAATAAAGTAACGAACCCAACCTAAGAAACCAAAGGGTGAGAGAGGATTCAGTCTGTGTGATATTAAGGATACAAATCATGTTAAATTACATGCTAATAAAGAGACAGCTCTGAGCTTTACAGACCAAAAATTTCTCACGCTTATCCAATATTCTAAACGTTTCTGGCCTCGATCTTCCTCTGGGCGCAGCTGCTTCATACTGAAGTGCTAGCAGATTTTGGCCACCGAGCCAGCATAGCCAGGCCCAGGAATTCAGTGCGGATGCAGCGCTCCGGGTCCTCTGCCGCCGCCCTGCCACCCGTGACGCACGGCCCACCTCTGCTCGGCAGGTCGCTTTTAGACAAGCGCCTGAAGCTGTCAACCATCATCATCGTCCCTGGGATAACGCACAGGTTTTCAATCCCTTAGCACACCTGCCACGTGGACTGGGACAGAGAGAACCGAGAAAAAGAAAAGTCCGCACTGTTTTTTACAGAAAAGTGGGATAAAACCTTCATGAAGTTGATTTACTAAACACGACAGGCAACCTGGAAAGCTAATTAACATCATGATGACTGAGTGTATTTTAAAAGAAAATGAAAGGGAGGATGATTTTGCTTCAAAATTTCATTAGATAAAAATCTACTGTAGGTCTCAAAAGCACAACCAAAAATTAGTAATAGGCTGCTAATCTCCTAAACATTTCCAAGTTGTTACTCACTCAATGGTAACAAAAGTGAATGGTCCCAAAATTTCATTAATAGGATATAATTTGTATTGGTCACCTATGACTAACACTGCTAAAAGCATCAGATGAACAATTTTGTGGGATTAGACAAATTTTCCTGACTTTGACAGCTCTCCTTTCAGTTTCTTTAACAGCATTATTGTCTATTTTTATAAAAGCCAAGAATTTCCAATAAAGAGTATTTATGGGGGTTTATTTAACATCTATGTTGTTACTTTTTTTGATTTACAGGGCACCACTACGACCAAAAACTTCTTTGAAAAACTTAAGGATTTTGAAATATCTGGCTAATGAGTGAATAATTGTCGAGTAAGTCGATGACTTAAGTCACTGGTATTGCAGGTAAATAGGAACTGCCCAGATACAGAATGTTCTCAGCAAAGCATCCAAGGCTCTGGAAACTGGCTCAAGGCGAGCCACGTGTTTTTGGAAACCTGATGCAGAGGAAGGACTTGTGGAAGGACTCCTAAGGGACAGGCTGAACTGAAGGAATGTTCAAAGGCTGTGAAAGATTTATTATATAATGCAACCACCTGAATTTTTCAATGTAAAACACATCGCATTTTAAATTTAAAGAGATACCTAAATGGTGCTATCATCTCTTCTTCTATAGAGTGCTTCCGTCAAAGTGAAGAATTTTGCGGTAACCTGGGCAAGCATTACAGCCACAACGATAATGCAAAATGTTAAGCAAATAAAACGAGAGGTCAGTACAAAAGCCTTGGCCAGATATTCTGAGGGACAGACCACTGAACCCCATTCCCAGGATTGCTTAAAGGCAAAAGTGAGGAGAGAACAAGTCACTTCTGCTTCTATAAACAGGGAAAGTCTTCAAAATTAAAATTATGTATTAAACGTTTGTTTTACACAACACCCCCAGCTACAGTAATGGGTTTTGCCAGTATTTATCTTTACAAATGAAGAAAAAAATTATTATCCCTTGCATTAGCAGGACATCTAACCCTTCACTAAGCTCTATCTTCCACTTGCAAAGCACTGAGGTGCACTTTACTGCAAAGAAGCAACCAGCTCTGCTTCACCCAGACCTAGCAAGCTGAGTTTACTTAACCTGGGCACACAGAGACTAGCTTAACACAGACCTCGGGGGACCTGAAGCTTCAACTCCAGGTGGGTCCCCTGTTCTTACACCCTTTTTTCAGAACAGAATGCAATGTTATCTAACTAAACACTGGCAAGTAGCTTTACAGACTTAGTAATTTATTGTTCCGTGTTGTTCTGTTGTGATCATAACCTTTTCATTAGCTTGTAAAATAACGATGTGACAGAGTGAATAAAAAACAAGGATGAAGATATTCCAAAGCTGTCATGGATATTTTTGAATAAAAACATTTGAAAGAAAGTATTTATTTTAGCTGAAAACAAATGCCTCTCAGTTCCTTCACTTCTTTTATATGCAGCTGTAGGCAACCGCTAGATGCACGAAACATTCTGCAGCTACCTAACAAGAAACAAGTATTTCTAGTTCAGATATTAAGATTAAAAACAAACTCAATAAAAGACACCAACAGCTGACCTCAGGCTATTTCTGCTAATGTTTGGTTAACACTTCAGGAGGGATGCGAAGAATCTGTGAAGTACTTCTAAAGTCTTTGGACTTCAGTTGATTACAAACAAGTTCTTCTCAAGGAGGCTCGAATTCACTGTACAGGCATATGGACCTTAGCTAGCATCTTTTTTTTAAGGAATATGCACATCAAAAACCAATATTGAAAACCCGTATAATAAATGGTACACAGCGACACAAACAGCAGATTGTTTGGATTTTAAATCAAACACACGGGAGTCGTAGAGGGCCAAATTTACCAGCACTAGCGCAAATTTTAAATCCTGCCCTCCTGGATGGTCGCTCTATTAAACGAATGAGACGGGGGCTCCGTGGGATGAACGGTCTGCGATCCTGCTCCTCAGCCACGCCGATCCTACGGCCCGCAGCTGGTACGCAGCCTGCCAGGGCAATGCTCTATTAACACGGAAAAGTATGAAATTGGCGCTTCCTAACCTCTCAATCCTTCTTTCTTATTTTTGTTTCTTAGATGTAATATATATACACACGTATATATAATTAGAATAAACAAGACACTTCACTTTGTCAACTAAATTAAAAGTTTCCCGAAACGATTGTATTCTCAACATAACAAAGGAAAATTCATCTATCTGAGATGTAACAAGGAAATCAAATCCATCCCAAAGATTTTGGGGAAAAACCCATCACAAATATATCAAGGTCCTCTGCCCGCTAAGAATCAAAGCATTTCAACACGGTTGTCAACTCAGACCGCGCTGCAACCTGCACCACACATCAGAGCGCTCTGAAAACACGGGTGAATGTGAAAATCCAATGCTTTTAGAGAACTGGTTCAAATCTGACAGAGTCAGGGGCCTGTGGACTTCGAGAGAGTTTTTCTACGTAATTCTGTGCATAGCAAAACACGTTCTGCTAAGTCGCACAAGAAGAAATTGGAAGAGTTTTCTGGTATTAGTGATAAGCTCCTCAGCAAGGAAGAAGGGCTGAGATGTGATCTCAAAGCAGAAAAGAATCAAGCCATTTTCCTCCAAAAGCAAGAAAGCTCCTTTGGCTTCTTCCTTGGCAAAAGCAGGACAAAATCTATTATGAATCAAAGAAAACGCTCAAAAACATAGACAAGAAATCCAGAATTCATAATTTATCTTAGTTTCCTACCAACTTAAGGGCAAGTCACTGCTTCCACCTCTTCACCTGTACAAGGAGGTTGTTACTACGTCCCTACAGGGACGCTTGGAGAATTCACAGACGCAAAGGCTTGAAAGATGAAAAACAAGGGTATGAGCTGCTTCTAGCAGCTACAGATACCTGGCAGCGACTCCACGGTCGGAGCTGCACTTAAAAACAGATTAAAAATGGGAAATAAATCCCTATCCCCCTCTGGAAGTAGGCAACCAATTACAATATGAAATTTTCTGTGGGATCAGTTTTTATGTCCTGGAATTTCCTCTGCCCCTTGTTTCTCTCAATTTTTACAGGATCCGATGAATCCGAGCTTCAGCTGAAATTCATCGGTGCCTATATGCTTTTCCGTTGTTGGAAACAGCCACACAAGCGCTGTCTGGGGTGGTTCTGTGCTATTAACCACGCAGCTAATTGGTACTTCAGTAGTCACAACTTTACTACTGAATAGTAGGTGCACACAAATTCGGCTGTCTTTTTGTACAGTAACTATGATTACCATTAAAGAGACATATTGACAGTCAAAGAACTGCACGTGGAAGGAACTTTAATTCAAAAACATCCTCATTAATTGATGCACTTCTGAAATTATAACAACATTAGGACCTTGTAATAACGCAGAGTAGCTGTGATCAATCCCTCGAGATTCTTCGTGAGGACTGTTAAAATGCAAAAGGCAGAGTAACACAAAATATCATTAATGAGACACACTGCAATTACTGTCTAATTGCTAATTTATGGATTTTAAATCATTCATCATCAAGAAAAAACAGTTCTGCTTTAAAACTGGCAATATTATATTCCTTACGCTGTATCTCAAACATTAGTTGTTATCCTATTAAAGAGGAAAATTTTGCGAGTGCCATGGAAAATAAACTCTGTTCAAACTGAAGGCAGAGAAATTCTAATGCGCTAATTATGGTTATTTAGACAGCATTTAATTTGCAACTGTAATGAAAAAACAAACCAACAGAAAATCTGTGCAGACTGAACAAGAAAAAGCAGACCCACATGCATATATACACAAACAGAAGTTTTTCTGCCATTTCAGATGGTCTCTCTTGTATTTGTTAGATTTGTTGAATACTATGTGGTACGTTCGTGTGCGCACGCAGCAATATTTTTTGAAAGATTACTTCTAGAAAGTTTCTGAAAAAGCACATAACTTTTACTTTAATGTAACTAAGTCTGCAGAAAGAACCCATGTTTTTAAAGGCAAAAGATCAGTTTTGTTTGGGGAATTTTTGCTTAATTTAGCATATCTTGTGCTCTAAACCTTAATTTTTAGCCTCCCTGCTCTGCTCACACCACCTGCTCTGTATGAATTCCTCATCTCAACATCTTTATTTTGTTTAACCTTTTCTATCACTTTCCCTGAAGTTAGAGAGTCTTCATAACTTTTTTCCACAATATCTCTCTGAGAGCAAATATATCGAGGTTTATAAAGCCCTTGTTCTAGCCAACACCCTGGTCTTATGTGTGCTACAGCATTATGCGGGAAAAAAACCTTGTAAGAATAAAAGGATTTTCTCTTCTGCTTGATTTATCTCATGGATATTGTTTTCCTTTTCATAGGTGACTTGCAAGAATAGCAAATAGAAGGGGAAAAATCCAGTCAGAGATGATCTTTTCGTGACCATAAACCCACTCCTCTCCCCTTCCCCGTGACTTCCCAGCCTCGGGAGCACTGCTGAGCACAGCTCCGACCTATGAAAAATCAGTAACAAACGGTTATTTGTGAAAATATTTCCAATACTCACTTTTCTTCTATGGCATATGTATACATATGCACACATACATATTTCACTAGCTTGGCCAATAGAGAAAGTGGTTCAATATGCTCTTAATTTCTCTTCTTTAAAAAAAAATAAATTTCAAGTCCTCCGGTTGTCAGACGTGCAACAGTTTGCCAATTTGAACCAATTTCTACCTCCTCCCCAAACCCAGGGGGCACTTCACACATATTTCATTCCTGGGCTCTGAATCCTGAGAGGATATACGAGGGATTGTGAAAGGGTTTGCCCAGAATATTTGGGAATGCTTAAACTTCGAACTGATAAGACCGAAAGAACACAGCCAGCAGCGTGACTGCAGGATTTTGTCAACTGCAGAGGAAACCAGAGAAAGGTAATCCACTTCTAATCTCATCTAAATAAGATTTGTGCTGCTCCAAGCGCAATACTAAAGTTTCAATGAAATACAAGAGTAATACATATCTTCGTAAAGCGCAGCCTGAGCTGCCACATCGCACAGTGACAAGCAGTTACTAAATGCTGGATTCAACTATTAACGACTATTGAGCCTACAAAGCAGAAAATACCAAGCAGCTAAAATAACGAGACTTTTTGTAGCCAGAGCTGAAAACTTCAAGGTCTGATCCAGGTCTTGTCAAATCAATGGCAAAATTCCCAATAGCCTGAAATGGAACAGCATGAAAGAAAAGCACGGAGAGTACAAATAACCAATATTCACTCAGAAAAAGCAATTCAGCTGAGAATATGAGTAAGAGACACATGAGCTGGGACGCTTCAGCTGGGGAAACCCAAGATGCCCTCCCCAAGAGCTGCGGGAGCATGACGTAACCTCTAGAATTAAGGTAAACACAGAAAGTTGTACCCTCGCCAAGGCCAGAACAGCTTTTTCTGCAAGTGTGTAACTATACACTTCTCCTTTAATACCTCCGCTCGCCTCCCGATTCCCCATCTTTAGATCGCATTAGTAGGAAAGCTATAGCCACAGATGAGTTAAGGTAAAATATATATACAAGCACGCGCACATGCACACACAAAATCCTGGATCTTTCCTTCTTCACCTGCAGTGTGACACCTCCTGCAAATAGTGAGTATATATTGAATATTTTGTTGCTCTTACATTGACTAAGCAGACTAAGAAAATTGCGCGGTACTTCGGTAATTCCGTTGGAAATATACAGTCATGGCTCCAAGAAGCCTGTTCTTACCACACAGAGCAGACTGTCCTGTTACATGTACAAGTAAACATTTAAGAGTGCCTATCTATAACAGGACATAGAAAAAAAAAAAAAATTAAGTGGATAAGCTAAACTACATTAAATCCCTCAGCGCTCTCATTCATAATTCCAGTGACTTTCATTAAATTCAATCTAATGAGACTCAAAAGTGAATTAAGATATATGAATTAAATCCACTTGAATTCTGTAAAATAGTGTCCACACAGGGGCTTATTATGGCTTAAAATAATCCACTAAATATATATCTTTGGTTCATTTAGATAAGCTTTTTGAAGTATTCCTTTACAGAGAAGCCCAAAAGAACACAGGTTCTCTCTAAAGGATGAGTTCAGCAGAATTATCAAAGGTATTCTCATACACGAATCTACAATTTTTGGATTATGCTTAATAGGAAAACATAATGTAAAAAATAATTATTAATCATT
Source organism: Platalea leucorodia (assembly GCF_965183815.1). Classification (NCBI taxonomy): domain Eukaryota; kingdom Metazoa; phylum Chordata; class Aves; order Pelecaniformes; family Threskiornithidae; genus Platalea; species Platalea leucorodia. Next base: position 55,304,246 of record NC_138830.1, on the reverse strand, counting down.
AAACATAATATAAAAATTAATCTGTTCACATTTGTAATGCAGATTGGTGCACACGACAATCACCTGCCGTGGCTTTGTGCTTACTGCTGGCCATGTTTATGAAATATTTGGTGCAGGCACCCCTGGATGTAGCATCCATCCAAGCAGCCCTCACTGAACGCACCCAACCTCACACTTGCCCCGTTCTTGTTCAGTCTTCCGAGTCAGCAAAGGAGTGCCAACGTTTGTAAAAATTACATAGGAAATGCACTTTTTTTTTTTGGTAATAAATCTGACCTTCTAGAACGTGATCTCAAAGGTTGTTATAATCAATGTCCACAACAGGCATTTTTCTTGCTCATGCAATTATATTTCCCTTTTTATTAGAAAGCTTGATTTGCTGTATATAGTGAGCCCATGCCCATTGACTGTAATCCTCTACGTTCACTCTGTCCCCCTCTGAGATTGCCATGGAAAAGGACTCCCTCCCATTGCTAGCCTTTTCTAATAACGCCTGGACCGCGTTATGCTTTGATATTTTGGAGGGCAGCCAGTTCCAGCTATAACTCTATTAGCACTGTTTATTACCTCCATCCAAACAAATCTCTCTGGGTATTCCCCTCGCTCCAGGAGGCAAATGCTCCTGGAATGTGGGAACTGATGCCAAAACCAAGTCCAGGTCTGGAGAGAGAACCAGCACCCTCCGCTTTATGAGAAATAGATTGAAAATGCTCCTGAGATCATCCCGCAGGTGTATGATCCCCAGAACCTGCAGGGGACGTGCTGCTTTCTTCCTCCATCTTTCACACATCCAACATGTGAGGTTCAATAAAAGAGAGAAGGGAAAGTCCCACGGCGTTCGGGAAAGATTAACATTCAAACGATAACTTACAATCTTGACGTTACCCTTTAATTACTGCAGAGTTTGGCCACGTGCTGCCACAAATAAAGAGGCCACTGCTCTGTAAATCGACAGGAGTGCACAAATTCTTACTTGCATGACAACATACAGTGATACAATATTAGCACACAGATCACAAATCTATTATTTAATTACTACCATCTAAAGCACAATGCAGCTTTTCACGTGTTAAAGGCGAAGAAAGCCAAGAGCACTTACATCTCGTGTACGGGCATAACCTACACGCACATTTTGTGAACGCTACTCGCCTTTTCCATTTATCTACTTACAATCCCTTTTGAAATGCTGCCAAAGCAAAATCTAAAACCCCTCTCACTTACCTAGAAGCCTCCTGCAGTGAATATCCTACCATATCCATCAAGCACATCTACACGTTTTCAACAGTCTGAGAAATTACTGAAACTTTAATTAATAGAGTCATTAAATGTTTAAGGTTTCCTTTTCTCTGAGGAAGCTGGTGCCTGACCCTGATGAAGAATTATTTCCGAGGAGATTCCTGGGCTCTGTTTCTAGTTTCAAATACTTGCAGCTAACGGCAGCAAGAAATAACTCCTTGAAAAATCTTCACAAGAAAAGCTTCGTTCAAATACATTATGGTTTCATTTCAATACTCTGTTACAGAGAAATTGGAACAAAACCTGCTACAATTTTAATGCATCCATCTACACAAATACACGCTAATTAAAGCCACATGGGTAAAAAAACCAGGAGCAAGTTATATATTGCTGGCACCTGTGCTTACTTTGATAGCTGCGTCTTAGGGACTTCCATTAGATTTACGAGAAGGTAAAGCCAAGCCCCTGGAAGCACGGGACCGAGAGCCGAGGCTCTCTCCTTTCTCTTTCCCTCTCGTGAGCGCTTGCACCGAGGCTGCGACAGGGTCGCTTGCCTTTCCGGGCACAATCTCAAAAGTGGAGTTAACTTCCACCGTTTAAACAACACTTTCAGTGTAGTCGTTAATAGGTTTTATGGGAGAGATATGAACATCATGTGAAATATTGAAGGATTACGAGTGCAAACGCGAGGAGAAAAATTCCCGGTCCGGCACTCAGGGAAGGCAGGACAGACAAAGCACAATCGCCTGCCGAGATCGTTCTGAAAGAGGATATTTGTCCGGCTCTTGCTGTCCTGGGCCTCTTTTGGCCACGCTTCACCTTTGCCAGACTCGCAACTGATGTACGGTTGTTTTTGAGACTTTACTAGGGTGTTTCTTGGAACTAGTAAACACCAAACCCATTTTCTTGACTCATTATGGCTTAAATTTTATTTTCCACTAATTCTGGTAGGGATGGGTTTCCCATAAGGGATTAATTCCCCGTGCTACCTAGGCTCTCCAAAATTTCTGTTTCTGCTTTAGCGTGCGAGACAAGAATGCCTGAAAGGAACGCTGTCATTGCGAGAGAAATAACAAATTACCCTGTGTATCGAGTTGGTAGTATTCTGCTTTGTACGGAAAACTCTTACTGATCGTCAAATACTTCTGGAAGCTGCTGCACAAAATGTTTTTGCTATAGGATTTTTTTCATGCATACAAAATAAAGAAAGTTGAACATTCACATTTCTCCTTTTGTTATCTGAGTTTTCAAAAGAATCAGTTCATGGAAAAGATGGATGTTCTCAGAGTTTCTTTTTTTGTTAAACAAATTTTAAAGAACACAAGGTTAAAGTTGAAAGATGCCACTGCTATTGTTGGCTGGCTGTTCGCGAGTTGTCTGAAAATATATATATGGAGAAGTCTCTCTAAAAACGGCCTTTCATTTGGATAACTGTAATAAGGATTTGCTTGGCAAGTGTTTTTGCAGGACAAAGCTTTACATATGCGATTTTTTCCATAAAAAGACAAACTTAAAACAGAGATAACAGTATACAAGTCTATACCTAGAAAAAGCACTCCACAATTGTAAAAACAGAAAATTTTTAAAAAATATGCCACAGATAAACTGAAGTCCCCTTGGCTCCTAGGCAGCTCTTTTTAACAAGTAACTTTTAGGAGATACTTGGATTCAAGCTTCTTCAAAGCCTGAACCCAGTGACTTTGGTGACTCTGGATATGGCCCAAAGCTCATCTTTTCATTTAATGCCAAGTTTTGAACTGTCAATTCAGTAGAGCAGACACACAATGCCAAAAAAATTCTTTAGCAATTCTTTAGCACCCTGCTACTGTTATTTTGCCCTTCTAAATCCAGCTGCAACCAAAGAATCTTAAGACCCCTGCAGACGTTAGTTAATTAGGCCTTAAAATTTGGACATGAAACCACTGCATTTTTGGATCAGTTTTCATTGCATTTCGGCAGTGATGTTTCAGGCAAACAGTGGTTTAATTGGGAAGTAACTTCATTTCAGTTGAAATTGTCCTGTGTTGAAAATGCAAAATTTTAAAAGGGAAAGACTCACAGGATGGGGCTTCAGCCAAAGGGAACCCTTAAATTCCCAAATCCTACCCTCTTGTCAGAGCTTAAGTACGGCTTGGGGGGTTTAGCAAGTAGAGAAATGACCCAAGTGTTGTTCTTAAGGAAACAAGGATGGTTAAAGATATGGTCTGAACCCTCTTGGTATCCTCTTCTCCCACCTGTAAACCCAAGAGCACGCACACACAGCGCAGTGCTCAGAAATGCACAGGCAGCAAGACTGAAAAGCGGGATTGCTAGGGGAAAGCCCGGGGCGTACTGCCTGCGTTCGAGGCAAGAATCCCTCCCTCGGAGCAGTCTAGCAAGAGCCCACGGTAACTGTCGATCGAATTCTTGTATTAGAAAAAAAGAAAATCCCTACCAGCATTTGCAGTACGTGCAGTGTCACAGTGCAGAAGCAAGAGCTCACAGGGACAAAGGGAGGGAGAAGCATGGTAGTGACCCACCAGGTGAAAATACTCCTGCACCTGAAAGGATGTCTTGTGCAAAGGCTAGAGAGATGCTTATTATTTTTTAGCAGGTTCATTATTTCGAACTAGCAATACAAAGTACTTTGAACGGATTCAGTCCTACTTCTGCACCAACCAACCCTTCGGGTTCAGCTGTGGCTCAAGAAATTGAATTTTGCTTCAACTCTATGTTTTATATAAACTGGATTAGGCAAATAGTGTTATTCCTGTTTTAGTAAGAGTACAGGAATAATTACAGACACAAGAGGAACTTAGGTCTCCTTACTTTGAATTCTGTGTCTTCAGTTATTAGCTTGTACATCGTCTGTACGTAATTGCACGCATTACTATCCACACGTAATTGAAAACGTGTTGATAACCTGTTTCTATCTGCAGAGAGATAAATGACACTTAGAAAAACAATTCTCTTCCTTCCTCCAAAACCTCGCAGCTAGTGCTACGAAAACACACAAGGACACGCAGAACAAGCATCCCCTCATTTAAAACAATGACTTCTTTTTCTTTTCTTGTGTATGTGAATATAGGAGGAAGGAAGTTTACAGTCTGAGCTCTGTTTCGGTCAAAAATCTACCCCCAGTTTGTAAATGCAAGTTTGACTATCCACAGGCTTGCTCACAAGCTCGTTATTGTCTGCCCGAGGTCTGCAATAACACATTTAGCATAAAACGAAGATCTGAGCGCAGAGCTGCTATGCGCTGTTGGCAGATTAAGTTGCGGCAGAAAACGTTACTACCCAAATCTACAGAGACCTTGGGTGTCTGCTTAAAAACACACAGCGTTACCTTCTGCGTCCTGCCCGAGGCAGCTGGATGTTGAGTGTTTCTTGTTTAAAAGCATTTAATACAATTTAGAAAGACTGAACTATCTAAGCAGATGTATCTAATTCCTCTCAAGTGATTTTACAAAATGAATTTAATTCCTCATGAGTGTTTTGAATGACTTTCCCACTCTAAAAAGTGAAATGCCAGAAATCTAGAACCTACACACAGCTTAGCAGTAACAGACTGTTTCTCTAAACAACTTAAAAGGGGGAAAACAGTCCTCATGTCAGCTGTAGTCATATTTACCAGTGAAAAAAGTACGTTGAAGTGGCTCACAATACTTTTACTCAAAATATACTGCTTACAGAATGCTCTTCTTCTCAAATGTACCTTAATAACAGCATGAATGCAACTTCTGCTGCAAATGGTAGCTCGGCAGCTTACCTGTGAAAGGGCAAATCTTTAGCCAAGAACTCTGTATCAATCTCCTCATCTTAGGAGGAACACTACAGGATTTTTAAATTGTCAGGAATTTTTTTTTAACCTTAACATTCAGAAAGGTGGATGACAGTGCAACATGCACATCCCGGGAGGTGACGAACAACTCTGATGACAACAGGATAACGTATAGCAGAAAATTCTGCAAGAGAATCCAAACCCACTTAGCAACACGTAAAAGTAGTGTAGCGGCAGGTGAAATTCATCCCCAACAAGTACAAGCCAATGCCACGCAGACTTACTGTGTACATTCATGAAAACGAAACGCAGTTAAACAGAGGTTGTAATGTCAAGCTAAACAGATGTGAAAGGCACGGGAAACAAGGAAATTAAAAGTGTTATGTCATTTCGTAAAATTGTATTTAGCGCTACGCCTTTAAGTACGCGTTCAATTTTAGCTTCTCAATCTTAGGAACAAATCAAAAAGAAAATAGAGAAAGTGGCCCAGAGAAAAGCAGTAAAATATATTGGAGACCTAAAAGATTTTTCATGTGGGAGGGAGGCTGGAAAGTTTAAAGGTTAGTGAGACAAACAGGCACACCAGGGCTGTATTTGCTGCACTGTGGCACTGCATAAAAATCTCTCCTTACACTTCACTGATCCAGTTCAGCACCATGAGACGCTCTTCAGCTTTTTTTGCTGCATTTTCAGTAGTTTCCAAATGCAAACTGACAGTTATTTCAGCTCTTGTAGCACGCTTGTTTTATGTATCCTGTAACACCAGCTCCAGGTGTCAAAGCTGAACCTCGAGCGTGCGGAGTCGCACGACGCATACCTAAGCGCGCCTCTTGCTGCGACGCTGCCGGGTGCTGAAGTCCTCTCGCTACGCAGGCAGCGCTAGAAACGGCTGCTCTAACACCTCAGCGCAGCAGGGTGAGCCGAGGATAAAGAGGACGAGTGCTAAGGGGAAAAACGTTGTTTGGATAAAAAAAAAAAAGAGTGGAATATTCTTTAAATGAAGCCATATTTGAAATGAAGAGAAAAGGCTTCCAAAACAGGCAACTTATTTTCCTCATTGCTGTTGCAAATTAAGAAAAATGCCAAACTGAATTTGAGCAGAAGGATTTTTTTTTTTTTTTTTTTTAAATGAGAGACTTAATCGTAGAATTGAAAACCACAACTAAATTTATATTTACAGGTGGCAAAACTATTGAAACTGATACTACAGAGCATGGCACATCCTTAGCAAACGGATGTACGATGACAGCTGAAGTGACTAACGACAATATTTATTAATTTTGATCAACACTGAAACTTTATTAAAAACCGCTAACATAAATTTCACAGCCTGACAGATGAATTTACTGCACCCTCAATAAAAAACGATTGGGAAAACTGAGAGACTAAAAGACAATTATTAGATAGCAGAAAAGTAGGTAAGTTCTTACCAATTTCACGCTCTTCACTATCTCGGGATGGGATGCAGAAGCTAAACTAAGCGTCAGGAGGAATTCCTCACTCCGCAATGGCTCATCTTTAACATTCCTCCTGAAACGTGAGCACCCTCGTTACGGCCATTCACTATCTGCTAGCTAAAATTTTCAGGATGTTCATTCCAAATACATATTTCTGACGACTTTGCTGAACAGAGTTAAACATTGTCAACTGAAATAAAGCAGACGCAGCTGGAAATGCAGCTCAAAGAAAACAAAGACATTATAGACGCAAACTTTTAGTGCGCAAAGTTCTTATTACATTAACAGGGCTCTCCTTGCCAAACAGGTACAGGAGAAAATGTTGTTTTCTCATCACTCTCTAAAATAGAAAAAGTTTAGAAAACTTTCCTCTTTAAGTTTAATAAGAAATACCCGTATCTTTTTCTTCCCACATATGCATGGTGGATTTTTCCACAAGCATCCAAATAATACTTTTTCAAACCCCCACAACCTGTATATTCTACAAACATCAATATCAGATAAAATCCCCAGGGCAGTTCATGAAAAAATATTCTCCCTCTATCAGTAAAATCTGCAGAAAATAATACAAAAATGGGGGTTTTCTTGGGTTTTTTTTACATATCTGTTTGACATCAAGAAAATAAAATTTCTTTTTAAAAATCCTTCAGCCTAGACACAGCAGTAAAAACATTGGTAATAAATTAGAGAGTATTTTTATTTAAGCCCATGTAGATTACCAGTACAGTAAAATCCTACCTCCACCCATCTGGGCTTAAAAATTTTTATACAGGATATTAATAAATAGTAAAACACTACCAGAAAGCATATATTCAGTAGGGTATTTTTGCAACATTTCCTTTAATCCATTATCTTCTGGACAGTTTTTGGATTATTCTTCACAATAAAAGAATGGATGTTATCAATGAAGAATGTTGCACAGGGAATAAATTACTTAAGGGATCAGAAAAACATTTATTATTCTACCATTTCATAACAAAAAAAAAACCCATCCAACCTGTTCTCTTCTTTGGCAGGAATGTGTTAATGCTTTGCAAAAAACAGCTTTAATAAAAGGTATTACTAAGCGTTCCCTTTTTCCACTTAGACTGTAGGATATTTTTTCCCCAACATGATGGATAGTTAACGTGCAAAAATAAACTTTTTCTTAGATTTTTGTATTTAATTATGTACTAAACGCCAGCGGTATCTTTTGCCAGGATACTTTTGCAACACAAGACTTGCCTGCAATAGGGGATCTTCAACACATTGCACCTTACACACCTTGGACGAACGCTGCACGTGCACCTCGCCAGCCACGCGCAGGGTTTACGGCTCCACGTGCACCACGTCACCGGGGAGCGGCGGAGAGCCCTGGTCGGGGCAGGCTTTCACCATTCCCCAAATCTCCAGGCAGGCCAGCTTCGGGAGTCCACGGGCTAGGGAGTATGCACACCAGCAATCTATCCCTAACGTCGTGGTTCAACCCTAGCCAGCAACTAAGCACCACACAGCCGCTCGCTGTGCCACTGAGAACCACAGGTTTTACACGGGAAATGAAAAACAAAACTGTTGTGGTGTCGCTTTTTTAAAGTTTTTTTTTAAAAAAAAAAAGACTATACAAAGTGATGCACGATGCAATTGCTCACCAGCCGCTGACTGACGCCCAGCCTGTCTCCGAGAAGCGGTCACTGCTTCCCCTGGCCACCTCCCCCAGTTTCTATACTGGGCACGACGTCATACGGTATGGACTAGCCCTTGGGCCAGGCTGGGCCAGCTGGCCTGGCTGTGCCCCCTCCCAGCTCCTTGGGCACCGGGCAGGGCAGGGGAAGCTGGAAAGCCCTTGACTTAATGTAAACACCACTTGGCAACAACTAAACCATCAATGTGTTATCAACATCATTCTCATCCTAAATCCAAACCACAGCACTACACCAGCTACTAGGGTGAAAATTAACTCTATCCCAGCCGAAACCAGGATCCCTAATTATTGCAAGGTGAGTTAAGTTCTTTCTCTGCAGTAATGGTGCAAGTGCTGTCAGCAGTAGTGACGTTTGGACTTCAGTTCTTGGAATTGAAAAAAAAAAAAAAAGAAGAATTCTAGCTCTAATTTACTGAATGCAGCCTTACATATGTTGAGTCGGATGAACTTTTCAGCAATGCAGATGCTTTGAGCTGACAGAAAAGTCCAGTGTTAATTAAGAAATTACTTCAGAAAGCCACTAAACGACTTCACCAGACCATAAACAGCCTTGCCAACAAGAGTCACCTAATGGCCTCCTACGTTACAAACCACAGCGGGGCAGCTCCAGAGCTGGACACCTCAGCCAGCAGGTTCACAGCGCCTATTTTTGGCTGGAAAAGCTTGACGCAAGCAGCCGGACTGACCGCGATGTGACCGCCACAGTGAAGACATATAGGCCAATGTGCAAATTGACCTAACAACAGCAGCAAAACAGCTCCTCCCCATCATCAGGGAATAATTTGCCTATAAAGAAAACGAGCTGCTTGCAAGTCTGCTACATATCTTAACAAAGGGCTTGGCCATTATTGACCTTAAACCACTGGCACAAAATCATATGCTTATTACCGAATTAATCCAGTCTTCTGGGTTTAAAGTTAGTGTAATCAACTTGTTCAAGAAAGAGCTGCAAGGACGGAGCCCTTCAATTAAAGTCAAGAGGACAAACGTGAACTATCCATACTTTGCTCCTGCAGAACATCTTGGAACTCTGACAGCTCTGGGGTGCGCAGAGCAGCGCCTGCTCCCTCCAACTCATGGGGGAAAAAGAGAAGGTAAAAATAAATATCTGAACATTTCTTTATCTGTACAGCTGCATATTCTGAATCTTGGGCTCATACTCGGACAGTCACCAAGCACAAGCGGCTGAGGGCTGCTAGCATTCTTGGAACAGACGCTGCCACTGAATTGCTCTCATGTTTTACAATCCAGCTTCGTCGTTACAACTGTTACTAAGATCCAAGGCCAACACAATCCTAAGCGGCAGAACACATTGAAAGCGTAGCTTGTATCCAAGTGTCTCCCTTGGGGTGAAATTGGTTTCGCCTTGAAAAACAACTGAGACGAAACCCAAGGACCCATGCAATGATCTAAACATCATCAGAAGACATCACCAATGAAGAGGCAGGTAACAGTAAACACATTATATCCATCGGTAGGAACAAACGATGCTGACAGCAGGATTGATTGGGAAACTTTTCTAAAGATGTTGAAATTGCAGGGCTTTCAGCAACCACGGCCAACCAGGTTTGCACAGTATAAGCCCACAGCTTCTGTAAGCCTGTTGCGAATTCTTTGTTGCTTTACTCTGCCCTACCATCATTATATGGTCAAGAATGACTCATTAGAGTAGAACACACTGGTGCTTTTGAACTGGCAAGGGATGGATTAAAGCACGGGAAAAAGAAGATGGGTTTTGCAGTCTTCTGCATCAGTTTCCTGACTCAATGTTTTGCTGCTATCTTACTGCAACCCTGCCAATATTTAATAAGAGGAAGAGGACTACGTGGGTGGAAGGAAAAGCAAATCTACCTCTTGAGCATGTTTAGTCCTTTATCTCATTGAATAGTGTGTCCTTGTTTAATGCTGAAGAACTGCATGACAGCAAGCCGCTCACGAGTTCTTGGGTTTCTCAGAGGCTTTTGGGGATGTCCTTGGCATCTGGGTTGGAAGTTAGCGTCATCAACTTGTTCAAGAAAGAGATTTGCTACTATACCATCCTGTTGCTGCAGGCTGGTCAAGCGAAATATCTGCAGATACAGGCCTTCCTGGGATACAAGTCTCTCTCCAGATGAGTAAAGGTACTCACAGCCTTTTATCTATTGCTTGGATTTCTCACGTTCAAAGCGGTAATCTGAATCCATGAGACAACAGGGAAGCCGCTGCGGGCGCAAGAAATTTTTTTTCTTAGCTTTAAAAGAATCTTGGAGGTTGTCAGTGACAACTGAAAACCCTAATTTCATTGCCCTGACGTATAAATGTACCTAAATCAGAGAGTGCTGCAAACTGCAGAAAAATCTCAGTATGCTATACCTTCCTACGAGGGGTGAAAAGAAGCAGACGTTGCCCTTTAAGCCCTCAGCATGAGGCACACGAAATGACAGAACTGATACAAAATACAACTCCCAGTTCGGGAATATGAGGTATATGAACAACCACAGAGGAACGTACATATGGATGGATTTTCATGACATTGAGAACAACATGTTTTACAAGGGAAATGAAAAACAAAACTGTTGTACAGCAGCATAAGCCAAATTAAGGAGATATTTCAGTTTCAAGTCTGGGCACAAAACAAGAGAGACTAAATATTTTTCAGAAACTAAAAGACAACTGTGTTTATTTCTTCATCAACCACATTCTTTTCCATATATAAGAAGTCCAAATTTTACAAGAAAAACATTCAGAAAATATTTGTTAAAGGAGATCGTCTAGAATTATTCGTGATACAAATTTAAGCACAGAAAGTTACTCACTTATAAAAAGCAACTCTTCTAGAACCCTACGAATTCCTTTTTCTTTTTTTTTTTCTTTTAATATTTTTCAAAAAGAAGTATCTGGCACACCTGGCATGCTATCAAGTCTGTCAGAGTGACTAATCAAGAGACAGGGGCACAAGGATGGGAGCTGGAATGTGCTTGGGTCATATGAACTTCCTAATCCCAATCTGGATGTCTAAGGTTTGCTGACTTTGTTTGGTCTATCTCACCGGATGCTTTCCTTGGCATGGATACAGGTGAGGTTTTTTGCAGTCAACTAGATCAGTCTTCAACTGTAAAATTCCAAGCAGTCATTTTGATGTTAAAGAGAGGAGCTCTGACTGAAGCTTTGGCTGGGATATTAAATTCTAAATCCTAAGAACCTAATAAAAGACAAAAATAGTCTTATAAATATTTATAATTTATTCTTATTACATTTTATTTGTTACTGCAGAAAGTATGAACCATGGAAAATTACACTGAAGCCATCAAGCTTAGCATATTCTATGTGAAAGGCCATTTTTTACATTCTGGAAACAGATAAACAGAAAGGCTTCTAAATAAATCCTTTAAAGCTTCTAATCCAAGACAAACATGATGATTACGATCGTAGAATGCTCCTGCAGAGCATTTGTCGGGTACTTTAATTGTTTCATGTGGTAGAAATAACCCCTCTACCGACAGGACAGCAGCCGTAGTTAAAAGCTAGAACACATCTGGTTATTTTACACATACTAAAAATGGCTTCTTGTTCAGACATGCAATGACCACTAAAAAAAAAAGAATTGTGAAACCAACTATTTTTCCTGTCAAAATATTTTGACAATATTCATGCTGGAACTCCTGAGCTGTGCCATTGCTTTTTACAGTGGAAGTAATGGTTTTTATTGGCCCACGCTGCTACTACACCCTGCAGAACGATGGGGCTTGCTGGGTCTCCTTCTCTGCCGGCTGCCCCAGTAAGAATTTGAAGTTGCTGCGAGCTGCGTTTAGTGCAGAGGCTCTAACTGACAATTGAGATGTCAGACCTAGTGTATCAGGATGTTCTTTTCATTACTATCTATTCTTTGTATCGTAGAAGCTAAATTTAAATGCATGCAAAAAAGTTATTTGCCACTTGGTCTTAAGTCTCCCATAATGGATCAACTCCCCCCAAGTTTACAGTGAAATCTGAATCTCGGCCAAATTTTGCCCTCTGACACCTGCCTGCGCGGTAACTAATAACTGGTTTAGGCTCTTCTTTTTGAAGGAGAGAGAGAAATTTGGATCATGATGCTGTGTAGTGAAATACCCTTTTGATTTTAGTCCAAACTTCTGTTTATTCTACTACCTGGAGTTCTTTGCCTACAGGCAGCACTATCATCCAAAAATTAAGTTGACTTTGAAGCTGTTGCAATAAAACATAAATGGCCAGCAAATGAAACAACAACGAAAAAGTGGTACGGGAGAAAACAACAAGCTTAGACTTATCTTCTTACTTCCACGTATTTAACCTCCATACTTCGGGAAGGAAGAGGCCGGCTAACAAATCGATTGCCTTTTTTTGCGCATCACCTTCATTCTGAACTTTTTGATCTTAGCCTTCTCATAACCTTGAAATCCAATAATGATAAAATTCCAGAGATATTATGGAGACCACAAGGGCACTTAACTGAAGTGTACTGTTACAGATATGACATTTAGAATCAGGCCTGGAGCTGGCTGGACAGATTCTGTAATATAATAAAAATAGCCTTTTCTTTCCCACATTTTACTATCTGCCTTTGTTTATTCAACCATTCAGCAAACCCAGCTGGATCACAGACATTGTCATCAAAGAAACATTCTAGGTCAGCCAGAAGTGGATGCCAATTGCCTAAAAATAAATAGAGGCCTTGTCACTGGAGTATAATTTTAAGGCCCCTGTAATGAATAATGGACTAGAAAATCTTTCCAAGCAAGTGGGATACACTGATTTCAAGCAGAAAGATTTCACAGTTAATCTGAGATTCACAGTTATCGTAAGCTCCAAATAACCTCATTTTCATTTTACTTCAATAAAAATGGTACAGAGGAGCTTATTAAAAGGTTTGGTATTGCTTTTAAATACTTAAAGAGATGCAGAATACCTTGGAAGACAGACGAGACTAGCATTTACCTATCACACGGACAAGAAAACTGAAATGATGTGGTGAACCAATTTCCTATGGGTCACCAAGTGGCAGAACTGGGATCAGATTTCACACTCGCTAGCTCTTATCCCTGATATAATGCACAAATTATTTCCTCTAAGCTAAGAGAAGAGACAAGATAAGAACACATAGCTTTATCAGTATAGCCTAATTGCTAAAGATCTTAAAGGAGCTTAAATAAGAAGCAGAGCACCTGCAGAAGTCAAAGATGTTATAACAACTAGAGCTTGGCCCTGTAAACATATTAATTTACTTTAAAAAAAATACTTATCTAAAAATAAATTCCTTCACAAAAGTTTTTAAAAGCTACTTCCTCAATGGATAAATACAGAAGTTTTCCAACTGACATTTATCCAAGTCTCATCAGCGATAGACGATATTTTTGTCTCAAGTGTCTGTCACTGAGGAGTAGAAGATCATGTGGAAACCCATTGTAAATCTGTAAATCAAAGAGAATTCTTGCTCCATTTTCTGTGGTCTTCATTAATTCCTATATAAAACATTTTGCAACCTTTTCTACTCACCTCAAGGTGCCCCAAAAACGGTATGGCGCAGGGAAGACACATTTAAGGTTTGCTTCGGCCAAGTTGCATTGTAACAGTGGTTTTGGTACTGGGCAACTTGAGATGCCAAACGAAATTACAGTGAACACGAGAGGTACATACCACGGGTAATGCCCGCAACGAGTGACCATAACCACAGCTGCGCTTCCTTAGGGCAGACTAAGCTGGCATTGGATAATCTCGAGCTACCTTTTCACTACGGCATCAAAACCACTGGATAATCCTGCGGAGTTAAAAAGTGGTGCTGGACACAGAGAGATGATAAAAAACACACTCCAAAAAGAAGTGGCATTCAGATGAACAATTTTCTGATTATTAACTGTCAATCTGTCAATCCACCCAAGTTAGAAGTACCAAGGAAGCCCAGAGATTTGGGGCAGAGCAGCATCGGGGTTGTTTACGCTGAGTTAGAAATGTTATCATTTCAAATTTTTAGAAATGAACGGTTTTGCCCCCAATTCCTTCAACTTGTTAGAATGAATCCCACCTGGCAAAATGAATTCCGTTCTACTGAGAACCCAGTAATCATTTCTAAGACTACAATTTCAGAATCGCTACGCCAGATTCCAGGTACCTCTTTGTCATCTCCCTTTCACGCACAACGGAGGGGGAAGGGGAAGGGAAGCTTTCGATCTCCAGCTATGCACAGGCTGCAGGGTAACGTGAACCCTCGCTCTGTGCTGGGACAGGCCGCAGGTTGTACGATTTCACGTTTTGTATGACCATAAAACGCTACGTAGGAAGAAACTTCATAACGCAGGAATAGCCTCACAGTTTTTGCAAACTCTGTTAGTGGCTGTACTCCTCCATACCAATAGCGAAGGTGCTTCTGCAGTTCCACTTAGCAATGGCAGGCACAGGATTTGAGAAGTAGCAGTTTTGGCTTTCTGTTCAGCACTCGATAGATTATACGACATCAAGGAATGGGCTACATCCCCAAGAACCATAAATTCAAGTCCTAAAACAACAAAGTATGTCAATATTTCTTTTAAGAATGGGAGTCACTAAATTGATCTTCACTGAGCTGGTTATGGTCTTCGTTTGTTCGGTATTTTGAAATCATCAAGATAAAATGTCCAAAGAATGACATAGTAACTGAGTAAGGTTCAAGTCAATATAATCCACCGCTTCTTGTAAAACCAGGGAACTACTGAACACATTGCTGTACTTTTGGCATTGCCTCTGTGAGATATAAGCTCTCTCATTCTTTTGACATCTGACATTGCTGTAAAATATATTAGAAATGATGTTACATCTCTTCAGAAGGAAATCCAACCAATTTCTAACCTTCCATAAGCTGCAGAAATTGTTTAAAATCTAATGCAAACTATCCCAGACACAAATAATTTTCTTTTCTAATTGGCTGGAACTCTACTGCTCCTTAAAAAATCTCCTAACAAAATACTTCTTTACAGAGCTCTCATTCTGCAAGCGTTACAACTCAAAAGTTTCTTAGGTTTCTCAAAGTGCTTATACATTCATGATAAAAATAGTCTGGAAAAAAAACATTTAAACAGGGGAAAAAAGGAGGAAAAGGTTTTGCACGTTTTTCTCATCAGGTTGGATTCTCTTTTTCTATTAAAGTTATTCCAAGAAAGAAATGATTCACACTCCCCAAGTTTAAATGTGGAGAAATTTATGGTATCTTCCATCCTCACCCTGCCTGCTCCAATGAGCCTGCAAGCAATGGGAATTAAAAGCCACAGCAATGACAAGAACGTGAAACCAATGCTTCCCAGCCTCTCTGGGAGAACACGTCGGATACTTGTGACCGCAAACTTGCCTTTGTTTACTCTGTTGTGAAATACTTCATATTCTGATCAGTTCTGTGGTTGAAAAAGGCTTAATGAATAAAATCTGCTTTAGAGATAATACACAGACTGTTGTGAAGACAATTCCCTGTAAACATTGATACACAAACACTACCATAAAGATGTAAAAGATAAAGGCTGTCTGAACTTACTCTAAGAATGATCTCACAGTATTAATCGACACAAAACAAGTGAAAATGTTTATCGACAGATCTATCTCTTCAGAAGGAAGAAATGAAAGCTGCAAGGACTCAGTGATCATCATTTTCTCCTGCTGATGAGATACAGACAGGCAGCACTCAAAGGGAAAGGTGACAAGATAACACAGGTTGTTCTGCGCAGCTGGAAGAGTTTATGTCTCCTAAATTAAAAGATCAGCTCAAGAGGAAAATTTAAGGAGCTGGAACGATCTGGCCTCTTGTGGTGGTTTTGTGCTCGCTCAGTGCTGAAACACTTGCTGGAGCACGGCTTCCCTGCGCCTCTCTTTCCAACTGGCTGCGTACAGGCAGAAAGCATTTCACAACCCCTTGCCCGGACTCCAGGCCAGGGAAGCTCAGCTGTTAAAAGTCCCTAACATCACCTCCCCCTTCCAAGTCAGAACTCAGAAACACATTAAAAGATTTAAAGACCAACATTAGCACAACATGAGATATTTACAGTCAACCTTGTGGTTAAGTTATTTACCGTTCAGTTAGGAAAAAGCACCCTGTGCCAGTGCTTGAACCTTCTGGGCTCTCTCGAAGTACTGGTACTGCTAAGGTAATGGGGCTGGCTCACTGGTTCCTTGCCTTGGC
Source organism: Platalea leucorodia (assembly GCF_965183815.1). NCBI lineage: Eukaryota > Metazoa > Chordata > Aves > Pelecaniformes > Threskiornithidae > Platalea > Platalea leucorodia. The sequence continues at coordinate 55,287,975 of NC_138830.1, read as the reverse complement.
ATTCGTGGCCTCATCCTACAGCCCCTGCCTGTTTGAAATGTTTTCTGGGAAAATCACCTTCTTTCCTCCTGGAATTTGTGCATCTATCTTCTGCTGCTGTATATTGTGCCTACCTGGGCCGACTCTCCCATACAACCGCAGGACAAGCTCATGAGACAACCCTGCTCCCTGTAACTGGTCTTTCCCATTGCAGACCCACATGCTGTCATTTTCACAAGACAAAACCAAACCCATCATTCACACGTTAGTCTCGTGAGATCTTTCAGACATCACTTTCTATGCGGTGCAGGCATTCTTCTTTTCATTCTTCCCTCGGACAAAATGTCAAAAGGTGATACTCAACACTTCATCGCTGCTACGCTGCAATTTAACAGTATCCAGTACAGATTGGTTTGCAAGGGTTTTAAGGGATCCGCGGCTACCATAAACTTTTGAATTAAAATAAAAAAGATTGAACAGTCAGAGTGTACCTTTTTAAACACTTGTTTTGAAAAAAACAGAGAAACCCCTGGTTCGCTACCTTAAATAAAACCTCCTCTAGTCATTACAAGGCCTACTGAATTCACAGCCTGACACTGGAGATAGGCTGCCTCAAGCCTCCCGCTGTAATAGCTTTATTTTCTGCAAGATCCCATCCTCTGTGGTAGCTCTGGCAACTGCAGGCCTCATTGTGTCTGAATCTGGATAGGCTTTGTTTGTGTATAGTTGGTTTTGATCAGGTTGACATGTACTAAATTTAACTCTGGTCTTTGTTCCACTGTGCTTTTGGCAAAAGCTCTAGAAACAATGTCTGCAAACATAAAATGTCTAATAGTTTTGTATTTCATTGGCTAGTCATATATCTGCAGTCAAAAGAGAAATCTTTATATTCTAGTGGGATATCACCCATTTGCTCTATTTGGCAATACCAGCTAGTGGCTGATGGTCAGCTGGCCTCTCAAAGCCGAATCATGACAACTTTTCACATAGCTGTATTAAAGCCAAAACCTCCTCCTCTTTTTGACTGTACCGGTGCATAATTATTTTTTTAGCAACTAGAAAACCAGCTCCCGAGCTTTGGTTCTGTTTACACAGAGGTAAAAGAAGCGTACAAAGTCAGAAAACTTAAGTCATTTTGCTAATGTCACAGTCCTGGGGCTTCCTATCTTGTGGGTTGGTTGGTGGTTTGGGTTCTTGGGTTTGGGGTTGGTTTTTTTTTGGCAGGGGCGTGGATTTACAGGCAAGTCCCTAAGTTCTCTTTACCCATCAGCACTCTTAGGCTGCTGATTCAGACACTTTCTCACATCGGAATCTCTCCCGCATCCCCTCCTAGTCTATCTAGGCGGCACAGCAGTAACAGCTACATCTTTAACGTGACCTTTCTGCACGCTCTCTTGTGTTTCTCCAAATGCATTACTGACGTTACATGGATTTGACGCTCTACACTGAGATTTCTTTCTCGTCTCTTTTTTAAGCTTTAAACTCAGCTATACTCTTCTGAAATCCACTATTCCAGACGCCCAGCTCCTCTCCTCCCACACTTAGTAGCCCTGGATCTGTCCAGCCCAACGCAAGCCGCACGCCGAGAAACCACAGCAGAGCAGTGCTCCTTCGCTCCTCCTCCCGGCCCTCGCTCTTCCTTCTGCCCAGGCTCACCCGACCTCCAGGCATCGCCCTCTGCTCTCCTGCTCCCAGTCCTCCCCCAGCGCGCGAGCTGACCCGCCACCCGAACGACTTCGCTTCAAGCCACGCGCCATCCTCTGCCTTCTCCATGGGGCCCTTGCCAGTACTCAAGCTCCACTGACCACAGTCAAACTCCAGCGTGTTATTTATCGCCTTTCCTCCCAGCTGAGTACATACCCAAATATAGTGACAGTGCTGCCGAGACTCAAAAGAGATTTTTCTAGCATACGACTACAGACGAGACTGCTGCAATGACCATGCATCCAGTCAATAAATACTTCTGGCAGGCCAAATTGTCCCCCTGGGCTGTCTACTGGCCATCACCGCTCTGTGCTATCAAACCCACGCTGTAATTTTAAACAGAGCATCTCTGGTGTTGAACTGAACTCAAATGATAATCTGAGAAAACCGTCTCTTTCAAAAAGATTAAAACGCAAATAGAAATATAATCATGCTTTTTATGGGCTGTTGTTACGACCCTCCTGTCCTCATGAGGAGGAAGAGCTGCTTGATTAAACAAAAACATATATTTCTGCTAGACTCCAGCTCTATGATCCACGTGCTGTGTGGCTGCAGGTTTCTTCTCCTGCGGCAGTTTGTATTCTTCCTCACGCCCCCAGCAGCAGAGCCGTATCCATCGTTTTTACCACAAACCAAGCGGGTCGCTTTGATGGAGAAATTCTACTGCTTTAAAAAGCATTTTGCTTCGGAGGCTCTTCCATCAGATTGCTATCACAATCTGATCTCCTCTCACAGAAACAGTTAAAAAAAGCCTTCAAAACTGAAAAAATGGTTCTTGAGACTTTGGTTGGTCACAGGGTTTTCTATGATTTCAACCACTTTTAGCACCTTCTCTCTTAGAAGGTAAAAATGCATCTCTCCCCTGTGTTTCAGATCTTACTGGAATGCAGCACTGTTCCAATTCCTTCGATCCAATTTCACAGTTACCTTCCTCTTACAGAGTTGAAAGAAAATTGTTAAGTGTCTCAAGTGTGTCAAAACCAGCTATTACTGTCCAACCGTATTCCTTTTTCCTCTACTCACTCCATGCCTGTTTAAACTCTCCTGTACACCTAGCAGAGTTCACCTCCGAGGTGTATTTTACATCCTCCGTTCTCCCACTGATATCCTTCTATTTTCTTTTTATGCCACGTACCACATGGAATTCAGCGATCACATGAGATCTTTGAAAGACTGTATGTGCGCATTTGTGGTTTGGTTTTTTTTTAATTATATATCCTGTTCCAGGTTGGCTATGCAAAATAACCTTCGCAACCCTTTACATGTATTTTGTCTCAAAAACTCAGCTTTTAAAGGAGCTGTCCCTAACACTGCACCTTGCTGGTGAGAGCACAACGACCTGGCGCAATGAAGTTTTTTCCTGAAATAAGTATTTTAGAGCTCTCGCGTTGCTACCAAGAAAGGCCATGGAGGAAGGACTGACTATATAAGATATACATCATAACATTGACAGGACTCATTTATAATGAAAAAGATTATATTGATGAAGAAAGCAGTTTCAAGCGACTCAATTGAAATGACATTAACACGGGAATATCAAACCACCGTGCAGAAAACGAGAAGGGGGAAAAAAAAAAAAAAGTGGCACTCCCTTCTATTTTCTGATCTCAATTACCACTCACGCTCAAACGCTGTGATTTTTTACATGAAGTCATCATTTGAGATCACATTTATGGTGTTGTGCCAGAACCTTCGTGCTGCTGCCCGCACTGGGATAAAAGAGCTGGAAGCCGGACAGCGATCGAGCTGGAGTTTTACCTGGCAGTCACTACGGAACCCCAGGGACCGAGCTGCCCAAATCGCTCTGAATTTGAGAAAGGCTGTTAGGTCTTTGAAACCAGTCACACACAAGTGGCACGAGCATATTTCAAAGGCCCTAGCGCTGTACATTCGTGAAGTTTCAGCAAAAAGCCCAACCAAGAAGGAACGTCAGGCCAGCCAGGAGCCGGGAAGGCAGCCTTCGATGGGGCTATGAGAGCAGAGACCAGGGGAAACCAAAGCACAGCCAAAATAACAAGATTCTTAAGGAGCCAAACTCTTCCTGGAGCAACTAAAGAAAAAAGATGCCAAAGACTATCCCGAGGGAGAAACAAGCCCCTGATTAGACATATGGATGACTATTGTAAATAAAATGTAGGAGAGCAGAGAAAGTCTACTTTTTGACCTAAAAAGAGCAGCTCAAAAAGGCTTCAGAGAACAGGACAAAAATGAAGCTTTTATTTAAGCTAATTTTTAAGATAGTGCTATATAATCCTGAGAACAGAAGATCCATGCCTGTTTTTCCACAGGGAAAACTCTCCAGAATCAAAATCATTCTAAAGCAACTTTAAATTGACAGCTCACATAGAATACAATATTCCAGTACCAGAGAAGTCTGTGCAAAAACTGTGCACGTCCAAGAGCTGTCTTCTGTCAAGGCCATGCTCTCCAAAGGTTCCCTGTTACCTATCAACACCGATACCAAAACATAAAAATAAGGCCTGTGCTTTTTTAAGGGGATGCATCTAATCCAACCTCATTTTTAAAAGGCATCTGGGTCCTCCATTTCATCGAGGTCTTTGTTCGACTCATATTTTTGAGGCTACAATGCAATGTTACAGCTTAAAAGAGATGTTACATCTCTTCCACGATTTAAAACAGAGATTTTAGAAGAAATGTTGCCTAGTGTCTCCCAGCGTATGTGAAGATGAAGGAAATAATTAACACTGAAAAGTCTCAGTAACTGATGTGCTGGCTGTGTTCAGTATCAAAACAAACCCATCAGTGCTGCACGCTTCTACGTGACAACAAACTTCTTTGCTATCCAGATGACATAGGTGCAATTCATATAACCAAATTCTCTTACGCCCATATATATATATATATATATGTGTGTGTTACATATTTCCTATATATTTTCTAACGGAGGGAGCGCAATTTTCTTTGGTCAGGAATGAGGGCTGGTCTCAACTATGACTCATTCACACTTGAGGTGAAGTTTCATAACAACGCGGAGGAAGCGTGGTTTATGTGTTTGCAAAAATATCCCAGCCAGAATCATCTACGTTGCTGAGGAATGCGAATGTCTCCAGAACACCACTCTGTTGTTAACCTTGCCCTGTAGCTCTTTTTTTATTATTAGATTGTAAAACTTTGTTCACTGAAACAAAATATTTTTGTTCAACGGTAGATTGCCTTTACGGCATACACAGTCTTTCTGAGAAAGCACACAGCTACCAAATTATGCCTTTAAACTGCTCTTTTAATTCCTCGCAGCATCTATTGGTCAGAGAAAATAATTTAAAGTTTGTATTTTGTAACTACTGCGCTGGCTACGACACCATCGTTCCCCGACAGTATTGCAATAACAGGCTTCACTGAGAGAGGCATATGGGAACTGTTCCTCCAAATTTTTTCCTTTTTAAAGTAGCTATTCTCAAAACAATTCTCCTAGCTACAGACTTAAATCTTTGCACTGTCCGTAACAAATACGGATATGAAGGGAAAAAAACTTCATTTTAAAGTCATTTTCTCCAAGAATGCATGACAAACTCAGTGGCACAGCATCACGCTGAGCATGGCCACAACCGCGACGTCACTGCTGCCGTCTTCTGGGGCTTCAACTCCACAGCACCGGCAACCGAGCTGCGCCGGCCACACGCTCGAGAAATCCTGCACAGGTACCCGCTCCTCATTTCACGGCAATGAGGACCACAGACGTTAGTAAAACCGAACACAGACAACTCTTCTTAAACACGAGCTCTTGCTGCTTACACAGCCTGCACGAATCCTTCCTGCCCGTGAGATGCTATCAAGAGCAAAGCAGATAGTGTCATACGCACCGTAAAACTTAATGGACCATAAAACTAAATACATCGTAGCCTCACAGGAGGCAGCTATCATTATTATTGCTGGGCAAGCTCATACTCTTTAAAAAGATGATTCTAAAGCAGACTGGATTTTTTTTTATTATTTTTTAACACTGAAAATAATTTTTACTTTTATTTTTCCCCTCGCGAAAACATTTCATTTTGACATATTTTGGTTTGAATACCGCAAAATGAGCTAATCTTTGTGTGTGTTTTTACTCCCATATTTCCCTACTTTCACTACTTCTTATATTGCAGTTTTTCTCACTGCACCAAATACCGTTCCAAATCAGGAAAGAGAAAGTCTGGGGATTTTTTAGCTTTTGATTTTTGCACTCAGTTGGGTTGAAAAAAGTAAGGATTTTTATTTCATTCAAACGTTTTGCACTTTCTGCTTTAATAATAATTACAGTAAGAATGCAAACAGACGCCAAATCAATTTATCATTTTAATAAAATGTTTTACTTGAAATGGAAAATGCAATTCTCAACAAATTCAACATTTGGAATTAATATGGCATTTGTACGGATTTAGAAAAAATTCAAAATAAATGTCAGTTCTTGTACTGACATCAAGGTCTGACTAATAAAAAACAAACCAATTAACTGCAGTGGCTGAAGTCTGTGACTTTTAAGTTCTTTTCCGGATCGTTAGTGCTTGCAAATGCTCGGAATAAGAGCTGCTGGGTGCCATGTGCCATGGCAGAACCGGAGCTGGGGAAAACCCCACCTTGTCCGTTGTGCTTTCCTGGCCTAAGCAAAACAGATTTAAAGAGAGACTATTCACTTTCAAGGGATCACTCGAATAGCATTGGTTTGCTTTATGAACTGTACTACCCTTTTTTTACAATTATGCACTAGTCCACCGTTAAAAGGATGTGAGTTTTTCATTACAGAAATCCTGAAGAGGAGAAACTATAGATTTGTCTACAAATTTCAATTACTTAAGGAGGGAAACAATGAGGAAGGTCAAAATCTCTCTCAGTCAGTATTGACAAAGTCCGAGAAGCAGGACTGCACTGTTATAATTTCACAGTTTGTATCGATTTTAGATAGAGGCTGAAAGGAAAAGCTTAGTATTTCAGGCAGGAGGAAAATTATAAAACGAACAATAAATACTTATGAAACAATCTGGCTTAGTCGGATGTAATGGAATAGGAAATAAGATTAAGGCTATGTTAAAAACACGGAATGTGGGTGCTTCACTCTGGAAGATGCTGGCTTCCACCGCACCCCGGATCACCAGCCTTGACCGAAGCCAGCAAAGCCCTGACTTCGCCGAGGGCTCCCTATAGCGCGATTGCGCGCGGGGAAGCGCTACAGGAACCGAGAGGCTGATATTAATGCGCTCGTGCTGCTGCTGCTGGCAGCGAGATCAAGAGCAGTACGGCCGTCCATTCGGGCAGCTATTTTGCAACATTCTAGGAATTCTTTTATTCCTCTGACTGTTAGCTTCGCTGCGAGTTTTCATCAGAGCTTTCCAGAAAATCAAGCGATACGGAATTACTGTACGGTGAGAAGGATGTTTAAAATTTAGTGATATTTAACTGCGGCTTCTAGCAGTGTTGCAAGCTATTAAATGTGTTGTGTTACTATTAAAAAAAAAAGGCATATTCACAGAAAAAGAGGGCCCAATTCTGAAATCAGATGTCCTGACTCTGTAAGGGTGCCACTCCTTTTTCATCAACCGAGTCAGTCTCGATCTACACTATCATCAGTGAGATAAAGTTCTGCTATTCCACCGGTCAGTGACACATTTTTTAAAAAAATCAAGTTTGGCAGCAGTCTCCAAATATATTCCACTTTCCTCCCATAATAATGAAAAATACACTATTCAATGTATGGAAAACTAAAGCATCTGTGTATCTGCAGTGAAGTAATTCTGGAAAGTCACAGATATTGGTAAGCCAAGACGTGTGTTCTTCAAAGAAAGTGATCTAAATTAAATTTTCCCAAAGGAAAGGAGCATTTCTAATGAAGACATTTGCAACCGATGTACCTAATAAATGCCCTTATATAATGATACTTTCTACAAGAACAGAAGAAAGTGCTCCCTGAATAGTTGTATCTACTCATTTCTAGGTCAATCATTCAGAATCCTGGATTTCCTCAACTACTACGTATCTACTCCAGATAAGGTACATGGACTCAAATGAGAATCATCTTAATTTGGAAAGTCTCCATGGAAGAAGGAGCATCTGGTCCTCATGTTTGGGGCTTTTAAGTCTATACTTAAATAAAGGGTCATGGGACACACATGAAACCCACGAGTGGTTTTTCGTTGTTGTTAAGAATTCAGTGTTGAACTAAATGGCCTCCAAATAATGGTAAAACTGTTAGTATCACTTGGAAAAGAATTAGGCCAATGACAAATGTTTTTGATAGTACCATTCCCATTACGCAAGTCTAAGTGATATTTCGTTTAATTCAGAACAGATGATTGACTGATCACTCCTTTCTTCAGGTTTCAGATAGCGTCCCTCTGACATATGACCATCGACAATGAAAAATACACCCCAAAAAGTAAAATCATTTGGTATTTTACCATACACCTTTGAAGATCAGCGTCCTGGTCTCTGGTAGGGCACAGACATACAGACAGAAGAGTCATTCCTTTAGGAGACTCACAACCTGGGTTCACACCGAAAGGCAACCCGTTAGCCCATGGCTGTGCGAGACAGTGAATATCACAGGCGAAAACTTTATCTTCACTCTTGGCTTTTGGCACACCTCTGTATGCAACGCTGGGACACGTTCTCTTTTCTACATGCTTACAACCCATCTCTACCATCTGACAAGGTCTTTTTTACATAGTGACCTATTACAAAACCAACTTATCTTGAAGGAAAACATGATCTCACCAAAGTCAACAACAAAAATCACCGTGCCACTCTTGAAACAATCTCACTCGTTTCTCAGAGCATGGCCTCTAGTGCGGTCTATCTTACTGCTTTCTCCTCTCTACACGCACGTCTCCTTTGTTCATCCTTACGGCACAGCAGATGTCGTATCCTTAAACTGCACACTACTGGCTTCCTACAGTTATTTAAGTGAAATGCTGTAATACCTGTCTTCCACTAAAAGAAAAACTCAAACCCCAAAAATCTCACAACACAGTTCTGGAATTTCAAAAGCGCTGATCGCTATTTTTTCACTGCTAGCTGTTACATCTACTTATTTACTGGCACCACTGACATTTTGCCTCTGACTGAATTTGATGCGTTACAGCAACTTCTGCAACCCTCAGCGTCTTTACCAATGAAACCCATGAACTGACCCAGGTTTGGAGTCAACACGGTAGTACCGACAGAGCGAGTCTTGGAAACCACACACAAACTAGGTGTAAGATGGGCTGGATTTGAAGACGGTACTTCTTCTGTGTCCCTACAGTGGGACCGAGGTACCTCATCTTCAGTGCCGTTAGGAGCCACCTATAACAAAACAGTTAACTAGAAAATCACACTAACATGATAAACAACTTAAATCTAACACTTCCTCCTGGTGAACTCTGTAACACTTCTGCTGTTTAACACAAATATTTAGCAACATTCCAGAAGCATGGAATGACATATTTCAGGAATAAAAACAGTTGCAAAAAAATGAAGCCATTTATAAAACAGATTCATTCATAGCTCAACCCCAGTTGGAGCCCAGAGTTTCTATCAAAGAAAAAGAATATCTGCGTCTAAAGCAGTACTGCTTTTTGCTTCCAGACCCGTCAGGAACTGATAGCTCTAGCTGAATAATTGATGGAGCCAGTATACAACAATTAATCCCAGCAGACTGGATCAAATAAAATGAAGCAAGTTTATAATTTAAAGTACTTATTGCGCACAAAAGAATTTTGTTCGCAGAACACTAAAGAAATGGCTAAGGCAAGCTACAGCGGATGATCTTCCAAACATACTTTCCAAATGCTACTCACAGTAATGCAGAGATGTACTTTGAATAAAGTGAATATATCTCAGCTAATTAAAATAGCATCTGAGATCAGAACTGAAAACTGTGCTGTTGATGTGGGATTTCAATGTCTAAAATAAGCAAAGTGGTCATCTTGTAGTTTTTTTTTTAATGTATGCGCTTGAAATAGTAACACACATTAACGATTAAAAAATACACTGAACTATACGGCACCCTATATGTTTTTTTCCCCAGTCAGCATACAAATCACAAAATTACGCTCTTTGATCAGCCTTCTTCTCAGCTAGTTTGAATTATTTTAAGGATTCTGGAAAATTGGACTGAAATTTGAACTATGGAAAGGATTAAATACATGAAAAACAGACATAAAAGTCAATCAACTGGTCAAATCTCACCACGTGTAAACATTATCTTGTTAAAACCCTGAACACTCTGTATAAATCACACAGGTTTTCTTCTAAAAAGATAAGCTCATTCTTCATTTGCAATCGAGCCACTGTGGTTTAATTTTTAAAAGGGATAGCTTTTGTGACCAAACTCGGCAAAAAGCAACTGTTGTTATGCGGAGGAGACAAAAAAGAGGAGCCGTTTCCCACCTCCACACACACACCAGATTTCCAAAGTCATGACCAACGTTTGTGAAAAACCACAAAGTCCCATTGACCATTTAACCTCGGCACACAATATGGAAATCTGGAAACAGATTTAAGTCATCAAGATTTACTGTTGCACTTCACCTAATGGCAAGGTTAATTATGTTAATGGCCTGAACTCTAGACTTGCCATTCAGTAACCTGACAACACCTACACATGCACCCTCTTGTTTTGTTTTTCATCAGGATGAAACGAGATCTCTCCAGGTTGAACGGCTAAGCAATCATCAGGGTCTGCCAGCAGCAAGTAGTTGGTATCCAGCCAAGAATATTAGCATTATAATTCATCCACTATCAACCCATCATGGGCTTTGACAGTCCAATTGTACCAACCATTCCCAAAATCCTGCTTGGGCTGGAATCTGGAATGTGGGACAGTGATTTCTGAACACACACATGATGCTAGAGGCATCCCTAATATTTAAAATAACCAAGCATGGAACTATTAGAGCATACAAAGCAGAACAGGGATGGGATAAGGGCAAATCTGCAGCATAAAAGCAGAGCTCATATCACATGATGAGAAAAATCATAAATGAAGAGCACTAAAAAAAATAAACAAAACAAAAAAGAAATGATTTCTCTAGATTAGCACAGCAAGATAGCTTTGTGATGACTGCTATTCTACAAGCAGAGATTTTTATTACCAAAATCTCTAATAAGAGACAGCTTAGACCTATGCCTTCTATGAAGGTGGAGAAAATTATTTTTCCTTATATTTAAAAGACTATCACTTCATATCTCATCTCTTCTTATTAAGTTTACAGCAATATTAAAACAAGATTTGGGTGAATAAAGAACATAATATACTCCAAAATAGAGAACATATTCTTTGGAGCATTATAAATGCTCCTGTCTGCTTGAATGGAATTTTAATGGAACAACCCACCCTCTTAGGAGAAAAATAAAAAAAGACGACAGAAAATATTATCCTTTTCCAAAACCTTCATTAAACAGCCTTGCTTTACAACCACCACAGATCACTCTATGGACTCTGCTGCTCAGGGACTGTAATCAAAGAAAGCACCTATAAGAGATTAACAGATCACCTTTATTAATTCTTTCCACCAGTCAGAACATTTTTAGAAATGGGAACAAGTAATTTGGAAAAAAAAAAAATCCTAATACATATCAGTATTAAAATAACGGCCGATTTTAACATATCTCTGTAGCTTTCACTACTTTTGATCAGCAAGCCAAAGAAAAACCAGGGTCGTGATGCGAGAAAGGCGACAGCGCAGGGCTCTGCAGGTCTTTAGGAGAGACACTGTATTGGGAACTGCGACTTCTGAACAGAAGACAAAAATAGTTGCGTGACATAATGTCTAAATCTTGAGAAGCGCTAGGGAAAAAACTCTGTGTTTAAAACACAGACATTATATTATGTGCTTACAGCCAAGTATCTGCTGGAATTTACTGTTTGCTCCCAAAACAAATCTTTACCTGCGTCACTGAAATGAAGCATGAAAGCAGGGTCAAATTTGAATCCCCTGTTATTAATGGGAAGCTATTTCTTTATTGTTGCACTTTGCCAAAAGCTGAAGTGACCAAAAAAAAAGCCATAAATATGAGAGATTTTGCTGCCGGAGACTTTGTTTACTTTGCCTTCAGCAGAGATTGTTTTTTTTTTTTTTTTTAAGCATATATAAAGGTAGGGTGGGTCCCAAATTAGAAAAGACAAAAAACCACAAGACAAAACACTGTGTGGCTGCTGAGGTATGGTAATGAATGATAATTAGTAGATGGGGAAAAAATTCTTAAACAAGATGACTTGAAAGGCAACTGCAAACTTTCTTACATGTTATCTCTTAGGTGCTACGCTAAGATCCTGGATAAGACAAGGCATTATCACAATAAAAGTAAAGGCATCGCAATTACAGCTGCCCACAAGACAAGATCAAGGACTTCCCATAAAAAAGCAGAGCAAATGCCAGCGAAAAACAACCACGAAGTGGCTGATGAGGAATTCAAAAGAAAGTTGAGCATTTTTCAAGAAGCGGTATGGACTGAAGAGGCTTGTCCTGTCACCAAACGGTGAACCGAAGATGGCTTTACCAGCCTCAGAGCAGTACTACGGACCGATGAGCGTTAGTGAACTTCAGTGGAGGCAGAGGGCAGACGCACCCATGCTCTCCTGAGCTCACATTTCAAACCAGGTGCTGAACTGCAGATTAACAACAACAATTAATGACCTTTGATAGACTACAACATATAAATAACTACACACCAAACCTTAAGTACACAAAAACGACGTAATATTTGCTTTATCTCCAAAGCAGCAATTCCTTTCTTCCACTCCCGATAAACTTAGTTAAGCCTGTTTCTTTCTTCCTTGTTTCCTTCCTTTCCCACACGTAAAATCTATTTGGATACACTTACCTGAAAGCACCATAAAGTACTCTTTCCACCCTCTATTGCATTTACATGAAAACTTCGCCACACGTCAGATCGGTCCATTTGTGCACTAAGGGCACCAATGTGTAACAGTTCCTGCTTGTGCATCCCACACTTACACAAAGATGCTGCCTTTTATTTCATCATCCTATAAAGGCTGCTTTGAAGTTGAGAAAAGAAAATGCAAAAACATTTGCTAATTTTGCAAAGAGTCTTTTAATCAGTCCCTACTCAAGACTGATTAAAAGAGACTGAGTTAACCCAGCGTCCAGGATCAGCAACTGGCCCATCAAAGATTCTTTTCAATAGCTGGAGATATCGCAAAGAAAGCAAATTCATCTAAGCTATTATCTTTTCTTAGCAGCATGGCATTTAGATAGCTAATTTTAGTTAAGTACTTAAAAGTCTGGGAAATGGTGCCACTACTACTTGCCGCAACCAAGCAAAAACCCCTAGAAAGCAGAGTTGTACATTTACTTCACCCACCAGGGCAAGGATCATTTTGTCTTGTCTGTTCTTCCACCGATTTCATGTGAACTTAAATAACGTACGGAGAAGAGGCAGAGGCTCTAGAAGTCCCTGCTAAGCACTCTGAAAATGGGGAAATATTTATCCATCAGGATGAATGAAATAACGTCGAATTTCAAGAGTGCTTCAAGGGAGTGCCAATGTATACCTGCTACATCCTGGAGAAGAAAATGCAGGAATAAACATGTCTTAGAGTGGAAAATGTTGAAGTACTGATGGCAGCCAGGTGTAACGATTACTACATTTGAGAACGGGCCACGCTGCTGGAAAAAAGTTTTTCCTCTTGACCCAGTTCAGGATATTGTTCTTGGTGAGGTATCAGACACGGACATAGCTGGGTTTCTCCATAAAATAAAGCGCTATCTTCTGGCAGAAAATAGCCCAGAAAGAAACCTAACTGCAGCCAGTTTGTAAATGAAACTTCTGACCCAACAACGTCTGCAGGGATGCGATACCACGGACTCGCTGGTACAAAAGATCTTTTTACTGCCTTCCCCGCAGCGTGCACCGTACATGAGTGAGAAAATGGAGACAGCACGATGGAAAGAAAAACAACTTAAATCTCAACGAGGTGAAGGAGAAGACTGGTATAAATAGCAGCAACTAGGTATGCTTTTTTGTACTCTGCTCAAAACTTGCCAGGGTCGTCCCTCCCACCCCTTATGAGCAAATCTTAGTTTAAGAAAAGAGTTACAATACATCTTTAAGCAATAGAAAAAAGTGACGAAAATTACTGAATGTGGTCAGGTTAATGCAGTGAAACTCTCATTAAAATAAAAACCAAAACAAACCAAAAAACCCACTAAAAGACTCCTGCCTTTTTTCTTTATCTGAAATGTAAAAAGAATTTAAAAAAAAAACCTATTAATCACTTGTTAAGTAACAGAAGATTAAAAAGTGTGCTAGCAAAATATTCAGGTTTCCCGTTCTTTAAAGAAAACAAAAAAAATATTTTACAATTTAAAACTGTAAGAATAAATTTGAAACTACTTTCCAACCATGGTGGCTTTCAATATCTGCTAGAGCTTTCTGTACCGATTCGTGAACTTAATCATCCCGTGACTCATTTCTGAAATTTCAGATAATTAACAGGGACAGAAGTGCGTTAGAGACGAAGAAGCAGGACATCTTCTCGTTGGTATGAGGAGGTGCAGTTGCTTTCTGGCTCTCCCGCAGGGCTGAAAGGCAGAAGGCTCCCCCAGCTCCGTGGCACAGCCATGGAAACAAACGGTCCTGTCACCATAACTGCATTGGAATTTCAGTCTTAATCAAAGAATACAGGATCCCTGAATTTGCAAAATAGGGGGTTTTCAAAAATGTTAACTCATTTATAGAGCAAGGCCTGCTGACCTTCTAAATCACTCGTCATTTTCCCCAAAAGTAGATAAATTATGTGATGTAGTAAAAACCATATGGCATTTTCAATTAAGTATCAGAACTAGTTTGGCTTTCTGTAACTACAGAGAATGTATTTTCCCATCAATATCTCTCAAGCAGCAGTTCCCCTTCTGTCGTTTTTTCCCCATTTTGTGAAGCTTTGTTGACTGCCACCGAAGGACTGCGTTCTCCCCGAGTACTGTCTCCTCGTATCGGGGTAGAAGAATTCCGGTGTTCTGTCATCTCATATAATAACCTGGAGTAAGCAATTCGCACAGATTTGTTGCAGGAATCCTACAGAGAATGAGGACAACAAGGACCGCTGGAGATCAGTTGCTATCCTACTGGACAGCGTCCTACCCTGCCTTACAATTCCAAAGTAGGTGCAAACCTTCTACAAACGCATTTTAAATTCTGCAGGTAAACTACACCTAACATAGTTTATTACAGCTACTTTTTTAGTTACTCATACTTAATAACACAAATATGTTACTGGTTTTTTTTATTGTATTAATTTTTCTAGAGATATTTTGTATGTTACTGATCACCTGAGTAGCAGGTTTTTCTCCCCAAGCTTTTTTTTTTTAAATCCGTATTTGTAAGTTTTAATACACTTAACTGCTTTAAAATTAAATTTCTCAATTTTAAGTTGCTAAAATACTACTTTCTCTAGCAAATTAAGTTTTCAGAACTAAAAAGTATGGTGAGTATTTTTGATGATCTACGTTGAGGAACAGTCAAAGGAGAACACCTCTTCTATGTAATGCCAAATTAAAGAGAGTAAGTGCACAAAGGACTATCGGGGGGGGGGGGTAATTAAAGTGCTCACACTTAAGTATTTTAAGCAATCTTACTTTATGCATAACTACATTGTGCTTCTATGTAAAATTTGCATAAAGCTCTTTTTTTTTTCAAAACTATTCTCTTCATTTTTGCTCCCAAAAATAGAGCAGACTTGCAAGACTTCAGTACAACCTATTATTGAAGAAGTATCAGTTAGAAATAATAATTTTTTTTTCGAAACCATACGAGCAGTTTTAAGTTCCAGCTGTGCTATATTGGGTTTTTAATTTTGTTGTTTTTATCCTAACAATCCTGCTTGTTTCTCCGTGCATATTATTCAAAGCAGATGTGCTGAAACAAGAAAAAGCCTTTTCAATCCACTACAGCAGCTGGCGCAGAAGTTAAGGTCTTCTTCTCTTCTCTCGTTTGCACACAAGCACACACCCGTGCACACACAGACCCTATGGCAGCAACGCATGCAGAAAGACTCACGCTGCGAACGTGTCTCTGTCCCCACGGTACGACAGTTTACAAGGTTGATGTCGGAGCAGCACATTTCTTGCAGTTCAAATTTCCTCCTCATTTCTTCAAGCTTTCACCAAGAAAGTACCTGACAATCATCTTAATACTACTGCCCTCTACTGCTTAAAAATTAGGTACGGGGAAAAAGCTCCTACGCTGTATTCATTCGTGACGGAAAAACTTGAATAAAGAATTTTAGTATTTTTAAATATAGAACTATTTAATTAGATGCATTAGATGAAAATTAAGAACTGTGGAAGATGGTTCTTTCCTCTGCTTTGGATAATATATTATTATTACTGAAGTCGCTAAGATTAATAGAAGCTGCAGTATCTATTCCAAAGGCTTAGGAAAGGCAATTAAAATGCATATTCAGAAACTATATTAAACAGTTTCTTTCCCAATAAAATGACATCTGCAAAACGCATTAAAGTGAGCAGAAGCTGAGTTAATATGTCAACACGTTTTTGTTTGTATAACTGAAAATCATGCTGGAGTTATGGGTTAAGTTAGACCTTAAAAAAATGTGGTGCCCTCACTGGAAAGCGAGGTGTGAATATCTCAGTACTGATCAGGGAGGTAAACAGAGGTGCAAAACCTAGATGTTAACAGAGTCGCTTTAAGACTGTCCCATAGGCTTGTAAATAATTTCCTCCACAAACAAACCGACTTTCACCTTAGTCTGATCCATTCACAAGTTAAGATTCACTGGCTATTACGTGGAATCACTAGAAGAGATTTTTTTTTCCCCTGAACATTTGGAACCATTTCTCCCCCTTTTCCATTCCCCTAAGATTTAACAGCTTGCCCTTCACTTCAGACTACAGCAGAGTACAGCAACAGGACAGATGTTTCAAACACAGGTGATGAGGTCATATCTCCTTCCGAGCTGTATTGCAGGGTGTGCTACGCGGATTGAAAACAGATCTGAACGAGACATCAGATCCATACTCCTCCCGAGGACGTTAAAGACAAACTCTCACTGATCCATTTCTCATACACGTCTCTATCCCAACCTTTCAGGCCCAAGAGCAGCTAGCTGCTACTTCGCAGCACTGAAGTCTGACATATTTTCTCCATCACTACGGCAATTTTCCAAGAGTATCTTTTCTGATCACGGACCCGTATACTCTTATACGATCATTACGCAGATGAGGATGCTTTTCTGAAGCTTACTTGGTAAGCTACCTCCTCAGCCCTCTATCTGAACTCTCCTAGACCTCAGAGCTGCCATAAAGCCCACAGCAGCAAGGTCAGGATAAAAGTTCGGAAGAAGATATGCACTCACTGCTCCATACAAATACCTCACTGAGCAGCAGAAAACTGTGTTATTAATGTGAGCCCCCCCCTCTCTCCGTATACGTAATCCAACAGTTACGGCAGGGTCTCACCGCACCACTTTGATTACAAACTTACCTGGACGACACTGTGTCTACAACTATATACGATGCCAAGTTTCTTTTTGAAAAATGGAATGCAGCAGAAGCAATTCTGCACGTTTATTTCCTATGCACACAGTAAGACGACTGCTACTACAAAAGCAATTTACACTGGCTGGCTTTTTTCTGCTAAACCTATCGTACATGCTGTTTGTTCTGGAGTCTCCTGCTTCTTACCTACAGATGCTGATACTAAGTGAACTAAATGCTGCTGACTCTTATTAATTTTTTGTTCATTGAGCAGAACAAATTGTCAGCTCTCCAGGAATACGTATGATCATATTCTAGATTTTAAAGTGCATTAACTTTTTAATTTAAGAACTAAGGCTATTAGTTGAAGACCATTTGCCTGGTGTCATTTTAATTAATTTCTAAATTGGAGAAACACTGGCTGTGAGGATGTACAAACCGGAATGTCTAAAATGCAGAATCAAGGAATGTTGAACTACTGAAATTGTCCTGGTTTGCCTCTTTCTACCCCACGCATATTCCTGAACACTGTGGCGCTGCGTCAGCACGTCTGGTGCAGGAGACATGGAACACCTCCCGGGATGCGGAACGCTCAAGCTCAAAGGAAGAAAAGGATGGAGTTAGGGAGAAAGGAGGGCAGGTAGCCAGAGGAAAGAAAGAGACAAATTAGAAAACTTCTGGTAATTCGTACGTATAAAATGCAAAGTCCAAAAAAACTCCCACTGGTTCACAGCTTCGAGTATTAGTTAATATCAAGTCTAATTATTTTTGCAGTTTGGTATTTTTATTAAACGTGCACTGAAATACGAAACTTTCCGCTAACAGAACACATGTGTAGGTAGACAGCGTTCTTTTTGGCATGATTTCGTTAGTTCCACGAACAATGATGCCAGAAAAACAAAATCTAAATTCAGTGCAACTACCAGGACAGACAACTGGGGGGGGGGGGTTTAAAATCAACAACTGGCAGCATTCTGCAGAGAAGCTAGTATTTATTACTTGTATTACAAAGCTTAAAACACATCTATCGCCTTGGAAATCTCGTTGATAAAATTTCACAGTAGATTTATGCCATTTTTGCTTTAGTTCACACGAAGCTAACAACTTTATGCTTTGCAGTCCCAGCTTCTTGTAAACCTTTTACTTGTGATTCAGTGAAAGCCTGCATCTGGCAGCAGTACTAAACCTCACCTGAACAGAGAATACCCAACATCTGTTAAGTGTACAATAACATGTGGAAAACAGCAGCACGAGATGAATTTTCAAAGGGAATATTTAGTAGCCAAGCTAAGATCTAGCATCATGAGTAAGTATATATTAGTCAGCTAAGAATATGCAATAACTGAAGTCTCCAAAGTGCCACATTATTCACTTTCCTTATTATCAATATTCTTCAGTGTCCCTTGGCAGCATGTATTAGAGATCAGAACATGGAGGAAAAAGCCACTCTCCTGAAAAGTAATGGACAGGTGGGAAAACTACAGAAATCTCTTTGATCGCAGGTCGTGTACAGATGATTGCAAGCTACTGGATTGCTATGACTTGAATTACCGCTGAACCGTATCGTATGACAGGTTTTTGTGCTCTTATCCCACTACAAGCGCCAAGGAAAATGTATTAGTTTCAACTTCCAGTCTTAAACCACAGTTTAGTTTCACTCATTTTCCTTTGCAATTTTTATGAGCTAATAGCTCAAAAAATGGTCGCTTAACCCAGATCAGCTGATGAGCAGAAGCCCGTTGAGCCGCAGACCTCCTCTCGACCCCCTCGCCTAGCAGACGGGCAGAGCTGTTGCAAGGAATCATGTGAGTGCTACTCATCCACTTCAGCGCAAAACAGGCCCACATGGCTTAAACTGCTGATGAAGATTTCGGTATCCACTGCAGGAAAAAATCCCCTAAATAGTTGCTTGCTCCTATGTTTTGGTCCACTGGAAAACAGTTAAGCAGCAAATAGTTTTGGAAGAGCTTGAGGGTTCCTGTGAATTTGCACAGATGCCAGCTGCAGCGTGACAACGCCTGGCTGTTGATTCTGAAGAGACAGCAGTTACTCTTTTGCACCAAAACGCAGCTGAGTGCATGAAGAAAAAAACCAAACAAACCAAAAAAACAGCATTTCACCATTTGTTTTCAAGGAAAGTTTAAAAGCAGGGCCCAGAGTACAGTTAGTGGGGAAAAAAGAAAGCAAAAATTGGATGCTGAACTGATTTCCTACAGCCACATGTACAGCCACAACCACTCTGAGGAACCAAGATTATCTCGGTGAAAGTGGGCTATGCTGTGTAATAGTACAGATGCCATGGTATAGATAAGCTGATGTTGATTTCAACAAAACAAACAAACAAAAATACCCATTAAATCATGCTTTTCTTCCCTAGCTTGTGTGTGCTCTCACACGCTTCAACAAACACGTATCACATACCCAGATTCGCGCACCGACACGTGTAGACGCGTTTACGAGCACATACGTTTAAACACCTTTCTTCCAGCGTAGCCTTATTCTGCACGCACTAATGCAACCGCTCCGATGATCAGCAAGACTCCACTTGCGGGCATTTAGAGTTTGGAAGTTTTTTACTACTCTAGAGTTTACAGTTTCTTACTCCATGACTATTTTAGCATGAGACAGGGCTGAATGCTGCTGTTGTATGACAGAACTCGCCTCCCCCTGCCTAACATCAGGGGTTTCAGGAAAATATAGTCATCCGAGCCTTGCCCTTAAACACAGCATGAACTCGCAACAACGTTTTAAACTATGTATTTTGGTTCTATTTGAGAGAGAGAGATGCAATTTGTGGCATACTTATTATGAATAGATATTTCAAGGGGAAAAATAACGGTACTAGGCTATAATTTTAAAAAATGCAACTTAATCTACAAGTCACTCTCAGAGAGACTTAACACCCCCCAATATTAGTCTTTTAAGAAGATGTAATTTGGACAGCAGTATTTCACAAAGAAGGAAAAAAGAACAGTAAGTACTAAAACAAAGGTTCTGACATGTCTCCAAAAAATCACCTTTCCTAGTCTCACTTCTGCAAAAGTACTGCTGATTAAAGTCTCAGTAAAGAACACTTAAAGTGGTTTTTCTTTTTATTTTTTAAATACAAGTTAGACTGCTTCACCACACAAATACTGTATGTGGTCGAAAGTTCAGAGTACTGGTAGCTTCTCAAGGCCTTTGAGTTCAAGCACCCTCATGATCTGAGCCTTTTCAATTCAGGGCAGTATTCAAGTTCCAGCCATATGTCTCAGAACTTATTAATATTCAACAGGAACAAAAACATTCATAACAGATTTATTCAAGTGGCCTGGCTAGAAGGCTGCTTACAGGAATATTTTTGTGCTGTCGGTACTTTAATATAGCTCAACATTTAGTAAATTGTGCCTGAGATCAAATGTTAAGCAATTTTGCTGACACCTGACATGGAAATTCTGCTAATTTAATCACTTATTGACTCATCACTCAAAGTAAAAGCTTCTTTTTCTTATTTCATGTATGTATAAGCACGTAATAAAGCCATCTTATCAAAAAGAACAAAAGCAGATGTGAAAGATCTGTTTCTCCCGAGACAGCCATCTAATGAAAAAATAGCTGCTTAAACCTCAGCAATAAATGTTCTTAGGTTTGCATAGACTGCAGTCCACATCTGGCCATAGTGACAGTTGATAACAGAGAAAAAAACCACACTGTACACAATATCATCAATCCAGTCAGTGAATGTAAGAGTGAAGAGGCCAAAGACAAGAAGGTATAAAACACAGGGATAAAGTATCTTGCAGGAGGAATGAAATAAGCTTGGTCAAATACTTTGGGTCGACAGATACAATACTTAGCTTACGTTTTATCATTTTGCAAGTTGTTTGTTTAAACAGAAAGACCAGAACAGATTTTGCTCTTTAAAAAAGCCACTAATAGCGTGAGATCATTCCAACTGCAACATTAATTTTAAAGACCAAAGTCAACTGCTGTTTAAAACTCAGTTCTGTTCCTACCTGCCCATCTTGACCCACGTGAACTTGATGTATCTGCAGGTTTCCCTGTAAAATAAGAACATTGACAATAAACACAACTTTGGAATTTAAAAAGTTGCTCTATCCTGAAACAGGCCCGTGTCTCATCTCATTATTAAACAACTTAAATATTAAGGAAATCTATTTAATTTAGGATAAATTCTGCTGAGGGTTATTTTGGCAATCCAGCTACAATTCAATGGTCAGCACTTTAACCACAGAGGATAAACAGACTAAAAAGCAAGGAGGTTTTTCAGCACTAGCATATTTTGCTTTTTGAAAGTTAGTATATCATGTACAGTATTTTTATGCGACGTTTCTATGGCTTTTGAGGTAAGAGCCTTGTTTTTCCTTATTTGTATAAAACTGCAAATTTAAGTCAAACCCTTACTAAACTAGAATTAGCAGTATAACACTTTGACATGTATAGGGTGCTATTTACTATTTGTTGTTATAAAGTTACTGCCTGTGCTAACAGATTTTTTTATTTTATCCAAATTCGATACCAAAGACCGACATAGTTCTATTACAGGAATTACATCTATTACAAAAAATTCTGAATAATGTAAAGTATTTTAAAGGAAACGGTAGCTACAAAGTCTAAAAAGGAAAGCAGTGTCTTTACAAAATAAAGTTTTTTTGTACGCTCAGAGATGTCTTTTCAAAAGTACACTTAGATGAAGAAAAAACAGCTTCCCAAACACAGAGACTTGCAGTGAAATAGCACATTTCTTTGAGGAAAAAAATACCAGTTCTTTGATTTGCATGTTTTCTGCATTTTCTCTTACTGGCAGCACTTCCTCTTATGTGAAGCTGTGTACATTGTAATAAATTTAAAACCAGATGTTTTCATCTGTCACAGACAAATGCAGTCCTTAAAAGCCTTACATACGGGAACTTCGGAGGAAGCCAACGGACAGCGGCGTGTGCTTGAACCTCAGGATCAATTACACCCAGTATCTGCTGAATCATATTTTTTGCAGTGGCTCTTTACCCAAGAACTGCTTCAGCTTTATTACAGCACACCATGCATTCCTTTAGACCAAGAACATTTTGATCCTTTCTTATTTCTCTCTAGGTCTGACAAGCCCTTCAAAGGAGACTGCCTTTAACTATAATATTTATATAATATTTACGATAATATTTATTCTACGATAGCTCCCTGTGTTAACAGTATTCCTCTGCAGCAAAAGTGGTTTTAGGAGATGTAATTTAGGGTACTTTGGAAATGGATTAAACTAACCCACAGGCAGATATGCTTAACATTGAGTAGAGAAAACTCTGCAGGGAAATCATACAGATTAAAATTGTAGTCTGCATTTATGTTTAACCTTATTTTGCTACTGCTTCTTCATATGAACAAACTAAGCGCACAAGAAATCTAAACAGCAGTCTTAGCAGTCAGGAGTCTCTATAAATTCTTAAATAACCAACAATAACACTCTTGCTCAGGTAAATTCAGCTGGCTTTAATGGCTGTTTTGCCTGGGGGGGGGGGGAGAAGTCAAAATTGGATGGTTCAGTACCAGATTTATCAATTTCCATTCTACTGTACTATTTTTATGGAAAAAAATTATGAAGTGCAAATACTGCAGTGCCAGATTACTCGATCAGTAATGAAGGTAAATTCACTTCAATCTGCAATTTGTCTTTACTAGATGGCGTCCGAAGGTTTCTCCAACTCCTGTTCAACAGTTCCCACAATTAAAGACACTGAGTATTCTGAGCACATTTAGTTCATAAACCTAACTGAAATAATTTCATTTTTCTCAATGGCAGTGCAAGCACCTAAGGTGGTTTCCTATAATACACTGTAAGTACTAAATTTCCAATGAAGCTCATCAGCCATATACAGCAATCAGTAGTGTAACACACACACGGAGCTGCCTTGGCTGGTCAAGGGAAGGAAAAAAAACAAAACAAAACACATAGACAGAAATATCATATTGTATTTACTGCCATAAAGCACATTTCATCTTGGCTCTACCACATACCCTCACTTCTACCCGCACTGGTCTCTGTAGGGTATTGTAGCAGGTCTCAGAGGCACGGGTTTAGAATCAGGGCCCTGAGTTCCTGCCAACAGCTGCTCCACGGGCACCCAAATATTTGGCTCACCTCACTGTCCTGCGTGATTTGGACTTGCTCGCCTTGAGGAACCTGGGCTATGTGGAGATGGCCCTGTGGGATCCGCAACAAAAGAAAACACGAAGGAGCATCAGAAGAAAATCAAAACTAGAGGAAGAAGCTACTACCTTGGATTCAATACAGCTTAACGTATGGAAGCAAAATATTTATACAATGAAAACCATTAAAGACAGCTTTAAAAAAAATAAAGAGCATCCATATTTTCCCGTATTTTTATGCAAAAGTATAAGCAGAGTGACTTTGAAAAAAAGACTGATTCATTTTCACATAAGAGGGAAGAATATAGGCATAATAATAAATAACATTTATGTAGTGCATTTCTCTATAGACAAAGTATCTGCATTTTTGACTGATAGAGAAAGCATGGGACTAACTTGCTTTGGTAGATTAGCATTGTGCCTAAAACATTAATGCCATTTAAAGACCTCGGAAACGTAGTTCTTAAAACAGATACACCAAGACTAACTACTCACTAAGAGCGAGG
Organism: Platalea leucorodia; assembly: GCF_965183815.1. Classification (NCBI taxonomy): domain Eukaryota; kingdom Metazoa; phylum Chordata; class Aves; order Pelecaniformes; family Threskiornithidae; genus Platalea; species Platalea leucorodia. Next base: position 55,264,214 of record NC_138830.1, on the reverse strand, counting down.
CTTTAAAAGGTATCTGTAAGTATCCATATATCTTTGTACATTCGCATAGTTATGGTGAAGTACAGTGCCACGCTAAAGACTAACTCTCGAGCTGCTATAAATTGGCATGAAGTCATTCATTTGAATGCAGTTACACTGGTTTCTGTTAGTGGAGAATCTGCCCCAACAGTTTTAATAACGTTAATACTTCGTATTGCTGACCATACCCGCCACTTCAGAATGGTATCAAGCCTACCATTTGATCCAAACACGGATAAGGGAGTGGACGGAATCCCTTGTGCATCCTGACTAGCCCAGCCAAGTCTTTGCTCCTGTGATTTACCTGAAGGGAGATTGGATTCTAAATAACCTACTTCAGGGTTTATAAGGCTTTGTGTTCATTTTAATATGCCTGCATGAGACAGAGATTAAAGATAATCATTTGGAATTCTGTCAAAGGCTCTTCTTATTTTATAACACAAGAACAATTGCATGTGATTTTCAAAGAAACACAGATCCCTCTATTTCAAACAGTTTCATTTCCTTTGGAAGGAAACTGTCTATTTATAGGGAGAAAAAACATACTGAAAGTATCACTCTGACAATAGGGACTGTCTATAAAATTAGAGCACAGCCCAGTCCATGTTGAGATTAGAATCACTTTCCCTCCTTAACATCAAGCTCTCAGGGCTCCCAGGAAAAAGCACTGAACATTTAGAAGATCCATTTATAGTGTTTTCAAATATAAGCAATCCTTTGACTAAAGGGAGGGGGAAGGAGGTGACTTCAGTCACCTCTGTACCATGCAGCATTCCAAAAAAGAACTGCTCACTCATCTTTTGCACATACATAGCTGGCCTTCAAGGACAGTCCTTTCAGTTTGCTCACGAATTCAATTCGATACCGATTTTTTTTAAACATATATACTATAAATAACTACTACCTTCCTAATGACTCTTAGCCTGATCTATATGTATCATTCCCTGGAACTGAAAAAGCAATACCATTTTCATCTGTTTCAACCTAGGACCCCTCGACGTGTTTGACAAATTATGACAACGTGTAGATAGTCAGTAGGGTCGTAGTGGATTTTTCCCGGATTCCACAATCAATTTAAAGGATAGTTGACAGGTCCAGCTCTTTTAAAGAGGCAAACTTTCATCACTTACATCTATAAACATAACTGTTTTGTCTATTGTATCTATGTGTTTCATGTAATTTTCCCTTCTACCTTGTTCGGTCATCAATTAAATCTCTAAAAGATCTATACAGCAGTTAAGAAGATATGCTTTTTAAAATATATAGGGAAACCAAGAGACAACGAAATTCGTACGATAATACTGTAAAGTTATGGCAAAAGTGAAGCGGGAATGGAACCTCTGCACCCGGTGCCTGCAGAAAGAGTGTTATCTCACTGAGGATGCTCTCAAATGACAGGAGGGGAAAAAAAGATTGCCAGTTAATTTATTGAACTTCTCTTTAGTCCTCTTCCAAGTTTGAGAATAGTAACTCAAAGCATTGAGGATCCAGTTCCACTCTGCAGGATTCGCTCCTCAGCTTCCACTGAAGTCATATGGTATCCAGGTACACAACAGGAAAGGGCAAGGCCTTTGGGAAAACGAAAGGGGTGGCCCGGACTTTCCAACCCTATCGGAATCGCACAGCAAACGGTTCCTAGCATCCCTTACACCCACACTCCAGCTCCTTCTTTTCTCTTACTTTTTCAGCAACCTTTTTCACTTTGGAAAAACGTGCTCTCTACTGCAGTTTCCTCTCCGTAGCTCTTACAGTCACTGTCTAGAGTTCCTCTCAATCACTTTCATCTCAAACCCCTTCCACTTCCATGCACTCCCTAAAAAACCTTCTGGCTAATATTTAAGTCCTCCTTTTAAGCAATGCTTACAGCTCTGTCGGTTGCCTTCGACACTGTGCCGCACATCTTGACATTTTCCCCCCATTTCCATGACACTTTTCTCCTCTGATTCTTCTACTGCTACGCCGGTAAGCCTTCAGCAGGTCTTACAGACACGTCTTTTCTGATAACGTTCCAAAAGCGTCTGTCCTTCACAGCCCTTTTTTCTTCATCATATTTCTGAGCAACTTCACCATTTCCACGCTGACTATTTGCAGCTCTACATGACCAGGCTTGAGTATTCCCTGTGTTGACAGAGAGTTTTCATTCTTTATGTGTAAATTATTCAGCTGGGCACATCTGCTCCTTCTCTCCTGCACTGCCTCTCTTACTCGGGGAGAGAATACTGTAAGTACCTACCAGAGATGCTTCATTATCCTACTTCAGACTCTTCTTCGTCGTGGCATTGACTAAAACCTTTGCAACAGCCAGACCACTGGGTCCTGCAGTTTATATTGTTGACTAATATCTCTCAAGACTTGTTTATTTGCCCATTCCCACCTGTTTCTTTAGCCTGGTTTCTAAGGAAAGCGGGCTGCTGTGATCATCGCGCAGGACGGGTACGTGCGTGTCTGTGCACGTTTCTTTTTGTTCTGTGCTTGGACGCTGCCTGGCACAGCTGAGCGCTGGCCCATACTCTTCTGGGTACCTTCAAAACCCTAATACCATCAGCGAAAGAGTTTCTATGTTATACAACCGCGCAGAAACGCTGTGAACCGCAAAGCCTGAAGTTCTTGAAAACTAACGGCAGGCAGATTTCACACATTAGATTCTCAGGTTTCTACCACAAAAGAATGAGTGTGCAGATATAATTCGCTATTTCTGAATGCCGCACGTCAGAAATGCCACACAATCCATTATTTCATTATTTTCTTCGACTTTTTTTTTTAAATTGGAATTTAAAACAATCCTTGTAGTCAAACTGTGGCACACAGGAACTAAAGCCAAGGTGCGTTTTTTCAGAGTATGCGAAAACCACATATAAAAATAATCATGGCCTGAGTTATGGTAGGAGTCTCAGGCTTAAAAAATGTCGTTATTTATAACTTTTACTTATATACATGTATCTAAATGAATACACATGTAAAGGATTCAGCTAACAGATGTTCAAAAATGCCTGAGAATGAAGGTTTTTTTAAATGAAAATAAATAAATGCATTCTTGTTTTGAAAGTCATAGCTAGAACTACCTCTGAAGCGTAAATCACACGCTTAGTAGGTCAGCTATTATTATGGCAAGTGCAAGCAAAAGGCTAGGTGGAGACTAGTCAATTCTATATACAGTAATGACTGTGCATTTATTTGGAACAATTGCGTGAGCAAATCCTGCATGAAGACTCTTACCAAATAACTCTAAAAATTTTTTCATAAGCCTTCAATGTTTCTGTTCTGAAAATCATGCTTAAGAAGTGATCATAGGTCACTTTTTTAAAATAAAAAATTAAATTTCACCCGAAGCAAAGTTTTCAATAATCTAGGTTGTTTAAATGGAATAATTTAGAAAAAGTTGAGTACATACTACTTGGACTTGTCCGTCTTCTCCTATTTGGTGGATCTGAACCTGCTGAGCATTGGCTAGTGCATAGTGTAGGGCCTGCGGCTGGTTCTGCTGCATCTCATTAGAAGCTGAAACTGAACTCTGCGAACCCTCTGAAAAAGAGACAAAACCCCAGCTTTATTATATGTGCACATCTCATGCCAGCGGCCATGCAACAACGCATACTTAAAAACTGTAGAAAACAAATGCAGTCAGATGCGGAGCATTTATACGTTAATAATCTTACGCATGTTCATTGCTCACCTGGAGATTTGCTACAAATGCCAAAGGAGTTCCAAAGGCTTTTTTGTTTCTGAGAAAGCATACGTTTAAAAAGCATCTTTGGAATAGAGATTAAAGATTCTGCAACTGTAAAAGTCATATCACAGCAAAACCACATACATTTCCGAAGCAGTTCGACACTTTCTTTTGTGCACCTGCGTAGCTGAGAACTATTACTGCCGCCACCACCACGAGGATACATTTGAATCTAAACTGAAGTTACCATATCAATAAAGGATGTCTCTCAATTGTTTTTCAAGATCCATCACCTATAATTCATACTGACACACAGGAGCCTGGAATTATTTTTTTTTTTTTTTTACCCTCAAAACAGCAGGTTGATTTCTGGACTTGGATGAATTTAAACGCTACCTCACGCGGCAAAGTAAGGCCTTCTGAAAACGCCCCTACAAAAAGGAAGACACCTGGGCGTTATCTCTGGGTAAGAGTGACCGCCACCAGGGAAACCATCGCGTGATTTCAAGAGGAAAACAACTGACGTTAGAAGTAGACCTATCCCAGGTTCATTTCTAGGTTTTCCAGCTGCAGGGAGAGGATGCTGATAAATCTAAGAGGCAAAAAGCAAGTAAAAAGAACTAAAATTTTGGGTTTTAGCATAAAAGCACTCAAATAAATTTTTTTTTTTGAAACATGACTTTTTTTATGCATTTGGTGTCAGTGATACTGAGAGACTAATAATGTCAATAATTCTGTACTGAAAGGGTGAAGTGGAATACAATGGGCCAGAGACTAATGCTACGTATGGGTCTTCCTACAGAGCAAGATACCGCTGGCAGGTAAATGTATCACTAGATACCACATATCCCTTTAGGAACGAGGCAAAAAAGCTGGGGCTATCGATCAGTAACACTTTGGCAGCACATGTGCCAAGTTCAAGTAGACACTGCTAGGAAAAACCTTAAAATGTCCCAATATCATACTAATATATACTAGTATCATCCTAAAATTCAGCACCAGTCCTAGTTTTCTTCCTTTTTTCAATTTGAGACCTCTTGGAGATCGAGACTGTCATAAGGGCTTTTAGAATAATGTATTTGAAGAAATACTTTTTACATACAGTATTCCTATAAACAATTTAAACATTTTTCTTCTGCTATGCCACAAAAATACACTGAATGAAATCCCTGAAGCATTAAGTGTTTTACAATTTTCCCTTAATTATTTATTGCTCTGACAATGACTTTTATGCTATAACGTAACGTAAAACACATTAACATCTAACATGTGGCAACATTCAATACTATAGGGCTTTCAAGCTGTCCAAGTACCGGAAACTATAATGAAAATATTTAAGAAACGGTGTCCCTCTACTTCCACTGCAGATCGTTTCTTTACAAGATTGTATGTATTGCTTAAATAAGCACTAGATAGGCCTTATCCTGCTCAGAGATGACTGATATATTTTGATTTTTAAAATGATGGTTGGTTTTTTTGAACCAACACAGCAGGAAGTCATGTTTCATAAAATTTTAATACCTCTACGTCATACTCTAAGACTTATACTGAAAAGAGAATGTTCGTTTTGCAAGAATGAGCTTTATCCACTCATACAAATATTTTAATGGAAATGTTCTTTAATAAAATCATCCATTTGGTTTTTTTTCATCCTGTCTGCAAATGTTTGTGTAAGAAGATAATTTTGAGTTTTAAGTCTCAACATGGGAACTGGAAACTTACTCAAAACCACCAAGCTAGTATTTGCTTATTTCTTGAAAAGTTCAGTTGCTTAACAACTCAGCTAGACAGCTCTAATTATGTTAACAATCTGCAAATACATAACTACAACCAGAACACTTACGCAGTAACTGAGCAAAACATAACAACTACATGTTTCTGCTGTCTATTGGACGTACGTCTTTAATATACATACGTACATTTAATATACGTACATACATCTTTACTACATTTGACTAGTAGGTAACTGCAGAATGTTTATAATTTTTTACATATAGTCCTGTTGCTTACTGTGCAATTCCAGTATTTCCTGCACTGTTGTACAGTGGAAGTTTGCTGTACAGAATTCAGGATGCGATTAACAACTCCCAAATGGCAGAAGAGTCCTGTACCGAGGATGAGAAACTGCACCGTCAACCAAATAAAACCGTGATTTGTTCAGATTCTGATAGTAGAGCATGCTTTCCATTGCCAGTGGCTTTGTCACGATCACTGAAAGTGACAGATATTCTAGAAAGATCGTTTACCTAAGCCTCTGTGTCTTTCACTTTTTCTCTCATTTTCATTACTTCAGTCCTAATAATATTTTATGCAATTAATTTTCCGTATTTTTTATTTTACAAAAGCATTTTGTTAGGATGCTAAACGGCTAAGAAAGCCCGCTGTTATTCATCTTGCTTCTTACAGGCTACCACCAGTCCATTCCGTTGTGATTTTGTCCCTCCATCGTGCTTCCCAGTCCCCCACTATGTAATTCAACAGCTGAGTCGAGTTACAACTCAGCTTCTAGGCAAACCACAGTGTCCAAATACATAATCCGTCATTTAGATGTGTGCGTGTATACACACGTATGCATACATACACAACTTTATATGCTCAAACACATATAGTGTAAATGTAAATAGACATACACAGACAGCCAAACTAGACTTGGGACAGGAGCGAGGTAGGAGGTGTTTCACTTAGATGTAATAACCTTCTAGCAGTGCTTTTCCTGTAGTTTACGCTTACCATTACACAAACTGCAGTGCTGTACTTCCGAGAAAACACAAAGATGCATTTATAATAAGTATTTATTTTCTGATTAAGAAAGTTATGCAATAAGAGAGTATCAAAGAAATAGAGCTGCATCAGATAAAAATATATATTTACATATATATAATATGCACATATTCAAATACATTTTTAACTGTAAAGTCCAAAAGCCTTTACTTGTAAACCATCTTTTGCTTCACGGATGCCAGAAATTATTATGCTTTTCAGAGGTGGGAATAGGAGACACAGACCGAACGCAATCACACTGTGCATCTTGCATGGTCACTTATAAATAGATTTCAGTTTGGCTGCACTGCAACAACCACAGTTGGGTTTTCTTTCTTTTTTGGTTGGATTTTGGCGGGGTTTTTTTCTTCTTAGGAAGAAAGAGAGAGGATTCAACAGTGTCTAAAAACAAAACATCTTTTATAAGTATTGTTTTTCCCCTCTAAATCTCTGACCAGACAAAAGTAATATTTACCCATTTTTAAACATTCCCCATTAAAAACAAACACAAACATGAATAGCACACAGCTTGAATAGAGGATATGTCAACAGTTATAAATCACTATCATGTAAACTATCTAGCCTCACATTTACAACTTTGATATATTAGAGAATCCCTGGCACTGAGAAGCTCTACAGCTGAACTCTTGATTTGAAATTTTCCATTGCCCTAGTTAAAGGGGTACTTTGACATGAACCGAGCAGCTTACGTAGTGCGGCTACCGAGCACGTTCCCCATGGCATTCCCAAAGCACCCTCCCCTCGGTGGGAGAGCCGTGGAGCCGCCCGCAGCACGGGAGATGCTGCACGGACCATTCCACAGGTGATTCAGTTGGGATACGGGGGGGGGAAAAACCGACTGCTGAAATATTCCTTCCTCCCAAGTTGAAATTGGACCTTTTACATTTTCCGTTTGTTTACTGCATGTGCTTATGAGTCAAAGAAAATGTAGCCCAAGTGAGTCTGTCTTCTCAGACGAATGTTCAAGAGTTGGCAATATCACCCCTACCGAAGCAGTTCCTTCTGCCCCATTTCTCCAAGCTAATCTTCCTCAGACATTGCCAAGCAAGATTACATTTGTCAGACAAAAGTAATTTGCAACTGTTTCAAGAATATGTGTGTTTAATTCTCAACTGAGACCAGTTTTAAAATCCCTCACTTCAAAGGCAAAACCTTTAGCATTTTCTGATTCTTTCCTATTCTACTTCGTATTTATCAGCTGAGCATCTGGCTTCTCATTTTGGAAGGAAAGGTAGGAGGTGCAGATTCGGTAGCAGAGGGGATTCATGCTTAGTCTCCTTACGGGTTGTTATTCAATATTGTTTTCCTAGCGTATAGGCCTCCCAGCCTCACACTTCTGCTTACGAGCTAGGACGTATTTTCTTGCGTCCGTGATGTGTAATCCTAGCAAGGAAAGGTTAATGGCCAGATGTAGCAAAGCAGTCCTCAAAAACAAAAAGCAGGAAAACCACCATTACTGAATAATTAATAGAAATAAAACCGTATACTGTAAGCCATTATCTCAACCTGACTCATCCATTGCTAAATACCTCCAATTTTGCAGAACAGCTTTGAAGATTTGGCTGCACATCCTTTTTTATATGTGACATCTCGGCACAGGCTGAGCACTTCAGCCTAAATAAATCCCAAAGTCATACAACTAATTAAAAATTCCAACATGGAAAACTGTGATAACAGCTTTAACAATCTTAAGAAAAATTAAAAGAAAGGGAGAAGGCACTCTTCAATTAATCCTCCTCCCAAAAACCTCATTTGCTACTGCCTTCCCTCCATAGACTGCTAATGTCTTTAAGAAGAATATCTAGCTAGATTATCATGGCAGCCATGTGTACAACTCTTGTCAGAAAAAACAAACAAACAAACAAACAAACAAAAAAAACCCGAGAAAAACACACATCAAGGACCAAAGTGTTGGCTCTGAGAAGAGCAGAGCAAACCACTGTAATTAATACCTCAATTCCAACAAAAGGCAACAGCTTCAAACAGAGCAACCAGATAAAATAAGGAAAACCAACTTCTGCCTAAATATAAGCCTGCTACAACAACTTTATGCAACCCATAAATCTTATGGCTACTGTGAAGTTGCACAGTCAATTAAATGTAGAACAATCTCCATTAATATCTTTGGGGGTGAAGGACAGAGAAGAGATATTCATTCGTCTTTTCCTACCAGCTTCCTTAGACACGTTTTTGTCTGCAGATCAGTTCCTCTTGAGCTCTTAACACTTGAACGCTATCACAGAATTACAACGCCAAAAACTTGTAAAGCTACGTAAGGACTATGGGCTCAGCCTCCTGCTTTTCTATGTCATTTGCATAGCTAATTTTTCCATATGATAAACAGAGCAGAGGACTTCTGTTATCATTTTTACCTGCACGCCTCAAATCAAAGCCACGTGCTACATAAACTCTTATGCACAAAAAGCAGAAAAAGCCCCAAAGTTTTGACATGTCCAACAAGTACATAAGAATGAAACTCAAGAATAGCAATCCTCTTTAGATGTAAATAATTCAGAATTATTTATTACGTGTGCAATAATTCATAAAAACCACAAAATCACAGAACAGATGAGGTTGGAAGCGACCTCTGGAGATCATCTAATCCAATGCCCTTCCTCAAAGCATGGGCAACCAGAACCGGTTGCTCTGGACTGCGGCCAGGTGGATTTTGACTGTCTCCTGGGACGGTGTCTCCGCAGCTTCCCTGGGCAACCTGTTACTGTGTTCAACCACCCTCAAGATTCCTCAGAGCCAGAGAAGTCAAAGTCAGGTCACAGCCAGGCGAGTTTCAGGCTCCTATATTTTTTTTTTTTGTTGTTTTAATTGAGCCAAGTTAATTGCTGCTAAAAAGCAGTTTTGGAAAATCAAGTCCCCTCGTTCACAGGGGAGGATGTCCAGCAGGGCAGTGACCATGCTGATTTGAGACTATTTCAGGACTAACAAAAATACTCTTTTTAATGAAATGTAGAGATGTTCAGCAATTTTCACTGCTAAGCAGAAAATACTAAGTTATTCTAGACTTTTAGCATACCAGCATTTAAGAAAATATTCTGTAACACAGAAAAGAACGGTGCTCCTTTGCAGCACTTGAAGAAAGTGCCAATAAATTTCTGCTGACCGAAACGTGTATTATTATACTACGACATAACAGAAAGCTATCTTGCTATTATCAGCCCCTAGAGACAGCTGATGAAAAATATTACGTCAAGCTAATCAAACACAACGGTTTGGGATCTGAGCCTTTTTTCTGCTGCACCTCTTGGTCACAATTTTAATATGAAATACTACAATCACAAGTTCAGAAGCGGAAAAACCTTACCAAACTCTGGAAAAAGTTCATACAGGGAACGTGCTGTTCATTCATGAACACTCGGGACATTGAAATCATATTGAAACCTCTTAATGTTGTTTTCAGAACAGCTCAGCTGCACGGCAGACGCTGTGATGCTATGCGTCTACTCAAGGCATCTGGTGATGGCAATAGTGCATCTTAAAAAGAAGTGCTTTCTGAAGACTACGGGAATATCTTCTAGGGTAAGCCCTAAAACTTCCCTCGGAAATTGTCTTCATTTAGCTAAGAATGAGTGGGTTTAAGTACTTCCACAAATAGCTTCGCTTTATCATATTTGACCTGGTAAAAGGAGTGAGTGTGCGTGTAAATTTTCCCCCCACGCGGCATAATCTGAAATGCTTGTTTACAAGATGTGAAATGAAAGTGCTTTCCTACTGAATGTGTGCGACACCACTGCTGTATCTCAACTGTCAGAGCAGCTGATACACCTAAGCTGAAGGTCCTCAGTGACCTAACCTGGCTAGTCACAGCCACGCTCGTCTCCGTCTCCTGATCAAACCAAATAATTATAGCTTCTCTGAATAGAAGTCACCCACTCTTATGCTGAGTGAGGGGGGCCAGAGCTGGAGCTTCTCAGAACTGCTCCGAGGACGTTATACAAGAAACTACGCTGCCTCTTCACACATCCTTCACAGTGTAAACACGACACAGTAGCCGTTCACAATCTTTTAAGAGCCTTTTTTTTTTTTTTCTGTCGTTTTATCTTTTGTGCGAAGCAGCTACTATATTCCGCCCAACAGATAAACAACTCAAATGCCTGTTACGTGCGAAGTGACACGGAGCGACGCGTTGCTCGGTGAAAGCGAACGCAGGTATCCTTCTGCAGGCAGCAGCGACCGCAGCGGGGTGGAGACCCGACATAAAGCACCTCGAAGCTGATCTCAACAGCTATAACTAACAATAGTGGGAAAGACAGTTTCTCAAGTAGCTGAATTCCAGACCCTTCCAAGGCTCACCTTAAATTGCCCCCTGAAACAAATGCTACCATAAAAACTGTCTGGGTTCATATGTAACACTTTAAAAAGCCATATTTGACAGCTATGTTGTCATAACTGTGAAATACAGACCTCCTTTACTTCAGAGCTGTGAAATATTACTTCTCTTTCCTGCTAGCTGGCAGCAGGAATTCTGCTATATCCACTACACAGTGCATATAATAAGGAACAGATGCCTGTGAATTATGATGCTGTAATTCCATTGAGGGGTTCCAGGGATGTCAAACCACAAAGGCGAAGCCTGAGCGGTTCGTGAAGTTACCTGAACAGAGCGGTGGAGTTACAGCCCTGTCATGCAAAAGTTACCTTTTTAAACACATGTGAGTCTACATTTTTTCCTTGCATCTTTTCTTCTCTTCCTTTTCCCTATATACTCATGCGGCCTCTCAACCTGCTCTCCTGTTTTGCCTCATACCACCTCTTCTTTCTTCAGGTGAAATACCACTCCCACCTGATTTTGGAAAGCAAATTAGTTTTTCAAAGGACCACCTGATTCTGAAAAGCGGACTGTTTTTCCAAGAGCTTTTTCACAGTGGGTGCAGACGTAGTGGTGAATTCATCTAACATCTTTACAGCCTCCCAGAAAATGGTGCCAATGACATTCTGAGTAAGAGCAATATTTTAAAGAAAATTAACAAAAGCCTGTGAATCCATGGGAACATTTTCACGTACCGTTACCAAAGGCAGCTGTTAATGTTATTGCCGGTACTCTACTTGTGGCTGCGCAGTCTATACAGTCCTGCTAATGGCATGCCAAGACCAGCTGACCTTCATCGTCTTCAGGACCAAAGACATCTTTATAAGGACACGCAGCCACCTCTGTGCTCTCTAGGGGACTCGGGAGATGAGATAGCCGGTACAGTGGGAGACCCAGGTGGCATACAAACTGCTGGGAAAATCCTGGAGATTGATGTACCGAAGGCAGCCAGCTCAGCTCCCGGGGCGCACGACCCAAAATACGGCTCTTGCAGAACCAGCTCGCGCGTGTCCGTACCACGCTCCTCCCACCGGCTCAGACAGCACGCTGCCGCAGTCCCGGGAGTTAATGCAGGTGTCTTTGTACCCATGCAACAACTTACTCGCAAACCAGATTAGTGGAATTGGGGGGAAAAGAACTGAGTTTTCAGCTTAACCACCACCACAACAACAAAAAAAACCAAACACCAAAACTTATTATCTTATGGCCTTCTGAAGACAAGAATTCACTGAGCCTGAGTCTGTGTTTTACATCTCTACACTGGACTCCCCAAATCTCCAAACCAGGAGATTAAAGATTAATATTTTCTAATAATAAATCTCAACAACAGTCAAGGACTACGGTCTAATGAGCACAGACCCATAATATCCACTTACTACTGCATTTTTATTCTAAAATACTGATTGCTAAGAGACTGAAAATAAAAATCCCATCAACATATATGGCTTATGGTTATCATTACGTTGATTAGTTGTTTTAATTTGAGAATTTTGGATATGATTCCCAGTTCCAGCACATAAAATTTTCCACTGAAAGCAGATTTTGGCATTCCTTGCATGAGATACAGTGGTTAGTGTTAACATGCAACCAAAAATTTTATGCAGGCAAATAAACTTACTTCCTTTTCTTTGGGCTCACTTCCAAAACACTGTTTTTAATATATGATGTACAAATGTCCCATAACACTGCTTTATATTAAAAGCATGAGCCAGAAATGTCCTATGAGAACACTTCTTAGGTCAGTATTTTTCATTTGTTATTACTATTCGTGCCTACATACCTATATGGAAATATAGAATCACCTACAACATATTTAATTTCTTCAGAGGACAATACTTCAGGAACAAAATTTAGCACGTCCTACTAAATGGTGCGAACCCACTGAGAAAGATTTATTCACTTGACTCCTCTTATGTATATCAGTTGCGGAAACATTTTGACCTTCTACTCAAAAAATTTAACAAGGTAAAAAAACCATATGATAGCACAAAGCTGCATGTGCTAATTTTTTCGGTTACCACATGCGGATGGACATTCTCAAGCATCTCAGTGAAGCCAGGCATTCAGATAACATACAAATCAACAAAGGCAACCTCTCCCTCACACTGGAATATAGTACACTTCCGTTTCTAGTAAAATACAGATTTGCTGCTGTTGTAGAGACAGACTCCCTTCTCCCTCTTTGTGAACGAACATGCACACCTCACTTCCCTTCTAGGATCATTAATGTGCTGCAACCAGGAGCATGCCTGCAATCTGTAGATGAAACAGGATTAGAAGCTCGTCCTACCAGGGATCTACTTTGGCACAAGCCCCACGAGGCTGCGAAGGACTCCGAATGTACCAGGAGGTGGTTGGCTTGCACTGAAGGCCCATGATGATTTAACTATGAATGGCTGGCTTCACCTAGTACATGGATACACTCCTTGAGGAGCACTGTAGACATACGTACACTGTAATAAAGAGGCCTCTTTGCCAAAGATAAATGGTACTTCAAAAAAAATACGCAATTATATAAAATCCACTCCAAAAATTCAATTGTGAGAAACATGGGCTTCTCCATTTATCTTTGTTACATAAAAATATTCACATTTGTGGGTACTACATGCACCTGTTGTAAATATATCTTAAGATCAAAATAATTTTCACGTATATTGAAAAACAAATGGCATTATTACTTTAAGTTTCCATTTCTGTTGGGGTTTGTTTGGTTTTTGTGGGTTTGGGAGGGTTTGTTTGTTTTTTTACCTGAACCACTGTAAGACGACGATGAAGGTGTTCGCCTTGAAAAGCTTTTCACAGCAAGACTCTGCCCTCGCTGTTTCCGCCTCCAAGCTGTTCGGCATTTGGAATCTATGCTTTGCTTGATTCGATACCAGTCAGATTCTGTGATTCCAAATTTGTAAAACAGGTGACCTGTAATTAGAGAGAAACACAAAGGGGTGAAAACCAGCATAAATCCGTATTTTCAGGAAAGCACATAGATGACACACACAGTCACACACGCAAGGTGAACAAAGCAACTCTGAAAATTTTAGAACTGCCCTCGTGCTTGACACTACCTAAAGGAATACAATGACATTACGAAAAGCACCACACCGTTATTTATTTTAAAATGTCAGCGGTCTATGAAATTCTTTACACTTCTATCCATGGAAACTGCACTGTTACATTCAAGCTGTGCAAGGCTGACCAACAGAAGGATCCAGCACTCTGAGGCCAAAACTGGATAAAGCTTTATTTCTCACCTGATAGTGCCCCGCAATATGTGTAGGTCTGATAAGTAGGAAGCCATATAAAGCTCCCTATTAAAAAAAAACCCTCTCTTAAAGCTCAGTTCAAAATACATCAGGATCCAATAAAAACGCAATACAAAACTAGAATCTTCTGAAAACGTTACTACTAGTATTAAGTCATTTAAAGAGCCACCTTATGCACTTTTCAGCATTTGCTAAGTTGCCAAACCATTACAGAAACACAGCGTTGACTTGTGAGTTGAACTGAGTATTCTGAAACGAAGCTCGCACAGACCGAGTCCTGCTGCCAGCTCAAACCAGGTTCGTTATCATGTGCAACCTCTGCACCCAAAGGGGAAGCCTAGTTATACGAGAAACAGAGGGAGCGAAAAGACTATTTCAGGTATGACACAAAGTACTTGCTTCAACATCTGGACAAATGGCTTTAAAACCGGGAAGGAAATATGTTGTGCGTCATCAGCTGTTTCAAGGTCCTCCTCATATTGCTACATACTTTTGCCATTTCATTGTAAGCTTCAGAGTGGTTTATATTTTGCTTAAAGCATCAACAGTTGAGAGCATTTGATTGTATGTTAAGAGAAATTTATAATCCTCATGGCTGCAGAAAAACACTTGAAAAAGTAAACCCAAAGGTTCAAAACCCACAAATTAAAACAGAACTATCTGAACATTTAACAGTCTCTAAAACTCCAGTACTTCTAAACTTTCCAGATTTAGATGTGTAATACTGCAGTTAAAAAACAATCCAAAGCTGTAATATACGCCTTTACTCGACATGCTTGAAGGATCTCTAAGACTCATATTTTCCTTTTGGTATCAGTTGCTCTCCATACTCTGCAAAGTCAAATGATCTTTTCAACCTACTGGGTTTTTGATCTTGCTCTCAAATAGGAACCTGATCCTGTGAAGTACTTGCTTAAGCCGTTGCGTAGTCCTACAAACAGGATACGGTCCACTCCCGTAAGACAAATGATTTGAAGCCTACAGCCGCAAAATTCCAGGTTTGCACAAACTAAGAGCTTTGTACTTTCCTTGGTATTACAAATGAGCCGAGTCCTCAAAACTGAAATTTGCAGGTTACTGATCTAACATAGTCAAGTGGAATACTCTCTCTCTAAAGTCATCATCGTTTTTTAAACACATTTCTTTTCCGTGCTCTAAATAACTTTTTTTATCGATCTGTTCAAAAACAACTTGACATAAAGTAGAGAACATAGAGGAAGAAAACACTGGCAATCAAAAAAGCCAATTCAAAAGTGCTTTAAAGGCCCCAAGATCTCTCACGGGCAAGTGACAGCAAGCACGTTACTTAGGGATTGCTTTACAACACCTACATTATGTCTCAAAAAAGGGGGTGGGAGTAGAAAAGGAGGAAAATCGACTGAAATTATCATCTGCTGCTGTGCAAGTCTCCTTTCCACAGGTGTCAGCAAAAGGAAAGCACATTCTGTATTGTAAATACTGAGACCACATTTCTCAGTGTAATCTATTACTAATATGGACTACACAGAGAAATGGGTTTATAAATGTTCGCAGTAACGTCCAATAAAAATAGTTGCGCTTTAACTCTTTATACGACTTCAGCTGTCAGTACGTACAAAAGTACTTGTGTAGTCCTACATAAAACACGGTCATATGCTCTGCGGTTATTTGGAAAAAATGTCCATATTTCATTCATAAATACATTTTAATGACTTTCACGTTGTATGCTGCTCTGTTTAGAGAAGTGACTGAATCAATTGTAGGTCAGAGAAAACCCTCATAGAAAAGCAGTCCAGTTAGGAATTTTAACTGTTACAGTGTGATCCATGGGATATCCCAGGATGTCACTTAATTCAAAGAGAAATCAAAAGCAATATAAATCATTTGGGGCAAGACAGTCTCAGGTGCAGCGAGCTGTTCACACTAGGAGACCCAAGCCATGTAGGACAAGAGCTCGAGAAAGATGCTGAGTGCCAGAGCTGTGACATAAAATGTCCCAGGAATTGCTCTATTGGGGGAAGGCGGGAAAAGACCTTTTTCGACTTACTGATCACAAAAGCTATCGTTTAACCCATGTGATGAGGAATGGCCATGAAATACTGGATAGAGAGACCACTGCCTTCATGGGGAGAACATGACTACAGCGGAAAGCATGGAAAATAGATAACAAGCTAAGCAGCGTAGAGTCAGAGAAGAAGATTTTAGGCTGGAGACACCTAAGACATCAGGCACAGATTTTTCAAAGCCAGGCGCGCTTATTTCTTTTCCCTTATTCATGAAACTCCTACTTAGCTGTTACAGTGCTCGAAGGTGTAAAACTGGTATAGACGAAACGCCTGCTGTTTGCAGAGATTTTTACCACAACTGCCTACTCAGTCACAGTAACTGCACGTGCAAATTAGGCATGAAAAATTAGCCCTGAAGTACAAAGATAGTTGATATAAAGGTTAAATGAATTTCAGATGTATAAATCTATCCAGTTGGTATTACAGTCTAAAATGTTATTCTACGAACAGGTCTTTAGCAACCACATTTCATAACAGTCCACCGATGACTGAAGAAAAATCTAACGCTGAAGACAGCAGAGTGTTTTTTAGGTAGATAAAAAGTTCACCATAACATTAGAAATACGATTTACCTGTAGTAGATACACATCCCGAAAACATGTGCAAACAATATTAGAAAACTGAAGCGTGCTGACTTTCTGTTCTCCATCCATAAATGATCACATGCAGGAGAGCTTTCAGCTGTCTCATTCTGAGTATGTCAAATACCAAAAAAAGTCAGAAAGGCAGCACTAAAGCAAGATACTGCAAATGAGACGTTTAACTTGGGGAAGTCCATATTAGAAAAGACAGAAATACTTCAGTGAGAAGGGATTTGACTTTTTCGGAACATTTGCTAGTCAAAAGCAGCATGAAGTACTGTAATTTGTAAGCAGCACAGTATCTATGAGCCACATAACAACCCTGCTAAAAACACATAAAAAATACATTCGGCAATATAATTCAGCACTTTGGCAAAAAGACAACAGTATGTTGGAAGACAGATGCTCTTATACAGGAAGAGTGAAGTGAAGGATTTAGATCATCTAAGGATGGCTGACTGTGTTTTTAGCTATCTTTTTATTTAGGACAACGGAGGGTTGCCGGTAACATTCAAAACAAAGGATGTGCTTGTTTTTAAACATGAAGGGTCCAAAGTTTGCTTTCTTTGGGAACCTCACTTCCTAAACAAAGCTTTCTATGAAAACACACCAGAGACTTAAAACGGTTCAGTTATTTAACAGATTGCAAGAGCCTGAGCGATTTCTATAGGCCAGATAGATACTAGCAGCAGCTTGGGAGCCAGCAAGGTCTGCACAAAGCCGTCCCAGAGACACGGGCTGTTCTGAAACGCGCAAAGAGGGAATCCCGCTGGTTTGCAAGCAAGAACCAACCTTCACATCTTATCCAGCAGAAGCTTAGGAGGGAGGCATGTGTGTGCATCAGGAAAATTAAAGAAGTCGGCTTTGAAAGCCGACAGGTGCATCATACTAAGTTTTGCCTTCCACATTGCAGATGAGAAACACAGCACATTTTTGCCAAAGTTCCTATGAAACCAAAAAAGACGACCGACACAACAAGTTCTAGAATGGTGCTTGTGCACTGCAAAATAAATCTTTTTGTGGTTCAAAGAAAAAAAAGCTTGGAAATGCAGTGAAGATGATCTGGTACAAACACAAAGATCGCCAGCAATGATGTCTGAAATGACCATACGCTCCCAAAGTTTTGGGGCATCTCATGTACAAAGTAAGGGGAGAAAGTGTTGTTTTTTTTAAAAACAGGGCTAATTAGGAAAAAAAAGAAAACCCCATGAAAACAATGTTCCTGAGAAAGTAATCCTCTCGTTCTTAAAGGTCAGAAGTCAGTCAGCAGACGAAACAATCCACATAAAACATTAAATTGTAAAGAAATTTAATTAAGAACAAATTGAGGAGGAAGAGAAGACATTTACAATATCAAAACCAGACATGAAATATTCCATCTTGATACCGCTTTCAAAATCAGCCTCCTAAAAACAAATTTCACGTCAAGAGATTGCGTTTGTGTATTGCCAGGTTGTGCTGCTTCCCATTCTCCATGAATACCAGATTTCTTCAGAAAATTAACAGGTAGAACATTATTTTCATGGACTTGGCAGAGTTGCCTTTGCTGCCGTTTGCTGAGATGGCACAGGCTTTCCCTCTGTTATTGTTACATTTTGAAAGATTAGGGAAAGTGTTACCCCCAGAGAATCTAACAGCCACATGTATAAAATAAAGACATTAAATGTGTAATCCAAACAGATTTGGTTAAGTGTTCCTTCCATTTCCAAATTCAACATCATTTTTAAAGTCTAGAGAAAAAGCAACAGGATGTCATATTCAAAATTCAAATGATTAAACTGATTAACAGAATCTTTTTCTAATTGACAAGAATATGACGGATATTGTGAAAAACAAGGGCTTCAGATTCTGCCTGCAGAGAATCATGAAGAGGGGCGATTATTTGGGGGTTTGGCTAACAAAATGCATTTTTTCACATAAGGGTCATACATTTGGAGTTCTTTTTATTAAACGAATAGCGTATGACAACAAAATCTGCTGTACTAAATATTGGAACAGCGCAGGAAAAAATGAAGCACCTCTGAAGTTACTTCTTGCGCCTTCAGGCTTCAATTCTTCAAACGCAATTATGGTCATGCATTGACCATATTGAAACAATTTTAAAAAGAGTAATTGTTTACTCGTTTGACAGCTGGGGGGGGGGTATGATCTCCACAACCGGGCGGCAAGTTTCCCTCTCCAAAACTGAGAAGCGTTTGGGGTTGGGCAAAGGGATGCAGGAGGGGAGGGCAGCATCGGCCTCATTGAAGGGAAGCTCGCCCCGTTACAGCCGGTGGGGTGGCAGAAGCTTGGCAGCTTCTCCAGCCTCGCATGCTTGTGAGCATCAATCATGTCACCAGATATTCACTTTCCGTAATATTGTTCTCATCCACAGGCTAAACGACATCCAAAAAGAGATGGGGGGAGCTGTTAAAAACACGGAGAGAGGGAGGAGGGAGGGAGAACTCAGCTACCAAGCAATTACTCTGTTTTCCATTTTATTTCTACAGTTCCTCTGTTTAACTATTACTTTCATGCCTTTCAAACAGCTAGAAAGCTACAGACCACTGGAGCGTGCACACTTCATAGCGCAAGCTATATTCAGAGGGTGCTTACGAACAGCCTCAAAGACAACTGAAATCCTATTCTACCACACATACCTAAAGAAGGATTTACTAAACCCGTGTCAGTAACCAGAATATTTTAAACAGTCAAATATTAAAATCATTCAGTGTTCACAAAATCTGAACTTTTTCAGGAAATTTTCAATTGTCAGCTTTAAGGGAAAGAAATGCCCTGTTTTCCTAGGTACAGGAGACATGGTTAAAGAGAATTTCTGCAAATAAGATTCCATAGAAAATGGATTATTTTATTGTACTCTTCAACTAAGTTATAGTAATATATAAACCTCAAAATTCCGTGTTAATCAAATCCCTGTCCACTTGGACAATAGGAACTCAACTCTATACTAGAGCTCACGAGGAGTCTCAGGTAACTTCATGACAAAACTTGACATAATTGCTAATTTTACAACAGCTGCTTTACAACAAATACCTAGAAATTGCTTACCTACAGTAAGAAAATTCAATGTCATGACAAGAGAGTGAGAAAATTCATAAATACCACTAAGAACACAACTGAAAAAGCCAGGCACGTTCGAGGAAACACTCCAGATGTGAAAAACGTCAGTGAAGTCAGTGGTCTTAAGCGCGAGCATGTGATTAGACAATTTAGGGAATAAGGACTAACTTTAGGGACACCAAAAATGTTTTTTCCAGGAGCGTATTGCTCGTATTGCATAATTCTCCTGGCTTCCAGATGCCATCGTGATGTGGGTGTTATATAAATACACATGTCAGCACGTTAAGGAACCAAACTCTAAACATTGTATTTTCATACCTTTTACAAGATAACTGGAATAGAAGTGAGGCTGTGGACATGAATTTCTGCAGACTGAACTGACATCAGCCTATCAGCGGCCCATGCCTACACCCCCAATCCCAGTAACGCAGGTCTCACCATCCGCCCCAAACTCCGACTGCCATACACTTCCCCGAGTTCAAGAACGGGATGGGTTGTGCTAACATCCTATCACTCGTTGCTTCCCTTTTAGAATGAAAATCTCTTTCCTAATACATAGGAAAGTAGCATGTTTTAGCTAGTTCAAGAAAAAACAACAGTTTAAAACACTCTTTCCTCATCTCAGCTCCTAAAACAAAGCCAAGGTCAAATTAAGTACCTGTCTGGTAGGAATAATTCTGGGATCAAAAAGGTGCATTTTGATGTACCAGCATCAAAGAAAGCCAAAAGTGCTAAGCTACAATCAGCAACTATTTATGAAATGCTAATTACACTGTTTAGACAATCTGCTGATTACAATTGTATGCAAATAGACGCTAAACCACTTGGAAGAACAGGCAAGAAAGTTTTCCTCAATGATGCCGGATTACTCTGTCACGTTGAGGAAATACTTCAGAAATGAACTTGTTTTAAATACCTACCAAACAGCATAAAAAGTGTTTGCACATACAGGCTTGCGTCTCAATAACAGATTAAAGTGAATTATTCACTGCTTCAATCGGTACAACTTTCTCCGTCAATCCGAAGCCGCAGATCCGACGGTTTGGTGGATGCAGACCGCTGGCTGCACCCACATTTAGCGCTGGCGTTCATCTCAAGCATACCAGACCACAGGCCTACTGCAAGAGGCCAGTCACCTTTTACAACTCGCTGCCAGAAGTCTTTCTGCTTAGGGGAACATACGTGGCCTCCAACATCCAGAGAGGTTGGTTGTTTGGTTGGTTGTTGTTTGGGGGGGAGGGTGTTTTGTTTTGTTGTTAAGTTATGAGAAAGCAGTGCAACCCCAAAGGCATAAGGTTTCTCTTTCTCTGTTCTTGCTCTCTCTAAAACACTGATAGAATGTCTTGCATTTTAAAAGATTTGAAGCATTTTGAAATCACATGTTACACGAGAAAAGCAAGCGCCTTCTTGTGTGCAGATCTGGCTCAGATTTCATTCTGGACATGTACTGGTCCTCAAAGAAATAAATAGCTTTGAGTTACCAGAATATTTAACATCTAATTTTATTTTATTAAGAGTTCATTTTTCAGAATCTTTCATTACTATTAATACTTATTTAGAATATTTGCCTGAATATTTCCTTTTCAAACAAATCACAGAACCAGAGAAAACTTGAAACTAAAAATTATTTTAAATGCCCATGTTCTACAAATTTAGAGGACCCATGCAGGTCTACAGGACTCTACCAGAAGTTTCAAAAACAAAAATAAAAATATTTAGCATCTAGAATCTCCAAATTCTACCAACGTATCCTCTTCCAAAACAGAAGAGCTCCAACATTCAGACACACCTTACCACCTTTCTGGAAAACCAGCCAGTCTATTTTTATCTATTATACCAAGAGCAGAACCTGTTTGATTTTGACTCTTCCAAGAGCCAGCCATAAGCATGCAAATAATGCCATCTAGTGGAGCGTCAAATTTACCGTTCTGGCAAGAAACGCCAGCATTTTTATCCGTGCATGCGTACGTTTGCTCAATCCCCGACTCCCTTGCAGCAGGCGCCAAGTGCTACAAAAGGTCAGCAGAACAGCAGAAGCAGAGATACGCTGTGAAATGGAAGCGAGCGAATTAATTACTGCAGGAATGGAGTATTTTTGATGTTCCTGGTTGCACGCTTTGACTGAAGTCAGTTCCCCACGGCGTGTCACAGCAGCAGCCGTAAGGCGTTCCTGTAGGGGCCTTGGGATCGCTTTTCCCTGATGATGACAGAATATCAACAGCTGCATAAATGTAACTGCTTAATAACCAGAGTATCATCATCAAACCCATGAAGTGTCTAACTCATTAAATGAATCAATCAACCCCACAAGAAAATAATTCTAGATCAAATCAGAAGTTTTATCATCTGAAAATAGAACAGTCTCCATGTCATCTACTACAGACTTGCCTCAGTTCACAAATTACCTGAGAGGTACTCCACGACTATGATACTGGACAAATGACATACATTTCCTTCTATTTTTTCCCCCATTTTTAAGAGAAAACACATTGCTTGCTCTAAAAAACATGTTGCAAAAATCCAAAAAGACACAGCAAATAAAACAAGATACCTTGAAAAAAGATCCATGCTTCATTTCCTCCCAAGATATATATATTCATGCAACATTTGGGTCTCAGTATGAAAGCAAAATTGCATACTTCATATAGCAATAGCTGTGCAGCTGAAAATTGCAGTGGCAGCATTCCATACAGACTGCACAAGCATTTTCATCTGAAATGGCTTTTCATGAAGATTAGGACCTAAAGACTCCAACGCTTGTTTGACCTACCCGGCCACTAACGATCTCCTTCCAAATAAAATACCTAATGCACTCACGATAACCATTACCTTCTTTTTGCATAATAAAAATGCACTTACGGGATACCGTGCTTTTCAGTCTTCAGTTAAATTTACCTTTTAGCTTTGCACATTCAAAATGTCAGAGCATTCATTTATGATCCCAGTCAGCAAGCAAAGATCTTGCTATTTCTTTTACTCACTGGGAGAAACAATCCCACAAGGTTTATCAGACGTCATTCTGTTTTGGAACGGAACATACCTAAGTATATGATGTGTTTATTGCCAAAGGATCAACTTACTGTTTGAAATCAAAGTCTGATGCTCAAAACAAATGGAATCACCTAAATTGAAGCAATAAAGCTCGATCGAAATAAATGCTTCTGGTTTTAAGGAGCCGCTGCCAGTAACCAGACATCAGGTCATTTTTGATAGCCACAGTTTCACGGAGAAGCTGATGAAACAGCTGTTTGTCTTTTACAGGGCAGCACAACGCCGTCTGACAGAACCGATGGAAAAAGGAGGGTTGTGGCTTTAACCCCCCCTGCCCGAGACAGCCCGTTACATAAGGCCTCACCGCGGTGCCTCGGGAGCCCATCTGGATGGCAAACGCCGCCACACGTGCCGCCAAGAAAAACTCACTTATGAATCAACAACGAAAATTTCTCCCCTTCCGAAGGAGCTTGTGGGTTTGGAAAGGACTGGCACGACAGAAACCTGAACGCTGCGGGAATTTATTTACATTTTACTTGCAGTCAGCTTGAGGCATCTCCTCGCTTTGCTTTTTAACCCTTGTGAAATAGAGAAAAGAAAGTTCAAAGCCAGGAAAGGAAAAGCTATGCAACTTTCTGGAATTCCGTTTACGGGATTTTGTGAAATCACAGCTCTCCTCGCATGCAGCAATGCGTTTTCCAGATGAACATACATTATTTTTGCGTTGATCAGTCTGCCTTTGGTGGCTGAGCTGCTCGTCCTCTCAAAATGTCAGGGATCAAATACTTTCTTAGACTCTTCCTGTCTTCTAAAACCACACCATAAAAGTTCAGTTTTGTCATTTATATGCCTTCAATAGTAAAGAAAATATTTCTTGTCTGGAGTCCATTGAAAGGTCATTAGGATATTTCATTTATGCAGGGACTGAGCCTGAGTGATGCTGCATAACTACCAGCCTCCTCTGCAGATGGCAAGAGTAAAGCACGCTCCGCATCCTTCTGAATTAGGCCCTAAAGGGACACCACCGCTGCACGCTGTAGTAACTACCAGGCAGACAGTCATAACCCTGGAGAAGTTCCACGTACGGAGGAATCAGCCCAAAGAAAACAGTGATTAGTACAACCGTGATACAGAGAGTCCTCTGTTTCACTTGCAACTTCATAGCTCAGGTGGATCTTCAGTATCGATAAAGATGATCCTCAGATATCGCACTCAACACACGGATTATAAATACTTCTTGCTGACGTCAGGGTTTGGGGCTTGTTAATACATGAATATGCAATGACTTCTGAAATCCACGCCAGACTCCCTTGATTTTCATTAGAAAAACACAGCACTCATTCAACTAAGTTATCGTATCTGTAGCAGTAACTTTCCCAATGAGCACATCTTTCTTACAAATTACACAGCTCGCCCCTTTTTTCGTTATACGCTCCTGAAGCAACATTTAAAGTCACTCAGAAACCTCCTTTTATGCTCACAGACATATCTGAATGTTTTTAGCTGCCTCTCAAGAAGCGAGGACCAGCGCACTTCAGCACGTACTTTAAATACGTCTGGCCAAAGCGGAAAAGTATTGACAGGATGGAACAACCGTGCATCGGCTGGAAAGAGATGGTCCAAGTGACCTAATGCATTAGTTTTCTTCTTTCTGTAGAGCCTACGAACTCACAAATGCTTGACAGCACATCACGCACAATCAAGTTACATGCAATCGCCGTTGCGACTGACAGGCTAAGCAGCTGCTTACGTTCAAGAATGAAAAATTAAGTTCATCGCTTGTATAATGCAAGACCAACAAGAGAAGTGTGAGAAGGAGACAGAAAACACACTGCCAACCATTTATTTTATTTCCCAAAATTGCTGCCTTTATTTCAGTTTATTAAACAGTAACTGGCCAGGAAAGTAATTGAAATAAACATAAGTGCCCAGGATAGAAGAAAACAACAGCCAGCATTAAATTACAGTGCTTACATAAAGTCAGTAAGCAAGTGCCAGCATTGATGCCATTTATGAGAACTGCGGCGCTGAGATAAACTCAATGGGTTCTCATATTATCTTCTTGCCTAGCCTCAAAAGAGGTTATCACTTCCCTCCATGTGGCAGCATTTAATTGATTCACAAAGCAGCAGCTATTTGGAACTGAAGCCAGACTTTTGCAGCTCTGAGGAAGACATGTTTGAAAAATGCAGCGCTGCTGCATCACAAGGCCTTTCCCGAGGGTGCTGTACAAAAAAAAAAAAGTTAATGCTTTTTGGATATGCGAAAAGCACAACAGAAATGCTTTCGTTCACTTCTTTCCCTTTAAAGATGTGCTGAACTCTCAGACTTGGCTTCTCACTCTCTTCTTGGATATGAGATAGTTCAACACCTCTGCAACTCTCCTTCCTCTCTTCCCAAGTTCTGCTCCCAACAGCAGTCACCTCTCTCACGGGCTTCAGAATGAGCCACAACGCAGCTTTTCTGAAATTGTCAGATGGAGGTGGTCCACTTGGTGAGACTCGGAGTAGAGTTTTTGAATAGCACACAGCTCCGGAGAACCTGCTTCACCTCCCCCATCTGCCACAGGCGTGATGCTGCAGAACTGGGCAAATTCTTGTCTGCTTATGCTCAACCCTTCAAACCGTAAAATGAAGTTTGTCCTACCTCTAAGCCACGATCTGGCAGCTGAGAAGAAATGCACTACAGCATCTGATAACACCGCAGTCCTCAAAGGAACAGGCTGAAGCAGATTTTTATTTCCAGAGAGCTGCAGTCCACGGTATTTATTACTAGGAGAAGAAAATGTTGGCATAAAGTATTTCCAGGGACCGCAAGATTAGCTCAGCCATGCGGATACAAACCACACAACTTCTTTTCAGACTACTATAGCTTGGAAGATTAGTCAAGGTCCTATATAATGAAGAAACAGAAGCATGGGTCAAACAGAAAACATCAGAGATCCTCAACAAATTACTAGCTTGAGCACTGCCACTAACCCATTCCTCTTCCCCCCAAACCTCCGGAGTATCCAGACTGATTCTCGAGTTAGCTGGTCTGTCAAGGGGGGTGGATTGAAACGAGAATTAGCAATGTAGCCGCAACAATCCAAGTCACAGAAATTCATCCAACTTCTAGTCCTGATGAAATATTAAAGAGAGAGGACAAAATGCCCATCTGAAAAAGCTTTCGTTTTTCCTGAAGTTCTCCAACAGTCTCCTGATGGAATCCAAGGTCTAGATGCACGTCTACAATTGCTGATAACCAAGACTTGTAGTGATCTCTGTTGCACCTAGGTGTAACACTGCTTTAAACCATTGTATATACACCATACACTCTGACAGTTAGTGCCTAGTACGATACTCAGAAATGAGACACATGAAGCCCAGACTTATAAACAGGAAATGAGAGGAAGCCAGAGAGAGAGTGCAAAGAAGTATACAAAGATTAGGAAGGAAAAAAAGGAGATAAAGGGAAAAATGGGTATAGTTTGTAAAAATACAGCAATAAAAGAGGCTTTTTTAAAGTGGAAAAATGAAAAAACAGAAAATACTAAATACATTCTCTATTTATAGCGTACACTTTCAGTAACTGTAATGTTTATTTATATAAATCATTCTATATAATAGCAACAGTCTGCAGTATCTCATAAAACAGATCCACTGGCGAGAAACACTAGAGCTACCAGTTTGTCTATGAGAAGCAACTTCCTACCCCTCCTCCAGTATTTAAAAGCATGATACTGCTTAGGAAAGACAGAAGTGTGGTATATTTGTTGTTTATCCTGCATTGCTATTAAGATCAAAATCTTCATTAAAAGCAGAGGCGAAGCTGAAACAGTAGGGACTTACTGCGATCCGCAGAGCTGACGTGACGAGTTACAAGTTGCTTAAACTGGCCCAACCTGCATTGTGTTTGCGTTACGTGCACGAATGCATCTATACATACGCTGATCTAACTGACATACATTACACAATCAAGCAGGAGTCAAATGTGGTTCCTATTAAACAAACGCGGGTGGTCTGCTTCTCAAGCAGCATTTGTGTCAATGAGTTTTAGTATCGTGCTTAATTCTAGTTGAACAGCCCTCTGAAGGGGACGTAGCTATGTTTCATTCTGCTATCGAAGTGCGTTAGCATCTCTTTCAACTAGCAGAGTAGAAAGGTGGTCCCGTCTTTACTGGAAGCGATATTATGACACAATAGAAACATCAAGCTTTGACTACCAATTTCTTTCTATTCTACATTTTTAATGGCATCTTAAAAAGTAAAGTTATGTGCCATTTGAAACAGAATACACATCATTTACCATATAGTTAAAAATCAGTCTTTATCATAAGGTATTTTCAGATAACACTCTTTTCCTATGTTATTTAAATGACAGGGGTGTATTCTGGATGGAATAAATGTTAACTCATGAACGGAAATGGGCAAAAATTCACTCTACAAAGGAGTCTTCAAAGCAGGTGGGAAAATTCAACAGAATAGTACTAGGCTGGCTACACCACTACTTATACATCTTTCACCACGGTGCCCTCCCCTCTGAGGGTACCAGGTTTTTTTGATCGTGTGGTTGGTTTTATTTTTAAACAACAATCGTGTCCCCATGTGAGAGTTATTTCAATGTGCATAAACAGGTCCCTGAGCAACAGACGACCGTATGGAGCCGAAAGAGGATTTCTGGCGTCCAATAATACAACTGAACTAAGGGCACAGGTTCCCCTTGACGCAATTAGTGAATTTGTATCTCCTGCCTTCACCCAACCACTCGTTCTGCATTTAATTTGTAGGTACTGATCTTCTAGCCTCTTGTCGTAATTGGCCAAAACTGACAAATATGTTAAAAAATGACTGGCAAGAGTCTGCAAAACACGTGCGCAAGAGGCTTTCACAGAGATGACACACTAACAAAGTTACACACGCAGGAAATAATTAACGTTATTTTGTTTTCAGGTAATTACTCAGATTACTTTAAAGAATAAGAACTATTGATAGCTTTTCTTTTATGAACTTCAGAAATGCCCTCTCAATTTTTTCCAAGATGACATGCAAAATCATCCTTTGTGCTATAAAGTTTCTTATAAATGCAAAATTCTGAATTTGGAAATCTGTTTTTTCAAACTCATTTGTGGAGATTGCTGTAAAATCTCAAGAGAGACCTGTATTTTGTTACTTAAAGAAAATTACAGCTGTGGATGTTCTTATATCAGATTTCACCAGAAAATATCTATCTACATTTTTAGTAGGGCTGAAGCAATGAGCTACTTAATGACACACAGTGTGTTTAAGTCACTTTGGTTTCTTGCCCAAAAACTCTCTTCAGTACCACTGCCACCCCACAAGCAAATTTATACCACAAGCGAAAATTTATACTTCCAAAGATAAACTTTCATCTCTCTTGCGGTAAACCTTATGCAGTATATCAAGAATTTTTAATAAACATACATCTCTTCATGTTCTATAGTTTCTGCATATTATACAAAATATTTTCTCTATTAAATACAGATTTGGTTGGTGTTTTCTTTTTCCTCTAGAAAAACAAAGGAAGGAATATCTTTCCACTGACAAACTTTGGGACACTTGAAACAAAAGGAAAAATAAAATCCTTTATATTGGCTTGAGCTTTTGTAGCTATGATTGGCAAATGCGAGGCTGATGACATGAGATTTTTCATTTAAGTTTAAAATAATGCATCAAAGTAGTACTGCTCGGAGCAGAAGCAAACCGCATTGTTAGGACAACAACCTAACGTAGTTCCCACGCTAGCACGGCACTCAGTTTTTGGTAGATTTTATGGAACAATGCTTCACCAATTAAAAACAAACAAACAAAGAGATTGTCTATGGACCGGTAAAGCAAAGCGGATACGGCATGGCAGGGCTCTGCCCAGTGCCTCTCTGACAGATACTAGGGATGAAATTGTGGCACAGCTGAACTCAAACAGGAGTTCTGCCACGGAACTGAACACGGCCAGAATCCCATCCTCAACAGTTAGGAGTCATCCATATGCTCGCTCACATCACAGCAAATTCATAAACAGGCTACTGAAATCACATTTCATTTCAACTCAATTATTTGCAGCGATGACATAGTAGGTTATTACATTAAATCATCATTTCTGGACCAATGTTGTTACTATTAAATTTGCTGCTTCATCGAGTTTACGTGCATTTTCATCATTTGTTGCCACAGGATTCTTTGTCATTGCTGATAGAAAAATCTCAATAACCATTACCGTTCAGGTACCCAAAAAAGCAAACTCTGGTCAGGTTCACCCACGGTGTATTTTTTCCAGAAGGCACGCACAATCCCTAGCTTGTAACGGACTGGTTCCCAAAAGAAAGCAACACACTAGTCTACATGAAGAAGAAATAAAGTTATGTTTCAGACACCTGGACCCCAAACCTTCCGAACCGTGCTGATGACAGAGACACAGCCACTGGTTTCTGTGCCCATCATTCAGAGTGCTGCTGCTTCTGATCCACTGCTGTTACATTTCTGCCATTGCAGACCTTTTCCAACTGCAGGGATCACTTCTATAATCCGATTTCTTCATGGTCAGAATGCTTCATATAAATGACATAAGCCCTAGCCTGAGCATTCAGTCACATGAGCACGTTCCTTCCCCACGCTCACATTTTCAAAAACCTGTTCTTCCTACACAAATAGTTATAAACTCACTCGTTTGGTTTGTGCTCACAGATTTAAGCGATGGGGAAGAGAGCTGCTAGTGACTTGCTTTAACAATGGAGCAAGGTTCCTTTCTTCGTGTTTCTAAAAACTATTGTCAACAAAAATCTAAGTTTTAAAAACACAATGGAACAAGGTCATTTACATCGATGAGATCAATAGAGAAAAAGGTTTTGGAGGTATGTAATAAGACAAAAACTGGCCTAATGCAGCAAACTGCATGGGTTAGTTTTGCCAGCACATTACTAGAAACAAAAGCAGGTTGATAGGACTGTATTTCCACAGCTCACTTCAGTGTAAAGAAAGCACAGCAGTCTCATCATCAAATATTCTTCACATTTCCTACCATGTAACTATCAAACACATTGCCCTAACAGAAGCATAAAAACAAAACATCAAATTCTTCAACCACCATTCAAAATAAGCTCTCTCTGGCTATGTTCTTAAGCCTTAATTGGCATTTCAAATTGGCAATTGCATACAAAACACTCTGGTATAACAAATTATTCCCACTCTACTAATCCATTGGTGACCTACATAAGATGCAACTATACAGAATCTTTTAACAGTGATGTCTACTGGCATATTAAAATCTAGTTCAATTAGTAAAGCTGGTCATTTTTACTCTCTCTTAATTCCACACTAACATTTAAATGTTCCCTCTTTACCTGCATAGCAAAGGTATCACACAAGAGCTGTAACACTTGGGTCCGATGCTTGGCTGTTTGAGAGGCCTTCACCTACCTCCTTTTCTGGAAAATATTTGCACCACAGAACACGGAACAGACTTCGCTCTCCTCAGTGCATTCACCAAGCAACCCTCTACTAGAAGTCAGTGTATCAGAGCAAGGTGCATATGTCCAGATTCTTTTTCGCTCAAAACTAGTGGCTATGCATACTATATTCTGTATGTCCTTGCTCTATATGAACAAGACACATATGTCCAGATTCTTCTTTTCACTTAAAACTAGTGGCTACGCAGAACACAATTGATTCCTTTTAAACTGACAAAAATTGCATCTTCAGTATAAGTAATATACAGATATTACTGTTCGTTACTGCCTAATAGCTTTAATAACCAACAGCCTCATGCACACCAGAGCAGACAGAAGTACGTTAGCATCATATGCATTCCTGTTATGAATCCACAGACTTTATGACACTTAATCTCTCCTTCAGTGGAGACTGCAAATTTCTTCCATCTCAATGTCAGCAACTCTTTTGAAATAATATACATAAATGGGAAGTAAAAAACTAAGATTCAAGATCGTACTGTTTTGAACATTTGGAACAATATCTAAATCTGTGTAATTTGTTTTATTACTTGTTCCACTATCTGAGAACATAGTATTTCTCTGATACTTACTACACTTGGTGCGCTCACAGCTGGTAGTTGCAAAGAAATCTGAATTCAGATTTCAAGATTGAGGAATTTCTGGTGAACACCCACAACAAACTAAATTAAACCAGCCCATTAGGATTCCTTCATAAACAAAAGCTAACAAAACATCTGTCTGGCAACAACCGTACATACCCCATTCCTACAAAACATAGTTTAACTGCAAGTAGCAGACAGTTTCTGCCTTATCTACACAGTATAAATTCAAACGTTTCAGTATTATACTCACAGCGAATTCCGTAAATCATGAGAGGATCAAGTTGCTTCTTCCCATGCTTCCCCTGGCCCGAAAGGTTGGAGATGGCCTGAATTTCCCGATGGAAGAGATAATCAAGCAACGTCAGCGCCATCTTCTCGGCTGTGCGGCAGTTCGTGCTGATGTGCAGCATGTCAGCAGGGGTGATGGGGCAACGGACCCGCATCTCAGGATTATTTTCATCTCCGAGCCATGTCCCATTGGGGTAATCCTCTAAAAACAGAGATTGTGGAAATTCAAATTGTGGCACAGAATGAAACAGTCAGGGTCAAGTACAGCCAACTTTCAAGTTATCCTGAGCTCTTCCAGTTTTCTTCGTAGTCTCCATAAACTTCTTTAAAATTTAGCAAAACCAACAGGCTTACAAACTTTGCTACAGATAAAAAGCTATTCTCAAATCCACACCAATGGTGACCAAAAGTTATTGCCATTAATGTTCTGGCCTACACGAGGAACTGGTGCCATTAGTCCAGATGTCTAACTCGCTCTCAGATAGCTTTTTGAAGTGTCTCAAACTAGAGGCCAACAGCTGAAAGAGCACGCTATATTCACAGTGTTATTCATCAAGTTAGTCACCCCCTAAAAATGAAGATTACTGCAACCGCATAATATTCTTAAAGTACATCTAATTTCAAGAAGCTAACAGCTTTGAACCACATTTTTCCCCAAAAGCATCAGATTAAAATGAGTCTAAGATTATAAATTGATATAAAGATTATAAATTGAAGAAATTATAATCAATAGCAAGCAGTAACTTATTTAATCACTTTAAAAGGGTATTTCAAGCAACGACAATCATTCAAAATGTAGCCAGAGATCCCAATCAAAATGTTGGTCTTTCTTTAAATTTACTGGCCAGTAGTCTACGTTATTTCCTAATCACGCAGTTTACCAAGGAACGGGCCCAGCATAAAGATAATGAATTAATCGCTAATCATCTGCCAAACGCATCTTCCCTTCTAGTGAAGTGGAAGGTCATTAGCAGCAGAACTATACCTAACTTCTCTTGTGTATACACACACACATTTTATACATAAAGAAGCCTTTTGATTCCTCTCCCAGCCTCTCAGTTTGGCAGGAAAAACCCTATTCATTTTAAGAGGAATACTAAGCCCTCACTTGAAATTAATCTTTGCAGACAATGCCAAAAGTTAGTGGATTCAAGACTAACCAGGAACTAGAACAGAGCTCCTAAGGATGACCAGTCCCTGCTGAAGTGGAGGATGCAACACAGGACCTCAGATGAGGCTCTATTCCAGATAAAAACAAAATTTCCAGTACAAATCTTGACAATGCTAATAGAAACTGGATAGAACAACATTCCAGTACTATTTCAATGTTCACTGACGCAGACCATTTGGATTTGATTTCTATGTTTGCTCAACTTTGTGGAGTAAAACAAAGCTTCCTGACAGGAGTCGCTCAGCCCTTCCATACGAGAGCTTCGTAGCATTTCATTGTTGTTTCACACACCTTCAGCATGGTAAAAATGCGAACAAGTCATTCAATTACATGGTTCCTCTTTCACTAAATGCCTTTAGAGTTGAGTTTCATGGTATATACAAAGTCACAAATTCCTGGTTTCCCTAAGCCTTCTTGTCACAAAATAGGGTGACAGAGTTCAGAGGGATGAGCATACCCTTTGCACATCGAACAGGACCCTGAGCAAGCAGTATCTTTATTTCCAAGTACTGGCATAGGTTAAGCAGCCTGTATTTTACTAGACTACGTGCCAAAAGTACGCAATAAAATACAACATAAAAGCAACTCAAACACTAAAAAGCACTTTTCCAGCATGACCTTTTGGTTGAGTCATACCACATGTCAGATGCAAGTTTATTGCAATGAATAATGACAGTATGAAGCAAATGTTAGATTAAGCAATACTGATATATCATTATAAACATCAGATTATCAACTATAATCATTTGTGAGGAAAAATATTTATTGCTGATGTATGTAGCAGCTAGTCCCTCAAACTTTCTTCTGTTGAAATCAGAACTTAATGCTCTGCTCTGAATATATATATATATATATAGACACGCTCGCAGGTTTTTCTAATATATATTTTATCTGAACCTTACTTTTTATCCTGCACTATGTAATAGGGCACGCTAGCTGTTTTCTGCTCACAGCACCAGGTGCCATCTGAAAAATAAGGTGGTTCAGATTAATTATGGCTTGCTTTGAGTGCCACGGTGTCTGGCCTCACCACAAGTCTCGTTAACATTATCAGGGAAAACAACGGTCTGCTCCTGAAGATAAATTGACTGTTTTATAAAAAATTTGGGCAGAGCTGGCAAAGCAAAAACCTCTTTGGATAAATGTCTAAGTTTTTTAAAGAAATTCTAGGAAGCCTGAGAAAATGATTCTACATCCTATCAAAATCTTACTTCCTTACCAGTTCACAGATTTACTATTCGATATAAGAGTTACTACTACTTAAAGAACGCTTTTCACCTGCAATCTTTTTTAACAAACACTATCAACCTACATGAACCAAAGATTTTTTTCAATTTGCAAAATCATCTCTTTTTTTTTTTTACTGGCACAGAGTTTAGAACATACTGTTTTTACCACGTGCAACTGCTCTTTTATTGCTAACAGCCTGGAAAAAAGACACTATCTTGTTTTTCTGACCTATCAACAAAAGCCCCACATTAAGTTATCTTTTCCATTTTCCTCCTGCTTTAAAAGCTTCAACAGAAAGGGAATTTGCTTTATAACCATTTTGCATTAAGTGGAACTTGACTGACTGAAGTTAACCATGACTCTACTGTCTCACTGCAGCTACTTAAGGGCACAAAAGCTAAACTATTCCTTATCGTATATAAAAATATTTCCTACCAGCCTGCCAACACACCTAGCATTTTGCAGAGAGCAAATACGATGAGATTGGCACACACAAAAATGGTGAAGAGGGGAAGTACAGTGCCAGTTAGGAGGGAGGTACTGAACAAGCTCTGAACAAGCGGTGTGGTACGGGAGCAGACAGACTGCATAAGGGAAGAGAAAAAAAGACGGGGAGTTTGATGGAAGTTCTCTCTGAACAATTAAGTATATAAACACTATTGATTAAAGCTACATCATTTGAAGCTCCTAGCACTCAAGCATCCTTTTATGCTTACTCAAATGGTTCTTTACGTGTATTATCAGGCATTATACGTGACACCTAGATAGAATCTAGATGAGTCAGGTTATTTAGTACATAGATTGTAATAGCCAGATACCGAGACAGGACTCCACTAGGCACTGTACAACCATACACAGCTTCTTCTATTCCTTAAAGACTACCAAAACACAAATAATGAGTGAAGCTTTGGGGAGGAAGAATAGTCAAAGAACACACTTTTCTTAAAAATAATCATAGAATCATAAAATCGTTTAACTTGGAAGAGACCTTTAAGATCATCAAGCACCACCGTTAACCCAGCACTGCCAAGGCCACCACTAAACCATGTCCCTCAGCACCACATCTCCCCGGCTTTTAAATCCCCCCAGGGATGGGGACTCAGCCCCTGCCCTGGGCAGCCTGGGCCAGGCCCTGACAGCCCTTTGGGGGAAGGAGTTTTTCCCAATGCCCAACCCAACCCTGCCCTGGCGCAGCTTGAGGCCGTTCCCTCTCGTCCCATCGCTTGTTCCTGGGGAGCAGAGACCGACCCCCCCGGCTCCAGCCTCCTTTCAGGCCGTTGCAGAGAGCGAGGAGGGCTCCCCTCAGCCTCCTCTTCTCCAGGCTGAGCCCCCCCAGCTCCCCCAGCCGCTCCTCCCCAGCCTTGTGCTCCAGCCCCTGCCCCAGCCTCGCTGCCCTGCTCTGGCCACGCTCCAGCCCCTCCATGGCCGCCTTGGGGTGCGGGGCCCAGCGCTGAGCACAGCATTCGAGGGGCGGCCTCACCAGTGCCCAGCGCAGGGGCACCATCACCTCCCTGCTCCTGCTGGCCACACTGTTCCTGATACAAGCCAGGATGCTGTTGGCCTTCCTGGCCACCTGGGCACACTGCTGGCTCATGTTCAGCAGGAAGCATAAACGCACACACTCATCTGTAACTCAGTTAATCACACACCATTTTTGTTTCACCCTGAAGTATTCTTCTGCTGTTAATTTTGCTGCGTTTTGAATGCATTTTGAGTGCTATGAGGAAAGGCACTTCCTTGCATTTCTTTACACCAAATATTGTATCATGAGAGAAGTGGCTCTTGATCCTTTCTACTTCCCGTGTTAAAAGTCCTGACATTTTTATCTGATGTCCTCACTGTCCTTAGAAGCTCATTTCAATGACAGACAGACTAATTTCTAGCTCCTCTTCAATGCTCTTTTGAAGATCAGAAAATTTGCCTTTATCTCCATTCTACTGAATCCAGAACTAGTTCACTTTTCAACACTGTTTTCAAATCTTTTTTACTGTACGAAGTCCATTTCTTTTATCTCGCAAAGCAGCTGACCGTTCCTCTGTTTCGGCAGGCACGTGCAAGAAGACGAGAGGCGGCTGGGGCTGCTGCGCAAACAAGCATTTCTATGGAAACAGGACGAGCGAGCTTTAAGGTTAGTGTCAAGAAAACCTATGTCAAGAGAACAAAAACCAGACAAGAGTCACCGTGGCTTTCAGACTCGCTCTCGACGTGTGTATGTGTCTTCCCGCCCGGGGAGATGACAGACACTTAACTGTTACTCACGTCTTTCCATCGGGATACGCTCCCCTAGTTCGACATGTGAGCATTAGCGGTAAGACTCGATGCAAAACTAGGCTCGGCTCTCTCCCTAGGTGCTGTCAATCACTCCTTTAAAAACAGGAAAAACAAAAGGAGACACCTGCCCACATAAACGCCCGAATTAACATGTTCCACTATTCTGAGTAGTTGTGTTTATTTTACTCACAAGGCTGGGTGCAAATCTGGCATTTGCAGCAGAGAAAAACGACTGGTAGCAAAGGCAGAAAGATGAATTAACCTTAAAAAAAGAAGAAAAAAAAAAAGGAAAAATCCTAACCTAAAAAAATAAACTCCCATTTCTAGAGAAATTAAATACTGTTTTGGCTGATGTATAGAAGATTCACCATCATCTTTTTAAATAAAATTCTGTCAATTAGCCCGAGTCCTTTGCCCCTGCAAGAGTTCACAGGGTGATTAAGCGACAGACTACAGAGCACTGCCTTATTAACTGTCATTAAATGTAAGGAACAGAGTGACAATCGGGCTATATATTAACCTACAAATCTAGCGATGTGATTTAAAGCTTGTGCTAAAAGAGAGGTTAAAGAACTAGCTTTAAAGCTATGTTCGCCAAACCCTCCTCCCACCGCAAAAAGCAGTTAAGACGCTGGGAGTTCTGGCAAAATGAACCGTACAACACACACATCCACCAACATCAGAAACCCTGGACGCAGAACGGGAGTTTTTTGCTTGACTCCTCTCATGGGGAAAAAAGGTTTGATTTCCACATAAATATAAAAGAGAGAGAGACAGAAGAATCTCATGCTCCAAGTATAATCTTCTGTATGGCACAACGGATTTGGCTAACAGAGACGCAGTTCCAGTTAACTTCCAAGCCCCAGAGGTTGGAGGACCGGCACGCTACACCAGAGATTC
This sequence comes from Platalea leucorodia, assembly GCF_965183815.1. Taxonomy (NCBI): domain Eukaryota; kingdom Metazoa; phylum Chordata; class Aves; order Pelecaniformes; family Threskiornithidae; genus Platalea; species Platalea leucorodia. The sequence continues at coordinate 55,227,581 of NC_138830.1, read as the reverse complement.
TGAAAATATATCCTGAACTCATGGTTTCCTCAGTTGTCCGACAGACAACGCACCAGGACAGAACATATATGGGCATGCAGTACCAAAGCATACTTCTCTCGGCAAATACTACGGTGTGGACAGAAGTCTCAGCCTAACAGCAGTGAGATTCCTTGTTCGGTAAAAATAAGGCCTCAGTTTTAGTATATAGTTAAATCCATGCGAGAAAGAGAAGATTCACTTATGTTATGACTCATGGAAGGCCAGGGAATTTGTTCAACAGAAGTAGAAAATGAGGACTATGCAATCATCTGTAATTTAAAACTATCAGCTAAAAAAAAAATCCAGATAAAATTGAGAAAATTAAAATCTGTGGACAGAGAGGGCTTTTTTAAACCCTTAGAAAATGTGTTTCATGTCAGAAAATCAGATTTCTAATTTAGATTTTGCCCACTTCCTTGTTTATCATCTCTTTGTTATATTTAACTTCACACAGTGGACCAGACTGTTAATTCCAACCGCCACCCTGACAGATACCTGGAAGAAACCATTGTTCATTTGTTTGCTCCCAATAACAATAAAAAAAAAAAAAAAAAAAAAAAACAAAAAAAAAAACCAAAGCAGTTCAATTTCTATAGTTTTCTTTGGCTTTAACAAGTCACTGAAGCTCTTGAAGTCTCATCAGTGTCTTCACATCAGCTACATATAATATTGTTTTAAGGTACAAGAAGATTGGTATTTAAAAGTTCATTCTCGCTGACTGTATCTGGTCATAAAGAGCTTGGCAGGAAAAGCAAAGTGCTGCAAATGATCGTATAACAGGCGAGATTTGATCCTACAGCGGACTGGAAAATCCCGTGGACAGATACGTCTGGGCCGCCGACAAATAGCTGCCTGGATTCACATTTGGAAAGCAAATTCTGAGCACTCTTTAATATTACTATTGTAAAATGGCTGTTTCAGATGCAAAGGTGAAGAGACAGTATGTGACGAAATTTTCTTTGGAAAAACATTATTCATCCTTTAATTACCACACTACATAGACCAGGTTTCCCTTCTCAAAAAATACGCATGTGTACATTTCTAATTCTGTACTTTTGATAGTCTTAAAACGCAGGAAAAGGAATGCAGAGAAAGCAGATATGATGCAAAACTATCATATATGGTGCCAAGCATCATATGTCAGCACATCAAGTGTAAAGTTCACTGAACCAAATTTTAAATCAACGGATCTTGCCATTTTATTTATATCACTTAAAACCAGCTTTCATGGAGCTCTGTTCAAGAGCATTTCACAAACTTGGGAGATACTAAGGACAGTGTTTCTTTCTTAGTAATTTCAAAGTCTTGGCTTTAGCATAGACATTTTTAAAAATATCTGCTTTTAAAGCAGCACAGTAATGCTGAACGGGACATTCTTATACCACAAAGATGAGAGGTCCTGCTTTTTTTTTCCTTCCATATTAAAAATAGGACAATAACTCTATTGTGAAAGATTTAAAAAGGATAACATCGTGTGCATTAATGTTTTAGGAACAGATGCTCCTCTTGTTTGTACAGCAAGTCAGAGATTAAATATTTTAAATGTTACCATATCCTGAATATGTGTAAGAACAGTATGATTATAATATTCCTCGCATCCTGAAGTCCCTTGTATCTTGAAAGCAATATCTAGTATTAAGCAAAATAATGCTCTCCGATCTCCTAGAGAGGTGTGCAAGTATAGAATAATCACAATGCCTTTAGATAGCTTATTCTTTAGTTGAACAGCAAGTATTCAACATTTGAGCTTTGTTGAGCTAAATCAAAGCAGCTGCTTAAGTTAACGTTTTTTCTGTACATAAGCTGCACAAAAAAAGGCAAATTCTGTTTTTACCAATATTCTAATATGAAATTTTGAAGAGCAAGTTCTTGTAAGGTTTTTCAAAATAAAATTCAACACCTTCAGAGGAAACCCAAAACTGCCTGATTACAGCAAAACTAATTTATCAAAAAAATTAGTAAATCTATTTGGATATTATCTATTCTTTGCTTTCTGCTGTTTGCACACGTTTCTTGGTAAAAGAGTACGTAACAATGTAAAATTCTGAAACTGCTATTTAGTGCAAGCTCAACAAGACCTACCAGAAAGAGTTCTTTATGAGCTAAGGGTGATCTTTTCTACACGAATGCCAAGCAGTTTACCCAACAAAAGAGAAATCCCAAGTAAGCAACAGCCACACGTTCTGACTGTTTCCTATAAATCCAAGAGTGTAACAGTCTTAAATCAGAATCAAGTGTTGCGGAAGGTACTGTGTAAGTACAGAACAAATACACCATCCTTACCCAGCAATTTTACAATCCAAGAACAAGGCAGGAGACACCAGGTAGATTACAGAGAGGCAGGCAGGTGACAACACACACTGAGATGGCAGGCATCACCGAAAGAAAGAGTATCTTAAAGTATCTTAAAAGAAAGGTATCTTAACTATGGCTAAGTTTTATGTAAACACCATGAGAAAAGGCAATTTTATGAGCGAGTACTATGGACAGTGATGTATATATAGTTACGAGGATCTCCTCCCAAGGAAGTAGAAGAAAGCGTAAAAGTCTCCGTGAAAACATTACCAGCAAGGAAACCTGTCATCTATGGCTGGGGAAGTCAGAGCAACTCGAAACAGTGACTGGGAGGTGGCAAAGGACAAGGTCTTCCTTCGTAACGAGGGTGCCATGCAGTAGGGAAAGGGATACAAGGAGAAGATGATGGGGTTCAAACGATGAGTGTGGAAAATCATACTTGTGACAGCTTTCTGAATATAAGACCAGAGAGGAGTCCTTACAGTTCATAAGATGGGAGGTAACTGGAACCTAGACAAGAGAGTGTTATTTTCATCTCAGATGTTATCTATTAAGAACATAAAAGGCTCCTTTTAAGTGTTGATCATTTGAAAATCTACTCACCATTCTTACCAAAACTTATTTGTTCATAGTTACTGCAACTTGCTTTTCTTCATCTAATGCTAAAACTCTTCAGCTAAAAAGTTTAGACAAATATATTTCAGAATGTCAGAATATTTTTCAACAGATTAGTGGTGAGCATGAAAGTGCGTACGGTTGCCAGGTTATAGCTTAGGCAATTGAAAACCAACCCTTGACAGGATTACAGCCACATACCAGTACTAGAGAATTCATTAAAGTCAGAAAACAATATAGGTATTTAATATTATAGGTTTAAAACTTCTGTAATTTAAAACTAGTGTGGATCTAATGTTCTTCACAGGATTACTTTTTGCAGTGGAAGGCAAAATCCAAAAGAATGGAACAGTGTTAGGATGAAAGTTTTCATGAACAGAGACTATACATGAGGCCTTACTACCACAAAATCAACTCGTACCGGTATCTTCAGAGATACGAAGGCCTAAAGAACTGATTCGCAAAATCAGTTCTGTGCAAGAAGGACACTAAATATCAGCTGTAGCATTTTAGGTTGGTGAAATCCAATTCAGAGTCTACAGACCTTTATAAACATACAAGAATTCTGGAAAGCACAGGAAAATAGTCTCCTCAAAATAACTTAACAGTCTAAACTTTTCCTTCTGTTACCACCCTGAAAGCATAACAAGTACAACAGTTGAAATCTGAAGAGGAAAACAGAATAGTGCCATCAGATCACTTAGCACACAAACTCCCACGTAACCATTAAAAAAAAATTTGGCATGTTTAGTGTAGAAAACGTAATGGCTCTCCCACTCCCAAACCGTTATCAGTGAAATTAATGAAACCTCTTCCTGTGCTGTCTTTGCTTTGCATAATACAGGCAACTCTGCAAAGCTGGAGGGTGCCCATCACATTTAAGTCATGCAATTCTGCACAGCTTCAATACACCTGAGAAGTATCAACTCCATTCCAATCACAGCTGAACAGATGGATAAAAGTCACTGCATTATAAACCATTTAACACACGTAGCAACTAAATCCTCGAACATAAATGGACAAACAAGCTTTTTGTAACAGTTCCTGAAGATCTACAACAGTTCATTACAAAAATAACATGTACACAGACACCAGGCCCAAGTAATGATGTTTTTAAAATATTCTTCATTAATCAATTGCTCATTGTTTTTAAGTCTAATTAGAAAGTTCAAGACTAAAAAAAAGCACAACTTTGTTTAAACTGAGAATATGCTGTATGCCAAAACTTACAGTAAGAATATATTCATGTCAAAATTAACTGGACTTTTAAAAGAGAAAAACACATCTATCAATTGTTGACATTTACTTTAAACACTTCGTAGTGATAAATGTTTGTTTCTTATTCCATTAAATGCGAAAGATGTGTAATCCATGCGGGGGGGGGGGGGGGGGGGGGGGAGAAGAAAAAGAAAAAAAGAAAAAAAGAAAAAAAGAAAAAAGGAAGGGGGGGGGGGGGGGGAAGAGGACAATGCACAAGAAAAGTTCCCTATATTTTTAAACACAGGTTTCCTCCAGGTTAAAGAAAAAGCACACACTGCCTCAGGAGAACACAGCAAAAACATTAATTTTCATTATATTTACATTGTTTTCATCTACCAAAACCTTTCAGAAAACCAGCCTCTATCCAAATTCTTAGAAACTCACACAGTAAAATGGTTTGTTTATAAGTTTCACAGGTCGTGCTATAACTCACGTCTGGTGGATTCTTTCCTCCAGAAACCATTTCTGCTAAAACAGACGTGTTCATGTATTCAGAGAACAACTACGACACAAAAGACTTCTAAAAACATGGGAGCAGCTGGGTACTTCACATCTCTAAAAGCCACAGTTCAGAAAGCAAACGTTTATATGAAAACACGAAGATGTACCTCCCGATGTAAACTGCTGAGCTGCATTTCTACCACAATATGCGAGTTACCTATACAGCTTTGATGTTTCAAATGAGAGAGAGGGAAAAACCAAAGAAAGGTTAACCAGACTTCAGATTTATTTAGTGAAGCGCGCTGTGGATAAGGACAGTTTCACAACTGGCAACATAGCTCGCTTTAGTCAGAGGAGCTCTCCAAAAGCTCTTCCAAATCAGAACTTCTTAGCTAGGATTATAACTAAGATAACTACACAACAAAAAGATCTCTGGTTTGAAACAACGACTCTTTGTTAAAGTGCGGACCTTTTTTAACATCATTCATGTATTGTGTTAAAAAAAACAAAGAGGGCATTTTTTTTCCTAAATCAGAAAAATAAAGAGAAAAGAGATGAGTGATGATGAAGTCGAGTACACCTTACAGACAACACTTGCAATTAGCATTGCTCGAGCAGTTTAAGTTACCAGAATAGAGCAGTCTGGACACAGTTTTATTTGGTAGGTTGTACATTTGCTGTTTTAAGACCTTTCTGCTTTTGCGTTTCTACTGAAATGAGTTCAGTAGTGGGTCACACCTGGGCTTCTTCATTCAGCACCTTGTTTCAGTACAGTAAAAAATGTTTGTGCTTTTTTACTTCGGATTTAAATGAAGGCTCCAATCCAGATCTCCAGAAACTGAAGATGCAAATTAATCAGTTTTAAGTTGATGTCCCCTCCCCACTTAAACACTCGGAGGATCAGTGGCATTTAATTCTTTCAACCAGTGTTTCTGGAGGAAGATATCTTCTTAAAAGAGAAGTCTGATAAAACTGAATTTTGAGCTTTCATCTTATTATTAAATCATCATCCATTTGTAGAGAAGTTGTTTTACATCTAAAGCACATGGTTATAAACTTACACTACTGTTTATACAACCATGCCATCTGCTCTTCTCTAATTTCTCTTCTCTAATTTCCACTTGGGCTGCAACGCAGTTAGAATAGGAAAGACAGACTCTAATATATGTGTTCAAAACAATAACAGACTAATCACTTTTGACAGTTATTAATATCGATGGGGTAAAATTATAAGTTAAATGAAAAAAAACACTATCTTTTAGTTTGCTAAATAAGGATGCACTTGATATTGTCTACGCCAAAAATCTGACATTAATAAAAACAGTAAGTCGCTTACTTACTAGTAAGCCTTGTAGATTATATTTTACACTGGTAATTTAATACTGAGCAATCCTGTTCTTGCTGGATTTTATCTTCAGTTGTGCAAGATCACTTCATGAACACCACTTTTAGAAATGCACTCCAATGAATACATCAGGTGTTGATATTTCTACTATCATCCCCATGTGAAAGGACATTTCCAAAGTGAAATTTGGCAAAAAAAAAAAAAATCACAACATTTCACAAAAATTAGAGATTCGGTATCTCTAGGTGCTTTCAGTTCATAAATACTACATCTTAAAATCAATACTTTGCTGACCGCTAACCGCATCTGTGAAATGGATGGGCATTTTCAGTTTTCTGAAAAGTAAAAGAAAGAATCAAGTAACTGTTGCTCAAAGAAAAGAGAGAACGCGCCGTACTGCAAATACAAAAAGAGGAATATATAATTGGAGATGGAATAAAGTCACAGTGTTCAGTCGGTAAAAAAAAACGCTTATTCTAGACCATTATTGTAACTGGGCTCCATGCTTCTGTATAATTATTTTTCAGGAATAGAAAGGCAATAACACTAATATTTTTTAAAACTACCGTACATGATTAAATGCTCTTTGAAAGCAGCCAGCAGAGAGCAAACAATGCCTTTATATAAATCTATTAACTAAATTATGAAAATATCCACAGGTCAATGCCATATCCAAAGTCAGTTAAAGCCCAACTATAAACACAGTTTAGTTTGGCTTCCTCGACACAAGACGACAGATGGGAGTCATACTGAAAACCTGTTGTTTAGCCTCAGGCCCTCAGAGCTGAAGTACACCATTCTCACCCCCTCCTATTTTACAATCAATCGAGATTCCTTTGAGCAACCTGAAGTCATTCAGAATTCTTTCACGGACGACGAAAGCAAGCTGATGGGTGCTGTAACTTTTGCCTTTTACCGCTGAAGAAAACGAGTCTGCACAACAGACCTATTATTCTTCATCACTTCCTTTATTAATAATTTAATTTCTGTGACACACTGCAGGCTAGTTCACTTAGCATTCCTTCTGCGCAAGAGGTCCTCTCTCATCTTCGCGAGGGCAAGAAGAGGTAGGTGTGGGGGATTACTAATCTGATTCTCAAAGCATTCATCAATCTCCGAGAGATTTTTAATGGATGAGTGTTCTAAAGGTCTGAAGAAAATCAGATCTGAAGACATTAATGGATTAGCTGTTTCTTCAAAATTTACATATACAACAATGGCATAAAAGGCCAACATCGCATTTGTCTGTGCAAATCTGTGCCAAACAACCAAGTCAAAAAGGGCATTATACAACAAATACCCTCCTAACGTTAGAAACTTGGTTCCTGGCATAGCTGATGCAGAGCTGTATAAATACGAACAGACTCCACAAAAAGTATGTTTTATATGTATTTCCACGTTGAAATATCAGCACTATCTCCAATCCGATCATTTTTTTGAGAGGAACTCCTCAGTCTCAGTCTTCTTTAATTCCCCACTGACTCAAAATACCCTTTGGAAGCAACTGCGTCTCAGAACATACAAACAGGACAGAACTGAACCTAGAAGCTCTTTATAATATGTGTATATTGTATGAGTATCCATAAAAGTCAAAGAACCCTAGGTTCACATGCCCTAGAACAACATTTTCAGGAAACAATCTTTGGTGCATGAGACTTTCAGCAGACTGACTTCTGCAGTTTTCTAAGTATCAAAGCTTTAAAGCATCTCGTTGAATTGTTAGTTCTGAAATCTTTGAGTGCACTCTTAAATACTCAGTTTCAGGCTATCTTGAATTAATCCTTACCACTGATTGTATCCTAACCTGTTCACACCCAACAGGCTTTTCCCAACGGCTGGAGATCATGATCATGCAGAAGAAACTGAATCACTCCTAAATTAGAGCCATTCCGTTTCAATGTTAGAGATTAAAAAGACAACACATTTACCTCTTAAGTACAGAAGTCACCCCCTAAGCGCATTCTGCTGCAACAACTTCCTGAAGTAACTTATTCTTCTCTGGTACATGAATGTAAATATGAACTACCACATCCAGAATAACATTTAAATAAATGTTCAATAAATATGTTTTAAAAAGTAATTAGGAAAATTATGAAATTGAAGTCTAAGATTCAAATTACATCTGCATTAAAAAACCCCCACTGATGCTACCAAGCTAATCATAAAATATAATTTATCATGTTATTTTCACCTAAAACTGAGTGTCCCTTGTATCATCTTGTTTGTGATTAAAATATAGCAACTGACATTCATTTCAATATTTCCAACCACATAAAACAGAGTATCTTTATAAGGCTAATCTAAAATTCTTAGATTTCACTACATTTGATTTCTGTGTCCAAGACCTAAAGAATTTTCAGAAAAATCTGACACTTCACATTATCCTGTTAACAGTCTGTTTTTAATACAAATTTCCTTATAAAAATTGTTCACAGTTGCTAAAATAACTATTTTACATTCCTAAGAATTACACAAGTGGACTGGCATAGTAAGTTACAGGAGGAGATGGACTAGTAGATATTATTTCCCAGAGAAGGCATTTATTTTCCTGAAACAATATTTCAACTTGGTGATGGGAAATCCTGCAGGTTGAATGTGTTAATTTAAAGGGTTTAAAATATAAAGCTACACTGCTATAGTGGGGCATACTTTTTCAATTTTACAAGTAATTTTAATTAGCTGTTCTGCCTGTAAAACTAGTAAAAATAAATTAAAAACAAAACAAAACAAAAACAAAAAACCACACCAAGCACTTCATTCAGATTCATTCACTCCTATCTGATGGTTGCTGTACTACCTAACAATTCAAGGTTGGACCCACGATACGATCTCTGAAGCTCCCAGTTGAATCTTAGTTCATTCCACCACCACATTTACTTTGCTCAAGCAGCCTTACAGTTAGATCAGCATACCTTCAGAGTTCAGCGTAATAAGCGTGACATTGTTCCCAATACTTTGGCCTCCTAATTGTCCGCTGTTGGAAACTGAGTCGCTGGCCTCAGAGCCACTCTCTCCGTCTTCGTTGTGACTGTCGTCATGCCCTGGAACTTTCACCACTATGGTGTTCTGCCTACGTCCAGGAACAGCACTATGGAAGAGAAAAGCACGTAACTTTGAGAAAACACGATCCTTCATCAGGAATAGCTTCGTTATAAGGGAAATAAAAGCACTAATTGACAAAATTAAATGTATTATAAAAGCAGACTCCTTTAAACAAGCCTACTCCTGTTTATAACTCAGAGCTATCCAGCAAAATAAAATGGAAGGAAAATAGCAGAAGAAATAAAAAATTTTAGATGCACACTTTCTAAATTTGCATCAATGGAAAAGTCTAGGCCCAGTGTGCAAAACAAAAAAAAATAAATAATTTATAAAAACACATTATTTAAGAACATTTTCTACCCAGAATCTCCAGTTCCACTTAATTTAAAATTTGCTTTAGATAGTGCAAATTCTAACAAGCCTTCCTGGGCTGCTCAATATTCCTTCTTCAGTTGGTTAAATACAGGACCTCGGCATGTTCCCAAGTGATCGTGCATCCATAGAAAAAATACACACCTATGGGCACTCTTTCTTTTAACTGTCAGCTGTCAACTATCATGGAACTAATGCCAGATCCCCAAGATGTTCTTTCCCCATCAAGAGTGAAGCATCGCTCTGTACCTTTACTGCTGATACGAGGTTTTCCTAGGCAGAACTGTCAGCCTGATAAAATTTTCAAGTACTGGCTCAATGTTCTTCCCCCCGCTATTACCTAGAACACTCCTCATTTTCCACTTCAAATTGCTGCAGAGACTGATATTGGTCTGTCAAAGGAGGGAACGAAGGGGGAGGATTCCCGTAACCGCTACTAACTTGCTAAGGATATTTTCCAGAGAATCCGCTGTTCTGCTCAACGGTTCTTCCTGCCCAACCATCTTGGCTACAATTGAATTCTGCCGGTCATTGTTCAGTATTACTGTGGTCTGAGGGACAACGCTACAAGACAAAAATCAGAGAGGAAAATGGAATGTAAAGGAGCAAACCTTATAAATAATACATTAACACAGTCTTATGGTTTAAATAGTCTACTTAAAAACAGAGACTGCCTCTGAGCCTGGCTCTTTCTCCCAGCATCACGGTTATGTATCAAATGCTAAAGCCGGTAATCCATCTAATTTGACATCTGTACCATTTCAAGTACTCAAAATTCTTTCGGAGGACGGACGGCTTCAATGGAATTATATAAAAGTCCACGACCCCTGGCAAAGCGATAAAGAATTCATCAACTCAAGATACACAGGAGAAAGTCTGTAAGTCACAGCTGCAAAGAGCCACCAAATTCTTGTTTTGAAAAGTCTGAGAGCATTTTCAGAGATACTATGGCCAACTTACATGGTAATGCACCATTTTCAGTAGGATAATTCCTAGGGGAAAAAAATGTAAAACTATTTATTGCGAAATAGGATGATGAGGTTAGTTAAAAAGCATGTATTGTTTTCCAGGGCTGGGGGGTGAGAACAGTACTAGGGGCATCAGAGCAGAACAGGGACAGACGGTAACTTTAAATAATAACAAGGCTAAACTATTTCTTCTGTGCAATTTCACATAAACAAGAGACTAAAACAAACAACAGAAACGCATTTAGTGTGTGAGAAACCAGAAAGCCTTCTCTCTCACTTACGATGACAATGCAGAAGAAAATAACTAGAGAAGCATTGCACAGAAAAACACACTAAGTAAGTACGAAGTAAATTATCATCTCCAGCATGCAGCTTATCATTTCATTTAGTTTCACAGCTTATTACCATTATTCCCACACCATTATTCAATCTTGTAAGGCACGGTTTTGATATTTAAGACTGGTTCCACTGTGCTCATGGTAAACTTAAGGAGAGAACTTAGAAGAAAATTTGTGTTTTAGTGACAAAGGTGGCTTTCTTCTTTCTCTTTGCTTCCCACAGTAAATAGTCCACTATTGTTTTTACTGGTCCAGCACCTCGAACATGACTGATGGTCATGTATTTTTCCTAACTGTATTCCTTGGCTAATTGTTGAAACACAAATTAAACAAATCTGATGATAGCAACTCTCTGTTTATTTCAGCTGTAATACAGCATCTGTGTGCTTGAATGTTCATGTGTCTACGTAAGACTTCAAGCGCTACAATATCCATCGTTAAGACCTAAAGAAAAGATAAGAAACTGTCGTAAGAGCTAACAACAAATGGATCTCAACTTTGGCACAGACAAAATGGTTGACCACAGGTTTTTTGGACACAAAAAGCCCCAGGGCCTAATGCCCTGCCTCCCTCTTACAGTAATTGCATCTGTTGCTAGCAACAAATGGGATTCCTCATGGATTGCCAGTGATCTGTTGGATTGCAAACCTTGAGAAGCTCTGGAAGATGTTTGTCTAATCACAGACAAGTACAGAGTGTACTATAGCTTTTCACGTGTATGTGAAGTTCGAATTGTATTAAGCAATAAATGGGGGATTTCTGTTGGGTTTTTTTAGTTGCTATCTAGAGTATATGGGTTTATGATGCTTTCATAGTCACCTTTTCAAATTCTTCTCCATTATCAAGAGGAAAATAACCCACACATTTCTTGTTTTTGTAAAAAAAATGGCAACTTCTGCCTATTTTCTCAATGCCAGCACTGCATGTTTTAAAAAAAAGCACACCAAATACTGGATAAAATCCCGATCCGTGGCAATGTTGGCAGTCCCCCAGCCTAGCAGCCATACGTGTTCTTGTTACATTTCCCAAATTGTCCAAATAGCTACATTTGAAGTTTTTACAGGCCAGTTTAAAACGTTCAAGAATTTTACACTTCCTTTTAGACACTGTTCTTTATCACCATCCTTCTTGCAATCACTTCTGAATGCCTGTTTAAAATGTCACTTACCAAAGCTTATTTTTAATGAACACTCTGAATAATTCATTTCAGCTGTAGAGATAAATGCAATAAAATTACATCTATAAAGTCCTTAGGATTTTGCTCCTATTAAGTTTATATTTGAAAAAGAGTCTTAGCACTAAAACTTGACATAAAATAAGGGGGGGTGGGGGGTGTGTTTGTTGCCCCTTTTTTTTTTTTTCTTTAAGACTATTCATTTTTAAGGAAGACCATCTAGAGAGTGAGCCGGATGGCATATAGCTAATTTAAGCAAATCTAGAATAAGGAAATACTTTTCTACAACCCACCAGCACAGATTCATCCCCTCTTCAATGCATCAGTGTATGTTCAAGCTTGCTTACTTCACTGCATAAACATTTTTTTCAGATTTATCCCTACACAAACAGCCATGAAAACACTGGCTCCTCTCTAAGAATTAACTTCTCCCAGTTAGTAGAGTGGATTATCGACAGGAAAAATCTACATTCACAGTTGTTTTGGGAGGAGCCACTAACTAAACATACCATTTTAGTGACACATGTTTTCCTGGCTATGCAGCACAAAGGCAAAACCAGACACCACATACACAAGAGAAACCTCTGTAACAAGCCACAACTACCACCAAATTGTCCATCAATTGTTTTACATTTGGAAATGAACTGTTATCAAGCTGCAAGGACTCAATCTATAAAGCAGTTTAGAGAGAAAACAGTCACACAGAAAGCACGGTGGTAGAGAACAGCTAAAATAAGCCCTTGGAAACGTTCAACCCAGCACAACAAATCCACAACCACCAATTAACCTTTCTCTGTGATTAACCTGCCTGCGTAGGAACTCTGCATCTAGTTTGAAAATAACCGAATGAAGTTTCTTGTCTGTTACCAGGAATCACGAGTGCTGGATAAAACATTATTTCTGTGTTCTGTATCTACTGACACAGAGACTCCAGTAAAACTCTCTCAAATTCTTTTGCAGTCTTAAAGGAGAAGGAATTTCTCATGTTTAATGCTTAACTCCTGAAGAACGATGCTTTCAAAAGCAGTCTGCATGAGGAGGATGAGGTAACCTTTCCATTCAAACCGTCATAAACGTTAACCAAGAAACTAAAATTCTGGTACATGTTCTACATGGAACAGGAACGGCTACAGAATTTGCTGACAAATTCTGACAACGAGGCATCATGAGGCAGAAATTTTTCAGAGCTGATGCTGTGAAACTTGAGCACTTATCTGGAAGAAAAACAAAATAACAATTGGGACCACTGCAAAAAGGCACCATTATGCTTGAAGAAGGAGAGTCTCACAGGATTGTCTTAGACTCCAACTTGTACACAGGAGAAACGGATGCCCACAAGATTCCCTGCAGATACGGGAATGTGCTTCCCATTAACCTTCCTGTGAGATGTTCTATTCTCTGTTTTCAGATTTATTCGTTTAAAGAGACAACAATAAGAAATCTGCTGAACATACACAAAATTAAACAAGTAATTCTATGTAAAGTCAAAATATTGGGCCAGCCTGACAAAATCCATCAGAGGAAATAATTAAAACTTATTACAGCCTAGTGCATCCTCATACTGGATTATCCTAATTTCTTTTTTCAGTCTGTACAGCTCATACTGAAGATGAATTAGCTTTAAGCATTACTTATGTACTAAAATACAGAAAACAAAAGTCACGAAGAAAGAAGAAAGCTTCTGATATTCACTCAGATCCCAAATGGAACAATTCTTTCTGAGTGCTGGCAGTACTATACTCATGGAGAAGATGGAAAGAAAATATTAAGAGGGGTCAGGGGGAGTGCTTCAGAAAGCCAGTGTTGTTGCATAGGCTTCAGTACTTTCCATTTGTGTTCATATATTCCTTTCCCTATAAGAACTTGGAGAGACTGGTTCTGCAATTTGCCTATTCTTGGACACAACTTAGTAAAATATTTAAAATGTGTGCAACCTACGGATATATTTTGGGAAATTTTTTTAAATGCAGTTTACCAAATAATCTGTTAAATAACAGGTGAAAATATTTCTAAAAAATTAAACATACCAGATAATGATTTTCAAGCGTGCATATTTAGCCTCTGCTGTTTTTCTTAAATATAAAAGGATGTTCTATATTTTGCATAAGAAAATTGCTGCCAAAGGTAATTTTCGGTATGGAAAACGTGTGAGTCACAGATATGATCATTAGTCTTAACCGTTGGTTTTTCATTGCCAATAACCTGTCAATCACACAGAACGCAGCCAATGACATAAAAGAACTTCTGGCAATACCGGGACCATCATTTCCTCCTCTTCCCAGATGAGGTTTTCATTTAGAAAGAGAGAAAAATAAAGCAAAACTAACTGACATTTCTGTCTTCCACAAGGTACAAGATCAAAAGCCTTTCTCCAAATGGACGAGAATTACTTATGGAAAAACTCGGACTGCAATTTTCAGACAAGAAGTTATTCTTCTTGTTGTCCTAGACACACTAATACAGACCAGTTAACGGAATATTTATAGCAGTGCTCAACCAGTTAAAGAAAAAAAGAGAGTCCTCTGTTTAGACCATTTCTGAGCCTCCTTTGCACATGTGAACATCTGCAAATAGGTAAATAAGAGCTCGGAGACAGAGCTCAGCTTAGAGACATTTGGCTAGCCACGGCCACATGAACTGCTGTCTCCTGTCTATATAATAGTTTCTGGTCGCTACAACGCGCACGCAGTGCGTGCTGCTTATCTGGAAGGCAGGGCTCCTGAGGATACCATTCTCATCTTCCTCTCGTGTACAAATTAGAAGGAGATGCAGAGAGAGAGGAGATCAGGAAGGCAGGAGTTGGGAGTTAATGCTGGCAGACTTCTTGTACTAAAGATCTCCAGCCAAACACAGCCTTAAGGAAAGCAAGTCTGGGAAAGAGACCTGGAACTCCAGTATTTTCCAGTTTACTGCTGGGGACAAACAGGAAGACTTAAATGTATAGCTCATGCATATGTGGGGGCTCTGGCGGAATCTCACAATTAGCCCTACCATGAAGAATATCTAAATGTTTTTCAAACGATAGAGAAAAATACCATTTTAGAAGTGTGGTGGTTTACTTTTTTTTTTTCCCCTTTTCTTTTTTATCTTTCACTAACACTTGTGTTCATCTGTAGGAACAGCCACTCTTTGGATCTTTTCATTGCTATTTAGGAAGATAATGTTAAAATGCTCCTTCCTCTTGATGACTGCCTGCTCTCCTTGCCTTCTGCACATACCGTTAAGATTCCCTATCCAAATAGGAATGAGAAAACTAACTTACGAATTTACACTATGGGTATACATGAACAAAACCACAAATCGGCAAAGCACACACAAAGCTACATTGGATTTATGCCAAAAAAATGAATGCATCTCCTCATCTCCCAGGAGAGAGCAAACTTGCCAACAACCAAACCATTCACCGAGATGAGGACCAGTGGGACACTTGCTGTAGGGCAGGGCGCTGTACGGGCACGTGAATAGTTAAAGTTTTAATGTCCCTAAACCGTGCATTCGCCTAGTCACAGCCAAGTGCCAGAAAAGCAGCAGCGTTATCCATCATTTTCAGTAAGAGTTCACTCATCAAAAATTATCTTTGGATTCTTTGCATCTGGAACATCACATAAGAGCAGACATTTTAAAGACAGCGCTAATGATTAGGTCCTGTAAACAGACATGCCAAAGTACACCAGCCGTCACTGCAGAGAGATTCATGGATCTGAAAACTGAGAAAGCTGTAATCAATTTACAATAAAGATAAAGCAAAGGCAGCATTTATTAAAACATACTGTTAACAGTTTAAGAACATTTAACATCAAATTTTCAGCTCAAATAAGTAAGAGCCATACATTTTCCAAGTTACAAAATACATCTATCTATACAGAGTTTATTGTACTCAGCCTTACCTACAGAGAGTGCCTCTGAATTGGCTGACAATCAGAAAGACATGAATTACTAGCTTTAAGACCAATTTTTAAGAGCTGTTACAATCTGTTGTGGATTATTCTGCTCTGAGAAAAGCTAAACACACCTGTACAATCAAGTGTAACCATTCATAAATGACAACACCCATTTCTAACTGGATCACCAACTAACCCCCAGCCAGATAACGCTACAGGTGACCCAAAGAACCTACCACTTCAAAAGTCAAGCTTGTGACTTCAGGGATTTTACAACACCTGTATGGGTACACAAGCAACTTCATACCCTGTGGGGTTTAAAAAAAAAAAAAAACAAACAAAAAAACACCACCACCACCAACAACAACAAAACCAGAAACAACAACAAACAAAAAGCAAACAAACAAAAAACAAACCAAAAACAAACAAAAAAAACACAGAAAAAAAAAAAACCAACCAGAAAACAATTTCTCTTATTTCAAACACAACTGAAACGCCATAAAAATTAAATGCAGAGTGAAACACAGCCTCCAAAGAACCTTTTGGCCTAAGCAGATACACAAAAGCAGCAAAAACCAGTACATGCAGGCCATGTGCAAGCGGCATAACTAGGATTGAAAAATACTATAGCAGAAATGGCATTAATTATTAGTCTTCTACTTTTGACTATGGACAAGAAAAGGACAGGTCATGACTTAAATAATTAACAGGTTCCTAAAAGCCTCTTCAAAGATAAATGTACTCATAAAAATACAACAGCAAAGATATCTTTTTTTTTTTTTTCAGACAGTATAGAAAGACATTTACAGTTGTTACCCTTCTTTGAGCCTTAACTTCCTGAACTAGATAAATAATAGTACTGCAGCCTACTGGAGATTGTATTAAACCTGAAATGAGAAAAGCTGATCTGTAAGGGCAGGACAGTCTTTTTCCATAACAAAATATGTAGGCTTGACTGATCTTCAACACTGTTACTATGAATGAAATCATCTACTGCAGCCTTAGAACTAAAACAGACTTTGCTGTATGTTTAGAAAACACTGCATGAAGCAAAAAGTAAAGACTTTGAATCCTTTATTAGGATTAGCTACTTCTAGATTTATCTTCCAAATTTCCTTACAAATTCTAATATCTAACATCAGCATAAGTCTGACTCATGTGGCTCTAGAAGTTTGGGGGTGAAGGAAGCAACATTTAAGCTGGCTTTCGGGACACTCGTTGCAGCAACTGAAGTACAGCATCTGATGGTCACCACATAACAAACTGCAAACAAACACAACATCAGGTTTCTGCAAACAGAACTCAAACACACAGCTCCTACAGAGCCAGTTCCTAAATAATTGCCATCATGTATCTCTGTTTTTCTTGCTTTTCATAATTACCCAGTTATGTACACTTGCCATCACACATGCATTTTTATAGAAAGGCCAAGGATGCTGCTACTCAGAGCTGGTACTGAATCTTTAATTTCCATATACCCTGGAGGGATGTTAAAGAAACACCACTCTTCGCTTTTTACACAGAATACAATTTTAAAAGTTATTAGGAGCAGATTTCCTGTCTCATACTCCACCCTTCAATATGGAACAAAGAGATTGAGCTAAAGATATGCAAAAACGTACAGTTCCACAAAAAGGGAAAATTCTGTTTGGAAAGACATTCAGATTCCAAACAGTGTGTTTTTTACGTTTGGAAACGTATCAGTTAAATAGCATCTGCTGCCAAATAAAGCAGATGGAAGACTGGCTCTTTGCCATCTTACCAACCTTGCCGAGACCTTGCTAGATGTTAGGCTGTTTCATCCTTTTGAAGCTCTGAATCCATCTATAGCTCTTTTCCACCTTGCTTAAAGTAAAACTAGGACTCTCCAAAACCACTGTAGGTTATTTCTTTTAAAACTACACTACTATGTGTTATTTTCCTTAAGTAGCAAGACCAGTTGTTTTTGCAACTTTTAAAAACAGTATTACTGGTACTTTAATCTGGTGCAAACTGGTATGCAAATTATTTTGAAACACAACTTAAATTTCTGTCATTTCCAAAGGAAGATGAAAATTTGCCCCCTTTGGTCACAAATGGATTAGCTGCTCTCCTCTTTATTCGTTCATTTTGGTGTACTCACAGAATTAAATACCCCGACTTGCAGGAAAAGTTTCCAGGGAGTGCTCTTACTGCTGGATTTTCAAACTCCCAAGCATCCCCAGAGACTGTAACATTAAAAATATGTAAATTCTCAAAGCTGGAATCCAAATGAATATATAAGGCTTTTCTGCCCCCTTCTGTTTATTGGATGCTTGATAAATTACTTCTGAAAATATATAGTATGCAACGTATGCTTCCACAATCCGATGCACTGCTTCAAATATATTAAGATTTTTAGAGTTTCACTAAAATATAATCCTAACCTAATTTTCATCCATTTTACAACGTTCATGAGGTTAAAAACTGTCCACTTTCATTAAACACAATAATTCTTTTCAATTGTTTATTTGGGCAAAAGGAAAAGCATGAGCCATACGAAGGCATTTGTCCTGAACCGAATTTCAAGTCATGCACCCTTTACATTTATTTCTTGAATGCAATAGCTGGCTATGCTCGTGGAACCATAGAATTAAAGCAAATGTTCTGCTTTCCCCAGAATTCATCTAATCTGACCTTATGGGATTTGGCAAGGGGGTAGGTTAACCCATATTTTAATACTACTATAATTGATTTTAAATGTTCTTGGACACTAATTACACTAGTAAACGTCCCCCTAATCCGTGCATAAAACTCAAAGCCTTTTTGATCCCCACGTACGCACCTCTCTTTCATTTTCAGATACCCTTACAATTAAAGGATGTCCATTTCTAAAACGTCTTGGCACAAGGAGCAAGTTCTGTGCGCGTTCAGTTCTCTCATTTCTTAGCTTACTATTGTGAATAGCAATATATTGCACCACAAGGGACCTCACACAACGGCGTTTCTGGTTTTGGTGTCATAACTTTCACATAACGTTTTTCTTCACAAAATGAAAATAAAAGGATTCACTACGGTCTCAGACACAGGACAAAGTTCCTGTCTGTTAGCTAAGTGGGAATAAATAAACTGTTTACCCACATGCGGTTCAGAGCAAGCACAAATTACTTCCAATGCTTTAAACCTCCTAATTTACAGGATTTCACATTTGTCATGGGCTAAGAGTAACAACCAGGAAAACTTACTGTATGATTACCTGGCAAATAGTAAAATATTAAGCCTCGTAATGCATCTACAAGACTGAAACCTTTGTCTAAAACTTGAAGGAAGTTTATTACCTAAGACTTCATTTTCAGTGTATATTGCTGAAAAATCTTAGCTGGCATTGTATTTAAGATTTCAAAATTTGTATCTTTCTAAAAGATTATTTCTAGTGTTTTAAGCCTCACATGCACATTTTAAACACTACCATCACAATTAAAAAGATCCAGGCCACACATTCTGCATCCATTTCTCAGACATAAGTTATCAGCTGCTACTTGCTCGGCTCTCATTTGAATCATTGGACTATTATAAACAATATCTCATCAGAAACCATTAACTTCAGAAAAATGGGACTTGGGAGAATGAATCAACACAGTTCAAATCTTGGTCAGTTTGAAAGTTTTATAGATTAAGTTCTATCCCATACATGCATGAATTATTGAACTCTCCACAGATGAGATGTTAGTATTAAATTGTTATTTTAATTCCATAACTGACCTTGCACTCTCAACCTAAACGCTATCTGGAAGTTATACATCGTTGCTGAATTTATCAAATCCCAACAACAAATTACTAAACACTTGGCTCCTCAATATCTTAGTGCAACAATAATGGAATGCAAAATTCCAATGAGAACACTTCTGTACAAGTTTCTTAAATCCAAGATACCATTTCTCCTTAGTCCTGTGTGAATTTTAACTCCCAATAGTGAAGGGAGTAAATCTAAAAACTTCACTTGCTGATGGTCTGTAACAAAAACTCCAGAGAGACAACCAACAGGGCAAGCTTAATTTCAAAACATCTAAATCCCCAGCAGAAATGTCCAAAGCAAGAATTACCATTGTTTGCAGCACCGCTCCTGTAGATCTCGCAGGATACAGCAAATAACGACAAAAATCACAGTCATGAGAGTTCTCCAACTATTTTCAATATAAAGTTGTATTGATCCTAAATATAATGAATCACCTAAGTCCACTTAATTCGTAGCAGGTACTTCTACATGAAATGCATGTTTCAATGCAGGTAAAATAAAAAGATGGAAATTGGTATTCTTACTACTATGCAGGACCAGAATCAATCTCAAGATGTTGTGGCTGACAAGTTCTTGTGACAAATTAGGAGACTTTGGAAAGCATGGTCGTGTTTTTCAGGGAATCAAAGATGTCAAGTTTTGGGGTTTTTTTTTTCCCCCCACACTGCAGCCAAAGAAACTACCACTATGCAGCCCTGGATAAAGAGGGGCTGACATCTAATCAAATAATTCCTTTATTTGATTATTCAGTTTCATAAACTGAATTTTTGAATGCAAGACAGAACCATAATTTTCAGATAAACATGTCTACTACACCTCAAGAAGGTACTTGGGTTTTTCATCTATCCACTTATATATATTTCAGGCCACACAATTCTTCCAGACTAAAATACTACTCATCACTTGCTGGCATTATAAGGTGATAGCAGCTAACTCTCTTCCTTAAGAAAAACCATACAAAACAGACTTCACACATTCAACTTGAAAAGGAGAGTGAATGTGCGTGTGTTTGTACACGAATGCATGTGTAAGAAACCTCTATCACCTGCTTTGCAGTAAGGATTTAAAACAAAAACAAACAATGGGAGACAGTGAAACTGAAAACAGAGGCCCCAAAAGGCATGAAAAGTAAAAGCATTGTGGACCAATCGATGCAATTATGAATGGCAGTTCAAATTCTGACTCCCTTCGTCAAACTTCCACTTCACCAGAATTTATCAAAATTTTACTTCTATTTACGTGTTCTTTAAAAAACTTGAGATTCTAAACACAATTTTTAAATTCACAAAAAGGGGTAAAATCCTCTAAAGTCAGGAAGTTTTAATTATGATCTTGACATTTTGTTAGTGCTGACCTTGTTCCATAGTTGTGAGCGTACCTGAAAGGAACATGGGGAAAACAGATCAGAGACCACTGTGCCATTTTCCCTCAACCCCTTCCGTGCCCAGACATAAACAGACTGGACTTGCATGAAAGAGCCATTCACATGAGGGCAGCACAACCACCCTCCATTCTTCATGAAACAAACCCCATTAATTTTAAACAGAACTTTTATTGGCTGAAGCGAGAGACGTGACACTTGAACTGGTAATTTAAAATAAATGTTTGCACACAGGACCATTGACTGATGACAGAAAGCGACAGGGAAAGGTTGTTAATTTATTGATACCACGGGGTCTAGTCCAAAACAATGACAAAAGTTCATCTGTGTTTTTGTCAGCCACTCCCAGACTTAAAGGTTCGCAGCAGAGGCGCTGCTGGACGAGGCCCCAGAAAGACGCTCGAACAGAAGATACGCTGAAGGAGAAATAAACCTGGCTTGCTTATAGAAAGTGACAAGAATTTCTGACAACCTGATGAACTCCAAAGCTTCTCCAAATAAGACCTTCATAATACATTCTGATTAACACCCCAAATCGCTGACTGTATTTTCAAGACGTTTTCTGTAACACTCCACTCCCTCTCACCCCCCAAAACATGGCTTAATTTTACGCTGAGCTGCCTGCTGAGTTGTCTTGAGGGCTGAATCTGCTTCCAGGGAAATATTTTTTCAGGCCTAGAGTTCAGTGCATGAGATCAGGCTCACAGCAGGCAGAGTAATGTACCTGCAACTAGAAAATAAACCATATACCATACGTCTTTCAGGATACTATATTCCTCAATACAGGCTTTGTTTCAAACTGGCTACTAAAAAAATTTAAAATAAAATAAAAATCAATCTTCCTGCAAATTGAGGGTCGTCAGACCTGAAGAGGGTGTATTTCCAGGAAGGGACAGGTAGCTCTTAACTTCAGTTAAAGACAGTAACAATCCTGGAGGTTTACAATGTTAATTTATTTATCACTGAATTAAAAAAAAAAAAGATAGCCATAACTTGGATAGCAGTTTATATCACCTAATGACTTATAGTATCAACTGCAGCAAATGTGGGAAAGAGGTTAACTATATACACCAGAGACTCAACAGCCACTATTTCGCGATAAGAACTGAAGAATTACTATTCTTTTTAAAAGCCTGGATTAGCATAGTAGGATAGTTTATTATAATCTACAAAAATCCTTATGATAAATATGCAACAAAAATTTAAAAAGCTATTCAATAGCTGATAGCATGAAATTAGGTCGGTCGAGGGGTTTGTAACTCACAGAAAAAATATATATATATAACAAAAATACAATTCTAGCTATTTTGGGTTTTATACCAATACCTAGATTATATTTCTTTAGGTTTGTTTGGGGTTTTTTCCTAAAGGCTTTATGCAGGAGCAACAACAGTTTTGCTAAATCTAGAAGAACGGTCATCCTGCAATTCTTTCCACCACACGTCCCACTACTTTACAACTTCATTTCAACTCCTCTCAGTTTTCAATTTTGCATTATTTGACTACAAAACCACATGTAAACAAAGGAACAATCACACACCAGAAACACAGATCTGGAACTGGGGAAATCTGGAGCCAAAAGGCTTGCCAAATGGCACAACACAGAGCGGATGAACAAATTCTGTTCTTCAAAACCTATTACATACACCCTGTTGATTAAACTTAATGGTAAAACAAACATATTAATGATCTACACCTACAAAAATAAAGCAAATTCGTACATCCCATCTGGTACACAACTGCATCGAGCCTTCTTTTTTGCACGTACAAAAACTTGGTTTGTACCTTAAGACAAAAAAAAGACAAATGCTGTGTTCTAAAACCAGCTGATTGAACCTACCAGCAGCACAATTAACTGCAGGCAAGGCTGCCCGAAGCACCTCCGCTTTAATCAGCTCATGGCCAACCCATGAACAAGCCTTGTTCAAGGATACCATATTCGGCCTTTGCGCAGTAACTGAGTGCATTGCACTCTGCAATTCCATTTAACTCTCCAGTTCCCATTAAAGACAAAAATATACGCAATTCTATCTCTACACTTAGCAATCAGTATCCTTAATCGGTTAGCCACAAATGCATACGGTAAAGAACCAGATGTACGCGGTCTGTATTTCAACTTTACCATAACAAAAGCTCAAGGAAAATATCTGAACAAAAGAAAAATTACATTTACCAATGAATTTCCATATTTCATCAGAAACACTTTTATTATTAAGTATGAAGAAAATACCAGGTTTAAATTCAAATCCTTTCCAAAATTAATACATTTTAAAAACTGCTCTCAATTACATCTATTTACCCAACAAAAATTTCCAAAATAACAGAGCAGAATTGTACAACGTCGTATTTGCAGAAAATACCCATAAAAACAAATGATGGAGGGTTCTGTGAAACCAAAACCAAATTCCTATGTTATCTGAAGCAATCAACCTTAACCACTTATACTTGGGCTTACCCGCTCAGAAAAAAGATTAATGGAAAGACGCTGACAAAAATAACACTGCTTCTGGACTGAAATCTTTCAGATGAAATATTTTCTTCAAAACATGGATAAAAGGTTTTAGTCGCACTGTCACACTCTGCGTTCATCAATTTATAAATCTCAAGACCTGGGCACATGCTAAATTTCAAACTTATCATTTGAGGCTGCCATACTGACGGGCCATCAGGCACTGCACCAGGTCTCCTATCCAAGAAACTTTCAGCGGCTACTGGAATTTTTGACCAGCATGGTACCTCATAAAGAAAAGAAATTAGAGGTTTTTAATGGCCATACTGCCAGGAAATGTTGCAGACAGAGGAAGAGAGACAATCGCTTCCTGGATGGAAAAGCAGGGCTGTACTAATGCTGCCCAAAGCCGGACACAGCTCAGAACACCAGGACAATACACGTACTCCCGTTCACTAATTTATTACATTATTTCGCTACTGTTCTTGGCTCTTTTCAAGCTCCATATAGTTCAACATAACTCTGTGCAATCTAAGGATTTTTGCCATCCATTCTACTAGTTCTGAAACCTTGACAGCCTTTCTTCCGAGAAAGAAATTTAAAAAACTCTATTAACACTATGTCTTTGTAGGTAGTCCTGACAACTACATATTTTTAAGCAACAACCACTAAACGTTGAGAAAATACTTCCTAAAACTCTTCTTTATTTCTTTTTCCCCCTCAAAGAAAATGAGATTTAACATCGTGCTGTTTCTCCAATCCCAACTAATACTTTGCACTCTTATGACCAAATCCGACAAAAAGAAAGAGGTCTGAGAGTTATTAAACACCCATTAAAATCTGAGGCTGGGGTAAGGACCAGCTGAAACGCTACACCCCACTAACAGAAAGTCGGAAAGGTCTCAACCCCACAGCAGCTAGCTCTAGCAGTTGCACATGCTACTATCATGGGAACAGCGTGGAGGATTTCAAAATCCCACAGCAGGGAGCGTCATGGACCCTACAGGAAACACAAGGCTCGTCCAGTGAAAAGGTAAGGACATGGGACAAAAACCTATATGAAACTATGCTTGTTCAGTTCTGCTTTTCATGTGATGATTCATTGAAATACAACAGCTACAAGTCTTTCCGTATTGTTTATGGCCTCTTGCTGTTTCCCCCAAAACAGCTTACAACTCACAAATTCGGAATGACTTCCTTTCACAAGGAGTATTCACCTGTTCGTTTTTGCTGTAGCTTAAACTTCCTACTTGGAGATCTGAAAGTTAGCCTATTGTTCCTCTGTATCTCAACTGCTCACACAAATCATTCCTTACACGGCACCACGTACCCTTTGTTTTCTTCCTTATCTGCACTGCAATTAGCGAGTACATAATGAAGTAATGTAACAGCGGATCAGAGTAAACAATATGAACAAAAGAATGAAGAACACAATCCAGCTTTCATGAAGATGTACTTACGCAAAAGATCAAGAGCAGTAGGCAGTATTGTAATTTCTGAATTCAACATTTCGTAGTTTTCCAAGAAACATCAGCAAACCTTCAAAAATCACATATCCAGGAAAGGTTGTTGGAAGATTTCCATACATATCACTCCTCGTGTGTTTAATAAAGAGACAGAACGCAGAACGAGACTCTAAAATGCACTGCCTTTCTGTCCTGGGAGCTAATAACATGGGGTGGTTCCTGATTTATTGCAAGCCTCCTTGAAAACTTCTGCTTCATTTGCCTAATAAGAATTTTTAAAACTTGGAAACAAGTTTGGCACAAAAAACGGCATGAGTTATCCCAATAAATCAACATGTTAAGTTTACTAGAAAAAACAACTTATCATTGAACGTAAATCTGACAAGCGTTACACAGTGAGACTCCTGCCTCCCTAATGCCGCTAGACGGACAGATGACACTTTATCACTCCATCTTATAAGCAGCCAGTGTACAGTGCTGCACACAGCATAAAATTCCCCATAGCGCACAGCTGTGAATTCACCTGGTACGCTGTAACTACGCAATTCCACCGCAAGATGACAGAGAAGAAAGCTCCTCTGTCCAAGTTGTCCTTGTTTTCATCACGTGATGACCCAAGCATATTTCAAACTGACGAGTCTTAGGAAATTCATTTTAAAAGCACAAATAGCACAAAGCAACCAAACTGTGTGAATTTATAATGCACAGTTCATTCACTTTACTGTGCACACTGCCGCAAAACAAATTCTGATCACGTTAAACCTGCACCAAATTAATGCAAGTAACTAAATTACCAGAAAAACGGTCAACAAAATCCACTACAGAGCGGAGGAGAAAAGATCACAAACCCTGAGGTATTTATTGAAAAAAGAGTGAGAGTCTGCTTTACTGGCAGGGTAGCACCATCTGGTTGACAAGCTTTTGCTAACTACGACGTTTTTGTTAGAGTGGCAAACCCGGTATTGTTGTAGTGGCAGGAGGAGGAGGAGGATGTTGAAGAATCTCATTCCGATGCAGAATTTGAAAATCGCTAGCCGAAATACTAACTCTTGTTGGCAGCTTTCCACTGCCATCTGCAAGGTAAGGGAAGAGGGAACGATACAGAGTTGATACAACAGAACAGTCCATGCAGGCTTTAATTGTAAGTAATCAACAAGCGATTAAGGTTTTCATGAATGAGAGACAGCCAATTCAGTGAAACATTGTATCACTGTGAAACTGAAGTGTTGCTAATGCCAAGTTAAACACATACACCCCTAACTATTTTCTTTTGAGTCATATAGGCCACAGACTGCTAAAAGAACAAAAAGCCCTCAGTGCTTTATTGGCAAGAGGCATTTGATAATGTGCAACTTCATACCAATACTAACAAATATTTGGGGCAGAGAATCTTAGAGTCTTCAAGACTTCGATCTAAATTATGTTCAGACTGTCAGAGAAGCTGTCATCATAAATTCGCACACCCAAAGCAAAAGACTAAACACCAAGCTCACCATTAACACACAAGACAGATTTCCAATGGTTACAGGGATTAAAAGAAAAAAAAATAACCTCAGGTCTGACAAATCCCATAAGAAACTCAAAATAGTACAATTTACAGAGGAAAGCATTCACTGAACATGAATTAATAGATTCCCAAAAGGGCCATGTATTTCTGAAAATGTTTTTGAAGTCTTTTGTGCACAAACCACAGTAAGAAGTTCAAGCTTATGCACAAGAACTTGAAGATCTCTAATATAACAACAAAAAAAATTAATAACATATTTGAAGAAGGCTCCTTGAGAAATAATTATTGATAAAGAGTATTTAGCGAAAACACTGGTGTAACATTCTAGTTACTTGCCCTATGATCCAAACAGTCACTCCATGTACTTTATTTCTTTTGATATAGAACTTAGCCATAAGTGACCTTTTCAATGTATGACTGGGAAGCCTTCAAAAGCATAGGTAAATGTAGACGCAGCACCTATTTCAAAGAAAAATTAAATGGAAAAAGGGAAAAGGAGGATATCCAATGGTCAGGATGTTCATCACCAGCACAAGAACAAAGACCAATAAAAGAATTCTGAACTGAGGCCCAAACATTGTATTTGGACATCTAAAAAGGAAAGTTGTTTTGGGGAAGTTCGAGGACATCAACTGTTCCTAACTGGACAGGTAACTGTTAGAGCAAAGGGAGCAGAGTGCGCTCAAATTTACACTGAAAAAAATAAAAAGGACATTTGAACTTTTAAAACAGAGATGACGAAACACATTGGGTTCTGTGTCATTTTAGATTTTTAAATACAAATAAGGCATCTTTTAAAAAGATTGGACTACATTCATCAGAAGTAATCACGCTCAGTGAACACCTGCGAGGTAACAGGCCATAATGCAACATTATGGACAGCTACGTGGCAGAGTGTATCCCTCTTGCGTAAAAATCTCCAACTCTGAACCCTTATGGTAGTAAGGTTGTACTCCATCCTGCTTCATAAATGCATGAACTGAAAGGTATCGTAATAAAATGTGATTATGACCTTGAGATAAATTTTTTAACTTAAAATAGCTATTATAAAAATAGCAATACTGAAAGTAAAAAAAAAAAAAAAAAAAACACAAAACCAAAAATAAACAAACAAAAAAACCAGCAGGGAGCAAGTAGTGGCCTAATAGAAACCGGGTAATGTTTGGGGTGGGGTTTTTTCCCCCCTTCCCTCACATGGATGACTCCCACAACACAAAGCAAGGAACTAATTTTTTCTATAGAGCTATAGAGTAGTGCACCTGAAACACTGCACTGAGTATAACGTACCAGAAATATATCCAAAATAATTGTCAGATATTGAGAAAGTTCAGAGAGAGTGATGAAAAAGATCAGAAGATAGAAAAACAGACTGACAAAAGATGAATTAAGTTAGTATATCTTGACTAGAATGGTGTTAACACGAGAAAGTTGCCTGTACACTTTTGTAATGGAGAATAAAAAGTAATTATTTAGAGAAGTATTGAGTTTTTTTCCTAGCTAAAAAAATATGAATGAGGAAGGAAAAATTGTTAGACAAAAGAGTCTTTTGATAAGCATATTCCTCTGGCTGGAGTCATCTCCACAGTAAAATGACAGGCACATCAAGATTTAGATATTTAAAACCATATTAGGCAACTCGTACATAAAGGTACTGCAGGTCAAACCTGCTCTTTCATCAAAGTGGATTAGATTATTTAACAGATTTTCCGTCTCCAACTTCTAACCCCAAAATAAGCACAGATATTATTCTAGCAAGAGTCTTTAGAAAACAAGCACATAAACCAAACTCCATTGTATTTCTGGTGAATAAAAGTAAAATGAGAAGCAATTAGAATGATGATGAACTCATTAACTCAAAACAGCCACATAAATAAAAGTAAAGACAGTCTAAAAAACCTGTCTAAAATAGCTGATGAGACTTTTCCAGAGGATGGATGAATCAGTCTGGTTTAAGTCAAAATGAAATGTGGAAATAGTTGCAAACTGTCCATGGACCAGTGTCTCATTCTAAGTAACACCATGAAACTGGTACAAAAATTACCTTCAAGATAAATTAATTCTACATTCATAAACAGCATAGCGAGCTCTTGACAGCTATACAGAAAGCTGCAGAGCTTGATGCCAAAGAAATGGATTTACGTTATTTTAAAAAGCTCATTGATGAGTAATCTGTTCTTTTCTTACCATCGTACTTTATTGCACGTCTGTGTAGCACCAAGAGGAGAACCTGCCACCATGGGGACTTGGATGGGGCTATGCTGTTTGTTCATGACAAGATCCAACTTCTCTTCCAATGATTTACAGGTAGCCTCTAGTGCCAGCAACTTCGCCTCAATGCTGTCCAACCGCAGGCATATTGTCTGATTAATGGAATACAGGAATGACTAGAAAGGGGAGAATGCAAAAGAAACTCATTTTAAAGACTTACGCATTTATCTTCAGCAACATACACATAAGGAAGCCGCAGATAAATGTGACTGGAAAACAATTCTAAAGGAACTAGCAGTGTGCCTAGTGACAAAATTCAGCCACGTACAAAACTGATGACATCCAGGAGCATTTTCGCATTCTCAAATTCTTCCAGATCTTTCTTTAGAAGCCAAAAGCATCCGAGCCAAACACATTTTCACCTAAGCACTTTGTTAGTATGATTTCATACACCACAAAGTCATTTAAAATGACATGCCAAAGCCTTTCATTCGATACATGTAAAAACAAAAGGATTATAAATCTATGAACGCATCCTCCTGGATAAAGTTAAGTAAGATTTTTTCCTGCACAAACAGATAAATTCAGATGATTACAGCGGAAATTATATCAACACAAATAACCTCAGAGACAAATAACGCTGCTCACTTAAGTTTTCTCCTGAACAGCAAATCAAGACAGGCAAATAAATAAAATCTGTTTTCCTAAGCAATTTTATTCAAAAGAAAGCATATTCTGCTTGGTTTCTCTTGGGAAAAACAGGCCATTAAAAGCTAATGTTACACACGTTCTCCTTTGCAAACAGCAACTATGCCATCTTGTGGCTCTCCATTACAATTTACACACCTAATCAAGCTGGTTTACCGTGCTGCTTCCCCGGGGAGCTCTGTCAATTAGAGCTTCGGTTTCTATGACCATTTCAAAAATAGAGTTACATACTATCTAACGTGTGTGGCAGTAAAATACTACTCATATACTTATGCTCCAAGACAAAAAAACCACCAACCAACCAAAACAACAAACCCTAAAGCACACTAGTGAGAACAGCAGAGGAAGTTCTGCAAGTACAGAAAAGCCTGAGCTACTGAGCCTGAACAAAATATGGCTTAACTACTAGGAGAATGTTGTTAGCTTAAAATAATTATTTAAAACATGCTGAAAAGTACCTACAAATTGTAATATAAACACATGCTCAAGTTTATCTCTTAGGTCAACTTTAGTCACTTCATCAAAAAATGTACCAGTAGTGATGTTTGAGTCAATGGAATTCATTCTGATGACATTTTATATTACATATAAAATTCTTGCTACTGAGTTTACACTGGAAGATTAGCCAATCATCCAGATTTTTAAATTTACGCACAAAAATGAACAAACATTTACAAGAAGGCTATGAATAATTGCAGTGTTATGTATAAACAGCTTATTTTACATTCTTTTTTTTTTTAATATATTTCCCCAAGAAAGCTAACTTAATCAGTATTACGAATAAAAACAGGAAAAGGCATTATCATAACCTTAATAGAGGGATCCTGGCAGTTAATTTCTATACGCTGACGTTTCAGAGCAGGCTCTACGTCATCATCTGTCACTTCATGATTCTCCAACACAACTGTGAAGGAAGAGAAGCATTGCCATGGTTTAGAATACAAGAGGACAAGGCTCAAATTAAAAATACATTAAATGGATTTAAAAAAAAAGTAATTTAATTAGCATATTGTATATATTCTTTTACACTTACTTGGGTTTTCTCTTAAATATATGACAATGGTTTACTGTTTCTCAAAAAACATTTACCCAAATCTAAGACTTTGTTTCAAATGCACTGAGGATGTAAAACTCAGGCATTACCTTGGGTTTTTTTATTAGGAACGTACCACAAGGTAGCGGAGTTGCCACGTGAGCTGTTCTGCTTTGACAGATTCTACTGGCTTCCGAACCCTCATGTTTATACTAAACCATAAAGAGTACTAATGAAGTTCTGTACAAAGACAGGATTACAGCCACTACTCAGAGTAGTAGCGGCTTATTTTTCCCCAGTATAGATGAAAAAAAATCCTGCAAGCTTTCCAAAATAAATACTTACATATGCAGACCTATAGGTTCTAATACCCTTTCATCTAAAGGTAAACATTCTGAAGAAAACAGTAACAAAAAAGAACTGAATTTAGAACTGGAAGGCCTGGCCGGTAAAATCAAGAGGCAGAGCCCTGAACAACCTCACGGTCAGAGCATCACCTGAGATCACACCAGGCTCGAGTTCCTTTAGCAAACTGAGCAAAGGAAGACTTGTTTAAGGTTGACCATACTGCAGGTGGTCATCCTGAAAACCAGCCCACCAGCTAGGCTAGGACAGGCAGGTCCCAGCTTCTCCTCCAACTCTTTAGGAACATTTCTGAAATAACTTTTTCTTCCTGCCTCAGAAAAGAAATTTTTGATATGTGTTTCTATTTTCCATAACTGTAGTTACTGTTCTTTCAGTCACTTGCTTGCATGTAATGGCAGCCTAGGATCAATGTCTCTAGCTGATCTCAACGCATTTTCACTTAGTAGGTCAAGTTCTAAGCAAGGGATACCACAATATTTGCTTTCAGAAGCGTTTTCCAATTTTACTGTTATTTTCTTATACATACAAAGAATTTAATAATGTATAAGAGAAACTATTTTACAACTAAAACAGCAATTCATAACAGATGAGTCATAGTTCTCATTTGAGGGAAAGCCTAAAACATATATTTGGTCTGGAGAAAAACAAGATTGCAGGAGGCCATAGTTAATTCAAAGTTTTCGGCGCTAGTCTACCTCTGCACAAAAAGAGCCCCAGGCAATAAAGCCTTTAAAAGAAAAGTTAAATAAAAAAATAATCTGATCTAAAGGGTATTGAAGATATACAAGTTAAGCTGTTGAAAACTTGGTATGTAGTCGTAACAAGCGCCTCTCAGAAAAAAAATCCGCAGCACTGCTTTATAGTTTTAAGCAAAGCTCAATAGCAATTTCCACCTTGTTAATGGGCAATACTATAAATGATCTGTCTCATGCCATCACTGCCATCTCTACTGTACCTGGGTTATCTGGAGTCAAGTCTTCAACAGCGATCTGAACAACATCTGCCAAATCCTGTTCTGACATCATTCAGAACCAGGCAGCAATATCCAGTCAAACACCGCTGCAGGCCCCCAAATCAGTAATTTTACAAGTCATGCAATCCTGAAAAACAGCAGCAAGGAGAGTGTTAATACAGATATACTTATCAATAGCGCATTTATTTTTTTATTCTTCCTCTATAAAAGGAGATGCTGTTCTTAACAGAAGTGACCAGGCTACAAAGTGATCACCCAGTGGTACCAACTGCTACTTTAGTCGGTAGCCTCATCAAAGAGCCGAGGACTGAATTACCTGCCCCACCTCTACGAGTAATCTTTCTATACTAGGACTAAAACAAGAGCTCAAGCTTTCCTTGCTGATCCACCTTTCTGCATTTTCCCAATGGATAAAGACAAGATTTAGCTTCAGAGATTTGGCAGCTCATCACTATAAATTACAAAATAAAATGTTTTCTTTTAAATTGATTTTTTGTTTTACAAGTTTTAAGAACATACAAGATCATTCCTAAATTGCAGGGGTTTAATGTACAAATCATTACTTAGCTCCTGGAAGTGATCAGACTTTAGCATTCAGTCTTGCTGTTGCAAAAGCAGATGAAGCTCCCAAGCCACATTACATTTGCAATTACTGCGTTCTGTACAGATCTATATGCAGACAAGATCCTTACATATATGAATTTTAACAGGCTTCTAAAATCTCCATAAACATTCAGTGAGAACAGGGAGCTTCCTCTCAGCTAATTACAACTAGACTTGAAGCAAAACTTGACTTTGTTTTCTTGGCTATTGAACTTGCCTTGTTTTTCTACAGCTCAATTCTGATGAAACTATTTTCAGAATATGGTCCTGATTTTAAAGCCAAAATATTTCTCAGCCCTGCTCCCTTGGAATTCTCTGTCAAGCTTATTTATTAGCGTTTTAAGAGAAACCTTCAGCCTGTAAAACTGAATTGGAATCACTGGAACCACTCCTATCTGTGCTTTCCCACAGTTTACAAAAGGATGGACAACGAATACCAAGAGATCAGCCGATTTTTTCCTTTTTAAGCTGAAGCAAAACACATTAAAGAGAGAATCTGAGGTTTCCTAATGGAAATGGTAATTGATCTGTTAACACCGACACTGAATCAAATCCAGCTACGCATAAAGATTTTCCTCCTTCCCTCTTCCACCTGAGCACAAGCAAGCCATTAAGCCAGACAGGTGGAGCGCAAATTTTTGAAGAGAGCAACACAACCTACAGAAGAATTTTGAGCCTGGCCTGAGCAACCGCTGCGCGCTGTGAAAGCCCGTCTCAAAAGGAGGACTCCCCACATATCAGAATTGTTTACTCAAAATACCAGCACTGCCAATACTGAGTCATTTGAAATTCTGATCATGGTGAAAAACTGTTGGGACAGCACAGACTGTGGCAGCACGCCCAAAAAAACCTGGCAATACATTAGTGCATATGGATGCCATTTTGGCAAATTTTATTTGCCATTTCTGAGAAATCCTGGTAACCAGCCAGGCTTAACATAATAAAACAGCTGTGCTACAGTTACTGTTTCATAATGTTACATACTGCTAGTAATATTAAGAACCCTGCCCTCAACTTGAAGGAAGACATCCGCCGCTCCGAACACTAAAAAAGGACAAATTAGAACAAAACCCAACTTTTAAAACGTTGTCTATTTACACGATTCAAGATTTCACTGATACTTCACATGTTGCATTTCAGCCAGTTACAGTTACAAATACATTGCTATTTTATAAAACATTCCACAGGATTTGCAATGCTTTTGTTTAAATCCCCTTTAATACTTCATGTGATGCACATATTTAGCCTTCCAAAATTCATCATTAAAAAAAAAATCACTGGAATTAATTAAACCTTTCTTCAACACAAAAAATAATTTCACACTTCTGACATCTGTTCTCCACCTCTCACGGGTCATAGTCTGAAAGTATTCAACCTCACATCAGAAAAGTACCACCAAGCTATTTGTCACAGTCTTTAAACAAGGGCATAACAACCAAACTATGACTGGCAGAACAGCTACTACATATACGCAGCAATGTGTCTTCATATCATTAGTATTTATTTCCATTTAAACAAATTTTATTACAATTTCAGTAAGTCAGACACAGCTTATAGGCAAGTAGCCAACAGCCTGACAGAACACATTTTTGCCTGCTCAACAGGCAGAACAAAATATACTTCTGCTGTCACCAGACATAGTGAGCTCCTGTATCAAAACATAAGGGGAAAACAAATAAATTTGTTATTAACACTAGATGTGTGGATTAGGAAAGCAATGCCCAAGTAAGCTACCTCGGGTACTGCAACCACAGCAGTTATCACAACTTGAATAAAATGCCCTTCTTCCAAATTCAAATTTCAATTTATAATAGAAAATATAAGCACTGGTTTAACCTTGCTTTCAGAACCAATGGTAAAAGCCAGATAAACTAATCTAACACTAACTCTAATCCTGTTAAATTTTATCAGCTTTAAAAAGCCTCAGTCAACAAATTCAGAATAACTTTGCCAATATAGTTTCCACATATTTTACTCAGTGAAGCATTTACCAGCATTTCCTCACATAAAACACTTATTTTCTTGAAATTTGCTCTACGTTCCCAGCCCTTTTTTTTTTTTTTTTTTTTTATTCCTTTCTTTCTTCTGGCTGAAACCCTAGTCCCCATTAATTCTAAATTAAGTGTATGTACATTGGCATTAAGAAGCCAATGCTGAAATACTACCTGGAACAAATATTAAGCTGTAAGAAAGAAATATTAACAGAAAGCCAGGGAGCCAAGGATAAACTACAACAGGGACATGGAATGTGCCCACTTTTTCTCCCCCAACCAGCGTCTGGACATTGGATCAACAGAGCAATATTTTATAGTCAATTTGCCATTATCTGGGAGGAGGAGGGTATGGGAAGACAGCTTATACCAGACAATGGAAAATATCTCATTAACACATACACTACGGGAGGCCTTGGCCAGCCCCACTCAAACTGACTCCAGCGGATCTGTTTAGGTGGATCTACACCGCACTCATCGCTTCTCCCGGACGGCTTTGTCGGCGGTTGGAAGAGACTACTTCAACTCTTACCCAAGGCAAAAACTGAAAAACAGGTTACGGTGTGTATCAGAGTGTGTATTTCCTCCCACCTCTATTCCCACTTCAGCCCTGCGTGCCTTCAAATCTGTGTTACTCAAATGTTTCTAACCCTTCAGACCCTTCCCAGATCAGCTCTTTTACTGTCCACCCCAGACACTACTTTGGTAATCCTTGCCTACAAACCCACCAGAAACCCATTCCTGTGGTATAAAGAAGCACAAATTAAAAACTGTATCACGTTTTAATCACAGTGAATAATGTAAATAATCACACAGAGCAAACATACTGCATTAGTTTCTTCTTGCCTCCCAAAGGAAAAATATTCTTTCAAAATTTGAGAAAACAGTCCTAAGATTCCAAGACAGAACAAGCATCAATATGAAGTAACAGAACTAAATCTTCTAATAATAGTCTATTTCATCACCCATCAAAACTTTAAAATATTAATTTCCCTATTTATGCACGATGAGTTGAAATTAAAGACAAACACTCCTCCCTGTTCTTGGCTTTTCATATTCAGAAACAAAGCTGAAAAGGGGTGCAAAAAGCCTAGAGCATTCCTACGACCACTTGCTAGGAGGTGGCTCTAGTACTGGAACCCTCAGAAAAACTCATCAGAGACAACTAAAGGTATACATTTAAAGCAGATTAGACAAAGTGCACTAAAAATCTCTGCCAACGCTCTTACTCAGAATCGATGTACTTAACACAGAATTAAAGCAGCCTTTGTTTAATTAAGTAAATGAATATTTGTAAGCAACTAAATTAAATTCACCTAAGTTCCAGATTAGTTTTTCTACACACAAGTTTAATGCAATTTAATTAATCTATTTTAAAACATTAATTCAGAATAATTCTTCTGAGCAGTCCCTTGTAAACAAACCTATCTACTGAAATATCTCATGGCTTTACAAAGTCACAGGGTGTCATTCCAAAGCATATAATCGAAAACATCCAATGCCTTGTTAACATATAACATGCACAAAACATAAATCTTCTCTCTCATACTAATTAGTGAGGGTACACACTGTATTTTAAAAAAACAATTTCCAAACCTCTAGTCTACTTAAGAGTGTTTAATTTCACTTCTCTTATTTGAGCAGCTAATCACTCCCCTGGGTAATATTTCTCAGTGCTATTGATAAATGAAAAAACTTCTCTCATACTTCAATTTGCACTATGACAAAAATTTACTTCTGATTGTGTGAAAAAAGCCAAAGGATGCCATTTTACTTTGCCCAGCCCAAAAGCCCCAAATGTTCTTCCCCTTCTTCATTGCACTTTTCCTTTAAATCAATTAAGGCCAATTTTCAAATACATCATTTCTGTTACTAATATATATATATTCTTCTTTATACAAGCACTATTAGCCAATCAGCCCATTTTTCTGAGCCTAATATCTACCACGAATGGGACAAAGGTCCTTATCTCGCAAAGAGCTAAGATTTGCTGACACTTACAGAAGTTTTCCAAAACAGCAAACCAGCTAGACTACAAAGGCAAGCCTAATGATAAGGATGTATTTTATACATGCATGCAAGTGTATTAATCCTCTGTGAGGACAACTTCTGTGAGTGCAGAAGTAAAATGACCTTATACTGTAAAGGGATTATAGTATAAAGATCATCTTCCCTCTGAAACTGAAGATCCATAGAGGACATAGTACTCATTAACTCTACTGCTTTAGTTAAGTCAGTGCAACTTCCCTGAGTACTTGTCCCTTTGGGGAAACAGCCCTGAAGGACCACTGAGCTTCAAGTCTCTGTGCAAAGAATAACCCACACCAAGAATGCCTTTCTGCAGTTCAGTTTAATCCACTCTGCAAGCAAATGATGCAAAACCAGCCAAAAGGCACTCCAAGTACAAAACAAAATTTTGCACATGATAGCCTTAACGAAGAACACCCAGCATGCTCAGGTGATAACCCTGGCTAACCTGGCAACAGATCTCCTGCACTGAGAAGTCTGTCACGTCTTCACAGAAACCATCTCCACGAGTAGTCCCATGGAAAGAACTGGGAAACGTTCATATAATTTGATACGTGAAGTTACTCACAGGTATTACAAGGTTCAGAACCTGACAATGCTCTTTCAGTCTTGCTCTGTGACTTACGACATTTTTATAATCCCAAAGTCTGGCTTCTTCTCTAAAATAAAGTCACTTTAGCTGGCAGCTGGAACAGAGCCTGCCTACACTGATTCATAATTCCCCAACAAGCCACATCAGTGCAAATGTTAATGCACTGTAACAGATGAGGAATAACATCATAAAACGCAACAACTGAATAGCATGCAGGGTTAAATGCACTGTAAATACAAGAGCTACCAGCCTCCCTTACGCTCCAACTCTCTGAAGCTGCAGTCTATCAGAACATGAAGTTGAAAATTATTTTGAGGGGGAGGATGGGGGGAAAAAGAAAAAAAAAAAAAGATCAGAATTTACACTTCTTTATTACTACTAAAAACTATGAAGGAGAAGATTCTAATCTTTCTTAGCATCTGTTTAGCTTTCATCCTTATTCTCAATCCACCTTAAAAGGCAAGTAAAAACATTGTGGTTTAAGTAAATTTCATAGTAAAACTACACAAGCGTTTAACAATTTAAAAAATTAGTGTAACAATCTACAGGCATCTTTGGTTCAGCCAAAGATCAGGAAAAAAAAAGTCTATCTTCCCAAAACACATGAGAAACGTTCCTTATCTGTGAAAGCACGGACAGCAGCCATAACATTCTGGAGATAGATATATAACGTAAATATCACTCACAGAGATGCTATGCTGATGGACTCCAGTACAAGTTCTTAAAATACAGACAGCAACAGAAAAAAGGAAACAGCCGCTCCAAGAATAAAGGATCTCGGAGTACAAAATCTTGCAGGGAGGCAGAAATTCTCAAACTTTGCTATGAAAGCTCACATTATTATTATTATTATTATTATTATTGTTTTGCTTCTAGAAGTATTTCCCCCCCCCCTTTTTTTTTTTCATTCCACCTGGTACAAGCCACTGTTTTGCTTGGATGCCTTTTTCTAACTCTTCTAATCCACTGCCGTTGGCCACAATCCTAACACACCGTACAACAAACTAAAACAGAAATACCACTGTCCTGCTTTCCCGTGTACTCATACCAGCTTAACACGCGCTGGCACAAGGAACGACAGCCTTGAGTGTGTGGCCGCAGACACCAGCAACTCAAGCACAAATCCTCTGTGGACCTTCTATAAACGCTCTTCTTGCTGTCATGTGCCAACACCCATGCTGCCACATCTTTGATATAATTATTCCCAAGTGAGCTAGGAAGGATGCGTTAACACCTATTATAACTACACTTTCAGGTGCTTAGACATGCAAAAAAGTCTGAGTTTAATTTTACAGACATATAAACCCATTGAACGTAATGAGACTACCCATATGGACGGGATATACGTAAGTGTTTGCAGACTCAGTGCCTTAAGGCAGAGGTCAGTTTTCTGCATCGTGGTATAATTATCCTAGGACACAGGTCACTGATGCCAGGCACGGTTTGTACGTACGGTTGAAAACCAGCAAATACGAAACAAGAACTGCCCGGACAGCAAATGCAGTATGCAGAACCAGATGTAGCGATGATGTTTTATTGGTTTCATCCACTAGATGGAGAATCTTTATTGATAACAGCTCCAAAAAAACCTGCAAGTACTTAAATTCAAAGAACAAACTTCCAGAATTAGTTTCAGGTTATTTATGTAAAAGTGTCTCCCAGCCTCAAAGAACTTCTACCCATGATTAGAATTTTTTTTGAGATGGGTAGTCCAGATGTCCTTTGAACTCTGGGTAACTGTACCTTCATTTGAAGCTAGAAGTTACTATTTTTTTTTTTTATAACCTCTTAATCTCTTTTTCTGTGATACTTCATATCGACTTTAGGAATGTCAAACCACTGCCTAACACAACCAGAATTATTTGGGACAGATCTTAGATCTTTACAAAAGCTATAACACTGATAAAAGCATTTTTCTTTTGTGCCTCAGTAAACTCTAAAACATCCTGCAGATGTTGGGAATGGACATATTTTTGGTGAGGTTATCAGCATAACTTGAATGCTTGCAGAGCGTATTCCAATTAACAACGTCAGATTCAAAGCATGCCTCAAAACATCACACCTAACTCACTGTGCCTATGTCTTCACATAGAGGTGGCTGTACCCTTGGGGCTTTCTATGCCAGAAACTATCCTCAGAAAGAGAGAATAAGTTTGGTCCTGTAAATTTCCTATTCAGGAGTACTTCCATATGTTCCTAGCAAAATTACATTCCTGCTAAACAGGTAAAATCAAAACCAAAAACTACGTGAACGCTACTGCTAGTTGAAACACGAACGAACAAGAAAAATGAATGGAACAAAACCACAACTGCACACTCATTGTCACGCTGTCCACAAGCAGAAAGCTCTTACCAGAACATTACATACATGAGGAAGAGCAAAACTTGGCTTGAAGTTTCATACTGCAGTGTAAGTGGATTATACAGCAGTCAAAACATTGTACTTAAGTACTTTAATTCTAAGTGCTTTGTTTCTTATTTTCCATCTCAAAACTCAAAGGACATTAAAACGTTATGCTTCACCTAAGGTGAAAGAAACCACAGTACTCTACAGACTTCAGCAACAACAGGTCTAGTAGGACGTGTGCTACTGGTCCACCAAGGGATCACCCTACACACTCTTCAGGATTCAATTTTCCCATCTGGGAAAGAAAAAAAGGGAAAAAAAAATCTTCCTGCCCAAAAAAACCAAGGTGCAGTATCTGCCTGGTTCCTGAATAAAAGGTGTTATTTTAAATGAGTTGGTATTATTCCTCCTGCAAGGGAAACAGAGAGGAAACAACAGTGATTTTTAAACATCTCATAGGGCCTTTACTGAGAAGTGATTAAGAGCTGAGGTGGAGGGAGGGAGAGGGGAACTTTCTTTGGAAAGCTAATATTCCAGAAAACACTGGTAGCTGAAGCATCGCCAGCTATGAAATCAACCTAGTACTAACTCGGAGCAGGTACCACCCAAAGTTCTTGCACCACACCGTAACTTTCACAAGCAGGAGGACAAAGGAACATGGCAAATGAGCTTCACCGCTGCTATACAAAAGATCTGCAGAGGCAGCTGAAAAGCGGAATGAGAAAAGCTGTGAAGTCCTCTTCCAGTCCCAGGAATCAATCGCTTGGAGGAGGGGTGCAAGCAGTACAAACATCTTTTACAGACATCAGAACGCAGTCTTTTTTCAGATGAGCCTCCTTTGCAGCAGAGGGATCCGCATTATGCTCATGACACGCAAGTTGCTTCACGACGGATCAAGGGAGCACATTTTCCCCCAGCAAGGATGTGTAGACTGGGACACAGTTTATCACCAGATCTTTGACCCTAAACTTGCACAAGAGAAGACTTTGGAGAATACCATTTCTATCAAATTTGAGTTTCATTACTTGGGGGGGGGGGAAGTGTACCAATATTAAAACATTTTGAAATCTCAATGGCATAGACTGAAATAATTTTGAGAAATTTTAACTCTAATTTCCCACGTGAAGTGGATGCCAAAAAGCTGAAAAGTTCTTCAAGACCGTACATGATATATTTGTAGCTGCCTTCTAGCTAACAATACTGTGTGTTGGTCAGAAACTCTTTGAGATACTTTCTGTGCAACTACTGGTTCAACTCAAAAGGATTTTTCTGAGGAATATATGGATGAGAAGAATAACGGATCTAGATATCAGCTATTTATTCAATATTTTAATCCCCTTTGGAAAGTGGGAAATAAATACCATAACAAAAGGGTTGCAACTAAAAATAACAGTTCTAAAAAAACTGTCAGATGCTACCAAGAGAGAGAAGGAGGTGAAAAAATTTTTTAATATTAAAACACTTGCTAAAACTTGCTGAATAAATGACAGCTTCTGCATATTGACCACCTACATATACCTGATAAAAGCACTTGCACGCATCTCTAATGTAACTTCATTAACTATTTCAATATTAAGTAGCTATCCCATAAGTTTCCTTCCTGCTAAATACTTTAATTCTCTCTATTTTACTGTGCAACCATTTGATATTTGTGAAAATCTATGCAATCTATATTATTTTAAATTTATTTCCCTTTTGCAAGACTGGAAGCATACAGTCAAGATCAAAAGATGGGAAATAAACAGATTTTAAGGAAATTAGCATAGTTTTCAACTTATACCTCTGAGAGCTCAGCGTTTTGGTTTGGTGGTTTGTTTGTTTTTTTTTCTTTCCTTTTTTTTTTTTTTTGAAAGCCCAGTCAAATCATTTCAGTATCACAAAGTAATTTTTCCCCCTCATAAAAAAAATTAATTCTCTGTATTCAAGAAAACAGCTTAATGAATAGTATCACAGGTGGTGCTTTAAACTTCAAATGACCACTGAAATGGCAAGGCCATTAACTCAATGCAATTATTTAATAAGAAATGTTTACCAAAGGAAAAATTTTAGAGTAGATTAAATTTTCTATGAAGATTGCCTCTTTCAGAAGCCCTCACAATGATGAAGCTTCGGCGGGGCTGGGCTCTGCCTCAGTGGGAAAAGGCGTGCCAGTATGCCACGAGACTTGCTGACTCCATAGGAAGGCTCATCACCAATTTTGGCATCAAAGACCCCATGCTAACAGTTACATTACCAGAAGAGCCTGTGATTCTTCAAACCTTCCAACAGCATTTATTCTGGGTTTATAAAGAGACCTAGAAGAAAGGCTGAGTGAAGAATAAGCTAGCAACCATGCTGTATAGAAAAAAAACCAACCTGGTTAAGACTTCTGTCCAAAGGATTGAACAACTGAATTCCTAAAACGCATCTTCTATTACTAGCTCTGCCAAAGCAAACATTACTTCACTTCACAAACCAAACACTGCAATTTAGTTTAAACAGAAAATGATTACTTTTAAATATGTTGCTAAAAAGTGTATGATAATTGGGGGGGGGGGGGGGCGGCGGGGGGGGTGTCAAATGAGCCTCTTCTTTATTAGAAATTACCCAAAATGGGGAAAAAAACACAACAGAATCTCATGCTTTCTGAGGAAAAAGCATTAGAAGTTAAACAAATTAATTCTTTAAATTATGGCAGACAGAACTGGACTTTTTAAGTAATAAAAAATACCTAATTATTCACTTCCATAAACATCAGATTTAGGTTGGAGACTATTATTTCCTCTAAAGAGTTAAAGATATCAGTAAATTCAGAGTATGTTTCAAACTGAAATCGCAGCAGTGGCAGATATAAGCATGTACATCTTTGATCAAACTAAAAACTGGCTCTGACAGAGATCTCCAAGTTTAACAACATCCATATTTTTCAATCATAAAGAATAAGAAAGTTCTCTACTTAAAGCCAAGGAAAAGATCATTTAGAAACTCTAGTTAGTGCAGAAAACTGCTTGTATGTGTTTCTGGAAGCAGACAGACTGCAGAAATGACCTGTCACTGTCTAGATAAAAATGAAAGCAAGAGCAACTCTTGAGCCACGCATTCCCTGGGAAATACAAGCACCGCTCCAACGTCATGACGACATCACATCACCAACGCCACGCTAGGCTAGGACTAGAACTGCACGATGAAAATCCCCATCAGTGAAATCCCAACCAGAAGAGACTGCCGAGGAAAAACATCTTGCCCCATGCTGGTTTGCAACAAAACAGCACCGCTGAGAAGCCACTTCCATCTGGCTCAACTGTGCTACGTCCAAAGCTGCTGCTCTCCTCCGCTCCAGGACATTGTGTGCATGTCACGGGGCGCTCTCCCACACGACATCATTTGTCAGGTCTGCGTAGTGGAGCACGGACACTATGCCAGAACCTCGTTTCCTCTGACCATCGTATTCATTCACCAGCTCTCGTACAGAGACTGAAAATAAACGCAGAGGCGGGTTGTGGGAACAAGACACGTACCCGAACCTGACCTCCTTCGGTGTGCTTTGTAAGACGCCCTTGCTTAGTGCACGCTTTTCACTGACAGAAGGAATTAAACTGGAAGGTTACAGTATTAGAAAGTCTTAACTTCCTTGTTGCAGGAAAAAGGCTTTGCTCTATCACTCAGAGGCTTTGCCTCGGAAAGCTGTTCAGTTTAAACACAGCAGGCGCCCCAGGACCAGTATGCGCTATGACAAGCGCCTCCCTCAAGTTCAAGGGAAGTTTGTGCAAAATGCTTTATTCTTATGTGTTTGGCTTACCTAAACCAGAATCTTTGACAACAAAACGGAATAATATGATTTATATTTTTTTATCATTTTTTATTTTTCCTAGTATGTACACTGCTAATCTTCTAAACTCTAGAAAAACTTTCTGATCTAGCAATTCCAGGGGGGACAAGGACAGACCCCAATGTTGGCACAGGCTTCTACTATCAAAAAGCATGATGGCCAACATAAAATATACAACAAGTAATCTGCTTACTCAGAAGTCATCTAATGTATTTACCTCCTGTAGCTATCTAGAAAAAGGAAACATTCAAGCTACTGAAACAGACCTTAGCACTGTTTTAAAACATAGGGATAATACTAGTATTTTTCAATTCTTACCAAAAATACTTATTAAAATAAACTGAGGAGCATCATTTCAGTAGAAAAACGTAGAGCACGTAGTTCTTCACATTCTGAAATACTTTCATTAGTACAGTCTGACCCTGTTTTGCCATTCCCCCTCCCTCCTCTAGGAAAAAAAAAAAAAAAAAGTAACTCCAGCTTTAAACTTGCAAGCCTATATATTCATAGAATGTTAAAGAGAGGTCAGTTGGTATATATACCGGACACATTTGTGTCTAAGGAGCGGGGAAGGAAGGGGTCTTTAACTTTACAGCTGC
This sequence comes from Platalea leucorodia, assembly GCF_965183815.1. NCBI lineage: Eukaryota > Metazoa > Chordata > Aves > Pelecaniformes > Threskiornithidae > Platalea > Platalea leucorodia. The sequence continues at coordinate 55,184,016 of NC_138830.1, read as the reverse complement.
TAAGAATTCACTCCATGGGCAGGAGAGATGCACCATAAAATACAGGTGCTCCAATTTTCAGAGGGAAATTTGAACGCAATGTATTTGTCCCTTAAGTGGTCTAAGTCAGGGTTTTACAAACAGGAAGCAAAATAAAATAATTTTGTTCAACAGACGACATTACAAATTATTTTATTTAAAGTCCCAAATGCAAAGGATTTTACGAAGTTAATCCTTTTGTGCGCTTTTGCTTAACGTCTTAACATGCAGTCTAACAAGTGGCAGGCAAAACTAAGCGCTTGACGGTAGCTTTAAAAACCTAAAACTGCAAGGAAACAAGTGTTTGACATGACTTTAAAGACATTTTATTCTTTTTATTTTTACTTGGAAAAAAGATGATGGTTTAGCCTTTTAATAAATATGTAAAAAACAGAAAACAAAATTACTTCAATAGTTAACAACTAAATATCAAGTTTCAAACTAAAGGAAATCAAATCTGTGAAAAAAATTTTATTGGCAAAGTTTAGCATACATAGACATTTTGTTGTTCTATTTCTAATCGTTAGCTTTGCATTGTCTCCTACAAGTAGCTCTTGCTGTTCTGCTCATTTCACAGCTTCTGTAGATCTCTGGGACAAGAGCTTCTGTGCACAAAGAGAAACACCCATCTCTTCCTTTCAAAACGAATGTACTGAGAGAGTCTTTACTTTCTAAGGAGCACCACAGCAATTTCAATTCAAGGCATTCTTCAATGAAAGATATGAAGATGTTCAAGTTCTGACAACGTAAAGGCACGTATTCTTCCTGCACACACGATGCTTTACAAGTTTAGGGAAAAGCTCAAGTTAAAGACCAGAGACAACCTCAAGTCCTTGCAAATGCGAGCATATTACTGTCATTAACGTGGGTCTGAATCCCACAGCACAGCACTACTCCTTGCAAAATCAAGGTAAACCCGTTAAGTGGCACTTCTGGTTACATGGAGCTATGACTATAAGCTTATCTTTCTTCACCTAATCAGTCCAAACCAGCATAGAACAAGCATGTCGTACTGCGTCAACAACAGCACAGGCAGGAAACAAGCCTTTTTCAAACATGCTTAGCAGAACGCGTGCTGATGGAACCCTTTCAACTGTGAACATTGATAATTAGCGCTCACTATATTACTACCATACCCTTAATGTTATTATTCAATCACTCCGCATGTTATTAATCAATTTCTCCTTTAAAAGAACCTTAAAATTTAAAGCCTGTCCTGTAACCACACAACCACCTAAGCATGGCTGGATAATTAAGACATTAAAGCCAGCTACTGTCATTGTAAAAGAGATTATAAATTACAAAAGAAACAAAAAAGTTACAAAATATTTTCATCCTCTGAAGGAGATGGAATGTTTCTCAAATCCAAACTCAAATCTTTTTACTCTCTTCAATAAATTAAACCAGTCCTTCTTCGTAACATCTTTTCATGTATTTTTGAAAACTGAACTACCGCCAAGATGTCACTTAATGTACGGAATAAGGCTCCAACAGTTTCAGAACCAAATTCAAGTTATTCTGGCTGATTTCTAGGAATATTCATTTTAAACATATATTAGTACTTTCTAACAGAGAAAATCCATGGTTTCAAGAGGCACGACTATGACATTATTAAGACAAAGGCATTTTTTGTTTGGCTGTTTGTTTGTTGTTTTAAGATCTTGCTTGAGCACTCAAAATTCTACAAATTTTACGCTTGCTTTCTGAAAGCCTGACATCAACAGGGTAGTACACCTAAGGTAACCTCACATGGAAGGCAAAAAAAGTAACAAAAAACGTTCCAAACTATCATTTTGAAAGCTGCTTCCACTGAAGCAGTCACTCAGTTGCTAATATCCCTCCAAAACCCAAAAATCTTCCCTTGAGAGCTCTAAAAATAAACTGATACTTAAACTATATGTCCCATAGCAGGATAAAATTACTATATTTGGTTAAGTACACAACTTCCCACTGCACAAGGATTTAAAAAAAAAAAAAAAAAAAAAAAACAGAAAAAAAACAACACTTGAATTGCAAATAAGGAAAAAGGGGAAATGGAGTGTGTTGTCAAACACATCACTAATACGAAGAGACTGGAAAGTATCAACCAATGGACGTGAAAAACCCTTACTATGACTAAATGACCACACACGCCATACAGCCCCCCAGGAGACTATTTTTCCCCCCCCCCCCCAGCAGGCATGTGAAAAGCAGCAGCCCCTCTCCATTAGCGCTACCTGCAAGCAGCGGAGAGAAAAGGCAGAGGCAGCACCCGTGCCACCGGTCATTTACACCCTCCTGCGACAGGGAGGGAGGGAGGGCGCTCAGCGATGCCCCTTCCCCAAAACCTGCCTGCGGCGCAGCCTGCGCGCCCCGGGAGAGGGAAGGCTCAAACCCGCCCCGTCCTTCAGGACGGGAAAACGCAAGCCTCGGGGAGGCGGGGGAGCGGGCACGGTCTTCGGGGACACCGCCGGGGAGGGACAGCCCAGACCCCGCTCGCCCCGCAGGGGTGACCAGCGGCCCCCCGCAGCGGTAGCCAGAGAAGGAGCCAGCCCTGAGCAGCGCCAGCAAGGGGGGGGGACACCCCTCCCCGGGCCTGAGCGCGGAGGAGGCAGGCGGGGAGCCAGGCGACGAAGAGCAGCCCCCCGCGGAGGGCCCGGCTCCGGCGTCCCGCGGCGGGAGGAGGCGAGTCCCCGGTCGCCCCCCCCGGCCCCGTCCGGCTGAGGGGGCGGGAGCCCGCGGCCCCCCCCCGGCCTCGGCCCCTCCCCGGAGCCGCCGCCTCGCGGCCCGGGTGCTCGGGCGGCGCTGTGAGGAGCGGGAAGGCTGCGAGGGCCGGGGCTCTACGCCCGGCGCCAGGCCCCCCGGGAGCTCAGCCCCAGCCGTCCGGCCGCGGGGCGCCGCGGTTACCGTGTGCGGTGGCGAATTCTCGTGGTGTTTGTCGAGCGGCTGCGATAATGGCGTCCTTCCTCGCGAGAGATCTCCCTCTCCTCAGCGCGCAGGCGCCGCCGCCCTGCGCCCGCTCGGCCCCCGCCCGCCCCGAGCGCCCGCGCAGGCGCACGGGGGAGGCGGCCCGGCGGCCGCCCTTCACCGCCGCGCCGCCGGGAGAGACTACAATTCCCAGAGGGCAGCGCGTCGGCTCCGCGGCACCGCCCCCGCCGAGCAGGCCGGGACCTGTAGTACACGCGGCTGGGGCAGCGCATGCCGGGAATTGTAGTCCGCACCACACACCCCACACACGACGCCCCCGTACCCGCACACACCCATACAACGTCCCCGCTCTCTTCCCTCTTCACCCTGAGGCAGGCACCGGGCCCTGACACAACCCCGAGGGCTCCACAAAACCCTCTTGCTCGCAGCGGGACGCCGCAACGGGGTCTTGCTGTGCGCCCCCGGACAGTGCCAGCGTTGGGACCACGCAGCCCTGTGGTTTGTGCGGCGGTGTCCCGCAGCCTGCCATCGCGGCCTGCTGGGCACAGCCCTGCGATTCCTCCTCCGACAGCATCTCAGGGCTGCTGCAAACTCCAGCGTCACACCTCTTTTTTTTTATTAAGCATTTCCAGACCTGCCAGGCGACGTAGCCACAGGATTTGGCCAGCGGAGTTGTCAGCAAACAGATTAAATACATATCTGCACCCCGAGAGCCGCCTGCACTGAGCCATTCGCACACCGACGCGTTCCCTTTTCCTACTCCTCTCTCTGGTCCTTCCATTAGATTTTTCCCTGCTCAAATGGCTCCTGAGCGCTTGCATCGCTGAAATGGGATGATCTGAATGTGAGCTGTCATATTAAGGAGAATAATGTCACCATGCTCAGAACACAGCTGAAGAACAGGCAGCAAGTGGGAATTTGCTAAATTAGCTCATCAGACTGATTCTTCTGTTGCTTCGTTCCTGCGTTCGGTGTGAGAACAGAATGACTGGGCGAAGGTGGAAAACCTTCTGTTAACCTTCTGGGGATGACAAAAATATGCAAAAGCAGAAAAAGGAAGCACGGAGGAAGTATGCAAGTAGCTCTGACAGAAGACTACATTATTTTTCTATATCCTTACATATCACAGTGTTGCCCAAACAAGACCATCATCATAGTTCATTTTTCAGCTTCAGCATAGCCAGCGGTGACTTTCAGACTTCTGCATAAAAATATTTCTTAAATGAGATGCTTAATTCAGTTCTGCAGCGTCATGACATGCAACCAAATCCACCCTGTTTCAGCTGTAATTGGCTACCCCGACATCTGCAGACCTACGGCTAAACGGAGCTGTTGGGCTACTGGTTTGAAGTGCTGTTCTCTGGCTCTGTAGCTTTGTCACGTTCAAACTCAAGGTATCCACTGCAGGACCTTTGTACCTGTGTGAAATTAAACGGTGCATGTCACAAAAGCTCCAGTTTCTGACGTGTTTCAGACCCCAGGAGATGGGCAGTTCTTCCTGCTCACCTGCCTAGGGTCTGTTTCTTTGAAAGTGCTCGTAGTGACTCCTGAAGCTGGTGTTTTCAGTATTAAAGAGTTGCCATGAGCCTGGGAATTAACAACCGCTGCGTTAGGAAAACCCTTGCTTCTGCTTCCAGATCTGTAACTGTTCAGCTGAGTCTGTTGATTTATTTATTGTGTTCTCTTCCTTCACAAGCAGATTAGGAAGTGCAGAGGTTAAACTACTTATAAACTGACTTTTCACACAGGATTATTTCACGCTTTGCTGCACAGATTTGCCCTGCAACAGATTTGCCGAACAGTTTCTGCTGCACTCAAGCAATTGCCAGGTCCCAGCCAGAAAAACACTGATACACCTATCAGTGCACTACCTGCTGTGGAAAGTTGCTAGTAGAAGCCTTTGCCATCATAAACCAAATCCGATGTAAGAGCTGTCCTGTTTTCTCATCAGTCCATTCCCTGCCAGAGATTATTAACTTGCGTTCTGCTACGGATGTGAGATCCCGCTCCTCTCTGTATAGCCAGTAAGTCATTTCTCAGCTAAAACAACACAAACCAGAAAAACTTGCATTGTCATAAACCAATTACACTATTCACCTACAGTCGTCAAATTAACTGCAGGAAATACTGGCAGGATCCAACTGATGTCCACATCTTTGATCAGCGATAGCAACATAATTAAAAAATAATACAGCGATTTATCACTAAGAAAGGCTGCAGCACTACCTTCTGCTAGCGAGTCTGTTCGCTCTGATCATTACAGCAATCTGGAATATACAATTAACCTACCTCTTGTAAGGGTTTTTTCCCTCTTTACCAGAGATATGATTTTAGATTTTTTTCACCTATCATTTCTTCCAAAGCAGGGGGTGTTTCCTTTTAAAATTTTGAATTACGCCAATAAATGATGAAGAGACTCTTCTGTTATCATAGCCTATCCCTTTTTCCCCTCGAGACAGACACAGCCAGATATGACACACTCTTCACACAGCATAAAGTATGACAGAAAACATCGGTAAACAGCAGAAGAAAGAGGATCTTTCTGTTCACAACCTAACAGCAGAGACCTCCTTTGTGCTTAAATCAGAAGGCCCAAATTTGGCTCTTAGTCTCTAATTCACAGTACCAACATGTGAAGGACTTACCCAAGGATAACTGTTCCCTGCGCTTCACAATCTCCTAAGCTTTATGAGCTTTCAAAAATGTGCTCACTCGAATATTTCTGCAATAATGTCATGAAATTCAGTGTCAGTCCCCCTCTAGTGAATGAAGGCTTCGCTCTACCATGGGATAAAAAACTGCCGACGAGCAAGCACCAGGAAGAAGTTGATACACTCTAAGTTATATTCTGATTTAAACCACGGTAACCTGCTCAAGTGCCTACGTCAAATCCATTCTTATTTTCCTTCCCCCTTATAAAAATGAAGAAGAACTTCAGGGTGCTCATATATCAATTTCAGTTTTTTTTATTTTATAGATGAAAATACATCCTGTTGCCCTGTTAGTCTGTTGGCCCAAATAAAATAACAAGATATTTCTTTGGTGTTTTATTTCCTCACCTTTTTTCAGTCTCTCTCTCTCTCCCTTGCGTTTTATCTATGTGCTAATTTTTCTCTGTCATGTTATGAAGAATCATTTGGTTCCAGGAAATATCTAGCTTATTTTACCGTTGTATCAGCATTCGTTTACTATTGTTTCCTAAGGAAGTTGCTGCTTTCATATGTTTTGTGTGGATCAAGAGAGATTGGTATCTCATTCATTCGTTTCCTTTTTTTTGTTAGGAAAAAAAACTTACCATAGCATCAAAGGTAAAAAATTAACACACTGTGCACACAATTCTGCAGCTGCATCAGCAGCAGGAAAATAAAGGTTGCCAAACAAAGCATTTGTTTAAACAAGTGACAGGCACTCATAATTATACTCACTGCTGAGCATGAGAATATAGAAACAAAGGCATGAAGAACACAGAAGATGTGATCAGGGCACAGAAGTAACTCCAGAGTATTTGCCATAAGAACTCTGTAGGAATAATATTCTTTCCCACGGATAGAATCCTTGATCACATCCTATGCTATTAAAAACAAAACGAGTACTTGAAGTTCCCCTGTTTATTCAGTTGCTGTTTGAGTTACTTCATTAATTTGCGATATACTACCTCTCGTAACTGGAGAGGGACACAAACACATCCTTGTGAACATAGCATGCGCTATCTTGCGATATAGCGATGCTTAATTAAAAGTTATATAAAGTGCATTTTTTAAAGAACGGTAATATTAATGCTATTTGTAAACTTGCTGTAGCATTTCTCCTTTTATCAACAGAAAACTTCCCTGCTGTTGAAATCTGTTGTCAGCTTTCCTCCTCCAAGTGCATCCTTCCTCATCACTTACTTTCCAGACACCATGTCCATTGTCAGTCCTCTCAGAACTGTTCTTTGATTTTATTACAGAAAACAGGTCAGGATCAAGCGGGTTCTGCTCCCTACTCCAGCGAGCTCTATGACTTCGGGCAAGACACAGACATTTGCTGTACTGACTCTGATCTCACTTTTGTTTTATACTGAGTAAACTCCATTTCATTCAATGAAGATACTCCTAATTTTCATGAATGAGGATGGAAGAAAAGACCTTGAATTCCCACAGCAGAGAGAAAAACATCGTTACACATTTGGTCATCTAACTGCTCAAAGTTCATGGTCTTGTAAGGTCATTTTTGCCAGTCTGAGAAATACGGTGAGAAGGGTCAGGCATGATCTCAATGTCCTCTTATTTATTTACATACTGTTCCATCTCCCTGTATACATCATGGAAAAAAACGATAGGAGGCTATTCCCCTTCTCAGAAATCTGCCATTCTAACAAGCGCTGTATTTGCACTTTGCCCGACCGTGATCTTCCCAGGATCACGCTCACAGCTGTTTCTGCTGCCCTTTTACCTCAGTCACACAGCTGATATCTTTGCCCAGTATTTGCTAGTTTGCCCAGCTTTGTTCCGGTTTGCTACAGACCATGTTTACTTGCTCGGGTACCATTACCATCATCAGCCTTTTTTAATCCACCAGGATCATCAAAAGCCTGAAGGGGAACTCATCACACTTACTGATTTTGGAGGATTTTATCCTGTTCTTCAGATTGAGGGTTGCCTGAGAACTCCTTTTTCATTCAGTGCGTAGTCCCCACCTTCATATATTTTTTTCAGAAGTCCAGATACAAAATGTTACGTAGCATCAATGTATCATTAATGCTATTATTCTAAGCAGAATTTGACCCTCTCCTAGTTCTGGACCTGCATCCGTTTAGACACATGTTCACAATTATTCACAACGTAACCCTACTTTTTCAGGTGTGAGAGGTAAAACAAAGTGTAAATCTTCCTCAGTGGCCAGAGTGACAGAAGGTCCCCTCAGCAAGTTTCCGTGTAACACCATGTTTGTCACACGCAGGACGCTAGGGCTACCATTCGGAGCGGTCCTGACAAGCCAGGTCAGCTGGAACCTCATGAAGTGCAACAAAGGCAAATGCCAAGTCCCGCACTTGGGATGGTACAATCCCATGCTTCGGTGCAACCTGGGGACTGACTGCTAGGGTGAAAACCTCTGGAGAAAAGCACTGCAGATCCTGGAGGACAAGTTGAACACGTATCAGCAGTGCACCCTTGTAGGGATGAAGGTTAACGGCATAGAGGGCTGTATTAGAAAGAGCATGACTATTCCCCACAACTCAGCACTTGTGAGGACACGCCTGGAATACGCTGTCCTGTTTGGGGACCCCTAATAGAAGAGAGAGAATGAAAAACTGGAGGGAGTAGAGGTGGTCTGCAGGCTGGTGAGCTCCGTCACATTACTAAGTGTCCGAGCAAAATCTGGACATCAAAGAAAAGCTTCCCTTAGGCTGAAGAAATGTCTAACATGGGAAGCGTGAGCCAATCCACGGAGAAATGAGTGGTAAAGCCCACCCGGTAACGACCTGACTGCTTTGTGAGAGCTGCCCTAGGGGATAGTTTTAGCTACTCCCTAGGGGTTGCACAGGGACTCCTCAGCAGCGACGCCATCCCAGGCAGCTTCCCACTACTTGATTGATTGTCCTGCCAGCTGTCATACAACAATAACTAGGTGAGGAAAATGTTAATTATTAAATCACTTGCATTGTATCTTTTTAATTACAGTAAAATTGTAAGACTATATTTTTTCTGAATCCTTGGGTTTGACTTGCCAGCGTTGCAACTGAGACGATATTAGGACAGGAACACCCTTGCAAGCATGACGCCAGGAGAATCACATTTCTTGAATGACTAAATCGAGGAGGTAATTTTCTCTGTGCAAGTAACAGCATTCATTTGAAGTTAACCAGAATGTAAGTACTGGCAACCCTCTAGTAGGTATCAGAAAAAAAAAAACAAAAAACAAATATTGATCCTCTCTGTCCAAGTCCAGAGGCGCTTACAGCAAAAGTCAGATGGGTAGCAACAGCAAGAAATTTCTAGATTTTTACTTCTCTAGTTTCTGTGAAGACAAAGTAAGCGCATTTCCATTGTATGCAGTCACACTCCGCATACGTAATTACCCACAATTCTGAACAACAATACAAGTTTGATTTTGCAGTTCTCCGGGCAGAACTCCTAGCTGACAATGGCTTGCTCTTAGATACTCTGAGGCAGTCAGCTGAGGTAGTAAATGACAGGCATTAAGAAAGACTCTCCTAAATAGTAAGGTTTGGAATAGTAAATAGCACAGATAAGCTTGCCACTTCAGGACACTGAAGAGGACTCCCTGAGCCTGAGCCTTGCACTTACACCTGTGTGATAAGACATGACAGACATGCATATGTTTAATGAAAATACCGCCAAGCAAATAAGTTTCTAATTCAAAACACCACAATTTGTTAAGTAAAAAAAAAAAAAAACAACTATTGAAAAATATCTCACAGGTAACTTTATGGATTAAGAAAGGAGTGGTTTTTAATGGCAAATTTTTAATGGCAGAACGTTAATAGTTTTATCATTTCTGCTTGCTCTGTCCTTGATAGATTCTGTAGCTTTCAAAATATGCCCTCCTGTCTACTTACTGGAGGAAAGGAATCACATGGGTTTTGTAAATACTTACATGAGAATTATTAAAGGCCCCACAACACCTTTGTGCTGTCGTGACCCTGAGGGCACTAACAAGCCTTAATGGCCTTGACAAGCCTCACCTGCAGCCTCCACCCACAGCCCTGCCCACGGGCCAGGAGCCCACTTAAGCCCAAGCCTGGGCCCCTAAACTCATGTTGTTAGGGCGCTTGTCTTCAGGTTTGTCTTTGGCCCTGTCTCCAGAATGGACTTTGGACCCTTGCTGTTGCTTGTCTTTGGCCCTGTCTCCTTTTGCTCCTGCCTAGGCTCTCTGGTTGGACCTTGGACCTGGTTTGTCACTTGCAGTGTTTGGGACTGTCGGTGGACCCTTTTACCAGCGGCCAGCTCAGCCCCTGTGCGGCGGCACGCTGCTGGCGAGGGTGCTGCCTCTGCTGGGGTCACCCTTAGCTCCCCTGTCCATGGAGAGCAGCTGGCCCTTGCTGCTCCCTACGTGCCCAGGCACCCTTCCCTAATGGCTCTCTGTTCCCATTTGGCCTATTATAATCTGTAATGTTATAAGAAGTCTTTAGAGAATGAATTGTTTGTCTCTGTTTCTGTGCTTGGCCTGAGAAACTACAGCTCTAACTCAGAAGCTACTTGTGTCTGTGCCATGTACATGGATTGCAGCTATGGGAGGAAGAGCAAACATCCCAAAGAAAGTGAAAGGATGGGGTTTCTGTACAGATCTTTCACATAAGATAACAAAGTTATTGGAATTGCATGTGGAAATAATGAGTAACATTCTTCATGCGTTCATCTCTAAGAAACATAGGTCAGGAAAACATCTCAATCTGTTCTTCCCACTGGGAAAAAAAACCCAAACAAACAAACAAAAAAAAACCCAAAAAACCAAACAACAAAACACTTCAGCTGGGTCAAAGTGGTGTGTGAGTGGAAGGAGTAATTATGGCTTCTTATGTCTGTTCCTATTTCTGGTCTATCCCTCTTATGGACATCTGATAGCTCAGAAGAACAAATTCCTCACCTTGAGGCTGCAATGACACCATATTACATGCTCAGAGCTAAAACACTCCTCTGCAGGAGTCTGCTCCCCTTCCTGTTCTGGGCAAACCTTGAGTATCTATCTACTAGGTTTCTGTGAATTCCTCAGCCTGAGCAGTCGCCAGTCCTCAGAATTACAGTTGTTAATGATAGCAATTCTTAGCTATCAGTATTCAAATATACAACTATTCAAAGAATGTATGCACGAAGAACTGATAAGAAACCTCTCCTTGCATACAAAAGAGTGGTTTCTGTAACCCTTTGGTGCTCCTGGAGCCAGATGAGAAAGAACCTGGAAAGCACATGTAGCATAATCATCAACTAGCTGGCCCTCCAACAAAATGTAGAGCCAATGAAGACGCCAGTCCAGGGACAAGTTGAAAATTAACTGCTTGGTTAGCTCCACCTCTCCAACCAGGAAAGGGTGCTCTCAACATTTTTTATAAATAGGTCCGGAGACCCCTCAGTTATCCTAAAGCTGTATATCCACAGGATTTTTTTCCTCTACTTTGTGTTGACAGCTTGCTAGGCTCTGGAAAGCTCCTCTGGCTGTTTGACGAAGCAAGGATTTCCAGTGCCAAGGTGACAGCAATGAATAGTGTGAAGGCAAATACCCTGGCACGTTTATACAAGCAGCTGAAAACTATCCGGAGTCCACCAGCAGTGCCAGCACGACTCTGCAGTCTGGCCACCTGCACTCATAAAAACAGGAATGATGCATGTAAGTGTATTTCATTTTATCAAAATAGTACTGGATACCTGCATAAGAGAGATGCAGAGGTACAAAGACAACAAATGTAGTTAGGTGTTGCTCCTCTTTCTTATTTGTCAGCTAACCAAAAAGGGAAATTTGAGAATGTGACTGAAAGATTAAAGAAAAAAAGAGTGAACAGAATGAGAGAAACTAGAGATAGAAATACCTTATTGAATTGCATGGTTTATCTCCATGTGCAGGATTAAAACCCTGGTCTTTGTTATTTCTGCTGTGTCAGTGTTATTGGGTTGTTTGTGATTTTCACTTGTAACTACAATGAAGAAACAGACGATACAACAATTAATGTTAAATTTTGTCCTGCAAGGTTTTGACTGGTTTCAACGAAAACTGTATTTGTAAGTGTAATTCAAAACACATTTAGCGCAAATTGATTCTGAGTGACTTTGAACTGAATAGACACTACAATGTTTAATTTTGAAAATGAGGCCTAATAGATGTACAAACCACAAAACCCTCCAACTGTGGTGTATAGGAGAACTACGATGAATTGCTTCCTGAGATGCAGGATACTACTGCAAGATGTCAAAGATTTATTTAAAATACCGATTAACTTATCTACAAATAAGATGAGGCCAGCCAGAGACTGTGTGTCTACTCGCTTGTGTGCAGATAATGCCAGCTGGAGCAATAGTAAAGAGTCATTTTTTACATCTAGGAAATCCTTTTGTTTCCTATTTTTTTCTCTGGAAATGTATTCAGCTTACTAACTTTTCCCAAAGAACAGCCAGACCCCTCCTTGAATACTGAGGTGTGATTCCCTTCTATTTAAATTATCAAATGACTCAACTGATGAGAAAACAGCTGATTTTGTGACAGATATAAAACAAAGCGAATGGAAACAAGCAGAAGGCTTTGTTTATATTGAAAGCCAGAAGAAATATTCAGTAACTTTCAGTGATTAATAGCTCTACACTTGTAAACCTATTTTTGAAGATGACATCAAAATACTTTCTGCCACTGAGTGATTAGCATTTCAAAAAGCCTGACAGATGAGCTGCCAAGTGCAGTGTGCGCTGTGTTGTACATATTGCTAGACATGGAAGCTTTATATAACATATAACATGCAAAATTCCCTGTCACTCAGCACATCAGAAATAATTCAGAGCAGTTTTTATAAAGATACCATGTTTGCAATGTTTTTCAGAGTTCTCAGTCTAAATTTTCTCCTTTTTTTGCTACTTAGAATAGAAAATGTGAAAGCTTAAAACAGAATGGGTACTTCAATCTAGTAGCATAACTTGTTCATACAACACTTCACCTTCATTTTAAAACAGTGCCTTTTAAATCCCCAGAAGATGCCTAATTCTAGAAGCAAGATTAACACTGAATTCTGTTACTAGTGAAACAACCACAAGAGCGAGCCTAATTCCTAATGCAAAATTTAAATGAGTCACGCATGCATCCATGACTGTTTTCCCCTTTTCTGACCTGCGTAGAGCTTTCTTAGTACAGCTCAAGCCTCTTAAACTTTTACTTCCTTCCCTACCAGTTTTTTCTTTACAAGCATGCTCAGAAACATCATTTTCCCATTAAAATAAGGAAAAGACAACATTGTTTATCTGTTCAAAGAAAAGCACTACAGTAAAGTTGATAAAAACAATGATTCAGCCTCATAAAATAGTAGCTTTTCTAACAAATTCGTATTAATTAGATGTATTAATTAGATGCATGTAATAGTAGCTTTTCTAATGAATTCATATTAATTACGTGTGTTAATTAGTCTGTACAACTGTATGTACGCTCACTCCACACAGGGATGTGTGCGTATGACAGAACAGATTCTAACAGTCACAAGCAATGTCTGTATCACTCCTTTATCTGCAATTTATCAGCAAACTTCTGTGTTGGAAATTCAACAGCTCAACCGAAAACCTGTGCCAGTAAGAGTAATACATACTCTCATACAATCAATACATAGGCTCATACAATCCTGCTCACCACCTGCAGTGATATGAATTACTACTTCAGAGGGGAAATCCAGAGAATGCACCGTAATTGTGGTTAAGAAGTTCTGTCATTATTCTGTATTTTTATTCATTTTTTTTAATTATTTATTCATTATTTTTATATTTGAAGACATAAACTAAGATTGCAAGTGAATATTCATTGCGAGTCCAACGACATCCAATTTCAGAAGCCACACAGACAATATAAATCAACATCCTTCATTAAAAAAGTAATGAAGCCCATGAATCAGCAGCACAGAATCACTCTACACAGTTCCTAATTCTTCTGCTTGTTCAGTATTAATAGACCACAAAACTTTATGGCCTATAAAATTAAAAACTTCAAGAATGGAACATATTACAATTAAATGTTACATTTCTGTTTCATCAGTGAAGGTTACTCTAGGAAAAATATTTGTAGTTGCTCAGTGGAGTAAGTAGGTAAACTAGAGAAAAGCTGAGATCTCTAGATCTCCACATGTGAGGGAGAAACTAATTATTTTATGGTTACCCCTGGTCCCTCAGTTCCCAGTAAGGGGCTAAATGACATCACTTTTTTTTTTTTTTTGCTGCGGACACTGGTCCATGGGAAACCGTACTGAGAAACCAAAACTCACTTCATGGTAACAAACGTTCCAGGAAGAGATCATACAAGGCTGTTCCATCATAAGACCGGTGCTGATTAAATTAACTACAATCGCTATCTAACTCTTTTTACTCACATTCCTCTTTTCAATTTAAGTCAGATGCTATTTATTACTTCAGTCTTTCTCTACTCCATGACATTCACGCAGGAAATGCCAAAACAAACTGATTCAGGAAAACGCTATCTTTGGAATGGCTGGTTTCGGCTGCCAGTGGATAGACACTAGCTCGGAATAAGCCAGCCTGTGGGTTCCTCCATCTGCTGGCTAGACCCTGTGCGCAACGTGCATTCAAAGCAAAAACCATATTCAATTCAATTCCACTATTCACGGCTGACAGTAAAAACTGCCCTTTCAGTGACAAAAACTTGATCAAAGAAACGGTAAAATTGGACTATTGAGCTCTTCGGTAATGTCTTCAATGCAAAGTTCACCATTTTCTTAAACTTCATCTCCTCTCTTTCTCCCCTCACCCTTCCCACACACAGAAGTAGCCTCTCACCGAGCTGGGTGGTGATGCTTTCACTTGGCGGTTAACTCAGACATTTGCTGTGAGGACACAGGTTAAATAATTCAAAGGCTGACACTTCCCAGTGCCTTTTCTGGATTCCCCTTGTGTCCCCACAAGGACAAAAACATGTTTCGGCAATTCACTGGGAAAGAACGGTAGAAACATTGCTGAGAATCATGGCATATATGTAAAAATTTCTAGTCACGTGGATTACCGCAGTGGGTGTCGGTGCTAAGCTCTGTAACAATACACGGAGGCAGTGGTTTCGGACACCTTTTAATACAACAGAGAGGGAGTTGCTGGAAATGCTCTTCATAGGGATTTTAATACTATGGAGTATACCCTCATCCTAGTAATTATTGCCAGAGCAGACCTGAATGGCTTTTTTTTTCTTATCCTTCTAGAAGAAGTTACAAGAAAAGCAGAATCCTTCAAGTTTTTTTAAAGAATTGTGTAAGCACAGCAATGACACACAATCCAGGTGTGCCACCTCCAGGACTGCACACACAATTGCAGTAACTACACAAATTGTCCGTGAGCTATCTTCGAAGCCCTTTCCATGCTGAGTTACTAAGCCTGCATGCATAATTTTAGCAAATGTTTTTATACAGAAAAGATAAAGCCTCTGTTTGCTTTACCTTGCCAACTGGAATTACCTCCTCCTTATCTGGACTTAGCCTCAGCCACTGCCTTCTCATCCAGGCTCCTATCTCAGCCAAACATTCTGGAAGCAGAGAAAAGCTCAGCATTTCACAATCTGCTGCTGCTTTCCTGTTGAGCTTAGAGTACTCTGTCAGTTACATCTGCTTGATAAAAACCACTGGACTGTTTATCAATAAACTGGCCTCCATCACAGTCCAAACCTGACATCAATTCAGCACAACTTTCAACACCTTGTCACCGTGGACCTCAGCCAACCATCGCTGTTATCCTCCAAAATCTTGATTCATACTAAAAAGCTTCAAAGAAATCCACCTCTCTTGGCTTTCCTCTGTAATATTCAATCCGAGGGGCTGAAGCAGAGCCATGGTCCTTTAAAGTTTAAAATGGTTCTTTACTGAGTTTCAGTAATACGTTTGTTTTTATTTTTCTGATTCAGAATGTGTTGCTATGGAAAGCACCCCTGCTCAACTTAGGACAAAAGCATATTTCCTTCAAGTGGGTGGGGTTTGTCAACTGTTCCCACCATCCTGTCCTCCCTGTTTTACTTCAGAGCTGGGTGAAGCTTGTTTGAAAATCCCTGTGTAAACAAATCAAGTGCTTTATTCAACAGGTCTTTTTTTTTTTTTTTTTCTTTTTAAAGATTAAAACCATAAAGACTGAAATCTGCTGAAGCGGAGCCATTTTACCCCTCGTTCCTACTTGACAACCACCTGAATGAATTTTCATACTCTTTCTTCTGATTTTGTAACCCATATGTGGGAACTCTCTCCTCCCCAGGATATTTAAAGGGAATTTAAAAATGAAACATTGAAAAATGCTTTGTCTCTTTTAAACAAGTTTACAACAGTGTAAATTGGCAGTAAATCCTTTCATTTAACTGAATTTATTTTGGATTTTTACCATAGAACTGTGGCCTTCAAAATATTTTCTTGGAAATCCTGTTACAAATGATGATAATCCAGTAATATACTCAACCTGTATTTTCATCTGGATCTTGACTCCCACCCCAAAGCTTTTGACACTTCTATCAATGCTAAATGAACTTTTTAACATTTACTCCAAACAGACCTGTTAAAGAATCCACAGCTGAAATTAATTATAGAAAATAATTCAAAAGATTGGGACTATTTGGATGGCTCTATACATCTACTTCAGCTGGGAAAGGTAGGAAAAAAACCACAGTGCAAATGTAAGAAGCCTCCAAATACTATAAAATTAAATGGGGCATCACTGTGTCTGTCTGGAAGGTTTTAAAAAAAATAAATCAAGCACAGATTAGGTCTGTTTGTTGCAAATCTCTCTTCGCGGGTGACTCACATCTTGGTCAGGCTTGTTTTATTACAATATTTACTGTAACTATTCTGACAATACCATAGATATGCATGTAACAAAGGTAAACAACAGAATAGACCCTTCCTCAGTGAGCTGATTGTAAATAAGGCATGCATAAAGCAAAGTGTGCAAACTGCGTTTTATCTTAATTCTCACCCTTTTTTTTTTTTACTTTGCACATTCTATTTCTCTTTCCACACAGGTTCTGTATCCCTTTAACTCACCCAGTAGGCCAATTGCCAGATTCCTGGTTGCGGTATTCCCTACACACAGAAACCACTCTCAGTTCAGGAACAAGAGAGAGCATAGCTGAAACCTCCCAGATGGTCCAGAAATGTAACGGTTTTGGAAAAACACGAGAACAACAGAGATACTGTAATTCTGGCTGCTGTTGTTCTCTCCAGCTTCCTGCATGAGAGCCATGTCTCTCTCGCATAAACCACCATCTCTAGCTGGGACATGGCCAAGGAGAAACTCTGTTTCTGGAGTGGTCCAGAAAAGAAGATTTTGGGCCACACTGGCTAAGTGCTGGGAACAAGGTTTAGGGCTTATGTTTCCTTTTGCACAGGTAGTTTTTGCCTTTCTGTCTGCAGTTTCCAAAACAAACCATCTCACTGCCACTGAGCTCATATTTTGAAGGGTTTTCTTTAACCCCCTAGAGAAGAAAAGTGGGGTTTTTTTAATTAAATGCTAAATTTTTACTGAAACTTATGCTCAGGAAGAAATAGCATGTGCATGTAAAACTGGATGCAGATTCTGTGAATGATTCAGAAGGGAAACAAAAGTGCTGTACGTCAAAGTTATTTCTCTTTAGTTTTGCACCTAAACAGCCCATCGTTTCCGACAGCCCACGCCATAAGAACTTTCCTTTGGTTGTGCTGTTCAACCCACAAGAAATTACTCATTCTGTTCAGCTTAGTAGCTCTATAATAAACTTCACATTTTCAAAACCTTGCAGGATCAAATCCCTAAAAAGCTACACAAAGTCTGGTCATCTTAACGCCACAGTGTAAAGCAGTGGAGTTCGAGGCTTCGTTTTCAACTGCTTTTAACATACAGAAAAGTGATAGTTGTACAGAAAGCAGGTTATGCTCCACAACAGTAAGCATCTATACTATGATACAGGGCACACATACATTAGTTAATCTGGTAGATGTGACTTCTAAGCTGCCCAATATTACCAATTGTATTTAGAGGACACGTCACGGCAGAACGGACCACGAAGGAATGACAACCTTCTTTTGTTAGTAGATGAGAATAAAACCCAGTATCTCTTGTTTATGCTCAATATTAAAATATCTGAAGCTATGTCTGAGCTCCCTGCTGCGATTAAGCATGAAGCTCATACGGGCTGTCCCCATGACCAGGAGCTACCTGTTGCTCATAAGTAGCTTCAGCAACAGACATGTCTGACCTGTGCTAAATATAGTTGCCTAACCATGATCAATAGGCTATTAAACTGTGATTAAGCCTGAATGAATAATGATGTTTATGAGCAGCAACTCTTTTCAATTTCATCAAGTATCTCTCTCTTCTTTTTAGGTTACAGGAAGCTATATGTTGAGGATAGTAAATTAGCCATCCTGGAAAACATTGAGAGCCAAACCAAGAATTCATTATTTTGAAATTGAATCCTACTATACAAAAAAAAAAAAAAAAAGACTGTGCTTTAAAGAAGGCATATCTTGGCGGGGAGGAAGTAAAATGAAATTTAACCCCAGTTTAACATCCTAAGATCCCATGCTGTTTCTCTTTGGACATCTCTCAATGACCTGTTTTCTGATCATGTAGCCATTCAAAGCAAATCACTTGCCAGATTTCAACCTCCTCTTACTCAACTCAGGAGTACTTTAAATATGTTATACTGTGAATGCAATGGAAACTTCTTACCCAATGTTGTAAACCAGAGCAGACGCTTCTTGGTTGACTCTAGCAGATTACCTAGTCTTGTCTCCATTTCAGTAAAACATTCTCCATGCTACATCAGGTTCCTCATGAAAATTCAAAAGTACTCACCCTAACAAGATTTAAAATCTCCAAAAGGTAAATACAGATTTGCAAAATGACTTTAAGAGTAACCAAGGAAGATGATTCAAAGCAGGTGGCAAGATGAAGGCCAGGAGCTGAGGTGTGTTTTGCTCCTGGCTGCCCAACAGACCCGGCAAAAATGAGGACACTTACTTCATCTCTGTGCTTTCTCCAACACTGTCAGCTTTCTACAGGTTTTCGGTTTTTGCTTTCTATTCCTCGATGGCAGCTGTAACACAGAAAAAGTGCAAGGTTTTAACCAGAGCATCATCGAGGCTTGCCTCAAGTGGTGTCAGACGACTGCTAGTCGAATTGCCCCATTTAACCATCCTGGGGTGGGCTTATTTTGGCCTCCGGCCTTTGGGACAGATGCAGTCAGGTAAAGCGGCCATAATGTTAACTTTTCCTCACTTTTCTGTGTGCAGTTTGGGGCAGGGACCCTGCTGTGCCGGGGCCACCCCTGTCTCTGTGGGAGAGGGATCACGCCCCAGCCCACCTTCAGCTGGGAGACACCAAAACCTCCGACTTCAGCACAACTAACTAGACAATAATAAATGCTGATCCCCTAAGGTGTGTGAGCAAGCCCTGATGCTGTCACCCTGAAAGGAAATACATTTTTGATGTGTGTCAGGCACAGCCTGACCATGGCAAATGGCGAATACACACCCATAAGGAACTGTGGTCTCTTTTCTAACGCTGTCACAGGATAAAATGGCGGTAAAAGCCAGTCTCGGCCCGCCCCTGAGGGAAAAGCTGCCGGCGGGGCAGAAGCCGCCCTCGCCGCCTCGCCTCTGGCAGAGCAACCGCCCGCGGCCCTGAGGGAGCCATGGCGGCGGGGGGCCGTGCCGGAAGGGGCCGGGCAGGGCTGGGCGGCGGCGCCCGGCGGCTCCGCGGACTCCGCCGCGATGCTGCCGCTGCTGCTGCGCCGGGCTTGGGTGGCCGCTGCCTCACGGCGGGGGACGCGACGGTGCAGCCTGGGCGCCTGCTGCTCCTACCGCCTGCGAGACGCCCGTGAGTGCTGCCGCCCTCCCGCGCCGCCTCCCTCGGGGGGGAACCGCTTCCCTCAGGGGAAAACCGCTTCCCTCGGGGGGGCCGCCTGGGGACCGGCTCCCTCAGGCCGGGGCTGCCCTCACCCACCGAGGCGAGCAGCTCCCGCCGCCTGAGGAGAGCAGGTCGCCGCCCCGAACCTCGCCTCGCTCTCCCCGCCCGGTTCCTCGCCCCCCGCCCCGCTGCCCACCGCGCTGCGCCCTCCCCGGGGGCCTGGGCCCGGGCAGCGCCCGTGTCCCGCCATCGCTTCCCGCCCCCCGGGCCGAGGGGGCTGCCGGTGCCTCCAAAGTTTGCGTAGAAGAGGCGAGGACGCCAAGTTCAGCCTGGTTTTGTCCGTGGCAGCCCCTCTGCTGAACCGTCAGGAAATGGCACTAACGATATCGAGCTGTGCCACTTTTAGAGAATATTTTGCTCGCCCGCCTCTGCATTACCTGTGTGTGGTGACCTTGTGCGGGCCGATAAAGTTTGCCCCTTGCTGAGGAAACCAAGGGGGAAGGTTGTTGAGCCACCCCTCGTGCGAGTGGCTTGTTAAATGGTTTAGTTTATTGTTTTTCTTTTTTTTTTTTGTGGAAGACCACAAGCAGTTGTATCTAGTGAAGTAGCCAGTAAGGCAGTGCTTCAGGGCCTCTCTCTTTTGGGTTCAGCGGATGGGCAAGGCGCAAAAAACCTTTGTGGGTTGTTGATGTCGGGGGACAGCAGGTGAACAAGTGCTCCCCAAGTCCATACAGGTCTCAGTTCTGTTTTTAAGCAGAATAAAAATCCCGTGGAAGCTGTATTCGTGCATCCGCCCTGCTTGTCCCAGTTTGAGATGCCCAAGCTGCCCCCAAAACTGGTAGTTTAGGATTTTGCAGGTGTGGGGACCAGCTGTAGGTCCCAGCAAAGTAGTCTTGGTCAATATTGGTATGGGTGCGTCAGGAGCACTACACCCTTAGCAGCGGTGTAACCCCTAAGCACACGTAGGCGAAAGACCAGCACCTTCAGGAGGTTGTTTTTGCTTTGTAGTGGGAGTTATCCTGCGTCTGGTGCAATCTGACATCAATTGACGGTACTGGTGTGGAAGGAAAACTGAAGTGGTGTGCTGAGACTCTGGCAAGCTTGTAAAACAAAAGCCACCTTAAAATCAATTGGCAATAAAAGAAAAACAATTTTCTGGCAAATAAGGGGATAGAATTTCTTTGAATAGCGTTTTGCAAATGCAGAAAGGTATCAACAGAGTTGTAAGTCAAATTACTGCTCTTCCCTGTGTGGCTTTGAGTCATGCAACTGGAATGTATTATTTTTTTTTAACTTTCCTGTGCATCAGCTGACTTGAATTAGCCTTTGGAGCCAATATGCCAAAGCACTTTGTCTTGCCAAAAAGTTCTGAAGTATTTAGTTGGAAGTTCTGTGTCGTGCATTAGAGCCTGACTCTCTTCATCATCTTCCAGTGCATCCACTCTGGCAGAGTCCGCTTACAATTCCTGGAGGCACCCGACAGTCTCCTATCAATATCCAGTGGAGGGACAGCGTTTATGACCCCTTTCTGAAGCCTCTGAAAATCAGCTATGACCCAACAACATGTCTTCACATCTGGAACAATGGATATTCATTCCTGGTTGAGTTTGATGATACTACTGATAGATCAAGTAAGCAAAACTCAGAAAAATCTATTTAATGTCTTATTAATGCTTAGAGAAGAGAAATATCTGCATGATTTAAAGCCTCAGGACAAATGTTGAAAATGAATGTACAGTAAAAGAGTGCTTTAGCTAAATGTGGATTTACAGTGATGGGAACTGTAATGCAGAAGTTCTATAAAGGCCTCACTTTTACTATGTATTTATTACTAGGGACATTGTGCACAAATCTTCTGTTGTAGGTTGAAACTTATTCTTATTGCACAAGCCTTAATGCCCTGCCTTTTGATTAGGTCTCGTAATATCACAGCTTTGTCTACATGAGTCAATCTTCAGTCACATGTATATGTATCTACTTAATTTTAAATGAGATTCCATCATTACACTTTATTAAGGTAATCTGCCACTTATCTCTTTTGTGGTGTTAACAGATTTAATGCATTTGAAATAATCAGCAGCAAAATGACTTTCAGTTGGAAAGCATACATACTTATCTCAATAAGCTTTTGGAGAATTAAATAATGCTGAGCTGCTACCATAGGGAGCCGGTGTGTGTGTGCCTATTGTTTTAGTATAAGCGGAGTCCATGCATGCGAAATCGAATTAGGCATTCCAGCAATTTAATGTGAATAAGCACTCTGATGTGAGCAGCTGAATCTTTCTTAAATGCTCAATAGAGTCAAGTGACTTAAAATCAAGATATTGCTACCAAATTCCAGATTTTCTGTCCGTTGTTCCTTTTAAAAGTTGACTTTACCAGAGGATATTGCTGGTATGTATAAAGAAGATATTTCGTAAAGGTAGGTGAACTGGTAGCAGTTGGTCAGGGATATTGTGAAGCACATGATTCATGTCGATTACTCAACTTGTCCCGGAGGGAAAAATTGAGGGACCCTGGGCAAGTTTGAACGCGTTTGATTAGAGTCTTTTATTTTTAAGGTGACTGCTTACCATGAGAGATGCTAGAACTTCGTAAGGGATTTAGTAATGCTCTTGGGAAGGAAGCTTTCAGCATGCTAATAAACAAATGCTTTGTCTCCGCGATACCGGTATTTTTGGTTGACGTTTGGAAAGAGGCTGATAGAACAGTGCAGCAGAAATGGTAGCGGTGGAATGCGTGGAGCTTTCAGGGGCTTGTGTGACGTTTGGGGTTTTTTTTGTTGTTGTTTTTATTGTTTATAGCTGTTCATCCGGAATATTAGTTTCCAACCAGGCAATATTCTTGCCCTTGGTCGTTTGAACGCTATGCTATGTAATGAAGAAACCAAGTAGTGCCCTTCTGTTTTTACAGTGCAAACTGCTATTGTGTTAGCGAGGTGGGGTTAGAGGAGAGACTAAGGTGGAGACATCACTTGTTAGCTCATCAGTGATTTTAACTTACTAACTTTAGATTGGTTGGTTTTGCTTTTAATTTAATGGTCTTTTACTTTATACAGCCATACCCCGCTATCTGTTGAGGATGCGTTCCTGAAAAGTGTAACGGTTGGCAGTTCAATGGATAACAAAGTAATTTTTTTTTTCCTGCAAGAACTGATGTGATGGAGGGGAATTGCTTGCAGGAGGTTAAGAAATACGCAATGTTTAAATACACAGGGGCAGTTTTTGTGACATAGAGGCAAGCATGGAATCATCAGCACTGTCAGTTAGAGGGGTGCTGGCCTTTCAGAGGCTGGCTGTTCGGAGCGCATCACAGCTCTGAAAGAGCTTATATCTGCTTCATCTGTAAGACTGAACACTTGAGGCAAATCTTTAAATGTGAACGTTCTTGCTGCCTCTTTCTGGAAGGCTGCGTTTTCATCATCATAATCTTCCTCAACTGTATTAAAGTCATTGAAGGGTGATGACGGCTAGTGGAGGATGGCATTAAACAATTGGTGACAGGACTCCAAAATGACAGAGAAACAACAGATCACGGGATGTTGCTGTATAAATGGCCAGGTTTTCAAGTGCCTGCCTCTCTCTTCCACCTTTCTCTCTTTACTGTTGCTATTTCTGATTTTTCTTTCTGCCAGCTTCTGTCTAACAATAATAGAAATCCAGAGAAGGAAAGCTTATGAATAAACAAAAAAAAAAAAGGCAACAAAATTGAAACAGAAGATGAAAAAGACAAAATGAAACGTGCATCCAGGATAGACAAAAATGCCCAACTCCTGAGCTGAGGCAAAAGATGAAGGTAGTGCTGCCGTGGGGTGTTTGCTTATGAGCAGAGCAGGAGGATGAAGAAGAAAGGGTGTGGGGAAGGTATGTACAGAATGTGGTCCTGTCTGTGTGCATGAATGCCACCTGCTGCGAGGAAATGAGACTGAAACGGAACTAGGGCTACCATAAAAAGCTGATGCGATTCTTTCCTCTGGTTGCTGTTAGAGTTCCCTTAAACTTCTGTTTTGTTTTGAAATTATCAAGGCTGGTAAATTGAGAGGAAATTAAATGGCAAAAATGTGTGTAAGTTCCTATTTGTTTCCTGTCGCTTTCTAGTGTCCACTACAGGACCCTGATTTTCTACATATGTGCACCTGTGCCTAACTTTGCTCATGAGGTAAACATTCAAGTGAATGTGATTATGAATGTGAATACTTGTGGCTTTGCATCATCACATAGTCAGGAATGGATAGTGTTAGATCGCAGAAACTTTAATTCTGAAAGACTTGGCAGTGTGGGCCACATCTTCATCCCATCCCTGAAAGTTACCTTTCTCCATCATGACTTTTTTAGTGATGGTCAGTACTGCATTTATGCTAAGAGCTCAGCAGCAGTGGATGAAGTTAATTAAATGTCAATTTGCATAGCTTTTTTTACCTTACTCCTTTATCACAAGCAGGCCTATGTAGTTAGAATTTCAAAACTGCTGGCTGGCTTTCAGGAGGGGGGAAAAAAAAGACAAGAAAAGCTCTTAATGCCTGTCATTGTTTTCTCCTTAGCATTAAAGTGATTAACTCCTTTTCAGAAGTAGTGTTGGGATTACGTACTTTATACAGTGGTTTGCTATAAAATTTAACCATGACGTACAGTTAAGTAAACATCAAGAAATGGGTCTCTACAGTGACATATTTGTTGTTAGCTCTTTGGAAGTGATTATGGTCTCTCATTTACCAGATGCTGTGACGTAATAACTAGAAAGAAGACTTTGCAGGATGTTCCTGGTGCAATTAGGAGGAAATGAGTAAAAAAACTAGGCATAGACTTCTTCATTCGTGTGTTTGCAAAATGATGAGAGGCCTTCTGAAATCAGGAGAGCAGACTGAATGTTTACCTTTACTCATGGTTAAAAAGTGTACTAAAGCTTCCAGAAATTCAGAATCTTGCCCACAGGCAGACTGTAATTTTAGATGCTTTGTGGAGTGTAGCTCAAACAGTTTACAGTAGGCACAATGTTAGAATATTTCTGGCTGTGCAGGAAATCTTTTAACATTGGTTACGCAGTCTGAAAGCTGCGTTGAAGCAGAATAGTATGTTTGGATTTTTGTAACTTGGAAAAAAATCAGAATTGAACCTTTGACACAATGTACTGATTTTTCTGGCAAAATTGGATTTTTGAAGTCTCGTACTGTCATGGGAAATTTCAATATTTTTCATAGATATTGAGGCTTTGCTGGGATATCATTTAATAGATGTATTCATTGCTTTGTCATCATACACGTTTCTTCTGGTGAGGCAGTTCTCGTACGCCTGCTCAAAGAGAAGAGCATAGAATGTAACATGTAATTACCATGACTCTGCCAAACTTGATGTGGATTGGAAAAAAAACCAGTAATTCCCTTGAGGGGAGATGGATGAGGAGACTATTTAGCTTATCATCTTCAATTTGATAGAGTTGTTTCAGACTGCAGGGAAAAACAGTGACGTGTTAGCTTGAACAATTTTGTCATAGCAAAGTAAACTGTAAAAGCAGCCAAGCAATAGGGGACTGTTTCAGTACGATAGTTGCTCCGCCTGATTTCTTCCCTGGGCAAACTTATTTCGGCAGGATCTTGCTCTGTTACTTGTCTGGACCCTTCTAAATCATGTTTATTAATATGTGCGTCTTGTTTTGTTTTTCAGTAATCGTTGGCGGTCCCTTGGAAAACCAATACAGGCTAAAGCAGTTCCACTTCCATTGGGGAGCTATAAATGAGTGGGGTTCAGAGCACACAGTTGACAGTAAATTTTACCCGGCAGAGGTATGAGATGAAATGTTGAACAATGCAAATACTCGTGGGGACTGGAGGCTAGGTCTCAGGCTGTCTGTGACTATACTGCGTGCTAGAAAACTCCCTGTTTGAAGAATTGCAGCTTACCATTAAGGATCGGACCTGGTAGGTGCCACAGCTCATCTACCGTTTTATTAATAAGTTCATCTTCACTGTGTTTTCTGGAGAAGAACGCAGTCTTAAAATTGAACATTGCCCCATTACTGAAACTTTCAGTAATGTTTGCTTCTCCCTGAATGTCCACAGGGGTAGCTGCCGGACAAGCCGATGGCAGGCAGCAAAGTACCACTGCTCTGCCAGCTCTGTCCGGATGGAGTGGTACAACTCTGCTTGCCCTTCCCCCTTTTAAAGGGGAAAAGGATGAGACAGAAAGCAGACTGAGGGCACAGTCAGGTCTTAATGAACTCCCAGGTCCCAGCTAACGTGGTGCAGATCAGGTGGACAGCAAATATTGAGGTAAATGTGCAAGCTCAGATCTCAATTAAAAAAATGTAAGTGCTTTACCTCTGAGCTGCAGTAAGCTCAGAGTTCACATGAGGTGTAGGATCTGTGTGCTTGGGAGTACGGTGAATGCATTGCATCTCAGCCGCTGTCTCTAGCGGACCTCCAAACCTCCCAGTCCTTACTGCTTTAAAATCACTTTATTTGTTATTTCTAGATGCTTGCAGAGAAACAAAGCACAAACTAAATACTCTTTAAAAAATATTTAAAGAGAAAATGGAAGATTATTTAATTCTTACACCCATACCTGTAACTCGAGAAGCCTGGTCCTGCTTACTTTGTATACAATAACTGTCTTGTGTAGGTGACCCCAGAGCGTTGGCTAATGTTAGAAAGTTATTCCAGTTATCAACAATCTTTTGTGTGTTTCTTAAAGTCGTTAGAATAATGTACAGCAGAGTTCTGTGGTAATATACTGGTTATCATGATCCCTTTATTTTCTGTTTTTGACTCATAAGTAATTATTAAAGTAGCAAGACTTTTGTGATTAAGTAACTACTAAGGCAGAAAGAGAGTCAATAAAAAATATGGAGCCAACAGGAAAAATACAGATTAAGTTGCTCAGAGAGGAAAGTATGATAGGTATAAACATAGCTGTATGCCAAAGATGGAGAATTTGAAAAATGATTATTGCTTATTTTTGAGAAGATGTTTATGTCCTGTTAATGTGTTCATAATGACTCCTGTCAGCTTGGCAAGACATTTATTAACAGCAAGATTGTATGACTAAGTTTTGGGACTGGTGCTGGCTATCTATTTAATATACAAAACCCTTCAATGGAATGCTTGTATTGGACCGTAAGCAATGCAGAGGAAGCTTATGTTATGTGCAGGAGAATGTTCCTTAGCTGAAGAGCATGCTCTGCTCTTCCTTTTAAGAAATGGAAGAGTCCTTCAGTTCCAGGCATACTAAGCCTCTTTTGTGCCTTTAACTAGCATTCCTGTAATCAGTCTCCCACAGACAAAATCCCTTTCATATGTGTAAAATGTAGTTTATGGGTCTTTGGCTATTGTTTAAAAATAGGGAGAAAGAAAGAAAAAAAAAAAGGGAAGTACTATTATTTGCCACCAAGAACACTTTGGTCCCCGTTTTTGTGGTGTGTGATTTCTGAGGTAGCTCGCTGCAGTGTCTCAAATTGCCGAGGACCAAATGTGGCAAAGATCAAAAGTCAAGTTTCTTGATATCGTTGCTGTGCTCTGTGCATGTGTTGATTTCTCATTCATTTATATTTCAGTTGCATTTAGTACACTGGAATGCTGTTGTGTACCCAACTTTTGAAGAAGCTGTAATGGAAGGTAACGGCTTGGCTGTCATTGGAGTGTTTTTAAAGGTAATTTCACTTTGTGTAATAAGCTGTAAGGATGCCTTTTTATTTGCATTTTGTTAAAACCGATTTAGGACAAAATACCTCTAGATTTTTGTCATTGCTGTTTTCAAAAAATACCAATGAAGGTAGATGTAGAATGTCAGCTTAATGATTCTCTAACTCCTACCTGTCTTCTGCAGCTAGGAGCACATCATGAAGGGCTGCAGACACTGGTTGATGCCTTGCCGGCAGTTAAACACAAGGTAAGTATTTTCAAGTGTCCCACTGGTTATCACCCAGCGTAGCTAATGCAGTCATGCAACATAAAGAATACTCTGGGAATAGCAAAACACTAATAAATGCTTTTTTCCTTAAATGTCAGTAGGGGGCCTGATTGACACCTTGGGCGAATTGTTGATTATACTGGGGGGGAAGCTCATTTTTAAGGAGGTATTGTATACTTTAAGCTTTCCAAACCTCTTGGTTTAAGAAATGATGCTCTTGAGATTGTACCTCTTCAGGAGGGCATGTGCATTAAACACTTGCCCTCCCTGAAGCCTGCCCTCCTGCTTCCATGAACACAAATGCCTCTGGATTTGTTTTCGTATGTTGTTTAACTGGTAGTACCTTTGTGTGCTGTGTAAAGTGGTAGTTTAGTTCTTGTGGAATTACGGCTTTCTGATTTTTGTCTGATCTTTGAGGAGGAGATCATTGTTTGTTTTTTTTTTTTAAAACACTGCAGATTTTCTGCTAGGGGAATGAGACTCTTTCTTCATAGCTGATTCCTGACTTCTGCCAGGAGAGGGAGTGCTGCATCTCTGATAGTGCTCAGAAGCAGCTCATGCTCCTCCAGGTGTCCGTTCCTTTTTGAAAGTACGCACAAAAAATACACATCAAGAATTTTGCTGGCTTGGAAGCACATCCAGTTGAATTCGCTGTGCCATTATTTATCGCAGTAAAGATTTTTTTTTTTTTTGTCCAAATAAAACAAATATTTATGGCAGCGCAGTCAAAACTCTGCCAGATAAATGCCAAACAAGTCAGTTCAGTGCCAAAAAGACCTACAAAAATCTGTGAATATACATCCATTATGAGAATATAATATTTTACAGCATATGAATTTCAAAGAAACTAAAGTCAAGATCTTTAAAAAAAGTAGTATCAAACATTAGGCTCATTGAGCTACGGATGGGCTGCTCTGAAAGGGATCTCATTTCCAAAGGGTGTTGGTCACCCAGCAGCTCATCAGCACTTGGTTTAAAACGTTTGAAAACCTTTGTTGCCTTGCCAGTGTTATCGCTGACTGGAGCACCAAACCCTGAGAAACATCACCCTGGTTAGGAGGAGGAGGAAGGTCAGATAATACCCATTCTGATGTCCTTGCACCTTCCTCTCTCACATGATGAATAAAAGCTCCCATCTAAAATCTCTTACTCAGCTCCCTATTTTTGAAAAATGCTTTACTGTAACATTTCTCGTTCTCAGTGGGAAACCGTTAAAGCCCATCTAAGGAAAAACAGGATCTTCCTTTCCTCCATTGCCAGTATATCCTGGAAGTACCCCAGGAGTAAAATGTTTGTGTAGGAAATCATGGGCTCTGAAGCTCCTACATGCTGTCTGGTACACTCCCACAAGTGAGATACATTCTGGAGACATGAATACTTGATGTGATTTAAATAAAATTTTAGTCCTCTTCCCTCTCCCCGCTGCCTAAAATCACATGGTGAAAAGTAAAAGCACTATTGTGTGCAGTCTGTTAAGTATATCTGGCAGAACTACCTGAACTTATTCCACCATTTATTCTTTTTTCCTGTTTGCTTCTAGCTCCCACAGAGACGTAGTCAGTCGCTGCTTCTCACTCCTTGTTTCTTCTGCACTGAATTTCTAATGACTTGTGGGAACAACAGAAATATTTAAATTTTGCCTGCTCACTAGCTGCCTCTTATGCCTCAAACCCAGCCTACCAGCTTTGTACAAGTTTATGGGGTTTTCAATTATTATTGTATGTAGATCATTATTAATATTCACGATACCTAATTTTGCATAGGCGTACATAACACATACAGTGTTTAATCTCATTGTTAAGATATTTTTAAATCTTCTGTCAATTTTTTCTCAAAGTACAATTTTTAAAAAGGAATTCTTTCTGGGGTTTAGGACACAGTTATCGAGTTTGATGTCTTTGATCCCTTCTGCTTGATACCTTCATGCCCTGATTATTGGACCTACGCAGGCTCTTTGACTACTCCACCCCTTACCGAATCGGTCACATGGATTATTAAGAAGCAGCCAATAGAGGTTGATGAGAATCAGGTAAATCTCATGCTTACGTTTCAAATCGTACCGTACCTGTTTGACTGCCTGCTGCCACGGAGGGGAAGATGCACAGAAGTAGCTGCTTACCAGTACCAGTAATTCTCTGTGAATACACAGAGATCAGTGGCTGCTTCGCACCCAGTGTTTGCTTGGGGAGGTATCCTGACATTGACAACAGCTAATATTGAAAGACTGAAGACCTCTTCAGTAAACAGTTAAAGT
This sequence comes from Platalea leucorodia, assembly GCF_965183815.1. Lineage (NCBI taxonomy): Eukaryota > Metazoa > Chordata > Aves > Pelecaniformes > Threskiornithidae > Platalea > Platalea leucorodia. Next base: position 55,154,389 of record NC_138830.1, on the reverse strand, counting down.
TGCTTCTCCAGCTCTCTGATAGGTTTTATCTTGATCTGTGATAAACAGTGCCTTATGCTGGAAGCTGCCCCTTGCAAACTGCTAAGGCTATTTATTGGCACGCTGCATAGTTTTGCTCTCCTTACCAGGATGCAGTCCTTTTTGTGGTAGGGAGGGAGGAGAAAGGGCAGGTTTCGTGAAATTCCAAACTCTGACCTTTTGTACATTTTCTTGATAGCCACATGTGCGTTTGCACAGAAATCTTGCAGAGGCTGCAAGGGCTAATCCTGTTCTGCCCCTGGGCAGACTCTGAAGGTACAGAAGGGAGGGTGGGTGGCTCGGAGTCCTTCACATGCCATTCTGATGGCGAGAGAGAGAGTGCCCACTGGGTTTTCTCCTTTGCCTTTGTAGGCATGTTTACTCTATATTTGGCTGTACTGTCCTTGAATTCCTTTTTTTTTTTGTTGTTCCTCTTTAAAAAGGACAGACAAACAAGGGGTTTGGCAAATGTTTGTATTACAGATGTTATTTCAAGTGGAGGAGTTCGTGGTCAATAGTCTGTTCTGACCCCAAACTTGTCACTATATGCCCTCTACTGCTTTTAATTTTAGTACTTCATGTTTCGATGTGATGTTACTCCTTGGTAGATGTAGGGACAGGTAGAAAGCGGCCAGAAGGAGGACTCATTGGAATTGTAGTACAGTTGTGGTTTTTGTTGGAAGTTTTCAGGATTTTTTTGTCTCTTCATTTGGAGTACTTGGAGGGGCATTACAGCGTAGAATAAGTCTTGGAAATTGTTGCAAAGCAAGTAAAAAATGAACAACCCAAAAAAATCTACCTTTTTTTTTTTTTCATGGTTTAAGAGGCACTGAAAGTTATCTGTGCATTGTCCCTGTTTTTTGAGGCTTTGATTAATAACAAAGTGTGAGTCCAATGACACGAGGCAAAATACTAGTCCGTCTAGAAAGTCATGCTCCAAACAAACACTCTGTTCTCTGAAGGATAGGCACGTATGTGATTTTAATGCTTTAGTTTACATAAAGGAATGGGACGGGAAGAACTGAAGATTGTTAACAGAGCAGAGAGAATTGAGTGCATGGTGTGTCATTCTTCTTTTCAATTGAAACTTTATTTTTTATTTCCTCCATGGCTCTTCTTCACTCTCATTCTTTTATGGCATAGAAAGGCTCATAGTTTACTTAACATTGTAATGCCCTTGTAAGCATTAAAAGCTGATCTGCTGCATACTTTATTTTAATCCCCAGTTATAAACCACTGAGAAAAACAACTATGTAGATTGTTACTTGTTGAGGTTCCCTCTTTTCTGGGTGCCAGCATATGCATGTGTGTATAAGGTAACAGAACTCCGTGAAGGGTGTAAATTAAGACGGGTGGAGAGGTTTATTTAAAGATGGCATATGTTCCCATATTTGAATGGGAATTGGTTCTGTCTCAGATGTGCCACCTTTGAGACTTAGTTTGCCTAAAGATGGCAGATGACTGACTAATTCATCTTCTGCATTGATATGGATGATGGCTTAATCTTTGCCAGCAGGTGACAAAGAAGTTCCAGAAATTTGTGCTAAAATTTCTCAGAATGCAAATGTAATATTACCTTTGATTTTTTTTTTTTTCCCCCCCAAGCATGAATGATTGTGTTTTGTCGTGAACCCCAATAATTCTCCAGTTAGTAAAGTCACAAAATTGGACGTTTCTCATTCTCAGCTGGAGGCATTTCGGATGCTGCTCTTTACTTCAGATGGTGAAGAAGAAAAGAGAATGGTAGACAACTTTCGCCCTCTTCAGCCATTAATGAATCGAACCGTCCGTTCGTCCTTCCAAAGCAGGCATCTCTTGAATACTGAAGTACAGCCCAAGGACCATGCTGAGCAGATCAGGCCATAGATGGCCCATGAAATGTCAGTCCAGACAGCAATACCTGGATATAACTGACGTTACTTTTTAATTATTTTTCCTTTTTCTGCAGTGTGTGTATGCCGTACAGTTTCACAGCCAGCCGGTTTCAGTTCTGCTAAGTGCAATTTGACCTTCAGTAGAGAAGCTGTGGGTTTTTTTTAGTTTTGCTTTTTTTAAGAATGAAGTAATATTAACTCTTAACAAATATACTTGCTTTAAAGCAGGGATCAATAAGGAATTGTTTTGACAGTTAAAGGAAAAATAAGGGCAGGAGATCTCTTCCCCCGCCTCTTTTCTGAGCTGTTCTGTGTCTCTTCAAATGCTCTTTCAGTGACTGGCACGAATTAATAATCCTAACTGAAAACATGTTAGCAAGCAGGAAGTGTGAAGGAGTGAAAAGTATTGATGCTGATGAGGTCCTTTTGTGCATTTGTTTCCGAGGCTTGGGAAGTGAACTAGCTTCTCTACTCAGATACATAGAGACATTTTATCTTCTTCCTTTTTCCTTGGTGCTTAGGATGACAAGAGGAGAAGGGAAGAAATGACTTACAGAAGCTAACCTCTTTCCATTCTATTGACTGCATGATCCATGTTTGATATGGATGCCACAGAATGTCCACTCTCTCTACACCACAAGCCCAAAGAGGTTTTCTAAAACCTTATAACAAATGTAGAAGCTTTTAGCTTTGGCAGCTTTTACTTTTCTGTATTAATAATGTGCCAGGAGAGGAGAGCAGAAGAGAATTCACCCGTATCTCAAAACTGGCAAGAGCAGCAAATTAGGCAAAAATGTCCAGTTGATCCCGGGAAACTGATCACATCAAAGGAAAACAAAATTGGATAAGCCCCGGCTGACCCTCCCAATGGGATTTGGGGAGAAAAAACATTCTGAAACCTAATCCAGTGCTAGCAGAGTATGGACAAAATGCAGCATTCAGATACTTGAAAGTTTTTTGGTTGGTTCTTTTCAGTAGCTCACAGAGCACCAGTGCACTCTCTTCAAAGTTTTGTCTTAAGATGTACTTTTCTTATAAAAAGAATTATCTAGCTTCATGACAACTGGGGACCAGATTGTATGTATAGCACCTTATGGTAACGAAGTTAAGTGGTGGTTGAAATTTTTTTGTGGACCAGACAAAATTGTTGTGTAAGCTGCCAGCTGTGGAGCCTTATCCTAGGGTTACGGTCCAATTCCCACGAGTATTATCTACCTCTGAAGCATACTACTACTAGCCATAATTTTCTCTCGAGCACCTTTCTCACTGGCTTTTTATGCCTTACTGTATTTAACAGGGTGCCTGTGCATGGAATTACTGCACCAAATGTACGGTCAGACTTTCTGACGGGGAGCAGGTCTGTCTGTAAACTCATGGTGTGATCTTGATTGATTGTATTTGAGGAGTCGTCTTGGAGAACAGATGTTACTTGGTCTGCTTCTGCCAGGAAGCAAAGTCAGCGGTTGCTGGTGTGATTCAGCCCAAGTGATGCCAGGACACTAGCTTGTCAATGCTCAATTCAGAACTTCCGAATCGATACTTTTTATTTTGAGTGCAAGTGTTCGGTTTAAATGCACTTTAACACTTTTTAGTGTGACCCTGATGATTTTAAGGCTTTCGAATATTCTTGTTTAACCAATTAAGTGCCCAGGTCCTGCCTTTGCTTCCTTAATAGCTCTACCTCAGGCTGTTGTCATGTTGTGCCTTTCTCCCTTGGCAATTTGAAATGTGGCCACTTAACCTTCGAGTGACTCTATGCGGTAAATGTAAGAACATCTCTCTTCTATCCCAGTATAGTATACTTTTTTACTGTGCTGTATATTCAATATGGCAGTATATATCTTCAGTTTCATTACCCCTCCTAAGCCCTTACTGCTTGGTAACCGTCTTGGTTGCCCTCTGTAGAACTAGACAATCTATACCAACTTAGTTGAACTATACAGTGTTTGGCATCATCAGACAGACTTTTTACTATGTTCCTGGTCTGCAGAATCACATCAGTGATGGTTTTGCCAGAGAATGACAGGTTCCAAAATAACACTGGAAGGGACATCTACAGTTCTGGCAATAGGAAAAGAATTCTTTTATTTCTGCCTGAGCGTACTTGATCTATAATCATGAAGCTTGAGGTTTTCATTCGGTGGTGTTCTTGCAAACGCTTTTCTGAGGAGGACCCCGTAGAAAGATGGCAGTGATCCAGAGCTGGCACATATCTTGCCTATCTTTTGAGATTTTTGCTACTTATTATTAGCAGTTAGGAAAAACTCTAATACAAAGACATCTTAATGTTGCCTTCACATTTAAAAATACAGGTGACTCGGCAGCATGGAGCTAGCTACAGGTAGCCTGCATCAATATCCCTATTATATATAAATGGGTCTTTTAAAAAGCTTCATGCGGTTGCTCAAAGCTTTTTAGTTGCCTTGGTAATTTTCACCAAGTTTTTGTGTACCTCTGATCCACTGAGCTTGTTTCACTAGTTAATATAGCCTTCCTAGCCTATGCGAACACAAAATACATATTTTGTTCTTAGGGAACTGCTGCGGTGTAAATGTTTAATCTTCAGATGCTTCATAATGCCGTAGTATGCTCATACTCACCTGAGTTCTCAATGGTTAGGTTTGCTCCACTGAACCAAACGTTCTTCCTAGGTGTGTAAATTTCTTCCTAACTTGCTCACCACCACACATCCATCAGAGACGATGTCGAATATTCCATTTTCAGTGACCTACTTAAAATCCTCACAGAGATTGACTTATTTTGTTACTGTCGTGGAAGTTTTGTTAGAGAATAGCTATATTATCCAGTCATACCGTTAATAAGCGGTACTCCGTACATATTTAGATAAAATCACATCTTGGTATGCTGACATAAAATTAATCAATTTCAGTTTCAGCACTGATTGTTTCAAATATCTGGAAACAGGGTCAATGTAGAAAAAATTACTGTGCTACACAAATAAGCTTTACAGGGATTTTCTGTTACAGTTGTTTTGCTGGTTTTCGAGTCTTGCATTTATGTGTTAGTGTTTTAGCATCTCTGGTTCAGGTAGGCAGTATCTCAGTTGCAGGGCGGGTTGTCATTGAAATTAGCAGCTGGAAATGAACAGAAAGGTGGTTTTGGTTTGTTTGTGTGGTTTTTTTGTTTGTTTGTTTTTTTAACTTTTATGTTACAATGACTGTATCAGCCTTGCAAAAGCTAGCTTCAGGAAAAATAATTCTCTGTGCCTGCATGTGTATGTAAAACAGGAGATGGGATATAATTCTTGTGCCTTATTCTCTCAGTTCCATGGGGGGGAAATGATTTGATTTGGTTGTTGGACTAGAGCTAATATTTGTAATGATTTTGCACAACTACGTTAAACTCTATTTGAAAGGCGTCTGCATAGGAATCTTTAGGCTCTTTTTTTAGGTGGTACAATCCAAAAGGGTCAAAGCACACGTTTGTATTTGTCCTTGCATAGTAGTCACTTCCGTTACTTAATACTGTACTGGAGGCGTTCCTGTGGCAGTAAGTACTAGGAATTAAAGACTTTAATAGAAATAATTTTGAGGACAGCTTATTGAGATGGGAGTAGAAGGTTTTTGAGCACAGATCTGCATCCGTGTTGGTCTGATTTGCAGCTGCCCTTCAGTATTTCTGTTAAATATCACTCTTAGCAGAAGTCTCGTTCTTGGTGACTTCACAGTTCGAACGACTTCATCTGGCGTTGGAATGTTTGATCTATATTCCTACATTCCAGAACTTTCACACAAGTGCACTTCAGGTGTACGCCACCACGTATACCTGACCAGTCTTTTGTTGCCTTCTGTCATGGATGGCTTGCACTGGTATTTTTACCGCAAGTCTGACAGGAGTGTATCTTTTGGCTTTGCAAGCTATAGAAAATGAGATTGCTTTGATCTCACGAAAATCTGCTGGTTTAGAGTACTGGAATTCTACATGGCTTACTTTTGAGGAAGGGTCCCTTTTTCTGCTCAACTTCATAGTCAATAGTATTTGCTTTAAAATTTGAATGCCTTAATTTTGAATGTCTTAACTTGTATTTCTTGGCGCATCTTTGCTTTTTCCTTTGTGCATCTTGTTTTTGTGGCAGTTACTACACTGTGTATTTTAATGGATGTTCTCTGCCTAATCAGAATTTACTGAAATAATTGTCTTTGTGGACAACATATGTAACAGGGAATGCCTTTTGTTCTCCTAGCATACAGGCCTTTTTCCTCAGTTTTCACCTGATGTAACGAAACTTCTAGCTGCTGTATTTTAAACTGTTAAATTAGTGTGCAACTATGCAATAAAGAAACACAGAGAAACCTGTGTCTGTATCTCGTTGTGTAATTAAGCTCTCCAAGTTAAAAAGTAGATTTTTCTGTCAAGAAAATAATACAATTCCTCCTTAAGAATGAACCAGTTCATTATGAGTGGAGTCTAATCAGATGTCAGACATTCTGTGATACTTAAAAGCTATGAAAGACTCTGCTGAACTGTATTATAATTGGAATGAAAGAACAACGACCTCTCTGTTGCCGCTGTACTGATGGAAGGCTATCTAATTATTTGTTACATTCAGCTAGATGCAACGTGCCGTCTAAAATGGGATTCCACGGTTTGAGGATCTTTGCTAAACTACTTCATTTGACACTGAGAGTTAAACCCAACCTGTCAGCTAAGCTCCTTTTTCTGTTGTGTAATTGGTCTTGGTAAAACGGAGCGTTGATCTGATGTGTGGTGTAACTCTCAAGAGTTTCATATTTAGCGGTTGTGGCTACAAGAATCTTATCAAATAACCTGAAAAAAAATCGTTGAGTAAAATAAATTCCTTTCATCAATAAAAATTGGCTAATCAGGTGCCATAAGCATTAATTTCTGTCTCACTGCTTAGTCATGCTTAGAGTCCAGATTAGCTGAATTCATTCAAACCAAGTTTCCGCTTCTTTTGATGGGAACAGTAGGAGATTACATTCCCGATAAAGGAATTTCCCCCCCCCCCCGAAAATAATTGTAGACAATACTTTTATATAAGGTCCCCCAAACTGTGCTATTTGGTACCCACTGTGGTGGGCAAGCCATTTCAGGATGAAGGAAGAGCAGCATGGGTTAAGAGCGAGGCCAGCTCCGCTATTACTGCTATCTAAGGGTTCTAGAAGCTGCTACCACCTCCACTTACCCAACAAAAAAAGCTTAGAAGCTCTTGTATTATTACAGCTGAGGTGTTTGCTAAAGAAATGGCTTGTTTGGTTCCAGCGGGCTGTCTTATTTTGATCAAGGCAGCTCTGCCGATAAATGGTTAAGCACACACACATTACTTCTAACAAATGGCCCATTTACTTCTGATATTGGTAATTATTGGTCTTTCTGACAAATAATTGTGTCTTTCTTTTTGATGTGACAAACTTGAAGTGCCTGAGTATTATCATATGGAGAACTGATTGTATAATCAAATAGTCTTCAAAGATTCTGCAGAATAACTTGGGGGCCTGAAGAGAGTTAATGTTCGTGGTCAGAACTGATAATAAGACTTAGCGTTTGTGAAGCGCTTTGAAGATATAAAGCACTATATGAAGACACCCTAACACCATGGCTGCAAAGCAGGTATTTTCTCAGCAATACGAATGGAGAAACAGTTGCAGAATTAACTCCGATTGATTAATCTGCGAGCGAGTGAAGTATGTGGTTGGCTTTAAATATGGCAGTTCGGTGGCTGCTACTCCACTGCTTCTTGAGGCCAGGATTTCCAAATGGAAATGGTGTCAAAACTGAGACTGAAGTCTGCAAATTCTTAGCTGTCAGTCTATTAAGAAATTCCCTTTTGGAAGAACTGGATGCAGAGAGAAAAAGAGAACTTGGTCCCATTCTTGTGAAAGGTAATGGAAATTTCTGTGAATTAGGTGAATATCGGGTGTAAAAGGCCAATCATCAAGCAGTTAACTTATTTGCCTTAAGGTAAGAACTTAGTCTAGAGCACTGGTGAAGTAAATCCATTGATGAATGATTTTGTTCACCCAACTATACAACTGAGTTTGAGCATTTATCTGAAAATATCTGAAGCATACATCTTATTTCAATTCCAGTCCTGTCTGCTGGGTCCTGATGTCGTGAGGCCAACACAGAGACAGTCCCGTATGTTGTAGGAACCTGGGGGGGTTTTTTCTGATTTTATGGTCCTGTGAATGTTTTGCCTAGGCTGAAGTATGAAATAGAGTAACAAGTAAATGTTGGTGACTCTTACTTTGAGAAATAATTGGTTTAGATTGCAGCCATATAGCCTCTGTTAAGCTAGTAGGCTAAAGAAAGGCTTCAGGGGGTTCAGGAAAATTGTGTCATTAATATGTTTTGCTGTTTACTTTTAATTAATTTTCATAGTCTTTGCTGCAATCTCTTCAGGATCCCATTTCTCTTTGAAAACTAGAAAACCACGGTCGGTGCAAAGGTAATTTTTGTCTAAGCTTTCATCCTAAATACACGTTTCTATAAATCGAGAAGCGGTGAACGCGGTTTTAAGCCTCTGGGCTGTTGTGGTCAAGAGCCACTAGGTGTCAGGTTCTGCTCAGTGCTTCCAGGGCTGCTCGGGACTCCTGGCATGGCTGAAGCGGTCATGATGCCCATGACCAGTGCGAGCTACCCGAAAACGTTACTAAAACATTACGTCTTTCCCCAGAACGCAGATCTCACGTTTCTCTGAGGTATCTTGCAGGAAACCTCCTGACCCACCCTACTGCCTGTACTGAAGCCTCTCTGAAACGTGCGAGGAGGAGGATGGTCCAGGAAGGATGGACACCGACCTTGGGACATGACTTCTTGCATGACACCAACTGATCGCTTGCTGAGAAACAGCTCCTCAAAGGTACCGCTTCCACCTCGCAATGGGAATGGAGAATCAGGGCTTCCAGGCTTTAGCCTCTGAGTTCATCTCCTATCCCACAAGGACAAGGAGTCTGAATTTGCTGAAGAATTGGCTCCTTAGGCGCTATTGTGAACTGTCCAAGTAAGTCTTTTTGGATGCAAAACCTATGCCTTCATTGAGGTAGTGCAGTAGAAGTTGCTCGTTTTGCCTGCATGCTTGCCAGAGTGGCGAATTTTAATTTTTTTCTTTTTTTTCCTGCAAACAAGTCTTTTTGGTGATCTTGGCGTCCGAAACGACAGGCGGATTTCTGCAGCACCTCTGCAGAAATGCAGGTGATGCAGCAGCGGGGCCTCGGCCTGTGCTTGTGCGAACGTGGAACAGAAGAGTAGGGAAATCGGATGGGGCTGGGGGGAACCGGGAGACGCAGGTTTTGCTGAACTTTAGGTTTACACAGCGCATACGAAGCGACCCGTTCTCCTTTACGCGAGCACGCAGCCCGCTCTCGGCAGGAGAATGAACCTCCCCTGCCGCCAGCTGCCGGCGAGGAGCCCCCGGTCCCGGGGCAGAGGCGGCGGGGCCGCGCTGGCCCCTCTCTTCCAGCCGAGACCCGCCGATAAGGGGCGGGCGCGGCCGCCGGTTCCCGGGGGGGCCGGGCCAGCGGCTGCCCGCGCAAAGCGGGGCCGCTGCAGCACCCGCCTTCCTCCTCCTCCTCCTCCTCCTCCCGGAAAGGCGGCCGGCCCCGCGTTCCCCGCCTAAGCGGGAGGCGCCGGCCGCAGGCCGCCCCCCGCCGCCGGAACAAAAGGGGCGGCTGCATGGTGGCGGCCCAGCGCCCTGCCGCCCGCCCCGCTCCGCGCCCCGCTCCGCGCCCCGCTCCGCGCCCCGCGCCGCCACCATGTCGGGCAGCGGCGGCGGCACCAGCAGCAGCAGCGCGGTGAAGAAGAGGAGCCCGGCGGGCTCGGCCTCCTCGCTGGCGCAGGAGGAGGAGAAGCAGGCGAGGGAGAAGATGCTGGAGGCGGCGGGCGGCGGGGCGCAGGAGAACGGCTGCACCCGCTCGCCCTCGCCCTGCGGCTCCGCCGAGGGCGAAGGGGTGACCCTGCAGCGCTCCATCACGCTGCTCAACGGCGTGGCCATCATCGTGGGCACCATCATCGGCTCCGGCATCTTCGTCACCCCCATCGGCGTGCTGCGGGAGGCCGGCTCGCCGGGGCTGTCGCTGGTGGTGTGGGCCGTCTGCGGGGCCTTCTCCATCGTGGGTGCCCTCTGCTATGCTGAGCTGGGTACCACCATCACCAAGTCCGGCGGGGACTATGCCTACATGCTGGAGGTGTACGGCCCCCTGCCCGCCTTCCTCAAGCTCTGGATAGAGCTGCTCATCATCCGGCCCTCCTCGCAGTACATCGTGGCTCTCGTCTTCGCCACCTACCTGCTCAAGCCCATCTTCCCCACCTGCCTGGTGCCCAACGAGGCTGCCAAGCTGGTGGCCTGTCTCTGTGTCCGTAAGTACCCGCAGACCCTCTCCGGGTGCCTGCTGTCCCGCTGCCCCACGTGGCTCCCCGCTCACCATCGCCTTCCCCGAAAAGTCAGCCCAAACAGCTAGCTGCCTCGAGTCCATCGCTTTGTAGGGGATGCACCGTCTCCCCTGTGCTAAACTGGCTCCACATGGGGGTTTTTGGGCTGTTCTGAACAGCGTGAGTAGGAAATGTGGCCCCATCCCAGATAAATTGAGCAAAAATATTCCCAAACTGCCAGTTACGGGCTAGCGAGCCTCTCCCATTTCCAGCAATGCAGCGAGCAGCACGCGATAAATGCAGCGTGCATTTTGCCTGTGCGCTGGAGTGGGGATTTCTCGTGCCCTCCCGCGGGAGCGTGTTCGGGCAGGGCAGAATCCCCTTGCAGCCCTGCAGTGCCGAGGTGCTGCGGCGGCTGGGGTGGGCATTTACGTGCAGCCATACGTTAGGATAACACGTGGCTGGGAAATTACCTGTCGTGAGCAGCTGGTGCTGAAGGTGGCCTGTGCTGCAGTGCCTGGCTGTTTTCAGCACCAGTTTCGAGAAGAGGCGTTTCTCAGCTGTATGAGTATGATAACTATGCTCAAAACCTGTTCGGGTTTGGGTTTTTTTTTTTTGCTGGCAAACGTTATATCTCATCAGACGCTGCCTAGCAGAGACGTCTGGTCATGCTGTGATGAATTTAGGGCCACTGATGCTTCCCATGGCACACAAATGTCTCCTGCTGCAGCTTTTATCTTCTCTCTGGTATTTTGGGGTCTGCGGTTTTCCCAGTGAAGCCCCATTTTCCTTTTCTCCAGTGATTGCAAAGTCACCCCATCCAAATTCCTCATTCTTTAAATACAGGACCATTTTCTGCCTTTTTCTCATTTCCTATTCAGCGTTCCGCTCCACTGGTAGCTCCTGTGCCATTGTGACGGTGTACAGTGGGAGAGGCTATAATTTTTTTGTGAGGGCTTTATAAAGCATTTATTTGCTGTACAAAGTTACAGACAGGTGATCTTTTTTATTGTATCGTTTTGAGGTTGTAAAGAGAAGTCTGCTTGTTTGTGCCGTCCAGAGGCAGATTGTGTTAGATTCCTTCACCCTCTGAGGATCACAGGCATTCAAAAGTTGCAGCACGTGGTTGTTAAAGGGAAGATATATTGTCTGTAAATGTCTTCATACGTAACCTGACCGAGTCTTTGGTAGATAGATTATATGGCTAGCTAGTAGATATAATAAGATAAATAACAGGTGGGGCAGCAAATTGTATTTTTTTTGGGCAAGGTTGAAACTTATTCATTCCCCAGATAAATTTTTAGGAAGATGAGGGCAAGCAGACAGGCATGTGGACTTTCAGTCCAGGTTTTTAACAAAGGGGGGGTATATATATCAAGGAGATACAGTCACCCAACGAAGAAGGCTGTAGCAGGGTTAGAAAATAGTTCTGCTGATGGGTTTCTTGCTTCAAGTAGGGCCTTGTGAAAAATCTGGGTTTAGAGCTTTCCTGCCAGTCTGCAATATGGTGTCTTCAGTGACAGAGAGAAAAGGGGCATGCCTGCACGTGGCCTTCCCGTTTTCGCCGAGAAGCTGACAGAATTAGAGCATTGATGAGACGGACTTTCTTACTCTTTTATGTCAAAAGTTTTGCTGAGCAGTAACGTATTGTACTCGACAAAGCCTTTGGGAAGATGTTTCTGGTAATAAGCAACTTTTCTTCTGCAGGATCTTTCCCCAAATAGGTGGGATGAGTGGTCTCTGTTCCTATTTTACGGATCAGAAAACAAATAGAGAGGTACAGTAGACTTGCCCATGGCGAGATCTGTTCAGAGACAGGGTGGGTGCAGCATGAAATTTATTGATGCCAGGTCTCATTCCCACTTACGCTTCTCCGATAAGTAGTATGTCTCCAACTTTCTTCTGCTAGCAATTAGTAGTTTTCCTGAAGCAGAATTTGTTCTCGAACCTTTATCTTGAAATGCCAAGGAAAGAGTTGCTAGTTTTACGAATCTGCGTCATTTCCATGTGTTTCTTCTTTAAACTTTACCTCCCCCCCCGCACCGCTGGCTACTATTTTGTTTATGCTTTGGGTTAAATTTTTGTTTGTCTCCTTTGCTACAGAAGGTTCGTTCATCGTGCATTGCCTTCAGCAAGTTAGTTTTCTGTAACTTTGATTTTTGGAGTTAGCTTTTCTGTTGTTTAGTGCCAAAACCACATCATGAACTAGGAACAATAAATGAAGGAAATCTGGTCCCAGGACTTAGCGAGTCACACAAAACTTCTCTGGACTAACAGGCGGCTGTGTTACGTGGTTCTTCCAAACATACCCCCACCCAGTGAGATATTATTTTAGATATTGTTATATATATTATTATATAGAGATATTATTAGAGCCCTAGGGTAGGAAAAATGGCCTATTTGTGCATACGCTCTAGAGCATACGTTAACGAGTTATCTCAAAGAGGGGACGAAGAGTTTAGGAAGCAATAGGGGAATCTGGGGCCCCGGGCTGGAATACAGTTGACTTACTATGTAGCTGTCTAGAACAGTACCAGCTGTATTCTTTGCAAAGTTTGTATCTCAACATAAAATGCAATTGACTGCATGGTTTCTAGTAAGAGGAGAAATAACAAAAGTTATTTGTTTCCACTTTGAGTGTTACTGGTGTTGAACAGTTGAATAAATAACGTGTTGTTTGGTATTTGCCACCCTGAAGTACAGAAATTGAAGTTCTAGGCATTAAGATAATCTAAATAAATCACAGTCTTGAAAGAAAGAAAAAATAGTTGGAATAGGGAATTTTCTTCCCCTTAAGGTGCTGAGGAAAACGGGGTGGGTGGTAAGTAGAATTTAACTACAAATAAGTATTTTCTGCTATCAAGATTGTAATCTACAGACAGTTGGTATGCAAGACTGCTTCTTCCATAAGACAACGTGAATGCTGATTATGGTTGCCAAATATAAGTGTGGGAATTCACTACAGGGAAGTCTTCCTGCAGCAAGATGGGTCAAGCTGTTCTTCATTAGCGGGGCTTATTTGATGTTCACCACAAAACAGCCGGTGCTCCCTGGCTGTAAGAATTTGCAGGTAGTTTGGCTTAACACTTTTCAGGCTGCGGGTTACTCGGGTAACTGATAAACTGCATGTTACTTTATCGGTAAGATTGGACGGCTGATACTTAAAAGGACTGATAAATCATAAAAGCAAATGCTAAGGGATAAAACCCACAAGGTCCACCTGGTAGCCAAGCATTTTTTTGAACAGAAGAAGTTAAAGTTCATGATGCTGAGAATTTGTGCATGTGTGTGAAAACCCAACAGTTACTCGAATTCCCCCAAATGTGGTCTCACCTAAACCAATGTAACCCCTTCTACAGAGGATGGAGGGACAGGCACTAGGTCCTGACTCTTCATATTTGATGACATCTGCATTACAGTATCAGTATTGTACACGGCAAAGAATTAAACTACTAAGGATTCTGTGCTCTGTGTTTCAGGTGCACGTTTGAGGCTATGTAGACAAACGAAAATCCGTTATATTTGGTGTTGGTTCCTCTTTTCTCTTGAGAAAGCATCACAGTGGAACGTGCATTTGCACTGCACTTCCAACATACCTGTATCTTTTTCTGCCATTTCCTCCAATTTATTTTCACTTTGAGTTAAAAAAATACACATTTCTTAACAGAATATTTAGGTAGCAAGTGTAGTTTTGAAAGAACTTGTTGTTTATATAAGTTGCAGGACCATCTTCACGTAGCGGAAGGAGGACTATGGTAAAACTGTTTAATCCTGTCTTTTTTCCCCCATCGAAGAGGTGGTGCGCGGGTGATGGCCTGAGCAGTGACGTGGAACAGCATCCAGCTGAAAGCGCGCCTCTGATACCTTACAGCGCTGGCGGGTCAGGTTCTCTTTTACAGCTGGCTGCCACTTGTGTTGCATTTCTTAAATTTGAACTGACAAATGTTAACAAAAAGCATTAAAAAAATTCACAGAGCACAACCTAATACACAGTGTTCTAATACACATGTTCTAGAGATGGCTCGAGGATGGAGAGTTTCGAGTTATCCAGGTACAGGTAACATGCATATTTCTTATTTCCACCTGTTAACTTGCAGATTTCCTACATGTGAGAGGTCTTTGAATTGTGGTACAGTAAATTCCCTGTAGATAAGGAAGACGGGGGATAATGCTGCTTCCAGACCTGAGCTGGTTCTTGCTTGGTGGTTCACAAGTGCTTGAACTGCTCTGCCTACACGCATTCTTCGGCACAGCCTGCCACACGCCCCCTGCGTGCTACATAACAGGTTATTCTATAATTTACTTATTTCTCGACAATATAATCTGCTCCACAGAAGCTTGAGAAACCCTGCCAGTTGCGTATAATTTTACTCTTGATCTTCAATGTCAAATCAGTGATTTGATTATTAGCTTCTGAAACCTTTTATCACTTGTTAATTATATATGCTAATCTGGCACTGATAACCCCTATACTGCTGCAGCAATATCTGCTACTTCCAAAGCTACAGTATTTTAATCTTTAAAATTTCTTTAGACCTCCTTTGCTGCTTCTGAAATATTATTTTGGGCACTCCTCCTGCAAGCATGGAATTCCAGTAAAATGATCACATATTTCTCATTTGTCTCTTTTGTTATGAACAGCCTCATAGTGGAAGACTTAGTAGCAGTCAGTGCGGAGTTGAGTCATATCTAATAGCACATGTCATATGGAAGCGTAAGTGCCCGACACCCCTCTGAGTACACTGTGAGTTGGAGGAGGAGAATGGTATCAAATCCAGGGTTTGGCAAAAGCGTATAAACACATGCCTTGAATGCTCGCTGAATTATAGCCGTAGTCCATAAGCGAATAGTCAGTGTCAGCATTTCAACTAGAAATCATGTTTGTTGAAAGCAGGAACATCTTTAGTACTAAGGTTTTACTTTAAAGCTGACAGTTTGGCTGTTGACCAGCTGTTTAAAGTGAAGCTACGGGTAGATTTTTGAACTCATCAGGTATTAGATGGCAAGCACAAAATACATCTTATGCTTGTCAGTTTAAGATGGGTTTATTCTGCAGCAGTTTAATCTGCCAGGAGAAGCAGGGTGTGAAACTTTGAAGACGACTTAAATTTTTTTTTCTCCTCCGGAAAGGTAGATTAAATGACTAAGCTGTATCAGTAAATATGCACTTCTTTGATTGGAGTGGAAGGAAGGGGTCTTTGCAGAATCCCTGCTGTATGGGTAATGCTGCAAGACTGAGGTGGCTTTTTTAAATCTGCATTTAATTAGAGAGAGTAGCATTAATGAAAATAGCCTCTGACTCTAGCAGGACTCTCCTGAAATGGATGAAGGCTTGGAGGACTCCTGTAACACAGCAAGCAACTACTGCATTTCTTGGCACCCCTCTCTTGGCTCTCACAACAAATGTCCCATTAAATTTTATTGTATTTGAATGATTTACACTTCCACTGAGATCCATCAGAGTCTGTCCTTTCTGCCGTGGACAAATTGGGAAGGCTTTTTCAGAGAAACTCGCCGTGGTCAGCCTGATTCAAAGCAACATCACTAAGTATTTCAAAAGTCTCATGGTCCCAGCGTCAGATGCGGCCAAGAGAGCGAACGCAATGGATGAGAAAGCAGTTTCTTGCCAGCCAGCATGCGGGGCTGAGTTCTGACCCTCCGCGTGGCCCGGGTGGCACGATTCAGACTCAAACCTGCCTGGAATTTTTCATTAAGTTGACGAGCCGAGATGTCGCGCTCAGTGCTGAAGTTCAGCCCCCTTCCTGTGGATTTGTGGCACCCGATTCAGTCCAGCTGCGGGAAGGGGTTTCTGTATCAGTGTAACGTCGTCGTGGGCTGGGTGAGATGCCATCTTTTGCAAGGTCCGGTAGCTGACCATCTGACATGTCTGTGGGGCTTAATGTGCACGTAATATATTTGTAAGTGTTGTTTGCCGTTAGGAAGATATTTCATATGAGGTGGGCATGGTGGAAAAGGTGTTTAGCTTGTGATAGGGTCCTTTTAATTTGCTGGGAATGGAAGAAATATACCTCTTTCTCCTGTTGCATATGTGTGTTGTTTGTCTCCTGTTTATATGTTTGTCTCCCATACATATGTTGTTTGTCTCCCATTGCATATAGATGTTGTTTGTCTATATTTTGTTTGTCTTCCTGTGGTAAAATGACCTGTTTTGTGGAATTGCTGCATCATATAATCAAGAAACTTTGACGGTAAAAACGCAAGCTTCTTTCTAAGGAGATAAAATAGCAACGCCTACCGCTAGCTAGGAGTTGGCTCCCCTAGCATTAATAAATTCTTTGTAGTTTTTCATGTACCCCACAATTTGAATAGTGTGAACTGTATCGCTGTTATTAGGGTCCCTTGGTACCAAAGCGATAGGTGCATTTATACAGGCTTGAGATCCAGCCTCTGCAGCATCTGCAAACTCTTTGCGGAGTTCTTCCTCCGGGCAGTCCTGGTGCTGCCTTTTGGCCCCGACTGCTGCGCTGGTTGGCACAGCTCCTGAGAGAGAGGTGGCAAGTACGCGCTTGTTAATTTATTCTTACGGAATTCTGGAAAGCTGAGGGTGTGGATGCTTCTGGGAGCTGTGCTACATGATGAAATGCTAGCATCATCCCGCTTTGCACCAACTTCTCCGGCTCCCGGCTCCGAGCCTGTTTCAGCACCAGGGGCCTCCTGGAATTGAAAGCCAGCGGAGAGATGGAGCTGTGACACACTCAGGGTGCCTGCGGCCATTTGTTGGGGACATCCAGGGTTCGTGGTCTCAGTTAGGGGGTGGGTCTGGAGACCATCCTTCTTCTTAAACTCTAGTGGTAGGGCAGCTTTGCCTTCTCCTTTCACCGGTTGTTTGTGGTGCCCATCCCCTCATTCCTCAGCATTGCTGTTCTGGGAAGAAAAATAAAAAGGAAACTGTAAGCTGTTGCCAGGTATGTTTATTATTGTCAGTTGATTTTAATATAGACCCATTTGCTCTGGGGCCAGGTGCTCCTTTCCAATAGCCTCATGTGCCACTAAGCGTTTGCCTTCTACAGACTGATTGCCCTGGCCGTTAAGTTTCTCCAGGGACTCGTCCTTGAAGAAATATCTGCTTTCCTTCTGCTTTTTCTCTTTACCACCTTGCAGGGCACAAGTCTTCCCTCAACATCTATCAAGCTGAAATTTCCCTAGCTATTTTCTGCGTATGTCCTTGTATGTGTGTCTCATTGCGCTATTAGAAATAGACGCCTGAGACTGTTAGAAGACACCATGGCATCACAGCCACCTGGATATAAAGTGGGGTTTTCTTGGCCTTAGTGAATAGCTAAGGCATTGATGTTCCCATGGTTTAAACCACTGTAGTCAATATAGCGTAATTCCTTGTTTGTACTATGTGGAGTAACTACTTCTGATGTGTCTAACCTCTTGTGGGCTTAGGCAGCAGTTCTCTTTAAAGCACGTGGACCATTTTGTGTCTGCTCCGTGTGCTGCTGTCATCCCTGCGGTTTGTTTCTTGGTGGCCGTGGGCTCAGCTTGTCTCTGAAACCTGGTTGCACCACCTTTGGAAGAAGAGAAAACTGCTCGTCCATCATCTGCACTTCGTGAAGAGTGAAGGAGCAGCCTTTGCTGTAGGATGGGGCAATGGAAAGGAGCTGAGAACTGTTGTGTACGTAACTGTGAGGAGAAAATCAACGTCATCCGGTGGCAGATGGTCAACGGAAGCATCGTCTTACAATTGTAAGGGCTTAGCGCTTTGGAAATGTGTGAGTTGCAAACAGGAGTCATTGCACGATTCGTCCTCTGCGCGGACAGCGTTACAGTCCCCGTTTGCCTGGTGGGGAAGCTGAGGTGGCGGGTTTCCCTGCCGCCTTCCCATTTCTTTCCACAAGTTCCCTGCCCTACTGCGCATTTTCACTCTGGTCCTGTAATACCACGAATAGGAATCCATGGGTAACTTGCAGCAAGTTAATTGAGTTTACTTCTTTGAAGCAAGCTACGTACACATGTTTGTCCTTGTTATAGATGTGTATACTGAATTATATAGGAAGGACTAGAGGTCAAGACCAGGGAAACCTATAGAAGACGAAATAAAGGACAGAAGTGACCTTGTGCAAGGCTCCCAAGGTACGTAACCTCACACGCAGCGTGAATGCAGCTGTGCCAGTGCCGCAAGAATTCCTACACCCATTTCAGAAATGTTTCACCTGAAAAGCTGCTGCCGGTCTTGGGTTGAGCAAACTCTCCCCATCAGCAGGTTACATACGGTGCTGGAATCGGGTCCTTTTTTCCCCTGCAAATGAAGATGAGCACGCAGAGCTGTGGATCGGCTGCTTTGCTTTTTTTCCCAAACGGAGTCTTTACTCCATCTCCGATCCATGGCCACGTTCCACTACCCCGGGAAAGCTGCAGCCCTGCCTTTTTCTATAGGATAGTTGCCAAGAGTGTTGCATCATAAATGCCAAGCCCGGGGTTACCTGTATTAGGGCTCCATTCACATACTGTTTGCTTTGGGCAGAACCATATGCCTGCAAGGCAGCTTTACTACGTCCTGCCTTTCCTCTGTAGACAGAGGAGCTGTTGTTACATATAGCGTGTCCACCATGGACTTGTGCCCTGTGGGGATCGTCACGATCCCTTTCCATGTCTGCTTTGCAGGGATTTATTCCTATTGTTATTGAGAAATCATCTTGGGGAGGGATCTTGGAACTTGAGTTCAAAGGAATGTGCCCGTAAAATGTGACTTGCGGGGGGGCAGGATTCTGGGTCCTGGGTTGCATTAGTTTGTCCTTGGTTCCTATCAGTAATGGGGAAATTGCCAGACTCTGCAGGTGCGTGCCAGCGGAGCAGGTTAAGTGAGATGCCTGAAGCCAGCTGGGACTACTAGGACAGAGTAAATAAGTGAAGCTGGGCCCACTGTTGCCTTTACAAAGCCAGACTTCTCTTTGAAAGCCTCTGGATTCCCCTGTTAGGGGTGGCTTGAGTATCTTGAAGTGAAGCTCACGCTCAGCTAGGCTAGAGCAGTCGGCAGAAGGGATGAAGGGGTGAACAGCACCTTGTGAGCATGTTCTCTCTGCAGCAGTCAAAAACCAGTATCTTCCCTACTTCTGCCAGACGTAAATAAATAAAAGTACCCCCCCTTAGATCTGCAATCGCTGCAGCTTTCTAGCTCCCGTTATCCCAATTATGTAAAGCCTTTGGAGAGGGGCTGCTGGATCAGACGCTGTGTCGCGTCAGGTCGTGCCGAAATCCTTATTCCTAGAATGATTCCCGAGAACGGCCCCGATGCATCACGCTGAAGGTCTGCCTCGCTGCATAGCTGCCTCTGACAACGGCCAGCGCCTGTAGCCTTAGGAAAGGTGCTGCAGAAGTTAGGGCAGCGCCGTCTGATCTTTCCCTGCGTTGTATCATTGCCCTGATTTACAGTAAAGCGGTGGCTCTGCAGCTCTCCCCCGTTCTTCAAGCGGAGCGGTTCATCCGAGGTGAAGGGAGCGGTGCCAGGAGGAGTCCCGCAGCCCCTGCTTCGCAGGGTAGCATCTCGCATCAAAGGAATAAAACTTTCTGCTTTAAGAAACCCTCGCCCTCTGGTCTCCTGAGAAGCTGAGCAGCCACTGGAATTCATCTTGGAGTTGTACCGAAAAAGTACTCGGTCTGTCTTTCCGTCTCGGTGTCTGTAGGATTCTTCCTGGTGGGTGAGACTGGTGGATTTTTTAGCCCTTCCTATGCTGAAAGCATTCAAGTGTAGTAACTTCACCGCACTCCTTTAGGAAACACAAATATTATTACATGGTGGGAACAGCAGAGCAGAGAGATGTGACTTGAAGGGCTCTGAATCACGACTGGCGTGGAAGCAGCTCTCGGCCCCGTTCAGCGTCTCTGGCCCTAAGTGTTTTCTTATTTTTACAGAGCCCGTTTCTCTGGCACCGATATGTTTTTAAGGGCTGAATACAGACGCTTCCGTTGCTTTTCAGTTTTGGACTGTGTAGAAAGCTTTTGCCTTTTATGTACAGCACCGCCATCCCACGGTCCGTCCAGCAGGCTCCGTACAGAACCAGAACGTGAAAAACGGCCCCGAGTAAGCCAGGCTTTAACGTGGAGGCTGAAGCAGCTATTGTGAAAGAAAGAGAATGCCTAAATGGGGAAGGGAATGTCACTGTCGCACCTCTAAGGGCTGTCTTCACTAACGGGAAAAGTGTGCTTTTAGATGCGTTAGCTCACCCTTTAAATATCCCTCTGTAAACAAGGAGAGTTTTATTTTTAGCATAATCGCTGGTCGAAGTGAATCCTGGATCCTCGGTTCCCTCCCTGTCCTCCCCATT
Source organism: Platalea leucorodia (assembly GCF_965183815.1). Lineage (NCBI taxonomy): Eukaryota > Metazoa > Chordata > Aves > Pelecaniformes > Threskiornithidae > Platalea > Platalea leucorodia. The sequence continues at coordinate 55,133,853 of NC_138830.1, read as the reverse complement.
AGGATTCACCAGAGGTGTTTTTAGTAGATGAATTGTGATCTGTGTTACTGATATTCCGCTGTGTTTTCTTCTCTCCCCCTCGCCGCCCCGTGTAGCACAGACATCGTGTAAGTTGACCTCGCTAACCTTTTATTTTCTCCTCCCTTTTGTATCTCGACTTTTAGCGTTCTGGCTGGAGCAGATATATCGCAGTCTTGCTGCAAGGTGACAGAGCTGTGACCCTGCAGACCGCCAACAGTGCTGGCCTGCTGCTTGATGCTGAAAAGCCTCCAAGCCCCGGCGTGCCGTCCCTTTCTAATTAGATGCACCGTATCTCCCCTGAGCAGCACGAGGTGGAGGGACGGGGCGGTTCCTCACCGCTTGCTTTCGGCTGCGTGCCGAAGCAGGGCAGCCAAAGCCCAGCTTGTGCCGTCCTGTGACCTGTGCGAGAGCCGGCGGGGGTGTCCTGCCCCATGCAGACAGCTCTGGGTCGTTTCGGTCTCACCCACTCCAAATGCCCAGGCACCCCCAAAGTGCCAAAGGGGATTGAAAGACGTGACACAGAAAAAAGTCAACCTGAAATTCCTTCTTTGCTGCTGGCTTTCGTTCCTGTAGTGTGTATTGGATCCCGTGCTTTTCTTTGCGAAGACTTCTCTTTCATGTCTCCAAACTTTAAATGCTCTTTAAATGTATTGAGATGACACCAGAGCGTAGGGCTGTGGTGGTGGTGGGGAGCCAGTGATCCTGATCGTGTTCTGGGAGGTGCGGTCTGCTGCAGTGGGACTGGCTTTGCTCTTCCCTGCCTAAAGATCCCCTACGAGCAGCCTTTAGCTGAGCGATATATGGACAAGTAAATCCTCTCAGCCCGATGCATATTGCTGTTGTGCCGTGGCCGTAGCAGGCTCTTAGACCCCTGCGAATGAATGATGCAACTGGTATCCCTGCTTGCCTGCGCGTGCTCTGCCTCACCGGGAGGTCCTGTCCCTCTCGGCGCTCGCTCGAGCGGGAACACGAGTCTGATCGTTGCTGTGGGACACAGAGACCGCGGTCCCCGAAGACCGAGCTCTGTGAAGCCAGCCCGTGGGTACGTCTGAGCCTGCCCCTGCCCCCGTGTTCCAGGAAGGCTATTCCCAGCTCTGGCCTGGGCTCTGCGCACGTTTCCCCGAACTCTTACCAATGCCGTTGCTTTCTCGCAGGCAGGGCAGGATGCAGAGTGGCTGTGAGCCCTTTGAAATGCCCAAATACTCCTTCCTCCTCCCATGGTTTTATTTCTCAGTTTGCAGTTTATTGTGCCCTTGCTGAGAGGCAGAGCGTGAGGCTGCGGGAAGGTGCCTTTGCTCCGAGCTGGGATGTCAGCAGCTCTGGTGCGTGGTCCTGCCGCAAGCCGGGGAGCAAAGGCAGGCGCTGCCGATCCTGCGCAACCATCTCGCGTTGGAGGTGAGGTAGCGAATACCTGGTGTGCTGGTGCCGGCATCCTTCACGTGCCCGCGTGTGCTCAGGGTACGCCGAGCTGGGTACCGGTCTGTAGCTGGGAGGTGACCTAGCTTCAGAGTAGGGGTGCGTTGTGCTTTTCCTGGTGATGCTTAGCATATGTTGAGGGTCTTAAGGCACTGGGTGCTCTTGCTGGGCAGTAACCAAGCCATCTGACTGCTGGTATTTCTGCCTCCCACCTTTATCATCGCCTTCCCCACCCTGTTCTGAAGTACCCCGCGCGGCTCAGCCCCATGAGGACAGGTTTGTGGCCGGAGACCCCATCAGCAATCTGCTGGAGCCACTGGTGCCCTGACAAAGGTGCTGCTCAGCCCCCTTGTATCTCTGGGGGTTTGATTAAGGCTGAAATATCTACATCAAATGCTCTGGGCTTTAAACTGTGAGTGCAGATATAGCCCGTAACCTTGGGAGAGGGTGATCTGCATCCGAGCTGAATATTTTGGGGAGCAGCTGTTCGGCTCCGGTCGAGGCAGTGGGGTCCTGTGAAAATGAGCTGCAGGATGTGGGAAAGAGCCTTTGCCACGAGGGCAGAGGCCAGCCTGGAAAAGATCCCGCAGGGAAAAGCCTCCAGCTCAGGAAGAAGGGTTGAGATCCGCTCCTCCCCGAGCTGCTCGGTGACCGGTCGGCTCCGGGGGCTGCTGGTGCGGAGGCGGTGAGGGGTGGTGAGGGGCAGGGGAGACGAGGAGGAGGAGAGGGCATCCAGCACGGGGGGCACCGTCATTCTCTGCCTGTCATTTGCCCGTCTATAACAAGCAACCAGCTCTGGGGAGCAGTGAGCGAGCAGGGCACGAAAATAGTGATTTGGAAGAGCGGTAAAGGTTTTAGCCATTATTTTCTCTGAAGCAGGTGAAAGTCGGCCAAGCAGCAGCTTCGTGGCTTCAGGCAAGCCCTAGGTCACGCTGTGCCGCGCCGAATAGCGGCAGGAGCGGGCGATACAGAGGAGGGTGATGGGGGAACAGGGCAAAAAGAGTAGGAAATGAGGCTTCATGAGTTGCATTAACCACAGGGCAACTTGTAGGAGCTCCTGGGCAAGCGAAACGCTGCACGAGGAAGGCAGTGCAATCAAGTACCGGAGCAGCCACAGCAACCGTGAGCCCTTGCAAGGGGGACGACTCTCCCACGGTGCAGCCTCAATACCCGTTTAGGTGCTATTTTTGTACAAATAACTATATATCAGCTCTGGAAGTTTATCCTGACATTTCTACGGTGTTTTCACACGACAGCAGCATTAAATTGGATCGACTTAACAGGGATTGCAGCCAAGCGCTTTGATGCTAAGGGTTGCAGTAACCGCTTTTATTTCTCTGCCCTCAGCAGTGGACTTTGCAGTGCAGCAGGGCAGTTCCCTGTCCCGAGGAGCGTATGCACTGTTCAAACCACCTGCTGCCAGAACGAAAGACGGAATAGAGAATTGCGCGGCTGCAGAGCCTCGCTTTTGAAAAGTTTCTATTTTAGGAAGAGAGTCTTCGTGTTTGCTTAAGTTTCAGCAAAAACCAAACGCCAATTCGTCATAATTTGGTTTGCGTTTTCTGTGTTTCTCTGCAAACTGACGTGTCTCTTCTTGTCCGGTTCCCTTAGTGCTCCTCACGGCAGTGAACTGTTACAGCGTGAAGGCTGCAACTCGTGTGCAGGATGCCTTCGCTGCGGCAAAACTGCTGGCGCTGGCTCTGATCATCATTCTTGGCTTCGTGCAGCTTGCAAAGGGTGAGTACGTTTCCTTTTTCTTTTGAGGGTGGTGTGCAGTTAGAGCAGAAGCTGGAAATGAGGGACAAAGCCCAGGAGTCCTAACCCAAGCATTTCAGAGCGAGCAAAAATGCTTTACAAGCGTCTTTTGTTTTCTTGCATGCTTGGGTGATATTTGCAGCTCATGCTCTGCAAAGGGCTGAGCGCTTTTGTGCATTTTATTTGTGAGATTTTGTATTTGCCTTGCTGAAGTTATGCTGGATTTCACGCTACTGGAACCCAGCATATACCACCCAAGGCCTTTTCCATTTAATTCAGTCACTGTGCAGCCTCTTCCTTTGAGATTGCAGAGCTGCCAAGCCTACACGGATTGAAAATTTTGGTGCTGTGGCTCTCAAAAGTCTTTTCTGTAACCGGTGGCTGGTCATGGCCATTTGCTAGTAGAGAACTATCTGCATGTGCAAACCAACCCCCAGTAATTTTCATTCTTTAGCAAACTGCCCCCGTACGTTTCCCGTCTTCCCGCTTCCCGTATGGAATAGCTTGATCGAGTCCGGGGGGTCACGTAGGGACGTCTGGGTCAGGCAAGGCTGCAGAAACCACATGATGAACGGTGATATTAGAGCTCTCAGCTGACACTAGCATGCATATCCGTCAACTCGCATCTACAAAAGAAGCTAAAAATGGGGAAATAAAGCAAATTTTCTGGTGGTTTTGCTTGTGTCCTTCCCGCACGGTTAAAATCCTCGCAAACGTAGGGAGGTATTTTTTCCCAAACCCCCCTGATTAACTGACCCACACAGATAAGCTTTACTGTGTGCTTTTTTGTGCGTTTTGCGAAAATCAGCTTTTCTTAGGGAACAGTACAGGCCCTATTTGTTAAACGTGGATAAAAATCTATATAGTCCCGCCTGTCTCTGTACCGGCAAGCGTGTGTGTGTGTATGTTTGTGTGTGCACGTGGGTCTTTTTAATTCCTGTCTCAGCTATGGGAGCCAGTGCTGTCTTTGCAGAATTTCTTGCTTTATCAGAGGTTTTCTTTTCTTCCAGCTGGGTGCCTGCGCTCAACAGGAACATTGTTTGAGCCTTATCACAAAATAGACCTCCTTCCTCTTCATAACTCCCCAGGCCACTTTGCTGAACTTTTTTTTCTCTCTTAGAAGGAAAAGGATAAGTAAACATGAATCTCTTAGTTCTTTAACATTTTGCTAATAAAAGGTCTTTACGGTTGTTTTTTACTTGCAGGTAACAATCTTAATTTGCTTCTTCAGAATCACCTTCCCTCCCTCTGTACTGTTCTTTTGTCCTTTTGTGGAGGGTGAATCCCTTTCTGCCCTGGTTCCTCAGGTATAAATACAGGATATTTCCGTTGTTATATCTGTAACCAATAAGAGATTTCAATCCTGGGTACAAAAACCCCCGTCCTATACTCTTCTGTCTCGGAAGCTTTTTACCTCCTTTGAAGCCTGTTTGAGCTTCGAGTTTTGGTAGGTCTGTGACTTGTGAGCATCTTGCAGTACAGTTTATTTCGTGTGACATTTAGTTTCCTGCTAAACCACCTGGTTGCTTCAGGGGGCACGGTAACAAGATGAAAAGCAAGGGTTAGATGGTAACATCTGAAGGCAAAGACCCTTTCGCCCCGTGCGTGCAACATAAAGCAAACTGGATCCGAGTGGGAACCTTGGGGTCTGCAGGGGCTGCTCCTCACAAAGCCCACATTTACACCTTGTCCTAAGTGGCACACTACTGCTTGTCTGAGCTCCTATTTTACAACATACTGCCTGGGATTCTGCCTGCGGTCTAACATGGGTTTTATTAATCTCCTTATGGAAGCTACAAGCTCTCCGGTAAGTCCTTAAGAATGTGCAAGCTCCTTGCACACGCCCGTCCTTAGCTTCCGCGTACATTTTGCAAGTTTCTCAACTTTTCTTTAAATCATGCCAGGTAACTTGATGCTTTTATGTAACAGAAATACATCAAGAGATTGTCTTTTTTCTTATTTTTTTTCTTCAAGGAGAGCATACTAGCATCACTTCAAGCACACTGAAAATGAGAAAGCGCTGCACTGTTCTCCATCTTTGCTGGGACAAGAAACGCTGGGTGCAAGCTGTGAGGCAAGGGAAATTTAAATTAGCCGTTAGCAGAACACTTTGACCTGTGATGCCGAGCTCAAGCAGGTTGTCCAGGGAGGCTGTCTCACTGGAGATGCACAAGAACAGGTTAATAAACGCCTCTCGGGAATGGTTTAAGTGAGCCGAACCTGCCTTGGAGCAGGGGGACAGACCCGGTGTGCCTGGAAGCCGCCACGTCTGCGCTCTCTGAGGCTGCGCCGTGCCTCAGTAGTACAGGACAGAGCTGCTGGATCTTCTCCAGGCGAAATACTGCAGAGCCAGGCTTTTAAAGCGCTGATGCTTTTAAATGGGTAACTTTTTTCCTAAAAGCCTGTTTAACCTCTGAGTAGGTGGGTGATGCTGGGTCCCATACATAACCACAGTGCCATGCCTCTGCTGCTCCTCTGTCTGCCCTTGTTTCCTTTGGTACCAGTTCCAACGCTCTTTGTCCAAAGAGGACTCTTACCGCTACCAGCTCAGTAAATTCAGTCCCAAGCCAGCAGCTATTCTTGGGGTGAAACACAGGCCAAGCTGGTTTGTCTGGGGCTGCAGTTTCAGCGGCGAAGGGGTTGTGTGTTCCCGTGATGCTCGGGATAGTGCCTGAGTGCTGGTTAACTTGCTTTAATGGTTCCTGTCCCGTTGCTGGTTTATGTTTACAGCATCTATAAACAGAGAAGAGGAGCAATACCACAGTTTCTTGCTCAAATGTGGAAACTTCTGAGACTTCACAGAAGTATGTCCTTCTCTGTATTGACCTCCCGCCTTCAGCTTTTGGCTTTTTTTCTTTTTATCCTTTCATAGGATATTTTCATTATTTTCAGAAAAGCAGTAACATCTAAAGACAAAGAGCTATGTGGCAATACTACCACACAGAAAACAGCGTTTCCTTGCGATCTTTCCATGGACAGCTGTTTTACATCACTTCTTTCATGCGACTTCAAAAGGAGGGTGGACGTTGGTCTCCTACTTAAGCAGCCTTTCAACGGCTTGAAAGTTGACTCGGTAGAGCTGACCCCCTTGGGATGCGATTATTTTACTAATACAAAAGTTACGCTTTTAAAAGCCTTTGTGGGGCTAGGGCTGTGTTGCCTTAAAAGTTCAGCATCCTGGACTTAGTATATTGGTGTGTAAAAGCTTATATATGGACCCCCAACTGTACAGCCCACCAGCCTGTAGCACTTCAGTAGTACCAATAACTTATAGTGTAGACAGGACCAGCGTGTTTTCACTCCACTGTTAATAAAAACTAGGCTTATTTTTGCTTTTTACCGTTTTACCAGCTCTCACAAATTGCCTTCTGTCCAGCCCCCTCTAGGTATTTGCTGGCCATATTCTTGGCCTGGTGAGCGGGATGCCTGGGACTGGATCGCACGGGCACCCTGGACGGTGGCTGTGCAGCTTTGAGGGAGGTTTTCTGCACTGGGTGTGCCACAGAGCTCCGTGGTTAGGTCTGCAGCTGTGTCCTCCATACCCGATCACCCCGCACCTCACGGTGCCTTAAAAAACAACCTAGGCGTGAGACAGGCAAAAAAATGTGCTAATTTTTAAGGACACACCCATGCTTTTTACATGGGGGGAAATTCAGCACAGGTTTTGATGTTAAAAAAAAAAAAAAAAAATCTAAAAACATATCACAGATATCTTTCAGATATATTGTTTTCTGTTGTTGATGTCCTAGGGTTTCTTAAACATTTACCTGACCCTGGGCAGCTCGAGCAGCGAGGTGCCGTTAGTTCGCCGACGGGGGAGTGCTGCGGTGCTGGGCGCCAGCAGTTCTGCTTCAGAAAAAGAATTGGGCATTTGGGACTTGGGGAAATAGAATTTAACGCTCATTTTATTGAATTATTTTTTATTGAACTTATTGTCCCTTTTCCCTCTTAATGCCTGATTTCTGATCTTAAATTTCTCATCTGCGGTGCCGCGAGTGCCTGTTTGATGGCAGCAGCATTATTCTAACTCCCTTCATTGGGCTCGGCCGGGAGCAGCAGAGTTGCATCTGCTGAACAAGCACGGGGTGGATTAAGGACAAAGTAGGCAGGTTTAACTCCAGACGTTTGCCATGGAGAACTTGGAGTAGGCAGAGAGTTTTGGTTTTAATCTTGTTTTTTCTTTAAATAGATGTGCACAAGATCAGCCAGCACTGGCACCCCCCGCCCCAATATCGTTTGATCTTTGTAAAAAGGTATTTAGAGGTGGTGTTGCGGCTGGCAAATTCTGAAAAAAACACGGGCGGGTTTCTGAAAGTGCCGAAATGAAGATTCAAACCTTCATCATTGATGCGTGCTTATTGTGTCTGTCAGGCCTCCTGAAAAGATCATGGAAGCGCCCCAGGTGCGAGGCAGCATCTCGGCGCCGCGGGTGAGCGTGCGCATCTGGGTGCTACTTTCATTTATCGAATCTCTTTGTCTCTTGCTAGAAAACACCCATGTGGTCTCTGTCTTTCTCTGTGAGGGTTATTTTGCTAGTTCCCTGCCCAGACTTTTTTCTTTGCCCCTTTTTTTTTTTTTTTTGTGAAAAATCCTGTGATTAAGAAAGACCTGAGGGAGGGAAAGTTTACTCACTCTTCCTTTCCTGGCAGGACAACTTGATTTCGTGGCTAGTCCTTAAAATCTCAGGTTCCCTCAGGTCCCAAAGCACAACGGTGCACAGATACTAAGAGACAAGAAGAGTGGTCACTGTCTGAATTATCCTGGGTTTGTACCTGTGCTTAATCACGCTCGGCTCTCCAGAGATGGATAAGCACTTAGCATAAAGAAATCTGCCACAAGTTTTCCTTTGACCCCATCTCATTTCTCATGTCCGCAGCGTGAACCCGAGAGCGAACCTGATCAGCCGGTCGATGTTTGCGAGTCTGTTTTCCGTTGATTTATTGGGTTTTTTTATTTCCTGCCGCATCAGTCGTGACCTGCTTTTTTGCTAACTGCGGGCAGATGCAGCCGTGCCTTTGCAGGCACGGTGTGGTGTGGTACGCAGCAGGGTAGCCGTGCCACTGGTGTCTGTGCCCGGAGGGACCAGCTCACCCAAGGGACTGGCTGTGGGACACGACCTGGGACATGAGAAGCTACTGATGGTGGAGCCGTAGGTGTCTGAGAGGAGTTTGGAGCCCAAAGCCAAAGCAGATGGGTGTTCCCCCGGCCAGCCCATGACTAACTCGCACTCTAGATCCTCTTCGACAGGCAGGAGGCAAAGCCTAGGGATAGTAAACGTCCCTCAAGCTTTTCCATGTGTCCCTGCAAGTTGGGGCTGAGGCTCGTGCACAAAAGATTGCAAGAAAAGCGTGCCCTGCAGCTGCCCGTGCTGTTGCTTGTTACGCTGGCATTCAGAAATGCCACTATAACGTGATTTTCCAGCAGTAAGCTTTGAAGGAAAGCTATTGTGCTTCTCTTACTCACCCTCTTGTTCCCGGAGCACATGGAGAGCAGAAGACTGTACCGAAGGAGAGCATGAATAAGGGAGCTGGGACAGCTGCCAGCATCCTGCACCTCTAAATCACATCAACCACGTGTTGGAGATTAATCAGGCGTCTTAACGCTGGAGGGTTGATACAACACAATTATGTTTTATGGGCCTCTCGCTCTCTAATCTTTGATTTCTTTTCCAGCCAAAGGTGGATGCGAATGCTGAGGCCAGGTGGGCACAGCGGCTTAGCGTGCTCTGCAGCTCGCCTGCTCTGGTTTGGAGGGAGACCAGCGGTTTGTTTCTTCTCAGACAAATTTTTTCTTGCCCTCTCTGCCCAGAAAATTTTTGGCAATTATAGATTCAAGGATAGAGTTCGGCCTGCGGGGGCTTTTGCGTTTTAGAAGTGCAAAGTCGCCTGTCCAAAAATAAATAATATGCATTTAATAACAACAACAACAACAAACCAAACTACAGAAGCAGTTGGTCAGCGAGCTGTGCTTCTCGTTGCGATCGCTGTGAGTTTGGGTGGCTCTGTGTGCACACGCTGGAAGCTTGGCCTTTAACGACGACGTGAGCTGTTGTTTGTCTAACGTTGCGTATGGAGGCTCATAGCTGCATTAACTCTTCAGGGTGGAAATGTGCCTCCGCATCTGAAAAGCTGCTTGATCCGAGGCGTTGTGGATTGTAGCACGTTGCTCGTTTTCGGTATCCTGAATGAACGGCCAAATGCTAAGCTGGCTGAAGGTAGGTGCCTTGCGCTGGAGGCGGAGGAGCGCGTCTCGGACTGGCCACAGGGGACCCTGCTCACCGCCCTTGGGGGCTGAGGGGGTTTTAAGGCAGCTGACACGAGAGGCTCTGTTGGCTTCTCATTTTTCCGAGTGCAGCTATCCCAGCAATGCAGACGTATTTAACTAGAGAGCAGCTAATACTTTGGTATTTGCTTCTTTGCATCTCTATCTGGATCTCCTCTCTCTATCTCTCTAAAGTCTTTGGTCGCAGCAGCAGCGGTCTCTCATGCCTAAGGTGCATCAGTGCGGTCGATAGCTCCGCGTGTGTGCGCGTCCATGTGCTTTTCCTTGCGTTTTATATCGATCCTTTCCCGCAGCCTTCGGCTGCTGGGCTGATATTCATGGCCTTGCCTGTGGTGCTGGAGGTGGAGGTGACAGGCAGGAGGATCTGCCCTCCCCAAATGTGCTTGGCTCTCCTGCCCGTCGAGCTGGTTGGCTCTGGGCAGCCCCTCCACAGCCTGGTCAGGTGGCTCGTCCTTGTTTGTCAGTCTCGATCACACATTCCTAGGGATGTGGACCGAACCTGTTGTGTGGATATGAAAAGAAAAAAAAAAAAAAAAAACAAGCTTATGGAAGCGGCTGGAAACCCGCTGGGTGGTTTGTTTAGGGTTTGCACCTTGCTGTTATTCTGCCCTGATAGGGACAGGCAAGGGCGCATTTGGGAAGCACCTTTCCGTGCTGTGCTAAGGACCAAAGGGACCCTGTTCACCCCGGGTCTCTGCACTGCCTCTCTGCTTTCTGGCTCCCGGAGGAGGCACGGCATTTTGCACGCCATGCATCGCTCCAGGGCTGCTTCTTTATTTCTCATCTCCAAACATTATGCTGGCGGACACGAAGGTTGTGAAAATCGGGAGGTATTTGCTTAGGAGGAGGAGGGTAAAAGGGTTTTTGGCGACATGAGCAGGATGTAGAGGAGGTTGGAAAGGTAACAAAACACCCTCTGGCCCAAGCAGTGTCCTGGTGGACCATTGCAAAAGGAGTTGTGAAGCATGAGTAGTGTGTGGCATGGAGTGAATCCGGGAGCCCGGACCCTTGGCTTCACCCTGGAGGAGAAATAATATTGGCAAAGCTTCCCAGCCCTGGGAGGAGAGGGGAACTTTTCCATAAAACGGGAGGAAGTCATTGAAATGAGGGGAAGCATCGTAGCCTGTCCACAGCTGGTGGTGAGAACCAGGGACGTAACCCAAGAGCTCCGGCTCCTTCTTGCATGCCCTCTCTGCTGGTCCGAGGTTTCTGGTGGTGTCTTTCAGACCCATAAACTCGTCTGCTGCGGGACCCAAGTTTAACAGCTGCTGCTCAAAACTGCTTAATGCAAAGCTGTCTGCAGAGTGGCAGCGATCAGAGAGGAGCAAACAGCTTACGTGGCTACCGAGCGTGCGTTTCCTGGGCAGCCGCGACCTGCCGAAGGGATGCTCTCCGGACCTCGGCCCCTGGGTGTTTCTTGCCGTCTTGTTTTTCTGACTCAGTCGCTTGAACTCTCGCTGCTTTTCTTAGGAAATGGCTCAACAGCTGAGTGGATCTTCTCCTCTGGGGTTTTCCATGTACACAACACATTTCTCCCTGGCTCGGTTTCCTCCACGAGCGAGATGCGCTGAGGGCCTCCCCTTCTCTTGCCGAGCTCTCTAGATGGCTGTGTTCCCTCTCCTCGCTGTTTAGGCAAGTTAAAAATATTTAATTACCATTAAATGCTTTCTGCAAGAGAAGATTGCTGTGCTATTAAAACCGGAATGGACATGACTGGGGAGCAAATGAACATTTTCAAAGAAAAGGTCTGAACATGCAGTGCATGGACCTGAAATAGGTCCCTCCCGTAGAAAGGCCCCAGGTGACCCATCGCTCGCCAGCGCAATTAGCAGAGTCTTGGCAGCTGGCAAGATCAGCAAATGGGGTTTATGTCAGAGCTCGTTACCTTAATTTGGTTAATTGTAGAGCAGAGTGCAGTTGAACAGCCAGTTCAAACCAGGTTTCAGATCGCCGGGGTGCGGGGCACGGGCAGGGCATTGCCTAGAGAGCCGCTGCGGCTGCGTGGGCTGGGGAGGACGGGGAGCCGGGCGGGCAGAGCACGCCTTCGCCCGGGGTGCTCCCGCTCACGGACCTCTTGCTCCGGGGGAGCAGTGCTTGGCAGCCTCGCCTGCAGATTTGTAACCCTTGATTTGATCCAAAGTCTGTAATTCAAACCTCCAAAGGCTGGAAGCTTGAATTGCACGTTCAGGCTTGAAAGATGCAGAGTGTCTGGAACGGAGGTTCCTACCTCCATTTTGAACAGCAGGTCCTAATGAGCGTTTGTATTAGAGGAAGGAGGCAAGCATGACCATGCTGGACCACCTACCCAGTATCCCCAGTCTCAGCTGGGGTCAATGGCAAGCATCAGTGGGTAAGTGTAAGCTCAAGGGGGACACGTGGTGCTTTCTGGACACTTTCTCAGCCCCCAGTGCACCTCTGGGTCTTCTGCACCAGAGGAGGTATCTTTGTGTGATGGATTTATCTTCCAAGATCTGTCTGACGACTGCTCGAACCTCGGTCTAATTGTGCGTGGGGCTGCTAACAAGGTCAGGGCAAGACGGGTACAGTCAGAGCTCGCCCACGGTATCTGGGATACCCTTCCGGCGTCACTGCTGGAGCTTGGCTTTTCTGCCCCAAGATGTATGATGTGGTGCCAGTTATGTCTGTAAAGGCGTTGCTGGTGGGCACAAACTATTATCTTTCTGGTGATCCGCTGGCCGGCAGGGTGGGGCAGAGCTTTGTGGTGACAGTGGGAGAGGACGGCTGCTCTGCTGGGATGCGATCTTTGGAGCGTGTTTGTTAAGGAGCCCAGGCTTCTGTCACGCAACCAAGAAGCGATAAACCATGAAAGAAGCCAAAGCTGTAGGAAAAGAGCATCATGCGGACACCTGAGAATACGAGCTTGTCCCGTTGGAGTGGGAAGAGATAGATCTCGGCTCCTCTGGTTATTTAACCGTGTTCTGACATGTTGCTAAATCCATTTTACCATGGGAGAACAAAGACGTGAAGTTTAGCAACTCGCTGCAAGTTTTTGGAGAGCTCCAACCCTTCCTCGGTGGGGCAGGGAGAGGGCAGCGAGTTGTCAGCTCCTCAAGTGTTGAGGAGGAACGAAAAGCCCCTTCCTTCCTCCCTCGTCCCCTCTCCCGGCTGCCTCCGCGCTGCCTTGCCGCTCCTTTGCCGGTGGCCACGTTTCGGTGCTTCAAAGAGACGGGGTAGGCGCATGCTGCGGCGGATGCAAAGAAGAGGCGTGCGAGTAATTAGCTGTGTCGCACCCGTCCGTCCCTCTGTCTGCCACCCCTGCCCACCCACGCTGGAATGAAATGCCAGCCTTTGTTTTAATTTCTTTGCTTCGGTGCCGCCGCCGTAGCGGTCCCGCGCTGCCCTTCCCTCCTCTTTGCTCCTGTGTCCTGGAGGGCAGGCAGTCCCGACGCACAGCCGGAGTGTCTGTACAGCCCAGCAGGCCACCGAATTGGGCTTGGAGCCTTCCTTGCCCAGAGGCTGAAGATGCCCGCGGTTCCCAAGCGGGTGGCACATTCTGAACCCAGGGATGTGGTTTTGGGCTGGGGACCGCCGATGCTCTCCACCCCTCCTGGCCAGCTGGGCGAGGGCGGCAGCTCAGCCCTTCCTTGGAGGCACCAACACACGGTTTCTGTGTGGGGTTTGGGAGGGCACACAGCGAAACCTGCAGGTGCCTCAGGAAAAGGAACATTGGGCCTGAGAGCTTTTTGCTTGTGACAAACAGAAAGAGGCTTTTGGTGGAAGTTGGTGTCCGGTTGTGGACAAGAAATGGAGGTGTGAGCCCACGGCGCGGTGCTGCTTGTGCCCTGGCTCCTCCTGGATCAGGGCATCCTCCCGAGGCCGTAAAGGTGGTGATCCCTCGGCCGGGGTGGGAGCTGGGCTGCTGGCAGAGCACGAGCAGACCTTGGAGAAGAGACGTCCCGAGGGGTGTTTGAAATGCCTGGAGAGCTCTTCTGCTCTCCTAGTCCATCCGTGTGCCGTTCCCATAGCTAATTACAGTCACTGTTAACAAAAAGTATATCTTATTCCCATAACAAAAGACCTGGAAAGAATTAGACTGGTAATTATTCAGGAGGAGCAGAAAATAAACTCAGGAAAGCTGAGCCCGAGGGATCGAGCAGAATGTGATACCGTACACACCCACCTCCTGCTCAGCCTTATCGTTCACAGCCAAGCTGGGGCATTAATGCTAAATTAAGATTATATGACTGAACCTATAAGCCAGGAATTAAGGTTAAACTCGCAGTATTAGATCAGTCTCTTTGCATGTCCTGGCTTTCCTGGTACGCTCTGATGTACATGTTCTAACCTCACTTTTTAAAAACGATTGGTGCATTTTGCTAAGGAGATTCACTGGCTAAAGGGGCATTAAAAAAAGCAGCATATCCCAAGGCAGATTCAGAAAAGGCCTCCTTAGCAAGGAGGTGCTGGGAGAGAGGGACAAGGCAGCACCAGTGGAGAACTGCAATCCGCAGTGGGACCTGGACAAGTAGAGCCTTGGAAAAGTGGTGTTTCCCAGACCTGATTGCCCAGTGCATGTGTGGCTGCTGTGGCCCTGGCTCTTTTGCAGCTCACCCCCGCAGCGTCCCCTTGCAAATGGGATAGCAAGCAAGCAGGGAAGAAGGCAGAGGCGAGCTGGTTTTCTGGGTAGTTTTGTGAGCAGAGAGCATTTTGGGCAGCGTGTTAGGGAATATCTTTTTGCCCTGGTTAGGACACGGCAGGAGCAGGAGGGAGAAAGGTGGTGAAGGGAGCAATGCCCAGGGTGGAAAGGATGGGGACAGAGCTGGAGGGGGAGGCAGAGAGGGGGAAGGACAAGATGTAGCTCTCCCACGTGCACAGGGCAGCTCCGTGTCACCGGCACAGAGTTGGAGCAGTCCCTTGCGAAGCCCCACAAACAAAAGATGCACCAGCAGACCGATAGCGCCGTTGGGAAAAGTCCCCCTTTCCCACTGTTAGAAAGACGAGCGTGAGGCGTTAAAAGGTCTGTGCATCCATATTCGTTACCCAGCCTCTGCAAACATGGCCTTCGGTGGTGTAGGGGAGTGACAGTTTCCAGCGTGAGGTGGGAAGAGAGGCCATCCAGAGGAAAAAAGCCTGTGTGTTAGCATCCCTCCCCTTTCCCCAGATGCAGGTCCTGGGTACCTTGTGCTAAGAGATGAAGGGTTAAGCTCCAGGTCCTGCTGACTGCCGTGTGATGCAGTTGCTCGGGCGATTAGTAAAGATCTGTGCGCTAAGAGGAATCACGTGGGCTTCGCCCGGGCTCCCTGGATGCGAACGTGCCCCGCCGAATCCTGTCCTCCCCGAGGGGAGCGCTGGGCCCGGGGAGGGGAGCGTGGCTTCGCCAGCCCAGGCCTACAGCCAGGCTCCACATCAAAAGGCAGGGAACAAAACAACGGCAGGGCATCTTAAAGCAAAATAAATAAACCCTTGGCTGCTCCGGGAGAGGTCTCACCAGAGGTACAATCGAGTTGTCTATTTATGGCTTTTTATTTCAAAAGCTGATACATAACAGGAACTTTTGATATTCAAGTGCTAAAGAAGCTAACTTCTGATATTCGAGCCCCAAAGAACCTGACTTCCCACAATCAAAGAGGTTGCCACAGCCCGCTGCTTTATCAGGTGGCTGGTGGGACTGGAGGAAATCCTGGGTTTCTGCTTTATTGGGTGGCTGGTGGAAGCGGAGGAAATCCTGAGGTTTATATCAAATGAAAGCAGCTTTCAGTTGAGGGGACAATGTGACAATATCTGTTTGCATAGCATCTTCCAGCAGGAAGGTCCCCAGAGTGTTTTCTTCGCAGAGAGAAGATATCTGGGAGATTAGCTCGGTGATAGCGCGTTGTGAGAAAGTTCTGAGGACTCCGTAGTGGCCGGTTGCTTCAGACAAGTGTATTTGGGGCTGATTATTTGATGCATTGCTCCGGATGAATTAAGCGCTGTAAAACCGGCGGAATCAGCCCAACAGAAATATGTGCACATGCTCTCTAGCATAACCCGAAATGCATCAGCATGATAATTAAGTATCCTAAGAGCAGCTTCTGCCTCCGGGTTTCTCTGTCTCGACACCAGCGAGGGCCCTTGGGCTTCACAGTCCGTCTGCATCGATCCTTTCTTTTTGTTTTCCGCAGGTGATGTGACAAACCTGACTCCTGAGAACTCCTTCAAAGGCACAAAAGTAGGCGTGGGAAACATCGTGTTAGCTTTGTACAGCGGTCTCTTTGCCTACGGAGGATGGTAAGATGCAGCCCTGTATCTCTTTTCAGTGCTACATACTGTAGTTCATCCCTTTGTCCCCAGACGGTGTTTGCAGGAAGAGTGCGGTCCAGGACTTTCCGTCTTTCTCGTAACCCGGGCAATGAGGCAGATGCTTTGGGTTTGCCTAGTAATGTTAATAGTCGTACTATTACAGTCATACTGTCCAGCCAGGACACAGAAGCACAAAGAAGGGGTGGTGATCGTGGGATTTAGAAGAGGCAGCAGATGATGGGTTCCTTGGTGCAGTTCTACCGCAGGTTTCAGTCTCGCTACCGCTCCTGAAATTCCTTTGCAGATGAGTAAGACGAAGGGCTTCATTTATTCCACGGACTAACCAGAATTAACCACTGTTCTTTTTAAATTACAGGAATTACTTGAATTTTGTTACAGAAGAGATGATAAATCCCTACAGGTACGTGTGCGTCCTGTGATGACTTCCCTGGGAGGAAAACTTGTTCTTGGGAAGCCCTTTCCTCATGTGTGTAACAGGGGTTGCTAATCAGCCCAGAAGCCAAGGTCTTTTTCTAGGGAAATAGAAAATTAGGGAAATTAATGGCATTGTTCCTCCCTGGAATAGGGGAAGGGGAAGAATAATCTCTGTATGAGAAGGGCTGTTGCATACGCTGCTTTCCTGGACTGCTGATATTATCAGCGTTGTTGGAAAGTCCTGCTTCCTTGGCACGGCACCTCTCTGAATTACAGGCGAGGAAGAAACACTCATGGCTTTATTGCTGTCTTGTATAAACTCCCACAAGAGCATTTGTGTGTGCATATGTTTGCCATGCTCTTCCTGCTCTCTGGGGCGATAGCCGCTTTCTGCACTGCTCGTGCCTTTCGGGTATGGGGAGACGAGGGTGGGCCACACCAAAGCAGGACATCATTGCTGATAAATCATTTTTGCTCACAGGGAAGGTGCCTACGAGGCACTGTCGATACGAGCTTCAGGGTCGCTTGTGCAAGAGCCCGTTCCTGGCTGACCCTGGCAGTGATTAGCGCCTGCTGGGAAGCATAAGATTTGATATGCCCTTTCCTTGATAAACAGTTATAAAAAAGTTTTTGCAATTGCAATTATTTTCTCGTCTTCTGAATGCAGTCGTGGTATTTGACTCTCTCCTCCTGTGGCTTTGAGCTCCGCTGGACCAATTACACGTGGCATCAAGCAGGGTTTCCTTTTTCAGTTTCCGTTCGCAAATGAAGTTAGACTATTTGGAAAGGCAAATTTGTACCAACACAGCCTCGTCTTTACAGACCCACTCAGACCGTGTCTGAACTCGTTTTCTTTGAGTTTCATCAATCCAGCCAGCTGCACGGAGTTAGAGCCTAAAAACTGCCCACTAAATCCCTGATCTTTCCATCTCCCGCAAGAAACCCACCAGCACAAATGCCTCTCCTTTGCCCAGAACAGAATGCCCGTGCTAATGCCGCTGGCTAGCAAGAGACACGGGGGGTTATTTTTTATTAATTGCCTTTGCAGTGATCTTGGATTACTGCTTGCCCGGGCAGCCAGAGTCTCTCCGTGCAAAAAGCCCCTTCTGCCATAATCCTTCACTCTACATCTGTCAGCCCCCAGGCTGTTCCCACGTGGGCATCTCCTCCTCTCCTGGGGGAGCAGCCTGTGGCTGGGAAACTGGACCTGCTGAAGAGCCCAAGAGGAGCAAAATGGCTCGAGCCAACTTTAAGTGAGCGCAGGAGGGCTGCAGCACGAGCCACCGATCCCTGGCATCCCACCTCTCTTCCCTGACCTGCAGCGCTCCATTACAATTTCTGTTTTCTTCCTAGAAACCTGCCTCTGGCTATCATCATCTCCCTACCTGTAGTCACTTTGGTTTATGTGCTGACAAACTTGGCTTACTTCACGACCCTGTCGACGGACGAGATGCTGACGTCCGAAGCCGTGGCTGTGGTAAGATAGGTGCATTTCTGATGTGACTCATCTCTTCTCCAGCGCTGATTCAATCAGACTGACAATCTCTGCGCGCAGCTCCTAGTTTGTTCCATGCTGATCATGGCTGCTTACAAAAAAGCTGATGTTTGACGGGAGATAAAGAACAACTGTGAGGGGAGCAGGCAAGAACAGTGCGATACCAAGTGGGATTAATCACAGACAATAGTAAGGGCGGGCAGACAGTTAACGTTGCTCTTAATTTGTAAATATGCAAGCTTGCTGCTGGCCTCATGACTTATCATCAGTTACCAGAGCATGATATTTATGGGAAAAGGTCATTCAGTCAATACTGAACTAGATTGTTCTCCCTCTGTATCTTCCTTGTTTTAATTAAGAGAGAAAAATAATACTTCTATTAATTAAAATGCCATTGCGGTCAGAAATCCTGGTTGCTTCAGAAGTGAGCAGCGTGGTCTGACCTCGCAAACTGAGTGTGACCAGGACCGTTCAGTGCTTCAAAGGGAATCTCCCAGTCCAGGATACGCTCGCTGGTCTGGGCCATTCAGGTGACAGCGCTCCATCCTTGGGATTGGTACCCAGCCCCGCTCCGGCCCCGCACGTACGCGGTGCTGAGTTATTGGGGATGCCAGCCTGTGTTGCGTTGCTCTAGTTGCGTGCCTTTGCAAGCCTTGAAATCAATATAATAGCGTTGGTGTAAAACTGCCGTGAAGCAGGGCAGGGTCAGTTTGTGATATAAAACGGCAGCTCCAGATCACTGTGTTTCTAAGGGGCTGTGTCCCAGGGTCCTTACTCAGCAGTTGGCCATAGCTGCGTGTCTGAATCTCCTGGCACTTTCCCTTTGAACTTTTGGATAGCCGTTGTGATAAATCTGGTGTCCTGACTCTGAGGGAAGGGCTTTCTGCTGATTATTTTGCAATTCCACAGTATGCTTTTTCAGGCAGGAGGAGCAGCACACGGCAATACGGAAAACTCCGTAACAGCTTCAGCACTAAGCCATCTCATTTGTTCAGATTTCTACAAATCCTAAGTCTTTGTAGGCAGCTGTGAGTTCTTTTGGACATTCAGGGTGTGAAATGTCTGTCTTGTTGCCCCCCCCATTTAGGATTTTGGGAACTATCACCTTGGTGTCATGTCCTGGATCATACCCGTCTTTGTTGGCTTATCGTGCTTTGGATCCGTTAATGGATCTCTCTTCACTTCTTCCCGGTAGGTTTCTTGCTCAATTTTGTGGTTTTTGTTTAGAAGTCATGCATAATGCCTCTTCGTTTGGAGTTGTCCTCCAAAGAGTAGCTGTGGGTAGACACAAAGTCTAAAGGGTCTGGAGGCCATGTGGGGAATGTGGGGGGAAAAAAAAAGTAAGTCTTAAACCATATCCAGTTTAAAGGAAACCGTTTCAGTGGTCTTAGCCTTCTGTTCCTCAGGCAAAGTCCCGCTGAAGTTATTAGGACATAAACAAACACAGGGTTGGGGCTCAGTGATGTTTCCTGAGAAAGTGGCTTTAATGAAGACCAGAAGCTTGTGAAACTTCAGGGCTGAGAATCTCTCCAGAAAGGGGAGAAAGGACGGGGCAGGACGGGGACTGAGGTGGTTCCAGCTCTGACACACATCTCCCGGGTTGTCTTAGGAAAGTCACTTAATTGCTCTCTCTGGAAAGGAGGATATAAATACTTCTTTTCTGGCATTCTTTGTCCGTCTCCAGCCTTCCTTCTAAGACAGGGACTTCCCACGGTGTACGTGCAGAACACGCCGTGCTGGGCTCTGATCCTGGAGGGCCCCGCTCCTGAAGCAGTTGATAGCGAAAGGGCCCAGCTGGCATCGTGCCAGGCACCACTAAGGTGGAAAAACCTGCGTGGAGCCGGGGCCTTGCAGTCTCACTGCCTCAGCGCTGAGCTCGGGCTGTCCCCGCTTGTTTTGTGCTAAAGACAAACCCCAGCCCAGGACTGAAGGTTGCAGCGGTGATAACGGCTCTGTCTCCCCCACCTCAGGCTGTTCTTCGTGGGATCCCGAGAAGGACACTTGCCGTCAATCCTGTCTATGATTCACCCCAGGCTTCTCACTCCCGTGCCATCCCTCGTCTTTACGGTAAGCACCTGGGTCTGTGGTGAAGAGCATCGACTGGTACTGAGAAACGGGTCGGGAGTAGGATCCCATCGGAGTGGTTGGAGCGGGGCCACTTGGGCACCATCTCCAGACACAGCCATTTCTGCATGCACCTACAGGAGAGGATAGACCCTTCTCATCATGTCCTCATATTCCACTTCTGGTTTGAAATTGCTCCAGGCACCTATTGAAAATAGCTTAAATAAGTAAAAAATAATCAACCTGATTCTTTCCTGGCAGATAGTTCTTCTAAAATACCTGTATTTAGTGTTGTTACATACGTGGTTTTGCCTACTCCCTTTGCTAATGGCTTTTTTTTTTTCTGGATGCAGTGCATCATGACCCTGCTCTATGCCTTCTCCAACAACATTTTCTCAGTCATCAACTTCTTCAGCTTCTTCAACTGGCTGTGCGTGGCTCTGGCCATCATCGGCATGATGTGGCTGCGTTACAAGAAGCCAGAGCTGGAAAGGCCCATCAAGGTGAGAACAGCGTGGTAATTGCGTGGTGGGACCCCCTGAGTCCCGTCCCAGCATCAGGGAAGGTTCAGCAAGGACGGCTGCTTGTCCTGTACAGAAGAGGGACAGGGATTGCAAGCGTGCAGCGGAAACGTTGTGTTGTAGCTAACGCAGGTGTCCCTGCTGCAGGGAAATCCGACGAATGCGAATGGGTGCAGGAGGACGAAGAGCTGCCGTGGCCGTGGGGACATGGGAGTGAAGGAGGCTCCGGGCGTCAGGGATGCGGGGTGTTCTGGTGGGGTAGCCCAGTGGGACTAACGTATTCCCCAGGAAAAATTACAGGCTGTGGCTCTCCGTGAAACACTCTGTACCATCATGGAATTCACTTAAAATAGTTTTTTAATAAAGCAGACAAACCCACGCCTGCAGAGATGAGAACTTTGTTCTCTTTGTCCTTGGCCAGCTTGGCAGCAAGTACCGTGTCCCATCTGGGCGGAGGCCAAGATCATGTCAGCCACAAGCATGTCTGCCTTCCTTAAAGGCATGTTTCTCAGTCATCCCCCAGCACACTCGGGTCTCTGCCAGGCAACAGGCAGCCAGAGAGAAACAAACTCACAGACCTGTACCAGTGCCTCCCCAAAGTAACCCTTTGCGGGGCGTTTCCTTCGTTTTTTGGTTTTTCTTCTAAAAGCTGGGCTGCTCTCAGCGGGTGCCCGGCTCGGAGCAGTGTAGCCGAGCCCCCTGCGCAGCTGCCGTGAAGATGCTACGGCTTGTGCCGTGGCTGCTGCTGAATTTGATGCTGTTGGTACAGGTGCTGTTTATAAGGGATCGTTCAAGTCTGGAACTGGGGTCAAAAAAGGGTGCTGAGAAAGGCTCTTGGCAAGCCGCGTCTCTGCCCTTTGTTGTGCTGGTTTAAATGTACGTGTTAGGTGTTAGCCTACGTCTGTTTTCTTCAGGATTGATGAAGAGCACTGCCTACGTCGAGACCTTCCCCATGGCAGTTCAAGGTCATGGTCCCCTTGTTCAGAGCCCTGGGACAGACAGGAGCACCGTCCACGCTGGGGTCCATGGTGGAACATGAACTCCTTCCCTCCCCGGGCTGTACAGCTAGATAAACTCACTGGGGAGTGTACCCTCTTCCCCTGATACAACTTCTAACCTGTTCTTTGGGTCCTTGTGCAGGTGAACATCTGCCTGCCCATTTTCTTCACCCTGGCCTGCTTGTTTCTCATTGCCGTTTCCTTCTGGATGACGCCGAAGGAATGTGCGATTGGCTTTGCAATCATCTCCAGTGGGATCCCTGTTTACTTCTTCGGGGTCTGGTGGCAAAACAAGCCCAAGTGGGTTCTCCAAGGCATCTGTAAGTATTCCCAGTGAAGAGCGAGGGTGCGGCCTTGGCTTTTGCTCCAAAAATAGCAGCTTCCCAGTGAGCATGCTACAGCTAGTAGCACTGCCTCTCCTTCCTGTAGCAGAGGCTTCCAGTGTCTCGGCTCTGATCAATTCTTCTTTAATGGTCACAAGTTTTAACTTGATGATTACCTGATTTACCAAGCGCCCAATACGCACCCTGACTTGCGATAATTGCAAAGTTTGGGCCAAATACCATGGTTTGTGGTTTGTTTTTTTTTTTTTGTTTAATCTTGGCAAACCGGTTGTTGTTATGCAGTGGAGCGTAATTCGCTGAGCGCATTGCTGCCTTTCTTCTGCCTCCTGTAAAAGCCCAGGGTCAAGCCTTCTGTCAGCCGAGAATCCCTCTCTAGTGGTGTAGGAAGGGAAGAGAAGTAACAGCGTAACAGGCTGAGCACAGTCGGCCTCAATTTGACTGCTGAAAATTCGGAATTAGTCCCAATCCATCGCTTAGCCAGCGCTAACGTTTCTGATCCAGTCAAAGCTCTCCTTGGCATCAAAATGCGGCAGCAGAGCAGAGGGAGGGGAGAAGCCCCTGGATGTTTTCTCTTACGAGGTTTATTTTTCAGGTGTGTCTGTATAAGGTTTTCCAACAGCTGACACTACACCACGGAGTGTTTTGAGGGGATGGGGAGGCTGTGCTTGGCACACGTAGCCTCTGTCTGACCAACTGAATCAAGAAAGTCAATCCGTGTTGTCCAAGGAACTAAACTTTACCATCTGCCTCCCAGCTCGCATACAACAGGCTGACCTAGAAAAGCAGACAAGTAGCAATGCCCAGCCTTAGCTGGATGCTTTTTATGAAGAAGAAAAAGGCTTTTAACAGTGCTCAGCACTTGTTATTCTTTTTTCCCCCCCATCTCTCTCTCTCTCCCACACTCACTTTTTTTATCCTGAGTATTAGGCTCAGTTCCTGGAAAAGCCATTTTTGCAGTGCCTGGGTGGCAAATTACCATATTAATTGTTTTCCACCACCAAAGGCTTGTAAGGAGAATATAGAAAATACTCTGGGAACACAGAATGATAATCCTGCAAATGTCCAGTTAGAAACATATGAACTTTAAAGACATGTATATTCATATATTGCAGATAATTTGATCACCTCCAACTGATCCGAGTTTGACTTTGTGCGTAGTTAGAATCAGCCTTAGCTTTACCTGGCAAGACTAGCTTGTGATCTCCAAACACAGAGTGAAGCAGCAGAAAGCACAGGTGTGCTTGGATACCGGCCACCAAAACCGATGGGTGGAAAAATAAAGTTCTTCCAGTTTAGCACCTTTCCTGAGCCAGCTTGCACCCGAAATGCTTCCTTTGCTCTTCACCCGCTCTCTGCAAGGCAGGGGACGCTGCCTTGTGTTCGGTAGGCTGAGTGGTTTGGTCCTGGGTACTCGAGCCTTTAAAGAAGCTGAGTGCACATACAGCCGAGGTTTTCAAAATTGGAAGTAAAAGCATCGGCTCATATTTTCTATGCCCGTTCCTGCTATTGTGTCTGACTCAGTTTTGGCTGCTGGCAGTTCTGGCATCCAAATGTAGTTACCGTATCACCACGCGATTAGAAACCGGTGCCAAGAGGTACCGGGGCCTCTCTCGGGGCCGTACAGCATCCCTGCTGCGGGAGCCAAGCTCCCAGTGTCGCATGTTTAAGTTCTGGGCGTGCGTAGAGAGTAGCCCGTGGCTCGTTTGCTTTCAAGTCTTAAATTGTATTTGGAGTAATCTTGCTCAGAGCCACGGTGGGGAGGCAAATGGGTCAGCCCTTTTGAGGCAGAGTATCATGAACCGAGACCAAGATACGTGTTGGGCCCCTGCGTGTGATCTCTGAGCCGTGCTTTGCTTTCTTCCCCGTAGTCTCCGCAACAGTCCTCTGCCAGAAACTGATGGAAGTGGTTCCGCAAGAATCATAAGCGGGAAAAGCAGAGACATTCAGCTCGAGGAAACGCACAATATTATTTTAAGACGACACAAGGAGAAAACGCTTCTGATCCCTCGTAAACGAAACCTAGGCACTGGAGCACCCCGTCGGAGCTGCTTCGTGTCTGACACCATGCCCCCGGCTCTGCCTTGCCTCCTCCAGCCCCTCCGTCGCCACCCGTTAGCCTGGCAGATGAGCAACCCTGCGATGAGAAGTTCTTGGTACGAACGTGGGCCAGGAGGAGGAATTCCTGCCGACAGCTTCAAAGGCGCCCTGCCTGTCCGGCAGCAGCGCGTCCCATCAGCCTCTGTGTGTGTGTGTGTGTGTGTGTGTGTGATACCGAGGGCTGTACGTCCGTTCTGTCTAGGCTTACTTGGTTTGGGTCTGGGATCCCCCGGACGACGGCGGATCCGCTCACGAGCCCGGTTTGAGTGTTGCCAGCTGTGTGAACGTGCCTGGGGCTGGGGCTGGGACTGTCGCAGAGCCGCAGGGTGGTCCTGAGCCTGGCCCACCTGCCTTACCTGGGCAAGGGCGGGTGGCTGGGAAGCAAAGGTTGGCTGATGTCGGCTCACACACTCACACACACAAACTCACACCAAAATACATGCTGCTGGACGCTTTGGACTCCGTCCGCTGGCAGTGACTTAGGTGAGACAAGGCAGAGCAGAATTAGTGTCAGAGAAATGATGTGGGGAGGCCTCGTCTGACTTTCACTGCGTTTCTGATGAGCACTCGGGGTCCCCTGCCACCGCCTGGCTTTTAACTCTCAGATCCAAGCCATCTCCCTGCTATTGAGCCAGTCCTTCGGGATGCTCTTCACCAGAATGCCCATCCCTGGCCCTGTGAATTAGCACTGGGGCAGGTGCAGGCCTGAGGATGGAGTTCCTCCGGATAAACCCAGGGAATTGCAATTAGCAGGCGGCCAAGTCCTTGTCTGGTTCACCCCATGTTTTTCTGTAGACAGGCTGTCATCCAGCATGGGATGAGCAACAGCATGCTCTCCACGTGGCCCCGTTTGTTGCCCTCGGTGTGATTCATGTTTGCCCCTAACGCATTTGCAAAGAGAAAATAAGGGTGGGACTCCCTTGGCTCGTTCCCTGGGGCCGGTCTGTGCGTTGCCCGTCACCGCGCCCTTCGTTAGGCTGCGTCTCTTTCTAGAACGTGCAGCGGAGATGGGACCAATGGGTCTGGGGGTGTAGAAAGGGGCAGATGTCCCCGGATGGCTGGAGCCTGGCTTTAAGCTCGGTCTGCTGTAGATGGTCTGTTTTGCTCTAGGAAGCAGGGACTGCGGGCCTGTTCCTCCTTCGTGCAAAACTGCAGCATCAGGTCTGGCTTGGTGAGATGCCCCCACCAACATCCTCCCGTTCCGGGAGCCGTCTTTGAGCATTAACCACGATCCACGTGTGAAATCTTGTTTTGCTGTTGTGAGTGGTGCAGTCCCATCCCCTGAGCACACCCAAAATTCCTCTAGTTCCCAAGTAATCAAAACTGTCCTCTTAGGAGCATGTTGCTTTATTTAGTCAGAAGCATCACCTTTTCAGCAAAACTGCATTCTTGAACAATGTGCTCATCGTGCCTCTGCGCTCAAGGTGATAGTTGGAAATCAAAAGCATCTTTTTCCCACAAGGGAGCTGCTTCAGTCTCTGTTACGGATCTTCGTTGTGCTTGTGCTTTGTGCAAATGGGTTGTTGAACTACTTTTCCTCCTCGATATTTTTGTAAACTAAGCTGTTTGGAAGCCGGGATCCTCCAAGAGCTAATGCTTTCTACTGGATTCTCCTCTTAGCCTAGAGTTATGTTGGATGAAGAGGCATTAAGGACACCAATGGTACTAGCTCATGCTTTGTCCTAAGAAGTTCTTTAGCAAAAAAAGAGTGTGTGTGATAGCAGGTGGCAGCTTCTGTTCAAGTGCGTGTGACAGTGACCGTGGCTATGTCAGCGAGCGTCTCCGTGCAGCTCTTTGTTCTTGCTTCGCCAACCATGCGTCTTTGCTTTGAGGCAGTGCAGGAGGAATAGGTGAGACAATCATCGCGCTGAAAACCTTTGCCGTCAGGTTGCCTATTCCATGGCAGAGATGCCCACGCCAGCTCAGGTACCGCTTTACACGTGTTCGTGTCGAGCTCTCCTGAACCTAAGTTAGCCTGGGGAGAGTTGCAGCTGGTTTGGGTACATCTACAGTGCAGAACCCAAAGTCACGGCCAGTGCCTGGCTGTTCAGGGACCTATGTGCAATGAATCGGAGCATCTCAGATCCAGGGCCTGTGGAGATGCATTTGCATAAATAAGGTCGTGAACCATAAAACCTGAACTCAATTTTTGGAATCCTCTTCCAGCTGAAGGCTGAGATGTTTTGGCAGGGTAGTGATGGGAAATTGCAGCTTATGCTGGACCTGTTTCATCGAGAGAGAACCTCAGTCTGTCACCTACCACTTGGTCTGCAGTTTTTTGGCTGTAATGGTCTCAGGGCTGGTTTCCCGCAGGGCCTGGGTTCAACGTCGGGGCTCTCAGTGCTAATATGTAGCAGCAGAATTACTTGTGATGCAAAGGAAAGGGATTCTAGCTCTCGGCCACCTCAATCCAACGTAAATTAGCACTCGGGTCTAAGCCACAGAGAGCTCGGAGATAGGTCCAGATCTCCCAAAGGCGGGGGGGGTTGCTTGGTTTGGATGCATCTTTAAATGACTTTCATCAGTGATGAAGACCCATCACTACACAACATCCTCTTGGTGAACCTTTCACACTGGTTTTAAAGAGGAGATGTCACACGGAGAAATATTTTTTTTTATTAATTAACTGATCTTAATTAAATCCTTAACTCGCTTGCTTGCTCTTGATGAATTTACATGATTCTTCACTGGCTGCTAAAGATCTTTCTCGTGTACTAACCTGCTGGCTCTGGCATTGATAGCGTGTGTTTCGTGGTGATCTCGCCAGCCTCTCCACGGCAATAGAGGTATAGGGAGAAACTGAACCAGGTACCAGCACAGAATGACCAAAATGTCGAATTTGGTCAGCCACAGCTCACATCTCAAAGTTTACCTTTCAAAAACCTGATTTCTTTTATCCGTGACTTCTTGACCCCCATAGTTCCCCTCCACCAGAGCTTGGTGACATGGCTGTAAGACGTCGGGTTATTTTTTCCTGGAGGTTAGGGAGATAATGAGTAAGGGGGTAAAACCAAATTGCATTTTATAAAGAAAACGCAACTAAAGTAATTTTCACTCCAGTGGAGGGAACTGCTGTTAGCAGCATCTGCTGTCCAGCGCCACAGCTCGTAACTCAGATCAGCAGCCAGGGGTGTCTGCTGCCCTCGGGGGCTTGCCCTCTTCAGCTGGGTTTCGGTATGGAAAAAGAGAGACTACATCCCTGTGAAAGACCTCCTTGCTCCTTGTTTTTCCTCAAATGTGGAATGTCATGTGTCATGGGGGGCGAGGGGAGCAGCAGAGACTTCACAGAAAGTTTCTCATCGTTCCCAGCACTGGATATGGGATTTTTCTGTGTCTCTGGTTGCTTGTGCTCTTTTGAGCCCGTGATCAGTCACGCCTGTTGCAGTCCGCCACGGGAGATAAACCCTTCCCACAAAGGACACACACAGCCACGGTGACCAGGAGTTTGCTTTCCTAAAGAGTAGCTACAGTCAAACGAGGTACCGCGTGAATCTATTTCACGTGCCAGTATTCTGCAGATACAGACGGAGTGGTCGCGTCGGTGGAATCATAGAATCGTTGAGGTTGGAAAAGACCTTTAAGGTTGTCGAGTCCAGCTGTGGAGCCGTGGCTGCCTGTTTCTGCAAGTGATGGCTGTGCCGCAGTAGTCTCTTGGTCCTTGTACTAAACCCCCGTTCAACTATCGCTCTTCTTAGCTTGTTTTGAAGCCTTTGGGCTCCCAGGCAGTCAGTCGGTAGGGGTGTTCACGGAGCAGCGTCCCGCGGGGATTGCTAAAGAGTAGGGCAGGGGTGGGCAGGAGCCGGCGGCCAGGCGCTTCCTTACCCCTTGGGTTCCTCTTTCTAAATGAGAAACCTTCCCAACCGAGAGGGGAACCAGCCCTGCTCAACCCTGCAACATGCTCCCGGCCAAAAACGGGGGGGATTTAAGTCATCCTAGGTGGATTTTTATTTTTTTCTTTTTTTTTCTTTTTTTTTTTTTTAAAACTTCCTGCAGTATTTGCAGTGTTTTCCATCTCAGATACCGTGTTCTGGTAAACAAGCTTTTGTTTTTAATAGCACCCTCTGTGGATACTAAGTTCAAAGGGACTCTGTCACTGTTGAACCAACTTTAAAGACCCTTCAACTGGACTGAAACTCCTAAGAAGCGGCTTTGTTGTTCTCCGAGCCCGCTCCCTGCGGGCGGCTCAGGCGGGGGAATAAATTGGGCTCCACCGTGGGCTCCTCCGCTGTGGGTCTGCCCCGAGAGCGGAGCCCTCGAGGGGTAGCAGCGTTGCAGCCGAGCTCTTCCCCGCAGCCGCGACTTCCCAGCCACGGAGAGATGGTTGCAGTGGCAGAGTCTTGGTCCAGCTGCGGGGAATCGCGGGGAAGGTTTTCTCTCAGTCTGGGAAGGTACCCGTGCCGTCAGCTGAGGCTACAGTGTTCTCGGGCTTTAATAAAAAATAAGTAAAACTAAAAAAAAAAAAGGAGGAAACAGCCAAATGTTGTCATTATGCAACACTGGCTGTTTGGGGCTGTTCTTGTGGGACGCCAGCTTTTCCATCAACTGCTTGCGCAACTCCGTTTTTAGTGACATCAAAGGGGAAGGTGCCGGTGGCCGTGGAGAAAGGGCTGGAACAAAGCTTCCTGCTGGAGCTTGGGAAAGGGCAGCCCAGAGGCGAGACGGCTCCGGTTCCCCCCCGGGGCTCGTGCTGAGGTCTGCTGGCCGGCGCCGTAACCTCGGCGGAGCCCCACGGACTGAATCGCAGCCTTGTGCCGGCCCTGGGAGCCCGGCGAGCGTCTCCGGCTGCGCGACGGGCCGGCGCGGCTGGAGCTGGCGGCGCTTGGCTGCCGAGCAGGGAGCGCGGCAGCCGGCTCCCTGCGGCGATGGGCATCGGCTCCCGCGCCTCCGCTGGGGACCCTGCCCGTGCCAGGGCATCCCGCGAGACCTCGGCTTTGAGGGATGCTCAAGGGGCTCTTCGTTTCTGGTGGCTTCTTGAGGAGTTAGAGCCCGCCAGCCCTGCGCTGGTTTTGCCCGTACTTGAGAAGTTTCTTCCCAGTTTACACAGTTCAAACTGGAACTTGCAGCTGGGGTGGGGGGGTGCGTGTGTGCGGGACGCTGCTGGGAGTCAAAGCTAAGTGCTGTTCAGCTGCACGTAGGAAATGTGGCTTGGATTAGGTCGCCCCTAAGGAACTCATTTCCAGAGGATTATTTCTTTTCTTTTAGCCCGCTGTTCCTTGCGTGAGAAGGGGTGTTGCTTCCTCCAGCTGTTGAAGTGTTAACGAGAAAAAAGAGATATTTTTTTAAATATTGAATTCATTTTTAAATGGCCTAAAAGAGACTTTATACCTACACCTAAATTATTCCCGTTGGGTGAGGTTGATCTCGGCGCAGGGGCTCCGCAAGCGCTCGGATGCTCTCCCCGCTCCCGGCCAGCGGGACGTGGCGGGGTCCGGCTGCGGCTCCTGCGCTGGGATGAGTTTCACACACAGGGGAAAAAAAAAATCCTGATTTGTTCAGAGGACAGGGTGAGGTCCGTGTCCCACCTAAACCCCTGCAAAGGAAGAATTTTAAGTGGTACCCGGACCTTGTGCTGGCCCACAGAACAAAAGGAGGGTGAATTTCACTTCTAGTGAATAATCTGACTTTTCAGAGATAAAGTTCATGTTTTTCTTGGGTTTTGTTAAAAACACAGAAAAAAAGGATCTTAACACACAGAAGAAAATCTAGATCTGGTTTAGAATTTTGTTATATTTGGTTGCTTTAAAAATATTTTACTAATTTAAATGTTGCTGTAGATGACATTCTATTTATTTTAAGGGGTAAATATCTTTTAGTCTTAATACTTCCACAGTAAGCGCTGTCTATTTACAATGTTTGTGTTCCTGTCAACACAGCTATTCCACGACTGACCGAGTGCTGGTCAGCCAGTAGTAACTTAATCAAATTGCCTTGTAAAACAAGATGTCTCCTGCAATGTATTTTTTTGAATATTTCTTGATTCTTTTATGTCTGTGGTTAACAAATCTGTTAAATGTTTGGGTTGTTCTATGTTTTGGGTTGTTTTGTTTTGTTTTTTTAACAAAGAAAGCTGAATCACAACTCTCTTGTTGCTGGTCTTTGCCTCTAAAGCTTTTATTTTGCAAAAGGTTGCCTTGTTTCTCCCACATCGGCCAGCGCCTGAGCCCTGGGTTTCCAAGCGTTCCTCTTGCAGACGGGTCTAGGAGCGTAGCCTAGCAATGACAGCATCCATTCCTCTATCACCATCCTCCTTTTTGAAATTCTAGTTACCATTTCTGGTTTTGCATGCGTTAAAACTAAGGGAATGGGAAAGCGGGTGAGCTTTGGGCAAGAGGAGCAGATGACACGGCCTGATTCCCAGGGCGTATCTGCATGGGTGTATGACAGAGATGCTGCTGGTAAAAGCTTGCAGCCAAAAAAACTGTCTTAAGGTAGGTAATGTCTTAAGGCAGGAAGGTATCATCAGACTTTATATGGGGAAAGCGATCCTCTGCTGCAATCCCTCTTCCCCGTGTCCCTCCGCGCTGGAGAGATGCTCTGTCCGCAGGAGCCCTGCCCAGAGGGAGGGGAGGGGGTGCTCAGGAGCACAGAAGGGGGAGGTGTGAGGGTTGCTTGAAGATTTGCACTTTTGGGTGTGCAGGTGGCAGAGCTCAAAAGTTTTCCTTCCTAAAAAAGAAGATGGTGCTGAGACTGTTCTGTTGCCACATCAACAAGTGGCGTCAACAGATGGGCGTCCAAGAGGAAGACATGGGCATGAAATGCTAATGGAGCTTAGGAAGGCTGCAAAGAAACCCCAGCAGTAAAGGGAGACGTCAGTGATGCCTACATAGGCTGAATAGATGTTCTACACAAATTTCATCCAGAATTTTAGGTGCCACAGTCAACCAGTGTCTTGAAGAATGAGAGGATTCACAAAACAGGCAATTCTTGATTTACTCTCAAGCACTGTGGCTGTTTCAGAAAGTCACACTGGAAGAGGGAATCTGCAATGTTATATGCTCAAGGCCAACATCCTTGTAAGACCAAACCCAGCTACCACAGTAACATTTAACTTTTTAAATATATACAAAAAAAAGGAAGAAGTTAAGAGGTGCAGAAATGAGAATGCAGTTGCTACAGGGATAATGTGTGCGACAAGGGGCACCGAGGCTCTCCAATATGGCATTAGAGACTCTTAGCAGAGGAATTAGGCTAATCTAAGAACAACATCTCTCAAAGCCAGCATGGCTAAACAGCAGAATAGCCTGTGCCATTAGCGATTTAAAAGAGATCATTCAAAAAGTGACAGTTGCGGCCAAAGAAGGAAAGCAGAGCAAACTCTGGCAATTTAAATATAAAACCTCAATAAGACAAGTCAACAGGACGTTCACGAGCGGGACGCTGATGGCACAAGGAGGAGCAGGGCTGTGACGCCCGCGGGAAGCCTGCCAGAGACGCAGCGGGCCCCGTGCTGTGCTGCAAAGCGCTTGAACAGACAGATAAGGCAGTAGCACAGAAACAAAATGAGTTATTTGCATCCGTGTTTGCTACAGGCTTGCTTGGAGAAGTTCCCGTGCTGGAGCCTTTCTTCACAAGGAATTGCTGGCAGATAAAGCGTGGTGTTTCAGAGCAAAGCTCCAGCTGTGGGATTCAGAGGCCTTCAAGAGGTGCAAAGGTCCCAGATCAGATTAAGTGCTACCAGCAGGCGTGTGCGAGCCGCTGCACAACACGGCGGTGACGCCCCTGCTATGGGAGGTGGCAAACGGGATGCCGGTACAGGTAAAGGGTCCAGGAGTAGCCCAGGCTGGTTGCAAGAAGCTGTTGGAGAGGGTACAGTGAGCAGAGAGATGGAGAAAAGCATCCTGGGGAGAAACATGCAGCTTTCGTATAGCGAGGTCAGTCCTCAGCAGGCCACCAAGCTTCCAGTGCCTTGTATCCTTGGGTCGTCAGCAGGCTCAGGTCTCACTGAGCTTCCCACGGCGTTTGGAAGAAGGAATTAATCTTGGTAGTAACTGGGAGAGAGAAAACACTGGTAAAAGTGGTTAATAAAGGAGGGAGGTGGCCTGCAGAGCTTGCCTGTGGATGTTCCCTTGCCTCAGGCCAGTTCAGCACACACAATCTGGAAAAGGAGATGGACAGGGCTGACAAAGTCTGGAGAACGAGCATTTTGCAGGCTCATCAAACACAAAGTTGATTGCACAAGGGATCTCCTGACGGGGCAGTAAAACTGCAGATGCAAAGAGCGTTAGGAAGTGAGAATGAAAAAGAAAAACCGCAGTGCTGCTGCGTAACGTCACTCCACGTGCCTGTCCCCGGCGCTGAGCTGGTCCCGTCCCCGCGCCGGGGCTGGGGGCTGCGGCAGGGGGAGCGGGAGGGGAACTGGTCTTGCTGTCGCAGGAGCGCGGGCGAGCGCTCAGGCAAACGGCCCGGAACCAGGGTAGGAAGGGTTTTTTCGTACACAGCAGCGTTAATCGTGCGCTCGGTGTCGGGGGATGTTGTTGAGACAACTTTTACGGGTGCATAAAAGTTCAAAAAGAGCTCAGATAAAAGGGTTTGTTATTAACTGCACCAGCCCTAGCGCAGCCGCAGCCTCGAGGAGCGTTGTCTTTCCGAGTCTGAGGCTGGAAGGACAAACCTGGGAAGGGATCAGACCTCATGTTTCATACGAGTTTTCTCCAAAAGATCACTACTGATGGCCGCTGGAGAAGTGGTCCTTTGGCCATGTGTTGACTCTTGGCTCCCCCCCAGTTGTCCTCTCCTTGGGTGCCACTGCAGCAGCCATGCCTTCATCTCCGGAGGATGAACATAGCTCCATCAACGGTGGCAAGGGAAGCTCCATGATGGTAGAGAAAGCCTCACGCTGGGCTTTGCCCGGGATGGACTCACTGCACGGGAGCCACACGTGGACCCAGCGTGGTCCCCAGGCAGCACCGAGCTGTCTAGACGCATCTCCGCACCTTCGGTCTTGTGGCTGCTGGTCTTTTGTCCCGACGGCTGGCGGTGGCAGTGGTGACGGGAGGGGGCAGGCGTGGGAACGCAGCCCTCCTGGGGGCCACGCAGGCAGCGAGATGGAGGTTTTTCCTCCCTCGAACCAAAACCATGACATTTTTCCTCCCCAAACCCAGGAGCGCCGGGGTGTTTGAGTGGCACGGAGAGAGGCACGGGGGTCTGCCCCCAAAGAAGGGTGAGCCCTTGAAGCAGCAGGTAGAAATGCCTCTGCAAACTGGAGGCAAGCCCAGCAAAAAGCAATAAAACACTCAAATCTGAAGATTTGTGCAAAAGATGAAAGGCACTAAATATGTTTGGATTGGGAAAAAGCCACTAAGGGTGGGGCGTGACATGGGCTGGGAACGGCTTCAAGGCTGCAAACGTAAATGAAAGCAAGGAGCTGACGAGGAATTGTGGATCGAACTAATAAAGGGATCCTCTGCGGCAGATAAATTAATACACCAAAACCGAGATACAGGTCTGAGGCAATTTAATAAAAGGAGAATTGATGTTGACAAACTTCCTTGCAGCAAAATACACCTGACAACAAAATTGTCCCTGTAACATTGAAGCAATGGAAGTTCTGCTTGGAAGTCGTTTTTTTTTTAAAAAAAGGAGTTGTTAACATTTCACCTGTTGTACAAAAGCCATGAAATAAAGGCGTCTTGTCAGAACATGCCAGTCTGTCCTGGTTTTGCTGGAGACCTATTTAAGGTGTCAGAGCTCAGCAGCACAGGATTTATAGAAGAGTGGGTGTTGTAGATCTTTTTAACAAAAATATGCCTCCAACCCCCTGATTACCAGACCTCAAAATATAACAGAGGGTTTTCTTACAGATACCTGGAAGTTTTCCCCCCCCTGCATATTTACTGGATATGCAAGTTCTCTGCCTGGCTCAGACTGCCAACCCCAACGGACGGCACAGGAGATGACGGTGCTGTCGGAGGGACCTGGAAATCTGGGCTCTCCTCCAGCCACCCACCACCGTGCCTGGCCGTGCCTCAGTTTCCCCAGCTGTGAACGATCGTGCTCACCTGCCGAGAACAGGTGAAAAGCGCTGCCTGAATCAGGTGGGGCAATAACTGCTGCAAATTCCCCTGGTCTTCAAGCTGCACGATGAGAAAGATAAATCCACATTTGAATCCCTACATAGAATTAGAGACCAGGGAAGTAAGAAATGACAATTCCTCTTGCCTGAGCCTCTCCTTCCTAATTTAACTAACTTGTCCTTCAGACGCTGCCCTTCTGGGGCCACCGTGCAACGCACCTCGTGTTCGCGGGAAGAGCTCTGCCAGCACCCTGTCCCCAAAAGTTGGCTTGAAGTCAAGGTCTGCTGGAGCAGAAAATGTACCTGTTGCCTCAGTCTTGTGAAACAGGTGCCTTGGGGAGCTCGTCCCCGGGTCTGGGTTAGCTCAAAGCCCTTTCAGCACAAGCCAGTTACCCACCATGTGCACCAGGAGCTGTGGCAGCGGCGTTGGCCGGCAAAGAGCCGAGCGGCAGCCCAGTTTGGATGGAGCTGGCAAGGCGCTGAGCAGGGGAAGGATGCCAGGGTGAAGGACAGTGCCTGAGACAACGGAAACAGGCAAGATGACAGATTATGTAAGAAAAATAAATCTTTTTCTTTGGTATTAAGAGCGCTTTTCAACACCTCCCTTTGGAACTGATTCCCTGCCTCCCCTTTGCAGCCAGGGCAATAAGCACTGAAATGATCCAGCTCGAGGATCCTATCCTGCTCGCCCAGCTTCTCTGCACGGGTTGTCATCACTTGTCACTGTGTCCTTCAGAGCTAGACCGCATCGCGGGGACATGCCCGGGTTACAAAGCAGCCTCGGTGGGTAGGGGTGCATTTGTCCATGGCTGCCTCCAAGCAGACCGGTAAAAGGTCTTTAGATGTGCTCCATTTCTGCATCGTGCCAGGCTCTTTGCACAATTCAAAGCAAGCTTTGGGCAGGGTATCATCAAAGACCTCTCCAGACTTCTGAAAATGAGGTACTGTCTGTAACGGCATCAAGTTATGAATCCCATAGCCTCCAGAGCAGTCAACAGTATTATCCCAAAAATGAGTAATAAAAATAAAAAGCACAGAGCTTTGTGCACGCTAAGTGCCATAAGCCAATTCTAAAGATGTGGCAATATGCCTGTACAAACCCTAAAAGCGTAACGACACGGTGGGAACACGAGTGTATTCTCCTCTTTGGACCAGTTTTCTGGCTGCTTTGGTCAACGTCTCCCGGAGCCTGGCTCCGGGTTTCAGTGAGGTCATTTCTGCTCTAACTTGCCTGGGAAAAGCAGGGGCTCCCCCCTCTCCCCACGCAGCTCCTCGCCTTGGGTAACCGCTGCGTGCTGCAAGGGCGGGACAGCTCGTCCCTCTTAGCCTCTGGCTTTGCAGAGCTCATAAATCAGGTCCGGGCATCTCAGGTATTCGGGAGGTTTTGCGGTCTAACGAGCCGCACGGAGGTGCCGGTGCCTGTTATATCGGAGAGCTGCGTTGCTGCAAAGCCACCAGATCAGTTAAAAGGAAAAAAACCCAATGTCTGGAGGGGATGTGCTACCTCTGCCAGTAGAAGGGCGGGTGGTGAAGCTCTGGCTCAGCCGATAGGGACTAAAGCCCTGCAAGTCTCCTGTGATAAAGGATTTGCAGAACACATTTGGGCTTGCAAGGACTTGAAATGAGGTTGCTGCTGGCCCTGGCTTTCATGAAACAAAAGTCAGCAGACCAATTGCACATAGATAATAAAAACAACAGTACATGTTATCTTTCTACGTCAAGTCTCGAGAAAATCAAGCTCAACAGTTTGGGGTTGTATCAACAGCAGTTGGGGAAGCGGTTGTGTGGCCACAGGGAGATCCGGGCAGCCAAAGACATGCAAGGAGCTCGGTCTGCAGACATTCCTGCAAGGACCGAAAAGGATGCCCAGACTTGGCAGCCCACCCTGCCCTGCCCCTCCGCCAGGCACTGGCAGCCGTGAGAGCTGCCTGCAAGTCACCGGGACGGGGCCACTGCTGGGGGAGAGCTGGCTGGACCGAGGAAAAGGCCACTGTATGCCACAGGGACCCCAAGGAAACATGCTTTGGTGACCGTAAGCTGCCAACATACTGGACGTTACCGCCTTTTCACTGTTTCGCTCTTTCTTGCATGTTTGAAGTCACCCGGTTGTTTGGATCTTTAAAGGATTTTCCAGCTGTCCTGATGAACTTGCAGGGCTGGGAATGCTCACGCCAGGCTGAGCTCCCTGCTGTTCACTACAGGCTCCTAACGCTGCTGAAGCCGCCGGTCCATCCGTCTGCGGCGTTGCTCCTGCTAAATGGTATTTACCCATTTGCCAACATTGTGTTTGCATTAGGAGAAAAAAAAAAAAAAAAAAAATCCGGGTTGACAAAGTTGCTTGAAATAGTCTTTTCAAAGAGGCGTTGGCTTTCCACAATGTAAAGAGTTTAAGCTCTCACATGACGCGCTGGGTTGTGCAATTCCTGCAGAAATCAGCGTTGGCTCTGGACAGCGGGGTCACAGGGGGGGAGCAGGAGCCTGAGGGAGCAGCCAAACTCCGGCCTGGGCTGATGAGCTGCTAATTGGGCAGTGCTTCCTCAGGTAGAGAAAATAATTGCTTCAAAATCCAAATGCCAGTTCCTAGAAGCAAGCCATTTAAAGCCACAATAATCCCAGTGTAGATCAGACCCTCTGAGTAACCAAAAATTACTTTTGCTGGTCACATTTTTTCTTTAGAAGGAACATTGGGGATGGAAAAATCCTTTTGTTATTTGTTCATCTTTGTTTTCTTTATATATCTCCAATATTTTCTAGAAAAAGCCAGAAGCCTGGTATTACCTAGTCAGAAAGCCTGCAAGTCGCAAACGTCTCTGGCTTTTTTTTAGTTTCCATCAATACTTTAAATTAAAATATAGAAAACTTAAGCAAAAATAATCTGTCTTTTTTTCTAGTACCCCATGGAGCTTCTGAGCTCCATGCTCAGGTGCTATCACTGCTGAGCAAAGGTTAAACACCTTTTGCCTGTCTTTCTTATTCATTAAACCAAATTTGAGAGAACCTCCTGCACCCAAGTGAAACAAGATAAACCCAAAAATCTTGCAAAATATTCTCTACGGGATTTTCTTCTCACTATGTGGGCCTAGTACCATCTGGATTTCTTCCCTGCCCTCAGCACAGAAAAATAAGCCTGCAAAACCACTTTTACACCCGCCTAATTCTGGGCCTTGGGCTTGCAGCCCCTTCAGTGTCTGACGCAAGACCCTACCAAGGGTCATCGCATCAGGAGAAACCAGCAGGACCCATTTCGCAGCCTGAGGGGTGGGAAAGTGCCCGCAGAGGCACAGCTCTGCTCCGTCTTCCCCCAAAACCGTGGGCCCCGCTTTCTTCCTCGCTCCTTTTTGCAAAAAGGAGCCTTATACTCAACCCAGGGCAGAGCTGTAACGGCGTCTCAGAAGTGGGCTGGTTTGCTACAGAACAAGATCCCCAGCAGAAAGACAATTTACTGCAACCATCAGTGTTTTAACCATCTTCTTGTTGTGGCCTGTTCTCGCCTGTGCGCTGGGATAAAGGCTTCAGCCTGAGAGCTTTTGGATGCTGAAGCCAGCTCTGTTGATTCATGCAGGGGGTTAGGCGGGGAAGGATGCTTTCATTTGATTTTCCTTGCCCTTATTAAATGAATTCCAGCCTTTCTGTGGAGCTGCACACCCTGCTTTGTGCGCCACGGTCTCCCAGGCACCAGTCCTGGTCCTGGTGCAAATCACGGTGGGGCGAGTGCTGCGTTGGGTGTTTCGGGGTGGTTGGCTCCAAGCACCGATGCGAGTGCTGCGAGCGTTGACCCGCTGCATCCTCACCCCCAAAACCCAGCCGGGACGGGGAGCTGCAACTGGCAACCCACAGCGGCTGCGTGTTCAAACCTTCTTGGGCCCTGTGTTGGAAAGAAACCACAGACATGGGGGAAACTCCTCTCCCACCCATCTCTGAGAAAATAGCACGGAGATGAAAGGACAAAAATTAATCTCAAGGCTGGTTAACTCCAGCCAGGTGTGACAGAAACAGGGCTTGGGAAGAGATGGGGAATTGGAGACAAAGAGGAAAATTGACCTGGCATGAAAAAGGGATCTTTGCATTAGATCAAAGAGCAAAAGGCACGTCAGGAGGAGCTTCCCTGCTGGGTACGTGGTTTGGAGCTGGCACTCCTCCCCTCTACAAATAACCCCAAAGGGGTGGGAGGAGGAATTGGGCCACAACCTTTCAGTTTGGACTGCAGCACCTTGGAAAGTGAAGGGCTCTGGATACCGCTGCTCAAAGGCGCACCCAAACTCCCTGCACCGTTTGGGTGAAGCTCCCCGTGGTTTTAGACCGATGGAGTTACCACCTGGAGCTAAAGGGTTTTCCCCAACTGGGTTTGGTGAGGTTCCCCTCGTGGCCTCAGGCGCAGGCAGTGCTCGGCTCGCTGCCTCTCCCCAACAAATAACCACTGGCTTGTTCAAACCCCACTGGCCTCCAGGTGCAGTGGATAAAGGTGAGGGATTTGGGAGGAATGAGGAACCCCAGCACCAGCCCATGCCTGCCTCCAACTGAGCCCTTTGCCAGGCAAGTCTGTGCCTGGGGAGAGCCGCCAGCCTCTCCCGGTAGCTGCTCTGCAGTTCAGAGCATCGCCAGATCACTTTGCCACCTATTCGTCTGATACGTACCGATTCCCACTGATAAAAAGCTGTCGTACGGCTCGTGTGAGCTAACGGCTCTCTGCAGAAGAAATGACCTTCCTGGCAGACCTCTCTGCTGGATGTCCCACGCCAGCGGTGTGGTACAGAAGGACTCATTGCCCTGTGGGGGCTGCACAGCATCTTTATTTCATGGTGTCTTGAAATACCAGTACTCTTTTTAGTGGACTGGCGCCACAAGTGAGCAGGAGGAGCCTGTCCATGAAGGCAGCAGAGGGGAATGGGCGGCTTCTGCAGCTGGCATTGCGCAAATACATCCCCCGTGTCCTGCTCTCCCTCCTGGCGCCTGTCCTGGTCTCTCACGTTGTACCTGGAGAGCAGGGAAGAGAGATTATTTTAAATCAGAGCTGGCCCTTTGCATGGGAGCGTAATTCCCGCTGGCTGGTGTGCGGACAGCCTGGGCAAGAGGAACAGCATCAGAATGGGCATCCCGCAGCCCACCGGACCCAGGCACCCGGCCACCATCCCGCTCCCTCCCTTGTGCGGCTGGGTTGCTTCTCACCTCGGTGCCGTGATGTGACAGTTTATCTTGTGGGAAAGCGTGAGCTGGCCTGAGTGTCAACAGCCACCATAGAAACCCAGTTTACGCTCCCGATCCTTGCCAGACAGCACTGCAGAGCAAGCAGCAGATATCAGAGTAAATATTGGTTTTGAAATGGGACCTAATGGGACCTCATTCCCATCATCTGCTTCATCAGCAGAACGGATCATGTGTGGTGTGTCAGATGATTGTTTTTCACGTGGTTATCTTAATAATAAAGCTGCACTTTCCATTCAAACTGCACAGAAAAAAGCCCGCCGTGACATATCACCAAGATCTGGTTTTTGCTTTCTTGGGTGACTCTTTCTTTTCTAGTAAGAGAAATGACATCACAGGTCAGGAAACCAAGATGGTTATTTCCGAGAGAAAACAGTACACGTTACAGTGATAGAAAAACTGTAATGGAGATTATTTTCACTGGGAGGGCAGCTTGAGATTAAAATTAAACCTTTTCTTTAAAAAATGAGTCAGTGATAGATAGATATGGGACAATCACCTATTACATCATGTCTGTAAAAACGCCCTGAAACATGTTCAGAAGTGGATGTGATGTCATCTTTTAAAAACCAAATCATGCTAACTGCTGGTGTATGAATCCATCCAAACAGCCAATGCAGGAGAACAGTATTGTGATAAGGTGGTGGGCTTCGTAGATGACCCATGGTGTTCTGCTGGAAGGAAAACAGAAAGTTTTATCTACATTTCATGGTCCCTAAATTGCCAACCATCCCTAGAGGGTCCGCTGAGTTTTGGGGGGTTCACAGGGAAGAGCGAGAAAGAGGCGACTGGATATAATTGCAACCACGGAGCACGCATCTGCCCTGTCTCCTGCTCCATGCATGGGTTTTCATACCCACCGCAACCAGCACGATCACACCAAAGCACAGACCCCACTACAGCAGCTCCTTCTCCTAAAGGCTAAGGCTTTAGGAGAACATTTCTGCTCATGAGAGTGGTTAATATACCCAAGCGTACCTTTTTAAGCCATTGAGAATGAACAAATATTTTCTTTTCTTTTGCAAAACCACAAGGAATCTTGCCAGGGTCATCACTTCCTGAGGGTAAATGTTTAGCATGATAAGGGATGTATGGAGCTGTCTGTACCGAGGGGCTAACAAAACCCGACTGAACTGGAGGAGGAGAACATACCAAATCCCTCCACAGTGCATTGCTCAGACTGGTAAAGCCTTGTCAAATCAAGGTGACAGCAGCAGGTACGGCAGTAAGTAGATAATCTGATCCCAAGAGCTGTCACAGCACTACCAGGAAAAGCAAATGCCAATCAGTTGTGGAAAAATCTACTCACCCATCAGGCTGGGGTGAGTGGCTTTCTGTGAAGATAAAACAGAATTAATTTCATCAATGTCACTGTTATCAGGGCTGAGGTAGGTAAAAATCCAACACTAAGGGTCAGTCCCTGTCCTTTACCTCCTCAGCTGTAAACAATTGTAAAAGTTGGGCACGGGAGAACAGTGAGAAATGACCCACGTCCACTCTTGCCACAAGGCAGGTCGGCTCGCTCCAACCATCTTTGGCCAACATTGGCCTCACAGGGTCTTAAACACGTCTTTGGAAATTTCACAGCCACCCCAGACAGTGTCTTCTCATGTCTACGAGCCTGGCAGTCCGTAAGTTTTCTCTAATGTCTAAATTAAACCTTTCTCTGCTAATATATAAGGCAGCCTCCTCACCCTACCTGCCATGAGATTACTACAAGGTCTCCCCCCTGGAGAGCAAGCGGGGTGAACCACCCAGACCAGGCAGACGGGCTCCCTTACGAACTGACGGAGGAAAACTGGGGCTTGAGAGCACCTGAATGAGGGCACTGTATCTACCCGGGTGGCTGCAACAAAAGTCAGGCAAGATACTAAACCCTGTTCTGCCACAGCCTGCCTTTGTATTACTGGGGATATCATTCGCCCCCAGTATTCCTTCTCCATTTAAGTGAAACACTCCTCTAAAATATTCTGAGATCCTGTGATGAAGGGGTTTGCAATGGGAACTGAGTGTTGGCTAGGTGTTAATAGAGCACTAATTATTTTTAAGTGAACTTGCATCTGCCTACTGAGGGAAAACAGGACCGATAACCGTATGCAGCGGCCAGTCCTCTGCATCCAAGAGAAAGCAGCACCTGCAAACCCACTGCACGCTCCGGCTCTGGAGACGGTGTATCGCAATAACCAAGCGTGGGCTGTTCGGGCACCTCACGGCAGAATAAGTCTCCCTGCGTGAAACGAATGTGATTGGACTTGTTCTTAGGCAAGCAAAAACATCGGATTACTACTGAGTCCCCGCTGGAACCACTTTCTCTATCACCTAGCTCCTGAGGATTTAAGAAGAGGGAGGCAGTACCTGAATCAGTGAAAGCTGGAGAAACTGAAATACAGAGGATTTCTTCACCTAAACAACCTCTGTTCACTTGAGTACATAGTGCTGCTTTTCTCCTCGCATCCTGAAGCCTGGCCCTGGGCTTGGTTATCCGTTTCGCACTAGCAAGAGCTCTGCACCTCCGCAGATGATGCAACGTCTCAGCAATTCTTGCACCATGGTGCGGTGGGAGCCGGCGCAGGGCCCTTCTCTGCAGAGGAGCTGACATCTGGTGGGACACAAAAGCCATTACAAGTCTTACTACATCCCAGCCTGGGTTGCATCAGACTCAGAATTTGAATAATGGGGAAAAAAACGGTTGTGTACGTAAGAACCGGGGATTTTAAGGTATTTTTGGCTGCTTTGCTCTTACGAGCAACATGACCTTTCCTGTCCAGAACTCACTTCTCACCCCAGGCTTTCTGGGATTTGCTTTTATTCACTTCTTTCCTACCCACTTCACCCAATTATTTGTACTTCTCCTTCGAAGGACAAAGTGGATTCAAAGATACCTGGGGTGCTGTGAATGGGGCTGGGCCCCAAATTGCGCACCTGGACCCGATCTCTCTACAAAACCCTGCCGCCAGGATGAGGCGAGCCAGGGACCTGTGCAACGACATCGGCATTTAAGAGGAGTGCCTCTGCATCACCTTGGTACATAAATGAGTGCAAAAATATCTACACGTTCTCATAAATAAAATGGCAATAGAGTAAAACAAGCCTGAAGACAGGTAAGGAAAAAGAGTGTCAGCTGAAACCGGCCAGACTCCATCCCTGATACTGTGAACGCTGCTGCCTTACACAGTGAAGATTAAGCATCTCTAAAGAAGCTTAGGTAGCCTAATTAATGGTTCACTAGCCTAATTAATGAAGATCCAGGACAGACAGAAAGGCAGTCTAAGATTTCTGCTTTCTCATCGCCGTTCTGGGAACTGGCACACTGACTCGAGCAGATTGATGGGGGCCAATGTCACAGAAAGATGTGACAATAGCTGGACAGAGATTTTCTGTGCAGCTGCTGGAGCATTTTAATCAGAGGCAGCTTCAAGGCTGGGCTGGTAAATACTGCCATGGCTCGGTGGCACCGTGGACGCTCTACACACTTGAAATGCCACCACCAAAGCTGCTCTGATGAAGTAGCAGAGGCAAAGACGGGTCCCTGCAGCGATCCGTGATGTCTGAAAAAGGACAAGTGAAAGAAGGCAGTGACACGTGCAGAAGAATTCGGCTGCTCTACGAGGAAGTCTGCAGAGGCTGACTTGAAGAGCATGAAAACATGTTCCTCCAAGAGTCTTGTCCTCCTGTGCTCACTCACATACGCGTGCATGCACGTGTCATTGTATGAAGTTAGCAAACCCTTTCTTTGAAAAGAATTTCTGCGTTCTGGTGCTTATCGGTGTGGTGGCAAATTGGAAAGCCATGTTCAGTAAACAGCGGGAGCAGCCCTTTCTCACGTGGCAGCTGCTCCCGGCGAACAGCTGAAATAATTTAGCAGTCTTGCACTGCTCGCTGGAAGAGAAGGTCCGTGCCCCACGAACAGGCTCCCTTGGCAGCACAAGGCAATCAGCATTCACTCGTCACCCTTGTAGGCAGTTTCAGCTGTTTTACACCCATCGGGAAGTCTATAATTCTCCCAGCTACCCTTAAAATGCTGATCAGCCTTATCCCTGAGCTGGATATTTTACTGCCCTGAGAAGGCTCCTCTGTTCAAGACTAGAACCAGTGCTTGTGCAAATGGCCTTGTTTTCAGACCCAGAGCTATCTCCCACACGTGAGCCTGGCGTGATGCTGAAGAATTAAACATTACAGCAGGAAACATGTATTAATGCTTCCTGCTCTGTAGCTACCACGCTTCTCGCCCTGGCACTTTGTGAGTAAATGCATTAAAAATGAAGCAAGCACAGCCAGGCTGGGCAAGCTTCACACGTGCGGAAGTATGGTGTGGAGGGGCTCAGTTTGATGTTAAAACCAAACTTACTATGTTAGGCATTAGCTGTTCATTTTACTGCTTAGATGGAAGCATCTGCATTTAAAGCCTGAGCTCAGAGAGGGGAGAGGCATGCTCATGTGCTCTGCATCAGTGGTGGAGACATTCTTACTTATTTGCTGTAGATCAGGGGTGGATTCAGGTGAGACTTTATTTTACCATGTCTGTAGTTTTTTTTACCTGCAGGTGTTTTCTAGATGTTAACTGGAGCTGCCATCTTCATTATTACTGGTACTGATGTTAATAACTAGTGCTATAACACCAGAGTATAACATCCTTATCTGGAATATGTAAGATTGCTGCACCATTAATAATGATCAGAAACGTGACTTTCTAAACCACTCTCCTGCTCTGTCTTGCTTTTTAATTCTTTCTCTGCAGTTTTCAAAAACACAGAAACCCCAATGAAGTCCCACTGGAATGGCAAAAGTAAGGGCTTTCGCAGATTCACTGGGAATTTGTGGCTTCAAGTGTGACAATCTGCTGGCGGATTTAGATTGATGTCCCTTGGGATCTATATCTGAATAAAACCACGCTGTACTTCCCTCCTGGGAAGCCTCTGCCTTCCTCTGCTTCCTCTGTTTTCAAGATATTAAAGCACCAATTTCAAAACGGAAAATTCAGGAAGCCAATTGAATGGCCATGAGATATTATCAGCTTCTGGTTATAAATGAGCCTGAATGGAGCAGAGTACCATTGCTGACTTGCAGCAGCCACCTGCTTGGTCCGAATCCAGTTTCAGGTGCTACGCGCACAAGCAGGGGCCGAGGGGCCTCTGCTGGGCTGTGAGCACGGCCAGGATAAAGCCCGGACTTTCTGATATCAGGAACTTCTTCCAAAACGAGCCTTGGCTATGCATGTGCTCTTCCTTGACCCTCAGCTGTAGCTGCCTTTGGAGATGAATGACTTTGAAATGCTGTCACCGGAGCCTGGGGGTCATATTTTTTGTGGTTTTCTCCTCCCATTTTGCTATGAGGAAAATTGCAGCTTGAGCCTGGAGAAAACCAAGACACCTCTTTTTTGACTTGTTACGTGATGAAGCTTTCCTGTATGAGTTATACACCACACAGCAGTTAAAGAAAATAATTTTTCCTGTGTATCCCGACGTATCCCAGGGCACGTGCGGCACTCGGAGCCCCGAGTCTGCTGATCTTCTCCAACACGCTGGTGTTCCCGGGTGTTACGCAGGCATAGCTCTCCTCTTGCTCTGCAGGGCCTACCCCAAAATCCCATTGCGGTGGATCCCAGCATGGTTGAAGCAGCCCTCGCTCAGCAGCCCCACGGTTCTCTTTGTTTACAGGGCTTATCTTCATTCTCATCTTTATAGAAAGACAGCATCAGTATAGTCTAACACACCAGCTCTTCCTACAATTGCAATGTATTTTTGGTTGATTTAGTTACTGTGCTGTCAGCATGTCCTCCCGCTTAATCTGTGCCATTAATTCCTTCCTTGCTACTGGCTTCAGAAAGCATTAACAAGGGAAAAATAAATCAAGTGTTAGAGCACAAAGAAGACTTGTGGGAAAAAGCTTTTGAGTCTTTTCTGAAGCTTTCATGCCTGTTATTCTTTACTTTGCTGATACAGCTGGATTTACCATCCTGTTGAATGAGCATATTCCAGACTATAAAAAAATAACAAAGTAAAACCACGTGCTCTTTGT
Organism: Platalea leucorodia; assembly: GCF_965183815.1. Taxonomy (NCBI): domain Eukaryota; kingdom Metazoa; phylum Chordata; class Aves; order Pelecaniformes; family Threskiornithidae; genus Platalea; species Platalea leucorodia. Next base: position 55,088,953 of record NC_138830.1, on the reverse strand, counting down.
ATAGGTCAGAACTGGAGACGGGCTGCCAGATCTAACAGCACAGGCCAACTCCATAGCCGTAGAACGAAATGTGCAAACACAGGCAAAGGCGAGCTTATGCTATGCTCCTCAAAACAAAGCGGAAACAAAACCTGAGACAGAACAGAAATGAGAGTGTGAGGACATCTGTGCGTGGGAGCATGTCTGCGTGTGCCTGGCCCCGGCCGTGTCTGGGAGCGCACATCTGCCTGCCAGCTGGGTGAAGATGTTTGTGTGAACGCGTAGGAGTACATCCGTGCATGCCGTGTGGGAACGTGGAGCGGCCTTTCCAGTTCAGGGCGACGGGAAGCCTGTGAAAAGAGCTCACCTTAGTCAATTTTGGAGTCTTAAATTCATGTTTTGGGGCATTGGTGCTCTCATGGCACAGTCTTTAGTCTCATCTATACAGTCAAGGTGTCCATCAGATCCCTTCAAGGAAGACGCATCTCTTAAAAGTTACCATCACTGCTACAGCAGGATTTCTACACCATGGTGAAGCAGGGGTGTATTTATCCCTGAGAAGTTCATGCCCTGTTTCATGCTTATATCGTGCTTTGTATTTTCAAAGTGCACTGCAAAGTTTTCTTTGTCTTTTCATCCTCTTTTTTCACATAAACCATGAGAAACTAGACTACATAGTTCAAGAGATCAGAGAACTCACACCAAGAATGTTCTACCCCACGCAGTTCCCCACGTGGTGGCTAGCTCCAAATGACCCCAAACATCTGAAACTACACTCAGAAATATGGAAAATAAAGTTTTGCGAATGCAGTTTGAGCTCACAGACCTGAGGATCTCTGCGCATGGAAATAACCATGAATGATGCAGCACCAAAAAGGCTGATGCAAATGGGGACAGGTGGAGCGGGGTGTGCAGGAGGTGAAAGACTCCTTGCTTCCCCCAGTAAACTGATGCCTGGTGAAGACTTCAAGAGCGGGTTTCACAAAGATGCAGCCTTTTTCATGTCAAAGTCCCCCTAAAAAGAGTTGGAAGAAGATCTGGCCCCAGAGGAAGCAGTGACCAAACTCCTGTGGACATCGGGAGGGGATGCGTTTTCACACACTGCTATCTTTTCGAGGTTAAAGACCAAGAAGCAGCAGGGAGGCTTCCTAGCCTGTGTGTAGCGCCAGGGAACTCAGCAGAGCTCCTGCCTCTTATGTTGGCTGAGAAATTGCCCCATTCACTTGACCTGGTCTCTCCGTAGCTTTCTGTTCGCTTCCTGCGCATAAACATTGACACGCTGCAGCTTTAGTTGTAACCGCAATGTTTTCAGAACAACCAGACAAAAAAAAAACGCTGGTCAGGATGTACGTTGTCTGCAACCTCAAAATATTTTCCCAGCTCTTTCCTTTGTGCTTTGGGGCTGTGTTTCCAAGATCTGAGGTTCAAGTGTAGGCGGACGTTCAAAGCATAGGATCCATCCTGCAATTTCCACGGCACGTATTGGACGTTTGGGTTAGCTTGGTGGGCATTGAGCTGTACCTTCAGTGGATATCCTCGCTGGTTTGGGGTTAGGCAGTGGGTTGGACGGTGATGAAAACCACGCTGCTTCTAGGCAATGTGGGGTTTTGTGGGAATTCAGTGAAAAATATAATGATTGTACTGTTTCCCTGCGAGTGAGAAACAATCACAAAGGCAATTTTGAAGCGCAGGGGAATGAAAGGAAACTCGCAGCTCAAAGATGTATTTGAACTCATATTTACAGTGTACACGCTGGTTATGTGTTCAAAGTTGGCGTTTTCCCAGAAATTCTACCTGGGCTCAGCATCTGCATGAAATACCACGCAAAAACCCAAATCGTTGCTATTCCTTCTCCACCATCGAAAAAGCAGCTGCCTGCCATCGCCTCGCAGGGCCCCCCGTTTCCTTCAGCTCTCTGATGCCTCAGGTCTCTCAGACCAGCCTGGATAAACCCCATTTCCAAAACTTTGTGTCTGAAAACAAAACCACTCGTGCAGCCCCCCAATCCCTGAGGTTTTCAGCCCGCAGTTCACTTTTATTTCTGCGCAGGGCCTCGCCCCAGGCCCGGCTAACGCCTCCGCGCAACCCCTAGGCCGTTCGCTTCCCTAGGAGGGGCCATTTTGTGTGAGGGGAGGGGGCCATTTTGTGGGTTCGGCGGTCTCCTCGGGGCAGGAATAAATGGGAAGATGAGTCAAAAGCGGGTCGGGCTCTGAGGGCGGGCGATAGGCGGTGTGTGAAGCCGGGTTAAGTCCTCTCCCCGGCCCAGCGGGGCTCACGGGGCCGGGCCAGGGCAACCCCGGCTCGCAGCACTGCCTCAGCCCCGGCCCGGAGCCGGGGAGCCGCGGGAAGGAAGGCGCGGGGCCGATGCCGGTTGCGCTGAGCCCCCCGGGCCTGCAGAGGGCCCCCGCGGCCGCGCCGCTCGGGCAGGAGGCGGGCCGCGGCCTGGAAGCGCCGGGCCGAAGCGGGCGCCGCTGCCCGCCCCGCGGTGCGCCTGGGGCGGCCAGCGCGGCGCGGCGAGCGCGGTGCTCCCCGCGCGGCCTAGCCCGGCCTTTCAGCCATGGGGAAGAAGGGGAAGCGGGAGAAGAAGGGGAAGGGGGCCGAGAAGACGGCCGCGAAGATGGAGAAGAAGGTGTCCCGCAGAGCCAAGAAGGAGGAGGTGAGGGGCGGGAGCGGGGGGCTCCGGTAGCCCCGGCCCGCGGGGCCTGGGCCTCCCCTGGGGCCTTGCGGCGCTCCCCTGGGGCCTCCGCGGGCCTGAAGGGAAAACGGGCGGTGGAGGCACGGGGAGGTCGGAGGAGCGGGTCGGTGGCGGGGGTATTTCAAGTTGAAAGCAAAGGAGTATATGCAAACGCAAGTGGCGGTAACTCGGTTAAGTGACTTAGGGGCCCCACAGGACATCAGCAGGCAGAGGGGGTTTGAGGCCGGTGCAGCTCTTGCGAAACTTTCAGGGTTGGGGTTAGCGCGGTCCTGGTGAAAAAGCGGTGCTCATGCACACGCCTGCAGGTCAGCGTGCGGCAAAGGGCACTCGGAAAAGGGGAAACGAGGATGAGGGGAGACGTGAAAGCTGCCACCAGGAGACTTTTGCCATATCGCTGACAAGCTGGGTGCAGCGTGTGACAGAAAATGTAAAAGAAGGGCAAGAAAATGCAATTTAAGGGTTCTTCTTGCCTTCCATCTCCCCCATCCTTTTCTTCTGGTCTTAAAAGCAAATGAAGATGTTTGTTTCTCTCACTCTTAGAGCGAGTGCTTCTATTTAGGCCTCAAAACAGCTACCTTTCCCTGGTCAAAATGTGGTGTTACCAGCATAATGCAAAACTTAAGACATGGAAGGTGCCAGCGTACATGGCTGCAGGGAGAGCTGATGCCATGCTGCAGAGGCAAAATCCCCAAATTTTGGAAATCTCTGCTTTGACCGCACCTTCAGAAAGGTTAACTGAAGGGAGGTGGTGAGCAATGGGGGTTGTAGGAGAGGCCGTGGATCAGAAACTCCCTCTAGCTGCAATCCTGCTTCTGCCCTTGCAACTCCGATGTTATTTTTAATTGACAGAAGTTGAAAGGTAGTAAAAATACGTGCAGGTTTCTCTCCAGCTAAAGTATTAACTGGGAATAGAAAAGAGTTTCTAGTCCCATTTAGGCATTTTTCCATTGCAGACAAAGAAGAGGACTAGCTGGATTGTAGCATGTAGTTGCTCATCACGTTATTGGGGCTTAAATGATTTGCATTAACTTGCTGATTTGTGCGGTGTTTCTGCTGCAGGAATAGCAGGTGTGCACTAAATGCACTTTGCGTGCCATCCTTTTAGGACTCTTCTGAGCAACTTGTTAATGTTTTAGGGGAGACCAATCTTTAAAGCATATGTGGAAGTACTCAGCATCCATTTCTTGTAGCTGAATGAAGGGAACCTAAGCAGACAATTTTTTTAAAAAAAGGGAAATTGTGAGGGTGAGTGCTGGTTTCTTGTGGTGTGCAGGTGGCTCTGTGCATGTCAAGGAACTCATGTCTGGCTTTTTATTTTCAGGAGGATCTTGAAGCCCTGATAGCAGAATTCCAGAGTTTAGATGCTAAAAAGACCCAAGTAATTGAGTCATCCTGCCCACCCCCCTCACCCAGGTAAGAGATTGTATGAGGCTTTGCCTGTTATACAGTGGTTGATGGTGGTTTTCATCAAGTTTATTTATGTAAAGTTATTTTCTGAGAGTAGAAGGCATAATATCTGGCATGGCTGATAGCTGGAGTTATAAAATATCTGGTATATTGAATCCCTCGTTAAAAAAGGGACCAAAAGCTTTTCTTGGCCTTAAAATCCACTTTTTAATCATCCCATCAGCACAAAGAAGGCAAAGCAGGGTTAGATTACAGGGCTTTGAGGAAACATAAAAGTTAAGAGGAAGTTTTGGATTTGGACTAGAAAGCTGAAAGGATTTAAGAGACGAAGAGATGTGTCATGAGATAAAATACACATTTTATCAAGTGTAGCTTGGGGTCCACATACTTGATAAAATACACATTTTATCAAGTGTAGCTTGGGGTCCACATACTTCTAGGTTCTGTATTTCTGTTTCCTGGGGCTTGTTGAGTAAATGCCTTTCTCTGTCATACCTGTTTTCCTCTCTGTGTAGTGGGACAGGTCAGCACGCTACTGTTAATCTCACAGGGGTGTTACAGTGGTCAGTTAGTTCCTCCTCAGGAGTGGTAGGGATCTGTCTCCACATGGTGCAAAACACTGTGGTGGGACGTAGATGAGCAATGACCAGTGCTGACTGCAGAATAATGGTGCAGATAAGTTGATATGAGACAGCCCAGTTCTACCCATAGTTATGTGCCCCCATAAAACTAATTTTTGTTCTTGGCACACCAGCATTAAAATTCAAGAGCTCACGTCAAAAGGCTTGCTAAATGACAGTGTAACGTGTGCTCCTAAAATAGGAGAAGATTTCAGACAGTGTCAAATTAATCTTGCTGGAAGTTTTTGAGAAGTTAATTTCTTTGAGAAGTTTTTAGCCCTGGGGTGAATATCGCAGCCTAGTAATTTGGCAGATGATGGAGAGACCTTTGTGGCTAGAGGGCAGAGGTGCTAGCACGGGCTGAGTTAAAGCCTGCAAGCTTCTGAGCTTCAAGACCCTTCCACATCTACTGTTTTGGCTGTCCCTCTTTCTTTTGCAGGCTGAACGGCTCCCTCTCTGCTCACCCTGAGAAAGACGAATTGATCCTTTTTGGAGGTGAATATTTCAATGGCCAAAAAGTAATGTACACTTCAATTTTTTTCTTCTTTATTCTACCCTCTCCTTGCCTTTTACTGTAATTTGCATGAGTCTCTTTTGAAGTGAAACTCAAGGCAGCAGTCATAAAATATGTATTTGTCCCTGAATGAGAGCAAAATAGCCTTTTAATTCTGCCGTGATACTGTCTCATGCCTGGACAGCTGGCAGGAAGGAGACATGCTAGAACCCATTAAGGAGTCAGAGTGATTGTCTCAGCATCAATATTTCAGGACTTCATAATTTCTCCAGACTTAATTGTAGCCATATCTGCCCCTCATTTTTGATAACTATTGAAGAATCTCTGTCTCCTACCTTTCAAAACAAGATACTTCTGCAGTTTTGCTGCTGGCAAGGCATTGCCTGCCTTGGAGATGTGCACAATAGCAAATATTTGCAAGTGGGCACTCTTCTTACTGAATTTCTGGAAGTTGCAAGTGTTTGTTGTGTTCCTGGAGAGAAACCTGTCTTTGTAACCCTAAGAAGTTGTACGTATTGTAGCTTGAAAACTCAAGTCTGCCGATGATATTTGGTTGCTTTAGGATCACCCAATGTGATGTGCTAAACTAATTCTGCTTGCTTCGCTACCTGAAGCTGTTCCTGTCTCGGGAGTTGAGCAGCAGTTTGGGCAACTTTAACCTGCACGTCTGTGTTAAGCTCCAACTTCTTCAGTCCTCATATCTCGGGCTATCACAGGCTTAACCAAGGGTTTGGGAAAGAACAGTCCAGTCCAGTGGATCACTCTGAAAAAGCTGCTGACTCCCAGTCTAGTGGAGGAGGTTGTTGTCCTCCTTCCCTGCCTGGTGAGGCAGGTGAGCTGTTGCTTGCAAAGCTAGCGCTGTGCTCCTTCTTCCCCCAGGCTCACGGATAACCCTCAGAGGCGCCTGTGCTTGGACAGACTGACCCTGTCCAACAGAGAGCTGTGGTGATGTGCATTTTCTCTTCCTCTCTAACAGACGTACCTGTATAACGAACTGTATGTTTACAACATCCGGAAGAACAGCTGGTCTAAAGTAGAGATTCCTAACCCACCACCGAGGCGATGTGCTCACCAGGTAAAGTACTGGGTGCCAAAGCAGCAGTTGGAATTGTTCTAACGCTGGGCTAAAGATGGATGGGAGTTGATTTTACTTTTTTTTTTTTTTTCCCCCCCCACCTGAGGGTGTCTGGCTTCTCTTAATTCTCCTTGTAATGAGCTGCCAGTGGTGTCACTTCACCTCTTCTGCTGAGGGGGCCTGTCCAAGCCTGTCCAAGGTGCTTGTGCTCTCTGATCACTGGGTGGCCTCTGGAAATGTTAGGTGTGGAATGAAGATTTGGGGTTGTGTCTGTTGGGTCGGCAGGTCTCAAGCAGGACTCGTGGGGGAGACTCTTGGAAGATGAACTCTCTTTGCTGCATTATATAGGGACCAGCTCAACCATCCGTGATCCCAGGATGGCACTGAATTTTCAAAATGCTGGTCAGGGTATAACTTTGAATTTGACCAAAGCGCTGTAAATGGCAGAGTTGCTGCGCATGATTATTTCCTTAATGCCCACAGGCCCGCGTCCATGGGCATTACAGATACTGCCGCTCCAGTGATGTGAAAGACCCATTGCTGTAGGGAATCCTTGCTAGCATGGGGCAGTTGGGCTTTGCCAAGTGGCCCAACTGTACAGCACAGTGGACTAGCACTGACTGTGTGTGTCCTGCCTTTGGGTTGTGATTTTTTTTTTTTTTTTTCCCTTGGCAGATGGCCTGTTTTTCTCTGCAAAGGCAATAGACAAAGTTGTCTAAATTTTCTCTGGGATATCATGACACTCCCCTAGAATTCACCTCTCTGATGCCTATGTCGTTAAGGTCATTGGCTGGTTGTGATGATGAAGAATTTGAGTTTGTTTACTTTATGTGAACACTTGCACATTAGAAACTGGACCAAAGACTTGTATTTTTTGCAGGTCTTTGGCCCTCGCCAGCTGTCTGATAGCTATCTTACCTGTCACAGCAAGCGGCTGGGTGACCGGTACATTTCAAAAGCTGCCATACAGGATGCGAATGTTATTTTCCTACCCATGGCCAAAGCTCTTTAGAGCTTTCTGGTAAGATTCAATGCCCTGGTTAGGTTCACATACCCTCGTTATGCTACACCTAAATGCCAGTCTTGCTCTAAGCCAGAAGCAAGGTTCTGACTTGATTTTTGGGCTACCTTGTGGTGCTTAAAATAGAACTGGATTTCGGAGGCCAAATTCCACAAGGAGACCATAAATTCAGACACTCGTTTCCCTAGGTGAAAAGGAGGTTGCTTTGTGGGTGTGGAGTTGAGAGGTGCTTGTTTGGGTGTTGGTAGCCAGCAGGTGGCTGTCTAGCAGCTGAATCGGAACTGAGCAGGCAGGCTGTGCATCAGGGAGCTGCAACTGGATTACCACAAAAATAAAATGAGAGACCTGTCTGAGGAGTCCTGCTTCAACACTTAAGTTTTCTGTCTGGTAATTAATTATAGTCGCACAGGAGGCAGTTCAGCCTCATTAGTTGACTGGTTTGTTGTCTTCCTTGTGACTTTATTTTTAATGCATATTCTGCATTAGCTCAAGGGTAAACACAAGCGTGTCCATGGGTTTGTATGTGCATGTTTTCAGTCTTATTTATCATCTCTGGTCTCTGAGACGTGATCCTCTGAGTTACACTGGCTTCATTACATCAGTTCAACAGAGCTGAGGTGAGGATAGCTATGGAGGGGTGTTGTCAGTTGTTTAAAGGAAGGGTTTGGCAATTGAATGAATTTCGATCCAGCTCTTCAAAAGGTCACACGCAAGTATGAGCAGGCTGTTGCATATACCTTCCCCTTAAGCTTTTAAGCACTAGATACCCATGAAAATCAGGCCTATATCCCCTTTGTTTAACTTCACGTTCCCACAAATCCTGCTTGCAGACACACCCCGTATTTTCTCATGTGTTTAATCGTTGCATGTATAGGCTGGTTTATGTCAGGGCATGGCTATGTGTCTGATGCTAAAAATCTTCTTTGTTGGGAAAGACAGGCAGGTAATGAAGCCCTTCTGAAGAAAAATGTCATTATCCCAATGTTGATCTGCGATGGGTACCCTGGAAAAAACATGTGTGGAAGAATTTGTTTATAGTGTAAACAACCCAAGAGGTCCTGGTCAAGGAAGAAATTTACACAGTCACGTAGTTTCCTTTTTGGGATTCCTTCCTTCTTCCATATGCAGATCATTTTAATGAGTCTTGCTCTTCTCTCCCTGCTTTTAATGGTCAGCTTGCATCACAATGGTGTTTTGGTGCTGCTCTGTGTAAAAAAAAAAATAAAAAACCCCTCTGATACTCTTCTCTCTGCTACTTGCCCTAATCAAAGCAGTAACAGCCTCCTCTTGTCCAAATGCTGCACATTTCCTTCTGTTTGGGGTTTTTTTGGTGGTTGTTTTTTTGCTGTTTTGTTTTTTTTCCTTCAGAGGGAGCAGTAATGCTTTTCAGGTCTTGCAAAGCGTCAGGTTTGGACTTGTGCTGCAGCTTGGCTTCTTTACTGTTTGCTGTTTTATAATCTACAAAAACTGCAAAGGGCGATTGTGCACTGTTAATGGCCTTTCCCAAAAGACTTTTCCCTGCGTTACTCTGCCTGCCCCGTGCTGGGATGTTAGATGTGCCTTGGAGGCAGGAGGTGCCCCTGCTCCTCCCGTGGCTCAGAGTTTGTCAGCCCCAATATGTCTTCTGCAGGATGCTATTTATGTGACTGAAGGATGGGTGAAATGTTGCTGAGCCTTACCTGTGGAGACGTTTCCTTTTGGCACACAGAGAGATTTGAACAACTGTTGTTAAACTAAATCCCAAGATGTTTCCCAGGGAACTTTGAATTTGTAGAACTGGAACTCAGGATGGTAGGAGGTGGGAAGAGCCCAGCTCCTTGTCCAACTTTCCTTTGCTATAGGGAAGCTGTGCTAAACAATGAGTAAGCTGCATTTAAAATTCCCCTTTCTTCAGCCCCAGGGAGCTGCTGTTGCCAAGCAGGGCAGCAGCAGCCGCTGCCACTTGTCTGTCCTCTGCTATTTGGAGGCAGCTGCACATTTGACTGATAATGTTCTCCTGTCTCTGGTTTTTGAACCCTTGTCTGATCCAGCTCTTCCTTTTTCTGGCAGGCGGCAGTGGTGCCCACAGCCGGCGGGCAGCTGTGGGTATTTGGCGGGGAGTTTGCGTCTCCCAACGGGGAACAGTTCTATCATTACAAGGATCTCTGGGTCCTGCATTTGGCTACCAAGACCTGGGAGCAGATCAAGTAAGTGATGTGTTCTGAAGTCAATGATGTTGACCTCATGAGGAGCTGTGCCAGCATGATCTGAGTTTGATTCCTGGTACAGAGCTGTGATTTCTCCGCTGTCCGCTCATCTCTCCCTTGAGTACAGAGGTGCCCATCCTAGAAACGGTGGAGAGGACAGCTTCCAGAAAGAGGTGGAAATGAGAGATGCGTTCCAGGTCTATTGAGGCCAAAGCTGTTTTATTTAATACGTGATTTTTGGAGTATGGGTGTGCTTTGGTGTTACTTAACTGAAGGAAAGAGTATCATGAACAGCATTCTGTCCTCCCAACCACGGCGGGTGTAGATGTCCAACTTCAGAACTTGTTGCTCCATCTGCCTGGGTTCCTCCTGGCTGGGCTGTACAAGACCAGTACAAGGATCTCGCCCAATTTTACCATTGCTTGAGAAGACGGCTTGTATCTGTCCACAGAGCCAACTTCACTCCTGGTAACTGGCATTTGCTGCCTCCAGGTTCCTTGGGATAAACAAGCCAATAGTTCAGACCTGTCAAGGTAAATAGGTGCCAAAAGCCCTGGTAGTTTTTGACAGGAGTTAAGGTGTCTAAATATCTTCTGTGGATCTGGCCTAAAGTCCTCTGCTAATGTTTCCTTAACCTTTGGCGTCTTGGTTTTGCTGCTCATGTTTATATTGGCATGAGAGAAGAAGAGGTCTGGTGGGTCATCCAGTGGACTGAGAGGCAGGAGATGTCGCTTTAGTTCTGACTTTAACATAGACTTTCTCTTGGACTTTGGGATTGTCTTGAGTGTGGGATTAGTCAGAGCACAGCTTTGGGTGGGCTGGAACTCCCATGCAGCTGAGCCTTGAGGTGGCGCTGGGGAAAGCAGCAGCTTTTGAACACTTGCTTGACCTGTCAAGCTCCTGGTTATGAACTCCATGTCCTTTCTTCAGGAGGGAAGCCCTAAGTCTGCGTACGTCGATCACTTTTCGCCCCACTTACAGAGTGTGGGTGCCTGTTGCCTGTGTCTGTATCTTCTTGGCCAGTAATTGAGAGGGTGGTTTAGGACTGAGCTGTGCAGAGATGGATACCCTGGCTCTGCCTTGGTACATGCCTGAGGCCACGCAGTGAGTCATCACACCCGTCTGCCTTTTTCCTCCTCCCTGCAAAATGGGAGCATTGATATTGCCTGACAAGGGGGAAATTTGGAGGTTTAATTTTGCTAATGTTAATGTAGCACTGCAGGGACTCTGGTGTGGAAGGTGCAGGGGGAGATAGACAGTCAAAGCGCAAAAATCCCAAGGAGTCCAAAACAGGCTGGGTTAGAAGGATGCTTCACAGCACGGGATCCCAGCAGCCGGCTGCTCTGCGAGAATCCAGGGATCGTCCTTTTGAGTAGCTCTGGGAGACCGAGGGAAAACTGTTCCATTCATAAGCGGCTGGTTCCTGTCCAGCAGTGGGTTCTTGGCTCCAGACCTGGCAGTGTTAATCTAGTAACAGCTGTAATTTGTCATGTTACAGGAAGCCAGGTTCAGTCTCTAGTGAGCCTTGCTTGTCTCTGAGAAGTGGGGGTGAAAGAAACCCTCCAAAATGATGGAGGGTTCTTTAAGAGGTGCAAGGATTAAAAAGACCTGTCACTGTGCAGGCTGATCTGCCTATTGTTGTTAGGCAGAAGCTGACGTAATGACTGTGACTGTACCCCTCCCAGCTCCCCCAAAATAACTTCCGAATCCCTTGCTCAGTCTCAGCCCAATAAAGGGGATGAACTCAAATGCATTACGTCCCTGCCGGTTTCATGTAAGCAGTCAGGGGGAGGAAGTGATGCTCACCATAGAGTCCCTGCTGAGAGAAAGGGTTGACATTTCAACCAAACTCTTGGTTGAAAAAATCCTCACCGGAGAGCAGTGTTAATACCCAGCTGCAGGGAGAGCGAGGGCGGGAGATTGTTTTTTTGTGAGCCAACGGAGAATCCAGATGAGGCTTCGTTAGCTCCACCACTAATGGCGCAAATTGTTCTCTCGTGGGTTTGCAGATGTGTTGCTGTAGAGCTGATTTAGGGTTTTCCACTCCCAAAACAAATGCTGCAGTACCTGACCTGCCTGGGAAGAGGAAATGAGGTGGTTATGAGGCTCTACTCGTCCCGCATCGTATCCCATGTGGGAGAGCAGCCTTGGGGAAGCGGAGTGTAACTTACACTGCGAAAGCACCTGTTCCCTCCCTGGAGCTGAGCATGAAGTTTGCACGTGCTGCAGGTTGCAGGATACCCCCAGCTGTCCCATGCTCCAAGTGGACCAAAACCAGGGCAAGAGATTTTGTTGTGCTGGGTTGTTACAGTCAGCGAGGAGGGAGCCAGTCTGGTGAGTTCCTAGTCCCACCTAGAGAGCAAGTTGTAGGTACCACGCTCCTCAAGCCGCCCAGAGCTACCCTCCATCCCCAGGTGTTGGTTGTCACATGTCACCTTGGCTGTCATGCCACAGTGGGAGGATGCGTTTGGAGACATTGATACTTCATTGTTTCTTAGCAGATAAAAGGACAGATATTTTCAAAGTGAGCATCATAAATTATATGGGTGGAAGTGCCCTGGAGAGATGATCTTTTCTCTCTCCCTGCCCCGTGCAGGATCTATTTGAGCTTCCATTTGAGCTTCTATCTCTATGCCATTTGAGCTTCCTGATGTGTTTGGGTGGACGTCTGTCTTTCAGCCTTGCTGGAATTTGGAAAACGCCTGTGCCCTGGTCCCAGTGTTCAAATAAAACAAAGTGCATCTCCTCCCCATCCTTGGGCAGAGCTCCAGGAGCTGCATTAATGAGGCATCTGGCGGAGGAGGCTGGGAGGGGATGTCTTTGTTTTAATGCTAACCTGACTGAGTGTGAAAATCAAGTTTCTGCTGCCTCTTTGCTTTTCCATATGGCATCTTGATTACAGTCTGCTTGGAAAGGGGAAGAGGAAAGGGCAGAGATGATTGTTGAGTTGTACGAGGGATTTTTTTTTTTCCCTACTTCTTTTAAAACTATGATCATAACACGTGCTGCATTTCACTTCCTTCAGCATTTTGCTTTTCTTGCCAGGGTACCCCATTGCTGCTGTTATTTTTCCGCATAGGTTTCTCATGTCTGTCTGAAGTCAAGCACTTGCTTATTTTGGATTGCCATTAGCCAGCTGGGATGACTGGTGACAGTGGGGGTCAGCTTGGGGGCTAGTGGTATGGGGAGAGTGAAGGTGTTTGGAGAGACTAAACGGAGGGGGCAGACTGTGTAGGCTTTGTTGGGTCATGGTGGGGCACCAGCCCTGGTACAACAAGCCTTCGCATAGCAGGCCAAGCAATAATTCCACGTATCCAATGTGGTAGCAGTGTTACCTGAATAAAGCCTGGTGGTAGACATTTGGGGTACAGGCTGGTATTGAGTAAACTCAGTTGGGTTTGGAAGGCGTCATTTTAGTGCAAATAATGGAGTAACATAATGATTCATTAAGAAATGTCTGGACAAGAGAGACAAAGTTCCTGTTTCTGTTCCATACGGGAAGGATCACATGTGCCTCATTTCAGGTGGGTTTGAATGTCGTGGTTTATGTGGATTGAAGAGCTCAGATGACCCTGCTGTGATCGGAACTTGCAGTTCTAGGAAATCTGGTTATTCCAGCCCCACAGCTTAGATTTCAGACAATTATGTTGTCCTTCCTGGCCTACAGTTCATGCCGCAGACCATCTTGGTGCTGTAAGAGGCTTGACTGTAAAACACTTTTGAAGAGAAAACCTTGAATAACTCATCCCTGTGAATAACTCATCCCTGTGCTGTGTCTGCAAAGGCTGCTGGGGAAGCGGATCTCCATTATCTCCTAGCACAGAGCACAGTGGTGCCAGTCTGCTTGACAGAGTTAAAAATTGCTATATTTAGCAATATTTAGCTGTATTTACTTGCATTTTGCCTGCACAAAGATGGTCCAAAGACAACAAATCCCAGCCCATTAGAAGACTTGCCAGCAACTGACTTTGACTTATTGGAACCACCTTATCATTGTGAGATGCACAGGGTTGCCTCAGTGCATGAACTGTTTGTTACTCTGCCTTAGAGCTAAGCAGTATTTTAACCTAATTGCCTCATTCCTTCCTAGAGAGAACATTCGTATTCAGCTCTGTGCCGCCCAGTGCGCTCCCTCAAAGAGAGACAGGGAGCATCACACTTTAGGGTTGCGCTCGGGAACCGGCAGATCCCTCCTCTGTGCAGTTCTTTGTCTTGCTTTTGAGCCTGCGTCGCTCCCTTTATACTGGGATGTTAATGATACTTCCCATAACAGTTTTGTGAGATGCGGTGCTATAAATATTTCAGGGTAGCGTTTCGCAAGTGTATGTTTAACACTGTTTACAGAGAGAACTGGAGCAGTCACTGCAGTGCAGGATGCCTTTCAGCATAGGTTTGCTTCTGATTGACAGCTCTTCTTGCTCACGTGCTGTCTGTCACTGGAAACATCAGGTCCTGCAACACGAAAGTGTAGAAAGTGCATTGGTGCTTAAAGAAAAGAAGGGTAGTTTGTTGTACCATGGAGTAGACTTCCTCTGTCAGCCCAGAAGTGAACCTTGTGAGCTTGTTCTTTGGTAGATCCAAATGTACGACTGTTGATTGACTTTGCAAGGGATTTGATTTGAGGATTTTGTGCCTTGTGACAATTGTGTATTCACTTGTGTACTTCCTAACTGAGTGCACAGGCACGTGGGTACGCTATCTGTGTGTGCCATTGAACAGAACGCTTGTTTGCATTCGCAAGCGTAAGGTGCGAAACTGAACACTGAAGTCCTGGGCTTCAGCTGCCTCGAGTACTGGAGGATAAAAGCACTTTGTCCTGAAATGCCCCTTTGATGGGATGTTCTATGCATCATCATTTTTATTATTATGGAAAAGTTCTGAGATTCATCTGAGCATCCTCTGGATGAAGGAATAAATGAAAAGGTAACTCAGTTAAGCAGTCTGTAGCCACTGTGACATGTAAGTCTTCAGTTCTTGAATCTGGGGGCTGAATTCAGGTCTGTTATGTTACTATAAGTCCCAGAGTAACTCCACAAGCAAAAGCAATTTCCTTATGGAGCAGTTCTGATCAGACTCATGCTGTACATGTGTAGAGCCAGTCCTTATCCAGACTTATCTTTTAATCTATTTTTAAAAAAAGTCTGGAGAATTTACAGCTCCCTCCCACATGTCTGCTTTCTGGTGTCAACCCCATGAAGTAGAGTATTAATCATAAAGTCTGTGAAACCATTTCCAAAATGCTTGTTTTGGACCATGAGCAATGATACAGGTAAAAGGAGACAGTTTGCATTTGGGAAGCAAGTCGTCAAGCTTGCAGCAAGCGCCTTCTGGAGTGGCAGCATGGTTATCCGTTGCTGCCAGTCCTGCTTGACTATGGCATTTGGTTTTTCCAGTGTTGTGTTTGGAGTCGCGGGGACAAAGGACCTTGGTTGTACGAATAGCTCTACGTAAGAATACTTTCTAAGAGCAGTTGTTGCAAGTTTACGAGGACGTGTTCTTACATCAAAGGCTATAAACTTTCCTTTATAGCTGATTCCTGCAATGTGTAACGCTAAGGCCAAGGAAGCTGAGATGTTAGGATACTGTGCAGGGTGAGGCCTCCTGGAACCATGTTTTCAGCATCTGTTCTTGTAGCTTGTGTGTCTAGTCTAAAGAAAGGGGAGAACAGCCTTGTGATTGAGAGCAAGTGGTGCTAGTGCCAGTGAGACTTCTCTGAATTCGGATCAGGCCCCAGACTGGATGTTTTTGTTTGTGACTTTGAGTTAATTGTACACTTGTGGGAACTTGTTTGTTAAAACATACACATCAATGGATAAACTTTTTATTGTTCAGAATTGATTTTTGGCTTGGAGGGAGCCTGTTTGAGGAGGCAGGCAGAAGATGTTCTCTGAGAACAGGATTTTATTGTTAATCTTGATTTTTTAATTCCTTCTTTCCTTTAAAAAAAAAATTTAAAGGTGCCATCCTTTGGAATAATAACATGGGAGCTTTGTTACAGAAGAAGAAATAATGATTTCAGATCTTGATGACATTAATATTAGAGGTGCTGTTCTGCAGGGTGATACTTAAAAATCCAGTAAATGCCTAGAAAACCCTACTCTCTGTTAGAATAAAAAGTCCAGGCAATCGATATTAATTCAGTCTTACCCAAACGCTGCTGCTCTGCTTACAGTTTTTCATTGTGACTGGTGTGAGATTGTCATTTTTGATGGTGAATAAGGGCCCTCATTTTCTCTCTCCACAGAAATCTATCACGGCTCTTCACAGCTACCTGCTGCCAGTGAAAGTGTAGCAGTAGGGTTGTGGGTTTAGGTTTTGCCGTTGTTTTCAACAGTGAGCAGGTTTCTTATTTATTTAGGCCCTGATTCTGCAACCACTTAACACGTGTTAACTTTGCCTATTTGAGAAGTCTCGCGGAGTTCAGCAATGCTAACTGTGTGCACTTTGGGAGACTCCTCAGTGAGAGTGAAAATGTGATAGATTAATCCATGGGGGCAGAGAACACACAGAGCAAAACTCTGTTTTCTCTGCAGTTTGGCCTAAAGTTGCCTTTGTTTTGAGAGTTCTTGAAGTTGTTTTTGTTCTCTGTCATATGATGCTCAGTCTGTGGGTGAACACGAAGGAAGGTGCATCTTCATTGCCTCTCAGGAATGTCGTTGCCAGCTGCCTGGCTTCGCGTGAAGCTTTTGGATGTGACAGATGGGGTGTTGTTGCTTGTTCCTGGAAATGGAAGTGGCACATTTAACTGAAAGGTCAGGGAGGCTTGAAAGAGCAGAACAATGATGCGTAGCTGCTTTTCAGTGTGTGAGTTAATAACCGTGACTTGTTTTGCTGCGATGTCTTTATTCTTGAAGAAATCTAAGTAATTTACAAAGTCTTCTCACTAGTTTGATGTTGTATCCTAACTGCGGGTAGATGAGTGAAGACAGTATGAGTACGTGATTTCCTAAGACATTGAAGGAGAGGGGATGTCAGAGCCGGTCTCTGGCTCTTTCCAGGTGCTTGGAGAAAACATCTCTGTCTGGAGTGCCTTTCTTGCAGTTGCGGGAGTTAACTGCTATTCATTAAACTCTCCTGAAAAATTAGCTCCTGAGTCATAGCTGAAAAGACTTCAAGACTTTGGGTGCTGTTAGAGACTAGATGGCGTATCGCTAGGAATAAAATTGTTACTGCAAAATGCCTGTGTTGCAAATACGAAGAGTTACAGGAAGAGCACGCATAGTGTTCTGGAGAAAAGCATACATATGTATTAAGGCAACGAAGTTCCCCATGGTTTCCCATTCCAGGAGGAGAGAAGCTGAACTCAACCAGCCCAGCTGCCAATGATGTCAATAAAAATGGACTGATACACTAACAGGAAAGGGAACTTTGCTGATAAGTGGAATTTCTTTGCATTTCAGGGCATCAGGAGGTCCCTCTGGACGAAGTGGACATCGAATGGTTGCTTGCAAAAGACAGCTGATCATCTTCGGAGGTTTCCATGAGAGTGCAAGGTGGGTTACTGCGGGATGGCTGGTGGTACTGCATCCTCTGTAAAAAATGACAACGGAATTTCTGCAGAAAGCTGGGCTTTATCCTCAGCGGTACTGTTACTGAACTAGACTTTTACGTTAGAAAGACAAGTGATCTTGATTTAAAGTCTTCGAGTGTTTGAGAAACCATTG
This sequence comes from Platalea leucorodia, assembly GCF_965183815.1. Taxonomy (NCBI): domain Eukaryota; kingdom Metazoa; phylum Chordata; class Aves; order Pelecaniformes; family Threskiornithidae; genus Platalea; species Platalea leucorodia. Next base: position 55,071,792 of record NC_138830.1, on the reverse strand, counting down.
CACCACTTAGCTAATAGCTGAAGTAGCTACTCATTCTTGTAGCTAAAACTCAACGCATCATGTTTGGCCTCTGAATCTTGTCAGAGAGCCTTCTCGTCCTAGAAACGTCTTCTCCAGTAGGCTCTCACATACTGCGTGAGGTCACAGCTACGCTGTCATGGGGACTGTGAAGAGAGCTGAGCTACATATTGTCTCAGAGACAGTAAGCAGCATGACCGCGGTCCCTGGGAGCACAGTGCAAGTGGCAAAGCCCACCCTAGATTTGCCGTGCAGAGCATTTTCCACTAGCGGTATGTGAGCTGGCTAGTAGAAACAGAACAGGGCATATGTGTATTTTTCCCACCCCTCTAGACAGACATAGGTCTAATCTGTTTTGATCTTTTGTGTTCTGGTTTAAGTTACCTTGGACTATGTTAACTGGAAAAAGAGTTGATGAAACCTCTGTTGTAGTAAGGAATGACATGGGTAAAAAAGAACCCAGAGAGGTCTTGCTTAAAGGAGCTTTGTCAAATGCGAACTGTTGCACTGAAATAGTAGCCTTCACCCGAACTAATCTTCTGTACGTTGCTATGGAAGGGAAAAGCCATAAATGCAAGGAGTTGAATAAGGTGTTGCACCTCTTCAGAGGTTCCTGGTGCTGTTCCTGAAGTGTTGTTTTATCCTGTCCTAAATGGTGACCATCACAAAAACCTGTGGTGTGCCAATTTGCTCTCCCTAGAGATTACATCTATTACAACGATGTGTATGCCTTCAACCTGGACTCCTTCACCTGGAGCAAGCTGGCTCCGTCGGGGATTGGGCCTGCTCCAAGATCCGGGTGTCAAATGGCTGCCACGCCTGAGGGCAGCATAATCATCTATGGAGGCTACTCCAAACAGGTAGGAGAGACTTTGTGGTAAGCCAGTGCAGTATTTCCTGGATTCTAAACAAAGTAGCTGATGGAAAAACTAAGGGGCTAAAGTGAAAACTAAAGTATTGCAAACTTAAGTTGCCTAAAAGTGGCCAATGTGATGGTCTTGACTTGTGTTGGCTCTGGATTTTTGTGTTTTGACTGCTTGGAGGGGACAGTGGGCTTAGAGCTTGGGGGAGCAAAACTGAGATCTCTGTACTGCTGCTTCCCTCTGCTCAGTTTCACAAGCCTCGTCTCCAGTGCAAGATTTGGTGATCTCATCACATAACCGCCTGCTGCTCTGACCTGACGATGTTTCCGCATGTCAGGCAGCTGCCAGATGTCCAAAAAACACTGGTAAGGAGGGCGCGTGTTAGCCTGTGGTTATGCCAGCTTGGAGTGAGTGTGCAGTTGTGCCCTTGGATTGTTCGTACGCAGGGTGGTTCAGGCTGCTGTGAATCAGTACTACTACCAAAAGAGGCGTCTTGTCCTCTAATGGTGCCTTTCTTCATGCAGTTGTGTGCTGATCGAGGAGCTGATCTTGGTTAAAATGAATTTTGTATTTTCCCTGCTAATCTAATCCAATATAAGGAGGTGATATCGTGGAGATAGGAATAAGTAACTGGGAGAAATGGCAATTTTGGCAACAATGATGGTTACTGCCGACTTAAAGCATTCTCAGGTAGTACTCGTCCGTATTCCAGCACTTGCAGGTTGAAAGCAGCAGTTGCCAGAGAACTTGTATGTTCTTGCATCAGTGAAAGGGTTAAGGGAGCGGCACTAGTTAGCAAACTCAATAAGCCAAAGATGACTTTTGATGAGCACCAGGCTTCCTCTGCTCTGCTTCTTGCTTTGTTAATCATGGTAATTTATACTGGATAGCCCTTCAGACCATATGTCCTCATTGACCAAGTATCCCTGTCTCCATGCTGGGCGGGAGGAAGTAAATATTTCATTGAGCAAAAGGCTCCTGCAAAAGCTTTTAATGTTGCGAATGCAGACAGAAGACCCGGATCCTGCTGCTACTGTCTCAGTGGAAAGGCATCGCTTCCAGCAGTGCGTCGCTGGGGGAGGAGGACGCGTTGTTCTTCTGATGTGAATAAATGAACAAAGAAGAAAAGCAGGGAAAGGGGAGAGAAGATAGTCTGTCCATATATTTAGAAGCATTTGTGCCTCCTCACGGCCTGCGCTTAGGGCTCTATCTCATCAGATGTGCGTTTGATTAAATAGCAGTAACAATACAGAGGCGTTTTCTACCCGAAAGGGCTTTGTCCTCTTCCATTCTCTGTCCTGCTTCCTCACTCCTGAGGGTGGGAAGGAAGCATGAGCCTGCATGCTATGCTAGATGTGGATCTCTCATGGCTACTGAAAGCAGCTGGGTTTCAAGCGCACACTGAGCCCCATGGAAATGTAAAAGTTGATGCATGTTTGCAGTTGGTTCTATTCCACTTCACGAGGGTGGTCTCTGTCGCACTGCTCTGGGTTGTTTTGAGCTAATAAAAATGAAGTAGAAGGGATGGGGGGATGCAAAGCTGCCCTCAGCCTTTATGCAGGGCACTGAGGATAAGAGCTGGGTGCAGTTCCTCTCCAGCTTGGAGAACGCCTTTTAGATTAAAACAACCACTCCTGTTATGAATCTACTTCCTTTGTAATGCAGAGAGCCAAGTCTGCTTCTCTTTGTGTGCCATTCCTAACGGAGACTTTGCTTGTGTATTCTGTAGCACAAGTGCATTTTCAGGCAGGGATGGTGCAGTGGAGCTACAAACTGACCAAAGCACTGGACAGAATTTTCTCTGCAGCTTTCTTGAGCTGCAAAGGCAACAAACCTTTAGCATGGTCCTGAAAATTTAATTCAGCAAGATTTAGCTCCTCTAGCAGAAACACAGCTTCATTAATGTGTGGCTATTTAATTCTCGTTGGGTCTTTGCTTGTAGCTGATTGTGGAGCTGAGTCTCTCTGGGTTTACTTTGAAGTGAAGAAAGTGTGTTTGGCTTGTGTACTCCTCCCAGAGTCTTTGGCTGGGGTACTCTTGGGAGAAATAAGAGTAGAAGGTGGAGGAAACAATGCTTAATGGGAGCTGGGCAGGCGCAGGAGAAGACCTGTTCCTTGTCTCCAATTAGAGAGGCAGATGCTACATTCAGGAGTGCTATGAAGACCTTTTTGGGCAAATGAAGACATTTTTGCATATGAACCCAGGCAGGTGTCCAAGCAAAGTGCCATTCACCAGGTCATGTAGAGACTTCTCTTGCAATAACAGGCAGGACTAAGTTGCAGACGTGCTGTAAAAAAGGTGCAGATTTGCGTGGATGCCTCCTGAGGCCAGAGCTGCTACCAAACGTGTATATGGTGTGAATTGGTTTGGAGGGAAGAGGAGTGGAAATCATAATAGCTCCTCTGTTTTAGTATCAGCATGATATGGCTGTCACATTGCTGGAGGAGAGTTGTGATGTGGCAAGGCTGCTTTCCTGCGATGGGCGGTTCTGATGCATTATATCCTGTGGTCCCCTTAGCCCTTGTAAATCTGCTTTGAAGTACTGTACCAAAATAGCTGTGCGGGGTGGTATAATGCACATTGCCTAGGGCAAAAAGAGATGTAAGCCCAGGAGATTCACGGTTATGGGTGGAATTGTAGGCATCTTCGTACCCAGCTGGCTGTTGGGGCTCTATAAAGCCTGAGCAACGCTATCAGCTTGCAGCCAGGGCTGTTCCCAGATCGAGTGATCGATCTGCCCGTCCTCAGTCTGATCAGCAGGCATCGTGAGCTGGGAAGGCAGAAGCAGAGAGATTTGGTCCCTGCTTTTATTTGCTGGACTTGCATGTAGAACTGAGCGTGGAGGGTCAGTTTTCAGTAATGTCCGTCAGTCCGGGCCGTGTTGCTGAATTCCCTTGATGTGACCTGAATAAGAAAGTCTTATTGGCTTGGGAAACAGAGGCTGAAAAGATCGAGTGACTTGTCTAAGGCACTCCAGTACTTGTGGACAGAGCCAGGACAAGAACCGTGGTACCCAGACATGCCTCTGCCTGTGCCAGCCACTAGATTTTGCTGTTCAAGTGGTAAACAAGCAGGACACAAATGGCGAAAAAGGAGCTTTACAACCCTGAGCGCGACTAACTTGAGATGTTGGTGCACAAATTGACAAAAGCGTGCCTGATATTTTAAGATGGCGCGATTCTTAGCACAGTGGTGTCCCTGTGTTCATCTGTTTCATCTTCGGCCTAGAAATGATAAAGGCAAGGGCTGTGATCCTTACAGAAGGTGATGTTCTGGATGTTCAGCTCCACCTAAAATGTACCTCAAAATCCTGCAAGGAGCTCAGACTTGCTCTCCTGCTGATCTTAAAGATGCCCTCGCCCGTTTCTCATGCTGGGGATGGGGCTTGCTGCAGCAAGCTGCATTTTTGGCTGTATAAAGCAATGAGACCTCTCTATTGCTAGGCAACGTGAGCGCACGGTGCCTGACTGGCACGGGGAATGCAGCCGGGAGGTGTCGGAGGCTAACACTGCTCTACCTCGCAGGTGCAAGCAGCCTACAAGCCATGGGAGGGCTGGCGTTACATGTGTGCAAGGCTTTTGGATGCCAAAGACGACTAGCGCGTGGGGTTTTTTGGGGGTTTGGGGTGGTTTTTTTTAGTGGCAAGCTTTGCAAAGCTGAATTGGATTCTGCTGGGAGATTGCTCGTGGCAGGGCTGAAGTGTTTGCCTGAATTGCGAGGTCTGGTGGGACTGGTTCCCTCTGTAATTCTACTTGCTAAGGGCTTCTGCTAATTGGATGTATTTTGCCGCTGTTGATCTTTATCAGACGTTTAGCACGTTATACACGGGGAACCCTGATTCCCCTTCTTCTCAAGAACAGCTCTCCATGCCTCAGTTTCCTTGCTCTTTGAAGGGGGATAAACAGGCATCTTGCTGTCTGTCAGTGGAGCTAGGGTTTTTTAGCTAATGCCTGTAAAGCTCTTGTAACTTGCTAATGTACCTGTATGTGCAGACAACAGGCTGTGGATATCCAAGCCAGTTTTGTGCTTGAAAGCAAACGCCTGAAACTTCAAGGCAAGAAGGACAGTGGGGGGGAACAGGAGCCTCTCGTGACGGATGGAGCGATTTGCTCAGGGCAAGCAGGTGTCCTGGGCGCAAGGGGATTGATCTCTCCGGTAGCGGTGTACGGCTTTGCCGGTGAAGTGTCTGCTTTTGAGTCAGCGTGAGTTGGGGAAAACAGGCATCTCTTTGACAACAAATAACTAACTCCCGCTCCACCTCATTGGGGTTTTCTCAGCCTGGGAAGCTTTGTCATGTTGCATACGCAGCGTGTTTACTACAGGGAGCCGTGTGGTTTTCAGGAGAAAAATAGTGCAGTTATTCTACGCAGCTTGTACGATAGTGAAGCCAACTGCTCTCTCAGTGTTTGTTATTTCCCCTCCTTTCATGCAAACGGTGCACATCTTGCTGTGCTCCTGCACCCTTCAGCCTGTGTGTCCGCTGCACGTACGAATGTGTACTCTGTCTAGCGTTTAAGGACAAACTGCAGTCTCCCTGGGACTGGGGAGGAAATAACCACCATTTCTGTTATCATTAGCAGACAGGCACTTCGCAGGCACTGGGAGGCACTTCAGTGGTATAAGGTGTGAAGGCTCCTGTCTCTCTCCTTCCCCGTCTGCTGCCCATCCATCCCTGCCAGCTCTTTGCTCAGGTGAGGCTTGGAAGGGTGTTTGATGAAGGTGAGGCACAGACTAAAAAGGCTGCTGTATCTCAGCTGTCCACAGCCTCCAGCTCGTTGGTGACTTGTGCTGCTCTAGACCTGTGCGACAGAGACAGCGAAGTGTGGCAGTGCCAGAGGATGGCACTTTCTCAGCACAGTGACTCACAGCCCTTTGAACTTGAGAGCTGCTGCTGTAGATGCCACAATACGTGCACCGCCAGGCTATGAATTGGTGTACTCGATGCTTAAGAGCACCTTTCCTAGAAGGTGTTTCTTTCCCTTCCTGCCCTGACAACTCTCTTTCAAGGGTCTGTTCAAAGTGGGCAGCTCCCAGCCCCTCCAACCATGTCTCCAACAGCAGAGCTCCTTGAGCTACGCCTCAGAACCCCTCACCAGGGCAAAAACTTGTTTTGCTTGTTTGCCATGTGCTGGAGAAGTGGCAGTGGCTGAAGGAGTCATCACTGTATAACCTCTTACTCAGAAAATAGGACTGTCACTGGTGCTTGTTCCTACAGGCTTCCTGTCCCTTGTGTGCCTGATGTTGCTCGAGGACAGTAGGTGGAATAGCGCAGTTGTTGACTTCATTGAAGTGGTTGCACAGAAGAGGATCTCTCCAGTGCAGACATCCTGTCTTGAAGAGTGTGTTTCTTTCTGTTCGCTAATGGGTATGCTTAGGTGCATGTGGAGGGCAAGAAGACACGTTAGCCACAGCTCCAAACTAACAAATTTCCCAAGACAGCCCTACAGGCATACCCTGGTCCTGAAGTTAACGGAAGCTTTCTTATTGCTGCACTGCGAGCAGAGTTCTCCGCTTTCCTCCAGCGCTTCATTATCGGCCTTCCCTGGGGCTTCTTGGCATCATCCAAGTTACAGCGTTGTTGTGCAATGCCTCAAACGCACTTTCCTCTCTTCTGCCTTTCTAAGAATTGAATACCATTCCTACGAATTGGATACCAGGCCATGCTGTAACAACACGGCATACCCTGCAAAACCAAAACCTGTCAAGTGCAAGGCACGGGGTTGGGCACAGATGCGCAGCAAGAACAGGACAGCACCGTGCTGTTGTGGACTCGGGTGCACCCAAGCCCTGCCCATCTTCCTGAGGACTGGACCCAACCCTCCCGGCTGCTGCTGGGATCCACTGCCTGCATCCTGGAAGCACTTACACAGCATAGTAATGTCATCGCCCCCAGGAGGAAGGGGATTACAAGGAAGTAGGAGCTCTACATGAAGGATGGGTGGATAATGACATTATTAAAAGACCTCCTACAGTGGTGTTGCATAGTGCTGCTTTCAAATGCTGCATGTTGCTATGAGCGCTGAAGTACAGGGGCCTACAGAGAAAGGAGCAAGGGAAAATCATATTTAAAAAGATGCATTTAATTGCCTCAACTGAGACTTGATCCTGCTCTTGCTGGTGTCTTGCTGTTGCCTCTAGTAGGGGTGGAAGTGATGCTTCTGTTCTGTTTCTGTTTAGGAGAAAAAAAACTGTTGCTTAAGGCTCTGTGGGGCCCCAAATGCTAAAAACGACAGCTGCAGTTGGGCTGTGGTGTAGAGAGAGCTGTCACCTCTGCTTCTCTTGTAGTGGGATGGAGATGGGGGGGTGGCAGGGACTGAAAGTCTGTGTGCTAGTCACAGATCTGTACTTAAACTTGGGCCTTGCAAATGATACAGCACAGACGCTCTGAGCTTCTGCTCAACATTCAAGGGCAGAATCCCAGAGGGCCTTGCAAACCCCCTGGAAAGTTGTCATGTGCCACTTTGGAGTGGGTATCTGCTCTCTTTTACAGCTAGAGAAGCAGAGGCACAGATGTTAAATTAGTCCCTTGAGACTGGGAGCACCTGATAGTGTCTGTGGCAAAGTAAAAGGCAGGACCTTGGGTCTCCTATTTCCTTGGTGCTGCCCATCCTTCTCTGCAAAACAATAAATTTTAATCCCTTGTAACAATTTATTTCTCTTCTCTGGGTGCCAAAATTCCTGCCTTTGCACTGCATCCCGTAGTCTTCATACAGCCCCACGAGTCCCAGGATCTGTGTTGGAGCCTGGAGAGCCCTGCCTGGTTGTCACAGCCAGAAGTTGGTTGTGGCTCATCCCAGGAGGTAGCCCTGGTTTGAACACTGTGGTTGCGAGCTGCCTGATGCTCCAAGAGCCACAGCGTAGCTGCCTCTGGGGCTTCTCCTTGCCCCAGTCACCGTGTTCGCATTTTCAGCGCAGGAATGTACAGATTCAGGCTGTGATTAGGCTTATCTGGGGGGTGGCGAGTTCAGAATGGCAGATACCACCGTGCTGGCCTGGGGGACTTTCTAGGCCTTGAAGAGCTGGAGCTCCTATGTTTTGAGTCACTGAAACTGTTTCACTGAGCATCCCTGTCTTTCCCTTCTCTGCAGAGAATTAAGAAAGATGTTGACAAAGGCACCCTGCATACAGATATGTTCCTGCTGAAGACTGAAGGTGCAGGCAAGGAGGAAGGTAAGCTACTGCTGCAGCTAGGAGAGCTGTGCTGGAAGTGATGCTGCAGGACTGTGAATGCAAATCCTCTCTCTTCCTTTGAATAACAGACCAAAAAACCCCAAGCCTAGAACCAAATTTCCCTTTTAATGAAAAGCACTATGCCCCAGTGTTTGCTTTGGGGCTAAACACGGCAGATGAGTTGATTTAAATATTTTTTCTTCCCAGGAGTAGCTAAGTGCATTTGTGTACTGTGACTCTAGCTTAAAAAGGAAAGGGCTGGGGTGAAGGAAACAGCAGCTGCAGAGGGATATTGGAGGAATTATATTCTCCTTTTTTGTTTATGTGTGCTGGAGAAGGAAGACGGCCATCACACGTGCAGGCAGAATTCCTTACTGCTGCGCTCTGCAGAGGGAAATGGGACGTAGGCGCTTGTTGCTGCAGCAGACTGTAGGCCACACAGCAGTTCTGTCCCCTTCTCCCACTCCATTTTACAGCCTGAAAAGATGAGGCTGTGTCTGCTTCGCTGAGCAAAGCTTTTGCTGGTTAGCCAAAGGCTGTAAGGAGTCATGGTTCTCAGCTCCGGGTGACTCGATTTCGGAGCTCACGTAAATGGTAGCTCTGACACAGTGCAACACTGGGGGATTGGAGCTGGTTGAGAAGCTTCTGTGAAGAACTGGCAGAGCTCTGGAGGAAGGTTGGGGTATACTTTTTGTCAGAGAATCATTTCTAGCTCACAGCATCGTCTATGTTGACACCTCCCAGTTGGTCCTGGAATAGTCTGAGATGGAGTGGAGGGTCTCCGGGCTCCTTGCATAACTATGTGAGAAGCTCTGGCCTGCACAGGCAGCTTCAGGAAAAACTACAAGAAAAGTTATTTTAGGGATTTTTTTGGTTTGTATGTGGGAGGGGATTAAAACAACATTTTGAAATTCCTGTTCTCTGGGACATTTTGATCACTGCTCTTCTGTTTCACAACAGAAAATCTTTGGGATTTCAGAATTCTCCACACTGGAAATTCCTGTTTTGACAAACTCTCTTTGGTAGTGGTGTCTCACTTACTCTTAAGAGAGAAGATTGGGGGGTGATCTCATTATATTACCTAGTGCAGGGTTATTATCAAGAGTGGTTTTTGGTTGGTTGATTGTTTTATCTGTGAATGTCCCCAGAAATAGGAATTCCATCACTTCCCTTAGGAGAGAGTGTGTTTTGTCCTTGGCTCAGGGAATGGGACAATCTTCTTTGAGCTGAATTTCTAAAATGTTAAAATTGTGATTGATTTCTTGAAACCTGACCGTCTTAAAGTGGGATTTGGGGAGGAGGGTTGGTCACATGCATTGTCTGGATTCCAGACCCTGCTTGCATTATGTCCTATTTATAGTTTATTTTGTTGAAATTGTGGTTCCTTCGGAAACACAGTGCCTAGCCAGCGCATATGCTTCTCCCAGCCTGCATTTTAGGGATTTGCTCTAAATCCAGAGTAGAAGGGATTGGAGCGAAAGCGGAGGGTTTAGAGCACAAGCTTTCTCCCACTGCTGAGCCCCTTTTTAAAGTGTGGTTGGGTCTCCTTCCAACGAACTGTACTTATTCCTGGGGTTAAGGCAGTGGTGCAAGTTGGTAGATAAGGTGCTGTAGTAGAAGGGTCCTGTGGAGAGAACTGACGTAGGGTAGGCTCCATGGGATATCCGAGGTGCGTTTGCTTGGTACTCGAAGGCTATATATAATCAGTCCTTGGTTGAACTCCACCCTCCTCTAAAGGTATATACACCTTTCAAGAGGCTCCTTGCCCCAGAAAGCACACCCTGAAGATAGCTCTCCACATTTGCTTTTATTGAAGACACAAGGGCTTTCTACGGGTAGAAGGCATGTGCTGCGTGATTGAAGTGGAAATGCAAGTGGTTCTGATTAACGTTGTTGTTGAAGGCGCACTCTGCAGTTCTGAGAATGTCCAAAATGGGTCCTTGAGTTACTTGCTGGAGTACTGAAGGGCCTTGGAAGATAAGAAAATGATCAGGCTTCTCCTTTGCTGATGCTCATGTTTGCTTTTATCCATTACCAGACAAGTGGGCATGGAGTCGGCTCAACCCGTCCGGAGTGAAACCCACTCCCAGGTCTGGCTTCTCCGTGGCAATTGGTCCCAATAACCGCTCCCTTCTGTTTGGAGGTGTGCATGATGAAGAAGAGGAAGAGAGCATTGAAGGGGACTTCTTCAATGATATTTATTTCTATGACATCGGGAAAAACCGCTGGTTTCCTGGACAGCTAAAGGTTTTGTTTTAAAAATAACACAGATACATTCAGTTCATTCTCCTTGATCATCTGACACATGTCCTTTGGGCCTTTTTTGGCCTCATACAGGTTTCTCACAGTGTAGAGCAAGCCTCTGTCTCTAATAACTCAGGATGCTCCAGAAGCTGAGCCACCAGGAGTAGCTGCTGCTTTGCCCTGTGGCCCACTGATTGTGAAGAGGGAGAGAGGCTGTAGAAACGTAGCTGGGGATGTGCAACTCTAGCAGGTTTTTGCTACCAGACCAACTGAATTCTCTAACTTTATGCCACCCTTCTTGTTCCCTGCCACGTAGCTTCTTGTGCTTTCCATGCCCTGCTTCCAGTGTGATGCAGACTGTCACCCTTCTGGGGACAGAGGAAGGCTGTGAGCCCTGATGGCTGGGCACAAAGTCAGAGTGGTTCAGGAGGCAATCCCCCTCCTCCTGGAGTCAGGCTGTATGTGTCCCCTTGTTGTGTAACGCAGAATGAAACAAAGCAGCATGAAAACATAGTTATGGTGTTTTACTGGAGGTCAGATGTACAAGTCTGACATGAGATAGTTCAGTACAAGCTACTGTGAAAAGATCTTGTGTTGCATTGGGATCAAAAAACCTCCCTCTTTTCCCCAGCGCTGATGAGCTACTAGAAGAGATGAAGTATTAACCTTGGCTCGTAATAACTTCAGAAGTGTGGCCCTCAGCTCAGATCTTTGATTTTGTTTGAACTACTCTTAAGGGGGAAGTGAGGTGCAAATAGTTGAACTTCCTTCTTTCCACCCCCATTGTTTTTGGCTTTGTTCTCAAAAAGGAGAAGTCAATCACATAATAACAGGCAAACATGCACTCAGATGTTTGCTTCTGCCTTCCTAGCTGACTGTTTTCCAGCCCTTCATACAGTATTTCGAAGACCTGGAGTGCTTCCTGGTAATGCACTGTAATTTAGCACCCAGCAATTGTTTTGATTTCACAAAATGGTGGGTTATTTTCTCTTGCTCCTGTCACAGACTAGTGGACTCTGTGTGTGTTTGCGTGCATCCGCAAGATAGAGCGCAAAAGAGCTGTTTTCTGGCTCTTCAGCGCGTGCTGCCATTAATAGAGGAAGCAACTCCACTCCATGGATTCTCCAGGAGTTTCGTTGCTTCTTGTTTTATGGCTGGTAGAAGTTCGTGCTGAGTGGGAGGTTGCACCTATCACTTGAGACTTAGGATTGTAGTGAAAAAATAATTGAATTTCCCCCCCCTCCCTCCCAGCAGCATCCACAGTATTTGTATTAACTGCTGTACATGCTAGTAGGTGCACACAATTCACATGCAGTCTCCTTCTCTTCCTTGTTCCTGTTAACAGGGACCAAAATCAGAGAAGAGGAAGCGAAGACGTGGCAGACAAGCTGAGGCAGAGGGTGCTGGAGATGAGGAGGTGGAGAAGCAACCTCCACAAGGCCCGGTGGAGATAATCAAAGAGGTGGTGGCAGAAGATGGGACTGTCATGACAATCAAGCAGGTGATCTCTGGACCTGCAGAAGAGAAGGAAAGGTCTGAATCGGAGGAGGAAGAGGAAGATGGAGCCTTGGGCCAGCAAGTGGAGCCATGCCCACGTTCAAATGCCATGCTGGCGGTGAAGCATGGAGTTCTCTATGTGTATGGGGGAATGTTTGAGGTGGGCGATCGCCAGTTCACCCTCAGTGACCTCTACAGCATCGACCTACACAAGATGGAAGAATGGAAGGTGCTAGTGGAGATGGATCCAAGTAAGCTCTGAGGGTGGGATCTCTCTCTCTGCCTTTAGTATAGCAACATTAGACTAGGGGAAAAGAAAAAAAAACAACTACCATGGAGCTTCCTCAAGGTGGTGATGATGGTCAGTTCCCTGAATTCCTAGCTACATGGTCATTACATGAGTGTTCAGTAGTGTTGAAGAAAGCATTACCTGAGAGATGTCAGTGAAGACAGATTTGATGGATTTTCTACGTGTTATTAAAAGAAACTGTGGGTCTACCTTAGGACAACATCTCTCCGAGGGTAGTGGCTAAGTGATTCAGCCCAGGCCATGTGCTAGGCACTGCAGAGACATTAAAAGAGGGTGCCCCTGCCCTGGAAGCTCACAGTCTGCATGTGCGTAATGGGCAAAGGGCAGAAAGGAAAGAGTCTTGCTCATGATCGCACAGCTGTGAAGCGCTAGGGAGGAGAGCTAGGGTTAGTTAGTGCTAGGGAGCACTAACCAGCTTTCCTTCCACAGCTGTTCTGTGCTGTTCACTTCTTCCTGACTGTTTCATCTTTACCCACTGCTCCCCATCAGAGCCAGGCCCCGTACCGTGGGTGGATCTGCGAGGGCAGCGAATACAGCAGGGCTTTTAAGGAGCCCATATGTCTTACCTTGCTCTGGCATCCTCCATGACAGTTCTGGGTGTAGGAGTGGGAAACAGCTTGTTATTTATTTCTGCTATTTTCTTTCTCATCAAAGAAGCACAAGAATGGCTGGAGGAGTCGGAATCGGATGAAGAGGATGATGATGTGGAAGGTGCAGAGGGAGGGGAAGAGGAAGAGGAGAGCTCTGAAGAGGAGAGTGAAGATGAGGGAGGTAATGATGAAGATGAATGTTGTCTTCATACTAATATAAAGTGGGGTTTAGTACAATACCTGCTGGTTCCGCTGCCGGCCTGGAAGGCCTCGCTGGCATCCAGGTGAGTCTTCCAGCAAAAGCAAAGTTTTCATAGTACACTGCTCTCAGAGTAGAGGAGAAATTTCATTGGTTACTGCTAGGTTTGTAGGCTACTACATTTAAACACATTAGCTGACGGGTAGTCTTGGCCGGGTTGACACATGGAAGAGCAGATTTCCTTCATTAGCTGTTTGTGACCTCTCTTTCTGTCTTCCTCCCATTGTGTGCTAGGAGAGGAGCAACACCCGTCTGTTCAACCTGATGAGAAGCACGCAGACTATCTATCCCGGACGGAGCAGTATTGGATTAAACTAGCCCGCAGCAACATGGGCCCGGATGCCAAGGAGAAGAAGGTGGTAAAAGTGGCACATGCCATGGCAAAGACTTTCTACGAAGATTCAGTCTAGGTGTTGTTGAGGCTGTTCCACGAGTGAAGAAACACGCTGGGAGCAGTGCTTAGCCCCACTGAACTCAGCCTGGTGTGCCGGGCGGTCAGCGTGTCCGGAGAGGTCCTGGCACTCCAGCTTTTGCCTACTCTGAGTGCCTCTGGGCTGACCAGTCTCAGCATGCCTACTCGAGTAATGCTCTGGCTATGCTCTTATTTCCCTGGAGGTTGTGGGGAGGGTCTTCAGGAACGGGATTGCTGTCCAAGGACTTGTTCTGCTGCGGCTGGCGTATACAATACTGTCATATTTTTATTCAAAAGTTGTTTTGAGTCTGTCAAGACAAGCTGCACATCGCAATGGTTCACTGGTCCCAAATTCCCTACCATGACTAGGGGCAGAACGTGTCTCCAAGGGTTTCTACAATAAATTTATTTGGTTACATCATCTCGGTTTTTGTCAATTAATCCCATCCTAACTTTTCTGCTTCTTTTTCTCCTGCTGTGGAAGAGGGATCGCTGTTCCCGCTGTGAAACATGCAGGTGGTGGTCGCAAGATGCACCAGCAGCCCTGAGGTGTGGCTGCACTGCCTGGAGAAACCTGGGAATCCTTTCATACCTTATCTGTAGGGAAACCACTGTAACCCCCGGTGCATATTAACAGTAGAAGTCTCTTCCTTTTTAATGGTAGCTGTAGCAGGTTTTGCCTTTGCTTGGGGAATCTCCCGGTTCAGTTTCTGACGCGTTGGCCAAGAAAGCAGTCGTCCTACAGGGGAACTCTTTATGACCAGTGAAATGTCCTGCCTTGAGACCTGATGGTGTGTTGAGGGCAGGAGGGAGTGGGCTGACACTCTCAAAGGATGTTTTTTGTTTTCCCCCTGCTTCCTGACTCAGCCCCTCTCCTCAAGGCATCGCTTTCTCTCCAGCAGAGCAGTGCTGTGGTCCATAGGGACAACAGATGGGATACCAGGGTGTCTGTTGCAGCAAACAAGTGATGACTTGAGTTGACACCAGAAGGCAGGGGCTGTCCTTGTGCAGCGAAATCCAAGGTGCCGTGGGTATTGTTTTGGCAGGGGCGTCACCGGGGACCCAGCGCTCAGGAGAGCAGTGCTAGGTTCCGCAAGGCTAATTAGAATGTAATAAAGATTAAATAGAGCAGGCTGCCAATGTGATTTAATTGTCAAGATAAAGACGTGTTTGATAGAGAGGTACCTTCCGTGCAAAATAACAGGCAAGAGGTGAAAACAAACCATTTATTGATAACCTAGGAAAGAATCCATAGCGCTTGCTTGGCTAACGGCATCAGTTGCCCTGTTGTCCTTTCACTTGGGTTAGGTTACAATACCTTGATCCCGTCGACATTGGATCCTTTGTGGGTGTACGATGTCCATGGCTTTCTGTGCAAGGTTTTGGGGAATCTGCCACTGAGTTGCATTTGCTTTTTTTTTTGTTGTTGTTTTAATTATTATTTTCATTTTTATCATTTTTGTTTGAAAAATAGTGGTTTTAAAATCACAGCCTCTGTGCACAGGACTCCATTCCAAAGGCCCAACCAGACAGGGGAAAACACACTTTTTTGCCAGAGGTACTTTATCATTTTTTTGCCTTTTCAAATACAGATATACACCCTGAAAGAACTTTTCCCCTGAGCTGAAGCCGAGTCGCGGCAGTGCCAAGGGTGAAGGCTAGTTTTGTACAGTGCTGCTGCAGCCGCAGGAAAAGCTTCTCCCTCCGCCTTCTCCGGCAGAGAGACTGCTGGATGAGGGAACTAGATGCATCATGAGCTGGAGCGTGTGCAACAATAATCAGGTTTTTCCTTTCATCTTTTCCTCAAGGGCTCTGGAACGTAGTCCTAGTTGTGCTCTGTGCCAAGCTAAGGATGACTGGAGAAGGCATAGACTGGAAGAGACGCGCTTCCAAGGAACCTGTGAGTCAGGATGGGCCAACCGTCCTGCTCCTGCGGGCAGCACAGCAGCGCGTTCGTGCGGCCTCCCTCGCGGAGCTGAGGGAGAGGAGGCTTCGGGGGTGGCTTGCAGGGGAGATGTTGGCTTCCCAGGGCCGTCGTTGCTCTGCGGTGAGGTTGGGCTGACCTGGGCACGCAGCGTGGCTCCGTTCCTCCCAGAGCTAGGGTTTTGGATGAGCCAGCACAGGCTGCGGCTGATCGTACGGCTTGGTTCGGCAGGCTCTGGTGGCCGTCCTTAGGTTGTGTGATGAGAGGATGCTGCCATGGCATTCAGGCCTGGCCTGGAAATTGAGGCTTAGTTGTCAGCTCTGACAGCTCTGTAACTGGAAGAGCCTGCATGGGGACTGAAACCAACACAGCGTCCATTCTCACTGGAGCATTTGCAGCCGTCGGACTTGAGACAGAAATTCAACTCTGGTGCATCTGCAGCCGATGCTCAGCAGAATGACCACGACAAACGCAGCACTCCCTTGAGCCCTGCAGCCAGCGACAGCCGAAGGTCTGTCCGGACGCTCTGGCCCATCTCTTCCTGGTGTAATTGTGGGAGCCTTGGAAGCTATCACGTGTTGGTTGAGCAAATGAAACCTCTGAGAAAAGGTAAAACTTGTCACCTAGGCAGGGATGACTGATTTGTTACTACTACATTAAGTGCCTACAGAGGAGGTCAGAGAGTGATGGGCTCTGCCATGGTCTTAAGAAATGCAAACTACGATAGTTTGATATCAAACTGTAATGGTACCTTGCTCCTCTGAGCATTGGCTGAAGGTCCCCTGAAGCCTGCTCAGGGTTGCTGGATCAGATATCTGGTCATTTTTCTTGTATTGGGTCCCAAAGTACCTTAAAGAGGAAGGTAAGGTAAGAAAACAGCAGGCAGACACGCATCGGTGAAGTGGCTTGCCTAAAATGATACGCAAGAGGACCGGGGCTAGAACTTGGTGGAAAACTAGGAACCAAGAAACGCCAGCAGTGTCTGTCGTAAGAGCAGTTATTCTTGTCTGACGTGCACAAAGAACAGCATGTACCTTTTTTAATGTATGAACGCCCAGGTAAAATTCAGTTATTCCTTCGGCATCCACCAGACCATTGCTTTTGCCCATCTCATTGTAAAGGGATGAACGTATAAACATTTACATAGGAGAAAGAGACCTCAATTTATTATTATATCTGGAAACAATCAAGCTGTTGGGGTTTTTTTCAGCTAAAAGACAAAGCTGAAAGTAACTTTTTTGTTTTTTTTTACTCACTCCTTGAGGAAAATGTATTCAGTAATCCCTTTTCTTTTGGGCCACACACGTCCTGTAATTGCACTGTAAGTAACACAGCGAAATGGGATTTTTCTATTCCGTTTACATGCACAGCTAGGAAGGGAAAAAGCGAATAAAGGAGCGTGCCAGCTGAAGTGCATTTTACTTTAGGGGTTGCACAAAAAAGACCCCAGTAGAAGGTTAGTGGTTTCATGTCTGGCTATGGAGACAAACCAGTCCTAAAGTCAGGCCTGTCACGCTCCGCGCACGCTGGGCCGATCTCGTCCTTCCTCATTCCTCTTGGAGAGAATCTGGGTTCATTCACCGTCTGGTACCGGCAAAACTTCTGCTTTCTTGCTCCAGCAACGCCATGGGGGGGGCCAAGCAGTAGTAAACAGCCCTGAGCATTTTGTGTCCGTCAGCAAGACGGAAAGGCTGAAGACACACGGGTTCTTAGAAATGCAGGTCTCTGAGGGATGGGGGAGTGGGAATGGGAACGTATCAAATGCTTTAGCTTCTGCTGGGAAACAGCTGTTGGCCCAACAGCTGGAGCGTCCCTCGTCGCTAACCCGCGGTGACTTAACATTACAGACGAACAAGAGCTTTGAAACATGCTCCGCGCTGAAGGGGTTGGGGATTGCAGGAGTCCCGCTTGCAGGAGTCGTTCGCACAGCAATCCCTTCCAACAAGACCAAACGCCTGATACCAAAACGCGGCTGCTGCTGGGGTGGGGGCGGCTGCTCTTACGGAGGAGGTAAGGAGTTGGATGCTGGTGTTCTTACCGTGTTAAAACAAGGGAGTCTGCAAGAGAGCCTGAGCCTTGCTAGACTATCAATGCTGTTAATAGTGTACCCAAACTGGGGATAAAAGGATAAAATAGGCAGACGATAAGGATTGTGAGTCTCCTAGATAGCAGCGGAGCGGAGCGAATAACACCTGTGCGTGAATGTGAGTCTCTCTAAAGTTTATCTTCCATTGCCACCCCCAGCTGGGGAACGTGCAACCCACCACAGCATTTCTAAGCCAGCCATCCCACAACTGCTTTTGGACGACGCTCAGCAGCTCTCAACATCTAGAAAGTGGCATTTCCTTTAACGGTATGGAGCACGACTTCCGAGATGCCTCGGATGAAGGGACGCAGCTCACGATGTATCCGAGTTCCGTGTTCAGCCCTCTGGGCACTGATTAGTCGCTGTGGGGGGGTCATTCCCTGTTGAAACTCCCTGGCTTGGCATGGTAATTAGGCGATTACGCATACCCTGGAAAAACAGGTTGGTGGTAGCGCTGAAACTAAGTGCCCGTGGGTTAATATTAGTCGAAACAGATCAATAAAAGGAACTCACGAGCTTGAAATGCCTCCGCGGGAAGCATAGTCCCGGCGGATCTGTTATTCAAAGGCGTGTATCTAGTGCTCGCTGTCCTCAGAGCTGTCTTCAGCAATGGTTCGAGCCGTGGGCTCAGCGCAGAGCTGGTCAGGGAGCCTTGCCGTGAAGGTCAGTGATGGACATCAACGTGACTGATGCCATTCCGTTAGGGGCTGTGTGAGGAGCTGACCCGTTTCCCTACACCAGGCAGACTCGCCACCCTGTCGAGAGCCTGCAGAGCCCATCTTCGGGGTGAACGATTCACCCGCGTGAGCAAAGCTGCGCAGCACGGGCAGGAGACCCAGGCCGGCCTCTGCTCTTTTCTGCTTCAGCACAAATCTCTGGAGCCAACCTCACCCTATGACAGTTTTAAAAAATTCCTACTCTTCCATCTTCCCTTAACTTGCCAAAGCCTGTCAGGACATCTAATTAGGACGAGAGGGAACAGCCTCAAGCTGCGCCAGGGCAGGTTTAGGTTGGGTATTAGGAAAAACTTCTTCATGGAAAGGGCTGTCGGGCCCTGGCCCAGGCTGCCCAGGGAAGTGGCTGAGTCTCCATCCCTGGAGGTATTTAAAAGACGGGTGGACGTGGTGCTCAAGGACATGGTTTGGTGGTGGACTTGGCAGTGATAGGTTAATGGTTGGACTTGATGATCTTAAGGGTCTTTTCCAACCTTAACGATTCTATGATAATTAGTCCTTGGGTTTCAATTAGGCCCTTCATCATCAAAATGACATTATTTTTCCTCTCACCCCTCCCCTTCTGTTGCAGTCTGGATTTTTTTTTTTTTCCCCAGCAGTACTTCATAACTCCACACAAGGTAAAGAGATGCTGCAACATCAGTATCTCTGAAAGATCAGGCCCTGGAGAGTCCCAGCGCGCTCGGAGAATCTAGGTCCCGGGTCCAAGCAAACCAGACGCCAGATGGGCTGGTGAGAAGCTGACGTGGCACGAGCGGGCGGAGGGCTTTTGTATTCCTTCCTTCTTGCCTTCCCCAAAGACGCGGTGTCAAACCAGCCCGTGGCTCACACAGGTGGGGTCCGGCCGGAGGACCTGGCCGTCCCCGGGGAGGGATAGGGGCCTTTTTCCCAATGCTTTGGGTGCCACGGCGGGAGGTGGGCTGGTTCCTTGAGCCCCAGCCCCTCCTTGTCTTTCAGGTGCTGCTTGTTCCACCGTAGGAACATAAAAATAGCATTGGAGCCTAAAAAAAAAATGATATAAACCTTCAGCTGTTCGCATACATCTGTCAGCGTGGACATAAAACAGCAGGTATGGACAATTTACGGAGATTTATGTGCCACGATGACAGACGTTTTAACGTGCCTTAGGTAGATAGGCCTGAATCCAGGGCTCATAAGCCAGGGAAATATCCTGAATTACCTCTCTCTCCGGGCTACTTCTCGAGAATATTTCTGGCCTTGGGCAAAAATGAAAAGCCCAGAACTAAGACAAATTGCTCGGCTCCCCATGATTAATAAAGGAATCGTTATTTTTAAACATGTGGTTTGGGAGCCAATTAATATTAGTCTTCGGCTATCTTTCATACTGAACAAACCTCAGCTCGACTGAGGCTTTATCCCGTGGAACAGAGGTGAAAAATCCGAGTTGCGTTTGTGTCTGTACATAACCGCTGGTACATGGGCAAGAGCGGGAGTAACTAGTCGGTCACCAGTGTGAAAAAGCTAGTCATGAAATCACTAGTACTTCTATTTGATTGATAACAAGAGGCATTTTTGTGCTGGTTTATGTATCTCTAAATGTCGTACTGTGTTTGCACGTAGCTGTTTAACCTGCTCCTGGCGGGACCTTTGTGTCATGCGCTTGAATGTACAGAAAAAGTCCCCGAGGGTCTTTACAAGGAGCTGCAACCAGAATTACAAAACACACGGATGAGTTCCTGGGGCTGCAATCGCAATATGTCGTGATTTGGTTCTTTTGGAGTATGCAGCAAGCGTTCAAGAGCAAAAAAAAAAGAGGACTAAGGACCCAAAAGGAAAAAACAAAAAAGAAAAGAAAAAAAGGAAGAGGTACGAAGATGATGGACAGTGGAAAATGAAATACAAAAGTTACTGGGGCCTGGCTGCCTGTGGTTATCGTTGACCCTGTCCCCCCATAGCCCTGTGCCTGAGAAGGGAAAGGAAGAAAAAGAGGAAGAAAAACTGCGACAGGAGGGAATAAGACCATGTAAGGAGAAGAACTGAATTTAACTGGCACATGCTCTAATCCTTAGTTTATTTCTGGTTAAAAATATAGCAATCCAGTGCAGTGTAATAAGAAATCTGCTGAAAAGGTAGCAGAGAAACAGCTAAAACAGAAGCAAAGCAAAGCTGAGTCCGCAAGTCAGGGCTGTACCCAACCACTCCGTATGTGAAATGCCGAGGAAGATGGTTTTTTCCCTCCTTCCCCCCGCCAAATCTACCTGTGTAGGGGTTCCCTCCCGCCCTCGGGTCGCTGCCGCGCTCGCACCCCTTCTCCCGCCGCACGGAGCTGCGGGGGGTAGAACCGAGGGTGGAATTTGGTCCCTGGGCGTACCAAATCCCAAACAAACCATTCGAACCGGATCTGGTGGTGGCGGATCGCCGGCAAGGCCGATCTCCGCAGCGGGGAAAGACGGCGTGGGGAGGGGAAGAAAGGGTACAGTCGTTTTTTGAAAGGCGAGGGGACGTCAGCCATGTCCGAGCAATTGAGCTAAGACCACGCTCTTGTGATGGGGACCATGACAGCTCAGAACAGGGATACGGCATCTTTAATGAGTATGCATATTATCAGTGGGGACAGGGGAGGGGAGAAAATCAAGGCAGGCATATTACAAAGATGGTATAAACAAATTAAGTGACATAGAAAAAAAAAAAAAAGAAAAGAATACATCCTTAGAGGCTGCCATTGCCAATGATGTTTGTTTTTTTGTTTTTCTTTTTTTTTTCTTTTTTTTTTTTTTTTTTTTTTTTACAGGGACATGTTGGAAGCTGGAATATACATCCTGCATTACAAAGTGCAAAATACTACATGCTCAGAGCCCAAGCATGATGTCTGAAACAGTCCACAGCAAGATGTAAGAGACAAACCCACCACCCTCTCCCTCCTCTCTGGGACATGCTCCAGTGCTCCTCCCCAGATGCCTTTGAAAAACAGTTTTATCTTATTTTGCTTTATTTTGTTTTATTGTATCCTAAGTGGACCAGAACGGAGCCCCCTCTCCCCAGCACCTCCCCGCCAGTCTGCTCCCCGGCACCTCTGCGCACGCCTGTGTTTGGGATGGGATGCTCAAGTAAGGCTGCTCCTCGCGTCCTGGCGAGCACGGCACGATGACCAGCAGCTACCCAGTTTGTGTTGCTGAAGGTGCTTGCGTGTTTTTTTTTGGGGAGGGGGGAATGCGGGTACGCATTTTTAACCCAGGAGAAACTGGCTGTGAATTAAAAGTAGCGCTGGGTGGTTTTCCAGCCTTGCCGTGGGGGGGGAGCAGCCTGGGGAAGAGGAGTGAAGGCAGGAGGGTGGTGGGGCTGCTGCTCACACCTTGTGTTCCCTATTCCCCCCCCCCCCCGCCCCAAGAAATTTAGCTAAGCACCAATTGCTGCTTTGTTTTAAAAACAAATAACAAAATGGGGCCCGTCGCCCTTCTCCCGTCTTTCACGTCTAGGCAGGGCTCACGCCTTCCCCGTGCTCCTTCTCACGGCAACGGTTCTCCATGTGCCAAGGGAGAAGGAAGAAAAGCCCGATTTTGCTTTTCTCTCCCATTTACTTCATCATTAAAGCTGTTGTGGATTTCCCTGGGAAACTCAGCCTGGAGCATCCCAGGACCCGTACATACTTCAAACAAAATCTCCCCACGGTCCCCTCATCTAGTCTCCATTTTGGGGGTCATTACTGTTGTCACGAATATATTTTTTGGGGGTGAGGGGAAGGGAAAATGAGGTTTTATTTTGTTGGGATTCCTTCTCATCCTTTCCAGTGTTGGGGGGGCAGAGTGTTGATAGCATTTTGCCATGCCACACAGCATAGTGTTATACAAGCAAAGAATTTTGGCTAAAATCCAAAAAACATTACCCAGGAAAAAAGGCAAACTGTGAGTGAGACTCGATCGTTTGTTGTTCTTCTGTGAAAAGACTTGGAAATTGTCGTAGGACAGTTCGAGTTATGATTTTTCCCTTTTTGTTGTTGTTGTTTGGTTTGGTTTTTTTCCCCCATTCATACATGTAACTGTTATTTTTGCAAACAAGACAGTCTTGAATTAGATGAAAAAGTTAATAAACAAAATGGCGACTCCAATATTTAGTAAGATCACCATGACTACCAGGATGGGAGCTGAGCCCTGGAAGAGAAAGAGAAGGAGAGGAGTTAGAAGGCGCGCTGGAAGGCTGCCTGAGGTTGCCTCGTAGCAGGGGTCGGGCGCTGCGCTGGGGCCGGGATGCTGCGGGCAGGGGGGTCTGCAGGCGAGCGGACCCCAAACGGCCGATTGACACCCTCCGGCAAAGGATCCCAAAGTGCCTGGTAACCCTCGTGGAAATTTTGCAGGCTGCTGCCTTAGGAGGGAGGTGTAAATGAAGATCTCGCCCCTGGAGGTGAGCAAACAGCAGAAGCAGGGACCAAAGCATTGCTTCCCTCACTGTGACAACCAACAGGGCACCCCCAGGCCTTTCGTCTGAGCGCAACGTCCTCCTGAGGCAGCCCCCGGAGTCCGCAGAAGCAGACAAAATCCCTCTCCTGTTTCACCAAGAGAACTGAAGCGGGCTCTGCCAGCAGCCCCTTTGCTCCCTCCCCACGCCGACCCATCGCCCAAGGCATTCCCGGGGCCCGCAGCATCCCTGGCAGCGCTGTCCCTCTCCTCCCCGGGTGAGAGCAAAGCTGCTGGCCGCCTGCTTTTCTGAGCCGCTTCAACACTTAACTTTCCACCCATTTGCCTCAATAGCCACGTACACCTGCAAGTCTCGGGGCAGGCTCTGTTTACTGTCACGCATTAGCACAAATGGCATCTAAGTCCCAGTGTGAGCTCCGGACCCAGCGTCTGCCAAGCACCTCCGGCCCCATCCATTAGGACAGCAGTTGCTCGTGGACTCCCCCATGTCGTGCACATAGGAAATCTGGCCTTAAAAGAATAACTAAAATGGGTTGCTTACCCGAGGTGGTCAATGAAAAGGAAAAAAAAAAAAAAAAAAAGATGATATTGGATTGTATAATTGTTTGGGGGTGGTTTGGAGAAGTCGTCAAAGGACATTTTCCAATAAACATGATTGCTTCTACAGGTATCCTGATCACGGCAAAAGTCAGGCCAGCATACAGCAGTTTAGGTTAAGACAACATTTTGGGAAAGCTCTAATAACCTTTCCTGAGGTGGACACGGACCAAACGAAGCTCCTGGGGACGAGGTGGGAGCCATCGCAGCAACCCGCGCGCCAGCTGGCCCCTGCCCGCCGGCCTGACGCGCACCCCAGAAGCACCCATTACTTTCCACCGCGCGTAAAGGCAGCCCAAACAACTCGTGTTGGACCCGATGAGGATGTGGCTGTCGGACCCTATTAGCATCCCGGGAATGATGGGAAGAGACCGCTCAGCATCAGGACTGCAGACAACCCTCCAACGCATCTTTCTGCAGAACACCGGTCAGAAAAACATCCACCCTGCCACCTCGTCCCTGCCATGAAACATTTGCTGTCCTAAAGTGTTAACGTGGCTGGCATCGGGGTGAGCAAGCGTGTGTGCAGGTAGGTGGTAGCTATTTCTCGGAGTAGCTGGTATCCTTGTCTATTCTTGCTGCAACGGAGCTGTGCCAGCTTTAATCGCCCGGAATGGTATAAATGCTTTTCTCCGGGCTCCTGTCCTCGTCACGAAGCTCCTGTGGCTGTCGGGTTGGCATGGGGCAGGGGCGGGCGCCCTTTCTGAGCAAGTCCTTGTACCACTTTGCAGGGCTGCTGGGAGGAAAAAAAAAAAAGCAAAAAAGCTCCTTGCTGGCCAGAGATCGTTTCTCTCTTCTGAGCAGGCTGATTCAGTTCGCATTTGGGAGTGGGTGGGAGCGAGGATGCTGGAGCTTGCTGGAAAGGCATATTTGTAGCTTAGCAACAGGGTCAAAGGAAGCCAACCAAACGGAGGGATTGCGGAGAGCCTCTCCTGGCAGCCAGGTATCCACGCCTGACTGCTTCCAGCAAATCTCTCCGCCTGCACCACGCAAAGCCTTTCAAAGGCAGAAACCACCCCCCTGTTGCCATTCCTCTCCCCCCAGCCCTGCCGCTGCCAAGCACTGCGATGCGGTGTGTTATTTACATTTGGGGGGTTTAGCTTCATTTCAAAAGATTATTGGGTTTTACGATTTTTTGAGCTGGTGTTAATATAATAACAGATTGCAAGTGATTATCACTGTCATTGTTTCTGTTGGCAGGGCACCACAGAGACACAAAATGCATTTGGTTCCCTCCACCTCGCAGCCAGGGGAGGACTTAACTGCTCCCGCACGCACTTGCGTTAGCCTTGGCCCACTCGCCGTTTGATCTCCCCCGCCAAAGAGGCAGCCACCATTTCTGCCTCTGCTCAGACTGCTAGATCATTGCGATACCGTGAAGGAGGCAAAGTTGTACATGAGCTGACATGAGCCTGGGATAATCTGGGGGCTGCTTTCTTCTCCCTGATGAAAAGCACAGAGCAGGACCGGCTGCCTCTTAATTCCCTGGTGTTTGAGCTTTACGCTCACAAACACGGACGCTTTGGGATGGACCTGTTGGACTGACCAAAATCACAACGCTTTGGTACTCGTGTTCAGAGGATGCTGATGCGTCCCGGGAGGGAGCACGCCCTTCGTTTATACACCGGTACATCAAAGTCATGCCCTCATCTAGAAAAACGGGGAGATTCAACAAACTAAGCGAGATGCAACCGCCCGCTTGCCCCAGCGGCCACTGGATGCCCATGCACGAATGTTTTGCTCAGCTCCCCGGTTCAGTCTGCACCTATTTGCATCTCGCGTCCTCTGTTCAATGCAGAGGCAGGAGAAAATGCTTGCTTTGCCACTGCATGTGCGGGGTCTTCTGCATTTGCCAGCAAAAGCATGCCAGAAATAGGATGACCTGGGAGGGGACGGGTCTCTGCAAACTGAGCAGCTCAAATCTGACTGCCTGACAACCTACAAATTCTGCTTCTTTTTACAGTTCCCTCTTTTTAACACCCTCTTGCCCGTGCTGACTCCAACGAGGGCTCGCCACGCAGCGATTGCAGGTATGGCTGCTCCCCGCGGTGAGACGCCGGCGCATCTTAGCAAGGGCTGGAGGCCTGCCTGTGGCAGCTGGCGGGTAAGCAGCTTTGCGACTCCGAGGCTTCTGTTTTAGCTCCAATTACGAATCCTGCTGTACTTCTAAATGCTTATGTCTGGCTTATTTCTAACTTGTAAGGTCTTTGTGCCTTAACCTCTGCTCAGACGGAGCGCGTGCCCTTCTCCCCTTTGATGGCAAGGATGTCCTGGGATACGTGTCATCTGTTTCTAAGAAGTGATTCCTGCTCAGTGCCCAGGCAGAAGATGAATCACTTCTAGGTTTGTGCTTCGGAAGAGACGTTTTGCTGAGCCCAGCCTGGCAATAGGTCAGTGAACTCCCTTTTACCGCAGCCACAGCCAGCGTTTCAGAACCAGCAGCTTTTACAACTCTTCACGCCGCACGCTAGCCCTCTGTCGCGAGCTACCCGCATTTAGAAAGAAGAGCACCAGCCCTTGATTTGCAGCTTTGCATGTTGCTTTAGTACCTCGGTGGTGCTTTATCTCATCTTCCGCCTTCTTGAGATTTAGAAAAGCCCAAAGAAATCCCAGAGGCCGGCGGTGTAACGGGCTCTGGGGTGCGAGAAAGCCAGAGGTCGAGCTGATTTTCCGAGCCTGGGGTTTGTGTGTCACAGGCAGCAAGCAGCCTGCAAAGCTTTTTTATCTTTTTTTTTTTTTTTTTTTTTAAAAAGCTACAACACTCTCTTTAGCCCCGAAATAGTAGTGCTAAAGCAGGCCGTCAGGAACTGCAGAGATTTGTTTAAACTACCCTGCCTGTCTTTCAGGAGACGGGGCTCCGCTGCGAAACGCCGTCCTGCCTCCCAGCACAGCGCCTGCAAGTCCAGAACCTCCTTTACTGGGAAGCAGACGCCGGTTGGCAGCGTCCTCTCACCCAATTTTAGCTGTCTAAATGTTAGACATCTAGGCTGCGCTAACCATCTAGGCTGTCTGTAGACCAAGTGACGTGAGACGAATTCCACCCAGAACGGTTACCAGCCTGGCTCCAGGAAAGGAAAAATTAAATCAAGCTCTGGTGCGCCTAAGCATCACCCAGCATACTGGGTGGTGGCAAATCTCATCGGCGAAACGAGGCAGCTCTGGGGCTGGGATTTTTTATTTTTATTTTTTATAATAAGATCCCTGGGCTCCTTCATATGAGGAGGGAAACACCTGCCAAGGATGGGCAACGTACACCCGTATCAGCTGCTTCTGTATAAACAGGGATAGGCTCCGAGGACTTTTAAGATTTCCTCCAAAGTTTAGAGAGCTGGAACATAGACCCAAACCCATGGAAACACTAAAACGTGAATAAACCCTTGTTATGGCACAGGGGTAATAACCGTAATCGTAGCTGGAGAAGTAACGAGTGAAGGTTTCTTCCAGCCTGTGGGTTTCGGCACACTGCAGCCGGGCACCACCATTTCTGCCCCTCCGCCTTGTTTGTTTTTATCCTTTAACCGTTGTGTAGCAACTCAAGAGTCTTACTGGGAATACAAGGGACAGCTGGTTTACAAATACAATTGTAGCATAATTAATTAAGCATTAACAATCCATTATTATCTGTTATCGCAGGGTACAAGCTCCGTCTCTCTGCCATGGAAACCATAGTGCAGGTTACCTAGGAATCCCTCTGGGATCTATTAAGTGTAATTACTAAGGACTTGGATCAGCAAAAAATATATATGCGTTGTTTTCCAGCCTCAGCACTGCGGAAAGTGCTGAAAACTTAGCAGCTCCATGACATTTGTGCTGAATTGTCACATAATTGCCAGGAACGGGCTGCTGCGAAACGGTTAAGGAGCATTTCACCAAAGAACCATAAGGGATTCGCTTTGCTTTCTCCGGCGGATTGCAGCATCTCCTGTGACTTGGGGAAGGGAGCCCAGGAGATGCCCAAGGGGTCCGTGTAAGAGGAACGGGCACTCGGCACCAGCGAGCATCTGAGTGGGGTGGTGTGGAAAAACCCGCTTCTGCCCCAAAGATGCAAGCGGCTAAAGTGAAGGCAGGGATTTATCCTGAGATGGTGTCCCGTAACGAACTGTTTTGTCGCCTCTGGTTCAGTCCTCACGTTACAGGTGCCTGCGTAGCCGGGAGCGAGCTGCGCGTTTGGAGCTCTATGTCTGTTTTTAAGATTTTTGGTTCCCGTGCAGTCAAAAGCTGGCGTTTGACCCCACCTTATTCAAAGCTAGAAGAAGATGTGGAGTTGGGCTCAAAACCCTAAAATGAATCCGGGATGACAGGAGCAAAGTCAGCGCGGTGATCTCTTCAGGTACATCAAAGGGGCCCTGAGATTAAAAGGGTTTTAAAAGGACACTGTCAAGCTAAGCATCACGTTTCTCTCTGAACATTATTTACCTCGTGTTGTTACAAGTAATGCCTGCGATGTCTGTACATGAAAGAGATTAGAGGAAGAGCAGTTTCCGATTATTATTTGTTTTAAAAAGAAACGACCCCCAAACCATTTGCTTCGCGCATGTGGCGGCTCTTCCCGCGCCCGCTGCAGCCCCTGCGACGATGCTCAGACCTGGCTCATCTCTAAAGGTGCGATGGCAGCCGCGCGTCTGCAGGACTGATCCTCCTCCTTATTCCCGTGTAATTACCGCTTACGCCTGTATGGATGTGCGTATGTGCCACAGCCGTTTGGGACTGGGGTTTGAGCCCGTTTGGTTGAGATGAGAGAAATAAGGAAAACCCTTGCACGCCTGTGGTAGGAGACCTGGGGAAGGCTCCTGATGGGGACCTCCTCCGCCAGGGGAGGTTTAGGTTAGATTTTAGGTTAGACATTAGGAAAAACTTCTTCACCGAGAGGGTGGTCAAGCATTGGCACAGGCTGCCCAGGGAAGTGGTTGAGTCTCCATCCCTGGAGGTATTTAAAGAACGGATAGATACGGTGCTTGAGGACATGGTATAGATGGACTTGGCAGTGATAGGTTGACGGTTGGACTCGATGATCTTAAGGGTCTTTTCCAACCTTGACGATTCTATGATTCTAAGAAAATAATGGAAAAACCTGAAGGGGGAAGACTGAGAGGACCACAGGGATAAGCCGCAGGGTTTGGTCCCAAGAGGATAACCACAAAAAAGTCCCCAGGCCCCTTTCCCAGCAGACTGGTCCGAAGGCAGAGAGACGGGAGCATCTCTGTGCTCGGCATTGAGCCTGGTCTGAGATGCAGGTGAAACTTCACCATTCAAACAGCGGGTGTCTGTTCGGGACAGAGGAAACAGCCAGCGGTTATTTTAATCTCATTTTACACCCTTTAGGGCTAAAGGTGCCTAACTTTTCTGAAGAAAATGCTCCACCCCAAGGTCAATCCCTTCAAGAATAACCCCACAGCCGCTGGAAAAGGGAGCATCCGTCACCCGCATCGGCAGGGAGCTGCCACTTCTGGGGTTAGGGTTGCTGCCGTTTCTGGGGTTGCTGCGCTCCATCCACCCCCGCCTCGCTCCATCGGAGCTGGGCTGAGCCCCCTGCCCGGGCACCCTCCCTCGGCCCTGGCTCCGGCTGCACGGCGCGCTCCGGCAGAGCCCGGCGCTGGCTGCAGATTGGCTGCCTCCTCCTCACTTTCCCCAGCGACAGCAAAACCTGCTCAGAATATCTTGATGGAAAATACACCCCTCGCGCAGAAAGGGAGCGAGGAAGATGCTGCGGCTGCTGGAATCCCTCCCCGCCTCCCCGGCGGGTACCTGGAGGGGACAAGGGGATCTCTCTGAGATCCCCAACCCAGCAGATGCCTTGCAAACTCCATTTGCTGCAACTGCGTCCCCTGGTTTGTTTGCGGTGAGAAGCAGTACCGTTAGCAAACAGCTGAGACCACGGAGATTTTATCCGGCAGCATGTGACAACGGAAGAAAATGTCAGGGGCAGCTGGGGTGGGTTTTTTTTTGGCTGCTGCCCTACCGTCGGGCTTTCTTGGTGAGCTGAGACAGGGGGACTTTAAAGGGCCAAGCCTTTAGCCTACTCACATCTCCAGGGTGCCTTTAGTGAGACCACAGTGTGTCCCTAGAAGTCTTCATCTAAATACCCGTGATTGCTCCTGCTAAATGAGGACAGGCAGATGAATCAGGCTCGTGCCTGAGCACTGGCCCTTCTCGCAGGCATGCTGAGGACCTCTGTGCCTAAAACACTTATTTTCCCTTTTAGAAGCTGCAGATGTTCAGCACCTGCAGAAAAGGAGATGGATTCTTTTTTTTTTTTCCCCCCAACCCTAAAAAATGTGATGTGTTTTGTGCTGATGGATAAAAGGGTTGCTGGCATTTTAGAAAACCTCTTTCCCTTTCCAGTGTCTCAACAATTCCTTTTTTACTTTCCTGTTTTAGATCTTCTCAAAGGCTCTAGGAACCTGTGAAGCATCCAGGCACAGGCTTGAGGTTTGCGCCTCGTGGGCCTTTAAGGCCAGAAAGGATGGTGACGTTCATATAAGTCCCCTAATGTGACAACACCGACACCGGTCCTGGCGCTTTGGTGCCCGTTTTCATCTGCCCGAACGATGACCATTGATGTGAGTCTGTTTTGTGCACGCAGGGGTCAGTGCACACGGAGACACAGAAAGATCAGGTGGCTTTAAATGTAATTTTAAAGTGTTTGTATGACTGTAGGGCCGGCCTGATGACCCTGAAACGCCAAAGTCCCCTGATAGCAAACACCAAGCAGTGCTGAATTTCATCGATGTTATTGAGCGGTAGCCTCAAGAAATGACCTTTATAAGAGCAATTTTCAATTACTGATGTGCAGCCCTAAGGAAGGGGGGTTCTGAGAGCCTCTTTTTAACGGACTGGTGAAAAATGACCGAGCAGAACAAAGTTCCTATAGCTCATATAGCGACCTATGCGTCTGACTCCTCTGCGGAGGTCTGCATCCCCCCCTGGGCACACACTGCAAGGGGCTGGACACCAAGGGACCCCCCCAGCTGTTCCAGCCTCATTTCTAAGACAGAAATCAAGAGGTGCGGGGAGAGAAGTGATAATTTTAAGACCGCGTTTTTTGCAAGACCTGCATCCCCGCCCCGTTCCCGCGAGCAGCGACAGAGGTGTGCCGGCTCCCGAAGCTGGAGCTGGCACTCCAACGCAGAGCCAACCCACCGGGCTCACTGATGGCGTGTGTAGAGCTGCTTTGTGGCAGATGATTATTTTTAAAACAAGCTAACCTGTGAGGGTGACCTCAGTTCTGCACAGGGATACTCCAGGTAGGGCAAAAATAGCCCTCCTCAGCTAAGAGCATCCTTCTCGTTCATCGGCAGGCACCTTTCTGAAACAGCCCAGCTGCCTGGGAGATGAGAAATGCCCTTTTCAGTGAGCAGCTTCGCAGATGGCAGTGCTGTGGATCACAGGGAAGCAGGCTGTCATGCAAGCTGAAACGGCGTGGGCACAGACGCGTGCACGCACACGCGTGTGCACAGCCGGCCTTTCCCGGGAGCTGCGGTTTGCCTGCACGCTGGAGGCGAGCTGCTGGGAGTCGGAAGGGGAGGGGTATTTCAGGCTAGCATGAGAACCAGGGCTTTGGGGAAGTTGGGGAGCCTTAATTCTGCGTGAATAGATCTGGAGCGTGAGCAGGGTGCCGTGGTTTTTTGCAGGACCAAGCATGCCAGTGCCCTGTGTCGCTGAGCGTGCACAGAGGGAGGTGGATGTGGGGACTGGGGGACAAACCCTTCCCCCTTAGCTTTCCCCTCCTCTTCCTCAGGGACTCACTACACTTGCCGAAGTTTGCAATGCTTTGGGATCCTTGGCAGGTGCAGGCAAGGTCACGGCGTTAGGCAGGAACACAAATCACTGCACCTCCCGCTCCTCTCCTACACCTCCTTCCCCGGCTCCTGTCCGATGACCCCCCTCCCTGCCAGGCCACAGGGAACAAAACCCCGCTAGCACGGTGCAGTTCTTGCTAGAACAAATTGTTGCTGGCATTGTAGGTTATTTAAATCCACATATTATCTCTTCCTCTGTATTACATTAGCTTCCTCCCAAACCTTCGCCATCTGTTCCACCCTCGGTTATGAATGTGAGAAAACTGAACATGCTGCTTCACAGCTACAGCACTTTAAAAGTATGATGTGCATCCTAATGGCTTTTCTGTGCGCCTTTCCATGCAGGCTGTGCCCCTTCGTTATTGCCTGGATTCACTTGAAAGAGCCATTAATGTTATGTCGCATTAGCGGCTATTTACCTCCAGCGCTGCAGCTCAAGCCCTCCTCCCCGGGCGGGAGGTTTACGTGTGATGGCCCCGGCGCGCAGGCTGGGGTCTGCCTGCGAGGTGGGAGCCTGGCCAGCGCGTCCAACTTGAGCTGGGGTGGGGAGAGACACCAGGACCGCTTGTGCCAGCCATTTCCCCGAGGAACGCCTGGCCCTCAGCGATGATGGTTTCATTCCCCCTTTGGGACCCGTGTCCCTCCCAGCTCCCTGCCGCCGCGCGAGGTCACATTATCAAAGGTGCCGGACCACCGGCGAGTCCCACAGACTCCAACGGGGTTGATATCCGTGCGATTACTGCTGCTGCTTTTCCCCTCTGAAAGCCTGGCAGGCTCCTAATGCTGCCTGTCATTTCTCTAGTGCTTCACAGGCCCCTACGCTAGCAGGTAAGGACAGCCCGGTCTGGACTCGGCGCCCGCTGCTTTGCTCCCCGGTGTGTGCTCAGGGCTGGCTTCACTTGGAGCTCTCTTTTTTTTTTTTTTCTGGACTGGCAAGATGTGTCCTACGGTGCAGTCCACTGGCAAACACACTGTGTGGGTGCTTTCGAGCCTGCGACGAAGCTTGGAAGATGAATAGGAAGGCAGAAAGCTACAGGGCTGTGTGTGGGGGTGATTTATCCACAGCCACAGCAGGGAAACCGTGGCGGATCTGTAGTTTAGTCCTTCCTGCACCCCGGCTGCTCGCGGGCTGCAGATGCCACCGCTCCCTCCTCTCTCCCACCCGTTCGCTCTCATCCCTTGGCTGCAGGAGCCACCACCTTTGCTTTGCTGGCGGAGCTGTCAGCAGGCTGGAGGAGCAGGGATGCTGTAGGTATGGCAACAGGAATCATATATTACAGACCACCATGCCTCTAGCTCAAACTTCCAGCGTGACTGACAAACGTCATTTCAGCTTCATGATCCCTGTCTCCCAAACGACCCAGGATCATCCCCTGCTAACCTGGCAGGGTGATTTAGCTCCTGTCTTCTGCCGGAGCCTGAAATGTCACCACCTGGGAGTTACAGATTTTCCGTTTCTCCTGTGCAGGCCTGGCCTGGGCTGTGGGACGTCCAGCGGCGCGGGACCCCTCCAGCCCTGTGCGTGGCACTGACTCGACAAGGGGGCATCTGGAGCGGTGTTGGCTTCCCCACTGCTCCCGTCAGACCTCCCCATCGCCTCTCCCAGCAATGCCAAACCAACGGCGGGGAGAAGAAGTGAGGAAGCCGCTCTCAATGGTAAGTCCAGGAACGATCAAAAACCAGGGCTGGAAAGGACCTGAAAATCACACAGCTTGGCCTTCTCCCAAGGCAGGTTCAGCTCTATCCGAGCCATATCTGAGCTGCAGATGTCCAACCAGGTCTTAGACCACCTCCTCCCTCCCAGCCACCACGGCCTCCCTAGGCAATTTATTCCAGCCCTCAACTCACTGGGAATGGCTAATGGCTAACCGCTGCTTCTAAGGCTTGAATTTAAGCCCATTAATTCCATTCATCAAGAACAGATTATTCCCTTCCACTTTGCAGCAGCTGTTTTATGCGCTTGAAGATCGCTCTGGCTCCTCTTCCCTAGCCTGAACACCTCCAGCTCTTCCCAGCAGCCAGGTGTTAATGCCCAACGTCTCCTCGTCTCTCCCGCAATGAGGAGCCCAGGACTGGATGTCTCGCAAGGGGTTAAACTCCAAGCCCCACAAGCTGTGCTCCTGCTTAGGAAGCATACTTGTGCTCTTCACAGTGGAGTGGTAGTCAGAACTGACGTTTGGCTGTAATCTGCTATATCACCCCGATTTGCAGAGATCTAATAGCCCACTACCCTTGCTGTACTTGCCCGTTGCTTTCCTTGCCTAGGTGTCCTGCCTGAATTGCGTCCTCTTGACCGCAGTTTGCCAAGACCCTTTTGCAGCGCATCCCCCCACTGAGGGGCTTGTACCCCGCTCCTGGCTCAGCGGCATCCGCACACCAAAAAACACGAGCTGTACTGGACCGTGCGGATCGGTAGAGGAAAAGCCGAGCGATGGTTGGAATGCAACCTCTGCTCCGTGACCATGGAGCGTGGCTCTTGGGCCAGCGTGAAGTTCTGTTGCCATAACCTAACCACAAGGAAGCATCACCGACACCTTGCCTATTCCTGCAGCTTTCCCACCAGGTGAATGCTCAAAATCCCAGCAATAACGTATTTTATTGCTGGCCCTGGGGCTGGGTTGCAAAACAAACTCAAACTTGCTGCTCACATCCTTCAGCAAAAAACCTGCTGTTGCCACCAAGACAGTCTGCGGAGAAAACCCCACGCCAGCTTCCAGCCCACGCTGGATGGGAGAAGGGAGGAGGGGGGATTCAAGGCACAAACCCACGGTAATTTGGGGGTCAGCTCTGCCGACCTCGCTTTCCGCTTGGCTGCAGCACCACAACAGCTCTGCACTGGGTTTCTCGGCCAGATTTCAACACAGAATTTTGCCTACTTACCGTACTGGATTTGAGCGCATCCCCATTGTCCTCTTCAGATTCTAGTGCAACAGGTAAGGATTTCTGTGGCGGGGAGAAGGTTAAGTCCCACCTTAGTAGCCGAGGTTCAGCTTTGTCCCCGAATCTCAGGTTTTCCAGTTTCTGCACTGTGGGCTCGGCAGAGGAAGCTGGCCTGAAATTCTCTTTGTTCTGGGATTTAGACCTCAGTCTCTGAACCCCGAAGCCCCGGTCTTCCCCGCGGTGGTCGTCAGCCATGCTCCTGCAGGGTCCCCCTTTGCTATAGTGTCTTTTTTGGGTGTGAATCTCTTGCATATAAGAATCCATCCTCATGAGGGGCTTCATCTCCATCTCATAATTGCTCATCTTCTCCTCGTCCAGCTCAAGCAGTTTGGAGCTCCCTGAGCTGTGGTTGTGGGACCTGTGGTGGGAAGTCCATGAAACCGTGGCTGGGGAATCTGTCCACCTCTCTCTTTGCTTGTGGTTGGAGGCCGAGTGTTTGTGTCCTCCACTCCGACCTCTGTAGTCTTCAGGGACGGAGGCTGACCCCAGCTGACCGCTGCGCAGCGTCCCGCTTCTCACGCCGCGAGTCCCGCCGACCTTCTCTTCGCTCCAGCTGTTGGGGCGCAAGTAATCCCCGCCACGTCCCTCCAGCAACATCTGGATCTCCCCACCCCTCTCTTCATCCACCGAGACCTGCCTGGAGAAGTGAGCGCTCTTGTTCCTGCAGGAAGGACCCAGGGGCGGCGTGGAGGAGGGACTGGCAGGGAAGCTCTGCAGCGGGCTGTCATCGGGAGTCAGGTCGGACGGGGTGGTCCCTTTGCGGTACAGCTCGGGGCTCTCTTGTTGGAGAGGCGTCCCGGTGGAGAGGACCTCAATGTCATCGCTCGAGTTCTGGCGCTTCGGTCTCTGGCATTCGAGCCCTTTTTGTGTAGTCGTTAAGAGAAAAAAGAGAGGGAGAGAGAAATGCAACAGGATTATTTCTATTCTGTGGGCGCCCACCAGGTTTTTCATGTCAAAGAATAGGGCTGAGAGCGTTGGCCGGCAGGGAAACCGCGGGGCACGAGCAGGACAGCAGCAGCGTAGCACAATAAACAGCTCCTGCTACCAGACCAGGAGAAAAGGCATCGCTGGTTTTACACCAAACCTGCGGTCACCCCCAGCACCCGCAGAGCAGCGCGGTGCGAGCGGCTGCAGCCCGGCACGGGAGACGGTCTGGCATCAGCTGCCGCTGTTGTCAAGACAGGGGCGTTTTGCAGTAAGGTTGTGTTTGTCCGCTGCTGTAAACCCAAGGGCTACCAACCCTTTTAGAAGCCACCTGGCACCGCTCTGCCTCTCATTTCCAGCTGATTCAAACAGGCTCAACGGCGGCTGCTCCTTGAGCACCCGCATTCTCGCCGCCTCTGCCGCCCGTGGGCACCCTGCTTGCTTGGGGACATGCGTGGAGGACCGTGTAAGTGAAAGGACTTGCGATAGTTCTGCAGCCCTGCTCAAAAGCAGCCTGCGTTGCTCCGTGGCACCATTCCTGCGCTGTGCACGCAGTCACTCTAACCCCGCTAAGGGGCTACGGCCATGTCCATTGACCTTGTTTTTGGGGGATCTATCTGACCGCCTTTTCCCATCAGCTCCAAACCCGGTTCACAGACACAAGAGGGGAAATCTGAGATGCAGCCGGTGGCAGCCCAGGGCTCACCCCATGCCCTGTGCCCGTGCGTGCCGGGCGCTGCTGGGATCACCCCGCGCCTGGCTCGCTGCCGGCAGCCTCCACACCCCTCCCTGGCTGGGAAGCACATCGGCTTTGCAACTGCATGGTTTCGGAAGGGAAATCTCACCTCGAAGCTTTCACAGGGAGACGGTCCCATCTGGGCAGATGTGCAAGCCTCTCATTAAATAAAAACCCCACAAACGATATATCAAACAGCTTTCCTGCCCCATAGAAGGAGGGCATGGACATTTCCCCACTCAGCTCCCCGTGCTGGACGTGAGGTGGTCGTGCCTCACGTGTTTAGGCAGGAGCAAGGCAGCATGTTCAGTACAATATAAACCATCATCCTTATTTCATCGCGCCGAATGCACTCGGTTCCCTTTGAGCCCAGAGCCCACCCCAGACGGTGGCTCCCTGGGGACAGGGACGTGGGGACGGGGGCTTTAAGAGCGGTTGAGTGTCTTCTGCTGGAGGTGACCAGCTGGCAAGAAACACATCGCTTCTCCGGACAATAAAAAAACCCCTGCAACTTATCAATCATTGAGGAAACACCAAATTATTTCAAGAAGGTGCAAGCTAATAGTGATTAATTCTCATTTTACTCTCTCAAGGCATAGTTGTTCCCAGCTAAAGCCATGCTAAATTACGTGAATAATTTGATAAATATATTAACTGCCTAATGCCCCTGAAATGCATCTAATTGCAATTGCTATGGCTAGACAAGAAATGAGTCTCAAAAAAGGAAGAACTCAATTTCTTACCATGGTTTAAAAATAAATGCTCTGAAGCGCCTGCTCTAATCTCGCCACTTCTGCTGAGTAATTTTCTCTACTGCATCTACTGGGGGAGCTGCTGCCGCCGGGACGTGCCTTTGCCCGCAGCCATCCCCGCGTCCCACCGCGCCGTGGTCCGGATACGTGCGGGGGATGCCGGGAGCATGGGGATGGATGTCCCCATCGAAGCACTTGCAGGGGAGGTAAACAGTAACAAGGCTGCTTGGAAATCTCCGACAGAAGCAATTTCTCGATGGGAAATTGGTCTTCTAATGACTGTCAATTTTTTTGGTATTATTTGCCACAGAAAATTCCGTTCGTGTTTTGGGACAATACTCCGATAGTTCAGTCTTAGTTCGTTCCCTGTGTCTCTGTCTGTGGGAGGCTGAACCTCCCGGGGTTTTATCTGGGGCCCCCGAGCAATCCTCGTACTGGTGGGAAATCGTGGTGAAGGAGGAAGGTGGAGTTCAGCCCCTCCGTTTTCACGCGGAATAACTGTCTCTGGGGAAAAATACTGATTTTGTGGCTGTTGTTGAGATGTTCCCATTCTAGCCTTCCCTTTTCGCAGCTGGGAAACTGAGGCAGGGAGAAAATAAATGGCTTCATATGAGAAAGCTGTCAAGTCAGTTATCGAACCGGGCTCACCCAAGACTTGGGGAGTCTCTGTTCGTCTCAGGCTGGAGGTGCAGGGACTTGAAAGCTTCCCACCAGCTCCAGTGACTCCAAAGCCAATCTCCAATGGCACAACCAGCCACAGCCTCGCTACACTCGCTGCTCCTCCGCCTTAGCTCCAACCCGCGTCTTCCCTGGCCCCCCAAACCCCACGATGGAGGCAAGAAAGCCCAACGATGCTCCAGCATCCTCACCCCAGAGACCCACCCCAGGGACCACGTTATTAAGCACCCTCTCGTCCTAAACCTTTCCCACCCAAACCTGCAACGATCTGAGCTAATTCCGCCTCTCCACAGGTTAATTCCCTGAGTTTTGCAGCCCCAGGCTGGGGCCTGTGGACGAGCAGGGGCCAGCAATGCTGGGGCCCGGCTGCCCCTCCAGCCCCGGCACCCTGCGGGGATGCAGGCATTTCCTTGCGGAGGAACTCGACAGATGCACGGTGCCGTCTTGCCGGCTTTCAACACCCGAGGATGTGCAACAATTACTCTGAGCTAAAATTAGTCACGGAGCACGTGATGTTCCTGGAAGAACAGTTGTGAGAGCGCAAAGGAGGATGCAGAGCACCAAATCTGGATTTCCAGCAGGATTGAGGCAGCCGTGCCTGGCCGTGGTGTCTTCAAAGCCATGCATGTGCCCCTGAGGACCCACGTACGGGATTTGGGAGCTGTGCTGAGCTCCTGCCTCTGCCGCTGACGTGCTGCCATCACCCTGGGGGAGTCACTTCACCAGCACTGTCCAGCCCATCGGCTGGCCCCGCTGGCAGCCACGGCCGGGGCGTCCGGCAGAGCCAGGAACCGGGGAGGCACAACCGCAGCGAGCGTGATGGGGATGTGGAAGATCCCCCCCAGCAGACAGAGATGGAAAACCACAGGGGAGAGGGTGATAGCGGGTACTGCCCAGGGATATTTTTGGTTTTTCTGGGTAAAGGCCTTGCGGCACTGCTGTGGCAGAGTCTGGGGTTGCTGGAGCCGGCACCAGTGCCGGCCGGTCTGGAGTCTGTGTCTGTTCAAACAGGGGCTGCGCTGCGGGGATGCTCTGGGCCAGGATGCCGGCGGGGCTGACGCTGAGGTGGGCGTGAAAACCCCTGTGATGCTGTGAAGGTGGGTGGCACACAGCACCCACAACACTGTGCAAAGTGGGCACATCCAGCACCCACGATGCTGTGCAAGGGGGGCACATCCAGCACCCACAACACTGTGCAAAGTGGGCACATCCAGCACTCACGATGCTGTGCAAGGGGGGCACATCCAGCACCCACAACACTGTGCAAAATGGGCACATCCAGCACCCACGATGCTGTGCAAGGGGGGCACATCCAGCACCCACAACACTGTGCAAAGTGGGCACATCCAGCACTCACGATGCTGTGCAAGGGGGGCACATCCAGCACCCACGGCGCTGAGCAAGGGCGGGCGGCATGTAGCGCCTGCAGCACGGTGCACGGCGGGTACGTGCAGCCCATGCAGCGCCCTGCGGCGTGGCGGCAGCTCGCCCCGTCCGTGCTGCAGCGCCCTCCCAGCCAGCCGCCCCCCCGGCCCTCTGCAGCCTGAGGTTACGGGGTCTGCGGCCGCTCGCAGCTATTATCCGCCTGACTTGGTCCACAGGCGCTCCCGGGGTTCCCGACCCATCGTGGATGGAGTGTTTGTTTTTTAATGTGCTCTAAGTGGAAACTCCTCCTCCCCTCCCTTCACAACCCGCCCAGATATGAGCACCAGAAACATCAAGCCCCAACACAAGTCAAGCACCATGTCGCCGTCTAGAAGCTAGTAAAAAATGTATTACCTAAAAATATCTTTTCAAGAGGTGATTTAAAACAGCAAAGTCTCTTGGCGAGAGGAAATGGAGATGAGGAATATCTCAGGGCTGAAGAAGCCCCTGGGACCACGCAGCCCTGCAAAAAAGCTCAGATCTCTGGTATACAAATTGGACCTCTGCAGGAGGAGAAATGCCGAGGGGTGTTTGAACAGGGCTGTGCCTTTTTCCAGCGAGCCGAGAGCTGCACGGGGCTCGGCTGCGAGGGGCTCTGCCCCCCGAAACGCCCATCCCCACGCGGCCGTGTCTTGGGTGGGGGTTCGCTACGCACATCCAGCTCAGGCAGGTTCACGGCTGGAGCCAGACCTCAAACCCCGTCTGGCTCATCGCTGCCAAGCCGTGGGATGCCCCCAGCCGCCCCCGCAGCTGCGGTGAAGTGAGGACTCGTGCATGGGCCGGCTGGGCCAAAAGATGCGACGATCCCTTTTCCCCGGCCTCGGGGAACGGCACCGCGACATGAGTCACTGGCACCAGCCCCTGGAGCAATTAAACCGAATGAGTAATCTTCAGTTAGAGAGCTGGAAGGGGGAGAAAATAATGATAGACACCTCCTAATGAGGGTTCGGTGCAGGAAAACTTTGGAATAAAACCATTCACATATATTAATTACTATGTTAATTATTGCTGTGGGGACTTGGAGCTTTCCACTCCCACTCGCAGCAGCCCCTCTCGCGCCCGGATAGGCACAGCCTTCGCGGGGCGAATCCTCCCTGCGCGCCCGCCGGTTGCAGGCCCCTGCCCGACCGCGGCTTTGCTTCGGCTTCCTCCTCCCTGAGCCTTTGCTAAGCCCGAGCCTCTTCTCAATGAGCAAAAATTCAGACAAACCATGAAGAAATGTCGAAGATGATGGAGGGAAGGAAGAGCCACCAGGCAAACCTCAAATGCGCGTTTCTCTGACACCTTTGCAGGCACGTGCAACTGGTTTGCACACCCAAGTGAAAGACTGGGTACCAACACATGCTGCCCCAGCTCTGCAAGCCCAAGCATTCAAAAGAAATCATGAATGAGGCTCTAAAAGCCACGGGGGTAAAATCAGTGCCCACCTCTGGAACCATTTCTGTTTGTATTTTGCTTTTGGAGCTCTTGTTGGGTTTTTTCCGTGCAACCACTGAGGACTACGAATTAAAAAAATGGGGGTGTTTTGGTATGAAAAGAGGAGATCCCTGTAATAACAGGACTGCACAGGGTGGAAGTGTTGACTATTGAAAACCCTGTGCTAAATCCTCCGAAAGCTGGTGTTACGGGGTGGTTTCCCACCCCAAGGGTCCTGGTGAGGATCGGGAGCTGCGGGCACAGACCGAGCCTCTGCGCAGGGCTCATTTTTGGGGAATTTTGGGTCTCTGCAGAGCCGAGAGGGGCAGAGAGCGGCGTGGGGCAAAAGCCGTGTCCGCGGGGCCAGCCGGCACGGCAGCACGCACTGACCGTTTTCCCTGTGCTGGAAGGAAGGCGAAAACTCTTTGGCAGTGATCCTGGCGATCCGCGCTTCCTCCTGAGCTTTCTGCGCCGCCGTCACAGCCGCCTCCGCCTTGGCCCTGGAGTGAGAGGTCCTGCAAGGCAACCAGAGAGACAAGGACCGCGTTAGGCAGCTTCCCTCTGCAGAGCGAGGCACAGAGAACCCCAAATTGCCCCCACGAAACCCTTTTGCTCTGACCCCCTTTGGCTGCGATGGAGGACCCACCGCCGGGAGCTGGGGCTTGTTGGGGAATGGGTGATGTTACATTGATAACATGTTCATGAACTGCTTCTCAGTCTGCAAATCACCCAGGCAATTTGGAAACAGGGACAGGATGCTTTGGTCCCCAGGGGATGCATCACCCTGAAGCAGGCGGGTCCCCTCCATCACGCGTCCCTCGGCGGGGGACCCCAGCCCGGCAGACGGCTGCAGCAACCTCTGCGTGCATCTCCCGTGAGCCTCTGGGGCTGAAGGCCTGAATTTAAAGCCGGTGGGTTTTTTATAACCAAAAACATTTGCTTTTGGATGAAAAAGTGAAGATTTCCACCCCCGCCACCACACGTTTTGCGTAAAACACTGGATGTAAATACAAGCGCGGCTTGTCACCGAGAGCAGAGGTAGGAGCGGGGGCTCACCATCGGTACCGCCTCTACCACCCCCGTTATCGGGGCATTTTTTTTCACTCTGGATGAGCAGCCGTCCCCTGCACTCACCCGTTACCAGCGATTCCTCAGCCACTCCTGTTTGATGGTATTTCATCCCATCGCTCAGGATTTACACCCTCTTATACAGCCCCTCTGCAGCGTTCCTGCGAGCATCCTTCGGAGGCTGGTTTGCCCCTTCCCCTTAGCTGAGCTATCGAGGCACTTTTTTAAAAAAAATGTCTGTTCCTACCCACCCTGGTGCAGGCAGCGTTATAAATAGCTCAGCTGATTTCTTTTCCCTCCAAAATCAGGCCCTCCATCTCCTTTAATCATGTTTTTTTTTTTCTGCCGCTCTCTGAATTCCCTCTAATTTTTCGACATCTGCTCGGAGAGGAGTGCCATTTCTGACAGGCTCCTATAAATGGAAAATAGGGCTAGTAACGTGCCTGGCGTTGCATCGTGCAGCACAAGCCGGGGATACGAAACCGGGTGTGCGTGCATCTGTGTGCCGTCACCCCTCTGAGCCCCAGTGAGACGCTTGGTCCCTGCTCCCAGACCTGACCTGTCACTCGTTTTCAAGTGCTGGCAAGTTGTCTTTGCTTTGATAAGTGCTTTATTTATATAAATTCGCTGCTTTGGAGTAACTGAGGGAGTGGATAGGACCTGTTCTCCCAGAGCTATCGAAGGTGGTGGAGGGGCTGCGGCGGTGCTGCTGCAGGTCCCGCAGGTCCCGCAGGTCCTGCAGGTCCTCCATGACTGATGCAACCAAAAATTGGTTTTAAATGCTTTTTTTACCCGCCCTGGGTCCAGTGCTCACTCTGCTCAGCACTCATGCAGGGTTGGAGGAGAGGACAAGCACGTTACAGCCCCATCCCCTGGCAGGTATCCCAGTTCAGCTCTTTTAGGAGGAGCAGGGATGCTCCGAGCAGGAGCTGCAGCAAACTGCTGGGAGAGGAGGCGCAAACTGCCCCCGTCGTTTGGCACAAATGTGGTCGGTGGGAAAGGCTGGGGCGTCAGACCTGCCGATTAAACCACCCCAGTGCCACGGACGGTGCCCCCTGAGGCTTAAAATTAAGATGCTGACTCTCTGAGGCTGTTAAAACGGCTGGCATCTTCCGCGGGAGATTCTCAGTGATCTGGATGTTGGCTCCCAAAGATCCCCCATCCGTCTGTCCGTCCGCCATCTCCTGGGACTGGAAACTGTTCAGGGAAGGGACTGTCCCTCCCGTACTGCAGCACATTTATACAGCAGGCTGCCGGTCCCCGCTGGCCTGCTACAAAGGATTAATAATGTCTGATAGAGTCTGGACCAAACTCAGCAGGCAGGATTACAGGCTGCCTCCCTAAACTCCTTCCCCGGAGACGCGACTGGAGGCAGTTATCTGTCACTTCTTGCCAGGGAAAGAGGCTGGAAGTGCTGAAAAGCAGCTTGTGCCACTTCCAAGGGTCCCGGGGACACACGAAGGTGTCTGCAGAGCTGGAGGTTATGCTGGAAGAGCATACGTGGAGCCACCACCCAAGCCGTGCTCCCCTCTCCAGCATTCATCACCACCTCTCCCCTTTTTTCACCAAAATGGGTCTAAATCACCATCCCTAGGGGATGGATGGATTTCCATCCCCGGAAAACTCACTCCAGCTACTTCTGGACTAGTTCATCCCTGTGGACTCCATGATCAGACCAGGAAGAGCAGCAACTATGGGCTTTGGCCCAGAAAGGGTTAAAAATCCATCACATTAATTAAGCCATCTCCGATCTAAAATATACTGAATAGCCACAAAGCGGATAGAACACCGAGCGCTGCGCAGAGGCGCGGGCAGGCTTAATTGTTTGTAATGCTCTCTAAGATGCTTGGAGGAGAGACGCCGTCGGAGTGAAAAGCAGAATTATGGTGATCTATACATTGCATAATAAAATACATAAGTATTCCCAAATAAATGCAAGTAATCCAGTTAGTGTTCGCATGACTTTGTCACATACTAAATTTAACAGCTGTCTCCTTTATACATGCCTGCCGCTCGTAGCGTGCGCTAAATCTTAATTCCCCAGTTAATTGCTTGAGTTTATTTCCTTGTAAAGCGGGTCTTTCTCCACGACACATAGACGGGGCCCGATCTAATCACTCTTCTCCTGCTGTAAGCGCTGCCATAAATCTTTCCCAGACAGAGACGCCATCCTGGAAACCATAGTCAAAATAAGGCTGGATCCTTCCCTATGGATTCATCACAGCTGGAGGAGGCGGCCGGGGATGCTGAGGAGTGGGAGGAATTAAACTGATCCTCTTGCATTGCTCCTTCGTTACCTCCCGTGGTGTCCTCCGTCCCGTAACGAGCCCACCAGACAAAAGCTGCTGTTTGCAAGAGCGTGGTGCCCCTCTCCTCTTGTCCGAGCTGATTAAAAGTTGCACATCAGCTCGAAGGTGCTCATCTGGGTTTCTTCTGCCATCGATGGATGAGCAGGGGAGGAGTGACGCATCCCAGGGTGATGGAGATGGCCGGAGCTCTCTGAACATCAGCACACCCAAGCGCAGAGGGACTTTGGAGGATGGTTACAGCCTCTAAATCTTATTTTAGTGCACTTGGCCAGCCAACCTGAACCGGGAGAGGGTGTTTCGGCAAGGATGGGGGTGGGAAGAGCCCAAGGGGTGATGGTGGAGGGTGATTTATAGCTCTTGAGACCCAAGGGTTTGGGTTGGGGCAAGGAGTCCATGCTGGGACTGGCTTGGGCTATTTTATTTATTAATTTTTTCCCCAGCTGACTCACTCTTCTCAGAGGATGACCGGGCAAGTGGTCAAACTGGCAAGAAGAGCTGGCAGGAGGCAAGGAAAAATTGCAACCAAACAGATTTCTGTAAATCTTTGCAGATCTCTTGTGATTTGGCCAGGACTGACAGCAGAAGGGATAATACCTGCGAGTGGTTCGTAATGCCAAGTTTATCAGCTCCGGCTAATCTATAAGAAGCTGGAATAAACTGATTTGAAAGGAAGAACTTGGCTTTTTAGGAATGCCAACAGCGACTCTGGCCTGGCTTTGCATGCACGAGGAGGTTCTCCTGCAAATCCGATGCTCGGGGCCGGTTTAGCCAAAAAAGGGTGAACTCTCAGCAAAATCTGTGGCACCTGATGGTCTCAGGAAGAAACGAAGCAAAATTAAAAGCAAGCAAGGCTTGAGTGGTGTTTAGGTTAATGGGCCGCTTTGGCAGGCGAACAAGTGGGACAAACTGCTTAAAAATTAGGCTGGAAATTAAGAGCAAGTTTACCGACCACCAGAAACATTTCTGAATGGAGACGGGTCTGTTCGGGAGCCGTAAGCACGATGCCTGTAATTGCAGGGATGGCACCCGGTGCCACAAGAACCCTGCTTCATTTCTGAGTCCTTCAGCCCCATCCAGCTTTCTTCGAGCGCAGCGGCGGTGCGAAGGGCAAGCTGGAACCAGATGAGGGACTCACCATCCTTGCTCCTTTCTTTCTTGCATTCCTGTGTGAAAAACAGGCTCTTCGATAAAAAGAGGTAACAGATTCTTTGAGCCAAAGTATGTCTGGGGCCCGAGGAAGCTGTGTGCTGGACGCAGGGGGAAATCCGCATTATTTGTGGTTTAAATGTGAAAAAGCATCGTATGGGCAAGATTTCTGGAAAAGAAGGTCTGTTTTCCAAAATCCACACAGCAGCCCTCGCTGGGGGGTTTCCGTTCTTTTGCAAGCAAGCTCCTTGCTTCTCTGACGTCCCCGTGAACTCAAAGCTCGGCCGAGGGATCCCTTGCTCAGGGGGATTTAGGCTTGACAGGGAAGTACAAAAACGCTGCTTTATTCCTTGTGTTTCTTGGGATCCCCAACCCTCCTCCATCCCATGCCAAGAGCTGATGGAAACCTCTCCAGATAGTCCCAGCTCCTTGACAAGAGCACACACGGGATTGCAACAAGCCCTAAACCCTTTGCTAAGTACCGAGCTGATTTCAACAGGACTATCAGGGTTTAATCTTTTCTCCCTTGTTTGTATACCTACAAATCAACCCTTTTGCAAGGGAGCTCAAAAAATCAAGCTCCTGGTAACTAGAAAGGGGATCGCTGTCTTCTCCCCCTTGTTTTGCATTTGCTTAGCTCAGATGGAGCGGCTGGAGCGACGGACAGACCGATCTAACTGTCCAGAGCTTAGAAATGAAGGAAGAAAGCTGAGATC
This sequence comes from Platalea leucorodia, assembly GCF_965183815.1. Classification (NCBI taxonomy): domain Eukaryota; kingdom Metazoa; phylum Chordata; class Aves; order Pelecaniformes; family Threskiornithidae; genus Platalea; species Platalea leucorodia. Next base: position 55,026,806 of record NC_138830.1, on the reverse strand, counting down.
AAAAGAAAATTATTAAAACTATTATTAAAGCCTTCTTCCGTGCAGCTTTTTTAACTCCTCCTACGGAGAGGAGAAAACCCTGCGGTCCATATTTTCACGGCAAACACGCAAACCTGCCGTTCGCCGTCTTCACCGAAGGCTTCGCTTCAGCAGGCGAGCACTGCTGGCTCGTGGGCACTCACAAGCGGCGAGGACGGGGTTAACCAGCCAGTGAGCTCATCCTGGGCCATAATGAACAGCCTCAAGTTTTCCTAAGGGGCCAGGCTGGCTCCACTGGATTCACTTTGTCTCTTAGGTCAATATGTAATCAGGCAGCTTTTTGGTTTTTTTTTTAAACGTATCTTTATCTTCCTATAGGAGGAATGTTTTCTCCCTCCATTACAGAGGTTCATGGGTTTTTCAAATGGCAAAATTCAATTAAAACATACACTAGCTGCACGAAAATACTTCAGGAAACATTCAGAGAGAGCGTTTGCAGGGCATTTAAGACTCGGTGCTTTGCTCTCCCCTCCCCGGGTGCCCGGCTCTGTTTTGCACCGGGGCTGGCTCAGGGGTGCACTGGGAAGCGTCGGGATGCACTTTGTCCTGGGAAGGGTCAGCTGGACGAGGCGAGGAAAAGGAGCTTTTCAGTCCAACCGCCCCATGTGCAAAAACCAGGCTTGCACGAGCGCGAGCCCCTCAGCTGCGTTGACTCGCCAGGGGTTATTTTACGCTCCCATCGGCACAGCGGAGAGCAGGATCCAGCCCTAATTGCATCCAGCCGAGACACACCAAGAAACACAAAGCAAAAGTCCCCAAGTGATCGATGCCGGTAACCGAACCCCAGAGCCGAGGGGAGAGGGTGAGCGCTGATGCAAGCCTCTCCCAAGGCTATCCGATCGCTCCGCACCCTGCAGCGGAGGAGAGGCGCTTCCAGCTCCCGACCGTGCCGGCGTGGGATCGATAGCTGCAACCAGCACCGGGGAGGGATGGGGAGGCGGAAAGAGGCTCTGCCTGCTCAGGGCAGTATCTCAAACCCTGCCTGCAAGGAGGGGAGGCTTGGCTGGTCTTCATGCTCTCCTAGATGGGAAAAATTGGGACTGAATTATTAATAGCCGCTGCAGACTGTCTGGCTTCTACCTCTGTGGGAGCATCTCTGATTTAGGGCAGAGCTGGGGAAAGCTGCAGCGCCCGTCCTGCCTCCCTTTGCCCCTGGCATGGGCTTCGGCTCGGCAGCCTTCATCGGGCACAGCATCCCGCATCCAGCACCTCTCCGGCCCCGAAAGACCGGCACAGTAACCTGACCACAGGGGCTGGGGTAGGCGCGACCCAGAGCCAGGCTCTGTCTAGACATTTCCTTCGGGGAGTGGGGAGATGGCAGCAATTAACAACCTGTTTGTTATTTTCCCTATCTGGCATTTATTGCCCCGATAAAACCCACTCTTAATTCCAGCTTGACTCTTTTCACGGCTCTCCTGGCTTGGTTGTTATTGCACTAGGCTTGCCTTGAGTGATTTGTGAAGGCAGTAATACAGTGCCGGTACTCAGGGGGTGGAATATTAGACACACCAATTAGCTATCTGAGCATAAATTCCCATTTACCTGCTTATCGCAAGCATATTTGCCTTGTCCGCTTCCTCCGTCTGCTTTTTCCTCCACCCCCCCATCGCTGGAATTCTTAATCAAGAGAAAAAAGCAGCTAATGTGACCTCTGACATGACGTAATGCAGCCAAAAGCGTCTGCTCTGGCTCTTTGCAGCCAGACAGAAAGCAGGTGCTGTGCATAGCAAAGAGAAAGCCTGGCTTCCCCGCGCCTGCTGCCAGACTTGCCGGCTCTGGATGGAGATTTTGGGGTGGGAGGATGGACCGCTCCTGCCCGAGCCCTGTGTACCGGCGGGGAGCATTGAGCACGGGGAGGAGGAGGAGGAAACCTCCCATCAGCGAGACAGCGAGAGGGATGGCTGGGATGGCACGGGGCAGAGGGGATGGTTATTGCAGGCTCTGAAAAAATTGCTCTGGAAGTCACACTTCAAGAGAAAAGTTGTGAATTTAAGAAAAAAAACCAGTCAAACCCTTTAATCCTGAAAAAAAATACCTCGATGCATGCCTTTGGCATTGCCCAAGAAAGAGCCGTACAGAGAAGCATGGAAAATGTTGTGGACAAAAGCCCAAATCTGAGTTTCCCTCTGGTTTTACACTGGGAAATGTAACATTACAGGGGGAAACCATGCCCAAGCCAGCCGGGAGACTTCGCGGAGAGCAGGCGCCCATGTCCCACCTGGGGCACAGCACGCACGGGGTCTCCGAAATTCATGGAAACAGGGATGGAGCCAGTTCCCATTTAGCTCATTGCTCCAGGCACCTGTGCCGATTCTTCTCTACCTTTATATTTTTGGAGCTTCCAAATGGAAAGAGAATTTATCAAGGCGTCATTTGCCATTTTACACTGAAATACCCTTTTTTTAACCTGAGTAAGGGAAAAAATGATCCCAGGCTGTGTCCTACTGTTGTGTACCTTGCCTTTAAGTAGACAAAACGAGTTTTGCTGGAGAACTGAATTCACAACATGTAATGGTGCAAAGTCACGGTGACCTGGGGGACAGGGATGGGTCACAATCAAATGTCACGTCCCCAAAATCCTGGGGGAAACATGGCCCAAACCGCAGCCCACAGCAGGCAGCGCTGCATCGTGACTGTCTCGGCTGCTCCCATCCCTGCGCATCCCCCGGGACCCGGAGCTGGGTCCTTCCCGGCGGAGAAGGATGAGAGCGGCCGAAGGGCCGTAACGCTACGATCCTCCCCAGCTCGCCTTATTTTGCTATCATCAACCCTGGGGATGCTCGGATTTGTTTATTTTATCCCCGTTGTTGCTAGACAAAAAATGCCGGCCCTGGCACAAGAAAATCAAACTCCATCCACTTCAAAGGGCTGGGCCAGGTGGAGCTGGTACCCAAAGGCACATCTGCCACCGTTAGCCAGGATGCTGCCAGCATCGCTCTCCGGCCAAGGGAGATGCAGAATAAGCAGAGCCAGGCAGACCCGTGCATCTCCCTCCTGGTGGGTTTCCTTCCTTCTAATATTTTGTCCCCCAGCAAGGGCAAAGCTGATGGGTCTTTCACACCGGAGATGATGCACAAGCTGCCCTGAGATGTTATTTACAGCTCGCAAGATAATTAACATCTGGAGAGGGAGTCTCATCTCCTGCCATCTGTCACTCGTAATGAAGCTATGGAGGATGCAGGTGAGCGACGCGGCCAGGCAGTACCTGCCCGTCCCGGTGCTTCCGTGCCTGCCCGCCCAGGCCCACGCACAGGAGCCGGGCTTTGCCTAGGAAGAAGGCCAGCTTTGATGCCATCGTCCCCACCGCTGCCCCAGCCTGACCGACCAAAGGAGACAGGTTTGGCCTTGCTCCAGACCTGGCACTTTGGCAGCGATGGGCAGCGGAGGGGCAGGGAGCTGCCCCCGGGGCGCAGCCGAGCTCGGGGCAGTCCCCTCTCCCAAATCAGGCACAGAGGCAGCAAAAGCAAACTCCAGCTCCGGGGATGGAGTTTCCCTTTTTCTTATAAAACGGGGAAGGCATGAGGTAATTGCAGTGATTCTGGGAGCGTCATTATCTTCTGGAAAGCGATGGGTGGTGATGCAAAACCTGCAGGAACCCGCTCGGAGCAGGGTTTGGGAAGAGTTAGCTTCAAGGACGGGAAAGGTGTGAGCAGGGGGGATGCTGCCTGTTTTCCAGCTGTCACGGTTTGGATGGGGCAGGTTTCCATGATTTTACCGGATAATTGTCGTGTACATAATGGAAAAGGCGACTGCCCCTTTGGATAGCGCGAGAGGAAATGGGAAACACTGACGTCCCCCTCTTCATCCCCTGCTCTCGCAGAGTGCCAGCAGACAGCCCTCCATGCACACGTCCCAAAGGCACAACCACGCCACAACTGCTCCTCTAACCCTGCCCAAAAATAGCGCATTACAAACAATCCTGCCACATTTAGGCAGGAGGCAAAACAGGTTGGAAGAAATCACTAGCAGCCCTTGGAAAAGAAAAAATAAAGAAGAAAAAGCTCAAGAAAAAGCAAGCGAAGGCACAAAATCTCCAAGGAACCTGGGCAGAGCTGGATCATCTGCACACTGCAGATCTATACTGTCTGTATTAAATGCAAAACCAGAACAGCAGAAAAGCCCTACATCAATGCCGCATTCGGGTGGAGATTTTTAAATGCACAACAGGCCAAGTTATAGCTCCCTGAGCAGCCATAACTCAGCCTGCTTGGACATGTGTAGCGTTGAGTTTGGCTGTACACGCTGCTGACTGTAATGACTTCAGGCTGGATCCCGCATTCCGGTTGCATCGCCCTGTCTCCGGGCAAGGCTGGCTCCAAAGGCGGCACCGCCAAAGCCCTCGCGAGCCCGTCCCTGCATGTAGGGGCTGCGCGTTACACCAGGGAAATGCCAGGTTTTTGATGGGAGGCTTGACCATGGTGGGTCTAGATAAGTGGCTTGGTGTAACTTTACCCATCCTCCTGGATTTATTGAGGAGAGGAGGGTAGAGAGGTGGTCGGGACATGATCATCCCCAGTCCAGCCACAAATTTGGGGCAACCTTTGTGGGATGGATGAAGGCTCGGTATGACCTGGAGGATACCAGGTGCCTCCTCCTGCCGTGACCTGCCCCAGGCTGCAGGTCAAAAGGTGGAGGATTTAGGGGACCATCAGCATCCCACCCTGGCCTCCATCACCAGAAGGCTCCCCAAAACAGCCCATTCCTCCCCATTTTTCACACTGACCTCCTCGGTTGGCTGATGCCACGCATGGGATAAAGAGTGGGGTGGAAACCTCAATGCCAAAGGTGCAAAATGCAGCACAGAGAGAGAAACTCAACCAGGCCATGGGTGAAGGGAGCCAAGGGAGCCTCTGGTCTCAAATTTCTTTGAGGAGCCATCGGCACAGCCCGACCCTTTGGGAAGCGTTAGGGGCTTTTCCCTACAGCCAAGGGAAAAGTGCTCAGAATAAGAGAATTTGGGGAGTTCAAGCAAAAAACTCCAGGTGAGGGAGGTGATGACAAGCAAGCAAAGCAGATCTGTCCATTTAATTTCAGTTTCATTTTGATGCCTAAAAAAGAACGAGTCAAACCAAATTCTGAAGCAAAACACAACAGAACCGCAAGGAAAAGTCTTTTTTCCTTTCCTGACCCTTCACCCTGTTTGGGTTTTGGCTGAAACACTCTGGCAGTTTCACAAGTTTTGGTCACCTCAAGCAAAACAGACATTTGGCAAAAGAACTTTCCAGGCAAATTTTTTTTCTGCTGCTGGAGCCACGAAAGCCTGAAAGAAGCAGCACAACGTTGAGCTCGTGGTCCTCCTTTCCCCTGGTGATGGGCTCACGGACAGGGACGTACCTCTGTCCATGCACCATTTTAACCAGCCACCACCCAGCAGCAACCCCCCTGCCAATTCAGAGCAAACTGCAAAAAAACTCCAGCCACAGTCAACGACAAACTCGTTTAACAGAACTTAATATTTTAATCCCAGCACAGTCTGGACCCAGGCCAAGACATGGATCTGAAATGGCCTCAGGAGCACTGACAGATGCTCTCCAGCTGTTGGAGAAGAGGTGGCTGATATCCAGCATCACCCTCCGGGACTTCTCCATGGCCTCCAGCTCTGCGGGGCAGGAGAGAGGACTCTCTGGGTGACGTGACAGGGTCTAAGGGATGGGTTAAAACGGTCCGGTCCTCTGAGAGATGGGAAAATGCATTTCTACCACCCTAAGAGATGGTTGGAAAGCAAATACATCTGTGTCTTGCTCCACGCAGCTGGGAGGAGGCTGATTCCCTGCCTGGAGCGAGATGCTGGAGGTGGGCACCGCTCCGTGCACCTCTTGCCACATTCAGCCTCGCCAGGATGGACCTAGTGATAATGGGGAAGCTTCTCTCTGCTGTAAGGGGCAACTGGCCCCAAAGCAGCTGGTTGAAGAGAGCCACGTGTGGGACACGGCAGCATCATCTCCATCCCCCACCGCCACATCCAGCTCCCACGTCTGCCCACCAGGAACCCCCAGGAATGCCGAGAAAATACCAACCCAGAGGAAAAACGCTCCCCAAGGAAAGCATGCCACAGACAGCATCCCCTTAACGCACTGCTTAACGCCATCCTGGGAGGTGCTGAGTGGGGACGAGGACCTTGCTTGGCTGTGCCCCAAACCCAGGGTACCACCACCCTCTGCTGCAGATGAGCCCTGTGCAGTTTGGCTGGACAGAAATCTCAGCTGGAAATGGTACTCACCAAATCAGCCCTACTAAAAGCAACATCAGATGCTAAAATGCTGCAGAAATATGTTCAGTGCCAGGCTGCTGGCACCAGTCTCCACAGCTCCGGTCCCCATGGGGAGGGATGGGGGGGATAGGAGTCTCTGGTGAAATTCCTCATCGTTCCGAGCACTGCCTGGGGCTGACCCAGCCCCGTGGCACACGTCGCCCGGTCCCCTGCGTCCTCCGCAGCCCTGGTGGGTGCAGGCAGGAGGTAGAGGGGCTGGGGGTGCTGCCGGGGCTGTGCTCAGCCAGGCAGGGGTGGGCAGACCCCTCTGTGGTGCGAGTGCCGGCCGCAGCCCTGCCGACTGGGGGGGGATAAAAAAAAATATATATATATATATATATATCATCCCAGTTGCCACAGCAACAAGCAGCTCCTGCCTGCCTCAAACTTCAGAGCCCACCCAGAAGGAGCCGCTTCCCTCATCCCCGCTGCCTGCATGGGTTTCTCCTCCCTGTCGCCTGGGGGTTTTTGAGCACGCAGGACCCAAAAGCCAGCCTGCACCTCCAAATATCCCACTTCTCAGGAGGCATCTCAAGATGGGGGGCCGTGCATGAGCTGCAGGGTCTGCAGCGGGGTTTGATCCTCAGCTGGTGGGTGCCGCTCGTCCCAGTGCACCCCCAGCATCCCATGGGATCCCCCAGATGGGATGCTGCCACTGGGGACCCGCTGGGGTGACGGGTGCCCTTTCTGGTCCCCAAACACCGACGTGCCCCGAGGCCGGCAGACGGCCCTGGGTTTGCAGGTCTGCGCTGCCTCCAAGGCAAAGCCTGTGAAAATTTCCACTTAAGCAGCCAGCAGCACAACAGGGGAAGGGACTCAGAGCCTGGCTCTGCCAGGAGAGAATCTGGGCTTTTAATTATTTATGCTTCACCTCCGTGCTATGGTGATGAGAGACAGATCAGACAGAGAGACACAGCCAGATAATGGCGAGAAGGCTGCAGCCCGTTTCCCCAGAGAAGCCATTTATACGATTCAGGTGAGCCGGAGGGCTACCAGCCCCTGCCTGGGTCCTGCCCCACACCTCTGCCCCTGGAAAAGTGCCTTATCCCTGGCTCTCGGCTCTGCCACTGCTTTCCCAGAGGGTTTTTCCCTGAGATCGAATGGTTGGGGAAGAGCTGCCACCTACCACGGCTGTTTGAAGGTCCCCAAGGATCTTGTTGCGTTGGATGGGGACCGGCCGTGGCCACCTGCCAGTGGGGTGGCTGTGGGATATCCACCATGACCCAGCGTGTCCAGCTTTGAGCCCACACACCTATTTCTTCTTTGTAAGGGAGCCCAGCCCCGAGGAACTGCTGCTCGGGTTCAGAGCTGTGTCATCGAGCCATCGAGGCTGATGAGGACAATTCGTGGTGGGGCGTCCACTGACCCAGCCGTGCTTGTTCACCATCTCCAGCAGGTTTTGCTTTGAGGATGGATACCAGACGTGCTTTAATTGAGCAGAATGAATTCAGCAAAGCTATATGGCCTGGTCCCATGCTCCCTTCTGCCATCGAGGTCCATGAACGGGAGCCGGCACTGCCGGTGCGGAGCCCACCCGGTTCCCATCGGGGTGCACCCAGCCTGTCTTCCGTGGGCTGCTCTTGATGCTAAACCGGGAAAACCAACAGTCCCCAAATAATGTGCCGTGTTCCCAGAGGGTGACACAAAGGGACGGGATGGGGCAGATTCGGGCCACGGTTGCAGCGAGGCTCTGCTGTCCCAGTTGGCAGCGAGCAGGCAGAGGTGGGATAAAAGTGAAAAGAAGGTCTCGTCAGATGGCGGGCTGAGCACCGGGCATGGCCACGTCATCGCCGCGATGGGATTTTAGGGTGCTCAGCACCCTGAAGAATTGGGACCTTTCCTAGTCAAAACTTTAAAGGGATAATTGGTCAGATCCATAGGTTAAATCCCCCTGGGATTTTCAGGGGGGAAATTTGCTTAGCAGGGTCTATGGTCAAATCCTTTAATTTCCTGGATTAGGAAGCCAAGACAGCTTGTCATTTGTCCTGCGTGGAGGAGGCGACAGAAACCTCATTGCTCGAGGCTTTTCAAACCGACTGCGAGAGCACCGAGGCACCGGGAGCCCCCAGCCCAGCCACTGCGCTCCCCCCACGGCGGTGCCGGTCCCCCCAGCATCCCAGTCTCTGGCTGTGGGGGGAAGTGATGCTCATGAACACCAGCAAGGGAAATACTCAACGTTTTTACCCAGCTCTTCATTTTCATCTCGGTTGCGCTCCTGATATTGCTTTCGCTTCTCTCCAGGGAGGAAGGGGCTTCGGGGGGTACAGGAGCATGGGGGTGTTGGGGCTGGTGCTGCAGGGAAGCGGGTGGGCGGCTGGGGCGGGAGCAGCGCAGCTGGCAGGAACGCATGCCAGGAAACCCAAAACGGGAGCTGGGAGAGGAAAAAAGCACGCAGGCCTCTCTCACAAGATGGGGAGGCAGCGTAGCTGTAGTGTAGGGACCCCAACCCTTCCCCTTGGCTCTCCTCCGCTATCAAAGCTTCGGTGTGCTGCATGGCCGGGGTGCAGCGCGGGAGCGGGCAGGGACACGGCGCAGCAGCTCCCACCGACATGGCCAGGGGGTTTAGGGCGGTGGGACATGGCAGCAAGGGGCTGGGATGCTACAGTCAGCATCCCCTGCACCCAGCCCTTGGGCCTGGCTGCGGGTTTGTGTGTACCCCCCCAGTCTCCTTGCACCCCGCGGAAGGCGAGGATGAGGATGGAGGAGAGCGATGGGGCTGTGAGCCAGCCCGCCTGCCAGGCAGCTGCGCAGGCTGGGGGAGGATCGCTCCCTTCCCTCCTGAAGATCGCTGAGAAAAGCAACGCTGCAGTTTCTGCTCGTTGAATAGGAAAAGCAGCAGAAAGGAAAATCAGGGGCTGGCTTTTTTTTGTTGTTGTTGGCTTTTTCTTTTTTTTTTTTTTCCCCTTTGATGAAGGGCTCCACCTGAAAGCTAGCGGGCCGACAGCACCCCTCTCCCCTCCTGATGGCATCAGCACGGAGAAGAGGCTTCACCATCCTCTTCTTCACCTCATTCCATCTTCCCCGTGCTGTGCAGGCAGTCAGGGCAGCCAGGTTATTGTGTTAGTGGGGGGATCTAGCACGGCTCCGGAGGCTGAAATCATCCTGCACCATCTCCCGAGAAGGGCTGATTCCGCAGCGGGGCCAGCCCCAGCAGGACAGCAGCACCGGCCACTCAGCCCATGCATTAAGCTGGTAAAAAGCTTGGATTAGAAACCAGGCAGATGATCCGGGCTGTGATGGGCTGCCGCGTGATGCCGGAGAGGAGGAGGAGGAGGACGAGGCAGCCTCCCCTTCGGCCCCCCACGCTGTCCCCCGCCTCCTGCCCAGCTCTCCGGGGCAGCCCCTTCCCGTGGAAGCATCGGCTGCCAGGAGTGAATCACGCTGCCATCCTTCCTGCCCCGCTGCCAGCCGGTGCCATCCCTGCCCGTTTCCATCTGGTCCCGCTGCAAAAGTGACCGCGGAGCAGGCACCGGCACATCGCGCTCCAGCACGGCTCTCCCATCCCGGCTCTGCCACCGGGCGTTTCGCGTCTCCCGCATCCCAAGACCCCTCTCCTGCTTCACTTTATGGCAAAACCATCCCCTCAGCTGCCCTTTGCTGCGGACCTGCCGCGACACAAACCGTCTGCCAGGACCACACGGATTTCCAACAGCTTCCCTGACGAGCGCAAGGAAGGAGGGCAGAGCCAGCTGGGATCACGGCGAATCCAACGGGCTGCGAATCTCCACTCTGCCCGTGTTACTTCATCCCAACCTAGCAATGTTGGAAATGATTAAACGAAAGCACGTCGCACACCTGGGCCACGCAGCTGGGGTGCTTTAGCTCATATTTGGTTCAGCGGACAGGGAAGGCAGCACGAGCCGCCGAGTCGGGAGCAGTGGTTGTGAAGGATGGGAGAGCAACAACGGAGAGGGATGAGCGAAACCCATGCCGAGTTGCTCTCCTAGAAGCTAAAAAAGACCCCGCTGAGTTTTTTCCAGTTGGATTACTTTGTAAAGCATCATTCCTATGAAAGGCGCTTAATTTTCCAGCCCGTTCATGTCTGCGCACGGATGTGCCTCTCCACCTCTGCACCGCGGCGCAGGCAGTGGGGTGGCGGTCGGGGACAGGCAGAGCTGGCCCTGCACGAGCATGACGGCAAGTCCTGACTTTTGACACGGCCGCAAAAGGGCTTAATGCTGTAAGTCCTGTCTGAGAAGGAAGTTATTAAATTGGCATGGCAGGAGGACTTAAATAGTCATGGTGCAGATAGCAGGTCCCGCAAGAGCCGGCAGTGGGTAAGGACACGACGCTCTGGGATGCCATCTGGGGATGCGCCGTTCGTTGAGTGTCCTGGATGAGAGGTGGAAATTGTGCTTGCCGTGAGTCAGAGGTACTCGTGTCATCCCAGCTGACAGCGACACACGAACGGGAGGAATAACAGCTGATCCTAATCTCTGCCGCCGCGGTATCGCCTGACCCCTGTCAACAGGCAGGAGCTTGTGCCCGGGCAGGAGGAGGGGAGGGAGATGGCAGAGGGAAGGAGCTGGCAGGAGAGCACGCAGCCCGCTCGGCTCTCTGTCAGTGGTAAAGCCCGTTGGAGGCTGCCAGCCCTGGGCTTTGCTCCTCTCCGCACTGCACCGGGGCTGTTTGGGAGGGAAGGAAATGCTGCCGTAAAGAGAATTACCTCCTGCCCCAGCTGATTTCAGCCTTCGAGTCACCTCCATCCATCCCTTCTTTGCTTTTCTCCCTGTCGCTCTGTCCTCTGCACTCCTCAAGGAAAGGATGGAGAGAGTGGGAAGGGATGGAGGGTTCACACCTTCCCTGCATGAGACCCAGCGGGTACCAGATGATGCCATCAGTGACCCCATCGGTCCCCCCACTAATGGGTCGAGGTGACTTCTGCACAGCCCCGAGGTCCAGCAGGCAAACACCATGCTGCAGGGAGCTGCAGACACTGAACTCTTGCATGGCCTCAGCGGGGAAAGGGGCAGCGCTTCTTCCAGGGGCCATAAGTAGAGAACCCCCCCCCGGACCCAGAGGTGCCCAAAGAGGGGCTGGACAAGGTGGTGGGAGGCCCCAACAAGCCTGGGCTGATCCCTGAAGTCTTTGCTCAGCCCCATCCCTGCAGCCAGTTCAGCTGTGACCCATTTTGGCTTCAGTCCGCTGCTGGCTTGTCCCCACCATCCCAATCCGAGGAAGGGGACACGCAACTCTTTTGGGGCCACAGCGTTCCCCTTAACCCACACCCCTCCTCCTCCTCCTCCTCCATCCGCAGCGAAAGCCCCTCCGGCAGCACGAGGCGGGGATTAGGGTGAGACTAATGCGGGAGCCCCGCAGCCACCTCCCCCAGGCATCCAAAAAGCCAGCAGAAACCTTAAATCAAATGCAGCTAAGTACAATTGCAAAGCTGCAGGCACAGGCCTGAGAGAGCATTAAGAAGCATTATTATGGCTCAGCGTACTGCCGGTAGTGACATTACCGCAACTTAAAATGTTTGGGATCAGAACTGCAGAATCTATTCTTTTCTGTGGGTTTTGCCTGGGCTGCATTTCCATTTTTCTGAAGAAAATACCTGTTTGGCTCAACCAACCTTCTGCACTTTGCTGTTCAGCTCTCCGGGGCTTTTCTTGCCTTCCTGCTCCCCACTGTACGTCAAACGCGGACGGATGCTTTGCCCTCGCTGCAGCATCCATGCCACGTCCAAACATTTTCCTTTACCCCTCCTCGCTGCCAGGTTGTCTTTATTTGCTTCCTTTTTCTTTTTTTCTCCAGTTTCCCTTTCTGAAGTTGAATGACACTGTGCTAATCTGTAGCCCAACTCCTCCTGAGACTATTGAGCTTAATTATATTTTTCTCGTTGTTGGTGAATGGCTCGGCTATAATTATGCCTGGAAGTGCATTACTTAGGACTAACCTGAGAACAGCATCCCCTCCGGGGTGCTGGGGCATCGGCGCCTCCGAGGAGCTGTTATTTAAGGTGCTGAACAACAGGGCCCCATGAACCTTGTGCTGGAGAGGAGCTGAGTGCTTGCCAAATGCCGTCCGTCTCTGGGACTCATATCCCTAGCACTGGTAACGGCCTTTCCTCTCGTCAGTATTCCAGCCACTAATTACAAAACCTTGAACTGTGGTAGCAGAAGGAAATCCTGGAGAGAATTAGCGTCTGTCTGCCTTGCATGAAAACTGCCATCGTCTGTTGCGGAGAGCTGGAGTCGGTCCTGAGCTCCCCCCGATGCTCCATGTGCATCTATCCTCCACGTCCAGCAGCTGCGCCGAAAGCCAAGGGGTGAGGATGAGCTTTCTGGCCCACCTCTCTCACCTGGATATTATATTTTAGTTGACCGTGACACACCAGTGCCTATGGACAATCTGCCTTGGGTATCAACGTTATCGCTAATGAGATGGGAGCCGATGTCTCCAGTGCATCCTTCATCCTTCCAGGGTAGCAGCAGAAAGAGCGATGGCTCTTGGCTGATAGGAGAGGGGGTGAAGCACCCCACAGCACAAAGAGGACACCCTGCACCTTCATTTTAAACAGGCTGGAAAAGGGCTCCCTCCCCGGCTACCTCTGAAAACCGACAGTCGATATCAACGGTAGTTTTTCAGACCTGCTTCATAGCCCTTCTCGCCCATTGACTTCACACAAACTATTTCAGCAAATGGGAGATAGAAGGGGAAAGAAACTGTTATTTCATTTTAATTGCATCGAAGAAAATTTAGGAGAATCATCTACCGAACCTAAAAACTATTCCTTAAATGAGCTTACTTTTCTCTGTCACAGACAACATTGTACTCTGTTCAGACTAAAACAACTTTAAGAATCCAATTTACTTGTCTTCAGTACACTATGTTTTTAGCCTACTTTCCTCAGGAAATGGGGCTTACTTATGTGATTGTGCTGTTTATATATCTATATGCCATCACTCCCACACTAATAACTTTTGAACGTGTTGGCCAATTCCAACCAAATCTGACAGAGCGGTAGAGTTTTCAAAAATACTGAATTCTTACAAATTTAATGAAATACGTGGGTGGGCACATATTTTCCCCCACCAAGGGAAAGGCTGCAGAGTGAACTCAGCCATATTATTAGACAGAAGAGAATACACACACACACACACACACACACACACACACACACACAGACACACACCAGTGCTGTTATAAAATCCCCAGGTGCTGGTAAGGCAGAGCTCACGTTGGTATTAGATGGGGAATATTGCACCCCTGAGCCCCAAATCCACCGAAACGAGCATCAAGATTCCTCTGCCAATGCACCCACTGCCTATTTTGTGCATTCCTTTCCATTTGGACGATGCAATTTGGTGTGGGCACTGCAGGGAGGTGTTTATGCATTTAGAAGCTTTAAAATTAATCGGACTAATTCTATGACAGCCTTTCTAGCTGGTTCTAGGTTTGTAAAACCTTGCTCTCTTGTGGTTCTGCATGCTGGGATGCAGCCGAGGAGAGCGTCCGTGCAAAAATCCTCGCAAAGGGGAAGAGCTCCAGCTGAAGGATTGCAGGTTTCAGACAAAGCAGCTCTCCCCGCTTGCATTTTGAGGTCCTTGGACCTCTCCTGTGTGCAGCTGAATTGCAAACCCAAAACACCCTCCAAGCCTTGGGGCTGAGCCTGTACGCCCGCCTAATCCCACCTGCCCCGCGTCTCCAGCAAAGCCTAAATCCTGCAATCCCGCCCGGCCGTAGCCAAATGGTTTGGGCTCTTCATTGACAGGTTTTGGGGTCTCAACACAAATCATTAGCACAGGCAGCAAAAATTCCTGGGACGGGCGTCATTCGCCGTTGGTAACCCAGCACTAATGTACAGCGCGCGTCACGTTGGAGTCCGTCTGTCCCCGGCTCGCGCAGCGAGAGATGGGCTGTGCAGCAGATCAATAAAGGGCTTTTCAACACACCAGCAGCCCTTGTGCACCGGAGGCGATGGCTGTGCCATAAAAAGAGCAAAGCCCTGGCTTGCCGGTGATTGCTTTCTTCCCCATGTGTCAAGTCAAGAACAGACTGGTTAAGACCGAGCGCAAGCGGTGGAGGGAGCCGGGCAGCAGGATGGAGATGTCAGGTTGGTCACGGAGCGTTTTCTGGTGGGACCAGGCTCAGCCTCTGATGGAGAAGCCTCGAAGCCGTGCGCTCCCATTCATTTATTTCTTTGCATCTTCACTGATGATTAAAGGGGTCCTCTGGGTGGTCCCCAAATCCCACAGCTTTTCTCCTCCTCCCTGCACAGGCGTGGGCACGGGCCCCATCCTCCCTCCCAGCGCTGCTGCTGCTCTCCAGCAGAGCTCAGGGCCACCTTACTCCGGCCGGTACAGGGGAGGAAGGTACTCAGGCCCTGGCATTGCTATCTAATTTGACTTTTTTCCTTCTCTCTCATAATTAGAAGGCGGAACACTATATGCCAAGAGATCATTAAAGTATTTCCAACACGGGGGGTCACATCTCTTCCAACTCCTGCTCTCATGGACTTCTAGGACCATTACCGCCAGGGGACAGAGGATGCTCAGGTTCTCAGACCCGGCATCCCACGGCAGACTAGAGCTCCACATTTCCAGGATTCAGGCCTTTGTATCGAGGCATTCACATCCCCAGGTGACAGGGAAAGATCTGGTCTTTCTGCTGCTCTGCAGTCTGTTTCCTACCTGGCAATCTAGTGGGATTTTTTTTTTTTTTCTCCAAAGCTTTGACAACAATTTGGTACAACATCAGCTCAAAAACATCATCAAACCCAAATACGCTCCCAAAGCAGGCCTGGGAGTCTCATTCACATTGCAGATAAGTCATCGGCAGACATTCTGATAAAGATTTCAAGTGTGACTCTGCATACAAATGATCCAGACCCAGCAATTAATCCAGCGCAGGCGACTGAGGAGGTACCTGGGTTTTTCCCCTAACCCCAGCCCTTTTTCCCCAGCCTGGCTGCTATATATAGCACTTGCTCAGAAACCAGAAAGGAATGACCATGCTCTATTAAACCAACCCAAAAAAGTGATACAAAGAGCCCTGAATTCGGCAGAGGAGCCTTTCCTCCTCGGCTCACCTCTTTTCTGGGACCTCACTGCAAGTCACGAAGCTCCAGGCACATTTTGGGAGCCAGACAGAAGGCACATGAGTTGGCCCTGCCTGCTTTGAGCAGGGAGTTGGACCCTATTTCAACCTAAATTAGACATAACCCCTTCCCCCTGCCTTCTCCTGCTGGTTTTCAGCTGGATCAGGTCCCTGCTCTGAATCACTGAGCAGTTCCATGATGGCTCCAGCCAGCCTGGGGAGTGGGGGCTTCTTGAGGCTGGTAGGGATTATTTGGGCACCCAGATCTGCCACTTTCTAGCAGAGCCTCAGGCAGGGCAAACCCTCCCCAAGCATCAGGTGCAGCCAATGATTTGACTGCTTTTCCACTCAAAACCTCTTTTGGGAACAGAAATAGCTGGGACACCTCCCAGCACAGGCCAACCCTGGGGTGGTTCCTCTTGGCTACAAGTCAGAGAGAGGATACGGACAAACAGCATCTCAGGAGCTCTTCTGCTAAGGGTATCACCCTCTTTAACAGAGGCTAGGGAGAGACGAGGTAAATAACCCAGTACCTCCTA